>NC_089515.1:40805797-43205797 GCF_036850995.1 Saccopteryx leptura | reverse complement strand
CTCTGGGCACACGTGGGAGTCTTTCTCATTAACTCCCCTCCTCTCACTTAAAAAAGAATGTCAGGGGTATTGGTTTGAAAAACAAAACACCTTGCCAAGCACCCAGATATTAATTTTTATTGTTGTTTCAGTTATTTATGCATTCATTGATTGATTCTTGCTATGTGCCCTGACCAGGGATTGAACCCACAACCTTGGCATATCAGGACAACATTCTAACCAACTGAGCTACCTGGCCAGGGCAACTTCAATTTTAAATAGCATCCTCCACTGAAAGGAACCAGGACTCCATGGAGAAGTGGCTGATTCCAGGACTACAGCTAAGAAGATTCAGGATGAGCCTGGAGCATGTGACTGTGCCAGAAAGCAAATGACAGCTCAAAGGGCCAAGTCAGGACAACATAAGCATCAAATGAATGATGGTGATGGATATAACCACTGAATAAAAGAAATGAGTCCTAACTGATTGATCTAGATACATATGAGACAAGGAAAAGCTTATCCCAACAGAATACCAACTAATGACTGTAAGAAGGCAGAGGTGGATTAAGGTCAGTTGAAGCCCTGGGTGTAGAAGAAAATAATGAGCCTCTTGTCATTAGAAAAAAGTGTAGGCCCTGGCCGGTTGGCTCAGCGGTAGAGCGTCGGCCTGGCGTGCAGGAGTCCCGGGTTTGATTCCCGGCCAGGGCACACAGGAGAAGCGCCCATCTGCTTCTCCACCCCTCCCCCTCTCCTTCCTCTCTGTCTCTCTCTTCCCCTCCCGCAGCCAAGGCTCCATTGGAGCAAAGATGGCCCGGGCGCTGGGGATGGCTCCTTGGCCTCTGCCTCAGGCACTAGAATGGCTCTGGATGCAACAGAGTGATGCCCCAGAGGGGCAGAACATCGCCCCCTGGTGGGTATGCCGGGTAGATCCCTGTCGGGCGCATGCAGGAGTCTTATCTGACTGCCTCCCCGTTTCCAGCTTCGGAAAAATGAAAAAAAAAAAAAAAAAGGAAAAAGTGTAAAGTTGGGGTTTTGTGGGGCCCTTCAGAAGTTGGGGCCCAGGGTGTGCACCCTCGTTAAATCTGCCTCTGTAAGAAGGAATGATGGACTCAGAAAATCACCATTTGGCTAACATCATAAGTATGAGTGTGTACAGAGAGGAAGAAATACAGTAAATTTGGTAAAATGTTAACATCTGGGAAATGTGGATGCCGAGTACATAGGAATTCTGTGTACCATTCTTACAACTTTTTTAAGTCTGAAATTATGTCAAAAGTTATAAAATTCTCTAAAAATGACCACCCACCTACGTAGAGAGTCAGAAAACATTGAAGTCAATCAACCAGCCAACCAATAAAACATCTGAAGAATGTGAAGCAGGAACTCATGAGCAAGGAGCAAGAGCCCAGAGCTGATAAGGCACATAAAAGAAGGAACAATCCTCTAACATGTATTCACTGATACCACCACCTAAATTGTTACAGCTGAACTCACATCTTTCAGCAGACACAATTTATTTTTTGGCATTTATAAATAAACTATAGGCAAAAAGGCTGCAATCAGACTTACCTCAAAATGTCTCCATACAAATTTGGCATAACAAGAACATCAAATTGGGATGGATCTTGGACCATCTACAAGAAACGCATTTGTGCATTTAGCAATCAAAACTGCACAGCACATGGACACACAACACACCACAGAAAGGAGAAGATAAGTATGAAGATACTTACATTCAAACATACTGTATCAAGGTACATCTCATTAAATTTAATATCTTTACAGTTTTCTGCAACTTCTCTGCATTTTTGCAGAAAAAGCCCATCTGACATTCGCCTGTATTTAATCAAATAGAAATCATTGAAAGCAAAAATTTGTAGAAAGAAAAGCATCAAATCACAAAAGTAAAATAAATTCAAGAAAGTAAGTTCCAGAAGCCAATATGTATAATTTCAATTACAGTAAAATTATTTTTTAGGTATCAGTGTTATCCAGCAAGAATTAAGAAAGATCTATTAATAAGAAAATGCTAAAATTGTTTTAAAAGGTTAACTATTTAAATGGTTTTACTATTTTACATGCTCAACACTTTTCTTGGGGGAAAGCAGGTGAGGAAACCTGTTTCTTTATACATTCACAGATGGCCTTTAATAGACCGGGACTGAATAACACACCCAACAGTATTAGCACTATGAGAGCTATTTTAAGCCCCCGAGCATGTAGCATTCTCAGAAACACTCTTGCTATGCCGCTTCTGCCGTGGTTCCAGACTCTACAGCTTCCTTCTCTGATATGTCTCAGTCCCTCCTTAAACTTCCAGAGCCTGAATTCCTGCCCCCCCGACACTAGATCTGCTCTAATCATTCACCCAGTGAGGCACACAAAATAGGAGATCACGACATAAGAGAAGCATGTGACCCTCTCACCAGTTACAGGTTATTTTTCAGAGACATCAGGAAGCAGTGAGCAAGCTGGACAGAAGAATGGAAAGCCCCATCATTGCTCCCCCCACAGAGCAAGACAGGGTGCTGGCCCCGCAGGGACTCACATGATGTTGGCTTTGTGCACAGCAGTGACGTTGCTCCGATGATTGTTCCGGGCGTACTCAAAGGCGAACTCTGCAATGCGCCTGCTTGCCTCCTCGGTGATGAGCTTGATACTCTGCACAACTCCGTCCACAATCTGAAAGACAAAGCCCTGCGTTGCTGGAAAGGGTGTGGCAACATCTCGGCACTAGACAGCTGCTGTGTGTCAATAGTATCATTAGTGGCACGCTAACACAGTGCCAGCAACCATGGCTAGCATCATGTATATGCTACACCAGGGGGGTTAATGTTGACTCAGTCCTCTGAGGTAGGTGCTAGAAGCCCCAGTGCACAGAAGTGGAAAACTGAGGTGCAGAGATAGTCTCCAGCCCAAGAACATCCTCACCAAGTCAGGATTCAAAGTTCAAAGAGAGGGCACGTTCCTAGGCCCATGCCATTCC
Source organism: Saccopteryx leptura (assembly GCF_036850995.1). Taxonomy (NCBI): domain Eukaryota; kingdom Metazoa; phylum Chordata; class Mammalia; order Chiroptera; family Emballonuridae; genus Saccopteryx; species Saccopteryx leptura. The sequence goes on along the minus strand of NC_089515.1, from coordinate 43,202,829 downwards.
CTGGCTTCTATGTGAGGACTGTTGGCCAGACACCCAGGACTAAGACAAATGCCCACACCTCACAGAGGTCAAAGGGAACTGGCTCCGGGAGATATTTTCACTGGGAATCTGAACAACTGCCAAAGCACTTGGGAAACCACCCAGCTAAGAATAACAAGTCTCTGAAATGAACATACCACATGCTCAATTCCACTGTACTCCCCTTCTGTGTTTTCGCGAATGGTGACAATGTTTACATCGTTGTAAGGGGTTTTATAGCCTTCGATTGAGACACATGGTCGGACATTTGCATAAAGGTCAAAAGTCTTACGCAGCAATAAATTCATGGATGGGTGACCAGCTGCTATTGGAGTCTTTAAAGGGCCTGTAATAGAGAACAACCAGATGAGAAAAGCATCTTCTCTTCTTTATAAACACAAGTTCATAATGTTTACTTGAAATTCCAATTTTTTGGTTTCAATTTACCAAAGTATTTAGGGCCTTTACCTTGGATGTCAAGTGGCTGTACAACATGTTAACATACATGCTTTATGAACCAAGGGACACTTTCACAAAAGAGCAAGTCACTTCAAAGGAAAAACAGGTGCTGTTTCTTAAGTCAGATGTTCTCTTTCTTGTGGGTAAGTCCACCCTGGCTGGTCAGCCTCAGGCAAACATTCGCACCCACTCCCACTGTCACCCACTGACCCACTGACCCACTTGGGCTGCCTTGCACGTGTGTTCTGCCTCTGACTTTACCTGCCCCTCAGACTCAGATGAAGGAAGGAACTCTCCTCAAGGAAGATTTCTGGAACATTAACTGAGCACCCACTGACTGAGGACCAAGAGTGACACGGTCTAATCCTCACCACCACCCTATGAAGTATCAACTCTGTAACTGTCACTTAAAGTGGATGAAAACAACCCAAAATTCTTTTTGAAAACCAAAAATAAGAAATTTGTGCAAACCTCACAGGCAGTAAGTAACAGAGATGAGATTTAAACTTGATCTGTCTGGATTTAAAGCCTATCTCATACTAGGGTTTTGAAAACACAGCATCTTACTATGGGTAAGTAGCTTCATTAGAAACTAGCTTTATTTAGCTTAAATGAATAAACTTCTAAAAATATAGCAGCCTATAACAGAAATCAGCATCATGTCCATTTCACAGCTACCTTTCAGACCCATCTTGTTTTTGTCCATGGACTCTTTGGCTTCTGGAGGGATCATCCACTTTCCTCCTGGTCCTTGAATGGCAGTGACATTCCTCTCCTCCCACTGAATGGGGGCCTGGATGGCACAACATAGAGCACATGAAGGGGAAAGACTGAACATGAGTGACATTCACATCACAATTATCAACAAATTCTTCACTGTTGGATGCGACTAGTGAAAACACACACAATAAAGATCTAGAAAGTTCCTGACATGCAAGAAAAGATGTCATTCTCTACCTTGTCCAGAGGGACTCTCCACATCACCCCTGTCCAGTCATACTCCTAGCTGCCAACTGCCCACTTCAGTCATTCACAACTCTTTAATGTGGCTATAATTGGAATATCATTAGGAATGGAGAAATATGGTTCACAAAAATGTTACATAGAACTGATATATTGATGAACCTGGAAAACACTATGCTAAGTGAAATAAGCCAGTCATAAAAGACTATATATTATAAGATTCTATTCATATGAAACATACAGAGACAAAATCTGTGGAGGGATAGGGTGAGAGACAGGGAATGGAAATGACTTCTAATGAATATGAGGTTTCTTTTTGGGAGATGAAAATGTTCTAAAGTTAGATCATGGTGAAGGTTGCACAACTCTGTGGATATACTGAAAATCATTGAATTGTACAATTTAAATTTTTTTTAATTTATTTATTCATTTTAGAAAGGAGAGAGAGGCCCTGGCCGGTTGGCTCAGTGGTAGAGCGTCGGCTTGGCGTGCAGAAGTCCCGGGTTCGATTCCCGGCCAGGGCACACAGGAGAAGCGCCCGTTTGCTTCATCCCTCCCCCTCCTTCCTCTCTGCCTCTCTCTTCCCCTCCCGCAGCCAAGGCTCCATTGGAGCAGAGATGGCCCGGGCCCTGGCTCCTTGGCCCCTGCCCCAGGCGCTAGAGTGGCTCTAGTCGCAACAGAGCGACGCCCCGGAGGGGCAGAGCATCGCCCCCTGGTGGGCAGAGCATCGCCCCTGGTGGGCGTGCCGGGTGGATCCTGGTCGGGCACATGCGGGAGTCTGTCTGACTGTCTCTCCCCATTTCCAGCTTCAGAAAAATACAAAAAAAAAAAAAAAAGGAGAGAGAGAGAGGACAGAGGAGAGAGACACAGAGAGAAGGGGGGAGGAGCAGGAAGCATCAACTCCCATATGTGCCTTGACCAGGCAAGCCCAGGGTTTCGAACCGACGACCTCAGCATTTCCAGGTCGACGCTTTATCCACTGTGCCACCACAGGTCAGTGAACTGTACAATTTAAATGGGTGAATTGTTCACTGTGAATTATTTTTCAGTAAGCTTTTTTTAAAAAGCAAGATATATTGCATAACCTATGAAGGCAACAGTTTCAAGACATAAACCACAACATCATCCTTTCTTTCCACCCACATCCTTCAATGTGTACACCCACGATTGACAGCCAGCACACTGAGTGTATACTAGGAGTAAGAGCAGAGTAAGACATGCTCTTCACTGACAAGGAACTTACAACTCAGGAAACAATCATATTTCAGTTCACCTAGAAATGTGCAAGCATCATTTCCTCTGCAGGAGTTTTAATTAGAAGCTCATGTAGAAAAAGAATATGTACAGGCCTTGGCCAGGTAGCTCAGTTAATTAGAGTGTCATATTAATACATCAAGGTTGTGGGTTCAATATCCAGTCAGGGCACATACAAGAATCAACCAATGAATGCATAAATAAGTGGAACAAGATATCGATGTCTTTCTCTCTCTATCTCCCACTTCCTCTCTAAAATCAATAGATAAAAGTGAAAAAGAGGCCTTGACCAGTTGGCCCAGTGGTAGAGCGTTGGGCCTGGTGCGTGGATGTCCTGGGTTCAATTCCTGGTCAGGGCACCCAAGAGAAGTGACCATCTGCTTCTCCACCCCTCTCCATCTCGCTTCTCTCTCTCTCTCTCCCCCCCTCCTGCAGCCATGGCTCGATTGGAGTAAGCTGGCCCCTGGGCGCTGAGGATGGCTTCATGGCCTCTGCCTCAAGCACTAAGAACTCAGTTGCTGAGCAATGGAGCAAGGCCCCAGATGGTCAGAGCATCGCCCCCCTAGTGGGCTTGCCGGGTAGATCCCAGTTGGGGCACATACAGAAGTCTCTGCCTCCCCTCCTCTTACTGAATTTAAAAAAAAAAAGGTAAAAAGGAAAGAAAAACAATGTATGTATAGTTTAAATAAAGTACATTTCTTGACTTACAGTTGTTGGTATCATAAAAACCACTGATTTAATCTTATACATTATATCACCAAGCAGCTATAAATAGCAGTAATAAAGCATCATGTCAAAGTCCAAGTTTCCTAAATTCCCAAAAGGATTTTAAAATATCCACCAGTATTAAAGGCTAAGCTGTTAGAATAATAATACCTCACACTTGATAATACCACAGCAGAAATTCTTTTAAATCTTTCAGAATCTCCTATATAGTGTTATATTCTCTTGGGCAGAAAAGCTGAAGGCAGTAGACAGGTGACCTGGCAGGGCTGGAAGACCTTACGCCCAGGCAGGGTTCAGAGATCCACGAATAACTCGGTACTACTGCCTTGACTGCTTTCCACAGAACCAATGCCACTGCAGTGGCTTAAAACACCAAGAGTGACAGCAGTGGACACCAGTGTTTAAGTTAAAATTGTGAAGATTAACGACAGAGTGTATCTACTTCATACAAATGCAAACAATTCATCCTAAGAGTTCAGAGACTAAAAAAGTTTTCTACAGATTACTGTTAAAGGTATTTTTGAAGTCCACTTACTTTGGCAGCATCAAAAATCTTCATAACTGAAGCTGAAATTTCTGGGCCAATACCATCTCCTGGAATTAAAGTTACTGTCTGAACCTGAATATAAGAAATCATCAAAGAAGACAATAAGAATTGATTTTTGAAGGTTTAAAAAAGAATATCATTGACAAAAAAATCCATTTTATGTGTGTTGGCGGGGTGTGTCTCAAGAAGACCCAAATACTGTAAAGAAAAACACACCTCCCTCCCCAGGACTCATCAAAAGAGGCAAGTTTCAAGAGACTCCACAATTCTTTTATTTTTCTTTCTTTCTTTTTTCCAAGCGAGAGGAGGGGAGATAGTGAGACAGACTCCTATATGTGCCTCGACTGGGATCTACCCAACAACCCGTCTAGCGCCTATGATCAAATCAACCGATGCTCAAATCAATGAGCACCCGAGGCTAATGCTCAGACCAACTGAGCTATCCTCAGCACCAGGGTCACACTTGAACCAATCAAGCCACTGGCTGAGGGAGAAGAGGGAGAGGGGAGGGGAGAGAGGGAAAGGAAAAGAAGGAAACGAGAAGCAGATGGTCACTTCTCCTGTGTGCCCTGACTGGGAATCAAACCTGGGAGCTCCATATGCCAGGCTCTATCCACTGAGCAACCGGCCAAGGCTCAGACTCCGCAAGTCTACTCTTTATCTGAGCTAAGAGGTTGTAGAAAAAATTCAAGTAGTACACTTTAGATAAAACAAAAATAAATTAAACTCCTAAGTAGATTTCCTAATTGATATTTCTTTTCAGACAAGCTCCAAAGGGACCCATTAATTCAAGTCTGTTAAAGTAAAGAGAACAAAACAATTCAATAATATTCTCACTAAAAATGAAAGGGCTTCTCCTGAAGGCAAGTGCTTTCCTCTCCACTGGGGTCCTGGAAAGTTTAGTTTCTCACACAACCTGTTCAGTCTCATGAAACACTTTCCAACACACCTCCAAAATACCACTGAAGTCTGTTTTGTCAGAGAAGACATTTCACATTAAGAGAGGGTCTTCATTTGTTTCGGTGCCTCTATAAAACTGGCTCCTTAATGACAAATGTAATTGAAATAAACTCAGCAAAGTTTACTTGTAACCAATAATAGTTCATATGATTATACTTGCAAAGTCTCAGTTATACTTAGAGTGACAATTTATTTCAAAGGCTTCAAGCAAGATGAAGCCAGCACTTCAAACGTAAAAATAAAAATATATAAAGAGAAATGATTAGAAGATTTAAATTGGTTAAGATAATATTCACAGTTGGCTCAACAGATAGAGCCAACATCCAGCGTATGGACATTCAGGTTCGATTCCCGGTCAGAGTACACAAGAGAAGCGACCATTTGCTTCTCTCTCTCCCTCTCCCCCCTTCTCTCTCTCTTCCCCTCCTGCAGCCAGTGGCTTGACTGGTCTAAGCAGGGGCCCCAGGCACTGAGAGTAGCTCGGTTGGTCCCAATGTCAGCCTTAGGTGCTAAAAATAGCTCAATTAATGCCAGCATTGGCCCCAGACAGGGGTTGCTGGATAGATCTCAGTCTGGATGCATGCAGGAGTCTGTCTCACTATCTCTCCTCTTTTCACTTTAAAAAAAAAAAGAAAGGATAATACTCAGACCCTCTCTCCACTTAGGAAGTATTCATCATTATCTGGGGACTTTCTCTACCTGTAGGTTTGGCTCAGACAAGGTCCCCGGCCTTTTCTAGTTCCAGCTGCCTGTGCTACTTTCTTTTAAATCACTGATTCAAGTTTCCCTGATCTTTTGCCTTCCAGTGATGTTCCCTGAGCAGCTGGACTAATTAAATTTTTCTGTACAACTAAAGAAATTTTCTAAAAAATTAGTTTCTCTTCGTATTTCTTTCAAAAATATTCCCCTCCACAACCAGGCTAATACTTAAAAAAAAAAGGATAGTATGGGCCCTGGCCGGTTGGCTCAGTGGTAGAGCGTCAGCCTGGCATGCAGGAGTCCCGGGTTCGATTCCCGGCCAGGGCACACAGGAGAAGCGCCCATCTGCTTCTCCACCCCTCCCCCTCTCCTTCCTCTCTGTCTCTCTCTTCCCTTCCTGCAGCCAAGGCTCCATTGGAGCAAAGTTGGCCCGGAAACTGAGGATGGCTCCATGGCCTCTGCCTCAGGAGCTAGAATGGCCCTGGTTACAACAGAGTAATGCCCCAGATGGGCAGAGCATTGCCCCCTGGTGGGCATGCCGGGTGGATCCTGGTCAGGCGCATGCGGGAGTCTGTCTGACTGCCTCCCCGTTTCCAACTACAGAAAAATACAAAAAAAAAAAAAAAAAGGATAGTATGAAAATTAAGTCACAGCAGAGAGCAATGATCATCTCATTCATTAGCTTTCAGAAATGCATTTGAAATGCTTGCTTCACTGTCATTAAGCTTGAAATGCAGCCATACTGTGCATCTTTGCATGAGCAGAGCCCAGGACCTCTGGCTTCTTCCTATTCTTCCAACATATTGTGATGAATGTCATCAGGCCACCAAAAATACGTCCTTTATTCCACAGTACAGAAAGTGGGGGAAAAACATATACTATGGGTCTTGCAAATGCCTCATAGAATAAGATGTGACATGGGAGCATAGGAATTATGAAGTCCAAACCAGATTCTGTAAGAAAGCTAAAATAAAAGCATACAGGAAGTCACTGATCCAAAATCTTAGAATGCTTTAAAAATGTGGTATCAGCTTTTAAAGCACAGAACTCTAATGCTGGGAATTCTTTAAAAACACACACACACACACACATACACACACACACACACATTTTTTTTAATTTACTCATTTTAGAGAGGGGAAAGAGAGAGAGAGAGAGAGAAAGAGAAAGAGAAAGAGAAAGAGAAGGGTGGAAGAGCAGGAAGCACCAATTCCAATATGTGCCTTGACTAGGCAAGCCTGGGGTTTTGAACTGGCAACCTCAGCATTCCAGGTCAACACTTTATCCACTGTACCACCACAGGTCAAACTAATGCTGGGAATTCTAAAAACAGCAGATTTCATGAGAACTAGATGATACACTAACATGATAGTCTATAAGGATTGCATAAGGAAAGCATAAGCCTACAGGATTTACAGATTTTTGAGGCATTCCTATTTGGTGACCAATCTACTGTTTTTAGAGAAGCTCAAAAAATAAAAATGCAAAGCAGGTTTGAAGCTTCTCAACAATTTTTTCTCAACTTATATTAGTTTTGAAAAAAACTATCTTAGCAAAATGAGATTGTGAAATAAAGTAACAGGCTCAAGGGAAATTTCTATTTTTAACAAGGCTCCTTCCAGATCTTAATGTGACAGGCTTACATAGCTAGGTGTAATATAATTCTTTTAAATGTGATCTAATAGATTTATAAATGTTAGCCAATCATTTTAAATAAATGGAGATAAAGGGCGACATAATGTGTTAGAGCATCTTTCTTGAGAAACTTCTAAAAGGAAAAAAAGACGTAATTATACTCACACCACCAGCAAAACCTCTGGTCACCTGTTTTGGGTTGTAGAATGCGCTCAGTAGCCGAGAGACCTATATTAATATCAACAAAGAAATGTCATGCACAGAATTAAAACCACATGCATTAAGAGGCAGAGATAAAACCATTTCTGATGGTTGCTAATGCTGCAAGTTTGCAGAGATATTTGGGAACTTCTGAGGAGTATTTTCTCATATATTAGCTCAATGTGGCAATCTACCTCAGATCCAAAAACCTCAATATTCAGATTACCTTTTGCTTTGAGAACTTAAATACTATATACTATAAAGTCAATTTTATCAACATAAGCTGTCAAAATATGTTGAAGGCAGAATGAAACTGTATTTTTTTCAGTTCAAACATTGGATTTTCCTCAAATGATCCGTCTTTGAGGCGCTTTCTGCTCCAATCCCAAAAGGGAATAAATGTCCCCACAGAGGACAAATGACTGTCAAAGGTTACATGGGGAGTCCATGTCAGAGAACCTTGTCTTCTGATTCCACAACCCAATATGCTCTCAATATGTTTTTTGGGTTTTTTTCTTGTAGACCACACTAAAGACAAAATAAATTGACTAACACATTATCAATGGTGCTGCTTTAGTCCCTTTGCTTTGGTTCCTTGTCTGAAGGCTTCTACCACAGTTGAATTAGGTGTTAAATGTAATCTCAGTGACTAAGGGATTGAATTCTGTTTAGACAGTGACACAGAAGTTGCTTCACCTTATGGACCAAATATGACATAACAATTACCATCACACACAAATCCAGGTCTAAAGAGGTAACAAGCAGAACCCAGTTACTAAATAAAACCATTATTGATGTCCAAGAATTATGTTTTGTTTGATGATTGCAAAATAAGTTTGTGATAGCTAGGAAAGTTTCAGGCATGTGTTCCTTCTACAGGAACAAGGTGTTTTCACATTAATTTAAGCCTCAAACAACTCTGTGAGGCAAGTATAGATATTTTACAGATGGACATATTAAGGCTCAGTGATGTTAAGTAATTTGTTCAGGGTCACACAGCCAATCAGTAGCAAAACCAGGATTTACACCTAAGACACCTATATTCCAGTGTAGAACTTTTTTCACCAAGTAACATTGCATGTGGATCTCACTTTAAACTCCAAACAAATGAGAAAGAGTATCAAATTCTACAGAAAAAAAAATTTTTTTTTTACATAGATTTCTAGGGGACTGTTCTTGACCACCAGAAGACCTGAAGGGCTGTTTTTTTCCTGTGCCTATAATCTGTGGTGGGACTAAGCTGGGAACACACCAGACGCCTGGGTTCCTGTCGCGGTGTGACACCGACTTCCTTCGTGACCTTGAGAACGACCTCTTCAGGCGCAGATGAGGGCCACCCAGGAACCAAGAAGCTGCAGTGTCTGAGCCCTGCCCAGCCCTGGCATCCAAGCTGTCAGGAGCACAGAAACTCTCCAGACGCAGATTCTCAACAAAAAAGTGGAGGCCCTTCTGGTTTTCTCTACGAGCGTCCGGGTGGCAATTCTAAGATGTAGGGTGCCCGTCTCCTTCGGAGGTACAGAGCCTCAGGGGCAGATTGGGGAGAGCTACAGGGGAACTGGCAGGAAGCGGCCTGGGGTCCCTACGGAATCTCGCCTGCCCAGTGCCCACAGCCCGCGAGGTGACCCTGCCCTGCCGAGCAGACACGAGGAGGTCCGGCCATCAGCGCAGAGGGGGCCTTGCCTCGGGCCGTCCGGCTTGGCGTGGGCCTGGGCTCTGGCCTGGGGTACCGCTGGGAGCAGGTCCGCACCCCTCCCTCGACCTTGACGTAATCCCCCCCAGCGTGGCGCTTCCGGCTCAGGCTTCCTACGCGCTATACGCGGGCCACCGAGCCGCCTCCGCTTCAGATCGACCAGATCCACGCTCCCGCTCCGCGCTCACCTTGGACATCCACGCGGGCCCTGCCATCGCGTCTCCTCTCACCGCGGCGACAGAGCGGCTCCAGTGCGCAGTAGCGCAACCCCACTGCGAGGCACGCCCACTGGAAACCCCGCCCCAGAGCCCGCCCTGGGGATTCTCCTCGCCACTCCGGCCTGATCCGGACATGCACCGCCTCCACTGGCCAATGGCCAGGCTCGTCTCACGGTGACGTACGCATCCACGACCCGGAAGCTGCGCTGTTCGGAATTCCCAGCGGGCTGCTTCTTCTCTTCCTTCACTCATTGACTTACCATTTAGGTAGGATTGTGGCGCTGCTCCTAGATGCTAGTCAGTTGTTACCATCTGCCTTTTTGATTATAGCCATCCTAGAGTGGTTGAGGTGGTATCTCATTGTGGTTTTGATTTTCATTTTCCTGAAGGCTAATGTAAATATAGCGTTTCATTACCACCATATATATATATATATATATATATATATATATATATATATTTTTTTTTTTTTTTTTTTTTTTTTTTTTTCCCCACAGAGAGAGAGAGAGGGATAGATAGACAGGAACGGAGAGAGATGAGAAGCATCAATCATCAGTTTTTTTCATTGCGACTTGCTTTCTCATATGTGCCTTGACCGTGGGCCTTCAGCAGACCAAGTAACCCCTTGCTCGAGCCAGCAACCTTGGGTCCAAGCTGGTGAGCTTTTTGCTCAAACTAGATGAGCCCTCACTGAAGCTGGAGACCTCAGGGTCTCGAACCTGGGTCCTTCCGCATCCCTGGGACCTCCTTCGGATAGTCCGAAGCTCTATCCACCGCACCACCGCCTGGTCAGGCTCATTACCACTATATTTTCTCCACTCCACCCCATGCTTGGTCGGACCACTATATTTTAGATGGCAACCCCTCCTCCCTACTGTCTATTCCCGTTCTCTGCTTTATTTTTTTTTTTTAGTTTTTTTTATTTATTGATTTTAGAGAGAGAGAAAGGGAGAAAGAAACATTGACTTGTTCCAATCATTTATGTATTCATTGGTTGATTCTTATATGTGTCCTGACCAGGGATCGAACCTGCAAACTTTGGTGTATCAGGATGATGCTCTAACACAGTGGTCCCCAACCTTTTTTGGGCCACGAACCGGTTTAATGTCAGAAAATATTTTCATGGACCGGCCTTTAGGGTGGGACAGATAAATGTATCATGTGACCAAGACAAGCATCAAGAGTGAGTCTTAGATGGATGTAACAGAGGGAATCTGGTCATTTTTAAGAAATAAAACATCGTTCAGACTTTAAATAAAACAGAAATAATGTAAGTTATTTATTCTTTCTCTGCGGACCGGTACCAAATGGCCCACGGACCGGTACCGGTCTGCAGCCCAGGGGTTGGGGACCACTGCTCTAACAAACTGAGCTATGCGGCCAGGGCTGCTTTATTTTTTATACCACTTATCTCACCGCAATGACATACCAAGGATATTTCACTTATGTATTTATTTACTGTTTGTTTTCTCCCCTAGGGGTAAATTCCAAGAGTTGGATTTTTGTTCTGTGTTATGCTGTACTCTCAATGCCTATGGAAGCAGTAACTACATGTCCCCCTGCACTAGACAGGGCCCATGTTTAAATCCACCTATTACTAGCTGTGTGACCTTGGGCAAGTCACCTTCTCTGAGACTATTTCTTCATCTGTGAAATGGGATGATGACACCAAGCTCTACAGACTTAAGAGGTGTTTGTGGAATAATATTCAGGAAATGAGCACAGAGCAGGTAATCAATACTTCTTTCCCTCCGTCCACCCTCTCTGCAAGCAAATACATACACTGCCTTCCTCAAGGACCACACCCAACATCTGGGAGCCTCAGGAGCACGTGATTTGAAATCAGAAAATGAGGTTGAGCCTTGCTTTACCACTTCCTAGCTAGGTGGCACTAGGCAAGTCACTTTATCTCTCTGAGCCCAGGGTTTTTCATAAGTATCATGGGAACTGTACCTCTTGACTTTCCTCACATCGTTGTATTAATTCAACAGCACTGGCAATAACAATCAAAAAAGATTTGTTACAGGAATTTTCTAGCCAGGTTAGTGCTTTTTTCACTTGTAAGAGAAGAGACTCTCAGAACTGAAAATTCTGCATAAGTTATGGCTTTTCTACCTGGAAAGCTGGAATGCAAGTGAACAGAGATTAGCAATTATAAAAGAATGTGCCAGAGCAGGATCTGAACACAATACTAGCCTGTTCACGGGCATGTGGAATCTAAGATGAGAAGGAGAACTTTTGTAACAGTGGTTATGTGGTTTGGAGAGGTTTCAATTTCTCCAACTCTAACATGGGTGAAGGAAGTGCAGATGGGGAGAGTCTTACAAAGGCCTGTCTCTGCTCCAAAAAGACTTCTTTCCCAAGACTGAGGCCTCTACCCCACGTGTACAATACAATATAAACAAAGGATAGGGAGGTGGCTTGAATCCAACCACATTCTGCTACTTTCCAGCTTTGGGCTCCTGGGCAAGTTGCTGCATTATCTAGCTCTGTCTTCATCTGCGAGATGGCGATAATGCCTATAGAATTGGCTGTCCTGGAGTTAGAAATAACACATGTGTGGGCTGGACCCTTAAAAGGCACTTGGTGGCCAAGGTATTTTATTAAAAGCCCCAGAAAACGCCCAGGCCTTTGTCACAGTCAGTTTCTGGACACAGTAAGACCTTTAAATTGTGTCAAGTCTCACGTCAGTGTCCAAGGATTCAAAGAGAGGCAAGCAAATCCTGTCCTCCATAAGAGGCCCTGGGGCCTGAGATGCCCTGCCCTGGCCTGTTCCTTGTGGCGCCTTCATAGTCAGCCAGAGTGACTGACCCTTCCTACTCCGTGAGGGACCGGCTTGGAGAAAGGCCGGGGACGTGCGAGCTCACAGGTCAGGGCTATCCTGCCCCATAGCCAGGGTCGCCAAGGCCCCTCAACTTGTCACTCTGCACCCCTAGAATGTGTCTACACCATCCCCCCCAGCTACGCGCCCGCACCCTCACCGCCAGGGTTGGCCTTGCTCACACCGGCTGGCCCGATCGCGGGCGCGGAACCGGCCGGCAGTTCCCTCTTCCCGCGGCCCGCGCCCCCTGGCGAAGCCCAGGCGCTCTGCGGCAGGGGGCAGGCTCCCTCTCACCGCGACCGCTGCAGGCCACGCCCTACTCCTAGACCCCGCCCACAACAGGCCACGCCCCTCCTCTAGACTCCGTCCCACGCCCCTCCAGTGGACTGCGCGGCGGGATGCGCGCGTGGCTGGGCGTCTGCGGTGGGAGGCGGCGCCCGGGTGGCCGCGCTCGCCATGGGGAACAAGCAGACCATCTTCACTGATGAGCAGCTGGACAACTACCAGGTGAGCCTGCGCTCTCCCCTCGTCTTCCCGTCGCTGCCGATTGCCTGGGTCACACCCGGCCTCTGCCTTCACTCCAAGCGTGACCTTGGAAGGGCTGCGACTCCTCAGAGCCTTACTGAGACAGCGAGCCTCTGTAAAACAGAGCCGAGCTGGGTCTTGTCTGGGTTCGGAGTCAGGTACATCAGTCCCTAAAGGCTGTTGTAAGTTGGGGTGTCTTGTTTATCCTGGGGTCTCTTCCTTTGGCCCAGCATGGAAATAATGGAGCAAGAAAGCCATTCAAGTCCCAGCCTTACATGGTTACTTCCCCGAACCCCCTAAGGCTCCCAATAGACCCGTTAGACTCTGCCAGGTCCTCCTGGGAGCCCTAGTATGAATGAGACTTCCCAGCTCCGCATGAGGCCCTGACAGGGAACTAGGACCTACATTCATGCAGAGCCTGCTGTGTACCAGGCACTGTACTTCCTGCAGTTACCATTAGCTCCTTTGATCACAGTCTGGTGGGTTATTGGCCCCATTTTACAGACAGCTAAACAAAGGCTGAGGAGCCAGCCATTCAGGACCCTGCCCAGAGGAGCCACTCAGGAGTTTGAATCATGAATCTGAGACTCACTATTTGTTGGGGGGAGGGGGCGGACTGTGTATGCTCTTTGTCCTCAGGAGAGATAGACCTCACCCCCAGCACGGCCTCATGAGAGGAAGTGTGCACCATGGGAGGGCGCTAGTAGGAGTGGGAGACCAGCAGAGAAGGGGGCTTTTGCTTTGCTGGAAGGTTCAGAAATAATGCAGCACTGGTGGAGGCCCAGCAGGGCTGGCAGGAGGCAGTCCAGGTGGAGGGCACAGCCTGGATAAATGCTTAGAGGTAGGCACAGGTGAGCAGGTGGGTGCCATGCTGAGGAGTGAAGAGTAGCCCTGTGGGGGGCAGGGACCTGGGTTCCCATTCAGACCAGCCTGGCATTGGGTTACCCCTTGAGGCAAGTCTCTGTGTTGGGTTCTAATCTGTTGCCAGAGCCTGGCTGGACGCTGCCCACGAGTGGGGTGGGAGAAATGAGAACTGTGAAACCCGAGAGCCTCCCATCTCCCTCCCTCTGACTCTCCAGCTAGCCACAGGCCAGCCAGAGGGTGACCCCAAGTTATAGCTGCCCACTTCCCAACTGATCCACAGAGCTTCATGTCCCCCACCCCATCCCCAGGTACCAGTGATCTTAAGGTTCAGTTTTCTTCCCAGACCACTTCTCTGCCTTCCAAATCCATCCGCAGACCCGAGGCTGCCCCTCCAGCTGTTCTAACTCTGCTGTCCAGCAGCAGGTCCTGTACCTCAGCCTCCCTTGGGCATCCCTCCTCCGTCTCCACAGCGAGGGCCCTGGCCAGACCTCCTCAGTCCCATGGGGACTGAAGGTTAGCTACTTCCTTGCCCACCCCTCTTGTTTGCCCCCTCCAGCCACCTATACCTTATGGCACAATCCCTTAATTTTCTCATTCCACCTCTGTCTTTGTCCCCCTTCCCTCCCTCCTTTCTCTTTCTTTCAACTGCCACAGTAAGCATAACCATTGTCACACAACTTTTCCCATGGAAAGAGCTGCAGTTTATGAAACTCAGTTTTCCCATCTATAACTGGGGAGGCAATGCCTGCCCGCATAGGCTAGTGAGAAGGATTAGACAACGTTGGGGATTCAGAGCCCCCTCGGGCCAGGATCTTGACAATCATGGACAGTGTGCTGTGGTTCTCAGCTTGGCCTGTACCTAGCAAGCATCTGAATGGCTTTGAAAATGGCTGATGCCCTTCCCCTGTCCGGATGCTGCCAGTGCCTCCCTGCCACCTTCTTCTCATCTCCATCCCTCCTCCACCCTGGACCTCTCCACTTTCTTACTAATATGACCTTGTTGATTCCTGTGGTTACAGCTGCCAGGAAGCTGCTGATCTTCCCTGGTCTGTGTGCCTGGAACTCAGTCTCTGAGCTACGTAGACACACACTGCACAGCCCCACCAGGCTCCCTTCTCAGGGGCTGCACTGTGGTGGTGGCCCTGTCAGTCCTCACTCCTGAGCTATCTACCAGCCACTGCCCCTCCCATCCTACAGGGTACCCCTCGGGCCCCTCAGAACAGTGGCACCCACCTCTGCCGCTAAATGCCCTCACTCACAGCCCTTGCACCTGCACTCAGTCCCCTGGATCAAGTTCAGAGCTTCATGAGGTTTCTGGACCCACTAGACTGCTATCCTCAGTGGGCTGGGTGGTCAGGACTGTTCTGCCCCCAGTACTGTCCAGGGATGTCTCTGTGCGGGTCTGAGGAAAAAGGAGCTGGGACTGCACACTGACCGCGTGTGTTTTCTCTACAGGACTGCACGTTCTTCAATAAGAATGATATCCTCAAGTAAGTGTGGCTTCTGTTTACCCCTCAGAGCTGGAACTGGGTGGGAACAGGGCCTGGGATCCCACGTGGGCTGGCTGTACTGGCTGAGCCGAAGAAGAATGTCGTCTCTGTCAGGAGCCAAGTGCACGCTACAGTGTGAACCTAAGAGCCTCCCATCCGTCTTGGACCCAAATCCCTCTGCCAGGATTTGAGCATCTGTACCTGGCTCTGCAGTGGGTGGTATCAGGCACATTTTTATTTAATCCTAACTGTCACCTTGTAGTGGGAAAATTCAATTTTATCCCAAGTATGACCAGTGTCACACAGCCAGAGGCTGAAGACCTGGCCCTTTGTTAATTTCCTGCATCTTGGATCCTGTCAGACTAGGAGTCCCTGTGGGTCAGACCAGGGTCCCTAAGGGCCCTCTGGCTCCAGCCCTGATGACCTCTGACTCCTGGAAGGTGTAAAAGGCAAGGGCATGGCCTGCAATACCCCCACTGCCCTGAGCTTTCCACTAGGCACCTGTTCCTTGGACAGTCCCATTCTTTGGGGGCTGGGGGGGGGGGCTAGGACAGGAGAGATGAATGAGTTGGCAGCCTCAGAGCCCAGGACCAGACAGTGAGCAGGATGCACAGAACGCCAGGAAACCTGGCCCCCTTCCTGGGCTATCAGGTGGCACTAAAAGGCACAAGGGCTCAGGATCACTTTCCCTAGAGGTCGATGGGCAGGCTGGGGCAAGAGCCTGTTGTCACAGCTTCCCAAGAAGATCACTCTGCTCGGACAGGCAGTGTCCCTTGGCCTTTCCTCTCTTCACAGGCTGTTCTTCCTCCCTGTCCCTTTGGTGGGCAGGGATACCCCACTTCCACCACTCTGGAAGGCAGGGTGAGGGGCAAAGTCCCCAGGCCTAGGCATCAGCAGACCTAGGCTCTGCTTCCACTTCAAGCTCTGCGGCGTTGGGTGAAATCTGAGCCTCACTGAGCCTCAGGTTCTTCTATAAAATGGGGATCGTGATCCTACCCTCAGAACATTGCTGAGAGTCGGGAACCCCAGGGTGTGGGGCTTGACTAATGGGCCCCAGACCTAGGAACCTGCTCCCAAGGGCCTCAGAGCTACCACCCCCACCTCCCTCCGCCCCCACCCAGATGGGTTTCTAGGTGAGCTGCACCCTGAGCGTGGACCAGATGGCAAGGAGGAAAGGTGAGCTGGAGGTTCTTCTTTGCAGGCTGGGGCCCAGTTCAGTGATACTGAGTCAGAGTCACAGATAACCATCAGGGGTATCTCTCCTCGGCCCACCCCCACCCCCAGGTGGATCCAGTTGCTCCCTTGGGCACAGTCCTTCCACCCTCATGCTGACCCCAAGTGAGCAGCCCCCCACTCAGCCACCTTGTTCCTATAAGTCAGAGCTCAGTGCCCCAACTCTCATACCCCCAGTTAGGCTGTGCTCCACAATAAGTGGTCCGAGTCCTTGTTCCCTCCACACACAGAGGCCCGCCCAGCAAACAGCCTGGAGTCTTTGCCTATATGTTACTTTATTATCTTGTTTTTTACCATCTTTAAAAATTTCTGTATTATTTATTTTAATTACACCTAATTTTTTTTTATTCTGCATGTGATACATGACCACAGAAAAATTAGATAATAAACCAGTCAAAAGAGGGCAAAAATGACCTCTCATCCTCCCTCCCGCCCCTAAATAGCGACTGTTAATCTTTTGATATATTGAACCTTTTGGTATGTAGCCACTATTTTCCCTTAGTGTGTATTTATCAAAAATTTGGATCATGTTGTTTTATAATTTCTGTGAAATTGCTTTTCCTTAGGCAAATGGTAAAAATAGATAAGAAAAAAATGACCTCACCACCTCCTTAATTCATTTAGTTGGACATTTTGGTTTTCAGTGTCCCACCATTGTATTAGCACTGTGGTGACTATCCTTGTGACACCATGGCACACAGCCCACACCTCTGCGATTACTACTTGGCATAAATTTCTAACAGAGACTTCTGGATCAGAAGGTGTAGGCTTTGACAGCTTTAGAGTTTTATTGCTAAACCACCCTCCAGGGCTTCCTCTGCTTCCCTTACAGGCTCCATGCGCGGTTCTACGAGCTGGCCCCCAACATCGTCCCCATGGACTACAGGAAGAGCCCCATCGTCCACGTGCCCATGAACCTCATCATCCAGATGCCGGAGCTCCGGGTATGTGAGAGGCCGCGGCTCTGGCAAGGCAGGAGAAGCATCGAGCAGGCCACACAGGTGGACTGGGGGGACAGGGATCCTGCTCCTCTGGATGGGGCAGGACAGCAGAGGCTCTACCCTTCGTAGCTGAGTGGCCCTGAGTGGTCACTGCACCTCTCTGTGCCTCAGTTTCCTCACTTCACTATGAATAAATGAGCGGCGTGGGGGGCTCAGGAAGGCTGCTGTGACTCATGCTGCCCACAGTCTGCAGGGCTCTTGGCCTGTGCCCACCCTCTTACCCTTCTGTTAAATGGCCAGTCTACTCTCCTTTGTAGCCCTTCTGTCTGCGTTTTTAGGTCATTTTTCTCTGCCTGCCCTGTCTGGCTATGGCCTCTCTCACAGCGTGGTCATCCACGGCTTCATTTCTGGACTTTTACTTGCAAGGAATCATCTTGTCAAAATGCTGACTTGATTTGGAAGGTCTGGGGGACCCAAGGTTTGTTTTTCTAACAAGCTTCCAGCCCATGTGGGTTTGATGGCCTCTTGTCCTCAGATCCCATCTGTTTTTGACATAAAGATTTCATGTCTACGGCCATACCACCCTGAATGCGCCTGATCTCGTCTGATCTCGGAAGCTAAGCAGAGTCAGGCCTGGTTAATACTTGGATGGGAGACATAAAGATTTCATTTATGCGTTCCTTACCCATAATACACGTAAAGTATTCTCCACCAGTGAGAGAACTGTGGGACTTTGCAGACAGTCCCTTTTAGGCCTCAGATGTGTGACTCTGGGGTTACTATATCATATCCCCTTGGGGCCTGTATCCCAGTTGTAACCTCAGTTCTGAGGGACAGAGAGGCCAGTGTTGACCCTAGGCAATCACTCAGTCTGGCCTGGAGAAGGGATTGAGCCCAGTCTCAGGGTCACCAGAGGGGTAGGGCACTCAGGCGAGAACCACATGGTTGCCTCTGAGCCTCGGGTGGCCCCGAGTGATCTGTGATCAGAGGAAGGAATCAGTGGCATCGGTGGCCTCTGGACCACCAAATTCAAGGAGAATTCTAGGAGCTGGGTGATTGCTGACCTGGGGTCTGACGGGTTCTCCGACTCTTACTGCTTGTCATGTGCAGTTATCTAGCCCTTTGGGGACCCACTTCTGTCTGACACTGCTTACCTGACCCAGCCTGAGCTGAGGGCTGCCCGTGCTTGGGGACGTCATCCCCTTTCACACATCAAGGCAGGAGGCTGCCTCTGTGTGCTCCTCCAGGCCCTGGGACTGATACTGGCTGCTGGCTCACCAGAGGTCATACTCCAGTGAGCACACCTTGCACACCTCGGCTCTGCTAAGGTCTCCATGCTCGTCTTAATGATGCAATGCGACGTGACGTAACAGTGAACTCTTACAGGGGCCAGCCTGGCACACCTTTCTTCCTGTAACTCATTTAGTTGTCTCACAGCCCTGTTAAGTGGGTGCAGTTATTTCCATTTTATATTGTATAGATGGGGAAACTGAGGCCCAAGGGGATTAGGTCACTTGTCCAGGGTTGCATAGGCCGTACGCTGTCTGGCCCTGGAATCCTCCCGGTTAGCGCACCCCTGGGTGATGCCTGTGGTTCTCTCTCCAGGAGAATCCCTTCAAAGAAAGGATTGTAGAGGCTTTTTCTCAGGACGGCGAGGGGAACCTCACCTTCGATGACTTTGTGGACATGTTTTCTGCACTCTGCGAGTCGGCTCCCCGAGACCTTAAGGCCAACTATGCCTTCAAGATCTACGGTAATGGGGACCTGGGGAATAGGCACGATGCTAGGGGTCCATGTTGCTGTGAGGGGTGGCACTCCAAATCCTGCTGGCTTCTGCCGTGGGGGACGCTGGGGACACCACGAACATTTAGAAAAGTACTTGTCCATTAGGGTGTCCAGAGTTGACAGTGCACAAGAGACATCACAGGGTTCTGAAAGCAGATGGACCCACCCCACCTATGTGGGTGAGGAGAGTTCACATGTAGTGACATTTCAGTGGGGGCTGGGAGGACAAGAGGAGACTGTGGACAGAAGTGGCAAACACCGGGCAGAGAGAACAGCCTGTGAGGACCCAGGACATAATGTGCAGGGCTCGATAAGGAAGTGGGACAAGGCGGGAGAGGCTGCTAGGACAGGCTTTGAGGAGCCAGCTGAAGGGTTTGGACCCAGTGCCCAGACCACCAGGCCACTACATGGTTTCAGATGGGGCATGGGAGCTCTGTATTCTAGAAGCATCTTGTGGCATCCTGAGCTGTGAGATGAGGCTGGGGCTAGAGGGGAGGCTCTGGCCAGGTGGTAAGGGTCCCAGAGGTTCTCAGGCTGCCAGAGGCGAGGCTGCCTTTTCTATCATCCCGGCCCTCTGTTCGCTGTGCTATCAGCCACCAGAGGGCGCTGGGCACCACAAAGACTATTTAGACCTCACACTGACTGGTGTCCAGTCCTCATAGGGTCCTCTAACAGGGACAACGAGGCCCACAGAGGGGCTGAGACCTGTCCTGGGTCAGAGAGCTGCGGACAGACCTCCTGTCCCCAGCATCTTTCACCAGCCAGGCAGCGGGGCCCCTTCGGGTTGGTTTTTACATGTGGTTGTTTATTTCAGAGGACTTGGGTCTGAATGCTTCTGTGCACCCTCTGTGTTTGCACGTCAGAACGGAACCTATACTGTCTATCAGCAATGGTCACTGGTTCTTCAAAAGCTTTTTGAATTCCACCCATCACCCCTCTAGTCCTGAACCTCAGGCATTGTTTCTGGGAAGGGCTGTTGTCTTCAGAGAAGGGTACACGTGATGGGAGGACCCAGGCTCCCTCGCTGGCCTGGCGGGGGGTGGACCTGGGGAGATAGGGTCTGACCTCTAGCAGGGACCTCAGTCTCTTCATATAAAACGGGCACAGGCATCCCCATCTCGCCGGCCCTGCAGGAAGGCAGCCAGCCCGTCAGCCAGCACATCGCGCCCGACAAACTGGGCGCCCCTTGGAGGCCAGTGCGGAACCACTTCATGCTGCCTCGCGGGCAGTCACAGGCCAGTGCGGAGATGGCAGGGTGGGCGCCTGTCAGGAGCTCAGGCCCAGATCCAACACTGGCCACGGATGTGACCTCAGGCAGGTCACTTGTCCTTTCTAAGCCTCTATTTCTTCATCTGTGTAGCGGGATTCTCATTGTATCTACTGAACAGATTTGTTTTGCAAATTAAGTGAGTTAGACTTAGAGTGTGCAATGTTCACATTAGCAGTTACGCCCTTTGTCACCACCACGATGTCAGGGTTTGGCTAGTGGGGGGGGGGGAGCTACATGGAGAAGGGATTGAGCCCAGTCTCAGGGTCACCAGAGGGGTAGGGCACTCACTTAGACATTAGCCCTAATGTCTGAGAAGCACCCCCCCACACACACTAGGAGGTGATGTTTGAGCCAAAACTTGAAGGATGAATAGGAGTCTGCTGGAGTGATAAATGGGGAGGGCCATCCAGGCAGCGGAAGGGTCCTGTGAGAAGATCTGGCTATTGGGTGGAAAATGGTCAGAGGGCATTCAGGTCGCTGTGACATGTCTGTGCGTTGGGGCAGTACAGTGCCTTTGGCCAGCTAGACTCAAGCCACGCCCCGACTCCGGTGCACACAGGCCAGCCACGCTTTAAGAGGCGTCTGTATCTCCTGACCAGTGAGTCTGTCTGGGGGACAGAGGCAACAGAGTGCAGTTAAGAAAATGTGGTCTCAGCGTCACAGAGGCCTGGTCAGAATCCTCCAAGCAGCCCTCTGAGCTTGATTCAGTCACTTGGCCTCTCCAGGCCTGGGTCCCTTAGCTTTAGAAGGACTACCGTGTCACTGGGAAGTGAGGAGCTAAGTCCCCAGAAAGCCTCAGATGTGGATGTTTGAAGTGTCTCAGTCATTGTGGGTTTCGATGGGGCTGTGAGTGTTGCATGTGGTACACAGAGCCGCCTTGTAGGCGAGCCCTCTGCACTTCCCACCTGGGGACAAAAACCCCATGTCCTCAAACGTGTATGTGGAAAGGCTGAGGGAGGTACGGTACACAGTGTGACCAGGCCTGGTCTGAGTGCCCCCGCCCCCTGGCAGATTTCAACACCGACAACTTCATCTGCAAGGAGGACCTGGAGCTGACGCTGGCCCGGCTCACCAAGTCGGAGCTGGAGGAGGACGAGGTGGTGCTCGTGTGCGAAAAGGTCATCGAAGAGGCTGATCTGGATGGCGATGGCAAACTGGGCTTCTCTGACTTTGAGGACATGATCGCCAAGGCCCCCGACTTCCTCAGGTGCCGCCCGGGGCTGGCTTGGGCGGGCGGGCGGGCTGGCCTGGGGCCCATGGGTGCTAAGGCCCTGTCACGCTCATAACAACAGTCTTGTAGGCTCATGTGGCCAGAAGGCAGGAGGTTATGTCCCAGCCCAGCTGCCTCAGAGTGACTAGGAAGTCCCCTGCAGGGCCAGCTCTCAGATGAAGGATAAATACCTGGGGCCTTTGGTGTGTTGGGGGTGGATCCCAGGGCAAGGCCAGTTCTCCAAGCTGTCCTTCCCTCAGCGTTGATTAACTGTGTACTCTGCCCCCTCCATAAGGAACTCTCCAGGGCTGGGTGGGGTCTGGTCGGCTTCTCACTGAGGAGCCCTTACCCTTCCCCCTCCAGCCCCGGCCTCTCACCCTCTTTCCCATTCTCTCTTTTCAGCACCTTCCACATCCGAATCTAAGGGTATGTCCGAGGTTGCAGGGGTCCTGAAGCCCATTGTCCATTTTGCTGTCTACACAATTTTGACCTCCAAGCTCCCAGGACAAGAGTTGTGGCCTCCAAGGTTTACACTCACGAACATTTCCTTGGCCCTTTCAGCAAAAAATCCTTAACCAGGGAAGGGGCGACATGAGGAACAGGGCCCTTCCTAGGCCCCCAGTGGTTCAGTCCCGGGATCCACAGTTCCCCCAGGACTTCCCTCTGTCCCCCAGCCTCCCCTGGGCCCGGTTCTCTCTTCAGAAATGCCCTCCCAGGAGGGGAAAGCAGAGCACCCAGGGGGGCAGGGGGTACTGACTTGTCCCAGTGCTGGAAACACACCCTGGTCACCCAGGGCAAAGTGGGGGAAAAAAGAGATTTTAACAAGCTATGCAATCTTTCTCCATTTGCACAGCCAGGCTGTATCCTGCCCTGCCTGTCCCAACTCCCCGCCTGTCCCCGTCTGTTCAGTCTCCCCGCCTGTCCCGTCTCCCCGCCTGTCTCCGTCTGTTCAGTCTCCCTGCCTGTCCCCGCCTGTCCCGTCTCCCCGCCTGTCCCCGTCTGTTCAGTCTCCCCGCCTGTCCCCATCTGTTCAGTCTCCCCGCCTGTCCCGTCTCCCCGCCTGTCCCCGTCTGTTCAGTCTCCCCGCCTGTCCCCGTCTGTTCAGTCTCCCCGCCTGTCCCCGTCTGTTCAGTCTCCCCGCCTGTCCCAACTCCCCGCCTGTCCCCGTCTGTTCAGTCTCCCCGCCTGTCCCGTCTCCCCGCCTGTCCCCGTCTGTTCAGTCTCCCCGCCTGTCCCCGTCTGTTCAGTCTCCCTGCCTGTCCCCGCCTGTCCCGTCTCCCCGCCTGTCCCCATCTGTTCAGTCTCCCCGCCTGTCCCGTCTCCCCGCCTGTCCCCGTCTGTTCAGTCTCCCCGCCTGTCCCGTCTCCCCACCTGTCTCCGTCTGTTCAGTCTCCCCGCCTGTCCCGTCTCCCCGCCTGTCCCCGTCTGTTCAGTCTCCCCGCCTGTCCCGTCTCCCCACCTGTCTCCGTCTGTTCAGTCTCCCCACCTGTCTCCGTCTGTTCAGTCTCCCCGCCTGTCCCGTCTCCCCGCCTGTCCCCGTCTGTTCCGTCTCCCCGCCTGTCCCGTCTCCCCGCCTGTCTCCGTCTGTTCAGTCTCCCTGCCTGTCCCTGCCTGTCCCGTCTCCCCGCCTGTCCCCGTCTGTTCAGTCTCCCTGCCTGTCCCCGTCTCCCCGCCTGTCCCCATCTGTTCAGTCTCCCTGCCTGTCCCCGTCTCCCCGCCTGTCCCCGTCTGTTCAGTCTCCCCGCCTGTCCCCGTCTGTTCAGTCTCCCCGCCTGTCCCGTCTCCCCACCTGTCTCCGTCTGTTCAGTCTCCCCGCCTGTCCCCGTCTCCCTGCCTGTCCCCATCTGTTCAGTCTCCCTGCCTGTCCCCGCCTGTCCCGTCTCCCCACCTGTCTCCGTCTGTTCAGTCTCCCCGCCTGTCCCCGTCTCCCTGCCTGTCCCCATCTGTTCAGTCTCCCTGCCTGTCCCCGTCTCCCCGCCTGTCCCGTCTCCCCGCCTGTCCCCGTCTGTTCAGTCTCCCCGCCTGTCCCCGTCTGTTCAGTCTCCCCGCCTGTCCCGTCTCCCCGCCTGTCCCCGTCTGTTCAGTCTCCCCGCCTGTCCCGTCTCCCCGCCTGTCCCCGCCTGTCCCGTCTCCCCGCCTGTCCCCGTCTGTTCAGTCTCCCCGCCTGTCCCGTCTCCCCACCTGTCTCCGTCTGTTCAGTCTCCCCGCCTGTCCCCGTCTCCCTGCCTGTCCCCATCTGTTCAGTCTCCCTGCCTGTCCCCGTCTCCCCGCCTGTCCCGTCTCCCCGCCTGTCCCCGTCTGTTCAGTCTCCCCGCCTGTCCCGTCTCCCCGCCTGTCCCCGTCTGTTCAGTCTCCCTGCCTGTCCCCGTCTCCCCGCCTGTCCCCATCTGTTCAGTCTCCCTGCCTGTCCCCGTCTCCCCGCCTGTCCCCGTCTGTTCAGTCTCCCCGTCTGTTCAGTCTCCCTGCCTGTCCCGTCTCCCCGCCTGTCCCCGTCTGTTCAGTCTCCCTGCCTGTCCCCGTCTCCCCACCCTTCCCCATGGAAAGTTCTGTGAACAGTGGGCCGGCCCAAAGGCTCTGTCCTTGTGTTCGGCCTTCCCAACCATGTGGAACCCTCACTGGTGTGTGCTGTCCACAAATCTGTGAACTCCTGGTAGTAAAGCACTTTTCTGTCCCCGTGCTGTCTTTGTCTGCCAATGTCAGGAAGTGTTCCCCGGTCCCTTTCCTCCTCATCCTTGGAGCCCACCATTGGCACTTCGCCTCTGGGCCAAGCACGGCCTTCCCGCTTCAGGCACTGACTTTTATTTCAGTGCTTCTGCCTTTGGGAGGAAGACGCATCTGTGCCCCCACGTAGGACGGACGTTGGGTTAGAATTCTATTCCTTTCCTTCATAACAACAGGAGTTCCGGTGAACGTTTATGGGGCTCACTGTGTGTCACGCACAGGTTGGTGGCCATACTCAGTCCTGACAACTCCTCTGGGAGGCGGGGACTCATCCATTTCTCAGAGGGAGGAGCTGCATGGCCAAGAGGCCACTAAGGGGAGAGGTCTCATCAATCCAGTTTGTCTGGGTGAACGCCAGCTCCGCCCAGGACTGGTGGGGAGGGGCTGCGGTGACCGTCCAGGATGGTCAGTCTGTCTCCACCTCCTATGCCTGCGGCAGTGGGAGGGAAGCAGCAAGCTGCTCGTCACCCATGGGGATGTAGGGACACAGGTGGGATAGGACAAAGGATACGAAGGAAAGGGCTACAGGCAGAGCAGCCTGACCTGAGGGGTAGCTATCCTGAGAGAGTGAGTGTCCTGTGTCCAAGCTGGTGATAGGCAAGGCCCTGAGGCTCCTGGAAGGGCAGGGCCACCTGGCTGGGTCAGGCTCTCATAGGGGGAGTGTGAGTCCCCTCCTCTCAGACCTTGATTTTCTTTTCTGGGTGGGTGGAGGCCCTGGGGAACAGGACGTAGCCAGGAGCTGCAGGCAGCTGGAAGGCCTCTCCTGCTGTGTCTCTGAGCGTGGCTCCATCGCAGGCCGGGTGGGTGGGTCTAAAGGGCACCTTCAGGTGGGCTGAGGGCCTCCAGTGACCCCTGGCATGGCGCAGGTACTGGGAAACCCGTGGCGCGGACTGCCAGAAGCCAGGCTTTCAGGGTCTGGGTTTCTTGTCCACAAAGAAGAGCCTCCGGAGCTTGTCAGACTGCAAAGAGGGAGAAGATGCTGGAGCTGGGGCTCAGAGCGCCCTTCAGCGTTGCCTAGGGGTTGGGAGCCAAGACCTGATAAAGGCTCGGGCTCCACAAGCCCTTCACCCTCAGTGGAAATGACAATGTCGGCCCTCCAGTTTTGGGTGAAGGGTTTGCCCTCTTCTGGCTCAGGCTAAGGGGAGGAAAGAGTCTGGAAAGGGGTGGAGAAAAATGCCAGGTCCTCCCTTCTTTGCTGGAGTGCCCTAATGGACTCACTGGGGTCCTAGGTAGGATGGGGTGGGGCTGTACATGGTGCCACCCTGGACCAGAGGCAAAGCAGTCATGGGATGTGGCTTCTGTGGTTCTTAGGGCTGTCCTCAGGCAGGATCTGTGGGCCCAGGAGAGACAAGACCTCGGAGCCTCCTGGCCTGAGGGAGGAGCTGGCAGAGCGTCCTGCAATGGCCTTTCAGCTGGGAGCAGGGTTTCACTGTTCAGACCAGGAGAGGATGTCTGCGCTTGCCCGAGGTCTGAGGCTGCACCACAGCAGGTGGACTCGCCTGGCTCAACAGCTCCAAGTATAGGTGGAGGCTGCCAGGGCTGGGGGCTCAGAAGGGGCCCTCTGCCTCCCTGGGGACCCCTGACCACCTCTCTCTGCCCTCCTGATCCCTGCTTCCCCTTCTTATCAGAAACCCTCAGAACAATAGTTCTGTTCACCAAGGACCCTCTCTGGGCTGTGTCCTGAGCACATGATGATATCTAGCTCTATCCTCTAGCCCAGCGATTTTCAACCGTTTTCAGCTTGTGGCACATATAAACCAATTACTAAAATTCTACAGCACACCAAAAGATATATTTTTTGCCAATCTGACAAAAAATAAGTATAATTTTAATTCATTCATACCAGACAGTTATTGTATTGACTATTGTCATGTTTTTATTTGACAATCTAAGGGAAAAGAGGTCAGTGCCCCTGACTAAATAGTCAGGTATTGCATATTTTGAAAATTCTTGCAGCACACCAGTTGAAAATTGCTGCTCTAAGCAGCTGCCTCTGGACACAGCCTGAGGACCAGCCCCTTCCCTAGATGAGGGAATGCGGGTCCTGGGTAGGGTTGCTGAATAAGAATATAGGATGCCCAGTTAAATTTGAATTTCAGATAAGTAATGAATAATTGCAGTATTTGGAACATACTTATGCTAAAAAAAAAAAAAAAAAAAAAAAGCCTTGTTTATCTGAAATTCACACTGAGTGTCCTGTAATTATTTTGCTAAATCTGGTCACCTTTAGTTGCTTGAGGAAACTGCCTCACCCAAAGCCATATGGCTGGGAAGGTCTGAGCCATGACAAGTCAGACCTGAAGCCCCTTCTCCACCTCTCAGGGGTTCTGAGACCCCCAAAGTGGACAAGAGGGAGGGACAGGGATCTCTGGTTCCCTGCAGAGAAAGACCTCAAAAGGGCTAGAAAGCCCCCATCTTACACCCAAATCTAATATCTCCCTCTTCCACCACCTCCAAGCAGATGTTAGGGCTGGAAAGTTCTGGGCACCTTTGGGCGGGGGTGGTGACCTGCCCTGCCCTGCCTGAGGACCACAGGTCCCTCCTACCACCAGCTGTTCCACCCCCCACGGAACCCACCTTTATCCGTCCAGTGTCCTTGCTCTTGGCTGCTGGGATTTGTTCGTATGTGTTGCTAGGCTCCAGTAGTTCTGGGGCCCCTGAGATCCTCTCATAGCGACAGTCTGTGGGCACCGATAGCTTAGCATATGTGACACCGGCCCCAGTAAGTAGAGGTCTGGCTGGGCCACCCCAGGAGGCTGGGATCTGCTCGTAGGTACTGGGTTGGTCTGGTACATGGTTGGCCTGCAGGAAGCCTGTTGTCTGGATGCGCGCATAGTTGTCTGCAGAGGTGCCCTGGGAGCAGGGCTGGGCCCTGTGGTTAGGCTTTGGAGACCCCTGGCTCCAGGCAGCAGTTGAGGACCCTAGAGCCTCAGAACTGGGGGGGCGGAGGAGGCCCCAGGAAGTGGGAGACACTGTAGGGCCCTGGTCTGGGCTCCCTCTAGAGAGGGCAGACCCTGGGCCATCGGGCCTGTTCTGGTTTGCATCTGAGAGTCTCCTCAGGGTCTCCTTGCCCGGGGAGCTGGCCTGGCCACCAGCTGGAACTGGCCCAGGCTTACCAGACACCTCTGTGTCCAGACTTAGCTGTGCCTGCTTCGTCTTCTTCAGGTCTGTGTAGATATCCTTGGGGCCTCCAAAAGTTAGGTCCAGAAGGGAGGCACTCCTCTCTGGGAGGGGCGGCACCCTGGTGAGGGGCTGGGGAGAGAGGAACAGAGGGCCTTAGAAAGGTCACCGATTGCTATAAGCTCATCAGGTAAACTGAAGGGCTCTCAGATAAGCTGAGACTCCCATCTTGGCCTATTTACATATTGGTTATGACTTATGTACATATTGGTTACAGGTGTTCAGGACCCAGCCAGCAACCATACAGGACTCTGAGGACAGCCTTTATATCTAGATTCAAAGTCTGGGGTCACCAGTTCTCCCACCCAAGCTCACTTTGCCTTCAGAGTGGTCCCCTTCTCCCTCCAAGCCCCCTGAACCTACCCACTCACCACTCCCTCCCCCTTCAGAATGGTCCCAGAAGTTAATCATTCGAGTATTCATTCAGCAGTGTGCCAGGTTCTGTGATTGGGTGTGTACACGCTAACCTGAGAGACAGCAATGTACCTCTCCATTACCTACTATAATAGGCTGATGTAATATACTTATAATAACATATCACTAGGCAACGTGCGGTCAGGTCCTGATTGGTAATGAGGAGGAACAAAGTAGGGTAACGGGAGAGAGAGCCGCAAGTAGGAAAGGGGCGTGTTTTTATAGTTCAGGTGACTTTCCAAGGAGATGACGTGTTAGGCAGAGAATGGGATGCTGTGAGTGTGAGTCATGCAGGTGTGTGGTGGGAAGAGTACTTATAGGCAGAGGGAACAGTCGCTGCAAAGGCCCTGAGATAGGAGCAAGGTTGGTGTGTTCACAGAGGCTCCAGAGCCTGTGAGCGAGGTGGAGGTATCAGGACACCTGGTGAGGCTCTTGTGGACCCTGGGAAAGATCTCAGACTGTATTGTAAACTCAGGAGAAGCCCACAGCATGCTGTAATCTGATATTCAGAAAAATCTCTGAGCCCCTCCCATGAACTGCTGTGGAAGAGCATGGCGTATTGAGTCATAGGGACCCCACTCTACAGTTTACAGACGGACTTCAGGCATTTGGTATCCATCCTCTCATTCCAGCCTCACAGGAGCCATAGGAATGGTAAATTGAGGCTCAGAGAGATTATGGGGCTTGCCCAAAATCACTCAGCTAGAAAGGCCAAGGCAAGGTGTGACCAAAGTCAGCTGGCCAGAGGCAGGCCATGATATAAGCAAGGCCTTCAGTGTTCCCAAGCTGGAGCCTGCACCTCTCTGGGCCTGCTTCACCCAACACAGCCTGAGGGACTGGCCAGTGTGGCCTCTCAGGGCTTTCCTATGGGCTTGGTACACATGTCCCTGGTCTGACAGCCCTGACCCTGATGGCCCAGAATCCTCCTCACCTCCGTGCTCTCCTCCACAGACAGGTTCAAGGAACTCACATGCAGGCTTTTCTTCATGTGGAGGAAGGAGACCTGGGGCTTTGGAGGAGGCTGGGGGCTTCCGGCCTTGTCTGTGACCCGTGTTGGGGATGCCGTGGGAGGTGGGTCTCCCAGGCCTGGATTGATGTGGTGGAGGCCCAGGGTGACGGCATCGTATATATCATTGTCCTCTGGCTGCAGGCGGTGGGGACACAGTAGGAGGGTGGTCACACGTCTGGCTAGCCTCCAGCTACCTGCCAGCGACTGCTGGTGAAGGACTGAAACATGCCCACCAGTCCCTAAGCTTGGGGAAGACAGTGCCTCATTCTCCTTTTCAAGTAGGGACCTTAACCCCATGCTGAGTGCTCTTGCATGGCAGTAAATAGGGAAGAAAAGCCCTGAATAGTGTAAATAGGCAGTAAATAGGGTGGCCCTGAATAGTGGCCACCCTAGGCCTGGGCAACCCACCTGCCACCCTTACCCCAGGGGAGAGAGGTGCCTACCCGAGGACAGGCAGCAGCCAGAGTCTCCCCGAAGGGCTCAAACTGCACCTCCTGGTAATGGTGCACAAGCTCGGCCAGGCTGCCGTGGCTGTGGGTGTCCCCTGAGACCAGGTAGCGCCGATTTTGGAGCTGAGTGATGACAAAATGCCGACACCGGTCACTGCCCCTGCAACACAACAGACTGGGCTGACCACTGGGCCTCAGGGTGTCCCTCTGCAGAGGGGGACTCACATCTGACAACCACTCTTGGTGGGTGGGTGGTTGTGAAGGGTTGGAAGCTAGGTTCCTGGAAGTAAGTACAAGCCTGCTCTGGGGGGTCAGGGAAGGCCGGGCTGGACAAGGGTGGGGTGAGGGATGCCCTTAGGTTGGTGCAAAATTTAAAGGACACCACAAAACTCAGTAATCAATAATAACAATCCAATATTTTAGAAAATCAAAATGAATACCAAAAGAAATCTATGACAAACAAAATATCAAAGTCTCAAATGAAGATGAGGACCGACCCTGCACTTGCACACGGCAGCCTCACCCGCCTGCCATAATCCCAGCCCTGTTGCAAAGATGGGACCCAGCTCCTGCCCACGCCGCACCACCCTGCTCTCCTCCACAGCATCACCCAGCAACCTGTGGCTCCGCCCACACCTTGATCTCCCACCCCCATCCAGTTCCTTCTACTGGAAATGCTTCCTAAACCCAGCAACTTGCTATTCATCCTTCTATCATGGGCTCGAAATTCACCCCTGAAGCCTTCACCAGCCTCCCACCAGGAGGAGGTCTCCCCTGCCCCCCACTCACCCCCTTTGCCAGCTGAGGCTTCATCCTGGTATATGGCCAGTGCTGCTCAGAAAATGTCTGATGAGCACTGAGAGTGAGAGAGGGAGGGAGGGAGGGAGCTGGGGCCCAGAGAAAGCCATGTGGTGTGTGCAGGTGGGCCTCTGTGCTTATCTGCAAGGCTGAGTTATGGGAGCCGGAACCTGCAAGTTCCCCACCGAGGCCTCTGTTTCTTACCTGTAGGACAAGATGTAGCCAGTGGCTCGGTCACTGAGGCGGATGAGGAAGGAGCCAAGAGCTTTGTCACTGAGCAGCTGCTCCGCCTGCCTGGGCAGAGGACATGCCATTAATTGGGGCCTGTGCCCCGAGAGTAGCAGGAGCAGCCTGACTTAGACCTGCCAGAGAGGCCCTGCTGGCCATGCCCTTGTGTGCCAGAGCCACTGCACAGGCCTCCAAACCTCTATAGAGATCTGCTCAGACCTTCTACTGGTCTGTGGTTCGTCTGGGCCCCATTGAGCAGGGTTGGCCCCTCACTGCAGTCTCTGCAGCAAGAATGAATCCATATAGCTGGAGAGTTTTAGATTTGTGGGGTCCTTGCTTAGGGCCACTGTGCATCAAGTAAGACTTTCTGTTATGTCCAGAGCCTGGTCACAATAGCATGTCCTCTTCAGCCCCAGAGGGCCATGGGTATTTCTAAGTTGTGCCAGGTATTTTGCAGGCAAGGTGGAAAATTTCAGCTGTCCTCTGGTTTGACAACACAAAGACCAGATAGTGTCTCAGCTACGGACTCACCAAATATTCACTATGCAGAACCAACTACACAGTTTTTTTGTTGTTGTTTGTTTTTGGTTGTTTTTTTTGTTTGTTTGTTTTTTGTATTTTTCTGAAGCTGGAAACAGGGAGGCAGTCAGACTCCCGCATGCACCCGACCGGGATCCACCCGGCACGCCCACCAGGGGGCGATGCTCTGCTCATCTGGGGTGTCGCTCTGTCGACCAGAGCCTCTCTAGCACCTGGGGCAGAGGCCAAGGAGCCATCCCCAGCTCCCGGCCATCTTTTGCTCCAGTGGAGCCCCGGCTGCTGCGGGAGGGGAATAGAGAGACAGAGAGGAAGGAGAGGGGGAGGGATGGAGAAGCAGATGGGCGCTTCTCCTGTGTGCCCTGGCCGGGAATCGAACCCAGGACTTCCGCACGCCAGGCCGACGTTCCACCACTGAGCCAACCGGCCAGGGCCTAACTACACAGTTTTCAGGGCCCAGTACTAAGTGAAAAATGTGGAAGCCGTTACTCAAAAGCAAGAACTTCAAGATAGTGACAGCAGAGCATGAAACCAAGAACAGGCCCTCCTGAGCAGAGGGCCCCATGCTACTGCAGAAGTCAGTGCCCGTGAACCTGGCTCCACACAGGTCCTCATGACAGGCTGCACTGGTCATTCCCTCATCTAGTGCTTGGACAAGTTGGAGATCTAGCCCAATTGGAATGCCAAACCCCCATGTTGGCCCTTATTTCTGGGGTGACTGTACAGCCAGGTTTGCCTGGGACAGTCTCTTCTTAAAACAGCTCTACCTCATCATTAAGAGCGCTTAGTCTGGATGATAAGTGTTACAGTCCCCAAGGGGTTCATCAAGTTCTTCAGATCTGGTCTGAACACATCCTGTTCCTGCCGCCCCTCTGTGTCCTCGCTTATATGCAGAGTGGGACTGGTGCCTAGGGAACTGGGTACTCCTCAGTCTGTTCCCCTGCCCACCACCTCCGGGGGTACCAGCCTAGCCCAGGGGAGGACAGGAATCAGTCTCATCCCAGAGTCCCCATACCACCTTCTCCTCCCCAAAGGGCTATGGGTCATGGCAAGCAAGTGGACAGGAGCAGCCTTACTTGCGAGTGATGAATCCGTGAAACCAGGGGGGCAGGACTCCATTCTGCAGAATGAGGGGGGCCTGAGTCTCCATGAACCACCTCAGGGCCAGGCCCTGCAGCTCAGCCATAGCATGGCCATCCCCGGCCCCCTCAGGCCCCCTGCCTGGGCTCAGCTGCCTCAGGCTGCTCTCCATTCTCACAGGCTCTGAAGTGAAAGCAGAGCGAGCCCAGACCCCACCGGCCTCTATATCTGTGTGTGCTCCAGCTCATTTGCCTGAGTCCATGCCCGCCTCAAACCACCAGCAGCACACAGGAGCTCTATTGTCACCTCTGGGCTGGTGGCTGGCTCTCCTTGGCTGGCTGTAGACACTGAGGGGAGGGTCACTTCTGCAAGCCAGAGAGGGATGGGAAGAGATCTCTGACTTGCACCCAGCAGATAAGCCCCACGCGGCTTGACCTCTTTCCCCCAGCCTCCAGTCTTTCTCACAGGTCAAGACCAGCCCTTACTGACGTGCACAGCATGGCCACTGTTAGCAAAGTGGTGAATTTAAATTCTATGTATGGTTCCTTCATGGAAGCCACTTGTACTTCGGTAAAGTTTTTGTGCTGATTTAATTCCCCATTCCACTCAAGATTTATTTTCTAGACTCTAAGGTCATTATGAGGATGTAACAGCATGTTGGTTAAGAGTGAGGGAACATTTATATAAATTCAAGCATAGACAAAACTGATCAGTGGTGATACACGTTAGGATGTGGTTACCTGGGGACAGTGGGTGAGCAGTTGCTTGATGCTGGTCATTATCTGTTTCTTGGTCTGAGCAGCGGGTTAAATGAGTATGTTCACATTGGGAAAATTCATGGAGCTCTGCACTCACAATTTATGCACTTTCCAGGTATATGTTCTACTTCAACAAAATAGTTCAGTTAAAAAATAATGAGGATGCTACATCCATATTTTCTTGGTTCCAATTCCAGCTGACTAGCTACATGATCTTGAGCAAATGACAACTTTTTTGTCATTTTTTCTTGTTTTTTTTTTAAGATTTTTATTTATTCATTATAGAGAGGAGAGAGAGAGAGAGAGAAGGGGGGAGGAGCAGGAAGCATCAACTCCCATATGTGCCTTGACCAGGCAAGCCCAGGGTTTTGAACCGGCAACCTCAGCGTTTCCAGGTTGACGCTTTATCCACTGCACCACCACAGGTCAGGCATCATTTTTTTTTTGACAGAGACAGGGAGAGAGTCAGAGAGAGGGACAGACAGACAGGAAGGGAGAAAGATGAGAAGCATCAATTCTTTGTTGCAGCTCCTTAGTTGTTCAGTGATTGCTTTCTCATATGTGCCTTGACTGGGGGGCTACAGCAGAGCGAGTGACCTCTGGCTCAAGCCAGAGACCTTAGGCTCAAGCCAGCAACCTTTGGGCTCAAGCCAGTGACCATGGCATCACATTTATGATCCCACACTCAAACCAGCGACCCCTTGCTCAAGTTGGTGAGCCTCCACTCAAGCTGGCAAGCTCGGGGGTTTCAAACCTGGGTCTTTGCGTCACAGTCTGACGCTCTATCCACTGTGCCACCACCTGGTCAGGCTAGTTTATGTCTTTATCTTCCCTAACCTCTAACTGAAATCAGCATTTCCTTCCATGACCAGTGCAGGGAACAAACCTTTGTGTTGACAGCACCCGTGGCTTTGTCACCAACAAAAATCACAGGGATTTCCATGTCACATTACAGCTGTTGCAGACATCTTGAGACATCATTTTTGTTCATCACCTCAAAACTATAGTAATTAGACCCAATGCTGGATCCTGTTATTAACATGCTAATAAAGAAGCACATTGTATTAATACACTACAAATATTTTGATAGCTTTCTTTCTTTTTTTTTTTTTTTAAGATTTTACTTATTGATTTTAGTGAGAGGAGAGAGGGAGAGAGAGGGAAAGAAAGGTGGGGGAGGAGCAGGAATCATCAGCACATAAGTTGCTTCTAGTATGTGCCTTGACTAGGCAAGCTTGGGGATTTGAACTGGTGACCTCAGCAGTCCAGGTCAACACTTTATCCACTGCGTTACCACAGGTCAGGCGATAGCCCTCTTTCAATACAGTTTATTTCCAGTGATTCTATGCATTTTATTTTGTGCATTTAAAAACACTTTCAAAAAGTTTATGGCTTTACCAGACACCAAAGCGGTTCGCAACACAGAAAAAAGGCTGAGGAAGCTGGGGTCTGACCCAGAGCCGGGTTGCTGCCAACATAAAGTCCTGGAAGTATTCAAATACAAAGAAATGTGTTTCTCTCATTTTCCATGAAGTGTTCTTTTTCCACCTCCCTTTTAGGTCAGATATTTTTATGAGTGGAACCTGGGCATTTGCATAAGAAGACAAAAGCTTTGTGTACAAGAGGGGGCAGAGTCCAGGACAACTTGGGACAGAGGCGAAGATTCCAAATCAGGCAAATAAAGGGGAGGGGCTATATTTACACTCAAAAGGAATACAGGTGTGTTGGGCGAGGCCTAGGTCTGGGCCTTCGTTTGAGCTCTGTGAAGGATGGGTGGGTTGACTCTGACAGTGTGCTCTGCTCTTCTGTTCGGCTCATCACTTGTGGCTGCCTACTGGGGGCCACACCCTGGGGCATCAGATGCTGGAGCAGACCTGCTCTTCTCTACCCTGGATGCCCTGAGGAGTTAAGTGGTTTTAGGCTCTGGAGTCTGATTAATGGGCTTAGAATTCCATTTGCTGGCTTTGTGAGGGTAGCAAGGTACTACCCTCACTCTCGGTTTCTTCATTTGTAAAAACAGAGGGGAGAGAAAGGAACCATCTGGGATTTGAACAGCTATCCCATGCAAAATAGTAACTGGAGGCCCTGGCCAGTTGGCTCAGTGGTAGAGCATCGGCCCGGCATGTGGAAGTCCCAGGTTCAATTCCTAGCTAGGGCACACAGGAGACGCACCTATCTGCTTCTCCACCCTTCTCCCCTCTACCTCTCTATCTCTCTCTTTTCCTCCCACAGCCAAGGCTCCATTGGAGCAAAGCTGGCCCAGGCGCTGAGGATGGCTCTATGGCCTCCGCCTCAGGCGCTAGAATGGCTCTGTTGCAACAGAGCAATGGCCCAGCTGGGCAGAGCATTGCCCCCTGGTGGACATGCTGAGTGGATCCTGGAGTCTGTCTCTGCCTCCCCACTTCTCATTTCAGAAAAATACAAAAAAAAAAAAAAGTAACTGGGAGTCACTGTGCACATGCAATAAACGTCAGCCCAGCTCTAAGTCATCATTGGGCTGGGAAGTCCCTAGAATATTGTCTCTGTCTGTTTCATCAAAACTTCCTTGTCCTAGGTTCTCTCTCAAGGTCATGCATCTCCTACAGCACGAATAGATGGTAATGGGTTATCCCAAAGTTACTCTCTCCTGAGAGTGCTCAGTCTGGCTTGCCCTCTCAGGAGGCATAAGAGTAAGTGCATCCATGGAACACATTTTCAGAAATGGGATTGCATGGTGAGGGTATTCGCACTGGAAATTTTGATAGAAAATACCAAAGAGCCTTCTTTAGGGGGTTGTACTCACTTATGCTCAGTAAATATTGAATGGATAGAATGGATAATAGTTTCAAGATTGGTCATTTTGCAAGAAAAACATGGGCAGGGGTCCAGAGAGTGACCAATTCTACTGGGACTCTACGGACCCCTCAATGTGACTGAGTGAGCTTGTCCTGTTATCTGTAGAATGTGGCTCCTGGGGTGGGAGAGCAATACCCAGAGATGCCCCTTGCAGCCACCTTCCCCCCCAAACACAGCCTATTCTGTTTTATTTACAGGACAATGGCCAGGTACTGTGAACTTGACAAGGACCTATAAACATTTTGAGACCTGAAAACAAACCAAAAAAACAAAAACCCATATTAGTATTGGCTCCAAAATCTAAAGCTAGAAAAGCATGAAATCTAAACGAACAAATATGTAAGTATCTGTACAATGTAATACTGCATCAGTTTCATTTAGCGTTCATAAAAGTTCCATCATATCTGAAAATGGTCTGGAGGTCAGATCGTCTTACCTCACAAGAACCCCACAGTGTGCAGAGAAGCTGCCCTGCTGACCTTCAGCCCTCCAAGTCCCAGGGACAAGCAGGCCCTCTCCCGGGGGCTGGGAGCTTGGTCAGCACCTCAGATGCTTACCCTCTAAGAAAGAGAACCACAAGGTGTACAGATTTGCCTGCCAATTTGGTAGGGAAATGAGGCCTCCTGGAAGCTGGGTCCATACATCCAGGCCAAGAGGATCCCCTGCTGGGGCTCCTCTCTCTGAAACTCGGCCGCCTGCCTTAGGTTGAGAGCTTCTTGCATTGGGAGCCAGGTCCAGTCCTTTTCTGAGTTTCAGCATCACCAACAGCAGGCAGAAACAAAGAGCAGGGCTGGGGCTGTTTGTTGAATGAATTAGCTACCAGATCGAGGACTGAATGCACATCAGGGACTGTGCCAAGTACTTTGTACTTATGATCTCGTTTAAGCCTCACAACAGCTCTAGCAGGTAAATGCTATTCTTATGCCATTCCATAGGTGAGGAAACTGAGGCACAGGGAGGCTGGGTGACCACACAGCTCCTCCCTTGAAACCCTCCCCTGGCCTCCAGAGCCCAGTCCATCTCCCTCACCCCCAAATAGGGCAGGAAGCATGGAAAGCAAGTTCATGGTCAAAATTTCCCCTTTTCAGTCAACGGCAGCCATTTCCCCCTGGGTTGGCCACTTCCTTCTGGTCACTGGGTTTTCTAGAAGCTTAAAGGGGCAGGGCTTCTGGCACCAAGCATGGCCACATTGGACAGAGGCCGGACATAGGTGGTCTGTGTAAAGCCTCCCCTTGACCGCAGGGTTGACATTTAACCTAAGAGACTTTGAGAACTATAAAATGTCAATGAGCTATTTAAGGAGGGCCTGACCAGGTGGTGGCGCAGTGGATAGAGCTTCGGACTGGGATGCAGATGACCGAGGTTCGAGACCCCGAGGTCACCAGCTTGAGCACGGGTTCACCTGGTTTGAGCAAAGCTCACCAGATTGGACCCAAGGTTGCTGGCTCGAGTAAGGGGTTACTCGGTCTGCTGTAGCCCCAAGGTCAAGGCACATATGAGAAAGCAGTCAATGAACAACTAAGGTGCCACAATGAAAAACTGATGATTGATGCTTCTCATCTCTCTCCGTTCCTGTCTTTCTGTCCCTACCTATCCCTCTCTCTGACTCTCTCTTTGTCTCTGTAAAAAAAAAAAAAAAAAAAAAAAAAAGGAAAAGAATGGTTCCAAGGAATTCAGAGCCACCAGAGGCAGTCCCCTCCTTGTAGGAGGGCCTTGAGGGTGTGTGAATCTGGTTAGAAAATGGGGGGAACTGAAATTGTGTTTTTTAGAATTTTACATTAACCATAAAAATTGTCCAAACTGATGATGGAGGGGGGATGCTAAGAAGATGAGATCAAGTGTGGAGCCCTCTTTCAGCTCATGGCCCCTGGAATGAGGGGTGAAACAATGCAGGGTTAGTTCATGAAATCACCAGCGTTGTGGAGTGGCCTTGAGAGAGAGAATTGGTAGCATTGGGGCCTGGGAGAAGTCAGAGTTGAGAGGGCATTAGAGGTGGTCCTGGAGGCCTCATGGGGCCTTGAAAAGGTTGGGTCACTCTACTTGGCTCCAGCAGTGGGCAGACACACTCAAGGTCCCCCATCCTCTTACTTGCTTTATTGTAAAACCATCCTAATTGCCTCTTGGTGTTGTGCAAGTACACATGCGTTAGTACTAAGTACAGTACTAAGTGCTATTTAAGCGGTAATTCTTATTCAAATATTATCACGCATTTATGGAACACAGTATGTTTTTTCTGTATATTCTATCCCTTCTTAGAATACAGTCAGCGTTTGGGCAGGGACACGACTGCGTCCCCTAGTGTCTGCACCTGCACCTGGCACACAGAAGGCACTCAGCAAATGTTTGTTGAAGTCAATGCAGAAC
Organism: Saccopteryx leptura; assembly: GCF_036850995.1. NCBI lineage: Eukaryota > Metazoa > Chordata > Mammalia > Chiroptera > Emballonuridae > Saccopteryx > Saccopteryx leptura. The sequence continues at coordinate 43,164,947 of NC_089515.1, read as the reverse complement.
TGAGGTCTGGAGAGGCCGGACGTGCACTGGCTTTCATTCATGCGTTCTACAAATATTTACCGAGCACCTACCCACTCAACGCCGGGCAATGGACACTCTCACTTGTGCAATATGAGTCGGTGAATCTGGCGGACAGACACTTAAACATACAGTTTTGTATCCACAGTGTTGAGGGGACACCCCGGTGGGTTTCGAGCCCTACGCACTCCCCTGTACCCACACTCCTAGATAGAAGTGCAGCAGTGCAGCACAAGAGGGCAGCGAGGACAGGGGTGGTCCGCCCACAAGTCGCTTGCAGAACTGCGGGGGTCGCAGGGACTTAGCCCGCAGGGCCTAGGGGGTTGGCGTGGGTGGACTACACGTCCCAAGCGGCTTTGCGCGAGCAGGCCGTGGGCGTGACGGAGGTGGCACTACAAGTCCCAGGCTGCCCTGTGTTCGAGGGCGGGGAGGCCGAGAGGGTGTGGCGGCGGCGGTGCGCGCGGGCGGCGCGGGCGGGTGCCGGGCCGGGCAACAGTGGGCGCGCGGCGGGCGATGCCGGGGTCGGGGGCCCGCGCGGACGAGGGCGGCAGCAGCGGTGAGGGCGCTGGGCTGGGGCGGGAGCCGGCGCGGCTGTGCGGCTACCTGCAGAAGCTGTCGGGCAAGGGCCCGCTGCGCGGCTACCGCAGCCGCTGGTTCGTGTTCGACGCGCGCCGCTGCTACCTTTACTACTTCAAGAGCCCGCAGGACGCGCTGCCGCTCGGCCACCTGGACATCGCCGACGCCTGCTTCAGCTACCAGGGCCCCGACGAGGCGGCCGAGCCAGGAGCCGAGCCGCCCGCGCACTTCCAGGTGCACAGCGCGGGCGCCGTCACGGTGCTCAAGGTGGGAGCCCGCCCCTCAGGTCCCGCCCCTCAGCCCGCACCCTGGGACCCGCTTTTCAGCCCGCCCCTCAGCCCGCACCCTAGAACCCACTTCCCAGTCCGCAGCCCAGAACCCGCTTCCCAGAACCCGTCCCGCCCTGTAGCCGACTCCCAGCTTTGCGAAGGTCTTCACATTGGACTGGCTCCTTCCATTCCCCTTTTATTGAGGCCACGGGTGCCTTCCTTTCCCTACTTCCCCAGCCTCTGTCCCCATGTCCCTTTCTCGTGCCCTTTACTCCCTGGGCCCCTCTCTGTGCTGCCTCCCCCGTGGGGGTGACTTGTGCAGCCCTCACCGGCGCTCATCACTGTAAGCTTGTTGACCTTGGCTGACTTCACCTCTCTTCCTCAACTGTCTCCTGTGGAACGGTGGGACAGCAGTGGAATCTGCTTCGCGGGAGCGTGGGCAGCTGCTGGGTCAGTGTTACTGCATTCAGTGCCACAGACAGAGTGGACAGGGACTCCCCATCTGAGGTCCCACCACCCAGTAAGTGGCAGAGTCAGTTTTCTTACTACTTATTTTGGCCGGAAAGTGGGACAGGGCTGCTTTTACCAGCTCTGCCTTGCACATAGGACTTACCAATTCTAGAGGAGGAACCACTGTGGGAGATAGAGTGCAGAAATATAGGCTAGACCAGTAGTCCTGGTGCCAGAAGCTTCCCTGGCCCTGGGGGGTCCCATCATCTCCTAGGGACCCTCCTGCTTTGAGCACAGGGTCTGGGCCCTGGCCGCTCCTGCCCCTGTGGCCTGCCTGGTTGCTGAATGCCTCCACCCTCACTCTTTCTCTCTTCTCTTCCATGTTGTAAGCTGGGCTTTCTCCAGAACAGCAGGGCTGGGCTGGGCTGTATGACAGCTTTCTGGAAAGTGGGCCAAGTGCAGTGCTTAGTGGGCTGTGCCTAGCTCCCTTGGCCTTGTGAGCGCAGGACTGTTCCCAGAAACCCAGGAGCCACAGCTGCTGGAGCTGCTCCCTGAGGTGTTTTTATATTCTCCCCCATCCCGTCTCTAAGTGGGTGCAGATAGCCTGTTTCTCGAACGGAAGCCAGGCAGGGTTGCAGTTTAACTTTAGCTTATTTAGAAAGCATTTGTATGAACTTTAGGCATGACCCCAGTAAGTACATGGGAACTTTTGCCAAAGACAGTCTTGTCTTCACTACATGTGGACCATCTCTGTTTAACAGTTTCTGGTGGAATTGTTTGTTAATAAAGAAAACAGCATCCTGTTTCAGATCTGCTCAGATGGCTTGCGAGCCCTCTGTCAGTTTTTTCATTTAGAAATTTTTGGAATAGTGGAGATGTCTACATATGTGGGACTATGGGTCCGGTGTCAAGAGTGTGGCGTTAGAGCTGAATGAACTTGAACCTGCAGCATGAGTCTGCCTCTCACATGTGTTGGTCAAATTTGTCTGTTTCCTCTGCTGTAGTGACAATCTTACCTTTCTCTTTAGGTGGTTGTGAGGATTCTGAAAAATATTATGGGAAATGGGTGGCACAGGGTAGACACTCCGTGGCAGCCATGGGAAACGATTGTAGTGTCTTGGCCAAATATGTGTTATATTCATATAAGGGAACATTATGCAGCAGTGAACTTATAAAGGACTGAAAACTATAGGTGTCAATGTAAGTGACTCAAATATATAAAATAGACAAGAAAAACATTTATAGAATGACTGCAAGCAGAATAACACAATTTCTGAAAAGATTAAGTAGATCGTGAAACTGTCTATGCCATATGGGAAGTGGGAGAACTGCATGGGGGAAGTGGAGACTGGGCCCTGGATTCAGGAAGACAGTTGCTGCTTGGGAAGAGAGGGCAATGTGGGTGGGAATGGGTGCCCAGGGGCTTCCATTGTCTTTATTTCTAAGACTGGGTGGTCGGTACGCCAGCATTTGTTTTGTTATTCTGTTCATCTTTGTATGTTCAGAGTATTTTTTAAAAGAAACTGATTTCCAGATGGGTTCCTGACTATGCAGGAATATTTTGATATATAATGTTGAATTAGTCCCAGAATAAGACAGAATGCCCAAAGCCAGGGTCTTCTTTATAAAACTAATGGAAATGGAAACACAGGAAGGCTCTCCAAAGGAAGGGAACGTCAGATGTAGGGTTTCAGAGTAGGGCTGTGTTTTAGGAAAGATGGATTTTAGTGTACCATGGTTCCTTTTAAGCAGTGAGAGGAAAAATTTTATGGTGGTAAAAGTGGAAATTAGCAATTTATGTTTCCTTTCACCTTTTGGATCCAAGGGCTGATTCTGTTAAGCTTTAATGTTTCATTTTAGGGTTTCTCAGCCACAGCTGAGACCCTGATTTCTGAGAAGCACTGTGGGCTGAGGAGATAAGCCCTGCTTAAACTTTAGCTAGTTATATGCAATTTTACAGATACCATTTCTTTTGACAGATGGTTAAAAAGAGAAGAAAAGAAAAATCAGCAATTTGCTCATTGTATTAGCATATGTTTCTCATTTTAAAGCGTCTTTCTGCCTTCTTTGGAGAAGCTGTGGTTTTGTTGGGCTTTTACAAAATGTTTTACTGCTTGAGTCTTAATGTAAGCTGATACTGGAATTTTGGTAAGCTTCTCTCTTCCTAAATGCAGAAACCTGGTCCAGTGCCTTATTTTACAGATGAGGGACTGGAGGCCAGAGAGGGGGTACGATTTGCCTGCAATTGTGAGTTCAGACTCAGACCTTCGTTGAAAGTAGAGACTTTGGGAACAATGAGTGTCCAAAATGTAGAGTATGTAATTGTATTATATGTTCTGACACATCTGCTTTTTTTTACTTTAGAAATCAAAGGTTTTGTATTAGATAAGGTATAGTGGTTTCCTTTACTGCACTTGATCTGTCCTTTTTATGCAGCAAAAAGCACCAGGACTGTTGTTTTACCAACCAACCTTTTTTTTTTAAGCAAGAGAGAGTCAGACAAATAGATAGGAAGGGAGAGAGATGTGAAGCCTCAGCTAGTAGTTGCATCACTTTAGCTGTTCATTGATTGCTTCTCATACATGTCTTGACCAGGGGGAGGGGAGCTCCAGCTGAGCCAGTGAGCTCTTGTTCAAGCCAGCCACCTTGGGCTTCAAGCAGCGACCTTTGGGTTCAAGCTATGATCCCTTGTTCAAGCCGGTGACCCTGCACTCAAGCTAGATAAACCTGCACTCAAGCCAGTGACCTTGGGGTTTTGAACCTGGGACCTCAGTATCCCAGGTCAACACTTATTCACTGTGCCACCACTGGTCAGGCCCAAGCAACTCTTTTTTTTTTTTTTTTAATAAATAAATTTTTATTTAAATGGGGTGACATCAATAAATCAGGGTACCAAGCAACTCTTTTTTTTTTCTTTTTTTTTTTTTTTCTGAAGCTGGAAAGTGGGAGGCAGTCAGACTCCCGCATGCGCCCCACCAGGATCCACCCGGCACGCCCACCAGGGGGCGATGCTCTGCCCATCTGGGGTGTTGCTCTGTTGCAACCAGAGTCATTCTAGCGCCTGAGGCAGAGGCCATAGAGCCATCCCCAGCACCCAGGCCATCTTTGCTCCAATGGAGCCTTGGCTGCGGGATGGGAAGAGAGAGACAGAGAGGAAGGAGAGGGGGAGGGGTGGAGAAGCAGATGGGCGCTTCTCCTGTGTGCCCTGGCCGGGAATCGAACCCGGGACTTCCGCACGCCAGGCCGACGCTCTACCACTGAGCCAACCGGCCAGAGGCCCAAGCAACTCTTTATTGGGATGTATAGGATTTATCACTGGACATTTGGGAACTGCTACAATGGTTAGACAGAGGCTGATGCTTCATTGTGGGGGGTATTTAGGGGTGCTGGAGGCTTTTTTCTCAATGAGCTTTCCTGGGATCTGAGGCATGGGAGACAGTTGTAGGGTAACTGGCACTTAGGGAAGAAGAGCATGTGATTGACTGAGGGTGGAGCTCTGATGACTCTTCTCTGCCAGATCTCTGCAGTCTCTGGAACAAGAAGCATCATCACACAGTCAGCAGATGAGTCCTGTGTAACCTTACTCCCCTCCTTTTTATTTTAATTGTATTGATTTTAGTGACAGAGGAAAGAAGAGAGAGAGAGACAGGAACATTGCTCTGTTCTTGTATGTGCCCTCACCGGGATTGAACTTGCAACCTCTGTGCTTTGGGAAAGTGCTCTAACCAACTGAGTTATCTGGCCAGGGCTTCCCTTTTTTTTTTTTAATTGATTGATTTTAGAGAGAAAGAGAGAGAAGCATTCATTTGTTGTTCCACTTAGTTGTGCATTCATTAGTTGCTTCCTGTACGTTCCTTGACCGGGGCTTGAACCCACTACCTTGGTGTTTCAGGACAACACTCTTAACTGACTGAGCTAACTGGCCAGGCCCCTCCCCCCCTTTTAATCTATTGATTTGAAAGAGAGTGAGAGTGAGAAACATCAATTCGTTGTTCCATGTATTCATGGATTCATTGGTTGATTCTTGCATGTGCCCTGACCAGGGATCAAACCCGCAACCTTGGTGTATCAGGATGATGTTCTAACCAACTGAGCTACTCAGCCAGGGTCTTACTCCCTTTCTTGAAGGCACTGAGTGCTCCAGTGAACATGTGTGTTGGTTTCTAAGTCATATGTAACTGAATAGTCATGCGTTCTTATTCTTAACCCACTTTTTTGAGGAAAATGCACATTCTCTGGTGTTGAAACTGTTCTCAGCTTAATGACAAACATTTGTTAGCCTGGGTAATCATGGTGTGTTCAGTACAAGATAGATGTAGTGGACCAGCCTTCTTGGCTAAAAGGTTCTGCTAATCCTACCCTGGGACATCTGCTCAGGGGTCTGGAAACATTGTCTTTTACAAATATTTGACTTTCCTGAGTTGTCATGGCTTCCTGATTTGTAAGTTCTGTAAAGGCCTGTACAGACTCATGTGGGTGATATCACAATGGCTTTCCATCTCTCACTACCTGTCACACAATTCTTACTGTGGCGTAGTCTCCATCACATTTCCTGTCTCCTGAGGACTGCTGTTTGTATCCTCACCTCAGAGAACAGTGCCAGGCACAAAGTAGGCACCCAGGTAGGCGTTTGTTTAATGAATGAACAGAAGTTGGTCGCCTAGTAAGCATTGATTTTAGTGTGAGCTCCAACCGTTTAGAAGCAATCAGCCAGCCCCTGGCCAGTTAGTTCCATCAGTTAAGAGCATTGTCCTGAGTTGACAAGGTTGTGGGTTTGATTCCTCATCAGGGCACACATGGGAAACAACAAGTGAATAAATGACTGCGTGATACAACAAATGAATGCTTTCCTTCCCCCTCCCCTCTCTCTTCCTTCCTCTCTCTGTCTCTCTAAAAATCAATCAATAAGTCAAAAAAATGAAGCCCTGGCTGAATAGCTTAGTTGGTTGGAGCATCATCCCAGAGTGTGGAGGCTGCTGGTTTGATTCTCTTGTCAGGGCACATACAGGAGCAGCTCAACGTTCCTGTGTCTCTTTCTCAAAAAAATAAATTAAATAAATAAAAAAGAAAAGAAAAAGAAGAAGAAGAAAAAGAAGCAATCAGCCAGAATCCTCAAATATATTAGATGATGTTCTCACCTCATGTCATGGAGGTGGCTGCCTTTCAATCCCCAGATTATGATTGGTCCTATATTTTTACATCTCTTGTATTTCATACCCACTGTCTAGACTCCGAGAACACTTACATTGGTGGCCACATGTTTTATGTAAAGGGCTACACAGTCAATAGTTCAGGTCTTACAACAGGGGTCCCCAAACTACAGCCTGCGGGCCACATGTGGCCCCCTGAGGCCATTTATCTGGCCCCGCCGCACTTCCAGAAGGGTCACCTCTTTCATTGGTGGTCAGCGATAGGAGCATAGTTCCCATTGAAATACTGGTCAGTTTGTTGATTTAAATTTACTTGTTCTTTATTTTAAATATTGTATTTGTTCCCGTTTTGTTTTTTTACTTTAAAATAAGATATGTGCAGTATGCATAGGGATTTGTTCAAAGTTTTTTTTATAGTCTGGCCTTCCAACGGTCTGAGGGACAGTGAACTGGCCCCCTGTGTAAAAAGTTTGGGGACCCCTGTCTTACAACCATACCATCTCTGACTACTCTACACTGTTGTACATAAACAACCATAGAAGTGTAGCTGTGTTCCCATAGTTTTTATTTATGGATTCTGAAATTTCATGTAAGTTTTACATGTCACAAAATATTATTCTTTTTATTTTTTCCCAAACATTTAAAAATGTAGAAACCATTCTTGGCTTGTAGATATATAAAATAGACAGTGGGCTGGACATGGCCTTTTGAGGCTTCTGTGGGTGAACGGTTCTTGATGAGGTGCCTTTGCACATGAGCCACTGGGTGACAACCTTCGGGTCAGAACAAAATATATATAGTACCTCTCCCCAAAGAGAAGAACCTTGTTATTGAAGAAATAACTCCCGTATTGGGGAAGGGAAGAGTTTTTTGGGGTTTTTTTCCAAGTGAGAGGAAGGGAGATAGAGACAGATTCCCACATGAACCCCGACCGGAATCCACCCAGCAACCCCTGTCTGGGGCTGATGTTCTGCCCCATACTCACAACCGAGCTATTTTTAGCACCTGAGGCAGAGGATCCATGAAGCCATCCTCAGTGCCCAGGGCCAACACACAAGCCATGGCTGCTGAAAGGGAAGAGAGTGAAAGAGAGAGAGAAAGAAAGAGGAGGGGGCAGGGGTGGAGAAGCAGATGGTTGTTCCTCCTGTGTGCCCTAACTGGTAGTCCAACCTGGGACATCCACATGCTGGGCTGATGCTCTACCACTAAGCAACCGGCCAGGACCAGGAAACAGTTTTGTTTTGTTTTTATAAATAAATTTTTATTTTAATGGGGTGACATCAATAAATCAGGGTACATATATTCAAAGAAAACATGTCCAGGTTATCGTGTCATTCAATTCTGTTGCATACCCATCATCCAAAGTCAGATTGTCCTCTGTCACCTTCTATCTAGTTTTCTTTGTGCCCCCCTCCCCCTCCCCCTCTTCCTCCTTCCCTCCCCCCGCCCCCCGTAACCACCACACTCTTGTCCATGTCTCTTAGTCTCGTTTTTATGTCCCACCAATGTATGGAATCCTGCAGTTCTTGTTTTTTTCCTGATTTACTTATTTCACTCAGTATAATGTTATCAAGATCCCACCATTTTGTTGTAAGTGATCCAATGTCATCATTTCTTATGGCTGAATAGTATACCATGGTGTATATGTGCCACATATTCTTTATCTAGTCTTCTATTTTTTTTTTACAGTGATTAAAGCCTTTAAGCAAACTCTTGGCCAATACAGCAAGGATCCATAAAAGAGTAGTATCCTTAACATGTTCACCAAGTCCAAGTTGGCCCCAACACCATGCCAAATCCCTGAAAAATGCAACCCAACCCCAGTTCAGTCTGTTAGGAGCTGTCACAAGGAGCAGGAGTCCAGGAAAAGTCCACATCCAGGAAAAGTCCGCATGGCACTGGAATGGTCACAATTCTATACTTTGCAGCTCACGTCCAAGTCCCAATGACTGCTGCTTCTAGCTGGTAATGATTCAGGTAGACTGGAAAAGCCATCCGCAGCATGTGTGGAGATGGAGCTTCTGTTCTCCTCTGCCTGGAGAGATGAGACCAGGTTGCTTTTCCCTGGAGCTCTGCCACTGTGGCTTGGTAAAGAGAACCTTGGGATACACTAAGCAGTCTCGGTGTGGCTTCTTCAAGTGTTCCTTGGTTGAAGAGTCCTCTTAGTTTAGTCCAAAGTTGGTTTTTCCAGATGATAGTTCTTAAAATTAGTTTGTAATCCACTTTGGTTCTGGGAGGTGGATGTTGGTACGTCCGCCTACTCCAGCGCCATCTTGTCTTCCAGGAAACAGTTTTGATAAGGAATTTTCAGTTCTCTTAGAGATTTATGTAGTAGGGTCTCAATAGCATTGAGTGAGTGTTTATCTCTATGCCATCAGGCCCAGTCCTCAGCTAGATTTTGTTTGCTTTCACAGAATGAATATGATATGGAAATAGTGAATTAGGCAGCAGTGATGCTTCTAACTAGTATCCGGTATATAGTCTACCTGGAGAACTCAGTGACGGGAGCACTCTGGGCACTTGTACCTGCAAGGCTTTCTGGGGGCACCAGGCTGAGATGATCTCTGGGGAGGCTGCAGCTTTCGTGATCAACCAATAAACAGTAGCTTACCAAGCAGCACTGGAAACCCTGAATCAGCTAGAGATTCAGGCTAGGGTTGCTCCCAGAAGTGAGTCTAGTCCTGTTCTGTTATTCAAGCATCTGATGCTGTAGTCCTACTAGAGCATTAGCTCTCTGTGGACAGAGATCTGACTGGGGTTCACCACTGCATTCCTCATTCTTAGAGGAGTGTCAGGCACGTGTCAGATGCACCAAAGGAATGCTTCAGGCCCTCGTGTTTTTGTAGGGTGTGTGTTTGCTGTGCTCTTGTTACATGGTCACAGGGACATTTGCAGTGTGTGTGCATTCATTCAACAAATATTTTGAGCACCTGCCATATTGTAAGCATTATGCTTTTTCTGTGGATACAGCAGGGAAATTTTTCCATTCATTTAAGAAAGGATAGCTAGTTAAGACTTTAAAAATAGGTCAACACTTGATGTAATAAAAGAATTGAAAGTGCTTTGAATAAAAACTTCGACAGAAACCATATTTGTATTCAGCATTGGGAGTAAATATCAAATGTCTGCCAGTTTTTCGATTCTGAGGGAGGTCTGGCATTTTTCCAAAGTAAATGAAGAAGAGGGAGAATCCTAATTCGGATATGGCCCAGAGCCAGAAATCTGTGCTTTGTGTAATAATTTCTGTGAGCACTGCAGGCTTGGAGAGATATGTACGCACTGATTGTCGAGAAGCACTCCCTGGACAAGATGGGCTGGGGAGTTGGTCAGGTTTTGGTGTAATTGTGTAGCTGCTCAACGATTTGGTTCTTCTTTGGTCAGCCCTACCAGAAGGAGCAGGCTTTCCCTGAACTCTGCCTCAGGTGAGAACCTGTCTGCATGTGGGAGGCAGGCCTGGCCTTAGATGTGAGGTGGGCAGGCCAGTGTTATCAGAGATGTTGGTCTTGGATTATGTCATTTCTTGGCGGCAAGCCCAGTCTTCATTTCCCTTTCCAGCCCTCTGATGTCCTGGGGAGGCTGAGCTTGCCGAGAGTAGCCTGACTTTAGAAATGTAATACAGCCAGCCGGCCAGCCATTCACCTAACAGATTTGTTGAGCAAGGCCCTGCCAGCATAGGGCATGTAGCTGGAGTGAAGCATTGCCTGTGGCCTCAGGGAGCGTGTCTGGCTCTGTTCTGGGCTGTGGACATTCTCTTAAAGTGACTCTGTGAGCTGGAATAAGTTCTTTGTTTTTGCTCTAAGGGCCATTACCCTGAGTCAGAACTGAAGAGGTCCTTGGTAATCAACCTTCCCTGTCCGCACCTGACACAGAGAGGAAACCAAATCCCACAGCCAGACACCAAAACCTTTCCCAGACTCATGAACGATATTTTACCATTTTATCTTTTCTTTCTTTTTTTTTTTTAAAAAGATTTTATTTATTGATTTTAGAGAGAGGAGTGAGGGAGAAAGGCAGGGGTGGGGGAGGAGCAGGAAGCATCGACTTGTAATTGCTTCTCACATGTGCCTTGACTGGGCAAGCCCGGGGTTTCGAACCTCTGACCTCAGCGTTCCAGGTCAACGCTTCATCTACTGTGCCACCCCTGGTCAGGCTATTTTACCATTTTAAGTGTACCAGTTTGTTGATATTTGCTTTGTAGTTCCATCTTAATTCATTAGTAGGGAAACTAGGCTTATTCTGTTTTTCGTTGTTGCATACAGATACTGAAATTGTTCACTGACCGATTTTGTGCGGTGGCATAGATTAAGACATTTAGTGACCTGAAGGTTGGAAATGAACAGTACAGGTAAGAAATTTTCAGAGGGTCAACTTAAAAATAAGCTAGTGTCAGAGATGAGGCCTGATGGTCCCTGCTCCAGAGCCCTCTCTGGAGGTGTTCGCATGGCCTCTGAGCGTGTTTTCTCTTGTTGCTCTATGAGCTGTGCCCTCTAGTCTCAGAAGTGCACCGTGTTTTATTCTTTTATTTAATTGAATTTATTGGGGTGACATTGATTAATAAAATTATATAGGTTTCAGGTATACAAATCTATAATACATCATCTCTATACTGTCTGTTCACCTCCCCAAGACAGTCTCCTTCCACCACCATTTATTCCGTTTACCCTCTTCTATCTGCCTCCACTCCCCGTGAACCAGTGTTTTAAGCCTTACAGTTTGCATGACTCTCTCCCATCTAATATCCCAGAGCAATGTGCTGATAAGATTTCTTTCATTAAAGGGCAGTGTCTCCTTCAGAATTGTGCTTCTCAAAGTTGATGTGGGGAAGAAGCCTCAAGAGATCCTGCTAAAATGCAGATTGCAGGGTTCCACCCCCAGAGGTCCTGATTCAGGTGGTAGGCTAGGGTAGACCTTAGGAATCTGCATTTCTACCCATCATCCCAACCCCTCTGCTGTAGACCTCTGTGCCTCTCCCCCCCCCCTTTTTTTTTATAGAGACAGAGAGAGAGTCAGAGAGAGGGATAGGCAGGGACAGACAGGCAGGAACGGAGAGATGAGAAGCATCAATCATTAGTTTTTCGTTGCGCATTGCAGTACTTTAATTGTTCATTGATTGCCTTCTCATATGTGCCTTGACCGCGGGCCTTCAGACCGAGTAACCCCTTGCTCGAGCCAGCGACCCTGGGCTCAAGCTAGTGAGCTTTAGCTCAAACCAGATGAGCCCTCACTCAAGCTGGCGACCTCGGGGTCTCGAACCTGGGTCTTCCGCATCCCAGTCTGACGCTCTATCCAGTGTGCCACCGCCCAGTCAGGCGCTATCCCTTTGAGAAGCACTGCTGTCCTCCAGATTGTGAATGATAGTTCTCTTTGGTTCAGAAGTAAAGAGGTCTAGAGAGAACTAGACTGTGTGGTGGAGACCAGGAGGCTGAGCCCTTATCCTCAGGTGGTGCTCTGTGGTTTATATCTGCACGTGTTCTTTGCAGTCCAAGTTTCTGTGCTCCAGGACAGTGGTTTCAGCCTGTTACCCCTCCCCACAATTCCTCGATGACCCTGAGGTTTCTGTCCCCCATGCAGTCACTTAGTCACTGGTATACCACCACATGCTCGGGTCCCTCCAGGGGCTTTCAGGGGCACTGGTCTCTCTCAAAGAGTGAGTTTTAGTGATTGTCACCACCCAATAGCTGGTAGGACTTTAGAGCCCCTGACCTACCACCCAGAGGGGGATGAATAACAGAAGGGAACAAGGGTCGTCAAACTTTTTATAAAAACCGCCCACTTTTGCAGTGCTGGTCAACCTGGTCCCTACCGCCCACTAGTGGGCGTTCCAGCTTTCATGGTGGGCCAATTGCGCGTTTATTTGACCCAGTAGTGGGCGTTCCAGCTTTCATGGTGGGCCAGTCGTGCGCATTTGTTTGACGACCCCTGGATAGGAGAACCACCTGACACTGTCTTGAGACACCAGCTCTACCTTAAAAGACTGTTAGAAGCAGCATGCTTCCCAAACACTCCTGTAATTCACTAATGGGCCAGGCAGATTTCTGGTACCAGAGGCCCCTGCACCCGAAATGTCTGCTGTGTGGGGCCTAGGAATCTTTCCCTCCGAGACCCTAGTTCCTAAAACTTTTTAAGTCAGTCATTCATGTGCCCTACTTTTAAGTTAAAAAAACTCCAAGCCAGAGCAGTGCAGTGTTGTGTGGGGTGTGGAAACCATTGCAGGCAGAGGTGGTCCAAGAAGCTGCTGGCTGTGGTTGCAGGAGTTTTATTTTCCTGAGCTCATAAACCCTGGCTCCCTCTTATTGTGCAAGAGCAGAGCTGATAGGGAGCCATAGGAATGTAGTCTGTGGTCACTTGGAGGCCACGTGCTCCTTTTTTTCTGAAACAGAAAGCATTTGGACAGGCTTCCACGTTTCCTACAGGAAGAGCAGGCCCAGAGAGTGGCCTGGTCCTTGACCTTGTTTGGATGAGATCTGTCACCCGGGTAGCTTCACTGAGGCCTGGCCACTCACAAGCCCAGTTTCCTTATTGCCCCTTTCCTAGAATTTGGCTTATCTCTGTTCTATTTGTAGGCTTTATTCTCCTAGTCTGTTACCTTGAGTTGTTAAACTCTATTAAATTGTTAAAGCTAAAAAGTTTAGTTGAAGATGGGTCCAAGAAATGGCTTTTCTCTTGAGGTGTTTGCTTGTTGTTGTTTTTTTAAGTGACAGGAGAGGAGATAGTGAGACAGACTCTTGCATCTTCCTGACCAGGATCCACCTGGCAAACCCTATCTGGGGCTGATGCTTGAATCATCTGAGCTATTTTTAGCTCCTGAGGCTGGATGCTGGGACCAGCCGAGCTATCCTCAGCACCTGGGCCAAGCTCAAACCAATTGAGCCACTGGCTGCAGGACGGGAAGAGGGAGAGAAGGGGGAAACGGAGGGGAAGAGAAACAGATGGTCGCTTCTCCTGTGTGCCCTGACTGGGGATCAAACCCAGGACGTCCATATGCTGGGCTGATGCTCTATCCGCTGAGCAATCCAGCCAGGGTCGTGTTTGCTTTTTAAGAGAATGCTGACTATTAGAGGTGGCAAAACTGCTCAGACTGTCACTTCCCAGAGCAGATGAGGAGTGGGTTATCTTCCTGGGGAAAGGCCACCCCCTCCGACTCAAGTTGTTATGGAAAATGATTGTGGGGTCTAGGTTCTTGCTTAGTCTTTTGAAGAGATTTAGATTAGAATCCATGTAGTTATTTTAATAATTATTATAAATGAGTATGCAGCTGGTAAGATGGCATTTTAAAAAGATAGAAAATGAGAATTTATCATGGTCACTGGAGGATGAGGGTTCATGCAATTGCAATCAGCCCCGAGGAGCCTGATGATCCAGTGTCGTTTCCCTTCTCATTGTCAGTCACTGGGCTGAAACACAAGATTTCAAAACCTTCTGAGGGAAAAATTACATTTTTCTCCATTAGTACTAGGCCAGATCTCTTGCGGTTGTTTCTAGGCTCGTGATTTTGAAACACTTAAAAGAAAACTTGGAACTAGATCAACCTGGAATTATAATCTTTTTTTTTTCTTTTTTCTTTTTTTTTGTATTTTTCTGAAGCTGGAAACGGGGAGAGACAGTCAGACAGACTCCCGCATGCGCCCGACTGGGATCCACCAGGGGCAACGCTCTGCCCACCAGGGGGCGATGCTGTGCCCCTCCGGGGCGTCGCTCTGTTGCGACCAGAGCCACTCTAGCACCTGGGGCAGAGGCCAAGGAACCATCCCCAGCACCCGGGCCATCTTTGCTCCAATGGAGCCTCGGATGCGGGAGGGGAAGAGAGAGACAGAGAGGAAGGAGAGGGGGAGGGGTAGAGAAGCAGATGGGCGCTTCTCCTGTGTGCCCTGGCTGGGAATCGAACCCGGGACCTCTGCACGCCAGGCCGACGCTCTACCACTGAGCCAACCGGCCAGGGCTATAATCTATTTTAACTGAGTTTCGTTTTGTATTATCAAGTTGCCTCCAATATTCTTGTGCTTTTTATTGCTTATGGAAGAATTGTCTTAGACACAGCTCGGAAATCCAGATATCCTTTCTTAGATGTAAGAAATAAAAATCCCTTCATTCTGAGCAGTATGTGGGTGGACTGCTTCCCACAGGATGTCAGACTTCCCCCATCTAGTTGTGTCTCCATCTTTCTGTGGCTCTTCATGGCCACCGGCCTTTCAGCTTGTAAACATGGTAGGCCCTGATCCTTTCACATCCTAAGTGGTGACTGAGCTGCTGTGTCATCACATGTAGTATTTGGAGGGGTGAATGAGTGGCTCTGTAAGGGACATCAGATGGCCTAGTAGATGAGATCTATGAACTGAATGAGTTTGAGAAGCTAGTAGGAGTTTGCAGGTAGGAGTTGTTAGTGCAGTAGGAGCAGGGGTCATGGAAGCCGGCTTCTGGGTGCCTGCTGTGTGGGGGAGAGGCAATAATCCCATGGGGCACTGGAAGCCATCAGAGAGTTCTAAGTGTGGGACACATAACACTTGATGGTTAGGTGTAAGAATAGGGTTTGGAGGGGGGAGACTGAAGACAGCAACACCAGTTGGGATGCTGTTACAGAGACCTGAGTATCTGAACAGGAGAATGTCAGGGAGCATGATGGGAAAGTCTGATAAGGGCACTCTTTGGACTTCAGACCTGGTGATTCTCTGATGCTGGATATGATCTTTCTTCTCCATATTTGGGCTCACTGCAGTCTGTTATAATGTCCTTAGAGCAGAACTGTACACTTTACGGCCTGGGGGTCATGCTGTGGTGACCCCCTTTGGTGTGCAGAAGACTAGCCTGTGATGTGGGAGTTGTCCTTGTGCATGAAGCCAGCACGCTTGCAGGATTTTCAGTTGAACTTGTCTGTGCTGGGGTTATTGGGATTTCACTATTTGAGAAAAACCATAGAGGAACTTCTGATTCCTGCTGAAATGCTGAGAAGATGGATTTTGTCCTGGGCATGCATGCACTTCTCCTTCTTGCCCTAATAGCAAGAAGCATAGGCCCAGCTTTGAATTTCCACTATGCCTGTGAGATCTCATCCATGGTGAGCACGTGGATAGTGGATGCCTAACAGTGTGCGGTGCACTGGGCACTGTTTTGAGATTAACGTGAAAAAAGTCATCTAGTCTTGAAACAGTAGGTTCTTGTTATTATTCACATTTTAACAACAAGGACTGAGGCCCAGACACGTTGCCTAACAGCCAGCAAAGGGAAGAGCTGGAGTTTGAACCCAGACAGTTAGGCTCCACAGTCCTCAGCCATTAAATAGGTCATACTATCTTGCAACACTGTCATGAATTAAATTTGAATTCATTTTCCTTTATATTATGGCCTAGGTCATAATTCAACATATATTCATTTCTTTCCAAATTTTTAGCCAACTTTCCTAATGCCATTGTTTAATAATTAGCAATTGTCACATCAATTTGATTTGAAATGCTACATCACTGTTTTATGTATTTAGTCTTATGTTTTGATTCTCTGACAATAGTGCTGGTTTCATTATTGTTTCTTTATAATATGCAGGGCAAAGTCTTATACCTTTATTTTTTCAGAATTCTCAAAGGTTAAACTTTAGATGAATTTCATAATCTCCTTACCATTCTTTGAAGAACTCCTTTTAGAATTTTGACTGGATATTGATAAGTGTCTAAATGTGTTAGGATTTCCTTTTTTTTTTTTTTTTTAGATTTTTTAATTTATTGATTTTAGAGGGGGTGATGGAGCAGGAAGTTCAACTTGTAGTAGTTGCTTATTGTATGTGCCTTGACCAGGCAAGCCCAGGGTTTCGAACTGGCAACCTCAGCATTTCCAGGTCAACAATTTATCCACTGCACCACCACAGGTCAGGCTGAGGATTTCTTTTTTTTTTTTTTTTTTTTTTTTACAGAGACAGAGAGAGAGTCAGAGAGAGTCAGGGAGAGTGACAGACAGACAGGAACAGAGAGATGAGAAGCATCAATTATCAGTTTTTTGTTGTGACACCTTAGTTGTTAATTGATTGCTTTCTCATATGTGCCTTGACCGTGAGCCTTCAGCAGACCAAATAACCCCTTGCTGGAGCCAGCGACCTTGGGTCCAAGCTAGTGAGCTTTTGCTCAAACCAGATGAGCCTGCGCTCAAACTGGCGACCTCGGGGTCTCGAACCTGGGTCCTCGGCATCCCAGTCAGACGCTGTATCCACTGCACCACCGCCTGGTCAGGCAGGATTTCTTAAATGTATGCTTAGGCGTTCATATTTTGATTGTGATTGTGAACATGTTTCTAACAGTCTATTGCTGGCAAAAAGGAAACTGTTTGCTCACTTGGATCGTCTCAGGCAAGAACTGACCAGGTCTCACCCAGCTCTGTGTCCTTAGTGTTGACTGCCACGTTGGCCTAAGTTAGGCTTTTAATAAATATTTGCCAAGTAAGTGAACACATGTTCTTAGGTACATGGTGTTTTTCCATTTTCCTTCTTTTGGATTACTTTAGAGAGATTCCCAGGAATGGAGTTGTGGGTTAAAGGAGATGAGTATTGTTACAGCTGCTAAAAAATGCTAAGTTTGGGGGTTTTTTTTAGAGAGAAGGACAGACAGGGAAAGATAGACAGGAAGGGAAAGATTTTATTCATTTTAGAGAGAGGAGACAGAGAGAGAGAGAGAAGGGAGGGAGGAGCAGAAAGCATCAACTCCCATATGTGCCTTGAACAGGGAAGCCTGGGGTTTCGAACCAACGACCTCAGTGTTCCAGGTCAACGCTTTTATTTATTTATTTATTTATTTTTATTCATTTTTAGAGAGGAGAGAGAGAGGGAGAGAGAGAAACAGAGAGAGAGGGAGAGGAGCTGGAAGCATCAACTCCCATATGTGCCTTGACCAGGCAAGCCCAGGGTTTTGAATCGGCGACCTCAGCATTTCCAGGTCGACGCTTTATCCACTGCGCCACCACAGGTCAGGCAAGGTCAACGCTTTTACCTACTGTGCCACCGCAGGTCAGGCAGAGAAGCATTAATTCTTCATTGCAGCACCTTAGTTATACATTGATGGCTTTCTCATATGTGCCTTGACCGGGGGGGCTACAACCAAGCCAGTGACCCCTTGCTCAAGCCAGTGACCATGGGGTCATGTCTATGATTCTATGCTCAAGTCTGTGAGCCCACGCTCAAGCTGGTGAGAACCACGCTCAAGCCCATGACCTCAGGGTTTTGAACCTGGGTATTTTGCATCCCAGGCCAATGCTCTATCTACTGTGCCACCATCTGGTCAGGCTAAAAGGTGTTAAGTTTTGATAGGTAACCTTTAACAAAAGGGCTAGGGACCCAGGGAGTAAGAGAGGTTGGATTAATTGTTGTGTAGCAAGGATGAAGTTAGGGCGTGAGGTCTGGCTCCTGTGTATGCTCTAATCCCCCTCCCCCAGTAACGCATTGCCTGCTGAGTGGGCCCTTAATAAATGTGTGTCAAAATGAATGAACTTGTGATCAAATAACTTTATTGTGGGACTTCTCTGAACACCAAAGAGAGAGCTGAGCTTGGAGGAAAGGCAGCCCCTAAGGGTCCAAGAGAAGAGTCAGGTGGTTGGGGCCTGTCTTCCCAAGAGTTGACTTCTGGGTATTGGAGACAAAGGACTTCTGGCTTTTGGGAGCAGCTGGGGCATCACATGGTTCTCAGCCAGATGTCAGGGACTAAATTCTACCTCAGGCCGCATGAGGGTGGCCTGATTTTCATTCTCTCAACAGGCACCTGATGTGATGGCACCTAAAAGCAGCAGATGTCTGTTACATCAGGGCTGTGCCCACCCAGTCCTTGTGTCCCCTCACCCCCAGTACATTCTTGCAGCTGTATAGGGGGGACTGGCAAAGTGACTTTCCATTTGGTCTATCATGTGGGGGTTGGTGCCAGTTTGAACCGGGATTTTAGCTGTCTTGAAGCATTATCAGTAGCTGAACATGAGGAGAGGATGAGTCAAGTCTCTGAGTGCTTAACTGTATTCAAGGTACTGTGCTAGGTGTCTTGGACCACAGTGAGGCCAGCAGGTCTGGCTTCTGTCTTCAAGGAATGCAGACTAGTGAAGAACACACAGGAAGTGCCCCTACCTCCATGGGAAGCTGCCCTGGGCTATATGGTGCTATGACCTCCCGGTTCAGAGTATGGAGAGAACTTGCAGGCTTGGGTCAGGGAAACCTCCTCTGGAGATGGCTTTTGCCCTGGGCTTTGGAGGATGAGTATGAGTGGAGACACGAGTCTTATGAGAGACTCAGGATTTGGCCCCAGGAGCCTTCAGACAGAACTGCTGACACCAGGCCTCCTGCTAGCTGCTTGCCTGGCGTCAGCTTTCACTTTGCTGAGCTGTGGAGCTTGGCCTTGTCTCTGCCCTTCTAGCAGGAGTGCAGTGTCTGTCTGACTCTCCAGAATTTGGGATTCAAGCATTTTAAATGATCCTTTAGGGTTGGGCTGGGTTGGGCAGGGCAATTACTGGTCCTCTCCAGTCCTGCCTCTAACCCCTCTGGTGCTTGGTGAATGTGGTGTGGGGTGACAATTTCAGTGCTTTCTCAGTGCAGAAAACTCCCAGATTATTCGATGGCCCTCCTTGCCCCACTTTTAGAGAGGGTAGCAAATAAAGGTCCTAAAACTGGGACCCTGTCCAGCCAGATTCATTCTTTTTGGTCCTTAAAGAAAGTTGGCATCTGTGGACATGACTGGCATGGAGTGGATGGAGATGTGGAGGTGCTTAGTTGAAGAAGGAAGTTGTCTTGAGTCATAAAGTTCTGTGGAAGGGAGTAGTGTTGGCTGCCCCACACCCCAAGAACCCCATGCTCTTGGCCTGTGTTTGAACCCCCAGGCCATTCCCACCAACCTTGGCTCTCAAAGTGGAACTTATTTGTCATTATAATCTAGACCAGCACTTTTCAATACAAATACAATGTGAGCCATAATATACACTTTTAAGTTTTCAAAAAGCTGCATTGAACACATGAAATTAGTTTTAATAAACATGTATTGTTTAACCCAGTGTATCCAAAACATTTCATCATATAGTACTAGCTGTGTCTCACATGCTCAGTAGCCAGCCACATGCAGCTGGCTGTTGGACAGGTTAAATCTAGATGAATTTTACATGTCAAAGGGAGACTGGGACTGTGAAGACACTAGTTTCTGGTTCTACACCTGATAGGACTCAGTCTCTGTTTAAATAAAAGATACTAAATGGAAAACTCACAGACTCTGGATTTCTGCAGATTCCGCCATATTTTGTTCTTGGTTGCTCTTGGTCCTGCCCTGTCCTATAACCTGTATGTGTTTCTGTGTTTGGACTTCAGTTTCCTCAGAGAAGGGCCTTCCTGCCTCCCTGATGCTTGCTAGCACACACCCCGGCCACGTGCTCACAGCACCAGCCTTTCATGAGCTGCTGGGGATTGAAGTCAGATGTTTTCAGTGGTTTCTAGTTTTGCTTTTTTTTTTTTTAAAGGAACCCGTTAATCACTGTCTCGAGGTGTTTTGTCTGCCTTATTGACCAGAGAGAGTTCTGTAACATGAATAATATGTCAGACACTGAAAGCATGTGATCTACGTCTTTTGCCCCAGGAATTCAGTAAGAGATGATTAAGAGGTTACTAATTGTTTCCTAGTTAGATTTATTATTCAGAGATGTAAAGGGAGAAGGTTTTCTTATAAAAAGCAGATTTTTCATGGTGCCTGCAATTATAGGAGACAGCTGGAGAGGTTAGTGAGGGATCTCACACTGTGTGTGCCAGTTTTCTGAGCACAGACAGAAATAGAGGAGAGTATGCAGGCTGGGGGGCGAGGGGAGTGTCTGAACAATCCCTGGTGGTCTCACGTGTGCACACATACACACATACCTCCTAAACACACATTTCTCCATGCTGGGGGGTGGGAGACTGGGGGCTCAATATGGACCCTGTGAATGGAAAAGGGGACGGAGGTGGGCTTTGGGCTCTGATGTTGGCTGTGGTAGTGTCTCCCAGCCACTTTCCGCTCCCTCCTCTGGGAGTGCTGGCTTCTCTTTTCCCTGCCCAGAGCCAGGCTGAGCCTCCCTCCTTTCATCCCTCCACTCTAACCTGCCACCCCCCGCCATCTGCCCTGCACACCTTGGGACTCACAGGTAGGCTAATCTCCCAGACATGAATCCTCTATCCACCTTCTCAATTGCAGTGACATTGTATAATCATGGCATTGCCCCACTAGAAATTCTTGGGCCTGTCCCTGGGTGCCCCAGCCTCTCCTCTCTCCATACCCCTCTGCTCTCCCCTCATGCTGTCCCTGCCCCAGGGTCTTTGCACACACTCTTCTCTCTGCCTTGTCCTTCTGGCTACTGCCTGCTTCTCCTTTAACACCAAGCTCCTGTGTTGCTTCATTCATTTCTTAATTATTCAACAGATACAACCTCCTGTGTGTCTGACATTAAGCCCAAACTGTGACCTTTCGAATCTGTAGGGGGGCAGGTTTCCTGAGCTTCAAGCTCCATCGCCTTGCTCTACCTCCTCTGCTTGTTTAGATGTTTGCTTAGTACTCTGCAGTCACAGCAGCCCATCTCGCCCCTCTGGCCTCTTACGCCACTTGACACACTCTTAAAACTACTGGTTTGTTTTTCTCATGAGGCCAACCCCTGATTCCAGGGATCTGTTATTCCTGACAAACTGTTATAGCAGGGGTCGGGAACCTTTTTAGCTGAGAGAGCTATGAACGCCACATATTTTAAAATGTAATTCCGTGAGAGCCATACAATATGTTTAACACTAAATACAAGTAAATGTGTGCATTTTATGTAAGACCAACACTGTTAAAGTACAATAAGTCTCTGAATTCTTTTTAATAACGTTGTCATGTTGTTGCTAACCAATGATGAATAAAGTACTTCTTACCATTAATGCGACTTCTGGTGCTGCATGGTTTTGCTGATGGCTTTTTTTTTTGTATTTTTCTGAAGCTAAAAACGGGAAGAGACAGTCAGACAGACTCCCGTATGCGCCTGACCGGGATCCACCCGGCACGCCCACCAGGGGGCGACGCTCTGCCCACCAGGGGGCGATGCTCTGCCCCTCAGGAGCATCGCTCTGTCGAGACCAGAGCCACTCTAGCGCCTGGGGCAGAGGCCAAAAGGCCATCCCCAGTGCCCGGGCCATCTTTGCTCCAATGGAGCCTTGGCTGCGGGAGGGGAAGAGAGAGACAGAGAGGAAGGAGAGGGGGAGGGGTGGAGAAGCAGATGGGTGCTTCCCCTGTGTGCCCTGGCCGGGAATCGAACCCGGGACCTCTGCATGCCAGGCCAATGCTCTACCACTGAGCTAACTGGCCAGGGCATTGCTGATGTCTTTGAAGTCTGGTTGATATATGGTGAAGTTAAGCTTCATGTGGGTGTTGAGACTTCCATCTGTTAAATGTGATCGTAGGTTGGTCTTAACGTTCTTTAGATGTGAGAAAGACTGCTCACATGCATACGTAGAGCCAAACATTGTCAATACAGCAATACTCACACGCCTCAGTGTGTGGTATGTGATGGGAAGCGCATTCCAAGTTTGTTTGTTTTTTTTATTTTTCTGAAGTTGGAAACGGGGAGGCAGTCAGATAGACTCCCTCATGCGCCTGACTGGGATCCACCTGGCATGCCCACCAGGGGGCGATGCTCTGCCCATCTGGGGCTTCACTCTGTTGCAACCAGAGCCATTCTAGCACCTGAGGCAGAGGCTACAGAGCCATCCTCAGCACCTGGGCCAACTTTGCTCCAATGGAGCCTTGGCTGCGGGAGGGGAAGAGAGAGACAGAGAGGAAGGAGAGGGGGAGGGGTGGAGAAGCAGATGGGCACTTCTCCTGTGTGCCCTGGCTGGGAATCGAACCCGGGACTCCTGCACGCCAGGCCGACACTCTACCACTGAGCCAACCAGCCAGGGCCGCATTCCAAGTTTTGACAATCAGCTGGTCCATGGGTTGAAGTTTTTTCATTTCTCCCCACTTGTGTTTGCTTGCCAACTCTGCCTGCTGTTGTGCAGGTCTTTCCAAATTTTCTTTTTTTTTTTTTTTTTTCATTTTTCTGAAGCTGGAAACGGGGAGAGACAGTCAGACAGACTCCCGCATGCGCCCGACCGGGATCCACCCGGCACGCCCACCATGGGGCAACGCTCTGCCCACCAGGGGGCGATGCTCTGCCCATCCTGGGCGTCGCCATATTGCGACCAGAGCCACTCTAGCGCCTGGGGCAGAGGCCACAGAGCCATCCCCAGCGCCCGGGCCATCTTTGCTCCAATGGAGCCTTGGCTGCGGGAGGGGAAGAGAGAGACAGAGAGGAAAGTGCGGCGGAGGGGTGGAGAAGCAAATGGGCGCTTCTCCTGTGTGCCCTGGCCGGGAATCAAACCCAGGTCCTCCGCACGCTAGGCCGACGCTCTTATCTTTCCAAATTTTCATTCAGTGATTTGAACTTATTCACCCACATGTCTGAGGCCTTCAGGTCAGCAGCTTGTAGCTCCAAATCTCTGACAGAGACACCAGGGATATAACTCAGGTTGGTGCTGTTCACTGCATGCTTGTGTGGATGGGTGACGAACTTAAAAAGACGAGTGCGCTCACGAAATTCTCCAAAGCGTGCTTTGAATGACTGCAGGAGATTAGATATGAAGCCCGCTAGCTGCTGGAGATCAAGATGTTGAGCAGGGTCACTTGCTGTGCATGCATCTTTAAACTCTCCCAGTTTTTCAAAGTGTAGTAAACGACCTGTTTCATGTCGGTGATGAAGAGTTCCAGCTTGTTTTCAAATGCAAACACTGCTTATTGAAAGGCTAAGACTGTATTTCCAACGCCTTGCATTTTCACATTGAGCTGCTTCTGATGTTTAGTCGTGTCCACAAGATAGTAGAACTTCAGGAGCCACTCAGTGTTAGCTAACTCAGGATGCTCGACATTTTTTGTTTCAGGAAGAGTCCGGATTTTGCTCAGACAAGCCGCGAAACGGCTGAGCACCTTCCCTCTTGACAACCAACGCACATTGCTGTGCAGAAACAGACCAGGGTAATTATTCCCAACTTCATCCAGCAGTGTTTTAAACTGGCGATCATTTAAAGTTCGGGCAACAATAAAGTTGACCACCTGAATGATCAGCGACATTACCTCACCAAGCTGCTCGCCACACATCTGTGCACAAAGCGCCTCCTGATGTAGGATGCAGTGAAAACTTAGGATGGGTCTCTTTTCATGTTCACAAAGAAGCGCTACGAATCCTCTGTTTTTCCCCACCATGCACAGAGCACCATCAGTACACATCGAAATAAG
This sequence comes from Saccopteryx leptura, assembly GCF_036850995.1. NCBI lineage: Eukaryota > Metazoa > Chordata > Mammalia > Chiroptera > Emballonuridae > Saccopteryx > Saccopteryx leptura. The sequence goes on along the minus strand of NC_089515.1, from coordinate 43,141,220 downwards.
TTTATCCATCGGTAGATTTTTTTCTTTAGCGAACTCAGTGAAAGACTTGAATAAATCCTCCCCTCTTGTTATCTCTTTCATAGGCAAAACAGCAAGACTTTCCTCACGTAGTGTATCACCGACAGCATACCTTGCAATCATGCTGAACTGGGATAAATGGCTTATGTCTGTTGACTCATTCAAAGCGAGAAAAAAGAATGGTGCTGCATTTATGTCCTTCACTTGTGTTGCCTCAGTTTGATTTGCCATCAAGATGGTACGACCGTGAACAGTTCTTGCCGACAGAGGCATGTCTTTTATTTGTTTGATTATCTTGTCTTTATCTGAAAAGTCATCAAAAAGTTCTTTGGCAACATCAAGCATGAATGTTTTGGCATACTCCCCATCTGTGAATAGCTTTCTGTTTCTCACAGTTACTAAAGCACCAGCAAAGCTAGCCGAATTCCAGTCACCTTGTTGGGTCCAACCACAGAGTTGCTGCTGACTAGCTTGCACTCTGCACAGTAGCTCTTGACATGCTTTCTTCCTGCTGTCCCCTGCTGGATATTTCGATGCAAATGTAGTATGGCGTGTGTCGAAGTGCACCGTTTCATCGATGCAATTTTTATCATTGCATATTAGACACTGCAGAACCTGCTCTCTCCACAAAGGCGAATTCCTCTGTCCATTCCTGCTGAAAAGTACGATACTCCTCATCTTTTTTTTCTTTTAGCTATCTTCTTTGTCAAAAGGGTTTCTGCAATTAGCTAGCTGACTACTTGATTAAAAAGAGGGAAATTTACTTCCTGACCTCACAACAACCCGTGTACATTACACATTATCCAATAAAAATTGGGTGTTGTCCCAGAGGACAGCTGTGATTGGCTCTAGCCACCCGCAATCTTGAACATGAGCGGTAGGAAATGAATGGATTGTAATACATGAGAATGTTTTATATTTTTAATGTTATTATTTTTTTATTAAAGATTTGTCTGCGAGCCAGATGCAGCCATCAAAAGAGCCACATCTGGCTTACAAGCCATAGGTCCCCGACCCCTGCGTTATAGTAAATGTTGGTTGATTGATGGATAAAATGATCAGTTAGCTCATAGGTGGGTGAACTTTCTGTAAAATACCCAGAGATCCTATCATGGATGGCTTTACTTACCTGGGACTACACGTGCAAGTGTCACTAGAAAGACCCAAGGTTGTAGCACTGGAGGCTGTCCCATGTTTGTGGACAGTAGCTGTATACTGTCAGGCCTGTAAAACAGTTTTCCACGTTTTCCTCTGACCTTGGGACCACTGTGTCTGATGTCTGTTCACTGGCCCTGGACGCCAGTGTTGATGAGGTTCCCACAATTGTGCCCTGGCATCCTTCTCGGGGTTCCTTTATGGGGTTTATACCTGCCTTCTAGTTTATTTACAGCTAGTTTATTTTCTGGTTTCCCTCCTCATCTTGGTTGAGTTTTTTTTAATGTACATGTAATGAAATTCACTCAGTCATATATAGTTCTGTGAGTTTGACAGAAGACTCACATGTCCACCACCACAGTCGGGATACAGACAGCTCTATCACCCCAAAATTCTCATGTGCTGTCTCTTTGCAATCAGTCACTCCTCTCATCCCAAGCCCTGGCAACCACTGATTTGTTTTCTGTGCTTATAATTTTGCATTTTAAAATGTCACATACATGGGAAAGAAGGGGTGAGTGTGGGTGGAGGTGGAAATAATGGGGACGGGAAAAGATTTTGCCTGGGACAGAGCATGCTCAGTGTGGTGTGCTGATGGTGTTCCATTGAGCTGTACATTTCAAACTTGTATGGTTTTACAAACCAATGGTATCCTAATAGATTCAAACATAAATGGATAAATAAAAACAAAATTTCACATACATTTTATGTGACATTTAATGGACCATATAATATAAAGCTTTTTGGGTCTGGCTGCTTTCACACATGCATTTAATATTTATCTGTATTGGGTGAATCAGTGGTTCCTTTTATTGCTAAATAGTATTCCATTTTGTAGGTAAGCCACAGTTCATCTGTTCACCAAGTGACGAACATTTGGCTTGTTTTCAATTTTTGGCATAAAGCCTCTGAACACTTGCATGCAGGTTTTTGTGTAATATATGTTTTTTTTTGTTTTGTTTTTTTTTCTTTTTTCATTTTTCTGAAGCTTGGAAACAGGGAGAGACAGTCAGACAGACTCCCGCATGCGCCCGACCGGGATCCACCCGGCACGCCCACCAGGGGCGACGCTCTGCCCACCAGGGGGCGATGCTCTGCCCATCCTGGGCATCGCCATGTTGCGACCAGAGCCACTCTAGCGCCTGAGGCAGAGGCCACAGAGCCATCCCCAGCGCCCGGGCCATCTTTGCTCCAATGGAGCCTTGGCTGCGGGAGGGGAAGAGAGAGACAGAGAGGAAAGCGCGGCGGAGGGGTGGAGAAGCAAATGGGCGCTTCTCCTGTGTGCCCTGGCCGGGAATCGAACCCGGGTCCTCCGCACGCTAGGCCGACGCTCTACCGCTGAGCCAACCGGCCAGGGCGTAATATATGTTTTATTCCCCTTGGTTGAGGCCTAGGAGTGGAGTTGCTGGATCATTTGGGAACTGTATATTTATGAGTAACTGCCAGTTTTCAAAAGAGATTCTGCCATCTATATTCTGCTAGCAATAAATGAGGTTTCTAGTTGTCTATATCCTTTCATTTAAAGATGTCAATTTTAAAAATTTTGGCCCTGGCTAGTTGGCTGTGTGGTAGAGCGTCGGCCCAGCGTGAGGATATCCTGGGTTTGATTCCCAATCAGGGCACACAGGAGAAATGACAATCTGCTTCTCTGCCCCACCCTTCTCTCTCTCCTTCTCCCTCTCTTCCCTTCCTGCAGCCATGACTTGATTGGTTTGAGCAAGTTGACCAGGTGCTGAGGATGACTCCCTCAAGCCTCTGCCTCAGGTGCAAAAATAGCTCAGTTGTGAGCATGGCCCCAATGGGCAGAGCATTGTCTTTAGGGGGCTTGCGGGTGGGTCCTGGAGGGGTGCATGCGTAGTCTGTCTGTCTGTCTCTCTCCCCTCCTCTCACTTAAAAAAATTAGCCATTTTAATGGATGTTCCAGATAATGTTTTATTTGTAGTTTCCTTTGTTCACTCTTCCAGGTGCTGGCAGAGGTTAAATATCATTACTGATTTGATATGGCCAGGGTGGTATCCACTCCTTTGTGATTTCTTAAGACAGAACTTGGAGCACTCAGGGTGAAAGGGCAGCAGGAATATCAATCCTTCCTAAATTTTTTGAGGAAAATGTTGTATTTTATCATACTGTAATTTTAGAACTTAAATAGGTTTCTTATATTAGGGTAAATTCTTTATGTTAAAATTGCTATTTATGCCTGACCTGTGATGGCGCAGTGGATAAGGCATCCTCCTGAAATGCTGAGGTTGCTGGTTCAAAACCCCAAGCTTGCCTGGTCAAGGCACATATGGGAGTTGATGCTTCCTGTTCTTCCCCCCTTCTCTTTCTCTGTCTTTCTCTCTCTCTCTCTCTCTCTCTCTCTCCCCATTTCTCTCTCTCTCTCCTCTCTAAAAATGAATAAAATCTAAAAAAAATTGCTATTTGCTTAAGCAACTTGTGAGCAAAAGCTGCTAGTCTTGAAATGGAAATTTCTTTGACCTGTTCTTCTAAACTTTTCCTTTCAGTGGTGAGTTGTCTGTTCTCATAGAACATCGTTTTTTTGTTTGTTTTTTTGAACATCGTTTTTTTAAGCCTTTCATCTTCTTGGTGGCCATAACACTTTGTTCCCTCTCTCTTTTTAGGCTCCTAATCATCAACTCATGACTTACTGGTTACAGGAGCTGCAGCAGAAGAGATGGGAATATTGCAATGGTCTTGACATGGTAAAGTGGGACAGCAGGACCTCCCCCACCCCTGGGGACTTTTCTAAGGGCCTCGTCGCCAGAGACAGCACAGGTGAGTGAGAAATGAAGGGACCCATGCCAATTTGACATGGTAAGTTAGCTTAGCAGGGAGATTCAGAATGAAAATCACAGTGAAGATCCCTTGTGAACGGGCAGCTTTCCATGCTTACTGAGTGCTTCCACGTCCAGAATTGTGTTCAGGCCTAGTAATGACCTTAGCAGTAAGGCAAGGCCATTGCCAAGCACCCTGCTGAGATGACACAGCTGAGGTAGGCAGGTAGTTGTGCTGATGGAGCTCCTGTGTGCCTTCAGGGCCAGCCTTACTTTCTTCCCACCTGGAGGCACAGTACCCACACTTACACCTTCATGCTCAGGTGGGCAGAATTGCTAGAGTTTACAGATGTCTGTGTACACTGGGAAGGTTTTCTCCAAGAACTCACATGTGACCCGGTGATGTTTTTTAGGAAGACTGTACCTCAAACACCAATTCCATTTCTTTCTGGATCTGTGGCATTTCCCTACTCATGGCATAAGGGCCTTGGCATATGTGCAACTGACTTGTTTTAGAAACAAATGCCTTCATAGACTTTTTTTTTTTTTTTTTTTTTGTATTTTCTCTGAAGCTGGAAACGGGGAGAGACAGTCAGACAGACTCCCACATGCGCCCGACCGGGATCCACCTGGCACACCCACCAGGGGCGACGCTCTGCCCACCAGAGGGCGATGCTCTGCCCCTCCAGGGCATCGCTCTGCCGCGACCAGAGCCACTCTAGCGCCTGGGGCAGAGGCCAAGGAGCCATCCCCAGCGCCCGGGCCATCTTTGCTCCAATGGAGCCTTGGCTGCGGGAGGGGAAGAGAGAGACAGAGAGGAAGGGGGAGGGTGGAGAAGCAAATGGGCGCTTCTCCTATGTGCCCTGGCCGGGAATCGAACCCGGGTCCTCCGCACGCCAGGCCGACGCCCTACCGCTGAGCCAACCGGCCAGGGCCTACCTTCATAGACTTTTTTTTTTTTTTTTTTAATTTTATTTATTCATTTTTAGAGAGGAGAGAGAGAGACAGAGAGGGAGAGAGACAGAGAGAGAGAAGGGGGAAGGAGCTGGAAGCATCAACTCCCATATGTGCCTTGACCAGGCAAGCCCAGGGTTTTGAACCGGGGACCTCAGCATTTCCAGGTCGATGCTTTATCCACTGCGCCACCACAGGTCAGGCTTCATAGACTTTTAATTATTATTTTCCTTTTAACCCCCATTTCCCTGCCAACCTTGTTTTTACCAATCAAGTCTTTCTCAGCAGGTCAGTGGGAATCATAGCATGTGCTCCGTACCCACTTATATGTTGTGCTGCGAGAACTCTCAAGTTGTTTTCCTGGATGTCTTAACTCTGATGACACCAGAGCAGAGGTGATGCCTTGTTTTCAAGTTTAAAGCCTCTGTGTTTGGTTTACAAGTCTACTCATTGTTGACTGTTTCTTAAAGCCACCGTTAGAGTGCTTTTGATTAAAAGAAGCTCAATAACTGAAGCCACTTGGAACATGTGGAAACTATAGGGCAGGGGTCCCCAAACTACGGCCCGTGGGCCACATGCAGCCCCCTGAGGCCATTTATCCGGCCCCCCGCTGCACTTCCGGAAGGGGCACTTCTTTCATTGGTGGTCAGTGAGAGGAGCATAGTTCCCATTGAAATACTGGTCAGTTTGTTGATTTAAATTTTCTTGTTTTTGATTTTAAATATTGTATTTGTTCCCATTTTGTTTTTTTACTTTAAAATAAGATATGTGCAGTGTGCATAGGGATTTGTTCATAGTTTTTTTTATAGTCCGGCCCTCCAACGGTCTGAGGGACAGTGAACTGGCCCCCTGTGTAAAAAGTTTGGGGACCCCTGCTGTAGGGGAACGAGCAGGAGTCACGATGGCAGCTACTGCCTTGGGCACAAAGGGGCTGGATTGGCTCAGTTCCTTTGCTCTGAGGTCCCAGTGCTTCTCTAGCAGAGGCTCTGAGGTGTTACCCGGAATGGAGAGGCAAAGAGGTAACACCTGGCCCTGTGGTCTGTGTAGCACGCCTTCCTTCTTTCAGTGAACTTTTAAAATTGGCTTTTGAGAAACAGAGACAGGAAGGGGGGGGGAGAGAGCGGAAAGCATCAACTTGCAGTTGCTTCATTTTAGTTGTTTGTTGATTGCTTCTCATACGTGCCTTGACTGAGAGGCTCAAGTCGAGCCAGTGACCCCTTGCTCAAGCTAGAAACCTTGGGCTCAAGTCAGCAACCTTAGGTTTATATCAGCGGTTCTCAAATACATTATGTATTTTCCGATGGCTTTAGGCGACCCCTGTGTTTTGGTCGTTTGACCCCCGCCGGGGTTGCGACCCACAGGTTGAGAACCGCTGGTTTATATTGACGAGTCCATGCTCAAGTGAACCCACGCTTAAGCCAGCAATCTCGGGGTTTCAGACCAGAGACCGCAGCATTCCGGCTTGACACTCTATCCGTTGTGCCACCGCTGGTCAGGCACGTCCTTCCTTCTTTTGAGCCAAAATACTGTGACCTGGGAGCCAGAGAAGGCATCTGAAGCCCATATTTGGTTCTGTTCACTTGGTTTGGGGGCTCTCAGGGTAGGAATTTGGAGTTTGTGCCACTGACATTTACTCATCCATTCAGCAGAGTAGGCGCCTGTGAGCAGCTTAGTTCCTCTCCTCAAGGAATTTCCAGTGAGTAGGTGTGAAGAAAAAGTGAGATGAGTGTGAGGGGATGTACAGGATACAGAGGGCCATGAGTGGTTGAATACAGCTGTGGGCAGTCGAGGGTCTCTCTGAGGAGGTGGTAGCTATGCTGAGACCTGAAGGATGAAGAGTTAGCCAGGTAAACAGGGAGGGGTCTCCCATGAGAGGGTGAGCCTTGGGAGGAAAGCAGGGCGTGAGGCGAGCCTGGACACACACCCAGGCTGGAGTTGAGAGAGCCTTGACATCTGGGTCTGGGGTTTGGACTCTATCCTAAGAGCAGTGGAGTGTCTGAAGATTTACCTGTAGAAATAACTAGTTTTAAACTTCCACCCATTTTTAGGTAGCTTCTAAGAACAAATAATGAAACTTTGGACTACTGGCCAATTTGTGAGACTATAATTATTCAGCAGTCAGAAAGTCTCAAGGAAGAAATGGAGGAGAAAGGTTGTAGCCCCTTTGTTTAATCGTCAGAGATAAAAATTGGTTAAAAGATAAAATGCAATGGTGCCTTATGTTGTATTTGAAGCCATATTGGCCTCTCTACACTGCATTGTGCACTCGTCCCAGGCAAAGTCTCCTTCTGTCCTCATTTTTTCCCATTTGCCCACCTCCACCTACCCCCACCCTTCTTCCCTCTGGTGTCACCACACAGTTGTTTGTGTCTGTGTGTTATGTATATATATATATGTTTTTTGGTTGATATTTACTATTTGTCAGACTCTGAGTAGGTCATTTTTTTCTCTAGTACAAGATAGCAAACAAACTATGGCCTGTGGAAATGAAGTTTTATTGGAATAAAGCATCATCCATTTATTTGCATATTGTCTTTGGCCATGTACAATATAGTCTAATGAGCACAGCACCAGAGGTGAATTCAGGAACCTTTCTCTGCTTGGGGTGTCGGAGAATTTCCTGGGCTTGAAGACAGCTGACCTGAGTCTTGGCGGTCAACTAGCAGCCGCCTTGTGAACCAGGGAAGGAAAGACTTAGAGGCCCTGGAGACCTGGCACCTGGCTAGAGGTAGAGTGAAGTGGGTGGGCAGGAGTGACCAGTGGAAGGCTGGATGGATGATCAGGGACCAGACCGGGAAAGTTTTATGAGACAGGGGAAGGCATGGCGAGTGATTGGGTCAGCTGTTCACTGGAGATGAGGAACCATGCCGAATGACAGAGAACGGCTTCCTTGGCAATTAGAAGGCTGTTGTGGTGTCCAGGCTGGAAACCCTAGCTGCCTTGACCTGAGCCGTCACAGAGAAGATGGAAAGAAGTGGGCAGAGCTGGGAGAATGTTTGGTGGGAGAACTGGAGGATTCAGAGATGGATTAATTAGATTTCAGGGAGAGGGAAGGAGTTGGCTCATTGGGTTTGAAATAGTAACAACGGCCTTGTCTGCCTCCTACCCCCATAGTTGTATTATGAAAACTGCATTAAGTTCATGTGTATATGTATGTATGTATGTATGTGTATTACCATTTTGAATTAGGATGTATTCAGTTGCAGTTAACAGGAAAGCTGACTAATAGGGACTTACAGGGACTTGTCTCATGACAAGTAGTTCATGGCTGGCAATGCCGTTGAGAGACCCCTGTTCTGTCCTCTGTCCCTAATGTTATTAGCTTTTCTCCTAGTGCAGGCTGCCTGTAGAAGTGGCACCTATATTAAAAAGGAGAAAACTTGCCCAGAAACCCTTGATCATGCCTCATTAGCTAGAGCTGTCACATGGCCATCTGCACCTGGAAGGGGGTTTAGGAAGGCTAGTGTTGTAGCTCAGCATGTGGCCACCATCAAAACCAGGGTCTGTGGGGAAGGCAGAGCTGGAATGAGTACTTATTGGGCAGCTTGCACTGTCACAGTTGTTTTCTAGGGAGTAGGAGTCTGTTCCCACCTGTGTGATTGAATTTGCAACATTATATTAAATCAAGTATTAGGAAGTGGGATAACTTTGTCGTTTGTTCATCTGCTCTGTCTGCCTTCCTTTATGCAGCCTGGCCTCTGAAGGTGCGCAGGCCTCAGACACAACTCTGCACGTCTTCTGTGTTTGAATAGACAAAGACCTGGTTTCAATACAAAGGAATAAGTTGCAGAGATAAAATCAAGGGTCCTGCACAATGCTGATATCTAAGAAAGAACAATAGACTCTGATACTGTAAACAAATATATTAAGTGAAGACAGTTGGTTTAAAAAAATTATTACTGAATGGAGGCTGGAAAAAAGATGTTAAAAAAAAAAAAAAAGTTAAGGGCCCCAGACCTTCCTAGCTCTTAGGAATGGGATAGCCAGAACCCAAAGAAGCCCTCTTCTGTAAGTAGCAATAGCTTCATGACAAGATGCGTGTCCAGCACATCTGTTTGCTTCACTTCCCACATAAACTTATGAGCAAACAAGCCAGGGTTAATAAGACTTTTTTCAAAAACTTCTTGAGAGTTCAACAGGGCAGAGGCACTCACCGTCTCAGGAGGCATGAGTGCCAAAGCACTCATGTTTGAGTATGGATGGTTTTTCTTACCAACAATGGCATCGTGAAGACGGTTAAGGCTTGACAACATATTTCCTCCCTGAAGCCCTACACCAGGCAGTGTGACTTGTGTGCCAGCAGCTTATGTGGGAGGGGAGGGAAGGGAAGTGGCTACTTGTTCCTGCAGCATGTGTGTGCCCTCCACTCAGGTGCTGGAACTGACAGGTGGAAAACTATTGGGTGGAATGCAGACCCAGCACTGGCAAAGCTGCATGAATTCCATGTAACATTAATATCACAATCTCATAAAGTGATCAAAGAAGTCTGACCAGGCGGTAGCGCAGTGGATAGAGCATCGGACTGGGATGAGGAGGACCCAGGTTCGAAACCCCGAGGTTACCGGCTTGAGCGCAGGCTTGTCCGACTTGAGCACGGGCTCACCAGCTTGATCACAGGGTTGCTGTCTTGAGCATGGGATCATAGACATGACCCCATGGTCACTGGCTTGAGCCCAGAGGTTGCTGTCTTGAGCAGGGAGTCACTCGCTTTGCTGTAGTGCCCTGATCAAGGCAAATGTGAGAAAGCAATCAATGAACAACTAAGGAGCTGCAACAAAGAGCTACAACAAAGAATTGATGCTTCTCATCTTTCTCCTTTCCTATCTGTCCCTGGCTGTTCCTCTTTCTGATTCTGTCAAAAAAAAAAAAAAAAAATCAAAGAAACCGTGTTTCTGTGTAATCCTGTTTGTTACTACGACACAATGCCAGGTGCTGTTCTAAAGTGTAAGTTGTGTCCACAAGGCAGCCTGCTCTAATGGAGAAAGCTTATGGGACCTTGGGCATGCTGCTTTCCTATCTGTGGATGAGATGTTCTCTGAACTTCCTTCTGTAATTCTACAGTCAGGGTTCGAGTCCAGCCTCCTGGAGAAGATCCAACAGGAGACTGCACAAGGGGCTGGGGTTTGGTGCCAGTGGAGATGAGCTGAGCCTAGCTCTGCTGGGATCAGGTGCAGGTAAACAAATGCAGGCGTTATTGGTGCTGTGGAACGGGGAAGACAGCCATGTTGCAGGAGAGCAGGGGGGCATGGAGGGGGAGAGAGGTTGCCATGGACTCAGTCAGGTGTGCATCCCTACCTCTGACTTAGAGGATCTCTCAGAGACCAGGTGGCAAGAGGGATGATGAGCCTATGCCCATTAGAGACTGCAGGGCCTCCTATCTCATTCCCTGAACCCAGAGAAGGCCCGCCCTGCCATGTCATGTTAGCAGATTACCTACCATCTTCTATTTATTCATTGAGCCCTTTATCTGTATTTATTGAGTCCCTCCTCTTAGTGTTGGGTGTCAGTTGTGCAGCTGTTGGCTAATCACACCAGGTCCCATTCTCACAGGATGTGTGTCTTTGGTGGGGGATGTGGGAGAGTGGACAGACAAGTAATCAAGAGACACATGGACTGGCCCACCTAGAGCTCTCAGAAACTGGTGGCTTGCCCCATTCCCTATTTGGTGCTTAGCTCACACTATGCCATCCCTTGGAAGCTATGTCTATTGACCATTTCTTCACAGTCTGGATTAAACTCACTTTGATAAAGGGGGGGGGAGGAGTACATTTTTAGATTAACCCCATTCTGTTCTGCAGCTTCCAGTGGTAATGTCCAGGCCCTTTTTGCTATCTTTGACACACATGGGACCAGCCTTGCCCAGTGTTCTTTGCTCCTTTCTTGGATGACAGTGTGTCCTGGGTTTGGCTTTGTGGGCATTCTCCCACAGCACTCAGCTCTGCCCTCTGCAGAGCCAGCTGGCAGAGGGTCTGGCCCCATAGAGGCAGCAGGCTGTAGCAGGAGAGGAGGGAGACCCACTGAGGCAGCCTGAGTGTGAGCACGGGCCTCCTCCTGTGCTCGAGTGACAGCCTGTGGGAAGGGCTTCTACAGATCCAGAAAGCTGAGGCTGTCTAGGCCACACTGGAATTAAGAGGTTGTGCTGGAATCAGAACCTAGGAAATGTAAAAACTGTAGCCCAAAGCTCACTCCAAGTTGTCATTTAGGCATTTGCAAGTGTTTAAAGAGAATAGAGAAGGTCTAACAGTAAACCCCTCAAGCAGACTTTCTCTCCTGCTGAAGCTGCAAGATAAAGCACACTTTGAATCCAGTTTGTCCTCTTAAAGACGTCCAGGGAATACTGCTGGTTCCCAGTTTGTGTCCTGAGGCAGTTCCCTGCATGCTAATGTTAGGACGTGTATTGAGGAGAAGCCAGCAGCTTTGCTTTTATTTAAGTACATGTCACATGGTTTTCTAAAAACTGAAAGCCAGACAAAAATAGCAATGATAGCAAAAACTTGGAAATAGCTTTTTTTTTCACATCAAATAATTACATTTAGAATTAGTCCCTGTTCTCCATGCCACCCTTGGGCCCCGACTTCCCCAGGAAGCATTTCCAGTGTGGTGCGAGTTGCTGCAAGGGCTGGGGTTTCCTTTGTCACACAGAGCATTTGACGAGCAGACCTTGCAGAGGGGCCACCCTCACTTTGCTGTCAGCCCACGCAGGAAGAAGAGGCTGGACTGGGCTGGTACAGGTCCTTGTGTTTACTGTATTCCCCCATGTGTAAGACGCACCCTTTTTCGAAAAATTTGGCGTCTAAAAACTGGGTGCATCTTATGCAGTGGTTATAGATCTTTTTACTTGCATTTCCCACTTTTTTGCGCTTGTTTTTGCACTCATTATTGAAGATATTGATTCATCATCAGACACAGATGAGGACAAGCTAATGGATGGGAGTTTTGACAGTGATGAGTTGTATGAATTTTATGATGAATAAAACTTGAGTTCGATAACTTTATGTAATACTTTTTTTTTTCTTTCAAATTTTGGGCCCCCAAATTAAGGTGCGTCTTATACATGGGAGCGTCTTACACATGAGGAAATACAGTATTTCCTGTCTTGGCTTAGAATGGTAATGTTTTGCCCTGAGGATGAGGGGTCTGCGAAAGACCAGCCTTTGGGAAGCTGGGAAGTCTGGAAGCCCGGAGAAGCCAGGTATTAGTTTTATCTTCCTGCCTCCTTCTTGCCCATTGTCTGGCACAGGGACCCACCAGGGCTGGGGGCCCACCTCTAATAGGTATGGTCGTGCACCTGCTGCGGTTGGTCCACCACAGGGCAGGTGACTGCATTCATGCTCTGGCTCTGGGCTTTCTTGTCCTGACAAGTGAAGCAGGTAGAAGAGACTATTCGGTGTTTGAACTTGTTTTTTGTTTGTTTATTGAACCTTCTTTTCCAAATGAAATCTTAAGGGGAACTCCAAAGAGGAAGCACTGTGGTTGACGCTGAGGGTGGCATCTCTCCCGCCTCTCCCTTTAACAATCTCTATGGCACCTCCTGGAGCCCCGTGGCTTAGAGGAGGGGTCTGCATGCGAGGGACTTGATGCATGCCATCTGACTTTATTATTTTGTGTGTCTCTCTCTCCTAGATGTGGCTTACTTTAGGCGCCACAACTGTGTCTCACTCTGTTGTACCCTTAGTACCTAGTGGAAATCTATGGTGGGTTATAACTTCTAGCCTTCCTGACTCAGGCCTGTACTCCATTCCCCAGTCTGCGGTTCTTCTGTCTTCAACACTTTCTTGCTTTTCCTACTCAGAACTCTACTCTAAGCCAGTGTTGACTCTCCTGGCCAGAGCCAGGTTTCCCTGATAGAGACACAGCAGTCACTTCTTCACCCAGGACACTTTTCCCAGTGTGTTCCTTCCCACACTGACTGTGGTCAGGTGAGTGACTTGCTGCAGAGTGTGAGCCCATTGTAAGGGGTTATCTTTGGGACCATCGATTTCCTGGGGCCCCTGTAGCCCGGTTTTCTTGTGCTCTGCTTTCTCTACCAGAGCTCGGTTACCTTCACAGACGCCTGTCCTACACAACATCTGGTCTGGTGAGAAAGTCGTTTTTTTCTTGGATATCAATGTTCAGCAGTTCCTTTTTTGTGTGTGTGTGTGTGTGACAGGGATAGAGAGAGAGAGGGACAGACAGTCAGGAAGGGAGAGAGATGAGAAGCATCAATTCTTCTTTGTGGCACCTTAGTTGTTCATTGATTCCTTTCTCATATGTGCCTTGACAGGCAGGCTATAGCAGAGCCAGTGACCCCTTGCTCAAGCCAGTGACCTTGAGTTGAGTTTAAGCTGGTGAGCTGTGCTCAAACCAAATGAGCCTGCGCTCAAGCCGGCAACCTCAGGGTTTCTAGCCTGGGTCCTCTGCGTCCCAGTCCAACACTCTATCCACTGCACCCCCACCTGCCTGGTCAGGCTTTCTTTTTTTTCTTTTTAATGAGAGAGAGAGGGAGAGAGAAAGGCAGGGACAGGCATACTGAAAGAGAGAGAGATGAGAAGTATCGACTCATAGTTGCTGCACTTTAGTTGTTCATTGATGCTTTCTCATTTGTGCCTTGACTGGGGAGCTCCAGCCGAGCAAGTGACCTCTTGGTCAAACCAGCGACCATAGGGTCATGCCTATGATCCCACACTCAAGCCGGTGACCCTGCGCTCAATTTGGATGAGCCCGCACTCAAACTAGAGACCTTGAGGTTTCAAACCTGAGTCCTCAGCAACCCAGGTCGATGCTCTATCCACTCCGCCACCACCTGGTCAGGCTCAGCAGTTCCATTCTGATTCTGTTTTCACAAAAAGAGTGATGGATGGTATTCCTCTGTAGAGATGCTTTACTGGAAGGAAGTGTAGATCAATCTTTGTTGTGAAACAATGTTATATTCTGCTACAAACATGCCTCTTCTCAGAGATCAGATCATTTGGAAGAATAGTAAGTATTTGTAGTTGGATGCATTGTTGTCAAAACTTAAAAAGTAAATTTTTATTATGGAATTTTAAATATATGCAAAGAGAATAACAGTATTACCCCCATATTTATTAGGTAGTTTCAAAAATTATTATTTCATAACCCACCTTGTTTCATTGATACCCCTGCTCAGTTAACTTTGTGATTTTTTTTTTTTTTTTTTTTTTTTGTATTTTTCTGAAGCTGGAAACAGGGAGAGACAGTCAGACAGACTCCCGCATGCACCCGACCGGGATCCACCCGGCACGCCCACCAGGGGCGATGCTCTGCCCACCAGGGGGCGATGCTCTGCCCCTCCGGGGGGTCGCTCTGCCGCGACCAGAACCACTCTAGCGCCTGGGGCAGAGGCCAAGGAGCCATCCCCAGCGCCTGGGCCATCTTTGCTCCAATGGAGCCTTGGCTGCGGGAGGGGAAGAGAGAAACAGAGAGGAAGGAGGGGGGTGGGGGTGGAGAAGCAGATGGGCGCTTCTCCTTATGTGCCCTGACCGAGAATCGAACCCGGGTCCCCCGCACGCCAGGCCGACGCTCTACCGCTGAGCCAACCGGCCAGGGCCTAACTTTGTGATTTTTAAAGTGACATGGTATTTGAAGCAAGTATTTATATTATTTTTATTAATAATAACAAAATATTGTTATTTTAAAGCAGATCTTGGGTATTATATAATTTTAACCTTAAAAAATGCAAAAGCTTACATTTTAGAATGTTATAGTATAAAGTTTGAATCTGACATGCTTTAGCATCAACACATTTGCCTGTGAATTTACTCCCCCCTCCAAGTGAGAGGCTGGGAGGCAGAAAGACAGACTCCCGCATGCACCTGACCAGGATCCACCTGGCATGCCCACCAGGGGGCGATGCTCTACCCATCTGGGGCATTGCTCTGCTGTGGCCAGAGCCATTCTAGTGCCTGATGTGGAGGCCATTGAGCCCGTGGGCCATGGAGCTGTCCTCAGAGCCTGGTGCATCTTTGCTCCAATGGAGCCTTGGCTGTGGGAGGGGAAGAGAGAGACAGAGAGGAAGGAGAGGGGGAAGGGGGGAGATGCAGATGGGCGCTTCTCCTGTGTGCCCTGGCCGGGAATCAAACTCGGGATTTCCACACTCTGGGCTGACGCTGTATTGCTGAGCCAACTGGCCAGGGCTTAATTTACTCTTTTATTTATTTATTTTATTTTTTAATTTTTTTACAGAGACAGAGGGAGAGTTAGAGAGAGGGATAGACAGGGACAGACAGACAGGAACGGAGAGAGATGAGAAGCATCAATCATTAGTTTTTCGTTGCGCATTGCAACACCTTAGTTGTTCATTGACTGCTTTCTCATATGTGCATTGACCGCGGGCCTTCAGTAGACTGAGTAACCCCTTGCTCGAGCCAGCGACCTTGGGTCCAAGCTGGTGAGCTTTTTCTCAAACCAGGTGACCTCGGGGTCTCGAACCTGGGTCCTTGGCATCCCAGTCCGACGCTTTATCCACTGTGCCACCGCCTGGTCAGGCTGAATTTACTCTTTTACATCAACTCATTTGCCTGCGTATTGCTCTTCTGTAACATGCAAACTTATTAAATAGTGTTACTATTTGTATATATTAGCAAATATGTATTTGTTTGTATTCCCCCCTACTTTCTTAGAGAGGAGGGAGTGTAGTATGATCTTATCAGTGCTTTGCTTTTTGTTGTTGTTGTTACAGAGACAGAGAGAGGGACAGATAGGGACAGACAGACAGAGAGGGAGAGATGAGAAGCATCAGTTCTTTGTTGCAGCTCCTTAGTTGTTCATTGATTGCTTTCTAATATGCCTTAACCGGGGGCCTATAGCTGAGCAAGTGACCCCTTGCTCAAGCCAGCAACCTTTGGGCTCAAGCCAGATGACCATGGGGTCATGTTTTTGATTCCACGCTCCAACCAGTGACCCAGCGCTCAAGCTGGATGAGCCCGTGCTCAAGCTGGCAACCTCCAGGTTTCAAACCTGGGTCCTCTGCATACGAGTCTGACACTAATTACGCCACTGCCTTGTCAGGCAGCACTTTGCTTTTTGTACCTAACAGTTTGTCTTGGAAGTTGTTCTTTATCAGTACAGGTGAGTGGGCCTTGGTCACAGCTAATGTCAAGTTTACTGATCCACAGGACAGCAGAGGAGAGCCCAGCCTCCTCATTCCCTGGGCCGAGCCTGTTAACACCTGGTGGTTTGAAGGACATCACAACCTTCCCTAGAGAAACGATGATCTGCTTTAGATCAAAATGATTGCAGAACATCGATAGATACATGTACATGGTTCAGGTTTTTATATAGTTTATCAATCAGTGTTTCATGGAGGATATCCATGTGGAAGCTTTGAGTAACTGACCTCTGTCTGTCTCTTTCTTTCAGATTTCATTTACCCACACCCAAATGATTCTGCAGAAAAAGCCAGAAATATCTTAGCTATGGAAGCTGCCCCTCGAGAACTGGTGGGAGAACAGGCTGCTAGTCAGCCAGCCCCAGGGCAGCCGAATTCCATCAATTTCTCTTTGAAGCAGTGGGGCGCTGAGCTCAAGTGAGTCTTGGGAAGGTCACACGTGACACTGAGAACAAGTGACTTCTAATAATATGTGTCATGATTTCATGTATAAATTTTATCTTCCGTCATTTCTGGGTCTGTTTCTATTTACTGATTTTTCTCCTCATAATTAGTATATTCAGACTTCTTTGCATGCCTGGTAATTTTTGTATTGGATGACCAATATTGTGACTTATCACCTTTCCAGGTGCTGGATTGTTTTGTATTCTATAAATATTCTTGAACTTTATTTTGGAATATAGTTGAATTACTCAGATAGTTTGATACTTTTGAAGTTCCCTTTAAGCTTTGTTAGGTGGGATGAGAGCAACCTTTAGGTATAATATTAGTAACCTTTGTCTGAATATTCTCTCTGATGCCCTTGATGTAGCTGTTTTACTGCCCTGGCTGGTGGACTGGACACTCCCACCCCTGTATAGCCTCAGAGACTATTCTCTTTGCTCCTCTCAGGCGGTTCTGTCCCCATTCTGGGATAGATTTCCTACAAGCCTCACAGTCCCCCCACTGGGGACTTCGGGGCCCCCTGAGATCACTCGCTGTTCAGCTCTCTCTTCCAGCACTGTGCCCTCTAAATGCACTTGGATTCCCCCGCCTGGGCCATGGCCTGGAAACTGTCCCAAGCTGTAAGCTGGGCTCTCCTCATTTGTCCCCTCTCTCAAGGTTACAGTCCTGTGCGGCCTGGTGTCCAATATCTGAAAATCATTGTAGGCTACAGTTTTAGTTGTTTCAGGGGCCTGTAAATCCAATCCCTCTTATTCTGTCTTCACTGGAAGCACAAATCTCAACATAGTTTTTAAAAGCTTTAATGAAATATTTTTAGCATATGGACAAGTATAGAGCATAGTAGATGAATTATCTGGGCAACCACTGCCCAGTGTATATAATATTGTCATATTTCTGCTGCATTAAAAAAAAATAGCCTGACCAGGCGGTGGCGCAGTGGATAGAGCGTTGGACTGGATGCAGAAGGACCCAGGTTTGAGACCCCAAGCTCGCCAGCTTGAGCGCGGGCTCATCTGGTTTGAGCAAAAAGTTCACCAGCTTGGACCCAAGGTCATTGACTCGAGCAAGGGGTTACTCGGTCTGCTGAAGGCCCATGGTCAAGGCACATATGAGAAAGCAATCAATGAACAACTAAGGTGTCGCAACAAAAAACTGATGATTGATGCTTCTCATCTTTCTCTGTTCCTGTCTGTCTGTCCCTGTCTGTCCCTCTCTCTGACTCTCTTTGTCCCTATGAAGAAAAAAAAAATTAAAATATTAGGTACAGATCAGATTCTCTCTTCTCAGTGTTCCTGTTCTTTTTTTGCCGTTCACAGAGGTGACCAGAATCTGCATTTGACAATTATCATTTATGTATGGATTTTTAAACTAGTTTTACTACATATGTCTGTATCTGTAAATATCTATTAATAGTATTGTCTTAAAGATTTCAAACACTATCCTGTTGTATATATCATTCTTTAAAAACTTTTTCATTCAGTATGTTAAAACTATCTATGTGATACATGGAACTTTAGCTAGAAAGTACTTTCCACAGGACAGGAATCTTTATCTTGTTCACTGGCTTATCCCAAACACTGAGAATAGCGCCTGCCACATAGTAGGCACACAATAAATATTTGTTGAGTGAATTCATTCATTTTAAATGATGTAAAATCTTTGATTTTATGAGTATGCTTCAGTTTATCTGCTTTCCTGTTGATGGATATCTAAGTTTACATTTTTTGCTAACATGAATAGTGCTGCAATGAATGTTCTTTTTTGTGGCTCCTTGTGCGCATATGAGAGATTCGTCTAGGAAATGCTTGGTCTTAGGGTGGACACCTTTGCCATAACTGTGGACTGATGATTAGTCTCCATGGTAACGGTATCAGTTTATGCTCTCACTAGCAGGGTATGAGCATCCTCACCAGCATTGGATATTATTAGATATTATCATTTTATCCAACCCTGGATATGTGAAATTATATGTTGTTTTACAATTTTTTATTTATTTTTATTTTTTTTAATTATTTTTTTTTTTGTACTTTTCTGAAGCTGGAAACGGGGAGAGACAGTCAGACAGACTCCCTCATGCTCCCGACCGGGATCCACCCGGCACGCCCACCAGGGGCGACGCTCTGCCCACCAGGGGTCGATGCTCTGCCCCTCTGGGGCGTCACTCTGCCGCCACCAGAGCCACTCTAGTGCCTGGGGCAGAGGCCAAGGAGCCATCCCCAGCGCCCGGGCCATCTTTGCTCCAATGGAGCCTTGGCTGCAGGAGGGGAAGAGACAGAGAGGAAGGAGGGGGTGGGGGTGGAGAAGCAAATGGGCGCTTCTCCTATGTGCCCTGGCCGGGAATTGAACCCGGGTCCCCCGCACGCCAGGCCAATGCTCTACCGCTGAGCCAACCGGCCATGGCCCAATTTTTTATTTTTTTAAAATTTTTCTGAAGTGAGAAGTAGAGAGGCAGAGAGACAGACTACCACATGCGCCTGACTGGGATCCAGCCAGCATGCCCACCAAGGGGTGATGCTCTGCCCATCTGGGGCGTTGCCCCATCGCAACCAGAGCCATTCTAGCACCTGAGGTGCAGGCCACAGAGCCAACTGTGCCAACTTTGCTCCAGTGGAGCCTTGGCTGTGGGAGTGAAGAGAGAGATAGAGAGAAAGGAGAGAGAGAAGGGTGGAGAAGCAGATGGGCACTTCTCCTGTGTGCCGTGGCCAGTAATCAAACCCGAGACATCCACATGCCGGGCCGATGCACTACCACAGAACCAACCAGCCAGGGCCTGTTTTATAAAATATTTTTTTTAAATAACACATTTCATTTGTCCCAATAGAAATTCAATGTCTTCTTTCCGCCCTGGAAGAGGGCATGATAGTCGGAAGAGTGTGTTTTACACCAATGAAGAGTGGGAGCTTCTAGACCCGAGCCCTAAGGACCTGGAGGAGTCCACAGCCCAGGAAGAGAGGAAGAAGCAGATACCCGAAGGAAACAAAGGTATAGCCATGCTGTCTGTCATTCTTTCCTTTTGCCTTATATGAGGCACCAGGGATGTGGGCGACCCTTCAGGAACAGGTATTTTCAGAAGCATAATGCCCATTGGGAGTTTACATTCTCTTTGTGGGAGATAAAACATAAAGACTTTAGATGTTACAAGAAATGAATAGCTGTCGAGTCCTGTGATTCTTAAACTTTTTCAGGAGCTAGAACATCCATGGTGCTTTTTACAAAAATGTTGATTGAAAAAAACAAAACATATCTGACTGGTGGTGGCACAGTGGATAGAACGTTGATCTGAGATGCTGAGGACCCAGGTTCGAAACCACAGGTCACCGGCTTGAGTGCACATTCATCCAGCTTGAGCGTGGAGTCACTGGCTTGAGTGCAGGATCATCAACATGATCCCATGGTTGCTGGCTTGAGCCCAAAGGTCACTGGCTTGAAGCTCAACATCGCTGACTTGAGCCCAAGGTCACTGGCTCAGCTTGAGCCCCCAGTCAAGACATGTATGAGAAACAGTGAACAACTAAAGTGATACAACTATGAATTGAAGCTTCTCATCTTTCTCTCCCTTCCTGTTTCTCTCTATCAAGGAAAAAAAAACCACTTTGGCATTTATAGAGATTTGACACATATACAAAAGTAGACTATATAGTGTCATGAATTCAGGAGTGCCCATCATTTGTTTTCCACAATCTTGAACTTGTAGCCTCTCTTATTTCCTCTGAGCTCCTACCTCTCTCTCTCTCTCTCTCTGCATACACCATCATCTGGATTATTGTAAAGTAAATTCTAGATATCAATCCATTGCCTTTAAATATTTGAGTATGTATCTCTAAGAGATAATGACTCTTTAAAAACATTATAACCACAGCTTCATTATTATACCTAAAAACAGTTACAGTAAATCTTGAATATTCCCCAGTTGCTCCAAAACTATCTGTCTTCCATCGGTCTGTTCAAATCAGGAGCCCCACAGGCCTGTAGATGTGTTTAAATTTTTTTTTATTGATTGATTTTAGAGAAAAGAAAGGAGAAAGAGGGACATCAATTTGTTGGTCCACTAATTTATGCATTCATTGGTTGATTATTTTTTTTATTATTATTAATTTTAATGGGGTGACATTGATAAATCAGGGTACATATGTTCACAGAAAACATCTCTAGGTTATTTTGACATTTGATTATGCTGCATTCCCATCACCCAAAGTCCAATTGTCTTTTGTCACCTTCTAACTGGTTTTCTTCGTGCCCCTTCCCTCCCCCAACCCCTCCCCCCATAACCACTACACTCTTGTCCATGTCTCTGAGTCTCATTTTTATGTCCCACCTATGTATGGAATCATATAGTTCTTAGTTTTTTCTGATTTACTTATTTCGCTCAGTATAATGTTATCAAGGTCTATCCATGTTGTTGTAAATGATCCAATGTCATCATTTCTTACTGTTGAGTAGTATTCCATAGTATATATGCACCAAAGCTTTTTAATCCACTCGTCCACTGACGGACACTTGGGCTGTTTCCAGATCTTCGCTATTGTGAACAATGCTGCCATAAACATGGGGGTGCATTTCTCCTTTTCAAACAGTGCTATGGTGTTCTTGGGATGTATTCGTAAAAGTGGGATAGCTAGGTCAAAAGGCAGTTCGATTTTTAATTTTTTGAGGAATCTTCATACTGTTTTCCACAGTGGCTGCACCAGTCTGCATTGCTACCAACAGTGGAGGAGGGTTCCCTTTTCTCCACATCCTTACCAGCACTTATTCTGTGTTATTTTGTTGACGAGCGCCATTCTGACTGGTGTGAGGTGATATCTCATTGTAGTTTTAGTTTGCATTTCTCTAATGATTAGTGATGTTGAGCATTTTTTCATATGCCTATTGGCTATCTGTATGTCCTCTTTGGAGAAGTGTCTATTCATTTCTTTTGCCCATTTTTGATTGGATTATCTTCCTGGTGTTGAGTTTTACAAGTTCTTTATAAATTTTAGTTATTAACCCCTTATCAGACATATTGTCAAATATGTTCTCCAATTGTGTAGTTTGTCTTTTTATTCTGTTCTTATTGTCTTTAGCTGTGCAAAAGCTTCTTAGTTTGATATAGTCCCTTTTTTTTTTTTTTAACATAGGCAGAGATAGATAGGGACAGACAGACAGGAACGGAGAGAGAGATGAGAAGCATCAATCATTAGTTTTTCGTTGCACGTTGCAACTTCTTAGTTGTTCATTGATTGCTTTCTCATATGTACCTTGACCGCGGGCCTTCAGCAGACCGAGTAATCCCTTGCTGGAGCCAGCGACCTTGGGTCCAAGCTGGTGAGCTTTTTGCTCAAGCTAGATGAGCCCACGCTCAAGCCGGTGACCTCGGGGTCTCAAACCTGGGTCCTTCCACATCCCAGTTCTACGCTCTATCCACTGCGCCACCACCTGGTCAGGTGATATAGTCCCATTTGTTTATCCTGTCTTTTATTTCACTTGCCCGTGGAGATAAATCGGCAAATATATTGCTGTGAGAGATGTCAGAAGCTTACTGCCTATGTTTTCTTCTAAGAGGCTTATGGTTTTATGGCTTCCATTTAAATCTTTAATTCATTTTGAGTTTATTTTTGTGAATGGTGTAAGTTGGTGGTCTAGTTTCATTTTTTTGCAGGTAGCTTGTCCAATTTTCCCAACACCATTTGTTGAAGAGGCTGTCTTTACTCCATTATATGCTCTTACCTCCTTTGTCAAATATCAGTTGTCCATAAAGGTGCGGGTTTATTTCTGGGTTCTCTGTTCTGTTCCATTGATCTATATGCCTGTTCTTATGCCAATACCAGGCTGTTTTGAATACAATGGCCCTGTAGTATAACTTGATATCCGGAAGTGTGGTACCTCCCACTTTATTCTTCCTTTTCAAGATTGCTGAGGCTATTCGTGTTCTCTTTTGGTTCCATATAAATTTTTGGAATATGTGTTCTATATCTTTGAAGTATATCATTGGTATTTTAATTGGTATTGCATTGAATTTATAAATTGTTTTGGATATTATAGACATTTTAATGATGTTTATTCTTCCTAACCATGAGCACGATATATGCTTCCACTTGTTTGTATCTTCCCTGATTTCTTTTATCAATGTTTTATAATTTTCCGAGTACAAGTCTTTAATCTCTCTGGTTAAATTTATTCCTAGGTACTTTATTTTTTTGGTTGCAATGGTGAAGGGGGTTGCTTCCTTAATTTCTCTTTTTGACAGTTCATTGTTAGTGTATAAAAATGCCTCTGATTTCTAAGTATTAATTTTATATCCTGCCACCTTGCTGAATTCATTTATTAGGTCCAGTAGTTTTTTGACTGAGACTTTAGGGTTTTCTATATACAATATCATATCATCTGCAAATAATGATAGTTTTACTTCTTCTTTTCCAATTTGGGTGCCTTTTATTTCTTTTTCTTGTCTGATTGCTGTGGCTAGGACTTCCAGAACAATGTTGAATAAGAGTGGTGAAAGGGGGCACCCCTGCCTTGTTCCTGATCTGAAGGGGATTGCTTTTCATTTTTGCCCATTGAGTATGATGTTGGCTGTGGGTTTGTCATAGGTGGCCTTTATCATGTTGAGGTATGTTCCCTGTATTCCCACTTTGCTGAGAGTTTTGATCATGAATGGGTGCTGGATTTTATCAAATGCTTTTTCTGCATCTATTGATATTATCATGTGGTTTTTTCTTCCTTTTGTTTATGTGATGAATCACATTGATTGATTTGCGAATATTGTACCAGCCTTGCCTCCCAAGAATAAATTCCACTTGATCATGGTGTATGATTTTTTTCATATATTGCTGGATCCGGTTTGCTAATATTTTTTTGAGGATTTTAGCATCTAAATTCATCAGGGATATTGGCCTATAATTTTCTTTCTTTGTATTGTCTTTGCCTAATTTTGGAATCAGAATTATGCTCGCCTCATAAAGGGAGCTTGGAAGTCTTCCTTCCTCTTGAATTTTTTGAAATAGCTTGAGAAGGAAAGGAGTTAGTTCTTCTTTGAATATTTGGTAGAATTCACTTGTGAAGCCATCAGGACCAGGACTTTTCTTTTTTGGGAGTTTTTTGATAACTGTTTCAATGTCATTTGTTGTAATCGGTCTGTTTAGGTTTTCTGATTCTTCCAGATTAATTTTTGGAAGATTATATGTTTCAAGGAATTTGTCCATTTCATCTAGGTTATCTAGTTTTTTGGCATACAGTTCTTCATAGTATTTTTTTACAATATTTTGTATTTCTGTTGTGTCAGTTGTTATTTCTCCACTCTCATTTCTAATTTTATTTGAGTCCTCTCTTTTTTTCTTGGTGAATCTGGGTAAAGGTTCATCAATCTTGTTTATCTTTTCAAAGAACCATCTCCTGATCCTCTGTTTTGTTTCTTTAGGCTCTATGTCATTTATTTCCACTCTGAACTTTATTATCTCCTTCCTTCTACTACCTCTGGGCTTTACTTGCTGTTCTTTTACTAGTTCTTTTAGATGCAGGGTCAGTTTGTTTATTTGAGCTTTTTCTAGCTTCTTAAGGTATGCCTGTAATGCTATGAACTTCCCTCTCAGGACTGCTTTTGCTGTGTCCCATAAATTTTGAGTTGATGTATGCTCATTATCGTTTATTTCTAGAAATTTTTGAATTTTTTCTTTGATCTCATTGTTAACCCATTTGTTACTTAATAACATGCTATTTAGTTTCCAAATGTTTGAGTATTTTTCAGTTTTTCTGTTGTGGTTGATTTCTAGTTTCATGCCATTGTGATCAGAGAAAGTGCTCGATATGATTTCAATCTTCTTAAATTTGTTGAAACCACTTTTGTGCCCTAACATGTGGTGTATCCTAGAGAATGTACCATAAGCATTTGAAAAGAATGTATATTCTGCTGCTTTGGGGTGAAAGGTTCTGAAGATATCTATTAAATTGAGTTGATCTAGTGTGTCCTTTAAATCTGCTGTTTCTTTGTTCTTTTTTTTTTCATTTTTTCCAAAGCTGGAAACAGGGAGGCAGTCAGACAGACTTTCGCATGCACCCAACCGGGATCCACCCGGCATGTCCACCAGGGGGCTATGTTCTGCCCATCTGGGGCGTTGCTCTGTTGCATCCAGAGCCATTCTAGTGCCTGAGGCAGAGGCCACAGAGCCATCCTCAGTGCCCGGGCCATCTTTGCTCCAATGGAGCCTTAACTGCGGGAGGGGAAGAGAGAGACAGAGAGGAAGGAGAGGGGGAGGGGTGGAGAAGCAGATGGCGCTTCTCCTTTGTGCCCTGGCCAGGAATCGAACCCGGGACTCCTGCACGCCAGGCTGACGCTCTACTGCTGAGCCAACCAGCCAGGGCCTGCTGTTTCTTTGTTAATTTTCTTTCTTGAGGATCTATCTAGTGACATTAGTGGGGAATTGAAATCCCCTACTATTATAGTATTGCTGTTGATCTCACCCTTTAAATCCATCAAAGTCTGTTTTATATATGTATGTGTTCCTGTATTAGGTGTGTAGATATTTATAATGGTTATATCTTCCTGTGGGATTGCTCCCTTTATCATTATGTAATGACCTTCTTTATCTCTTACTATAGCTTTTGTTTTAAAGTCCATTTTGTCTGATATAAGTGTTGCTACCCCAGCTTTTTTTATTTTTTTATTTATTCATTTTAGAGAGAGAGAGACAGACAAACAGACAGAAAGGAGGAGCAGGAAGCATCAACTCCCATATGTGCCTTGACCAGGCAAGCCCAGGGTTTCAAACTGGAGACCTCAGTGTTTCCAGGTCGACACTTTATCCACTGTGCCACCACAGGTCAGACCCCAGCTTTTTTTTCATTTCCATTTTCGTGAAATATTTTTTCCATCCTTTTATCTTCAGTCTATGTGCATCTTTTGTTTTACAGTGTAGACAGCATACGTATGGGTCCTGTTTTCTTATCCACGCAGCTACCCTATGTTTTTTTATTGTATTATTTAATCCAGGAGTCCCCAAACTTTTTACACAGGGGGCCAGTTCACTGTTCCTCAGACTGATGGAGGGCCGCCACATACAGTGCTCCTCTCACTGACCACCAATGAAAGAGGTAGCCCTTCTGGAAGTGCGGCAGGTGGCCGGATAAATGGCCTGAGGGGGCTGCATGTGGCCCGCAGGCTGTAGTTTGGGGATGCCTGATTTAATCTATTTACATTTAAGGTTATTATTGATATGTAGTTGTTTATTGCCATTTTATTCTTTAAAACTGTATTCCTCTTTTGCTATATTCTTTTTCCTCTTTGATCTGTTTACAACAGGCCCTTAGCATTTCTTGCAGCATTGGTTTGGTTGTAGTAAATTCCTTGAGTTTTTTTTTTTTGGTCTGGAAAGCTTTTTATTTCTCCTTCAATTTTAAATGCTAGCCTTGCTGGATAAAGTAATCTTGGTTGTAGGCTCTTGTTCTGCATTACTTTGAATATTTCTTGCCATTCCCTTCTGGCCTCAAGTGTTTCTGTTGAGAAGTCAGAAGTCATCCTTATGGGGGCTCCTTTGTAGGTGATAGCCTTTTTTTCTCTAGCAGCTTTTTTTTTTTTTTTTTCCCATTTTTCTGAAGCTGGAAACAGGGAGAGACAGTCAGACAGACTCCCGCATGCGCCCGACCGGGATCCACCCGGCACGCCCACCATGGGGCGACGCTCTGCCCACCAGGGGGCGATGCTCTGCCCATCCTGGGCGTCACCATGTTGCGACCAGAGCCACTCTAGTGCCTGAGGCAGAGGCCACAGAGCCATCCCCAGTGCCCGGGCCATCTTTGCTCCAATGGAGCCTTGGCTGCGGGAGGAGAAGAGAGAGACAGAGAGGAAAGCGCGGCGGAGGGGTGGAGAAGCAAATGGGCGCTTCTCCTGTGTGCCCTGGCCGGGAATCGAACCTGGGTCCTCCGCACGCTAGGCCGACGCTCTACCGCTGAGCCAACCAGCCAGGGCCTCTAGCAGCTTTTAATATTTTCTCTTTATCTCTTAGCTTTGGTATTTTACTTATAATATGTCTTGGTGTAGATTTCTTTGGGTTTCTCTTTAATGGAGTTCTCTGTGCTTCTTGAACTTGTGAGACGTTTTCCTGGCTTAATTTAGGGAAGTTTTTAGCTATGATATGTTTGAACATGTTTGTTCTTTCTCTTCTTCTTCAAGAACCCCTATGATGCGGATATTATTTCTCTTCATGTTGTCACAGAGCTCTCTTAGAGTTTCCTTAGACTTTTCGAGTCTCTTTTCTTTTTTCTGCTCTGTTTCCGTGCCTTTGTTTATCTTGTCCTCTAACTTGCTGATTTGATTCTCAGCTTCATCCATCCTGCTTTTAATTCCTTCCTTTATGTTCTTTATTTCTGATATTGTATTTGTCATTTCTGACTGATTCTTTTTTATTATTTCAATATCCTTTTTTATATTTGCTATCTCTTTATTTAGGTGTTCGTAATGACCATCTATTGTTGTTCTAAGATATTTGAGCATCCTAACAATCGTTGTTGTTTTTTTGTATTTTTTTTTGTATTTTTTTTTTCTGAAGCTGGAAATGGGGAGAGACAGTCAGACAGACTCCCGCATGCACCCGACCTGGATCCACCCGGCACGCCCACTAGGGGCGACGCTCTGCCCACTAGGGAGTGATGCTCTGCCCCTCCAGGGTGTCGCTCTGCCGCAACCAGAGCCACTCTAGCACCTGGGGCAGAGGCCAAGGAGCCATCCCCAGTGCCCAGGCCATCTCTGCTCCAATGGAGCCTTGGCTGCGGGAGGGGAAGAGAGAGACAGAGAGGAAGGAGGGGGAGGGGGTGTAGAAGCAAATGGGCGCTTCTCCTATGTGCCCTGGCCAGGAATCGAACCCGGGTCCCCCGCACGCCAGGCCGACACTCTACCGCTGAGCCAACCGGCCAGGGCCTTTTTTTTGTTGTTTTTGTATTTTTTCTGAAGTTGGAAATGGGGAAGGCAGTCAGACAGACTCCCACATGCGCTCGACCGGGATCCACCCAGCATGCCCACCAGGGGGCGATGCTCTGCCCATCTGGGGTGTCGCTCTGTTGCAACCAGAGCCATTCTAGCACCTGAGGCAGAGGCCACAGAGCCATCCTCAGCACCCGGGCCAACTTTGCTCCAATGGAGCCTTGGCTGCGGGAGGGGAAGAGAGAGACAGAGAGGAAGGAGAGGAGGAGGGGTGGAGGAGCAGATGGGCACTTCTCCTGTGTGCCCTGGCCGGGAATCGAACCCGGGACTCCCACACGCTCTACCACTGAGCCAACCAGCCAGGGCCACACTCATTATTTTAAACTCTGCATCTGGTAATTTGGTTATATCCAACTCATTCAGGTCCTTTTCTGGGGATTTCTCTTGATACATTTGTGTTGCATTTTTCTGCCTTCTCATTTTGTCTATGTCAAAGAAGATTTTGGCCACTGGAGTCCACTGGGTGTGGCCTCTGTGTTCCCTAGGTGTGGTCTGTCTGCAGGCCCACCATACCCTCTGCTGCTGCTACCTAGGGCGTTCAGGTATGGGGGTTGCTGGTGCCCCATTGGTTAATTCTTGTATGTGCCCTGACCAGGGATCAAATTCACAACCTTGGCGTACTGGGACAATGCTCTAACCAACTAAGTTAGCCAACCACGGCTGCGTGTGTGTTTAGTAACTCTGTCTTCTTGGGTCTCTTTCTGTCTGAATAGCTTTCTGTGGTTTGTCCTTTTGTTGCCTTGCTGTGCTTATTGAAGAAACAGGGCTTTCATGCCAAGGATTTTGCTAATTGTATTTATGTGGGGTCCCTTAATATGCTCTTGCGTCTTTGTGTTTTGTGTATACTGGTCTCTAGAGCAGAGGCCTTCCCAGATTCAGGGCTGACTTTTCATCGTGGCAAGAATATTACATTTTGCGAGGGGATGCTGTGTGTTTCCTGTTGTACCACATCTGGAATAACGAACATTGATCAGGGTTAGGGTATCTGCCTGATCCATTGGTACGGATTTCCTGCTGCCTTTTGCCTGATGCTTTAAGCAATCATTCATGGTGCTGCATCCATTCATCCATTAAGGGAATATTGATGTTTTATATTTAAAATAACAAACTTGAAATTCTACTTTATGCTTGATTCAAGCATTGACTTGTAGGAGTAGGAGGCAGGATTTCAGGAAATGTTTATTGGGAAAGCAAGTATTAGCTGAGAAAATGTTTCTCTGTCCCTGGAAAGGACCACCATGACTTGCTTTGAGGTGAGCTTGCCTTTGTCCCACAGGATCAGGTGTGGAACCAACCTGCATGTGCAATGTGACAAGCTGTGCACAGCAGAGGCAAGGGGAGCACCCAGGAGAGGGCTCACTGTGGACTGGGCCGGTGTTCTGGAGGAGGGGGCATTTGTATTATTGAAGATGAGATGTGTACTTATCTGTAGAGACTTTGGGAATTAGATGGGAAGGGATGTGCCTGACCACGCGGTGGCGCAGTGGATAGAGCATCAGTCTGGGATGCAGAGGACCCAGGTTAGAATCCCCAAGGTTGCCAGCTTGAGCATGGGCTCATCTGGTTTGATGGCTTGAGCAAGGGGTCACTCATTCTGCTGTTGCCCCTCGGTCAAGGCACATATGAGAAAGCAATCAGTGAACAACTAAGATGCCACAACTATGAGTTGATGCTTCTCATCTCTTTCCCTTCCTGTCCGTCTGTCCCTATCTGCCCCTCTCTCTTCTGTCACACACACACACAAAAAAAATAGATAGGAAGGGATGTGACTTCCTGTAGAGACTTTGGGAATTAGATGGGAAGGGATGAATGTGAGCAGATCTGGGAAGGGTCTCAAAGGGCTTAGTGACATGGAGAGATGAGAACTTCCCAGCTTCTAGAAGAGTAGCTTGTTTTGTTTGTTTGTTTGTTTGTTTTGAGAGTAGCTTTGTTTGTTTGTTTGTTTGTTTGTTTTGAGAGAGGCAGGGAGAGAAAGACAGGAACATCGAGCTGTTCCTGTATGTACCCTGGCCAGGGAATCGAATCAGCAAACTCTGTGCTCTAAGACGATGCTCCAGCTAACTGAGTTATCTGGCCAGGGCTTACTCTTTTTATTTATTGATTGATATTTAGAGAGACAGAGAGAGGAAGGGAGAGAGAGAGTGGGGAAAAGGAAGCATTCATTTGTTGTTCCACTCAGTCGTGCTTCATGTATGTGCCCTTCTGGAGATTGAACCCGCAACCTTATCATTTTGGGACGATGCTCTTAACTAACTGAGCTAACTGGCCAGGGCCGAGAGTAGCTTCTTTACAGAGCCCCTGGCCCTTTGAGAGGGAGCCTACATGGAAGACACAAAGGGACAGAGGTGTTTCTGACTTTGATTTTGCTTCATTCATGGGTATTTCCTCTAATGACTCCAGAATAACCCCACCAGCTTGTCCATGTCATTCACAGGAGGTGAGCTACCCTTCCCCCTATTAAGTAAACTTTTTCATAGAAGTATAACATACAGGAAAGACTCCAAATCAGAACTGTATCACTCACTGGATCGTCCCATAGTGACCACACTCACGTTGCTAACACTCAAATTGGTCAATACTGCTCCCAGGAGCTGGCCCTGCCCTCAGGCCTTCCGATCACTGCCCTCAACTTCTCACACAACATAGGTTCATTGTGCCTATTTTCTAACTTTATACTATATAAATGGAATCTGTAGAGTATGTACTCCTGTGTGTCTCCCCTAATATTTTAAATATATATTTGAATCCATCTACACAAAAATTTGTTTGGATTCCTCAGTATTCTTAAATATCAATTTTTAAGAAACAGAATATAGTTGTGCTTTAAAACATGTGTTTATAATTTTTATATACATTTTGGACCTTTTGTTTGTTTTTTACTAAGGACAAATTAGCAAAGATAGAAGCCAAGGGTCCCTAGTATGTCTAAGTCCTGTCCTTGGAACCTGCCATCCAACTTCACAGGTGGGGCCGTCCTCACAGGGTGTCCTAGGGCAGGGACACCATCCATGTTCTCAAGATGCTGTGGGCACTGGAGAAGCCACGCCCTTCCCTGGCCTGGGTCTCTGTTCTCTTTGGTCCTCAAAGTACCTGAAGTGGGAAAATGGTTATGTGAACATAGAGGTTTATCACTGAGCTTTTGAAAATAGATTTTGGAAAATAAACTTAGCATTACCAAAGAATCTTAGGAGAGCTATAGTACTGTTTTGTCATTAATTCCTCATTAGTGCCTTTTTTTCATCTGTCTTAAGGCAAACATTGAGCAATCAGATGACAGTGTAGTCTTTTAAAGTGGTCACGTGGTAGAGTCTTGTACAGAAGCATCCGGTGGGGGAGCACATCTTACTCAGGCACGGTTGTTTTCAAGAATGCGAGGGGCAGAGGCATCTCTATGGTATGAATGCAGACTCCTTGGAAGGTGAGAGGTGAGAGCCTAATGTATTTTATTGGAGTTTCCAAAAGTAAGATTTGGCCTGCTCTTGAAAAATAAGTTTTGTTTCTCTGTAGGAGTAACTGGCTCAGGGTTCCCCTTTGATTTTGGACGCGTTCCCTACAAAGGAAAGCGCCCTTTGAAAGACATGATTGGATCATACAAAAGTCGTCACAATAGCGGTGATCCTGCAACCGAGGGGACATCAGGCAGTGGTGGCGCCAGCAAGCCCGCCTCTGACATGCAGCTGCAGGTCCAAAGCCAGCAGGAAGAGCTGGAACGTTTACAGAAAGACCTGTCTAGTCAGAAGGTACCTTTTCTTCTTCACAATTCTCTCTCATTCCACGTCAGCAGGCCAGGGACTCTAAAAGTTTTATGTTGCTATAGCCATTATGTTAGGCACTGCCACCATGCCTGCTCATTTGTTCAGAAGTATTTGAATTTGCAAGGAGAGTGCAGATCCTTCGAGTGGTCAGAGGAGTGTGTTGTGTGCACCTTACTCCCTCCTGCTCTGGCATCAACTCTGTCTGAGCTTCAGCCTAGAGTCAGTGAGTAGTTGTTAAAATACTTTCCACATCCTGTTAAACAACACTCTCCTTGTGAGCTAATCAGACCTAACCGCCCTTAATTGCTTAGCAGGCCAGTTTTTAATACGGGTGAGCATTTACCCGGAACCATTGCTAATTACAGCATGTGTGCCCATTATTTCCTGTTTCCGACCATTGTTCTCTACGGATGGTCTTTATGGGGTTTTTTTTCCTCTTTATTTTTGAGATCCTTCAGGAGGAAGTTTGGTATTAAAATGTTGCCAGCAAAGTGTCTGCATTCCCTCCAGTTCCAGTGTAGACTTACCCGGTCCTGTTTTCCTCTCCCTGCCCTTCACCCGCTCCGGCTCCAGGAGCTCGTGCGGCTGCTGCAGCAGACAGTGCGGTCATCTCAGTATGACAAGTACTTCACGAGCAGCCGGCTCTGCGACGGGGTCCCTCAGGACACACTGGAGCTTCTACACCAGAAGGATGACCAGATTCTGGGCCTCGCTAGCCAGCTGGAGAGGTTCAACCTGGAGAAAGAGAGCCTTCAGCAGGAGGTGAGAACACTGAAGAGCAAAGTGGGTGAGCTCAACGAACAGCTGGGGATGCTGATGGAGACGATCCAGGCCAAGGACGAGGTCATCATCAAGCTGTCGCGGCAGCTCAGCGAATGCGAGGGCAGCGCAGCCTCTCCCACCTGGGCGCCCAGCTCCCCCACAGCGGCCTCTGCCGGCAGGGACCAGCTGGAGCTGGACAGGCTGAAGGTAAGAGCCAGTGTGGGCTCTGATTACTGGGACAAGAGATCCCCAAACCCCTTACCAGTCTGTGTCCGTTGATGTCACTCGAAGGCTACTGTCCTCTGAGCGACAGCGAAATAATTCCTAGTCTCCTAAGGCAGCCCGGCAATGTTGCTATTGCCCCAGCAGTTTCAGCTCTCTCTCCTCTCCTACTTCCAGGCAGCTGAGACGTGGCTTATGCAACCCTCAGGCTTCACCTTTCCACGTACCTGTGGAGGCTGCGTCTTGCCCCACCGTGTTCAGTTCAGGAGTATCACCACCGTTAAATAAAGTCATTTCCCCATCTCTTTCATCAGACAGTAGTTCCTGCTTGCCGTGCCCTGCCAAGCGCTGCCCCAAATATTAACCAGAAAGTGCCTGATAATCAGTTTCAGTTCCTCAGAACTTG
This sequence comes from Saccopteryx leptura, assembly GCF_036850995.1. Classification (NCBI taxonomy): domain Eukaryota; kingdom Metazoa; phylum Chordata; class Mammalia; order Chiroptera; family Emballonuridae; genus Saccopteryx; species Saccopteryx leptura. The sequence continues at coordinate 43,108,675 of NC_089515.1, read as the reverse complement.
CTCTAACTTAGCAGGGCTGTTTGGTGAGGCAGCAAAATATTAACAGCCAAAGTGAATGGATGGATTTTTTTTTTTTTCAACAGGATAATCTGCAGGGGTACAAAACCCAAAATAAATTTCTAAATAAGGAAATTTTGGAACTCTCAGCACTGCGGAGAAATGCAGAAAGGAGAGAGAGGGATCTGATGGCCAAGGTGGGTCAGGGTGGATGTATTCCATTACCTGGCAATTTGGAAGCCATTTTGAAATGGACGTGCTTGAAAACCCATTCAGCGCGCATGCTGGGATGGATGTTGGTCACTGACACCAAAATATACTTAAAATACTTGCAGTGTTTGATGCTGTTTGCTGTTTCATGTGTCTGGGATGAAGACAGAAGACAGTGTCCTGAGATGTTGCTTCCTTTCACACATATAATGGAGTTTACAGAAAAAAATTAAATACAATTCCGAGCCCCCCAAATTAAGGTTATTTGAATTTTTGACTAATGCTGTTGGGCTAGGTGAATCTGTATTTTCTCTGTAAAAGGGGGTGGTGAGGACAGTGCCTCCCCTGTGAGCCTGACAGGGCTGGTGTGAGGGTCAGACATGATTGTGGCTGCAAAGGGCATTGCGAAGTTTAAAGACATCACCAACACTGCAGTTATAGTCCAGTGAAATTCAGTGACAGTGTGTCAGCAACTGCTGTGTACCTGATCTGCCTCTAGAATGATCCTCAGAGCAGCTTCCCACACCTCATTCTGCATGCTTCCTAAGGGTATATTTGATTTGCTTTATAAGGTGGCAGTTGAGAACTAGTCCTGAGTCATTGTCCTAAGAAGGTGTTGAGCACGGGGAGGCTGCTCATGACCCATGTGCCAAGTGGCACTCAGCTCATCCTCCCTAATGGGCATGTGGCCTGGTTTCTGCAGCTCACCTCACCCCTGTCCAGAACTGATGCTTGTGTTGGCATCCAGAAGTCTTATTAGTAGCACCTCTTCTGTGCCAGACACCATCGAAGGAAGGGGAGCCCCTGGCAGGCCATTTTAAATGACTGGTGTGAGGGCATAAATTAGTCGCTTGCCTTGGATTTAGTGTCTCTGGCTTTTCCTAGTAGTTTTGGGCTTGTCATTCATTGATAGCCACGGTACCTAAGGTTTATTTTTTCTGCATCTCTGTCTGGATGGAGGTAACCACTACTTTCTTTGCAGTATTCCAGCCTGGAAGCCAAGCTCTGCCAGATAGAAAGTAAGTACCTGATCTTGCTCCAAGAAATGAAGACACCGGTTTGCTCAGAAGAACAGGGGCCAGCCCGGGATGTCATAGCCCAGCTGCTGGAGGATGCTTTGCAGGTTGAGGGCCCAGAGCAGCCAGAGCAGGCATTCGTGAAACCTCATCTTGTCAGGTAACAGGACCAGTGACTGGTGGTGGTGGTGGGAGTGGGAGTGACAGCAGCAGTGATTCACAGAGAGCTTTACATGACTGTCTCATCGGATGCTCATGACAAGTCCTGTCGTCATTAGAACAGATAATCTCATTACTCTTGCCAGAATAACCAAGTCACAGAGCTAGGACTCAGCCCGGATTTTTTTATTGCAGGACTTTCCTCCTGCGTTCCATGCCAGGGTGAACGGTAGCCTTGGTTCTGTTTCCAGTGCAACCTGACTGGTGGTTCAGAACTCACTGAGGGTCTGATACAAACCATGGACACACTTGCCCCCAAAATGCACTTGGATACATATACATATTATGTGTATTTTTCAGAAAATCAGGCTGTAAGCCTGTGATGGATCTTGGATTAAGAACCTTCATATTTGAATTTCTGAAAAATGAGATTCGTGAAATGCTGGAGAGGAGAAATTGCAGGTTTACTAGGTGCAAGTCCTCTGTTTCACTCCCTTGCTGTTCAGGGACAGACCCTGCAGCCCAATGCCAAGGCCCTACTTACGGAGGTTGCTGCCTCTCCCGCCCCACCTTGATCCTGGGCTGAGCCTGGCATCAGCTTGGCTTTGCCTTCTGTGTGCCGACAGCCCTGGCCTGCACTGCCTGAGCCACTCAGACTGTGGTTCAACATGTGCTGCCAGAATGTGGGCAACGCCATTGTTAAGCTCTCACTGAGTGCCGGGAGCTGTGTGAGGATCTTACACACAGGCTCGTATTTACTGCTCAGTGAGGGTGTTTTATCCTTAATTTACAGATGAAGAAGTTGGGGTTAGAGAGGTGACATAACTTTCCCAGGGTCACACAGCCCCAGAGTGGCAAGGACAGGAGGACCCCAGCCTGGCGGCCACCCTGCACCACATACTCCTGCTCTGTTCCTAGTGGACTCCGGTGTGGGTGTTCCAGCCAGCTGCTCTCGGGGTGCTGTGTCTTCCTCCCCATGCGTTTGGGCTCTGACTGTGCTGTATGTCTTCATACGTTATGTAGACACAGAACAATGACTGTATATTGACTTATTTTAGCTTTCTATTATGGGAAATTGTAAACATACGAAGTAGTATATAGAATCTTACAAAAAAAACCCATGTGCAAGTGTGACCAGCTTTAGCAGTTTATGTTTGCCAATCCTGGTTCATCTCACTCTCCCCTCACACAAAGTGATTTTTTTCTGGAATATTTTTAAGCAAATGCTAGATGTGTAATTTCATCTTTAAACACTTAATATGTATTTCCAACTGATGACACGTTTTAATACACTAACCCCACCACAGTCCTATCTTTTTGAGGCTTCTTTTAACAGTATTTTCTGAAATTGTCCAGGTACCCACGGGTCAGGTGTGTGTTGTTACTGCTCACATACCTTCATTGTGGGAGCACACCACATGACCGTACTCCTTCCTCGGGTGGGCGTGTGGGATCATTCAGTTTTCCTTATTACAAACCATGATGCAGTGTGTCCACATGAGCACAGTGTGTGAAGGGCTTTTGTATTGGGTAACAGATTGTTGTACACTTAGTGGCTTAAAACCATCCATGTGAGTCATCTTACAGTTCAGTAGGTCAGCAGTCAGCATGGGTCTCACAGGTGTCGGCAGGGCTGCACTACTTCTCAAGGTTCTAGGGGATGGTTTGTGTCCTTGGTCATTCAATCTGGCAGAATATAATTCTTCGCAATTGTGGGATCAGGTCTCTATTCCCTTGCTGGCTGTCAGTTGTGGCTGTTCCCAGGTCCTACAGCCACCCATGTCCCTTGGCTTGTGGCCCCTTCTTTCATCTTCAAGGCCAGACACAGATGGCCAGTGCCTCTCCTCACATCTCTGCTGCCTCTTCCATTGCTGCATCTCTCTAATTCTGTTTTCTTCTACTTCCTAGGGCTCCTGTGATTGCCTTGGCCCACCAGGTAACCCAGGATAACCTCCTTATCTTAGGTTCTGTAACTAATCCCATCTGCCACATAATGTCACATTTTCACAGGTTCCACAGATGAGGGCATGGATGTCTCTGCAGCCCATAGTGTGATTGACCACAGCCTACACCACTAATAGCTTATAAATGTTTTTCTCTCACCTGACCAGGTGGTGGCGCAGTGGATAGAGCATCAGCCTAGGACTCAGAGGACCCTGATTCGAAACCCTGAGATCACTGCCTGGAGTGTGGGCTTATCCGGTTTGAGCATGGACTCACCAGCTTGAGTGTGGGGTCGCTGGCTTGAGTGTAGGATCTGACTTGAAGCCCAAGGTCGTTGGCTTGACTCCAAGGTTGCTGGCTTGAGCAAGGGGTCACTTGCTCTGCTGGAGTCCCCAGTCAAGGCACATATGAGAAGCAATCAATGAACAACTAAGGTGCTGCAATGAAAAATTGATGCTTCTCATCTCTTTCCCTTCCTATCTGTCCCTGTCTATCCCTCTCTCTGTCTCTCACTTAAAAAGAAAAAGTTTTTCTCCTTTGTCTTTTCACCTTTTAAAACGATACTTTTCAAACATAAAAGCTATGCAAATACATGTGTGATACATAAACACCCACACACACACCAAATGTGTCAGCCTTGTTTTTGTGGTTTTGTATCCTCTGTGCTTTTCACATCTAGGGCTTTAAACCATGTAGAATTAATTTTTTTCTTCTATGGTATCAAGAAGAGATCTAACTTAATTTTTTCCCCTGTACAGATAATCAGTTGTCCTCACCCTGTTTATGGAGATGCTTATTTCCTCATGAGTTGAAATGCCTGGTTACATATCAAAGTGACCATTACATAAGAGCTAATTTCTAGGTTCTCTTTTTGGTCTTTTTGCCAAGTTTACATCGTTCAGTTTCCCCTGTTGTTTTTCTCCACAGTGAATATGATATTTATGGATTCAAGACTGTCCCAGAGGATGACGAGGAAGAGAAATTGGTGGCCAAAGTCCGGGCATTGGACCTGAAGACTCTCTACCTCACAGAAAACCAGGAGGTTTCCACTGGGGTCAAGTGGGAAAACTATTTTGCGAGCACGATGAACCGGGAGATGATGTGCTCCCCAGAACTGAAGAACCTGATCCGGGCGGGCATTCCCCATGAGCACCGATCCAAGGTGTGGAAGTGGTGCGTGGACCTTCACACCAGGAAGTTCAAGGACAGCACTAAGCCCGGGTACTTCCAAACCCTACTTCAGAAGGCGCTGGAGAAGCAAAACCCAGCCTCCAAGCAGATCGAGCTAGACCTGCTGCGGACTCTGCCCAATAACAAACATTACTCCTGCCCCACGTCGGAAGGCATTCAGAAGTTACGCAACGTGCTGCTGGCCTTCTCCTGGCGGAACCCGGATATTGGCTACTGCCAGGGCCTGAACAGGTGGGTGCTTGCCCGCAGAATGCCCCTGTTTGCCACTAAGATCATCTGTAGGCACCAGGCACTGCCGGAGAGCTGCCTCCCCTCCTGCTTAGCCAGGAAAAGCCAATATTTTATTAATGGAATAAGGAGCTACAGTAAGCCAGTTTTAATTACGCAATCTCCCCTATTCTAAAATAAGAGAAACAAACGTGTTTTCAGAGAATGTTAAGAACACCAAAGTCTAGTGCTCGCTTTGGTAGCACATATACTTAAAAAAAAAGAATGCCAAAGTCCAATTGATCTGAGACAACTAGGTTCCTTTTCCTCATGGTTCTTATCACACTAGGGCTTTCATCAGAGTGTGACTTCATTCGTTTCTCATGCATGACGTGAAACCCGGTGGCCTTCCTGTGTACCCGGGGTCTTTGTGAGTCAAGAGGTTGCCTAGACAGTCCTCCAGCTGGTTGAAGCTTAGCCCTCGAAGAGCCTGAACTTGTTTTTGTTTGGACTCGAGTCTCTCCTTGTTTTCATAGAGGACTCTGAAAGTCTGTCCTCTTTTACTGACGCAGGCGACTCTGAGCTGAGCTGGGACAGGATGAGACCTCGGCAGGTACTGAGGTTTGCTGCCCGGGCAACGGCCCCGTCACTGGACTCCATGAGTGCTGTGGCACTTTTTGTGCCGCTCTGTTCCTTGTCTGTTTCTCTCACCACTGTCATTACAGTTGTCCATTTAGAGTCCTCTCTGTGTCATAAAAGTAGATGCCCCGGGTTATATGTGGACGAAATAAGAATGTAGACATTCTGTGTGTTCTTCGGGAATTCCCCTGTAAGTCAACTGCATGAGCTGACATTGTGGCTGCTCACAGGCCTTTTAGACCTCCAGATAAGGGCTGCCTATTTGCATCTGAGATGAACGTGCTGCAGGAAGAAAGGTGTAACTGTAATGTTACTTGTTAAGACATGAAAGCAAGTAGTTTCCTGGAAGTCATTGCCTCTGTGGGGGTGAGGAGAGGGTGGCATCTCTGTGTTTTGCATGAAAAGGCACCTGGGCTGCCTATCTACATCCTGTCCCCATTAGAGGAAAAGCCTGTAATAGAACACTGCCTGGTGAAGCCGTCTTGTTTTGTTAAACTCACCTTATATATTCAGTCTAAACATTTCTGGAAGCTGGAAACCTGTGAAATGCAAGGGGTCCCGGTGAGGACAGAGCATGCCTGTTTGGGGATACAGTAACCCCAGCTATCTGGGAGGGTCAGAGAATCAGTTCTTCTACACACGTGATGTCTCGGAATATTGAAGCTTTCTCTCCACACCTCCAATCCCCTGACCACCGCTCCTTCCCACTCATGCCTTCATCCACCTACCCCAGTTCTTTTATTTCTTCAGCCTTTTAATTTTAGATGAATTCATTATAATTTCATTTAAGGAAACAAAAAACAAAAACCGATTCTGAGAAGTGGCTTCGGGGGCTTTCCCGTGAGGGGTACACTGAAGCCTCATGTCACAGGCAGAGGTTCTGGACTGCAGACGTGGAGCGGGCACTTTCCGCTGCCGTATTCTTTCGTCCTGTGCCCTGAGTGCCGCTTGCTCAGAGCCACACCGGATGACTAAATAAGTAAACTCTTGAGTGGTGATGGCGTCAGTGGCTAGACCCAAGTCCCCATCGTGAATCTGTAATAGTTGATGTGTGTGGCTGTCCCCTACCCCACGTGCTGACCCTTAGGGTCGGGTCTGAAGCCCCCTTTTAAGCAGAATGGCATCGGGAACGTTTTTTCAAACCATCATGTGTTCTTCGCCTCTTCCATCAGCTCTGGGTTTTTTGTGCATAAAAGGATCAGTTGGAACTTCTTGAACAATAAACTCAAAGAATTAGCTGCATTAGCAAAAATCTCATAATGAAAATTTTTTTAAATGAGGCTGGTTGACAACTGGGAAACAATTTCATCATCTTTAAACAAAAACCAAATTAAGGGGGAGGAAGTGTGGCATTGCTTCTCAAACTTGAGGAAATGCCTTCCTTGTTGACATGTACTTACTGTCATTTTTTGGAGAACTAGACAGCCACGCCGTGAGAGAGAGTGGCACATGCCAGCACTCAGCCTGTTCCCTGCTTGCTTGTAGGTTGGCGGCAGTGGCGCTCCTGTACCTTGAACAAGAGGACGCTTTCTGGTGCCTGGTTACCATAGTGGAAGTCTTCATGCCTCGAGACTATTACACAAAGACTCTTTTAGGATCCCAGGTATTTCTTAATATATTGTGCTTCTGTCAGCAACTTGTAGAATTAGAGCAGAGAAGTGACTTGAACTGAACCTTGGTGGGGGAGGCTTCCTCTGCGTGGCTTCAGCCCTGACGACCCCTGAGTGAGGCGCACAGGCAGGGCCACGCTGGAGACGGGGCCGCTGTCCTGAGCAAGTGGGTATGGACCGGGCTTTCTGGCGCCTGGCCCAGCAGGTTGTTAGATCCCAGTGAGAACTAGACCAGCTAGCCCTGCAGACCTGCTCTGCATGGTGACAGGTCAGCACTCTTGGCCCAGGGCCTCGTATGCCTGGCAGGCTGAGCCATGGTCCAGGGCCCTTGGGACCGTGCCTGCTCAGCTTCTCCAGGAGGCAGAGGCCAGGGCATGAGTAGATGTGCTGTAGGTTCCTGGGGGAAACACCTGTGAAGGGCCCAGGGAAGGAAGGAAGTGTGGGTGGAATGATCTCAGACTACTGTGCAGTTCTAAGAAAGTTTTGGCCAGGCTGGCGAGGAGTCCTCAGCCAAGGCCACCTGTTGAAAGTGCAGGCATCTCCAGGGATGGGCTGTGTCCCTGCTGCTGCAGTGCTCGCTCTGGGTTGGGAGCTGCCGGCAGGGTGGCTGTGAGCGAATGCAGTGATAGACCCAGAGGGAAGTGCTGAGCCATCAGCTTGGTCACCTTCCCCAGCAGATCCGAGCAGCCAGTCCGTGTCCACCACACCTGCGGTGCGAGCCAGGGGACAGGATATGATGACATGGGCTGGGGAGCCCAGAATTCTGTCTTGCTGGAGACGGCCCCTGTGGTTGAGGGTGTCATCGTCATGACCCTGCTTCCTGCTGGCAGTGCTTGTCACGTCTCTCGCAGTCATGTCCTGCCTGAGAGCATGTCTGTCTCTCAACCACAGCTCTGCATTAGTCTCTGCTCTGCTGTGTCCTGTCCCCAAGTTTATGCCCTCCTCATACTCCCTACTCCACTCAGCGTCCCAAGGGCTGAGTTGACAGGCTGCCTCCCATGTCCTGAGTTGGCTAGGGGGTGAGGGGAGCGGGAAGTGTATTGAAAGCACTTCACCCTCTGCGTCAGGGCACTGCCTGTCAGTGGCTGTGTCTCCTAAGTGTCAGGTCCCCCACCAGTGGAGACCTTTGTGCTCTAACCTGGGGTCCTTTCTGTCTTTGCCTTGTGGCCACCTCCCCATCAGCTGTTTGGCTTCTCAGCTGTTGTCACCAGGATGGCCATCTCTCTGGTAAAGACCCCCTGTTGTAAATATCTGCATTGGCCTCTGAGTTTCACTTTCTAGTTGCATCTTTGCCATTGGTCAGGAGCTGGGCTGAGGGTCCCATGGCTGACCACAGCTAGGCCCTCCCTCCTGTGAGCTGTAGAGGTTGGCCACCTCACTTACCGTCCCTGTGCCTCAGTTTCCTCATCTGTAAGATGAGCATCATACTCCCTTCATAAGAGTGTTTGAGATTGAATTCTGATGATATATTAAAAGAGTTTAATGCTGCCCTGGCTGATTGGCTCAGCAGTAGAGTGTCAGCCCGGCGTGTGGAAGTCCCAGGTTCGATTCCTGGTCAGGCACACAGGAGAAGCGCCCATCTTCTTCATCCTTCCCTCTGTCCTTCCTCTCTCTCTCTTCCCCTCCCACAGCCAAGGCTCAATTGGAGCAAAGTTGGCCCGGGTTCTGAGGACGGCTCCATGGCCCCTGCCTCAGGCACTAGAATGGCTCTGGCTGCAATGGAACAATGCCCCAGATGGGCAGAGTATCGCCCCCTAGTGGGCATGCTGGGTGGGTCCTGGTCTGGCACATGTGGCAGTCTGTCTGACTGCCTCCCCGCTTCTAACTTTGGAAAAATACCCCCCCCCCCAAAAAAGAGTTAATGCTGAGAACATTCTCAGAACTCAATAAAATTATTATTAAATTGTTATTATAGGCAACAGAGGAAGGCCTGTTTTAAGGGTATATTTAAGATAAAATCTGCATCACATTGTCTCACAAATACACATGTAAACTCTAAGGAGATGTCTTCTCTTGACTATAAAAGTAAAGGTCTCAATAAAGAGAAGTTTCTTAAGATAGAAAGATATTAAGAAAGTGAGAAACACCTGTTACCCTACCAGCTATAGAATAGTAGTTAGCATTTTGATGTATTTCCCATTTTCTTTCTTTTTTTTTTAACCTGGGTTGGTTTCCATTATAGCCCAAGCATTCTCCTGTGTCATACATATTTTGTAATCATCCTGGTCAGTGGCTATGATATTCCTTCAGCATGTGCCTGTTATGTATTTGACCATTCTCCTATGATGGATATTTCACTACACTGCTCCTAAATGGGGGCAGCCTTGTGTGTGTGTGTGTGTGTGTGTGTGCGCGCGCGCGCGCTCTGCCCCCCCCCCCCCCTTCTGTGCTTACAAATCCCTGTCAAATGCCTGCTGCCAGGACCCAGTGCACATTACGCCCCCCTGCTGCAGCAGTTCAGACATTTCCCATCTGTTCTATCTGTTGACTGCACATGGTGGCCTGGGACCTTGCTAGGTGCTGAGGACACAGAGATGAATGATAGAGTCATTCCACATCCTCCTAAGCCCAGATTGGGAGGGGGATGAACAGAGGCCTGAGCAAGCAGTCCCTGGCCAGCTCTTACGCACCCAGCCCTCTGCCAAGCACCAGGCAGCTTTATGAGTGACACATCATCTGCCACCTGGCTGGGAGGAGAGACATGTGCATGTGTCCTCTCCCACTTCAAGGCCAGCTTGTAAGTCCCTTCCTGTAAGGCGTCCTTAGCCCTGACCCTCCAGGCAGAATGAATCATGTGGCCATCACTTGGTCCTGAGGTCAACTGTCCTTCTACCTTGCCAACCTAACATAACAGCCCCCCTCTTTTTTTTTTTTTTAGTGAGAGAAGGAGAGGGACAGGCAGACAAGAAGGGAGAGAGATGAGAAGCATCAACTCATAGTTGTGGCACTTTAGTTGTTCATTGATTGCTTTCTCATGTGTGTCTTGAATGGCAGTCTCCAGCCAAACCAGTGGCCCCTTGCTCAAACCAGCGACCTTGGGCTTCAAGCCAGCAACTTTGGGTCACGTCTAGGATCCCGCACTCAAGCCGGCAACCTCGGGGTTTTGATCCTGAGTCCTCAGCGTCCCAGATTGACACTCTATCCACTGCGCCATTGCCTGGTTGGGTGCTTACATCCCCTTAAAGGCAGCTGCTGGTCCCTATCACCTGTCATCACCAGTACTGGCCAGTGCCAGGCATGAAGCAGTGCAGATATGTCATTGTTATTTGAATGTCGAGGGACAGAATAACACCAGCAGATAAGAGGCACCATCACTATGCCTGGCCTGTGGTGGCGCAGTAGATAGAGTATCTACCTGGAACACTGAGGTCACTGGTTCAAAACCCTGGGCTTGCTTGGTCAAGGCACAAACGACAAGCAATCAATGAACAACGAAAGTGAAACAACTTTGAGGTGATGCTTCTTGTTTCTCCCCCTCTCTCTCTCTCCTCCCTCTGTAAAATCAATCAATAATTTATTTTTTTATTTTTTTCGAAGTTAGAAGTGGGGAGTCACTCAAACAGACTCCCATATGCACCTGACCAAGATCCAATGCTCTGCCCATCTGGGGCATTGCTCTGCTGCAATTGGAGCCATTCTAGTGCCTGAGACAGAGGCCATGGAGCCATCCTCAGTGCCCAGGCCAACTTTGCTCCAATGGAGCCTTGGCTGCGGGAGGGGAAGAGAGAGACAGAGAGGAGGAGAGGAGGAGGGATGGAGAAGCAGATGGGCACTTCTCCTGTATGCCCTGGCCGGGAATCGAACCTGGGACTCCTGCACGCCAGGCCAACACTCTACCGCTGAGCCAACTGGCCAGGACCAATCAATGAAATATTTTTTTAAAAAGAGGCACTATCGCCTGACCAGGAGGTGGCACAGTGGATAGAGCGTCAGACTGGGATGTGGAAGGACCCAGGTTCGAGACCCCGAGGTCTCCAGCTTGAGCGCGGGCTCATCTGGCTTGAGCAAAAAGCTCACCAGCTTGGACCCAGGGTCGCTGGCTCCAGCAAGGGGTTACTTGGTCTGCTGAAGGCCCGTGGTCAAGGCACATATGAGAAAGCAATCAATGAACAACTAAGAAGTTGCAACGTGCAATGAAAAACTAATGATTGATGCTTCTCATCTCTCCGTTCCTGTCTGTCTATCCCTCTCTCTGACTCTCTCTGTCTCTGGGAAAAAAAAAAAAGCACTATCACTAGCCGGCCTTCCAGGGGGACTGGCCACATAGCTAGTAAGTGGAAGACTGAGATTCAAACCCTGACTCTGGAGCCCTTGCTGCCTTTACCGCCCTGTTGGGTGGACATGGTGATGTCCCATTTGCTCTTTGGCAGTTAGTCTGCAGTCCTTTGAAGCAGCATCCCCTGTACTCACACAGGGATTGGCAAGACTGACTGTTCTGCTGGCTCCTGCAGCGTCTGCTGTCATAGGGCATATTGGGTACAGGAGTGGTCTTCAGGCCATTGCCCACCCCCTTGCCTTGGCCTGTGGAAAGGGTGACAGGCCACAGGCACTCAGTGGCACCTGCAATCCGCCCAGGGCCGAGCCCTGGCGGTCCAAGTGTGCACTTGGACCATTGTCCATGCCCTGGGCCTCAGATTGCCTGCTCAGTGCTGTGGTGGACCCATGTCTCTGCCCTCTGTTCTCTATGTAGGTGGACCAGCGGGTGTTCAGAGACCTCATGAATGAGAAGCTGCCGCGACTACACACCCACTTTGAACAGTACAAAGTGGACTACACCCTCATTACGTTCAACTGGTTTCTGGTGGTGTTTGTGGACAGTGTTGTCAGTGACATCCTCTTCAAAATATGGGACTCTTTCCTGTATGAGGGACCAAAGGTGGGTCTGCTCTCTGAGTGACTGTGTGGGCAGCGTCAGTAGTGGCAGAGTGGCTGGCTCACCTGGGACATGTGAGGGGCACCCTGGGCCAGAGCCTTCTCAGCACGGTGTGCCAGTGGAGGGGGGCTGGGGTCACAGGAAATAGCATTCATTTGCTTGTTTGTCTGAAACATTTAGCGCCCTTGTCCTATACATGGGGACTCTGATGGTTTTCAGGCTGAGACTCACCGTGTCAAACTGACAGTGGTGTTGTCTCCATTATGTGAATGAGAAGGTTGAGGCCAAGAGATAAGTATGCAGATTATCAGGGGCAAACTCAGGGGGTCTACTGTAGACCCTTATGGCCACAAGCCCCCCACCCAGTCTGTTGTGTTTTTTGTAACCTTTGTGTGTGTGTGTGTGTGTGTGTGTGTGTGTGTCACAGAGACAGAGAGAGACAAAGAGAGGGACAAATAGGGACAGACAGACAGGAAGGGAGAGAGATGAGAAATATCAATTCTTTGTTGCAGCACCTTAGTTGTTTTTTTATTACTTTCTCATATGTGCCTTGACCAGGGGGCTACAGCAGACTGAGTGACCCCTTGCTCAAGCCAGCGACTTTGGGCTCAAGCTGGTGAGCCTTGCTCAAACCAGATGAGCCTACGCTCAAGCTGATGACCTTGGGGTTTCGAACCTGGGTCCTCCACGTCCCAGTCCGATGCTCTTATCCACTGCGCCACTGCCTAGTCAGGCTATAACTTTTTTTTTTTCAGTGAGAGGAGGGGAGGCAGAGACAGACTCCCATATGCACCCTGATCAGGATACACCCAACAAGCCCACTAGGGGGCAATGCTCTGCTCATCTGGGGCATTGCTTTGCTGCTCAGCAACTGAGTTCTTCTTAGCGCCTGAGGCGGAGGCCATGGAGCCATCCTCAGCGCCTAGGGCCAATTTGCTCCAATTGAGCCATGGCTGCAGGAATTGGGGGGGGGGGGAGTGAGAGGGAGGAGGGGTGGAGAAGCATATGGATGCTTCTCCTGTGTGCCCTGAACAGAAATTGAACCCAGGACATCTACATACCGGGCCAATGCTCTACCACCGAGCCAACTGGCCAGGGCCATAACTTTTTATAAATTTTTAAAATTGGTTTTAGAGAGATAAAGAGGAAAAAAACATTGATTTGTTGTTTCACTTATTTATGCCTTCACTGGTTGTTTCTTGTACATGTCCTGACCCAGGATTGAACCCACAACCTTGGTGTATCAGGATGACACTTTATCTGAGCCACCTAGCTAGGGCCCAGTCTATTGTATGTTTTTAAAAATCAGTTTTTAAGTTAGTAAATGATGAACTCAAGTCATAACTCATAGTTTGTAGTAGAAAGGAGATCTTATAACTAAAGGAATGTGGTAGGGAGGAGATCTCTCCACCCCCAGTCTTCTAGTCTCTCTTCTTGATTTATTACATATCCTTCTCAAGATATTTTATGTATATTTAAAATATAGGGTTTTTTTTAACTTAATATATCTTGGAGATAGTTCCATATCAGGCCATATAGATCAGGCTCTTTTTTTTTTTCTTTAACTCTGCACAATATTTCCTTGTACAGATGACCTAGAAATATGTGTAACTGTCCTTTATGATGTCTTTCCACACATCTGTGGGCTTAGTCCTGGAAGTGGAAGTACTGGGTCAAGGGTAAACCTGTCTGTAGTTTTCATAGGTAATGCCAAATTGCCCTTCAAAGTGCCTTACTGATTTGTAGTCCCACCAGCAAGGTGTGTGTATCCTCCTGACACTCTATCCTACAGGACTTGAGTCTGTCACCATGAAAAAGAATTCTCAACCAGGATCTCTACAGTGTTTGCGATTATGGCCATTGCTAGGAATGTCAACAGAAAGATAGCATATTTAAATGCTGCAAATACTGCTTTCTAGATAAGCGGAAGTGCAGGTTGGACAGGCCAGCCAAGGCATTGGGTGTGGGCAGTTAAGACTCCAATCCTGCCTGACCAGGCAGTAACGCAGTGGAAAGAGCATTGGACTGGGACGTGGAGGACCCAAGTTCGAGACCCCGTGGCCGCCAGCTTGAGCGCAGGCTCATCTGTTTTGAGCAAGGCTCACCAGCTTGAACCCAAGGTCGCTGGCTCGAGCAAGGAGTTACTCGTTCTGCTGTAGCCCCCGGTCAAGGCACATATGAGAAGACAATCAATGAACAACTAAGGTGCCTCAGTGAAAAATTGATGCTTCTCATCTCTCTCCCTTTCTGTCTGTCTGTCCTTATCTGTCCTTCTGTCTGATTCTCTCTCTCTCTCTCTCTCTCTCTCTCTCTCTCACACACACACACACACACACACACACACACACACATACACACACACACACATTCTCTTTTACTGTTTTCAAAAGTCAGACCCTAGTTTCACTAGTTGAAATAAAACTGCATGGAGGTGTTGAGCTTTCTAAGAGTTTCAGAATCAACCCTGGTTTTGATTTTATTTAAAAATGATTTCCAGTTCTTTATACCTTTTTAACTATAAGTGTTAGTTGAATATGGAAAGATTCCACAAAGGTTCTGCTCCCCAAGGACATTTGGTTTGGGCTGGAGAGTTGTTGCAAACCATCAGTGACTATTTTTCTGTAAAGAGGGCCCTGCCCCCACCATTGGGGATATACCTCAGTTGCATGGCTGCCCCAGGTCCTGGGATGCCTGTCCACCCCGGATAGGCATCTCGGCATACAGAGCCCCTGTCCTTTCCACAGGTCATCTTCCGTTTTGCCCTGGCACTTTTCAAATATAAGGAAGAGGAGATCCTGAAACTGCAAGATTCAATGTCCATATTCAAGTATCTTCGATACTTCACTCGCACAATTCTTGATGCTAGGTGAGTACTTAGGAGAATTTCTAGACGTCCATGGCAGTGGGGACCCTGACCTCTGCTCCCCTGAGAATGCCCTGTCCTTGCCATCTCAGACTCAGTCCTCCCCAGGTTGGCAGAGGAAAGATGGTTTTATCCTCTATCCATCAAACCTTAAGTCCCAGCAACAGGTGGATTTGTGTAGAAGGCATTGACTGAGTGTTGACAATGGGACAGACCCTCTTCCTGGCATCAAGGGTGACATGACAGCCTTGTCCTTGCAGAACTTGTGGGAGCAGGGGGTGCTCAGTGCTGTGATGGAGGAAGCCAGACCAGGGCCAGGCATGTACAGAGTGACCTGGGCTGGAAAGTGGCAGCTCAGTAGCCCGCACAGATGTGGAAACTGCGTGGGGAACTGTGACACGGTTTGGCCAGGCTGGAGTCCGTGTGTCAGGGATTACGGTTGGGCCAGAGCAGTGCAGGGCTGTTACAGCCTTTGTAGACTCTGCCCGGGACCTTGTGCTTCTCCCTAAGAATGTTTGTGTCACTTCAGGGTAGACAGGTGAGGGACCTGTCAGGTTGGAGCGCGACTGGCTGATCTGGGAGACCAGGGGGTCCCAGTGAGAGGTGGTGGCCTGGAGTGAGGTGCCCCAGACGTGGGAAAGGAGGGGCAGATCAAAGAGAGTGGAAGACCCCTGGCGCTCTGGCCCGGGCAGGTCAGTGTTCGGGAATTGTTTTACCCTCCCTCACCACACAGTTGTTGCCTGTGTGGGCCCCCTTTTGTTCGTATGTCCCCTGAACCACAGCTGGTGGCTGTTCTGGCCCTGGCAGCTGATGGCCCTGCTCCCTAGCTATGTTCTGTGGACCTGCTGCTGAAAACGACATCTCTCTCTGAACCACTGAGGACATGTCAACATCCACCAATTTTAGCATCTCTTATTTGGGAAGTAGGTTTTGTGTTTGTGTTTATTTTTGTTTTTGTTTTTAGAAGAGGTGTGGGTTGGGGGGATAAATATGGATTTCTTGTTCCACTTATATATATATGCATTCACTGGTTGATTCTGGTAAATGTTTGCCTGTGAAAGGTTGATTCTGTGTCCTGGGGGGACCTCGAGACTGTTAGTTTCACATGGTGTCAGGATTACAGGATGGCATTCGATGAACTTCACTGCAACAGCTTATGGGTGTGGACAGCATTTTGGTTCCAAAGACCCACCTGCTTGGCCCAGACAGCCTTGTGCAGATCACTGATACTCTAGGGCAGTGGTCCCCACCCCCCGGGCCGCGGACTAGTACCGGTCCGCAGAGAAAGAATAAATAACTTACGTTATTTCCATTTTATTTATATTTAAGTCTGAACAATGTTTTATTTTTTTAAAATGACCAGATTCCCTCTGTTACATTCGTCTAAGACTCACTCTTGACACTTGTCTCAGTCACGTGATACATTTATCCGTCCCACCCTAAAGGCCGGTCCATGAAAATATTTTAAGATATTAAACCGGCCCGTGGCCCAAAAAAGGTTGGGGACCACTGCTCTAGGGCAGAGGATGAGGACAGAGCCTGCCCACCCACCCACCTGCTGGCCAGCCTCTCTGCGGAAACCACAGGCGGCAAACCTGTGCCCGCAGCACCATCTTGTGGGGAGCTCGGGGTGCGGCGGCTTTTCTACCAGTTCACTTCAGGAGAAGACAGGTTCTGTCGCACAGTTTTTAGTTCTACAAAACATATGGCGGGCCTGACCAGGCGGTGGTGCAGTGTATAGAGCGTTGGACTGGGATGTGGAGGACCCAAGTTCAAGACCCGGAGGTCGCCAGCTTGAGCACTGGCATATCTGGTTTGAACAAGGCTCACCAGCTTAAGCCCAAGGTCGCTGGCTCGAGCAAGGGATCACTCGGTCTGCTGTAGCCCCCCCGGTCAAGGCACATATGAGAAAGCAATCAGTGAACAACTAAGGAGCAGCAACGAAGAATTGATATTTCTCATCTCTCCCTTTCTGTCTGTCTTTCCCTATCTGTCCCTCTCTCTGACTCTCTCTGTCTCTGCCACACACACACACAAAAAAAAGAAAGAAAAAATTAAAAAATAAAAATTAAAAAAAAAAAACACATATGGTGGGAATTCTACATCAGAAGTGTCCAGAGGATGCTGGGTTAAACCAAATCAACTTGTGTCTGAATCAGGATTTCTGGAGCCTTCTAACTTAGCACCCAGGGCACTTTCTCGTCTTTGGACTGGACCCTCCAGGCAGAGGCAGAGGTGTGTGACTTCCTGCTGTGTCTTGGGCAAACCAGGTCCTTGTTGTCCAGTTGCCCTGGAAGCAGGAGTAAGTGGCTTGTTTTCAACAGAGACTTAGGAGGTGTTGGGGACTTTTCTGTTTTATCACATCCTTTCTTGGGCCTTGTATGTGTATCAGGGGCCTTTGATCTCTGCAGAATGGGGGGAAGGGCGAAGGAGCTCCCTTACTGTTGGAAGATCCGGTTTCTGTTGTGGCCCCCAGAGACTCCGTGTCTGGTTAGTGCTGGGAATTCCCAGCAGACCTCGGGGCTTGTTTATATCTGTTTTCACTAAACCGCTGGCCAGTGGTTAGGGGCAGGTTACCATGGTTTTAATATGTCTCTTGTAGATTGGTGCCTTGACCTGTGACACCCATTAAGTGCACATTCTCCATAGACTGTCTTGATGCTTGTCACCCTGGTGAAGGGTCTGACAGCTGTCACCGGGTTTGCTCAGGCACCCATTGGACCCTTCCAGACAGTCCTGAGCCAGTCCTGCTGCTGGTTCCAAGGACTGGACTCAGGTGTTACCACTGAGCAAGTGCCAGTGCTGTCCTAGTGCCCTTGGGTAGCAAGTGTGGTGATCCCACACCCCCGTTTTACCTCAGCATACACATGAGGAATTGACCACAAAGGGGAGTGACACCGTGAGTGTGGGGAGAAGCAGCTGTCTGATCCAGCCATTGTTCAGGGGCTGCCCCTGTAGCCGCTGCATAAGGAGGACTGGCCTCTGGGTGCCTCATCTACGTCAGGGCCTATGGTGTTTGGATCCACTCCCTGCATCCCCAGGTCTCCATGTATGAGCATCCCCTGAGCCCTGCTGACGCTCTGCCCTGTGTCCCACCAGGAAGCTGATCGGTATCTCCTTTGGGGACCTGAACCCATTCCCCCTGCGCCAGATCCGCAACCGGCGCACCTACCACTTGGAGAAGGTGCGGCTGGAGCTGACGGAGCTGGAGGCCATCCGAGAGGACTTCCTGCGTGAACGGGACACCAGTCCTGACAAAGGCGAGCTGGTCAGTGACGAGGAGGAGGACACCTGAGTGGCCCCCGCCCTGGGATGCTGCTCTTCTTGCCTTCACAACCAAAGTGTGCCAGAGGGTGAGCTGCAAGACAGCTCTGTTGAAACCCAGAATGTAACGCCTTGGTCTCTGGAAATCTGCTGGGCAGCTGTCCAGAGCCACACTGCAGTCTCTCATTTCCCCTCGGCCGGGGTCTCATCTGTTTACAGCCATCTGTCCACCGTGCATTTGGTCCCACGTGTCTCGTCACACGTTCCAGCTGATGGGTGCATGGCCCGGTCCTCCAGTCAGCTGCTCTCCAGGCCTGTTTACAGCGCTGGTCAGCTGTGTTGGGGTCTGTGCCCTTAGAAAGCCTCCGTGGGCTGCAGGTTGCCTCGGGTGTTGCAGCTCCTGTACACAGTGGGAATGGTCACACTGTGGAGAACGCCCGTATGCTCACGGACTCGTAGGCCACAGCGTGGCTGCCTCAGAGGCATAAGGTCAGTGTGGAAAAAGTGGCTTCCTTAGAAAATCAAACACATCCTGTGTTCTGAACAGCCCCTAGAAATTGCACAAACCTGCTGGTGGCTTCATGCTGCTAGCGGTGCCTTATTTCTGGAATACTTGTGCCCTTTCAACCTTCCAAGTGTGGCTCCTGAGCTGCTTGGGGCGGGGGGGCAAGCACCGTACTCACTCCTCACCGGCCCCTGCTGGCAGGTCGGAGCAGCACCACGAGTTCCTACAGGAGGCTGGCTGTTCATTTGAGCGATGACTTAGGATCATTTTCCACATACAGGTGGGCTGAGATTCCAGGGAAATGGGCTCATCGTCTTGCAATACAGGCCCATCCCTGGGCAGCCTTGCTCAAGGGGGTGCAGGAAGCTCTTCTGGGGGTTTTGTAAGGTAAGGGTGCCCCTGCTGAGTGAACACTGGGCAGCCAAAAACTGTAGCTTCCTTGGGAACAGTCAGCACGTCTGGTCTGCCTGATGGGGCCACCAGTGCCGGCGCTGGGACGTGCTCTTGCTTGGGGCCAGAACCTTGGTGTGCCCTCCCCACTGCGGCCCAGAGGCCCCCATCCTGTCCTGGGCCACACTGTGGGGTTGCACAGCCTTCAGCGTGTCAGGCTGTTCTGGAATTCTGGAGACCCTAAGCGCCACCTTTTTGAAGCCTGGGAATGAGGGTTTGCACAAGGAAGGTGGTTCTGCTTAATCCCTCTGTGGACCATCCCTGCTGTGCAGATGTGAGAGAATGCTTTCTGGCACGTCATTATTCAAATGGGAAAGAAGCTGTTTTAAATGGAATTTTTCACACTACCCAGAAGAAACTAGAAGTAACGTTAGTCGCTATCCACTAAACACACTCAGACTGAGAGTTGAATGGCTGTAATTTGAAGGTGTGCTTTTTTCATAAGTATGGTTTTTGTCTGTGACAGTCGGCCTCCCAGCAGCCATTGTGGTTTACCAGACTGAGCTCAGCCTCTGTCTTGGCTTAAACTGGTTCATTAGATTTTCCACTGTGTAAAGAGAACTGGTCTCTATATTTAGACAAAAGCCTTTGTCTCTTTTCAGGTATCAGAAATGTGTTTTTCATTGTTTTGGTCTCTGGGAGCAGGTGCTTGAGGCCCAGCTTCTCCAGGAAGTCGCCTTGCAAGTCAGGTCCTGAGAGGAGGCTGGGATAGCAGCCTCGCTGCCCTCTGAAGCCCTTGCCTCCTCCCAGGACCAGGGGCCGCTGGAGAGCCCGGCTCCCCCGCTCGCAGTGCTGTTGGCCTGGGGGTGCAGTGGGAACGAGGGGGCTCCCTGGGTCAGTCACTGACTTCATCGTCTAAATTCATTCTCTCCCGGAACTACCTGTCCTGGGGTGAAAACACCGCCTTTAGGAATAAGCTTGTTTTGTCCATTTTGCCCTGAAGAGGCACATCTTAAAAGCACCTGAATGGAGCCTCGTGCCTGCAGGTGGCTGGAGCCGATATTTCAGCCCTTCCCCAAGCACAGTGGTGTGTCATCCTCAGAGGCCGGACAGTGGACATGAGAACAAAGCTGGTGGAGAAAAGGGCCGGAGCTTCTTGGAAGGTCTTCTCTGTGGGCATGCTGGCCTGATTCCAGACTGGGAACCCAGTGGCTGAATCCTTCCTCCACAGCTGTAGGGTCCAGTCCCACTATTTTGAGCCAACACTTTCTTCTGGTGCCACTTGGAAAGACTTGTTCGACACCCAGGCTGGGCAGCCTCAGGCTGGCCTGCCCAGATGCACCTGCCGTGCCGGGGAGCCCGCCTCACACTGTTGGGAAGGCCTGCTTTACATTGTGGGCTTCTGTATTCTAGGGGTTGAACATCTGTTAATACTTTTATATATTTCACTACAGTTTATATTTTTATAACCTATTTTTTATCAAGGTTTTTTAAGACCTCATCTATTTTATATAACACGTTCCTCTGTGTGCACGACTTCCTTGTGTGTATTTATGCAAACCTGAACCTCCTGCGTTGCTCTCCACTCTGGGCCACCTTTGACCTCCAGCCTCAACCATCATGGACCTTCACTTACGCACGGCCCCCTTCTCACCCAAGGTAGCGTCCAGCGCTGCTTGTAGCCATGCTGACAATTGTCCTACAGCAGGCTAGACTATGGTTGATGGGGGCGATTCTGGTTTCAACTACATTATATCGATATAAGAAGTATTCTAGGCAAATAGCCATTTCATTAAACAAAATGTTTGTATTGCACAATTCCCTGCCCCTTGTGTGTGGGCAGCTGGGCCTGCAGGGGGCATCCTTGCAGGGGGAGGCTGGGTGCTGATGCTGGAGGACTCAGAGGCACTGCCAGCTGACTCTTGCCTTTTATGTCACAGCAGCTCCCATACTTATCTTCAAGTTCAACTTTGGAATTGTCACATTAAAAGGTAAAATAAACTAATTTGTATAACATTCTTTTTTTTTTCAGAGACAGAGTTTAGAGAGAGGGATAGATAGGGACAGACAGACAAGAATGGAGAGAGATGAGAAGCATCAATCATCAGTTTTTCATTGCGACACCTTAGTTGTTCATTGATTGCTTTCTCATATGTGCCTTGACTGTGGGCCTTCAGCAGACTGAGTAACCCCTTGCTTGAGCCAGCGACCTTGGGTTCAAGCTGGTGAGCTTTTTTTTTTTTTTGCTCAAACCAGATGAGCTCATGCTCAAGCTGGCGACCTCGGGATCTCGAACCTGGGTCTTCCACATCCCAGTCTGACACTCTATCCACTGTGCCACCGCCTGGTCAAGCTGAATAACATTCTGACATGAAATACAGTTATGGTCACTTGTAAGGGACTCAGCCCCAAGGGTGGGGAGGGGAGCAGGGCCATGAGGGCCTTTCTAACATGCCAGGTGGGTATTTCTGGGTCCCTCCCCTGAGTTCTCTGGGGTGGATAAGACAGGATGCCTTTGTCAGCAGTGGCAGCCCTGGGCGGCCCTAAAAGCTGCAGATGAAGGCTGGAGCCATGGGCAGGGGACTCTGCAGGGGCCTGGGCCTCAACCAGGAGCCAGAAGATTAAGCAGCCCCCAGCCATGAGTGGTAGGCACCCCTCCTCCCATCAGCTGTGACATGCTGCCTGAGTCTTGGGATTACGGCTCAGGTCCAGGTGCCACTCTGGATATCACCCCCCACCCACCCAGCCCTGGCCAGTGGCTCAGTGGATAGAGCATCAGCCTGGTGTATGGATGTCCTGGGTTTGATTCCCAATCAGCACACACAGGAGGGATGACCATCTGCTTCCCCCCTCCATTTCTCTTTCTCTCCTTCTTCCCCTCCCATAGCTAGTGGCTCAATTGGTTTGAGCATGGTCCAGGGCACTGAGGATAGCACCATTAAAGCGCATTGGCTTCAGGCACTAAAAATAGCTCAATACTTGAGCATCAGCCCAAGAAGGGGGTTGTTGGGTGGATCCCGGTTGGGGCACATGTGGGAGTCTGCCTCACTATATTCCCTCTTCTCACTTAAAAAAAATAAGAAAAAAAATTTTTAAATAAAACAAAAAATATGAGAATGATTAAGACCAAATGTCCAGGCCCTGGCCAGTTAGCTCAGTCGGTTAGTGCATTGTCCAGAAACACCAAGGTTGTGGGTTCAATCCCAGGTTAGAGCACATGCGGGAAACAACCACTGAATGCACAACTAAGTGGAACAATAAAGGATTGCTTCCCTCTCCCCCCCCTTCTCTCTCTCTCTCTCAAAGTTAAGAGCAAATGTCCTTCCATGGTGTAGGGGAGGTCCTCCAGGGAGGATTCCCAGATAGTCTGAACAGGCAAGGACGCAGTGAGCCCATCCCCTCCTGGAAAAGGATGCAAAACGGCCGGTGGTTCCTGAGATGACCCAGCACACGGCAGTGGCAGAGCTGGGGCTGAGACTACCCTAGGCTTGTTTGTGGGTTGAGAGCCCCAAAGCAGAGGCCCTGCCGCCTGTCATGAGGGGCCATGGACAGTGGACAGCCATGGAAGTCAGTACTCAGAGCAGATCCCCAGGGCCTCCGTGGGCCATCCAGGCATCTGCAAACACACAGGAAGCAAGCCTGGGCAGGAGTAGTGATACAGATGGCAGAACAGGGACAAATAGATCAGGTCTTGGTATTCTCAGACTAGGAGTCAGTGAATCTGTTTCTTTCCCAGAACTGCAGAAAGAATAGCAGCCAGTCTCCCCCGAGCCAAGTGCATTGACAGGTCCTTCACGAGAAAGCTATTCCAGTCACTATGAAGTAAACAGCCATGTAAGAGCATTGTGGGGAAGAAACAGCAAGTGCAAAGACCCTAAGCTGGAGTAGGTAGAGTGTTTTTCCAGAGCCCCTCCCCCTTAACTGATAAATTACCCACTACCACCCTAGACTCCTGGAAATCTATAAAGGCTCTTAGCAAAGTTAGCAATTGTCCATTCCTCCCTCCCCCCCCCCCCCCCCACTGACTAGTTTTTTAAAGCAGGTAAATGGTGCCACCCTGTGGGCATGAATAGTGTTGCAGTTGGCTGGACAGGGACAAAGAAGATAGCTGTCTGTATTCTCAGATTAGGGCCTAGGTGTCTGCCAGAACCTGCAGAGGTAACAGGTCAGTCTTTCCTGAGCCAGCTGTGTTGCCAAGTCCTCCAAAAAGGGGCCATTCCAGAGACACTCTTAAAGAAACAACCATATAAAGAGCATTAAGGGGGAGGCAATACTAAGTGCAAGGGACCTGAGCAGATGTTGCTGGGCTATTTTTCAAGATTCTCCCACCCATAAATTACCTATTACTTTCCTAGATAGGAATCTAGGAGGAAACCCATCAAGGCTCCATAACAAAGTCAACAACTATATTGTCCTTTTTCCCACCGACAGTATTTAAAAGCTGGTAAGTGGTGTCACCTCTTGGAAATGAATGGTATTGCAGTTGGCAGGACGGACAAAGACAGCTGTTTATAGTCTCAGATTAGTGGTTAGGTGTGTCTTGCTTCCCTCCTAGACATGCCAGAGCCTACAGAACTAACTGAAGCCCTGTGCCAGCTGCATCACCAGGCCCTCCAATGTTAAGCTATTCCAGAGCCAGAATTAAGGAAAGAGTTGTAGAAGAGGGAGGGGAGGGGCGGGGTACAGCAAGTACAAAGGCCCTGAGCAGGAGGAGGAGGCACTAAAAAATAAGACTACTTTGGAAGACTCCTGAAAACCAATTAAGATTCCTAGCACATTCGACCACTTGTTTTTGTTTTTGATTTTTTGCGTCGCCAACGGCATTTTTAAATAAAGCCAGTAAATGCTGTCACCCTGTGACGTGCGTGGTATTGCAGGTGGTAGAACAAAAACAAAAGGAACTGTATCTCAGATTGGGGGTAGTTCTCCTTCCAGACTTATTTTTTGAGATAGCCCCCACCCATAAATGACCTACTTCTCTCCTAAGACTCTAGGAAACCTATCCCGGCACTTAGCAAAGTTGGAAACCCATCAGTCCTTTTTCCCACTATCGGTAGTATTAAAAAATAGGTAGATGAGTGGACTTGTGTGATACTGTAGTCAGGAGAACGGGACAAATAAGACAGTGTCTGTATTCTCAGATCAGCGGTTAATTTTGTCCTGCTTCCCTCCTAGACGTGCCAGGACCTGCAGAACTAACTGAAGTCAGTCTTCCTTGTGCTGGTTGCATTGCCAGGTCCTCTGATTTAAGCTATTTCAGATACAGTAATAAGGAAACAGCCGTAGAAAAGGGTTCACGGGGAGGAAACGGCAAGTACAAAGGCTTAAAACAGGATAAGGTAGGCTATTTTTTCAGAGCCACACTAAAATATAACAGACTTTTTTTTTTTAATTTATTTTTTACAGAGACAGAGAGTGAGTCAGAGAGAGGGATAGACAGGAACGGAGAGAGATGAGAAGCATCAATCATTAGTTTTTTTGGGTTTTTAAAAAAATTTTTTTTTAATTTATTTATTCATCTTAAAGAGGACAGGGAGAGACAGAGAGAGAGAGAAGAGAGACAGAGAGAGAGAAGGGGGGAGGAGCTGGAAGCATCAACTCCCATATGTGCCTTGACCAGGCAAGCCCAGGGTTTCGAACCGGCAACCTCAGCATTTCCAGGTCAACGCTTTATCCACTGCGCCACCACAGGTCAGGCCAATCATTAGTTTTTAATTGCGCGTTGCAACACCTTAGTTGTTCATTGATTGCTTTCTCATATGTGCCTTGACCGCGGGCCTTCAGCAGACCGAGTAGCCCCTTGCTGGAGCCAGCGACCTTGGGTTCAAGCTGGTGAGCTTTTCCTCAAACCAGATGAGCCCGTGCTCAAGTGGGCGACCTCGGGGTCTCGAACCTGGGTCCTCTGCATCCCAGTCCGACGCTCTATCCACTGCACCACCGCCTGGTCAGGCTAGACTTTTTTTTTTTTTGACAGAGACAGAGTCAGAGAGAGGGACAGAGAGAAGGGAGATGAGAAGTATCAGTTCTTCATTGCGGCATCTTAGTTGTTCATTGGTTGCTTGTTCATTGGTTGCTTGTTCATTGATTGCTTTCTCATATGTGCCTTGACTGGGGGGCTACAGCAGAGTAAGTGACTCCTTGCTCAAGCCAGAGACCTTGGGCTCAAGCTAGTGACCATGGGGTCATGTCTATGATCCCATGCTCAAGCAAGGAACTCTGTGCTCAAGCCGATGAGCCTGCACTCAAGCCGGCAACCTCAGGGTTTTGAACCTGGGTCCTCCATGTCCCAGTCCAACGCTCTATCCACTGCGCCAGTGCCTGGTCAGGCAACAGACTACTTTTATTTTTTTTTTCTTTGATCTGAGAGAAAGAGAGGAAGGGAGTGTATGGGGGGAGAGCCATCAATTGATCATTCCACTTAGTTGTGTATTCATTGATTGCTTCTCCTACATGCCCTGACCAAGGATTGAACCCATGACCTTGGCATGCTGGGACAATGCTTTATCTACTGAGCCACCCAGGCAGGGCAAAAAAATAACAGACTACTTTCAAAGACTCCTACAAACCAATCAAGATTCCTACTAAAGTCGACCACTGGTTCTTTAGCTGCCAAGGTATTCTTTTTTTTTTTTTTTTTTTTTTTCATTTTTCTGAAGCTGGAAACAGGGAGAGACAGTCAGACAGACTCCCGCATGCGCCTGACCGGGATCCACCCGGCACGCCCACCATGGGGCGGCGCTCTGCCCACCAGGGGGCGATGCTCTGCCCATCCTGGGCGTCGCCATATTGCGACCAGAGCCACTCTAGCGCCTGGGGCAGAGGCCGAGGAGCCATCCCCAGCGCCCGGGCCATCTTTGCTCCAATGGAGCCTTGGCTGCGGGAGGGGAAGAGAGAGACAGAGAGGAAAGCGCGGCGGAGGGGTGGAGAAGCAAATGGGCGCTTCTCCTGTGTGCCCTGGCCGGGAATCGAACCCGGGTCCTCCGCACGCTAGGCCGACGCTCTACCGCTGAGCCAACCGGCCAGGGCCGGTATTCTTTTTTAAAGCAAGCAAAAATGCTGCCACCCTGTGCTAGTGATATTGCAGGTAGCACGACAGAAACAAATGGGACAGTTGTCTGCACCTGAGACCTGCCAGAACTTACAGAACTAACTGAAGTCAGTCTTCCCTGAGCCAGCTGCATTGCCAGGTCCTTCAATAACAAGCGAGTTCAGAGGAGCTCGGGGTGCAGCTTTCCCGGCAGTTGGCTTCAGGAAGTCAAGGTCACTGGACCAGGATTTCCTGAGTGTATCATCATGCAAGGATGGCTACAGAGGATCTCCTCGGGGGGTTACTACTGCGAGTGCCCTGGCCCCGCCTCTGGACTGAGCCTGTGTGTTATGCTTCAAGGACACAAATTCTGCAGCGCACTGTTTGGTTCTACAAAATGGATGGCGGGAATTCTGAGTCAGATGTGTCCAGGGGATGCTGGATTAAACAAGATCAACCTGTCTCTGAGTCAGGATTTTCTGGAGCCTCTAATGTGCCCAGTATTGTTTTCTAACTTAGCAGGCACAGGGCACTTTCTTCTTCTTCTTTTAATTTTTTTTACATGAGAGGAGAGGAGATAGACTCCTGCATGTGCCCCAACTGAGAGTCACCTGGCAACCCCGTCTGGGGCTGATACTCGAATCAACCGAGCCACTGGCTGTGAGAAGGGAAAAGGGAGAAGAGAGGGAGAGAAGGAGGGAGAGAGAAGCCGATGGGTGTTTCTCTGGTGCGCCCTGACCAGGAATCTAACCCGGGATGTCCATACGCTGACTGATGCTCTATCCACTGAGCAAACCAGCCAGGATCAGGGTACTTTCTCATCTCTGGATAGGACCTTCTAGGCTGAGGCAGAGAGCTGTGTGACTTCCTGTTGTGCCTCTGTCAGCAACGACCGACTGAAGATATCAATGAAGATGTGAATATAATTTACATTCTGTACAAAGATGGGGCTGGACACCAAAGATTCATGTATGGGGAAGAGAGCCTGTGACAGCTGAAGGAGAAGAGGCCCTGGTCATGTGGCCCTGGTCGCTGTCCCCAGCCCTGTCAGCTGAGCAGAGCAAGAGGCAGAACCCGATCAGCCCACACTGATGGTGCCGCACCCTGGCCTGTCTTTTTCTCCCATCTCACATGTTCTAGAAGGTACACTGGGAACTCGGCATTTAAAGTGTCTTTCTGACCTTTTACTTCCTTGAAGGAGCATCCGCTGGGTGGGAGTTCGGCATTAAGGATGCAGGGTTTAGATATAAAAGCAAGAAACGCTGAAGCTGTGTGTGTTCTGTTTGTGCACCTAACATTCCAGTAGCCCAAGCACAGACTAGAAGCAGGAGCAAGTGGCTTATTTTCTGACAGAGACAGAGGAGGTCCTGGGGACATTTCTGTTCTGTCACAGCCTTCCTGGGCTTTGTATGTGTATCTGGGCCTTTGGTCTCTGCAGAATGGGGAGGTGTTGAAGGAGCCCCCTTGTTATTGGAGAAATTGGCTTTTCTTGTGACCCCCAGAGACGGCTGTGTCTGGTCAGTGCTGGGAGTCCCCAGCAAGCCTCGGGGCTCATTTTACATGTTTCCCTAAACCGCTGGCCAGTGGTTAGGGACAAGTTTCCATGGTTGTAACATGTCTGTTGTAAATCAGTCAGACCTGGGGCTAGTGTGACATTCTCCGTAGACTGCCTCAACGCTTGTCACCCTAGTGAAAGGTCTGGC
Organism: Saccopteryx leptura; assembly: GCF_036850995.1. Lineage (NCBI taxonomy): Eukaryota > Metazoa > Chordata > Mammalia > Chiroptera > Emballonuridae > Saccopteryx > Saccopteryx leptura. Next base: position 43,081,077 of record NC_089515.1, on the reverse strand, counting down.
TGTTGTCACCAGGTTTGCTCAGGCATCCATTGGACCCCTCCAGACAGTCCTGAGCCAGTCCTGCTGCTGGTGCCAAGGACTCAGGCATGACCACTGAGTGAATGCCAGATGCACGGGCCTGGGCTGCAGCAGGGGGCCAGGAGCTGGAGCAACCCCCAGCCTTGAGTGGTAGGCACCCCTCCTCCCACCAGCTGTGACATGCCCTGCTTGAGTCATGGGCTGTTTGCCTCCTGCCTGGATGACAGCTCAGGCCCAGCTGCCACTGGGGACACCATCCCCCACACCCCATCATTGGAAAAACACACAGGAATGATTAAGGCCAAATGTCCTTCCATGGTGTGGGGGAGGGCCCCCAGGGAGGATTCCCAGACAGTCCGAGCCGGCAGGGACCGGTGAACCCATCTCCTCCCAGGATAGCATGCAGGGAGGCCGGGGGTCCCTGAGATCACCCAGTACAATGGCAGTGGCAGAGCTGGGGCTGACACCCCCCTAGGTTTGTTTGTGGGTTGGGAGCCCCCAAGTGGAGGCTTGCTCCCTGTCTCTCATGAGGGGCCGTGGACAGCAGACAGCCGTGGAAGCCATTACTCAAAGCACGTCCCTAGGGCCTCCTTGGGCCAGCCGGGCATCTGCAAAAACAGACAGGAAGCAAGCCTCTCAACCCCTCCACCCTCGATGGTATGGTGATTCTTGGACTCACGCAAGCTCCCATCAACTTGCTTTCCTGAGTGACCTTGGACAGACTGCCCTCTGTCCAAGCCACTGTGGGGCCTGCTCAGGGTCATCTTCCTGCCTGGCCTGGGGTGGCCCAGAGCTCAGAAGGAAATAGGGCTTGAGGCCTGTGTGGCCTCAGCCGGTCGCCTCCCACAGAGCCTTGGGCTTCTGGTCTAAAATGGGGTGATGTGTGATTGGACAGCACCTGGGCACAGCTGTACCCCATGACTACTGGGGACAGCCATAGTCCTCCACCCTTCCACGTAGGGGCCAGATCTGGGACAGACACTGTTGATGCTTCAGCCTCTGGTCTCAATCACCGAGGAGGGGTTTTCAGTGTCCCCTTTGTCTGCAGCACACACCTAGTCATGAGTGGCCACAGAGCCCAGGGCGAGTGCCCCCAGGCCGCCACATGCACAGCTCCAGGACCAGCACTCATATTGCATCGCAGACTAGGGTTAGTGGGGTCCCCTGAATGCATGGCGGTGGGGGCAAGCTAGACCCCTCTAACCCTCAGTGTCTCCCATGGAGAAGAGAAGGGACATCTTCCAGTAAGACTTGTGAGCAGGTTACAAAAGGGGCAAGTCCAAGGCTCCTGACCAAAGGTGAGACTGTGGTCTGCACAGGCCACCTCTTGGAAAAGGGGCTGGGCCCAGGAGGGGCTGCCCCCTGCCCACCATCCCCACCAGAGCCTGGGACACTTCTAAGCATCCAGGCCCATGTGCTCCCTGGTGTGTGTACCATTCTCGTTCTGTGGCACACACACTAGGTTTTGCAAGAAAGGGCTGTGGGGAAAGGTGCCAGGTGGCTGGACCTCAGGTCAGTGTAGTGGGGACCCCGCACCAGGGGTTGGCAATGAAGGAGACACCCTGAGTGAGACCAGTGACCAGCCCAGCCCCTTCCCTGAGCATGGAGATGAAGGAAATAGACAAGAGGGTGCAGCTGGCCAGTCTGCTCCTCCCTCCACCCCCGGGGTCAACTGTCCCAGGGCTAACAGAGCCCAGATGATGCCTCCGTCTGTCCCCGTGGTGCAGATGAAGCAGAGAGCAAGAGGACATGCCCTGGGTATAAAGTTAACAGACCCAGCCATCACCTCGGGCGGCAGTCCCGGTGGGGACAACATGGGCCTGGCTGGTTGTCAGGGTGGCCCCATTCCTGTGGAACATGGGTCTGAGGACCTTGCAGGGGACATGAGGGTTTGGGGGGCCTGAGCAGGGAGCATGGAGACGCCTCCTGCAGGAAACAGCCTCCATCGGGCCTCGCTGGCCTCCTGCCCATACGGGTCAGCTGTGCTCAGTTTGTCTGCTCCTCTCCCCTGCTGGCCTCCTAGCGGAGCCGGGAAAAGGTGGCATTTTATTTAGGCAGAGGACAAAGGGTGGGGGCAGTTCCAGACCTGAAATCACCCCTCCATCCAAGAGGAAGCCAGCCTGTGCTTTGACAAGATAGATGCTTGTTTATATAATAATGATGATGTGTTACACAAACTGTTAGAATAAAAAAATACCTTTTCTGAGGGAGTTCCCCAGTCTGCCGTGGGCAGGGGCCGGGGTAGCACCATGAGGGCGCAAAGGGTGATGGGCACTGAGGTCTGTGTGGCTATCAGTGGTTCGTCTGTCTGCTCACCCGGCCAAGGCGGGGGTCAGCGGCGGCTAGCTCGCTGGTGGCCACGGGAGGGGGCAATGTGGCCGGATGGGGGGCAGGTGCGGCAGCACTGGGAGCGGACGGTGGGCAGCTGGCAGCGGCCAAGGAGGCGCAGGGTCTCGCAGAAACCAAAGGACAGCCGGTCCTGCTCACAGCCTGGGGTGGGGGAACAGAGAGAGGGTGGGTTTGTTTGGGGCCGATGCCAGCTCATTGGAACTATTTTGGGAAGCTATTTTGGCAAAACCCCCTGACTTTGCCCCCAGTGCCGCTGACAGCCCTCAGCTGCCGCCCGCCCTGCTTGCTCCAGTGAACACCCCCAGGGCCTGGCGCCCCCTGGGGCCCGCAGAGGGTGCCGGCAGCAGGCGGTGGGCAGGCTCTGCCACCTGCGTTTCTAGAAGCAGCTCCAAGTCACACGTGCAGACATGTGTCCTATTCCTCTCGCATGACCTCACGCAAGCTTCTGAATCTCTGGGGGTGGTTCCCCCTTTGTCAATGCCCCCCTTCCATAGGAAGACAGATGTGGCCGTGCCATCAGCTGCCTCACCAGGGTGACCTCACACCCTGGAATTTCCAGACTTTCCAGATGTCCTGCTACACAACTCCACGGACTATCAAAAATATCCTGGGGACTCCAGGGTCTCAGTGTCCAAGTTACCCCCTGGGTGGCTCCAGCCTTGATCTCTTCTGTTGGGACAGCTCATGGCTTGGCCAAGTGACCACCCTCCAAAGCCACCCAGAACCTCCTGGGCCAGGCCTGTCCTTAGTTCCGGCCCCAAAGGCCTCAGTTCCCACCCTCACCACCTGGAGCCCAATTCCCCAGAGGCCCTGAGACCAGCATGAGGGTCCACAAGGAGCAGCGGCCCAACCGTGCCCTGAGGGCAAGTGCTGTGGCCCCTGCAGCGAGCTCGGGGCCATGTGTAGAGGCACTGGGGTTCGGCTGGATGGATGCTGAGGGCAGGGGCAGGGTGGGGGGCATTTCTGCTGTGATTTCAGGCAGGAAGGTATCCCCCATACAGGGCATGGGCAGCTAGCCACAGCAGGGGCCACTCTGGGCCTGGATGAGGGCTGCCAAGGAGCCAGCCACCGGTAGACAGGGCAGATTGGGACAGATCCCAAGACCCTGAGGGCCACTGACTGTCCTAGGGGCCGGGGACAAATAGCTTATAGTCATGGGTGTCCCTGGGCTCTCTCAATTGACAGGCAGCCCTAGACCTGCTTCCTGACATCACGATGGGGGTGACAGTGGCTCTGAGGAAAGACACCCATATTCCAAGCACTTCCAGGGCCTGTCACCCCAGGTGCTTATGGATGCACCCCCCTTTATGGGAGCTGTCTGCCCTTTATGGGTGAGGAAGGGAAGGCCAGAGAGGGAAGTGAAGCCCAAGGCCACACAGCTTGAGGGGACCCAGGTGGACACCAGGGCTAGTTTCCTGTGCTCAGCACTGCTGGCATCTAAGCTGCAGGAAGTGACTGTGTGTGTGTGTGTGTGTGTGTGTCCAGAACCACCTCTGGCCCAGGCCCTTCCTCCAGGAGGACCCAGCTGGTGCAGAAACCACCAGAGCTGGGAGCAAGCAGGACCTTGAGAGGGAGGCATTGCTCCTCTGGCCAGAGCTGGGAATAGGGGCCCATCCAGGTCTGTCTGCAGTCTCACGGACATCTCTGGCCTCACTCTGAGACCCAGAGAGAGAAAGAGTTTGCCTAAGGTCACAGAGCAACTTGGGGGCCAAGGCTGCTGCCCCAGTTCCTCCCAAGCTGGAAACAGCTGAACCCCTCTGGCCCAGTCCCAGCACAGCCCCAGCTTCCGCATGCCCCCCCACACTGTGCTCAGGACTGCTGTAGGGACTGGGACCCCCCAGTTACCCCCCCCTGGGGTGAGGACACTCACGTGGGGGCTCAGGCTCGCAGTCGTGGGTGCCACAGGGCTGGGAGCTCTCAGGCCGGGCCTCGTGGCCACACTGGTTGCTGTCTTCCTCGGGCAGCCCCGTCCGGGTGTTGACACACCTGACCAGACGCCGCTGGACGCCACCCCCGCACGGGGCCGAGCACTGCAGGGAGGAGGGGGCAGGGGTGAGCGTGGTGGGGGCCGGACACCCCCAGGAGCCGACCGCCTCTCCTTGCACCCAGCCCCACCCTGCATGCCTCCTAGGAGGCTGTACCCAGAGGGTACGGGGAGCCGCAGCCCCTCGCTTGGGATGGGACCAGCCTGAGTGCCTGAGGTGGAGGCCCAGCTGCCGCTGTGAGCAGGGAGGGAGGAGGCCTCCATCCCGAGTCAGGCTCTGTTTTTCCCATTTGGGGTCTGATGTTTTTCTAAAAGCCCTAAAACACGTTTAATCTGTGCCAACCTGGTGACAAGACCCGTGCTGAGTGACTCACTGTTGCTTCATGTAATCCTCACGACCCCCTTTTACAGATGAGGAGACAGAGCCCAGAGCCACTGAGCAGCCAGGGAGACAAGGACCAAGAGTCCTGAACCTCCGAGCTCCAAAAAGGCCTGGCTGGAAGGCCCTGCCCACCCGAAGCCCCACTGGCCCCTCTTGTGCCCTCTCTGATGGCCACTCTGTCCTTAGCTGGTTCCCTGACCACCCCAAGTCCGTCGTTCCTGCCCAGGACTTTGCATTGATGTCTGCCACCCTCCCCTAACCCCCCCATTCCTCCCCTTCACATCACGGACTCCTCCAGGTCCCAACCCCGAACTCCCCCAGAGGCCTTCCCTCACATCCCAGCCCGTGTCTACTTTTCTGTCCACTTTTCCCTGACAGGCTGTGGCTCCCAGCGTGGCAGGACCTCGTCTGGCCACCACTGTATCTGCAGTGGCCACAGGGAGTCCGGCGCACGGAACACCCTCACCTGGTTCCAGGGCCCCACCACCCACTGCGTGCAGGGGTGGGTGTTGCAGGGCCGCGTGGCGTTGGGTCTCAGCGCCTCGTCACACAGGCCGGGCTCTGGGCAGGTCACCAGACGCTGCTGCTCCCCACCGCCACAGGCCTCAGAGCACTGGAGGCAGGATGGGCAGGGAAGGGGGTCAGGGCAGGGCCAAGGCCCAAGCCCCCCGCCCACCCGAGACCCCCCCCCCCAGGTCTCACCTCCCTCCAGGAAGAGGTGTACCAGCTCAGGCAGGGCTGGGCCCCACAGGGCTGGCGGGCGGGCGGCTGGGCAGGCCCAGGCTGGCAGTGGAAGGGCCGTAGTGGACGGAGGCTTCGGGTGTCCACACACTGCACGTCCCGCACGGAGTACCCTCCGCCACAGCTGCGGGAGCACTGGGGGGCCGAGGAACAGGTGTATGGACATACCACACATGCACGCACTGGCGTGACCCAGTGAGGGCGGCACAGGGCAGGCATGGGACAACCGCCTTCCCTGCCAGCCAGAGCCCAACACTCCAAGTTCCCGGGAGAGACTGCAGCTGAATGACCTCGGGCAACAGGCTGTCTGGCCCAGGGCAGGATGGGCCGGAGGGAGAAGGGAGTGGGTGAGAATGAGGTCCCAAGGTGGGTGGGGGTGGGAAGTACGGAGAAAAGGATGCAGCCAACAGGAGATGGGTCTGGGGCAGGTCACACCAGCAAAGATGCAAAGACAAGACAGAGTATAGGAATTAATAGGAAGTTCAAGGCCTGCAGCTCAGACACCCCCCGCTGTGGGCGGGGCCTTCTCCACCGTTCTCACGCACCTTACTCCAGTTGCCTGCATGCCAGGTGGCGCATGGCCGCAGGTGGCAGCGGCGGGCAGGCTGGGGCCGGCCAGCCAGGGCACAGTCATCATCCTGGCCGGAGCTGCAGCGCACAGACCTCCAGACCGCGCCCAGTCCACAGGTGGTGGAGCACTGAGGACACGGTCAGTGGCCATGAGCATGGGCAGATCCCACCCCTTCAGCCCCAAAGCCAGAACCACTTGTCAAGGTGAGCAGGGCATCTGGGCAGCCAGGGCCTTGGTCCACTCATCTGCAAAATGGGTTCCTCCACCCACCTCCCAAGGAGACACTGAGGATGAGAAGTCAAATCCTCTCAGCACCACTGTCTCTGCTCACAGGGGACACACAGGAGGGGACCCAGCTATCCTGACAGGACCACCTGGGAATGAAGTCTGGGCTCCTCACTGGGCCTCAGTCTGTCCCTCTTACCCCAACATTAAGGATCTGAACAGAAGCTCACTTCTCCTGAAGTGAGTCTGGGATCCTGGGGGCGGGGATGGGGGGAAGCAGCTGGTTCCATGCTGCTCAGACTCCTGCAGGCCCTGACGGAGCAGGGTGCAGTCCGGGGTGGGAGAGCCAGGGGAGGGGCCCAGGCCGCACCTGGAGGAGCCAGGTGAGCTGGGCCCTGCTAGGCAGCAAGGGGGCTGGGGCCATGGGACGAGGCTGCCCCATCAACACAGCTATTTGGGGTGAGCTCCCTGTCCTTGGGGGCATTCAAGCCCGAGTAAGAAGAATGCTCCTGGCTGCCCCTCACTGGTGCCCATCCTTCCTTCCTGGTGGCTCCTGTGCTTCTGGGGACTCCAGAAACATAGAGAAATGGGCCCCCTACCCCTAACCCCCACTGCTCAGAAGAGAAACAGAGGCAGCAAGGTCCTGACCACCCCAGAACTTGCCTTGCTCCAGTTTCCCACTTCCCAGCTGGCATTCCTGGTCGGAGGCAGGTCCAAGGGGGGCCCCTCCGTGGCCAGGCTGGGGTCCAGAGTCTGGGCCTCAGGGGCTCTGCTGTTGCTGGCTGGACTGTCCCCAGCTGGTGTGGACAGTAGTACCAAGTGTGGAGGTACCTCAGGATTGGGGGGCTCAGGCTGGCCCGAGGGTCCCAGGCTCAGAGTGGTCACCCAAGTGGGGGCTGTCAGAAGGAAGGCCCTTGGCAGTGCTGGGGTCTGCAGGTCCAGCGGAGCCAAGCCTGGGGCTGGAGGGGTGGATGTCCCTGGCTCCGGGGAACTGTCCTTGTTCGAGGCCTCCAACAGAGAGGCTGTGGGAGGAGCTCTCCCTGTGGTGGGCCCCAGTCCCCCGTCCAGAGCTGGTCCCCATGCCCTGGGCCTGCCTGTCCACAGCTCCACCATGTTGGCGCTAGGAGAGGAGTGGGCAATGCTGGTGGAGGACAGAGGGAGTGAGGTAGGACTCTGGGGCAGGTGTGGCACTGGGTGACCGAAGGTGGTGTCGTCGTCACCGTCCTCGGAAACCTCATTGGTCCTCTCCCACCACGGAGCGGGCAGCTGGCTTGGACCATGCTCCCCCACCAGGAACTCATCTTGACTCCCAGGGGCAACAGGTATGTCATCGACTAAAGCAGGGGGCCAGGGTAAGCTCGGGAGCCCAAGGTCTGTGTCCCCAATGGGGGTGTCTTTCTCAGTCAAGAAGTTTACCAAGGAGTTCCAGGGGGTCTGCTCCGAAGGTGGGATCAGGAAGCGGCCAGCTTGGTTGGGCCAAGGGTCAGAGGACCAACCTCCCGGTGCCCCTTCCTTCTCGTCCCCAGGAGACTCTGTGGCAGGCTTGGGGGCTTCAGTGGGGGGCTCAGCAGGACGGCTCAGGGATGGAGGCGTCCAGTCCCCTGTGCCCACCGGGTCTGGTCCAAGCTCCTCAAAGGACCCGTAGGACAGGTTCTCGTGGAATCTGATAAAGTTGTAGTCGTAGTAGAAGTCATCCACGAACACAGGCCCAGGCGGGCCCACCTGGGGGCCCTCCTCTTTGATGGCATTGCCCTCGCCGGTCGGCTCCAGGGGGGACGGGCGGGGGGCCACGTGGCGGGGGATGAAGTCGACCTCGTTGTAGAGCTCTTGGCTGAAGGAGCCACTGCCAGAGCCTTCGGGGCCCAGGGTGTCCAGGGCCCGCGGGCAGGGCAGCAGAGAGCAGGCGACCTTGCTTGGTGGCCGCTCGGCCTCGTCACAGGGGACACCAGTGTCGTTGGTGCAGAGAACAAGTCGGTGCTGAGTGCCTGGCCCGCAAGTCACTGAGCACTGCAGGGGAGGCAGGGCGGGGGCTCAGGCCAGAAGCTGTGCTCATGTCATCGCACCAGCCTTCTGTGGCTCCACCTAGCTTGACATCAGGGTTTATGGCTATGGTGTGCCTGGGCATCCTAGTCCCCAAAGTTTGGGGACGGGCTGGACCTGAAACACCCCACCTCCCTCCCACCATGGTGCCTGGCAGGCAGGGCTCCCCGAAGGCTACATCTGCCTCCCTGTAGCCCAGCACTGACAGTGGAGCTGGGGGCAGGCCCCCATCATCCTGTTGCTCACCTGAGACCAGTTCCCCACGCCCCAGGTGGCTGGACAGGGCACATCGAGGTTGCAAGGGGTTTCGGCAGGGGGCCGGGGCAGGTGTCTGCAGGCAGGTGGCTCCAGGGCGCTCTGCTCATCTAGCCCCACACTTCGGATACAGAGCACAGCCCGGTGGGAGAGGCCCCCGGGCCTGCAGGATCTGGAGCATGGCTGCCACTCACCTTCCCACCACCTGTGGGCACAGGTGGCTGGCTGGACTTCCAGGCACTCAAGGTCCAGGCAGGATTAGGCCTAAACCCAGGGGACATGTCCCCAGTGCTCCAAGTCTGGGTCATCCCAAAAACCCAGTCTCTTTGCTCCTGCCACCCTCACCCCAGGAAGACCAGTCCCACACAGGGACTCAAACACAAGTGGCCAGAGATCTCCAAGGCTGAGATGGGGGCAGCCCAGGGCTCGGGCTTCAGCCTTGGGAAACAAGGCCAAGAGCCTATTCCCTCTGCTTCTCTGATGTGGGGCCTGCTCCTGGAGGGCCAGAGCCCGGGAGGACAGTGGCCAGGATGGGCTCACCGGGGGGGACAGGGCTCCTCGCTGCACTTCCTCTGGCGGTCATCAGGCCGGTCCACGGGGTCACAGTGCCTCTCATCCACGAGCCCAGCCTGCCGCTCTCGGCAGTACACGCTCTGCCTCTGCATGCCTGGGGGGGGGGCGGGGGGCACAAGGTTCAGTGGAACCCAGAGACATGGCCACACCCACCCTGCTCAGAGCCCTCCCCCAGGGGGCCTCCACTGCCCCCATACTGGAAGGAGCGGAGTGTGGAGTGGGTTGGGACTTTTTAGCTGGGAGGCTTTGGGCAGCTCATGGCCTCTCTGAACTGCAGTCTTCATCTGTAAATGGGAGTAGCAATAAAAGCTGCCTGGAAGCCCAGGTGTGAGGATAACACGTGTTCACATGTGTGTAGGCTCAGCCCGTGCCTGGCACATGGCCAGAGCTCCACAAGTCCAAGGGGCCTATGAGATGGGCTGTTGGTAGCCCCATTTTACTGGTGGGGAAACTGAGGCTCAGAGAAGCTCAATTCTAGGCTCACAGTGGCCCTACAAATAATTATTTTTTTTTTGTATTTTTCTGAAGCTGGAAACGGGGAGGCAGTCAGACAGACTCCCGCATGCGCCCGACCGGGATCCACCCGGCACGCCCACCAGGGGGCGATGCTCTGCCCATCCGGGGCGTCGCTCTGTCGCGACCAGAGCCACTCTAGCACCTGGGGCAGAGACCACAGAGCCATCCCCAGCGCCGGGGCCATCTTTTGCTCCAATGGAGCCTTGGCTGCGGGAGGGGAAGAGAGAGAGACAGAGAGGAAAGAGAGGGGGAGGGGTGGAGAAGCAGATGGGTGCCTCTCCTGTGTGCCTTGGCCGGGAATCGAACCCGGGACTTCCGCACGCCAGGCTGATGCTCTACCACTGAGCCAACCGGCCAGGGCCAGTGGCCCCACAAATAAGCAGTAAGCAGTAAGCTAAAGCTGATGTCCCTGCCCAGAGACTGAGGCCCCTTTTCACCTGTGCCGCAGGTGACTGTGCACTTGGTCCAGGACCCGTACGTCCAGGAGAACTCAGGCGGCAAGGGTAGGCTGTTGGTGTCCGCCTCCCGGTGGATGGTGTACTCGTAACGCACTCCGGGGTTGCTCTCCTGGAACAGCAGCTGGGAGCGGGCGGGGCCCGTGAGCGTGAGGCATCCTCTCCGCCCACCCAGAATAACCGTCCTTAAGAAGCCCACCTGCCACCCCAGTGACCTAGGGCTGCTTTAGAAATGGGGAAACTGAGGCGGAGGCCTCAGCTGTAGGGCCAGGCCAAAGCCAGGCTCTGGGACTGCCCCAGGCCTTTTCCTGCCATGGGGCCTGGGTCGCTCAGACTCCACCTCTGCTCCCCAACCTGGGCCCCGGGAGGCAGGCACCTGGATCCAGACAGGCTCGTCGGTGGGCCCGGGGGACGTGAGGTTCTCCCAGTTGCCCGTGCGTGCGTACGTGAAGGTGGTGCCCGCCACCTGGTAGTCCCCGTTCCACTGGATGGTCCAGTCGCCATTGAGGAAGTACTTCTCTGGGTCCTCGCTCCGCAAGGCCAGGAAGTTGGCGGCCTCGGCCACCTCCTCGATGTGGATATCACGGGCGCCGGCCGGGATCAGCCCCACATCCACGTACCCTGGTGGCCGGGGTTGTGCAGAGAGGTAAGCAGGTCAGCTGTCCCCACTCCCTCCCTCCCCTCTCTTCCCGCTGGTCCCACCAGCTAATGCCAAGGATTTCACCGTTAGTTTAAGATTCTGAGCTTCCCCAGAAGCAGATAATTTCATCTGTCCTAGGTCACCAACACCTCCAAAGGAGTCCTCTGATCCTGCCCCGTGACCCACGTCCCATCACCCTGTCCCAGAGACCTGAGCTGGTCTTTGTCATATGGCTAGTCCCTGCCCTACGCTCAGGGCCAGTGTCACTATTCTAAACAACCATGTGGACGGCCTGTCCCTGCGACACCCTGCTCCCTCCATACGGGCTGTTCGTTCCCTCACTTCAAAGTGTCCGTCACGTGTCTGGGATTGCACTAAGCACTTCACATGTATAACAACCTTGTAGTGTAAGGACCGCTGTCATCCCACATCACATATGGGGAAGGTACAGAGTGATAAAGCAACTTGCCCTGGGGTTCTGCTGGGCTGTGCATCAGGCTACGGGGTCTGAGCTATAGCCACTGTGCTGGGCAGCTTCTCTGGGATGAGAACCAAGGCCCGGAGCAGCTCTGCCTTCCCTGCAGTCCCCAGATGGAACGGGAGCCTTCTTGCCTCCAGGCTGTTTGCCACAAGCTCTTTCCTCCGTGTTTAATGCCTTTGCTGTCTGAGCCTTTTATGGTTCAACTCAACAGCCACTTCCTCCAGGAAGTCTTCCCTGACCTCCCCAGGACAGAGATTTCTTCCTCCATACTCTCACAGCCCTCTGGCCCTCCCTCCCTCTGCATCTGTGAGACTGAAAGATTCTGTCACCCTGTCAGACGCTGAGTACTTCACTTCCACGTCCCTTCATTTGGTACACAGTTGGCACTTAAACAGCGTATGCAATGGGTGAGGCAAGAGGGCACCTGCTCCATCTGGGGCCTGTAGGGAAGGCAGGACTGCCCTGGGGCCTCGAGTGCTAGGCCAAGAAGCTTCGATTTCATCCCCGAGAAGCTGATGCACAGCCCAGCAGAACCCGTGGGCAAGTTGCTCTACCACTCTGTGCCTCAGCTCCCCCATCCGCGACACGGGATGACAGCAGTACTTACGTCACAAGGTTGTTTCACACGTAAAGTGCTTAGAGCAATTCCAGGCACGTGATGGACACTATGAAGTAAGAGGATAAGCAGCCCGTATGGAGGGAGGAGGGTGTCGCAGGGCCAGGCCCAGTCCACACAGTTGTTTAGATCAGTCACCCCGGCCCAGCCCAGTGGTTACAGCTCGGACCCCGCAGCCTGAGTGAGGTGAGGGGGTGCAGCCGGGGATCCTATGAAGCTTCGTAACAAGACAGCAACCCTCTGAAGGGCTGAGTGCTCCCCTGAGACTGACTGGCCCAGCCTGGGCCCCCTGGGCAGGAGGACACCCTGTGAGGACAGGTCACTGTATCTGGGTCAAGCGTCCCTTCTCCTGTTTGCATCCTGGATCAAGCACAGTGGCTTCCCTGCTTCCCGTTTCCACCCCGGGTGGGGACAGTGGGAGGCAAGGGTAGAGATAAGGAAAGGCAGTGGTCCCCCACCAGTGGTCCTGCCCATACCCAGGCCCTCAGCCTCCTGGAAGGTCCTGCTCACGGTATGACAGGTGGAGCCGTTGCCGTGACACACGCCGCAGCGGTCCTCAATGGCACCTGAGTCGATCTCAAAATCGCAGCCCACGTTCTGCAGCACACAGAAGGGAGGCCCTGGGCTGGGTGTGGTGCTTGGGAGGTAAACTCAGGTAAAGCCCTCTGCCTCCCCGAGCCTCAGTTTTCTCAGATGTGCAGCAGGGAGATGAATCCGTGCCATAAAGGCGTGTTATGAGGTTGCACGAGACGAGAGACGGGAGAGGTTCTATAGGAAGGGCAGTGGGCAAGGGAGCTGACTCTCCATGGGTGACCAGTGTGGACAGGAATCAGCGTCACAGGTCCCGGGGTTAGCACTCGCTGCTGCTTCTACCTCGGAGGCCAGGCCTCTCGGCCTCAGTGGCTTACCTCCCAGAGGCAGCAGAAAGAAAATGGCTGGGACACGGGCATGGAGGTGCGGCCACTGTTCTTGCTGGAAATGAGACTAAATATTGCCAGCAAATGCTGCCACTCACTTTGCCAGCCTCTGAGTCCTGCCTGTCCCAGTAATGACGCATTAAATGACCTCATTGAACCTGGTGACATGGATACGGTCTCCTTTCTATCGCACAGGAAACCATTGCCTGAGGTCATCCAACCAGAAGGAGGCCAAGCCACGACCCGGGCTCCGGTTTCCTGGCCAGGACTGTACCGCAGCAAGGTATGTGCAGGAGAAGCTGAGGGCAGCCAGGGGGGACACGGGGAACGAGGAGGCTGAGCACCAAGGCAGAAGCAGGGGTGAGGGGCCCAATGGTGAGGGGGCCAGGAGGCGTGGGAGGCTTTGCTGAGAGGTGAAGGGGGACCACCAGCAGGGCTGGGAATCCCAATGGTGCAGCCTGGGGAGGGCGCCCAGGGGACCGGAAGGGACTCAGAGGAGGCTGCTATGGGTGGGGCAGGTGGTGGAGACCCTCTTGTGGGGCACACCTTGCAGATGCCGTTGATGCAGAGGTCACGACTGACCCGGCCCTGGTAGCAGGGTGTGCCGTCCACCACAGCGTCCCGCAGCTTCTCGGCAAAGGACTCATTCAAGGGCCGGCAGTGCAGCTCGCAGGGGTTCACTGTGGGCCCAAGGGCAGGAGCCATGAGGAACAGCAGGGCAGGAGCCACGGGGGCCACCAGAGAGACCACCTCCACAATGGGCAGGGATGGAGGTAGAGCCAGGCAGGAGCGCCACAGTGGCCAGTGCAGAGCAGCCTGGGACTGCGTCCTGGGAAACACTTAGGACTCACCGTCATTGATCACGGGCACCCACGTGTGCAGCTGGCCCTTGTAGAGCATGGCATCAAAGTGGCTGCACTGGATGTGGCGGAAGGAGGGGCGGCCCGCGGGGCACTTCTGCAGGCTGCAGAGACGCAAGCGCCTCCGTTCGCCCACACAGTATTTGCCCTTGTACTTGGGCCTGTGGGCAGAGCCAGGGTGGGGCTGAGTACATGCACAGGGAGTGCCAACTGCACCCCCAACACCTGCCACCCCTCTGCTCACAGTGCCCCGGTGGCCGCCCACCCTCTGGCTGTTTGTAAGGATCTAAGGGTCAGAGCCAGCAGGGAGCTGGGCTCTGCCCCCAATCTGCTGTGTGACTCTGGGCAAGTCTTCAGCCCTCTCTGAGCCAGCCTCCTCATCTATAAAAGGGGGTTAGGGCTGCCTCTGCAGAGGGCTGTTGAAAGGCTGGGACAAGCTGCAGAGATGACCAGCACTGGCTACTCTGAGTCTCCAAAGGGATCCGCATCCTGATGAGCCTATGTGTGGGCAGACACCCACCCACACAGGTCAGGAGGAAGGCCCACACTGAACCCCACCTCCACCTGGGCCAGGGTAGCTTCCTCCAACCCAGTTCAGCCTGGGGGCCAGGACAAGGCAGGGGTACAGGCCATAGTCCTTGCCACACACATGGCCCTAGATCGGGCTGGCTCTGAACCCCATGCTTCTGGGGCAGCCTTGTGCAGAGGCCTCCACATGTCACAAAATCTGCACATCACTCTTAGATGGGGAAACTGAGGCCCAGAGAGAGGAAGTCACTTGCCCCAGGTCCTGCTGACCACTTCTCCCAGTTGTGCCCGGTCTCATCTCAGACCCACTCTGATGCTACCCAGCAGCTCCTGTTTCCTGAGCGCTTCATGGACCATCTGCATCCACCCCTGACTGCAGCTCCACTAGCAGCACTGCTGGGGCCCCATCACACAGCTTCTCTGGAAACTGAAGCCCAGAGAAGGGGTGAGCAGGCCCTCACACAGGACTGGAGGGGAGACTTGAACCCTGATCCATCTAAGGCCAGGGGCTAAGCTCTTGGACACCATCCACTCCTGCCTCCCTCCAGCAGTTGTTGCTTTGTGGTGTGGCCTCTGTCTGCAATGGGTCATCAGCGGTGACTCTGTCAGCCTCTGGAACACTCCTGCAAGTGACCCGACGTGGCTGAACACTCCTGTCTTGGCCTCTATGGGGACACTCCCAACAGCAGGAGGCTGGGACAGAGCCAGGCTCCCTCAGTCAGCTGGCTCTGCTCATAATCCTTGACCCCACGGACCGCAGGTGCCGGGCTCCACACTCACATGGGCTGTGTGCACTGCCGCTCAGCGCTCTGCACACCCACGCCACAGCTCCGCGAGCAGGTGGACCAGGAGCTCCAGCCGGACCAGCCACCGTCTATTGCTTCGGGCTGGAAGCCCACAGGAACACACTCCCCATTCAGACACCACTGCCAGGCAGACGGAAGTAGGACAACCACCCCAAGCCTATCAGTCATGCTCACTCTGGTGAGAAACCGGCGGGTGGAAGGCCTGGAAGGCACATCCAGGAAGGATCAAAGGGGTAGGGGAGGGAGGTCCCCTTCCAGTTGCCCGAGACCCAGACCCTACAAGGTTGCTGAGTAGAGAATGACATGGAGCCCAAGAGCTGACTCAGAGCTGAAGACACCTGGGAGTCACTGAATCCAGCCCCTACACCTCCATTCTGCAGGTGAGGACTAGGGCTGCAGAGGGCAGGGGTCTGCTAAGGGCACGTGCCAGTCTGTGGGCCAGGGCTGACCTTACAGACAGCAGCAAGTCTAGCCTCTCGCTCCCACCTGTACAGCTGGGCCAGGGCACCCCTACCTTGCTCTCCCCACACCTGGTACCATCCACGGCTGCATCCAGCTTGGAGTGACAGGTGGTCCCCACGGAGCACCACAGTGTGTGACAGACATTCTGCAGGAGGAGAGCATAGGTTACACCAGGGGTCCCCAAACTTTTTACACAGGGGGCCAGTTCACTGTCCCTCAGACCGTTGGAGGGCCGGACTATAAAAAAAACTAAGAACAAATCCGTATGCACAGTGCACATATCTTATTTTAAAGTAAAAAAAACAAAACGGGAACAAACACAATATTTAAAATAAAGAACAAGTAAATTTAAATCAACAAACTGACCAGTATTTCAATGGGAACTATAAGCCTGCTTTTGGCTAATTAGATGGTCAATGTCCGGTTCCATATTTGTCAGTGCTAGGTGTAACAAGTGATATGACGCGCTTCCAGAGCCGTGAGGCGTGCGTCCCACGTCACCGGAAGTAGTACTGTACGTGAGTGATGCCACGCTTTGTGGCACCGCCACATACAGTACTCCAGGAGTGGTGCTCCTCTCACTGACCACCAATGAAAGAGGTGCCCCTTCCGGAAGTGCGGCGGGGGCCGGATAAATGGCCTCAGGGGGCCGCAGTTTGGGGACCCCTGGGCTACACTCTCACTCCCTCCCAGTGCCCCTTCGCTGCCCCAAGTCTCCAGGGCCCTTCCACGGGACTGGCACCCAGTAGGGCTAAGCAGATGGGTTGCTCAGGGGCCCCTTTTGTCTTCTCTGGACCATGTGGTACTGTGGGTGTCTTGAGGCTCGTCTTTGCTGGTAGCAATAGTCTCCAGCCTACCTCAGGAGCCACGGGGTCTGTGTAACATGCCCGTGGCTGTCACTTCAGGCAACCTTCCCTGGGACCCAGAAGCATCAATTTTGTTTAACTTCTTAGGATCAGCTCTGGGAGGGAAGTCTTGCCCGCAGTCCCACAGTTGGTGACAGTCCACCCAGAATTCAGCCCTGGGCCTATGGCCACTCAACCTGAGGCCTTTCCCAGTGCGTATCACATGTGGGCCCAGCCCAGGCCCAGGGGGGTCTGCATGCTGGTGAGTCCTGCCCTTGCCCGCATACCCCCCACTCACATCCATGTCCTCGCAGAAGGCAGAGCTGGCCCCGTACTGGAGGCGGCACTGGTGGCTCACGTCATAGAGGACACCAGGTGGCACTGAGGGGAAGTCGATGACATCCTTGGAAGGGGGGTCATCCAGGCACAGGCCCCATCCTCGGCTGCAGAGATGGGATAGGAGGATGGGACAAGGGGACTGTTTAAGAGACCCAACCTGGACACTTTGGTGGCTGGAGGGCAGGGAGCTGCAAGGGGGAAAAGCCTGAACTTGGAGGGACTCTCCAGCCCCCTTGCTCAGCCTGGCCCATCCTGAGACCCCAGCCCAGCACACGGGCCCTCCCGGCCTGACCCGCCTCATCTCCTGTCCAAACAACTCATGCCCAAATCCCAATGCCAGGCTCTGCACAGCTGTTCTTTCCCTACGACGTGAAGATTCTCTCCTCAAGATCTAGCCCAAAGGCCCTTGCCCCAGATACCTCTGCACCACTAAGCCCTCATGTAGCCCTGCCCCGAGTTCCTGCAGCCTCCACCCTTCAGTCCGGGGCCTGGCTGTCACACAGGGATCTGGACAGCGTCACATCACAGCTGATAGATACCACAGGAGGACCTGATGGCCCTGCTGTAGGCTGAGACCTAGTCATCTGTGTCAGGACCCAGGGCTAGGAGAGCCAGGGGGTAGCCAGCCCTTCCTGTCTTGATACAGGGCCCGAGGCAGTAGCTGACATGGGAGGGTAGTGAGGTCAGGACCTGATGGCAGGCCCAGGCTGCTAGTGCCCTGGGTGTCCACCCCCTGGGTTATCTCCAGAGCAGGGCTCCTCCCACCCCACCGGGAGCCTAGCTGCAAATATTTTACCCTAAATATGATGAGTTCAGAACCATGGCACTGAGGCCTGGTGAGGAGAAAGAAGGGCTCTGGGGGGCTCCCTGGGCCTGCACCCTGGGACAGAATGTCAGCTAAGGGGCCAGTGGGTTGGCCTGGCCTGGGGGCTCCTCCAACTCGGGCGGGATGTGGCTCAGCCCCACACCAGCAGCTCCCAGGCCACACGTAGCCCTTGTTTCCTGGCTGGGACCCAGTCTGACTGGCTGCTGGGCAGCCACAGCAATGACAACCTATCAGATCTGTCCCACATGAACGTGAGAGGGAAGGGCCTGAGGAGGTCCTCATAGGATCCCCCACGAGAATCAGGGCCACATTCAGGCCCAGGTGCTAACTGGAGAGTCAGAATCCCAAGTTCTACTCTCTACCTGCTATGGGTGCTGTGTGGCCTTGGGCCATCCTTCACCCTCTCTGGGCCTTCGTGTCCTCAACTAGAAGAGGCTGAGGCTGCCTGTGTGACCTCGAGCTGCAGAGGTATAAATAGCAGCATCTACTTGGGAAGAGTCACACAGGCGGCCGGCAGCCAGCCTTCCTTCCTCTCTGGTCGGCTCCCCGCCAGGTTCCTCCGACACACCCGAAGCCCCAGCCCCGTCAGCCCTTCCCCTCGGGCCCTCCTCGCTCTAATTATAGCGGGGCTGTGGTCCCACAGGGGGGACAAAGCAGACAGGGTTGGCTCTGGTCAGAAGACCCGCTCCCACCTTGAGGAAGGTACAGAGCTGCCCACTACCTGAGGAGAGACCTCCCTTTGCCACCCCTGGTCCTGATCATGGAGTTGACAATCGGAGGGGGCATGGCACGCACTGAAGGGCGGGACACACCCTTGAGCCAGCTTCCCTCCTGCAGGAACCCTGGCTTTGAGGTCATGAGTGAGTGCCCCCCGCCCCCCCGGCCCTGGACCACGTCATGCACTCCGCCTCGAGCACCCTCTTCCTCCGGATGCCCCAGGAGTCTTTAGAGGGCGGCCTCGAGGCTCCTCAGAGACAATGTCTCCAGGAGGGGCTGGTGCAGCTCTCCAGATTCCTACACGCCCACAGTGCAGTGGACCACAGCACTAAACACCCAGACTGTCACTGTCACATGTCTGTTCCCCCAGAAGGTGAGGGCCTGAAGGCAGGTGCCTCATCTGTGTCCTTTGTGCTGCTCCCCAAGCACAGGGCATGTTGACGTTGTTGCCCTAACAAGAGTGTGACTTGGAGATCATGTGGGGGTCACTTGCACCTGGGTCTGTGTGGCTGGTAACCATCTATTAGCAGAGACTGAAGAGAGGCCAGTGGGGCTAGAAAGGTGGTCCCAGTGTCTCTGAGCCGCCCCCAAGACCAGGGAACACTGCCTGACCATACACGGCACCTTCAGTGAGTCTTGCTCATTCTGTCCCCGACCGTGTTCAGGTGGGATGGGTTCGGTGTCCCATCCCACTCCCAGCAAAAAGACGGAGGGCACAGTGGCTGAGGGACATGCTGGTCCCATGGTCCCTGTCTGAGTATTCCTCTCCTTCAACCTGTCCTGGGCCCTGGGATGCCTGCCTGCCTGGCCCTCTGAAGGATGAGGCGGGTGTGGGCCGGCCTTGCAGAGGTGGGGTCCCCCCTCCTCAGCACCTCTCCACTGGCCGCCTGTGCCTCCGTCCTCAGCCAAGGCTGGTGGCTCAGGCCGTCACTCTTCCCTCCCAACCCTCGCCCACGCCCGGAGCCAAGTCCCTCACGCATTCCTGCCACTGAATGGAGACAGAGACTCGTCTGTCTGTCTGTCCAAGAACGAGGGTGCTGGGCGGCACCCTGGGTGGGAGCAGCTGGAAACTAGCCCTGGGGTGTTGTGGGAGCAACTACTGTTCAGATTCTCCAGCTCGTTCTCTGCCCCCATCTGGGGGAGGAGCCACACCCCTGGGGTTTTTTCAATCCTGCTCTTCATGCCCAGGCCCATTCCCTGCTCCAGTTCCTTATCTTCTGTGGCCTTTAACTGTGATAACAGTGACCAAACACTGAATGCTAAAAATGTGGGTCCGCACTATGCTACACGTCACACATTTGCTCACTGACTCCTGATATTAACCCAAAAGCCAGGTCCCTCAGTATCCCATTTTTGAGGCTTAAGGGCACATGTAACTTGTCTGCCAACAGGGGTAGAATCCTGGGCCAGAATCCAGGTTCTTAATCATCATACTGAAGTCTCTGCCGTTTCCAATCCCATGCTCACCCCAGTCACCCCTTGCTATCAGAGGGCAGGGTTCTTGCCCTCATATCCAACATGGACGTGGTCACGTCCCTGCTCAAATCCCACAGGGAGTGGATGTCTAGAAAAATGTAGCACATTGAGATTTATCTCCACCACCTTCCAGAACCCTGCCACAATGATAGTGAAGAAATAAATAAGGCATAAATCCACAGAGCAAAGGAAAGTGAAAGGGAGAGGCAACAATGGCAGATGAAAGATGTCAGCAAAATTCTGGAAGGTGGAAAGCCGATGGCCAAGTGGCAGCAGAAGAGGAGGTCCGGTGAGAGCTGAGAGCCACGTCCTGCAGCGAGGAGCCACCCAGAAGCGGAACCCCGAGATGTCTGGAAGACTTCATCAGACGCTAGACCCCTCCCCAACCCTGTGTGGCCAGGTAATGGCTGTTTCCCTCCTGGCAGATAGTGAACCAGGATATCTGGCCTAAGAAAGCCAAACACAGTTGAAAACCCACGGCAGAGAGAACTACTGAGAACAGGGGACAAGCAATCGTCTACACAAGGATGCTGACACACCCGCCAAGCCCCTTCCCTATTTGGATGCCTGAGTGTTGTCGCCAGATTTATACCTTCCTAGAAAAAGACTAGATAACTTCTCTCTGGGGAACTGAATCACTCAGGAAAATGACCCCTGGTGTCGACATCTGAAGATTCCCCCAAAGAAACATCCTGCCCTGCCTGGTCCCTCAGCTGTGACTCAGAAAAGTGCTATTGATCCACAGACCTCCCAGTCAAACCCCCCCTCCCCCCCGGCGTCTCCTTCAGTGCAGGAAATACAGCCAAGCCATTTTAAGAAACCTTAAACAGCAGAGAAACATGTAAGACAATAACTCAAAGGAAAGACAGACTTTGCAGGGAGCTGAAGAAGAAAATAAAATCTGTGTAAGTAACAACCTCAGAAAGATGAGAAAAGCCCTGGCTGGTTGGCTCAGTGGTAGATCATTGCCTCAGCATGTGGATGTTCCAGGTTTGATTCCTGGTCAGGGCACTCACACAGGAGAAGCAACCATCTGCTTCCTGACCCCTCCCCCTCCTCTTTCTTTATCTCTCTCTTCCCCTCCCACAGCCATGGCTCAACTGGTTCAAGCACATCGGCCCGGGCACTGAGAATGGCTCTGTGGAGCTTCCACCTCAGGTGCTAAAAATAGCTCTGTTGTGAGCATGGCCCAAGATGGACAGAACATCGGCCCTCGAGGAGGTGGCTGGGTGGATCCTAGTCGGGATGTATGTGAGAGTTTGTCTATCTCTCCTCCTCTCACTTGGAAAAGATGAGAGAAGATACTGCTCCCATGGGTGGACACTGGGGCCCCTTCTGCCCCCGCACGTCCCTCTGCCTGGTGCCTCAGTGCCACTCATCTCCAAATCAGACCCTCATCTCGGGGTCAGAGGCTGGGCCCTGGGGAAAGGCTTACTCAAGGAACCTGGTGATGTACTCGCGGCTACAGCGGGACCAGGTGAGGGGTGAGGCGTCGTACAGGAGCTGTGGAGACATGATGAAAGGCCGTTTCCCAACGGGCTCACAGTCATTGCCGCTTCCGTCATGCTGAATGCCAAAACTGTGTGAGAGCACAGGCCCCAGGGGCTGGTGAGCTGGGGGGAGGTACCGACCCCCTTCTCACCGAGGCCTGCGAGGTGCTTGATTCTGGCCTCAGGGCTGGCTGGGCCACCATATATCTGTGTGGCCTTGGGAAAGTCACTTCCCCTCTCTGAGCCTCAGCCTTCTTACTCTAGAACAGTGGTTTTCACCTTTTTACACTTGGAGACTGGTGAAAATAGGAGAATGATTTGGGGGACTGCTAAGGCAGAAATCACCCTGAGCATAAAATCACCTCTTAGCACATTCAACTAAGATCATTGGGTCTAGAATCTTTGTACAACATCAGGGTGATTAACTATTGCATAGACTGGCATGCAATTTCTGGCAGACTGGTCCACGGATGGGCAGTTGAAAAACACTGGTCTAGAAGGTGGGTGTGATGGCTAGTATCCCACAGGAGCCTCCTCCAGCTGCACCAGCCTGAATGGGTGCCAGGTACCCAGAGCAGCCCTGATCCTGCCCCTGGGCCGGCCAACAGTGGCAAGTCAGGTGGCATGGATGACAACCTACTGTGGCCCCTGCAAACTTACTGGCACCAAGAACAGTCGGATAGAGTTCCTCCCACTCCCCAGGTCCTTGTCACAAGAATGTGCACACGAGTTAAGGGAGTCTCAGCTGTGTTATCAGAGAAAAATTCTCGAGAGACCATTCTTGGGAAAGACATGAGAAAAACTATTCCCTGAGCACCTACTATGTGTCAGGCACCATACTGAGCACTTTCAGAAATGCTGCATTATTCAGTACTCAGAACTGCCCACAGAAGCATTGTTACTCCTGGGGAAGCTCAGAGAGGCTAAGGCACTAGCTGAGGTAACACAGCCAGGAAATGGCAGATTTGAGGTCAAGTGTTCTTTCTGTGGCCAAAGGCATCTTTTTAAGGCCCTGCATATATAGCCATCAGCCAAGGAACCCAGAGTGTCTGAAGAATGACCCTAACACCCTAACCAATAGAACTCTCCAGAAGCCTTCCCCCATGGGCTCTGAACAGTCTAAAATGCTACCACATTCAACAGGTAAGCAGCTTAGCACTGGGGACTAAGGGCACAGGCCACATGCAGACATCTCAGATGGAGGAGGCTTGGACATCACTGAACCCAACCCTTCAATCCACAGGAAGCGCACAGAGGCCCAGAGGGGGCAGGGTACTTGCCTAGGGCCACAGAGCAGTTAGGAACAGGGGTGTGGTGGGGACCAGGAGTAAAAAATGCAAGCCCTAAGGGGAACGGGGAGGGACAGCCAATGCCCTCTGGGGACATCTGGCCCTTCCCAGCCTCACGTCAGACAAAACTGGCTGCGGGCCAGCCAGCCCGAGGTGCCCAGTGGCCTCGCCTGTTTAGGGTAACAGCCTGCTTATGGATGGGGACATGCAGGGACAGTGTATGGCCAGGGCACCCTTCCCTGGAATGTTGAGGCCCATGGCCCTGGCTGCTTGGTGCCCCCCCCCCAAGTTGGGAAATGGCAGTGGGGACTGTGAAGTACCTGTGCCCGAGCTCGTGAGCCACCGTGAAGGCCAGGGGCAGGCCTGTGTCCTCGTTAATGCTGCAGCTGCGGTGCGGCTGGCACATGCCCGCCACGTGGGACAGGCCCAGGGTCTCGCAGGGCCAGTTCATGGCTATACACAGGTCCTTCCTGCACAAGCACAGAGAAGTGGCCCTCAGGCTGGACAGGCCCCGTACCAGGCCAACCTGAGACCCGGGACCCCAGGGAGGGAGTGAAGAGGATGCTCGCCTCTTGCTCTGAGACGTTGGGCCTACACAGCAGCTGTTGGGCCAAAGCTGCCTTCCTTCATGCAGGCCTCACCGGACACTATTTGGGCCTGGGGAGTGGACCCCGCACAGATCTGCCAGAGCCCAGCAGAGAGAAAAAACTCCACGTGGAATTCAAAAACACTGCCTCTGAACAGAATGGCAGCTGAATGCATGTGATAAAACTGCACAGAACTAAACACATGCAAGTGCCTGCAACACTGGTGAAATCTGAGTGTGGCCTGTGCGTGGATCTGTGCCCATTCCTGGTGGGTTTCACATCACAGTGATGCGAGATGTTACCCTGCGGCACTGGGCGAGGGTACAGTGTCTCTCTGCATTATTTCTGACAACTGCATGAGAATCCACAATTATTTCCAAATAGAAAGATCTGCCCGAGTGCTGATGAACTCCCCGCAGAAGGAGGCTCCCAAGAGCAGGCCTGGGCTCCCTGAGGGCGGCTCCCCGAGCTGGCAGCACCTGGTGAGCAGGATGGCAGTGTCGTGGTGCAGTGGGTGGGCATCCCCCTTCATGTTGATGCTTTTCTGCCACCTGCAGAAGCTCTTCAGGGTGTTATCTGCATGGTGTGTGACTTTTAGGTCCTCCTGCGGGCAGAGAGCATGGCCATTCGTGCCTGCCACTGAGCTCCAAAGGCTCGGGCTCAGACACAGACATCCAGAGGGGGCAGCGGGAAGACAGCAGCCAGCCTGACCAGCCCTTCCTCCCGCAGGCATCTCCTGGGGACGCCTGAGAGGCAGCCTGCAGAGACTGGGAGTGACGGGTGACACTGACTGGACCGCGAAGGCTCTCCTCTGCCTTCCACACACAGACAGTGTGGGCACATGGCCTCTCACCTGGTCATCTTCCAGCAGGATCAGGCGCACGATGGTGATGTGGATGGGGTTCCCGATGCTGGGGTCGTGGAAAAGGCCAGCCACCTGCTCGGGGAAGGGGGTCAGGCTGTCACCCTGTATCTAGGATACGGGCAGACACCGCCCACCACCAACCTGCAGCCATGTTCATATGAAGGAGAGCTCCGTGGTGCACGCGGGCTGCACACACACCTTCCCAACCATCATGAGGGGCTCCCCGCTCAGCTCAGGAGAGGAGGCCACCCCCAAAGATGGAAGGTATACAAGGTGCAGGGAACAGGCAGGGAAGGCCATCTGCTCTTTTAAATCTTCCTCAGAACAAGAAAGGCCAGCCCACAACTGAGGACAGGCGTCAGGTTTCCAGAGCGCAGAGATGACGGGACAAGCCAGTAGTGAGTTGGCTTCTAGCAATTCCTTCAAGAAAAACAGTATTCAAATAGAAATGGACCAAACACACTCCATTAAGAGGGCACAAAAGCCCCTAATAATGGGGATGAATTACCACATTTCCCCACATATAAGACACTCCCATGTATAAGATGCACCTTAATTTTGGGGCCTGAAATTTGAAAAAAAAATGTATTACATAAAGTTATTGAACTCAAGTTTTATTCATCATAAAATTCATCAACTCCTCATCACTGTCAACACTCCCATCCATTAGCTTGTCCTCATCTGTGTCTGACGATGAGTCACTGTCTTCAACAATGAGCGTAAAAACAAGCGCGAAAAAGTGGGAAATGCAAGTAAAACAATCTACAACCACTGTATAAGACACACCCAGTTTTTAGACCCCAGATTTTTCGAATAAAGGTGCATCTTACACATGGGGAAATAGGGTAGTTTCAGAACCCAAGTTGGGACCGTGAGGACCATGACAGAATGGCCTCTGACCGCCACCATACAGAGTGGAACCTGGAGCCCCTGACCACCTTCCCTCTTCCATATCCAACCAAGTCTGCCTCTAAATTTGTTTGCATCTGTCTCCTCTCTCCATTTTTACTACTACTGCCCAGTCCAAGGCACCAGCATCTCTGGTCTGTCCCACTCTTGGTCTCCTAGTGAGTGTCCCCATGTCCTCCGTGGGGACCTGCAGCCTACCATCTCAGCCTGTTGTTGAAATGCAAACCCAAGCATACTGCATCTTTATTCCAGGCAATACTAGCTCTCCACTGTCTACAGGTAAGGCCAAAAGTCCCGGGCCTGCCCACCTCTCTGGCCTCCTCTACTTTCCCCGTGCCCCGTCGCTGCTCCCTGGCTCCAACCACTCTGGCTTTCTTTCAGAATCCCATGATTTTTTTCCTACCACAGGGCATTTGCAGATACCCTCAGCCTGGAACACCTTCCCTCCCATCTTTCCCAACTCCTCTCTCCTTCTCAGCTCTCAACCCTCCATCCTGTCTTCTGGGGGGAGGGGACTTATTCTATTGAACACTCCCAAAGCACCATGACTCTTGCACCTTCACATTTGTCAAGGTGATAGTGTTTCATGAAGGTCTCTGTCCCTCATCAGACCATAACTTTATGGAGACTGGGGCCATGTCTGTATGGGGTCCATCTTACAGCCCAGGAATCTGCCACCTGGATGGGCACTCAGGAAATATATGTTGAATGAAGAAATAGATCTTTGATGCTTGCTAAGTATTGCATGATCTCATTTTAAAGAAACAGTGGGAAATGAGAAAAAAATATCCTAAAGAAAGTTATGTGAAAAGGTCTCCCAGAGTACAAACAGGTGAACTAGGCAGCAGCCCCCACACAGGGCTCTGCAGGACAAAAAGCCCTTTCGGATCGGCCTGACAACTGGCCCACCCCACACCCTGCGGTAGGGTCGGGCACCCTCCATTGGTATGTAACACCCCCACTGCCTCCCTGTAAGTATGGGAGCACAGCAGGTGTTGGGAGACACTGGCAGGAGGCACAGTCACATCTGGTTGACAAACTCAACTGGGGATGTTAATGGCCTAAGGTCAGTGTGGGTGTTTCCACTGGATAAGTGACACAGCCAGCTTGGGTCCTGGCAGCAGGTAGAGGCTGCCCCCCAGATGCCAGTTGAGCCAGTGAGCTGGGTGACACCCAGGGGAGTCCTCACAGCAGCCCCCAAAGCCCCACCCATGCCCAGTTCTCTCCCACAGACTTCTTTTTTTTTATTTTTTATTTATTCATTTTTAGAGAGGAGAGAGAGAGGGAGAGAGAGACAGAGAGAGAGAAGGGAGGAGGAGCTGGAAGCATCAACTCCCATATGTGCCTTGACCAGGCAAGCCCAGGGTTTCGAACCGGCGACCTCAGCATTTCCAGGTCGACGCCTTTTTATTCACTGCGCCACCACAGGTCAGGCTCCCAGGGACTTCTTGTACTGAAGAGCTGGAGACTGTTCTCCTGCCCGGGGCCTGGGCCTGGGGGCTAGCCTGCCACGCTTTCTGCCCTACGCCCACCATTTGCACCCCACCAATGCCACCCCTGACAGCTCTCACCACCGCGACTGCCTGCATCCTCACCATGTTCATGATGGTCAGCACATATCTCTCAACATGTGGCTGTCCATGGTATTCCACCATTTTGGCATCAGCTACCACCAGGGTCTCCACCCACTTCTCTTTACTGACTGAGCGCTGGTTTAGACGCCGCGGCCGCCGCTGCTGCCTCTGCCGCTGCTCCCAGTGCTCCCGCCGGGACTCCTGCTCCACGGATGCTGTGGGCCCTGGACGGGGTGGGGTGAGTTGTCTGATGTGCCAGGGGTACATGCCTCAAGGGCCTCTCCTTAGCAAACTCTCAAGGACAGCGCTGGGACCAGAAGCCTGGACTCCCATGGTATTCTGCCCTGATCTGTGCCATGTGACCCTGGGGATCACCTGCTACATGTAAGAATACTCAGATCAGCCTCAAGGATGACCTCAGGGGCAAATAAAATGGTGGGCACGACATAGTAAAGCACTGTGCCCATGTGAGGGGAGGACCTGGCCCTGTTGCCCCATGTGGCTGCCCCACAAGCGGTTAGTGCATCCCAGCACATGCAGACCTCCAGAGGCCTGCTGCTCTGCGCCAGGCTGAGGATCAGGGAGGATTCACAACTATGCAGCTGGGGAAACTGAGGCCAAGAAGCATTTATTTGTTCCAGCAGAATCCCTGAGCTGTGGCAGCTTATGAGGTTGGAGTGCCAGCAAGTGGTCCTCAAGCCCCAGGAGCCATCGGCAGACAGCTCCACGCCTGCACTGGCAGACACATTAGGTCCCCAATACCAGAGGTCAGTTATTCTGGGGTGGGACCTGAGTGGGGAGAAAAGGGAGGCTCCGGGCTAGCTGCCTGCTGGGGTGCTTATGGCCCAGCCTTGTCTGGAGACAGGAGAGTAATGATTAGCAGAGCTGGAGGTACCGCAGGCCATGAGTAGCGAGGGGGCAGAGAGACACCAAGCCCTGAGGTGAGAGGCAAGCGAGGTGGTGGCGAGAGGAGTTGATCCAGGGGATAAACTGGGACATGCCTAAGAGGCCTCAGGCTGGGGCACACTTGGAGGGCAAGGCTATGATGTATCTGTTGGTCTGTCCATATCCTTTTGGTCCAAGGGAAGCTAAGCATGGGAATGGTGAGGGAGGCTTCCAGAAAGAACCTCCTTGCCCCATGCCCATCCTCCTGCCCTGTAGCTGGTGGCTGAGGACCATACCTTGCACTCCACAGGTGCCTGGAGCCTTGGATTTGTCCTGCTCTGCCCATATCTTGGGGGCTTGCCGCTTGTAGACCACATGGGGCTGGGCCCGACCGGGCCGGGCTGGTACACCTTCCATGGGCTCAATGAAGTAGTCTTCGTCAGAGAGCTGGAACACACCTTTCTGGGGAGAAGCTCCAGGTTACAGGGGATCACTGGCCCAGCTGCTCCTCTCCCTGTCCCACCACCCTGCTGACCCCAAATGCCCTGGGCCTTTGTTCATGCTGTGCCCTCTGCCTGGAATGTCCTTTCCTGCCATTTCATCACACAGCCAAAGGCTTCGAGGCTGAAGCTCTGCCACACATCCACCCCATCAAATCTAACAAGACAGTGCCTTTCATGTAGTCCCTGCAGCTATGCTGACGGGCAGCCCAGGCTCCAGTCTTCAGGCCATTCTGTGCCTTCTCTGGAGATACTCACAGCCTGCAGGGCATCCTGTTCCCTGGTGGCAGGGCCTGCCAGGAAATGAAAACTCACACCTCAAAGGAAGAGGGCTCAGTGGCTTTCTGAGCTACCTAGTCTGCACAAACCACACACCGTGGTTCTCAAAATGGGTCTCTGAACCTGCATCTCCAAGTTTGGGACCCCATCCGGACACTGTTTTAACATGGCATGTGGGTGATTCTAGCTTAAACTAAAGTTTAGGAACCCAACCCTCATGAACAAGGAGACCTTAGTTCTCCCATTTTACAGGGATGGCTACTGAGGCTGGGAGAGGAGGGGTGAACTGGCCAAAGCCACTTGGGGAGTCCGAGGTGAGCCTGGGCACTCACCAGGCCGTCGCAGGCGCTGATGGCCGCCATGCCACCCTCCAGCTCGGGGTCCTGCACCTCGCCCAGCAGATGGCAGGCGGACACGCGCGTACGGATGTGCGCGCGCCCCAGGCCGCCGTGCCGCCGCGTCTCGCTCACGAAGCCCGGCGCCAGCAGGTGAGTGTTGGCCGCCAGGTGGAAGCGCAGAGCGCGCCCGCGGAACTGCAGCTCGTAGAAGGCGCGTATGGCCCGGTGCGCAGACAAGGCCCGCTTGCGCAGCGCGCGGGGCCACAGCTCGTAGGACAGGAAGACGCCCCCCGCGTCTACGCGCACAGGGTGCACAATGTCCAGGACCTCCTGGCCCTCGGCAGCTGGTCCTGCTGGGAGAAAATGGTGCGGTCGCCCAGGACCAAAGTGTGGGGATTCACATCCCTACTGTGCCCCCACTAGCTCTGCAGAAGCCTGACTCGCGTCCAGTCTACCTCCTGCCGAGTGCCCTGGCCACACCAGTGGGGTACCCCCTGCTGAGGACATCCTCCCATTGCCCACCACGGCCCGGGGCGGCCCCCAGGTACATTACTGCAAGAACATGCTCCTGGACGCAGGAGGCAGGGCCTGCTGGGCTGACTTGCTGTGTGACTCTGAGCACATCTCCCCCATCTCTGGTTTTTAGGAGAACAACTGTGCAAGGGTTTTCCAGACTTCTCAGGTAAGAATTCAGTAGAAACCAATTCCCATGCCCTGTCCCAGAGGCACTGAATCAGCATCTCCAGGAAACCCGACCAGGAAGCTGTGTTTTGAGCAAGTCTCAGGGAAGTTGGGAAATTCCGAACTGGGAATTAATCTGGCTGAATTTCAGCAACACCTGGAGAACCATGAGAGGCTGCAGGTGCCCAGCACTAGCCCAGAGTGCTGATCCCACAGGTCCAGGGCTCTGGGGCCCCAGAATTGGTATTTTCCATATTTCTCTAAAACTTCAGGGGATTCCGATGTAACCATTTCAAGGCCTGGCATTTGGAAGCCACTGGGCTGGGTAATTTAAGGAGACTTCTTGCTCTGACATCCTAAAAGGGAATTTGGGACTGCAACCCCCACAACACAGGCTGCAGACTTGTTTTTTGTCAGTTTATTGACTTATTTTGAGGGGGTATTTATTTTGGCTGATACAAATATTGAAAAGTATAATTAGTCATCAATGTTTAAAAATCACATGAGCTTGTACCAAAAAAAAAAATCTCAATTTTCAGTTTGCCTTGAAAATTGTTATCTATTCATGTCAGGCCTAAATTCCCACTCGTCAGAAGCAGCCCTATAAAGAGGGCTTGTGTTCCCCGCAGTCCCTGTTATATTCCAACACGACAGCTAAATGTATATAGGGTGCCCTCTAGCCTCACACATGTATTTCATTCCGTACAGAACCAAATCTCTAACAAAATGGGAAAACAAGAGATAGGCAAAGAGGCCCCATGTTTCAAGGAAAGCCTCCCCACCAGCCTTGTTTTTGTTCATTTAAGTTACCTGCCTTGTCCATGGCATTTGGTGTTGTGAGGGAGTATGAGGTTTCCCAAAGTCCAGGAAAGTGTATAGGACACCGTTGTGGCCCTCAAAATAGAGAAATGGATGCCAGGCTCTCATGGTCTTCAACCCTGGCACAGTGCTGAGAGGGTACAAGTGAGAGGAGTGGGCACCCACAGATGAATGGGGCTGAAGAAAAGCTTTGTCAGCCCTTGCCAGTGGCTCAGTGGATAGAACACTGGCCTGGTATATGAAACTCCCAGGTTCAATTCCTGGTCAGGTCACACATGAGAAGTGACCATCTGCTTCTTACTCCTTTTTTCTCCCTCTTCTCTCCCTCTTCCCCTCCCTCAGCCAGTGGCTTGATTGGTTCAAACGTGGCCCTGGGTGCTGAGGATAGCTCAGTTGGTCTGAGATTGTCAGCCTCAGGCACTAAAAATAGCTTGATATTTGAGCATTGGCCCCAGATAGGGTTGCTGGGTAGATCCTGGTTGGGGCACATGTGGGAGTCTGCCTCACTATTTCCCCTCCTCTCACCATAAAAAAAAAAGAAAAAGAAGAAAGAGAAAAAGAAAAGCTTTGTCAAAGGAGGCACATGTGAGATGTTTCTTGATATAAGGCAGTGGTAGGCAAACTCATTAGTCAACAGAGCCAAATATCAACAATACAATGATTAAAATTTCTTTTGAGAGCCAAATTTTTAAAACTTAAACTATATAGGTAGGTACATTCCTTATCCAGGTAGCACCCGCACGTGGTATTTTGTGGCAGAGCCACATTCAAGGGACCAAAGAGCCACATGTGGCTCATGAGCCACAGTTTGCCGACCACTGAAAGTTACGTTTTGTTTTTTAAAGGGGGAGGAGCAGGAAGCATCAACTCCCATATATGCCTTGACTGGGGAATCCCAGGGTTTCGAACCAGCAACCTCAGTGTTCCAGGTCAACGCTTTAACCCACTGTGCCACCACAGGTCAGGCTGAAAGTTACATGTTTATTTTTTTTTTATTTTATTTATTCATTTTTAGAGAGGAGAGAGACAGAGGAGAGAGAGACAGAGAAAGAGAAGGGGGGAGGAGCTGGAAGCATCAACTCCCATATGTGCCTTGACCAGGCAAGCCCAGGGTTTCGAACCGGCGACCTCAGCATTTCCAGGTCGACGCTTTATTCACTGCGCCACCACAGGTCAGGCCAAAAGTTACATGTTTAAATGGGAAGATAAGGAAGTCATCTTGGTCATAGACCCCCAAGGATGGAGATAAAACTAGAAGTACGAGGACAAATAACAAGAAGGTAAGCATGGCCCAGGAAACCTGTGAAATGAGAGATGGTGGAGTCATAAAGCATTGTCAAAGGTGGGCTTTGAACAAAGGAACACCCAGTTCAGTCTCAACTTAGCCGCTTAATAATGTGTGACCTGGCCCTGGCTGGATAGCTCGGTTGGTTAGACTTAGAGCATGCATCATCCCGAAGCACAAAGGTTGTTAGTTGATCCCCAGTTAGGGCGCATACAGGAATGGATCAATGTTCTTGTCTCTATCTATCTATCTTCCTTCATCTCTCTCTAAAATCAATAAAATAAACATTAAAAAAATTAACATGTGGCCTGGAGGATGAGGACAGTCACAGCTACGTCTGCTAAGGCCAAGCTGAAGAACAGGGGCACTGATGCCATTGAAGCCTGCAGCACTGAATGTACTAGAGGAACAGGAGCTATGTGGCACATTCCACGTAACAGCAGTGTCCTCAGATGCGTGTGGGTGGGACAGGGAGGTCCATATGCAATGGGGAATCTGAGCCACTGAGGAGAAATAGTCTCCCAGATCTTAATAAAATGTACCTGGGGACATGCATTCCTGTTGAGAAATCCTGCTCTATACCTTGAGGCAACACTCCAAGACAGAAATTCAAGGTGAATTCTTGAGCTCAGAAATGTGACAGAGGTCAAGTAGAGGTATGCTGTAGGTCATAAGCATTAGGATTATCACATTGGAGAGCCAGTCTGCCAGCTGTAACACCCACCACTCACAGCCTCAGTTTCTCCATCTATAAAATGGATATGGCCCCGTTTCCAACTTCAGAAATTAATTTCAAAATAAAGAAGAGAATATAAATAAATAAATAAATAAAAATATATTAAAAAAAAAAGAAAAAAATGGATATGATAGTCATACCTACTCCCTTAGGTTGTGAAAATTAAATGGGTTAATATGTAAGGACTGAGAACAGTAGATGACACATAGCAAGTGTGAGCTAAGTATAATTGAAAATTAGCAAGAGAAGTTCTACAGTAAACTTAGCTATTTCTTAAAAACCCTGTTTTATCTCTTTGCCTAATGGCTTAATGAAATGTTTAAAAAAACCCCACAAACTTATGACTAACAAAATGTTACCATTTTTATTGCAACAATTTTTATTTTCTTGTTTTGTTCTGCATTAACTTTTTTTCTTTTTCTTTTTTTTTTTTACATAGGCAGAGATAGACAGGGACAGACAGACAGGAACGGAGAGAGAGATGAGAAGCATCAATCATTAGTTTTTCGTTGTGCGTTGCGACTTCTTAGTTGTTCATTGATTGCTTTCTCATATGTGCCTTGACCGCGGGCCTTCAGCAGACCAAGTAACCCCTTGCTGGAGCCAGCGACCTTGGGTCCAAGCTGGTGAGCTTTTTGCTCAAGCCAGATGAGCCCGCGCTCAAGCTGGCGACCTCGGGGTCTCAAACCTGGGTCGTTCTGCATCCCAGTGGGACGCTCTATCCACTGCGCCATCACCTGGTCAGGCTGCATTAACTTTTTTATAATCAACTTGTATTGTTTTGCCATTGAAATATTTTTAAAAGAGGGTCGAATGAGTTAAAAAGTAAACCATTCAGCCTGACCTGTGGTGGTGCAGTGGATAAAGCATTGACCTGGAACACTAAGGTCTCTGGTTCGAAACCCTAGGATTGCCTGATCAAAGCACATATGGGAGTTGATGTTTCCTGCTTCTTCCTCCCCTTCTCTCTCTCTCTTTTCTCTAAAATGAATAAATAAAATCTTTAAAAAAAAGAAAAATAAATAAACCATTCAGTGCCACCTATGATAGGGACGGGCCCCACTGGTGGCTGAAACCAGCACCTCCCAGTGCCAGCAGGGGGTATTGCAGGTTGTAGTCTAGAATGGGACATGGTGCATGTATGGGGCAAGCAGAGCTGACTTGGCACCAGAGCAGGGGCCATTCAGTGAGACTGCCAGTGGCCCATGGTTGTGTCTGTTCTGAATGGCAGGTGTTAAATGCTTTGAATATCACCCTTAGGTTACAGAACTGTCACTGTAGAGCTTCTACCAGAGAAATGCCAACATGCTGTGTAACCTTACCTCCCTATCAAGAACCTGCATTACAATCCAGCCCTTCAAATGACCTGCAGCTCCTGCCAAAGAGAAAAAATAATCATAGTATGTGTGTGTGTGTGTGTGTGTGTGTGAATGTGTGTGTAAAACACACATGGGCCTCACATGTGCAATTCAGCATTTTGGTGGGGACATTGCTGGGCCCTAGTCCCAGCAGCCCCAAGCCCTTTGATTTGTTACATTTTCCTAAAAGTGAGCCCAAGATGTGCTCTTTGGTCCCAAAGAAAGTATCATTCAGTGGGCAGATCCCCCAGGCTAGGTCTCCTAGGGCAACGCCAAAGAAAATGACAGAGCATTGTCCAGAGCACCTAGGTCACGGGTTCAATCCCTGGTCAGGGCACTTACCAGAAGCAATCCATGAGTACACAACTAAAAATGGAACAACTACTTAGAACAATGAGTTGGTGGCTTCTCTCTCTCTCTCTTTCTCTCCCTTTGCCACTTCCCAAATCAATGGAAAAAAAATAAAATATTAAAATATGCCAGACCTGTGGGGGCGCAGTGGATAAAGCGTCGATCTGGAACGCTGAGGTTGCCAGTTCAAAAGCCCAGGCTTGCCAGGTCAAGGCGCATGTGAGAAGCAACTACTATGAGTTGATGCTTCCCGCCCTTCCCCATCCCTCCCCTACCTTTCTCTCTTTCTAGGCTCTCTCTAAAATCAGTAAATAAAACCTTTCTAAAAATTAGAAAGAAAGAAAGAAAGAAAGAAAGAAAGAAAGAAAGAAAGAAAGAAAAAAGAAAAGAAAAAATGACAGAGAGCTCAGGACCTCGGTCAGAAACCCTGAGTGAGCAGAATGAGGAGGACCCCACTGCATTATCTATGAGGATTCCAGATACAGATACTCCACCCTGAGTGGGGGGGGGGGATAAGCTAGGAGAGGGTGCATCCCCTGCCTCCACCCCCAAATGGCAGCTCCCCGTGACAGGAAACACCAAAACTCCCTAATCATACTGGGTCTGCCTGGCAGATTAATAAAAATCATGGCCACCACATGGTCATTCACCATGTCACTCAATCCTCACAAGAGCCCTATGAGGTACAGTAGATGCCATAATCCCTACTTGACAAATGGGTGAATCGGAGGGCACAAGGATGGCCACACTCGTACATGGGCACCCCCCCCCCCATTCTTCCCACAGCTGCCAGGGTTTTTGGACCCAAGTCCAGGCTCAGGGACAGACCCCTGGGGAAACCACTGCCCTGCTCTGGCACGGGCACTGGTATCACCTGGTTCATCCTCACCCACCTTTGGGCAGCTGAGTGACCTAGCAGGTCACTCTTCCTGAACCTATTCCCTCAACGCAAAGGACTTTCTACTGCCTGCCTGGCAGGGTTGTTGTCCAGCTGATGAGAAATAACCAGGACGACTGGCACAAAGTAAATGTCCATTAAGTGTTTGTTTCTTCTCCACATCTGGACACACTGCTGCTCATGCAACTCCCTGGAACACTGCTTTCATCAGCTACTCCCCTCACTAGCTCCCCAACCACAATCTACTAGGGAGCAGGTCTACCTGACCCCAGCACGCAGGCCTAATCCAGCCCCCACCCCTGCACACCTTTCCAGCCCGAAGTTCATCGTCCTCCAAGCCCCGAAAGCTCAGGCCCTCCTCCCCTACAGACTCCCCCGACTGCCTCCCGCATAGCTCTCCGCACTGTCCCACCGGGCCCATCAGATCAGGAGCTCTCCAAGCACGGAACCAGGGTACTCCTACACCCCCAGCTCCTAAATCCCCAGGCCGGCTGCTCGGACGCGCTCGGAGCTCCGCGGCCAGAGGCTGATCGGAGGCCAGCCGGGCGCCTTCGCACTCGGGGGAAGGGGAGGCAGGAAGTGCAGGGCGGCGCGAGACCGGACCCGGGCCCGGGAGCAGTTCAGAGGCGGGAGGCATTTGGGGGGCCGCGAGGACCGCAGTGCTTCGCACTCCGCTTTCTACATAAGCGCACGGAGGATGGTGAGAAACCGACTCCGCGTGTAGACCGCGCTCTGTCCAGCTCCGACAAGAGACCCGGACAGGGACGCACACTGCTGCGCCCGATGTGGGGACACTGGAGCCCAAAGAGCAGAGGGACTTCTTCCCGCACAGGCAGGGCCGATAGCGGAGTCGGGAGTCTGGAGGGCCCTCGACCCCACCCCAATGCCTCACACCCGGGGGCAGCGGGGGCGGGAGCGGAGTCTGCAGAGCAGAGAGGGGCCGAGCCGAGGCGGGGGATCGGGGCGGCCACCCACCTGGTGCGGTTCCGGGGGCGCCGGGCGCCAGCGCGCACAGCAGCAGGAGGAGGGGGCGCAGCGGCGCGGGGCTGCGGGCATCGCGGGGGACCGGGTCGGGCATGCCGGCCACCCACGCGCTGGTCCGCGCGTTCGCTCCTGCCGGGTCCTGGGTCCAGCTCAGGACATACCCGGCCGCGCGCGTGCAGCTGCGGGTCCGGCCGGACTCGGCCCGCGCGCAACAAAGACTGGAGGGCCCGCCCCCCGGACGCCGCGGAGGCGAAGAAAAGACTAGGGAGCGAGAAAGGGCGAAAGAAAGAAAGAAAGGAGGTGGGTGGAAGGGAGGGAAGGAGGAGCGGGCGCGGCCGCCGGCCCCCGCCCCGCCCCGGTCTCCTGCCCCCGCCCCGGCCGCCGCGTCCCTCCCCGCCGGCCTCTTCGGCCTCTCACGCCCTGGCCTCGCCGCCGCTCCTGGGGCAGCGTTCCCGCAGCACCCCTGACTTAACACCCGAACGCCCGCTGGGCCGAGGGCGCCCTCTGGTGGTGGAGCTCAGCCGGTTCTCCGCTCCTGGGCGCCCAGAGACCCCTCAAAGAATCTG
Organism: Saccopteryx leptura; assembly: GCF_036850995.1. Taxonomy (NCBI): domain Eukaryota; kingdom Metazoa; phylum Chordata; class Mammalia; order Chiroptera; family Emballonuridae; genus Saccopteryx; species Saccopteryx leptura. The sequence continues at coordinate 43,045,061 of NC_089515.1, read as the reverse complement.
GAATTTCCGGAATTCCTGCCTTGTCCCTAAGCTGTACTCGTGGAAGCGCCCCTCGGTGTGCGCCCTGGTCCAGCAGGCCTGCCCCTCCTAGGAATGGGCCGCGGAGGCCTCCTGGGGCTCCGGGGTATCCCAGCGGTGCAGCAGAGGCTCCAAGGCCAGTTCCAGAGAGAGGCCTGGCCCTCTCGCAGTGGGCAGCCTTTTCCCACGCAAGGCGGAGCCCCCAATTCCTTATCTCCAAGTGTCTGCGTGGAGCTAGGCCGGTGCCCACAGATTCTCAGCAGGGCCCCTTTGGGAGTCTGGAGTTCCGCCAACCCCGGCCTCATATCCCAGGTCAGCTTCTGCTAAAACCTTCTGCCATTTGTTCTGCTGCTGCTTCAGCCCTACCTCTGCCTCCTACCCCTGCCGCCGCGCCCCTAAGGAACACTCACCTTCCATCTCCTGATTTACCAGAAGGACCTCCTCTTCTTATTCCTCAGGACCAGGACTACTGTGGTCAGCTGAGCCACCCTGACCCTTGGCCAGCCTCTGTGTAGCTTCTACACAGTGAAGCCCACAGTCTTCCTCATTGTCGGATCTCTTATGCACTTCCTCTCATTCCAAGAGCTTCACCCCAAGCCCTTCTGCCCTCCTGGGGGATACATGGAGCATCTGGCCATTCAGTTTCTTGTCTTCATTTATGGTGGCCTTTCACTCCACCCCAGCCACTGACTTTCAGGGCCACATCGTAGGCTATTCCATACACAACTCCCGCACCTCTGAAATCCTAAAGTCAGATGCCCCACTCTCAGACCAGACCCTGCCACCTTTCCTGCACTCCCCAAACCCTCACAGTCACACCATGTATTTTTCTTCCTCCAATCCCTTGTCACCTTCCTCTTCTCCCCACCTACTGGCCCCTCCTGGCTTCATCTACTTCCCTCCTTAGCTGTATTTACCACTCTGTCCCTGGACCCTAACCAGCCATCTTCCATTTCTTCTGGGCCCCTAAGTTGGCCTTGCTGCCCAGTGATGGGGACAATTCAGGCCACCACATCCTGCCACACACACCACTACTCCTGCACCCAGTATCTGTAAGTGGAAGCCACAGATTACTCCTCCCTCTGAATATAATGGAGTAGTCACCCACCCTCCAGCAATCAGAAACAAATGCTTCTACCAGGGCTCTTTGTCTCCCCTTCTTGCCTTTCCAAGGACCCTGCTCTAGGTGTTCCCCTTTTTCCTTGGTCTCCACTGGCTCCTGACCTTCAGTCTGAAAACATCTGGTCTCCCACCTATATAAAACACTGACAGTCCTGGCCAGATAAACTTTATTGGTTAGAGCAGTGGTTCTCAAAGTGTGTGCCAGGGCACACTGGTGCGCCCTAGAAGATTCCCAGGTGCGCCCTATGGTATTCCAGAGAAATATGTGTGTGTTGGGGACCAAAAAACCAACAGGGTTTTTGGAATTTAGACATTTGGGGGACAGAGGTGTGAGGAATTGGCTGTAAGCTGACAGTCTGCCCAACCCCCCACCTCACTTGCCTGATTAAATTGCAAAAGGCTGTTAAGCTGTGGTGCTGGATTGTTTACACTACCCCCATGTTCCCTGGATAGACTGGAGGCAAGTTTCTTCTATCCTTTGTTTGGTGTAAAGTTAAGATGATATATATGGTGGGGGTTTTCTGCACTCAACACAATTAAGAGTAAAAAGAGAGAAATTCTTCAATGTATTGATGAGGAAATGAGAATTTGCCTTTCAAATATATGCCCAAACATTGAAGAAATTGCTGGACACATCAGGTTCATATTTCTCATAAACACAAGAATGAAAAAAAATTAACACACTTGTGCTGGGACCTGCTGAATTTACTAAATCTTACTAAGAATGTATCTATATATATATATATAAATAACTTTTTTGTCATTTTTTTTATTTTTAACCCCTTTTTTGCAAATTCTAAAAAGCATAACTCAAAAAATGTAACATAAAAATGTTTTTTAGCCCTGGCCCGATAGCTCAGTTGGTTAGAGCATCATCCTGACACACAAAGGTTGAGGGTTTGATCCCCGGTCAGAGCACATACAGGAACAAATCAATGTTTCTCTCTCTTTCTCTCTCCCTTCCTCTCTCTAAAATAAATCAAATTTCTTAAAAAAAAAAAAATGTTTTTTAGTGTCAGAATAAATTTAATTTTGTCATATTTATTTTATTTACTTACCATAAAAGCATGCTTGGACTTTTTTTTTCTTTAATATTTGACTTATTATATTTCTCAGGAATTTGTAGATAGTGTGCCTACAATTATTTGTAGGATTTTAAATGCACCCTGACTTCAAAAAGTTTGAGAACCACTGGGTTAGAGCATCATCCCAATATGCCAAGTTTATGGGTTCGATCCTCAGTCAGGGCACATACAGGAATAGATTGATGTTTTTCTCTCTCTGTGTGTGTCTCTCTCTAATCAATAATAATAATAATAATAATAATAATAATAATAATAAAAGATACTCCAGCTTGAGCACAGGCTCATCTGGTTTGAGCAAAAACCCACCAGCTTGAACCCAAGGTCGCTGGCTCAAGCAAGGGGTTACTCAGTCTGCTGAAGGCCCATGGTCAAGGCACATATGAGAAAGCAATCAATGAACAACTAAGGTGTTGCAATGCGCAACGAAAAACTAATGATTGATGCTTCTCATCTCTCCGTTCCTGTCTGTCTGTCCCTGTGTATCCCTCTCTCTGACTCTCTGTCTCTGTAAAAAAAAAAAAAAAAAAAGATACTGACAGTACCCCTCTATAAACAGGTGGCCCCTCTAGTTCCCACCCCACATAGACACATGCCGCCAACCACTAACGTGCACATACTGTATGTTTTCATTTATACGCAATACAAAAAGGCCAAACAAATCTGTGCTGTTAGAAGTGAGTCTGGTGGTTACCCTGGGAGGAGAGGGCTGCTAATTGTCTGGTTTTTATTGTTTTTTGTTTTCTTGTTTGTTTTTATTTATTGATTTTTAGAGAGAGAGAAGAAGGGAGAGAGATAGAAAAAACATTTATGCCATCATTGGTTCATTCTTGTTTGTTGCCTTGTATCAATATATTCACTATGGGGAGGGTATTCAGCAAAACAGCAGACAGCTTGACCTCTCAATAATAACAACAAGAAGAAGGGGAAGGGGCAAGGTTCCACAGCAGGTGGAACTGAGAGCTTTCTCTAATTACCTTGGTAAATTCTCCCAGGACTCTGTTATCATTATCTTCCTTCACAAATGGACAAGGTGAATTGATTAGCCCCAGGACACACAGCTGGTTAGTGACACAAAGGGGACTGCAGTCTCCTCTTCACACCCTTCAACCCATCTTCCCTTCCTTGAGTCTCCCTCCTGACCTATCGTTGTCTTATTTCTGTAGGCCTAATTGTAAAGTAATATGTAAGTGTATATAGTTCTATTTGAAAGTCTGATTCTTGTTTTACTTTATTTTTTCTTTCTCATTTTATAAAAAATATAACCTTTTAATGATTATGCAAGTATATGCACATGGGTTTTAGAAAGTTAGAAAATAAAGACAAGCAAATTTATTTATTTATTTTTTAAGTGAGAGGAGGGAACATAGTGAGACAGCAAATATTTTTTAAAGTAAAAACAGAATTCTTACCACTCAAGTATCAAACATTAATACCTTAATATATGGCCTTCTTTTTACTAAGTGAGAGATTACTTTTATTTACAGTCTGCTCTTTTTTGTGTGTATGGCAGAGACGGGGAGAGTCAGAGAGAGGGACATATAGGACCAGACAGACAGGAAGGGAGAGAGATGAGAAACATCAATTGTTTGTTGCGGTTCCTTAGTTGTTCATTGATTGCTTTCTCATATGTGCCTTGACCCAGGGGGTAGGGCTACACCAGACTGAGTGACCCCTTGCTCGAGCCAGTGACCTTAGGCTCAAGCTGGTGAACCTTGCTCAAACCAGATGAGCCTGTGCTCAAGCTGGCAAGCTTGCGGGTCTCGAACCTGGGTCCTCTACATCCCAGTCTGATGCTCTATCCACTGCGCCACTGCCTGGTCAGATGAGTCTGCCTTTTTTTTTTTTTTTTTTTTTTTTTTTTTAGTCTGCTCTTTTTAAAAGATTTTATTTATTGGCCCTGGCCGGTTGGCTCAGTGGTAGAGCATCAGTCTGGCATGCAAGGGGTCCCAGGTTCAATTCCCGGCCGGCCAGGGCACACAGGAGAAGCGCCCATCTGCTTCTCTACCCCTCCCCCTCTCCTTCCTCTCTGTCTCTCTCTTCCCCTCCTGCAGCCAAGGCTCCATTGGAGCAAGGATGGCCCGGGCGCTGGGGATGGCTCCTTGGCCTCTGCCCCAGGCGCTAGAGTGGCTCTGGTCACGGCAGAGCGACGCCCCCTGGTGGGCAGAGCGTCGCCCCCTGGTGGGCGTGCTGGGTGGATCCCGGTCGGGCGCATGCAGAGTCTGTCTGTCTCTCCCAGTTTCCAGCTTAGGAAAAATACAAAAAAAAAAAAAAAAGATTTTATTTATTAATTTTAGAGAGTGGGGGAGCAGGAGGCACCAACTCCCATATGAGCCTTAACCAGGAAAGCCCAGAGTTTCGAACTGGAGACCTTAGCATTCTGGGTTGTCGCTTTTATCTACTGTGCCACCACAGGTCAGGCCAGTCTGTTCTTTTCAATCATCTCCACTTTTTCATTACGGTAAATTTTCATCTCATCTAATATTCAAAATATATTCAAATTTCCCAGTTGACCCCAAAATGTCTTTTATAACTGGTTTACTCAGAACAGTATCCAATCTGGGATCACCTATTCCATCTGATTCTTATGGTTGGCTGTCTCTTTTAATCTAACAAAAGTCATTTTTTAAAAGCTTTTTTTACTTTATTTATTGATTTTTTACAGAAAGGGCAGAGAAAGAGAGAGAAGGGAGAAAGGAGTAGGAAGCATCAACTCTTAGGAGTTGCTTCTCATATATGCCTTGACCAGGTAAGCCTGGGGTTTTGAACCAGCAACCTCAACATTCCAGGTTAACACTTTATCCACTGCTCCATCATACATCAGGTACAGAAGTCATTTCTAAAAAGATAATAGTTGTTTAAAATACCAGGCCAATCATCCTGCAAAATTTTTCACCTTCTAGTTTTGTGTTATTGCTTCCTCGTGGTGTCATTTATCTGTTATGTACCCTCATCCCTGTCTGTATCCTGTGAAACATTTTTTGGCTAGAATAAATAATTGCCATTGATCTTGTGTACTTCATATAATGTTACTAAAGGCACACTATCTTGCTGAATATTAGTAGACCGCTAGCAAAACTCAGGTTAATTTTTCAATTAGGTTAGTGGCGGCTGAGTCCCCCCAGAAACACTTAAATTGTCGCTCCCACCTAGGCCTTGTAGTGATGAAGTAACCTATTAGTGTTAGTTTGACCCTGGTGAATATCCAGTTCCTCACCAACTATTAATGTAATGGTTTAACCAGTTGATCGTAAATTAGGCTTTTTCTAATTCTACACGTTTTTGTTTTCATTTTTTCCCCTACAAAGTAGAGCACTTCCTCATCAACTGGGACTACTTGGTGATTGGGAACTAAAGTGCCTATTAGAAAAGCAAAATAAATATTTAATTTTTCGTTTTAGTGAAGATAGTCTTTTATTTATTTATTTATTTATTTTTTATTCATTTTTAGAGAGGAGAGAGGGAGAAGGAGAGAGAGGAGAGACAGAGAGAGAGAAGGGGGGAGGAGCTGGAAGCATCAACTCCCATATGTGCCTTGACCAAGCAAGCCCAGGGTCTCGAACCGGCGATCTCAGCATTTCCAGGTCGACCCTCTATCCACTGCGCCACCACAGGTCCGGCGAAGATAGTCTTTTAATAATGCCCCTCCCCCACTCGGAGATGCTAAGTCTGTAGGATAACCATCTTTCCTTTCAGTTTTGTGTGTGGCAAACGCTGTTTGCTATTTTCAATAGCAAAATTTCAGAGTCTGCTTTAGCTTTTTAATCGTTTTATGTTGTGTGAACAGTAGGGCATGGCTAAGTTGAACCACCGTTGGGCCCTAGAAAAACCCCAGGAACCTCAAAGCCATACGGGGCAGAGAGGTCAGCTCTGTAGGCATGCTCTGAATTCGGGTCTTTTCTGGAAGGACGGCGGACTTTCCTACTTCTGTATTCTGCACGTTGTGTCGGGGACACCCTTGGTCCCCGCAGCGGGTGCATGCTCCGCCTGGGATATCTGTGGCAACCCGGAACCACCGGCTTGAGTCCTGTCTCAACCGGAGTCCGGGACCACCTGCACCCACCGCGCCCTCGCTGACCGCTAGAGGGCCGGTTGTGGATTTTACTAATCAGTAAATTGGTGCGCACTTAACCATACATAAAATACGTTTGAGAGTAGAGGGAAAGTTTATCCCTGTAAAATGTAATTTAATATAAAACGTTAATCTCTGAGCAAAGTGACACAACCTCTTTACTTTGAAGGGATCTAGAAAAAAGGGCAACTTCCGACTGCCCGGCTAGCTCAGTCGGTAGAGCATGGGACTCTTAATCCCAGGGTCGTGGGTTCGAGCCCCACGTTGGGCGGCTCTTTTACTCTTTTTTTTTTTTTTTTTTTTTTTCCCCTTCCCCAGTTCGATCTCAGACTTTATCCGGAGTTTCTTATTTTCAAACAATTCAGAACACAAAACACTATTAAGCCTGAACTGGTTAAAAGGGGAAACCATGAAACTAGAGAGCAACTTCATTTTACAAATACACGGTTAAAGGTTCTTTGATAGAAAACTATTTGTTATGGAGTGGCTTATTGAAGGGCAGTGTAAAAACTAAAGGTCAGGGAGTAAGAAGACCTGAATATTTATGAAATTGTGAATTTCATAAATTTTGCTGAGGTGATCTCGGTGAAAATATTAGGAATGTGCATTTTTGAATTAGTGATTCAAACTGAAATTTTTCCTTCAGCCATTTTAGTCTTTTTTTAAAGACTTCCTTTATTTATTTTAGAGAGTTAAGAGGAGCAGGAAGCGTCAACTCCTATATGTGCCTTGACCAGGCAAGCCCACGGTTTTGAACCAGAAACCTCAGTGTGCTCGCAGCTCAATGCTTTATCCACTGTGCCACCACAGGTCAAACTGATTTTGGTCTTAAAACACCTCCCAAAGCAAATAATTATATTCTCCTAAAATAACTCAATTTCTTGGGGCAGAACATTGCTTTTATGTTAACAGCTGTGAGTTCTTTTCTTGTCTTATATATTTTCTATAATTACCAGCAATTTTCAAACATTCTCCACAATTACCATATGTTATATCATCAATTCAGGACACAATTTCTGACTTTGGAAGAAACACATGGAAATTTTCAGAATCAGAAATAAAGGTCCCTAAATACTGCTTTTATTACAGAGGCGTACTTCCAGTGGTGGGATTCAGCTGGTTCGCCCAGGTTCAGCAGAACCGATACCTACGTAATTTTTTCGAGTTCGGCGAGCTGGTTGTTAAAAACCGGTTGTTTCGCCTGACCTGTGGTGGCGCAGTGGATAAAGTGTTGACCTGAGAACACTGAGGTTGCTGGTTCAAAACCCTGAGTTTGCCTGGCATAGGAGTTGATGCTTCCTACTCCTCTTAACTCTCTAAAATGAATAAAAGGAAGTTTTTAAAAAAAGACTAAAATGGCTGAAGGAAAAATTTCAGTTTGAATCACTAATTCAAAAATGCACATTCCTAATGTTTTGACCGAGATCACCTCAGCAAAATTTATGAAATTCACAATTTCATAAATATTCAGGTCTTCTTACTCCCTGCCCTTCAGTTTTTACACTGCCCTTCAATAAGCCACTCCATAACACATAGTTTTCTACATCAAAGAACCTTTAACCGTGTATTTGTAAAATGAAGTTGCTCTCTAGTTTCATGGTTTCCCCTTTTAACCAGTTCAGGCTTAATAATGTTTTCTGCTCCTCTCCCTTCCCTCTCTCTCTCTCTCTCTCTCTCTCTCTCTCTCTGTCTCTCTCTCTCTAAAAAAAAAAAATGGCACTTGTCATCAGGGCTCTCTCTAAGGTGGGCACCTGGGCAGCTGCCCAATGTGGAGGTCACAAATTTACATTCCTTACTCTTTTTTTTTTAAATTATTTTTTAAGTTTATTCATTTTTTTTTAGAGAGGAGAGACAGAGATAGAGAGAAGGGGGAAGGAGCAGGAAGCATCAACTCCCATATGTGCATTGACCAGGGAAGCCCAGGGTTTCAAACCTGTGACCTCAGAATTTGAAGTTGACACTTTATCCACTGCGCCACCACAGGTCAGGCCATTCTTTGCTCTTTTTTAACATTCACCTATACAACAGCATATTCTAAGCACCTCTAGTAACCTTCATTCCGTCCATAGGTGAAAAAAATTGCAAGTGAGGATGCCAATCAAGAAGCAATATGGGAATATGTTAAATGAGTTTTATTGTTTTTTGCCAGGAATTATTTAATATTTTTCATGAATATTTTATTTTATTTATTTATTTTAAAGATTTTATTTATTCATTTTAGGGGAGAGAGAGAGAGAGAGAAGGGGGAGGAGCAGGAAGCATCAACTTCCATATTTGCCTTGACCAGGCAAGTCCAGGGTTTCTAACCAGCAACCTCAGCATTCCAGGTTGATGCTTTATCCACTGCGCCACCACAGGTCAGGCCTTTTCATGAATATTTTAAAACTCTTTCTTATAATGTAGTTTTGTGTACCTCTTCTATTGTTCTTATTTAAGTATTAAATGCATGAAATAATAAGCTACCTTTCAGTATATCGCCTTTTTATACTTAAAACCGTCATTAGGGCAGAGACCCAGCTGTTAAATTATTTGAATCCCACCACTGAGTACTTAATCTCAAGGTGATGGGAGGTGAAGTAGAAACTTCCAAAAGGTAAACCCCAGCAGAGAAAAACAAAGTTAAATTGATGAGAAGTCAGTGAAGACATCAAACATTCATTTCAAATCTAAGATTGGTGTTATGAGTTGAACTGTGCCGCCCTAAAATTCATGTGAAGTCCTAACCTCTGATGCCTCAGAATGTGTCCTTATTTGGAAATAAAGTTATAGATGTAACTAGTTAAGACGTGGTGATAACCAGAGCAGAATGGACTCTTAATCCAGTATAATTGGTGTCTTTATAAAAAGGAGGAATTTGGAGACAAACATACACACGCACAGGGGAACGCCATGTGAAGATGAAGGCAGAAATCTGGGTGATGCTTTAATAAACCAAGAAATGTCAGAGATTTCCAGCAAACTACCAGAAGCTGGAGGAGAGGCATGGAACAAATTCTTCCTTACAGCCCTCAGACAATAAATTTGTTGTGTAAGCCAGTTTGTGGCACTCTATTATAGTAGTCCCAGAAAACTGATATAATCAATGTTCTACTGGGAGGTGATTTTGATTTTAATGTTTTTATACCTTATATTAAATAATTGGTATCTTCATTTCATTTCAAAAGCCTTAGGAAAAGCAATGGTTTGTTTCAATGTTTTGATGTTGGAAAATGGGTAGGTAAGGGATTTTTCACTTTTTTATATTTCCAAAAAAATTTCAATGATTATTGAATTATTTTGAAGTATTCTGCATTCAGACAGTTTAAAAAAGTGTACTGGCAGTGGGTGGGGTCTCAGAGAGGTCTTTGCCCTTTTTCTGAAGACTAGGACAGACAAGATGGTGTATAGACACCTGAAATGCAGGTTCTTGGTGGTGTCTGTGTTCATAGAAGGCTTGTGTTAAAAGGAAGAGTGAAGGACAACTTGGAGAAATGGAGAGGGGGCCTGGAAGTGGTGGTGTGCATAGCAGGTCAGAGGAGGGGTTAGGAAAGACAGGGAGACAAGTGTAAGGCCTGGAGGATGTTGGGGACTGTCTGTGGAAGTATTTTGGGACTTGTCAACATAAGAAACATTCAAACCTCAGCGGTAGAGCGTTGGCCTAGCGTGCGGAGGACCCGGGTTCGATTCCCGGCCAGGGCACACAGGAGAAGCGCCCATTTGCTTCTCCACCCCTCCGCCGCGCTTTCCTCTCTGTTTCTCTCTTCCCCTCCCGCAGCCAAGGCTCCATTGGAGCAAAGATGGCCCGGGCGCTGGGGATGGCTCTGTGGCCTCTGCCTCAGGCGCTAGAGTGGCTCTGGTCGCAATATGGCGACGCCCAGGATGGGCAGAGCGTCGCCCCTGGTGGGCGTGCCGGGTGGATCCCGGTCGGGCGCATGCGGGAGTCTGTCTGACTGTCTCTCCCCGTTTCCAGCTTGAGAAAAATGAAGGAAAAAAAAAAAAAAAAAAAAAAAAAAGAAACATTCAAACCTGTAGATAATTTTTTGAGTTTATTTGAGCCAAACTGACAATTGCCAGGAAGGAAAATCTCAACAGATAGAGAAAATGCTCCAGAGAATGGCAGTTTTGCACCTTATTTTATTTATTGATTTTTTTTTTTTTAGAGAGAGAGAGGAGTGAGAGAGAGAGACAGAGAGAGAGAAGGGGGAGGAGCAGGAAGCATCAACTCCCATATGTGCCTTGACCAGGCAAGCCCAAGGTTTCGAACCGGTGACCTCAGTGTTCCAGGTCGAGGCTTTTTCCTACTGCGCCACCAGAGACAGATCTGCACCTTATTTTAATTTTTTTTAATTTTTTAAAATTTATTTATATTCATTTTTAGAGAGGAGAGAGAGAGAGGAGAGAGAGAGAGAAGGGGGGAGGAGCTGGAAGCATCAACTCCCATATGTGCCTTGACCAGGCAAGCCCAGGGTTTCGAACCGGCGACCTCAGCATTTCCAGGTCGACGCTTTATCCACTGCGCCACCACAGGTCAGGCCTGCACCTTATTTTATACATTACAATAAAAGGAGGAGGCAGCCTGACCAGGCGGTGGCGCAGTGGATAGAGCGTTGGACTGGGATGCGAAGGACCCAGGTTTGAGACTCCGAGGTCACCAGCTTGAGCGCGGGCTCATCTGGTTTGAGCAAGGCTCACCAGCTTGGACCCAAGGTCGCTGGCTCAAGCAAGGGGTTACTCGGTCTGCTGAAGGCCCACGGTCAAGGCACATATGAGAAAGCAATCAATGAACAACTAAGGTGTCGCAACGAAAAACTGATGATTGATGCTTCTCATCTCTCTCTGTTCCTGTCTGTCTGTCCCTATATCCCTCTCTCTGACTCTCTCTCTGTCCCTGTAAAAAAAAAAAAAAAAAAAAAAAAAGAAAAAACAAAAGGAGGAGGCAAAAAGGGGCTATATGAAATCTATTGGTGATAGATTAAGCAAGCAGGAGAAAGCAAAGTGGGTAAATCTCTGGGATTGGATAAAAAGTAAAAATAAATAGACAAATACTTCTTTTACATTGGTGGGTAGGGAATACAACAATTAACATGGTAATAACAGTGAGGGGTTTTGTGGTCTCTGCTCTAGTGCAGTGATTGTGCCCTGAGGGGTTTGGAAAAATAAATTATCCTGACATTCCAAAGGTATGTTATCTAGATGCAAAAGGACAACAGACAGGCTCAGTGTAAAGCCAGAAGCCACGGCCACTATCACTGCTGCCCGGCCCATGCAGGTTCCCATTGGATTCGGACAGTTGGTAAAGAAACAACGGAGCCAAAAACTGGTGGGCTTTAATCCTAGTTTGCACCCGGCGGGCAAGTGAAAAACACACACTGGGCTCCAAAATCCACTCACATTCAGTGCTCACAAAGCTACTGACTTATCCGAGTTTCCTAGAATCAAAGGTTTCTAGCTCACCAGTCTTATTCACCTCTGTTCCCCATCTCCTTCTGTTGGGCAGATAAAATATATTATGCTCACTCTGTTAAAGATGGCACCACCCACACAGAGGCCATGGCCCAGGTGATATTAATGTGTGTTGGGGTGGGCTAAAGGCAGGCAGAATCTTTGTACCCTGGGGCTTGGTTTTGGGATTAAGCCTTTACCACCCTTTTTGATGTGGGGTGGTACAATCCCATCATGCCTCAGAGAAGTGACTTTGTATTAGAGACTTCCCTATTTTGTATATTGGATTAAAGGTTTTGAATCTACACTATAAAATAGGGGCAGAACGGGAGCTTGCTCTCTTGGTGCCTGAGATTAGCATTAGAGAGCAGAGCAGAGAGAGGCCACGTGGAGGAGGCCAGGAGAAGCAGCCAAGATGGTGGAGTGCTGAGTGAGAAGTCAGTTTGTGCAGTTTGTGCAGGGAGAAGGAAGGAGATGGGGAACAGAGGTGAATAAGTCTGGTGAGCTAGAAACCTTTGATTCTAGAAAACTCGGATAAGTCAGTAGCTTTGTGAGCACTGAATATGAGTGGGTTTTGGAGCCCAGTGTGTGTTTTTACTTGCCCGCCGGGTGCAAGCTAGAATTAAAGATGACAGCCCATCAGTTTTTGGCTCCGTTGTTTCTTTACCGACTGTCCGAATCCAATGTGAACCTACATGGGCCGGGCTGCTGTGGTGGCCCTGGCCGTGGCTACTGGCTTTACACCTTCCTTCTCCAATACAAACTCTGCACAAACTGGCCTCTCACTCAACACTCCACCATCTTGGCTGCTTCTCCTGGCCTCCTCCACGTGGCCTTTCTCTGCTCTCCTCTAATATTAATCTCAGGAACAGAGAGAGCAAGCTCCCGTTCTGCCCTATTTTATAGTGTAGAAATCCAAACCTTTAATCCAATATACAAAATAGGGAAGTCTCTAATACAAAGTCACTTATCTGGGGCATGATGGGATTGTACCACCCCACATCAAAAAGGGTGGGAAGGGGGAGGGGGAGGGGCACAAAGAAAACTAGATAGAAGGTGACAGAGGACAATCTGTCTTTGGGTGATGGGTATGCAACATAATTGAATGACAAGATAACCTGGACATATTTCTTTGAATATATGTACCCTGATTTACTGATGTCACCCCATTAAAAAAAATAAAATTATAAAAAATAAAAAAAAAAGAATACTTTTACCAAAAAAAAAAAAAAAAAAAAAAGGGTGGAAAAGGCTTAATCCTAAAACCAAGCCCCAGGCTACAAGGATCCTGCCTGCCCACAGCCCGCCCCCCCAACACACATTAATATCACTTGGGCTATGGCTTCCATATGGGCAGCGCCATCTTTAACAAAGTGAGCATAATGTATTTTATCTGCCCAACACTCAGTTAAGGTTACTAGGACAGGACTACCTGCCATAACTCACTTTTCTTTAGAAAGTCTTAATTTCATACAATCCTATGTAGTTACTTTTGGTCAGAGTTTCTGAGGCCGCAATGCAGGCCTGTTCTGAGCTCATCGGTTTAGCAAGTATTTTCTTTCCCTCTACACACTTTTATCCTACTTCCTCACAGGACACCAATTTTGTAGCTGAGCAAACCAAGGGCTTTTCGTTCACGTTCTGTGTACATTCAGTAACAGATCATAGAAATTAAAGGCTGCATGAGTAGGGTGGCTGCACCCGATTTGGGCATTATTACACAACGGTATTCACGTAAGCCTCTTTCAGTGGTATGTAATGCTGCATGGTCTCAAAGGCCAAGTTCACTCCTGCATCCTGCGGAGTCTGCGCTAACCCCTGGGGTCCGCAGCCTACGTGGACTGGCAGTGAGCTGGCAGACTGTAGCCAAGCGGTGGGCCCTAACGCTGCCGCTCGGACCTCTTCTTGCAGGCCGCCTCACGCCACATCAAGGTGGTTCGTATTGTCTGCGGGTCTTCTGCACACTGGGCCTTTCCCGCTTTTTATCGCCTCACGCACCACCTTACTCCCGACCCCAAAACCGCCCACTTAGATGGGGGATGGGAGGGAATGAGAAGGGCGCCCCTCCCCGCCCAGCCTGGAACTACCCTTCCCGGCGTGCCACGGGCGGCGCGGCGCAGGGCGCGTGCGCAGCGGGCGCGGTTGGCGGGCGCGGCTGCGCAGTCGCGGCACAGTGAGGTGTTTGGGCGCCGGCAAATCGCGCCGGGGATGTAGAGCTGGTGCTGCCCACGGCGTCTGACGCGAAGTTGGGTGGGGTGGCGAGTGGGGGGCGGTAGTCGGGGTGGTGGGAGAAGGAGGAGGCGGCGGCAAATCCCTATAAATGGCGCCGAAGCAGGACCCGAAGCCTAAATTCCAGGAGGGTGAGTCCGGGCCTTGGGTGAGGCAGCTAACGGAGGCTGGGCGGCGGGCGGGTGGCGCGAGGCCGGCGGCGTTTTGTGCAGAACCGCATTGCGGCGCGGGCCTGGGCGCGGCTGGGAGAGCGTTTTGTGAGCCAGGGGCGCCCTGCGGCGCTGACGAAGCCGAGGGGGCGCGGGCGCGGGCTCACCGGGCCTCCCTCAGCATCTGTTGTTTTGAGGGGGCGGCGCGGACGAGGGAACGGTGGTGGGAGGGTCGGGCGTCATGGCGGCGCTGAGGCGGTGGGGAGGGGTGCGGCCCGCCACGGATGGACGACCCCTAGCGCTGGGGGGCCCGCGAGCCCGGGCCGGTGGCGGCGGGTGGAGGCGCCGAGCCGCAGAGAGGCGGGCGGCGCGACCGGGTGGGAGAGCCGCGCCGTGAAATGGCCGCCGCAAGATGGCCGCCGGCGTCTCCCCGCGCCCACCTCCGCGGGGCGGGCGGCGGCGCTTTGTGCTGCCTGCAGGCAACGCTTTGCGCTCGGAACTGCGGAGTGCGCGCTCGCGGGGCGGCAGCTCGTAAAAAGATGAATAAAGCCAGGAACACGCAGTGTGACGAGGCGTCCGTTTACAAGCCCCGTTGCCTTCATGCTATCCTTTAAATACCGCAGTTGATTAATTGCAACAACATCTGATTAACAGTGAAATTTTTATTGGCTTTTGACCAACAAAGCTTTTTGGCTGACGATAGAACCTGGTCTCCAGTGGAAGACAGCTCCTAAATTTCATTACTAATGCATCCATTTACAAGTATTAAGGGGGTGGCGTAATCGTATACTAAAATGAAAGTAAAACTCTGTGACGCTTTAAAATTGCCTTCGTTGCTGTTGGATATGTGTGCTGCTTACTACAGATGTCCAGATGGCTGCAAAAATCTTTTGTGGTAGTGATTTTTAAAATTTAATTACTTAAAAGAGTCATATATCCAAACCCCAAGTATGTTGTAACTAGGGAATATTCAAGAAGTTTTTAATGGTATTTTTAATGTTTTTTTTTTGTTTGTTTGTTTTTTCATTTTTCTGAAGCTGGAAACAGGGAGAGACAGTCAGACTGACTCCCGCATGCGCCCGACCGGGATCCACCCGGCACGCCCACCAGGGGGCGATGCTCTGCCCATCCTGGGCGTCGCCATGTTGCGACCAGAGGCACTCTAGCGCCTGAGGCAGAGGTCACAGAGCCATCCCCAGCGCCCGTCTTTGCTCCAATGGAGCCTTGGCTGTGGGAGGGGAAGAGAGAGACAGAGAGGAAAGCGCGGCGGAGGGGTGGAGAAGCAAATGGGCGCTTCTCCTGTGTGCCCTGGCCGGGAATGGAACCCAGGTCCTCCGCACGCTAGGCCGACGCTCTACCGCTGAGCCAACCGGCCAGTGCTAATGGTATTTTTAGTAATGATTGACTCTTAATGCCTTTCACATTGAGGAGCTATGACCACACCTTCTATAGATTCTTTTTTTTTTTTTAAACTAGGTGTTTTAAAGTAGTGATTTTTATTTTATTTTTTCTTAAGTTGGAAATGGGGAGGCAGACAGACTCCCGCATTTGCCCGACCAGGACCCACCTGGCACGCCCACCAGGGGGCGACTCTCTGCCCATCTGGGGCCTCGCTCTGCTGCAACCAGAGCCATTTTAGCGCCTGAGGCAGAGGCCATGGAGCCATCCTCAGCACCTGGGCCAGCCTTGCTCCAATGGAGCCTTGGCTGCTGGAGGGGAAGAGAGAGACAGAGAGGAAGGAGAGGGGGAGGGGTGCAGAAGCAGATGGGCCGGAAATAGAACCCGGGACTCCTGTACGCCAGGCCGACGCTCTACCACTGAGCCAACCGGCCAGGGCGTAAAGTAGTGATTCTTAATCTAGAGTCAATGAACGTAACTCATAAGTTTCGTGAACTTGCATGGGAAAAATTGTGTTATTGGGCCCTGGCGTGCGGAGGACCTGGGTTCGATTCCCGGCCAGGGCACACAGGAGAAGCGCCCATTTGCTTCTCCACCCCTCCGCCACGCCTTCCTCTCTGTCTCTCTCTTCCCCTCCAGCAGCCAAGGCTCCATTGGAGCAAAGATGGCCTGAGCGCTGGGGATGGCTCTGTGGCCTCTGCCTCAGGCGCTAGAGTGGCTCTGGTCGCAACATGGCGACGCCCAGGATGGGCAGAGCATCGCCCCCTGGTGGGCATGCTGGGTGAATCCCGGTCGGGCGCATGCGGGAGTCTGTCTGACTGTCGCTCCGTTTCCAGCTTCAAAAAAAAGCAAAAAAAAATTGTGTTATTGTCTAACTGAAATTTAGTATTTCAATTAGGAATGTAGCACCCCCCCAAAAAAAAACAACAACCCAAAACAGCCCAGTAGTCTTAGCAGCATGTTTTCATATTCCAGCATTACAGTTGTGGAAGATAAATGCTCATTACTTGAAAATTGTGGTAGCTATAGGGTCAGCAGCTAACCATTGAGTTCATGTAATATTATAAAACATTTAAAATCCTCTTTATTATAGTTGGATTCCTTTGAAATACTGTGTGCTTTATATATTTATAAAAACATTCTAGGAAAAGGCCCATTGGCTTCACCAGACTTTCAAGGGTAGGTGACACAAAAAGTCAGTCTCTCTTGTAGGACATCAGAGGAGGAAAGTCACTGTGGTTTGAGATGGCTTTATGGCTCCAATGGAGCCTCCGCTGCGGGAGGGGAAGAGAGAGACAGAGAGGAAGGAGAGGGGGAGGGGTGGAGAAGCAGATGGGCGCTTTCCTGTGTGCCCTGGCTGGGAATCGAATATGTTAAGCAGTTTTTAAGCACAGTGACTGCTTGCACTGGACTTGGTCTTCCACTTGAAATTCTATTAAAGCATAGTATAAAGAAAACTGTTGGACATCTAGCCTGTAGGTAATAGGAAGGCCCATTGTCTTGTCAGGAATTGAGAGACTGGCTGATTCTGGCCTTTCAGTGATACTCCTAGTAAGGGAGGATGGGGAACTGGAACCTTATTGAATTTAAGAGCATGGGGCGGAATTACCTTTGTAGTTTGATATTAGAAAGGATTAAGAGTGGAGAAAGGTTTTTATTTTTTTAATGCTTTTTTTATTTTTTTATTTTTTGGTATTTTTTTCTGAAGTTGGAAATGGGGAGGCAGTCAGACAAACTCTCGCATGCGCCCAACCGGGATCCACCCGGCATGCCCACCAGGGGGCGATGCTCTGCCCATCTGTGGCATTGCTCTGTTGAAACCAGAGCCATTCTAGCGCCTGAGGCAGAGGCCATGGAGCCATCCTCAGCACCCGCCCAACTTTGCTCCAATGGAGCCTTGGCTGCGGGAGGGGAAGAGAGAGACAGAGAGGAAGGAGAGGGGGAGGGGTGGAGAAGCAGATGGGCGCTTCTCCTGTGTGCCCTGGCCGGGAATCGAACCTGGGACTCCCGCACGCCAGGCCGACGCTCTACCACTGAGCCAACTGGCCAGGGCCTGGAGAAAGGTTTTTAAAAAATAAAATCTGCCCTGGCTGAATAGCTCAGTTGGTTAGCAGTGGTTGGCAAACTTATTAGTCAACAGAGCCAAATATCAACAGTACAACGATTAAAATTTCTTTTGAGAGCCAAGTTTTTTAAACTTAAACTATATAGGTAGGTACATTGTTACATTGTTATTAACCTAATGAGGGTACTCCTAAGCTGGCTTTTGCTAAAAAGGTCCTCAATCTGATTGAGCTGCTTGTGGCTCGCGAGCTGCGGTTTGCTGACCACTGGGTTAGAACATCGTCCTGAGACACAGGTTGCTGTTCCGTCCCCAGTCAGAGCACATATAGGTACAGATGTTCCTGTTTCTCTCCTGCTGTCTCCCTCACTCTAGTCAATAAAAGAAACATTAAAAAAAAAATCTAATGTTATGGTTTGCTCTTTCCCCAATTGCTAGTCTTCCTCTCCACTTCCATGAAAATTAAGCATTTATCCTGGGTCATACTCCTTAGCCAGTGCCATATTTTTCCAACAGAATATTAGGGTCATGTAGCTAGAATGGAGATCAGAGGGCCTTAGCCTCAGTGCAACTGTCTTTGGCAGCAGCAACCAAAAGTAGACTCAGTAACTTTACTTTGATCAAATTTCTCTATGAACTAATTCCTGTGCTGTGGTCCACTCTGAAGACCATTTTTATGGTGCCTTTAAAGTTTACCTGTAGAGAAATTGAGACACAGGTCTGATCTTTGCTGCTGCTATTTACCTTATTTATGTCCACATGGCCTCCTTGCCCACAGTATTGAACAATGGCTCTAGGCCAGGTCTTTCCTCAGCTCCAGGCATGTTCTCAGCTGTTTACTAGATGGCTCCATTTTGGGTGTGCTATAACCACTAACATATTTCAAGATTGAACTGAAAAACTTCTCCCTCCATTTCCTGTCCTAGTTAATGCTTTCCAGCAGCCTGAAAGTCATTCTAATCTCTTTGTACTTTTGCATAGTTATCCTTAATTTCTACTTTTGGTTTAGGCCTATTTAGCTTATCCCAGGCTGTTCGGAGAAACCTTTGACCGGTCTCCCTATTTTCAGTCTCCACTTGAATCTCTGCATAGGCCCTGCAACCTCAGACAGTGGTTCTTCAGAGTAGACCACTGCATAGGAATTACATAGAGAATTTTTTTTTTTATAGAGAGGGGGTAGAGAGAGAAGGGGGGAGGAGCAGGAAGCATCCACTCCCATATGTGCCTTGACCAGGCAAGCCCAGGGTTTTGAACCAGCAACCTCAGCGTCTCCAGGTTGACGCTTTATCCACTGCACCACCACAGGTCAGGCGAGAAATTTGATCAAAGTAAAGTTATTGGGTCTACTTCAGGCATGGCCAACATATGGTCTGCGGGCAGGATTCAGCCTGCATAATGAGTTTATGCGGCCTGCTATTAAATTTTTATTCTCCGCTACTTTGAAATTTCAGCTATGCAGAAGCAGAAGTGTCTTCGATTATTGGAAATTGAGATATTTTAAGAAGATAGTGATATGCGGAAAAGAATTCCGCGTGTGACTAATCTAGGGTTAACTTCTAATAATTGGTTGAATGGATTCGCAGTACTTCTTTATTTTTAAAAAAAATTCCATTATAAAGATTTACAACTTTTGTACTCGTCCGTACTCGATACGAACTGTTTAGCGGCGATGTGAAACCCACATTCTTTTAGGCGGAGTTTGCCAGTTCGCACCCAAGTTCAAATAATTCGTTATTATTGTGGTCAAGTGTGCTGAATCAAGTAGCGTTGTAGCATAGACAATAGCTGCAGTTGATAACTGAAAACATGTCCAGGCTGTTTTTAAAACGAAATAATTGTTTTATTTGTAATATAACCCCTTCAAGCTCATTCTATTAATTAAATATTGTTTTGATTGATTGCGTTACAGTTTGGATATTTATACAGTATGTAATTATATTTTTATTAAAATATATTAATATTGTATATTAAAATTTTGTTTACTTAAACAAATCGTTTTTGTATTTAACATTTTTTTAAATTTTTTTTTTAATTCATTTTAGAGAGGAGAGAGAGGGGGATAGAGAGAGAGACAGGGAGAGAGAAGGGGGGAGGAGCTGGAAGCATCAACTCCCATATGTGCCTTGACCAGGCAAGCCCAGGGTTTCGAACCGGCGACCTCAGCATTTCCAGGTCGACGCTTTATCCACTGTGCCACCACAGGTCAGGCCGTATTTAATATTTTTAAATTTTGATATTTTGTCCTGCCAGTGAAAAAAGTTTTCTTTCTAATCTGGCTCGTGGGCCAAAACTGTTGGCCACGCCTGGTTTACTTGGAGAGATCTTGATATAGTTCTCTGGTGAGGTTTGAAATCTGTAGTTGTGGCCCTGGCCAGTTGGCTCAGCGGTAGACTGTCAGCCCTGTGTGTGGAAGTCTTGGGTTCGATTCCCGTCCAGGACACACAGGAGAAGCGCCCATCTGCTTCTCACCCTTCCCCTTCTCCTTCCTCTCTATCTCTCTCTTCCCCTCTTGCAGCCAAGGCTCCATTGGAGCAAAGCTGGCCTGGATGCTGAGGATGGCTCCATAATCTCTGCCTCAGGCGCTATGATGGCTCCTGCTGCAACGGAGCAACGCGCCAGATGGGCAGAGCATCGCCCCCTGGTGGGCATGCTGGGTGGATCTTGGTTGGGCACATGCGGGAGTCTGTCTGATTGCCTCCCTGCTTCTAACTTCGGAAAAATACAACCCCTCCCCAAATGTTTGTTTAAGTGAGAGGAGGGGAGATAGACAGACTCCTGCATGTGTCTGGACCAGGATTCACCTGGCTGCCCCATCTGGAGCTGATGCTTGAATCAATCAAACTATTTTTTAGCACCTGAAGATGAGGCGCTCTCACCAACCAAGCTATCCTCAGTGCCCGGGGCCAATGCTCAAACCAATCAAGCCATTGACTGTGGAAGTGGGGGAAGAAGGGGAGAAGCAAATGATTACTTTCTTATACCCTGACTGGGAATTGAACCTGGGACTTCTATATGCCTGGCTGACGCTCTGCCACTGAACCAACTGGCCAGACCCTGAAATCTGTTGTTTTGAAAATTGCACCAGCCTGACCAGGCTGTGGTGCAGTGGATAGAGCATTGGCTTGGGACAATGAGGACCCAGATTTGAGGTTGCCAGCTTGAGCACGAGGTCATTTGCCTGAAGCCCAAGGTTGCTGGTTTGGCTGGAGCCCACCCCTCAAGCACATAAGAGAAAGCCATCAGTGAATAACTAAGGTGCCACAACTATGAGTTGATGTTTCTCATCTCTCTTCCAGTCTGGCTGTCTGTCCCTGGCTGTCCTTCTCTCTCTGTCTCTTTAAAAAAACAAACCCCATACTAAAGCCCTCACCAGTTGGCTCAGTGGGTGGATGGAGTGTTGGCCTGATGTGTGGAAATTCCAGGTTTGATCTCTGATCAGGGCACACATGAGAAGCGACCATTTGCTTCTCTTCCCCTCTCTCTCCCCCTTCTTTCCCTCTTTCTCCCAGCCAGTGGCTCTTTTGGTTTGAGTGTTAGCCCTGGGCGCTGAGGATAGCTTGGTTGATTCCAGCATCAGCCCGAGATGGAGGTTACCAGCTGGTTTCCGGCTGGTGTGCATGTGGGAGTCTGTCTCTCTATCCCCTCTCCTCTCACTTAAAAAACAAAAAAACCCAAACTGCACCAAGAGACTCTTGTTCAGATTTGGGAATCCTGTACAGAATAGAAAGTCCAGGTTTCATAACATGACATAAAGGCATTCTGTGATCTGTGTAACTTGTACTTCTACTTTTATGTTTATCCTATGTTCCAGTGATAGTGTACTGTTTATATTTAAATAATAATGTGACCTTAACATGTTTTTCTGCTTTTGTACCAGTTGTCTTCCACCTGTACCCTTCCCTGTGACCTTTACAGTAGTTCATCAGTTGCTGTTTTTTAATAATTTTTTTCTTAAAATTTATTGATTGATTTTAGAGAGACAGGGAGGGAAGGGGAGGGGGGAGAGAGAGAGAGAAAGAAAATAAAGAAAAGCATTCACTTGTTTGAGTTAGTCTTGCATTCATTGGTTGCTTCCCGTATGTGCCCTGACCGGAAATTGAATCTGCAGCCTTGGTATTTCGGGATGACACTCTAACCCAGTGGTAGTCAACCTGGTCCCTATGGGTGTTCCAGCTTTCATGATGGGGAGCAGCGGAGCGACCAAAGTAAAAATAAAAAGATAGATTTAACTATTTTTTTCTTTTTTGGGGGGGGGGGCTCAATCAGAAGGACTTGGGCCCTATAGTAAGTTGTTTTATAAAGATTTATTCTGCCAAACACTGAAAATCTGACATAAAATACTTGGCAAGTAATTATTACATGCTTTAACTTGCTATAACTCTGCTTTATAAATTTTTTTTTTTTAACAGGGACAGAAAGAGAGTCAGAGAGAGGGATAGATAGGGACAGACAGGAATGGAGAGAGATGAGATGCATCAATCATCAGTTTTTTGTTGCGACACCTTAGTTGTTAATTGATTGCTTTCTCATATGTGCCTTGACCGTGGGCCTTCAGCAGACCGAGTAACCCCTTGCTCAAGCCAGCGACCTTGGGTCCAAGCTGGTGAGCTTTGCTCAAACCAGATGAGCCCGCACTCAAGCTGGCAACCTCGGGGTCTCAAACCTGGGTCCTCCGCATCCCAGTCCGATGCTCTATCCACTGCGGCACCGCCAGGTCAGGCTGCTTTATAAATTTTATAAAGTAAGTTACTTCCCTATATAAATCACCATTACTGTGGAACCGGTGGGTGGTTAGAAAACTACTAACAGAGATACAAAAGTGGGTGGTAGGTATAAAAAGGTTGACTACCCCTGATCTAACCCATGGAGCTAATTGGCTAGGGCAGTCACTCATTGTTTGTGAAGATAGTTAAAGTATGAAATTTGGGGGATTATGCAAAAGTATATGCTCACTTATTGGTGCCCCCATTAATCAGAAAGTGTTTACCACAGGCAGGCACATGAAAGACTGGGTAAATACGTTGAAAATGAATATACAGATTTGCTGTGTGATAACAGTATTTCAGATTGAAGGTTTATAAGTTGTGGGCAGTTTTGAAAACTGTGTTTTAAAAGCAGTAATTTTTTGCCCTGGCCGGATAGTTCAGTTGGTTAGTGTCATCCTGATACACGAAGGTTGTAGATTTGATCTCCAGACAGGGCACACACAAGAATCAACCAATGAATAAGTGGAACAACTCTCTGAAGTAATTTTTTTTTTCTTGAGAGACAGGGTGAGAAGCATCAACTCATAGTTGTTTTCACTTTAGTTGTACATTGATTGTTTCTCATATGTGCTTTGACCAGGGTTGAGTCAGTGTCTTCTGGCTCAAGCTAGTGATCTTTGGGCTTAAGCTGGCGAGCTTTGAGATCGTGTGGATCATCTCCCACTCAATTTAGTGACCCCACATTGATAAGCCTGTGCTCAGAGCTAGTGTGACCACAGGTTTTCGAGCCAGTGACCTCAGTGTTCAGGTTGATGCTTTATCCACTGTGCCACTACTAAAATCAGGAGGCTAAAATCTTCTTTTTCTTTTCTTTTTTTTTTTTTTGAGAGAGAGAGAGAGGCAGGGAAAGAAGAGACTGGAACATCAGGCCATCAAGCTTGCTTCTGTATGTGCCCTGACTGGGGAACTGGAATCAAACCAGCAACCTCTAAGTTCTGGAATACATTCCAGCCAATGCAACCAATGGAGCTTTCCCCTCAGGGCTTGCCTTCTTGGGGTTTTTTATTTATTTATTTTTTGAGACGGGAGGGGGAAGCATTCATTTGTTTTTTCACTCAGTCCTGTGTTCATTGGTTTGCTTCCTATGTATGCCCTTAACTGGGGAATGGCAACCTTGTCATTTCAGAGTGATACTCTTTTTTTTTTTTTTTTTTAAACATTTTTTAGAGGAGAGAGAGAATGGGGGAGGGCAACAGGAAGCATCAACTCCCATATGTGCCTGAACCAGGGAAGTCCAAGGTTTTGAACTGGCAAACCTAGCACTCTAGGTCAGTGCTTTTATCCACTGCACCACCACAGGTCAGACCTGGGACAGTGCTCTTAACCGGCTGAGTTAACCAGCCAGTGCTAAAAGAATTTTTTTTTTTTAAGAATTTTTAAAAAACAGTAATTTTTTTTCCAAGTGAGAGGAGGGGAGATAGACTCTGACACGCGTCCAACTGGGATCCACCTGGCAACCCTCATCTGGGGCCGATGCTCTGCCCATCTGGGGCCATGTTTGCAACCAAGCTATTTTTAGAGCCTGAGGTGGAGGCTCCACAGAGCCATCCTCAGCACCTGAGGCTGATGCGCTGGAGCCAATCCAGCCATGGCTGTGGTAGTGGAAGAGAGAGAAAAGAGGGGGTGGAGAAGCAAATGGTCACTTCTCTTGTGTGCCCTGACTGGGAATCAAACTGGGGACATCCACAGCCAGCTGACACT
The DNA here is from genome assembly GCF_036850995.1 of Saccopteryx leptura. NCBI lineage: Eukaryota > Metazoa > Chordata > Mammalia > Chiroptera > Emballonuridae > Saccopteryx > Saccopteryx leptura. The sequence goes on along the minus strand of NC_089515.1, from coordinate 43,021,041 downwards.
CTGCCACTGAGCCAACCTGCCAGGGCCCAGTAATTTTTTAAAATGATGAAATCCATATAGTCTCTTCAGAATTGATCTGGTAAACTATTTTTATTTTTATTTTATTTTTTTATTTTTTATTTTATACAGAGAGAGTCAGAGAGAGGGATAGACAGACAGGAACAGAAAGATGAGAAGCATCAATCATTAGTTTTTTGTTGCGCATTGCGACTTCTTAGTTGTTCATTGATTGCTTTCTCATATGTGCCTTGACCGCGGGCCTTCAGCAGACTGAGTAACCCCTTGTTGGAGCCAGCGACCCTGGGTCCAAGCTGGTGAGCTTTTTGCTCAAGCCAGATGAGCCCACACTCAAGCTGGCGACCTCGGGGTCTCGAACCTGGGTCTTTCCACATCCTAGTCCAATGCTCTATCCACTGCGCCACCACCTGGTCAGGCTGGTAAACTATTTTAATTTAACTTTAGAGCTAAAAGACCTGAGTTGGAGTATTTTGTAACCTGTGGGTCTGTTGAAAACAAGTGGAGAAATTATTTTCTATTACAATACAGTGTAATGTTGAAGTGCTGCCAGAAATTGCCTGCCTGATTTATCTGGCGAGCAGAATTGGCTTCCAGATCTTATTCCAGTCCCTTATAATGTATTTTATTTAGTTTTGCAAGTCTTCATTTGACACAGAGTGTAAGTTTCAAAGTTTAGAATTCTTGTGTTTTTGTTGCTGGTCATTGAAGCAGCCTAGTGCCCAGAACATTGTTGAACACTCACTCTGAAGTCATGAACATAAAACTTTTTTTTATTGATATTAGATGGAGGAGAAAGGGAAAGGCAGAGTGTGGGGGGTGTAGAAGAAGCAGGAAGCATAGTTGCTTCTCAGATTGCCTCGACTGGGCAAGCTGGGGGTCTTGAGTCTGCAACCTCAGCAGTCCAGGTTGATCCGCTGTGCCATCACAGGTCAGGCTGAACCTCTTTTCTTTTATAATATGTAAAGTATTTTAAATTGATTTTTTTTATTTTTATTTATTTTTATTATTTTTTATTTTTTTGTATTTTTCTGAAGCTGGAAACGGGGAGAGACAGACAGACTCCTGCATGTGCCCGACCGGGATCCACCCGGCACGCCCACCAGGGGCGAAGCTCTGCCCACCAGGGGGCGATGCTCTGCCGCGACCAGAGCCACTCTAGCGCCTGGGGCAGAGGCCAAGGAGCCATCCCCAGCGCCCGGGCCATCTTTGCTCCAGTGGAGCCTTGGCTGCAGGAGGGGAAGAGAGAGACAGAGAGGAAGGAGGGGGTGGGGTGGAGAAGCAAATGGGCGCTTCTCCTATGTACCCTGGCCGGGAATTGAACCCGGGTCCCCCGCACACCAGGCCGACGCTCTACCGCTGAGCCAACCAGCCAGGGCCTAAAATTTTTTTTTTTAATTTTTAAAAAAAATTTTATTTTAGTTATTCATTTTTTTTAGAGAGGAGGGGGGGAGAGACAGAGAGAGAGAGACAGGGGGAAGGAGCTGGAAGCATCAACTCCCATGTGTGCCTTGACCAGGCAAGCCCAGGGTTTTGAACCGGCAACCTCAGCATTTCCAGGTTGACACTTTATCCACTGCACCACCACAGGTCAGTTAAATTGATTTTTAGAGGAGAAACACAATCAGTTCCTGTATGATCCTGGGGATCGAACTTGCATCCTTTGTGTATGCTCTAACCTGCCAAGCTATCTGTCCAGGACTGAATCTCTTTCCTTTTCCTTTTTTTCCCCCTTTTTTCTCTTTTGCTTAAAGAAAATCCATCCAAATCATCCCTGCCAATAGGTAGCTACAGATTTTATTTGCTTAACAGGTAATGAGATGGTTTTATGATTTATTTGTGTGTGTAAAAGAGAGAGATGAGAAGCATCAACTTGTAGTTTCAGTTGCTTCTCAAATATGTCTTTTTTTTTTTTTTTTCTGAAGCTGGAAATGGGGAGGCAGACAGACTCCTGCATGCCCCCGACCGGGATCCACCCGGCATGCCCACCAGGGGGCGATGCTCTGCCCCTCTGGGGCGTTGCTCTGTTGCATCCAGAGCCATTCTAGCGCCTGAGGCAGAGGCTGCAGAGCCATCCTCAGCGCCCGGGCCATCTTTGCTCCAATGGAGCCTTGGCTGCGGGAGGGGAAGAGAGAGAAGAGAGGAAGGAGAGGGGGAGGGGTGGAGAAGCAGATGGGTAGCTTCTCCTGTGTGCCTTGGCTGGGAATCGAACCCTGGACTCCTGCACGCCAGGCCAACGCTCTACTGCTGAGCCAACCAGCCAGGGCCTCATATATATCTTAATGGGGGTGAAGGAGCATGGATCCAGCTGAGCCGGTGACCCTTGCTCAAGCCAGTGGCCCCACGCTCAAGTCTGCGACCTCAGGGTTTTGAACCTGGGACCTTAACGTCCCAGGTCAATCAATTCTCTATCCACTGCACCACTACCAATGTGGCTGGCTGGCTTATTTGTTTGTTTGTTTATTTATTGTGACAGACAGAGGGACAGAGATACAGACAGGAAGGGAGAGAGATGAGAAGCATCAATTCTTTGTTGTGGCACCTTAGTTGTTCATGAATTACTTTCTCACACGTGCCGAAGCAGTGACCCCTGCTCAAGCCAGTGACCTTGGGCTCAAACCTGTAACCATGGGGTTATGTGTATGATTCCACGTTCAAGCTGAATGAACCCACACTCAAGCCGGCAACCTTGGGGTTTCGAACCTGGGTCCTCTGCGTCCCAGTCCAGTGCTCCATCCACTGTGCTCCTGCCTGGTCGAGCCTGGCTTATTTATTTTTAATTTACTTATTTCAGAGAGGGAGAGAGAAAGAGGAAGGAGGAGAGAGAAACAGATTTGTTCCACCTAGTCATTTATTGGTTGCTTTTTTTTTCTTTTTCTTTTTTTTTTTTTTGTATTTTTCTGAAGCTGGAAACGGGGAGGTAGTCAGACAGACTCCTGCATGCGCCCGATGGGGATCCACCCGGCACACCCACTAGGGGGCGATGCTCTGCCCATCCGGGGCATCGCTTCCCTTTTGACCAGAGCCACTCTAGCGCCTGAGGCAGAGACCATAGAGCCATCCCCAGCGCCCCGGCCATCCTTGCTCTACTGGAACCTTGGCTGTGGGAGGGGAAGAGAGAGACAGAGAGGAAGGAGAGGGGGAGGGGTGGAGAAGCAGATGGGCACTTCTCCTGTGTGCCCTGGCCGGGAATTGAACCCGGGACTTCTGCACGCCAGGCCGATGCTCTACCACTGAGCCAACCGGCAAGGGCCGGTTGCTTTTTTTTTTGTTATTAATTTTTATTAATTTTAATCTGGTGACATCAATAAATCAGGGTACATATATTCAAAGAAAACATGTCCAGGTTATCTTGTCACTCAATTATGTTGCATACCCATCACCCAAAGTCAGATTGTCCTCTGTCACCTTCTGTCTAGTTTTTTTTGTGCCCCCCCTCCCCCTTATTGGTTGCTTTAAAAAAAAATGATTTTAGAGAAAGGAAAGGAGGAGGAGAGACAGAGAGACAAATTGATTTGTTGTTCCACTTACACAATCTTTGGTTAATTCCTTTATGTGCCCTGACTTCTGGGGATTGAACCTGAGGCTGTAATCAACTGAGCTGCCCTGGCCAGGGCAATGGTTTAATGATTTAAATAGGTTAACATTCTAATAAGTTGTTTTTGTCATTTACATCAGATACTAAGGTGTTTTAGTTGTAAGTTACTTTTGAAGTTTGATCTGAACCTGTTGACACATATATAGCCTTTCACACTTTCCTAATTTTGTGATGAATACTGTAGTGTAAGTGTGATGGCTCTCAGATGTGAATTTTCTACATGGAGAGAAATTGGAATTGACCCATTACTTTTTTGCTTTTGCAGGTGAACGAGTGCTATGCTTTCATGGGCCTCTTCTTTATGAAGCAAAGGTATGAACCCTGTTTTCCTTTTAAGAAGTTATCTGAAACTACTGGTTAGATCTGACATTTAAAAAAAATATTGAGTTGATTTTAGAAAGGAAGGAAAAGAGCAAGAAAAACAGAAACATCAGTCTGTTTCTCTATGTGCCCTGACCAGGGATCAAACTGGCAACCTCTGTATTGAGACGATATTCCAGCCAACTGAGATACCTGGCCAGGGCAAGATCTGACTTTATAAGTAGCCTTTTTCATAGGTTTGTGGAGTTCCTCACTGCCGGGGTCCAGCCCCGGGGGGAATCCAGGGGTCCCACAGGATGAGACGGCGTCGGCACGAATCGAGTGAGAGAGCCGAATTCTTTTCTTTCTCTTTATTCTCTCGCTAGCATTTACTGCCAGGCATCTCTCTCAGTTGCTGGTCTAGCTTTTCTTTTATGCACACACACTAAGTTACAATCACATGGTATTCAGAATACATTGATTAATCATTGTTTTTGTTTCACTAGGGTTACATTTTCTAGGTAACAGTTAATTCATTTCTATAAACTATAAATCAGGTGGTAAGTCATTCAAAGTACAATTATACAATAACTTGAACAGCAATAACAATATTGGTACAAAATTCCAAAAGGTCAGTACTGATTAATAACTCTACCTTGTCTAGGATTTTATTGTCTAGTCAAATTTTATTTATTTACTATATTCATACACTAAGTTCTAACTTTACTTTTCTCAGTGTTCCACCACCTTCAGGTCAGGTATGCAAGAAGAATGGAAAGTTTCTTTACTTGACCACATGAAAAGGCTAGGGAGGTAAAGTGACGAATTAAGTGAAGGCTGAAAGGTGCTCTGTGTATAGTTACTGTTTCCTACCTATTCATAAGTCACAATCTATTCTTTCTAACATGATTAATAAGAAGGAATTCTCCTACAAACTTAACCCTTTACGAGGGATATCATAGCCAGCCTCTTATGTCTATGAGCCCAGTTCAAGGGGCTTACAGGCTTTTCTGTGGAACTCACACCCTCTGTCTCATTTCCAAAGACATTACTACGAATCTACAGGGAAAGTACGGTACTATTATCCCTGTGCCATAAATGATAGCACACACCCAGAAAAGGGGGGATATAAGGCCAGATTAATTCAAAAAGGTCAAAGGGGGAAGTATCATTGTGCCTTTCCTTTGCGGTGACTTTGTCAACCCGCAGTTATTAGTCTTCACTGCGGTGACTTGATTAACCAGCAGCCATTGGTCTTCTTCTGCTGTGACTTTGTCAACCAGCAGTTGTGGATCTTCTTCTGCTTGACCTTGTTAGCCAGCACTAGTGGATCGGCTCCCGACACCTCACATTCTCTTACTGGGTGTTTTTTTTTTTTTAATTTTTTGTAAATTTATTTATTTTAGAAAGGAGAGAGAGGGGAAGAGAGAGAAGGGGGGGAGGAGCATGAAGTATCAACTCCCATATGTGCCTTGACCAGGCAAGCCCAGGGTTTTGAACCGGCGACCTCAGCATTTTCAGGTCGACGCTTAATCCACTGCACCACCACAGGTCAGGCTCTTACTGGGTGTTTTTAATGCTTGCTTAGTGGATCAGATAAAGCGGTGGTTTTCAACCTTTTACACTTAGGGATATGTGAAAATAGAATTATTTTAGGGACTGCTAAGGCTGAAGTCATCCTGAGCATAAGTGAATTCGACCAAGATGAATGGGTCTTATTCTTCATGCAACATCAGGGTGCTTAACTGTTTCACAGACTTGTCTGCGGACCAGTGATTGAAAACATTGAAATAAAGCATTGCTATCTTTTTTGTTTACAGAGAGAGAGAGAGAGAGAGAGAGAGAGTCAGAGAGAGGGATTGACAGGGACAGACAGATAGGAATGGAGAGATGAGAAGCATCAATCGTTAGTTTTTCGTTGCGCGTTGCAACAACTTAGTTGTTCATTGATTGCTTTCTCATGTGCCTTGACCGCGGGCCTTCAGCAGACTGAGTAACCCCTTGCTGGATCCAGCGACATTGGGCTCAAGCTGGTGAGCCTTGCTTAAACCAGATGAGCCTGCGCTCAAGCTGGCGACCTCGGGGTCTTGAACCTGGGTTCTCTGCATCCCAGACCGACGCTCTATCCACTGCGCCACCGCCTGGTCAGGCAAGCATTGCTATCTTGCCATTCATCTTGTCTCATTCATTTAGTAGTTGGAAGGAGCATTTGAGGAAAAAGAGAAGATTGATTATTGATGGGAGCAGTAGCATTGTGCAATTAATGACTTGTGAGAAAACGCAACCAAGGTTAGTTCTATGTGCAATTACAGTATGCTGAATAAGCACTGAGCTAATTATATTACGTTAAAGGTAAAAGCTAACATTAAAAATGAATGTATTGCCTGACCAGGCAGTGACGCAGTGAATAGAGCGTCTGACTGAGACGCGAAGGAACAAGGTTCGAGACCCTGAGGCAGGGGTCCCCAAACTTTTTACACAGGGGCCAGTTCACTATCCCTCAGACCGTTGGAGGGCCGGACTATAAAAAAAACTGAACAAATTCCTATGCACACTGCACACATCTTATTTTAAAGTAAAAAAACAAAACGGATGCCTGACCTGTGGTGGCGCAGTGGATGAAGCGTCAACCTGGAAATGCTGAGGTTGCCGGTTCGAAACCCTGGGCTTGCCTGGTCAGGGCACATATGGGAGTTGATGCTTCTTGCTCCCCTTTCTCTCTCTCTCTCTCTCTCCCCTCTCTATAATGAATAAATAAAATAAAAAAAAAAATAATAAAAAAAACAAAACGGGAACAAACACAATATTTAAAATAAAGAACAAGTAAATTTATAATGCAATTTGTTTATTTTATTTTACTTTTTTTTACAGAGACAGTGAGTCAGAGAGAGGGATAGACAGGGAGAGACAGACAGGAACGGAGAGAGATGAGAAGCATCAATCATCAGTTTTTCGTTGCGACACCTTAGTTGTTCATTGATTGCTTTCTCATATGTGCCTTGACTGCGGGCCTTCAGCAGACTGAGTAACCCCTTGCTGGAGCTAGCAACCTTGGGTTCAAGCTTGTGGGCTTTTTGCTCTAACCAGATGAGCCTGCGCTCAAGCTGGCGACCTCAGGGTCTCGAACCTGGGTCCTCGGCATCCCAGTCCAACGCTCTATCCACTGCGCCACCGCCTGGTCAGGCAGAACAAGTAAATTTAAATCAACAAACTGACCAGTATTTCAATGGGAACTATGGGACTGCTTTTGGCTAATGAGATGTTCAATGTCCGGTTCCGTATTTGTCACTGCTAGCTGTAATAAGTGATATGACATGCTTCCGGAGCCGTGACGCGTGCACTCAGTGTTACTGGAAGTAGTACTGTACGTGAGCGACGCCGTGCTTTGCAGTACCGCCACATACAGTACTCTCACTGACCACCAATGAAAGAGGTGCCCCTTCTGGAAGTGCGGTGGGGGCCGGATAAATGGCCTCAGGGGGCCGCAGTTTGGGGACCCCTTCCCTGAGGTCTCCAGCTTGAGCGTGAGCTCATCAGGTTTGAGCAAGGCTCCTCAGCTTGAGCCCAAGGTCGCTGGCTCGAGCAAGGGGTCACTTGGTCCACTGTAGCCCCCAGTCAAGGTACATATTGAAATCAATCAATGAACAACTAAGGAACCACAAAGAATTGATGTTTCTTATCTCTCCCTTCCTATCTGTCTATTCCTATCTGTTCCTCTCTCTGACTCTCTCTGCTGCGCGCACTCGTACACACACACACACACACACACACACACACACACACACTCACTCTCTCTCTCTCCCCCCCCCCCCATAAAGTCATGGTGCACTTTTGACTGGTCACAGGAAAGCAACAAAAGACGATAGAAATGTGAAATCTGCACCAAATGAAAGGAAAACTCTCCCAGTTTCATACCTGTTCAGTACAGTTTGCTGTGGGCTCACGCACAGATTTTTTAGGGCTCCTTAGGTAGCTATCCCATATAGCCTCTACAGACTCATCACTGACTGCTGGCCTACCAGAACGGGGTTTCCCCACCAAACTGCCTGTTTCCTTCAACTGCTTATTCCACCGAGTAATGTTATTCCTATGTGGTGGTGCTTTGTTATAAATGCACTGATATTCACATTGCACTTAGGTCACGGATTCGAATTTAGTGAGCCACAGAACACACTGAACTTTCCTCTGTACTGTCCACATCTCGACTGGCATGTCCGTGGGCTGCTCTGCTGTATACACGGTGTTATGTCATCATCTGCGCATGCACACATGCTGCCACATCATCCTACAGAAACTGGGAGGGTTTTCCTTTTATTTGGTGCAGATTTCACATTTCTTTAATTTTTTATTATTTTTTTTTTATTTATTTTTTTACGGAGGCATAGATAGGGACAGACAGGAATGGAGAGAGATGAGAAACATCAATCATTAATTTTTTTTGTGACACCTAGTTGTTCATTGATTGCTCTCATATGTGCCTTGACTGTGGGCCTTCAGCAGACCGAGTAACCCATTGCTGGTGAACTTTGCTCAAACCAGATGAGCTCGCGCTCAAGCTGGTGACCTCGGGTCTCGAACCTGGTTCCTCCGCATCCCAGTTCGATGATCTATCCACTGCGCCATCGCCTGGTCAGGTGATTTCACATTTCTGTCGTCTTTTGTTGCTTTCCTGTGACCGGTCAAAAGTGCACCATGGCTTTACAGACACACTGTGTGTGTTTGTGTATTTACCTTTTATTTGTTGGTTTGGCAAAGTTTAAATTTTGGGGCCTCCCTTTCCTGTATCAATGTGTGCTTAGGTTTTAAAAAACCTGATTTTACATTTAGCCAGAGGTGAATGGGATAATGCAGTCTAAAGTAAAAAATGTTTCTAGTATTTTCTTTCTGTTAACTTTTTTAGGATAAATATTAAAATGTGACTATATTTAACAGCTGTAGCTTTTTAAGGAAACAAATCCTGATGTACAAAACAGCATCATGTTTGTTAAAGACAGTTTCTACACTCTTGAATAGTTTGTGGGTATATGAAAATAGTATTAATATTGTAAAGTGTCAACTAGTGTGAATAACTAGTGACCATTTTCACTACTTTTGTTTTGAATAAATATATGGATGCTTTTAAAATTCTAAAATGGCCTGAGCTGTGATGGCACAGTGGATAAAGCGTCAACCTGGAAATGCTGAAGTCGCTGGTTCAAAACCCTGGGCTTGCCTGGTCAAGGCACATATGGGAGTTGATGCTTCCAGCTCCTCCCTCCTTCTCTCTGTCTCTCTCTGTCTCTCTCTCCTCTCTAAAAAAATGAATAAATAAAATAAAAATAAAATTCTAAAATGACTGAATTTGGATTTATGGAGGTGGTCAGGAACTTTATGTGTATGTACACATATCTTAGTAATATAATGCTAATACAGTTTATAAGTAAATTATGAGTCCTAGTGGTCATTTATATCCCAGAATGTTATTTTTGTTATATTGACTTCTGGCAGACTACTAAACTGGCAGGTTTTTCTCTGCTGGCAGCAAAAACACTCCAGTGAACAAATTTTAAATGACTAATGGAATAACTTAAAGTTTTGTGGTTCTTATGGTAAAGACTTTTTTCCTCTCCATTTTTTAAATTGATTTTTAGAGGTAGGGGAGGGAGAGGGAAAGAGGGTGGAGAAGCTGGAAGCATCAACTTGTAGTAGTTGCTTTCTTTATGTGCCTTGACCCAGGCAAGCCCAGGGTTGCAAACCAGCGATCAGTATTCCAGGGATCAGTATTCCAGGTCGACACTTGATCCGCTGCACCACCACAGGTCAGGCTCTTTTAGTAAGACTTTTAAATCCAAAACCAGATATTATCACTTGTTAATGACCTCCCCTGTTCATTCTAAAATTAGATTGAATTTGGCTGCTTTGAGGATTAGAAAACTTTTGATCTGTCACTTTGCTAGTTGTTTATACTCTGCAGCAAAAATACATAATTACCTTTTATTAGCTAATAAAACTTTCATGTATGTTGTCAGTTTTTTTTATTTTTAGCTGAGTTTGTTTTTGAAATGATAACTTATGACTAGTTAGACTTTGAGAAAGCACAAAATAGCATTTATTCACTGTTCTGGGGTAGCTTATCTAGCCCATTGCTTTAAGGTTTAGGGTGACCCCCTATACTTATAGTTCTTGGCTTTGTTGGACTAACTCGAGCAAATTGTGACAACTCAGCAGTTTTAAACCTCTCAAACTTACAGTTTTAGATAATGTTGCTTTAGAGAGTCACATTTTCGGGGGGTTCATTTTAGATAATGTTGCTTTAGAGCAGCGGTTCCGATTTCTTTAGGCGACCCCTGTGTTTTGGTTGTTCGACCCCTGCCGGGGTCGCGACCCACAGGTTGAGAAACCGCTGCTTTAGAGAGTCACGTTTGTGGGGGTTTGTTTTGGCCACCAAAAAGTTTTAAGTTTGGAGAGTCTGTGAAAGATTAGATACGTACTTGAAGATCATTCAGGTAGGCTAGGCTGGAAAGCTCGGTTGGTTGGAGCACCCACCTGATACGCAAAGGTTGTTGGTTCAATCCTTGGTCAGGTTACATACAGGAACAGATCGATGTTTCTGTCTCTTGCTCTCTAAAATAAAAGTCATCCTGGTATTCTCTCTTTCTTCTTTAGTATTTCTAAGTGAAAAAAATTTTTTTTATTTCAGTGTGTAAAGGTTGCCATAAAGGACAAGCAAGTGAAATACTTCATACATTACAGCGGTTGGAATAAAAAGTGAGTATTAATTCTTCAAAAACAGTCTTTATTTATAATTTACAAAGTACATTGTGTTTTTACTGGCACAAGCATATGCTTCTATATTGTTGCGCAATTTTAACATTATACATTTTGGAGCAAGGGCGAACCATTTGAATATGATGGCTATATAGTAGAAATTAGGGTATGCAGCCATTTTAAGTTTTTTGGAGTATTTCTGTGTTCTGGTATAATGTCTTATAATCATTAGTCAACCAACTTTTTTGTGTTTTTTTTTTTTTTTTTTTTTTTTACAGAGACAATGAGTCAGAGAGAGGGATAGACGGGGACAGACAGACAGGAATGGAGAGAGTTGAGAAGCATCAATCATTAGTTTTTCATTGCGCGTTGCAACACCTTAGTTGTTCATTGATTGCTTTCTCATATGTGCCTTGACCGCGGGCCTTCAGCAGACGGAGCAACCCCTTGCGGGAGCCAGTAACCTTGGGTTCAAGCTGGTGGGCTTTTGCTCAAACCAGATGAGCCGCGCTCAAGCTGGAGACCTCGGGGTCTCGAACCTGGGTCCTCTGCATCCCAGTCCGAGGCTCTCTCCACTGCGCCACTGCCTGGTCAGGCTTTTTTTGTGGTTTTGATACATTTTAGGGCAGCTTTGATATTATTATTTTGCCTTAGCATAAACTCAGTAACTACACTGCTCACAAAAATTAGGGGATATTTAAAAATGAATATGAAGCGATAATATATCCCCTAATTTTTGTGAGCAGTATATGTATGTTACGCCAAGCAATTATATTCTAAGCTGGTTGGGTTTTTCTACCTAGAAAAGGGAAAAGGATAAAAATTGCCTGATTTGGAAGTAATGACAAACTTATGTTCTGAACTTTGGGAACATAATTAAATGTTGACAGAAAGTGATTTCATGTGGTTCAGTTTTTACCATCTGGTTTAACACAGATACAGGAATTTAATTACGGGATTTAATTTTCCACCTGAAGAGTTAGACTATTTTTATTTATTTATTTATTTTTGAGCAGTAGTATATTGCTCAGTTAATGTGAGTGGACAATGTATATAGATTGGACACATTCTCGAGTGTCCAGCTTAGTGGAGCTCTTTTTCAGTGATGAGTCTTTCATCTTGGAGGCCACAGACCTGATTACTCATTTTTGATGCTTATAATGGAACAGTCTCTGATTTTTACTATTAGAGGTTTAATTTATTGATGTTTTATCCTTCAAAGATAGCACTGCCAGAAAGTGTAGTTGTTTAGGAGTTGTTTCCTAGCAACTTTCTTTTTCTAGCCACTTGGAATGCTTTGTGTTACCTGAGCTGTGCCCTGGTGCCTGGTTTTCCGTGTGTACAGTGCCATCTTTGTTGAGGACTCTATTGCCATGCAAGGAGGTTTTCTTTTTGATGATTACTGACTTTGGTCTTGTTTTATACAGTTCCTACATGACCAACTCAGGTAGTTAATATTTATTAGAAAAAAATTTCCCAAATGCTTTTAGCTAAAAAGAAATGTCAGATCTTTAACTTCATTAGTATAATTGTAGAAAGGTGGAAATCTAAAGGTGTAAAAGCACATTCTGGCAACTTACAAATTTTTTCTAGTTAATAATTAAAATATTTCTAATAAAGATAGGTTGGTAGTACTAGTAACTCAATACCAATAGCTGTAAACATAGTTTTGGGGCTTAAGTCTTTTATGTGTAATAGATATTTTATATAAAATTACATGGTAGGTGTGTAGATCTTAAAGACTTTGTTTTAAGTGGCATTTGTAGCTTATAAGAAATTGTGAAAATACCAAATTCTTGTAATTTCTTATATCATTGTTTCGAAATAACATTTTTCCTTTGTAATAGTATAGTTCAGTAACACAAATAAATGATAGGTTGTATAGATTTTTTTTATTTTCAGCTAATTTTGTATATTAATTGCTCCTTAGAAAAAGAAGAAAAAATGGCATTAAATATTAGGTCTTTATTAATATTTTCAGAGATATATTGAGAAATATTAATAATTTATATCTTCAGAGATATATTGAGGAATATTAATATATTGAGGTATATATTTGTCATTGATTTGCTATGTAGATAAATATATGTAATTTTGAAAATTTTTATTTTTACTATTTAGGGAAGCCTTTAAATATACCGATTTTGAAAGGGGGAGGAGTTACCTAGATGTCCAGCATGTGTCTGATGTTTTTATTTAGTGGTATGGAAGCAGTGTCATGGGTCAGTGTATCTTTGGGAATTTATTACAAGCTGTCTTTAGAAAATTCTGTAATTGTTTTATGCTTAATCTATGTATAAATATTTCTCAGTGTTTGGCCTTTAGTTATTATTCTAGTAGTGATGATCCTCAGAACAAAAGATGTCATTTTATTTTTCTGGTTTAGCAAGGGTTTTCAGCTTCTGACATATAAAGAAACTTTAGAATTGATTTGTTTTATAGATCAAGGTGCTTATTTAGTAGATGCATTTTATATCAAATGGGGAAGGGATTTCAAAGGTTTTTTTGCTAGAACTTTGTAGTAAGTAAAAATTGACTAGCTCTCTTTGAGAAAATGGAGTAGCTATAAGTAGATACGTAAATAAAAACCCCATTTTGTAAATGGTTTGTAGGATACCTTTTAGAAAATTACACAACAAAAGCCCAGTCTACAAATGGGAATTTTGTTTAACTTAAGTATATATTATATATGGTTTTTTAAAGCACAATAGGTAAGATATTTCTAAATTTTCAAAAACCTTATTGGAATTTGTTCACACAGACATTTAAATAATCCATTTGTAAATCTTATAGCTTAAGCTAAATTCTGCACCTAGTTACTGAGATTACTTTGTACTATGCTGTCTGTATCAGAAGTGCTGTGAGGCCCAGGCGCTCTGAAAAATCTTTGAAGACACGTGAGGATATTGTAGCCCTTTTTCCTGTTCCTGAAGGAGCTCCCTCAGTACACCACCCCCTCCTGACCTCTAGGTAAATGCATGTTTTAAAGTTTTCTCTAGGAAATCATGTTGAGGATTGCTTTTTAATTATTCTCCTTTTGGCTATCTTATATAAGAGGTCAGAGGTGGGAAATCATTAAATAAAAGACTTTGAGGATACATCTAATTGTGTCACTAAAGGAGCTCCATCAGCAGGAGGAAATTGCCACTTGGCACAAGAAGTTAAACACTCCCTAAGAAGTATCTTTTTATTTTTTCCCTTTGGAAAAAACTACGTTGTTTCAAAGGAGCTATTCTAAGTATAAGAATGCCTTAGCAGTTAGATGTTTTCAGAGGGGGGGGTGGTTAGAAAGCTCTCTTTCTGGTTATGCCTTGGAAGTTAGTGTACATTTGTGAGAGAGTAAACATGAAGGATGGTGAAGTCTGATAAACCATTGTAATACTTTAATTTACAGTTTTAGCAGAGTCATCCTAGATGGTATTATGAATATTGTAGACCTAATATGTTTCTGACATACCATGTTATCTTTTGTGTCAAACTTTGAAGTGTTTTACATGTATTGCATAATTCTCAACAATCCTATGGCATTGGTTATCCCTATTTTATAGATGATATAACTAAAGCTCGGAGAGTTCTGTTAACTTTGCTTATTACACAGCTAAGTAGCATCGTTAGTATTTTTGTTTTTACTGTGGTTTCTTTTTTATTAAGATTTTATTTATTGATTTTAGAGAGAAGATAGAGAAAGGCGAGGGGAGGAACAGGAAGCATCAATTTGAGTTGTTTCTTGGCTTGACCAGCCAAGCCCAGGGTTTTGAACTGGTGACCCTCAGCATTCCAAGTCAATGCTTTATTCATTGCACCACCACAAGTCAGAGGCTAGTTAGTTTTAGTTCTTTCAAATGTCAGCTTATTATGGTCTGCTATACCTTTTTTTTTTTTAAATTATAATTCTTTAAGGTACTGCATCTTTATTCTGTAAGGATAATTGTTTAGGAACTCTTCTGTTAAATGCCATATTCTTATGCTGTTTTGAAAAATGAATAATTTGCTTTTGGACTCTGGCAGTTTAGATTTGGAATGTGCTTTTGAGAATATGATGCTTGCTTCTTTACAGAACAGACATTTTCTTTTTTTTTTTTTTTGTATTTTTCTGAAGCTGGAAACGGGGAGAGACAGACAGACTCCCGCATGTGCCCGACCGGGATCCACCTGGCACGCCCACCAGGGGGCGATGCTCTGCCCCTCCAGGGTGTCGCTCTGCTGCAACCAGAGCCACTCTAGCGCCTAGGGCAGAGGCCAAGGAGTCATCCCCAGCGCCCGGGCCATCTTTGCTCCAATGGAGCCTCGCTGCAGGAGGGGAAGAGAGAGACAGAGAGGAAGGAGAGGGGGAGGGGTGGAGAAGCAGATGGGCGCTTCTCCTGTGTTCCCTGGCTGGGAATTGAACCCGGGACTTCTGCACGCCAGGCTGATGCTCTACCACTGAGCCAACCGGCCCAGAACAGACATTTTCACTTTAGTTGATAATGGATTTGTAGTCCTCTAGGTCATGAAATTAACTTAAAAGAAATCCAAAGTCTTGCCTGGTGGATCTCTAAAAAATAATTGAAGGACATAATCTGAATAAAAGTAAAATATTTTTGAATGACATTTTAATTTCTCTCTTTTTCAGTTGGGATGAATGGGTTCCAGAAAGCAGAGTCCTCAAATATGTGGACACCAATCTGCAGAAACAGCGAGAACTTCAGAAAGCCAATCAGTAAGTTTGTTTTGTAACGTGAGTAGAAGGAGAAATGCCTGTAAATTAATTTTTGGAAATGGAATGAATAATAAAATCATGTTGGCTGCCGGCCTATAAAATGACACTTTGTACTTGTCAACTGCTGTATTATGGTTTTGACTTGAAGTAATCACAGAAGCCTTTGCTAGAAAAGCAAGTTGCATATCTGTTATTACTTGAGTCTGTCCTTAGAGGTCGGTAGAAAGTAGCAGGATGTTACTGGAAATGTCTGTAGTTGGCAGACACTGTGGTCTTCTCTCCTGGGCTCTTTGGAAGATAGTTGTGAGGTGAGGAAACAAAACAAGGAGAAGGGGCATCCCCATTACTTTCCTTCATTTCTGGAAGCACATTGAGAAAAGGGACGCAGAAAGATGAGGTGATCCATAGGGTAATTGTTTTCATATTAAAGCTGAAATGTATGTTCAGAAAATTGAAATAGTAAAATAAGACCAAGTAAAAGAAAATATTGGGATTAGTGAATTTCAAAACAAATGGGACTTTGAATTATGTGAGATGCAATCTAGTACAGTCACTTTTTACTGTAGAGAGCAAAATCTTAGGCCCTTTACTCTTTTTTTGAATGGTTTGATTTTTGTCAATATATTACCTGTTTGTCCAACTTGTTAAAAGCTTTATATCATGATATGTATAGGCTTAGAACCGCAATTGAATATAAATTTTAAAGTGGAGTTGAGCTGTCACAGTTTCTTTTTTTACATGTGTACTCATTGTATGATGACTATGGAAATTATTTTTGAAGGGAGCAGTATGCGGAGGGGAAGATGAGAGGGGCTGCCCCAGGCAAGAAGACATCTGGTCTGCAGCAGAAAAATGTTGAAGTGTAAGAAACTGTCTTGTTTTAATTTTACATACTGTTTTATAAGTGAAATTCAAACTTGATACCCACTATCCTATATTAGGTTTTATTGAAAAGGAAACGAGCATGTTGTAACTTGAAAAATCCCAATGAGAATTTCATTCTTGGGTGTCTGGTTCTTTAAAATATTTTTGAACAATACACATTTTTTTTTAAATAAATTTTTTAAAATTTATTGATCTTTTAAATTTATTTATTTTTTACAGAGACAGAGAGTGAGTCAGAGAGAGGGATAGATAGGGACAGACAGACAGACAGGAACGGAGAGAGATGAGAAGCATCAATCATTAGTATTTCATTGCGCGTTGCAACACCTTAGTTCATTGATTGCTTTCTCATATGTGCCTTGACCGCGGGCCTTCAGCCGACTGAGTAACCCCTTGCTGGAGCCAGCGACCTTGGGTCCAAGCTGGTGGGATTTTGCCCAAACCAGATGAGCCCGCGCTCAAGCTGGCGACCTCAGGGTCTTGAACCTGGGTCCTCTGCATCCCAGTCCGACGCTCTTATCCACTGCGCCACCGCCTGGTCAGGCACAATACACATTCTTAATTTTCCTTAGCAGGTTCCTTTTTTTAGTCTCCTCCCTTGTTTTTTTAGTGAGAGAGGGACAGACAGGAAGGAAGAGAGATGAGAAGCATCAGTTCTTCGTTGTGGCACCTTCATTGTTGATTGCTTTCTCATATGTGCCTTGACTGGGAGTGGGAGGGCTGTAGCCAAGCCAGTGACCATGGGGTCGTGTCTATGATCCCACCACACTCAAGCTGGTGACCCTGCTCTCAAGCTGATGAGCCAGCCCCCAAGCTGGATAAACCCATGCTTAAACTGGCAACCTCAGGGTTTCGAACCTGGGTCCTCTGCGTCCTGGGCCAAGGCTCCATTCACTGCCCCACTGCCTGGTCAGGCAATCCTCCCCCCCTTTTAATGGTAAAATATACATAACATTTACCACTTATATATACAATTTAGTGGTGGTAAGTACATTTATAACCTGTATCTTTTAAATTGTGTGATGTGTTTTCTTTTTTTTTTTTGTATTTTTCTGAAGCTGGAAACGGGGAGAGACAGTCAGACAGACTCCCGCATGCGCCCGACCGGGATCCTCCCGGCATGCCCACCAGGGGGCGATGCTCTGCCCCTCCGGGGCGTCGCTCTGTTGCTACCAGAGCCATTCTAGCGCCTGGGGCAGAGGCCAAGGAGCCATCCCCAGCGCCCAGGTCATCTTTGCTCCAATGGAGCCTCGGCTGCGGGAGGGGAAGAGAGAGACAGAGAGGAAAGAGAGGGGGGAGGGGTGGAGAAGCAGATGGGCGCTTCTCCTGTGTTCCCTGGCCGGGAATCGAACCCGGGACTTCTGCACGCCAGGCTGACACTCTACCACTGAGCCAACCGGCCAGGGCCATGATGTGTTTTCTTTTAAAAGCATAGATTGAATTATCAGAACATACATTTTGAGGGATTTTTGGGGGGTAGATTGCTTTTTCAGCAGTGCTAAAAATATAGCTTAAGTTGAATTCACTTGAAAACTCATGGTGATAGTGTGTGAGATGTTAAGGTTTCCAGTTACTTCCCTTACTCGTAAGAAAAGGAAAACCATTCCTTGTTAATTTTAAGATTAGAACATCTCAGCATTCTTTGTGTGGAAGTCCTATACATTCATACATTGGTGTATGTCAAAAGTTTATGTAGTTGAAAGCCAGTGTAGGAATCGTAACTTAGAAAATGGAACCAGCCTGCCTGACCAGTCATAGCGCAGTAGATGGAGCGTTGCCCTGGGATGCTGAGGACCCAGGTTTGAAACTCCAAGGTCATTGGCTTAAGCAAGGGATTAGTAGTTTATCTTGAGCACGCCCCCTCCCCCTTCAAGGCATGTATGAGAAGCAATCAGTGAACAACTAAAGTGACATAACTATGAGTTGATGCTTCTCATCTCTCCCCCCTCCTGTCTTTCTCTCATTCTCTCTAAAAAAAAATTAATAAAAATATTGAGTAATTAAACCAGGTGATGTTTTTAAAAAATTCTTTCATTTTAATTTGAGATTTTGACATTTTTAATATCTAGTTTTACCCTATTTCATCTTTAGTATTATTTGATCTTTAGCTTTCTCTAAATGTAAGTGTTACTGGTTAGAAAATACCGTTAACTTTGAACAACATATGTCCACCTATACACAGAATTTTTTCAGTTAATATCTACAGTAATTTTAGTTTGTGGTTGGGAATCTGCAAATGTAGAGGGCTAGCTGTATGCATTGTTCTACACCATTTTATATAGGGACTTGAGCATTCTGGTTTTTAATATCTGGAGAGGGTCCTGGAACCAGTTCCCCTCTGATACTGAGAGATGACTATAGTTATTTTGGGAGGGGTCAAAAGTTATATGTAGATTTCCGACTGCTCTGAGGGATTGATGCCTCTTACCCACACTTCTCTCAACCTGGTGGGTCAGCTGTATTAGGAAAACCAGATTTTTTACTTTGTTGATATTTAGGTCCTTAAGCTAGGGTGCTCATTGTTTTGTTTTTAGATTGATTTTAGGGGAGAGGGGGGGCAGGAGGAGCAGGAAGCAACAACTTAGTTGCTTCTCGTATGTGTCTTGACTGGGCAAACCCAGGGTTTTGAACCAGTGACCTCAGCATTCCAGGTTGATGCTTTATCCATTACACTGCCACAGGTCAGGCCGAGTGCTTATTCTTTCTAAACTAATAGTGATGAATACATGTGAATTTTGTTAGCACTTGGCCTCAAAAGGCTATTATTTGGTTAATTATTTAGTGAAATGGTTTTTTTTCTTTTAAATGAGAGAAGGGGAGATAGGGAGACAGACTCTCACATGTGCCTCTATCAGGATCCACTCAGCAACTCTGTCTGGAGCTGACACACAAACCAGACAGAGTTTGGTTAAACTCTGTCAGCCTAGCTATTTTTAGTGCCTGGGGCTGATACACAAACCAATTGATCTTCTGGCTGCAGGAGGGAGAGAGAAGCAGATGTTCACTTCTCTTGTGAGCCCTGAATGGGAATCGAACCCGAGATATCCATCTGCTGGGCTGATGCTTTATTCACTGAGCTGCTGGCCATGGCCAAAATGATTTTTCTTAAGAATGACTTAAGACTTAAGTTTATTATTTTTAATTTATTTATTGATTTTAGAGAGACAGAGACATAAACATTGATCTGTTCCTGAATGTACCCCAACCAGGAATTGAACCTACAATCTTGGTGTATGGAGACGATTCTCTAACCAACCGAGCTATACAACTAGGGCTTAATTTATTTAAAGTAAATTGAATCTAAGAGCTTATATTTTGACTATATAATATTTAGTTATAGGGCTTAGAAAGAGGAATACAAATAGAATATCAGCAGTTGATTATATGAAATCTGTTGCACAGATTGAGAACTAACTTGCATGTTTAAGTAATACAAGCAGGAAGGTTGAAGCAAGAATGTCCAGAAGTCCTTAGTACTGGGATTCATTGAAGAATAGTTTATAATTTTTTTCTTTAGTGTTGTAAACAGTTGTCCATATTTTTCTTTAATTTTATGGTATGGACTAGGTAATGAATGAGTGTTGGACCCCAGTGTTCTTGACATGTACAAGTAAAAGTTTATGGCTTAATCTGAAACAGATACTGCCTAGAAAATGTTTGTGTTGCCGAAGTTAACCTGAGAGAGCAGGAAAGCCGCTGTACTTTCAGATAGCCAGATTTTTGTGTTTATAATGAAGCATAAGTTAATTTGAGTTGTAAATGAACCCTAAATTAAATGAATATAGTTAGTAACATTTAGAAATCTTAGTTAAAGCTGTAGAAAATTTAGCATATTCAGATGTAATCCATAATCATGGGCTTTGCAAACTTGGAATTCTAGAAATAAATATGACTAAAACAAAAATTAGTAACTTATTGCATGACCAGGTAGTAGCACAGTAGATATAGCCTGGGACACTGAGGACCCAGGTTTGAAACCTTGAGGTCACCAGCTTAAGCACAGTTTCACCTGCCTTTAGTGTGGGATCATAAACATGACTCCATAGTCACTGGCCTGAGCCCAAAGGTCTCTCTGGTTTGAAGCCAGTGGTCTCTGGCTTGAGCAAGGAAGGGGGGGTCCTGGCTTTGCTAGAGCTCTCTGGTCAAGGCATGTATGAGAAGCAATCAGTGAACAATTAAGAATGCCACAACTACAAGTTGATGCTTGTGATGTTTCTCCCTGTCTCTCACTAAAAAAAAAAAAAAAAAAAAAAGGCAATATACTGTTTGGCAGCATATAAATAGAAATAAGTTGCTATTAGAATGCTATTAGAAATGGTAGCCATGCCTGACCAGGCAGTGGCGCAGTGGATAGAGCGTCAGACTGGGACACAGAGGACCCAGGTTCAAAACCCTGAGGTCGCTGGCACGAAGTGTGGGCTCATTCAGCTTGAGCATGGGCTTGCCAGCTTGAGCAAGAGGTAACTAGCTTGAGCGAGGGATCATAGACATGACCCCATGGTTGCTGGCTTGAAGCCCAAGGTCGCTGGCTTGAGCAAGGAGTCACTTGCTCTGCTATAGCCCCCCAATCAAGGCACATAGACGAAAGCAGTCAGTGAACAACTAAGGAGCTGCAGCGAAGAATTGATGCTTCTCATCTCTTTCTGGCTGTCTCTCTCTGTCTCTGTCACCCCCCCCCCCCCAAAAAAAAAAAAATGATAACCAGGCCCTGGCCAGTTTGCTCAGTGGGGATAGAGTGTCAGCCTGGTGTATGGGTATCAGGATTAGATTCTCAGCCAGGCCACACAAGAGAAGGAATCATCTGCTTCTCTCCCTTACCCCTCCCCCTTCTCTCCCTCTTCCTCCCTCTCTCGCAGCCAATGGCTTGATTGGTTCATGCGTTGGTCCCAGGTGTTGATAGTTGGGTCCAAGTACATCAGCCTCAGGTGCTAAAAATAAGCCTGGAGTTCAGATGGGGGTGTTTGGTGGATCCCAGTTGAGGTACATGTAGGAGTCTGTATCACTATCTCCTAATCTCTCAATTTAAAAAAGAAAGAAATAGCCTGACTAGGCGGTGGCGCAGTGGATAGAGCGTCGGACTGGGATGCAGAGGACCCAGCTTCGAGACCCCGAGCTCACCAGCTTGAGCGCGGGCTCATCTGGTTTGGGCAAAAGCCCACCAGCTTGAACCCAAGGTCGCTGGCTCCAGCAAGGGGTTACTCGGTCTGCTGAAGGCCCACGGTAAAGGCACGTATGAGAAAGCAATCAATGAACAACTAAGGTGTTGCAATGCGCAATGAAAAACTAATGATTGATGCTTCTCATCTCCCTCCGTTCCTGTCTGTCTGTCCCTGTCTATCCCTCTCTCTGACTCACTCTCTGTCTCTATAAAAAATAAATAAATAAAATTAAAAATATATATATAAAAGAAAGAAATAGTAACCAGCCTGATCTGTGGTGGAATAGCCCCAGAATGCTGAGGTCATAGGGCAGTGCCCCGAGGTTGCTGGTTCTGAGTGCAAGCTTATCAGTATGGGTGTGGGGATAGGGTGTGGGGGGAGGATTGTCCACTTGAGCCCAAGGGTCGCTGGCTTGAGCACTGGCTCAGCCCTGGTCAAAGCTCTTGTATAAGAAGCAGTCAATGTAGTAAGTAAAAGGAAAGCAACTGCAAGTTAGTGCTTCTTGCTCTCCTCTCTCAGAAGCAGTCCATGCACAACTAAAGTAAAAGCAATTAGGAGTTCATGCTTTTCGCCTCCTCTCTCCATTCCTGTCTCAGAAAAGAAAATGAAAAACTTGATAACTATGTGGAAGGAGATATTAGCTATAGTCTGCGTGTGGGAGAATGCAATGTTTGGTGTGAAAAGAAGTATAGTTTAGAGGAAAAAAAGTGAATTCAGTTTGGATCTTTGAGAGTTGAGTACTAAAACCAGTTTGTCTTAAAACTTAGAAATCTAAAGTTAATATGCTGATACTAAAGTAATTAGGGAAATAATTGGAACTTTATTTTTGATGAAAGTAATGTAAATCTTTGTAAACTATAACTTACTGTAACCTTACATGTTAAATAATATAACCCTGGAAAGAAGTCTCTCGATGTGTTCTTGGTTTATTTTTATATTATGTGAAGGGAGATATGAATTTAACCAGCTGTCGAAAAAAATCCTGTGTCTGAGCAGGAAACTACTCAGTGTCTGATTTTTATCATTTAAGGCAATATTTCTTTAGGAACTTAACTCTGATAAAAGGGAATTGAAACAAGCAGTTTTATTTAGCAATAATTCTTTACCTTCTTTTTCTTTCCTCTTTTTTAGGAAAACAAAAAAGAACAAACAGAAAAGTAAGTATTAATTTTGTTAAAATTATTTTATCTTTATAATGTTGAATTTTGAATTGACTGTTAAAAGTTAAACAGTTTTTTTATCCTTGACTGGTGGTGGTGCTATGGATAGAACATTGTTCTGGGTTGCTGAGGACCCAAGTTTGAAAACCCAAGGTTGGCCCTGGCTGGTTGGCTCAGTGGTAGAGCGTTGGCCTGGCGTGCAGGAGTCCCGGGTTCGATTCCCAGCCAGGGCACACAGGAGAGGTGTCCATCTGCTTCTCGACCCCTCCCCCTCTTCTTCCGCTCTGTCTCTCTCTTCCCCTCCTGCAGCCAAGGCTTCATTGGAGCAAAGTTGGCCCGGGCGCTGAGGATGGCTCCATGGCCTCTGCCTTAGGCGCTAGAATGGCTCTGGTTACAATGGAGCAATGCCCCAGATGGGCAGAGCATCGCCCCCTGGTGGGCGTGCCAGGTGGATCCCCGTTGGGCGCATGCGGGAGTCTGTCTGACTGCCTCCCCGTTTTCAACTTCAGAAAAATACAAAGAAAAAAAAGAAAAGAAAACCCAAGGTTGCTGATTTGAGGGCAGTTGTCGCCAGCTCGAGCGAGGATCAGATCATCAACATGATCCCATGGTTGCTGGCCTGAGCCCAAAGGTTGCTGGCTTGAAGCCTAATGTTGCTGGCTTGAGCAAGGGGTCATTGGCTCAACTGGACCCCCCCCCAAATGCTGCAGTTACAAGTTGATGCTTCTCATATCTTTCTTTTGCATGCGTGCACACAAAAAAAAATGAGGTATTTTTTTTAGAGTAAGCTTATGTTTATTGATGGTTTTAAATATGAATCAGCATTATAGGTACATAGCAGTACAAGCCTAACTCTGGTATTCTCTTTTTTTTTTTAATTTTTTTAATTTTTATTTATTTATTTACAGGGACAGAGAGAGTCAGATAGAGGGATAGATAGGGAGAGACAGACAGGAATGGAGAGAGATGAGAAGCATCAATCAGTTTTTCGTTGCGACACCGTAGTTGTTCATTGATTGCTTTCTCATATGTGCCATGACTGCGGGCCTTCAGCAGACTGAGCAACCCCCTGCTCGAGCCAGTGACCTTGGGTCCATGCTAGTGAGCTTTTTGCTCAAGCCAGATGAGCCCGCACTCAAGCTGGCAACCCCGGGGTCTCGAACCTGGGTCCTTCCGCATCCCAGTCCGACGCTCTATCCACTGCGCCACCGCCTGGTCAGGCTCTGGTATTCTCTTTACCATGGAGAAACCTATAAGCATTCATTATTTCATGTTCTTTATTAATGACTAACCCCGAAGATGTAATTTGGTGCCCTGTCCAATTGGCTCTGTGGTAGAGGGTTGGCCTGGTGTATGGAAGTCCCAGGTTCAATTCCTAGTCAGGGCACACAGGAGAAGCAACCATCTGATTCTCCATTCCTCCACCTCGCTTCTCTCTCTCTATTTTCCCCCTTTTCCCCTACAGCCATGGCTCAAGCAGTTTGGGCAAGTTGGCCCTGGTGTTGAGGATGGCTCCATGGTCTCTGCCTCGGGTGCTAAAACGGCTCCTGTTGCAACAGAGCCAGGGCCCCAGGTGGGCAGAGCATCGCCCTGTAGTGGGCTTGCCGGGTAGATCCCTGTTGGAGCACATGCAGGAGTCTGACTCTGCCTCCCCTCTTCTCTCTGAAATAAAAAAAAGAAAGAAATTAAGATGGCAATATTAAATTTTGTCTTACAACTAAATGGTAGAGGTGTTCATCGATATATTTTTGGTAGGAATATGATTCTTTAACATAGATTCAAGTAACACCCACATAATGGGAAAATGAAAAGAAGGGTGTGTCATGAGAGACTTTTCCTTAAGAGTTTCTCGTTTAATAAGTTAAAATGTTCTTTTTTACCTTCATTTGTATAGCACCTGGAAACGGAGATGGTGGCAGCACCAGTGAGACACCTCAGCCTCCTCGCAAGAAAAGAGCTCGAGTGGATCCTACTGTTGAAAACGTGAGTTTTCCCTTAAGTTTATGATTAGCATTTAGAATTTTTAGTCAGTCTTACTCATGTTACAACATAATAAAACAGAACTTTGAGTCTCAAAAGCATTGCTAAAACATCATTAAGGACTGAAATAAAAATACTCCCCTTTTTTGGATACAGGATATATTTTGTTGTTTTGTTTTTGTTTTAACTTTTAACTCTTAGTGATGTACTTTTTGCTAGATACCCCTCCCCCCAGCTTATCATCAGATGTTTGTAAGCTCTGTGTTCATGTCCAGGACTAAATGTTCTTTGGTGTTGAGTTGTGCAGCAGGTCCTCGAATAACTCATTTTGTTTAATGACGTTTTGTTATTATGTTGTTGAGATGCTATAGGGCCCCAACTTTTTTTATATCAACTAGCCTATGATCAAATTGGTTTTAGTATACATAGTTTGCTTCAAGTTAAAGAACATCCTGATGACCTTAAATGAGGACTTAGTATATATATACTGCTCACAAAAATTAGGGGATATCCCCAAAATGAAGTGATAAAATATCCCCTAATTTTTTTCTTCTTCTTCTTAAGATTTTATTTATTGTTTGACCAGGTGGTGACACAGTGATAGAGCACTGGCCTGGGACACTGAGGACCCAGGTTCGAAACTACAAGGTCACCTGCTTAAGTACAGGTTGATCTAGCATGAGCACGGGCTCACCAGCTTGAGTGCAGGGTTGCCAGGCTTGAGTGGGATCATACACATGACCCCATGGTTGCTGGCTTGAGCCCAAAGGTCGCTGGCTTGAAGCCCACGGTTGCTGGCGTGAGCCCAAGGTCACTGGCTTGGCTCAGCTGGTGCCCCCCAGTCAAGGCACATATGAGAAAGCAATCAATGAACAACTAAAGTGACACAACTACAAGTAGATGCTTCTCATCTCTCCCTTCCTGTATGTCTGTCTCTCTATTTCTCTCTAAAAAAAAAAAAAAAAGAAGAATTTTATTTATTGACTTGAGAGAGAGAGAGAGAGACAGGGGAGGAGTGGGAAGCATTAGCATATAATTGCCTCTTGTATGTGCTTTGACTGGGCAAGCTTGGGGATTTGAACCAGCAATCTCAGCATTCCAGATCGACGCTTTATCCACTGCACTACCACAGGTCAGGCAAGAAGAGTTTTTTTTAAAAAATCTGAAATGTGCCTGACCAGGCGGTGGCGCAGTGGATAGAGCGTCTGACTGGGAATATCCCCTAATTTTTGTGAGCAGTATATTAAATGACTTAGTATGTCCCAAGATGACTTAATAAACTGATAAAAAATATTGTGGAAACCTATTCTGTGTGGGTGGGGGTATAATAGCTTCAGATTCTTTATTAACTGATAAAAAGTCTCATTTCTAATTTACTATGTTTATAACTCCCAAAGTTATGAATTATAACTCTGAAAGTAGGGTTATAATTCTTATCTGACATTTCACATTTCTGAAGCTGATGTTATAAAGCAGTGTTATACTTATAAAGTGGAATGTTTTCAAAATCAGGCATCTTTGAACAGTTATTGAAGACTTAGTTAGAATATTGAATTTTCTGTTTTAGAGATATAACTAAGATAGTTGTATTTGGAATAGTCTATATATCAACAATAAATATGAAAACACTAAAAGCACAACAAATAAACACTAAAAGTGCTCATTTACAGAAAATGGGAATTTGCTAAAGAATTTTTGCTTTCACAGCAAAATATTCAGACCAACTCTCTATCAAGGATAGATTGCTATTTCCCAGCAGCTAGCTTTATGGTCTTTTCATTTATGATTTTTGAAGTGATAATCTGACAGCCTGTTTGAGTACTCTATACCCAGTGCTTCTCAAGGCCAAGAAAAGTCTTGTCTTTCAGAATAGCCATTCAGTAAGAAAAGACCTTTTAGAATATTTTCCTTTTTCCATTTAGGAGGAAACATTCATGAACAGAGTTGAAGTTAAAGTAAAGATTCCTGAAGAACTAAAACCATGGCTTGTTGATGACTGGGACTTAATTACCCGGCAGAAACAGGTAACTTGAAAATTACACTGATTATAATATAGATGTGTTCTTTCTGGTTTGAAAAAAACTTTTAAAGGAAAAGGTTGTATAGATGATCATAATATTGAAATTGTGTGACTAATGAATGCTTTATTTCAGAAACTGAACAATTTGATAATCTGAAAGAATGATTTGGGGAGGAATAAAGTATATAAAAGTTCGTGAGGTTATAATGATAAAAAGTGGAGATAACTCATTTTGGAGGTCCTTCACCTCAAGCAATTCTTTTTCTTTTTTCTTTTTTTTACAGGGACAGATAGAGGGATAGACAGGGACAGACAGACAGGAACGGAGAGATGAGAAGCATCAATCATTAATTTTTCGTTGCGCATTGCAATACCTTAGTTGTTCATTGATTGCTTTCTCATATGTGCCTTGACCGTGGGCCTTCAGCAGACCGAGTAACCCCTTGCTGGAGCCAGCAACCTTGGGCTCAAGCTGATGAGCTTTTGCTCAAACCAGATGAGCCCTCACTCAAGCTGGCAACCTCGGGGGTCTCGAACCTGGGTCTTCCGCATCCCAGTCTGATGCTCTATCCACTGCGCCACCGCTCAGTCAGGCTCAAGCAATTCTTTACCAATTCTGAAAAAATAGGTAAAGGCAAGCATGGGTTTCCTGTCATAACTGTCATTGAAAATGGGACATCCCCACATATGTCACTACTAGTGGAATATAATAGGAAGCACACAATGCCACCTGTAAGGTATTCATGGCCTCCAGAAGCACCCAAATCCAGTCAAGTTTCTAGGTCTAGCTACTGAGATATATTGTGTAACACGACAAGGATGCAGACGTCAAACTCCAGAATGAAGAACTCTATAAGACGAACCAATTTCTTGTAACAAATGGCGTGGGGAGGGTTGGGGAAGAGTAGAGACTTCGTGAGAATTACGAGACTTAAGGCAGGTAAATCATATACAGCATGTAGACTTCATTTGATTCTTGATTTGTGTCTGGCTAAACTGGTACGATTGAAACCTTGGCTCTACCATTTACATCTGAGTTGGGACAAGTTACCTAGCCTTTTTATATTTTGGTTCCCACATTTAGTGGAGTTAATAACATCTGCCTTATGGTTGATAAGATGAAAACATTGTTAATGCTCCGGACCGGGTCTGGTACGTGATACACATAGAGTAAGTGATTGATAACATGGAGATACATTTATGTATGGTGTGTTCCAGATATAGTGGTAGTTTATGTGTGTCCAATTGGTCACCATAGAGCTGTGCTATCCAATATTGCAGTCACTAGCCATATTTGGCTATTTAACTGAAGGTAAGTAAAATTAAAATTTCAGTTCCTTGACCCCATTAGCCATATTTCAAATGCTGAACAGTGTTTTTTATTTCTTTGCAATACTGTTGGTTGATCTTTTATCATTGAACCTTTAGAAAAGTTATATTAAAGCATTTAAGCTTTGCTAGTGTAATTTAAAAAAAACAACAACTCGTATTCAAGTGTATTTTTGTTTTTATAGCTCTTCTATCTTCCTGCCAAGAAGAACGTGGATTCCATTCTGGAGGATTATGCAAATTACAAGAAATCTCGAGGAAACACAGATAATAAGTAGGAATATACACATGTTTGAAGTATATCCAAAGACTTTTTTTTTTTAGAGGAGAGAGATGAGAAGCATCAACTCATAGTTGTGGCCCTTTAGTTGTTCATTGATTGCTTCTCATATGCGCCTTGACTTGGTGGCTCCACCCAAGCCAGTGACCCCTTGTTCAAGCCAGCAGCTTGGACGTCAAGCCAGCAATCTTTGTGTTCAAGCTGGTGAGCCTGTGCTCAAGCTGTTAACCTCAGGGTTTCGAATCTTGGACCTCAGTGTCCCAGGTTGACACTATCCATTGTACCACCACCGGTTAGACCCAAAGTCATTTTTCTTTCAAATATTTTTTTTTTAAATAAGTTCTCTGAAATGTGTACCTACTTTAATACCATTAAATACTAGCAAAATTGAATTTCATTGACATGGGTTTGGCTGTTAGAGTTTTTCTTCCGATTGGAAATATTTTAGGTAAAATTGAAGCTATTATAAATATATATTTAACCATGTACATATATAACCATTTAAAAGCAGTTTTTAAAAAAATATTAAAGCCACTTTTAGCTTGAAGGGAGCCTTGAACTTAATCCTTATGCTTGTGTTGGTTGAATTAATCCCCATCTCTCAGATCTTTTCAATGACCTGTTTTGGAAGTAAATTATTTTTGCTCATTTATTAGGGAGTATGCTGTTAATGAAGTTGTGGCAGGGATAAAGGAATACTTCAATGTGATGTTGGGCACTCAGCTGCTCTACAAATTTGAGAGACCACAGTATGCTGAGATCCTTGCGGACCACCCTGATGCACCTATGTCCCAGGTGTATGGAGCGCCACATCTACTGAGATTATTTGGTAATACGCCATTTAGAAAACAAAATTTTACTTTCTTTCCTCATTGATATCAAGGAGTAACAAAATAACATTCCATTCTAATTTAAACTTTTATTTAAAATGATGAATGCATGTCAAAGTTTTTGTAAAAATCAGGAGTTTCTGAAATCATGTATTTAAAAGAATTGGTGATGGTTAGTTACATTTGCTCACATAATTAAAATTATTTGTAATGCTACCTTGGATGTAATTTGACCAGATTATTTTGTTTAAATAGTACGAATTGGCGCAATGCTGGCCTACACACCTCTGGATGAGAAGAGCCTTGCTTTATTACTGAATTATCTTCATGATTTCCTAAAGTAAGTGCGAGGGTATGCTTGAAATGAAAAACATGCCTTACTCTGATAGATTGACACTATAGATAGTGAAGTATAAAACTGAAGTAAATAAAACAATGGTATTGGTACAGGAGTAGTTATGGTAATGGAATAAGGTACCAAATGTATGGGAATATCAGACGTGATAGAAGCTAGTGGAATGATGGAATACTAGAAAATTGGAGCAATGGGCTAGTCTTTAGAAAGAAACAAAGTTAGGTCCACACTATTGTTAAGCATAAAAATTTTAGATGAATCGAAAATTTAAATTGTGAAGACTCCCCTGGCCGGTTGGCTCAGTGGTAGAGCGTTGGCCTGGCGTGTGGGAGTCTGGTTCGATTCCCAGCCAGGGCATACAGGAGAAGTGCCCATCTGCTTCTCCACCCCTCCCCTTCTCCTTTGTCTCTCTCTTCCCCTCCCGCAAAGTTGGCCGGGGTGCTGGGGATGGCCCTATGACCTCTACCTCAGGCGCTAGAATGGCTCTGATTGCAGCAGAGCAAGGCCCCCTGGTGGGCATGCCGGGTGGATCCTGGTCAGGCACATGCGGGAGTCTGACTGCCTCCCTGTTTCCAACTTCAGAAAAATACAAAAAAAAAATAAATAAATTGTGAAGACTAAGAGAATGAAGGGGGAAATGTAGGGCAGTATTTTTATAACTTTTATAGTGAGAATGGTCTTTCTAAAAATTCAGTGATACAGAAAATGATTGATAAATTTGACTACCAGTATATAAAATTCTATGTGATAAGAATATGGTCTTAAAGATGAAAGGAATAGATCTTACATATATGTTAAAGGACCTGGTAACTTTAACACACAAAAGAGTTCTTGCAGTAAGGAAAAAGATGAAAGAAACAGTGATAAGTAGGACATCGGAAATTCAAAGACATGGAAGTATAAAAGGTGTTGAACATTAAGACCAGGTATCTCTTTTTAGTTTTATCTAAAAATAAAAAGGTTGAAGAAACGGGGGAAAGGCTAGATGGGTTTCCACAGGATTTAGTAGGGCATTTGAAAAGCTATGCTTTTGGGAACTTACCCTATAGAAATATTAAGTGCAAAAAGAGTTCCAAGCAATTTGCAGTAGAGAATATGGTGTGATTCTCCTCATTTGTAGAGAAACATTTTTAGTTTTTGGGAAACATCTGGAGAAGTCTGGCTCATACTTAACAGTGGATTATTTCTTGGGCATAGTACTGAAAGGAGAGGTTGAAGTTTTCTGTTTCCACTTTACACATTTCTGTATTTGAAAAAAAATTTTTTTTAATTGTGAGACAGAGAGGGACAGATAGGAACAGACGGGCAGGAAGGGAGAAAGATGAGAAGCATCAATTCTTTGTGGTGGCACATTACTGATAGTTGTTCATTGATTGCTTTCTCATGTGTCTTGGCGGGGTGGGGGTGGGCAGGGGGCTACAGCAGAGTGAGTGACCTCTTGCTCAAGCCAGATGAGCTTGTGCTCTAGCGGCAACCTCAGGATTTCAAACCTGGGTCCTCTGCGTCCATGTCCAATGTTCTGTCCACAGCACCACTGCCTGGTCAGGCTGTATTTGAATTTTATTTTTTGGATTTTCCTGAAGTGAGAAGTGGGGAAGCAGAGACAGACTCCTGCATGCGCCAGACTGGGATCTACCCGTCAAACCCACCAGGGGGCAATGCTCTGCCCCTCTGGAGAGTTTGCTGCATTGCAACACGAGTCATTCTAGCACCTGAGGTGGAGGCCGTGGAGCCGTCCTCAGTGCCCAGGCCAACTTTGCTCCAATGGAGGGGAAGAGACAGAAAGAAGGAGAGTGGGAGGAGTTGAGAAGCAGATGGGTGCTTCTCCTGTGTGCCCTGAGCCGGGAATCAAACCTGGGACTTCCACACACTGGGCTGACACTCTACCACTGAGCCAACCAGCCAGGGCCTCTTTTTTTATATATAATAAAAAATTTAAAAATGCAACGTGA
Source organism: Saccopteryx leptura (assembly GCF_036850995.1). Lineage (NCBI taxonomy): Eukaryota > Metazoa > Chordata > Mammalia > Chiroptera > Emballonuridae > Saccopteryx > Saccopteryx leptura. The sequence continues at coordinate 42,989,732 of NC_089515.1, read as the reverse complement.
GCCTAGGAACTTAAATAGCTTTATAATCTTTGATCAGTGATAAATACCTTTCTTTACTTCTATTTTTTATAACATGAAACTGCTCTATTACTTGACATTTCAGGTTACTTTGATTTTTATGGTTGGTGTTCACTTCAAGTTTACTTGTCAGTTTCTGAATATATTTAATTTGAATAAAGAATAAACACCAAATGTTATTCTTTGAGGGTAACACCATGACCTTTCCTTAAAAGATAGAGTTGAAGCTCTCAAGTTGGTATTAAGATAACTCTTCTTGCTGTTTTGAAATTAGGGGAGTAATTCTGGACTTCATTTTCTATGCATTGTTACCTGGTATATATCTCTATTATTGTTAGTTGTAATTATATGGTTTTATTATGAAGTTGTGATTATTTTAGAATATATTAATGTTTGTATGACTTTTGTATATAATAAATGAGAAGAAACTTGAATCAACACATATTTCTTTTTCATTTGTAACGAGGAACATTTTATTTTCAGATACCTGGCAAAGAATTCTGCAACTTTGTTTAGTGCCAGCGATTATGAAGTGGCTCCTCCTGAGTACCACCGGAAAGCGGTGTGAGGCGCATACTACAGTTACGTTTGGATCTCTGTAACACATTTCTGTTCTTAGTCCTCCTGTACAAATGATGTACTTTGAAAATGTTAGTGTATAACAGAGTTGATGTTTGTTTTCTGTTTGAGTTAAACAGAGAAAATAAAAGGGGTTATAGCTCCTTTTTTCTTTTTCTTTTCATTTTTTAAATTTTATTTCAAAGTTGCTACCAGTGTATTGATGGACAATGGAGAGACATACTGTAGAGTGTTCTTTTGCCTAGTTGACAAAGCTGCTTTTGAATGCTGGTGGTTCTATTCCTTTGACACTACGCACTTTTATAATATGTGTTAATGCTATATGACAAAATGCTCTGATTCCTAGTGCCAAAGGTCCAATTCAGTGTATATAACTGATCACACTCATCCATTTGTGCTCTTTTTTTTTTTATTGGTGCTTAAAGTAAAGAGCTTATCCTTTGCAAGTCATCCACATTGTTCCTTAGGCATTTTATCTACTCAGATTGTTGAAGAGTGGTGGCTTGTTTATGGTTTTTGTATTTGTGTCTAATGCACGTTTTAACATGATAGGCGCAATGCATTGTGTAGCTACAGTTTTCTGGAAAAGCCAATCTTTTAGGAATTGTTTTTCAGATCTTCAATAAATTTTTTCTTTAAATTTCAAAGAGCAGTGTCCTTGTGTGGATGCATTATACAACCTTTGTATATTGTGTATTCCTTCTTGTATTTAGACTCATCTTTCAGGTGGGTGTTTAATTTTCTTTGGCCTTTATGGAATGAGACACTTGGCTTCAGTACCTGCCTCTAATCCGTGGCAGCTCTGGCAGCTTGCTCTCTTGAATTCTTTTGAGTTGTGGCTAAGAAGTTGGAGGTTGACATGACTTTATTTCCCTATAAACTAAGTTTGGGCATTAAGGGACTTTTTTTAAAAGATTTTATTTACTGATTTTACAGAGAGAGGAGGGGATGGGGTATGAAAAGTAGTTGCTTCATTCTAGCTGGTCATTGCTTGTTTGTCATACGTGTCTTGACCAGACAATACCGGGGTTTCGAACTAGCCACCTCAATGTTTCAGGTCAGTGCTCTGTCCAGTGAGCCACTAAGTGGACTTAATACCTGACAACTTGCTGTCATTATGTAGGATGTTTATCAACATTTACAATCCTGAAAATTCAGGGTTTTAATTATTCATTAAGGACCCCCCCCCCCAATCCACTTAAATATAGCATAAGAATAGAACATTGAGCCCTGGCCAGATAACTTAGTTGGTTAGAGCATTGTTATGAAACACATCTTTCTCTCTCAAATTAATAAATTAAAAAGAAAAAATTGATAGATTTGCCTTGTGATATTAAGGAAGCTAATATCTTCCAATTTATTGATTTTAGAGAGAGTGTCATAATGAGAGAGAAAAATCGATTTGTTGTTCCACTTATGCATCGAATCTGCAACCTTGGCGTATTGAGATGACACTCAAGCAAACTGAGCTACCTGGCCAGGGCCTACTCATAATTCTTAATGTGGCTCCAGAATAACTTGTGCATTAATAACAACTGGAGTCAAGATGGTCCTCAGGTGGTGATTATGATGTTTCTTACCAAAAAGTGAAGTTAGTTTAATTTTAAAACCATTTTTTATTGAGGTATTGACTTGGTTTCAGGTATACAATATGATTTGATATTTATATAGATTGTGAAATGATCAAAAAGTCTAACATCCATCACTCTGTAGTTCATTACAATTTTTTGAACCATTTTTTATTTTTATACTTAAATTTTTTTTCCATTGATTGGAGGGGGTAGAGAAAGTAGTTTCTTGTTCCACCTAGTTCCATTTAGTTGTGCACTCATTGTTTGCTTCTTGCATGTGCCCTGACTGGGGATTGAACCCTTGACCTCAGTGTGCTGGGATGATGCTCCATGCACTGTGCAACCTGGTCAGGGCCCAAACCATTTTGTTTTAATACTTTTTTCTTAAAATCTAGGTTTTTATTTGTAAATATACTGCTCACAAAAATTAGAGGATATTTCAAAATGAATATGAAGCAATAAAATACCCCTAATTTTTGTGAGCAGTGTGTTTGTACTGCCAGTATTTATTAAACTAACCAGTGCAATTTGAGTCACAGCCATGTTTTAGACTTTTGCATAGCAACCTTATGTGCTGTGATCTAGAATTTTTAGTCTTGTTTATTTTTTGACCTAGTTAGTGGTTCATTGAAATGAAAGAAGTAGACTTGAAGGACTGGAAGATGCATTGCTGATGATGAGGCTGCATTTAAATTAATATTCTCTTGGCTCTTGCCTCTATTTTTCTTGTTAATGCTGCAATTCAGTTAAAAGTTCAGGACTGTTTATAAGTAATGTAATGTTTTTGTTGCTATACAGGGTGGGGCAAAAGTAGGTTTACAGTTGCTGGTATGGGAAATACCATAAATAATAATAGAGTAATAAACTGTTTCACATACCAACAACTGTAAATCTACTTTTGCCCTGCCCTGTATAGCTGACATTATATTAGTTTTAGATATACAGCATAATGATAGATGTTTATATCAATATGCAGTTTTTAAAGTTAACTTCTCAGATTATTGTTGGTTCAATGGCATACTGTGTATTGCTGTAGTCCAGTCTTAGAACTTGGTGTACATGTGTACAGAGAAAGTAGAGATTTGTAAAGTTGTAGGCTCTAATTTTATAATAAGGGTAAGATATACTTCTGAAATAGTTATTGAGCTTTGACACATCTGTCACATTTGTGTGTCTCACTGTACTGGTACCTTGTTTACATGTTAGGTGCTTTTAAAACATTTTGTTCTCTTTAATCATCAGTTGTGGTATTTTCAAGGTTTTGAAATTATTTCCTCAAATTTGAGATGCTTTGTTCTTTCTTATCCCTTCTTCCGTTTTTGGCCTTTGCTGAGTGTAATTTTGTCCTGTACACATTTGTTAGTGACAGCTGCCACTGTTTTTGGAGTGCATATTACGAACATGAAGTCAGGGTTGTGTAGGTTCAGGGGCTTGCCTATGGTGTAAACACCACACAGGTCCCATTCCCCAGCCACACTGACATCCATCCATTCTCAGTCACTGAGTTTTATTAGTGTTCTAGTCTTAACATTATATTTTCTTATCCTACTCTATTCATTCTCTCTATGCCGCCAAGATGTATATAAAAGAAGTGTGCTGCTTTTGTCCTTAAAACTATTGGTTTTCTGTTTGATGTGTTTGAAATATGGGAGTGAAGTCAGGTTAGGTTAAGTTCCAAACTCTTTAGTAATCCTGCTTCTCTTCGCTTTACTGTAGGATTGTTGTGTGATTTTCATTTTTGTTTGTTTGCCTCTAGGCTTGCTTTCATATGCTGTTGAATGGAAAAAGCAAGTGGATAACAATATTACAGTATATTAAAAATACCATATTTCAGGGATTATGTACATATATTTTTTAAAGGTCTTGAGATTTGTTTCAGAGCAGTATAACAGTTGGAAATATATCATTTGAAATTGCAAGATAAAATTTATAACTTTCTTGTAAATACGTAAATGGGCACAAAAAAACCCACTAAAAATAAAAAGTACAAAATCCCCAAAGATTGTCTATCCTAAATGTAGATCAGTGTTTTTCAACTGCCTGTTTGTAGACTGGTCTGCTAGAAATTTCGTGCTGGTCCACGAAAAAGTTAATCACCTGATGTTGTATAAAGATTATAGACCAGTCTTTGCTTATGCTGGGGGTGATTTTTCCCTAAGTGTAAAAAGGTTGAAAACTACTGATCTAGTTAATATAGGGATATGGTATGTAAAGTATCTCTCAAATATTTAAAGAAAAAAAGAATTGTAAACATGAGAAAGGAAAAAGATAGATTTTACAAAGACACCAGTGTTAAGGTAATGGCATACTTAATAATTTAGACCCACCTCCCATTGAGGAATCGCGGAAAATTAAGCAGAATTGTAAAACACGTGCCTGAGGCATTGGAGACCTAAGAAGCTGGGGAAGACTTTTTTCTTTTTTTATTTTTAACAGAGACAGAGCGTCAGAGAGAGGGACAGATAGAGACAGACAGAAAGGAAAAGAGGTGAGAAGCATCAATTCTTAGTTGTGTCACCTTAGTTGTTCACTGATTGCTTTCTCATACGTGCCTTGACCGAGGGGGCTACAGCAGAGCGAGTGACCCCTTGCTCAAGCCAGTGACCTTTCGGCTTAAGTTAGCGACCATGGGGTCACGTCTATGATCATGTCCTCAAGCTGGTGACCCCTCACTCAAAGCTGGTGAGCCTGTGCTCAAGCTAGCGACCTCGGGTTTCAAACCTGGGTCCTCTGTGTCCCAGTCCGACGCTCTATCCACTATGCCACTGCCTGATCAGGCTAATAATCTTGGGAAGACTTGATGGCCAGGATCTGAGGAAAGACAGTTCCAGGGATATAAGCCCATGTTCAGTTTTGCTTTTATCTTGCAGGTGTTTGTCAGTATCATTGTGTGCCTGACAGATTGACTGGTGCTTTTCACAATTTCACTTGGGCTAAACGACTTGGAGTCAGGGGCTTGCCAAGGAATTAGGACCCCACAAGGTTATATCCTTAGGTATACGGTGAGTGAGATGTAATTATTTCTTTTAAAAATGTTCAGCACATAACAACTAGGTATGAGAGACAAAGAATGAAGAACAAATTAAAAGCATCTCTTTGAGAAACAGACTCAGAATAACAAATGGTGAACACTTAAGTTATTCTTTAATAAAAGTCATTCAGATATTGAAGTTATAAGACACCTTAAAATAACTGTTTACTGTATTCAAGGAGGTGTTGGAATTGAGAATTTAAACAGATAACCTAAAACCAAAAAAGAACCTAATGGGAGTTAAAAAACCAAAACAAAACATATAATAATAGTTAAAGCAGGAATTTAATAAGTGCAACAGATTAGATAGAGCTGAAGAGAAGTACATTGAAAACTTGGTTAAGAAGTCTTGGCCAGGAGCTCCGTTGGAGTGTCATCTTGAAACACCAAGTCGCGGCACTGACAACCATGGATGCATCAACAAATGGAACAACAAATTGATGTCTGTCTGTCTCTCTCTGTGTCTCTCTAAAATCAGTAAATAGGCTCTGGCCGGTTGCCTCAGCGGTAGAGCGTCGGTGTGGCGTGCGGGGGACCCGGGTTCGATTCCCAGCCAGGGCACATAGGAGAAGCGCCATTTGCTTCTCCACCCCCCACCCTCCTTCCTCTCTGTCTCTCTTTTCCCCCTCTGCAGCCAAGGCTCCATTGGAACAAAGATGGCCCGGGCGCTGGGGATGGCTCCTTGGCCTCTGCCCCAGGCGCTAGAGTGGCTCTGGTGTGGCAGAGCGACGCCCTGGAGGGACAGAGCATCGCCCTGGGCGTGCCGGGTGGATCCCAGTCGGGCGCATGCGGGAGTCTATCTGACTGTCTCTCCCCGTTTCCAGCTTCAGGAAAATACAAAAAAAAATAAAATCAGTAAATAAAAGAATTTTAAAAATAGGTCAGAAAGAAATTAACATAGAGGGACAGAGAGAAAGATGGAAAACACAAAGATGATAAAGGACATGGAACGTACCTAAGATAAGAGTTACTAAGGAACAAGTGCAGTAGAGAAAGGGGACAGAAGTAGAAGTGGAAAAGGCTGATAACTTCACCCAAGCGATGAAAAGAATGTCAAGTCTAAAGACTCAAGAAGCTGTTGGGATTCTGAACCCAGTAAACCTTTAATAAACACAAACTTTCAAACAAAGCTGGAAAAATAGGTTACAATTTACAAGCAACCCAAAGTGGGGAGAGACACTAGGCTTTTTAGTATAGAAAGTTTGGGAATTGTGTGAAGTAGAGCTCAGAGAAAATGATAAATATGTGGGAAGTTAGTGTTACTGTATAGAAGTATATGATACCATCTTACTGAGTTCATGTATGCGATAACCGTGACATAAAATTTCCTTAAGGAAGATGGTAAGTCAGTAAATCATGTAGAAGAATTTAGGGATAACCGTTCATTAAAAGAATAGTAGAAGTTTTACTGCCAACCTAAGAAAAATGAATTAAAAAAAGCAAGAACAACAAAATAAAAGGAACAGAACAGGTAGAACAAATAGTAAGGTGGTATATTCATATCTAAATACTATCAATAATTAAATGTAAATAGCTAAGTGATTCAATTAATAGATTGTTGAACTTGTTAAAATCCAGCTGTTGACAAGGGATACATCTAAAGTATAAGGATGAAGATTGAAAGAAGAGGCAAGATATACATGAAGACTGTTACCTGTTTTGTTGTCCCTAAACTTAGTGGCTTGAGGCCCTGGCCAGTTGGCTCAGAGGTAGAGCGTCGGCCTGGCGTGTGGGGGACCTGGGTTCGATTCCCGGCCGGGGCACATAGGAGAAGCGCCCATTTGCTTCTCCACCCTTCCCCTTCCTCTCTGTCTCTCTCTTCCCCTCCCGCAGCCAAGGCTCCATTGGAGCAAAGATGGCCCGAGCGCTGGGGATGGCTCCTTGGCCTCTGCCCTGGGTGCTAGAGTGGCTCTGGTCATGGCAGGGCGATGCCCCGGAGGGGCAGAGCATCGCCCCCTGGTGGGCAGAGCATGGCCCCTGGTGGGCGTGCCGGGTGGATCCCGGTCAGGCGCATGCGGGAGTCTGTCTGACTGTCTCTCCCCGTTTCCAGCTTCAGAAAAATACAAAAAAAAAAACAACCCAAAAACTTAGCGGCTTGAACAGTGATTTATTTCTCCTGATTCTAAGGGTTTGCTGGGCTCAGCTGGGCAGTTCTGTGCTTGTGTGGGGTCACTTGAGCCAGGTGATGATGGGAGGTAAACCCATGAGAATTGAAATGTTCCCATCAAGGTAATGCCAACTTTTGCTTGCACTACTTCCCAAGGCACCTAAGACAGAGGCCTATACCCTGGACTTCTGCATTTTGAGGCATCTCAGACCCCATTTGAGTGTTAGTACTCTGATGCATTTACTGAGAAACACAAAGAGGCTGCCTAGAACAGTGGTTCTCATTGAGGATGTGAAAAGCTTTTGTTTATGTAGATTATATAGTTACCATATAAAAAATTGAGAAAAATTTTAAAGTCATGAAAAACATTACCATAAATAGTATATTAAAATTTTTCCAAAAGAAATTTATTGAAAAGACATTGTTTTACATTTTTTCAAATAGTAGACAACTCATTCTCATGTCCAGTATTCAGTCTGTTGCAGTACATTGTTTTGGTTCAGATATGTAAAGAAAATACACAGAAAAATGCGTATTTTAAGTTGTTTCAGGTAATTGTAGGTATTCTTTGATACCACACCAAAGCTAAAACAGGTGATCGTTTCTTATGTTTTATAAAGGTCAGAGAAAATTGAAACCCTAGGAATTTTTTTACTTTTACTATGTTTTAATCCTTTAGTCTTTGAATGGATACTGTGCTCATGCTTAGTTTTATGACTGTGTATTGGTCACTTGGAAAATACTGGTTTACTGAGTTGAGCAAATTTTCCAAATACTGACATACAATATGGAAGATTGGTGCAAGCATTTCTGGGTAAGAGTCATGTTGATGGGCCTCTTTGAATAGATCCAGAGTGAAGATATGTGTGTGAGAGTTCACCAAAGGGAATCTATCATATTATAGACTGGGTTTCATGTGTCATTCCAGGTAGGGAAGAACCCTTGTAAATGTCTTAATCACAGTCCCAGCTAAGGTCTCATCACTTCCAGATGTGAGCGAGCCTTTCGATGACCATAACCCCTGCCTTCCACCTTCCCAGCTGATGCTGGGTGGAACACAAGTTGGCATGTCCAAATCACAGATTTGTGAGCAAAGTAAATGTCACTGTTTGAAGTGACTTAAGTTTTGGTGTGGTTTGTTATGCAATAATAGGTAACCTGAACATCTGGCTGCTTGCCATTACCAGTTGCTGTGTCTGCCAACCCCTGATAAGGTGCTGTGTTCTTGGGTTACCATCCAGTCATCTGGTGACAGGTTGATTACTTTGGATCCCTTTTATCATAGAGGGTGCACCAGGTTATCCTCACTGAAATAGATAGGTATTCTGGATATCTAGATACGGATTTGTCTTCTCTGTAATCCTTTTTGCAAACATCATCTGTGGACTCAGAAATTTTTATCCATTGTCATGGTATTCTTTTTTTTTTTTTTTTACAGAGTCAGAGAGAGATAGACAGGGACAGACAGACAGGAATGGAGAGATGAGAAGCATCAGTCATTAGTTTTTCATTGCGCATTGCAACACCTTAATTGTTCATTTATTGCTCTCTCATGTGTGCCTTGACTGCGGGCCCTCAGCAGACCGAGTAACCCCTTGCTCGAGCCAGCGACCTTGGGTCCAAGCTGGTGAGCTTTGCTCAAACCAAATGAGCCTTCACTCAAGCTGGCAACCTCGGGGTCTCGAACCTGGGTCTTCCGCATCCCTCACTCAAGCTGGCGACCTCGGGGTCTCGAACCTGGGTCTTCCGCATCCCAGTCCGACGCTCTATCCACTGCGCCACCGCCCAGTCAGGCCATTGTCATGGTATTCTAATGTACTGCGTCAGCTTGAGGATAGTGGACTGAGCTACTGAAGACTCAGTTGTGATGCTAGTTGGGAGTGAGATCTGAAAGACTGAGGTTCTAAATTTAAGGAAATAACGTGCTTTGACTGAATGGCCAATGTGTGCTAGTGACCTCAGAATACACAGGACTGGGAAATCATGAGTTGAGGTAGGAGTGGCCTCTCACAGACCAAATGCAAAGTGCTTCTCATTCTTGCAACTTTGGGTTCTGCTGGTTTGGGAGTTTTAGTTCCCAAGGAGAAATGCTCTTTCCAGGGGACATAATAGTTCCACTGGACTGGATGATATCATATATTGGACTCTTCACACTGAACCATAGGTAAAGAAGAGAGGTGCTGTACTGGATAATATGATTGGCTCTGGTACCAAGGAGAAATGTGGGGCCAGGGAGGACCATGTCTGGATCCCAGAGGATTCTATGAGCACTTCTTAGTACTTATACTCCCCTAGGGAAAAAAATTTTTTTAAATGTTTTATTATTGATTTTAGGAAGAGAGAGACAGGAACATCAATCTGTTCTTGCATGTGACCTGACTGGGGATCAAACAGGCAACCTCTGGCTTTGGGAAGATGCTCTAACCAACTGAGTTATCCTGCCAGATTGGAAAATTTAATAGAAAACTACAAAAACAAAAACAAAGATAAGACCACTAAGGATTGAGACACCAGTTACAGGCAGGCCCTGGGTTATGAACGAGATAGGCTCTGTTGGTTTAAAAATGTTTTAAGTATTTTTATGCACAGAAAGGTAAAAATAAATACTATTGTTGACTGCTCATGAGTTAACTTGTGTTTGCACTTGCATTAGCTATTTCAGTGTGGTTTTTTTTTTCTGAAGCTGGAAACAGGGAGAGACAGATAGACTCCCGCATGCGCCCGACCGACCGGGATCCACCCGGCACGCCCACCAGGGGGCAACACTCTGCCACGACCAGAGCCACTCCAGCGCCCGGACCATCTTTGCTCCAATGGAGCCTCGGCTGCGGGAGGGGAAGAGAGAGACAGAGAGGAAGGAGGGAGGGGGGTGGAGAAGCAAATGGGTGCCTCTCCCATGTGCTCTGGCCAGGAATCGAACCCGGGTCCCCCGCATGCCAGGCCGACGCTCCACCGCTGAGCCAACCGGCCAGGGCCAGCTATTTTTTTATTTTTTTTTAATTTAATTTTATTTATTCATTTTTAGAGAGGAGACAGAAAGGGAGAGAGAGAGAAGGGGGAGGAGCAGGAAGCATCAACTCCCATATGTGCCTTGACTAGGCAAGCCCAGGGTCTCGAACCAGTGACCTCAGCATTTCTAGGTCAACATTTTATCCACTGCGCCACCACAGGTCAGGCCAGCTATTTCAGTTTTTGAAACTCAGGGTAATAAAGAATTTTGTATTTGTGACTCTTCATCCTGAGGGTCGAAGTTCGAAAAACAGCACACAGTTCTATATTCTCATGGGACTCCTTTTCCTCCCACTCCTCCAGGCGTGAGACCGTAAAAATCAAAGGTGAGGTAAACAAAAACAATCACAGTGTGCAGCTGTCTAAACTTGGACTGTCTTCTAACCGCTCACGTTTGAACATACATATCAAGAATATTGTAAAATCTTTCTTCGTCGTGTTCAATCCAACTAGAATGTGTAAAGTGTGTTTCAAAAGGAAAGTGCAGCAAAACCAGATATATTTGCAAAATGTTGCATACCATTACATGTAGGTGATTGCTATACAGTATACTACACCAAAAAAATTACTAAAATATATAATATGTATAAAATGTAATATGTAGCAGATATGAACAAAGTTTCATTTAAATTCATGTATAAATAAAGTATACTGAAGTTTATTTAGATTGTTTCACTTTCATACTCAATTATGAAAAAATAGCCAGTGACACGAGATAACTTCTGTGTAAAATTGCCGGTCAACAATGTGTTAAGTAAAATCTAAGTTGCATTTAATGGATAAATGTACCTGTTCCAACTTAACGTACAAATTCAACTTAAGAACAAACCTACAGAACCTATCTTGGAGTCACTCTGTGTCTGGTTAAAAAAAAAAAAAGACAACAGTTGAGGTGCTGGCTGAAAGCAAAGGAAACAGGATAGGAAAAGGTTTTAAAATATCAGCTATGACCTTGTGAGAACTATAGAAATGAGGGCTGTGGCAATGATGTGCATTTTCTAATGTTACGGAATGTTGAAGGTCGCTGGTTCGAAATCCCAGGTTTGCCTGGTCAAGGCACATATGGGAGTTGATGCTTCCTGCTTCTCCCCCTCCCCCCCGTGTTTGTTCTCTCTCTCTCTCTATCTCCCCCCCTCCCCGCTCCTTAAAATGAATAAATACAATCTTTTAAAAAAAATAATGTTGAGGTGGGACTGTTTGGATTAGAGGAGTTATTAACATTGCACCTGTGATAGATGAAGTAACTTGCATTCACTGCCTCCCCTTGGGTGGCCAACATGAGTGTCTTCCTTCATATGAAGGACACTGGCATCTTGTTAGGTGAAAGCTTGCAGTGTTGGCTGTTACTGTATGGTGTCAAATATATGTGTGGTCTGGTGTGTGGATGCCGAGCACCCAAAGGGGGGGACGGATTGGTTTTGAGGCTGCTGGGTCTCACTTTTGTATACAGCTTTCAGATAGGATTGGGACTCTACATTGTTTCTCCTTTCTTGGCTGACTTGTTCTGCCAGTAGGGGGCATTAGAGGGAGGCTGGAAGGTGAGAGTCAGGAAGTAGTGTCTTTCTTCCTTGGTGCTGGGTAGGGGCACCCCTGCTTCCTCAGGCACTAGCCCAGAGTCGGAAGCAGCAGTTCCTGCTTTCATTCTGTCTCTGCTCCTTGTTAACTCATATAAGTCACTTGTTGGGGTGGGACAACTCACATAGAAAGGTATTGTTCTATAGTTAAAATCTGTGTTTTTTTCCATATGGAGGATTATCAAAAGGCAAGTAACCATGGGCTCATTTCCATCATGGAATGAATTATAAGCAATAAATTATGTTTATAGTATTTGATTTGTTGAGATTTGAGTAATGTATTTTTGTAAAAAAAAAAAAAGCGCATAATCTGATCCCAGCATCTTGGAAATTTATGCATCACACTTTCTCCCTTCACTCCTCCTCATGGACCCCTCACTTCCCCTGACTGACTTATGAGCCTGGTTCTCTGCTCTCCTTTGCACTCATGCTGCTATCAGGTTTCTTAAGAGACTTCCACATCCTCATGGAGTATCTGTCCAAAATCTTGGTCTCAACTTCCTACCTTATCCCAGGGTTTTCAGACTTGTAAGTCCCAACTCCAGCAGTCCTGGTGGACAGCTGTTTTCAACCGGTCAACCATCTTGGGCAGTTTTGGGAAGGAAAGTTGTGCCTCTCCCAACTTCCAAATGATACAAGATGACTTGATTTGCTTAAAATGGTAAGATAGTCATAGCTTGCACTGACTTTGGCGGTCTTTAAAATACCCATCACTCCTCGGCAGGTGCCACATCACTCTTTTCTTCCGTGACTTCTGCCCCTCTGTGTCTGCAGATGTGACCCTTGGGTCTCCTGGACTCCCTGGTGTGGTGAGGCACCCTTGCCTGTGAGTCCAGCAATAAAGCTGTATTTTCTCCCAGTGGCTCCTGCACTCCAGAACTCCGAGTTACAAAAGATGTCTGTGCTTCGTTGAAAGAAAGTCAAATAACTCAGAAGCATATTGATCCATCCTCCTCATACCTGTTCTGAGCTAAGCACTGTTCATGGCGTGGCCCTCTGCCTGGGACCTGAGCTGAGGGCAGCTGTGGGAACCTGGGGAAGGGAGGACAGCAATTGCCACACATGGTGCAAACATTAAACTGTCCTCCTCGAGCTGATAAGCCCAACTGTCAGGCAGTGGGGTTGCCAGGCTGGGCTGGGCCCAGCGCCCTTTGGGGAGAAGCAGGTTAGGTAAAGTTGAGGAAAAAGACACCAAAGTGGAAGATGTATTTTTAAAAAGATTTCTTTGTAAATGTTGCTAGTTTGTATTTTGACATCTAGAATATTGAGGATAATATTAGAAAAATAGGAATTGAAAATGAGGAAGAAGAAATGAGAGCTGAAGTGGATGGTTTCAGAAGAACAGATGTGACTTCAGCCTTAAGTGAGACAGGGCAGCTGAGCCTGAGACATGGTTCCTGATCCGGGGACAGGGGGGAGGTGGGATACATGGGGTGATTAACATTGGACACACTGCAGAGGCAGTGTGTGTGTGTGTGTGTGAAGGGGGCTGTTTGTCCCTGACGTGTGCTTTGGCGTGAGCTTAGACCATTCTGCTTGCCCAGGAGCGGTACTGGCATACCTGAGCCCTTGGTGAGCCTGAGTGCTTGCTTATGTCATAGGTGACAGCTCTGAGCTTCATTCAGGGACTAATTATCCTGCCCTGGTCGAGAGCTGAGATGCAAAGATGCCAGATGGAGGGCTGGTCTGGGACCTCAGAGGTCCTAAATATGACCTGTATCACCAACTTGGGGCACTGGCTTTCACTGTTACTTTCCAGATTATGGATAAGCAGGAAGTCTTGTTTCTCCCTTTTGACCACCCCACCAGTTAGTTATCCCTCAGAGAGCCAGTCCTTCCACAGCTAGACTGAGACCTGACTGTGCATACTGTGATCATGGTGGCCACAAGGTGTCGCTGTTGTAAGGGTCTCCCCATTGTCCGTGGGCCCACTCTGGCGCCCTAAAACGGCTCTTGGCGTCATGTGTTCAGCCTTTGTTCCTCAAAGCAGGACATTCACCAGGGTTCCAAAGTCCTCAGGGGCTTCACTCCGCCCTACCCACTGTGGGACCCTGTCCCCATGAACCTTAGATTGTGAACTTGGGTACGTCCCTTAAGGGCCTTTTCTGCCATATGAGTCTGCTTCCCCATGGCTGTCCCTGACTTCACCCTCTGTGTTGCCTGGGCACCTGGGTCCATCCCACACCCTGGAATGGGGAGAGGCGCACTTTGGTGAACTACATACAGCCAACCAGGGATCTCAGTTATCCCCTTGGGACGGGGGTTTTCCATTCACATGACCATGGGGGCTGGTCAAGGGATGGCTCCATAATAAGGGACATCTTTTCTGGCTTTAACTCAGACTTAGATTCTCTCATACAACACTTCCTTTAAAATGTTTAAAAATACATACCAAGAACCATAAAAAGAAAACATAAACGACATGAGGTGGGGAACCCTAGGAGGGCTGTTGTTGGCCACCAGCCCTGGGCCTTTGGGTAAGGCCCTAGTCTCCAAGGAGCATATTTGAACTGCTTTGAATTAACCTTCAAAGTAAGGCAGCAGAAGGAGGGGACTCTGGAGAGGCAGCAGAAGGAAGGGCTGAGAACCAACTCCAGCAAATCCTAACAGCTACTTGAAGATTCTGTGGTTTGGGCATGTTGCTTAACCACACAGTGCCTTGGTTTCCTCATCTGGAAATGGGGATCATTTATTATCTGCCTCATGGGTGCTCTCAGGAGCCAGATGTGCTGTGAGTTACTATGTGGTAGTGCCTGGCAAGTAGTGGGAAATGAAATCACTAAGAAAACGTCACGGTAAGGAGCTGATGTAAGCTGCACAGCTGCCACAAAGCGAGGCGTCCGTCCTGCTCTGGGTGACCAGCCACAGCCCCATGTCCTGCGCTCTGCCCCACAGTGGCTATAGGGAGAATTCTTTCAGTCTTCCACCTCCTTTCCCATCCTGCAGGCACAGAATCCTTGGACCTGACAGGCCAGGGCGCCCTGGAGGGATCCCTCCTTGTCATCCAACTGGAGGATCCCTACTCTGTCCCCCTGGACAGCTGTTTCCAGGAGGCCCTGTAGTCCTTCCAAGCCAGTCCCTGCGACATGGCCTCCAGCTGAGACTTGTGTGACATTCTTGATACTTCCTTTGCCCCTCCCAACACTTTGGGTGCTAAAAACAATCATTAAAAGTTTAAATTTCATTATGAGTTAGAAAAAAACTTCACTGAATTAAGTGACCGCTGGTGGGAATCGGGCAAACCTTCCATTCACCTCAGCTTTTCATACCAGCTTGATGATCGTTGCGGTTAGGAAACCTCGGAGGGTTTTTTGTTGTGAGGAGAAGTTAAGAGTTAGGTGGCTTATTAGTTTAATGAGTTTTTGTAACATCTTTATGTGCTCACTGGAGTCTATATTTGCATACTGTTACTCATTGTATTGAAAGAAGCATTTGAAAAAGAATAACTGGACTTTGGACTGTTGTTTGTTTTGTGGAATTAACTAAATGGGATTGACAGTTTTACTGGGGAGGTGGGGTTTTCCTTAGTTTGCTATAGCAGTGCTGGTGGGTTGGGCTTTTACCCCAGTGTTGCACTGCAGTTGGAAACACAATGTCTGCTACATTCCCTTACAGCAGCAGGGAGTTGGGGACTACATGTGAGATGAGGCCCCTGGTACATGTTCCATTAGCCTGCCAGGAAATGTTCTTCCTCCTGGGTCTCCCACCTGGCAGACGTGACACCAGCACTTTTTCAGTCCTCTAATCTAGACACTGGGGCAACCCCTTGACACCCCTCTCTTGGGAGACCTGAGGAAAGGCCCAGTCAGAATTATGTTTGGTCCCGAGCAGGTAGCACAGGTCTGGCCCAGGGAGCTGCTCACTGAATGTTTATTGAATAAAGGCCACTAAAAGACAGTCACTAGAGTCACTAGAGTGCTCTCCAAAGGTGCAAAGCAGCCCTCTGGGAGTCAAGAATATTCTTGGTAGGTGAGTCAGTTAAAAACTAGACCTAAGGCTCATGGCCGGTTATCACCTTAGGTCAGGAGATGTGGTGTGGTGGGCTTGTTCCTTGCCGGAATTCTTCCTTACACGGGGGTGAGGGTTTGAGTGAAGGCCCTGGATAGCTCCCCCACTGCCTCCTCCTGAGCAGGACTTCCACCAGCGGCCCAGGCTGCCCAGTGTTCCTCTCTCCGCCAGCGGTCACCGCGGCATCTGGGCTCACACTGTCGGGATGGGGTAGGAGGCACAGGCGGCCAGCCCACACATGTTCTTCCCACGCTCGATGAGGAAGTACCTGCACAGAGGGAGTGGGCTGAGGTCTGGTGCGCGGCCTCCTCACCATAGACCTTTCTGGAGTGTTTGGCTGCTCATGAAGGTCTGACCCCAGGGATTAACCCCTCAATGTTTTCATGAAACTGGTGCTGGGCTTGCTTTTTCTCCAGGAAATCACTGTGATCTCTATCCATTTCTCACTTCTCCCCAGAATTTCCTGAGGGCCCCTGGTGGGCCCTTCCTGAGCCCTCACGGAATTATTTAATCACCATTCTCTCCCCCACCCAAATCAAAGTAAGGATAGTGTGAGAGGAGACACACAGACAAAGTCATCTCAGGATCCGTGCCCAGACCACCTGATTCCAGCCCCTTTCTCCTAGAAGGTGGGGGCTGTCAGCCATCATGGACAAACTTGCTGCCTTGATTTCCCACAAATGGAACCTCCCAGACACTGGCTTAAGTCTGTTTTCCCAGCAGTGGTCGCAGGTCCTTTGGAGCCAGACTCCTGTTCTGTCTGAATTGTTAAGATCTAGGACCCAGGACAGGAGAGGGGCTGCTACAAGTGTCTCGAGAGCATTGAGGTTACATCTCCCCTCTTGTCAACATCAACACACACACACACACACACACACACACACACACCCCGGGCGAGGGCTCATCTCCCCTCTCGCCAACACGCCAACACACACACACACACACACACACACACACACACCGGGCGAGGGCTCATCTCCCCTCTCGCCAACACACACACACACACACACACACACACACACACATACCCCGGGCGAGGGCTCATCTCCCCTCTCGCCAACACACACACACACACACACACACACACACACACACACACACATACCCCGGGCGAGGGCTCATCTCCCCTCTCGCCAACACACACACACACACACACACACACACACACACACACACACCCCGGGCGAGGGCTCATCTCCCCTCTCGCCAACACACACACACACACACACACACACACACACACACGGGCGAGGGCTCATCTCCCCTCTCGCCAACACACACACACACACACACACACACACACACACACACACACACCCAGGTGAGGGCTCATCTCCCCTCTCGCCAACACACACACACACACACACACACACACACACACACACACCCGGGCGAGGGCTCGGCTGACCAGCCCCTTGGAAGCTAAATGTTTGTGGGGTGCATCCAGGGCACTGTGACCTGACCAGTGCCACTCCCTCCCAGTGCAGGAACCTGGGTGCTGCTTACCCATTCATTCCCCACTGGGAGCCCCAGGAGTTTTTCACGATCCAGTAGGGTATCCCATTTTCTACTCCATACCCAACAGCCAGTACCGCGTGGTTTACTTTATCTGGAGTTTTATGACAGGTAGTACTGGAAAACAAAAATAAAAGAGGTTTGAAAATATGCGAGGGATAAACATGAACAGTCAGCCAGAGCTATCTTCTCTGAGTGCTTCATGCAGTATTTCCAGACTGGAGGCCTTTATGGTGAATTAACTCCTTCACTCATGGTGCACTAGAAGCATTCTCTTAGTTGTGCTTAAGCCAAGAAGTGTTAGCAAGGAGGTGCTGGCCCAGCTCTCTGACACTTGCCAAGGCTGCTCCCTCCTGTGCTTCCTGCAGCTGTGGTGCCCAGTGAGAGAGGCATGTGCAGTGGCTTTGTTGCCCTGGTATTTCTGTGTGTGTGTGTGTGTGTGTGTGTGTGTGACAGAGACAGAGAGAGAGACAGATAGGGACAGACAGGAAAGGAGATGAGAAGCATCTATTCCCCTTAGTCTCCTTAGTTGTTCATTGATTGCTTTCTCATATGTGCCTTGATGGGGGTTGGGGGGTTGCAGCAGAGTGAGTGACCCCTTGCTCAAGCCAGCGGCCTTAGGCTTCAAGCCTGCGACCATGGGGTCATGTCTATGATCCCATGCTCAAGCTGGCGACCTCGGGGTCTCGAACCTGGGTCCTCCGCATTCCAGTCCAACGCTTTATCCACTGTGCCACCGCCTGGTCAGGCCTGGTATTTATTTTTAAGATTACCTGTATTTAGGGCAAATAACAGATTTCCAGTTGATGATGGTGAACTAGTCCCATGAGGGAATTCTAAGAGTTCCAGAGGACAGACTGCAGTGCTGTGTGTTAATTTAGCTGATGTGTAACTGAGTTCCTGGTACGTATTGGGCCTAGGGCAAGGTGCCTGGACGGGAGCAGCATGCAGAGCTCTGTTCCTACCCTGGGAACCTTCGTTCGGCTACTTGTACACAGTGCACTAAGGGCTGTGGCAATGGGAGGCTGAGGGAGCCCTGAGGAGGGGGTCTGACCCAGCAGGGACGGGTGGGTGGGTCAGAAGGCTCCTTGCGAAGGGGCACATGTAGAACTACAGACCCTTCAGTGCAGCTGGGCAGGGTGCCCAGGGACAGACCAGTAAGGAGGCAGCTGCAGGACAGTCCCTGGTGGGCTGGGGCAGCGATATGGGGAGGGAACAGCACATATCTGAGCACTGTTAACCAGCCAGCATCTGAACAGAGGCAGGAAGCCCACAGGATCTGAGGTTTCTACAGGCCATCCAGTGGGAGATGGCAGGTGGGTCTGATGACAGACATGGTATGACCCACGTGGAAGTTAGCAAACAGCTGGCCATGGAGGTGGGGAGTCAGAGGAGGGAAGAGGGCTGGGGACAAAGCCCTGGAGACACCATTTTGGGAGCTGCTAGAGAATGAGAGCATGACGGACAGGGAAGCTGGGCAGCTGCAGGAAGAGGCGGGACAGACAGCAGCCTTCACTCTTGCAGCAAAGCAGGCAAGAGGCTGGCTGAGCCGAAGTGCGTTAGACACGCTCGGGAGCTGGGGCTTTCTGCAGAAGCCTGTGCTGAGCCTCTAGCTCAGGATTGGGAGAGCAGCTACTTTCTCTTCTCTGTTTCACAGCTTTAGACTTTGAACCTGGGTTTTCTTAACTGGAGGCAGCTTCTGTCAGGAAGACAGCTCACATTCTGGCCCTCTCTGAGTCAGGACTGTGCAGGGACATGATGGGGACTGAGTAAGATGCCAGCACAGGTGGGTGTGGAGGAATGGTCTCACCTGGTAAAGACACCGCTCTTATACAGCATGAAGTCTTCAGTCACTTCAAAGGCAAAGCTCACGGGGTTGTACAAGGCCACTGCCTCCACCATTGCCTCCTCGTCATTCTGTGGACAGACAGGAAGACTGATGCATGGACACATGGGAGCTCTGTCTCCTCCCCACCCCACCTTCAAATGGTGGCCCTTTGCTCCAAAGTCAGGGACAGGCCAGAACAATGTCGATATCCAGGAGGAAGAAAGAGAAGGAAGGGAAAACTTTTAGACCAAAAAGCACCCAACAAGGGGCAGTTGCCCATCACAGCAGAAGTTGGGGGTAGTATGTGGGTCCCCAACCTCTTATGCCTGAATGGCCAAGACTCTCTGGGTTTTTTTATTTGACTTACAGGTCCCTCCAAAACTCTGACCCCCTCCGTGATCTCCCTCCCTTGACTGGGCTGGTTTGTCTGGTCATCTGTCTTGGCCCTGCTGTGTTCCTTGGGAACCCTGCACCCTCTGGGTTAGGTACCCACTCAGTCACTCATAACCATTTGCTGGACCCTGATGAGCCAGAGATGGGTGATTCCCCACCCCACCCCTGGACCCCCATACCCACAAAGCCAGACTAAGGAGATTTCACAATAGAACACGGTTAGAGGAGTCCATGAGCAGCTAAGACCTAGCCGGTGATGGGAATGAGAGGACACCCAGCAAAGGGCTCATCCCCTTCAGCTGAGACAGGTGGTGGGAGGCTTTGGACCAGGGCTGCCGCGGAGGTGAGAGAGAGCAGCTGAAACCACCTGGAGAGTTTTAAAAAGTCCCCATGCCCAGGCTGCCCCGCAGACAGGAACATCGGCATCTCTGTGGTGGGTCCCAGGCATCGTGGTTTTTTGAAAGCATCCCAGCTGGGAACCTACTGGTTTAGGTGAGGTCATTCCCCTGGCTGGGGACCTTTGGGAGTGGACTTGAGGGTGGAGCTTAGGTTTCTGAGCCAGGGCTGTGCTGAAAGGAAGGGGGCACCAGAGGGGACAAGGACTGAGTCAGGCTCACAGCCCGCTCTCAGTCCTGCCTCCCTGTAGCCTGGGCAGAGACCCAGCTGAGAAAAGCAAACAGCTGAGCTCAGAAAACGCCTGAGGTCAGGGCAGAGGGAGGCAAGCAAGGCAGGAGGCCTGCCCCGCAGAAGCTTGCACCCACATTCCTGCCAACATTCCCACGGCTATGGGCGCCTGTGCCAGAGAAGACGCCTGTTCTGGCCGGCTCCTCGGGACCCTGCCGGCCACTGACGAGGCTCTCCTGGGAACCAGGCAGAAAGGATTTCTCTGAGTCCCCAATTCACCTCCTAGTAAGATATAAATGGCCCAGAGCCAGCCAGGCCTTTGTCGGTGTGTCTGAGGGAAACTGGCTGTTTCTGAATTAAATTCACTGCGGTCACAAACATCCCTATTATAGGGTGTAGGTCCTGGGGTGACAGGATCTCAGCTCAAATCCAGCTTCCACTTCCAAGCTCTGTGGCCTTGGGCAAGTGACTCCGCCACTCTGAACCTGTTTCTTTCTCTATTAAAGGGGTAGTCAACCTTTTTATACTTACCGCCCACTTTTGTATCTCTGTTAGTAGTAACATTTTCTAACTGCCCACCGGTTCCACAGTAATGGTGATTTATAAAGTAGGGAAGTCACTTTACTTTATAAAATTTATAAAGCAGAGTTACAGCAAGTTAAAGCATATAATAATAATTACCAAGTACTTTATGTCAGATTTTTGCTAAGTTTGGCAGAATAAATCTTTATAAAACAACTTATTATAGTTAAATCTATCTTTTTATTTATACTTTGGTTGCTCCGCTACCACCCACCATGAAAGCTGGAACGCCCACTAGTGGGCGGTAGGGACCAGGTTGACTACCACTGCTCTATAGATGAAGGTAATGATGACACTTATCTCCTAGGGCTGTGTCATCTGAAGGAGGTAATGTGAGTTAAGTGGTGATCCAGCACCTGGAAGTGCTCCATACAAACATGTGCCGCATACATCTGTGGGCACGTGTGTGCTCGGCCTCATGCTCTTGTGTGTACACATCACACTTGCACACATCCTGACCCGAGTCATGAGGGCTGTTCACGCTTAACCTATAGCTCTCTTGGAGAAACAGGATGCCTGCACTTCCCCACCCACAGAGGGTTAGGCCTGACCGAAACTTTTGGCGGTCACGATTTACTACCCCTCTTTCTCTCTGCCTGGGTCGTGGGGGGAAGCTAGCCATCTGGCACAGCCCTTCCTAAGCCGAGGGACATTTCCCACAAGTGAGACTGAAACTTTGTTTTAAGCCATTCAGGTTTGGCGTAGTTACTGCTGCACAACCTGGCTTGTCCTAACTGACACATTCATACCCAAGTGAGGACACTTCTGCACTCTCAAACACATCTGCTGACATCACACACGTTCACACTCTCATTTGTAGGATGGGGATTATTGCTTGAATTTTATAGATAGGAAAATGGAGCATAACCTGTGGTGGCGCAGTGGATAGAGTGTTGGCCTGGGACACTGAGGTCCCAGGATCGAAACCCTGAGGTCACCAGCTTGAGTGTGAGATCATGGACATGATCCCATGGTCACTGGCTTGAGCCCAAAGGTCGCTGGCTTGAGCAAGAGGTCACTGACTCGGCTGTAGCCCTCTAGTCAAGGCATGTATGAGAGGCAATCAGTGAACAACTAAAGTGACACAACTATGAGTTGATGCTTCTCACCTCCTTCCCTCTCTTTGTATGTCTCTCTTGCTTAAAAAAAATGGGTACGAAGCTTGTGCAGACCTGGGTCACAGCATCTGCCCACCAATCCTGTGCTCCTTTCCTCATGGGCCTGGGTCACCATAATCAAGTGACACGCTGTCCGAAAGGCCACCTGACATCAGTGACCTCCACAGGGTACAAGGGTTGGTACTCACCATGGTGATGTTTGCCACATCCTTGACATAAGCAACGGCCTTTTCACGCTGGAACTTGCACTCGCCATCCTGTTAAGGGCGGCAAAGGGCAGGGAATATAGGTGAGGGCAGCCCAGCTCCAGGCTGAGACTCGAGGCCTCCCCACACAGTCTGATAGCATTTATGAAGCAGAAGCTACATGTGCCTGGGCATGGTGATGAGGGGCACCACAGCCTAGGGGCAGGAGACAACCCTATGCTGGCCATGGCCTACGGGCCTGCAAGTGCTGGGTGGGAGACAGGGAGGGGCCTGACCCAGCCACGGAAAGTGTGGGGAAATGGAGCCCAGGAAGAGCCTGCAGGGCATGGGGGGAGGGCAGTCTCAGTTCAGGGAAAGGAAAGAAGGTTAGATGACAAGAGGCAGGACCTGGTGTTTAGGGACCAGCACATGGTTGGGACGAGGATAAAGTTTAGGAGGGAGAGAGTAAAGGCTGGTGAGGGTGTGGGGGTGACAGGGGGTATGTGGGTATCAGTGGCTGTCAGTGGGGCAGGCCTTGAAGGGCAGGCCAGAGTCTGGACTTGATCTCATAGCCCTGAGGAACCGCTAAAGACTTCTGAACAGGCAGTGGGTAGTCAGGCAGGTCTGAGAGGCCACGCTGGTAGCCCCCAGTGGACAGTGCCCAAGGGGAGGCTGTTCCAGGGGAAGCTGCCCTCAGTGACTGAGGATGAAGGAGGCCAAGTCTGAGTGGGGGCAGGGACACAGATGGCCCAAAAGAGCAGGTGTGAGGGTGTCTGCGAGTCAGAAGGCAGACTGAAGTGAGGATCTGGGTGGGGGACCAACCCCTGAACAGACCACTGATGGCCAACAGGTTTGGGGGGAGGCTGGTGCCACTCACTCCTGAGTGGGAGATCTGAGCAGAGCCACAGGCTTAGGGGGAAGAATGAGTGCTGGGTCTTGGACGGGCTGGGTTGGGGTGACGGCAAGTGGCCGTTGGCATAGTCAGCAGGCCTCGGGCTCAGTGGGTGTGGACCCAGAAGAGCATCCTGGGCATGAGTCTGACTGCATGGATGTTCTCCTGATGGGCGAGAGGACGGCAGGAGGGGGAGCAGCGGGGTGGGCTGTGGGGGCCGTGACGGGGAGCGATGGGCTGGCACAGAGGGCGGAAGAGGCCCTGGGCTTGCTGAGAGCCTGCTCAGGGAAGCAGAGGAGGCGGGGGAGTGGACCCGGAGAGGCAGAGGATTCCGAGATTTGCAGGAGGAGCAGTTCTACGCCAGAGGGAGGTGGGGAAGGATGTGTTCTGGGGCCAGGGTAGGCATGTGATGGGAGCTAGGCTGCCGTAGTTACCTTGCCATGGTAGGGGTAGGTGTCCTCACCCATGATGCCGTCGTTGTAGCGGATGTACTCGAAGGCCTGGCTGGGGAGGCCCCTGCAAAAGCACATACAAAGGTGCCACCTGGGCTGCCGATGCAGGTGGGCCTGCCGGCTGGAGCGTGCGGACATTTGCCCCGCCAGGGCTGGGCCGGGTCCCGGTGGCAGAGGACGTGTCTGGGAATACTGCTCTGCCCCGCTCTGCCTGAGGGAACTCGGGCATGTGAGGTGACCTTTCCTGACATGGGGACGCTTTTGCTCCCCCCCAGGGTAGTGGATGGGGCTGTATCTGTGGCAGCACCTGGCACATCCCAGGTTCTACAGAAGCGATCAACGGGCAATGAGAAGGGCATCAGGCCTTCCTGCCAGGGACTTACCCTTGGCAGCCATGGTTGTTGAAGTTCTGGGCGCAGTCCACCAGCTGCTGCTCCGACTACAGGAGTGAAAGAACACAAACACGTGAGCTGACCGCTGAGCCACACCCATGGCCCAATCAGCTCGGGGTCCAAATAACAGATGAGAAGATTCCCTAGGGTAGGGACTGTCTCTGTGTGTCTGAAGTGCCAGCTCAGCAGCTGACAGGTGTCAGGTGACAGGGTGTGAGTGGCCCTGCTCCTCCAGCCACCATGCTGTAGGTGTGCATGTGCGTATGGTCACAGGTCCCAGGCTGGCACGTGACACAGGTCAAGGATAGGCCTCACCAGAGACCCTAATCCCCCTCTCCTCAATGCCAGCCCTCAGGCCCTTGTCCCTATATAGGAGGCAAGGAATGGGCACTTTTTCAGAGGTCAGCTCCCTCACTCTGGGGGATCAGGTTGAATACACGCTCTTACCTCTGTCAACAGCTGAAGCAGCATGGGCATCATTAGCAAAAGCTCTAAAGCAGCCTGAAGACCCAGGCCCGGCCTCCCTGTCAGGCCTCAGGACAAAGCCATGACCTCTGTAGGAGGTGACCCCCACGCCTGTGGCCAATTGCTTACCAAAGAGTACATCTTCCCCGTTTTGATGGCGAGCGCAGACTCCAGGGCCCCCGTGCTGGAGAAGGTCCAGCAACTGCCACAGCTGCCCTAGAGGGGTGGGGGTGTTTGTGACTGGGCATCGTGAGACAGCCCCTCAGAACTCCAGGCTCCTGACCCACTCTGGTCCACTCTGACCCTCATGAGCCCTGTGAAGCTGTCAGTCTTCTCCCCACATTATAGACGAGGTGGCAGAGGCTAGACCAGCACCTGAACATTCCCAATGCTGGCGTCCCATTGACCAATCCCACCATTCCACAAGGGTCAGCCCCTCCCGGCCCCATCCGGTTAGCCTCTGGCTCTCCTTCGGAATCCTGTGCTGACTCTCTTTCTCACCATTTCCCAGCAGAAGGACTCACCAAAGTCCTGTTTCTAGAATCTTCTCTCTAACCTTTCCACCTCCCATTTCATTCCACCCACAGTCCTAACTTTAACGGCTGACCTCCACCCAGGCCCAGGTGTCCTGTCTCCCAGATGACCCCCTGGACACCCAGACAGCTGACTGCCTGTCCTGCCCCATCCGTCCATCCCAGCAGCTCCTGCCACTGTCACTGCCACTGCCTGGCCTCCTCAGTCACGGGGCCTGCGTCAAGTGACAGCCCTGCCATCCCCGAGCTGTGTGCCCTGGGCAGTTACGTCCCCTCTCTCACCCTGTTTCATCATTTGTAGAACGGAAGGACAGTGGTTGCCTCACAGAGCTCTCAGGGGGCGATAAGCCCCTGCCTGCCCAGCAGTTCCCCCACAGGCTCGGGGTCAGTGCTCAGAGCTGTCCTCGTCTCTTCTGGCCCTGTGGGTTCAGTCTCCGTTCTCTCCTGAGTCCTTTCCTCCTGTCCAGTCACTGCCCTACTTCAGTCCTCATCACTTGTCTCCACATGGGCCTCCCTAGTCTCTTCTTCTCTAATCCTTCCCTCGGCAAAGAGGGCCCTCATCAGAGGGTCCCCGTGATGGTCGAGGTGCCATGGCCCATGCTGACGGGGGCAGAGCAGCGCCTCGCTGCGAGGACTGGGCTTGGAGCACAGACTGCGTTTGGAGTGGCCTCTGTCACCTGCTTACATTAGACCTTGAGTAAGCCACCTTCCCTCAGTTTCCTCTGTAAAGCGAGAAGCCCTCCAGGGGCTGCTGAGGTAATGTCAGGTCCTGTGGCTCTGTCTGTAACCACACAGTGGCCATGGTGAGACACCACACATGGTCGTGGGAGGAACCGGCCATGAGCACCTGGAACAGTCTGGACAGACCTCCCCACCTCACCTGCCCCGATGGTGAGCAGGCTCAGGTTCCCACACTTAATACTTGTTGGTTTGAACTGTCATGGATTCTCAATGGGTCATGGAGGAAGCTGGCTTCATTTTACCCCACTGACTGCTTCAAGGGGGCTCATTTTGGCTCCTGGGAGCCGTTTAAGTGGCCAGGTGACTAGGCAGGCTCCAGGACCACACGGGCCTGGGAGGATCTGAAGCTGTGGGACTCCCCATCCCCCAGACGGTGCCCTGCCGGGGGTGCCCTTCCTCCGATGGCAGCCTCCTGTTGGGGTCAGAGGGTATCTGAGATGCTGGGTGTCATTCTGCTGACTGACCACCTGCAACTACCTAGGGGAAGCAGCCAGGGAGGGGCTCAACCCTGGTCCCCTGTGGGGCACAGAGAATGAGATGTTTGGGGGGACTGCAGGAGAGACCTGGGACTAGTGGAGACTCTGCTTTGGAGCAGGGGTGAGGTGAACTTCACCCCAAGAGGAAGAACTTTTTTTTCATTTTTCTGAAGCTGGAAACAGGGAGAGACAGTCAGACAGACTCCCGCATGCGCCCGACCGGGATCCACCCGGCACGCCCACCATGGGGCGACGCTCTGCCCACCAGGGGGCGATAATCTGCCCATCCTGGGCGTCGCCATGTTGCGACCAGAGCCACTCTAGCGCCTGAGGCAGAGGCCACAGAGCCATCCCCAGCGCCCGGGCCATCTTTGCTCCAATGGAGCCTTGGCTGCGGGAGGGGAAGAGAGAGACAGAGAGGAAAGCGCGGCGGAGGGGTGGAGAAGCAAATGGGCGCTTCTCCTATGTGCCCTGGCTGGGAATCGAACCCGGGTCCTCCGCACGCTAGGCCGAAGCTCTACCGCTGAGCCAACCGGCCAGGGAGAACTTTTTTTTATCCACCAGGAAAGTCCATAGAAATATGACCTTCTGGCCTTTCCAAGGAAGGCAGGTGGAGATACAAGGAAAAATAAAGTCAGGGATATACTGGCTGGGGTTTGGGGTTCTTTTGAGTTTTTCTTCCAGATAAATTGTCTGAGAACGTGAGTACTTTTCAGGGGTTGTTGGGCATACCTGGTTTTTCACTTTTGAGACATAATTTCCTTTTTTCCGCCAGTCCATTGCAGGTGGGTAAGGACCATGACTCCGAAGGTAGTTCCTTATGGTAGCTGAGCAATTCTGAAACAACAAATACACTTTTTTTTTTTTTTGGTGGAAAAGAAACCTTTTCAAAGAAATGTGTATATTTAAAATGGAATCACCAAGAGGAAATGAGAAAGATTGCAGCTGTCAGAACCATCCTGCCCTCCATGTACTGGTTCCGAAAGCTAAATGCTCCCTTCTGAGAGCCCAGGCTAGCCAGATTTGGTAATTAAGATAGAGTTCATCCAGAGTTAAATCTGAATTTCATGCCCTGGCTGGATAGCTTGGTTGGTAAAAGTATCATCCCAAAGTGTAGAGGTTGCTGGTTCAATCCTGGGTCAGGGCACATACAGGAACAGGTCTATGTTGCTCTCTCTCTCTGTCTCTCTCCCTCCCTCCCTCCCCCCTCTCTCTCACTAAAATCAATCAATAAAAAAGAGTTTAAAGTAAATAAGTCTGAATGACGAATAACTTTGTAGTATAAGTATGTCCCATGCAAGGTTTAGGATATATTTATGCTAACATATTACTTATTGTTTATCTGAAATCTGACTTTAAGCGGGCACCTGTATATTATCTGGCAACCCTAAGTTCGGGGTCCACATTGCTGAGGCCAAGAGCGTGGGCTGAGGGTCTGCTGGGAGCTGACCTCTCTGGCTCCCCAACAACCTGGGGTAAGCCCGCTGCGGCTGGGTCTGGGGCTGACGCTGACCATTACCGAGATGGGAGTAAAAAGATTCAGGTTTGGTCACAATGAATGACACCTACCTGAGGCACTGTCCAAAGATACTTGCTTTTCCATTCAGCAAACGTCATGTCTGAAAATTGGTTTATTGCCACTGAAAAAGAGAAGGAAAAACAAAAATCCAAATCAAAAGAGCTCAGTAAATCATTAATAAAGCAACAGAAAAGAATGAAACCTCATGTTCACTTGTGTTCTCATTATGGCCACTACAATTTGGCTGCTTTTACATTTTAAATGTCCTCTACTTCAGTATACCGTGGTCAACACTGGCTGTGCTCTGGAATTCCCTGGGGGAGCTTTTCAGCAGCACGTATGTGTGGGCTGCATCCCAGACGCAGGTGCAGTGGGCCTGGGGTGAGACCTGGGCACCCACTATTTCAGATACCCTACTGGTACGTCTGATAGACTCCCAGGTATAGAGCCACCAGACCTGTGCCAGGTGCCTCCCCACCTGCTGCCTCGTTCAGTCTCAGTCTTCAGCGAGGGGTGCATTATCCTCTCCACTTCACAGCCAGGTAACATCTCAGAGCCCTTAACCTTACCCCTGTCACACAGCTAGTACCGGGCAGAAATGAGATCCAAACTCAGGCCTCCCTTCCAGCTCATGCCTGTTGCCCACATCGCCAACCCAGCTGACAGTGCCATCATCTGGAGTCTGATGGGCATGCTCTGTGCATGTTGCTACTGACGCTGACCCGGAGGGAAGGCGGATGTCCCTGGAGGATGCCCTGAAGAGGCTCTGCACCTGCAGCACTGCAAGGGCTCAGCGTCTGGGCCCCGCCCTTGGATGGCAGGAGCAGGGGAGGGGCTTTCATCAAGATCCTGGAAAAGTCACAACCGCCCAGCATTGTACTAAATCTACAACCCCTGGGAGCTCATGGAGAGTAACAGCAGAGTGGGATCTTAGCCAGCCAAGCACAGCTTCAGACACGGGGCCTCCCCATTTTGTCCCGAGCCCCTCGCGGGGCCCTTAATCAGTGGGTGTCACTATTTGGTTTCTTTGCAGCACAGAGATGCTCCCTCCTCCAAAGACATCCCCAAGGTACTTTTATATGAGTGGTTCCTAGAGTTGTGGGCTTCGATCCTCTTCTGGTTGCTGACGAAGGTCTGTATCCTGTTATGGTACTCATCTGCCCTGTAGGTCCTCTGGTGCTGAAACAAAACACAGCAGCATTCAGTTCCTGGAACTGGAGGCGGCTCCCAGAGGAGCAAGTTTTCTTTTCTAAGAGGACAGATTGAGCATCTTTTTTTTTTTTGCTGGCAACTATTCTCAGGCCAAATCTGTGGTAGCTGGTGCAGCATTGTCCTGGGTCTTGGCTGTGAACGTCAGGAAAGTACCAAGCAAACCCTCTGCGTCTGGGGACTTCTGGCCAGTACGGAGCCCATGCAGCTACTTGAATGTCCACCCAAACCCCAGAAGCCCCAGTGATGAGACCTGCCAAGTGCAGGTCATCCCTGGACACCACAGCTGGTGCTGGGTCAAGTTTATGGTAAAAATCACCGTTTTTTGAAAGCACACACACTAGTGTCTTCTAATTGACTTTGCGGCCAGCACTCAATGTGATTTGAATACAAAATATGGAATGAACCCCAAGGCTTGAAAGGCCGTGGGCCCACTTCACTAGGGGCAGGACGTCTGGAAGGGTTTACTCGACTGAACCTTTCCCCGTGTTCGGAAAGACCCACGAGGGTACAGTTGGAAAATCCCTTCATTGTCTCAAATCTGGCACAACTTGATTTGAAAACAGGAAATTTAGAGGAATGAAAAACTTCAAAAAGAAGAAGTTGGGCACTGACCTGCAACATCCATGACTTAAATTGAAATATCTCTGCAAAAAAAAAAAAAAAATTAGGTGTGGGCACCTCACTGTAACGTTGAGTCACTGCCAAGAAGGCACTTGAAAACTGATTTGCATTTTAGGAAACTAGGTTAAACGTAAAGCCCCCAAAATTGTGCCATCTAATGCACAAAAAAAGGAACACAAACGCGGTTGTTGTTGTTTTTCCCCCCTTGATTTGAAAGACTGAGATAGAAAGGGAGAGAGAGGGAGAGAGAAGCATCAACTCATTGTTCCATTTAGTTGTGAACTCACTGATTGCTTCTCGTATATGCCTTGACCAGGAATCAAACCCGTGACCTCGGTGTGCCGGGACGATGCTCTAAACGTTGAACAACCCGGCCAGGGCCTTTATTTCCCCCATTGATTTGAGAGATCAAGAAAGAGAGAGGAAGGGAGAGAGAAACAGAGAGAAAGAAGGGGGGGCACAAACTTATGGCTTTGGTACCCAAATTAACTTTGAAAAACTATATGCCATTAACCTATGGTGTGAAAGTCAGGAGAGCAGCTATCCTTGGCAGAGGGGGCTTCCGGAGTGCTGCTTACACAACTGTTTAAATTGTGGAAATTCACTGAAATGCATGTTTAATGATCTGTGTACTTTTTTTGTGTGATACTATATATCAATAAGAAGTTAATTAAAAAGCCTATAAACAAACAAACAAAAAAATCCTATAAACCCCAATGATCAGCAATTATTTTGTTAAAAGGATAGAGAGTAAATAAAGATCTCAGACTTTGCAATCCCTACAGTCTCTGTCACAGCCACTCAACTATGTCTTGTACTGGAAAAACAAGTGGGTGTGACTATGTCCCAATAAAACTGTATTTATAAAACACAGCCTGGCCAGTTGTTAGTAGACCCTTACTATATCTGCCTTTGTACATTTTTTTTTTGTATTTTTCTGAAGCTGGAAACGGGGAGAGACAGTCAGACAGACTCCCGCATGCGCCCGACCGGGATCCACCCGGCACGCCCACCAGGGGCAACGCTCTGCCCACCAGGGGGCGATGCTCTGCCCCTCCGGGGCGTCGCTCTGCTGAGACCAGAGCCACTCCAGCGCCTGGGGCAGAGGCCAAGGAGCCATCCCCAGCGCCCGGGCCATCCTTGCTCCAACAGAGCCCTGGCTGCGGGAAGGGAAGAGAGAGACAGAGAGGAAGGAGGGGAGTGGGTGGAGAAGCAAATGGGTGCTTCTCCTGTGTGCCCTGGCCGGGAATCGAACCCGGGTCCCCCGCACGCCAGGCCGATGCTCTACCGCTGAGCCAACCGGCCAGGGCCTGCCTTTGTACATTTTTATTTTTATTTATTCATTTTAGAGAGAGAAGACACAGAGAGACAGAGAAAGAGAGAAGGGGGGAGGGGCAGGAAGCATCAACTCCCATATGTGCCTTGACCAGGCAAGCCCAGGGTTTTGAACTGGCGACCTCAGTGTTCCTGCTGGACGCTTTACCCACTGTGCTACCACGGGTCAGACCATCCCCTTGTACATTTTTAAGGTTTTTTTCCCCACTGATTTGAGAGAGAGAAGAGAGAAAGAAGCATTCATTTGTTGTTTCATTTAGTCATGCATTCATTCGTCGCTGCCCGTGTGTGCCCTGACTGGGGATTGAACCCCCAACCTTGGTGTTTCGGGACAATGCTCTGACTGAGCTAACTGTTAGGGCCCTGTATGGATTTATATATTCATGGGTGAATAATACCTAATTTTTAATAGGTTAGCATGAATTCTGGTCTTTGTTGTTTTATAGGTCAAAGGACTGTGAAATCCTGCTCAAATAAGCTTATTGCTTACTTATTATTAATAACAAGCAATAAAAATATTACTGCTTATTACTGCTGGGGCCAGAAAGGCCATTTTTAGAACAGTGTCACTCAATTCCTTCTACTGTTTGTTTGTTTTTTAAGTGAATTTATTGGGATGACATTGGTTCACAAAACCATACAGGTTTCAAGTGTGCAACTCAAACAAAACATCATCTGCACACCACATTGTGCACCCATCATACCAAGCAAAGTCAGTTTGCATCTCATTCTCCCCCCTTTGCCCACTTCCACCTACACCCACCCCCTTTCCCTCTGGCTGTCACCACACTGTTGTCCAGTCCCCCCCCCCACCTCCTCTCTGACAGTTGTCAGTCTGTCCTATGTAGCTATACCTCTGTTTCTACTTCTGTTCATTAGATTTCACATATAAGTAAGATCATATGGTATTTGTCTTTCTGTCTTATTTACTTAGCATAATAATCTCCAAGTCCAGCCATGCTGTTCCCAAATGCAAGATTTCTTTCTTTTTTATGGCCACATAGTATTCCATTGTGTAAATGTTCCACAGCTTTTTTTACCCACTCATTTACTGACAGGCACTTGGACTGTTTCCAGATCTTGGCTATTGTAAATAATGCTGCAGTGAACACAGGGGTACATATATTCTTTCAAATTAGTGTTTCAGAATTCTTTGGCTACATTCCCAGAAGTGGGATTATTGGGTCAAGAGGCCGGCTGTTCTATTTTTAATTTTTTAAAGACTTTATTCATTTTAGAGAGGAGAGAGAGAAAAAAGGAGGGAAGAGCAAGAAGCATCAACTCCCCTATGTGCCCTGACTGGGCAAGCCAGGGTTTCTAACGGGCGACCTCAGCGTTCCAGGTTGGTGCTTTACCCACTGCGCCACCACAGGCCAGGCTCCATTTTTAATTTTTTGAGGAAACTCCATACTGCTTTCCACAGTGGCCTTACACTCCTTACCACACCCCAATCACATGGAGCCCTATCACTCAACACTGTTGCTAAGACACCATCAGCTGACATCCTGTGAGGCCTCCCTCCTTGAATTGTTTCCTTGAAGAACTGACAACAGCCTTGAAGGATCTGTCACCATGAGCCTTTCTGTTTGCTGCCTTGGTTGTGTTTGTAGCCCCAGGAGAATGAAAGGAAAGGTCCCCCTGCCTTCAGGTGCTTTCTCACACAGGACCTTTGGAAGTCAAGGGTCTGAAGAGTGAGTTCCAGGTCTGTGCTGAAATACCCTAGAATTCTTTGTGTTCCCTTGTGGATCCACACCCCTCAGTCTGAAGATCTTTGCTGTATAGAATTTAGATCTCCTTTTGTAGGTCAGAGACCTATTCCAGAAACCTGGGGGGAAATGCACATTCCCTCAACACCTGCCCTGCGGGCCGGGAGCGGGGGATTCAAAGGATTGCAGACTCTGCTGCAGCTGCTGGTCTCAAAGGAAGCCCAGGTTTGAAGTAGATGAAATTGGGGTCAACTGACTGGCGTTTGCCTCTGGGAGATTTCAAAAGCAAGGTGCAGGTGTAAAATTCCTAGACTACTGGAGGTCAGTGGGAGAAGCCAGAGATGACCCCGACCTCAGGCTCAGAGCCATTTCAATCCACTGGGACTTCTGGAAGAAGTTTTGTCATGTAAGCCCCATCTGGGGGACTCTGGGGGAAGTGTCTAGAACAGAGGTCACCAGACTAGCCTGCTGACTGTTTTTATACGGTCCATGAGCTAAGAATGGTTTTTACAGTTTTGAGCTGTTGGGAAAAAAATGACAGTTTGTGGTACCTAAAAATCATTTGAATTCAAATTTCGGTGCCCGTAAATGGTGGTTTATGGGAACAGGACCACACTCATTCTTTTACATACTGTCTATGGCTGCTCTCCTGATACAAAGGCAGAGTTAAGTAGTAGCTACAGAGACCATGTGGCCCACAAAGCCCCTGAAATATTTACTCTCTTTTACAGAAGAGGTTTGCTGAGTCCTCCCCCTATAGTTATGAGGGATTCTGCCACCTTCCTGGATGCAGGGCTCACCACCAGGCTGAGGCAGAACCCTCGCTTGGGGAAGTGGGTTATCCTCAGGTTAGGACTGATGTGGAACTAGGTGCCCTCTGGGTTTGCAAGACTGTGGTCTTTCTTGTATAAATGGGGGTTGGAAAAAGGCAAGATTCGGAGAGGACAAGATCTAGCCTCAGTGATCGGGGTCTTGTCCCCAAGCTGTTTTTTCTGTCCCTAGGGTGAGGAGGCAGGTGGTCCTCTGAGCTCAGAGCTTGTGGATGGTGGGCTGAGGCTGAGCCGAGGTGGACAGCAGTAGGAAAGAAGAGAGGCTGTAGGGTAGAGCGTGGGGCTCAAACTGGGAGTCCCGGGGCTTAACTTTACACCAAGAGCCCTTGGAACAACACCCTCAGTTTTCAGGGGCTAAAACTGCTGTTCCTTTAAGGCAAGAGAGTCACTCCTCTTAACAGCTGCCCTGTCCATTGTACCAGACGGACTCATACCCCTACGGGCATCTCCGTGTGCCAGGTCTGGGAGAAGCTGCCAAGAGAGTCCGGAAAGGCCCAGCACTCGTCCTTCAGGGCAGATCAAAGCCCTCCGTGTCCCCAGGTGGGCTGGGGACTCCTTTGGTACCCTAGCCTCTGCATACAACTGGGCAGTGGGGGCCCTGGACACCTGTCCATAGCTCCTCTGGTCTTGCAGACCTCCTCCTTCTAGCCGTCTCCATAACGCAGAGCGCCCCTCCGGGTTCCGAGCCCAAAACCCTGGGCCCCCTCTGTGCCTCTCGACCCGGCATCCCCCCTGCCAAGTCTGGATCTAGGACCGCGGCGTCCCCCTCTCCCTGTCCCCGCACTTCCCGCCACGCACCTGCGAAGCCCACGTGCATGATGGCGTGTCCGCCGGCTGGGAATCCCAGCAGCCAGGCTCCAGCGCAGAGCAGCGGCAGCGCGGCCCACATCGCGGCGGCTATCGGGTCTGCTACCCGCGCGGGTACTCGCAGGCTGCGGGGCCCGAGTGCGGGGGCGGGGCCGGGACTGGGGCGGGGCGGGGCCGGGACTGGGGCGGGCCGGGCTGGGGCCGGGGCGGGGCCAGCGGCGGGGCTCCGCGGAACATTTGAGCGCTGACTCTCGAACCTTCTTGGTCACTGCCACCTCCTCCTTACGCCTCTCAACGCCCACCGCCCGTCTGGGCCACGTCACTCCCTTTCTCTTGCAAGGAAGGAGAGCTGAACCGTCCGTTTGCGGTTCCTCCATC
Source organism: Saccopteryx leptura (assembly GCF_036850995.1). Taxonomy (NCBI): domain Eukaryota; kingdom Metazoa; phylum Chordata; class Mammalia; order Chiroptera; family Emballonuridae; genus Saccopteryx; species Saccopteryx leptura. Next base: position 42,955,231 of record NC_089515.1, on the reverse strand, counting down.
TGCCCGAACTGGCTGGACCGCGGGGGTGGGGTGGTGGCAGCTGGCCTCTCCCTCTCGTCGCCTGTCTCCCACCCCCAGAGCCCCACCTCCCCTCCTGTCCCACCCAAGAACCCTCTTCTCAGGTACTCATTAACCAAATTCCAGGGCAGAAGATTGTTCCTAGGGTAGGGAAGACAGCTGTTTTTCACCCAAAACAAGCATTTTAGTCTTTCTGCTGAGAAAGTCTTATTAGCAGCTGTAAGGTTCTTTTCTCTGTTTTGCAATCTAAAGAAAGGAGGAATATGATATATAAGAGTCTGAGTGTGAGATAAACAAATGCAACAAGGAACATGTCGAACTAAGGACATGTGCACAGCAATAGCTTTCTGGGGAGGAAGGAGATTCGGACCTGCCTGCAATGCTTCAAGCTCCCAGTGAGACTGGTTCTTCACTGTCATCATCACCCTGCAAAGTGGCATGTGGTTGATCTCAGGTGGGGAAACTGAGGCTCCAAGAGTTGATGGTAACTTTCCCAGTCAGTGTGCAGAGGGAGCCTGAACCCCTGTTGACTTACTGCAATCAAATATCTGCTCTCTCTCTCTCTCTCTTTTTTTTTAAAGTCAGGTCTTTATTTAAAAAATCTGATCTGCCAGTTTAGTGTTTTTCACCAACATGAGGAGCAGAAACCTTCACAGGCTTCACAGTCTTTTGCTTTGTATTCCTTTGGTGGGAGCCTTAGCAGCAGCCATTGCTGTCTTTTTAGATGCTTGCATAGCCTATTTTGCTTCCTTGGCAGCCCTGATAGCTTGTTTCCATTGAGCTTTCCTAACTTCATGTTTCTGATTCCTTTGGCCATTATATCACCAAGAGATGCACCAGAGAGGGCCCTCAGGAATGTGACTGCGCAATGAGTTCTTTTCTTTTGAATTTCTTCCAACCATTCCTTTTTGTGCTTTCTTCTGTAGAGGATAGTTTATCTATCGAGGATTCCTCTTGAAAAAGAATACTGACTCATATTTTGCATTTAGAAACCGAAAAATCTTCCTGTTGGTCCTGGTGTAGCGCCTCCTATGTCCAGGGTAGATCTTGTACCCACGGAGACTGCACATTTTGACTGCAGCTTCCAGGAAGAGTTATCTGCAGGCATTTTGATCAGAGCCTGTGGGGCTAGGGTGTTGAATCTGAGCTAGATTTCACCTTCCCCCTCCTTCCCTCTGGGTGTGCTCCGAGACAAATGTCGCAGGAAAGACCCTGCATGGTTACTATTTGAAAAGCTAAGTCACTGGCCTTGGGATAAGGTACATCCCTCCGCAGGTGTCCTATCCTTCAGGTGAGCAGGGACTACCCCACCTTTCTACCAATTCCAGCTGTCTGGGGAGTGCAAAGGAAGGCCTGCTGGAAAGGGATTTTACAGGTGAAATTAAAGCTTCAAATCAGCTGACTTTAAAGAATTACCTGGACTATCCGAGGGGCCAAATGTAATCCCGGGCCCTTCAAAGCAGAAGAGGAAGGCAGAATAGTAAGATGAGGCAGAAGTCAGGTCAGAGAGCTTTGAACCCTGAGAAAGACTCCACCCACCAGACTGCCTTTGAAAGGGCCATGAGCTAAGGAATGTGGGTAGCCTCCAGACTCTGAGAATGACCCCAGCTGACAGCCAGCAAGAAAACAGAGACCTCAGTCCCACAACTGCGTGGAACCGAATTCTGCCAACAACCTGAATAAGCTTGGAAACAGATCCATTTCATGGCCCCCAGAAAGGAAGGTGACCTGGCTGACACCATGCCTTTGGCAAAGGGAGAACTGGAACAGAGGAACCTGGAGCAGAAGAACCTGGAGCAGAATCCATGTGGACTTCTGAACTCCAGAACCATAAAATGAAAACTTCGTGTTGTTTTAAGTCTCTAAATTTGGGCCCTGGCTGGTTGGCTCAGTGGATAGAGTGTCGGCCTGGCATGTGGATGTCCTGGGTTTGATCCCCAGTCAGGGCACACAGGAAAAACAATCATCTGCTTCTTCACCCCTCCCTCTCCCCCTTCTCTCTCTCTCTTCCTCTCCTGCAGCCAGTGGCTCGAATGGTTCAAGCAATGGCCCTGGGCGCTGAGGACAGCTCACAAGCGTGCCAGCCTCAGGTGCTGAGGATCACTCAGTTGATTTGAGCATCAGCCCCAGACGGGTTGCCAAGTGGATCCCAGTCAGGGCGCATGCGGGAGTCTGTCTATCTCCCCTCCTCTCACTTAAAAAAAAACACCTTAAGTTTATAGTGATTTGTTACAGTCATGGGAAACTAATACATCAGATGAAGTGCCCAGGTTGACAGATGCCTTTGGTGACCCAGGGCTGGGTGTGGCCTCAGGCTCCGGCACACATGGAGTTTGGGACATTTCTGTACTGGGGGACTGAGAAAGGAGAGCAGGTCTTACCCTCCTGCTCCAGAGTCATCACATCCTTTAGGGATATCTTTTTTTTGGTAAAAATTCAGAATTTTTATTTTCTATTAATAATGGCAAAGAAATTAAAATTGACAGAGAAAGATGTTTCAAAATGGTTAAATCTGAAGATGAATATAAGTAGACAGTGCCACTTTGGACTCTGATAATGATGGTGAAATGCATTGCCCCAAATCTCAGACTGAGTCTTCATGCAATGATATGACTTTAGATGACTTTTCTCCACCAAAGGGCTCAATGGTTGAGCACTCAGCCAGAGTCACATGGATAATCAGTAGTAGAGGCATGGCTCAGTTCCTCTGACAATAAATTCAATCAATGAATTTGCTACATTTTGTGGTCTTCCATGTACAGTCTGTTTGTTTTCAGAGCTCCAGGAAGATCCGTGCTCGCTGCCGCAGGCTGGCCTGCGAGGCCGCTCATCTTTAGGGGTATCTTAGACGCAGCCCCCAGGGCTTTACACGAATAAATTCTCTTAATTTTCACTTTTTATTCCTACTACATAGATGAAGTGACTCAGGCACTTCTGTGACTTGCCTAAGGCTACACTCCTAGTAAGAGAGTTAAGGTGTGACCCCTGGCCAAGGGAGTCCCAGTTCTCCACAAGAGCAGGCATCCGCCCCAGGGGAGCAGATGATGGAAGGTGAGCCCGAGACCTGCCCACCTTCCTAACCTCCAGGCCTCAGGTTCCCTTAGGCAGCAGCAGCGTTCAGGCACTCCGGGTAGTCCTGGGTTCCATGACTTCCGGCAGCCTGCCTCTGGCTTACTGTTCTGCTTGACTGTTGTCTGCTGACCCTCTTTCTTTAGGCTGAATGCGCTGCTTTGACCCCCCTACCCCGAACTTTATCCCCACCTCAATAGACAGCTATAGGTTTAACAGGTTTGCCGTGTCACTTTGTGGGTCAACATCTAAGCAGACAAGCTGGGCCCATCACAGATTCATCTCTGCACTCCCCTGCTAGCATCTTGTGTTTTGTTGTTGTTGTTGTTGTTGTTGTTGTTTTTTACAGGGATAGAGAGAGAGAGTCAGAGAGAGGGATAGATAGGGACAGACAGACAGGAACGGAGAGAGATGAGAAGCATCAATCATCAGTTTTTCATTGCGGTTCTCAACCTGTGGGTCGCGACCCTGGCGGGGGTCCAACGACCAAAACACAGGGATCGCCTAAAGCCATCGGAAAATACATATTTATTATACAATACATTTTTAAATTTCCGATGGCTTTAGGTGACCCCTGTGTTTTGGTCGTTGGACCCCCCCCCCCCCGGGTCGCGACCCACAGGTTGAGAACCGCTGCCTTAGTTGTTCATTGGTTGCTTTCTCATATGTGCCTTGACTGTGGGCCTTCAGCAGACCAAGTAACCCCTTGCTTGAGCCAGCAACCTTGGCCTTGGGTTCAAGCTGGTGAACTTTTTGCTCAAGCTGGCAACCTCGGAGTCTCGAACCTGGGTTCTCCACATCCCAGTTCGACGCTCTATCCACTGCGCCACCACCTGGTCAGGCTCTGCTAGCATCTTGTAATAATAATAATAATAATAATTGCAATGACATGATATAACAGCTACTGTTTACATGAATTTTGTTATTCTGTGCTCACAACTCTGCTTAAGCACAGAGCCCGAGACACTGCAAGGACCATGTGTGTCGTAGCTGTAGCAATAATTATTAGTTATTCTGAGTCCGATGAGGCTTGTGGTATTGCAGGTGATATTTGAGGGGCCTTGGGTCCTGCATGGGAGTGGTGTGGAGATGCTGTACTCACCTCCTGATGAGACCTGTGGGTGTCAGGGAAGGACCCTGGAGAGGAACAGGAGTGGGTATATGTGGCTTGTGGCTGGGCGGGAGGCTTACAGGCAGTGAAGGGAGAGTAAGCAGCAGTTGGGAGGGGCCATTCCCAGAAGAGGCAGTGCTTGGAGAGGGTCAGCAAATGTGTCTGGACCCTGCTCTGCGTGAGTGAGACATTCCCGACTCCCCTTCTTGGTGGTGAGAAATGGCCCTTGATGGTTTCTGGGTCATGAGTCATTTGGTCTGAGTGTCGGTAATAATTTCCCAATAAACATACATCATTGCATGTGCTGTGAGATAAGGGCCAATAAGGAACTGGTTGGGGGAAAATGGAATCAGGCTCGGTGAGAAGGAGCCTGACCAATTTCACCATCAGACTGTGTTGGGGCACCTCTGGTGACTCCTTGGCCAGCCACTCGGGGCCCCATTGACTCCTCTCACCTGCCGCCTTCCTGCTGCTTGGACTCTTCACCTGATCCCTGTGCTCCCATTATTCCGATTCTTTATCTAAGACACCCCTCTTCTCCCCTCCTCTCAGCCAGAAAACCAGGCTGTTTCTATTCCCCCATGGCCCAATTTGAGATGCTTTCTCTGAAAGCTCTCTGACTAGTCACGCCCCTCCAGCCCCCACCATCACCTTTTTTAATTTTAATGCTTATTTTATTGATATTAGAGAGAGAGGAAGGAAGAGAGAGAGGGAGAGAGAGAGAGAGAGAGAGACAGGAACATTGATCCACTCCTGTATGTGCCCTGACTGGGAATCAAACTAGCAACCTCTGTGCTTCTGAATGATGCTCTAACCAACAGAGCCACCTGGCTAGGGCCTTTTTTTTCCTCTCCTTTTATTATTATTACTATTATTATTATTATTATTTTAACTGGAATAAAATGTATATAACAGTTAACCATTTTAAAGTATACAATTCAGAGTTCTCCCATCAACTGATCTAACTCTTCTCTGATTGCTGGAGTACTTTTTAATGAGGAGGCCAGTTACCTTCAGTTCTTGCCCTTACTTTACCTTCTCAAGGTGAAATTCACATAACATGCAATGAACCATTTTAAAGTGTATACTTCCAGGGCATTTAACACATTCACAGTGTTTGCAAACCATCACCACCTCTCTTTAGTTTCAAAAGTTATTTACCCCCAAAGAGCATCCCACACCCATTGAGTAGTCAATCCCCTACTAATCCACTAATCTGCTTCTTTTTGGACTTGTCATCTAAAAGAATCATATGTCATTTGTGACTTTTAGGGTCTAGCTCCTTTCCTTTGGCTTAATGTTTTCAAGATTCATCCAGATTATATGGTATGTATCAGTATTTTATTCCTTTTTAAGATGAATAATATTCCAGTGCAAATTATGCCCCACATTTTGTTTATGCATTCATCTCTTGAGGGACATAGGGGTTGTTTCCACCCTTTGGCTATTGTGAGTAATGCTGCTGTAAACACTTGTGTACAAGTTTCTGTGTGGACAAAAATTTTCCGTTTTCTAGGGTCTATATCTAGGAATAGAGATACTACATCATATGGTAATTGTATGTTTAACTTTTTTATTTAAGAGGAGATAGAGGGACAGACTCCCTCATGCACCCCGACCAAGATCCACCCAGCAACTCCATCTGGGGCTGATGCTCGAATCAGCTGAGCTATCCTCAGTGCCTGGGGCTGATGCTCAAACAAATCAAGTCACTGGCTACGAGAGGGGACTAGAGAGAGAAGGAGGAGAGGGAAGGGAAGAAGAGCAGATGATTGCTTCTTATGTGTGCTCTGAGCAGGGATTGAACCCAGATGTCCATATAACGGGCCAACACTCTATTCACTGAGCAAACCAGCCAGGACCTGTTTAACTTTTTGAGGAACCATCAGACTATGTTTCACAGCAGCTGCACTATTTCACAACCCCCACCAGCAATGTATGAGTTTCCTGTTTCTCTTGCAGAAAGTTATTTTCTGTTTTTCTTTTAAAGTTTTTTTTTATCATAGCCATGTTAGTGAATGTGAAGAGGTAGTTCACTGTGGTTGTGATTTGCATTTCCTTCATGACCACTACTGTTGAGCATCTTTTCATGTACTTATTGGCCATTAGTATATCTTCTTTGGAGAAATGTCTATTCAAGTCTTTTGGCCATTTAAAAAAATGATTTGTTGTCTTTTAGTTATTGAGTTGTAAGAGGTTTTAAATATATTCTGGATACTAAACCCGTTTCTTTTTTCTTTTTTGAGAGGAAAGGAGAGAGAGAGAGAGAGAGAGAGAGAGAGAGAGAGAGAGAAAGAAACATCAAGTTGTTCCACTTAGTTGTGCCATTGATTGCCTCTCATAAGTGCCCTGACTGGGGCTCGAACCGGTGACCTCAGTGGTTGAGCTGGTGACTGTGGACTTGAACCCGTGACACTCTAGGCTGATGCTCTGTCCCCTGCACCAGCAGCTAGGGTAAGGATAGTAAACCCTTTTCATTTTTTTTTTCTAAACCTTTTTCAGAGACATGATTTGCAAAAACATTTCTCCTATTCCGTATGTTGTCCTTTAACCTCAGATACCCAGAACAGGGATTGCTAGTGTTATTGTTATTTTTAAAGAAATTAGTAATTATTTTAAAGTTTCCCCAAGTTTTAGTTTTTGGGGTTTTTTTTTTGTGACAGAGAGAGAGAGACAGAGAGAGGGACAGATAGGGACAGACAGGCAGGAAGGGAGAGAGATGAGAAGCATCAATTCTTCATCGGGCTCCTTTGTCTCCTTAGTTGTTCATTGATTGCTTTCTCATATGTGCCTTGACCGGGGGGCTACAGCAGAGTGAGTGACCCCTTGCTCAAGCCAGCAACCTTGGACTCAAGCCAGCGACCATGGGGTCATGTCTATGATCCCACACTCAAGCCAGCGACCCTGTGCTCAAGCTGGTTATCCCCCACTCAAGCCAGATGAGCCTATGCTCAAGCTGGTGACCTTGGGGTTTCGAACCTGGGTCATCCACGTTCCAGTCTGACACTCTATCCACTGCGCCACCGCCTGGTCAGGCCCAATTTTTAGTTTTGAACACATGAATCAGAAGTACAATATATTGAATGATATAAACCATATATAGGGTTTTTTTCTGTGAGGTTCTCAATAATTTTTTTTTTAGGTTTTGTTTATTCATTTTTAGAGAGAGGAGGAGGGAGGAACAGGCCACTCCCACATGTGCCGTGACCAGGCAAGCCCAGGGTTTCGAACCGGCAACCTCAGTATTCTAAGTCGATGCTTTATCCACTGCGCCACCACAGGTCAGGCCAGTTCTCAATAATTTTTAAGAGTGTAGAGGGGTCCTGTTGGTCAAAAATTTTGAGAACTGCTAGTGTATTGTGGTGGCAGAGCTGTCACCTGGCTGCAAAGATAGTTAGGAGGATAACATCAACTGGACCTGGTGATCCTTTGGAAGTGGGAGTCATGGTGACCTCTGGATTTCTGGGTTGCACAACTGGGTGTGGGGCTGGGAGTGCAGGTGTGGTTGGGAGTTGATGAGGTCAGTGTGGTCCTGCTGAGTTGGAGGTGGCAGTAGGGCACCCACGTGAAGGCGGCTTCTGGGTCATTGGCCCTGGGTCTGGAGCCTGGAGGGTGGTGTGGGCTGAAGCTAGAATGGAGGGGGTCTTGGCTCTGTGGGTTTCCACTCTCCAGCCGGGGCACAAACTCTTGGCAGTCAGGAACTCAGGAAAGAGGCTAGGTGCATGTTGCCAAGGGATGCAAGCACAGGGCTTGACAGATGCCTGGGTGGCACCTTCATACTCCCATAACAACAACAACCTGGCCTCCTGCCCCCACAGCGGTCAAGGCATCCATCCACACAGCCACTGTTGGGAATGAACCTATGATCATTAAACACAGGGTGAGAGCAAAAAACTGGTGAGGAAGCATCCAGATGCCAATGGGTGGCACCATTTGCCATCACCAACTCACTTTACTCAAAGAATGCTGTGGACCTGGGGAAATCTTCTCTTGTGTAATGGACTTAAAAAGCTCTTTCAGGCCCTGTCTGGTTGGCTCAGCGGTAGAGCATTGACTCGGCATGTGGCAGTCCCAGGTTCGATTCCCGGTCAAGGCACACAGGAGAGGCGACCATCTGCTTCTCCACTCCTCCCCCTATCCCTTCTCACTCTCTCTCCCTCTTCCCCTCCCACAGCCATGGCTCGATTGGTTTGAGCACATTGGCCCAGACACTGAAGATGGCTCCGTGGAGCCTCTGCCTCATGCACTAAAAATAGCTCGGTTGAGACAGTGAGTCCCCACAAAGCAGGGGTTGTATCCTTGAATCTTGGGATCTCTGGTCCCAACCCAGGGCTCAATAAGGACCAAGTGTCCATCAAATGTCCCTTGAGTGAATGAATGAAACCCATGAAAACTCTCTGTTCACCCTGAGATAGAATAGATTTATTAGCAAGAGGTAATCAGGAAACATATATTTTTACAAAACTGGAAATTTTTTTCCAAACAAGCTGTAAGTTGAAATGTTTGTAGGACTTGAAATAGAATTCTCATACCACTAGGTATTGCTTAACAGCAAAAGTTGTCTGTGTTGCAGTGGAGCATGCCTGCCACTTCAGAGTTATCCTGTGTTGTCTGTTCTGTACAATGTAAAAAATAGATGTAATATTCACAGAATAAGCACTACAGTACTATATTCCTGCTAGAAGGCATTTAGACAGGACTACAGTATATGCAATAAAAACACTTGGTTATTGGTTTCCTAAATTCTACAGTGTGGTACTATTTTCACGAGGCATACAGACTCAAGAGCATCTCAACGTAAGCTGGGAGGGACTGTTAGGCGTCTGAAGGAGGAAAAGTGACATTTTTTGTGTGTTCCTGACTTGCAGTGAATGCCGGGCAGCGGTCGGCAGAAGTCGACTGTGCTGTGAATCTGTTTCCCCTTGTGGGTTCCAGGGCCTCATCCAGTCTGACTGAGGCCGCTGTTCATGCCGTCTATCTGGTGTTTTTCCTAGAGCAAGGAGCGGCACGGGGGCCGGACGAAATGGCTGGCGGTGTTGCTGTTGTGGGGTGTGGTCCTCTGTGGAGAGGACTCCCGTTAGTCCAGGTGCCTGGGAGACAGGGAGTTCCGAGACCTGTGGTTCTGGCTGACAAAGCTGCTTGGAAATTGGCATCACCATCAGCAGGAAGATCTGTCGATGACTGAACTTCAGGGTATGGTCCCCCCCCACCCGCCCACCCCCACCCTGTTATAACCACTACATGAGACATGCTGGGAGGGTGCTGGTGGCCACTCAGCCCAGGGCCTAGGCTGGGGAAGGACAAAGGCAGGACTTTTCCTAAGATCATGTATGCATGGGTTTTGTTTTCCCTTCGGAGAAGAGCGAGGGGTTGGTCAGGACAGACTAGGAGACAGTTGTTACAGAGACAGGCACTGCAGGAGACGAGGGGTGGGGTGGGAGGTGACGTCAGGAACAGTGCAGAGAGTCACAGTCTGGTTCTACAGGAATCTAAGAACAAGAGTGGATTTGTATCCTTGGAGAAGCACATACTGAAGAAGAAAACCCAGAGAAACGGAACAAATATGTACAGTATCGTATAGCGTGTGTCTGGGGGAGCACTGGGTCCCGGCGGAGCGGCTTCAGGTGGGGAGTTTGGGTTCTATTCGGAGAGAAGACTCGTAGAGGCTTTCTTCGTCCATTACAAAAGACTGGTCCAGTAAATACTGGGTTACCTGGGAAAAGGAGGAGAGAGAATGGAATGGCGGAGTTATGGGACCTCCATGATACTGTGACTGTGGACGTCAGCATCTCCCGTGAACAAGGCACTCTTATGGGGGGCGCATGCAGCAAAAAAGGATTAAGCAGTGTTTTATCTTAATATTATGTGTCTTAGTATATATATATATTTTATTTTTATAATAGAGACAGAGAGAGGGAAAGACAAGGACAGACAGGCAGGAAGGGAGAGAGATGAGAAACATCACTTCTTCGTTGCGGCTCCTTAGTTGTTCATTGATTGCTTTCTCATATATGCCTTGACCAGGGGGCTACAGGAGAGTGAGTGACCTCTTGCTCAAGCTAACAACCTTAGGCTCAAGCCAGCGACCTTGGGCTTCAAGCCAGCGACCATGGGGTCATGTCTATGATCTCATGTTCAAACCAGCAACCCCGCGCTCAAGCTGGCAACCTCGGGGTTTCAAACCTGGGTCCTCCTCTGCATTCTAGTCCAATGCTCTGTCCACTGCACCACTGCCTGGTCAGGCAGTATTATTTTTTAATAGTGTATTAATATTTGTCTTAATAGAAGTATAAAGTCACGTGGTCAGAATGACCCTTAACTGCTGCTCTTTGGTTGAACTAGTAAATGAAATATTTTGAACTCATATTAAAAAAAAGAAAAAATATACAAAATGTCAATTATAGAATCTAAGTGGTGGGTGTGTATGGGTGTTTGCAATTCTTTTTCTTTTTAAAGAGAGAGAGAGAGAGAGAGGAAGGGAGAGAGATGAACAAGGAAAGACCAGAGCTCAAACCTCACAGGCAGTCCCAGCTTCAAAAAGAGTCTCCAAGGCACATTTATTTGTCAGTTGTTTGGAACCAAAGGTTCAGTTTTCCCCACAGAATCCCAGAGCAGAGGGAAGACAAAAACTATTATTATTATGTGTTTGAGAATCTTCTTCTTTTTGTTTTTTAAGTGAGAGGAAGGGAGATAGTGAGACAGACTCCCTCATACACCCTGACTGGGATCCACCTGGCAACCTCTGGTCTGGGGCTGATGCTCGAATCAACTGAGCTATCTTCAGTGCCTGGGGCCAATGCTTGGACCAACCGAGCCACTGGCTGCGAGAGGGGAAGAGAGAGAGAAGGGGGAGAGGGAGGGGAGGAGGAGCAGATGGTTGCTTCTCATGTGTGCCCTGACCCAGGATTGAACCTGGATATCAACATGCTGGCCTGATGCTCTATCTACTGAGCCAACTGGCCAGAGCCAGGTTTTTTGTTTGTTTGTTGTTGTTGTTGTTTTTAGTATTTGGGAATCTTCTGATAGCTGCTGAGAAAAATCCAGCCTCTGTTGAGTGTGTCTGGGCTGAAGGGTAGAAGCAGAGTTCTTATACGCTGGTTACCAGTCACAGATAAATGATTTGATTATAGGTCAGACTAGTGGCTCACACCAGTCCCTACAGGACTTCACGGCCATGGGAGATGGACTTGTGTTTTATGCCTCGCCAGTAGCTTCAAATGAACAGCCCTGTCCAGAACACATAAATCTGGACCCTCCCAAACCTTCCTCCACAATGAGCACACTCAAGATCAATTTCCCTCCAAAGTTCTGCTTTAGAGAGAGACCGGCAGCGAATACCACCAGTTGAAGCCGCCAATGAACAGATCTGAAGAGCAGCGGCATTTATCTGCATTGCACATTGCAGCTTGAGTGGGAGTGTAAGGACAAAGGGCCCAGGGACTGACACAGTGCCTGGTGCATCGTCCATGTTCAAGAAATGTTTGCTGAACGAGAGAATGAATGAACGGCAAGGAGGAAGCCACCCAGGGCAGAAAACAAAAAAAAGAAAGAGGGAAGCCCAATAGGAGCTTGATTTTCTGGTGTGCTTGGGGTATGCTTGGAGCTAGATATTTTTTGTGAACCACAAGCTGGAAGGTGACGATGCTGGATCTAGAGGGACTGGGCTAGAGGAAAAGGTTGTAGGATTGGGAGCCAGAGACTGGATCAGCAAATCTCAATTATGTTAGCTGCAAAACGGGGCCTGTGGCGCAGGGGTTGAAGGGTGAGATGAGAATAACAGGCCAACCACACTCTGTGCCACCCCGCCATCTACTAAAACGCACAGGAGTCCAGTTCCGTCAGCCCCCTTCAGGGTCTCCCATCATCTCTAGGTCAAGGTCCCGGGTCCTAGGAGCTCACATCCCATCTGGTTCAGCCCTTCTGAGGCCACTTGGGCCTCTGCACCCCTCAGACTGCCCCTCCCACCTGGGCCCCGCCCAGGAGGGTGTCTCCTCCTCCAGGAGCTTCCCCAGGCGGTCTGTGTAGCCCTGACAGGCACAGGCTGGGGCTCGCGCTCTCACAGCTGTTGACATTTTTTCCATTCGACAATCTAAGGGGAAAAGAGGTCAGTGCCCCTGACAGAACAGTCGGGTATTGCGGGTTTTAAAAATTCTTGTGGCACATTGGTTAAAAAAAATCACCAGTATAGTGAACTGGCTAAATAAATGGATTTCTCTGCAGCTGTAAGGAGTGAGGATGTTTTGCTTCAATAGGAAGTGATCTCTGAGATACGTTATTAAGGAAAAGAGTTTGATGCTGCTTCAGTGTATAGAACGTCCGGTTGTGTTTGCATAGACACGCAAAATGTAGGGAACGTGGTGGGTGGGACTTTCCCTCACCTGCGTGCCCTCCATAACCAGCGGGCATATTTCCTTTCAAAGAAGTGTAATAAAGGCTGGCTTTCTTGCTTTGGGGGGAATCATGATTATCAACCCTCCCGGGCAGGTACAACTAACTCAGACAGGAGTGACTAGATCCTCACTAGCCCAGTGTGAAGGGGGCAGAACTCAGTGCCACTTAGGGGACAGGGAACAGGGCAGGCTTCCTGAGAGAGCTGGTGTCTGTTGGGTACCCAGGGGAAATGCAGGGAGGGATAGTGGTGGGTGTGGAGGAAGGTGGGGGTAGGAAGACGCCCGGACAGAGCACCTGTGCTAAAAAGCAGAAGTGACCCTGTAAATGCCACGGCTTACCTTTGCTTGGTGTTCTATTTTGTAGGCAGTTTGTTGAAACTGGCGAATCTCCCGGATAATATGGGATATCTGTGGGAAGGAAGGGGAGTTCTAGATAAAGACAGGTTTCTCTCTGAGTGCCACCGCACTGTGCAGGACAGAAGGGCAGCCATAGCCAACCAAGGCTGCTGTCCGTGTCCTGATTCCTGTGCGCGCCAGTACCTAGGCCTCTAGCAAAGGTGACAGGCGTCTGCCACGTCCTACGCGCCTATGGTGTGCAGGCTCCCAGACTGTGCTTGACCGAGAAGCCCCTTCCATTAAGGCAGACCCTTCGGTGGGATCCCAACACAAGCACAGGCTCTCTGGTTGAAGGGGGAGGGGGGAAGGGATGCTGAGAAGCCGGGCTCCCTGCTCCGGGTGCTCCTCTCCCCTCCCAGAAGCCGGGCTCCCTGCTCCGGGTGCTCCTCTCCCCTCCCAGAAGCCGGGCTCCCTGCTCCGGGTGCTCCTCTCCCCTCCCAGAAGCCGGGCTCCCTGCTCCGGGTGCTCCTCTCCCCTCCCAGAAGCCGGGCTCCCTGCTCCGGGTGCTCCTCTCCCCTCCCAGAAGCCGGGCTCCCTGCTCCGGGTGCTCCTCTCCCCTCCCAGGCAAACCTGCTCACTCAGGAGGTGCCGCTCACGTGACTTCGGTCACATAAAGTACATATTTATATAGACAGTAGTGGACGGGGCGTGAATAAGGGCGTGGACTTCTGAGCCAGACAGACAGGACTCTGGTTCGGCTCTGCCCTTTGCCGAGGGGTGACCTGGGGCTGGTCAGGGACCCTCCAGCACCAGTTTGCTTATCTTTAAGGTGGGGGATACCAAGAGCACCTGCCCGTCAGACTGGGCATTGCAGGAGCAAGTGCAGTAAGGCTGGCTCTGGCGGCCAAATGCCAACTGCTTGCGAACAGAACCACGGTGCTCAGCGGAGAAGCTGATTCAGGCTCCCAAACAGGTGTGCCCTGCCTGGTGGCCCTGGGGCTGGTGGCAGACCATGGGTGGGCCCAGGACTGGGGACTGGGTTTTGGGGCCCCCCACCCTGCTCTGCTGTGGGAAACGCACCATTCTCATTTTGGAGAAGTTGACCAGGCCATCCTCCGTGTAATTGGGTGTCCCCTCTTCAATGAAGGCTAGGTCGGTGAGGTACATCCCCAGGTAAGGGACACAGGGTGGGTCACAACTTGGAAGCAAACGGCATTAACAAAGGTTTTCACTTAAAAACAAGAGCCTCCCCGAGCACACGACACCCGCCCACCTCTCCTCTATGTCTCCCCACGGACACGCTCCATTCAAACCCTACCCTGGAATCATGTCCCAGAGGGCTTTGCAGCCCCCACCCCTTTCCTGCCAGTCTCTTTCTGCCCTGTGGGGCATCTGTTCCTCATGCCCCGCTGGGACCTCCTGCCAGCCAGCAGTGGGGTGGGTGCCAGAGCAGGAAACCCTGCCTTCTGACATCACCTTCCTGGAAGTGGCTTCTGGTGACAGCTTCCATGGTTGGTGACCCTAGGGGGGGCAGCATTTTGGGGAGATGGAATGGTGAGTGATGGGCCATGCCTGTCCCAGCAACCCCGAGACTCCTGTTACTGCTCCATCGTGACTTGTTCTGGTGCCTCTGGGTGGGGGGCTAGTGAGGGGCTGACACTGGGACGGGTCCGTCCTGCTCCCTCAGGGGACCCCTCAGACAGTGCTCTGCAGCCGCCACTTGCACCCAGATGCAGGTGCCCCTCGTTTCCAGCCCAGATGCAGGTGCCCTCTGTCTCCTTGTGGCCACTTGGCCAGCCTGCCAGTACAGAGGAAGGTGAGGCAGGGAGGATGGCCGAGCAAGAACAGAAAGCTGGCTGCCGGCCCTCGCCTGCTTGCTGTGTGACCCTGGGCCAGTTCTTTCCCTCTCTGGTCCTTAGGTTACCCTTATATGATAGAACGGCTGCTAAGACAGTTTTTGCTGATCTGAGAGTTGGGTTTAGGTGGTGGCCAGACACTATAAAATAACATTGATGCGCGCAGTAGGAACACTGAAGGCCACATGCCCCAGCACTGGAGCAGACAGCATGTTGGTGGGAGTCGGGCTCTGGCACTTCCAGCTCTTGCCATTCTCCTCCCCACCTGTTTTTCTTTTTAAACAAATAGCAACAGGTCTCTGGATCAGAATGTTGCAAACATCAGGATCAGTCAGAATTTCGCAACGTTTTGTTTTCACTGTATTTTTTATGGTGATGTTAAGTTTTTGGCAAATATGCTGCTGTCCCATTGACTGTCATGATATAGTTTCCCTTTCTATTTATAGGTAAGTTTGTTTTTGGAGGAAAAGTGAATTAATGTAAAGGAGATTCTTGTGTCCAAGTGTGAGGAAGAACCTTTGGGGAAACAGTAGGCAGGACTGTTTTTCAAACTGTAGGTCTGACCCTCTCATGGGTGTTGACCAGATTAAAAAAACTTTTTTTTTTTGAAGAAGAGAAAATATCTGAGTTTGTTGCATGAACTGAAGGTATATGTCACTCTGTGACATTTCTGTTCTTGTCTTGCACATATGCATTTTTACACAGAGTCACACTGTGAAATATAATTACTTTACTACGGGTTGTAATGAAAGCAAGGGTCATGCTGGCTGTGGTCCCATGACAGTCGCATGGCTGGCTCTCACTTCCCATCTCACTGCATTGTGTGAAGCACAGGCGTGTGAATCTGGTGGAGAAGCAGCTCCCAGATCTGAGAGGGAACCTGCAGCTGGAGGACCTGGCGGCCGGCACGCCCCTCCCCCACCGCTGCTACCTCTGTTCCCAGAACCCCTTATCGTGGAGGGACTGGAGCCTGACTGAAGCCTTCCAGGGGCCCTCACCACACAGACCGGTGAAAATATCAGGGGCTTCTGGTCACTGTGTGTGGGGTTCCTGAGCTGTGGTTTTTAAATTTCAGTGAGAGGAGGGGAGATGCAGACTCCTGCATGCGCCCCAACCAGGGTCCACACAGCAACCCCCATCTGGGGCCTATGCTTGCCACTGAGCTACTTTTAGTGCCTGAGGCAGAGGCTCCACAGAGCCATCCTCAGTGCCCAGGGTCAACACACTTGAATCAATCAAGCTATGGCTGCAGGAGAGGAAGAGAGAGAGAGAGAGAGAGAAGGGGGAGTCCATAGCAGATGGGGAACAGGGGAGAAGCAGATGGTCGCTTCTCCTGTGCCCTGATTGGGAATTGAACCTGGAACTTCCACACACCGGGTTGATGCTCTACCACTGAACCAACCAGCCAGGGCCTCCTGAGCTATTTATTGAGGTTCATGATCCAGTTGTTTGTAACTTAGTTACCTGCAAGTTCAGGACAGCCCCAGCACCAAACTCTGTCCCTGTTTACCAACTTCATCATGGGGGGCCTTGTAGGACGGGCCTAGGAAACAGCACACTTAGCGTGCGCGCACGCGCACACACACACAGACACAGCCGAACCCAGAGCCATGTTGGTACATGTGTGGGGTGTCATATCAGAGGCAGCATGGCAACGGGGGAGGGGTGGGGTGGAAAGGGCTGGCAGACAGCCCCTGAAGGCCACCACTGCAGGGCACTGACCCATGCTGAGCAGCTCAGTGAAAAGGGAAGCATGCTGAAGGCTTCCTGTTGGCAGAACACCCATCTGTTATGGACTTTCACTGTAGCCATCTGGTCCTGCTCAGGTGGGGCCCAGCCCGGGTGAGGGCCCATCCAACTCTGATACAGGATGGCTTTCTCTTTTGGCAGACTCCTCACATGCCTTTACCTAATGTTTTAGGGAGCAGAGAGAAATGCCCTTCATTCTAGAAGTTGCTCTGGTTTCCAGGACATTGCCTGTGACACTCGGCATCAGGCCTCACCTGTGCTGTTTGGAGCCCCCAAGCTTGATTTTTCTCTCTACTGAGAAGTTCCTGATGATGCCAAGTGGGAGAACAGAGATCGGGTAGCACCCGTCACTGAAAGATAGATGCAGTTGCCTGACCAGCTCCTCTCCACACTCGAGGAACCAGGGACAAGCGGGTGTCACCTGTCCTTTCTCCACGCCCTTTCCTATGCCCGCCTCACCTGCAGGACAGGCCCCTGTCTCTTACAAGTACCTGCTGGCTGGTGGGGGACCTGCACTTCCTGTGGGGGCACCTGGGGCTGGGTGATATGGGCTGGAACCCTTGCGGTCAGGGCCCTAGGTCCTGGCATGTGTTGCAAGAAAATTAGGTGCTCAGATTTAGAAAAAAATAATGCAGTGAGGACCTTTAGTGGCACAGTGGGTAGAGCATTGACCTGGAATGCTGAGGTTGCTGGTTCGAAACCCTGGGCTTGCCCGGTCAAGGCACATACAAGAAGCAACAACTACGAGTTGATGCTTCTTGCTACCTTCCCAACCGCTTTTCTCTCTCTCTCTAATATCAATAAATAAAAGTCTTAAAAAAAGTGCAATGAGGCAGGAGTGGGGGAGGGGCTCAGAGTCTTGTGGAGTCTGTTGTCGCACTAGCTGGGGACTGGCTGAGGGTGTGTGGGGAAGGGCTGGTGGTCAGCCGGCCTGTCCTCCATAGCTGTTCCTGTCCTTAATTCAGGGGACACGGGGACAGGCTTTCCTGGCAGCAGCCTGCCGTCACAGCCTGTCTCCGCTCCTCTCAGTGGAGGACTTCCTAGTCACACTAAGTGCAGATATGCAAACGTGTGCTGGGTTGAAGCGAAACACGGGCAAAACGGCAACCGACCCCTAGAGGGCTGGCGGCCAGATTTTACCGCCAGATTTAGTTGTTAGCCAAATTCGGTTGCGTGTACCTGTGGCAAGGTTCTGATGACGGGGAGGCTGAGCCGAGGGGCCAGTGTCAGGGGTGTGGTCTGGGGGCGAGAAGGGAAGATCCAGTCACGCTCGGGTACCTGAGTAGAGGACCGAAGGGGTGCCCCTGGGGGAAGGGAAGTGAGACTTGGGGGGTGCAGTCTGGGCTTGTGAGGGTAATAAGAGGTGCTGGTACAAGATGGGATATTTCAATGACAGGCTGAAAAGGGGCTGGGCCAAAGGAATGGGGATGAGGACCGATGTGAGGAGGCCCATCCCAGGTCCTTGTGTGGGTGGGTTTTCAGTTGTGCCTACAGACTGCCGCCTCATGCCCTCTGCCCACTGTCCCCTGCCTGGCGAGACAGGTGCCAGTGCTCACACAACATGCTCTCTGTGGAAAGCAGAGTGCCTCAGGAGAAAGGGTGCAGAAATGTTTGCCCCCAGTGGCCTCAGCCTCTCCTTCCTCTGCATGGCTGGGCCCCTGTCTCTATGAGGCGAGGACTCATTTGCAAATGGGTCTTACAGCCCAGAGTGCCTGCAGGCTCCCTCCGTCCTGCACGGCAGGGACAGAGGTGTCTGGGAAGGGCACTTACACGGGCCCACGAGTGACCTGAGAGGGAGGACAGTCAGGATGGGGACTCAGACAGAATGGGACCACAGGGGCTGTGGAGGCGGTGGTGGCGGCGGAGGTGGACGAGGAAGCCATGTGAAGGAGGCAGATGGAGACGCCCAAGGGCAGACGGACAGTTGGTGAATGCATGGTGGGGTAGCTCCCCACAAGCACAGTCCACAGGGGCTCCGGGAGCCGGGGCAGGGGAGAGACGGCCGGACAGCACAGATGGATGCAACATCTGTCTGAGGACACAAACAAAGTGGAGATGGTCAAGGCAATGGACACGGAGCTGGCAGGGGGCAGACCAAGTGCGCAGGAGGAGAATGGAGAGGCAGACAAGGCTGGTGGTGGTGGGGTGCATCATAGCCACTGTGCCGGGCCGAGTGCTGACAGGTCTGGTCCCCAGGCCCTGGGGTGCTGAGCTCTGGGGACCCTGCACCAGCTGGCCCCCAGGCACCTCCAGGAAGACAGGAGAGGTGTCCTGGGCTCTATGGGAGCCAGGATGCCTGGTCTCCAGAGTCTCTCCACCCTCTGGCAAGTAGCCAGGCAGGCAGGGAGCGTGGGACGCGTGCTCGGGTGCAGATGGTCAGAGACAGAAGAACAGAGACCAGTGTAGAGACCCGAAGTGTGCTTATACTGGGAGGGATGGCAAACCTTCCTTTGTTGTGACTATGTGGCCACAGAGTGTGCCATGGGGCCCAGTCTCAGGCACACCAGAGCACCAGCCTGGGAGGCCAGCCTGGCTGAGGCTGGACTGTCATCAAGGCCAGACAGTAGCTCCTAAGTTTCCTTGTCTGGAAAAACAGGAGGAGAGAACCTGTCACAGTGGTGGCCCTCGACAGGGGCAGTTGTGCCTCCCAGGGGACATTTGGCTATGTCCAGAAACTCTTTTGGTTGTTGTGATTCAGGGTGTGGGTCACTGGCATCTCATGGCCAGAGGCCAGGGAGACGATTAAATGTCCTACAGTGCACAGGACAGCCCCGCAACAAGGAACTTCTTGCCTTAAATGACCAGGGGCCCCAGGTTGAGCAGCCTGCCTCACAGGCGACGATGATGGGGCCGCACGTGCTGGGGCCAGGGTAGCTCTCTGCAGGCCATGAGGGGCAATTACGGGTAAAATGGCATTTCTTTGATTCTAAGATGCCATTGCCTATAAAGGCACTTTTGTTTTAATGACTGATTCCCAAGTAAAAGAAGTAAACACAATCATATTAAAGAGACACGCTGGCTTTAAGACATAGCCCAGTGTCAGAAATACTAAAATGTAAAAAAAAAACAACACCCCAAACATGCATTTTAGAATCCAGGAGTATGGCACTGTGCTCAGTGCAGCTACTAAGCTTCTTGGGACCGCAGTGTTCTTCCTGGGCCTGTCCTGGGAAGTGACACCAAGACTGAACTTCTTGGGCAGATGGTGGGGGACAAAGCTGACCCACCCTGGGGGGGGGTCTGGGATGTATAGGGGTCTTGTAGGTAGACAGACAGACACACAGACAGACAGACCTCCTGCTCCAGCCAGATGGGGCGTGTGAATGCCTCTGCAATGTGGTTCTACGAGTTAAAAGACAACAGTGACAGAGCGACACACACTTACTTTTTCAGAGCTTCTCTCAGATTCTTAAATCTGCCCTCTGATGACACAAGCTTTTGGAGCTTATCAATCAAAGCTTTTGTCTAGAAGGAATTAGAAGCGTTTACTAGCACCCAGCACGCGCGCAGGCCCGCAGCTCTGGCCCACACTCCGCATGCTGCCATGGCTCCAGGACCACATGTGCTTTGCTCTCCACAGGCACGTGGACTCGAGCACTTCCTGAGCCTAGGAGCCTTGACCCCAGACCCTTGAGGGCCCTTGTTCTGTGTGCCTGTGCTCACACACATGTCCTCCATAGACACAGACATGGGGTGTGGGGCCTGAGTGTCGGGAGGAGGACCCAGTGGGTGAGCAGGACTCAGTGGGTCACTCCTGGGAGCTGACACCCAGAGCAGAGGGGGCGGGTGTTTCATGATCACGATTCTTCTCATGAACTGCACCCGAAGGATGTGACCATCTTCTCACAACTTCACCTTTCTATATCGGGACACCACCCAAAGTTAGGGATCGAGAGAAAAGATAGCGAGAGGAAAGGATGCCTCGGAAGCTGGCCCTGTCCTCTGGCGGTGCCTGTTCAACCTCCTGCAGGCATGCAGGCTGGGGCTGGGCACTCACCAAGTGTGCCAAGGAAGTGGCCCAAGGTCCCCACTTTGTACTCCTTTCACAAGAACTGCCCCTCAGGACCCCAGGGACGGGATCTTTATTCCCCACGTAGAATCTTCCAATAGTATTTCAGAATCTTGTCTTGAATAAATAAAGATCAAGCCCTCATTTAAGATTACCAACTACTCAGTGGGTAGCGGGGACCAGCTAATGCTTTGGTGGACAGAGGTCTGGTAAGGCACTTGCCGGATTATCTGAGCACCTTCTCAACAACCTGCTGGTCTGGGCTGGGCTTCCCATGAAGCCACTGCTCTTGCCCTAACTCAAAGAGAAGAGTGTTAGGACCAATAATCATTACCTTACACTTCCCATCTTGGGGCACTCATTATTCAAGTGGGAATTACAGACCCATGGGTCTCAGTGCCACATCTGTGGGCCTGATATCTTGTTCCAGGTGATATTTGGAGAAGAGGTTCTCTGTTGTACCTGGGAGCTGGCCCTCACCCTGTCCTTTGTCCACCTAAGGCTGCCCAGTGTCCAGCACTCTGGACTCCCTGCCCCAGCCCCAGCCCAGTCCCAGCAGGCAGTGGTGTCAGCTTCCTGCGCACACCTGCTTAGAGACTTTGAGCCATGTCTTTTTCAGCCGGAAGATGGCGCTCCGGTTCATGGACGAGGTGATCTCCAGCACAGCGTTGTAGTTGTGTAGGCAGCGGCAGATGTCGGCCACAGCCACCCACTTCTCAATGGCGCTCACCCTTGCGTTGATGTCCTCATTACGGATGATTTCTGAAGCAATCAAGTTACTGATCTTTAAGGCCATGCAATAAGACAAGAAAAAGGTAAGAGGAATCAGTATTGTAAAGATGACAAATCACTCTTATTTGTAGATGATCTGATCATCTGTTTGAAAAATCCTGAAAGGGTGCTTAGGAACAACTAACAAAGCCCATTAGGATGGCTGTTTAAGGACTCAATATACAAAAATGAGGGTTTTCTCTGTATTAGGATATCAATTAGAAAATACAATGAAAAAGATTATCTTCAAAATACCAGCAGGAATCTGTAAATCACCAGCATTTTTGTGGGATGGTATATGGAAAAAAACCAGTTACCAAAGGTTATAAAAAGTTTGAATAATGGCCCTGGCTGGTTGGCTCAGCGGTGGAGCGTCGGCCTGGCGTGTGGGGGACCCGGGTTCGATTCCCGGCCAGGGCACATGGGAGAAGCGCCCATTTGCTTCTCCACCCCTCCCCCCCCTCCTTCCTCTCTGTCTCTCTCTTCCCCTCCCGCAGCGAGGCTCCATTGGAGCAAAGATGGCCCGGGCGCTGGGGAGGGCTCCTTGGCCTCTACCCCAGGCGCTAGAGTGGCTCTGGTCGCGGCGGAGCGACGCCCCGGAGGGGCAGAGCGTCGCCCCTTGGTGGGTAGAGCGTCACCCCTGGTGGGCGTGCCGGGTGGATCCCGGTCAGCCGCATGCGGGAGTCTGTCTATCTCTCCCCGTTTCCAGCTTCAGAAAAAAAAAAAAAATAGTTTGAATAATAACAAAGAAAAAGATCAAAGTCCCAAACACAAAAGTAAAGATGTCATTTTTCAAAAGCAATACGTGCGAAACATTCTTCCTACTGGCCAGGCAGCCAGGACAAGTGTGTCATGTGCTCCCACTTCCAGTCATGAGAGGCTCTTTACTGTGTAGATGATTAAACTCAGAGGAGTGGTGCTGAAGGTGTGCGTGGGCTGTCGCCAGGCTGGAGTGGGGGGGCTGTGGCCACAGGGGGGTATATGGTTTTTTTCCATATACCACCCCTGTGCTGCCAGACATGACTTAGGACGCCTCAGGCATTTCCCCTGGTTTCCTAAAACAGCCCCATCTTTTAGGGTCAGTATGAGGTTTTCGTGAGTTGCAGGTAAATCCCAGTGCTAAGTGGAATGCAGGAACTCAGAAAACAGGCAGTTATGACTTGTATCAAAGAACAAAGAAAAGCCCTGGCCGGTGGCTCAGCAACTAAATCATTGTCCCAGTGCACCAAGGCTGCTGGTTCAATCCCCGGTCAGGGCACATACGAAAAGCAATCAATGAGTGCACAACTAAATGGAACAACTAAGTGAAACAGTGATTTGATGCTTCTTTTTCTCCCTCCTCTCTCTCTTTTTCTCTCTCATATCAATGGAAAATCTTTAAAAAAGGAAAAATAACACAGAAAAAGTGGATGTTTCTTGTGATGTACATTATATCATCTGACCCCCAACCGTGTTTTCCCGAGGCGCTTCTAGGAGTGGGGTGTGTGTGACAGGGCGAGGGCCCCTTGTCTCATCATCAGTGAGTCTAGGCCCTTCCTGCTCCTGGCCTAGGGAAACCGGGGCAAGGGGTTCGGGGGGGGGGCGGGGCTGGAGGAGCCAGATATTGGACCATCCTGATCCCGCCCAGAGACACACACATGAGCCCTTGGCTCAGACTCAGCCTTGGTTTCACCAGCTCAGTGGCCTTAGTCTCTAATGTAACCAGGGGACCATCCTACCCACAAGCAAAGGCAAGAAAGGAGGAGTTGAAGCATCACTTCCAGGAGCGTTGGGACGCCTGGCCAGAAAGAACTCCAGGGACTTCAGGGTTTCTGGGTAATGTATTATTAAGGGGAAGTCGTCTAACATTTTCCAGCCAAATGTATTTGTTTTTGATAATAAGATGAGGTTGGAAAGTGAGAAGCATAGCAACGGGTCCTCATTCCTGTCCATCCAAATCTCCCTGCAGACTCACCAGGAAGCCACTCAGAGGAGCAGCCCCTCCTGGGAATCCCGGTGTGCAGCGCGGGCTCACAGAGCCAGAGCTGGGCTCCCTGCCCCTTCGCATCTTCCCAGCGCCCACCTAGGGTCAGCTCCGTGTGATAGGAGGAGAAATTGAGGCTGAGACAAAGCAACAGCCCAAGGCCCCCAGCAAGAGGTGAGGGGGGGGGCTGGAGAGGCCCCAGCAGGGTCCTGCCAAAGCAAAGCCTGGGAGAGAAAGGCTCTGCCCGCCCGCCCGCGGGTACTCACGTCATTGAAATGCTTGGTGGTTTTCATGATGTAAGGGGTCCTTTCATTCTTTTCCAGTTTCATCCAGCCTTGTCCAAAGAACTCCCTGCAGGAAGGAGGGGGACACCCAGGGTGGGCGCAGTCAGGTGGCCTTCCTGGTTTCTCTGCTTTTGAGGGTCTCGTTTCTGGGGGAGTGACTTTCTGCAGAGCGGGAGGGGGAGTCCAGGCACCCACACCCACTCACTCGTAAGGGATCTTCTTGAAGACCAGGTGGTCCAGCAGGGTCAGCTGCTCGGCAATCTCCAGGGCTGAGTGGTTTTCAAAGGGCTCAGCCTTCACGCCTGCGGCCTGAGTGGGGTAAAGTCCGAGTTAGGTCCCCAGGGGCCACCTCCTGGCATTCTGGCCGCTTCTCTAAGGGGATCTCTGTGGATTCCAAGGCCCCGGCGGTGGACAGGCACCCTCCTGCCAGACCAGATGGGAGATGAGGGGAGGGGACAAAGGGAGTCAGAGCCACCATTGTCTCGCCCGGAAGGCCTGTGCCCTGTGCTGCCTAGTTTAGTCATCTCTCACCCTGCCAGGGAGCTGCTGTCACCCCAGCGAGTGATGAGACAACAGAGCTTCCAGAGGTTAATGATGAGCGCAAGTCACTTGGCCAGAAACCGACTGACTAGGGCCAGGCTGGGGTGCATCACTCCCCTCTGGTTCTGTCTGGGCCCACAATGGGCTCCATAAAATTCACTAGCAGATGTGGACTCAGGTATGGTTGCCTCCTGGGACAGTGTTCTTGTCCTGCAGCCAGAAGACAGCTGACTGGTCTTTGTCCCAGGGTTACTGTGTTCTTGGTGACAAGGCCGCCCATGGAGGACACCGCCTGAGCCCTGTGACCACGGGAGATCTTGGAGAAACACTAGCCAGGGGACCGAGGCCTTGTGGCAGGGATTGCATAGAGTTGGACACGGGGAGGCTGGTGTCCTCGAAACAGAGGCCTCGGGGGGGGGGCTGCTGGGAGCTGAAGAAATAGGGGAAGGGGACATCTATGCTGGTCTGGGAGGAGCCCCTGTCCTCTGAGGATGAGTCAGAAACAAGTGTGGCCTTGCAGAAGCTCTGATGCAGGGCCACAGGTGTGGGAGACATGATGCTGTGGGAATGAGTTCTCAGAAAGGGAGTGGGGACCAGTGGGTGGGGACTGCAGGTGCCACCTAGGACGCCATATTACAGGGTGAGGGCGCTCACGGTAACAGAGCCCCTGCTTCTAAGCAGGTGCAGGCAAGCGGGCAGCTGAACCAATTACCCCCCAGGGCCCAGAATGCTGATCTGTCAGGGCCAAGAACCCTGGGGGATGCTTGGAGCTGGTGGGGAGGGGCCTGGGGCCCAGAGGCCTGGCTGAGAGCGGGCGGCTTCCTCTGTTCCCTTTGCTGGGGCCCGAGAAAGAGGGGGACCCAGGAAGCAGGGGTCGGGGTGACAGCTTTCACAGGCTGTGAAAGCCCTCATAACAAAGCCTCTCTGAGGCCACTGGGGCCTCCTCCAAACTAGACATGCCCCACACTGGTTCTCAGGGCCCAGGGCAGCTCAGCGGCACTTTGTTGGGAAGAGTTTCAGGCTGTTCAGGAACAAGAGGCCCTCATGTTCTTGAGGCGTAAACATTGCAATCGGGCCCTATTGAGAAACGGGAGCGCAGTGGCGCCGCTCCCCTGCAGGGAGACACAAAGGCGAGCCCTTCTCCCAGGGTTACGGGCATCTGGGCCCAGAGGGTCAATCTGTGAGAAGGGAAGCCGTGTCTGTACAACCTAATTTCTGCCTGAGCAGAAATCAGACTAGTGGGTGGCTTCCAGGCACGAGTCCCACAGTGCTTCCCTCGGGACAGGATCTGGGCAGGGTGACTGCGCTCACTTAGGGGGTCCTGGGAGCCAGCGAGCCTGGGAAGGACAGGCTTGGCTACCAAGAGGCGGCAGGCTTGGCTCACCATCTGCGTGATCTCCTCCAGCGTGATCTGATTGTCCCCTGGGTCCTCCTGCGTCAGAGTCCTAGGGACGAGAAGGCACAAGGAGACTGTCCGGTCCGTATCGCACCTCACCTCCGGGACAGCCCCCCGCCCATCCCCTGGACTGGCACCCTGCAGGCCCCCCTCCTGCCTCTGTCTGCTCTGCTGTCCCCTCTGCCAGGAGCTCCCCCCCTTCTTCCTCTCCTCAGTCTCCAGTCCCCTGACCCTCCCGGCCGGATGAGGTCCCCTCCTGAGCGTCTGCGGTCTGAGCCCCAATCTCTCCGTGTCTGCACCCGGCTCCCTTGATGGCAGGGCGACGTGAATGGTGGAGGCTGGGGAGGCAGGGAGGCAGGCCGGGGTTGGGAACAGGCAGGAGAACTCCGCCACCTGCTCTGCACTGCACCCCAGGCAGCGTCCCGACCTTCCGGTGGGCATCCGGGAGGACCGTGACGGCCACTGCGGACAGGGCTGGCTGTGTGGAAGTGCGTGTGGCGAGGTGGGAACTGGGGGGACGGAAGCCTGGAGGAGGGTCTAGGACTCGGACCTGGAAGATGGACGGGGCTGTGGCAGAGGGAGTCCTCGGGGGAGCAAAGGGCAGGGCCCGGCTGGAGGAAGGCTGTCGACTCTGCCGAGCGTCTGAGTCAGGGACAGCCACTTCAGGCCGGAAAGGGGCAGCTGGAGCGAAGCCAGACCCTGAGCCCCGGCCCCCTCGCCTGAGCCGGCCCTGGCCAGACAGTGGGCCTGCGCCCCACATCCCTGAGCGCCCTGCAGAGGCGGCAGCCTGACCTTCCCCCACCTCACTGCAGCCCTTGCAGTACTGTCCCCGTGTCACAGAGGAGGAAAGTGCACCTCTGGGCAGGGACTTGGCCCAGGTCACACAGCAACCCTACAGGCCGAGTTAGCTCAGACATGGGCGAGAGGAAAAGTGCATCTTTGGGGACAATTCAAGTCAGTTCATCAGACATTCCCTAAGCACCTACACACATGGAACTCTCTAGAATGATGGAATGTTCATCTGGTCATCCAGTATGGAGCCACTAGCCATGTATGGTTCGTGTGACTGAGGAACCGAATGTTAAATTTTACTGAGCTTTAATGAAGATTTAATTAGTCATATGTCTATTTGAGGACACTGAAGGGGCAGCTGGTGGCTGCCATTAGGACATGGATGGAGGCCCCATCCTAGCCCAGCGGGCACCCTACCTGATGATGTTGGCCGCGGCCTTCCGCTCCTGGGTCAGGAGCTCCGGGTCGTGCATGACCTCCTCCAGGAAGCCAATCACCTTGCACTTGAGTTCATCATTGGTCTCAAAGTCCTGTGGGAAGAGGTGATGGCGGCTGTGGCTACTCTGTTCAGGCAGCCCGAAGGGTCCTGAGTCAGGCCGGAGGAGGGGGCCATGGTTCCCAGGCCTGCCCTGGGGGCTGCCTCCTCATTTCCTTTCCACGGGGTCCTGGCAGGTGAAAGGCAAGTCCTGGGAGGCAGGGCCTCAGCCAGGGCCCTGGGAGGTGCAGTCCTACCTTGTACCATGAGCGACAGAAGCCCCTGTCCCTTTGAATGTCCTTGATCCCCTCCGAGAGGGTCTGAGACTGTCCACTGGCTCCCTTGGCTCCTCCCTCTCATTGTCCTGCCCCCCCCCACGCCTGCCCCCTGTGCCACCAGCTGGTCCTGGCTCAGTGCTGTGGCCCCCCACAGCCGGCCTGGGGGCTCCCACCCACCTGGGAGTGCTTGGACACCCAGTGGCGCAGCACGTTCAGGACACGGTTGGTGGCCGCTCTACGGATCACAAACTCCTTGTCTCCATTCCTTTGGTCGGGGGGAAACCCTGGTGGCAGAGGGGAGAGAGGGTCATGAGGACAAGGAACAGGACTTGTACTCACCTCAATTCAAACCCCAGATCTGGGTCAGCCTGGCTGCTCTTCGCATGTGACTGCATGCCACGACATCCCAGTGGACAGAGTTCATACCCACCCACCTCGACTGCATTCTGCATGTCCCAGGGGCTGCTGGGAGATCTGGGCAGCTTCTCTAGACTGCACCCCCTGGGGCCCCCACTCCAGGATCAACATGTGCAGGTGGGAGGTGGGGGTGACCGTGGCTCCATGGACAGCAGACCTAGTTTGCCCATGAGCAGAGGGGCTGGTGGTAGGGAGGGGCCTCCAGGCAGAGGGTCAGCACTGCCCAAGGCCAAACAGCCAAGGGGATGGACAGGATCCTGGGTCCCTGTCTCGTCATGGTCTCACAGCGGGGCTGACCGCAGGGAGGTCGTGGGCGGAGCCCCCTCGCACCTGCACTGGCCAAGGACATCCTCCGGTACTTCTCCTTGTTCGGGGCGCCCTCGTTGGCGCCCGCGGTCGCTATGGCAAAGGCAGAGGCTGCCGATAGGCCACTGCGGTTATTGTCCAGCTCGCGACAGGGTGTCATGACAACCCCGTTATTGTAGGAAAAGAGCGGGAACTCTGGAGAGGAAGCAAAACCAGGGTGCCAGGGTGGGAACAGGCTGTGCCGCTGGCAGGATCTGTCCCCTGCCTGCCCGTGCCAACCCCGGGGCTGCCTCCCTCTGCCTTCTCCTGTGGGGATGCACGTCCCCCACCCTCCTGCTTGTGAAGAGGGTCTCCGACCACCCCTCCCTCTCTGTGCTGTCCTAAACCCTGTCACGTCTTAGGCCCAGCTGGGCACAGGCCGCCTCGAGCACAGCCGTGAGTTTCTTACCCCATGCATTTGGAATGAACGTGCAATCAGCCCACTGCCTGTCGGCGATAATGAATCCCAACGGGCTCACTGGCCTGGCGGGGAACAGAGTCCGGCAGTCTGAGCCCCCCTGCTCACTGCGTGGTCTTGGGGAGCTACTTAACCCCTCTGACTCTCAGTAGGCAATCTCTGGACAATGGGGATACGAACACCTACCTCAAAGGGGAGAATAAAGCTAATAGGGAGGTACGTGCTTAGTCTTGTATGAAAAGCTCTGTCTGCCATGGAATATCAATGCTGTTAATAATAACTTTTTGTAGTAACAGTGGTGGAATCTGAGTAAGTCTGGGGATAATTGATACTTGGGACAGAGTGACAGCAGTTATGGTGTGAGGAGCGAACTGTGAGCCGAGTTCTGCGATTTGGCTCTCGGTGAGATCTGCCTCGCGCACCTGAGAAGCGGTGGCGTGCCCCAGGTGTGCGCCTTGCGGCGTCCTGCAGCTAAGTGACCTGTTACTTACTGAGTGTCTTCAGGAGGCCTGGGGGTTGGGGGGGTTAGGGTTCAGGCTGCACCCTGTGTGTGGGAACAGCAGTCAAGAAAGAGGTCCTGAGCTCGCACCTCACCTTCGGATATTTCAGAGCCCCGTGTGCGAGGTGATTGGGCATCATCACAACCTGTCAGTTTTTTTTTTTTTTTTGTTAATTGAAAAATGGGAATAACCTGGCCCCTTGACAGGGCTGCTGGGTGATTAAAGGGCCTCGTGCGTAGCAGGAGCTCAGGAGACACTGCTGAACCTGGACCTCCCGTGAGTGGCCCTAGGTGCTGGCCGTCCTGCCCACCTGCGTCGGGTGGGTTGTGAATCTTGTCTGGGGCCAGAGTAGGACCCCCTCAGCTGGTGTTTCAGCCCCACAGTCACCCTTTCTTAGTGTGACCGGCTGTCTCCACCCTGCCTGGACTTCACAGCCGCTCCGGGAACCTGTCTTCAGCTTTCGATCGGTGAGTTGTACCTGAGGAATTTTTGCCCCTGATGGATTTTGGTGTTGTTGGAGATTTGGTTGGCGACGTCTCAGTATCAGCATCGTCGCTCTGGTTTTGATCCGTGTCTGACTCTTCCCTCATGGACACGTCTGAGCCTGGGGAGGGGGGCGGGGGAAGAAAGGGGTAATCTTACGTTTCTCAAGTGGCCACTGGTTTTTAAATTTAGGCCTGTAATATATCGATGCAAAACAATATGTTTGGGCTATACCTGTGGAAGAAAGTTTAGTGGCTTTATTTGGTCCTATCAGCTCTTTCATGTACTAATGGGTGCTGTGAATCTCCCAGTAGGCTTTGCTCTATCTACCTGGGCTTCTCAGACCTTCATGGGCACACCTGGGGGTCTTGTCAGAATGTAGAGTCCGATTCAGAGGTCTGGGGTGGGGCCTGAGTCTGCATTTCTAACAGGCTCCCAGGTGATGCCCACCTGGCTGGTCCGTGGACCACACCTGGAGTAGCGTGTGTGTGTGTGTGTGTGCGCGCGCGCGCGTGCACGTGTGCGTGCATGTGAAGCATCTTAGTTAGGTGACCACCTGCCTAGTTTTGCCCAGGGAAACCTTGCTTTATACCCATGGTCCCATGTACTTGGGTGTGAGCAATAACATAGTCTCCGCGATCCTGGGAGACTCATGGCTTACACACTTTGGGGGAAGTTGATGAATTATATTAAAAGTTCAGCTCTGGCGTGTTGAGATCTTGGCTAGAAATATGGCCAAGTATTTCCCTGGGCCTCAGTTTCCCCATCCACAGAGTAAGTGGAGTTGCACTTGGTCCTTTTGAGAACTTCAAGAAAGATGGGTGTTCTCTTTAGAAAAGACTGTCCATATGTGTGTGCGCGCACACACATGCACACAGACATGCGCATATGAACACACACAAGCCCACATTCATATTTCGGTGCACATCAGGCAGGACCAGGGGCCCCTGTTTGTGATACTTCTCAGGACTGTCTGTGTTACATTTATAATGTGACAGGTCTGATTCGCTGCAGGTTTCTGTCAGGTAAAATCCAGAGCGCCTCAGTGTCCCTCCTGTTCTTTGCCCCTGAAGGATGGCATTTGGGGTTCTCCGGTATGCTGTTACCTTGGTTACTGACTTTCAGCTGTGAGCATTACCCATTTCCTGCATGAGACACAGTCAATGTAACCTGTAGATGGAGCCTCCCAGGGACTTGACCTCCCTCCTCTGTGCCCTCTGCTGGGGAGGTCCTGTCTTCCCGATTCCCTCAGAGGGAAGTCCTGCCCTCTTCAAGGCCTTTCAAAGCCCTCCTCACAGCCTGGAGCTGGGTGTGAGCTAACCAAGACAGTGCTGGTGGCCCCAGGAGATGCCTGGCCTGATCTAAGACACAGCCAGACAGACCATGCACACCAACATCCCTCTAGGACGGTCAGGAGGGCTCGAGAGGCGGGTGATCTCAGTGTCACCTCACACCCAGTGTTCCAGGTATGCTGAGTCCAGCCGTTCCCTGGGATTCTCGGGCTCGCCCGCTCCATTCTCCTCCCTCCCGTCTCGTGAAAACCTGGATCTTATGGCTCCTCCAGGAAGCCTTCTCTGACTCTCCGACAGGGTCTCCACCATCCTCTGTGGCCCTCAAACATCCCTGTAACACAGCATGTATCAGTTCCCATGTCTGGTCCTGTTCCTCAGCCAGACTGGGAACCTGGGGGCAGGAACTAAGTCTGACGATGACCGGGGCCTGGCCCAGGATGTGTCCACTGCAGAGACGGACACCCTCAGGGATGACCGGGGCCTGGCCCAGGATGTGTCCACTGCAGAGACGGACACCCTCAGGGATGACCGGGGCCTGGCCCAGGAAGTGTCCACTGCAGAGACGGACACCCTCAGGGATGACCGGGGCCTGGCCCAGGATGTGTCCACTGCAGAGACGGACACCCTCAGGGATGACCGGGGCCTGGCCCAGGATGTGTCCACTGCAGAGACGGACACCCTCAGGGATGACCGGGGCCTGGCCCAGGATGCGTCCACCACAGAGACGGACACCCTCAGGGATGACCGGGGCCTGGCCCAGGATGCGTCCACTGCAGAGATGGACACCCTCAGGGATGACCGGGGCCTGACCCAGGATGCGTCCACTACAGAGACGGACACCCTCAGGGATGACCGGGGCCTGGCCCAGGATGCGTCCACTGCAGAGACGGACACCCTCAGGGATGACCGGGGCCTGACCCAGGAAGTGTCCACTGCAGAGACGGACACCCTCAGGGATGCAGGAGTGCACTGTTGGCAGAGCCCTGGGGATCTCTGCGGCCGGGACTCCCACGCCTCCCCTCCTGCCCCACGGGAGCCGCAGCGGGCCCGTCAGCCGCGTGCCCGCTCACTCTGCTTGCTGAGGGCCGAGGGCTCCTCCAGCTTCTCAGTGCTCGTGTCTCCCTCGTCTGCAATCTTGTTGGTGAAGCTGCCGGACACGTAGAGCTTGCTGGTGTCCAGCGTGGCCTTGCTGAAGGGCGACATGGCCGAGTACACACTGGTGTAGCCATTGGAGCTGCAGCCGAGTGCAGCCAGGTCCAGGGCCTTGCCGCCCGTGATGATGGGGATGTTCAGGGACAGCTTGCGCCGGCGGCTGGGCGAGGACGTCTTGGTGAGGGACAGCGGTGGTGGCGAGGAGAACTTGCGGGTGGCGCGTGGGGACTTGGGGGGGTCGCCGTACAAGAGCTTGTTGTTCTGGCCGCTGGCAAACAAGAGCTCTAGTGACCTGCAGGGAGGGCAGGTGGTGAAAAGGAAGGGTCAGCCTGGCCTCGCCGCCTGCCCAGGCCTGGGGTCCCCTGTGCCTGCTGGGCCCCCTGGAAAGATCTGGAACGTCCTCAGGCACGTACCCATCATAGACATGGGGCCCTTGCAAAGCTGACTGCTGAGGGTCAGGGCAGACCACTGCCCGTGAGGCCCGAGCAAGTGAACAGTGAGCACCAGCAGGTCAGGGCGAGCGGCTGGGGGCAAACGCAGTTGTATTTGGGCAGGGTGTCCTGGGAGCAGAGGTGTGAGGCTCAAGGAGGGGTGGCTTGAGCCTCTAGGTCCCCTGGGCCCTCATGCCTTGGGCTAAATCTGGGACTAGCTGGGCCTCCTCACGGCCCTGGGGTGTGTGTGTGAGAGATTCAGGAGGTCTGCTCCTGATAGCGAGAGCCCAGGCTCTGGCCCCCCGTCTTGCTTGTGGTGGCGGCAGGCGAGGGAGAGCACGGCGTCCACAACTGTCACCCAGACTCAGACGGGGTGGGCACCACTGGCTCAGTGAGACCAGACCCCCCAGTTCAAGTGCCCACTCAGCCACAGATTTCTTTCTAATGGCCCAGGGCCATCTCCTGTCCTTTCTGGGTCCCCGATGGCACATCACAGCTTCAGGTAGTGTGTCCTTCACATATTGAACCACCCCAGGTGTGCCAAGGGGTCCCTCTTCTCCTCAGAGCAGAGTGTGGGCTCAGCAGAGAGGAGGAGAAGATTCTCTCTCTTTCCCTTCCTTCCTTCCTTTTTCTTTCTTTCTTAAATGGGGGGAAGGTGTGAACCACTGACTTTTGGAGAGAGGTGGGCCCCATGCTTCAAGGAGGGGGCTGAGATGTGAGACCAGGGAGGGAGGACAGAGCAATGTGTCCCCTCCCAACTGTCCCCAACCCAGGAGCCTACGGGCAGAGGTAGGGCCTCCCAGCTGCCTGGCTTGTTTCTGGGGGCGAGGGGTGCCCGCATCCCCCAGCTCAGGTCCCAGCCTCTCCTGGAGCTCAGTCTCTCTCCTGGGCCTGGAAGGCCTTGGTCCCGGGGCAACGAGGCGGCCAGGGCCAGGAGCTGCCCACCTGGCAGGGATGGCGCTGATGGGCTTCCTGTAGATGGT
Organism: Saccopteryx leptura; assembly: GCF_036850995.1. NCBI lineage: Eukaryota > Metazoa > Chordata > Mammalia > Chiroptera > Emballonuridae > Saccopteryx > Saccopteryx leptura. The sequence continues at coordinate 42,922,173 of NC_089515.1, read as the reverse complement.
GATGAGCTTGTCCAGGACGACGATGGCTGTGGTGAAGACGCGGTAGGAGTGCAGGAAGGTGTTGAGGAAGTCGATGCTCAGGAAGCGCAGGTCTGTCAGCCTCTCCAGCAGCCGCTCCACGCTGGCGTACCGGATCTGCAGCACTTTGCAGGAGTTCATGGTTTTGCTGAAGCGGATGTCCACGTCATCGCAGTATAAGGAGGCGTCGGACCTGGTGGGGGTGGGGAGGACCAGGGTAACGGCTCTGCCCTCGTCTGAGCCCGTAGCTGTCTTCCCACTAGGCCTGAGCTCCTGGAGGACTGCTGTGGCCAACCCACCACATTCTCCCGAAGAGCCGACAGCCAGGACGGACAGACGGACAGCTGAAGGACTGGCTGGCTCATTATGGAAACAAGGAAAACTGGGAGAATGACACTGAAGAAGAACGGCCTGTAGCTTCTTTTTATGCCAACAATATCCTAAAAATCAGCCATTATTAAACTCCTAGAAATACTGAATAAAAATAGGACAAACTTAAAAATAATATGTTGCCAAGTTCACAAAATAGAAGGGGAGTCTGTCCACACAAAAACATGGACAACCTGACCAGTGGTGGTACAGTGACCTGGGAAGCTAAGGTCCCAGGTTCGAAACCCCTAGGTCACCAGCTTGAGCACAGTCTCACCAGTTAGAGGGCGGGGTTGCCAGCTTGAGTGTGGAATCATCGTCATGACCCCAAGGTTGCTGGCTTGAAGCCCAAGGTTTCTGGCTTGAGCAAGGGGTCACTGGCTCAGCTAGAGTCCCCCAGTCAAGGCACATAAGCGAAGCAATTAATGAACAACTAAAGTGTCACAACTACGAGTTGATGCTTCTCAGCTCTCTCCCTTCCTGCCTGTCTTTCTCTTTCTAAAAACAACAACAAAAGAAATGTGGGCACAAATGTTCACAGCAGCATTATTTATAATTGCCAGAAAGTGGAAACAAACAAATGTCCATCAACAAATAAAAAGGATTAACAAAGTGTGGTCTGCCCTCAGCTGGAAAATTACTCAGCTGTGAACAGGAGTGAGGTTCCGAATAGGCTGTAACATGAATACACTTTGAAAATGTAGTGCTGAGTGAAAGAAGCCAGTCACAATATCGTTGTTTGAGTCCATTCACATGAAATGCCCAGAACAGGCAATCCATAGACCAGTGGTTCTCAACCTTTCTAATGCCGTGACCCCGCAATACAGTTCCTCATGTGGCGGTGACCCCAAACCAAAAAATAATTTTGGTGGCTACTTCATAACTGTAATTTTGCTACAGTTATGATTCGGAATGTATTCTCATTGGTTTAGGCGACCCCTGTCGGGGTTGTGACCCACAGGTTGAGAACCGCTGCCATAGTCAGAAAGTAGGCTGGTGGTTGCCAGAGGCTGGGATTAGGACCAGTTGGTAGTGTGGATGGGTTTTTTTTCTGAGTGTGAAGGAAATATTCTGGAACTAGATGGTGGTGATGGCTGCACAGCTAGAGAATGCACTAAAATCCACTGGTGGGCGGAGGCCAGCAGGCCAGCCAGGCAGGGCAGGAAGGAGGTGGGCCAGGGTTAGGGGCACAGGTGCTAAGAAGTACCTGGGGCTGGCACAGGGGCTCAGAGAGTCCCCCTCACCCCCTTTGTCCCCGGTTGCTCAAATAAGCACAGCAGCCCTGGAAGCCTGTGTTTTTTTAAGTGTTCTCATTTTGTAACTGGGGAAAGAACAACAGTCATTCCAAAAAAGAAAGTGCATAAGATTTCATTCCCAATATTATATTTTTAACAGCTTAATACAAAAACCCACTAAGCCAAAGCCATTATTCAGATAGATATGAACTCAAAACAGACAACAAATCTCCACATGACGAAAGCTAGCACATTTGAGTCTCAGCGCAGGCTGGCCCCACACCCTACTGTCACCTTGTGGCCCTCAGTGGCCTGGTCAGGAAGGGTCAGTTAAGGGCACTTACTTGATCATCTGTGGCACTGTGACCTTGGAGTTCTCCTCAAAGGCGTTCATCATGAGTCCGTTGCACCGAATGTTGTCGACACACTGGAATCAGAGTGGGGACCCCCGTGTCTGAACCTCTGTCACCGTCTCGGGACCCAGGCCCAGCATGGGTTCTGCCGAGCAAGAGGGTCACGTGCCCTGCTGGACACAGGGTGCTCAGGCCACAAGGTCATCGTCCAGGCACGGGCAGGGTCAACGCAGAGCACCCCTTGGATGGTGATCGGAGTTCAAGCCCCAGCCCAGTGATCCTGTGGGGGTTTCCTTGGCCTCCCTGAGCCTCAGTTTCTCTACGTGCAAAATGGGGATCAAGACTCTTCCTTCATTGAGCTGTTTACAGATTTTGATTTGACTAGAAAGTACCCACACAAACAAAAAGAAAAGATACATCTGGGTGTGTGTGTGTGTGACCTTCCCCCTCTCGTTGTCCCCTGCATTTCTGCCATGAGACGGTTGCTCCTTGGCACTGGGTGGGGGGCCGTGTGGGGTCACGTCACAGAGTCTCTGGTGTCGAGGATGTGCGTGGTGGCGGGACGTGAAAGTCATGGGCATGGCAGAGAGAGGCTGGCGCAGTGGGAGGTGGGTGTCCCAGGCCCGGCCCCGACAAGGCCAGGGCCGGTCCTTTGCGGCCTCCTAGAAGGAAGGTTTCCTGGCGCTTCCAGCCCAGTCCTCCCAGGCCCTCTTCAGCTCTGGTTCTGCCAGCAACCCTGAAATACAGACACTGGCCATGGCTCGGAGCTTCCTGGAGGCATTGGAGGGCCTGGGGAAGGGGCTGAGGACCTGTCACACGTTGGCATCAGCCACGTGGCCCCCAGAGGGTAGAGACCTGGTGAGCAGTTTCCAGGTAAGTGGCTCTGAGCCTTTGACAGCACATCCACAGGGGACGAGAAAAGGGGTTTCCAGGGTTCTCCCGGCACGCTGGGTGCTGAGGATGTGTGGTAAGAAGCAGAGAGCACATGCCTGCTACACAGGGGCCCTGCCCTCTGTGCTCTCTGGGATTTCAAGATGGGCAGATGGGCCAGAAGGAGGGAAGCCCGGGAGGGGGTGTAAAAATGAGGGACAGGGTGGAGGGTCACCATCAAACAGAGAAGACTCTTCCCCAGTTCTCCCCAGTCTGCTGTGCCCGATCGGGCAGTGTCCAGCCTGGCTGTCCCCTCTCTCCCACCCTCAGCTGCTCCCGAGGAGTGCCCTGCATTGGGGCGGGGCTGTGTGACCACTGCAGGCCCCTGTGGCCCTGGCCCTGCAGGCAGGCTCCCAGGGTCTGCTGGCTAGTCCCCCAAGAGTCTGCTCTCAGCCTCGCTCTAGTGGGTGACCGACCCGAACCCTTGTGCCGTTGGCGCCGGGCTCTGTGGGGCCTTGTTCTCTCTCCCCAGGCTCTGTCTTACTCCTCACCCACGGGCGGGATGCTCAGACTTTTCTGTGTACCCCAACGGCCTGGGCATGTGCTGAAATGCAGACTCCCAGGCCCCCGGGCAGAAATTTGCATCCAGTTAAGTCGGCTGGGGGCTGTGGATAGCCCAGGAATCTGGAATTCTAGGAATCACCGTAGCAGGTGACCAGAAGCAAGGGTGCCCAGACCCACCATTGTGGGCAGCCGAGGGGTGGGGCAGCTGGGCTCCGCCCTGCTTGGGGCTTTTCCTGGAGGACACAGAGCCTTTCCCATTGGAAACCTGCAGCTTCCCCAGGTCCCCAGCCAGCTCAGGCATGGAGGGACCCCAGGCTTTCAGGAGCAGGTGACACCACTCACCTGGCTGATGTCACTGGTCCATGCCACCTTCTCCTGCCTGGATGAGGCCACGAGGATGACTGTGAAGGGTGGGGAGTCCTTTGGTTCCACCCCGATCTTAAAATCCAGGCGGTCCATGTCTTGGCCAGACCCTTTGGCTTCCATTTGCAAAACATGGAGTTAGCGGAATGAGCATGGGCCCTTTCTGAGCTGACACCAGGTTAACGCTTCACCCACTGGCGAGGGCGATGCGTAGGTGGGCCCCCGCCACCTGCTATTTTCAGAACATTTCTTTTCTTCTAAGGTGAGGAATCCCCACTTCAAAGATGGAAGAACCAAGTACTGGAGCACCATGGAAGGGACTTTAGGGATCATGCTCTAAAGCCTGCATCTGGCCTGTCCAGGTCCAGGAGAGGGGCTGTCTCACTTCAGCATCCTTCCTGCCTCCCCGCAAAAACCACACCTGGGCCCTGGACAGTTGGCTCAGAGCGTTGGCCCAGAGTGTGGCTGTCCTGGGTTGGATTCCTGGTCAGGGCACATAGAAGAAGGGACTATCTACTTCTCCACCCCTCCCCCTCCCTTCTCTCTCTGTCTCTTTCTCTTTCTCTTCCTCTTCCTCAGCCATGGCTAGTTCGAACAAGTCATGGCTAGTTGGAACAAGTTGGCCCCAGGCCACTGAGGATGGCTCCATGGCCTCACCTCAGGTGCTAAAACAGCTAGGTTGCCAAACAATGGTCTGGGTGCAAGAGGGAGTCTGTCTCTCTGCCTCCAGCTTCTGACTTAAGAAAAAAAAACAAACACCACACCTGGGCCCAGCCTTTTGGGGTGAGTGAATGTGTGTGTACTTGTGTGAGCAGCTTCCATACCTACCGTCTTCCTCCGTGCTTTCTGGGTCCTCCAACAAGGTGCAGTCGATGAGGGATATGACTCCATTCTGAAAGAGAACAGGATCACCTTGAATCAAGGGGAGAATGTGGCATTTGAGGAGTCCCAGGATATCAGGGGAGGGGGCTCTGATGGTGAGCACCATGCACACAACACGAACGCGTGTTATAATCCACGTGGCTATTCTGTTTTTTACATTGAGGGGCTTTATCTTCATATAAGAAACCTAATGAGGCCTGACCTGTGGTGGTGCAGTGGATAAAGCGTCGACCTGGAAATGCTGAGGTCGCCGGTTCAAAACCCTGGGCTTGCCTGGTCAAGGCATATATGGGAGTTGATGCTTCCAGCTCCTCCCCCCTTCTCTCTCTCTGTTTCTCTCTCCTCTCTCTCCCTCTCTGTCGCTCTCTCTCCCTCTCTCTCTCCTCTCTAAAAATGAATAATAATAAAAAAAAGACACCTAATGAAGTCCACTAATGATTGTCTCAGAGAGGCCTCCCTGACTGTGTCAGAGTCGGCTGGGGTAGGCATCACGGCGCCTGCAGTGACCTCATCTTGCCCCTACAGTGGCTCTGAGGTGTCACCCAAATCCACAGAAGTTTGAAATCCCCAAACTAGGCCAAACCTCTCATGTTGCTAATGGAAACAGACCAATTACAGGGCTGGTCACAGGTTTTGTTATTCTGATTTTACAGATGAAGAAAGGAAACCAGGGAGTTAAGTGTCTTCCCCATGGTCGCAGGGTGGGTCTGGAGTGGGGCGTGGAGGGGCCTGATCCCAGCCCAAGGTCAGTCACTGGTTTTCAGTTTCTAGAACTATCTGGAAAACTGACTGCTATCCTTAAGTGTGCGAGGTTTCCGTCTCTTGATACTGTGGTGAGAAAGGAGAGTGTTCACAACTGTGGTGGTTGTGAGACACGCCCAGCTGTGGCTGGTGCCCCTTCCTCTGAGTGTGCACGGGACTTAGTGACCTGCTTCTCGTTGGAGGATGAAGCAGCAGCGAGGAGTGTAACTTTGGAGACTGTGGCCTCCAGCTGGTCCTCTGGTCTCTGGGGCACCAGTGCTGGGGGACAGGTCTGCACATGAGGAACTGAGGCCTCCGGCCAGTAGCCAAGTGGAAGGCCAGAGTAGGAGAGGATCCCCAGCCCCCACCACACTCTGTTCAGTGCCATTGTGTCTGCAGTGTCCCCAGAGGCCCTGGGCCACATGCGTCCCGATTTCCTGACCTACAGGTACTGAGGCAACAAATGCTTGTTTCAAGCCACTGCATTTAGGGGTGATCCGCTCCACAGGAAAGGATAAGTAATACGATAACTGATAACATAGGGACCTGGCCGTGGGCTGATGTGTATTTGAAAATGTTTGCAGGGCAAGCTGCCCCCACCACCCCGGTGAGCAGGGGGCTCAGATCCTGCCTCTGCTTCTCATTTTGCTCTTGGTAGCCTTGGGTGACTCCCAGGCCTTGCTGGGCTTTCAGTGCCCAGCGGCGTCCCTGGGCTTGATAACCTCGAATGTCTCCTCTAGCTCTTACGTTCTCTTCCTGCAAGTGGAAAAAAATCCTAAAATCTTGTGGATTTGTAGCGTGCGCCTTGCAGAAGAGACTCGTGGCATTCTAGTTGAGACTGCGCTATTTAAAGAGAAGTGGTTTCAATTCTAGCTTATGGTTTAAGAGTGCGGACTCTGGCTTCAATCCCAGCACCGTCGTTTGCTGGCTTCTAGACATCTCAGTTTCCTTACCCATGGATGCCTCAGTGGGTCACTGGAGGAATTAAATGTGTTTGGAGTAGGGCCTGGGCCACAGCAACCATTATGCAAGGGCCTGCTATTATTCTAAGCTCATTGTTCTATGATTCAGAGTGACAGTGACAGTGACATTATCTGTGGAGCTCCTGCTGGGGACCAGGCACTCCCTCACTGAATCCTCACAGCCCTCCTCTGAAGGAGGTGTTCTCATCCCATTGTACAGATAAGTAAACTGAGGCTGGGTGAGGTCAGGTGACTTGCCTGAGGTCACCCACTGGTGAGTAGAAGCTCTGGGATCTGAGTGGATTGATTCTGTGCTCTTAAAACTCGGTCCCCACCCCAGACCAAAATTAGATAAAATGTGAAAACATGTGCTCTCAGGATTTCAGAGCAGGGAGCTGTCAATAACCCCCACCTCCAGCCTGGAGGAGATCATTATGGCAGTGGTCCCCAATCTTTTTTGGGTCACGGACTGGTTTAATGTCAGAAAATATTTTCACGGACCGGCCTTTAGGGTGGGACGGATAAATGCACAAAATAAAATGATGCGAATGGCATAAAAACTGTGGTATTTTTTTTTTTTTGTATTTTTTCTGAAGTTGGAAATAGGGAGGCAGTCAGACTCCTGCATGCGCCCAACCGGGATCCACCTGGCATGCCCACCAGGGGGCGATGCTCTGCCCATCTGGGGCGTTGCTCTGTTGCAACCAGAGCCATTCTAGCACCTGAGGCAGAGACCACAGAGCCATCCTCAATGCCAGGGCAAACTTTGCTCCAATGGAGCCTCTGCTGTGGGAGGGGAAGAGAGAGACAAAGAGGAAGGGGAGGAGAAGGGGTGGAGAAGCAGATGGGCGCTTCTCCTGTGTGCCCTGGCCGGGAATCAAACCCGGGACTCCTGCACGCCAGGCTGACGCTCTACCATTGAGCCAACTGGCCAGGGCTCATTTTTTTTTTTTTTTTTTTTATTCATTTTTTTTTTTTATAGAGAGGAGACACAGAGAGGAAAGAGTTAGAAAGAACAGAGGGAGGAGCAGGAAGCATCAACTCCCATATGTGCCTTGACCAGGCAAGCCTGGGGTTTTGAACTGGCGACCTCAGCATTCCAGGTCGACACTTTTACCCACTGCGCCACCACAGGTCAGGCAAAACTGTGGTATTTTTAAATATAATTGTCGAACTTACGAGACAAGCGTCAAGAGTGAGTCTTAGACGGATGTAACAGAGGGAATCTGGTCATTTTTAAAAAATAAAACATTGTTCAGACTTAAATGTAAATAAAACGGAAATAATGTAAGTTATTTATTCTTTCTCTGCGGACCGGTACCAAATGGCCCACGGACCGGTACCCGTCTGCGGCCCGGGGGTTGGGAACCACTGCATTATGGCATTTATTAGCCAGTGCTAATAACTGGTGATGCTGTCCATGATATAGGACATGGCTGAAACCAGAGTGTTCGATGTTTGGACGTTACTCTCCTGTGTGCACATGCGCAGTGTGTTCCCTGACTCTGCTGCCTGATCCGTGAGCTCTGAAGGAGGTGACTGGCCAGGCGTCCAGGCTCTGGCATCATGAAGGGCACTCTGACCCTGTCCAAACCACCGTGTGCTGAGATTTGCAATCCCTGGAGGTGAGTTTCCATGGGAATGGGCACAGTGCTGGGGAGACTGTCGCAGGTCTGCCTGCACCTGCCCGCACAGGCGGGGGCAGTCACCCCATTTACAGACGGGGAACTTCCCTGGGCCCACACTGTGTGAGAGACAGAGCTGGGACGAGGTCCTGAGCTCGGAGCAGGGGACAAACAACGTGCCATGCCGTGTTGTGGGCCAGAGGCCCTGTCTGGGCGTAGGCTTCCCAGCCGTGCTGTTCGCAGACCTGGACCACGTGAAGGTCGGCAGGTGTGGGGAGGGGGCTGTGCAGCGGAGCGAACGCCCCACCACTGGGCATGGTCTCCTGTGGGCTGTGAGGCCTGGAGGGCTGGCCCTGTGTGCCCACCCGGCCGCCTGGGCGGCTCGGGGCTCTCGCTGCGGGGTGGGTGCGGACAGGGCCTGGGCGGGTCAGGGCTCTCGCTGCGGGGTGGGTGCGGACAGGGCCTGGGCGGGTCGGGGCTCTCGCTGCGGGTGGGTGCGGACAGGGCCTGGGCGGGTCAGGGCTCTCGCTGCGGGTGGGTGCGGACAGGGCCTGGGCGGGTCAGGGCTCTCGCTGCGGGTGGGTGCGGACAGGGCTCTCGCTGCGGGTGGGTGCGGACAGGGCCTGGGCCGGTCAGGGCTCTCGCTGCGGGTGGGTGCGGACAGGGCCTGGGCGACTCGGGGCTCTCACTGCGGGTGGGTGCGGACAGGGCCTGGGCGGCTCGGGGCTCTCGCTGCGGGTGGGTGCGGACAGGGCCTGGGCGGGTCGGGGCTCTCGCTGCGGGTGGGTGCGGACAGGGCCTGGGCGGGTCAGGGCTCTCGCTGCGGGTGGGTGCGGACAGGGCCTGGGCGGGTCGGGGCTCTCGCTGCGGGTGGGTGCGGACAGGGCCTGGACGGGTCAGGGCTCTCGCTGCGGGTGGGTGCGGACAGGGCCTGGGCGGGTCAGGGCTCTCGCTGCGGGTGGGCGGCTCCGGGCTCTCGCTGCGGGGTGGGTGCGGACAGGGCCTGGGCGGCTCGGGGCTCTCGCTGCGGGTGGGTGCGGAGAGGCCTGGGCGGCTCTGGGCTCTCGCTGCGGGTGGGTGCGGAGAGGCCTGGGCGGCTCTGGGCTCTCGCTGCGGGTGGGTGCGGAGAGGCCTGGGCGGCTCGGGGCTCTCGCTGCGGGTGGGTGCGGACAGGGCCTGGGCGGGTCAGGGCTCTCGCTGCGGGGTGGGTGCGGACAGGGCCTGGGCGGGTCAGGGCTCTCGCTGCGGGGTGGGTGCGGACAGGGCCTGGGCGGGTCGGGGCTCTCGCTGCGGGTGGGCGGCTCGGGGCTCTCGCTGCGGGGTGGGTGCGGACAGGGCCTGGGCGGCTCGGGGCTCTCGCTGCGGGTGGGCGGCTCGGGGCTCTCGCTGCGGGGTGGGTGCGGACAGGGCCTGGGCGGGTCAGGGCTCTCGCTGCGGGTGGGTACGGACAGGGCCTGGGCGGCTCGGGGCTCTCGCTGCGGGTGGGTGCGGACAGGGCCTGGGCGGGTCAGGGCTCTCGCTGCGGGGTGGGTGGCTCGGGGCTCTCGCTGCGGGTGGGTGCGGAGAGGCCTGGGCGGCTCGGGGCTCTCGCTGCGGGGTGGGTGCGGACAGGGCCTGGGCGGCTCGGGGCTCTCGCTGCGGGTGGGTGCGGACAGGGCCTGGGGGGGGCTCAGTCCGAGCTCCCTGAGTCAGAGAGGTGAGGCTGTGGGCCTCAGGCAGGTGCCCTCACGCCCTGCTCCCCACACACAGATACAGGCACACGGTCCGGGGGTTGTTTAGCCCTCCGGCCCCTCTGTCCCGGCACCAGCTGTGAGGGGCTAGGATTCTCAGTCCCCCGCCTCCCACGAGTTTTCCAGGAGAAAACCAGTCGTTCGTTTCAACCGCAGTGGCCCCGGGGCTTGTGCATGTGCTCACGTGTCCCTGTCACCCTTGTCCAGTGTCCGGGCCCGCGGTCAGGGTCGTGCCCGCCCCGGGGACAATGCGGGGCCTGCGCTGAGCCTCGCCCGAGGCCCCGGCCCCGGCCCTACCTTGGTCAGGTGCAGTTTCCCGCCCGAGCCTCTGGTGCAGATGATGAGGTGCTTCGAGAACAGGAAGCACTGTCGCTCCCCCTCTTTCTTCAGGGACAGAGAGCCCAGGCGGCCCCTGGTGATCTTGCCCTTTTCCGACATGGGCACCTGGATGAGGGAACCTGTGGGTGGAGGAGAGACCCTGACTGACCCCGTCTCCAGGGGGGACCCCCACCTCTGATCACCTCTGTGTGGAATGGGGGACTGAACTAGGAACGGGGTGCTCTTAGTCCCAGCGGCAAAGCTGTACCCGGGACATGCCCTGCAGCCCCTCCTCAGGGCCGCATGGGGGGACCGGAGTGGGGGACGATCACAGAGGCTCCATTCAGGACCCTGTGACCTCTCAGCCAGGGCCAGGCCTTGGCAAGCAGGGCGCTCCCACGACACGAACCCTGTGGTGAGAACGCAGGCTGGGGGGCGGTCCTGGGGATGGCAGGAGGCCGAACAAGCGGGCAGCTGGCTCTGGCCCAGGGGATTAACAAGAAACAAGGGCTCTTGTTGCCACACACAGCGAGGCTGACACTGCCAACCATTCAGGCTTTGCTGTGGAAACTTCATCCTCAACTCAGCCCTGGGAGCCATGAGCAGAGCAGGTGCCTGTGAGGGACCCATTTGCTGTCCCTACTTTGGTCTCTGTCCCTAATACACCTACGTGTAAACTCCTACTTATCCTTCAGGACTTGACTTCAGTGCCACCTCCTCAGGGAGCCCTCCCTGACTCCCTGGTCCTGCTCCGGACCACTGTCCTGCCTCCTGCCTACCCCTGTCACGGCCTAGAGCCCTGTCCTGCATTGGTCTCCTCGTGACTCCCCAGCCTAGTCCACCTCTGGGGAGGGGGTCTGGTCTCTGTGTGTCCCTGGGTCCCCTTGTTGGCCTGGCACGGACTGGGTGGGTGTCAGTGTTGGCTATGTGACTGAGCAAGTTGGAAAAGGCTTGGCAGGTGCCCTCCCTTGTCTCCAGGTCCAGCCCAGCCCCTCAGCTGGGGAGGAGCTGCTTTGCCTACTGGACTGTTGGGGATACTGTCCACCCCCCCCCCCAGAGAAGTCATTCTTTGGGACATTTCCAGCTTGGGTCCAATGCAGCTCAGGGGAGATGGGAGGCTGGCTCTGGGCTCCGCAGGTCACAGGGTGAGCCTGGGTCAAGGGCCACACATAGGGGCTCGGAAGAAACTCTGGGTTGATGAGCCCCCTGCTAAGGGCAGCAGAGACCAGAGGCAGTTACACAGGCCAGCAGGAGGCGCTGGCAAACTTTCCTGTAGTCAGAGGTCCCAGGGCCAGCAGGAGGCGCTGAGGAGTCTACTCTCAAGTGGGGTCACCTCCGTGGCACGCACACAGAGCCTGAGCCCTCCACAGCACACGGGGTCTGAGTGAGGTCACGCACACAGAGCCTGAGCTCTCCACAGCACACGGGGTCTGAGTGAGGTCACGCACACAGAGCCTGAGCTCTCCACAGAACACGGGGTCTGAGTGAGGTCACGCACACAGAGCCTGAGCTCTCCACAGAACACGGGGTCTGAGTGAGGTCACGCACACAGAGCCTGAGCTCTCCACAGAACACGGGGTCTGAGTGAGGTCACGCACACAGAGCCTGAGCTCTCCACAGCACACGGGGTCTGAGTGAGGTCACGCACACAGAGCCTGAGCACACGGGGTCTGAGTGAGGACACGCACACAGAGCCTGAGCACACGGGGTCTGAGTGAGGTCACGCACACAGAGCCTGAGCTCTCCACAGCACACGGGGTCTGAGTGAGGTCACGCACACAGAGCCTGAGCTCTCCACAGCACACGGGGTCTGAGTGAGGACACGCACACAGAGCCTGAGCTCTCCACAGCACACGGGGTCTGAGTGAGGTCACGCACACAGAGCCTGAGCTCTCCACAGAACACGGGGTCTGAGTGAGGACACGCATCCACAGCACACGGGGTCTGAGTGAGGTCACGCACACAGAGCCTGAGCTCTCCACAGAACACGGGGTCTGAGTGAGGTCACGCACACAGAGCCTGAGCTCTCCACAGCACACGGGGTCTGAGTGAGGTCACGCACACAGAGCCTGAGCTCTCCACAGAACACGGGGTCTGAGTGAGGTCACGCACACAGAGCCTGAGCTCTCCACAGCACACGGGGTCTGAGTGAGGTCACGCACACAGAGCCTGAGCTCTCCACAGCACACGGGGTCTGAGTGAGGTCACGCACACAGAGCCTGAGCTCTCCACAGAACACGGGGTCTGAGTGAGGTCACGCACACAGAGCCTGAGCTCTCCACAGAACACGGGGTCTGAGTGAGGACACGCACACAGAGCCTGAGCTCTCCACAGAACACGGAGTCTGAGTGAGGTCACGCACACAGAGCCTGAGCTCTCCACAGAACATGGGGTCTGAGTGAGGTGACCTGCAAATGCATCGCAGCTCCAATGTCCCCGCGTCGGCAGTCAGTCCCTCAGCCACGGAGAGCCTCTACCTGCCCTTCCCATGGGCCTGTGCCTCTTCACAGTATTCCAGGGGGAGCGGAGGCCGAGGGTGACAGAAACCTTCTTTGCAGAACTACTTTGGTCACTGCCTCCCCAAGGGACCAAGGACGATGAGCAAAGGACAGACAGACTGACCCATGCCGACTTCCTCACACGCTGAAAACGCTTGTGATTCACAGGGCCAGTCAATATCTATCCCTGATCCTTTGCCCCTACACTCTCCCCAAAGGGACATGTCGCTCTTTACAACACACGACAGACAACAAAGGCCATCTGAAAGAATTATATTCACATCTGGAGGGGAGGAAACTGAAAATTGATTATATCTGCATCGATCCATGTAGACCCTGTGTACATGTTTGTAACTGTCACTTTCCTCCACAGCCTGGGCACCTCACAGTCCCGCTGGCAGGCGTGCCAGCCAGACCACCTGGAGGCGCCCGAGGGATGCCGCCACCCGACGGTGGCGGTCCCCTGGGCAGAGGCCATACCTTGTCTCACGAAGGTCTGGCTGGTGTCCAGCAGGATCTCGCAGCCTTCGATGATCATGCGCTCAATGGCCAGGTTCTTCCGGATGTTCTCTGTCTCGCTTACTTCATCGTGCATTATCCTGTGGAGACAGGAAGTGACCCAGTCAGAGACGGGTGGCCGCCACTCTGAGGAGAGGAAGCTTGGCACCAGGGTTCTCAGTGGAGCCCCTGACAAAGGGGTCGAGAGCAGCAGGACTGCACGGAGTGTGCTGGACACTGAAAGGCATGATCTCATTTTATCTTTCTCACAGTCCAGGGAAGCAGGCGGTCTTATTTCAGAGAGAGGGAAATGGAGGTTAACAGGGAAGGAGTAAGTGTCTATGATTTAGAAGTCTGAAACATGGGGTGGAGACAGCAGCACTGGGAGGAAGGTGGAAGTCCGGGAAGCATCCTTAGTTTACTAACTCGTCCCTCCTCCAACCACCGGCCTTATCCATTCACAGAAGAAACCAACTTCATTCTTCCCCCAGGGCCTTTGCACTTCCTGTTTAGTGTCCCTGAGTGCTCTAAATGCAGCTGTTTCCTTAACAATGGCTCTGGAACAGCTTATTTTTGGAGGATGGGGCAATGCAAGTGGCTCAGGGAACACTGACCAGTCATTTCTGTAAATTCTGGCAAATCTGAGAAACAGGACACAGCTTGCTCCCAGTTGTCCCTCTTCCGACAGCTGCAACATCACGCATGTCCACAAGGTGGAACCATTGACCTGCTTTTTAGAAATACCCTTAGTGGCTAAGAAGACAAGATTATCGGCAACTTTGCTAAGAGCCTTGATAGGTTTATAGGAGTCTAGGAAAAAAGTGGTTCATTTATGGATGTTTAATCTGGAAAAATGCCCCGCCTAATTTTTCCCAGGGCCTTTTACTTGCTGTTTTCTCCTTCTGAATGCTCTTTATACGGCTGTTTCCTTCATAACAGCTTGGCATTGGCTTATTTTTTTTTTTAGGACCTGGCATTGCAGCTAGTTCATGAAAGACTAAGTTCAGTTAATTCTGTAGGTTCTGGGAAATCCGGGAGGAAAACTTGACACAGCTACTTTCCAATCTGAGATGGAGACAACTGTCCCTTTCGTTTGTTGGGCCACTTGCAATACCACTTATATCCACAAGGTGACAGCATTTGCTCGCTTTATAAAAAATACCACTGGTGGAAGCAAAAGAACGAGAGGTTGAGGTTGCTAGGAATCTTGACTGGTTTCCAGGAGTCTGTTATTTTTGTGTGTGGCTCTGGAGAAATAACCTATCTCCTCCTGCTCAGAGTCTTTGTACTTTCCGCTTCCTTCCCCTGAACCCTCTTTTATGGCTGTTCTAGTTAGTACTGGCTCTGGAACTTTTAATTTGGAAGGAGCTGGCAATGCAGCTGGGTCAGGGAGGAGTGACTTAAGTAAATTCTGTAAGTTTTGGTGTGTCTGGGAGAGAAAGAGAGCACAATTTACTCTAACCTGAGCAGACAGACATCTGTACTATTTGTACCACTGTTCATGTCCACGAGGTGAAAGCATTTACCTGCTTCTAAAAAATACCTTCCGGCTGGCCGGTTGGCTCAGCGGTAGAGCGTTGGCCTGGCGTGCGGGGGACCCGGGTTCGATTCCCGGCCAGGGCACATAGGAGAAGCGCCCATTTGCTTCTCCACCCCCACCCCCTCCTTCCTCTCTGTCTCTCTCTTCCCCTCCCGCAGCCAAGGCTCCATTGGAGCAAAGATGGCCCGGGCGCTGGGGATGGCTCCTTGGCCTCGGCCCCAGGTGCTAGAGTGGCTCTGGTTGCGGCAGAGCGACCCCCCGGAGAGGCAGAGCATCGCCCCCTGGTGGGCAGAGCATCGCCCCTGGTGGGCGTGCCGGGTGGATCCCGGTCGGGCACATGCGGGAGTCTGTCTGACTGTCTCTCCCCGTTTCCAGCTTCAGAAAAATACAAAATAAATAAATAAATAAATAAATAAATAAATAAATACCTTCCGCGGGGAAAAAGGAAAAGTGAGCACCTGACTTTGCTAAGAGCCTGGATGGTGGGGTGTGGGGATCTTGAAACATACCCTACCTCCTTCTGCTTGGGCTCTTTTTATTTATTTATTTATTTATTTACAGAGACAGAGAGAGAGTCAGAGAGAGGGATAGACAGGGACAGACAGACAGGAACAGAGAGAGATGAGAAGCATCAATCATTAGTTTTTCATTGTGCATTGCAACACCTTAGTTGTTCATTGATTGCTTTCTCATATGTGCCTTGACCGCGGGCCTTCAGCAGACCGAGTAACCCCTTGCTGGAGCCAATGACCTTGGGTTCAAGCTGGTGGGCTTTTTGCTCAAACCAGATGAGCCTACGCTCAAGCTGGCGACCTTGGGGTCTCGAACCTGGGTCCTCTGCATCCCAGTCTGACGCTCTATCCACTGCGCCACCGCCTGGTCAGGCGCTCAGGCTCTTTGTGTATGTTATTTCCTCTCTCTGAATGGTCTTCATATGGCTCTTTTCTTAATATTTTCTCTGGAATGGCTTATTTTGGGGGGACCTGGCGATGTACCTGGCTCCGGGAAGATTGAACTCAGTTACCTCTGTAGGTTCTGACACATCTGGGAAGGAGGCAGGACACACCCAGCTCCTGGCCTGAAAATACAGACTGCTGTCCAATTTGCCCGTTCTGCCGACTGCAACACTCTTCTCGTCCAGCAGGTAGCACCATTTATCAGCTTTTTAAAAATATCGCCCACAGGAGAAAGGTAAGTTTTAAATTTTGCTAAGAACATTGATGGATTTTCAGGAGCCTTGGGAAAGTAGTGAGTCACTTTTTCGGAGGGAGGTCTCGAAATAGTCCTTCACCTACTCTGAGAAAAACAGAAAGCCTCCTATGTGTTTGTTGGGACCTGAATTCTACAATGAATACCAGCAGGAGGGCTGGTTAATGTGTGTGGCTTACGAAGTTCTCTCTCAGACACTCTCCAATTAAACCCACAGCAAGGAGCTAAGACACTGGAGGCCTAGGGTTTGTGATTAGTGGACTCAGCCTGACGCTGAACAAGTCATTGGACCCCCTGGTCCTCAGTTTCTGGAGAATGTTGGGGTGTACTTGTGCCTGGCCCATAAGAGGTACTTGAAAAATGGTTGTGGTCACTGTTACTGCTATCAGGGTTGTGTAAGGACATGGGGGTCTCTTTTTCAGCTGCCTTGGTTTTCCCATTCTTCCCATCAATTCTCTTATGGAGGACCCGGCCTCAGCTCTGTCCTGGAGAGATGTCGCTGAGGGAGACACCTTTTGGAGTGTGTATAAGTTCTTGGGAGGGGGTTCGTTTCTGAAGGTGATCAAAGGCAATCAGCCTCATTTCTCTTGACCGGGGTGGGGACCGGGTGAGGAGGGCTGTGTTTGGTGAAAACAAGGTGAGGGGACTCCGCAGCGGCCGTGTGAGTTCCGCTATTAGACGTGTATAACTGCAGCGGCCCAGGATGCATGCGGCCTCTGGCTGGTCTGTGTTTGGGAGGTGGGCCCAGGCTGTTCCTGCAGCTCTGGACTCTGGGGAGGCAGCCTGGGTTCCAGGGCCTGGGGCTCCTGTGGGGGGTGACTGGGTAACCGGTGAGCCAGGGGATGTTGGTTTAGGAGAAATGGGGCAAATGCCAGAGGCAGGAGACAGCCAATCTCCTGGAGGGGTATTTCGAGTCCAGCATCAAGGACTGGTTTCCTGAGGGCCTCCTGTGGGCTAGGGGCTTTCTTCAGCCCCCTCCCCATGGTGACAGGAGGATGAAAGGGTTGTCACGGCAACAATCAACCCTCCTTTGTGCTGGGTTCAGGGCCAGGTGCAGGTGATGGGGGTGTGAGGACAACTAAAGAGCAGGCTGCACACCAGGACCCCACGGAAAGGGGACACCACATACCTTGGCACCCAGGTACCCTCTGCACCTGTGCCAGCACTGGGACAGGCATCTGTCGGTGACAAGGAGCCTGGCTGCCTCATGGAGTCCCAAGTCCCCACTGGAAAGAGTGTGTGGGACTTGGCTACCTGGGTCACGTGAGGCCAGGGGACCCCACCCCACAATGACGGGTTTGTCTGCAGTCACGGCCTGAATACAGCCTCACCCTGGTCCTTTACCCTGGGGCCTGTGTCCTGCCCTGGTCCAGCCTGGCCCTCCCTCTACCCAGCGGGGAGCCTGGGCCTCACTGGCTGCCCCCTGCTGGGCTGGGGAAGCTGTTTAGGCACTGAGACATTGGACTGGCAGCTCCGGTAGCCTGTCTCTGAGCACAAAGCCTGCCTCTTCTCTTGGCCTCCACACACGGGGGGCCCCAGCCCTCAGCCCTTGCTTCCCATCTGAATTCTGCCCAAATTCACTCCCTTGGTGACTCCACCAGTCTGTGACTCAAGATACAGTCCAAGCCGCAGACACTGAAATGTCTCCTCCCCTCCACCCAGACTCAAACGCCCTGCTCCCTTTGTGTCCCCTCAGTCTCTAGGTCCACACCCCTCAGGAACAATGCAGTGAGGCAGGAAGACCCCCTGCACACCCCTCCCACTTCTCTCATCTCCATCACCGCACCCCTGACTCCTCTTGTCTCTCTCCCCACATCTAAGCCAGCAGAACCTCCATCTTTAAAATGCGTCCAGCATCTGAACCTCCCCCTCTCCTCCACTGCCACCACCTGGTACAGGGCAGTGTCACTGCTGCCTGGGATGTGACAGTGACTCCTCCTTGGTCCCCCCTGGTCCCTGCTTCTGCCCTTGCAGAGGGAGGCTCCCCCAGGCCTCAGGGACTGAGAGGAGGCAGGTGAGAAACCTTGACTTGTCTGCCCAGGTCACTGCCTGTTCTGGCTCAAGTCTTGGGCATGTGGCGGACACGGGAGGGCAGAGAAAGTGAGCAGATTCCGGTCCTGTCCCTGCTTCAGACCCCACGTGTGTGAGGGCAACACACAGCTTCCCACCAGCGCCCAGGAGAGCTTGAGCTGCAAACCAGGGTACTGCCCGAGCAACCTAGCTTCCCTGCCCCCTGAATCCTTCCCTGAACAAGCGTATTACCACTGGGCGGAGCTACGCGGGGGAGGGGCCTCCCAGCCCCAGCCTGTGCCCTGGGCAGCTCACCTGGACAGCTCCTCCAGCTTGGACTTCCCAGCCCCAGCCTGTGCCCTGGGCAGCTCACCTGGACAGCTCCTCCAGCTTGGACTTCCCAGCCCCAGCCTGTGCCCTGGGCAGCTCACCTGGACAGCTCCTCCAGCTTGGACTTCCCAGCTGCAGCCTGTGCCCTGGGCAGCTCACCTGGACAGCTCCTCCAGCTTGGACTTCCCAGCCGCAGCCTGTGCCCTGGGCAGCTCACCTGGACA
Organism: Saccopteryx leptura; assembly: GCF_036850995.1. Taxonomy (NCBI): domain Eukaryota; kingdom Metazoa; phylum Chordata; class Mammalia; order Chiroptera; family Emballonuridae; genus Saccopteryx; species Saccopteryx leptura. Next base: position 42,903,834 of record NC_089515.1, on the reverse strand, counting down.
GCTCCTCCAGCTTGGACTTCCCAGCCCCAGCCTGTGCCCTGGGGCAGCTCACCTGGACAGCTCCTCCAGCTTGGACTTCCCAGCCCCAGCCTGTGCCCTGGGGCAGCTCACCTGGACAGCTCCTCCAGCTTGGACTTCCCAGCCGCAGCCTGTGCCCTGGGCAGCTCACCTGGACAGCTCCTCCAGCTTGGACTTCCCAGCCCCAGCCTGTGCCCTGGGCAGCTCACCTGGACAGCTCCTCCAGCTTGGACCTCCCAGCCCCAGCCTGTGCCCGGGGCAGCTCACCTGGACAGCTCCTCCAGCTTGGACTTGGCGTAGTCCAGGCTGTTCCGCTCAACGTGCTCGTGCGGAGTGTGGGCCAGGAGCTCGTGCAGTGTCAGGATGTACCTGGGGATCTGCGGCGGGGAGGGCCGGAGGCGGGGGTGGGGGGAGGGGAAGGACAGAAGGACAGAGAGACACAGCAGCATTGTCAAAGGTTCTCAGCTCCAAGGACACCTGCAGGAGGCAGGGCCTGGGGGTGCGCTGGGGAGCAGGAGGGACAGGGCCCCTGACAGAGCTGCCCCAATGCCTTCCCACAATACCTGCTCCGTGGGGACAGGACCGGCCAGGGCCCACGCAGGCCGCCCCCCTCCTCGAGGCAGCTCAGAGCAGGCATGGGAGGGTCTGGGCCCTCCTCGCGTGGCCGCAGGAGCCCGAGGGGGTCTCCGGGGACCGGCTCCCTCCCGCCCAGCCGCAGCCCCCACCTGGAACATGGGGTAGGTGAGGAAGGTCTCCAGCGTCCTCTCCTCGCAGTCGGGCTTGGCCTCGTAGTGCTTCAGCAGCTTGTCGAAGTCGCGGTTCTGCTTGCAGTGTGCCAGGATCTGCAGGCTGTACTGGTGGTTGCGCACGAACTCCTGGTAGATGTTGAGCATGGGCAGCAGGATGTCGAAGAGGTCGGCTGGAAGGAGGGTGGGGTCAGGCGGGCCGGCACCCCCGCGGAGACAGATGCTCCAGCCCCCGTCTCCAGAGGGACCCCTGCCTGTGGTGGAGACTGTGGCACCGCAGCCCTGTTCCTGGTTAGGTGGCCCCAGATATTGGGACCATATCAAAATCTCAGATTTGGAGAAGGTGGGGCCCTGTCTAGTTCGACACGTGTCCTGGGGGTCAGAGAGAGGAGGTGTCGTGGGCGACCTCCTTCAGCACCCAGACACTCGTTCTGCAGCTGCCTGGGGTGCTGGTGGCTGAATGTTCTCAGCTGGGTCCTCACCTCCGGGAACTGCTTTTGTTGTTGTTTTATTTATTCATTTTAGAGAGGAGAGGGAGAGACAGAGAGAGAGAGAGACAGAGAGAAGGGGGGCAGGAGCTGGAAGCTCCTCGTTCAGTGGGCTGGGTCCTCTGCTGGTGGTCCTGTCTTGACTTCCTGGGTGTACAACATCCTGTCCTCCCAGCCCAACGCTCCAACCTGCCCTGTACTCTTGACGGGGGTTGGGGGGTGGGGAGATGCTGTACCCACGACAATTCCTGCCGCCAGGCCCTGTGCTCATGGGCCCTGGAGCACCCCACAGTGGCCAACAAGCACGAGAAAACACACGCTAAAACGTGCAGTGAAAAAACCCCCACAGCAAGATTCGAATTCCATAGTCAGTATGTTTGCAATTATGTAAAGTGGAGAACACCCCCCCGCCCAAGATCTACACATAAAGAAAAATTGGAAGAAAACACCCAAGTGTTTACAGTGGTATCTTTGGGAGGAAGAACTATGGTTGATATATTTTTAAACGTTTTCTCCTCTTTCAGAGTCTCAAGTTTTCTCAAATGGGCACATATAGATTATTTTTAAAAGGGAAAAGCAGATACAGAACTAAAAATACATTGCTTCTTCCTAGAAGCAGAGCTTTCGCCAACATCTCTTTCCTCCAGGGCTCCATCTGAGGGATCCTGTGAGTTTCCCACTTTGTTTTACTTTAGAAGAATGAAAGTGCCGCCAGCCCCCAAGGAGAGGGACTTTGCAGGTGGGGGCGAGGCAGCGGGGCTGGGACTCACCCAGGACCAGAGTGGGCCAGCTGGAGATGCGGGCCTTCAGGCCCTGGTAGAAGATCTGGTGCAGAAACATGATGGTCTCGCTGGAATAGAAAGAGAGGGTGAGGCGGGGCCAGGAAGTCCTGCGCCCGGCGCCCCTCCCACGCGGCAGGTGCGCACAGCTCAGGGGCCGGGGAGACGCCAGCAGCAAGCTCCTTCCTCGGGTGGGGCTTGCTGCGACAACCCCAGCGGCGGGACAGACTGTGTGCAGGACAAATATGCGAGACCCCTGTTAAAATGAAGGACTAGGCATTTCTAGAGGTGACAGGTGAACCTTGGGGGTCACTCGCCGGGAGGGGAGGCGCCTGGAGGGATCCTGGGGGAACCAAGAAGTTGGGGCGGAGTAGCAGGTTAGGAACATTCTAGAACTGGAAGAAATATAGCTGATGAAGCCTCCATTTCTCAGGTAGAAACGGCGAGGACCTCACCTGTAATTCTACTTCTTGGAAATGACTACTGCTTCCTAACGGGGTAAAAAAAATCTCATTTTGATTGGCTTTGCTTGAAAAAAAGAGTGGTTGGTGGGTGGGTTGGATATTTTTTCTGTGGATTGGCCGTGCAGATTCCTGCTTTTGGGAACTGACTAGTCATGTCCACTGACTCTTTTTCTCTCTTACTGATTTTAAATAACTCTCCGGCTGAAGCCTATCTTCTGTGCATACCTCCAAGGGCGGCCATTCTGGCTCCGCAGATCGCCCACTGCGCACGCGTCTGGTGTTTGGACACTTCCCTGATTTTCTTTCTGCTCTATGCTTGGGGTACCATGCTGTCCCCACTCCTGGGTGGCACCCCCCTATATCTGACTGCTTCATTTTGCGTGTAAGTACTTCCCTAGAGTTTACTTTGGTGTAAGATGTGAATATGACGTAATCACAGTTCTTCTCGGGTTTGGATAACAAGCTGCTCCGTCCTGTTGGTCAAACCTACCCGCTGTTTCTCCTGCTTTGCTAGGCCGCCTTCTCTATCACAGAATTCTCGTGCATCCCTGAGTCTGTTTCTGTACTGTTTCATTTTGATGCTCTATTGGACTGTTGCATTAATTTTGATATATTTATAGAGATAAAGCTTTATATTTTAATTGTAAGTGGGGAATGTGTCTCTCATTGTTCTCTTCAGAGTAATATGATCTAGTTAGTGTCTATTCCTTCAGCTGAACTTTAAAATCATTTTGTGAGGCTGCACTTGATTGGAATTGTATTAAATTAATAGCATATTTGGGGTGAGAATAACATCTCTACAATACAGATTCCTCCCAACCAGGAAGCTGGCCCACTCTGTTTTTGTACGGCCAGTAAACAGAGATTTTTTTTTACATCTTTAAAGGATAAAAAAAAAAAAATCAATCAGGCCCTGGCCGGTTGGCTCAGTGGTAGAGCGTCGGCCTGGCGTGTGGGGGACCCGGGTTCGATTCCCAGCCAGGGCACATAAGAGAAGCGCCCATTTGCTTCTCCACCCCCACCTCCTCCTTCCTCTCTGTCTCTCTCTTCCCCTCCTGCAGCCAAGGCTCCATTGGAGCAAAGATGGCCCGGGCGCTGGGGATGGCTCCTTGGCCTCTGCCCCAGGTGCTGGAGTGGCTCTGGTCGCGGCAGAGCGACGCCCCGGAGAGGCAGAGCATCGCCCCCTGGTTGGCGTGCCGGGTGGATCCCGGTCGGGCGCATGCGGGAGTCTGTCTGACTGTCTCTCCCCGGTTCCAGCTTCAGAAAAGTACAAAAAAAAAAAAAAAATCAAAGAAATGTTTCATGATATGTGAAACTCACATTGAAGTTCATTAGAAGAGTTTGGATTTGTTAACGGATTGTCTGACCACTTAGTTTTGATGGAGACTGTCTGGCCCTCACGGAAGTTGGTCCCTAGGTCGCGTGTGTAGAGTCCCCGAGTAGGTGCGGCCGTCCTCTGTGGCTGTGCCTCTGTCCACAGCAGGATTATTGTCCAGTGAGAGACCCAGACACTAACAAAATTACTATTCATGTGTGATGAATGCTACAACAAGGGCCCAGGAGCGACAACCGGGGAACATATGCCGACAGCTGCAAGTGGCATGGGGGTGGGCAGGGGCACGACATCGAGGAAAGGTGTGAGGAGAGACTGAGAGATGGCTGTTGGGAGGAGTGTCGGGTGGGCTGTGCGTACACCAGGGAGAGGCAGTGATGTCTGCAGAACACACTTGGGATCTATCCAACTTCCTGAGCCCAGAAAGGGGTGTGAGCTGCCCAAGGCCTGTCCAAGGTAGACAGGGCAGTGCCAAACCTCTGCCCTCCTGCCCCGCCTTCTGTCTGGTGCCAGTCTGGGTTCAAGTGCCCGCCCTGCTCACTCCCAGCCCAGGCAGACATGGCCGACTTGATGGCAGCACGCCCCCCACGGGGCTTCACCCTTCTCCGCCCAGGGCTCCAGGCAGCCACTGCCAATCAATCAGAGCAGGCGTCAAGACACCAACCATCTGTCACCCAGGAGGGATGCCTTTCATGACAGGGCAGCGCATGTGGTTCCCAGCACGTGTCGCTGGGCCTGGCTGTTGCGAAAGGGAGACAGTCCATGCCTGCAAGCTCATCGCCTTGGCGAAACAAACCCCTCCCAGCTCTGCAGTATCCTCGAGGAATCAACCAACCTGGAGGGAGGGGTTCTCTTTCCAAGGACCCCTTTTGATGAATTAAATCACCAAGTTAGCATCCAGTTTGGGGAAATCCGTGTGCAGAAATGCCTTATAATAAGTGGGGCTGGTAGCCTCTGCCCTTGGCTTGTGGCACACCGACCTCTGTGCTGGGGTCTGAGCCAGGGAGACCCGGGGGTTCCCACTCTGGGTTCTACCTGTCACAGGAAGCGGCGAGGCTGGACTCACATACTCGGGAAGGTTCTCTCACAGGGCAGGAGTGGGAGGCATGCAGGGCAGGCCAGAGGAGCCACAGCTGGGAGCGGGAAGGGGTACAGGGATCAGCGTGAACACAGCCTGCTCGGGCCAGCTGTGTGCTCTTGAACACATCCTGTCACCCCTGAGCCCTGGGCCAGCCTCGTGAGGCATCTCTGATGGTCAGAAACCTTGTAGGCCAAGTACTTACTAAGAGCCTGGCACAAAGCAGCCCCTTAGTGTGGTGAGTGTCCTGCAAAGTGCTGGGTGAGGTTGTTAGAAGCTGAATGGAAAATTAGTTTTAGGCCCTGGCTGGGTGGCTCAGTGGATAGAGCGTCAGCCTGATGTATAGATGTTCCGGGTTTGATTCCTGGTCAGGGTACACAGGAGAAGCGACCATCTGCTTCTCTTCCCCTCTTTCTCTCCCTTCTCTCCCTCTTCCCCTCCCGCAGCCAGTTGCTTAATTGGTTTGAGCATCAGCCTCAGGTGCTAAAAACAGCTCGGTTGATTCCAGCATTGGCTGCAGGTGGGGGGTTGCTGGGTGGATCCAGGTGGAGGTGTATGTGGGAGTCTGTCTCTCTGTATCCCCTCCTCTCACTTAAAAAAACCAAACTAATTTCAGCTGTTCTTTATGCTCCTCCAAAGCCTGGAGGCTAAGATAGCAAAGCTTATGCTGTACCCCAACACCAGAGAGATGGGAATCACTCCCAGGCTCTCCCCACTTGTACCCCATCTGGTGAGGGAGGGGAAGGGGCCTGGGCTCCTGCTTGAGAAGGGGGGGCACAGAGGAGAAGCCAGCACTTCTGATTTGCATCTACTGAGCTGATCATTGGTTTTCCTGACTTAATAGAGTAAGAAAATAGAGTGAAATACATGGGTTGATTTTTGATGTTGAACCAGCCTTGAACCCCTGGGGGTCAAGTCCATTTGGCCACGATGTACGACCCTCTTTATATGTGCGTAAATTCTATTTGACAATATTTTGTGTCTGCGGTCACTGCACATCCTGGCCTGTGGCTCTCTCTTCCCACAATGGCGTGGCCTGGTTTTGGTAACAGGAACTCTGGCCAATAGGGAGACTGGGAAGTGTTCCCACCAGGTTAGATTTGAATCACTGAGATAATTAATGTCTCACTGCTGCTGAGCACAGGGGACATGCTGGGCCCCTCAGTTGACCCTCCTACACCTGTAAGAGGAGGCAGCATTCCCGGGCCAGGCGTCTGACCCCTGCTGGCCTGCAGATTCTGGAGGACTGAAGGATGAATCAAGCTGCTACTACTGTCACCGGGCTCAGTGAGACCACCGAGATGGGCTACAGTCAGCCACAGGCCCATGCAGAGCAGAGACAGGCCTTGCACAGGCTGGCAGGGGGACTCGGCTCAGGCCACCTCTGTGCCTAGCTTCTCCCCAGCCCAAGACTCGAGGCCAAACGCCGTCCCCTCCCCCCCGGCCCCCCCCTCTGAGGCCTCATCCCCATCTTGGTGTCGGTCCTGTCCTGCCCCATGACTTTCAGCCTCTCGAGTCCCATCTCTCTGCTGGGCTTCAGACCCACGTCTGACCCACATCCACTGCCCCGCCCATCTCCTCCGAGGTGCCCCACAGGCCTCGCAAACTCACCACCCCGGTGGGGGAGGGGGAGCACAGGAAGGTAACTCCGGGTCTACGCCAAGGGCCTGGAGGAAGGCCAGTTGCAATGAGTAAAATGACTGGTAACTATTTTAAAAGACTTGCAGTTGAAGGGACGCACAGGGGACAGTCGTTGACCTTCATTCCAGGGTCGGCATTGGGTGTCAAGTGCTCGGTTGATATGTTTCCATGTCTGTTGCTTTTATCTATTTTGCACAATTTTATTACCACCAAAAAGCTCATGTATTTAAACCATTTCCTGAGAAGATCCTTTTAAAACGAGGCTGACACAGATCCGTGGTCTGCTCAGCCTTCTGAGGTCCCGCCAACCCAGCACTGATGCCTGGATCACCACTCGAGAAAAATAACCGCTTTATAAAGCTCTGTAGGTAGTGTGGTCCCGAGCAGACTCCGCAGGGGCCTGAGGATTCTAGATCCAGACTTGGCCTGCAGATCATCGTGAGCGTGTCAGGGTAGAAGAATGGGACGTAGCTAGCTTTGAGTAGCTTGGCTTATAACTCTGAGCGCCCCGGATGTCGCGGGTGGGACACCCCTTTGTGAGGGGCCGTCTTGGGCACTGGAGAATGTTTAGCATCCTCCGTGGTTTCTCCCCACTGGATGCCAACAGCAAGCTCTTTCCCACAAGCCCAGCCAAGTTCTGACATTCAGAAATGTCCCCAAACACTGCCAAATGTCCCCTGGGGGCAAAACTGGCCTTGTTTTTTTTACCAGCACTTAGACATAGACCATGCGGGCCTCCTTTGCACTCTTGCCCTGGGCCCCATATTGGTGGTGGTGGTGGGGTGGCTTCAGCCATATAGCCCTGGCAACTTCCTCCCGGGGCCTCAGTTCCTCTGCACTTGGGGGGAACTAGATGGAGCTGGGGTCAGAGTTCGCTCCGCGTGGGTGAGGGTCCTCTCTGCCTCCTGGTCCAACCCTGCAGTGGGCTGGCCTGGTATGCTCACCTGTTGAGGAAGATGCTGCTGACGTCGTCGTGCGTGATGGGGGGCTTCTTGGAGCTGGCAGCCATGCGCAGCGGGCGCAGGAAGTTGTTGACCAGGATGTGCAGCTGTTGCACGTACTCAGCCTCGGCCTCCAGCATGCTGAACACAACCTGGTTCCTCTTGCGCATGCTGTCGGCGTGCGGCGACCGGATGTAGTCCTGGATGATGGTCTTCCACTTGCGCCGGCACAGCCAGCCCCGCAGGAAGCTCTGCACCTGGGCGCCCACAGAGCAGAGAGCCCCTCAGTGTCCTGGGTGCTGAGCGCCCCCAGGGTGGGGGCCACGGCATCGTTGGCCCCCCATGCTGGGTGTGCAGGGACCCAGAGCACAGACAAGGAGCAGGCCTGGTTCTGCTGCCCACAGGCCCCTGGCGAGGCACTGGGTCTCTCTGAGCCCGTTTGCCACCTGGCCAAGGGGGCAAAGACGATGCCGGGCTCCAGGTGTGGTCCACAGATTGGCAGCCTCCGTTGGATAAAAATGCAGGCCGTGTGCCCCCAGCCCTCTGCATGTCAAGACCCCCTGGCTACTTTAGAAACATTCTCTGAAGGAGGACAGTGTGGCCCCGCGCCTGTAGTGGGATGTGGGTGAGGACACAGGGCACCAGGCTGCATGGGACACGGTTCATGCCTCTTCTCATCCAATCACTGGCCTGAGAGACCAGAAGTTTCCATTACAGTGTGTCTGAGAAGAGGGCAATTATCATATTGAATGGAAGATGGCAAATTAGTTACTCTCGTGGCTGGCCCTCCTCAGCGCTTGCCGGGAGCCTCCCTCCTGCCTCCGTGGGGGAATGATACCCACTCTCCTCTTGCTTGTCGCCCAGTTTGGCAGGAGCTCGGGGAAGGCCTTGATCTGCACACATAGAATTGCTCTAAGAAGCACACGCTTCCAATGAAGATGCCACCAAGCTCCCTGCCATGCCCACATGGGGGGACCCAGGGCACCTGGAGCAAGGTGCTGAGTGGTGCCTGGACGGGGGACTGGGGACCCAGGGGTCATCCTATGCAGGTCAGACCTGTCAGCTGGGAATTCGCCCCGGAGAGAAGATGCCAAGCCCGGGCCCGCTTCTTACAGTGGAGCGGCTTACTCTGGGGCTCCAGGAGGTGACAATAGAGGGAAGGGGGCGGGTTTCCGTTGGTGCTTACCGAATGTTCCAACCACAATCGCTTCTCAAAATGGGCCAGGAAGCTCAGTGGGGCCATAGCTGAGGACAGCCAGGTGTCCCTGCCTGATGGGACTTGACGCAGACCTGGGGGGCAAATCTAAATGCTCACATGGCCTGGCAGGTCCTCCTGTATGTGCATGGAGCCACCTGGGTGGGTACCCATGGGGCTGCAGCTTCTTTCCTGTCCGTATGTGGGAGGTGGGCCAGGAGGGGTGGGGCCAGCTTTTCCAGGACGTGGTGTGTCACAGGGACTAAGGATGTGGGCTCTAGAGCTGGTGGCTAGGGTTTAAGTGCTGCTCCTGTCACACTCCGCTGTGTGACTGGGAGAGTCACTCCGCCCGTCTGTGCCTCAGTCCCCGGGTGGGAGAATAGACCCTCAGAGGGCTCGCCGTTAGGAACGAATTCACAGCAGCGAGGCCCCTGGAACTGTGTCTGGCACCCGGAGCGTAACAAATGGTAGCTATTTCTACTTTTGAGAAACCAGAAATCCAGGTTCTTATGTGGAATGTTTGGCTTTTAAAGCACTGGCAACAAATGAAAAAGAGAAAGGGACACAATGTGTGGGCTCAGAACCCCAACGTGCTGGAGGCTGTGCCTGGTCTGTGGGGTCCCTTCACCTGCTCAGCAGGTGGGGTTCTCTGGTTCTCTTAGGGTGAGTCAGGCTCCCTGACTCAGGCCTGGCAAACTGCCAACACGAACCATGAGCTTTCCCTCTGCACCCCCTGGGGTGGCCACCCGCTGGGTCACTGGTACCTTCTGAGATGTCTGTCCCTCTGGATGCTAACAGGACAGAACCAGTGGGGGCAACGGCGGGGTCTAACAGAGGCCGGGTGCTCATGCTGAGATCTGCTGGGGACGAGAGGGGGCAGCTATGCAGAAGTGTTTGCTGACAGTGAGGGGACGTGTGAGGGAGAGACCATGGCGAGAGGTATCCTGGGGGTCAGGCCACTGCCTGGTGTTCTAAGGAAAGCTCTCAGCGGAGAGTCCTGTTGCTAGGGTTCCTGTCCTTTCTTTCTTGGAGGCTCAGTTTTCTTATCTATGAAACGGGGTGAACCACCCTCCTCACAGCAACAACCGGAAGAGATATCTTGACAGGGTGCTATTCAGGGGTTCAGGGCTGCGGGTCCTGCCCCTGGGGCTGAGGTGAGGGGGCAGAGGGTCAGGAGGCTCTCTGCTAGGGCTGGGGCGGTGTTCCAGCCCAGAGGGACGGTACAGACCTTCTTAATCTTCTTGATGTCACTGTCCTCGTCGTTGGGGGTGACGGTCTGGGTGGACTGGATTCGCTCATTGTCCTTGAGCAGAGATGCAATCTGCAACAGAAACCAGGTTAGCTGCCCCGAGGGTCACCGGTCAGCAGGCCTTGCACGGTGAGTAGGCATCCTGTGACTTCTTCCCCAAGGGCCAGTGGCACCCAACCACAGGCCCCTTGCTCTGTGGGAGGTCGCTGAGACAGACATCTGTGAGTGAACAATGGACCGGGAACCCGTCCACCTGGGTTCCAGGCAGCTGGGCTCTGACTCCGGGTGACCTGGGGCCCTCTGCTCTCCGAGCTGCAGGCAGCCATCTGTAACCAGGGCGCCTTGGCCTGAATCTGTGGTTCTGTTCCCGACTCCCCAACCATCACTGCCTTTATTTTGGGGTCTTTACTGTGGTAAGCTATATGTAACATAAAGTTGAGCATTTTAGCCAGTTTTCAAGGAACAATTCAGGGACATCAAGTACATTCACATCACTGTGCAGGCATTCCCACCAACCATCTCCAGAACTTTCTCATCTCCCCACAGAGAAACACTGAGCCTATTCAACTCGAATCCCCCCTCCTCCAACCCTGGCAGCCCCCCTTGTACTCTGTCTCTATGAACTTGACCATTCTACCTTCCTCAGCTAAGTGGATTCAGTACTTGTCTTTTTGTGACTGGCTTGTTTCACTTAGCATGATGTCCTCGGGGTTCGTCCATGCTGTAGCATGAGTCAGAATAGCCTTCTTTTTTTAAGGCTAAGTAATTTCCCATTGTCTGTAGAGAATACAATTTGCTATCCATTCATCTGTTGATGGATACTTGGGAGTCCCTTCATTTTTCTTTCTTTTTTTTAAATTTTCTTTTTTTCTTTTTTCTTTTGTATTTCTCTGAAGTTGGAAACGGGGAGGCAGTCAGACAGACTCCCGCATGCGCCCAACCGGGATCCACCCGGCATGCCCACCAGGGGGCGATGCTCTGCCCATCTGGGGCAGTGCTCTGCCGTAATCAGAGCCACTCTAGCACCTGAGGCAGAGGCCACGGAGCCATCCTCAGTGCCTGGGCAAACTTTGCTCCAATGGAGCCTCGGCTGCAGGAGGGGAAGAGAGAGACAGAGAGGAAGGAGGGGGTGGGGGTGGAGAAGCAGATGGGCACTTCTCCTGTGTGCCCTGGCCGGGAATCGAACCCGGGACTCCTGCATGCCAGGCCGACGCTCTACCACTGAGCCAACGGCCAGGGCCTCCCTTCATTTTTCAAATCAACCCCACTGGCAGCCTTGTCTCCAGAGACCGTCGGTGGCCAGAGCAGAGTCCTTCGGGCTGGGCTTGCTGTCTCTGCCCTGGGCTGCCCGGAAGCTCTTCTCTGACCTAGAGCCCTCTTTGGGGGCACAACCTGGAGACTGCTGGCCTAGAAAATGGGACAGCCTGGGAACGCACATCAGAGCTGCTCTAAAGATCTCCGTGTGCCTGGTTTGGGGACCAGAGAGACGGACACAGCGAGGCCCTGGGACAGCTCCGGCGCACGGGCCAGGGCCCCTTCCCACCACCTCCGAGTCTGCGAGTCTTTGCTGGGCGCCCTTCCCCAGGGCTACCTCGCACTGCGGATTCTCCTGTTCACACGTTCAAATGCCCGCATCGCCTGATTACTCTCCATCTTTGCTGTGAGTTCCGCAGGGGGGAAGGACCCCACATTCCTTAATGTGCTCCCACGCCGGGCACAGGGATGGACACTCAACACATACTGTTGGCCATGTTAACAAGTGAATTAAAACAACCCAGAGCAACAGAAACCCCAGCCACAGGAAAACACCGCAGTCCCTCGCCCCACATCTAAATTAAATGTAGCAGCTCAGGGGAACTTGCAGCCGGGCTCCCTCTTCAGGCCACTTGTGAACTGCAGGGTGAATGGGCTCTCACGATGGAATGAAAGGAGCACTTGGAAAGCAAAATGAAACGGTTACCCTTTCTCCACTCCCAGGTTGCTAACATCACCTGGCGACCTCACCTGGCCACGCTTGAAGAGTGGCCGAAAATATCTGACTGATAAATATTCAGTGCCGACAGGGGACGCTTATTTCTCTCCCCAGTCGTCCCCTCCCCTTTCCCCCCTCCCCGATTCTCTGAGAACATTTGCTTATTGAGATAAAGGTCTCTCAGGGGCGAAGGGGCATGCACACACACACACACACACACACACACACACACACCCGCACACACTTCTGGAGAGCTCAGAGACTCGGGCATGCCCAGTCAGCATTGGCCTGATATTGTCACCTCCGTGCCAGTCTGCTTCCTTTGCAAGTTTTAGCATTTGCACCCGGTACTCTTTTCCCTTTAGTTGAGGATGTGTGTATGTGTGTGTGTGTATCTGTATTTAAAATTGATGGCACTTCTCTCTGAGAGAGGCATTCCAGGACATCTACTCAGCAGGGACCAGGGCAAAAAATAGATGCAATTAGGCCAGGCGCTCTGCTACAGGCCGAGGCAACACCGGAAGCTTTGGAGCCTTATTTAAGCATCGGGCTGGGTGGGCAAAGCTCTGCAGAGCTGGGAGCCTGGGGACCTTGCTGGAGCCTGGGCCTTGGTCCCTCTTGCGAAGAGCCTATGTCAAGATGGTGGCATGAGCACCTGTGAGCTCACGGAGGCAGCCTCTCGCTAGCCCTGGCAGGCCCCTTCTGTGATGAATTTGTTTTGGACCCTGGTTTGCTTGCTTGAGGTCTAGGAGCTGCTCAATTGACCCTTTGCAATGATGGCCGTGGAGAGTTGGGATTTTGACTCACAGCCCAACTCACTGGTGAGCGTCCTGCTCTGGCCGCCCTCCCGGCTCAGTGCCTGGCATCTCAGCTGTCCACTAGCCACCTGCAGACTGGCTTTCTTGACCCTCATTTGCTGCATCCCTTGGGGCATGGTGCACTGGCCCCCTGCCCCACCCCACTGCCCTCTCTGGAGACAGTTCTTTTAATTCAGTATGCACTTTGTCAGTGCAATGATTGACAGTGGAACTAACCCAGGCTTTCCCATTCTGTTAGCAGCCAAGGTTTTTGCTAAAGATCTCTGTCTTTCTTGCTTTTCAACCAGCTGCCACATAACATGGTTCTCTGTCCTTCCTTCTCATTTCCCTGCGGTCTCTTCCAAGCCTAGAAGAAGATGCCCAGTTGATCTCTCTTTGTGCCAACTGATCAGCATGTCCTGGGGGTCACTGTGTTGGGCACCTTCCTGGGCACAGGTGAGATGGAGCTGGAGGTGGAGAAGTCAGAAGGGTACCTGGAGGAGCTTCCAGCCTCAGAAGGAGGTCAGACATCCACAGTGGCAACTTATAATCCAATAAGGTAAGGCAAGAAGGGAGATGCGCACCTACTGCAGTGGAGGTCTCATCACAGAAGTGGAAAGGGCTTTTCAAAAAAGGTTTTGAAGGGCAAATAGGAGCCCAAAAGGTGGTTATGGCAGGGAAAGAATTTGAGCAGATGGGCTGGTGTGAACAAAGGCACGGGGTATGACAGGGTGTTGTGTGCCAGGCAGCAGGGGTGGGAGATGGCAGGGGGGAGTTGGGAAGCACAGCTCAGGCCTGGGGGGGGGTTGGTGAGGGTAGCGGAGAGGATGCATGGAGAAGGCTCAAGGCACCTTCTCCTGTTTCCCTCAGAGCACGCCTCTCGTTGACCTGTTTTATATGTTGGGTTCCATGTCAAAGTTTGTTCTCAAAACTGATTCCATAGCTAAAGATTTATTTTAAACTAGTGCCAGCCTTGTAGGGTTCTGAGCGCTTCCAAACCAATGAAATGTTACGACTGACTCTAAAGTCCTGCCCTTCAGGAGCTGCCTCAGTCCTCCTAGTGACCCGCCAGTCAGAAGTGGGAGGAAAGCCGCTGTTAACCCGAGGCTGTGGCCACACCGAGCGCGGCAGAGGACGGCAGGCCCCTCGGAGGCAGACGTCCCCTTTGCGTTAGATGGTTGTCGGGGCCTTTGGTTATGAGAGATGAGGCCTGATGGGGTTGTTCAGATGGGAGAATAGAACCTTAATGAAGTTTCACGCAGACCTTTGTTTGGCCTGATCTCCTGCTACCTCCACAGAGAGCTGACCAGGTGGGAGCAGGAGAGGCGGAGAGACACGCTGTCTCCAGGACGTGTGGCCTGGGCAGAGCCCTGGGCTGAGAAGGGCCCAGTGTGGAGTTCAAGGCTCTGTGTTCCTGCCTCGAAATTCTCAAGGACCCATGTTTTTGCACTGGGTCCTACAAATTATGTAACTAGTCCTGAAAAAAAAAAGAGGCTGCACCAGTGAATGGTAAGGGTGTAGAGACCAGATCTCCGAAAGAAAACCTCAGGCTTGCAGGTTCCCTGTGCGAACCTTCCTGCCTTGCCCGTTGTAAGCCACCAAATGCTGAAAACTTGCTTGCAAATTCTTGAAAATGTTGGCTCTTTACAGCTGATCGGAGCGGCTCCAGCACGTCTCTGGATGCAGGGCATGGGGCTTGGTAGAGAAAGAGGTTATGAAGCAGAACACCAATGAAATGGAAGGTGGGAGGGTGTGGAAAGAGGTCAGTGAAGGATCCTTGTTGCAGGAAAGACTGAGTGGCGTGAGGCAGGGATGTCTTCTCTTTGTTTATATGCTGCCTTCTCTTTCAATAGTAGAAGCCTCCTCTCAGTTACATCCAAACCTTCTGGACAGTCTGTTACATACACCAGCCCGTGTCAAGGGTTTGGGGATGAGGCCACAGCAGGTAGCATTCAGGTCTCTCAGACACTGTGGTTCTCTTTGGACTTGGTAGGACTGTGTTTCCCAGGTCCTGGAACTCAGGTGCAGTCATGTGACGTGCTTGTCCAACAAGATTTAAGCAAAGGCATCACATTCCTGTCCCCTGATGCGATGATGATGGTGGAACCCCAGCAGCCCAAGTCCCTGACTCCGAGTGAGAATACCGTGCGGCTGAGAAAGCAACCTTTGCTGTTTCAAGGTGCTAGGACATTGGGATTGTTTGTTACAGTGGCATAACCCTGGCTGATTCTGACAGGTACACCTGGTGACCCCTGGAGTAAAGGGCAGTGGAGACTGAGTGGACACGGCTGCTGTGGGGAGTGATGTGACCAGTCAGGGGAGTGGGCTCTGAGAGTGGGTGGTGGCAGGAGAACGGGAGCCCCAGGAATCCTCAGGAATAGTGGGGTGGGGACTGCGGGAAGCTGTTTGGCTTTTGAGGAGAGGTGAGCCGGGAGAGCCCGTGGCGCCCCGGTGAGAGTCGTTCCCTAACGTGCACCCTTTAATCAGCCTGGCTCTTCAGTGGGGGAGCGGTAACTTGCAAGGGAGCCCAGGCTCCAGTGCTGGAGGTGACCTCAGTAAGTCCCTTCCTTTATGACCTCAGTGTCTTCAGTCCCCTCCCAGCTCTGACCTACTAGGAGCCTGTCTTTGTCACAGGGCCACTCAGCACTCCCTGGCTTCTTGGTGCTTCCTGTGATCTGATGGTCAACTTCCTGGGCATGGGGCTCTGTTTCCTCTTCCGGGAGCCCATCCAAGTGGACAGGTGCCCTGCACCCTGCGAGATGTGTGCGCGCATGCCTGTGCCTTGTGGGATGTGTGTGTGCGAGAGACACAGAGACTACAGCCTGAAAGCTTTACCAGGCTGGCCTTTCAGAGTCTCCTTGAAAAAGATCTTTGCCCTGGAGGGTGATGCACTCAATTGGAGCCATTGCTCCAGATTCCCACAAACGGGCTTCCGCTGCCACGCGGGCAGACACACACACACACACACACACACACACACACACACACACGCTCTCACAACTGACCTGCTTCATGCTCCCAGCACCAGAGGGGCTGGATCCACCTTGCACACACCCTCCACTGTCCTCCGGACCCCTGAATCCCTTTAAGGCCATATGCACATAAACCCAAACCCACATTGGCCATAAAATGACTCACTTCCTGACTTGGGTTCATACGAAGCTCTATTTTGGGGCTAATTGCAGTCTGTGCACTACAGTCAGACCTGAAGGGTAGACACTTTCATTTCTCTAGTGCCCACCACAGAGCCTGACGTCTACTCACTCAGGAAGCCCTTGCTGAGCACCTACTATGTGCCCGGCGTGAGTGCTAAAAGACACTGCCCTCAAGGAGTTCCCGCCATGCTTGGGGGATGCTGAGGGTGGGAACCCATGGGGGCAGGGCAGGGAGTCCTCAGGAGAGGGATTTTGAGCCGGGGAGGATGTCCCCAGGCTGGGACACATGCAGGTGATGAGGCATTTCACACAGGAGTGTCAGTGTGTCCAAAGGCGGAGAGGACCACAGGGCACCGCAGGAACCTGGGTGAGGGGGGAGGAGCTTGGGGAAGAGGGTGGGGCAGTGCTCAGGGGCCTGAGGCATAGAGTGAATGAGTGACACCTAGGCACCCTGATTATGAACCGATGACCTAGAACTGAGGTCAGACCTTCAGTCCCTCACAGGGGGCTCAGCTTGGACTCAGCGGCATGTGCTGGGCTGGGGTGGATCCTGAGGTTGTCTTCAGGAAAGGACTGGTCTGAGGATGAACCAGATGGTCTAGAGCAGGGGTCTCAAACTCGCGGCCCGCCGAACAATTTTGTGCGGCCCGCAGACTAATCCACGAAGTTCAAAATATTTTGGATAAAATTAAGTAAGCCTAGGGGCCTACTTGTATTTTTCATTTCTCTAGCATCCTAGCTAGATATTAGCTTAGTTAACAGCAGTTATGATGCGAACTAGTTTCTGGTCGTTTTGTGACACTGAGTAAACTGCATGTACAATTGTGCTTGTTGTACTGATTTTTTTTTTGTTTTCAACTGCAGTGAGAAAAGTGTTGCGTAACAGTTGCCTTTTGTAGACCTAGTGCGGCCCGCCTAACGGCTGTGATCTTGCTCTGCGGCCCACATGCTGAGTTGAGTTTGAGACCCCTGCTCTAGAGACTGAACAGCTCCCATTCCCAGAGCCACAGGAGAGGCTCTGAACAGAGTACAGACTGGTGAGCAGATGGACGGACCTGGGTTCCAGTCCCGGCTCTGCCACCTCCAGCTCTGTGGGCTTGGACAGGTAACTGGAGCTCTTTGGGCCTGGTTCCCATGTGGAATGTGGGGATGGTCGTGGGGGCTAAGGGAGCATGTCTGCAGGTGCCTGGTGGGGGCCAGAGGAGGTGGGTTGTTGAAGCTGGAGCCCCAAGTTGATGTTACTGTTTGTTCTGCATGACTGTGTGGGGCTAGCAACTTCAGAGAGTGCCTGCAACATTAGGTGGCAACTCAGCAGGGGCTCGTGGCCACCCCAGTCTAGGCACTGAATGGATCACAGTGTAGAGATCAGGGTAGGTAGAGATGGAAGTTGGGCGGTAACCGTCTGCCATGGGTTGGGACGTTGGGCCACAGGAAGGGGAAATTAACCTCCCCGTCTCCGGCCAGGGCCTCATGTGTTCACCTTGCATCGTACCCTGCAAATTATGTAGCCAGCCCTGATTGCAGCATTCTGTGTTTTTGTTTCTCCCCCTCAGCTCAGAGTCCACAGTCCTCCTATGACGTGGCCAGATGGTTCTGAGCGTGGTGGTGAGATGAGGGGGTGAGAGGTGATCAGATCCTTGTCGGGGGTGGACAGCTGGCGAAGGGCATCGAAGGGGCTGAGAGCCAGCCTCCTGAGCTTTAATGAAACGGGAAGCACCTGGGATGTTGTTAAAGGGCAGATTCTCACTCACCTGAGAGTCTGCATTTCTAATGAGCTGCTGCTTCACGGACCACACTTGGAGGACTGAAGTTCCAGAAGGCTTATCCTAGTAACCACTGCCTGGTCATGAGCTCTTATCATGACAGGCAGAGGGAAGGAACTGCTTGGACTTGAGCCACGAGCCACACTCTAATGACCTACCTGGGACCCTGAGCCCCACAAAGTCTTGGGCTGATAATGCGGAAGGCTTAGTCAATGTGCTTGTTGTCATAGAAACTAGGAATCTGCCCATAAATTATCTCACTCAGTCCTCACAGCTTTGAGGGTTAGGCATAAAAAGCCCACGAGAAGGGGAGGCACAGAGAGGCTGGGCATTGGGGGATTTGCTCCAGGTTGTGGTTTTAGGTGGCAGAGGTGGGATCTGAACCCAGATCTGACCACAGGGCCTCCCCACTCTGCCAGTATCACTGACTTTAGGTTTGGAGGCTGGCACAGCAGTGGCTGGGAGTTGTCCCCTGCCCTGTCCTGTGCCCCCTGATCCTGAGGGACCTAGAGTGGCAGGTGGAGGGGCCGGGCCCCTGGTGGGAAGTCACCTCTGCCTTCAGCCGCTCGATCTCGATCTCCCCGTCCTCGATCTGCTGCCGCAGCTGCTTGGCCACCGTCTTCTCCGTCTCCACAATCTGTAGCAGGTGCAGGTACTTCTGCATCAGTGCTTCGTGCTCAGTGGCCAGCGTCCGGTAGCTGCGGACCGACAGACATGGTGGGCGAGACACAGCAGGCTTGCCCCTGAGGTCTAACCGGAGTGGGGCTCATCACACACTGCACTTGGGAGGGGGTCTTGACCCCCAGATCCGGTGCACGGGCCTCCACCTGACTGCTGCCACTGGTCACCCAACCCCTTCCCCCCTCTCATCTCATACTCTGACCTCTGGCCCCTTGCACTGGCCCTGTCTCCCTGCTCCGTCCCACACATCTCTGGGCCTTTGCACAGGATGATCTTCTGTCAGAAGCATCCTCCTCCATCCCTCTTTCCCTGGGCCAGCTCTGTCCTCTTTCCTAGGCTAGCTTTGATTTCCATCTGAAATGCTATCTCCAAGAAGCCTTCCTTGCCCCTTACCCCAGACTGGGTGGGGTGTTCTAGAAATACCCTAGGCTGCTATTACCATAGCATTGGCCAGGCTGATTTTTTTGTGTGTGGGGGTCCAATTATTTCTGTCCTGATTATCAGAATGTATAACAAATTAGAATTCTATAATGCTTCAAAGCCCCATCGCATAAATAATTTCACACCTGACCAGGCGGTGGCGCAGTGGATAGAGCGTTGGGACTGGGATGCAGAGACCCAGGTTCGAGACCCCAAGGTTGCCAGCCTGAGCGTGGGCTCATCTGGTTTGAGCAAAGCTCACCAGCTTGGACCCAAGGTCACTGGCTCGAGCAAGGGATTACTCAGTCTGCTGAAGGCCCATGGTCAAGGCACATATGAGAAAGCAATCAATGAACAACTAAGATGTTGCAACAAAAAACTGATGATTGATGCATCTCTCTCTGTTCCTGTCTGTCTGTTTCTATCTATCCCTCTCTCTGACTCACTCTCTGTCTCTGTAAAAAAAAATGTTTACTACTTAAATAATTTCACTTGGTTCTCAAAACAATCCTGCTACTGGTCCTAGTGTCGTACTGGGGAATCTGAAGGCCAACTGCTGACCCTGAATCTGGTTCTCCCCACTTGATTCCATATTCCTCAATGCCAGCAGTTTCCACTCCAGGCCATAGCTCTGGTCATGTTATCACCCTGGTGTCAAACCTGTGATGGTCCCCACTGTACACAGAAGAGAGACCAAACATCTCAGTTGGGTATTCAAGACTAGTTGTGACCTGGTTCTAGTGTGTCCAACCTCATGTACCTTCTGACATCCAAATTTTGTCTCTGTGTTATTCTTGAAATTCTCTTTCCTATATCAGTACCTTTATTTAAGGCTTTTGGGAGCAAAATTAAGGGGTAAAGTGCTCATATCCCAACTCATTAAATCTGGCTCCATCCCCCGTACTCAGGTCAAATGTGACCCTATTTCCAGCCTCCCCAGATTCTCCCATTTCCCTGCAGATGGCAGTAATGAGTGTCTCCCATGGTTCTCTACTCTTAACCAGCCTCCATGCTCCAGAGCAGGGGTCGGGAAACTTTCTGGCTGAGAGAGCCATGAACGCCACATATTTTAAAATGTAATTCCGTGAGAGCCATACAACCACCCATGTACCTTATGCATTATCCAATAAAAATCTGGTGTTGTCCCAGAGGACAGCTGTGATTGGCTCCAATCACCCGCAACCATGAACATGAGTGGTAGGAAATGAATGGATTGTAATACATGAGAATGTTTTATATTTTTAACATTATTATTTTTATTAAAGATTTGTCTGGGAGCCAGATGTGGCCATCAAAAGAGCCCCAGGTTTCCGACCCCTGCTCCAGAGCTATTTGCCCACATGTCTTATGTCTTCCTGACTGGACTGGGGCAGTACCTGTGCTGCACCCATCCACGTCTGCCCAGTGCCACAGTCACTACCTGACTCTGTAGGCTCATGTCTGATAACCTGGTCTCCATAGAGGACCAGCATGGAGATGGCCTGACCTCAGAGCCAAGGTCAGTGCTATGGCCATAATAAAGGGTTTCTGGTGAACTGGCTGGATCCAAAGATCAAGTAAGGGCCCTGGAATTGATCCATCCATCCATCATCCATCCACACATAGTTTCTTAATTCTTTTCTTTCTTTTTTTTTAGTGTGTGTGTGTGTGAGCGAGAGAGAGAGACAGAGAGACAGACAGGCAGGATGGAAGAGAGATGAGAAGCATCAACTCATAGTTGTGGCACCTTAGTTGTTCATTGATTGCTTTCTCATATGTGCCTTGACTAGGGGGCTCCAGCTGAGCCAGTGACCCCTTGCTCAAGCCAGTGACCATGGAGTCATGTCTATGATCCCATGCTCAAGCTGGGAACCTGGTACTCAAGTGATGAGGCCGCGCTCAAGCCAGATGAACCTGCACTCAAGCCAGCAATCTCAGGGTTTTGAACCTAGTTCCTCAGTGTCCCAGGCTGATGCTCTATCCACTGTGCCACCACCTGGTCAGGTGTCCACACATACTTTCAACACCCATCCATACAGCATTCATCGACCTTCCATTCATCTTCCATACAGAAACTCAACATCTACCCTTGCATCCATCTGCTATCCATTCATTCATCCGTGCATTCTTCCAACCCACCCACCTTTACTGAGCACCCAGGGCTTTATCAGGCCCTGGGGATGCAAAGAATTGCATTGGTCTCTGCTCCCATGAGCTTACATTTTACAGGGAGGTAGACACAGAAACACCAATATCCACAGAGCCAGAAAGCTCTGCTCAGAGGGCTGAGTCTGGGTGTCTCTGCCCCCAACAGTCGTCAGCGCTGCCAGGAGATTGTTAGCTTTGGAGGCACAGCCTGGCCACGAGCCCATTGTTTTCTGAGGACCCCTAAAGACTCAATTCAGCTCAGAACCTCTATTCTCCTTCTGCTTTCCTGCCAGAGCCCAGTGAGTCTTCCTCACGAGAGGGGCACATGCTGCAGGGAGTGAAGGGAACAGCAGGGCTACAATCCCTGTGTCCAAAGCTCAGAGAACTATAGTGGATTTCAGTCTCCAGATGAGAAAACAGAGGCCCAGAGGGAACATAGGACTGGTTCATGGTCATGCAGCAAATTGGTGGCTGCATCTGGGTTAGAACCCTGGCAGCCTTAGACTGTGGTATTCATAAATCCCTCCATTCAATCAAATGGTGCTTGGCTCCCCTAATAGATAAAAAGGACCTAGCCTAGTTGAGGCAGCTGGGAGGCTGCAATGCTGCTCTTCACAGCCTCTCACTCCCTGTGGTACCCAGGGGGGCATGGACCCTGAGCTCCCGGGCTCTGAGGGAGACCCCTCCTCTCCTCCGCTGCCATACCCCCTCTTCCCCAGGTGCAGGTTTGCCAGATAGGGCCCTTGGGTTCAGTCTCTTCTGCCTGGACTGTGGGGCTGGGGGAGACATACCTGGCATGAGCGATGGCCGCCACCCACTCGTCACAGTCCTTCGCATCCTCTGTCCTCAGCTCCAAGGCTTTCTGGTTCTCATGGCTGAAGTTAACTGTGAAATAATGCTGCACCGAGAAGGGATCTCCGATTACCGGGGTGGCCACAGAACCAGTAGTGCCTGTCAGTCCAGCTGTTCGTAAAAACGCTTGTTGCCACATCAGCTGGGTACAGATTGCCAATCTGTGATTGTCGAGACGCCGTTCACATTAGCATGCTCAGACCCTTGATGAAGGCAGGCTTTGTGCAATGGAACAGAACCTGTGCTTAGGGTATTGTCAGAATGCACAAAGCCCCATTTCCCAAAAGCCAGTTTCCACCATCAGGTGTGCTAGAAGGAAGGCGGGGAAAACTCACAGGAGGGCATCCCTTAGGGAGCTGGGTACCAGTTCAGCACAGCATGCATCTCATTCACTCCTAAAGATTTAATAAGCACTCTTCCAAGTCCTGGGGTCTGTCAGAGCAAGGAAGAGACAGACACAAACCCAGGAGAGCCCCCTGGAAGCCACCTCTGTGTTGGTACAGGTGACTGACTGTAGAGCTGGTCACCTGCTGGGCCTGTCCCCTCAGCTCCCAGGGAGCAGAGGAGCCCACAGTAGGCACACACCTGTAATGTGTCATGTGTGTTAACACACGTGAGGCTCTTAGAACAGTGCCAGAAGCCAAGGAAGGGAGCACTGGTTGCTGTAATTACTGGGGTGCAGTGACCCTCAGTGTGAGGGAGGTGAAGAGCTTCCTAGAGGATGGGCATTGGTCCAGGTTTGGGGTGGGAGGGGTCACTATAGCGGGAATAGGGGTGCCAGGACCAGGCTGGGCAGGAGGGTGAACTGAGTGGAAGGACATGTGGGAGGAGAGAGCCAGAAGGACAATTCCCAGGCTTCTGGCTTGAGCACCTAGTTTTTGGGGGGGTGTCATAGACTAGGGGGCATTGTCAGGATAAAGGGTTGGGGGCGGGGATCGGCTTGCAGACATGCATGCCTGTGGGTTCTGTCTCTCCGGGCTGCAGAATGGGGCTGAGGGGCCAGACTCCGGTGGAGAGGGCGCTGGGAGAGTCGTCAGTGTGACAAGTGGACAGGTAGCATGCTGGGGGCAGTCTGCCGAGGTCCTGGGTCTGGTCCTAGAGAAACCAGAGGACACAGGAAGGCAGTGGGTGGCAGGGCAGGACCCTCCAGCCTGCTCATGTAGAAGAAGTGAAGTCATGGTGGAGCCCCACGTCCGAGAGGGCACAGCCCTCATCCCTCGGCCCCTGGGTGTCTGGGCGGTGGGAAGCCGCAGTGCAAGGTGGGGGCGCGTAAACTATTTTTAGCTTCTGCTGACATTTACTGTATTTCTGTTAATTGTCAGTCTGGGTGGCAGCCAGGGTGTGTGTGTATGTGTGTGAGTGTGTGTGAGTGTGTGTGTGTGTGTGTGGGTTGTTGCAGTCAATGTCTCTCACTTGTTTCCTAGGAAACAGATAACTGGGGCTATAGAATGAAATGTCAGCCTCTGCCTCGAATAACTGAATTCGGGAGGCTCTGATGGGCACTCCTCCCCCTCGAGACGAAGCAGGTGGAAAACAGAGTCACCAGTGGGTCCCCATCTCTTGAGAGATGATGGATGTATGCAGGCTCATCTCCCATGATCTTGTTTATTCCCCAACTGGAAGAGGTACTATTATCTATTTTACAGTGAAAGAACCTGAGGATCAGAGAAGTTGAGCCACTTGCTTAAGGCCACATAGCTAGAAGGTAGAGGAGCCAGGATAATAAACCTTAGCTGGACACCAACTGTCTGGTCAGGCCCTGGACTTAGCACTGGGATGTGAAGAGGAAGGCGCCTCTGGGCAGGTGAGACTCAGGGGTCTTAACTCAGAAATAAGGTTCTTTGAGCGCCACCAGGCTGGGTTCCCAGGGCAGGAGTGGGCTCCCTGTAACTAGACTCGGGGAGGGGCAAGGGCGAGGCTGTGTGATGGTTCCTGTCCAGGCCTTGGAGACTCAGGTGCACATTTCCTCCTTGAGTTCCATTAACAACCACCACAATGATTCCAAGAGTCCTCTCTTTTGCTTAAACTGCTTTGAATGGGCTCCCGTTCCTTCAGATAAATTATTCCCAACCAGGAAATACCACAAGCCTGGAACTGAGCCCTTGGCCTGGGCGCGGGAGCCTCTTTTGCTGAACAGGTGGCTGAAGGCATTCATCACCACAACACAGGAGCCGGCTTATTAGTTAATAGCAAAAGCCACAAGCAGGTGACACTGAATTGGCCTCTCTGGCATGGGTGGTGATGGTGGCCAGCAGAAGTGAGGACACTGGATCTTCATGAACCACACCTATGACTCTTCAGGGAGAGCGGGAGGCCCACTCCCATCGTGAAGGCACTGAGCAGTCCTGCAGCGGAGCAGCCCTTTCCGGAACTCAGTTCACCAGGGAGCCCTTTAGATCTCATTGTTTGGAAGATCTATCAACATTCCTTCAGACCAGGGTAACAGGGAATCCCCTTTGGGAGCTGGGTTCAAATTTATTATTTTTTGAATTTTGGGCCTCCCACATGTCTCTTCACAAAATGGGGAGGATAATGCCCACCTCACAGGGTCGTTTAAAACAGCGAATGTTGTGAAGGCTCTTGGTTCACAAAAGTGCTTAAGAGCGGTCTGTAAACCGGTGAAATCATTGGCAAGATCCAGGTGATGGGTCTGGTCAGCCTATCAGGGGCAGCAGAACCTGTGAGTATTTGAAAATCGGGTCTTTGCCGATGTAATCAAGTCAAGATGAAGTCATACTGGATTAACAAGAGGAGGGACAATTTGACACAGATACAAAGGAGGAAGCCACATGAACAGGGAGGCAGACACGAAAGAGACTTGTCTGTGGGTCACGTGATGCCTAGGGTCCTAGGATCGCCACAAGGTCAGGAGCGAGAAGAGGCAGGAAAAGCTCTCCTCCAGAGCTTCAGGGGGAGCACGGCCCTGCCGACATCTTGACATCAGACATCTGGCCTCTAGAACTGTGAGTAAATTTCTGTTGTTTTTAACTGGAAAACCAACCCCCCCACAGATGCAGCTATGTACACATGCGCGCACACGATCCAGCCACTACTGTGAAGGGGAGCCATGGGAGATGCTTATGAACTGAGAGGGGACAGTTGTGCTTAGATCAAAGGATTCTTTAGAATCAGCAGTTTCTGGCCTTTGCATCAACTTCCTCTCTGGTTTCTTTCTCACCCCTGATGTCCACTGGCCACCAAGTTCTGTGCTTATTTTTATGTCTGGATTCTGCTTTCCCTTGTCCTCGGTGCCACTCCCTGTCAAAGCTTCTGAATCTCCCACCTGGACAGTGAAACTGCCCCCTGGTTTCGTCCTCTCTGCTTAGTCCAGCTTGGCAAGAATCCAAACCCATTGGGCTTCTGCTCATGGCTCCTCCAAAGGGAGGGTGGGCTGGGTCAGCTGAGGGGTGGATGCTATCACTAGTGTGGTTAACCCCACACCTTAGTAGGTCCCACTCTGGTGCCCTGGTCAGTTAGGGCCAGCTTCTCCCCCACTGGGTGCTGTCTCTTCCCTCCTGGTCACCTTTGGGACTATGGTCCAAGCTGGCACTGTGCCCCAGCCAGCCCTCTCTACCATTGATAGATGCCGCCTGATTCCCCAGTGCACAGGCGCCATGCTAGAGAGCGCCCGAGGGGGCCTCAGCCGTGCGCACCCGCAGAGACCCAGGTCTGGAATCCGTCTCTTCCCCACTCTTCCCTTGATGAGGGCCATCCATGCAGACTCCTCCTCACATCCTCCTGAACACCCCAGGTCCCCTTTCCTCCTGTCACCGATAGGGTCCCAGGGAAGCCATTCTGTTTCCCGGCCCTTGTAGGGAGAGGTCTCACCCTGGCCCTGGCCCAGTCGCCCCAGAACTGTCACCCGTCCTCTCTCTCTGCTTCTACAGAACGTGCTCCTTGGCTGTGGCTCCCCTGGAGCCTGGCACCCAGTGGGGCCTCACTGGGTACAGTCTTTCCTAGATGGGCCTGCTCGATGGAAGAGCTGGTCTCTGCTGACTCCACTGGTGCTCCCGCACCAATCCAGAGAGGCCTGACCCACCTGCCCTCCCCCCAGAATCCCCGACCTGATGTGGCTACACAGGGGGGTTGGACCCCACTTCATGACCCTCTCCCCCCGGTTGGCTTCATTCCATCTGACCTCTGGCTCTGAGTTCTCCAGTCTGAGACCTTGCAAGACTCTGTCCCCAAGCTGAGTGCCTGTTTCAGGCCCCTGTCCAGCTCCCAGTCTCCCATGGCATCGGAGCCACAGGCCGCTCTGGCCTGCCGCCCAGCCCAGCGCTGTGTTCTGCCGGGACCGACCTGCTGGACACCTTGCACTCTCTCACGAAGCCGAAGGAGGTGAGAGGGGCAACCGCAATGTCAGAACCGAAAGCCTGGGAGAAGCCCTGGCCCTCAGGGTCACAGCCCGGGGCCTGTGTCATGCAGCCCTCCAGGCTGTGAATGATCTTGGTTTGTTTGTTTTTGTTTTTTGTTTTTTTAATGTTTGTTTCATTGATTTTTAGAGTGGGGAAGAGAAGAGAGCAGGGAAGAGACAGGAGTATCTGTTCTTCTATGTGCCCTGACCGGGGATCAAACCGGCAACCTGTGCGCTTTGGGACGATGCTCTAACCAGCTGAGCTACCTGGCCAGCCCATGGTCTTAGTTTGAATGTACACCACTGCAGACCAGAGATGTCACACTTGGCTGGTCCTGCATGTACATCTTTCAATCTGTCATTGCAACTCACAAGCCTGCCTGGCACCTCCCCACTGCCACCTCTCTGGATGTTTGCTGCATGAACTCACCTGGACACATCCGCCCTTCAACTTCTGTTTGTAAAAAACAAAAGACGTCATTCATTTGCCCTGCTGAAATAATTAATTTGGAAAGGCTTTTTATTTTAAGGTCTGAGCTAGATTTTCCAATTTGAAAAACATAGAAGCTCAACTAGGAAGTATCTTTTTTTTGAAAATAATTATCTCACTTTTCAGGGGAAAGAGGTTGCATTAGCTTTGCTGGATTAATAAGATCTAGTCTTTGATGTATACCTTGCCAAATTTAACAACTGGCCTGGATGTCCACTGGCTTCAATGACCTAGAACTGGTTTCCAGTTCTGACTCTGACATTACTAGCAGTGAGAACTCAGGGCCTGGAAGAGACAGACACCGAGGTTATCTGTTGAGAGATGGACTTCATCTATCTGAGCATCATCCGCCTGTCTTCCTACATCCCATGGCAACGGCAGGGTTACTGCGGTGGCGGCAGGACTTGCTCAGCGTGGAAAGAACTTTGTAGGCAGATGTTTGAAAAAGGTGTTTATCTGGGTGGTGGCTGGATAGGGAGGTATGGACACAGCAGTTGGTTCTTTTATGAGATGAGAACTGGACGTTCCCCGCCACTGCCCACTAAGCTCAGGGTGTGACATGATTGTCACTGCAGCATAACCCAGCTCATCCCAGGCAGTACACTGGTTAGGAGGCCAGCACCTAAGTCCAAATGAGAGGAAGGTAGGAACATAGTGGGTGGCTCTGAGATCGACTTAGGAGGTCAGACTAACAGAGCTGGTGATGGTGTGGCCACCAGGGATGAAGAAGGCTGCCACAGCAATCCTTTTTTCTTCTTGTAGGGGCGCCTTGCTCAGATATTTTTCAGAAATCCACGGGTTCTTTATGTTAAGATGTACCATTTGGCCTTGGCTGGTTGGCTCAGTGGTAGAGCGTTGGCCCAGTGTGTGGATGTCCCAGGTTTGATTCCCGGTCAGGTCACATAGAAGTGACCATCTGCTTCTCCACCCCTACTCCTTCTCTTTTCCTTTCTCTCTTCTCCTACAGCCATGGCTCAATTGGTTTGAGCGCATCAACCCAGGTGCTGAGAATGGCTCTGTGAAGCCTCTGCTTCAGGTGCTAAAAATAGCTCAGTTGCGAGCATGGCCCCAGATGGGCAGAGTATCAGTCCTAGGTGGGGGTTGGTGGGTAGATCCCAGTTGGGGCAGGAATGGTGTTGACTTGCTTCAAACCTGCCAGAGGCCTAGGTGACCCATTGCTTCCCCAAGGAAGACCTGGTCATAAAGATGAGAGCTGACTCTGTAACAGCTACAGTTTATTGGTAAGACCTACTGTGTGATGCTAGGACTTAACAAACAGCTCCTAGTTTACTACTCTGCATAGGGCTTGCAGGCAGGCTCTATTACAGTTTCCATCTCACAGATGGGGAACATAAGGTTCAGAGAGCGTGCAGACCTTCCTAAGACCGAAGAATGGCAGAACCAGAATCCAAAACTAGTCTGTGTGGCTGGAAACCCATGGTTTTCCCCTCACGTTATTTCATCGTCAGAGACGGAGTCGGTAACTGCTCAGTGAATGAGCTGGGGGTAGAGGCTGTGCACCTGAGGGGCTGTACGGCCCTCTCTGAGTGGGGAACAGGCAGCGGGAGGGTCTAAGGCTCCAGCTGCTCCCTGCACGACAGACGCCTTCACAGCAGCGTCTGGGTGTTGGCAGTGTCCTGGGCTCCTGCCAAGTTCACGTATCACCAGCACTCCTGCATCAACACTGGGGGCCGCGCCTGTTCTTGGCTGCCTGCACATGGGCACCAGCTCCAGGCTCCCGCGGAGTCCAGGGAATGGGGCCGTGGGGAGTGGATGTCTGCCTTGGTGAGTTTCCCCCAATGCTCACGGGACCCAAGCAGCAACAAAAGCTACTTCACAAAAGTCACCTGATGGTGATATATTTTCACTGCTGCTACTTGTGTTTGTTTTTCTCCCTCCACTTATCTTGGCAGAGGACAGTAAGCTCACGAATTACCTCCCCCCCCACCCCCAGCCCACATCTTTAGGTGACTGGCAGCCAGAAAGCTCAGGCTTTAGAGTCCAGCAGACCAGTGTTCACATTCAGGCTTTGCGGTGTACACTCTCTGTAACCCTGAACAAGTGACTTAACATCTCCAGCCCTCAGTTCTGTCATCTCGAAAATGAGTCAGCAGTGATACCCTCACAGGGCTGTTGGGGTACTGAAGGGAGGCCTTATGTAAAACATGCCTTCTGGTGCCAGGCACAGTAGGTGCTCAATAAATTGAATTGACCGTGACTAGGTATTTTCCGTGTGGTTTTTTGAAGGGCTCTGCTACAAGACATACACATCTAAACCCGCATTCATGGCCTGTCAGAGCTGAAGGGCGCGTCGCAGTGAGTTTTGGCGGAGGTCAAAGTTTTTAACGCGTTAATAAAGAAGAAATCTCATGTGTACAGCAGCAGTTAAAAGTGGGCTGCTCTGCCTGACGGGCGTCAGCCTCTCAGCACGTGCTGCCCACACGACCCGTGAGAGAGGAAAGCCTTTTCCGCCCTCAGGCGGCCCGGCTTTGAGCTCTCGAGGTCCTGCGAGAGGATGGACCTCATCCCCATGACTGCTCAGCGTCTCCTCACACAGGGCGGGTGCCCTTGGCCCTCCGAGGCCTCTGCTCCTCACGGGGCACCGAGTCACCTCCATGGAGCCCGCATGCCGCCTGTTCTCCTGGCCCCGGGCACCCACACCCGGATGAGGATCCCAGCGCCTGTTCTCCTGGCCCCGGGCACCCACACCCGGATGGGGATCTGAGCGCCTGTTCTCCTGGCCCCGGGCACCCACACCCGGATGGGGATCCGAGCGCCTGTTCTCCTGGCCCCGAGCACCCACACCCGGATGGGGATCCGAGCGCCTGTTCTCCTGGCCCCGGGCACCCACACCCGGATGGGGATCCGAGTGCCTGTTCTCCTGGCCCCGGGCACCCACACCCGGATGGGGATCCGAGCGCCTGTTCTCCTGGCCCCGGGCACCCACACCCGGGTGAGGATTCGAGCGCGGTGAGTGAGTGGAGGGAGGAAGGTGCTGGGAACACGGGGCTAAGGGGTGGGCCTCTGAGGGGAAGGTCTGCGGCGAGGGGCCATGGTCACACTGGCTGCGTGGAGGGGACCAGTGGCCACGGGAGCGGTGGGCGGGCGGGTGGTTGGGGGTCACCTTCCCCCTGAGAGTGACCCTGAGGCTCCCCCACCACTGGGAGCACTATGAACACAAGCTGAGGGCTTCCTTTGTGCTGGGCCCACAGGACCTGGCCCAGGTGTGGCCCTAGAGCCACTCAGGGGAGTCACCGGTGCTTCCGGGGCAGCGAGCTGGTATTTCCTTGTCCCACTGAAGGTGTAGGAGCCAAGCTGTGCGACCTCCCCTCAGTTCTGGAAATGTTTGGGGGTGAGGTGGGGAGCCGGGCACCCCACACAGTTAACCCTGGAGCCTCAGGCCTGCGGGGCTGGGCCAGGTCTGGTTCCCCAAAGCACCAGTGGCCACTGTCGGAGTTCCTGGAGCCACATGTATGCTGTGTCTGAGGGTGCCATATTTTTAATTGTTGTTTGTTTATTTTAGAGAGAGAGGAGGGAGGGGGGGGGAGAGAGAGAGAGAGAGAGAGAGAGGAACAGTGATCAATCAGTTCCTGTATGTGCCCTGACTGAGGACTGAACTGGCAACTTCTGTGCTTTGGGAAACACTCTAACCAGCTGAGCTGTCCGAGCCAGGGCTGAGGGTGTTGCTTTGAGCTCAGCCAGTCCCCCTGCATTGGGGTTTGCTTTTTTCTTATTGGCCGAGAGGCTGAATGTGCTGGAGCCGCAGGAGGGTGAGCTGACTGCGGGGTCAGAAAGCCAGAGTGCCTCTCGTTTCAACAACTGCCTTACAGGGTGGGGCCGACCCCCGTCTGTTAACCGGGCACACTCATGGCCTTAGGGCAGTTGTAGATCTGAATTCACGAGGGCTCGTCCTGTGTGCTGTGAGGACCAGGACCAGACTTCCTCTTGCTTCCGGGAAAGGCACCTCCAGGGTGGACAGTGGGTTCTGCAGGCCTCCACCCACACCAGTGCTGATGCGCCGGCTGAGGGACCTGTCTGTGTCCCTTCTGTCCAACGTGAATCAGGACCATCCTGGGGGCCACAGCGTGACTCTCCCTGGCTGGGGGTTGAGGGGAGTGCTGGGGTTGGTTTGGTTGGGTCCCCTGTGGGAAGCTGGGGCTGGAAGATTTTTTTCAGGGGGTTCAGATTGAGGGCAAGAAAAGACAGTTTGGGGTAACTCCATGCTAAAGCAGCATAAGGGTCACTAGGGGTCACCCTCTAGGGAAACTGAATCCAAATCTAAGTTCAGGGACTTATGCCTCCAGTGTGTGGCTATAGGGTCAGCACTGAGTAAGCAAGGCCCAGGCCAGGGCGGGGCCAGTGGGCGTGGAGCATGGCTGTGTCCGTCTAACTTCATGAGGCCTGGGGGACTCAGACCTGAGCTCCAGGGCTCTGCGGCTGGACCGTGTAGAGGCAGCCAGAAGAGAGTCTACCGTGCTGGGGTGGGTGTGGTGCGCTGTGCCTTCGTTTCCCAGCACCCTGCCTAGCTCACTGTTAGAGCAACTTCACAGTCTGAGGTTCTCATATTTAAGGGGACTGTGACAACCCAGCCTCCGAGGCCTATGGCAGAGTCACAGGGCCTGAACTGGAGCTTAGTCAGCCCTTAGAACATAAAATGCGAAATTAACATTCGATACACCAGCAAGTTCAGCTCAGGAAGCATTTCCTGTGCACCTACTATGTGCTTCAACCCTGATCCATTCCTGCCATGGAGTGGGAGGCTCCCAGCCAAGATTTGGTTTCTGTTCTTTCAAAAACTATCCTTAGCCCTTCTGGATAGAAGCTGCCTGCTTAGCCCTGGGTAACAACGACATCTCGGTAAAACTACATCTTTACCAGATACCGGCCAGTCCACTCAAACAGCCTCTTGGAGGCCTCCTAGTGTGGATGCTCAGCCACATGCTGGCAGGTTTTGAGTCAAGGCTTCCTTGGGGCCCAATGCAAGACAAACTTAGTCACAGAGTGGCTTGGAGTGCGGCTTCTGGCTGGGGCTCTGTGGGGGCCATGGGGTACCCTGGTCAAGGAGAAACATGGAGCAGCTACCTTCTAGGCTCATCCATTTCACACAAAGATTTAGAAAAAAAAGTTATAAATTTTTGTAGACACACAGGCTCTCCTGTTTTCCACATGTGCCAAACTCACTCTGGAGTCAAATGGAACATCTGTACAAATGTAGGACACAATGTGTCATTAATGGAAATCTGTATCTGAGCTGGGCCGTGCCAGACCTTCACCCACTACTCTCAACCCTGTTGTGTTCTCTCGCGCTGGGAGGGCCACTCAATGAACATGCTGAGCCTGGCTGGTGGCGGTCTGGGGAAAGGGCTTCGAATGTATGTGTGGACTAGCGATTGGTTTTGTACTCTTGTTCCTCCCATAATCCACTGCTAGCATGAATCAGTACCTGAGCCACAAGCTGATTGAGTTGGACTCAATGTAGGATCTCATTTTCAGGAATTCTTAGACACGGGATGAATTCTAGATCTGATTGTGCCACAGAGGAACTCTGTGATATTTAGTAACTCCTTTCTCCTCTCTGGTCTTCAGTCCCTCTCTGTGAAACGGGAAGGAGGGACTGTAAAGTCTCTCTGAAGTTCCTTCCAGCTTTAGTGTTTTGAGTTAGGCCTTGATTCTCTGTCCAGGTGGATATAGTCCAGATTTAACTAAGATGATATAGATTCAACGAAAATGTGTGGTGAGTATATGTTCACATACATTATTTAATTGTATTCAAACAAAACCCCAGGATGGTAGGTGTTATGATCACCACTTTGTGGATTACAAACAGAGGCTCAGAGAAGTTGAGTGTGTTAGCTGAGGTCACACAGACAGGAAGTTGCAAAGCTGAGATGCAGTCTCAGGCCTGCTTCTGGCTTCCAAGAGGCTGAGAACAGACACTATGAGTGTAAATAGCAAGTCAGCTTCCTCTAGCTCTCTCTCCCTGCCTGCCCAGGAACTCAGTTCTGGGCTCTGATGTAGGGGCTGAGGGTTGGAAGTGGCCCCTGCTAGGGCTGTAGGTGACTGGTAGAACCTACAGGTGGACTTTGGCTGGCAGGGGTTGTCAATGTTCTGGAAGGCTGGGACAGGCAGATTATCAACAGCAGAGAGCAGCGTCCCTGGCCTGGCCTAGGCCTGGCACTCCCAGGCGGGTCCTCCACACCAGTGGTTTTTATGTGGGTCCGCTGTCATCTTCATACAACATCAGGGTAGTTAACTCGATGGTAGACCCACACGAAATTTCTGGTGAACCAGAGATTAAAAACCACTGCTCTCGATCCCTGTGTGCTTTTTCAGCTGGAGGAGCTGCCTGCTCTTTGTTCTGCTTTGCCATCTTGGAGCCCCTACCTGCCATATGGTTTCTCATCCTCAAAAACCCACCTTCAAATATTCCTGTCCGTGTGCCCCAGCCCCACAGGCTGAGGGCAGGGAGAGAAGGGGTGTGCTGCAGACAGAGCTTGAAGCTGCCTTGACAATTACGGGGAACAACTTCAAGCAGTGTTTTTATTTCAGCCATGTCAGCCCCCTCCCACCACGCTACCCCCTAGTCTGCATCTAGCAATGGCTTTTGAGGTCACACTTTTTTCCTCAGAACTCTGAGGTAGCATCTACTCCTTGCATGACACTAGGCAAGCACTTTGCTCTCTCTGGGCCTCAGTGTCCTCATCTAGGTAATAACCAGCTGGTTGGGCCCCCATGAATCTTTCAGGCCCCTTCCACCAGTGATATTTCAGGATCCATTATCTTTCACTTCACCTTTCCAGAGGCAAGAGGACAGACCAGATGCCTTTGGAGAGGGCACGGAGCTTAAAAATTGCTCTCTCCCTGTCTGGTGGTTCCCACTCTACAGCTGCAGGTGCCCATCCCTCCTTCCACGCTGAAGGCATACCCTCAGCAGGCCAAGCCCTGGCACATCCAGGCCTGCCCCATCCAGGCCGCCTGGCCCTGCAGTGTGGCAGCTCTGAGGAAACCAGAATGCAGCGCTGCAGCCAGGACTGCAGCGCGGTGGCGGAGGTGCAGGGGGCGGGGGAGGAGAGAGACGCCCGCTTGTCCCGCCTGCCCGCAGCCTCCGCAGTAGCTCTAGCCCCGCGCATCAGTTGGGTGCTTGGAACCCCTTGGTTTGTTGCTGGGGCTTGGAACCGGCTGGGAGACCATCACTGTTCGATGGCACCCAACGCAACCTTGCGGGCAGCAGCCCCCAAACTTGGCAGAGCCATTGAAGGCTCCTCTTCACTATGAGCTTCGGTGAGGCAGGGGCAGAGGCGCTCGGACGCCTCCATCTCACCTTCCCCTGCCTCAGCATGGGGCATTACACTTCGCAGGTTTGGGTAGACAATTGGAGCTCTCCGGAGCCCAGGATTGGGAATGGGGGTGGGGAGTACCATTTTGGGCTGGATGTGGGTTCACATTCATCATTTCTGTCCGGCCCCCAGGCCCCATTTCCCTTCGCATTCGGCCTCACAGCCCCTGTCCCGCCTCCCACGGAGCTCAGGGATGAAGGGCAGCCGCAACCCGCACCTTCTCCCTGCCCGCAGACCCTGCTCCCTCTGCCCACCAGAGGGTTACCCACCCGCTCGGGTCAACCCTCTTCTGCGCTAAGGGCTCTGAGAGTACAGGGACCAAAGTTTGGGTCCTATCGGCCAGTCGAAGGCTCTGAGCCCCGGGGCGCTGAGAGATCAAATGCGGCGCTGGCCTCACCTGTTTCTCCAGCGGCTCCTTGGCTGACAGCGCAGGCTTGGGGGAGGGCGCACGGTCGCAGACGCAGCCCTCCAGCAGGTAGAGCCCTGAGGGCCGTGAGCTTGAGTCGCTTTCGAAGTAGAAGAGCAGGTTCTGCAGCAGCGCGAACCACTTGGTTTGCCATTTTGTGTTGTCCGAACTCCGCTTGCTCAGGTAGCCTTTGCGCGTGCCGTCCTTGCGCGCCAGCAGCCCCAGGGACGCGACGTGGCCATCGTTCAGCCGGATCCCTTTCTGCATGGTGCTCGGAGGCCAGCTAGACCCCACGCGCTTACATCTCCGCGCGTCCCCGGCAGCCCCCAGTCCGTGCGCGCTGCGCGCTGCCTCTCTCTGGCGCTCGCTTGCTCGCTCCTTCTCGCTCCCCCCAACCCCCAAATGTCTACACTCCGGGATCTGGCGCCGAGCCAAGGCTTCTGCAATCCAGATGTACCATTCCCCGCCAGAACCTCTTCTCCGCTCCACCGAGCCTGGGGGCCCAGGAGATGCCTCGCGACCCTGCCCCCCGGCACCTGGGAAACTGAGGGAGCGGGAAGCTGCGCCGCGCGCCGGCAAGGGGCAGGCGGAGTCATGTGACGCTGATCCCTCAAAGAGCCCGTTTCAGCAGCGCGGACAGGGACACACGCACGCAGCCTGCCAGGCGCAGAGCCACGCAAGCTGTACCTTGGCACTTCCTCTTTCTCCTGAACACACACGCACAAACACAAACCCTGCCCACCCGCCCGTGGTCTCCCCTCTCTCCTTTTGGGTGTTTTAAAAGCAAATCAGATCAATTTTCGTTAACCTAGTGAAACCCCAGGGGCTCGCTATCCCAGAGTTGGCATCTTTCGCCCCTTGGTGGGATGCAGTAGACCTGGGATGAAGTCCCAGTGGTCATATTCTCCACAGGCCCCCTCTTGATACTTTATTTTTCTAATCCGAAGTGGATGGAGGAAGGTGTATTTCAAAGAGTCTCCAGTCTTAATCTTTGCGTAATTGGCCAGGTAACATTCATTTCGGCAGCCAGCCGCACTTGCAGTGGCTTCCCCACCGACCAAAGGACAATATAGCGGGTGAGATGGGGGAGGGGACAGTGAGCGTTACATTATTTTGAGAGTTGCATAATTACCAGCCCCCTCCCCCCCAGCACTCTGAGGTCTGCCTGGCGAGCCACTGCTTGTAGTTTTCTGCAAATACCCCCCAAAGCCTGAGGGCGGGCTTCAAATCCAGGCGCTGGGGACCATGGGAGCCTTCAAATAGCTGCGCTGGCGCAATGATACCTTAATGATAGATTTTCCGTTCTTATTTTTAGCTCTCATTCGCCTACACACTTATACGGCATTTATCCGAGAACGTCACAGCGCCCGCATGCTGCACCGGGAGGGCGCGGGCTGCCGGCTGGCCGGGCGCTGGAGCGGGGAGCGCGCCCCGCCGTCTGCCGCAGAAGCAGCAGCTGCGCTCTCGGACAGGAGGGTACCTGGCTCACCCGCCTGTCTGTGGGGAGGATGGCTGTGCGCAGCCGGCTGGAGGAAGGAAGATGAGAGGGATAGACACCATCTTTCAGCACCCAACCTGCGGGCTTCTCTGCCCGGACACACACACACACACGCACACACTCACGCGCACACATGCACACATGCTCCCACGGGAGCGTCTGTTGTGCCCTGGGTAGGCCCGGGGAATCCACCGAAAGACTCCGCTGTGGAGGAATTTTAGCTGCCTTGTCCTGGGCACGATGGCTGGCGCAGATCTGCGTTTCTGGGGGCGGGGTGGGGGTGGGGGGCTGGGACATCCTGTGAGAGCGCTGACCCTGTGAACCTCAATCTCTTCTCTGGGTGCCTACACTCCAGGCTTAGAGATGCTCTCTAAGGATGCGGTGAAGCTTATCTTTCTTCACGAATAATGAAAACAGATGGTTAAACCTCTTCATTTAATCTTTATTTTCCCAGGAGAGCTCCTACACTGACCATTTTCATTCTCTTTTGTCCTCTTTACAGAAGCAAAAGTGATGTTTTTAATTCAGGCTCTTCAAAATGCTTTAGATCAATTAAGACAGTCAATCTCCACACACCCTATTGCAGGGTTCCCCAAACTACGGCCCGCGGGCCACATGCGGCCCCCTGAGGCCATTTATCCGGCCCCCACCTCACTTCTGGAAGGGGCACCTCTTTCATTGGTGGTCAGTGAGAGGAGGATAGTTCTCACTGAAATACTGATCAGTTTGTTGATTTAAATTTACTTATTCTTTATTTTAAATATTGTATTTATTCCCCCCCCCTTTTTTTTTACTTTAAAATAAGATATGTGCAGTGTGCATAGGGATTTGTTCATAGGTTTTTTTTTTATAGTCTGGCCCTCCAATGGTCTGAGGGACAGTGAACTGGCCCCCTGTGTAAAAAGTTTGGGGACCCCTGCCCTATTGGGTAGGTTCTCTTACCCTCCCCCCCCCCATCAGCTCCGTTGTACAGACAGGAGGGGAGAACCAGGTATGGAGAGGTTAAATGACTTGTTCAGAGACACTCAGCTAAGGAAGTGACAGAAGTGGGATTTGAACTGGGTCTGTCCTCAAGGTAGAACTGAGTGGGTGGTCCTTGGGTTGCAGAAGGATTTTATCCTAAAAGGGGGCAGGATCTCTCAGGTGGGTCAGACCCAAGGGTAAGGCCCCGATGGAGGCTGCTCTGACAGACACATGGCGCAGGACTTCTGAGCCTGGCTTGCAGGTTGTAGTCACCCAGGATGTTTCACAAGCACCCATAAAAGGCCATAGCAGGTTGTTCGCTTTCATGGGTGATTTTAATGTGCTGCAAAGTTAGAGACCTATCAATAAGCCATGAATCACCTGGGGCCTTGTTAAAATGCAGGTTCTCATTCTGGGGCAGGTTCTGAGAGTGTATTTTTAACAAGTGCCCAGGTGATGTGACCCTGATGGTCTGTAGCCCATACTTTACATGATTTAAGGCACTCTGGAGGTGGGAAGGTGGGATCCCTCCCAGGTGGGATCCCTCCCTCCCTTCCTCCCTCCCTTCCTTCCTTCCTTCCTTCCTTCCTTCCTTCCTTCCTTCCTTCCTTCCTTCCTTCCTTCCTTCCTTCCTTCCTTCCATGCCCCCCATACCACCAGGTGTTCACAGAACCCCTCATCTGTGCCAGGCCTTGGGCTGGGCCATTGGGGACACAGTGACAAGCAAAACGCAGTCCCGGCTTTCTGGCCAGCCCAGGGCCCCTTCTTTGTTGAGCCCTTAGTGCAGCAGGAGCAGAACCATTCTCCCTGAGCCTGGGGAGAGGTTCTGAGGGAGACGTAAGTCAGGATCACTCCAGTGGACCCCAATGCTGGGGTACTTTAGAACCACTTGGAAAGATTAAAAAAAAAAATCTGTGTGCTCAGGCTCACATAGGTTCATTAAGTCAGAACCTTTGATGGTGGGACCTGAGCATCAGTACTTTAGAAAGTTCTCTAGGTGATTCCGGTGTCTGTGTACAGGCAAGGTTGAGAACCATTGGTCTAAAGCTTGAACTGAGAAAATCACTTCTTCACAATGCCTCCACTGCCCCTCCCACTGCTGTCACCGGGAGGCTGACTGGTCCCCTCTTGCTGGTCTTGGAGTTCCTTGTGAGAACTCTGGAATCATTCCATATGATTTTAAGTGTAATTCAGGCCCTTTGTAAAAAAATTAAGGCAATATATAAAATAAAGAGAATACAGCTCCTATATATATATATATATATGTTTCTTATCTAATCTTCACTTTTTCTAAGCTATTGTATTTACCAAAATGGGCTTCTCTAATACAGGGTATTTTGTAATGTCAATCTCTTTCTTTACCTAACAGTATGTGGGGATTGTTTTATTTTTTTAAATGTTACTACATATTTAATTAACAGATTCTTTATGATTGGGCATTTAGGTTGTTTTCAATTCATGGTTTTTGAAATTAATGCCTCAATTAATATCTTTGTATATACAGTTCTCTCCCTCAGGCTAAATTCTGGACAGTGGGATTTCTAGGTTAAAGGAATATACATTTAAAACATTGGCTCATATTAATAGGTTTCCAGGGAGAGCTTTTACTTTTTACGTGGCTATCAACAATCCGCTTGTCAATCCTAGGTATTGATATTATCCATCTTTGAAAAATTTGCCCATCTTGAAAAGATAAAAATGATATCCGTGTCTTAGATTTTCATTTCTTTTGTTGCTTATGAGGGTAGATGCTTTTTTTTTTTTTTTTGTATTTTTTTCTGAAGCTGGAAACGGGGAGAGACAGTCAGACAGACTCCCGCATGCGCCCGACCGGGATCCACCCAGCACGCCCACCAGGGGTGAAGCTCTGCCCACCAGGGGGCGATGCTCTGCCCCTCTGGGGCGTCGCTCTGCCAGACCAGAGCCACTCTAGCGCCTGGGGCAGAGGCCAAGGAGCCATCCCCAGCGCCCGGGCCATCTTTGCTCCAATGGAGCCTCACTGCGGGAGGGGAAGAAGAGAGACAGAGAGGAAGGGGTGGGGGTGGAGAAGCAAATGGGCGCTTCTCCTATGTGCCCTGGCCGGGAATCGAACCCAGGTCCCCCGCACGCCAGGCCAACGCTCTACTGCTGAGCCAACCAGCCAGGGCCAGGGTAGATGTTTTTTAATGTTTATAATCTCATTCCTTTTTTAAAATGAGTTTCTTGTTAATATCTTCTTTCATATGTGTATATTTTCTTGTATATTTATCACAGTGCTTTATATATGAGGAATGCTAACTGACTATTATACTTGTTGCAAATAATCTCCACAGTTTGTTGCCTGTTTTTAATCTTGTAGCTATCTATATATTGTGTATGTCTTTATATGGGCTGTAAGACATTTCTCAGTTTCAGCGTAGATAGATCTTTTCTTTTTGGTTTCTGATTTTAGACATTCTCCCCTGTGCCTGCTTCTCCAAGATTGAAACTGACTTTCTCATATTTTCTTTTTCATTTTTATAGCTTTATTTTTTCACTCATGACTTTAATTCATTTGGAGTTTATTTTTGAGAGTGAGGTTGGGATCTGGATTAATATGGCTTTTTCCCAAGCGGCTGGCAAGTTGCTCCGATGCCACGTGTTTGAATCATCCAGACTCGACCACTGACATGAAGCAGCGTCTTTATCACACAGCAGATTTTTGTCTGTTCCTGGCGATATTTTCAGATGTTCACTTTTTCCCCCTTAAGTCCATTGTTCTGTCTGTTCTATACCAGTGACACAGGATTTCATTCTGTTGCTTGACCTTCCAGTTTGAAATCTAGCAGAACAAGAACACCTGTGTTACTTTTCTTTGTTACAGTGTTCCTAAATATTGCTTTGTATTTATTCTTAAAAATTTTTTTAATGTTGGGGTGGGTGTAAGTTATTTATTTTTTGGTTTTTGTATTTTTAAAAATTTATTGATTGATTTTTTTTTTTTTTTGAGAGAGAGAAACATTGGTTTGTTCTAGAACATGCCCTGACTGGGGATCGAACTAGCAATCTCTGTATATTGGGATGATGCTCTAATCAACCGAGCTGTCCGGTCAGGGGTATATTTATTCTTTAAGGTTAACTAATTAATTACTCATATTCTCAAGTTTCAGAAAAGTCTCATTGAGATTTTGACTGGAATTACATTGAAAATATCCATTTTTGAATAAATACTTGTATGATGTTTTGTCCTTTTTTTTTGTATTTTTCTGAAGCTGGAAACAGGGAGGCAGTCAGACAGACTCCCGCATGCACCCGACCGGGATCCACCTGGTACGCCCACCAGGGGGCGATGCTCTGCCCATCCGGGGCATCGCTCTGTCGCAACCAGAGCCACTCTAGCGCCTGGGGCAGAGGCCAAGGAGCCATCCCCAGTGCCCGGGCCATCTTTTGCTCCAATGGAGCCTTGGCTGCGGGAGGGGAAGAGAGAGACAGAGAGGAAGGAGAGGGGGAGGGGTGGAGAAGCAGATGGGCACTTCTCCTGTGTGCCTTGGCCGGGAATCGAACCCGGGACTTCCACACGCCAGGCCGACGCTCTACCACTGAGCCAACCAGCCAGGGCCGATGTTTTGTCTTTTTGTTCAAGATAAAAAATATATCGCTACAATTTTTTGTTCTTTAAATTCTTATGATAGAATTTTATACATTTCTTTATATGACCTACATATTTTTTGGGTTTTTTTTGGCTATTTTATGTTTTGTGGTTGCTAATGGAAATATGACTTTTCTATTTAAAAAACACTGGACATTGTATTGATATATAAGAAAGCTATCGCTATTCATATGTGTATTGTATAAGCCACTACTATCCTGAATTCTTCTGGTTTCTGAAAATATAATTATCTATTTGGATCTGCCAATTAGACAATTGGAATATATTTCCCAATATTTAGCATTCTTGTATTTCTTGGGTAAACCCCAAATTGT
This sequence comes from Saccopteryx leptura, assembly GCF_036850995.1. Classification (NCBI taxonomy): domain Eukaryota; kingdom Metazoa; phylum Chordata; class Mammalia; order Chiroptera; family Emballonuridae; genus Saccopteryx; species Saccopteryx leptura. Next base: position 42,863,145 of record NC_089515.1, on the reverse strand, counting down.
GGTGGATTTTTACTTTATCATTGGTTTATATAATTTATCTCCTCTTGAGTCAATTTAAATTTCCAAGATCATTTATTCACATTGTCCAATTTGTTACATGGGCCTGAACCAAACATTCTCTTTTAATTTTTCTAATTTTATCTCTCTGTGTTATGTCTCGATTTTAGGTACAATTTTGTGTTTTTTATGGTCTTTTCCTTGCAAGGGTTTTCATTATATAATTATTAAGACTTTAAATTTATTTGTTGATTCTATTTTTTTCCTAGCTCATTAATAGACACATCTTTATTAAATTTTCTCCCACTTTCTTTAGATTGTTCTTTCCTCCCAACTTCTTTATTTAAAATTTATTTTTATTTATTTTAGTGAGAGAGGGAGAGAAAGAGAGATAGAAACATTGAACTGTTCCTGTGTGTGCCCTGACTGGGGATCGAACCAGCAATCTCTGTGCTTCAGAACGATGCTCTAACCAACTGAGCTATTTGGTCAGGGCTCCCTCCACCGACTTCTTGAATGCTTAATTTGTTTATTATATTTTTACTTAGTAGGTGTTTAATACTGTGCCTTTTTAAAGTGTAGAGTTTTTCCAGATTCAATAGTATTGCTATACAAATTTCTGATTATCTGAATAAAATATTCTAAAGTTAATTTGTTCATTTGGTGGATAGTTATTAATGTTCAGGTAAATTTTCTGAATTTCCAAGTCAAAAATTTTTTGCCTGTTTTGGCTTATTTGTAGTTTTATTACATTGTGCTTAGAGAATGTGGTTTGTATTATCTCTAAATTTTGAAATTTATTGCTTTTTTGTTGTTGTTGTTCCCTGTACCTGGTCAATTTTGTGATCCTTCTGTGGGCTCTGAGAAAGAAGACACTCTCTTCACAGGGGATAGTGTTTGATGAGTATCTAGCAGCTCAGTTTATTAAGTGATATTTTTCAGAAACAAATGGCTAATTCAAGTCTCTGTTCAGGGTTTCTGGCAGCTACATGCAGAAACTATAGCTGTGTGTATGGCGCAAGCACCAGGGCTGAGAAAGCTGATGTTCCCTCCTAACACAGTCCAGTGTCCCCGTGACTGAGGGACTTGTTAAAATCCAGATCTCTATAGCAGACCAGGAAGCAAGCATCAAGGGCCTCTGAGTAGCCAAAGGAAAATAATAGTGTCCACGTGCTCCAGATATCTGTTTGGCTATTAGTCAAGTCCCCAAGGCCCTTGTCCATAGCCTCTGCATTGACACGGTGCCCTGACTCTAACGGACTTGGTTATCAGGCGTTCTAGGGTTAAAGGCAGAAAATTCACAGGTGAGTGAGCCAGGCCTCTGGTTGACAGTGAGTTAAGACGAGCAGAAATCAGTCCTCTATGAACAGAGTACACTATAGTGCAGCAGGCCAACTGTCAGTGTGACGAGTCAGTGCTGGGCATCTCCCGTTCACCTCTCCACACCTGCTCCCTCTTCTCTGGCCTGTCCTATGCCCGGAGGCTGCCGTCAGTCCCTGGTCTGATAGCAGCCTCCAGGCACTATCCCCCACGAAGGGCTCCTTGTTGGGTTTGGTGTAGAGAAACATTTTGCTAGAGGGAAGAGTGAGGTTGGTGCTGCGTTCCTCCTGTCCGGAGTGCTGTCCACCCAGCCCTGTCTCTGGGTTCCGGGGCCTGCTCCTCCCTTGCTCCTCAGGAAGGGGTTGGTACTCACCAGGGTAGAGCATCACCTCTGGTGGTCTCCCTACTCCCAGTTCAAACCTTTGAATAGAGTCCCTTTATTATGTTCTCCTTTCAAATCATCCAGTTTAAACATTTCTGTTTCCTGCTGGATGGACCCTGCTTGATTCAGAGCTGGTAGGACACTTAAGAATAACTCAGCCCAGCCTCTTCATCTTTTGAATGAAGAGTGACAGGCTCAAGGCCATAGAGAAGTCACCCAGGCTAGATTAAGAACCTAGGTCTCTGGGGTCTTATCTTGCCAGTCTTGCCTCTCCACTATTCTCTTTCTGGATCAAAATTTGTTACATATATAGCAGGCTAGGATTGACTTATAAACGTGGAAGACTATGAAAAACAAGTGAAAGATCTACCACCCCCTACATTGGAACCAAGCCCAGCTCATCTGATCTTTTGAATCATTTTAGGGGAGTGGGTGGGGAGGTAGGCATATGTGCTTTGCTTCTCATTTTGATTCAATATTCTTTTTCTTCTTATATATATGTTCTAATTTTTTGTAATAAAGAGTTGCTATCGTAAAGAAATAAGACAGGGATAGGCAAAGATCTTTGAAATTGTTTTCAGTCAAAAACTTCTAGTGCTCGAAAGAGTAGGCAGCTCTTTCGCTATTCAGAGAGCTTGCCTATCATAATGGTACAGTTCTAGAGAGTTCTAGAGTGTGCTGGAGGAGAGATATTACTGAGTTACTACATAAGGAATAGTTGTTTTCAAGCCCCATATTGATTCTTTGGTGTAGGTTTGTCATGGAGTCCAAAACAGGAGAGGCTATTAAGAAATGGAACTCAGAGGGACTTAATTGTCAATGTGTTATTATCAGGGCTGATTTTAGTATTTTAAGACAAAAAAGAGCCTGACCAGGCGGTGGCACAGTAGATAGAGCATTGGACTGGGATGTGGAAGGATCCAGGTTCGAGACCCCAAGGTTGCCAGCTTGAGCGCGGGCTCATCTGGTTTGAGCAAAAAGCTCACTGGCTTAGACCCAAGGTCGCTGGCTCGAGCAAGGGTTACTCGGTCTGCTGAAGGCCCATGGTCAAGGCACGTATGAGAAAGCAATCAATGAACAACTAAGAAGTTGCAACGCGCAACGAGAAACTAATGATTGATGCTTCTCATCTCTCTCCGTTCCTGTCTGTCTGTCCCTGTCTATCTCTGCCTCTGTAAAAAAAAAAAAAAAAAAAAAAAAAAAAAGACAAAAAAGAAAAATCAGTAAGGGGATTTCTTGTAACAAGTGATGGGAACAAAGTGGTTAATCACTTAATAACTTTTCCGATGCCTCACCCTTCTGCACCTTATACTTGTGTGGGCCTCTGACACAGGACACAAGCAGCATTTCCTCGTGGCGCTGAAAATGAACCCCAGGGCAGCTTCAGTGTTAGCTGGTACAGACTGAAACTTATAACAAGTGAACCCCAAAAATGATGCTTCTAACATAGTAAAAACTTGGTTCTCCCTGATCTGACAGTCCAGAGTTACCTTAGTCTGTTCCAGCTGCCGTAAAAAAATACCTGTGATGGGGTGGCTTATAAACAGCAGACATCTCTTTCTCCGAGTTTTGGAGACTGTAAGTCCAAGTTCCGGGTGCCAGCGTGGTGGGTTCTGGTGAAGACCCATTTTCCAGTTGCAGACTTCTGACTTTTCTCTGTGTCTGCTAGTGGTGGGAGGGGCATGGGGTTCGCAGGGTCTCCTTTATAAGGGCACTAATTCCATTCTCGGGGGCTCCACCCACATGACCTGATCACTCCCAAAGGCTGTACCTAACTGTCATGTTGAGCATTTCCACATAGGAATTTTGGAGCCGTGACTGTTTGCATCTGTCTTCCCAACTTCCTATTCATAAAGTGACATAAAGTTGGTAGCCTGACAGTGGCCACAGTGGAAATATATATATTTTTTTCTTTTTTCTTTTTTGTATTTTTCTGACGCTGGAAACGGGGAGAGACAGTCAGACAGACTCCTGCATGCGCCCAACCGGGATCCACCCCGCACGCCCACCAGGGGGCGATGCTCTGCCCCTCAGGGGCCTCGCTTTGTTGCGACCAGAGCCACTCTAGCGCCTGGGGCAGAGGCCAAGAAGCCATCCCCAGCGCCCGGGCCATCTTTGCTCCAATGGAGCCTTGGCTGCGGGAGGGGAAGAGAGAGACAGAGAGGAAGGAGAGGGGGAGGGGTGGAGAAGCAGATGGGCGCTTCTCCTGTGTGCCCTGGCCGGGAATCGAACCCGGGACTTCCACACGCCAGGCCGATGCTCTACCACTGAGCCAACCGGCCAGGGCCTCACAGTGGAAATATTTACAACACCACAGAAATGGAGAAACACTACAGGTCAGGAGCCATCTCCACAGCCCTGGGAACAGGTTGTTAGCTTTTACCAGTACCCCACCATCTCCCACAACACCTTTCTTCCTTCCTGTCTCCGAGGAACCTGGCTCTCTTGGTTGGCTCATCTTCCTGTCCATTTAGAGCCCTGCTCCTTGTGCCCAGAGCCCACCCTTTAAAGAACCAACCCTCTTATCACCCACCCCGGGGCAGCCCTCAGAATGGAAAGCCCTTCTGGCCCTCTTGAAAGGAGCAAGCAGGATTCCTCTTACTTTGTTTTCTTAAACTTTCTCCTTCAGTAGAGTCGGCAGTGTCATAAAGTACCACCAATGTGCCCACTGGGAAATCCTGCCATACTGACATTGCTCCTGCTGTGCCTGGCTCTATGCTCTGGCCTCAGCAGAGTGGATGGAGGGAAGTTAGACATTCACTGTGTTCAACTGGCTAAAACTCTCAATAGCCCCCTACATGCCCATTCCCGTCCTGGGCACACTTCCACTGGGGCGAGGCCCCCCTCGCTGCAGCCCTGTCCTGACCTCTTGGCTCCTGTAGCTCTTTATGTAACCAGACACTGAATGTTCTGTCTGGGAGGCTGGCTCCAAGAAATTTCTCATTTTCAGATATCTGCCTCAAACCGAAGACCAAATACTACTGTTCCCTGTCCCCTGTCTCCTCACGGCATCATTAGTAGTTTTCAGGAGCTGCATTCTGTAAGTGAATCTGCCAGTTTGTCACTGGTGAGATCTAAGTTACCAGTGACACTTGAAGAAATGCCCAGAATAACTTCAGCCAGCCAGCAGTGCATAAGCAGGGAGACAAGTTCAGACACATGGATTTAATGGAGAATGGTATGGGTCACAGCTATAAAACCCCAATAATAGCTTGTATCTTTCTCCATAGAGAAACTATTGCTGCTTCTAACCACCTTCTCAACACTCCTATGAGGAGGATCCCAAGACGTGAGTGCTCACATGTGTGGATGTTGCACTGAAATGCAGGACAACTATTGAAACTTAAAATGAAGCTGTGCTTGGTAAGAGTGGCTTAAGTGAATACTGCAAAGGGAAAGAGTGAGGTTCGGGAGAGCGAATCATTCATTCACACACGCATTTATTCAACGGGCATCAGCGAGCCTCCACGTGTCAGGCTCTTTGCAGGGTATGGACAGATACAAAAAATCAATGAAACAGGACTCCCACTCTCAAAGGGTCCTAAGTCTAATGGAAGAAGTGACACCAAATAATTTCATGGTCACATTATACAGTTTTTCAGATGCTTCACTGCACAAAGGCACTTGGCTGAGGGGCAAATGGGACCTGAAATCTAGCCCTTGGTCGGCTTGCTGAGCCTTGGCCCTAGTGAGGAGCTTGAGGAGCTGGGTCGGCCAGAGGAAGGGGTAACTTTTTCTGGTGGTGAAAAGCCTGTATGGGTGAGCCCTGTATGGCCTCAGCATGCCAGCACCATGTTTTTATTATTTTTATTTTCTACTTTTTTAAAATTTTAAATTCAGTGACAGGAGGGGAGGCAGAGACAGACTCCCGCATGCACCCTGACTGGGATTCACTGGCAAGCCCACTGGGGGGCGATGCTCTGCTCATCTGGGGCATTGCTCTGTTGCTCAGCAACCAAGCTCTTCTTAGCCCCTGAGGCATCCTCAGCACCTGGGGCCAACTTGCTCCAGTTGAGCCATGGCTGCGAGAGAAGAAGAGAAAGAGAGAGAAGCGAGAGGGAGAGGTGTGTAGAAGCAGATGGGTGCTTCTCCTGTGTGCCCTGACCAGAAATCGAATCTGGGACATGCGCATGCCAGGCTGACGCTCTACCACAGAGCCATCTGGCTAGTGTCCAGTGCCATATTTTTAGAGCATGATCTTCTGTAAACCATTCCAGACTCACAAATGGATGTCCTAATGGTCAACAGTAGTCTCCTGATCTGGGTTTTAGACTTTGCTCTGTCACTGAGACCCTGTGCTTCTTTCCCTCGCTGGGCCTCAGTTTCCCCTCTGTGGCATGCAGGTGAGCAAGATGGCTGTAAACACCCTTCTCACTCAGTCTAGGTAGGTACAGTTTCTTGCAGAGCACCTGACAGGCAGTGGTTCCTGCTTTTTACTGGGGGCCAGATATGAGTAGAGAGAAATGTCAGTAAAGGCAGGGTATTTTAAAGTTGCGACCACAGGCAGCAAAAGTCCAGGACCCTAATGAGGACAGAAGGCTGTCTGCATGCCAACAGAGTGTCATGACCCAGTGCTGGAAACCCTTCTGCTGGTGGTACGAGCGGAAGTGTTGGCCACTTGGAAGTGTTGGCCAGTTGGAGGGCCCAGGTGTGGTGACTGGCATGCAAAGGTCAGTGGGTGGCCTGGGGCAGACTCCAGCCTGTGGGCTCTATACCCATTCAGAGTTTTCAGTAGGGAAAAGGCCCATCTAAGAAGGACGGCCTGTGTCAGCATGGGCATGGAATGGGACACCAGTGGCTTAGGGGACACTTGGCACAGCCTTTCCTGGTCTGGAAGCAATGGCTTTCAAAGGGGTCAGGTACCCTTGCTGTGCTGCCAGGACCCAAGGTGGGTGAGGACAAGGCTAGGATGGGAAGTGCCCTGCCTGAGGTGGAGACAGTGTGGTACCCTGGGCAGAGCGTGGGGCGGGCAGCCAGGCATCTGAGCTGAAACCACCACCCTCTGTAGCTGGGTGACTTTGGACACATTACTACCCCTCTCTGAAGTCTTGGTTTCCTCATCTGTAACATAGGCACAAATACTCCCCACTTTGCAAAGGGGCTGTGAGCATCAGCAGGGCTGGATGTAGCATCCGAGCACAGGGCCTGGCTCAGAGCAGACATTCTTTGATAATGACTTCTATTCATCTGAGCCAAATCTGCTGACTACAGTACCAGCCTTGATAGGAAGCAACTTTCCAGCTTTCTGCCTGATGAGAGGGGGCATTCCACCTGTCCGCTTCTGCTGCACATCTGCATGAAAGGTCTCAACGACTGGCTCCCGTCACTTCTTCCTTTACTAGAAAGAATTCTCAGTGAGCCCATCACCAAGTTTGTCTTCTAAAGACAGTGACAAGCTGTAACCAAGGAAGCTGGAGATGGATTTCTATTTTGGTTGTCGACAGTATCAAAAAGATACTTGCAACATGCCAAGTCAGAACTGGACAGAGAGGATAGGAGATCTGACTTAGGTAGGAATCTCATATCTTTGTGAGGGGCACATCTAAAACATCAGTGTGTATTGGCATGTTCATGGGTGATCAGGATGATGAGCTCTGGCTGTTTCAGAGAGAGAGAGAGAGAGAGTGCCATCACTGACAGGAGCGGTTCACGTGGCTGTCACGGTAACAGGAACTGGTGGAAGGGTTCAGCCGCGGTCCCGTGTAACAATCTCTTACATGCTTCTACCAAGCCCATGTGGTAGTGTTGCTCCTGTTCTGTAGATGGAGAAACTGAGGTGCACCTGGAATGGGGAACTAGCCCAGGGAATACAGTCAGGAAGTGGTGGCACTAGGACTCTCAGGATAATGGCATCACCACACAGACACTGCAAAGCACGGGGTCTGTGTCTGTAAAAATGCAGGTTGTGGGGGCACAAAGCTAATGATGGAGATCTGGGTTTTTCCCTCTCTTTTGTGTTTCTATTTGTTATATTTTTGATTTGTTGGTCCAGGATGGGAATAGTAAACCAGAGTGTACTGGCTTCTGTGAAAACTCTGCATGGCCTTCCCAGCCGAGCACAGAGGGTGGACCGTTTTATCCTCTGAGGCCCTGCGCTCCTCTTTCTCTGACCACACTGCAGGTAGAATTAGTTCATCCTCTGCGGAATGATCTGTTTAATGCCTTCCTAACCGGACTTGGAGCTTCCTGAAGGCAGAGCATGCCTCCGATGTACCCCAGTGCGAGTATGTTGCCTGACTCATAGTAGTTGCTAAGCAAACGACAGCTCCCCCTGGAGGAAGGGTGGAGTCAAGTCCAGAGGAGATAGGTGGCCACTACTCTAGATGGAGGGAGGGATGAGCCTGGTGGGAGAAAAGTCTGGACTGAGTGTCCACCTTCTCCACACCCTCTCAGGACGGAGGCACAGGGCCTGACACACAGTAGGTATCATATAACAATTGATTTAATGAAGGAAGGAAGGAAAATCACAAGCAAAATCTATCCGGGGTTCTCCGTTTCTGTTAGTTTCTTTGCATGGATGGTTTGCGTATTATTGGCTCAAATATAAATGGTTTGAGGATCAAGAATGCGGAGAACTTGCACAGGGCTCCCACACATAAGTGTTATTTATCAGTGGGCCTGTAAAGTGGGTTACTTGTGATCCCAGGGGTCAAAGAGTGGACACTGTCTTAGACTGATGGGAATGGTGGTTGCATACCTAACCTCACCCTGTGGGAATCTGGGCTGACTGAGACTCCCCTGTCTCAAATCTGAATTGGTTTAGTATCTGGGATGGCTTGTCTGAATCTGTAGTTGGATGTGCTGGGGTTTGTAGACTGACACGAGACTTCTCATGTGTATCCTATAGGGCAGGAGGCCTTAAAGTGTAAGTGGCAGGGGAAGCAGACTACTGATGCTTAGTAAGGAGAATGAGGAGATGCAATAGAATTTATGGCTTGGTGCAAATAGCATGTTTTTTTTTTGTTTTTTTTTTAATCCGAAGCTGGAAACGGGAAGAGACAGTCAGACAGACTCCCACATGCGCCCGACCGGGATCCACCCGGCACGCCCACCAGGGGTGACGCTCTGCCCACCAGGGGGCGATGCTCTGCCCCTCCGGGCGTCGCTCTGCTGCGACCAGAGCCACTCTAGTGCCTGGGGCAGAGGCCAAGGAGCCATCCCCAGCACCTGGGCCATTTTTGCTCCAATGGAGCCTCGGCTGCGGGAGGGGAAGAGAGAGACAGAGAGGAAGGAGGGGGGGTGGAGAAGCAAATGGGCACGTCTCCTATGTGCCCTGGCGGGAATCGAACCCGGGTCCCCCACACGCCAGGCCGATGCTCTACCGCTGAGCCAACCAGCCAGGGCTGCAAATAGCATGTTTTTATCCAACCTGTTCTGACCCCTCGGATTCCCTATCCTTTCCTTTCACGATTAGCTCCTTTTGGCCTCAGCTTGTCCTTATTTGTTGTCCCTCACAAGGGCTTTCCCTGACCACCTTCATCTAAATCTATATAAATAGATCCACCTCATATCCCTTATTCTTTCTCCGTCTCTTACTTGTTAATTTCACTCCATGTTTTAGAATTTGTAATAATTTAGTGATTTGTGTGCTTACTTGTATTTTTAAAAATCTCTTTTCCCCACTATAATGTAAGCTTCCTGAGGACAAAAGTCGTATCTGTCTTGTCACCATTGACTTAACCCTCCCCCACCTGTGATGGGCGCAGTGGCTGGCAGGTAGTAGAGAGCCATCAGTATTGGTCAGATGTTGTTTGATTGAACGAAGAGTTATGTAACTGATCGAGATTCCCCTTGAACTTTGGCTGCCTGGTAGTTCGGAGCTCAATTTGTAATGCTTGGGTCCTTAAGGTGGGCATTTCTGTGTTGACTTTTTATCTGAGTTCACCTTGCTCGGTGGAACCTTTTTATATTGACCCATGTCGCTGATGCTTATGATTTATGGTGAGAATTAATTCCCTTGTGATTTAAAGCAAACAGGGTGACTACTGCAGCTGGACACATTATCTTTGTGTAATTTCCAGAAGACAGAACAGTGTACACAAGTGCTAGGGCAAATGACATTTTCTCTTCTTCAGGGACTGTTCTTACGTGCGAACTTTCAGGTTGAGCCCTGGTACCCTTGGGGCTTGGAGCTGCCAGGGGAGCCCTGTGACAGGTGAGGGTTCTCACTAGTGGACACGGGCTATGGCTGGTCTGCATAGAGCTTTTGTACAAATTAGTTAAAGGTGCCCCAATGGGTGGATGCAGTACTGTGCAAAGACAAATGGTTTAGCAAATGGAAGGCTGGCTGGATTCTTTCCTAAGGCAAGGCGGTCTTTCCCAGAATCCTGAGCAGACCTTTCTGCACATCTCATTGTCAGAACTGGGTCACATTCTAACTCCTACACCAATCACCGGGAAGAGGTTGGGAGCACCATGATTAGCTTAGACTAATCAGGACCCTACCCCAGGGAAGGGGGAGGGGTCCCCTCACCGGTCAGGGAGTGTGGTCTGGGGGGAGTCACAGAGCACAGATGTGCAAGGACTGGCAGTGACCCCTGCAGGGGTATTGGAGAAGGGCATCTTTCGGGAGAGACTGCTCAGGAGGAGCAGGGTGGGGGTTCTGGGGTGCACGGCGGGAAGGCTGGGGAGTACAGAGGGTAAGGAGACCGGGAGGCCAGCAGAGAGGAGAGGCTGGCACACTAGGGTGGCCCCCAAGGGTGCGTGAGGAAAGGCTCCCCCGCGGGCCTCAAGTGTCACATTAGATCGCAGCAGAGTGAGGTCCTGGCGTGCTAGCCTTGATGACTTCACAGCCTGGGCACTGAGGAGGCAGGTGTGGCTGAGGCTGGTCTGTAGGAGGAAGGCTGCAGGGCGCTGGGACTGCACAGCCTGTTTCAGACACTCATCCCACGTACCACTCACGGGCATCCTCGTACACACGCGCAGCCTTGCCACTTACAGTTGCACAGTCCTCAGATGGCACAGTGCAGTGCTCCGCCCGAGCGGCAGAAGGAAGGCCTGTTCTTATTCAGAGAAACACAGAGGGCTCATCTGGATTTACTGACCTCTTGACATCTCCACTTGGACATCTCAAAAGCCCCCAGTGCCCAGATCTCTCCAGTACGGCGATAGGGTCCTTGTCACGGTGGTTGGCTTTCGAGAGGGTGAAGGAACAGAAGCTACAAGCTTTTAAGGGCTGGGCACAGAAGTCCTAGATGAGCACTCCAGAGGGGTCTCCTGGACCTCTTTACATCACTCGGTGGGATAAAAAATGCTGATACTCTGGCTATTGCTATCACTGTGAGTCACAAAGTCTTCTGTCTCTGGCTCAGGAGGCTGGTATCTTCTGCTAGCGTCCATGAAACTGTGACAGGCTGACTTGGTAGCTTGTAAGTAGGATAAAGTCTTAGACTTGTTACAGTTCTTTTTTTTTTTTGTATTTTTCTGAAGCTGGAAATGGGGAGAGACAGTCAGACAGACTCCCGCATGCGCCCGACCGGGATCCACCCGGCACGCCCACCAGGGGCGGACGCTGTGCCCACCAGGGGGCGATGCTCTGCCCCTCCGGGGCATCGCTCTGCCGTGACCAGAGCCACTCTAGCGCCTGGGGCAGAGGCCAAGGAGCCATCCCCAGCGCCCGGGCCATCCCTGCTCCAATGGAGTCTTGGCTGCGGGAGGGGAAGAGAGAGACAGAGAGGAAGGAGGGGGGTGGTGGAGAAGCAAATGGGCGCTTCTCCTATGTGCCCTGGCCGGGAATCGAACCCGGGTCCCCTGCACACCTGGCCGACGCTCTATCGCTGAGCCAACCGGCCAGGGCCTGTTACAGTTCTTGATATGTGCCATGTTAGTCTATACTGAGACCCTAAATTCATCTGCTTAAATTCCTACTGTGTTTTTCCCTCAGCCTTGCATTATTGTAAGAATTCAGTGACTAGTTGTTCAACAATTTTTTTTAAATAATTTTATTTTTTTAATGGGGCGACATCAATAAATCAGGGTACATATATTCAAAGATAACAAGTCCAGGTTATCTTGTCATTCAATTATTCAACAATTTTTTTATTGAGGAGCTTATATGTGCCCAGAGATATAGCAGTAAAAAACCCCCAGATAAAATGTTTGCCCTCTTGTGACATATTCTAGTAAAGCAGTCATCTATGCCAGTGATTGTCAACCTTTTCATCTCATGGCACACATAGACTAATTACTAAAATTCTGCGGTATACCAAAAATATTTTTCGCCTATATGACAAAAAATAGATATAATTTAAAAAGTTTTTAAAGATTTTATTTATTGATTTTAGAGAGGGGGTGGGCAAGGAGTGGAAGCATCTACTTGTAGTAGTTGCTTTCCATATGCCTTGACTGGGTAAGCCCAGAGTTTTGAACTGGCAACCCAGCATTCCAGGTCAATGCTTTATCTACTGTGCCACCACAGGTCAGGATTTTTTTTTTTTTAATTTATTGATTTTAGAGAGGAAGAGAGAGAGAGAGAGAGAGAGAGAGAGAAAGAGAGATTGATTTGTTGTTCCATTTATTTATGCATTCAATGGTTGCTTGTATGTGCCCTGATGTGGGACTGAACCCACAACCTTGGCATTTTGGGACAATGCTCTAACCAACAGGGCTCCTCAGCCAGGGGAAGGAAGGAAGGAAGGAAGGAAGGAAGGAAGGAAGGAAGGAAGGAAGGAAGGAAGGAAGGAAGGAAGGAAGGAAGGAAGGAAGGAAGGAAGGGAGGGAGGGAGGGGAGAGAGAAAGAGAGAGAGAGAGAGAGAGAGAGAGAAAGAAAGAAAGAAAGAAAGAAAGAAAGAAAGAAAGAGAAAGAAAGAAAGAAAGAAAGAAAGAAAGAAAGAAAGAAAGAATAATTTTGATTCATTCATACCAGACGGCTATTGTTATTTTTTGTGCTGGCTGTTTATTTTATTTTTTTTTAATTTTACAAGTAAGGTAAAGAGGTTAGTGCCCCTGACAAGAATGTAGTTAGGTATTCCATATTTTAAAAATTCTTGTGGCATACTCAGAGGCGGGTTAAGGTTGATTGAGGCCCCAGGCACAGAAGAAGATATTGGGCCTCTTAAAAAAAAAGAGGGAGACAGGGAAAATAAAAATACATGTTAACCATACTTTTAAATAAATAAAAAATACTATATTAAAATTGCACATATGAAACCAAAGTTGGTGTCATTAGAAAAGTGTAAAGTTGGGGTTTTGTGGGGCCCTTCAGAAGTCAGGGCTCAGGGTGCACATCTGGTGCGCCCGCCGTTAAATCTGCCTCTGGGCACACTAGTTGAAAATCCCTGATCTATTACAGCAGTGTTCTCTCTCTGTTTTATCTCTGTCTCTCTAGATAATCTGAACCTAAATTTGCCACTGCTACTGATTCTTGGGTTCCTCCTCCAGGGAAACAGATTTCTTCTCTGAATTTCCTCTCAGATCAATACTGCCAGCTCCTCTCACTTTGAGACAGAGGCTAAATTCTGTTCGTGACTCTGCCACCAACTCTGTGACCTTGGACATGTCACCTTCATTTTCATGAGCCTTCACCTCCTCATCTGTGAAATGGATGCAGTGATGTGTATCCTGCTGTGTAATGGGAGGGGTCGGAGGAGATTGTGTGTAAAAACCACTCAATTTCTGTACAGAGGCAGCCCTCAGTCAGGACTAGTTGGAAAGGAGGAAGCCAAGCACTTCTGATTTTCAGCGTTTGATTTCTGACTCACAGCTGCTCAGACCTCGTGTTGTGTCTGCCCTACTTTTACACCCTGATTTCCACACAGTCCACTCAGCCTATTCCTGCCTGGAAGACGGTGCAACAACCAATGACTCCACACTAGGAACAAGGCTTCCTGCCCTCAGCAGCAGATCCAGACAATTCACCACCAAGTAGATTGGAATGACACTAACTTTTGCTACCATAGCAACTGCTGCTGGTTGCTCAATAGCTGACTTTTGAGGCTCCTTAAAAATATGCAAACCACTTTGCATAAAGTGGCTTCACCAAGAGTTGTGGCTTTTATTTCCCCTCAAGATTCTACTTTAAGAAATTTTACCTTTTTACTTCCTTAGAAGCATTTCATGATTTATTTTTTAAAAGAACTATTTTTAAAAGAAAGTTTTGTCAATAGCTTCTTCATGCCCATATAAAGGCAAATACAAATAAAAAATAAAGAGTCTTAATTCTCTTGAAAATGAGATGGCCCTGGCTGGTTGGCTCAGTGGATAGAGCATTGGCCCAGTGTGCAGACATCTCAGGTTTGATCCCTGGTCAGGACCCACATGAGAAGTGACCATCTACTTCTCTTCCTCTCCTTCTCCCATTTTTCTCTCCCTTCCTCTCCCACAGCCAGTGGCTCAATTGGTTTGAGCATTGGCCCCAGACGCTGAGGATAGCTTGGTTGCTCTGAGCATGGGTCCCAGATGAGCGTTGCTGGGTGGATCCTGATCAGGGTGCATGTGGGAGTCTGTCTCACTATCTCCCCTCCTCTCACTTAAACAAAAGAAAAAAGAAAAAAGAAAATGAGAGAAGATCCCCACATCCCTTTTCCTTTTATTTTTTTTAAAAATTTAATTATTTTATTTTATTTATTCATTTTTAGAGAGGAGAGAGAGACAGAGGGGGAGAGAGAGAGAGAAGGGGGGAGGAGCTGGAAGCATCAACTCCCATATGTGCCTTGACCAGGCAAGCCCAGGGTTTCGAACCAGCGACCTCAGCATTTCCAGGTCGACGCTTTATCCACTGCGCCACCACAGGTCAGGCCCCTTTTCCTTTTCTTAGATAATTTACTGAGACCAGTTGTACATTGTTTGGCTGTCCCTTTGCAATGTATACAAATATATTTGTTTTAAAGCTCAATAAGCCTCTTATAGGCTTGTGGACCCAGGAATGCCTTTCTTAAGGACTTGGGGAAAAATATGATGTAATAGAGTCTCATGTTTCAGGTTTCCCAAATCTCCCACTTTTCAGATGTCTCCTGGTGGGAGCATCTCTTCTCAGTCTTCGGAACACACGATAACCTGTAACCTGTGGCCTTAGAAGTTACTTCCCACAAGTGCTGAGACCTCCAGATGAGACCAGGAACTTGAGCCAACAAGGCCTTTATTCAAGGGACTGTTGAGACCTGAGCTGCCCCGTGATATCATCATTCAGACAAAAGTCAGAGAAGGGGTTACAAGGAGATTCCAGAAGCAGAGACCCTAATCCATACTGCGGAATTTAAAGGTGACTGACTGTGGGAATAAGGATCAAATTGAATAAAAAAGCAACTATAGCCAGAACCTCAGGCTTCGAGATAGCTCCGCAGAGAATAAGGTTTATCAGCAGAAATAGCACCTGGGCTGAAGTCAGACATGGGCCCAGAGCCCCAGTTCCAGGCCTGGTCATAGCCTGGGGGTGGATGGGCAGTAAGATGTTCTGAATATAATGGATCACATTCAAAATTCATCTCCAAGTAGGAGAAGTCAGTTGTTAGACACTCATATTAGTAAGCAAAAGAATTTTGAAAAGCTATACTACTGTGCTGCAGGGAATTTTAAACATTCATATTTCTTAAACTAGTCTTTCTTCTGAGAAACGACTTTGTCTTTCAAAGCCATATGGTAGGAACACACTTGATGTATAATAAAATCCTTGGTTTTGGTAATTATGATGAAGCTGTTACAATGATAAATGATGCCACCTGATGGATGGTGAACATGCATCATCATGTGCCACCATCAGCGACAGCTGGGAGTTTAAGTCCCAAGGAAGAATGAAGCAAATGCCATGGGTATTCTTGGCTAGTTTATGGCTTGGGAATAAAGAAGATGGAAGGAGGGCGAGGGGGAGGAGGAAGAGAAGGAGGAGGACTATAAAGAAGAAAATATAGACGGAATAGAATAGAATCTATTTTTTCTTTCAATAAAAGTTACTATACTGTTCCCTGACCAGGTGGTGGCGCAGTAGATAGAGCGTCAGACTGGGACACGGATGACCCAGGTTTGAAACCCCAAGGTCATCAGCTTGAGTGCGGGCTCACCTGGTTTGAGCACAGCTCACCAGCTTGAACCCAAGGTAGCTGGCTTGAGCAAGGGGTCACTCGGTCTGCTGTAGCCCCCTGGCCAAGGCACATATGAGAAAGCAATCAATGAACAACTAAGGTGCCGCAATGAAGAATTGGTGCTTCTCATCTCTCTCCCTTCCTGTCTGTCCCTTTCTCTGTCTCTGTCACACACACACACACACACACACACACACACACACACACAAGTCATTATATTGTCAACAGATGCTACTTTAACTAGAGACTTTGGTTTCTTATGGTGCAGAGAGAATCTGCTTGAAGAGATGGTCATCTGTTAGAGCACCATCTCCTGGTAGAATCTCCTTGGAGCTGAAATGCAAACACCAAGCTCATAGGGAGCAGAGGAGGGGAGGGGGCCATAGTGAAGGGGCTAGGTTTCAGTGGGTGAGCAACTTTATTTACCAGAACGGACCCTCCACTTCTCACCACTCCCTCTCCCCCAAGGCTGCATACACACATTCAGGACTCTGTCCTTCAGGGGAAAAAAAATGCACTAGAGAGCTCTCTCTAAAGAAATTGAGCAGCCCCAGGCTAAGAACATCCCATCTGGTATGTAGGAGTACCCCTTTAATCACCAGCTGGTTCCCTGCTCATCACCCTCAGCTAACAGGGCCACCTGAATGCTCACAACTCTCTCTTAGCTTTCTTACTATTTCATTTTTGCATCTAAAGAGAAATAAAGTATTATCAAACATTTGAAGAAATCCTGTAGCATGAAAGAGAGAGACCAAATAAATAGAAGAAATGACCCTGAAAAAAATAGATTAATTTACAGGAGCGGGGGAAATCTTAAAAAAAAAAAAAAATCACACACCTCAAATTAGTATCCATGGAGACTCTAGAAGATATATTCATTAACCAAGAACAGGATGTCATGAAAAAGTAACATTTAGGGGAAAAGAAAGCACTTAAAAATTAAGAGTGACATCGCCAAAAGAACATTCAAAAGAAGATCTGGAAGATAAATTGGAAGAGGTACTTTAGGAAGTTGAATAAGAAGACAGATGGAAGAAAAAGATGAATCAATTGAAGAGGGTTAACATTGGAATAACTGGAATCCAAGAAACAGGAAAAACAGAGGGAAGGAAATGATAAAAACAAAACAAAACAAAAAACAAAACCCAAACGTAGGATTATTTAAATAAACCCATTGCATGTTAACATAAATGGAATTTTAATGAACAAATCACATATTTTGAAAGTTAAAAATATCTGGCTGAGAAAATATCTGCTTTTTGCATTTGGTCTGTTGTGAATTTTTATTTGGGTTGAGGGTAAAAATTTTAACGCGGAATTCTATACCCAACCAAACTGAACTAATAAGCTGACAAGAAGACATTTTCAGACCTTCAGGGACTCTAAAATCTTACTGAAAGGGCTGAGCTTCCCCTCTCTTCCATGGGAAGATGATTAGCAGCTGAATCCCTTAACTTATATGAAGTCACCAAAGACAGAGTGCCCTGGGAAACTAGGTAAGTCCTTTGAGGCAGATATCATGACCTAACCACAGGCAATGGACAGAGCTCCCTCTGATGAACATTTCTTTTGTAGCAGGGACTGCTTTCCCACCCTTGCCTCTATACAAGTAGCTCTCTAAGTAGCACTAGCTGCTGACACTCTTTTCAACCTCAGCTCATCTGCACCCCAGATGTAGCAATAAACTTTGTTATCCCCATTTGTCTTGTGCGTGATTCCTCTTGGCATACCTAACGGTTACCCCCTGCAAAGGTCCATTTTTCCAACATGTACTGCAGCGGAGCAAGGGAGTAAGTAAGTCAAGGGAAATGAGGACCTGGGACTTCAGGAAGCTGAGGAATCATGCGGAAACCCAGTGAAGAGAAATACAAGGGGTCGTTGTGCAGAGCGCTCTGTGAACGTGGTCCTTGGGGGGAAAAGAGACTTGATAGAATAGATGATATTATGCGGCATATGAAAAAAATATTAATAATAGAAAATACAGCATTGTTATAAACTTCAGGAGAAGCAAATAGCTGTGAAAGAAAGAGTAGTCATCCTCTACTCATAGGCTCGGCAGGAAAGGATTATCCCAGAATCAAGAATGCAAACACTGCTTATTGAATTTTAGCATTTAGCTGCATCCTGAAGACAAAGCAACATGTTAATTTTTGTTCTAGAATGGGATGCTGATGCTATCAGCGTTAACAGGCGAGGGTAAAAGTATAGCTGACAGAAATAGAGATGTAGAAGGAAGAGGAAATAGCTGAAGGGAAGCAAGGGTCACTGAGCCTTTCACCTTGAAAAGGGGCAAGTATTTGATAGAACAGGAAAGACAGTGCGAGTTTATTGCTCACATTTACAAAAGTAACTGAAAGAGGAGCTCTAAGAAGTGCTGTGACTATATCAGGACATTGGAGAAGCACGGAGGGAGGAGAGAGGTTTTAGGCAGCCTTGTGCTCATCCAATGTAGCCAAAACTCAACCATGCAGTAAATCAATAAGTTGAGAAATAGTGCTTGAAGGTTATTATTTTGTGATATGAAAGGCAAAGCCAGATCAGCGGAAAATATGGCCAGGTGGAAGGGAAAAGGCGGGAGATTGCTGATTTTATGAATTGTGTGTTTTAAAGTTAAGGACATAAAAGAAAAATAGATTTGTGTGGCCCAGGCCACAACTGTATGTGATTAAATCAACTTAGTTAATCCTTGTCTTGTGTTTGTGATACTGAGGTAGGGAGAGGTAGGCAATGTGGTCTGTTTTCTTTCAACCTACGTATCAAATTTGGTTCAAAATGCTCCAGAAGTGCCTCAGGGATCGTGGAATGCAAATGAAGGCTCACTCTTTTTCAAATAACATCATTCTTTCCTATTGACTCTATCTCTGTGGGAGGATTGCCAAATGTTCTCTATTATCTACCATAACTTAATATATATACTTTCAGTGGAGGGTTATGGAGAGTGCCAGTAGTCAGGGGTGGAGTGGGGTAGATGTTTCAATGCTGAACAGGACTCCCAAGGAAGGATTCCGAGCAAAGTCTCGGTCTTTTGCCTGCCACCATCTTGGTGAATGCACTGGGAGATCATTCCAGATGATAAAGAAAAACCAGTTCATCAAATTATGCACAGGAATGAAACCTGAGATTTACAGCAGCTTCTGATATTCAGAAGGGGGTGGGGGAAGAGGCATAAAGAAAGCAGTCATTGAGACCCCCGTGTAACAAAAAGAGGCAGATCCTAAGTCAGTGTCTGATCACATTGAGAATAACCAACCTGGTGTACCAGCTGTAAGCAGGAGGCCCGGATGAGAAAGAAAGTCTCACACCCTCTGCCTAGAAAAGGTGTCTCATTACTGCCTTGTAAAGAGCAGAGAATCCATCTGAACCAAACTTGTTCATCATGGAATTCATTCAACAATGGTTTATGTAGACCCACCTTAATAAGATTTTGGGAAAGACGCTAGAGAGATTTCTTGGTCCCAGTTTTATTTATCCATGAGAAAGTCTCTAGTCATCTAGAAGGGATAGCTCCTAAAGATATGGGGTTTTGGCAGTTATCCAACTTATATATATATTTTTTTAATTTTTTTTCCCAACTTATATTTCAAGATGTGGATTTCTTGGGTATAAACTGTAGTTTGATGAAAAAATGTAATGAAAGCTTTTGAGCCATGTTGCTGGCTATATTTACAGAATGTCCCAGCCTTACAGGTCCTATCTTCCTCTCTAAAGGAGAACCTTGAAAACGTATTTCCCCAGCTTGTTTGGTATTCAGGACACATGACTGTATTTCTACCAATCAGACTTATCTACCCGAGGCATTAATTTGAGAGGCAGCAAGGTGAGGAAGAGACTCTGGGTGGCATCCCTTTTGCTGGTGTGGGTGCTGCCAAGGCATCTGACTATCAAGGATGGAGTGTCAACAGGACAGTTCAGTGGTGTGGTTTAGTCATTGATCTAGGAGTCTTAGATGCAAGGCTCACCTTTCCCCAAAGTTGAGAGGGTAATGCACTATCCTTTTTTTATTTTATTTTTAATTTTTATTTATTTTTTGTATTTTTCTGAAGCTGGAAACGGGGAGAGACAGTCAGACAGACTCCCGCATGCGCCCGACCGGGATCCATCCGGTACGCCCACCAGGGGCAACGCTCTGCCCACCAGGGGGCGATGCTCTGCCCCTCCGGGGTGTCGCTCTATTGCGACCAGAGCCACTCTAGCGCCTGGGGCAGAGGCCAAGGAGCCATCCCCAGTGCCCGGGCCATCTTTGCTCCAATGGAGCTTCGGCTGCGGGAGGGGAAGAGAGAGACAGAGAGGAAGGAGAGGGGGAGGGGTGGAGAAGCAAATGGCGCTTCTCCTATGTGCCCTGGCCGGGAATCGAACCCGGGTCCCCCGCACACCAGGCCGACGCTCTACCGCTGAGCCAACCGGCCAGGGCCAATGCACTATCCTTTAATGAGGTCCTTTGCTGCTTGACCAGATAGTCTTGGTTGCCTATAGCCCAGAACCCTGATCGATACAGTGGTCTGTACTGATCAAAAGAACCAGAAAACTTCCACACAATTCTACCAAATGAGAGTATATCCCTCCAATAAAAGTGTGGTTGATTTATATACCTGTGAACTTATTTGTTATATACAGACCTTGTATATGATTAAGGGTGGGTGGAGAAATTGGTCTCTTTTGGACATGAGTGAAGTTTCAATTTCACTTTTAGAGATAGTGTCCCCAAATTTGGTACATTGCCATTTCATTTGGTTTTCATACAGAGTACTAGCTAACTTTGGCTCAGAATTACAGTGGCAGAAATGGCTGACAATGTAAGTGTGATTGGGCTGCTCACTCATTTCATACTGTACAGAAAGTAGATCTTTGTTGCTTGAACTTGTGGAGAATGGGCAGGTTTTCTGCTTGCAGATGATGATGAAGGGACTAAGATTTGGATCACTTAGAAAATATATTTAAAAATTTTTTTCATTGATGAGAGAGAGAGAGAGAGAGAGAGGAAGGGGAGGAAGGGAGAGAGCAAGAGAGAAGCATAAACTAGCTGTTTTACTTAGTTGTTCCATTTAGTTGTGTACTCATTAATTGCTACTTGTCCATGCCCTGACCAGGGCTTGAACCTGTAACCTCTGGTGTGCTGGGTTGATGCTTTATCTACTGAGCCACCCTGCCAGGGCTTTAGAAAATATTTTTCATTGTATTACTTCCAAGAGTACTTAAATCAAGGCATTCTTAACGAATTTTAGAAGAAATTTATATTCTATATGGGAATGTACCAGAAGTCTATTTACCAGATGTAAGTTCAGTACGGATTTTCTTTGAAGGATTATTTTTAAGTGACAGAAATGACAACAAGGGGTTTCAGATTCTAAGACCATGACTTGACAAGATTTCTATTGTGGGTATTCCAGCTCAAAGGAGATACCAGAAAACAATTGTTCTGGCAGAAGACCATAATTTTAAAGGAGTTGGTGTGATATAATACCCCAAACTGGCAAAGTTGGGTCTGAGATTGTTCAGTTCAAAGGGAACCCCTGGTACTGTCATACCAAGAGGAAACAGGATTTTAGGGCAGTGTGTACTTCAGAAGGGAATCCTTTCCCAAGCCCTTTCTAATACATGGTCATGGAGAACAACGGACAGAGGAATGGTCATGGAGAACAACGGACAGAGGAGGTTTTCTCAGCACGCAAACTTTGTGGCATCCAAAGTGGCATCCCATGGCCTGATAATGGAGCCGATGGGATCTTTGTGTAGCAGGATGTGGCATACTATTGATCAGAGAGTATTCTTGCTGTTTTCCCTTTTCCATTTTTTTTTTTTTTTTTTTTTTTTAGCGAGAGAGAGGAGAGAGACAGAGACAAACCGGAAAGGAGGGAGATGAGAAGCATCAACTTGTAGTTGTGGCGCTTGAGTTGTTCATTGATTGCTTTCTCATATGTTCCTTGACTGGGGGGCTCCAGCTGAGCCAGTGACCCTTTGCTCAAGCCAGTGACCTTGGGCTCAAGCCAGCAAAATAGGGCTTCAAGCCAGCAACATTTGGGTTCAAGCCAGTGTCCATGGGGTCATGTCTATGATCCTGCGCTCAAGCTGGCAACCTGGGGTTTTGAATCTGGGTCCTCAGTGTCTCAGGTCAATGCTCTATCTATTTTTTTTTTTTTACAGAGACAGAGAGAGACTCAGAGAGAGGGATAGACAGGGACAGACAGACAGGAACGAAGAGATGAGAAGCATCAATTATCAGTTTTTCATTGCGGCACCTTAGTTGTTCATTGATTGCTTTCTCATATGTGCCTTGACCATGGGCCTTCAGCAGACCAAGTAGCCCCTTGCTCAAGCCAGCAACCTTGGGTCCAAGCTGGTGAGCTTTTGCTCAAAACAGATGAGTCAGTACTCAAGCTGGCGACCTCGGGGGTCTCAAACCTGGGTCCTCGGCATTCTAGTTCAACGCTCTATCCACTGCACCACTGCCTGGTCAGGCTCAATGCTCTATCTATTGCACTATTACCTGGTCAGGCCTCTTTTCCATTTTCTCAGCAGATATGTGTGTGTGGTGTGTTTACCGTTATCCCTCTACCATTGCATATTAGGTGTGTTTGGGTTGTGAAATGCATCATTTAATCATAGGTTGCATGACTTTAGGAGCCACATCCAGGTCTGGTTGAGAGAAATGCACATGTATGCATATTTGATATATGTAGGATACTTGCATTGTGTTAGACGGATATTTAAAAAATCATATGCATGGGGGAGAGTGTGCATGCATGTGTGTGTGTGTGTGTGTGTGTGTGTGTGTGTGTACACATGTTGGGTATTCAAGGGGTGGAATGTAGTAGACTGTCCACTTTAGTTTCTGACTAAGTCAGTACAGGTTTCTGTCTGTGTCCTTCCTCTGATAAAAACCATCCACTTTGACAGAGTGCCTCAAACTTTGTTGTTTTGATGGGGTTGTTAATCACGGTCAGTAACATTTTAGGCCGCAGCTGTGGGACTTGTGACCCAGGCCTGGACAGTCAAGAGGAAGCTTGCTTTGGAGCACAGTGATTGTTGTAAAGATGAACATTTGACCTAAATCGGGTTAATCTAAGTCCTAGGTGAGGGTTTTTTTCTCCATCTAATGGAGAAGAGCTTGTTAGAAATGCAGTAATTTGGCCTTGACCCCAGACCCGCCTTTGAGTCAGACTGCATTTTAACGGAGCCCCCAGGGGCTGCTCAGTATGGTTTGAAGTATTCATTGTTCCAGGGGTCACTCCCGTTCCAGCACTCTCACCCGCAACGAGGGCACTGTCACCGTTGGCTGGGAACGTGCTGATCCATGCATAGGACCGTGGGGGAAAGAGATTAAGTGCCTACCATCCAGATTGTACTATAACTTTATACTAATTTTTGTCCTGCCTTTTCTCTCAGGAGTTAACAACAAAATAGCTTTGCTGTGCTGTTTCTATAGCAACAGGGTCTAATAGAGCTTTTACTTTTCCTCCCATGCCGTTGCCTTTGACTAGTCTCCCTGCACCCTACCAGGCCCGTCTTCTGTTCATCAAAGTCGGAAGCAAACACACGGCAGTGGGGATATCACAGCCCTGGCACGAGACGGCAGGTGCACTAACAGCCGAACTTTGCACTAATTTAGGACGGTTCAGGATTATGCCCAACTAATTCCTGAATTCAGAACACAGTCGCCCCTTCCCACAGAGAGAAAAAATAGCTTCTTTGACAATCATGCATTTCTTATTTAAAAATTCCTAGTTATTTTTTTTGCTGTTGTATATAGTAAAGAATTAGAAAATGCAAATGAGTAAAAAACAAACAAACAAACACCAGTCTCTTCAAATTCATACTTGTACTCACATATGTGGTGATTGTACCATATTTCATTATTGGGTCAAACAAGGTGGTGCACGTCAAGCCCTTGGTGCTCAGCCCAGGACAGAGTCTACAGATCATGGACATTTTCGTCCTCCCTTCTCCAGGTTAGGTAAGGCAGGTACTGTGCATGTGCATGAATCACTTAGTGCTCACAGCTCTATGAGGCAGACGCCATTACAATGTGGTATCTGTTGACATCTGTCTATCCAACTATCCTGGGCACATACCTTCATCACAGTTCCAATGGTGTCCATCATCTCTAGCGGTGCAGCCTTTCTGAAGTGCTTCATAGGTATTTCTGGTGTGGACGAGAACCCACATTATCCTTGTCCAAAGGACAGTACCTGGAAATGCAAGCACCATGCACCCCATAAAGGGAGCCCTAAATTTTTACCCAATCATACCTTGATTCTGAATAGGCCTTCTCTTTTTTTCTTGCTTGTTTTGAAACAAAGATCTAGAGACTATGGGATGAGGAGGTCGTGTGGACCAGTTCCCTGATGTCTGGCAAGGCTTCCCTGTTTCAAAGATGTGGTAACTGTGGTTCGAAGAAGTTACATGAGGTGCTACACTCTGATGGCAGAGGGGCATTAGATAGCTTTTCTAGTTCTCCCATCCCATTAGAAGAATTTAACGTTTTATCAGATTATAATATGTTGCCGTAAAGTGTGCGTATCTTATGAGCACAGCTCAGTGAATCTTCACATACGTACCCAGCCATGTGACTACCACCACAGACAGAACCTGGCAGGCTCCTCACACTCTCTCCTGACCAACCCTCCACCAAAGAGAACCACTATCCCCCTAGATTAGTTTTGTCAACAGTTTGTGGCCACCATCATTTTACACATGAGCAATCTGTGACCCATGTTAAGTAACAACAATAACACGTAACATGTACTGACTGCCAGGCACTGTGCATGTGCATAAATCACTTAGTGCCCACAGCTCTATGAGGCAAACACCATTACAATGTGGTATCTGTTGACATCTGTCTATCCATCTATCCATCCATCCATCCATCCATCCATCCATCCATCCATCCATCCATCCACCATCTACCCATTTAACCAGTTACAATCTGTTATTCAAGAGCTGTGCCAATGTCAGCACTCACCGTGGGAGGAAGGGCTTTTAAGGCGGGATGATGGGGGAAGGAGCCATCACTGCCCAGCTCCAGAGCCTCCCCTCAGCCCAGAGTACTGAGCTGGAGTGGGCTGGAGACCCAACGTTCCCCACACAGGGCCAGTTGGGGCTAGGTGCATCTCTGGCCCTGGAGTGGGAACATGGGGTGCTGCAGAGTCAGGGTGGTAGAGCTGATGGGGGGCACCCATCAGGCGTTGGACACTGAGCTCTCTGTGAGGGATCTCACCTGCCCCATCTCTCTTGCCAGGGGAACAGCAGCCTTTCAGAATAGGGTCTTAAGGCACCATTACTGCCAGCATGGCGGCCCTGGGTGAGCCAGCAGAGGGCTCCTGGGCATCGGGACAGCCCAGGTGGAATGGGAGAAATGGAGCAGCAACCTCGCAGCCCACTGTGCCTCGGGCGGTGGGGGCCAGCGCACCAGTTTCCCAGAGTTTGGTGCTAAATTTAGAACCCCGTATCTTAGTGAGCTCAGTCTTTGTTTAGTCAGAGGCAAAATCCAGGGCTGATGAAATTCACCTACCTGTCATGGCTGGCTGACAAGTGCCACCCCCTGTGGGGGCAGCACAGGACGCTGACAGTGTCCATGTCCATGTCCCTGGTCACTCCCTCTCTGTCTCCTGCAGGGCTGTGTGACCACCACACCAGGTCCCTGACCATGGCCTTGGGGCCAGAGAGCCTTGCATAGCTGCTGCCTTGGAGGGGCTGACTGACAGTGTTCCCCATGGCAGGGCTAGCTTCTACCATTTTATCCAATAACCCGTGCTGCTGTCTGAATTTAACATCAGGGCGGGTTCACCATTATGGCTCTTGGGCCCTAGGCCCTTGTCTACAGGCTTCAGGAGATCGGTTATTCCCTGAGGCCAGGGCAGAGCACTGAGTCAGTGGCACTCAGGCTGGGGATTATTGAGCACCGACTGTGTGCAAGGCCTGTGGATGCAGGAGCTGCCCGTTCACAGCAGTGTTTAGAAATTAGGAGTTCCCACTCACTCGTGGATCATGACCAGCATTTAAGAAAATGAAAGAAAATAACAAGATCATAGGGTACTTTAGGAAGGGTAGATACTGTTTTGCAAAACTTCTTTGTCTGGAGGTGAAGATGAGATTGTAATATAAATTGTGTTTCCTACTAAGGCCTGGAGTCTTGAGGAGTTAAGGAAACGCTGGCCTTAGAGGAGGAGTCCTGGTCCAGCGACTGCAGCTGTGGGAAGAGGAGCCGGGAGATGGAACTGGATCCACTCCTGGCTGCGCAGCCCTGGTGTAGGCAGGGTCTCTAAGTTTGTCTCTCTTTAAAAAAAAAAACCACGGGTAATATTTTCTAGAAGAATTTTTTCTTTTCTTTTCTGAAGCTGGAAATGGGGAGAGACAGTCAGACAGACTCCCGCATGCGCCCAACCGGGATCCACCCGGCACGCCCACCAGGGGCGACGCTCTGCCCACCAGGGGGCGATGCTCTCCCCCTCCGGGGCGTCGCTTTGCCGCGACCAGAGCCACTCTAGCGCCTGGGGCAGAGGCCAAGGAGCCATCCCCAGCGCCCGGGCCATCTTTGCTCCAATGGAGCCTTGGCTGCTGGAGGGGAAGAGAGAGACAGAGAGGAAGGAGGGGGTGGGGGTGGAGAAGCAAATGGGCGCTTCTCCTATGTGCCCTGGCTGGGAATCAAACCCCGGTCCCCCGCACGCCAGGCCGACGCTCTACCTCTGAGCCAACCGGCCAGGGCCTCTAGAAGAATTTTAATGAAAGCTAGGGCTGGTATGGGCACAGGGCCCTGCACGGTGCCACAGGGCCTGGCGCTATACTGGTGCTCAGTAAATGGGGAAGCTGTTTGCGTTGTTAGACATGGTGAGAAGGGAGGGGTGGGCGAAAAGGGGCGGGATTGAGGAGCACGGATCGGCAGTTACAGAGTCGTCACGGGGATCTAATCAAGTGCAGCACAGGGAGTGTAGTCAGTAAGATTGTAATAACTATGCATGGTGCCAGATGGGCACAGGAAATATCAGGGGGGACGCTCTGTAAAGTATGACTGTCTAGTATGCTGTACACCTGAAGCTAATAGAGAATAATATCGGAATGCAAACTGTAATTGAAAAAATATATATAAAAAAGAAGTGATGAGAGACACCTGGTGTGTTAGAAGAGCCGATTGGCTTGCTTCCTTTGCTGAGGCTGAAACGGGCTCAGGTGGTGTGTTCAGAACTTACTACAGGGGCCTGGCAGGCAGGCGAGAGCCCCCTCCTCCGCTCAGCGGGGCTCCTGCTGCCCTGTGTGGGTAGAGGGGACCTAAATGGTGGCAGCTACCAGCTCCTCCAACCCCGGAGGGCTTCTGGCTTCCCAGCTTCTCAGCTTCTCTGTCCAGTCTCTTTCTCTTGTTCCCAGTTCCGCCCTCAGTTGTCCACAGGTGTAATTGCTTTCAACACACAGGTGTGTTGGGTTTGCTTGTGGGAGGGATGAGGCCAGTGTCCCGTGCTGCCGCCATCTTGACGCATTTTGAGGCTGTTAGGGGAGATGAGCCCCCTTAGCTGATGAAGGCTAAGAGAGAAGAGGGAAGGAGCAGGGGTCCCTGAGAACGCTGACCTGCTGAACTGCCCGCACTAGGAGACACCCCAACTCTGGCCTTGTTCCATGAGATGGTAAGTGAGGGACATCTGGGCTGGGCTTCTGTTACTTGTCATAAATTGTCTCTGGTAAGAATACAACAACGAACTCTACTGAGGAAACAGGAGCTTTGGCTGGGTGGAGCTGCCAGGTGCATACACTTGGCAATGGGGACCTGTGTGGGGTCCTACTGTGTGCGGCTTGTTGCTTTGGCCCAGGGGGGGTGCGGGGTGGGTACACGCAGTGATGGTGAGACTGGGACGTGAGGAGATGGGGGTATGTCATGACAAGTCTCCTCAGTTTGCCCTCGGGAATCAGGTGTGAGCTGGGGGGTGGGGGGCGGAGGCCTGGAGTTGGAAGGGAGACCCTGAGCCCAAGTCACTTCAGGGCCCAGCAGGCAGGGAAGAGTGGCCTCAGGGCATGGTTTAGATCAGGGATCTCAAACTCAACTCAGCATGTGGGCCGCAGAGCAAGATCACAGCCTTCAGCAGGCCGCACTAGGTCTACAAAAGGCAACTGGTACGCAACACTTTTCTCACTGCAGTTGAAAATAAAAAAAAAATCAGTACAACAAGCACAATCGTACATGCAGTTTACTCAGTGTCACAAAACAACCAGAAACTGTAGTTCGCATCACAACTGCTGTTAACTAAGCTAATATCTAGCTAGGATGCTAGAGAAATGAAAAATACAAGTAGGCCCCTAGGCTTACTTAATTTTATCCAAAATATTTTGAACTTTGTGGATTAGTCTGCGGGCCGCACAAAATTGTTCGGCGGGCCGCGAGTTTGAGACCCCTGGTCTAGATGATGGCTGCCATAGTCAGAGGGAGAAGAGAGTGGTCTTTCCCCGGACAGTGGCCATGGGGGGTAAGGGAGCTGATAGCTCTCTCTGTGGGGAAGGAGGAGGAGGGGAGAACCTACTGAGAGTGACCACAGAGCCTAGTCATCTGGGTGTGACACGTGCTGGGATGGATGGCCTCTGGATCCTTGGAGATGCTGTGGTACTGGAGCTGAGTGACATGGGTCAGCAGACAGGAGGGGGACAGAGCCCTGACTCCCACCTTCGGCTTGGAGGTGGGCATGGGAACATGTTCCGGGTCTGAGAGATGGGCCTCAGGTCTCAGGTGGGGCAGGAATTTCTGGTGGAAGCAAGAGGGGTTGGTTCTGCAGCAAGTGTTTTGCTTGGATTTTGAACACACCACTGCTGGCCAGTAGGCAGTCTCGGTACTGTTTGCTCTTATAGCTGCTGCTGCTGCCACCCGCACACACCAGGGCCCTGGGCACCCGGCAGCCTGATCTGCAACCTGACTTCTTAACTGCCACCTGGGATTTCCTGAGGTGACAAGGCCTTTCACACTCGCTTCCTCCCTCCCCACTCTAACAGGCATGTTTGGATGCAGTGGGAGTCTGACCCTGGTCTTGGTGACAGGTGTGCACCTGCTTCTGGCTCCTGTTGTCATGGCAACAAGGCAGGGCAGACAGCCCCAGCTCAGGGGCCGTTTAGAGCTCAGGGCCAGCCCGCCTTCTTCTACTATTGTGTCTCCTGGGCACTGATGCATGAGAGTGTCCAGGGTAAGATGGGAATTTTCTCAGAGGAAATTTAAGAGTGGGATGTTAGAGGTTTGACCTAAGGATATTGTTTCCTTCCCTTCCTCATATGTACCTGTCACCACCAGCCTCAAGTGTGCAAGTGCCAGTCTGCTTGTTAACTAGCAGCAGCCATCAGCAAGGCAACCCCACTTCCTGTTGACACACGAGTTATAGAGAATAAAATATATTTATTCCAGGGCACTATGTGGAGCAGTCTGAAAAAATTTCCGATTCTCCTCTGTGTGAGCCGGCATTGGACTTGGGATATCGTTGTTCCAGTGGCCGTAACTGGGCGGCTTAATCAGTAAACGTTTATTGTTCACAGTTTGTAGGCTGGGAGTCCACGATCAGGGTGCTGGCTGATTCGGTCCCTAATGAAGAGGCTTCCTGGCTTACAGATGCAGCTTTCTTGCTATGAGCTCACACGGCCTTTCCTTTGAGTGTGTGGAGAGAATGAGCGAGACTCCTGTCCCTTCTTACAAAGGCACTGTCCCCATCACGCGAACCTTGTGAAACCTAAACTACCCTCCGATGACTACTCCTCCAAATCCTATCACATTTGAGTTTGGGGCTGCAACATGTGACTTTGGGGGCCACAGACATTCAGTTGAAAGGGGTCCTTCAGTACCTGTCAGGAAATAGTTGTCCTCCCATCCTCCCTCCCTCCCTTCTGTTTTTCGTTCATCTGTTCATTCATTCATTCTTGCCACAGTCCATTTGAGCATCAGACACTATTCAACATCCTGGGAATATAGCAGTGAACACAACAGACAAAAATTCTTGTACCATAAGGATTACCTTTTAGTGACAAGAGATGGAAATCTATAAGTAAGCAAGTAATTGTATAATCCTTGGGTGACAAGTCCAGTCAGAAAAGCATAAATCAGGGAGAATGACAGCAATGCGGGAGAGGGAGCCATCAGGGAAGGCCTGATGGGGAGGTGTTTGATCCAGAGGTGTATGGTGGCTGTGCAAACATGTCTTGCCGATTTCCTAGTACAGAATATAATGACCGAGGGCCTCAGTTACTATACTTTGAAGCCCGCTGCTGCTTCTGTGTGAAGGTTATGTCTCCCTCTGACTCTACTGGGAGAAGAGAGCACCTTGTCAGCAAAATCTGGCTCAGGGATTTTGCTCAAACTTCC
This sequence comes from Saccopteryx leptura, assembly GCF_036850995.1. NCBI lineage: Eukaryota > Metazoa > Chordata > Mammalia > Chiroptera > Emballonuridae > Saccopteryx > Saccopteryx leptura. The sequence continues at coordinate 42,833,117 of NC_089515.1, read as the reverse complement.
TTAGACTGCACAGAACTGTAGGATGCTCTCATGTGCCTTCTCTCCCTGTACCTCCCTGGGGGTCAGAACTACGTCATCATCAGACTGCAGCCTGCCCCTGCTCAATCCTTATTTCCTTCCATAAAGACATTTCTCCTAATTAAAACCTCGCACAGTCACTCCTGTCTGAGCATCTGCTTCTCAGAGGACCCAAAGAACCACGTATTGGGTGGGAGTGAGAGAGTGAGCCATGTGGACTGCTGGGGGACAGAGGCCGAGTGGACCTGGGGCAGGAGATCTGGGGTTTGACTTTACCCTCCTGAGGTGCTGATAGGTCAGCCTCTTACTGTTCCACGGATGCTTGCAGCAGACACAAACTCGTGGTTAGAGACGGAGGATTTCAGTACTCACGGCCTGGCCACACATTGCATTGGTCAACACCAGTCCAAGGGACAGTCCAGATTCTGGGGAGGGGGGAGACAATACCTCCTGTCGGTGAGAAGAGCCGCAAGGTCACATCTCGGAGGTCCAGGTACAGGGAGGAGGACCATTGCAGCCAGATTTGCAAACAACCGCCACAGTAAGGGCAGGAATCAGGTGACCCAGGCACTTGAGGACACAGAGGAAGTCCCTGAGTGGTCAACAAGGGACTCACCAGAGGCTTAAGTCTTGACCCTTCCCCAGTTCTTACTTAGACCTGACCGGCCATCCTGTCAAGGGCCAGGGGCTGCCCGCCTGTGGTCTCAGAAAGAACACAGTCGCCACCTTCCCTGCCAGCCTGGGTACCAGGCTGGAATCGACACAGGAGCCTTCCATTTTCACATCCTGTCTGGGTGGTGGAGGGAGTGGGCAGAGGTGGGGCCGCCTGTGAGTAACACGCTAGGTCTGCTCTCAGCCCCACTGTGATTACTCTCCCACTCACCACCTGCACTGGCCCTGCCACCAACTTAGGAGAGCCATTTGCCCATGCCTAATGTGCCACTGTTGGAAATGTCTCTCTTGTCATAAACTGGTTTGCTGGGCTTTGACGTAGCCCGTGTTATATATAACTATGGTAACAATGCAAAACAAACAAACAAACACCAAAACGTGGGCTTCTTTTGGACGCTAGAAGCCCAAGCATGGTCTGTTTTTGTCTCTTGGCTTCATAGAGGCCGGGGGAAGGAGGTGTGGAGGCACCGGGGCTGGAGCTGGGTGACCTGCCCGCAGACCTTCGCCTGTCCCCGTGAGACTTCCAGCATGGAACTTTTTCCTTTGGGGCCTCAGTTTCCCTGAGGTGTGGGGATTGGGGGTCAGTGGTCCCTGAGGACAGTTCCAGGCGTGTCTTTCTATGAGTGGGAGAGTCCTGTGTACTTAGGATCTGGAGGGAGAGTCCCTGGCCCACAGGAGGCTGGGAGCTGGCTGTGCTGTGGGGAGGCAGGCAGAGGTGTGTGGCTGCTGCAACTGACAGGCCCGCTTCCTGCTAATTTGGTGTCCTCACTATATAATTATCCTGTGAAATTCCCTGACTGAAGACTTGTTTTAAAAATTTCCTTCCATGACTCCCACCACTCATCGCCCAGATTTGTGAATGGGGAAAGTGGGTGTTTGTAGCCGGTGGCAGAGAACAAAGGATGTTATGCAACCTTCCCTTCTCTGAATTTCCCAGCACCCCCTTCCCCCGCCCCCCCCTCCAGAGTCAGGAGGGAGCAATAGGGCTTTTCAGACTGGGAGGCTCTGGGTTTTGACTTCTCTGGGCCTCAGCTTTTTCATCTGTCAAGTGGGGAGGAAAATATATATCTTCCTGGGCCCTGGCTGGTTGGCTCAGTGGTAGAGCATCGGCCTGGCTTGCAGGAGTCCTGGGTTCGATTCCCGGCCAGGGCACACAGGAGAAGCGCCCATCTGCTTCTCCACCCCTCCCCCTCTACTTCCTCTCTGTCTCTCTCTTCCCCTCCTGCAGCCAAGGCTCCATTGGAGCAAAGATGGCCTGGGTGCTGAGGATGGATCTGTGGCCTCTGCCTCAGGTGCTAGAATGGCTCTGGATATGGCAGAGCGACGCCCCAGGGGGGCAGAACATCGCCCCCTGGTGGGCATGCCGGGTGGATCCTGGTCGGCGCGATGGGTAAAGACAACACAGTGCCTTCTGAGCCCAGGGACGGTGACGGGATGGGGGCTTTCTTCCTGCTCAGGCGATCTTAGGCTGGTGCTTCGCTCCTCCGAGCCTCAGTTTCCTAGTGCTAGGTATCTCACAGGGATACTGTGGGGGTTAAACGGGATGATGCCCCAAAATGCCTGGCTTTGAGCCAGTACTTGAGGTATTGATATTTTAGTATGACTGTCAGCCAAGGAGGATGTCCTGTGCAGACCTTGGGCATGTCGTCCAGCTGGCTGAGGACTGGGTTCCCAGTCCTGAAAGCTGTGACCGGGAGTTGACAACTAGTAGACCTGTCAGCTTGATTCTGAGCATGTCTGGGAGCTCCCCAGAGGCAGGTGCTGGTGCCACATTGATGAGCCACAATCCCCAGTGTGCTCCTGACACTTCCTGCCTGCGTTCCCTGGGGCGGGGCCAGCAGTCAGAGCGGGAGCGGCTCCCTGCGTTCCCTGGGGCGGGGCCAGCAGTCAGAGCGGGAGCGGCTCCCTGCGTTCCCTGGGGCGGGGCCAGCAGTCAGAGCGGGAGCGGCTCCCTGCGTTCCCTGGGGCGGGGCCAGCAGTCAGAACGGGAGCGGCTCCCTGCGTTCCCTGGGGCGGGGCCAGCAGTCTGAGCGGGAGCGGCTCCCTGTGTTCCCTGGGGCGGGGCCAGCAGTCAGAGCGGCAGCAGCTCCCTGCGTTCCCTGGGGCGGGGCCAGCAGTCAGAGCGGGAGCGGCTCCCTGCGTTCCCTGGGGCGGGGCCAGCAGTCAGAGCGGGAGCGGCTCCCTGCGTTCCCTGGGGCGGGGCCAGCAGTCTGAGCGGGAGCGGCTCCCTGTGTTCCCTGGGGCGGGGCCAGCAGTCAGAGCGGCAGCAGCTCCCTGCGTTCCCTGGGGCGGGGCCAGCAGTCAGAGCGGCAGCAGCTCCCTGCGTTCCCTGGGGCGGGGCCAGCAGTCAGAGCGGTAGCGGCTCCCCGCAGCCCCTGGGGCGGGGCCAGCAGTCAGAGCGGTAGCGGCTCCCTGCAGCCCCTGGGGCGGGGCCAGCAGTCAGAGCGGTAGCGGCTCCCTGCGTTCCCTGGGGCGGGGCCAGCAGTCAGAGCGGGAGCGGCTCCCTGCGTTCCCTGGGGCGGGGCCAGCAGTCAGAGCAGTAGCAGCTCCCTGCAGCCCCTGGGCGCAGGCAGGCAGGGGGCTCGGGGCAGAGTCAGTCCTGGAATGTGGTGCTCTTTGTCTATATTTATATTTAAAGCTTTATGATCTGGTTCTTATTTAACATGCTTATTGTTATTCTAACGTAAAGAAGGTACTTAGCATTCTTTGACCATTATTGATGTCTACACACGACAGTGTGTGTTTGAACATGGTTGTGTAAAGGAGAGGGGTGCCACCAGGGCTTTTAGTATATGCGCTGCCGAAGCGAGCACACCACCAGGGGTTTAACAGTTGTTACCTCTGGAGGCAATGCTTGGGGTGGCCGAGGCCTTCACTTTCTTTTTCCTTAATCGAATTTATTGGAATGACAGTGGTTAACAAAATTATACAGGTTTCAGATGCACAATTCTACACCACATCTTCTGTACCCTGTACTGTGTCCATCACCATGTACCCCCCGCACACCCCCTTGAACTCCCCCCACCCCGCTTACTCCCTGCCCCCCACCATCTTTCAATCACCACACTGTTGTATGTGTCCGTGAGTTTTCTTTCTCTTTTTTTCGGGTCCCTCTTTTTCTTCACTCAATCCCTCTACCTCCTCAGACCTCCATTTGTTTCTAGACCTAATGAAGTGCTGGGATCGGCAATGATGTTTGATTTTGGTTTGGGTGAGTGTCCTTCTGTATGTCTTAGGTTTAAAAATTAAAAACGAGATGTGTTGCTTTGGAATTGGAAACAGATGCTCAATATTTAAACAGATGTTGGAAACACATTTCAGGAGCAGGTAGGTCTACCTCCACCCTGTTTCTTGGACTGTTTGGTTGGGGCTAATGTTCAAACTCCCCTTGGTGGCGAATGTTTCTCATCATTATCCCTCTCTTTTCCCCAAATGAGATGGTTCAGCCTCTGTCCTGCGTCCTTTGTGTGTTGTCTGGTCCTGCCTGTATCCGTCCCTCAGGGGGGGCCTTTCTGGGGCATCTCCCATGTGAGGAGAGGAAGATTCAGACTGTGCTTCCCTGCAGATGGGCCACCTTGGGAAGGCCAGGCTGAAGACAGGTTTTGTGAAGCCCTAAGAACCCACTGTGTGTGTGTGTGTGTGTGTGTGTGTGTGTATATCTATATCTACCTATATATATCTATATATCTATATCTATATATATCTATATATATATCTATATCATATATCCTCTTTAGGAAAAGATGCTGTGTAATGCAGATCCCAGCTGAAAACAGGTTTTGTGAAGCCCTAAGAACCCACTGTGTGTGTGTGTGTATATCTATATATCTATATATCTATATCTATATCTATATATAGATATATATAGATACATATATATCATATATCCTCTTTAGAAAAAGATGCTGTGTAATGCAGATCCCAGCTGAAAACAGGTTTTGTGAAGCCCTAAGAACCCACTGTATGTATGTATGTGTGTGTGTGTGTGTGTGTGTGTGTATCTATATATATATCATATATCCTCTTTAGGAAAAGATGCTGTGTAATGCAGATCCCAGCTGAAAACAGGTTTTGTGAAGCCCTAAGAACCCACTGTATGTGTGTGTGTGTGTGTGTGTGTGTGTGTGTGTGTGTATAAGGTCTACCGGAAAGTTCTGTCCGTTTTTGGAATAAAACAAAATACAAATTTTTCTTACCGTCAATAAACTTTATTAAATAATATAAATGCCATTATTATTAATGATTTCTTGCCAGCGTGAGGGTAATTTGTATATCCCATTTTTGAAAAATGTTTTATCTTTTGATGCGAAAAATTGAACCAGTGCTTATTTGATATCTTCTTCATTTTTGAATTTTTTGCCCTTCAAAAAATTTTGTAAGGACAAAAACAAGTGATAGTCGGAGGGTGCTAAGTCCGGGGAATAGGGTGGATGCGACAGACATGCTTCTGTAGCATTTCTTCCTTGTTGAAATTTGTAAAAATTACAGTGGCATAAATGAACTTTATCAGTAGCCATGGGTACACTATCGCTTCACACATAAGACTAACGTGAATCAACTTTGTTTTAGTTAATTTGCTACGTCAGTATGTATACATTAAGTGATAAAAATAGAGAGGCCCACATGCGCCAAATAAACATGTGCTTACGTGTCAAAACTTGTTGTGATAGAAATGGACAAAACTTTCTGGTAGACGATATATATATATATGGCCTCTTTAGGAAAAGATGCTGTGTAATGCAGATCCTTGGGCTGCCCCCGACCCTGCCCCAGTCCCCACTCCGGAGAATATTGAAGGAGAGGTTTGGTGGGAGGTAGTGCCTCTTGTTTCAGGGTACTAACTCACCTCGGACCCAAGGGAAGTCATCTCAGCAGGACCTGCAGAGCTGATGGGCTGTATCTCCAGTCCCCTTACCCCCCACCAATTTTCAGAGTTCCCTCTGGCTGGCATCCAGGCATTTTCCCTTTAACCATGAGTTAGCAATTTTTTTTTCTGAGAGAGAGAGAGCGAGAGAGAGAGAGAGAGAGAGAGAGAGGCAAGGAGGGAGAGAGATGAGAAGAAGCATCAACTTGTAGTTGCGTCACTTTAGTTGTTCATTGATTGCTTCTCTTTTTTTCCCCCACTTTATTTATTTCATATTATTTTATTTATTGATTTTTAGAGAGAAGAGAGAGAGAGAGAGAGAAAGAAAGAAAGGGAGAGAGAGAAAGAGGGGGGAGAAATGGGAAGCATCAACTCATAGTAGTTGCTTCCTGTATGTGTCTTGACTGGACAAACTCAGGGTTTTGAACTGGCAACCTGTGTTCCAGGTCGACACTTTACTTACTGTGCCTCCACAGGTCAGGCCGCTTGCTTCTCACACATGTCTTGATCGAGGCTCAAGCTGACCGAGACAGTGATCCCTTTTGGCTCAAGCCAGCAACCCTGGAATCATGTTGATGAGCCCGTGCTCAAGCTGGTGACCTTGGGGTGTTGAACTTGGGTCCTCAGCGTCCTAGGTCGATGCTCTATCCACTGTACCACCACTGGTCAGGTCTGATTTAGCAATTTTTTAAAGCGGAGATTCAAAGCCTGTATTCTGGTCATGTGCACTGTGGGATAGGACCAGAGGACATAATATAGCTCTCATCTGTGGGGAGGTGCGTGGAGGTGCTGACTGCTCTGGTGGGTTTGAGTTGCTGTGTGACCCTAAGTAAGTGACCTTGCCTATCTGAGCCCCAGTTTTATCATCTCTAAAAGAGATTTAAAGTACTTCACAGAATTGAGAGAGGACCTCACTACATGAGGTCAAGTATGTTGGTGTCCAAGTAATGAGTATTAATCATAATGGTCAGAACGCATGAGCTGTATGACGGGGAAGGCTCTGTGCCAGGCAGTCAGGGTAAGTGCAGGGGTTTATAAACGCTGCTGCCCCTGTGTGACAGGAAGAGTAGCATTCTCTATCCCATTACCACAGGGAAGGGGACCCGTGTTGTGGGTTCTGACTCAACTCTGCCACTTGCCTGCTGAGTGAGTAACCTTGGGTGGATTCCTTCCACTCTCTGGGCCCCAGAACTGAGCTGACCATCTCCATGCAAGTTGTCCATGCCCATGGTGTTCCGAGAAGTTTGTCTCGGTTCATCCCTGCTGACCCTTTGCTATTTGTGCAGGAGGGCTGTTGCGTCCAGAGGAAGTCAGGGGCGACCCCTGCCTCTCTCCCCCCAGCTGGTATAGGAGGCTGTCTGGTGCTCCATTCTGCTGCATTCTGAGCCAACATGGCACTGAGACCACTTGGCCACCACTCAGGCTGTGGCTGTCCCAGACTTGAGCTGTTCCTGGGATCACACTGACCTCAGAGCCCCAGGCTCCATACGGAGCTGCTCATGACCTTGTGGGTCAGCTTTCAGACCCCCTGTTTCTGAAAGGGTCCATCATGTTGCCTAGCTCTCCTGGGATGGCACCCTGCTCTGGACCCCCGAGGGCCCCACTGTGTCTGCCAGACAGCTGCCTGCTCCTGAGCATGTCCCAGCAGCCTCCTCTGGAGTCAGGCAGAGACACCATGCTGGGTGGGCAGGTGATTGTGGTGGGCTGCACCTCTGCAGGGCATCAGCCTGGCCCCAGGCTAGCAGTAGACACAAAAGAAGAAACCCAACAAGCTGGCTAATAGTGGAAATTTTTTTTTGTATTTTTCTGAAGCTGGAAACGGGGAGAGACAGTCAGACAGACTCCCGCATGTGCCCGACCGGGATCCACCTGGCACGCCCACCAGGGGCGATGCTCTGCCCACCAGGGGGCGATGCTCTGCCCCTCCGGGGGTCGCTCTGCTGCGACCAGAGCCACTCTAGTGCCTGGGGCAGAGGCCAAGGAGCCATCCCCAGCGCCCGGGCCATCTTTGCTCCAATGGAGCCTCGGCTGCGGGAGGGGAAGAGAGAGACAGAGAGGAAGAGGGGTGGTGGAGAAGCAAATGGGCGCTTCTCCTATGTGCCCTGGCCGGGAATCGAACCTGGGTCCCCCACACGTCAGGCCGACGCTCTACCGCTGAGCCAACCGGCCAGGGCTGCTAATAGTGGAAATTAAGAGTGGAACTTAATTGCTGAGAGCACCCAGAGACCATGGCAACAGTGGTTGGGCAACAGAGGCAGAAGCCTTGTTTCTTTTGTTAGGCTGCACTCCAAAATTTCTTTGTAAACAATTTGCACCAGCTTTGTGAAGATGTGAGGGGCCACGGGTCTGAGGCCCCACCTTGAGCAGAAAATACCAGCTTTGGAGTCAGCTTTGACTCTGAGCCACATTGCACCCACCTCTCCTTGCTATGTCATCTTGGGTAGTTCACGGTGCTTCTCTGAGCCTTTTTCTCCATCTCAAACTCAGGGAGACTAAATCCCAGTTCACAGAGCTTTTGAGGAGCCAACAGGGTGCTGTATGTGAGGGAGACAGGCTTCGGGGCCTCCTGCCTGAGTTCAGTGTTGGCACCATCACTTACCTGTGTGATCTTGGGGGCAAGTCATCAACTCCTCTGAGCCTTGATGCCATCATCTGTAAAATAGGGGTGATAATAATATTGCCCATCTCAAATACAGTTATGAGAATTAAATAAGCTAATAACTATAAACCGCTAGGCACACAGTATATGGAACATTGCACGTTCAATGTTGTTAAAACAACAATCTATTATGAAATGTTTACAGGCTTTAAGCTCTGTGCACAATCAAGTTGTTATTAATAATAGTGATATCAATAATAATAACATCCATAGAGTGCTTGTTGTGTGCCAGGCGTTGTTCTAAGAGCTCTATATGTATTAATTCCCTTAGCCTGTAGAAATAGATACTATAATTATCCCTGCTTCACAGACGAGGAGACTGATTCAGAGCTTTGTGACTGAGTAAAGCAAAACTTTGAGAAGTTTTCTGGGAAACGAACCATGCAGGTGGTACAGCTGGTTAAGCCCAGTTACGCCATCCGTGACCTGCTCCTCAGCGCGTTCTGACTTGAGTGGTGGCTGCTTGAGGTGTCCTGTCCTGTCTGATTGTTCAAGGCCATCATGAACTCTACTTGCCCTGTGATTTGACCGCATCAATTTCCTACCACAGACCTCCAAGCTGGAGACCCTTCCCAGGAAGTTACTCATCAGTTATGAGAAAATCAATCCTTTATACGCCTCTTCCTGTATCTTCTCAGGGAAAGGGTGAGATGCTTTTTGGATGAGGTCCTGGGACAGCCAAAGTTACACACACACATTGCTGGGGCTCCCTGCAGGGCCCTGGGCAGCGTTCATCGGAGCCACACTCTGCCGAGCTTCCCACGTGCACCTCTCCAAGAAGATCCCGGCCCTTGCCCTGGACGTTTCCAGCCCAGCAGTCCAGGCAGTTGAGGAGCTTCAGCTCAGATAGCAGAGCGACCCCGTAAGAGGGGAATTCTGCTCTGTTCCAAGGCCTCAGATAATTTGAATACATTTCCAATGTAAATGATTGGAAGCGTTTTGTCACCACCCCTTTGCTCTGATGTGAACACTGACCCCTTGTGTGATGACAGTGGCTTCCAGCACGTGAGGTCCTCAGGTACAGCAGGGATTTGAAGGTTCAGGATATTTTTGTAGCTTGATATTGCACAGTGTTCTGAACGGCCCGTAGCCTGAAGGTCAGCACAGTGGGGGTCAGGGGTTGGGAAGGGTAGTGGCTCAATAGCCCGTGGTGGCCCCCTCTGAGGGCTGGTGGCTCAAATCACCTCTGACAGGCTCCCAAGGCAGGTGTCCTGAGGCAGCTCATAAGACCATCTAGACCTAGTGTTCTTGGCCAGAGGATGATGCGTGCAGCCGGCCTTGTTAACCTGTTTAGGTGAGTCATCTGAGCCCCCACGGGGCTAACTTCCCACAGCTGTAAAGTAAGGATAATAGTGACTGCCCGGCTGCCTCACAGGGATGTGAGGCCGAATCAACAGGAGCAAGAGCAAAAGAGGCGAACCATTACACACCCAGCCAGGTAACACGGTGCTGCTATGGGCAGGAAATACTCTGCTTCCTGTGTGCCGAGACAGTGCCCTCGGAACCAAACTGCCGCCGGGGGGCGGAGAGGTGCTTACAGGGCCTGAACAGAGGGAGAGTGGAAATCACTTGAGATGATGTTGGATTTTGCACACTTCTAAAATTTTACTGTCAAAGAGCAGTTATCCTTAAGTCCTCTATCTTGGATATTTGACCAGAATTAAAAAAAAAAATGTCCTTAGTTACAAAGGAAAGAAAGAAAAGATGGGGGGAAATCTCAGGAGTGGAAGGGGTGTCTAAAATGTGGGAGCACTATGCTGACCACTTGCCCCGGCTGTGGTCTAACCTCCTCAGGTGGGAACACAGACCTCTTGTCATCTGGCCTGGTCTATCTCACCAGTCTCCTGTCTCCCTGGTTGCAATGGGGTTTAGGACTGGGAATCTGTTTCTGAGTGATTGGCTACCATATCTTTGTTCATGGTGTTGACTTGGCCTGGACTTGTCCTTCTTCTCTGACACATCCCTTCTCATCTTCGGAGGTGGATTTACAGGAATCTAAAAAATCTTCCGCCTTAGGGCCCTTCAGTGCCCAGCTTCTTCAAGGCCCTGCAGGGGACCCCAGCAACGTGGGCATATAAGCCGTTTCAACTGCCCTTGGTGAGCCCACTGGTTCTTCCCACCATGCTGCCCCTTCGGTCACATCCTTGGCCACATCCTTGGCATTAGAGCAGCCACCTGGCACATTTTTATTGTGATACTGTCTTGGCGCTGCACCTGGGGTTCATGACGTTGGTTGGGCTGGCACAGGGGTGGTAGGAATATTTCTGAAAGCCCCTTCCACACTGAGACAGCTCCCAATGATTTAACTCCACGTTAGATTGACAGTGAACTTCAGCAGCAGAGACTAAATGGAACCCTAACTCAAGTTCTCTCCCTTGGCTAGAACCCCAAAGTTCACGGCATTTAAAGGAATCTATATTTTACGACTTAGAAGAGAAATTCAAACACTGATACAAGATGCAAAAGTTTATTTAAAAAATTAATAAAGCTCAAACACACCATTTATTTTAAATTATAGTTGATGTGCAATATTATATTAGTTTTTAGATGTACAATATAGTGGTTATCAACATTTATATACCTTACAAAGTGATTACCACAATAAGTCCGGTGCACATCTGCCCCAATATGGCTGTATCACTATATTACTGCCTATAATCTCTTTGCTGTGACTTAGTTTTACACCTGGAAGTTGGTACTTCTTTTTTTTTTTTTTTTTGTATTTTTCTGAAGCTGGAAACAGGGAGAGACAGTCAGACAGACTCCCGCATGCGCCCAACCGGGATCCACCCGGCACGCCCACCAGGGGCGACACTCTGCCCACCAGGGGGCGATGCTCTGCCCCTCCAGGGCGTTGCTCTGCTGTGACCAGAGCCACTCTAGCGCCTGGGGCAGAGGCCAAGGAGCCATCCCCAGCGCCCGGGCCATCCCTGCTCCAATGGAGCCTTGGCTGCGGGAGGGGAAGAGAGAGACAGAGAGGAAGGAGGGTGGGGTGGAGAAGCAAATGGGCGCTTCTCCTATGTGCCCTGGCCAAGAATTGAACCTGGGTCCCCCGCACGCCAGGCCGACGCTCTACCACTGAGCCAACCGGCCAGGGCCTTAAATTTTTTATTTATTCGTTTTAGAGAGGAGAGGGAGAGACAGAGAGAGAGAGAGAGAGAGAGAGAGAAGGGGGGGGGGAGGAACTGGAAGCATCAACTCCCATATGTGCCTTGACCAGGCAAGCCCAGGGTTTCGAACCGGCGACCTCAGCATTTCCAGGTTTACGCTTTATCCACTGCGCCACCACAGGTCAGGCAAGTTTGTACTTCTTAATTCCTTCCCCCTCTTCACCCATTCTCCTAACCCCTTCCTCTCTGGCAACCATCAGTTTAGTCTCTGTTTCTATTAGTTTGTTTTTGTTTTGTTTGTTTATTCTTTTTTTTTATTTTAATTTTTATTTATTTATTTATTTATTTTTACAGAGACAGAGAGTGAGTCAGAGAGAAGGATAGACAGGGACAGATAGACAGGAACAGAGAGAGATGAGAAGCATCAATCATTAGCTTTTCATTGTGCGTTGCGACACCTTAGTTGTTCATTGATTGCTTTATCATATGTGCCTTGACCGTGGGCCTCCAGCAGACCGAGCAACCCCTTGCTGGAGCCAGCAACCTTGGGTTCAAGCTGGTGAGCTCTTGCTCAAACCAGATGAGCCCGCGCTCAAGCTGGCGACCTCAGGGTCTCGAACCTGGGTCCTCCACATCCCAGCCCGACGCTCTATCCACTGCGCCACCGCCTGGTCAGGCTGTTTGTTTATTCTTTATATTCAACATATGAATGAGTTCACATGGTACTTGTCTTTCTCTGACTCATTCCACTTGGCACAATACCCTGTAGGTTCACCCATGCTGTCACAAATGGTACGATTTCATCATATTTTATGGCCGAGGAATATTCCATTGTATATATGTAAGCACCTCTTCTTTATCCATTTGTCAGTGGACACTTAGGTTGCCTCCCTATCTTGGCTATTGTAAATAGTGCAGTAATGAACATAGGGGGTTGTATGTCTTTCGAATTAATATTTTGGATTTCTTAGGATAAATACCCAGAAGTGAAATTCCTGGGTCATAAACTACTTCTATTTTTAATTTTTTGAGGAACCTCAGTACTGCTTTCCATAGTGGGTGCAGCAATTTACAATCCCACCAACAGTGTACAAGGGTCTCCTTTTCTCCACATCCTCACCAACTCTTGTTTGTTGATTTATTGATGATAGCCATTTTGACAAGTGTGACGTACAATATCATTGTAGTTTTAATTTGCATTTCCCTGATGATCAGTAATGTTTAGCATCACTGCTGGCAAATACACACATCATTTTAACTTCGCTGGTCTGGGGGCAGCGAAAGGTGAGGGGCTCAGAGCCCCATGCCTTACTGGCTTAGTCTGGAGAGAACCGTGTCCACAGGAACTTTCATAGAACCCAGAATGCGGAAACGGATGCTAGTCTAAATGCCTTTTGGGATTTGGGATTGAAAGTGTGTGTGTGTGTGGGGGGGGGGGGGGGGGGGTGGTGGACACTGAAGATTATAGGAGGAAGTTAATTGCTCAGGATAACTCAAGGAGTCCTTTGCTCTCTCTTAGCCTCAGTTTCCTCATCTGTCATCAGGAGGAGTAGGTAGTTGGATTTCCCCTAATATTTCAGGGTGTTTAGTCTGTAACTCATCTAACACATGGCACAAGTGCCACCTAGTGGTGAGGAAGGGCTGTTGCAGCTGGAGAGAAGCCCAGCGATTTCCTCAGGTGAAGAAGGCCAAGGTGAGGCTGTGGGCAGGTAACTCTGCCTTCTGGCCAGGGTGAGCCTCTCTGTATACAGATATGAAGAGGCATTGTGAGAAATACCCCCCTGGTTCTTCCACTAGGCCCTGTGTGATCTCGGCCAAGTGCCTTCCCTCTCTGGGTTTCAGCTTCCCCATCTGCAGCCTGAGTGGGCTGGATCATCATTCTTAATGTGGGTTCTGTGGACTGCAGCAGGGATTTTGTTTCTAAAAATTTAAGATACTTCTGTGTGTGTCTATGCAGTTTTGTGGGGTGAGGGTAGAGAACTTCAACTGCTTTCTGAAAGAGCGCTCTTAGGAGCCCTGGTCTAGATGAACTTTGGGGCATCTAGGGCTCAGGAATTCTGGGGGCTTCCCCCTTGGAATGCGTGCACATCCAAACAACTCACTTAGTCCATGTCTGGCAAATGCATCAAGGTTGCCAGTGATATGGAGAGTTATTGAGGAAGCCGAAGAAAAATGAAAAGCCAAAGTCCCTAGCTAAGTGCCAGTGACCATGAACCTGCAGCCTAGTCCCTGGTGGCCCAGTTGGCAGCTGAGCTCGGGAAATCTGCAGACCTCTGCCGGCTGAGGGCACTGTCTGTGCTTTCTAGCCGCTGATAGAACTGCATGGTGGCAACTTCCAAGGTGGGGGCTGACGACTTGTAGAACTGGAAGACTTAGGTCTTCATGGTCCAGCCCTTTCTGGACCTTGGTGATGATGGGCTCTGGTCCAGGCTTCCCTTTACCCTTCTTACCCCTACAGTCCTGATTTCTTTCAGAACTACTGCCCCAAAGTGCCCCACTCTGGCTCCTGCCGATCAAGCGGGGGCTGGAGGAGGAAGACGAAGGCATTAACTGTTGAGTCCCTGCTCTGTGGCAGACACCGTGCTCAGTACTTGACTGTAGCTGGTTCATCGGATCCTCACAATGGCCCTCGGAAGGAGGATGTTCCCATGATAGAGCTGCAGAATTTGAAGTGCAGAAATATTAAGTGACCAGCCCCAATCCATAAACGAGTAGATGGCTGGGCTGGGCCTTCCCCATGTCTTGCAGCCAGCACATGCTGGGCTTTGAGGGCTGGTGGGAGGGTCTCGAGGTAGCGCATGCCTGGCAATCTACCTGGGTCAGGCATGTCCGCTCTCGTGTCAGTTGCCTCAAATTGCCCACTGACGGCCATCTGGTTTTTTTTTTATTTCCGGAGGTCGGTGGTGACTGAGGATTTGACTCAGACAGTTCCCAGACCACACCCTGCTCTGCTCCTAGCTGGGCTTGGGAGTCTACCCATGCAGAAGTCCTCACCTCTTCTCTGCTCCCTCAGGGCCTTCAGCCTGCCCCTCTGTGCCCGATGCAACGGGCCTGAGAGCAGGCCTGGGCTCATGTCGGATGCCTCTCCTATTTGGGCTCCCAGCCCAGGGGTAGTGAGACCCGCCACCACTCACCTGGCTCACTCTCTCCAGACAGCCTTCTAAACCTGGTGATTTCCTGGACATCCGGGAAACCATCAGACTTTGGGATGTCATAGTTCTCTTTGTAGAGGAAGTCCAGAGTCAAGTGGACACCCTGCTTTCCAGGAAGTGGACAGGGCCTCCACATCCACTTCCTGCCACTTCAACAGACACTGACTAGGCCCAGTACCATGTGACCCAACCCCTCGCTTCCCTCTCCCACTCATAGATTTAGTGAGGGAGAGACTCATCTGAGTGATGGGCGGACCTCAAATGCTTTGCTGAAGGTAAGTAGCCAGTAAGTGGTGGAGTTGGGGTTTGATCCCATGTAGACTCGGTTTGGAGACTGTCACTCACCAAGCCATGCTGCTGTGCAGAGAGGACTCTCGTGGATCCTGACTTTATCATCCAACTTATTCAACACTGTGCTCAACATCATGGCATTTGCAAGTTAGATAAGCTTGCCTTCCGCATCTTCATCCATCGTGGCTGAGGTCTACTTAGTGGCTGTGACCTCCTTGCGGTGACAGTGGCCTTCAACTACTAGTCTTTGGTTGATCTGGCTCCTGCCGATCAAGCAGGGGATGGAGGAGGAAGATGAAGGCATTAACTGTTGAGTCCCTGCTCTGTGGCAGACACCGTGCTCAGTACTTTACTGTAGCTGGTTCATCGGATCCTCACAATGGCCCTGCATTGATTTCCAGTCCATCTGGAAATATAATTACACGTCACTCAACTTGTTCACGAGGTTGTCATACCATGTGCCTCCCTGAAATCTAGATGAAAAGCATCTCCGGCAAATTCCAAACTCATCTCTTAAGCTTATTAAATAAGGAAAGGTACTGAGTCTATAGTGATGTCTCTTCAGTAGGATCCTTTGCTTTCTTAGAATTTTCTCTTGTTATCCATCCAGTTCACCTTCTTTAGTCATATCCTCTGATCAATGACCCTTTAGCTGTCACAGTTTTGAATTTCAGTCTTCGTTTGCTCTAACCGTACGACTTTGGGGAGGCCAGACACAGATCAGAGAAACTGGACAGAAGGTTATGGGTTTGTTATGGTTCCCTGGGAGAACACTCAGGGAGGTGCAGGGAGAGAGGGGACCATGGACATGTGCCTTTATCGTGGTTTCCTCGGGAAGGGACACATGAGGCCGGGTGAACGAGCTTAGGGCTGGCTAGCTATGTTTGAAAACAGCACCCCTCGAAATGTACATTCACTGTGACTGTTCCAGCATGTGGTTTGGGATGATATTTTTAGGCGAGCTGGGGTTGACTTAGGAACGGCTTACTGACCACTTTGTAGATGTTAAAGATCAACTTACAGAAATTAAAAATATGGTTAATATACCCCAGAAACCTGAGATGAAGCCAAATATTGTGGTCTTGCCCTTGAGTTTGGAATGTAGCTCACCTTTCCCACACGGTAATCATCAAGGGGCTGAATGGCTGTCAGTTGGGATGAGGAATTCAAACAGACCCTGTGACCCTTCTTCTTCAGGCCCACGCGGGGCTCAGCACGTGGCTCCCTCCTTCACGTGTACATCCCCAGCTCACCGTGAGGCTACGAGCTGCTTCTCTGATGAGATGCCAGGCGCCAGCTCCAGTCCCTGTGGCAGCTGCGATTGCTGTGCGAGGGCTGCAGCCCTGGGTGATGCTGATGCAGACGCGCCCCCTGCTACGTGTGGGTGACACAACCAGGTCCCTGGAATAAAAGCACACGTCAGCAGCCCTGCCCAACACTGACTGGCTTCTGGGCAGTCACAGAGTATTTTTTTTTTTGTTAGCAGATATTTGATTTTATAAAATACCTTTTTGACATCTATTGGTAATAAGATTATGTGCCTCCCCCCCCCCCCTTTGTCCTTTCTTTCCTTTTATTCCCTGTGTGTGGGTATTTTGGGGATTTCTTACATTTCACCTTCAAGGTGCATAATCAGCTGCCTCAGCTGAAGTGCGGATAGGTTTCTAAAACTAGCTCCTGCTCTCTGCAGGAGAAGATTGCCCTTTTGTAAAATTCTGGTGTGTCCTCACCATCGGGGCCAGGACATTGGGAACAGGACGCAGCAGGGAGGAACATGAGGGCACCTGGCTGTGCTGGGGACTGCCTGGGTGATAGGCCTGCACTCACCCTATGATACATCTCTTAGCCCAGGGGTCTCAAATTCGCGGCCCGCCGAACAATTTTGTGCGGCCCGCAGACTAATCCACGAAGTTCAAAATATTTTGGATAAAATTAAGTAAGCCTAGGGGCCTACTTGTATTTTTCATTTCTCTAGCATCCTAGCTAGATATTAGCTTAGTTAACAGCAGTTGTGATGCAAACTACAGTTTCTGGTCGTTTTGTGACACTGAGTAAACTGCATGTACGATTGTGCTTGTTGTACTGATTTTTTTTGTTTTCAACTGCAGTGAGAAAAGTGTTGCGTAATAGTTGCCTTTTGTAGACCTAGTGCGGCCCGCCGAATGGCTGTGATCTTGCTCTGCGGCCCACATGCTGAGTTGAGTTTGAGACCCCTGTCTTAGCCTTTTAGAAACACAAGCCCATGTCTTGGGATTCTCACCGAATCTTCTTCTTCTTCTTTTTTTTTGGTGACATAGAGAGAAAGAGAGAGAGGGACAGATAGACAGGAAGGGAGAGAGATGAGAAGCATCAATTCTTTGTTGTGGCTCCTTAGTCTCCTTAGTTGTTCATTGATTGCTTTCTCATAACTGCCTTGACAGGGGGGAGGGCACTACAGCAGAGTGAGTGGCCCCTTGCTCAAACCAGTGATCTTGGGCTCAAGCCAGCAACCTTGGGTTTCAAGCCAGTGACCTTTGGGCTCAAGCCAGTGACCACGGTGTCATGTCTATGATCCCATGCTCAAGCCAGAGACCCCGTGCTCAAGCTGGTGAGCTTGCACTCAAGCCGGATGAACTCATGCTCAATCTGGTGATCTCAGGGTTTTGAACCTGGGTCCTCTGCGTCCCAGTTCGATGCTCTATCCAGTGTGCCACTGCCTGGTCAGGCTCTCACTGGATCTTCTGAATGTCTTAGAAACCACCCAGTTTTGTGCAGAGTATCATGGAAAATACATAGATATTTAAAGAATATTTTTTTGAGTTCCATTGTTCCCTTTCTAAAGATTGGACTGCTCAATTGAAGGTGGAGGATCTCTGTTCTCTGCTAATAATCCCTGGGTCTCCTTGACCAAGGCCAACAAGAGGTCTGGAATGCGGCTGCTTTTGAATGATTATCATTAGAGGAAACCTTCCCTGGGCCTAAATTATGGAGATAATTACTTCTAGAATTGATTTCTCTTTGCCACGCATACACAGGGCTTTGACAGGGCTAGGCACTTTCTCTTTTTAAGTTTTGCAAGGTTCATGGGAAAGAGTTGAAATGTTAAAACTTGTTTTTCTTTGGCTGTGAACTTAGCCAAATGACCTTAGGAGGCACTTGCCACTTGGTTAAACTCTTTCACACTCCCACAGCTTAGAGGGTCCAGCTCTGAACTTGAGAGTCAAGAGTAAAATCTTAGTTACATCTCTGTCATTGCCTAGAGGGTGATGTTGTACAATTTGGCTCTCCTCAAACACCCACTTAAAGTAGTATGAAGCTGAACTTGGCCAACCCCTGTAGACTATACAGAGCAGCTCACTATATAGGCAGCTGGAGATCAGTCCTGCTGCAGATGTCTGGGAGAACCTGATGGCAAGATAGCTGGGATATTTCCCCCGGGAGATATTAGCTCTCTCGTACAAGCCAACAAAACCCCCTCCAATGGACCCTGCAGATGTTTGTTGTAGATGGCACGTCCACATGAAGTGAGAAGGATATGGTAGGGTCACTGCTTGTGTCTGCTATGGAGAATGCTACATATGGAGTACTTTTCTGATTTTCTTGCTTGTTCATTATGTTAGAGTACATAATTAATATGCTTGGAAGAGGTTCTATATGTACTTATGCAGTTTTGGAGTATTTTGATATTGTTTGGTAGACCGAGATTGTATTGAATTGAGAGGAGATATCTCATTTGGGGACATTGAAATGGTACCTGCCTGTGAGCCTGATTGTGTTAAAATCACATGACACTGGAGATATGGGGATGGTACCTGTGGGTCTGACTTTGCTGAACTCACATGATGCTGGATGAGCTTATGGCTGTGGGAGGTGTTTGTGGAGAGAACAATGGCTGAGACCTTGTAGGTATAGACTCCAGTGTGGAAACACTGATGTCATGGAACTGAGATGCCCAATGGCACACGGTAAGTACTCAAAAGATTCAAATTTACTTTTTTTCCTCCTTCCTGCCTGCACCATAGTGGTGGGGAAGGAAATATTAGAGTTTCTAGGAAGAGGAGCCAATGCCACCTACTCTGATAAGTACTTGTGAGCACCCAATCCAGCAGGCAGAACATTGCCATGCATTGGTACTTGAGTAGGACAGCTCTGTGCCTCAAGGAAAGATAGAGTGAAAAATAACTATGCAGGAGGTTGGGAAATAAAGACCAGGCAAGAAGGATTCAAAATGGCAGTGGAGTAGGCAGACATACAAACTGCCATATCATTGGACCAAACTGGATTACAAATTAATTTAAGAACAATCATCGTGGAAAACCAACTTTGGACTAAAAGAACAGGACTCAAAAACCAAGGAGCACAGAAGAAACCACACTGAGCCTGGTAGGAAGTGCAGGGATGTGGTGGGGGCTCCCCTGCTCCAGGAGCGAGGGGTGGCTGAGGGTCCAGAGGAATTCTCATTGTGGGGAGAAAGACCCTGAGAGGTGGGGGTCCTCAGTCCCAGGACTGGAGCCCCAGCCTAGAAACCAGAGACTGGAGGAGACAGCCTGACAGCATTGAGTGGGGAGAAGAGCAGGATTTCTTTCTGTGGGAAACAGCTGGTGAAGAATTTGCAACCTTAAAGGGCCAACACAGAAAATATAGCTCACAGCCACTTGCCTGGGGCTCCAGTGGCGAGGAGGGCTGATAGGACTGGTCTTGCATGAGGAGAGTGGGGAGATTGAGGCTCGGGGACACAAGTAGTGATGGGGAGAATACCTGAGCTGTGTCATTCTCCAGTGCTGAGGTGGCCATAGCTGTGGGGGGGGGGGTCACTCCCTTTGTCCAGCACAAGCCTAATGTGGAACCAGTTGAGCCACCTCCAAAAAGCTCTCCAGCTCCAATCAGTGCAAAAGGCCATTCAGAAAGGAAGAAGTAAAGTGACTCAGGTTTCCAGGGAGACCTGAGCTACACCTCCCCCTTCTGATATGGAGAATGCCCCCTACCCCCAGAGAGGAACTGGGCAGACCATACCTTCTGGTTCTCAGAGGTCATACCCACCACAATCCTGGATAGAGTTTCAACTGGGGCCAAAGAGCAAGATATGCTTTCTACTTGTATCCTAAACACAGAAGTTACCTGCTGGGCTCAGCAAACAAACAGCAGGGAAATTAAGACTTTTAAGAGGCTCTATTAGTTAAGGAGAATTAAAAGCCAACCAACCAGCAGAGGCTGAGGGATCAAGACCTGGAGGAGGAGCCGCATTCCATGTACCAACCTCCGACCACCAACCCTGACAAACTTGCGAACTGCACACAGATAAAATGGGAAGACAGAGAAATGTAATCCATATGAATCAACAAGAGAAATCCCCAGAAAAAGAACTGAATGGGATGGAAGTAACCAAATTATTGGATGCAGAGTCTAAAATAATGATTGTTAGGATGCTTAAGGATCTCAGAGCTACAATGGATGGACTTAATGAGCACATAAATAAAGAAATTGCAAGCATCAAAAAGGACACTGAAAAAAAAAAAGACACTGAAATCATAAAAAAGAATCAATCAGAAATGACAACTACAGTATCAGAAATGAAGACTACACTAGAAGGAATCAACAGCAGGCTGGATGAAGCAGAAGATCGAATCAGTGAATTAGAGGACAAGATAAATAAAAACACAGAAACAGAGCAGCAAAAAGAAAGAGGCTCAAAAAGTCTGAGGAAACTATAAGAGAACTCTGTGACAATATAAAGAAAAATAACATCTGAATCATAAGGGTTCCTGAAGGAGAAGAGAAAGAACAAGGGATAGAAAACCTGTTTGAAGAAATCATAGCTAAAAACTTTCCTAAATTGATGATGGAAAAAGTCACACAAGTTCAAGAAGCACGAAGAGTCCCTGTAAAGAGAAACCCAATGAGGCCTACATCAAGACACATCATAATCAAAATACCAAAGTTAAGAGATAAAGAAAAAATACTAAAAGCAGCAAGAGAAAAGAAGTCAATTACCTATAGAGGAGCCCCCATAAGGATGACATTTGACTTTTCAACAGAAACACTTGAGGTCAGAAGGGAATGGCAAGAAATATTCAAAGTAATGCAGAACAAGAGCCTACAACCAAGACTTCTTTATCCAGCAAGATTATTATTTAGAATAGAAGGAGAAGTAAAAAGCTTCCCAGACAAACAAACAAAATACCTCCAGGAATTCATTACAACCAAACCAGTACTACAGGAAATGTTAAGGGGCATGCTGTAAAAAGAGCAAAGGAAAAAAGAAATCGAGAAAAAGAGGATTATAGATTTAAAGAATAAAATGGCAATAAACATCTACATATCAATAATAACCTTAAATGTAAATGAATTAAATGCTCCAATCAAAAGACATAGGGTAGCTGCATGGATAAGAAAACAGGACCTGTACATATGCTATCTACAAGAGACCCATCTCAGAACAAAAGATACACATAGACTGAGAGTAAAGGGATGGAAAAAAATATTTCACACAAATGGAAAAGAAAGAAAAGCTGGAGTAGCAATATTATCTGACAGAATAAACTTTAAAACAAAGGCTATAATCAGAGATAAAGAAGGTCACTACATAATAATAAAAGGAGCATTACAACAGGAAGATATAACTATTATAAATATATATGCACCTAATATAGGAGCACCTAAATATATAAAACAGATTTTGATGGACAAAAAAGGCGATGGACAACAGTGATACTGTAATAGTAGGGGATTTTAATACCCCACTAACATCAATGGATAGAACCTCCAGACAGAAAATTAACAAAGAAACAGAGGCCTTAAATGACACACTAGGTAGAGCAACTGGATTTAATAGGTATCTTCAGAACCTTTCAACCCCAAAGCAGCAGAATATACATTCTTTTCAAGTGCTCACAGTACATTCTTTAGGATAGACCACATGTTAGGACACAAAACAAGTCTTAATCAATTTAAGAAGATTGAAATCATATCAAGCACCTTCTCTGATCACAACGGCATGAAACTACAAATCAACTATAATAGAAAAACTGAAAAACATTCAAACACTTGGAGACTAAATAGCATGCTATTAAATAATGAATGGGTTAACAATGAGATCAAGGAAGAAATCAGAAACTTCCTTGAAATGAATGAAAATGAACATATAACAACTCAAAATTTATGGGACACAGCAAAAGCAGTCCTGAGAGGGAAGTTCATAGCATTACAGGCATACCTTAAGAAGCAAGAAAAAGCTCAAATTAACAACTTAACCCTGCACTTAAAAGAACAGCAAGTAAAGGTCAGAGGAAATAGAAGGAAGGAAATAATAAAGATCAGAGTGGAAATAAATGACATAAGGCAAACAACAACAAAAAATTAACAAACAATACAGAAGATCAATGAAACCAAGAGCTGGTTCTTTGAAAAGGTAAACAGAATTGATGAAACTTTAACCAGACTCACCAAGAAAAAAAGAGAGAGGGCTCAAATAAATAAAATTAGAAATGAGAGTGGAGAAATAACAACTGACACTACAGAAATTCAAAGGATTGTAAGAAAATACTCTGAAGAACTGTATGCCCCCAAATGGGGCAACCTAGATAAAATGGAAAAATTCCTTAAAACATATAATCTTTCAAAAATCAATCTGGAAGAATCAGAATACCTAAACAGACCATTTACAACAAAAGAGATCGAAACAGTTATCAAAAAACTCCCAACAAACAAAAGTCCTGGACCTGATGGCTTCACAGGTGAATTTTACTAAATATTCAAAGAAGAACTAACTCCTATCCTTCTGAAGCTATTTCAAAAAACTCAAGAGGAGGGAAAACTTCCAAACTCCTTTTATGAGGTGACTATAATTCTCATTCTGAAACCAGGCAAAGACACTACAAAGAAAGAAAACTATAGGCCAATATCCCTGATGAATTTAGATGCTAAAATTCTCAACAAAATATTAGCAATTCATATATTGGATCCAGCAATACATGAAAAAAATCATACATCATGATCAAATGGGATTTATTCTGGGGAGGCAAGGCTGGTACAATATTTGCAAATCAATCAACATGATTCGTCACATAAACAAAAGGAAGGAGAAAAACCACATGATAATATCAATAGATGCAGTAAAAGCATTTGATAAAATCCAGCACCCATTTATGATCAAAACTCTCAGGGTGGCCTGACCTGTGGTGGCGCAGTGGATAAAGCGTCGACCTGGAAATGCTGAGGTTGCCGGTTCGAAACCCTGGGCTTGCCTGGTCAAGGCACATATGGGAGTTGATGCTTCCAGCTCCTCCCCCCTGTCTCTCTCTTCTCTCTCTCTCTCTCTCCCTCTCTCTATTCTCTCTAAAATGAATAAATAAAAAATTAAAAATTAAAAAAAATAAAATAAAATAAAAAAAAGACTATAAAAAAAAAAAAACTCTCAGGGAATACAGGGAACATTCCTTAACATGATAAAGGCCATCTATGACAAACTCACAGCCAACATCATACTCAATGGGCAAAAATTAAAAGCAATCCCCTTAAGATCAGGAACAAGGTAGGGGTCCTCCTTTTCATCACTCTTATTCAATATAGTTCTGGAGGTCCTAGCTACAGCAATCAGACAAGAAGAAGAAATGCATCCAAATCGGAAAAGAAGAAGTAAAACTTTCATTATTTGCTGATGACTTGATGTACATAGAAAACCCTAAAGTCTCAGTCAAAAAACTACTGGACCTGATAAATGAATTCAGCAAGGTGGCAGGATATAAAATCAATATTCAGAAATCAGTGGCATTTATATACACCAACAATGAACTGTCAGAAAGAGAAATTAAAGAAACAATCCCCTTCACCATTACAACCAAAAAAATAAAGTACCTAGGAGTAAATTTAACCAAGGTTAAAGACCTATTCTTGGAAAATTATAAAACATTAATAAAAGAAATCGAGGAAGATACAAACAAGTGGAAACACATACCGAGTTCATGGATAGGAAGAATAAATATCATTAAAATGTCCATATTACCCAAAGCAATACGTAAATTCAATGCAATTCCTATTAAATTACCAATGTCATACTTCAAAGATATTGAACAAATATTCCAAAAATTTGTATGGAACCAAAAAAGAACATAAATAACCTCACCAATCTTGAAAAAGAAAAATAAAGTGGGGGATATCATACTTCCTGATATCAAGTTATACTACAAGGCCATTGTACTGGAAACAGCTTGGTACTGGTATAAGAACAGGCATATAGGTCAATAGAACAGAACAGAGAACCTAGAAATAAACCCACATCTTTATGGCTAATTGTTATTTGACAAAGGAGGTAAGAGCATACAATGGAGTAAAGACAGTCTCTTTAACAAATGATGCTGGGAAAATTGGACAAATACATGGAAAAAAATGAACTAGACCACCAACTTATACCATTCACAAAAATAAACTCAAAATGGATCAAAGACTTGAATATAAGTTGTGAAACCATGATCATCTTGGAAGAAAACATAGGCAGTAAGCTCTCTGACATCTCTCGCAGCAATATATTTCCTGATTTACCTCCACGGGTAAGTGAAATAAAGGACAGGATGAACAGATGGGACTATATCAAACTAAAAAGCTTTTGCACAGATGAAGACACCATGAACAAAATAAAAAGACAACCCACACAATGGGAGAACATATTCACCAACACGTCCGATAAGGGGTTAATAACCAAAATCTATAAAAAACTTGTAAAACTCAACACCAGGAAAGTAAACAATCCAATCAAAAATTGGGCAAAAGAACTGAATAGACACTTCTCCAAAGAGGACATACAGATGGCCAATGGGTATATGAAAAAATGTTCAACATCTCTAATCATTAGAGAAATGCAAATTAAAATCACAGTGAGATACCACCTCACACCTGTCAGAATGGTGCTCATCAACAAAACAACACATAACAGGTGCTGGTGAGGATGTGGAGAAAAGGGAACCCTCCTGCACTGCTGGTGGGAATGCAGACTGGTGCAGCCACTGTGGAAAACAATATGGAGATTCCTCAAAAAATTAAAAATTGAACTGCCTTTTGATACAGCTATTCCACTTCTAGAAATATATCCTAAGAATAACAAATCACTAATTCAAAAGAAGAAATGCATGTTTATTGCAGCATTGTTTACAACAGCAAGATTCAGAAATAGCCCAAGTGTCCAACAGTAGGTGAGTGGATTAAAAAGCAGTGGTACATATACACAATGGAATGCTATGCGGCTGTGAAAAAGAAGGAAATCTTACCCTTTGCGACAACACGGATGGACCTAGAGTCTATTATACTAAGCGAAATAAGCCAGGCAGAGAAAGGAAAATATCATATGACCTCACTCATATGAGGAATCCATTGAACAATGTGAACTGAGGAACGGAAGAGACACAGAGAAGGGGTTAAAGGGACCAGAGGGAAAGGGGATGAGATGAGGGGATCAAAGAAAGGAAAGCCATTAGGGAAAGTATAGACACATAACACAGAGGGATAGAGGACAGGATAGTAAATCATGGAGGGAAGGTGGGAAGGCGGTGGGGGGAGGGGCAAAGAGGGTATTAGGAGAACACGGGGGAGGGGAGGGAGGGAGAGATATTTGAGGGGGAACACTTGTAACTATGTTAAACACAACAAATTAAAAAGAAATGCCAAGCTAACATTGCAAAAAAAAAAAAAAAACAACAAAAAAGAAAATCATGGTAATAATAAAAATAGAACAATAACAACAAAAAGGCCAGGCAGAGGTGCTCGTGCGGAACGTAGGGGTGCCGTGCAGCAGAGGGCGTTCCTCTGGAGGTCAGGCTGCTGACCCGCATCTCGGGAATGCCGAGCAGGGCTTTGAATTTGAGTAGAACAGGCACCCTGAACATGGAGAACCTCATGGACAAAGCTACGGACAAAGGAAAGTTGAGGGCATGTTGTGTTTCCCCGGCAGGTCTGATGTGGCGGAGATGTAGGCTTCGGGCCAGAATGTCATAGAAACATGGTGGGAGAGGTAGGAGGGGGCCAGAGAGGGAAGTGGGTGTGACAGTGGAGGCAGCCACTGAGCTCCAGAGCATGCGGTGTGCAGTGTGGGGGGCTCTCGCCTGGGACCCAGAAGCACCCAGTTGAGAGAGTTGTGCAGAGCTCAGTGAGGGAGTCTGGTCAGCTGCAGTGACGTGGCCTCTTGTGCATGACATTCTGTCCGGTGTTTCTTTCTTCTCCTGAGAGCAAGGCACAGACCTGGGACTTGATCTCTGGCCTTCTGACCCCTCACCCTGAAACCACGCCCCTCTGGGGAGTCGGAGCTGTTCTACCTGTGGGAGAGGCTGCCCTTCTTGGTTGTTCTGTCCAACTTGTACTAGGGAGCGGGTCTGCAGAGCGTGCCGGGTGAGGCTGCTCCAGGAACTGGAGTCTGAAGGCCTGGGGCTGTCACGGCAGAAGGCACATTCGGGTTTCCCTGACATTCGGGGTTTGCTTTGGCCCCTTTGAACGGTAGCATGCTTCGGTGTGGGGAAACTGAGAAAATGTGAGGAAAGAAAAGGAAAAAAGAGTATTAACAAAAGCTTAGATTTCTAAACAGCCCCTCTCCCAAGAAATCATTACCCTGCTTTTCCAGCTACGCATTCATTCACCAAAAATTTAATGAGCATCTACTACCTGCCCGACGCTGTACTAGGCACTCTGAAGGAGCCACGAACAAAAGAGGCACATGTCTTGCCCTCCCCAACTTGACGTCTGAGTTGGGGAGACAGAACAAGCACGGGACAGGTGGGTGTGTGAGAGGTCGTTTCTGTCCTTCCTCTGTGCTGCCAGCTCCCGGCTGAGGGCCCATCTCCTGCGCTCGGCTGTCTACACCCTCCCCAGTCTGGGCCCGTCGCCCTCTCCTTTTTTGTCTTGTCTTTTCTTAAACACTTAAGCCCTGAGTTAGTACTAAGTCATAACCAGATCCCAAGTTTGGTTTGGGAGTGAGGGCCCCATTTCTGCACCCCTGTTTATTTCTCCTCAGTCAGTGGTGACTGCTCAGTGTGCCCACATCCCCCATGTTCAGCTCCGTGTCCAGGGCCCAGATCAGAGCCCAGCACACAGCTGGTGCTTAGACAGTGCTTCCTGGACATGCATTCAGACAGGCATGTGGCTTCAGAGTAGCAGATGCTGTCTGTGGCCCTTAGAGCTGAGCTGAGCCATATTCAGGGGCAGGCCGACAGTCCAGCGAGACCAGCTTCAAAGACATGTGCCTCCCCCCCTGGATTTCACGTGGGGTCTGCAACATCTCCGCAGGGCAGGCCTGGGACAGGTTTATTATCCTCCAGAAGATATTAAACGCGCTGAGCCCTGCCGGGCATAGCGTGCCCGCTGCCACTGGATGTGCTGAGCAATCCTGCAGGTGGAGGAGAAGAGCCCCGGGCGTGTTGCAGCTCAGAAGGGCCAAAGCAAACACTGGGTGTCTCAACTGTGTGCATTCCTGAGCTCATTAAACTGAGCGAAGTGATCCCAACTGATGGAGATGGGAGGGGAGAAAGGTCGTCGCCCTGAGCACAGCTGGGCAGGGCAGCCCGCTCTGGGAGGGGGCTCAGCACCCGGCCGCTTTCCTTCCTTCACCTGCTCTGGCTCAGTCCCTTCCACGGCCCGTTTTATCCCCCAGCCACGGGACAATCTGTTCGTGCCGGCTGTGGGGGCAGGGGCTGGCTGGCGGAGGTTGGCCATCAGCGCTGATCATAGAGAACTTACTAATGGGCGGGCAGATGGGCTGTGACAGAACCAGTCAGTAGGCAGGAGAGGATTATGTGAGATGCAAAACTGATGTGACAGGCCGCCAGGCCAGAGAACTGAAGGGTGGGGGTTTTATAACCCACAGGGGTCAGCTGAGGCCAAAGGCGTTACCAAAGCACGGGGTGGGAACCTCGGGGGAGCCTTTCTGGACAGGGCACCCTGAAAGATGGGCAGGGTGTGGTTCAGCATCTCCGTAATTATTCTACCCCCTGACTGCCATGGCCTTTGGTTTCTGGGCTAACGAACAGTACGTTGTTTTAAAGGCCATTCATGACTTGGAATTTCTATGAGAGGTGTTGAAGGTTATGCCCACTCCCTTGTCTGTGCACTTAGACAGGGAGGAGGATGTAGGACAAGTCAAATGGAGACAGACGTATCTGGAACCTGATTTTGACAAACCATGAGGCCTTGGACAAGTTGATCCACCTGTCTGGCTCTGTTTTCTGTTAAAAGAGAATGCCCTGGCCAGATAACTTGGTTGGTTAGAACATTGTCCTGAAACACAGACGTTTTCCAACTGGTCAGGACACATATGAGAGCAAATCAATTTTTCTTTCTCTCTCCCTCGCCCTGTCATCCTCCCTCCCTCCCTCCCTCCCTCCCTCCCTCCCTCCCTCCCTCCCTCCCTCTCTCCCTCCTTTCCTTCCCCTTTCTCTCTACCTCTGCGGTGGAACAGTAGTGCATCATTGGTAACTTAACTGGGGAAGATGGTTTAGGGTGCGTTTTTGTGTGAAGGGGACAGGATTAATGCAGAAAGATTGGGTAGGAAATCAAAGGACCCATGGGTGTCCCAGGCATGGCACATGTCTGCTGTTCCTCCTGTCATGACTGTGACCAGTGTAAGTAAACCAAGGATTGCCACGTGATTCCTCTCCCCTTATCCACTTGGTAACCTTGTTGTCTGGAAGGGACATTGGAATGGAGAATGGTGAGACTCATTCTCCTGGGAGAGTTTTATGAGTTGACATCCTGTTGCTTTGATTGGCCCCAGGAAGGGTGGAGCCTATGTACACACTGCTCAGGGTTGTTGAGAGGAATACCTGAAATGATAGATAAAGATGAGCTGAGCCCAACACCTGGCCTGTGGATGTTACCCAGATAGAAATATCATGACTTGCATTATTTACTTAAAGAATGTGTTAAGTTTAAAATGAAAGGAAAGGGCACTGTCCCCACTGGCGCTGCATTAATCCTCTCTCACCGCCCTGCCCTGCCCTGAGCAGCAGCTGCCCAGCTGATTTCCTGCTGCTTCTCTTTCCAAACCTTTTGCCCCATGTTACCTCTAGTCAGATGTAACTTCCTCAGAACCTCAGGGCTTCCTGTTGCCGGTAGAACCTGAACTAATTAACCTGACATGCAAGGTGTTGTGATTGACTTGACCTTATAATTCCAGTCATACACACCTCATACCTGCCTGTTTTCTGTCCCCCAGCCAGGCCCCTCCCTGCCTCACATCTTCATACCTTTGCACAAGCTGCTCCCTGCCTTTCAGTTCCTTCCCTTTTCTCTGCTTCTGGGCAGAGGTCAAATGTCACCTTCTTTCAGTCTTCCCCATAGGGTGTGAATGGTCCCCTTCACCCACTTGGACTCCTCGAAGGGTCAATATCAGCCAAGTCTTTTCATTTCCTTGAGCAGAAACTGACTTCATTCCCCTCTCCCCAATATCTAGAGCAGTCCCAGCAATAACTGATCTCCTCAAGGCCTGTGGGATTGATTTACTGGTAATAGAAAAACCCCATGCGGATGAATTCAATGGAAAGGTTATGAGAAATGTACATTTTTGAGCAATCTATCTTATTTAAATACCTAAATGGGACCACCATTTGGACTAAGGAGATGAGATGAGAGGAGAGGGGTCGTAAATTTAGCTCTTTCTGCCTGCCGGAATGCTCGCGTTCAGCTTGCGTGTGGACGAGTGGGAAGGGTTGTGTTTTTTGATCTCTCCAGTCTAAGCGTCCAGAGCATGTTTCTAGGTTCCAAGCTCTGGTTAGTGTTTATATAGAAACTGAGGTCCATGTTATGGAGACAGGACTGTAGGAGCTGTGAGACAGGACAGTTGCTTCCATGAAAAAAAAAAAAAAAAAAAAAAAGAACCATGGCATTTTCTCTTCTGTCCCAGTTTGGGTCCCTAAGAGGTGTCCACTAAGCCCTACAGATCTCGTGGTTGGTCAGTTACCAGTTTCCCCTCCTCCCGGGCTCAGGCCTCCTACCTTCTCTGAAACACCTGCTTTCTAGTCCGTATCATGAGTATGCTCCAATCTCGAGTCAGACGCAGGAGAGCTTCACCCTTGGGATTTTGGCTGAGTCTCAACTGGGCTCTGGTCTCCCATGTGTAAATGAGGAAGTTGGAACAAATAGGAACAAGTGTATTGTCACGGTACTGTCCCAGCTTCCCTAAGAAGCTGAGCTCAGGGCGTGAGCCAGACCATCTCAGGTCAGGGTCTTTCCTCCTCCCACTCACCTGGACTCCTTGAATGTCTAAGTGCTCGCCGCTTCAAGTTCGGAGACTGGCTTCATTGTTTCTTTGGCCACTGTCCTTGATTCCATTTGCTTCTCTGAGCCCTGGGCCTTTGATCCTCCTCCCTCAAGAGCCAGAGGGCTCTTCATCCTGAGTAAGGAGCTGGTCATTGGTGCTTTCTCAACAGGATGCATAGGAGCAGAAGCTCATCTATAGGACTCGGCCTGCCTGACCCTGGGAAACCATCCAGGTTGCCCAAACAATGCACCTTTGGAGCATTAGCTGAAATGGCTGCTGCCTGATGGGCATTTCCTGGGTCACTGTCATGTTTATATTATCGTGTTAATGATATTAGCTCCATATCTGTTGAATTCCCTGTGCTGAGGGCTTTTTACAGCTCACCTAACTTAACCTTTGTCACAACCCTGTGAGGTAGGATCATCAGGATGGTCACAGCCACTCTACAGATGTAGAAAGTGAGGCCCGAGAAGCTGAGTGACACACAAAGCCAGTAAATGACAAAGTCCAGGTTCAAATCCAGGCCAGTTAACTACAAAGGCCATTCGCTTAATCATGCGCCATATATCTGTTTTAATCCTTAGAACAACCCTTGTGGTAGCTATTTTAATCCCATTTTGCTGAAGAAGCTGCTAAGACTTAGAGAGTTTAAGAGACCTGCTGGAGGTTATGGAATCAGGGAGTAGCTGATTGTGGATTTGAACCAGGTCTAAGCATAGGCACCTTCCATCCCTTTTTTCGTTTGATTCTGACAGCGATCTCGAGAGTTAGGTGCTACGATCTCTGTTTATAGACGAGGGACCAAGCCTCAGAGACGTTCAGTGATTTCCCGAAGGGCACACAACCAGGAAGTGAGTGACAGGCAGATGGGAGACCCCAAAGTGGATGCATTCCTTGTGGAAATCCATTCCTGAACTCCGGGTGATTTTTCTTTGGTTTCATCCTAATGAGGAGGATTGAGTTAAAAGTTTCCACAACTGAAGCCATGTCAACAGGTGTGGTTTCCATACAGACTCTTTGTAGATTAGTGCGGAAGCACAAGAGGGCAGAACCTTGGGGCAGTGGGCTTGGCTGACCATAGACCCCAGCCTCGCCCTGGCCTACTCCTGACAAGGACACACAGCAGTGGACACATCCAGCTCAAGCAGATTTACAGCTGATGGGGCCTGGCCTGGGGCCAGCACCTCTGGAGGACCAATCCCAGCTGGGGGAGGAGACTCCGAGCGGGGGCTTTATGAATGGCATGCGGGTGTGGGCTCAGTAGCTGAGCCAAGAGCAGAAAGGGCTGTGTCCCCGGCCCCCGGACCTGGAGGAGCTTGTGGGTAAAGACTTTGCTAATTCTGGTTTATTTATTAATTTTAAAATTTAAATTAATTTAAAATTTTAATTGAGTAAAAAATGCAAAGATTCTAGATTCTACTACTCTCCATAGCTATTGAGGGCTGTGTGTCTCAGTTTCTGGGAGCAGAAACATAAACATCAAAAGGAGAGCTTTGGGGAGAGGCCAGAGCAAAGCCGAAGGGCGCGGAGGCTTTGGGGCGAGGGGGGAGTTGTAGAGAAGGTCAAGTAGACATTTTTTGCTAGGAAATCAAACGTCAGTTTTCATCTTGTCCTACAAAGGTTCGTCCAAACTTCCTCGCTAAGCCAGTCACGTCCCCTTATCACTTTTCCAGCCAGCTTTGTGACTGAGTGTTGGACGGAGAACTGATAAGGGTAGGTGGTTGACACAGCCTCCGGAACCCTGAGCGCCACCTGCGTGTTCGGGAACCCTGGTGCTTCTGCTCCGGATGGCCAAGGACAGCAGGGAGCTTGAGGAGGAGGGCCTGTTGTGGACCCTGGAGGCCCTGGTCTTTGCTCCCTGCCGGAGGGTGTTGGAGCCGCCTTTGGGGTTAGTGCTCAGGGAGGTCTTCGCTTTGCCTAGTCAAACTTCTCTCTACAACTGGGTTTAGGGTCTCTGCCGGAAGGAGAGTTTGGGTGGTTGAGGGGGCTTATTCTTGAGGCTTCCTCATAATAGTTGGGAGGTGATTAAAGAGGCTAAAGGACTTGGGAATTTTTAGCAATCTTACTTACAAAAAAAAAAAAAAAAAAAAAAAAGAGCAGGAATTTCCATCTGATTCGAGTGAAAAGTACCATTCCAGACGTTTTCCTGAACAAATGACAGATACTCACTGAACTCAGTTTATAGGGACCACATGTTAGGACAGAATGTTTCATGGCACTAACTATCCTGTTGTATTAAAGATGGTTATTTACTATGTTGTTGATTCTGAATGATCCTTTAAACTTGTATCTGACTAAAGCAAACTCGGTACATTCCTGCTGAATTGGCAAGTGACAGTAATTGAGTGACATACCAGGTCTCACCACATCTGCACATAAGGACAGAATCACAGGTTCATGTTGCCATAACTATAAATGCTTCAACTTCCTGGAATGGGAACACAGATTAAGGTACAATGAACTGAACCTCAACGGAACAGGTACTTTTGTTTTTTTTGTTAAGTATTATTCCTTAAAGAGTAAATAGACTTAAAGGCAAATTAAAGTGCTACATTCCAACAGTGGCTCTTCACTTAGCTACACATTGGACTTATCTGGGCTTTTTGAAAGATCTGGACGTGCTGCCCATGACATCAGAGTCTCCGAGGAGAGTAGGTTGGTAACAGTATAAAAAAGCTGAGAGCCGCGACCTGTAGTGCTCACATGGAGGTCTCCTTGCTCTAATGCAGCAGTGTGCAGCATTGGCCACCTGATGTGGATGCCTGGGTCCTATCCCCAGAGATCCTGACTTCATTGATCTGGGTGTGGCACTGTCTCTGTGCCCATGTGACCTCAATGTACAGCTGTAATGCCCTGATGAATTTGGGAGTCTGAGTGCCCTGTTTCTAGTACTCCCTCCTATTATGAATCTAGGTAAGTCTTTGACCTTTATTATGTCTCAATTTCCTTTTATGCTAAATGGAACCCAGGGGCATTGGGTGAGAGATGTCCGCTATGAGCCCTTCCTTCTCTAAGCGGTGGCTGGTGAGGCTGTACCTCGCACTCTTCCATAGGGTTGTATTTACGAAAGGTGACTCTGACCTGGAGTCTCCACTCTTGGTCCAGGAGTTTGGAGAGGGGCTCAGGGAGACACGGGGTGGGCAGGCAGGGCCTGCTGGGAGGAGCAGAGTCACAGCCCAGAGACTCGGCCACCTCTTTGGGACAGAAAGAAGCCAGGTAAGGGCCGGCTGGCTGGACAGTGAAGGGACCATATAAAATGGGGACAGAGAGCCCCTCTCCTCTGGTGTGGCATACGGTGCTGGACCTACCTGGTGGTCACCCAATGAGATGACCTTGTTTGGCTCAGGATGACAGCAAAAACAGCATGTATCTTTGTAGTCGCTTCTCCAAAGGTTGTAGTTTGTTTCCACAATTCCTCATAACTCTGTCTTTGTGCAGCATGAGTTTCCAAAAATTTTTTTTATCTGTCCAGACGTACATGTGGAAAAATAGAAAGACACCTTCTATTACCCTTTGGATTATAAGACTATTAATGATTAAGATTATAGCTCACATTTATTTAGGGCTTACTGGGAACATCTCTGGGCAAAGCCCTTTACTGTTAAAATATTAATAACTTTTTAAATTTACTTTTGAATTATGTCATTTAATCATTATACCCATAGTCTGAGCTAAGTACTACTCTTATCATCAATCTATAGTTGGGAACACTGAGGTCCAAAGAGGCTAATTAACATGCTAGGTCACACAGTAGGTGGCAGAGTCTGAATTTGAACCCAGTACTGTGAGAACTCGAGGTGATGTACTTCCTCATCGCACTGCTCTTAGCAGACCTGGGGTACACAGCAGATTTGGACCCCAATTTACGGATACATGACCAACTTAGAGAAGGGCTGGACATTTTCACATAGGAAACATCAAATGACCCTTCTTGCTGCAGCAATCCGAAGAGGAAGGTACATTCTACAGATGAGGACACTGAATCCAGAGCAGGTCACCTGCCCGAGGCCACGTGGCTGGGAAGCAGAAGGACCAAGTTCACCTTTTCTAGGTCCAAGGTCCACACTCCTCCTGCGGAGCCTGCAGGGAATGGTAGGGCACTGTGGGCGTAGGTGGGTCACAAGACATCAATATGAATAAAAGCCTCACAGACCTGCGTGTGCAAACGCACTGTTAGCCCCCACAGCCCACCCGCCGTGCAACGCAGCCTTGAGAGAGTCCGGCTTGTGAATTATGTCCCAAGAAGAGGGGCAGCTATAGGGACGTGTCCCACTCCTCAGGATGCCCTCACCTCCTGCACCCAGACTCTACACCAGTGACAGCACCGGTGAAATTCCCAGCAGGTGTCAAAGATGATCTCAGTCATCAGTAGTGAGGCCTCTGGTTTAAACCCATGTATGGATCCAAACAGATCCAGTGTGGTGCTCAGCCTCAGTTTCCCCATTAGCGTAGTGGAGATGCCCTTTCTGTCACTGCATAGCTGGCCTGGGTGTCCCCAGGGCTCATAGCCTCAGGTTGGGGAAAGGAGGCCTCTGTGATGTGCTCTGTGCAGAGACCCAGTGGGGCAGCAGGCACCCCGCCTCCCCTTTCTGCTTTGGGCTGCTGCCT
Organism: Saccopteryx leptura; assembly: GCF_036850995.1. Lineage (NCBI taxonomy): Eukaryota > Metazoa > Chordata > Mammalia > Chiroptera > Emballonuridae > Saccopteryx > Saccopteryx leptura. The sequence continues at coordinate 42,798,532 of NC_089515.1, read as the reverse complement.
GATTGCTCATGAAAAGGAGGCTTACTTCTGGCTGGAAACCCCTGAGGCAGCGGATTTTGGTGTGAGTAAGCAATTCCAGGGCATTAAGGGGAATGCAGGCTCATCTGGAGTGCGCAAAGCTGCCTGCGTTAGAATGAAGAGGAGGAGGGATCCTGGGCTTCCTCAGGGGCCAGGCATGCAGCTCCATATTAAACCCCTGGAGAAGAATGCCTTCATCTTTATGGATGCAGGAAGAGTCCAGCGTTTCATAAAGGGAACCAGGGACAGCAAAGCCAGTTGCAGGAAATTCCCTTTGTCCTGGATGGAGATCTAAGCAGCTCGGAGCCGAAGCCGCCTCTGCCTCCCGCCCTCGCCCCAGGCAACCTCTGGGTGAACTGGGTGAAGGGTCCCTCCCATTTCTGTGATCATTGATATTCAAGCGAGGAGAGAGCAGTAGGCAGCAACATCTGTTACTTTACCATTCACAGATTTCTGGCACTTGTTTTGCTTTATTCAATTTTAAACTACTGATGAAACCAAACCTCACAGAGGTCTCTCTGTCCCTGCCCAGATCACAGGCGCAGAGAGACGCACAGCGCAGCCTCTAGTTAAACATGCCCATGCTGGGAAGGCTTCCCTGCCTGTGACCAGGTCGCCTCTGACTGGCACTAAGTCTCCTACAACGCTGACCTCCCTCTAGGATAAGTCAGGTTTTATCTGTCTGCACAAATAGGAGGAAGTGAGCTTCAGGAGGGCAGGACGCCAGCCTACCTCAAATACTGAGCTCTGAGTACAATACCAGTCGTAGGGCAGGTCAACGGTTAATATCACTAAACGGGTCTGGTGCTCTTTCCTCGGCCCCACAAGGCCAGGGAGGCTGATGACCAGAAAAAGAATCACAGTGACAATAGCCAGCCAACATCTGTATCTTGCTTATCAGCTCTGTGGCACCACAGGCACGTGGGAGTCTTGCACAACCTGGAGACCCCCACTGCTACCTCTCTTGGGTGAAGACAAGCTCAGAAAAGCCACCAGCGTGCTGAGGCTCCCTGCCGGTCCGGCGTCTCGCACCCTGCAAGGGCCCCAGCACACTCCCTCCATTCAGTGACCACACTCCTTCCACAGTGCGCACTCAGCAAACGTTTGCTGGAAACTTCTTGGACCCTGACGAGAAGTTCCTGCTGGAGACATAGGATGGATAAAGTTGAGGTCTTTCCCTTTAGGGGCAGGAAGTTGGAATGACCCCAGATAGAACCTCATATCCCTAATTTGGAATGCCCTGCCCAGTCTGTTGTAGAAAATGGCTGAGCTTGCAAAAGAAAAAAAAAAAAATGCAGGCAGCCCGCAGTGCAGGGCAGTATTGGGCACGAGAGAGGCAGCACTGGAAGCTTTGTTTCTGTGAGGCTTCTGGTAAAGCACAGTTCGCCTTAGGCCTGTCACAGGGTTTGTCCTACCGAAGGTCACAGACATTTCATAGCAGAGACATCTTTTCTCTGAGGTGTCAGTCTGGAGCAGGGCACCTTTGTGCAGCGGGAACCTGATGGGGAAGAGGTGCTAATTTTCAGTGGTTCATTCATGCATTCATCCATCTAGTCCAGCGGTTCTCAACCTGTGGTTCGCGACCCCGGCGGGGTCGCCTAAAGCCATCGGAAAATACATAATGCATATCAGGTATTTACATTCCGAATCATAACTGTAGCAAAATTACAGTTATGAAGTAGCCACCAAAATTATTTTTTGGTTTGGGGTCACCGCCAGATGAGGAACTAACTGTATTGCGGGGTCATGGCATTAGAAAGGTTGAGAACCACTGATCTAGTCAGTCATCTTCTTCTTACTCATCCAGTCATTCATTCAGGAAACACTCACTGAGCACCTGCTGTGAACCGGGTCCTCGCTGGGTGCTGGGGAGAGAAACAACTAAGAGCCCCTCCCCCAGTTGTTGAGACTCTCTCAGTCTGAGGGGAGAGAGGAGACAGTGTCACGAGCAGCCAGCGACCACAGCATGATCACTGCTGTGGCAGAGAAGTTCTGGAGCTGTGTGAGCTCTGAGGGAGGTGGGCACAGGCTGGCCCGGGCACCATGGCCTGTGCTGTCCCTCCACAGGTTCCACATGGCGGGCCCGGTCACTGGGTTACAGAGCAGGTGGCCAGCCACCGGTGGAATGAACTTCCACCATGACAATGGCGTGTCACTCCGCAGGTGTGCTGCTAACCTCACATTGCCCACAACTCCCATCCAGGCCTTGGGCTGTCACTCCTGCCCTGACCAGTGTGGGGCCTCATCTCTGGTCATATCTGTGGTTCCTGAGGGTCCACCTCAGTCTTTAGCTCCCAGGTGTTAGAAAGCTTTGGAGCCAATAGTTTTTTATTAATATGACTGGTTTATAAAGCAGTTACATCCATTAGGGTGTAAACGTGGAAGGCATTCCTTTGCTCTCCCAGTGGCTGCCCTGGCTGTGTTATGGGAGAGGGGGGGCTCTCCGTTTGGGTAGCAGCATCTTCCAGAAAGTTCAGTTGCTTGCACTGTGAAGAACTCAGCCCTATTTATTTTAAAATATTGGTCTCACATCTATTTATAGCTCTTCTCTTTCCTTTACAGCAGGTGAGACTAGAGTGCTAAGGGCTTGGATGAAGGCTGGAGGCTGGTGGGTGAGGGGCAGGGAAACCTGTGGACGTTGCTGTTCTCCTGGATTCTCTAGGCTCCGTCATGACTGCTCGGAGCAGGTGACCTCTTGATGCTGAATAGCTGGCCTTGAACACAGGCCTGCCTGCTGATTTCCCATAAACACTGGGATGCTCCTCCCACACTGTAGGGGTTCCCCCTTATTAATCTCCAGCTAGGTGCTACGACTATGCCAGGCACTGAAGCAGGGGTCGAGATGAAGCAGGAACGACTCCCACCCTCAAGGGACTCTGGGTGGCGAGCGAGTGAAGGTACATACTCAGTGGCCTGCACAGGAGGCCAGATACTTTAAGAAGGTTCCAGAGACATAGCTCCCATGAGTATGTCCAGAGACAGCATACTCAAAATATTTCAGCCTCTTCCACTGATCACAGGAGTCAGTCTAAACACCTTAGCTTGTCAGTCAAAGCTCTCCAAGCATTGGGCTGCTTTCTCCCTTTAATTTACGTTTTTATTGAAGTGTCACATTTGTGCATACATTAAAGTGCACTGATCTTAATTAAGCACTCAGCTTAACAAACCTAAATCTCTTCATGTGTATATGCCCACTTAGCTGCCACCCAGGTCAAGATGAAGTTTGAAGGGCAGAGTGAATCAAATTTGGTTGTATGCTTCTCATCGGACCTGCGCCATGGCCTTTCAATTAGCTCTCAAAGGGCGTGGCTGAGAACAAGGGATGCTCACAGCCAATTCTGTGCTACTTTCCTATCTGTACTTTTGTTACTCTTTTTAATTTGGGGGAAACTCAACATGAGATCTACATTCAGCCAATTTTTCAGTGTACAATACAGATATTGTAAATTATATGCACATTGTTTCACAGAAGACCTAGAACTTTTTCATGATGTGTGAGGAGAACGCTATATATATATACATTGAACCCTATATATATACATTGAGTATCTGCACCCTGTCTGCTCCTCCAGCCCCTGGCAACCATATTCAACTTCCTGCTTCTGTGAGTTTGACTACTTTAATTCAAATTTCATTTATTTATTTATTTATTTATTTATTTTACAAAGACAGAGACAGAGAGAGAGTCAGAGAGAGGGATAGACAGGGACAGACAGACAGGAACGGAGAGAGATGAGAAGCATCAATCATTAGTTTTTTGTTGCGTGTTGCAACACCTTAGTTGTTCATTGGTTGCTTTCTCATATGTGCCTTGACTGTGGGGCTACAGCAGACTGAGTAACCCCTTGCTGGAGCCAGCAACCTTGGGTCCAAGCTGGTGGGCTTTTGCTCAAACCAGATGAGCCTGCGCTCAAGTTGGTGACCTCAGGGTCTCAAACTTGGGTCCTCTGCATCCCAGTCCGATGCTCTATCCACTGCGCCACCACCTGGTCAGGTGAGTTTGACTACTTTAGAGTCCTCATGTAAGTACAATGTTTGTCTTTCTATTAAGTTCTGCTTATTTGACTCAGCGTAATGTCCACAAAGTTCTTCCACATTGTATCATATTACAGAATGTTCTTTTTAAAGGCCGAGTAATGTTTCAATGCATGTATGTACAGCATTTCTTTATCCGTTCATCTGTCGATGGACGTTCAGGTTGTTTGCTATGAATAATGCTGCAGTGAACACGGGAGTGCGGATATCTCTTTGAAATCCAATTTTCAATTCTTTTGGATAAACACCCAGAAATGAGATTACAGGATCATATAGTAGTACTATTTTTACAGTTTTGAGGAAACTCCATATTCTTTATCAGAAAAGCTGCACCATTTGCAATCCCTCCAGTGATGCACAAGAGTTCCAGTTTCTTTATATCCTCACCAATAATTATTTTCTGCCTTTTTTTTTTAAACAATGACATCCTGGCCCTGGCCGGTTGGCTCAGCGGTAGAGCGTCGGCCTGGCGTGCGGGGGACCCGGGTTCGATTCCTGGCCAGGGCACATAGGAGAAGCGCCCATTTGCTTCTCCACCCTCCCCCCCTCCTTCCTCTCTGTCTCTCTCTTCCCCTCCTGCAGCCAAGGCTCCATTGGAGCAAAGATGTCCCGGGTGCTGGGGATGGCTCCTTGGCCTCTGCCCCAGGCGCTAGAGTGGCTCTGGTCGCGGCAGAGTGACCCCCCGGAGGGGCAGAGCATCGCCCCCTGTTGGGCAGAGCGTCACCCCTGGTGGGCGTGCCGGGTGGATCCTGGTCGGGCACATGCAGGAGTCTGTCTGACTATCTCTCCCTGTTTCCAGCTTCAGAAAAAAAAAAAAAAAAATGACATCCTAATGTGCGTGAGGTGATATCTCATTGTGGTTTCGATTTGCATTTCTCCGATGATTAGTGATGTTGAACACCTTCTCATTTGTCTGTAGTCCATCTATATGTCTTCTTTAGAGAAATATCTGTTAAGGTTGTTTGCTAATTTTTATATTGGGTTATTGGAGTTTTTTGCCACTGAGTTGTATGAGTTCCTTCTGTTCATTTTTGTACTTCATTGCTGCCTCCTTGAAGCATCCTAAGGGAGGTGAGAGGAGGGAATGGTAAAGTCATGTGACCAGCCGCAAGGCTTGGGGCTCCGCTCCTTGTTGGAGTGCAGGGCAGGATGTGCAGGCTCATCCTTCTGGGGGGGGGGCATGCTGAGAACCCAGAGACCATCCAGGGTGAGGCCAGTGGGGCGAGGCTGCTCTGGTCCTGGGTCTCCGGTCGACACGGCTGTGCCTGTGAGTGGAAGTGGTGGGTCTTGTATCCCAGGGGCAGGAGCTTTCTACCTACTATTGACGTGCTGGTGTGCAGGAGAGGAGCAGCAGGTGTGGAGGAGGGATGATAGAGAAACTGTGATGACACCTTTGATTCCTTGAAAATAAATGCCTACATAAGAGAGATGTGTGAAACTCTCCCAGGAGCATATGGTTGGTGGTTAGGCTTCAGGTTGGGGGTGCTGGCTGGGAGTGGAATCCGCAGCCGCTGATGCAGGGTGTTTCCATGGGTGTCGGAGGGACTCCTTCTCTGCGTTGGGAAAGGCCGCTCTCTATCCAGCCAGGTGGGGCTTACCGCTGACACGATACCCCGGAGTGAGTTTTCTGGCATAAATAACTTCTCAGAGCGGGCAAGCCCTGAACACCAGTGAGGCCTGGTGTTTCGGGTCATGACTTGATCATAGTGTCTCTGAAGATAAGTTTTGGGAAGAGAAACAAGGAAGGGACGGCATCTGAGGAGGAGGGCTGGTAGAGGGAGGAATACTCTGTCAAGGGAAGATATTTATACAGACATCACTTTCCCATTAACACTTATCTTTTCTGATTATAAAAGTAAATACAGATTCTTTGCAGAAATACTGGAAAAGACAGAGAAATATAAAGGAGAAAATAAAAATATCCTATACATCACATCCTAGGGAAAACGGCTGTGGACATTTTGGTGTGTATCTTATTGATAAGGAGCGTGGCCTCAGGACCCTGATAAACTTCCAGCTCCAGTGACTCCTGCTCACTTCCCTCCCAGGACATTCCTCTGGAGCCTCGGAACCCCATTTCCATTGTGAAGTTGTTGTTAGTGCTGGCCTCCAGATGTTTCTGGGACCCCATTTGTGAGACGACACGTCCTGGCTCCCTTGCAGTTAAGTGGGACCATGAGCTGTGAATGATAGTGACATGTGTCATTTCTAGGCTGGAATTCTAAACAGTCAACACGAGACCCTCTAGAGCAGGGGTCTCAAACTCAACTCAGCATGTGGGTCGCAGAGCAAGATCACAGCCGTTCAGCGGGCCGCACTAGGTCTACAAAAGGCAACTGTTACGCAACACTTTTCTCACTGCAGTTGAAAACAAAAAAAATCAGTACAACAAGCACAATCGTACATGCAGTTTACTCAGTGTCACAAAACAACCAGAAACTGTAGTTCGCATCACAACTGCTGTTAACTAAGCTAATATCTATCTAGGATGCTAGAGAAATGAAAAATACAAGTAGGCCCCTAGGCTTACTTAATTTTATCCAAAATATTTTGAACTTCGTGGATTAGTCTGCGGGCCGCACAAAATTGTTCGGTGGGCCGCATGCGGCCCGTGGGCCGCGAGTTTGAGACCCCTGCTCTAGAGTTTTTCTTTTTCTCTATAAGGATGGTAGGTGATGTTCAGCTTCTCTGTTACTTGAAACCTGGGTTTCTGAAGGACTGTGATGAGTGGACGCACACCCCCAACCCTGCTGCCACTGACCTGGGATAGACATGTGACATGAGCACAAGTTAATAATCACTGTGTTCTTAAAGCCCTGAGCTTGCTAGAGTTGCTTGCTATAGCAACGTAACTTAGTTTATACTGACCAAACATCATGGCATAATGCTGTGCCCAGCACAATGCCTGGCACACAAAAAAGATATGATACATGACACATAGATGAAGACAGTAGGGTAGCAATTCCCAGAGGGGAAGGGGGGATGGAGACTTTGCATGGGCGTGGTGGATACGATTCAGGGGGCAGAGGGTATTATATTGAGTGGGACACTTAAAACCATGTCAACACAATATATTAAAAATAAAAATTTAAAAAAGGATAGAGTATGTATTTGTGGAATGTACCACTGGAAAAGAAATAAGGTTGACATAGCATGGCTTGTTTTTTTTCTTTTTATTTATTTATTTAGTTACTTATTTTTTACAGAGACAGAGAGAGAGAGTGAGTTGGAGAGAGGGACAGATAGGGAGAGACAGACAGGAACGGAGAGAGATGAGAAGCATCAATTATTAGTTTTTTGTTGCAACACCTTAGTTGTTCATTGATTGCTTTCTCATATGTGCCTTGACTGCAGGCCTTCAGCAGACCGAGTAACCCCTTGCTGGAGCCAGCGACCCTGGGTCCAAGCTTTTGCTCAAACCAGATGAACCCGCGCTCAAGCTGGCGACCTTGGAGTCTCGAACCTGGGTCCTCCACATCCCAGTCCGACACTATCCACTGCGCCACCGCCTGGTCAGGCATAGCCTGGCTTAGTTTTGATGAATGTGAACTTGACAGTAGCTCTGGAATCTTGCCTAAGGTCGGTGCCACAATGCTGACCATAGTGTATGACAGGAATCCACTTAATGTCTTTTTTTTTTCTTTTGAAACATGGGACCACCGCTTAGCAGCAGTATGACTTTGGGCAAATTACTTAATTCTCTGTGCCAAATTTTCTTTCTGTGTAAAATAGGGCTGATAATAATAACCACAGTGTTTTGGGAAGGATTAAATAAGATAATGCATGTAAGACCATTGGCAGTGTCCTGGCCCCTTGGAGGGGCCTAGTAAATTTTCCTTGTTATCATTATTCCTGTTATCGTTGATCACTGATAGTGGTTAAGTGATCTCACTTGAATAGTTTTTAAGTTTCATGCAACAGTCACAGAGCTGATTCTCTGTGTCATGGGTTGTGATAGGAGTACAAAAGAGTGTAGGAAAAGCTTCCTGTCCTATGAGATTGCTGTCTAAAGAAGGGGCCACCACCTAGGTAAATACCTCGAGTTCCAGGTAGATGGGGAATAAACTGACCTTCGGGTGTATTGTGAAACATCTGGAGGCTCCAAGGATAGGTTTTTCTGTTTCTGGTTGAAGATCTTATTGAGTTTTGGGGGAGATTTATCGGTATCGCTTCCTACCCCGCCATTACTCTGACGTCATCTCTCGGGAATAAACTGAGATGAAGGCTGAGAGGAAGAACTTGTGGCCCCACTCTGGGTCTGGTTGATAGAGGAAGTCTACCTGCCTGTTTTCCTGGAGCGGCCATATATCTGTGTCTCTGCTGATTTAGCTGACATACCACCAAACTGAAGCTCACCAGAGTGGCGGGGTTATTTTTGGAATGTACTTGTTTCACCTCTATGAGTACAGGGAGAGATTAACAAATGCCTCCCCTCACTTACAGTGTGCCTCCTGATGTACCAGAGACACTAATTGAATGCCAAGTGCTTGCTTTCCTGCTGAAGGAAATGTCAGGTTTTAATAGCAATCCATTATTAGGGTCACATCATTTCCTTCCTGGACAATGCTAACAGCCTCATCCCTGATCTTCCTGTTTCAGACACTTTTTTTTATGACCTATCCTCAACACTGCTACTTTGGAATTGTTATTCTTCTACTGGGAAGACTTCAGTGATTCCTTATTATAAGGTCTTGGAACTAAGGGATGGAGGAGGGTGTGGCCCTGGTAACATTACTACAGTGAGTGTCTATATTCTGTTCCCATAGCTTTGGACTCTGGAGTTAATGGTCTTGATCTTTGGGTAGAAGGCATGATCCCACCAAGGGCTATAACAGTTCTGTTAAACTTCAGATTGTAGCTGCCACCTGGTCCTTTAGTGATCTTTGTGCTAACAGGACAAGAAAGGAGTCACCATCCTGGCACTGGTGATCGACTCTGGTCATCAGGTGGAAATGGGGCTGCTGTCAACCAAAGGGGGGATAGAAGGGTATGCTTGGCACCAAAGTGATACACTGAGACATTTCTTGATAATAAATAGTCAAATGTCGCAGCCACAGAGTGAGACAGGCATAATGATCAGGGTTTCAGACCACAAGGTAACTCACAAAATGAAACCACTGAGGTCAAAAGAGGTACTCACTGAAGGTGGGGTGATTGCCCAGGTGGGTGGCGGCTGGCTGTGGTAAACCCTGAGGCTTTTGCTGAGTGGCAAAACCAGCACTGGCTCCAACTTTGAATCTGTAGTGGTGAACACCACTCTTGCCTACCTGATGACTCCCTCAGAACCTGCCTCATGCAACCTGCGTATGCTCAAGGCTCTTGGCAGAGGCTGGGCTTAATGGGCAAGTGGCAGCAGACCTCAGGGTACGCGGGGCCTTTTGCTGACCTACCCCAGGCCTGGTCTAGTGGCAGCCAGCTTTGGATCATAGCTTGGTCCCTACCATGTGCAACCAAGTTCAACACAGGCAGCTACCAGCTATGGATTGCTGTGTAGCTCCTAATAGGTAGCCCTGGGCTGGTCACAGGCATTGCCTGACATTGACCAGCACTGGAGTCTTTCCCAAGAGGCCCCAGGTACAACACATCCAGGAGCTGGCTTCAGACCCTAATGGAGTGCCACCTCCACAAGCAGCACACCAAAGGGAGGCTTCCGTAGGCACCAGACCCTCCCGGGGAGAATTCCACTTCATGGGGACAGGCCCCGTATTAACAGCTCGTACACTGTGGTTGTGGCCAATCCAGCCAGCTTGAGCGTCAGCCCCATCCAGGGATGTGCCGACAGTCATCAAGGCTCAACTTCAGCAGGAGGGCGCACATAATCCCCAGAGAGAACACTCCCTTAGCATCTGGCTCAGGTTATCAGGGAGACTGTGCCACGGGGCCCCACGGGACATGGACTACGTAAGGCCACTCTGTCAACATTGGGAGATGTAGCAGAGCTACCAAATATATAGGCACAGAGAGGCATCCACAATGAGGAGACAAAGAAACACGCCCCAAGTGAAAGAATAGGAGAACTCTCCAGAAAAAGAACTAAGTGAAGCAAAGGCATGCACCCACATAGGAGCACCTAAATATCTAGAGCAAGTATTGATAGACATAAAGGGAGAGATCAATAGTATTACAGTCAGTGTAGGGAACTGCAACACGCCACTGACATCACTGGATAGATCTTCCAGACAAAATCAACAAGGAAAGAGCAGCCTTAAATGACACACTAGACCAGATGGATTTAATTGGTATTATTAGAGCATTTCACCCTGAAGCAAAATCTCAAGTAAAAGAAAAACTTCAAGCCATCAAACCTTACACCTAAAGGAGCTAGAAAAAGAACAACAAATAAAGGCCAAAGTGAATAGAAGGAAAGAAATAATAAAGACCAGAGCAGAAACAAATAGAGTTTTAAAAAACACTACAAAAGATCAATGAAACCAAGACCTGGTTCTTTGAAGATATAAACAAGATTGATAAATCTTTAACCAAACTCACACACAAAAAAAATGACACAAATAAATAAAATCAGAAATGAAAGTGGAGAATTAGCAACTGATACCACAGAAATACAAAGGATTATTAGCAAATGCAATTATAGGCCAACAAATTGGACAATAGGAAGAAATCAGTAACACACAAGGTTTCTCCATAAAGCAGGGTGTGTCTGTTTGCTGTGTAAGGGGCATTCCTGTCATAAACTGGGGAGAACTTGGGAGGAAAGTGTAAATCTATTAGGGTTGCATTGTGAGCACCAGTCTCAGTGTTCTCAACCTGGTCATTGCAAGAAAAGGGAAGAAAGATATCCCTGGTCTCACTGATGCTACTGTGTCTTATCACCTGGGGCTCAAAAGAGTTGGCAGAATTCACAAACTTTTCTGTCTCTAAAGGTGATGCCCAACAATATGTTGTGAGGAAGCTCCTGAACAAAGGTGAGAAACTTCCGACCGAAGCACCTAAGATTCAGCGTCCTGTTACAACATGTGTCCTGCAACACAAATGTTGGTGTGTTGCTCTAGGAACAACATACCAAGAAAAATAAGGAAGAGGCCGCAGAATTTGCTAAACTTTTTTTTAAGTGAGAGAGAGAGAGAGAGAGGGACAGACAGGGACAGACAGACAAGAAGGGAGAGAGATGAGAAGCATCAACGTGTTGCAGCACTTTAGTTGTTCATTGATTGATTTCTCATTCGTGCTTTGATGCGGGGTGGGCAGGGGGGATCCAGCTGAGCCCGTGACCCCTTGCTCAAGCCAGTGACCTTGGGCTTAAGCCAGTGACCCTGTGCTCAGACTGGTGAGCCCATGCTCAAGCAGGGTGAGCCTGCGCTCAAGCCAGGAACCTTGGGGTTTCAAACCTGGGTCCTCAGTGTACCAGGTTGATGCTCTATCCACTGCACCACCACCTGGTCAGGCTATGCTAAACTTTTTTCTTTCTTTTCTTTTTTTTTTTCTTTTTCTGAAGCTGGAAACGGGGAGAGGCAGTCAGACAGACTCCCGCATGCGCCGACCGGGATCCACCCGGCACGCCCACCAGTGGGCATCGCTCTGCCCACCAGGGGGCGATGCTCTGCCCCTCTGGGGCGTCGCTCTGTCATGACCAGAGCCACTCCAGCGCCTGGGGCAGAGGCCAAGGAGCCATCCCCAGCGCCCGGGCCATCTCTGCTCCAATGGAGCCTCGCTGCGGGAGGGGAAGAGAGAGACAGAGAGGAAGGAGGGGGGGAGGGGTGGAGAAGCAGATAGGCGCTTCTCCTGTGTGCCCTGGCCGGGAATCGAACCCTGAACTCCTGCATGCCAGGCCGACGCTCTACCACTGAGCCAACCGGCCAGGGCCAATGCTAAACTTTTGATTAAGAGAATGAAGGAGACCAAAGAAAAATGCTGGGAACAGATTGCCAAGACACATAGGCTGTCCTCTCTGAGCCCTTCTACCTCTAAGTCTGAGTCCAATCAGAAATGAGATTTTCTAAGGGTGACAAATAAGATCAGACATCAAAAAATTTCTCCATCTATTCAGGAATTCTATAAGTCCCTTTATTAGGCTATTACATACACTTACCCTTTTACTTAGAAATGTTAAATGCACAAAAGCTCTGTGCGAGCCATAGCTCCCAGATGCACGTAAGGGGTGCGGGCGGGGCTGGGATTAGGGAGCGGCTGCTGCCGGTCATCTCTGCGCTGCCGGTTAAGCATCCTCTCTAACTGGGGCCTCTGGCTGTCGGGAGACCCGCAGACTCTCCTCATTCCTGTGGCAGGAACACTTGCCTTCAGTTTTTCTCACTCTCCCCACCTACACTTTTAAAAGCTCTTCTTTGGAGCAGCAGACTTTGCCTCCCACTCCAGACAGGTTTCTGTGCTAATCTTAATTTGGAAATAATCACTACAAATTGGATTTCTATTCAGCGCCTCCTACACCTCTCTATTAACTCCAGCACGTTAACAAATACCAAAATATTCATGTAAAAATATTTTTTCCCATAGTGAACACTGCTCTTTATTCCGGGTTCCTCTGTTTAATGCCATCTGATAAGAGTTGACTATAGATTTAATTACAATTTTGCTGAAACCTGCCATCTCTCTGTCAGGCACATAGTGAAAAGAGCTCTCAGTGCAGGGACTATGAGAGGAGACAGCTGTGGGGAAAGGGTGACGTCTAGAGGAACAATTAATCTTCTCCATAAACTTGATCCGGAGCAGAAAGAGAAGACACACCAGCAAAGACTACGCTGGTAGTGTTCAAATACGTGTAGGATTGTAACTTCTTTTTTTTCTTTTTTTCTTTTTTATTTTTCCGAAGCTGGAAACGGGGAGAGACAGTCAGACAGACTCCTGCATGCGCCCGACCAGGATCCATCCGGCAGGCCCACCAGGGGCGACGCTCTGCCCACCAGGGGGCGATGCTCTGCCCCTCCGGGGCATCGCTCTGCCACGACCAGAGCCACTCTAGCGCCTGGGGCAGAGGCCAAGGAGCCATCCCCAGCGCCCGGGCCATCTTTGCTCCAATGGAGCCTTGGCTGTGGGAGGGGAAGAGAGAGACAGAGAGGAAGGGGGAGGTGGGGTGGAGAAGCAAATGGGCGCTTCTCCTATGTGCCCTGGCCGGGAATCAAACCCGGGTCCCCCGCATGCCAGGCCGACGCTCTACCACTGAGCCAACCGGCCAGGGCTAGGATTGTAACTTCTGACCATAAATTGGAAAGGTGTCATCGGAGATGGAAGTTTCTAGAATTCAAAGCCGAGTTTTCTCCATTGCTGAGAAGCAGCACGTATGCCGTGTATCTCCGTCTGAGGGAACAGGTGCACAGAGGTGGGTGGCAGTGCAGTAGAGAGGTGTGGGATGTCTCCTCTAGATCAGCTTCCTTCTTCAGGGGATGTTTGACACTGTCTCGCTGGGCTAGGCAGGGAGCTCCCGGCGCCTGGGGTGACACCAGGTGCACGCTGTCTCTGATGCTCCCTTTGTTTGGTGGCAAAGGCTCCAGACAATGAACTCGGGACCTTACCGTGGTGACTCTGCGGGTAGACCAGAAGACCTGACTGAATACAGCGCCCACCCCCATCAAGATGGAGGGATGCAAACCATGGTGTACAGCTCCTCGGACCCCAGAGAGTTCCCGCTGCTCCCCAGCGTCTCTTTCTCTTGTTTGTTGTCGGAAGCTGTGGTTCAGCCCTTGGTTGTCCTGTCAGAGTCATTGCTCTCTATCAGTGTGTGCTAGATTTGCTCACGGGAGGGGCGAGCTCAGTGTCTTCCTGTCCTGCTCCATCTTGAACCTCTCCTCAGCTATTTTCTGGAAGTCATATGAGGAGCAATCAGAAGTGCCTCACCGTGCCTGACTCCCTGTCCAGCACTGCCCAACTGCTGTCCGCCAGGCCAGGGCACAGGGGCTGGGCTGCTGCCTAGTTCAGAAGGTAGAGCCCAGTGTCCGTCTAGTTCTCCATGGGCCTGTGGTGATGGAGGTAGAACAAGCTAGAAGCACGGCCCAGTGGTATGGAGTGGTTGAGTGTGGCCAGGAGGAGAGGCAGTGCCTTCCGGGGCTGCCTGCCTGAAGGGGGAGAGAAGGCTGAGGAGCTGGGTCCCAGGGGAATTGGGATGGTTGATGGAGACATTGGGGTACATGAAGTCATAATTTGTATTCTATCCCTGCATACACCTTCTACCAGATGTAACCTTAACTCCCTTCCTAAGGGGCCCTGAGCAGCCATGTGGTGTCAAAAAAGAGCAGGTGCTTGGGGGTCAAGTACACGGGGTCTAACCATGCTTCTGCCACTTTCTAGATGTATTGTCTTGATCTAGTAACCTAGTCCCTCCAAGGCTTGCTCTCCTAATTTGTACATCAGGGTAACAGTGCCTACCCCACAGAATTCACGTGGGGATCGAATAAGACGTCAAGTGAAGTGTGAAGCATAATGCAGGTGCAGAGTAGGCACTCAGTCAATATTTGCTGAATAAGGGAATTTATGTATTTGCATAATATAATGCATTTACTCATTAGTGCTGAAGAAAGCTTGAGGCTCAAGTAGAGGAGGCTTATCTAGCTAGTTTGGCAAGGAAGAGAAGAATTTTACATTTTTCATCCATTGTTGAAACATTCCAATTTGGAAAGCTGGGTCAAGCACAGCTTGTATGTCAATTTTAAGTTGTGATTCCACCAACCATGGAAACAGGAGAGATGGTCCAGTACCTGCGGCTTCCCCCACAGCAAGCATCCTCAGATGACAGTTTCTACAGTTGCCACTCCTTCCAATTGCTTCCAATTGCTGAAAAAGAACTTTCATATCCGTGATTACATGCCACCCGCCCTCAAGGAAGGTTGTGTTGTTCTTTCTTGTAGACCAGGGGTCGGGAACTTTTTTGGCTGAGAGAGCCATGAACGCCACATATTTTAAAATGTAATTCCGTGAGAGCCATACAATATGTTCAACATTAAATACAAGTAAATATGTGCATTGTATGTAAGACCAACACTTTTAAAGTACAATAAGTCTCTGAATTCTTTTTAATAACGTTGTTATGCTGTTGCTAATCAATGATGAATAAAGTACTTCTTACCATTAATGCGACTTCTGGTGCCGCATGGTTTTGCTGGTGGCTTTGTAGTCTTGGTTAATACGTGGTGAGGTTAAGCTTCATACAGGCGTTGAGACTCATCCGTTAAACATGATCGTAGGTTGGTCTTAACGTTCTTTAGATGTGAGAAAGACTGCTCAAATGCATACATAGAGCCAAACACTGTCAGTACAGCAATACTCTCACGCTGCAATGTGTGGTGTGTGACAGGAAGCGCGTTCCAAGTTTTGACAATTAGCTGGTCCGCGGGTTGAAGTTTTTTCATTTCTCCCCACTTGTGTTTGCTCGCCAACTCTGCTTGCTGTCATGCAAGTCTCTCCAAATCTTCATTCAGTGACTTGAACTTATTCACCCACATGTCTGAGGCCTTCAGGTCAGCAGCTGATAGCTCAAAATCTCTGACGGAGACACCGGGGATGTAACTGAGGTCAGCACTGTCCACTGCACACTCGTGTGGATGGGTGTGATGAACTTAAAAAGACGAGTGCACTCATGAAATTCTCCAAAGTGCACTTTGAATGACTGAAGGAGATTAGATGTGAAGCCCGCTAGCTGCTGGAGATCAAGATGTTGAGCAGGGTCACTTGCTGTGCATGCATCTTTAAACTCTCCCAGTTTTTCAAAGTGTAGTAAACTACCTGTTTTAATGTCCGCGAAGAAGAGTTCCAGCTTGTTTTCAAATGCAAACACTGCTTGTTGAAGGGATAAGACTGTATTTCCAATGCCTTGCATTTTCACATTGAGCTGGTTCAGATGTTCAGTCATATCCACAAGATAGTAGAACTTCAGGAGCCACTCAGTGTTAGCTAACTCAGGATGCTCGATGTTCTTCATTTCAAGAAAAGTCCGGATTTCGCTCAGACAAGCCGCGAAACGGCTGAGCACCTTCCCTCTTGACAACCAACGCACATTGCTGTGCAGAAGCAGACCAGGATAATTATTCCCAACTTCATCCAGCAGTGTTTTAAACTGGCGATCATTTAAAGCTCGGGCAACAATCAAGTTGACCACCTGAATGACCAGCGACATCACCTCACCAAGCTGCTCGCCACACATCTGAGCACAAAGCACCTCCTGATGTAGGATGCAGTAAAAACTTAGGATGGGTCTCTTTTCATGTTCACAAAGAAGCGCTACGAATCCTCTGTTTTTCCCCACCATGCACGGAGCACCATCTGTACACACTGAAATAAGTTTATTCATTGGTAGATTTTTTTCTTTAGCAAACTCAGTGAAAGACTTGAATAAATCCTCCCCTCTTGTTGTCTCTTTCATAGGCAAAACAGTAAGATTTTCCTCACTAGTGTGTCACCGACAGCATACCTTGCAATCACTCTGAACTGGGATAAATGGCTACATCTGTTGACTCATCCAAAGCGAGAGAAAAGAATGGTGCTGCATTTATGTCCTTCACTTGTGTTGCCTCAATTTGATTTGCCATCATGATGGTACGATTGTGAACAGTTCTTGCCGACAGAGGCATGTCTTTTATTCGTTTGATTATCTTGTCTTTATCCAAAAAGTCGTCAAAAAGTTCATTGGCAACATCAAGCATGAATGTTTTGGCATACTCTCCACCTGTGAATGGCTTTTTGTTTCTCACAATTGCTAAAGCACCAGCAAAGCTAGCTGAATTCCAGTCACCTTGTTGGGTCCAAACACGGAGTTGCTGCTGACTAGCTTGCACTCTGCACAGTAGCTCTTGACATGCTTTCTTCCTGCTGTCCTCGGCTGAATATTTTGATGCAAATGTAGTATGGCGTGAGTCGAAGTGCCGCTTTATATTTGACCATTTCATTGATGCAATTTTATCACTGCATATTAGACACACTGCAGAACCTGCTCTCTCCACAAAGGCGAATACCTCTGTCCATTCTTGCTGAAAAGTATGATACTTCTCATCTTTTTTTCTTTTAGCCATCTTCTGCGTCAAAAGGGTTTCTGCAATTAGCTAGCTGACTACTTGATTAAAAAGAAGGAAGTTTACTTTCTGACCTCACAACGACCCATGTATGTTAAGCATTATCCAATAAAAATTTGGTGTTATCCCGGAGGACAGCTGTGATTGGCTCCAGCCACCCGCAACCATGAACATGAGCGGTAGGAAATGAATAGATTGTAATACATGAGAATGTTTTATATTTTTAATGTTATTATTTTTTTTATTAAAGATTTGTCTGCAAGCCAGGTGCAGCCATCAAAAGAGCCACATCTGGCTCGTGAGCCATAGGTTCCTGACCTCTGTTGTAGACAAACAAATTAAGCTTCCAGGAGGTGAAGGACTTGCTGAGGTCATGCCCCATGGTTGGTGGCAGAGCTGGAAGCCCTGGGTCATGCACAAACTGATACTCGCTGTAGCGTGTGCTTGGTGACCTTGTTACAGGCTCAAAGGATAAAGCCTGGAGAGCCCTGCATGGTTCCATCTGCCTCTGTCTCCCTGAGGCCCTCAGGTGGAAGTTCTGGGGGTCCCACCTGTAGACTGTGCCTCATATCTGTCCCAGAGCCAGTGTGGAAGGAGATAGGTGAGCAGCATCCTCAGTCCTGTAGAATGACGAGGCTGTAGGAACTACACATCTCATAATCCACTCCACGATGTCATTGCATCCAGGGTCTGGCAGTACAGCCGGGATATTGTCATCACTGGAGCCATGGAGGTCTGGCCAGAGGACATGGGCCAAGTCTAGCCCAGGGCTAGGGGGGGGATGGTGTTGACCTGGAGTGACAGGTGAGGAAAACCTGCTATTTATTAAATACCTACTTTGTGCCATGTTCATACATTATCAATAATTCCCACAGCATCTTGTGATACTATGACTATTATTTTTTTTATATTGATGATGGAACAGAAGCTTGGAGAATGACATCTTACACAGCACCTCAAATTGATAGTGGTCTAAGATTTAAATCCAATTCTGTGTACTGTGATTCATGTCTTTCTCATCAAGGCCCGCATGACAAGTTGAACTTTGATTTCCTCTGTGCTTTCTGGAGAAAGATGAGTCATAGTCTTCAACTGCCCCTGGGAAGTCAGGAGGTAAGAGTGATGCTCTGGCCTGACTAGGTGGTGGCACCGTGGATAGAGCGTCAGACTGGGACACAGAGGACCCAGGTTTGAGACCCCAAGGTCACCGGCTTGAGCGCGGGCTCATCCAGCTTGAGTGCGAGGTTGCTGCCTTGAGCATAGGGTCATAGACATGACTCCATGGTTACTGGCTTGAGCAAGGGGACCCTTGCTCTGCAGTAGACCCCCTGTCAAGGCACATATGAGAAAGCAGTCAGTGAACTACTAAGGAGCCGCAATGAAGAATTGATGCTTCTCATCTCTCCTTTCCTGTCTGTCTGTCCCTATCTGTCCCTCTCTCTTTCTCTGTCACACACACACACAAAGCATGATGCTCTGTTTGGATGCAATAACTGAACTCTACCCCACTTCCGAGTTTCTCTGGAGAGGCTGTGCCTATGGAGCAGGGTCGGCTTCTGGTATTTACATACGTGTAGAGGGGAAGGACCCATAGGGAGCAGACTGGAGCCTGGAGTAACCTCAAGCCATTGAGACGTCTGTGGGGACCCTGCACATCCTTTGAAGACTGCCACCCTTTCCCAGCCTGCCTCCCACCTCCCACTCTCCCTTGGGGGGTAGAGGGGAGAGTCTGCTCTGACTAATGAGATTGGATTGTGCCTAACAGCCCTTCCCAGGGGCTCTTCCCGTTGACCCTCCTGCATGTGAGCACATGCTTTCCTCCTGCCCCCTCCCTGCCTGCTGACCCCGCAGGCTCTGCCTTGGGCCGGAGGTGCCTGTAGTGTGAGGTTGGTGAACTTGATGCCGAGACAGGTACTGGGAGGCTAGACAGCAGCTGTAGAGTCTGGTGGTGAACCCAGCTTAGCTTTACTGGCGAGAGACTTAGCTCTCTGATGAGTCCTTTGTCACATTGCTGGGGGTCCATGGTGGAAAGAGGCTGGATGGATTTCCGTCTCTGACATTCCAGTGTGGGAGTCGTGGGAGAGTGAGTGAGCCAGAGGCGGCATGTGGGGAACCTCACCCTGTGGTAGTCCAGCTCCTGAAATATGTGCGGCTCATCCTCTGCTCAGAACCCCTAATTTTTCCCTAATTTATCCCGAGGAGTCCGGTGTCCCCAATTCAGGCTCATCTCCCCCATTCTCTGTCCGCTAGGTCAGCACCATCACAATGCCCAGAACATTTCTGTCCCGTTCCTGACCCAGTGGCCCCCTCCTTGCGGGCAAAGCCCAGGGCTGGGCAGAGGGGCCCTCCTTGCGGGCAATGCCCAGGGCTGGGCAGAGGGACCCTCCTTGCGGGCAATGCCCAGGGCTGGGCAGAGGGGCCCAGCAGGAGCTCAGCCCTCCCCCGGAGACGGGCTGCCCACGCGTGGCTGTTGTGTGTTCTTGGAGCAGCCTTTTTCAGGACCTAGGACATCTGCTGCTTCTAAGGTGTTTCTTTCTTCTGCCTCCTTCCTCCTTGTGTCTGGGACAGTTCTAGTTGGCACAGACACATTCCAGACTGTCCTCCCTGGTCACTTGATCCTCTCTGATCCTTGTGCCATTGAAATTAGACGTTTTTTTTTTTTTTTGCCATTCAGCAGGCACAAAACAACACTGTCAGCTTCTCTCATCCTTCTTTCTGGACGAGTGCTTTATCTTCTCACGTGGTTCTCAGTTCCTTGAGGCCGAGGCTCTGCTGCAACCATCTTTTTGCTCCTTATGCCTGGCGCAGAGAAGCTGCCAGGAAACCTGGATCCAGCATCTTGTTCATCTTGTGACGCTGCAGAGGGAACCGGGGGGCTGGGCCGTGCAGAGAGCTTCGTCTGTTCATCCCCCACCGAGTGCCTTCCGTGGGTCAGCCAGCCTTCTGGCCGCAGACTGTCTAAAGGAGGAAACCGACATGCATGTAGGAAACCACGTTATCGTGTGACCCCTGCCAGAAAGGAGATTCCTAGAGGACGCTGAGGGGGTGCGGGAAGGAGCAGTCAGCAGACAGTTACTGGGATGAAGCCAGACGTGTGCACAGGAGTAGCCAGGGGGTGAGTCGTGAGGGCAGCAGCAGGGAGTGTGGCTGAAGAGCTCAGGCTTCCACTCCTCGCAGCTCGGATGTGGCCTTTTAGGAAGACAGCCCCAGAGGTGCCCCACAGCCCCGAGAGAAGGTCATTGCTCGTCTGTATACTCCTCTTCCACATTTGGGCGGCCAGCCTTCAGTGAGAAGAAGAGGGTCAGAACGTCCTTTTTGCACTGGCTGTTTCTCGAGTAAGTTTGATTCAAATGAATTAATATACCACTTTGGCATATCTGGGGGTGGCCCTTCTGAGCCCCATTAGTTGATTCACCACTTCCTAGCAAAAGGGCTGGTGACTGAACTGCTTGACCAGGGCAGTGGCTATTGCTAGTGTCTCCGATGGTCATGAGCACAGTCAGACTGCTGGGAACTGTCCGGAAAGCCTGTCCTTTCCTGTGTGACCCAGTTCTAGGTGAGATGACGCTAACAATACCCATCACTCCTCAGCGCTGTGAGGAGCAGGAGCTAACGTGTGCTCTGGGCTCATGACGCATAGAGCCTGTTCTGCACCACAGACCAGGTCGGCTGGTCATCAGTCCTTCTGCCCTCTCTCAGGACGCGGGGACTGTCTGGAGCTGCTGGCACTGCCCCTGTCTTCCTCTGGGTACCTGAAAGCCTTACGGGAGCATCTCTCGGAAACAATGATCTTAATTGCTTTAAAGCAATTCTGGCTATGAGAGGGCTCAGTTAAAGTTGATTCCTATTTCTAGATAAGAAAAGCTAGAAAAGAGAAAGCATTGGCCAAGGGACCTAGGAGGTGGACACTGTGACTTAGGACAAGTCTCCCTCTGAATTTCTGTAAAAGGAGAGTGGTTAGCTCCACGAGCTGTCAAGACCCAGCCCTGACATGCTGGGTACATAAGTCTAGTTGGCACACAAGAATGAGGGCTTGCTAGTGCATGAGCCAGAAGTATGAAAATATGTTTCAGGCCTGACCTGTGGTGGTACAGTGGATAAAGTGTCGACCTGGAACACTGAGGTCACCAGTTTGAAACCCTGGGCTTGCCTGGTCACAGCACATAGGGCAGTTGATGTTTCCTGATCCTCCCCTCTCCCTTCTCTCTCTCTCTCTCTTTATCTTTCTCTCCTCTCTAAAATGAATAAATAGAATCTAAAAAAACTATGTTTCAAAGCAGAAGTTAAACATGGCAATTTTCAAGATCTTATGTATTCATTCAGTACCTACGTATGAAAATGCCCACTGAAGTCAGGTGCGGTGCTGGGGAGCTGGTGCAGCGAGGCAGCGGGGCACTCATGGGGCGGGGCGTCTTAAGAGTCTAGTGGGAGGTGCAGGTGGTAGCTCAGAGTGTGAGGGGTTCATGGAGGGGGAGAGAGAGAGGCAGGGATGCCTGGAGGGGGCTTTCCCAACAGTCCAGCTGTCTGTGCTAGCTTACAGCTTCCCCACACACCCTGGGTCTACCTCTACTCCCATAAAAATATCTTTCGACCCCCCCTCCCCACACTGCAGGATGGGTGCACCCACTTTGCAAGGAGCACCTGTCTTGGGAAGGAATATGCCTGTGGCGCATTTTTCTTGACCACCCGGAGCTTTTCTAGTGTCACTGCGTCAACTCCTCAATTTGTGCCTACACTATATTTAACTACTGTCACCATGGCAGTGTGAAAACCGCTGGGAAAGAGGTGGCCTTTCTGACAGCCTTCAAGATGCTGGCCGCCCTCTCCTCTCACTTAATCCCCTGTGCACCGCGGCCCAGTGAATCTATATTAAATCCCTGCCTGCTTCTGGCAGGGCCAGAGCTGGAACTCCTCTCGGTGCTTCCTCATCTGCAAAGTAGGGATTTTAATAAAATGTAAAAAAATTACCTCCCTTCGCCTGACCAGGCGGTGGCACAGTGGATAGAGCATCGGACTGGGATGCGGAGGACCCAGGTTCGAGACCCCGAGGTCGCCAGCTTGAGTGCAGGCTCATCTGGTTTGAGCAGAGCTCACCAGCTTGGACCCAAGGTCGCTGGCTCGAGCAAGGGGTTACTCGATCTGCTGAAGGCCCGCGGTCAAGGCACATATGAGAAAGCAATCAATGAACAACTCAGGTGTCGCAACAAAAAACTGATGATTGATGCTTCTCATCTCTCTCTGTTCCTGTCTGTCTGTCCCTATCTATCCCTCTCTCTGATTCTCTGTCTTTGTAAAAAAAAAACAAACCCCAAAACCCCACCTTTCTTCATGAGCCTGTTGTGGGGTCAAGTCAGGTTGTTACTGCATGAACGCAGTCTGCCTGTTGCCCCTGTCTTAGTGGCAACACCGATCCCCTTTTTGCCCCTTACCTGTGGTTTATGGGTTGAGCCTGCTAGTGTTATATGGTGTCCATAAAGTCTGGAAACACAGACAGTATCGTTTACTTAGTGACAGATTGGTGATGTCCTTGGTAATATTCCACATGGTTGCCCATGTTTCCAGCGTTTCCAGACCCCATGCAGAACCAGGCGCAGGGCCCGTCCCCAGGCCGAGGCAGGTGCAGGTGGCTGCAGGGAGCGTTCAGTGTGGCTGCACCCTTGCATCCCTGCCTGGCCTTTCTGTTCTCCGTGGCAGGGACTGCGTGTCTTTGCACCATGGCGTCTGGCACCGGGCCCTGAGGATGGAGAGCCACTGGGTCTGTGTTTCTTGAGTGAAGGAAGGAAGGAATGCATACAAGGGCCAGAGTAGAGTGCAAGTGTGATATTATAATTTGTAATAGGGAATATATATTTGTTCTTTGTCCCCGTTTCCGGCGTAGAGCTCCCAAAACTCTTGGAATTTCCTAAGTGCTGAGAGTGATCAAGGTGTCTTTTGTTATCAGGTGACTTTTGGAATGTCCCCTAAGTCACTGTCACCTAACTGTGGGGGCTGGTCGCCAGAGGAGCCACCCATCCTGCTCAGCTCACGGGAGGGGACTGGAGAGCAGGTTCAATCACCAGCAGCAGATGATGTAATCAGCCGTGCCTTTGTACTGAAGGCTCCATAAAACCCAGAAAGGACTGGGTTCTGAGAGCTTCCAGGTCGTGGACGCGTGGAGCTGTGGGGACAGCGGCGGCCTGGACAGGGCGCGAGAGTACCACGCCCCTTTGCACACCCGGCCCTGGGCATCGCTTCCATCTGGCTGCTCCTGAATTGTATTTTTTTTTATAATAAACCCGTAATCTAGTAAGTAAAGTGTTTCTCTGAGCTTTGAGCCACTCTAGGGTGTTAATCAAACCCAAGGAGGGACTAGTGTAACCTCCAGCTCAGAGCCAGTCGGTCAGAAGCACAGGTGACAACCTGGACTTGAGATTGGCTTCTGTGGTGTGTGGGGGTGGGTGTGGGGGTGGGCACAGCCTTGTGGGACTGAGCCCTTCACCTGGCAGGTCTGTGCTGACTCTGGTAGTTAGTGTCAGAACTGAACTGAATTGTCAGACACACAGTAGATGTCTGGAGAACCAGAGAGTCTGTGGTCAATGCTGGAAAACACCCCAGAATGCCCTATGCATGCTTTCATTCTTACTTTTGGAGAGTGATATATACTGCTCACAAAAATTGGGGGATATTTTATAGCTTCATATTTATTTCAAAATATCCCCTAATTTTTGTGAGCAGTGTATTTTTTTTATTTTATTTATTTTTTATTTTTTATTTTTTCTGAAGCTGGAAACGGGGAGAGACAGACAGACTCCCGCATGCGCCCGACCGGGATCCACCTGGCACGCCCACCAGGGGCAACGCTCTGCCCACCAGGGGGCGATGCTCTGCCCCTCTGGGGCGTCGCTCTGCCGCGACCAGAGCCACTCTAGCGCCTGGGCAGAGGCCAAGGAGCCATCCCCAGCGCCCGGGCCCTCTTTGCTGCAATGGAGCCTTGGCTGCGGGAGGGGAAGAGAGAGACAGAGAGGAAGGAGGGGGGGGGGAGAAGCAAATGGGCGCTTCTCCTATGTGCCCTGGCCGGGAATCAAACCCGGGTCCCCCGCACACCAGGCCGACGCTCTACTGCTGAGCCAACCAGCCAGGGCCGAGCAGTGTATTTTTAAAAAACATAACTGTGCTGGGAGGTGACCACAGGGATTCCTGGCTTTCTGGTAGCTGGGGGTGGTGGTGGTGGTGCTAAAATTTTGTGGCAATATTACAAAAGGTTTGTTCAGGGTGGTGGTTTCATGTGATATTTTAATCTTCTTCTTTATTTTTCTGAACTTCCCCATTTGCTCCACCATATGTGTATTCCTTTTATATTATAATAAAGAAGAGCACACGTGAGCATTTTCCTTTCCCTTAGTCCTTCACAGAGTCTCTGTGCAGCAGTCAGGAGCTGCCAGAGGCACCCGCGTGCTCACGGCCTGTGCTAGGCGGCCTCCCAGCGCAGGAGCGAGCCTGACGTGCTGCAGCGGGTCTTCCTGTGATCGTGACCGGGCTTGGGCTGCCCCCTCCGGCCGGCTCCCTCTGACGCTCACAGCTTACGCTGCCCTGGCCTTCCCTGGCTCTGCTCTGGGCTTGCCTTAGTCCCAGGACCCTCCACAGCTGGCTGCTTTGGGGAGGGCTCCTTGTCTCAGCTCTGGGCCTTTATACCTGGATCTATCCTCATCTTTCCCTGAAATGGGGGTTTGGTTAATGATGTACCCATCTAACTTAGGTGCATGAAATGTTTTGTTTTTTAAATTTAAAATTTTACAAAGTTTCATGACACCCAGCTGAGGCTGTTCTTTTTTTTTTTTTTTTTGTATTTTTCTGAAGTTGGAAACGGGGAGGCAGTCAGACAGACTCCCACATGTGCCCGTCCGGGATCTACCCGGCACGTCCACCAGGGGGCGATGCTCTGCCCATCTTGGGGCTTTGCTGCAATCAGAGCCATTCTAGTGCCTGAGGCAGAGGCCGTAGAGCCATCCTCAGTGCCCGGGCCAACTTTGCTCCAATGGAGCCTTGGCTGCGGGAGGGGAAGAGAGAGACAGAGAGGAAGGAGAGGGGGAGGGGTGGAGAAGCAGATGGGCGCTTCTCCTGTGTGCCCTGGCCAGGAATCGAACCCAGGACTCCTGCATGCCAGGCCGACGCTCTACCACTGAGCCAACCGGCCAGGGCCTGAGGCTGTTCTTATAGATCATAGGAGCAGTGGCTTTGGACTGCCACCCAAGATTACCAGTCATTCTGCTTTGACCAGGACTAAGAGGGTTCTTGGGACATGGGCCTTGTCAATGCTGCCACTGTGACAGCCTCTGGCACATAAGGATCAGTTGGTCACTGTTGTCACCACAAGCACCAGCAGGCTTGAACTTCTGAGTCTAGGCGTGAGAAGGGCACTCTCTTCCCTCTGGGGCAATGGAGCTCTCCACAACTACGTCGAATATGCCCACTCCTCCCCTGGGTCACTGGAGCTTGGCATAAAACCGTTATTGTGAGCTTGCTGCCTTTGCTGGTTTCTCCATAGCTTTCATTTTCCTGAAAGATTAAAATGCAGGAAATTTCCTCCACATCTGTTAGAGGGAGTGATAATCTGTTTATAGGGAGTGATAAGAGTGTCAGCGCAGGACAGGGGACCCTCGGAGAAGAAGGGAGCAGAGACTCCTATCTGCTCTCAGAGCCAGCAGAGAAGCAGTCCCGAAGCTCAGGGTCTTCTGCTCACACACACACCGCTCCAGCCCCTGGGGGGCTGTGGCCAAGAGCTGCACTCCACAAACAGGTCAGCCCCATTCCTGGAAATTTGCATATCATGCATCAACTTTGGGAGACAAGGAGGGTTTTTAGACAAAATTATTTTGAAAACACAAGGCTCTCACAGGACCCAGAAGCACAAGCTCACAGCTTCTAACTAGGTTAGCTAAGCAAGGATGCTCTTTGGAGGGAGCTGCTGGCACCAGCGCTATTTTAGGCATTTGAGAGGAACACTGGTGATCATGACTGATACTGGATCTAGTGGCTATTTAGGGACATTTTATTTTTGCTGAAATATTTGCTGGGTATTTTTATAAAGTATTTCTCATCTGAAAAGGTAGAAACAATTTCTGCAGGAGCCTGTAGAAGCGGGTGGGAAGAAAGCCAGTGATCACAATGCCGTGGCATTTATGTTGCAAGGAGAACTTCAACACGGTCTCTCGGAGTGAAGCAATCAAGAGCCAGAGCAGAGATGGCGGCGGAGCTTGGCATAAAACCCCTGTTGTGAGCTTGCTGCCTTTGCTGGTTTCCCCATAGCTTTCATTTTCCCAAAAGGACAGGATAATACTAAATAAAGATAAACCCTGATCAAATTTTATTAAGTAAAAAGAGAAAAGAGGCCCCAAATAATAAGATATGACCACAGAGAAGAAAATTTTTCAATATGCTTCTCAAATTGGCAAGTATTTTAAAAAACAGTGTTGCTATAATGCTTATAAGGGTGTACCATGAATTCATACGTTGGTTGTATATCAGAGAGCAATCTAACAGCCCTTACTCAAAGCCTAGACATCCTTGTTATCTGTTGATTCAAAAAGAATAACTTTTGGGTATTTATTCAAAGGTAGGCAGGTGGGTAGGTAGCATGGGGGATGAGAGAAAGAGAGAGAAAGAGAGAACCCATATGAATAATAGATGAATAATAGTGGTTATCTCTGGATAAAGAAATTATGAACAATTTTATTTTCTTTATCTCTGTTTTCTAATTAACTGTGAATCATCAACACCAACAGGAAAATGAAAAAAATATAAATGAGCAAGTGACAGAAAGATAAGCAATAAGCATTTAAAAAAATTTAACCTGATTAGTAATAAAAGAAATACAAATTCAAACAATGACCTGATTTAATTTGTTTACTATCATTTGGGCTAGTGTCTTTGAGACGAGATCCAGTGTGGCTGGGGATGCATTTCAGTATGAACAAGGGGTAATGAAAATGGGTACATTTTTTTTTCCCCAGAGGATACATTTGAAAGCTGTATCAAAAATATTAATATTTCATTTCATGCCCCTTTTAGTGTAAAACCTCAAATATTTTGTTCTAAGAAAATAATTCCAAAGCTTGAAAACAACTAAAGCAATGGTCGGCAAACTGCAGTTCACGAGCCACATGCGGCTCTTTGGCCCCTTGAGTGCGGCTCTTTGGCCAGCTTAGGAGTACCCTAATTAAGTTAATAACAATGTACCTACCTATATAGTTTAAGTTAAAAAAATTTGGCTCTCGGCCCTGGCTGGTTGGCTCAGCGGTAGAGCGTCGGCCTGGTGTGCGGGGGACCTGGGTTCGATTCCCGGCCAGGGCACATAGGAGAAGTGCCCATTTGCTTCTCCAACCCCCCCTCTTTCCTCTCTGTCTCTCTCTTCCCCTCCCGCAGCCAAGGCTCCATTGGAGCAAAGATGGCCCGGGCGCTGGGGATGGCTCCTTGGCCTCTGCCCCAGGCGCTAGAGTGGCTCTGGTCACGGCAGAGCGACCCCCGGAGGGGCAGAGCATCGCCCCCTGGTGGGCAGAGCGTCGCCCCTGGTGGGTGTGCCGGGTGGATCCCAGTTGGGCGCATGCGGGAGTCTGACTGTCTCTCCCCGTTTCCAGCTTCAGAAAAATACAAAAAAATAATTTGGCTCTCAAAAGAAATTTCAGTCACTGTACTGTTGATATTTGGCTCTGTTGACTAATGAGTTCGCCGACCACTGAACTAAAGGATCCTCATTGTAGTGTTATTAACAACAGAGAAAAACTATGTGAGACAACTTAAACAGAATCAGTTAAAGAAATTATAGCTCATACATGCACTAAAATACTACGTAATCATTAACAGTAAAGTAGAAGAATGTGAAGCTAAAATACAGTGTAAAAAATATAATCTGAATGGATAGCTTTATGGCTGAGATTTTTTAAGGAATAAAGGAAGGGTTACAGGAAGAATACTGTAATATATGCTTCTGTTTAATTCTAGTTTTGTAAATTATATATACATATTATAAATATTATATATAGTCTCCTTTTCTTACTCATTTTTATTTTTCCAGTTTTTATTAACAAGCACTGTGACAGTCACATTATCCACTTCCTGTTTTTTTTTTTTTTCTTGCTAACAGAATTCTATTTTGTATGTGGTGGCATTTGATTGGACCAAGGAAATGATTCAATTCTTGGTCTAAGCCAATCACGGCCATCTTGCTTTCCTGGGAAAGCACTGCATTGGTCTAAAACGTGGCCTTCCACTCTATCAAGACAATTAATTACATGGCTTTTTTTTTTTTTTTTTTTTAGCAGAGACAGAGTCAGAGAGAGGGACAGATAGGGACAGACAGGAAGGGAGAGAGATGAGAAACATCAATTCTTTGTTGCGGTTCCTTAGTTGTCCATTGATTGATTTCTCATATGTACCTTGACCAGGGGGCTACAACAGACCGAGTGACCCCTTGCTCGAGCCAGTGACCTTGAGCTCAAGCTGGTGAGCCTTGCTCAAAACTGATGAGCCCATGCTCAAGCTGGCGACCTCGGGGTCTCGAACCTGGGTCCTCCACGTCCCAGTACAATGCTCTTATCCACTGCCTCGTCAGGCTAATCACATGACTCTTAAGGCTCCCTGCTATCAGCACTGGATAAGGGGCTCAGTGCTCACCTCTGAGTCTGTCTTTCTCATCTCTCTGGACAATGATGGACTGAAAATATACTCTGCATGGGGAAATTGCTCAAAAATGGAAAAGAAACACTCTACTTTCCTTGGCTTCAAACAGAGAGCATACTTGTGGATACAGAACAGATTGCTGGTTACTAGAGATGCCCTAGTAAATGGGAGAAGGGGGTTAAAAAGTACAAACTTCCAGTTATGAAGTAAATAAGTCATGGTAATGCCAGGTACAGCACGGGGACTGTAGTTAATAATATAATATTGTATATTCAAAAGTTGCTAAGAGAGTAATTTCCATCACAAGAAAAAAAATTTATATCTGTATATTGATGGTTGTTGACTTACTATGGTGATCAGCTTGCAATATATACAAATATTAAGTCATTATGTTGTATACCCAAACTAATATTATATGCAATGATATCTACATTAAACAAACAAACAAACAAAACCGAGACTGTATTTGGAACTGTAGCACCAAGGATCACCTTATAATTTTCTTTGAGGTATCAGAATACCATCTTATGTGACTCCTCTGTTAAAGAGAGAACTGCTGGGATGCTCTGTATTTCCCCATGTTGTGTGCTCCCCTTGCTACAAGTAGTAAATCCAACTTTTCACCCATTAAGATATATTCCTCGAGATCTTTGGCCAGAGGGCCTTGACTAGTAAGAGTTCAAAAACATAGCTACTATTAGCAATTATTATTTTAAAAATTATTGCTATTAATCAAGAGGATCTAGCATATGAGGTGCTTTGCTGGGGAAGTGGCTGAGATACAACTAGAAGGCCGACTTGGAATAGGCTACAGAAAGCCTTTTGATTCATATTCTCTTGTATGAAATGGAATAGCAGAACATGATTCTCACACACACACACACACATACACACACAAATACAGATGTTAACACATTATGAATTATTTTTTCATTTCAGTATAGTTGAAATTCAATATTATAGTTTCAGGTGTGCAATATAGTGATTTGACATTTTACGTATCCTTACAATGTGACCACCACACCAAGTCTAGTAATATCTGTCCCTGTGCAAGCTTATCACAGTATTATTGACTGCATTTCCCTTCACCTTCTCCATACATCTTTTAAACACCCTACCCTCTAGCAGCCATCAGTTTTATCCCTTTTTCTGTGAGTTTGTTCGTTCACTTGTTTTCTTTTTTAGATTCTACACATAAGTGAAATCATATGGTATTTTTCTTTCTCTGTCTGACTTATTTCACTTAGCATGATACCCTCTAGGTTTGTCCATGTTAACACAAATGGCAAGATTTCATTTTTTATGGCTAAGTAGTATTCCACTATATGTAGGTACCACATCCTCTTTATCTAGTTGTCTATTGATGGGCACATAGGTTGCTTCCATATCTTGACTATTGTAAATAATACTACAGTGAACACAGGGGTGCATATATATTTTTGAATTAGTGCTTTATATTTCTTCAGATAAATACCCAGAATTGGAATTGCTGGATTGTGTGATAAAATCTATTTAAAAATTTTTGAGGATTCTCCATGCTATTTTCCATAGTGACTGCCCTAATTTACATTCCCACCATCAGTGCACGAGTGTTTCCTTTTCTCCATAGTCTTGTCAACACTAGTCATTTATGGCCATTATGATGGGTATGAGGTGATATCGCATTGTGGTTCTGACTTTCATTTTCCTTATGATTAGTGATGTTGAGCATCTCTTTATGTGTTTGTTGCCCATTTGTCTGTCCTCTTCAGAAAAATGTCTCATGTCCTCTGCTGACAAGTTTTGATATTTATAAGGTCCATACACAAAGATAGAAAACTTGTCTTTCTTGTTCATAGCTGAATCTCCAGCATGTAAAGAAATGACAGTCAGGTCATATAGCACAGACTCAATGAGTTTTTCCTGAATAAATGAATTCAGCATCCTGGGAGACTTTAGCAGTTTAATTTGAATATTAATCAATCAGGTAGACAAACATAGCTAGGACATATATAGTAGTTACTGTGAGAGGCACTACACTGAACATTTTACATGTGTTAACTCAGTTTCCTCTCATCCTAGTTGTATGAAATAAGTTACTATTATTAACACAGTTTAATGGAGGTGGAAACCGAGGCACAGAGTGGTTTAGTGACTCACCTGAGATCTCATGGCTAGTAAGTGGTCGAGTTGGGATTTAAATCAAGGCAGTATGACCTCAGAGTCTGTGCTCTTAACCAACATGCTGTGCTGCTTTGCAGTACAAAGTAAAGGTACGGAAGTTAAAAATGTGTGATTAAAGTGACAGGTGTATTTGTATTGTTTGTATCCAAAGCCACAGAATACACACTTTTTCTTCATTGACTCTGAGGAAAAATGCTCTTTGAGTATTTTTAATCGGTCACTTAATAGGTCACAAAATGGAAATGATGTAGATTATATAATTCAACCATAGCAAAATAACACCAAAAATACTAGGAAGAAAACACAACATCAGAAATGAAAAGGAGGTATAAGAACATATACAGCCTTGTACCAGGTATAGCACAGTTGGTTGGAGTGTCACTATGTCAAGGTTGCAGATTTGATTCCTGGTCAGAGCATGTATAAGAATCAACCAATGAATGCATAAATAAGTGGAGCTACAAATAGATGTCTTTCTCCTCCACCCAAATCAATAAAAAAGAACAAATTCAGAGGAAATAATGAATTACAAATGAGCACTATTTGTAACTTCATGTCAATAAATTTTGAAAATGTAATAAATAAGATGAAATATTTTCTTAGGCAAGTATAAATCACCCAGAACTGACTCAAGAGTAGTCAGAAAAAGAATACTCCATTGTAATCAATGAATTTGAAAAGATGGCTATATTAGTGTATTCTATTAATTCATCAATGAACAGATAGTTATCCTGATAATTTAAAAATACCAGCAAGTAGGAAAACCAGAATACTTTCAAAATCATGCTGAAAATGAGCATAACCTAGTATCAAATCCGAATGAGAACCATTTCCTGAAAATGAAAGAGAAAATAATTTTATTTCTTAATATAAATGCAAAAATTCCTAAAATAAATAATCTCAATCTAGCAGGTTTTTTTTTTTTTTTTTAAATAAGAACATAAAGGCATACTTCAGAGATATTGCAGGTTTGGTTCCAGACAACCACAATAAAGCAGCTATTGCAAGTAAAGTTACAGAAATGTTTTGGTTTCCAAATGCATATAAAAATTGTGTTTAGGCCCTGGCCGGTTGGCTCAGTGGTAGAGCGTTGGCCTGGCGTGCAGGAGTCCCGGGTTCGATTCCTGGCCAGGGCACACAGGAGAAGCGCCCATCTGCTTCTCCACCTCTCCCCCTCTCCTTCCTCTCTGTCTCTATCTTCCCCTCCTGCAGCCAAGGCTCCATTGGAGCAAAGTTTGCCTGGGCGCTAGGATGGCTCTGTGGCCTCTGCCTCAGGCGCTAGAATGGCTCTGATTGGGCAGAGCGATGGCCCTGAGGGACAGAGCATCGCCCCCTGGTGGGCATGCCGGGTGGATCCCAGTCGGGCGCATGTGGGAGTCTGTCTGACTGCCTCCCCGTTTCCAATTTCAGAAAAAGAAAAAGAAAAAAAAATTGTGTTTACCTTATTAAGTGAGCAAAAGCATTATGCTAAAAAAATGATGTACATACCTTAATTTAAAAATACTTTATTTACTAAAAAAAAAAAAAATGCCAGCTGTCATCTAAGCCTTCAGTGAGTCATAATCTTTTAGCTGGTGGGTGGTCTTGAGTCAATGTTAGTAGCTATACTGACTGATCAGGTGGTGGCCGCTGAAGGTTGAGTGGCTTTGGCAATTTCTTATAATAAGACAATGAAGTCTGACACATCGATTGATTTTTTTAAATTTTATTTATTCATTTTTCAGAGAGGAGACAGAGTGAGAGAGAGAGAGAGAGAAAGGGAGGAGGAGCAGGAAGCATCAACTCCCATATGTGCCCTGACCAGGCAAGCCTAGGGCTTCGAACCAGCAACCTCAGTGTTCCAGGTCAACGCTTTATCCACTGCGCCACCACAGGTCAGGCTCGATTGATTTTTTTTTTCTTTCACAAATGATTTCTCTGTGGCATGCGATGCTGTTTGATAGAATTTTACCTGCAGTAGAACTCCTTTCAAAATTGGAGTCAGTCTTCTCAAACCCTGCCACTGCTTTGTCAGCTAAGTGTATGCAGTATTCTAAATCCTGTGTTACATCTCAACATCTTCCCCACATCTTCACCAGCACAGACCATCTTAAGAACCCACTTGCTTTGCTCGTCCATAGAAACAACTTGAGTGGAGGGTCATCCATTCAAGTGCTGTCAGGAGATTGCAGCAATCCCATCGTGTCTTCTAATTCTAGTTCCCTTGCTGTTTCTACCACATCTGCACTTACTTACTTCCTCCACTGAAGTCGTGAACCCCTCAAAGTCATCCATGAGGGTTGGGAACAACTTCTTCCAAACCCTTATTACTCTTAATATTTTGATCTCTTACCAGGAATTATAAAAGTTGTTAATGGCCTCTAGAATGGCGAGATTTTGATTTATTTTTCCCAGGTCCATTAGAAGAATCGCTATCTATGGCAGCAGTTAGCCTTACAAAATATATTTATTAAATAATAAGACTTGAAAGTCAAAATTACTCCTTGATCCATGGGCTGCAGAATGGGTCAGGAGGCATGAAAACATTAATCCCCTTGTCCACCTCCATCAGAACGTTTGGGCGAATAGGTGCATTGTCAATGACCAGTACTATTTTGAAAGGAATTTTTTTTTTCTGAGCAGCAAGTCTCAACAATGGGCTTATAATATTCAGTAAGCCAGGTTGTAAATAGATGTGCTGTCATTCAAGCTTTGTTGTCCCATTTATAGAGCAGGGGCTGAGTAGATTTAGCAGATCTCAAGAGCCCTAGGACTTTCAGAATGGTATATGAGCGTTGACTTCAGCTTCAAGTCACCAGCTGCATGAGCTTCTTTTTTTTTTAAATTTTTTAAATTATTTATTTATTCATTTTTTTTTTTTTTTAGAGAGGAGAGGGACAGAGACAGACAGAGAGAGAGAGAGAGAGAGAGAGAGAGGAGAGACAGAGAGAGAGAGAGAAGGGGGGGAGGAGCTGGAAGCATCAACTCCCATATGTGCCTTGACCAGGCAAGCCCAGGGTTTCGAACTGGCGACCTCAGCATTTCCAGGTCGACGCTTTAACCACTGCGCCACCACAGGTCAGGCTGCATGAGCTTCTAACAAGAGAGTCAGCTGTCCTTTGAAGCTTTGAAGCCAGGCATTGCCTTCTCCTCTCTAGCTATAGAAGTCCTAGGTGGCTTCTTCTGCCAATAAAAATCTGTTTTGTCTACATTGAAAATCTGTTCGTTTAGTGTAGCCACCTTCGCAAATGATCTTAGCTAGATTTTTCTGAATAACTTGCTGCAATTTCTACATCAGCACTTGCTGCTTCACCTTGTACTTTTCTGTTTTGGAGATATTATTTGCCTCAACAACATAAATGTGAAAACATTTTCATAACTGATACTGTGGAAATGCTAAGTGACAAAGGCAAATACAGAACAATATTTATGCTGTTAAGAGATCAATCAAAATGATAACCCTCTGGCATGTTTGATAGAAAAAATCCTGCAGATGGGAGAGAGAAAAAATATATAAGGAATAAAGGGTGCAAGAACAGTATTAGAGAAGATGAAAAGCTATAAAGTAATACTATGTAGTATAATATTACATAGTATACTTATATAATAAGGTAATTCTTTGAGTCTCTGAATTTGAAGTTGTAAAGGAGATGGATTTAGGAAAGTGTAAGTGACTAAAATTGACTCAAGGTGAAGTAGGACTTTTTTGGGGGTGTGAAAATGGACCCATATGTGCCTGTATATATAGATAATTGAAATATCAGTAGGTTTGTGATTTGTAACTGCAGGTTACCTCTGGGGAACTGGCTAGTACCAGAAAGATGCCTAAAGCAAGTGGGGGGGCACTCACTTTCTAAATACTATGATGCCAGGTGCTTTGAATCATATACAACAGCCATGAATTACTTTTGTTATAAAGGAAACAAAAATTTTGGGTGAGTGACTCCAGGGGAAGTCCTGGGAGTAAGCAGGAGGTGGGCTGAAGGATGTCTGGAAACCAGCACTAATAACCAGAGTTCCTATCTCATGGGCACAGTGGTCCATTCTTCTCTCCCTCTCCTTCCCCCACTGGGAACAGACATTGAGATCTGAGGGCACAGAAAGAGAAGAAAGACCCGAGTACCTGCCCAGTCTGGGACCTGTAGTGCAGACTTTGGGAGTTTCCTCTCACTGCTACTGACCCAAGGCTTGCTGCCTGTATCCGCACCCACCCTCTGGGGCTCTAACAGGCTTGAGCTGAGCTGTGAAGTGAGTCTGGTCCTGAAAGCAGGGGCGAAGAGGCAGGGAGGGCAGGCGCCTTTCCCCAAGCTGCAGGTAGGCACAACCCACCCCAGGAGGCCCCCTCCTTTCTTCCGGCACATACACCCACACAACCCTCTCACAGCTCGGCTGAAGAGATGCTCTCAGGCGCCAGCGAGCAGCAGCACCTCGGCAGCAGAGCTGAAGGAGGGGCTGGAGGCTGGGGCTGTCTGTGCGGGAGACCCGCAAACCAGAGCTGAGGAGGCTTCTCCTCTTTCTTCCTCTTTAAAAACAACTTCCTTATTCCCAATGCAACTTAGAGGAGCAAGGAGTGATTCGGAGGAACTGACGCAGAGGTTTTATTTATGAACCTTGAGGAAGTTCTGGACAAGTCTCTCAACAGGACCTGCAAGGCCCCGGGGTAGCCCCAGCTCCCAGCACCAGTTCAGCCTCCAGTGCCCTGTGGTAGCCAACCCACCACCATGAGCAGGGGTGCTGCATGACCCCTGAGGGCGTTTGGGGCAATGACACTACCGGTGGCCTCGATCCAGGTGGCCTTGCTTTGTGAGCGTCTCCCCCAGGTAAGTGCACCCTACGGGTCTCTAATGATCACCTGGGTGGGACCTTAAGCTCCCAAGAAGTAAGTCCACACTGTTTAGCCACAGGCAGGAGTGGGAGACTGGTAGGAGAGAGCCTGCTTTTCCCACAGGAAATCATGGGAGGTGGGAGTGGAAAACGGAGTTAATTATTTTTTATTTTTGCTTTGACGCATGGGGATGAGATGCGTAGGGGCCTGAATCTTTGTAGGAAATGGTTCTGGAGAAGGGCTGGGTGATAGGCATTTGAATTTCTGCAGGGATTGAAGGGAGAGCAAAGTCTAAATTTTTGCAAGAAACCTATAAGGAAAGGACAGTGAGACGTTGTGATCCTGAAAATGTGCAAGAAAAGTAAAGAGTATGTGTGGATCTGAGCATTTCTGAGAAATGATGGGAGAAGCACTTACCGCCCTGACCCCCGTGCTCAAAGATCCCCACAGATGCACAATGGCCGCGCCTGGAGCCCGCGGCGCCCAGCACCACGGACAGCTCCCCCAGGCCTGCGCTGCGCCCAATGAGCGAAGGCGTCTGGGCTCCATTACCTGCCTGGAGAAAAGTCTGAAATCACAAAAGCAAAGGTGGAGCCCAGCTTCTGATCCGCTTCTAACTGCTTCCCGTGACTGCAGAAGGAAGAGGCGGAGTATAAAAATAACCCTCAAGCTTCCGTGAATACTACTGCTGAACGGTGTGGCCTCCTGGATTTTGAAAAGTGAACGGAAATTCTTTCAAAATCTAACATTGATCGAATGCTTATCATGTGCCAATCCCTGTGCTGAGCACCTTACATAGATTTTCTTGTCAGAGGACACCACAAACTTGTGTATATTATCTCCATTTTACAGATGAGAAAACTGAAGTAAAGAAGCTCACTTGCTCAAGTTTATACAACCATCACATGGTAGAGCTGTGTTCCTAAACTTCACACCAGGCTGCAGGCATGGGAAGATGTATGTGAGTGGAATTCCTTCTGTGAAATAGCTCTGAACGTGGGATTGGAGGAACTGAGTTGGAATCAAAGCTGTTCCACTTCTAAACGTGCTCTTGGGCAACTTATTTAGCGTCTGAACTTCAGCCTTGGCTCATATTTATATATAACATTAGGATAATAATAAGTTTCTTTGTAGAAATGTGTGTGTGTGTGGGGGGGTGGCCAAAGAGATCATTATGTGGAAAGACTCAGAAAACTGTGAATTGTGGTTAGGAGGAAGTGAGAAAGGAGCAGGCAGGGCCTGGAAGAGAAAGGCTGGGCAGTGAACACCAGCAGTGCCATACAGGGCGCTGGGTGGTACAGAGCAGGGCTTAGAGCTAGGATTCTGGGTGTGTTAAATTCAACACAAGCCCATGGATTTTTACAGGACTTTGTAGAGAGTGTTCACATATTACCTATCATTTGATCCTTATAGCAACCTTATAAAGCAGAATTGAAGTTCTATTTATTTGGCATAATGATGGTTGCCCCTAATTAGCTATCTAGCAGCAGGGCCAGGATTAAAATCCAGGTCTTCTGCCTCTGTATTCTGGAATCATCTGCCACAACTGGTATGTCTTCAAGAGCTTGAGTTTTAGAGCAATTACAGCACTAAATACTTGAAATACATATTGGGTTGAACCACGTGAACCTGATTTTTTGGGGGACCATTTTTGACCTACAGAAACAGCGGCTTCATATGGATCAACCTAATAAATGTTCATTGATTATATTCTGTTTTGTTCCACAAATAACTTAAAGCGATTTATAAGATCCACAAGATGTCAGTTTTACAGCTATTAGAAGTTGTTGAGAAAATAGAGGAAAAGCAAAGTTAAAGCTACAGCCTTAAAAAAAATAAGTGCATGCATGCAAAATATGCATATTATAAAACACATCAAAAACAAAACTTGCTCGGGGTCACTCGGTACAATGGAGTGTCTTTCTAGCCCCCCCCCCTTCTGAGATTTGAGGAACTTTGCAGACACTTGCAGGGGTCTGTTGCAGCTCCTCTTTGGCCTCATTTTTCTATTAGGTCAAATATGAAAGGGCAAAATGGGGAAGGAACCAAGAAGACCTTGTTCACTTTGCAGTTTACTCTTCTTCTGAAACACGAGGAAAACACTTTGGGGCTACTGACTTTTAAAGACAAAAACATGGTGCCCAGAGCAGCCAGAGTGGGTGGGGGACATGCATCAGCTCTATTCAATCAGGATTCTTTCCCCTTCATCAAGCTTAGAAACCCTGAGAGGCATCCAGTCTTCCCAAAATTAGGTGTTCTTAACATTTATCCTCTGGGATGCACATTAGGAGATGAATTCCCAAATTACAGTGAATTAGATCCTGGTTGACTCTCACATCCAATGGGGCATTATTCAGTTCTGCCTCCCCCCACCCCACCCGAAGTGAGAAGGGGGTGGGGGAGGCAGACAGATTCCCGCATGCACCCAACTGGAATCCACCCAGCATGCCCACTAGGGGGTGACGCTCGGCCCCTCTGGGGCGTTGCTCCGCTGCAATCGGAGCCATTCTAGTGCCTGAGGCAGAGGCTATGGAGCCATCCTCAGCGCCCGAGCCAACTTTGCTCCAATAGAGCCTTGGCTGCGGAAGGGGAAGAGAGAGATAGAAAGGAAAGGGGGAAGGGTGGAGAAGCAGATGGGTACTTCTCCTGTGTTCCCTGGCTGGGAATCAAACCTGGGACTTCCACATGCCGGGCCAACGCTCTACCACTGAGCCAACTGGCCAGGGCCTTCAATTCTGCCTTTCAAACATCTCTCCAGCTTGGTTCTGTCTTAACCTCTTCACTCTGGAAGTTCTGACCCTTTTCTTCTCTTAGAGCCTCCAAGGTGACCTCCAACATGAATTCTGTACGTCTCTTTGTCCTCGAAACCTAGGATGGAGTAGATACTCAATGTATGTATGTTGGTGGATAAATGAATGAATGAGTAAGCAAGTAATGCAAGTGAGAAGAATTTCAGTCAAGGTTTACCTTATTATAAGTAATAGAAATTAATTAAGGTACCATAAACAAAAATGTTAGTTTACTTAAATGTCCTAGAATGTTCATAGATCCTAAAGGGAGCTGAACCTCTGAAGAGAGGGGGGATCCTCTCTTATCTCAGCTTCTCAGTGTATTTACTTCAGTCTTCTCCCTGGGAACATTTCTGCTTCTTTGAACATGTGTCTACCCCACAATTGCAGCCTTATCTCCAAAGTTCCCAACACTCCAGTTTCCACCAACAGCCCCCAGGGTAACTGGTCTTTCTGTCTCAATTTCAAATTCTACCCAAGGTCAAGTCAGCTACACACATGGTGACAGTCAACTAGGACACACCTGCCAGAAAGCTGAGCACTGTGGGGGAGGATAAGTGTCAGAGAGAAGGAGTCACTGTGAGCTGGCAGAAAACCCCCAGAGTCGCCCACTAGTCTCTGAGTGACCATGGGCAAGCCAGTTCTTCACTCTTGGCTTCGGTTTTCTCATTTGTTAGTTGGGGGATAGGTCTTGAAGGGAACATTTGATGATTCAAGGAAGGCAGTTGGCATCAACCTGGGCAAAAAGCATGCATGTTAACACTTTAATAAATTATAAAACCCTTGAAAAGTAAGAATGAGAGGAAATGAAAGGCTCAGAAAGAGCAAGAACAAATACAAGGGACGTAGTGTTGAGTAGCCACCACTTGGTGACAAATGTGCTGATGGCTCCATCTTGTGGGAGCAACAGAATCTCTTGCACCCCACCAAAATCTTTTAAACACACCAAACACAAAATACAAAAAACTAAACACAAAAACAGGGAGGTGAAATGGAAAAGAGTTTACCCACCCTGTCCTTCCCACCCCCGCTTCCTATTGGTCAGCTCCCCCACACTTCCGGGCCGAGTGACCTTGTCTCTCCAGGCAGCAGTCATTTTCACCCGGTCAGCCGAAACCAGGTGTGCGACTTGGCCAGCTGTAGTAGTGACAATAGTAGCAATGACCTGACCCTGAAACTGTGGGTCAGGTACAGATTTTTCTAAAGCCACTTGGGCACAAAACAAGGTGAGTGGACAACACCTGGTGGTTGAGCGCAGCCTCTCCGGGCCAGTGCTGGGTGGACGGTGGGGGCTCAGCGTCCGGCCGCCCCTAGGGCTGAGAGCCACAGGGCCAGAAGAGCAGAGCTCTTCTGGAAGTAGACACGACTGTGAAAACCGGGACAATGCATAAAGCGGGTCCGGTGTAATAGACAAGGCTCTTGTCGATGAGCCATGTGGACTGCCATCTTTTAAACTTTGTATTTTTGACATAAAAAGTAAGATAAGTGCAGCTCACCAACAGTTAATGTGGGACCAGCACATTCTATCTGGGCTGCCAGCATGGGTAAAGACATGATTCTGTCCTCATGCAAAGCTCTTCTTGCATTTTAGTCATTTAAGGGCTTTCGGTAGGGAGGCCCACAGTGAAAAGAGAGTTACAGAGAACCTGAAAAGTAGTTTACGGCACATAGAGAATGTTATATTCATAGCGGGGCTAGCTATTCCAGACCTCAGAAAAGGACTCAGATGCCTTGCCTCCATCATGCTCTCTCCTTGGGAGCTGGGGGATAGTTGATTCAGGATAGCTGCTTAGTAGATTCGGCCTGAGCTCAAGTGAGAACTTGGCAACTGATTCCAAGAGAAGGGAGAGGAGCGTCTCCTAGAAATACCCCCCTTCCCTCCTCCCAATTTAGACGTATGTGGTTGGCACCACACGCAACACAGAAGGACAAGCCAATAATCCATCTGCGTCTCCTTCCCACCTTTCTTTCCTTCCTCTCTTCCTCCCTTGCTCCATCTTTTCCTTTATCCTACTTTTCAATTGTCACACAGCTGATGAGGGAGAAAGACAGTATTCCTGCCTCAAGGGGCTGAGAGTTCTGGGAATGAAGCTAAACCCAGATGGTAAGCAAGATCAATACTCCAGTAGAGAAAGTTGCAAAATATAAAGGAACCCAGGGAATCCAGTATCCATTTTATCTTTTGGGGTGTGTGTCTGTGTGTGAGTGTGTGTGTTTGTGTGTGAGAGAAAATATGAAGATGCAAAGATGCTATGTGGCATTGTAGTGTATGAATATACTACAATTTCTTTGTTTTGTTCATGATAGGCTGTTCTTAGTTTTTGTTTGTTTGTTTGTTTCTTATGAATAGTGCTGCTGGGAACATCTGTATACATGTTTTGCTACACATATTTATCAGTAACCCATTGCTATGAACAAACCATCCCAAAGTGAGTGGCTTAAAACATAATCATTTATTCATATTTCTGTGGTTTGTACCGGGCTTTGGGAACTTCTGCTGGCCTCGCCTGGGTTCCCTTATGTGCTGGAATTGTCTGCGTAGGGGCTGGCTGGTCCAAGGGGGCCTCACCCGCACTCTGGCCCTTAGGGCACTATTGGCTGGAGCTACCTGTGTCCCTTCTTTACATGGCGCTGGGTTCCAAGAGAACAGTTTTGGAAGCTGCGAAGTCCACTGAGGTCTT
The DNA here is from genome assembly GCF_036850995.1 of Saccopteryx leptura. Taxonomy (NCBI): domain Eukaryota; kingdom Metazoa; phylum Chordata; class Mammalia; order Chiroptera; family Emballonuridae; genus Saccopteryx; species Saccopteryx leptura. The sequence goes on along the minus strand of NC_089515.1, from coordinate 42,757,416 downwards.
CCTTGAAAGTCACATTGTTACTTCAGTTGCATTTTATTGGCCAAAGCAAGTCACACTCTGACTCTTCCTCTTGAATGGAGGAGAGGCCATATTTCATTTCAAGTGGTATGCCCCCTGGGACGGGTAGACCCTGGGCCATGCTTTCACTCCACTGCAGACGTAGACCCAGGCGTGAGCTTGCCGGGCCAGAGTGCAGTTCAGTAGAACCAGTGTCAGCTATCCCAGCGGCTTTCTGTTGCTCCCCATCCTCATCCATCCTCATCCATCCTCATCCATCCTCGGTGCTGTTGGTCTGCCTGGTTTTAGCCACACTGGGGAGAGGGTAGTGGTTTCTCATGTGCTTTAATTTGATTTTCCTTGAGTACTAACGAGGCTGAGTGTCTTTTTATCTGCTTATTGGACATGTGTGTAGTCTCTTTTGGAGGAAGTTGTAGGAATTCTCTATAGAGTTTGGCTAGAGAGGAGAGTCCATTGTAATTTTACTCAACTCTCACTCTTCTATCTTGAGTGATCTTCCCCTTGATTAAGAAGGAAGTAACATTTGAGCTGAGTTCTGAAGGATGCTGAATAATTAAAGAAGAACAGGAAGGCCTGATTGTAAGAAAGATGAATGGTGCTAAGAGGAAGAAGAAGAAAAAGTGGGGCATTTGAGAAAGAGCCAGATTCCAGCATAAATGGAGTGCTATGAGGACTGGAGTCGCAGGGGGTGATGCTGGTCAGGCCACGAGGGGAAGAGCCTTGGCGGATGGAAGACAGCAGCTTCACTTCATGTCCTCTTCCCTTTAGTTAGTCCTTGGAAATTCTGCTGCGAATGTTTAACACTTGGCAACTAACAAGCTTATTGGGACTTTAATAAAATGATCATATGTAGGATCACAGAAGAGATAAAATGACAGAAACAGGAGAGAGAGACAGAGATCAGGAGAAGATTGAAGAAGAAAGAAGCAGAGAGATGGAGAGAGAGAAACAGACTTGTTGGGAATATATTTAGTAATATACAGTGTCCTTGGGTGGCAGCATTTTTACAGAAAATTTCATAGGAACATATAAACACAAATGCAACAAGCTCTGACTCAGATGTAGCTTTTTAAAACAGTGCATTTGTAAGAAGCATAAATGATCTGAAGCAGAAAGATACAGACTAGATTGGTTTTTTTTTTTCATTTTTCCGAAGCTGGAAACCGGGAGGCAGTCAGACAGACTCCCACATGCGCCCAACCGGGATCCACCCGGCATGCCCACCAGGGGGCGATGTTCTGCCTCTCTGGGGCATTGCTCTGTTGCATCCAGAGCCATTCTAGCGCCTGAGGCAGAGGCCACAGAGCCATCCCCAGCGCTCGGGCCATCTTTGCTCCAATGGAGCCTCGGCTGCGGGAGGGGAAGAGAGAGACAGAGAGGAAGGAGAGGGGGAGGGGTGGAGTAGCAGATGGGCCCTTCTCCTGTGTGCCCTGGCCGGGAATCGAACCCGGGACTCCTGCATGCCAGGCCGACGCTCTACCGCTGAGCCAACTGGCCAGGGCCAGACTAGATTGTTAATCATAGTTACTTTGAAGAAGAGAGTAGCTTTGAGCAGGGGCAGGTGGAGTGAAGAAGTTGACGTGGAGGTCCCACGAGGGACCTGTGGACTGGCAGAGACATCAGTGCTGGAGTACCCTTCTCTTCTTCCTCATGGAAGCCGTCTCAAGCAATACCCAATCTGGAGGCTCTTGAGTCCAGGAATAATTAAGTAACTGGCAAGGGGAGACCAGACAGAAAACCTGGGGTTGGCTTCTCAACTGAGGAAGCTCTGGTGTGAGTTTTATTTCCTGGTATTAGTGAGCAAGAATATCATCTCCAGTCCATCCTCTGCCTCGTCTCTGTTCGCCCAAGGGAAGCATGGCATTCTTGGAGTTGTGCTTAAAGTCTGAATGAGGATGAGAATTCTGACATCTGCTGGAAAAGTGGAGACTATGACCTGGAAAGGGAGAGCTGGATTGATTTTGTTTTATAATATATATTTTTTCTGATTTCCTCTATTTGAAGAAATATAGCAGAAAGAAGAAAACAAAAATTCTCCATAACCCTATTACCCAGAATAAAACATTTTGGTGCATTTCTTACCAGTCTTTTTGATGCACACCTAGAATAGCAATGCACGGCTAAATGCTAAGGCCCCCCGCCCCCCCCCCCCCCCCCCCCGCAGTGAACAGGAAAGACACGACCTCTCCTGAGGGAGCTTAGGTCCCAGGGGCAATGACAGACATTAAACCAAATGTCTTTAACTACATTTGTCATATAAGTATTGTGTAGTCAATACAATAACAACTTGCATTTTTTTGTTGCTTACTATGTACTAGGCATTAGTCCAAACTGCTTTACATGTAGTTAAGTATTTTATATACACTGTCTTATTTAGTCTTTGCAATGACTTACTCAGTAGCTTACTGCGATTACAGTTCCCTCACACACATTACAGATGAAGAAACAAGCTCAGGGGAATTAGGTAACATGACCAAGGCGGTATGACTTGGGACCAGGCTTGGCTATTCCCGTGTGCAGACACTATGATGGCCCCTAGATCAGCTGCAGCACACGTGATGATTCCTGTCTTCTTCCCTTGCTAGGTCTGATCGCCACTGTGGCTCATAGATGCTAAGCTGTAGCCATATGATGGATGACGACACGGAGCTGAGGACGGAGGGAAACTCACTTTTAAAGGCTGTGTGGCTGGGGAGGCTCAGGCTAACCAGACTCCTCCTGGAAGGGGGGGCTTACATCAACGAGAGCAATGACAAAGGCGAAACGGCGCTCATGGTGGCTTGCATCACCACACATGTGGACCAGCAGAGTATCAGCAAGTCCAAGATGGTGAAGTACCTGCTGGACAACAGGGCGGACCCCAACATTCAGGACAAGTCTGGCAAGACTGCTCTCATCCACGCTTGCATCCGGAGGGCTGGGGGAGACGTGGTGTCCTTGCTGCTGGAGAATGGAGCGGACCCCAGCCTCGAGGACCGCACCGGGGCATCCGCTCTGGTTTATGCGATCAATGCCGATGACAAGGATGCGCTGAAACATCTCCTGGATGCTTGCAAAGCCAAAGGGAAGGAGGTGATTATTATAACAACGGATAAGTCATCTTCAGGCACCAAAACCACCAAACAGTATCTGAATGTCCCTCCTTCCCCCAGAGTGGAAGACAGACCGTCCCCTCTGCTGTGCACATCTCCCTCTGACATTGAGCTGACGGCTCCAGGCCTGGGGTCTCCACCTCGTGCGAAGGAAGATGACTTCTTTAGCCTCCAAACAGGGCATCCAAGTGTTTGCAACACCTCCAAGGCTCTCAATGAGCCCGGGTCACCCACCAGGAAAGTTGGGAACCTCAAAAGGGCCTGTTTGCCTCAACTGAAGAGGCTGCAGTCTGAGCCCTGGGGCCTGATCGCGCCCTCTGTGCTGGCAGCCTCCCCGCGTCAGGACGAGACCCACAGTGCCGGCACAGACAGCGAGGTCATCAAGAGCATCAGTGACGTGTCCTTCCCCAAGAGGGGGCCCCTCTCCAGAACCAGCAGTATTGACGGCAAAGACCCCGCTCTCTTCGGCTCACTCACAGAGCAGGTTCTGAAGGTTCCGGCCTCTCCAGCGCTGGCCCCCTGGAAGGCAGCCTATGAGAAAGGCCCACGTCTGGCCAAAAGAGGGGCTCTCCCTGTGGACCAAGAGAAGGCTGGTCTAGGTCCACTTGGACCCGCCACTCTCAAAGATGCAGCGTCCCTCAAACAGCTGGAAAGTGATTTCTATGATTTAGATTTACAGCCAGCAGCTGACCCGCCAAATGCTGTTTCCCTGGAATCAGGCAAAGGACCCCTGGATAGAAAGAAGCTCCACAGCTCCCACCTGTCTGTCTTCCGTGGCTCCCGGGACCCCCCGGACGCCGCGCCCGGCACCTCCCCCAGCTCAGCTCGCTGCAGGCCACCCCACCTTCTGGAGAGACGGGGTTCTGGAACTCTGCTTCTGGACAGAATCTGTCACACCAGGCCTGGCTTCCTTCCACCTTTAAATGTAAATCTGACCCCACCTATCCCGGATATTAGATCTAGCAGCAAACTATCTTCTCCACTCGCTGGTGGCTTAAAATCCATAGTTCCTGTGGTGCCGAGTTCACCAAAGAGAGTTGACTTGAGAAATAAAAAGAAGCTCCTTCGCAGGCATTCTATGCAGGTGGAGCAGATGAAGCAGCTGTCTGACTTTGAAGAGATCAGGACCTAGAAGTGCTTAGGTCTTTGTTTTTGTTTTAAATCTGTGTAATTTATAAAAGGTACCGTAGCCTAAACCAACGCAGCCAGGCAGATTCTCTGCATCTTGGTAATTTCTTTAATGCTGGTTATGTGGCTGCTTCGTATGATAAGGAGACAGGGTACTGCTTCTCTTCTTGAATAATCTCTGGGTTTTTTTTATCAGGCTACTTGAAATGAGCTCAGGTTTTTTGTGTTTTAGAGATGAAATGACCCAAAATATTCTCCAAAGGAAGAAAACTTTTGGAGTTTGAAAGCTACATGGCAAATCTCAGTGGTTGACGCTGTCATTTTCTATCAGACAAACAAGAATTTCAATCCTAAAATGGTAATTTGAAATATGTCCTTTGTAATAATAAATCTATAAAGTGCCTACAAAGAAGATGAGGCTTTAACTGTTGTCAGAATGTGCCAAAACTCAAAAACAAGCCGCAAGCTACCAAGTCTAGGTATCTGTGTTACACTCGGAAGGGGTGGGGGCGGAGTTCCCCCACCAGCGAGGTTCCTACCTGTGGGTCCTGCCACTCGTGGAGCCACGGGGCAGTGCCGAGCACGACACAGTGAAGAGGTTTCTGCAATGAGTAACCACTCTGTTCACATACTTCTCGGGGTGCGCTCTGAGTGCTCAAATATCACATTTACATGTTCCCCCAATGTCTTATGTGCCTGAGTAGCTGGTGCCTCAGAGAAGAATCCTACTTCGAAGATGAAACTGGTCTCAGCTTCCTGCTCTGACACAGGCTCTGTGCGGAAAACAGTGTCCGTGAATTAGTTTGGATCGAATGGGACCTGGCTTGTATAACAGACCCCTAAGAAGTATTTCCTGATTATTCTAAGGAAAAACTTATTGCACTCTCCCCAAGCCAGAATGATAAACGACCACAGGTTGAAAGGTAAAGCAGATGGCTCCCAGGCCAGCAGTGAGGACCTTTTAATTTTGTAACCTGCAAATTGGAGGGTATGCAAGCTGTCACTTCCCCTTCACTTACTTAGGTAATCCATGAAATATCTAGTTTTTTTCTTTGCCTGAATTATCTAGCTGATAGACGATCTGTAGAAATAACTGGCACGACCCTACTGAGCCACTTGGGGTGAAACCCAAGAAGGGAAGCAGAGACTTGGCACTCTGGTGTAATGGAACGACATTTCAGATAACAATATTTCTGGTTAGTTTCCCATTTATTTTTCCTTTCATGCTGCTTAGATATGTTTGCTCTGTGGTTAAGAAAATTTAGTCATCCTTGGGGATAGCATCACATAGGGGTCTCCAAACTTTTTACACAGGGGGCCAGTTCACTGTCCCTCAGACCATTGGAGGGCTGCCACATACAGTGGTCCTCTCACTGACCACCAATGAAAGAGGTGCCCCTTCCAGAAGTGCAGTGGGGGCTGGATAAATGGCCTCAGGGGGCCACATTGCGGCCCGCAGGCCGTAGTTTGGGGATGCCTGAGAGGAAAGAGGAAAGACGTTGAGATTCGGGTTTGCATCTCAGTTTCATTGTTGACCAGCTGCAGGACCTAAAGGAAGTAGCTTAATGTCTCCAAGCCTACAGTCCCCCGTTCATAAAATGGGGTCAGTTATGCTTAACTTTGTAAGGTTGTGGCAAGGATTAAGGGAGTGCGTGAAAGTGCCTATTACTGTGACTGAGGTCACTGCAATTGGATAAGAGGTAGCTCATTTTAGTCGACTTCTTCAGACCCTAAAGCCTCAAAAATCTCAAAATAATACATAATATCCTACACGCAGTGAAGTCTAGCTGAAAAATCCAAGCGTCCCCTGGAGAGACTCACTGATCCCATCAAGACGGAGTCCTGAACTCATCTGTAGAGTAAAATAACTTCTGCCATTGAAGCTCCCCATCTCCCACTGTTTCTATAATATTTGCTAGAAATGTATCTGAATATCCCAAAGGGTTAATGATGATTATAAGTAAAACAAGTGTTCATTTTTTAATAATTCCTTTAGGATACGCACTTACTCATCCTCAGCACTATTGACGTTTTAGGTGGGACCATTCTTTGTTATGGGGAAGCTGTCCTGTGCATTATAGATTGTTTAGAGTGGTATCTCTGGCCTCTACTCAGTAGATAACAGTAGCATTGCCCCCCCCCCCATTGTGATGACCAAAAATGCAGCATCACCTCAATAGATCACCAGTGCTCTAGGAGAATGACTATGTACAAAGTAGAAATATGTCAAGAATAACAGCGTGACATGGAAGTGTGGGTCTGGCTGGTTAGCCAGGCCTTCCCTCTAACTTAAAGGCGATTTAGATTGTTCTTTAGTAAGATGACTAATTCGTACACAACTCAGACCTTCAGTATTCTTGGCCAGCACACTAACATTAGTGCTAATGGCCTTTTGTGCTTTTCAGGAAGGGAAGAAAAGCATGTAAGCTAGTGAAAATGTAGGGCTCATGGACCTGGTTTAGTGCAGAAAATTCATATGCTTTTCAGGAACACCGTCATTAATAGTTCTTACCATGTGGACGTGATCACAGTCAAGGAAATAACTCTCCAGTGCATTAAAGAGAGAACTGTACAGACAGCCATTTCTCTCAGCAGCTCACTAAACACACACACACACACACACACACACACACACACACACGCACACACTTTCTCTCCCTCCCCCTCCCTGTCTCCGTCTCCCTCTCTTTCTCTCTTCCTCTTTTCCTTTCCCTCTCTCTATCTCTTCATCTCTTCAAAGTACTTCCCAACTATAGTTCGTGCTAGTAGTATCTAACTGGCGATAGCACAATACTACATAGAATTTTTCTAAGCCTTTAGCTAAGATTTGAAAGCCTAATTTGTCCTATGCAGTGAATATGATACATTCATAGAAATTAGCTTAGGCAAAACACTAAACATGATGAGTTGCCCAATTCAGAATAGCCTGTCCATTGCACAAATCCGTTATATCAGGTACCCTCACGCCACTCACCGCCTGCATCAATCAATTGTGACAACCTTTACACTGGCCTTTCTCTAGATAGGCATCAGGATTGTATTTAGTTTCATCCCTATCTGATGAATCATTAGCTGAATTAGACTGATCCAAATTAGCACAGTGACCATAATACTTTATCGTGTTAGTGCAAAGAAATAGGCATTTTGGTCCATGTTAACAAACCTCACGAGAATGCTTTTAAAAGCATAGTTTAGACTCAAACATGCTTTCTAGATCAGAGGTTAGCTTTTATTTTTGGAATCCTAGAGTCACTATAGAAGTTAGCTGCAAACTATAGTTTCAAAAACCCCTCTACTTAAGACTAGAACATTTATCAAAATATAAAATGTGAGTGTGAAGTTTAAAGCCTGGAAATTTGGTTTAATTTCTAGATATTACAAAGCCTCCTTTTGCTTGTTTGTTGGTTTAAATTCATTGTCTGTTCTCTTAGAGTTTCATCAGGTAAACGGTATCCTGCAAAACGCAGTTTGTGTCTGGCCTCCTCTGTGTGTGTAAGTATTTCACGTGTATCCTGCATTGCTTGAACTGGTTCTCTCTCCAGTGTCATGTCCTATAGTCTCAAGCTGACAATGTGCTCAAGGGCATAGAAAAACCCCTGTAATGAAACTATTTAGATATTTCTAATATGTCAATAAAAGATATATTCCGACCCTTCAGTAGTATTTCCCATTTTTCTTAGTGAAATCTGAATTATGAAAGTTACCTTTTTCTTAACATCAGCCTTAGCAAATACCCAATATTTTATGCATACAGAACCTAAAAATTATTTATTTATTTATTTATTTATTTATTTTTCGTGTTTTTCTGAAGCTGGAAACGGGGAGAGACAGTCAGACAGACTCCCGCATGCGCCCAACGGGGATCCACCTGGCACGCCCACCAGGGGCGACGCTCTGCCCACCAGGGGGCGATGCTCTGCCCCTCCGGGGCGTCGCTCTGCCGTGACCAGAGCCACTCTAGCACCTGGGGCAGAGGCCAAGGAGCCATCCCCAGCGCCCGGGCATCTTTGCTCCAATGGAGTCTTGGCTGCGGGAGGGGAAGAGAGAGACAGAGAGGAAGGAGGGGGGGGGTGGAGAAGCAAATGGGCGCCTCTCCTATGTGCCCTGGCCGGGAATCGAACCCGGGTCTCCCGCACACCAGGCCAACGCTCTACCGCTGAGCCAACCGGCCAGGGCCAAAATTATTTTTTAATTATACAAGTATTATAGTTTCACTCCTGTCTTTTCAAAAAGGCTGAGGGCCCTGGCTGGTTGGCTCAGAGGTAGAGCATTGGCCTGGCATGTGGAAATCCCAGGTTTGATTCCCAGTCAGGGCACACAGGAGAAGTGACCATCTGCTTCTCCCCCTCCCCTTTCTCTCTCTCTCTCTCTCTCTCTCTCTCTCTCCCCTCCCCTCCCCTCTCACAGCCATGGCTTGATTGGTTCAAGTGCTTCTGCCCCAGGCGCTGAGGATGGCTCTGTGGAGCCTACCCCTTAGGTCAGGGGCTGGGAACCTTTTTGGCTGAGAGAGCCATGAACGCCACATTTTAAAATGTAATTCCGTGAGAGCCATACAATGACCTATGTACATTAGGCATTATCCAATAAAAATTTGGTGTTGTCCCAGAGGACAGCTGTGATTGGCTCCAGCTACTTGCAACCATGAACATGAGCAGTAGGAAATGAATGGATTGTAATACATGAGAATGTTTTATATTTTTCACGTTATTATTTTTTTTACTAAAGATTTGTTTGTGAGCCAGATGCAGTCATCAAAAGAGCCACATGTGGCTCACGAGCTATAGGTTCCTGACCCCTGCCGTAGGCACTAAAAATAGCTCAGTTGCTAGCATGGACGCAGATGGGCAGAGCATCAGCCCCAGATGGGGGTGGTTGGGTGGATCCTGGTCGGGGCCCATGTGGGAGTCTATCTCCTCTCCTCTCATTTGGAAAAGAAGAAAAAAATAAAATAAAAAAGGCAAAGAATGAGAAGGAGCCTTGCTGCTATGAGGGTTTCTTTACTCTTCTCCTGCTTTTCAGGTTTCCCCAGGCCTCTGCCATCTGCCTCTGGTAGGGACTTAAGGGTTGCTGGATGTCCCTTCTTGGGCCCTATTTCTGTGTCGATGAGTGTTAGCAGAAGATGAATTCTCTGACCTCTTACTCAAGGACAGAACAGTAAGTATCAAGTGAACTAAGTGGAAGATCCTCTACGTTTCTCTTAAATTATAGAGTTCTGTGATTCAAATTTCATTCAGACACTCTGATTCTCTGGACAGTTCCAAACCCTAGGTGCTCCCTAGACCCTTGAAACAAATTACGTCAATAAAAAGAAAAGGGGACTAGTTTCAGCATGTCTTTCCCCCCCACTTCTGTCTTCAGGGAAGGGAAGCCAATACTGTTTCCAAGTCCTTTGAAAAGAGATTATGAGGGACCCTCTAGAGAAGGAGAAAATGGTGGTGGAGGAGGAAGTGACCAGGGACAAGGCCAGTGTGGCCCGCCTTGGAGGAGGGAGTGCAATCCCACAACTGATAAAAGGCTTAGAAGTTTGGGGTCCCTTGAATAGAACTTGCTGTAACCAGAGTAAAACCTTGGAGGGAGTGGCTCTGTGGTGCATTGTGGGAAGCTGGGCCTGGGTCAAGCTTGGCAGGAAGGCGTCTGAACCACTTGCCTAAAAGACATCCTAGCGCTTGGGCAGTGGACATGTAAGCAAGATGACTGGTGACAGTGAGGCCCAAATGCTGTGCGCTGTTTAAGGTCTTCACGGAACCAGTGGGGAGAACCTACCATGACAGAGCAACTCTCTTGTCATCTTTGTTAAGCAGGAAGGACTGGAATCCATTTTAATTTTAGAAAAGAAACGGGACATTTCTTACATCCAAAGGAAATGTAGTGAAATTCAGAGCATTCTGAGTCCTATCGTCCACGTTCAAAGTTACAAAATGGCACGCAGAGGAAGGCAACACTCGGTCGTACTTGAAAATAGATGAGTGTTTTACAGCTAAAATACCTGATCAAGTCAACACAGGAAAATGTATGTGACAGTCCTCACTGGACGCCTTATTTGGGAAGGTGATTCTGCGGTCCAATTCCAGCAGGCTGGTTGTGGAAGCTGGTCCTTTGAAATCATTGAGTTAATATCGAGTGACACTCCCTGGAAAAAAGGGTAACCCTTGTTAAGGATTGGGGGGAAGAGAAGGTGATGCTGGAGGCACAAAGCGGGTCACAGAGAGGGCCCGCGCGGAGTGAACCCACGCGCTCTGGGCTGTCAGGGGCGCGCCCCAGGGGCGCGGTCCCGGCGGCTGAGGGTGGGGCGGAAGGAAGCGCGCGGGCTCTCGGCCCCGGCCCCGCCCCCTGGGCACGCCTGCGTGGACCTACGCAATCCCGGAAGCGTCGTGCCTGCTCGCGCCACGTCTGTCCTGGTGCCACCTCCTGGTGCCGCCTCCGCCCACTCTGTGAGGTGCTCGCCCAAGCTGCCGCTGCGGGACCGGACCGCCATGGGCATCGCCGCCCCGCTCTCCGCTTCTGCGCCGCCGCCGCGGCTGCTGCTGCTGCTGCTGCTCCTGCTGCGAGCCGAGCGGCCACGGGGCGCCGAGCTCACTTTCGAGCTGCTGGACAGCGCTAAGCAGTGCTTCCACGAGGACGTGGAGCAGGGCGTCAAGTTCTCCCTGGACTACCAGGTGGGGTCTTGCTCCGCCCCTTCCAGGTGTCCCCTGACACCAGCTGGGTGCCCAGGTTGGGGATGTTTCGGGGCGGACCCTGCACCCCGGGGAGCTGGCCAGAATGACCCCTGCAGGCCCCAGGACCCTAAGGAGTGCCACCTCTGATTAGCTGGACACGGACTGTCTGTGCCAAACCTCTTGGACCTCTTGGTCTCCGTGTGTACTGAAAAATAGCAGCAAGCGGGAAGTGGGTTTGTGGTTTTATTGTTCCCTCCCTACAGCGTTTAAAGTTGTTGGGGAGATCGCAGAAGGGATGAGAATGGGTGCTTTAAAAAGGGGGTCACCGCGCAGCCTTTGAGCCTGGCAGTATGTTAGAGGGAGCCGTGTTTTGGCTGCAAGACTTGGTTATTGCCATATGGCTCAGGAAAGCTCCCTGTGCCTACATCCCCGGCTCTTTTGAGAGATCTCAGGGCTCAGTTTTAGGGAGCAGGTCCTGCCCTTAAGGGTTAGTGAGCAGATGTAGGATTGGGGGGCTGAGTGGAATGTACCCAGAAAGCCATCTGGGCCTAGACAGTGCTGACCAGCATCCCAGAGATGAGGAGGCAGCAGTGGGGGCCCACCAATGGATGGGGTCTTTCTGGCTGAAGAGGCTTGTGCATGTGTGTGTGGTCTTTGAGTCCTGATTTGGCCACTTTCACAACTCTGTGGACAATGTACAACTTGTGGCTGGGTTAATGGAGCAACCTAGAAACAGTCATCAAACAGTGATCATTTTGAGGCCAGAGAGGCTTGGGAGGTCATCTGGTTGCTGCCAGACAGGCATCCCTGTCAAGGCATGTCAAGCATGGGCTTGACCACCTCCAGCAGTGGGGGGCTCAGTACTCACAGAGCAGATTCTTCCATCTAGACAGAGGGAATTCTGAAGTTTGGAAGAAGTTGGAGGCTGTTGACTGTGTCCTTTGAGAGATCTTGGTTATGGCCACTGACCACCTGTGTGAGTCTTTTTGCTCTCTGTGGGTGTTAACTTCCTTGTGTTTACAAAGAGAGTTTGAACAAAATGACCCCAGGACTTTCCCACTTCTGATAGTCACTGATTCTGTGAATGCTGAATCTATCTTTGCCTCTTCTTTTATTCCATCAGTAATAAAATTAACATCAGCTAGACCTGCTCACCAACTGACTTAACCTCGGACCTCAGCTTCCTGTTCTGTAAAGTGGGAAGGATGAGGCTCATTATATTCTTGTCAAGCCAGACCCTCTGGAGTCAGGCAGACAGAGACTCAAATCTTAGCCTTGTCCCTTTCAAGCAGTGGGACCACGGCCAGCTTACTAACCCCTCAGCCTTGTTGTCCTCCTCTGTGCAATGGGAGCGTCGCGGCACCTGCCTTGGAAGCTTGTGAAGTTTAGTTAAATGAAATGTTTCTGAAGTCCACTCACGGTGCCTGACCGCTGCTGGTGGGCACTTAGTGAGCGGTGCTTGCGCCCTGGTAACAGCAGATTGCGGGTGTCTTTTGTGGTTGTCAGGTCATCACTGGAGGCCACTACGACGTTGACTGCTCTGTGGAGGACCCCCTGGGGAACATCATCTACAGGGAAACCAAGAAGCAGTACGACAGCTTCACGCACCGGGCTGAGGTCAAGGGCGTTTATCGGTTTTGCTTCAGTAATGAGTTTTCCACCTTCTCTCACAAGACCGTCTATTTTGACTTTCAAGTGGGCGATGAGCCCCCCATTCTCCCAGAAATGGGGAACAGGGTCACAGCTCTCACCCAGGTGAGTGGACGTTAATAGTGAAAGTCCTGGAGGAACCTTCTCTGGCCTGTTCCTCTCCTGTCCCTGTCTTGTCTGGTGAGCAGACTCGCCATCCACCGAGCTTCCAGTCTGCCGTCTGTGTTGACTTTGCCCATCTTTCCACCTCCAGTCCCTCCCTCCTCTCCGTTCTCTAACCAGACGGCAGCTGGACTTTCTCATCAGATTTCTGATTCCCTTTCAGCCCTCACAGCACCGCTTTCCGAGTACCTACAGCCTGTGCCCCTGTGCCTCCCTGCTTATACGATATGTCTGCATCGGAAAGACCAAAGTCCCACGCTGTATGGTGTGTTAGTTTGGGTAACACAAATAGCTGTAACACATAAGCCCCGAATAGCAATGGCTAACACAATAGGAGTTTTTTCCCCCCTCAGTATGCTGGAGAGTGGCGTTAGGGGTAGAGAGTGGAATGACTCAGGAATCCAGACTCTCTCTTTCTTGTCTTCTTTCTCTTGTCCCTTAGAGCTTCTGAGCCCTCTGCCTCTAGCCACCAAAGGAAAGAGAGAATGAGAAAGCTGCACCTGTTTCTTAAAAGCCCTGACCAGAAGTAATACACAGCCTACTTATGTCCCATAGTCAGGAAGGAGCCACGTGGCCAGACCAGAAGTAATACACAGTCTACTCATGTCCCACAGTCGGGAAGGAGTCACGTGGCCGGACCAGAAGTAATACACAGTCTACTCATGTCCCACAGTCGGGAAAGAGCCATGTGGCCGGACCAGAAGTAATACACAGTCTACTCATGTCCCACAGTCGGGAAGGAGCCATGTGGCCAGACCAGAAGTAATACACAGTCTACTCATGTCCCACAGTCGGGAAAGAGCCATGTGGCCGGACCAGAAGTAATACACAGTCTACTCATGTCCCACAGGAAGGAGCCATGTGGCCGGGGAGGAAGAAGGGCTGGCAACGCAGTCCTGGTTGGGCTGTCAGCTCCTAGCAACAATTCCACCCTTGATTAATGGTGAACACGTTTAAAGGACAGATGGTCACCTCTGTCACCCAGGGCTCTCCAGGCTAATTAGAATCTGATTCCAGCCTCCTTGTCAGGTTTCCCTCCTGAGACTAAGCTCCTCCTCCTTCCACATGTGGGCTCTGTGTTCTTTTCCCGGGATCCCCAACACCCCAGTACGTGGGTCATGGCTCAGAGTAGGAGCTCACCAAATAGTTGTCAGATGACTGAGTGACAGGGCCCAGGGAGACCTGCAAGACAGGCACGGCCATCTGTAGCTGCACTTGTTCCAGAACCACAGCCAGAGCCCCTGGGCACCACGAAGGTCAGATTAACCTCCTGGCTGCCCTCCCAGGTGGCCGCGGGCTGCATCCCTCCAGCTTCGGCTGTGGGCTCATGTGATCAGTCTACCCCCTTCCCTAGGCAGTTGGAGGCTAGCGACGCACCGTCCAGTATGGAATTAATTAAATTTGAATTAAAAATATACTTCCTTGTTTGCTCTGTAGCAGCATTCACAGGGCTCAGTAGTCACAGGTGACTGGTGGCCATGCCCAGAAAGTTCCGCTGGACATTGCCAACAGAGACCCAGCCCAGGGTGTTTCTGGTACCGGAGATCTTTCACAACATGTACCGTTGAGAGTTCTGTTGGTCATTGATGAAACACCTGTAGCATCCACGTTGAAGATTTTGTAAATAAACCCCAAAAGCAGAGCAGAAGGGCTTTTCTCTCTGCCCGTGGGAAACGAGCTGGTAGAGAAAAGGCTGAATGGATGAATGCAGCGGAGAAAGTCTTTCTCGGAGGCTTAGACTTAGAGGTTGATTTTGTTGCAGGAACGAGTGACCTGTGCTTACTCTTGCCTAGCCTCACGAGGTGTTTCCTTCTACTCTGTCCTTCTGACCCCTCTGCCTTGAAGGGGGGTCCCTTAGTGTCTGCCCCAGAGAGCTCGCCCTCAGCTGTGTGGGCACCTGGTCTGCACCTGGTGCCAGGTGGTGGGAGGATGAGCTGGGTGGTGTCCTTGTCAGCGGAAGCACTGTGTAGAGTGTGACCCTGGACCCGCTTGGCCACAGCACTCTGTGATGTGAGAGGAGGGTTCTCCGGGGAGGGAGCCATCGATTCTTCCAGGAGGGTCAGGGAAGTCTTCACAGGGAGGAGTTTCTTTTAAAAGTAGAAGTGTGGACAGTTGCCGAGGAGTTTGTGTGGGACGGGAGGAGGGGGCGAGACTGCCCCATAAGGTAGGGAGAACAGCAGGTACACACAGACCAGGCATAGTTCTCACTTTCCTCACCAGCCCTTGCTTCGTTTGGCTTGGCGCAGCGGCTGCTGTTCCGGTTTCCCCCGACTTCCGGCCCTGTGCTGGCCTAGGGGCCACAGTTTTGTTGTTTTTTGTTGTTGTTTCTTTCTTTTTGTTTTTTCCTCAGTAATCTAGAGAGTGGGGTTAAGGGTAGAGAGTGGATTTTTCTGGCATCAAATGAATATTAGGGTGAAAGACAGGATCCAGAGTGACCAGGGCCCGAGCCGGACGTCAGGCTGTGGGGATTTGACTTTGGCTTGAGTTCTAGGCCGACCAGGCTCCCAGGAGAAGACACGGGTGAGGGGAAAGCCACTTAGGGCAGTCAAGCTGGAGGTCTGGGCAGATGCTAATGGAGGCGTTGGAAGTGCCTGACAGAGGTCAGAGGCCCCAGGCCGCCTCAGTTGGGGTTGGGGGAGATGAAACGTGTTCCAGCCTAGGCTAGCTCATGCTTCCCTGCCTGTAAGTTCTGTCATGGAAGCCCCGGGGAGGTGAGGGCTAGCGGGCTGAGCAGCAGCACGTGGTAGGGATGGGTAGGGGTGTTGGTGTGGGAATGGATGGAGGGTACAAGTCAGGTGTCTTCAGAGACCAAGTGTCGTGATGACCAGACCCCTCAAGGCTCCAGGACCCTGGAAACCTGCCAGGCGTGGTGGTCTTGGCGGGGCTGGTGGTCACTCTCCAGGCAAGCCGGTGACCCACTGTCTCCTTCCTCTTTTTCTCTTCCTTTTTCCTCTCCTCCTCCAGTGACTCTGGCTCCTGGAAGAAGGTTTGGCAATGCCAACCAGAACTGCTGAACATCTGGGGTGGGGACTGGATGCAGGGAGCTCCCAGTTCAGGGAGCACTTTGAATTTCTAAGTTAGCTTGGGACACACTAAGTGTATGTGTATGTATAAGTGCGCACATATGTGTGTGTGCATGTGTGCACATGTACACATGTGGTGTCTCCATCCACCTTACTCATTTCAAGAATGCTCTGCCTTGTAACCAAGTCCTCTTATCCCAGCGCCTTGAATCTCTTCTGGTTCTGGGTCCCACTTTCCCCACGTGGCAGCCTTCTTAATAGAGTTTCTCATCATCTGCCCTTCCCAGTAGAAGGGCAGCAACGGAGTGGATTCCCTGCCTCCACACTGGTTCCCACCAATCTCCCGAGATCATGGCTACCAGGGGATTTGCTCAAAGTGGGCTCTCAGCCTGCCATTCTGCTCAGAGCTTCACAGTCAAGTCGATCCTGAGGCTGTTTCCGTGAGCTTCCATCTAGCATGTCCCCTTCCCACAGTCCTGGTCCCAGGCGGGCCCTGCGCACGCTCTTCACCCGCGTGCACACTCTTTGCCCGCGCACTTGCTGCTCCTGCCTCTCCTGCCGCTCCCGCCCCTGCAGTCCCTTCCTCCGCCGCCTGCCCATCCATCAAGGTTCGGTTGGTCACTCCTGTGTCCAGCCCTCCATCTCCCCTGGCGGGATTTGCAGCTTTCTCTTGGGTGTTCCCTGAACCTTGTGGACTCACTGTTATTGGCTCCTTTCACATGACACTGACTCTGTTCACCCTTAAATTGTGAACTTTCTGAGACCCAGGAGTGTGTCTGATGTGGACTCATCTCAGTTCTCTGGGTCTAGAACATTTGAATGAATGAATTAGTGGAATTTGGGCTGTAAGAGACCCAGCAAGACTTGAAATTCTTGTAGTCTTACTTTTCTAGGTATCTTTTCTGAGCTCCCAGCCCCACCTTCAGTAACTGTGGTCCTGCAGGGGTCACCAGGCTGATCTAAGTGTAGAGCTGATTTATATGCCAAATCTCCCCGTGTCACTGTCATAGAAAGTGACAGGAAGGGGCCCTAGGGAGGCTTTTGGAAATGTTGTATCTTGAGTCAAGGTTCACACCTATTTAAATAGATTACGACCTCTTTCCTGAGTTCTTCCCTGTCCGGGACATGCCTTTGTGAGTTCGGGAAGTATTAAATAAGAGAACACAGGGTAGTGCTGGGTGGCACAGGCTCAGGACTCAGAAGTCTTGAGTTTGAATCCCAACCCTGCCACCTACTGTGTGACACTGGGAAAATTACTTAACCTCTCTGAGCCTCAGTTGAGATTATGACGAGGGTTAAGTAAAACCTGCAGTGTTCAGTAGATGTCATCTCAGACGTTGACAACCGTTGCTGTGTGCTGGGCTCCCTCCTCTTCCTCAGGGTCAGCAATGTGACTGCTCTTCTCTTCCCGCCCAGATGGAGTCTGCCTGTGTGACCATTCACGAGGCCCTGAAGACGGTGATTGACTCCCAGACGCATTACAGGCTCCGGGAGGCCCACGACCGGGCCCGGGCCGAGGACCTCAATAGCCGGGTCTCATACTGGTCTGTGGGCGAGACCGTCGCCCTGTTTGTGGTCAGCATCAGCCAGGTGCTGCTGCTGAAAAGCTTCTTCACAGAAAAGCGGCCCGTCGGCAGGGCTGTGCGCTCCTAGCTGGAGTGCTGTGCCGGGTCCCTCGCCCCAGATGGAGCAGCTCTCCTAAGTCAGGCTCCTGAGGGCTGTGGGTGCGACCCCAGCTGTGGCAATGTGGGCTCCCCTCTCCTTCCACTCAGATGCATCATCCTTGTCCCCCAGTTGCTGGAGCACACAGAGTACAGAAATCGGAAGGCATACACTGCATTGTGTGTATAATGCTGAATGAAAAACTTTGCATTCAGGCCCTGGCTGGGTAGCTCAGTTGGTCAGAGCATCATCCTGATATACCATGTTTGTGAGTTCGATCCCTGGTCAGAGCACATACAAGGATCTACCAATGAATGCATAGATAAGTGAAACAACAAATAGATGTTTCTCTCTCTCTCCCTGTCTCTCTCTCTAAAAAGAAAATCAGCCTGACCTGTGGTGGCGCAGTGGATAAAGCATCGACCTGGAAATGCTGAGGTCGCCGGTTCGAAACCCTGGGCTTGCCTGGTCAAGGCACATATGGGAGTTGATGCTTCCAGCTCCTCCCCACCTTCTCTCTCTGTCTCTCTCTCCCCCTTTCTAAAAAAAAATTAAAAAGAAAATCAGTACATTTAAAAATAAAATTTACAGTTAGGATAAGGGTGTGCCACTGTGGGAGGCCTAGTACCCGGGCCTCCAGAGGCATCTCAGGCCGCCCGTCTGCTCCGGGGTGCCTGGATCACCTGGCTTGGGTGTATCCTGTCCAGTGTGGAGAGGAAGGGGCCCTAAGTCTGGCCTTTGCCTCCCACAGAGTTCTATTTACGTGAAGAAACCAGGGCCTGAGGCCACTTTGCAGAAATCCCTGCCCCAGGTGACAGTACTCTCAGCCCTGCGTGCTGAACGGAGTGGAGACTGAGTCAGCTATACCTTCCTGGAGGTGGGACTCTGGCTAATAAAGACTCAGCCCGAGGGCCATGGAGGTGTGTGGTTTTATTACTTCCCCCAGAGGTGCTCACAGCCTCCTGGGGACCATGGCTGTGTATAAACAGAGGGTCCTGGAGCAAGTGATGCCCTAGAGATGCTGTGCAGGGACATGGGGTAGTAAATTGCTCTCCTTTTGGTTGAACAAAAGTAGTGAAATGGGGAGTTGATTATTTTGTGGTTTTGGACCCCAGAGATCACTGTCAACAACCCAGTGTCATTTATTCCAAGTGTCGGAATTGAGATCAGAACATGGAAAGACTGAGCAAGAATGAGCGGCTGTCCTAAAAGCCATGTCCAAGCGGCCTCAGTGGTCTCTTTAAAGCTTAAGTCAGACTGTCACTCCCGGTCAGAGCCTTCCCCTGGCTCTGTGTGTCACTCAGAGTTCATGGCTAAGTCCTCACTGTGGACCTGGTGCACCAGCCTCTTGCCTGCCAATGATCTCCTACCCCATTCACCCACTGCACCCATATCCCACTGGTCTCCTGGCTGTTCCTGTTACATGCTGGGTCATGCTTCTGCCCCAGGGTCTTTGCACATGCAGTTTCTACTCCCTGGTGTCTGCATGACCTGCCCCATCATTTCCTCCTGACCATATGTCCTGTGATCAGTGAGGTCTCCCCTAACAACTCTTAATGTGGGTATAGAGAGGAGTTCGGGCACACTGAAGCTATTATTTCACCAGAATCTCCCTCCAACATAGTTTCAAGGGGCTTAAGTGTTTGGACAGCACTAGTTTAGTAGTTTATTGCAATCAGGAACACATTGCCTTCTGAGAGACATGGCTGCTATGTGGGGGCAAAATGGGCAACTTCCCAGGCAAGTCACAACCAGTCTGTTCCGACTCACCACTGAGCTGTAAGAAGGTGCCGCCTTTCAGGCCAGAGACCTGGCTGCCATTTCTTGTGGATTAAGCTCCCTCCTGGAGCACCGTGTATGAGGTCCTGAACAAAGGCAGTCTGATGTTTTATTCTGGGCTTTAACATTGTATGGAATGGAATGTGAAGTCTAGAAACTTACCTTCCTCATTTCCATCTTTCTGGTCACAGGGGAAAATATTGCAAAGGTGAGGTCCACAGGCCGCTTTATTCCCAGTCTGCACTGGAATGAATGACCCAATGCCAAGTCACCTTGATCTGCTTCCTCTGAGCTACAACACAATGTAATTCTAATCCTCACACTCTATTCTGACACGGTTGTATACTCTACAATTTATCCTTTGTGCCACCACAGGTCAGGCCTGGTTGTATACTCTATGTTCTGGGAGCCCCATTGTGCCTGGCGAGCAAACACCAGGGGACACGTGAGGACCTTACCTGGAGTGGGTTTACTGGAAAGACCATGCCCTCTTGACATTTCAGGTGAAATTGAGGGAATGCTGTGAGAAGTTTCTTGGCCAAACTCGCATGCAAGGACCGTCTTAACAGCTGAATGAGAAGTTATGGGCACATTTGGGGAGAACCTGATTTTCCGGATCCAGTAGCAATAACAGGTTGTCCTTAGCCCTCCCTGCTCACCGGGGAACTGAAAGTTGGAATGTTTGGGTTATGTAGCAAGCAGCCACTTTCTGCTTATTGTAACTCTTGACATAATACTGTCACCCTCAGAGCTGCTGTGCCATTGTAGTTCCTGATCCCGGCACCGCCGTGTACTCTTCTCTGCTGGCTGGTGCTTCTCGGCCCAAACTGGGCCACAGGAGGAAACAGCTTCACGTATGGCTTGCTTTGTCACCAGTAACTATTATACTTTCTGTCACATTGTGGGGGAACCATCCAGGAACTTGGTAAGACTTGACATCATTTGTAGGTCTATTTTCGGCTTTCAGTAGCACGTAGGAAACAGTTACAGCCCTGCTGACTTGGTCAGTGTAGACACCTGGTGACAGAGGTTCACATGCCATGTTGGAAAGTACTGTGAGAATTAGAATCCATAGGAAAGGGCTCCTGAACGATAATACAACATTTTCAAATGGAGTGAAACAGGGTGGTACTCGGGTAGCTTTTCAAGTATGGTTTGAATGGAAACCAGGCAGGTTAATTCTTAAACACTCACCTAAGCTACAAGAAATTGGAGAAAACACATCTCCTAAGAAGTTGTGCTTTGATGTGATTCTTGTAAATCACAAACAGCCTTATAGATACAGAAGACTTGGAACTCTTAATGGAAATAATAGCTTAATAGTAACTGTTCTCAAATAATTACCCTGGACTTTGGATATGAAAAGAATGACTCCCTCTTTCCCCCACCCCCAGCCCCTGAGATCAATCCAAGCAAATAAGAATAAAACAGAACTTAAACCACTGAAAACGGGATGGTCATGATTTTATATCACTAACTAAGGAGTGGCTGGCAAGTTTGGTGATATTTGAACCAAAAGGAGGGGGTAGACTAGACCAGTTCTAGAGGGTTAAAACTTTTCTAAAAGATGGCGGCACTCTGAAGAGTCAAGCACGGAGCCTGGAGTGGTAGCACCTCGGGGCCATGAGTGGGCCCAGGGGTGACAGTTCAGAGGGGTGAGGTGTGGCAGGCGGAGGACAGTTGGGAGGCCATCAGCTCTAGCCCTGGTCACACCAAGTATTCCCCTAAAGGCCTGTGGCTGGTGGGGTGTCACTGGAAAGGACTTGGGAGGGCTGGGGGCAGTACGCCTCCCTCAAAGCTCCCTGCTGTCCCCAGGTCCCCAGCACCATTCTGGAGGACACGAGGAGTGAATCCAGGACCAGGAGCAAAGGCCGATAGAGGGCAGGAAAGAGCGTATTTTAGAAGAAGTACTCCAGGAAGCAGAAGGGTGCAAACATGTTTTTTTCCATGTTCTTAAAAAAGAAAAAAAAAAAAAGCAACAAAACTTGAGAATAGGGTTATCAGGAGTCAGAAGAGGTTATAATACAATAAAGGAGATGGAAGGGAGTCATCACATCTCAGGGAATATGTTGATGAGGAAAAAAACACTTCACAGAAATGACTGTCAATCTGATGATGCTAAAAAGAGCAAGGTACTGCTGAAATTGCAGTAGGGGCACCAGAGAGAGGCGCGGGGGACTCAGAATAAAGTGGAAACAGGAGAGCTGAGGGGGAGGCTGAACGACTGTACAACGAAGGGTATCTGTCATGAAGATGGCTGGTATTCCTAGAGGAAAACAGAGCCGCAGCAAGTTCAGAGACATGAGAAAGAAAGCCTTCATAACGACAAAGGGAGACCTAAATCCTCGGTTTAAAAGGGCAGCTTGCATTTCATAAAAAAATGGAAGCTGTATGATCGCAGACATATCCTGGTGCAGTGGGCTTCTTATAAAGATAAATGATCGACATCGAACTTCCAAAAAATCCAACAAAGACAAGTAATTGGCAAGAGAAAGAAACCGTGTGACTCCAATTTTTATGACATTCACTGGGAGAAGCAGTGAAATAGTGCCTACCACAGGCAAAATGTGTACTCCCAAAAGAAGATAAAAACTGCTCAGTGTTGTTTGAGTACAATTCTAAAACTGGACGGGACTCGGGGACAGAGCACTTACAATCATTCTTGAATAAGTTCTCAGGCTTGGTTCTTTCTAGGCCTCTCTCCGTGGCCTAACTAACCTGTGTCTTCTCCCTGTATCCTTACATGGTCTTTTACATGTCTGTCTTTGTCCGAATCACCTCTTCATATAAGGACACCAATCATCTTTGATTTGGGCAGAACCTCATGCCTTCATTTTAACTCAATTACCTCTTTAAAGTCCTTATCTCCAAATATAGTATATAGTATATAGTAACATTCTGAGGTCCTGGGGGCTAGGACAGCAGTATGAATTTTAGGACACAATTCAGCCCATAGCATGTGGTATTAGATAAAAGCCACCCAGCTCAATCTACGCTGTTTTTCTTTTAATAAAATGTTAAATTCTATCCAGAATAGCAGTTTTGTCAAGATAAGGTGCATTTTACAATTAAGTAGCTACTTTTTTCTGCTTTTATGAGGTATTGGTCATACGCTGGCCTCATCAGGGATGTGGACAGACTCCTGGAGTACAGCTGGATCGAGATCACATCCTGACTCCCCTCTGAGCCTTGGCTTCCTTGTCTGTGGTAAAACGTGACATTAAGGGACATGTATGATAATGTGCACTGTAGCATTGTGTGTGGTGATAAAACCCAAATGTCCATCCGCAAGAGGATAAACAAAATGTAGTATTCTTCTACGTGGGAACACATTATAACAGAAATAAATGAAATAGCTCCCTAGACAGCAACATGAAATGATATTGAAATCATACTGTTCAGCAAAATAGTTGCATATTGTTGCAGTGTGACACCACTTATATATCATTAAAACACCCTGAAAAGATTTCTCTGTATAGTTTATGGAAACACGTACCTTTGTGTATTAAGTATACTCCAAACATATCTACTAAAATTATAAAAACACATCGGCGAGACATACTGTTGTAAAGGGGTTCATCCGGGAATGGAGGGTGGGGGTGGGGATGAGGAGGGCCACAAAGGGGACTTCCGTTTTATCTGTGAAGTATTCCTTTGTCAGTAAAAATGTGAAGCATATATGACAAAAGATTAGCACTTGTTACTTCTGAGTGGCAGATATGTGGATATTTGTTATCTTTTGTACTTTTCTGTATTAAAATTATAGAAGCAAAGTGAACAAAAGGATGCTAAAAGCACTCACCTCTTAAGGCTGTTGTGAGGTTTTGATAATAAAATATTTGTGAAAGTTCTTTGCAAAATGAAAAGCTCTGTACAAATAAATATTACACCTTGTAGCTAATCTGTTCTATTTGCTGTTGACTCTATTAACCTCCATTTCAAGAGTCCACCTTGTTCAATAGCTCCAAATTTTGGATGGTGTTGGCCATGAGCATGGTAGTGGTCCCGACGGAGGGGATGGTGGCGGTGGTGGGAAAGGCTGTTTGTGTGTGGGTAAGGAATGGAATCAGACCTCTGATCTAGCGCAGCTGCGCCATGCACTTTCACTGGGCTGAGTCTTTTACAATAAGGCTAATCTCCCCAAAGGCAAACTGTGGGAATGTGTATCTCCCACTATTTCTAGTAAACACTTTTAAAGTACTATATTTGCTACTACAATTAGTTTTTCTGTAAATGTCAAGAGAATGCCATCTTTCTCTGAGAACTGCAGCAATATGAAAAATGACCACAAGAAGGCGGTAGAGAAGCATCAGTAAAGTTCAGTTTCACCCAGAGGGTTTCTTGCCGCTGAGCTCCTGAGCAGAGAGGATCCAGCTCTCAGTTGTATTCCTGACCCGCTGAAATGCAGCCTTCAAGTTTGTGTTGTGAACTGCTAAATTTGGGGCCATTCATTATGCAGTGATAGATAACTAATGTCCCCATGTAATAAACTGGCCTGTGTTAGCTGTATTCAGGTGACTTCCGATGCAAAGTTATTTTTTCCAGCTCTTTCTCCTTAAGTATAACTATTTTTCCTCATTCATCTCAATTTTGATGTAACTTAGAGCATTCATTCGTTGCATTTTTGAATAGCCAAACGACTGGACTGCATGTTTTAATTCATAAACATGGATTTATATATTAGAGGTGAGAACATGCCCCGCCTATGCTTTGTCTGTGTGCCTCATCAGGAGGAAGCAGGAAAATCTCTGTTGTAACTACTCCCACCGGAAGTGAAGGATTGGGTGCCAGGTGTGGGCTGTGTTTTCGCACAAGTTCAGTCATTTACCCTCAGAACAGCGCTATGAGGCTGCCCTGCTGATTTTCATTCTTGTTTGGAAGATTAGAGGATGAGAACCCAGAGAGCCTGCGCGGTCCGGCCCCCAAAGTGTCCGGTGGAAGGTGGTTGGACTCAGGCGAGTGCTCCAGGCAGAGGCTGTACTTGCCCCTAGCTGAGCAGGTTGGCGTCCACCAAGTCCCCAAGGGCCGGTCACCGTGACCAGCCCTATACAGGTGTGGTGGCACAGGCACCCTTCTCATCCTGCGGACTCCGGGTCTGGGCGGGTTGGCTGTGAACCCTGCCGTCTCCAGGCACCGAGGTACAGTCCTAACCGGGAGACTGGAGGAGGTGGGGGAAGCTGAAGTCCAGGTAGGGTGGCGGTGGAACTGAGGGTCATTATGACAGGGGTGAACCGGTGAGGAAGGGTTGGCTCTCCTGCACAGCAGTGAGGAGCCATGGAAGGTTGTAGAGGAAGCCAACTCTTTCCCCAGAGTTCTCCAGGGGGCCTCTTAGCCAGTGCTGAGCCCTCAGCCACATCTGCCTCACAGGTAGGCTCTCTGAACCCTTCCCACTGCACGGACTATCACAGTTGTCAACAGTGAGGTCACAGTTGCAGGAGGGCCACCGAGGACTGGATGTTTCATGCAGAAAACAACTTCATTCCAGAACTGTATACCAAAAAATTAGACAACCTAGGTGAAATGGACAAATTCCTTGAAACATATAACACTGGGGAACAAAATTTTTGTTGCATCCACAGAAACACTTGTTTTTACCTAATTCAAGTGTGCTGATCTCAAATCTGACATTAGTTTTTCTCTGTAAGCTACAGTTTTTTGCAATTCAAGATTTTAGGTTTTCATCTTACTGTAAACTTTTCAACATTTAATTTAACAATGAAGTAGAATGTCTTCTTGGGCATCATCTCTGTGAAAATATAATAATTTATATAATGCAGTAAATACACTAAAAGATATGATTGCATCAGAATTTGTCTACAATTTCAAAATTGAACATATTAAAACATTTCAATCATAAAATTTGCGAAAACTTAAATTCTATTCAGGCAAAAATTTGCGTTTGTAGCTCTTGCGTTTGTGTTCTTGTTGAGGACAATCTCGTTTGATGCTCCAGCAGTAGTCTGATCATCACTAACAGCTCCAAGATTTTCAGGAAGCTTATCAAGGTGACTGTTCAGGAAGTGAATCTTAACGCTCATGTTACATCCAATGTCTGGAAAGCCAACAGCATCCTTTGAACTAGAAGTTCATAGTTTTCTGCTTTTTTGTTGCCAAAGAAGTTC
Source organism: Saccopteryx leptura (assembly GCF_036850995.1). Classification (NCBI taxonomy): domain Eukaryota; kingdom Metazoa; phylum Chordata; class Mammalia; order Chiroptera; family Emballonuridae; genus Saccopteryx; species Saccopteryx leptura. The sequence continues at coordinate 42,732,124 of NC_089515.1, read as the reverse complement.
TTTGTAACTGTCACAAAAGACTGCCATGCGGCTTTCCCCTCATTATTCATCTTCCTGGCAAATTCTTCGTCACGTATGAGGGTTCGAATTTGAGGTCCGTCGAATACACCTGCTTTTATCTTCTCGAAAGACAAGGCAGGAAAAGCAGAAATAATATGTTGAAAGCATTCACTTTCTCTATTCAAAGCCTGAACAAACCGCTTCATTAAGCCAAGTTTGATGTGAAGTGGGGGAAAAATGAGCCAGTCTTGATTAACTACAGGTTCATTCACAATATTTTGCATCCCTACTTCCAGAGCTTCATGTTTCTGTGTCCAGTGTTTCTCCCAAGCTCAGCTGTCCCACAAACACAGAAAGCAAGGATACTTCGTGAAACCTCTCTGTTGTCCTAGCAGGAAATTTACCATTTTAAGATCCACGCAAATGATCCAGTTATGCTCCTCATACTTCAGAAAGTCGAGGACAATTTTTATGTCATTCTTATTAAGTCATTCAATTCGGGTTGGCTAAACTGCTGAGGGGTTGACTGCTTGGCATCAGAAGAAGACCCTTCAGATTCTACAACCATTTCCTCATGCATCTTTTCAAAATACACTTGATCACCATGTTCACTTTCTTCATCCTTAGAAGAAATAAAACCATTGAAAACTGGAACTGGGAGTGTCTCAGAGTGTGGGATAGGTCGTATTGCTGAAGGAATATTAGGATATGTGATCATAAGCCGTTTTTTCTTGCCGATGCCCTTTGTATGGATCAGACAGAAATAACAGTCACTGCTGTGGTCCTTAGGTTCACGCCAAACCATGGGAATACCAAAGGCATTCCTTTGCGTTTTCCTTTTGTCCAGTCACGAAGCATTTCCTCACAATTATGACACACGATATGAGGAGCCCAATTCTTGTTTTGATCGCCAAGGGGAACTTGAAAATAGGCAATATATGCACGTGTCACAAATGATAAAATATTGCGCTTTTGACGTTGAAATGAATAACAGCCACATATATAACAGAAGGTGTCAGGACTATTCTTACATTTACGCCTACTCGAAGAAACCATGATTCAATCTTAAAACAAAATAAGAGGGTGTTTTTATCAGGTAATAATTTTTTACATTTAAAAACAAATACAATTATGTAAAAGTGATGTTTTTAAAACATTAATTGCCTTGTGGTTATGTTCAATCCAAGAGTCATTGCCCTTTAACTCTAATTTAAAAACCAATGCATGCCATTAACTGTAACAAAAAGAAATTAAAATTGCATAAAAATTTGAGCATGCACCAAAAAATAGATTTCAGATTTGGAATCAGCGATGCAGAAATATATAGAAACAGTTCTAAAACCTCATGCAACAAAAAATGAAAAAAAAAATTGTTCCCCAGTGTAATCTTTCAAAAATCAATCTGGAAGAATAAGAAAACCTAAATAGACCAATTACAACAAATGAGATCAAAACAATTATCAAAAAACTACCAACAAACAAGAGCCCTGGGCCAGATGGCTTCACAGGCGAATTTTACCAAATATTCAAAGAAGAACTAACTCCTATCCTTCTCAAGCTATTTCAAAAAATTCAAGAGGAGGGAAAACTTCAAGCTCCTTTTACGAGGTGAACATAATTCTGATTCCAAACCAGGCAAAGACAATACAAAGAAAGAAAACTATAGGCCAATATTGCTGATGAATTTAGATGCTAAAATCCTCAACAAAGTATTAGCAATTCATGTATTGGATCCAGCAATACATGAAAAAAATCATACATCATGATCAAGTGGGATTTATTCTGGCGAGGCAAGGCTGGTACAGTATTTGAAATCAATCAATGTGATTCATCACATAAACAAAAGGAAGGAGAAAAATCACATGATAATATCAATAGATGCAGACAAAGCATTTGATAAAAATCCAGCACCCATTTATGATCAAAACTCTCAGCAAAGTGGGAATACAGGGAACATACCTCAATATGATAAAGGCCATCTATGACAAACCCACAGCCAACATCATACTCAATGGACAAAAATTAAAAGAAATCCCCTCAAGAACAGGAACAAGGCAGGTGTGCCCCCTTTCACCACTTTTATTCAACATAGTTCTGGAAGTCCTAGCCACAGCAATCAGACAAGAAGGAGAAATAAAAGGCATCCAAATTAAAAAAGAAGAAGTAAAACTATCATTATTTGCAGATGATATGATATTGCATATAGAAAATCCTAAAGTCTCAGTCAAAAAACTACTGGAGGCCCTGGCCGGTTGGCTCAGCGGTAGAGCGTCAGCCTAGCGTGCGGAGGACCCGGGTTCGATTCTGGCCAGGGCACACAGGAGAAGCGCCCATTTGCTTCTCCACCCCTCCGCCGCGCCTTCCTCTCTGTCTCTCTCTTCCCCTCCCGCAGCCAAGGCTCCATTGGAGCAAAGATGGCCCGGGCGCTGGGGATGGCTCTGTGGCCTCTGCCTCAGGCGCTAGAGTGGCTCTGGTCGCAACATGGCGACGCCCAGGATGGGCAGAGCATCGCCCCCTGGTGGGCAGAGCGTCGCCCCCTGGTGGGCATGCCGGGTGGATCCTGGTCGGGCGCATGCAGGAGTCTGTCTGACTGTCTCTCCCTGTTTCCAGCTTCAGAAAAATGCAAAAAAACAAACAAAAAAAAACTACTGGAACTGATAAATGAATTCAGCAAGGTGGCAGGATATAAAATTAATATTAAAAAATCAGAGGTGCCCTGGCCGGTTGGCTGAGTGGTAGAGCGTTGGCCTGGCGTGCAGGAGTCCTGGGTTCGATTCCCGGCCAGGGGGCACACAGGAGAGGCACCCATCTGCTTCTCCACCCCTCCCCCTCTCCTTCCTCTCTGTCTCTCCCTTTCCCTCCCATAGCCAAGGCTCCATTGGAGCAAAGTTGGCCCGGGTGCTGAGGATGGCTCTATGGCCTCTGCCTCAGGTGCTAGAATGGCTCTGGTTGCAACAGAGTGACACCCCAGATGGGCAGAGAATCGCCCCCTGGTGGGCATGCCGGGTGGATCCTGGTCGGGTGCATGTGGGAATCTGTCTGACTGCCTCCCCGTTTCCAACTTCAGAAAAATACAAAAAAAAAAAAAAAATCAGAGTCATTTTTATACACCAACAATGAACTGTCTGAAAGAGAAATTAAGGAAACAATCCTCTTCACTATTGCCACAACAACAACAACAACAACAACAACAAAATAAAGTACCTAGGAGTAAATTTAACTAAGGAGGTTAAAGACTTGTACTCGGAAAATTTATAAAAGATTGATAAAAGAAATCAAGGAAGATACAAACAAGTGGAAGCATATACCGTGTTCATGGATAGGAAGAATAAACATCATTAAAATGTCTGTATTACCCAAAGCAATTTATAAATTCAATGCAATTTCTATTAAAATACCAATGACATACTTTAAAGATATAGAACAAATATTCCAAAAATTTATATGAAACCAAAAAAGAACATGAATAGCCTCAGCAATCTTGAAAAAGAAGAATAAAGTGGATGGTATCACACTTCCTGATATCAAGTTATACTACAAGGCCATTGTACTCAAAACAGCTTGGTACTGGCATGAGAACAGGCATATAGATCAATGGAATAGAACAGAGAACCCAGAAATAAACCCACACCTTTATGGACAATTGTTATTTGCCAAAGGAGAGGTAAGAGCATACAATGGAGTAAAGACAGTCTCTTTAACAAATGGTGTTGGGAACATTGGACAGCTACCTGCAAAAAAATGAAACTAGACCACCAACTAACACCATTCACAAAAATAAACTCAAAATGGATAAAAGACTTAAATGTAAGTCGTGAAACCATAAGCATCTTAGAAGAAAACATAGGCAATAAGCTCTCCAACATCTCCTGCAGCAATATATTTGCTGATTTATCTCCATGGGCAAGTGAAATAAAAGACAGGATAAACAAATGGGACTATATCAAACTAAAAAGCTTTTGCACAGATGAAGACAATATAAACAATAAAAAAGACAAACCACACAATGGGAGAACATATTTGACAATATGTCTGGTAAGGGGTTAATAATAAAAATTTATAAAGAACTTGTAAAACTCAACACCAGGAAGATGAACAATCCAATCAAAAAATGGGCAAAAGAAATGAATAGACACTTCTCCAAAGAGGACATACAGATGGCCAATAGTCAGATGAAAAAATGTTCAACATCACTAATCATTAGAGAAATGCAAATTAAAATCACGAGATATCACCTCACACCAGTCAGAATGCTGCTCATTAAAACAACACAGAGTAAGTGCTGACAAGGATGTGGAGAAAAGGGAACCCTCCTGCACTGCTGGTGGGAATGCAGACTGGTGCAGCCACTGTGGAAAACAGTATGGAGATTACTCAAAAAATTAAAAGTGGAACTACCTTTTGACCCAGCCATCCTACTTTTAGGAATATATCCCAAGAACACCATATCACTGATTCAAAAAAAGAAATGCACCCCCATGTTTATGGCAGCATTGTTCACAATAGCCAAGATCTGGAAACAGCCCAAGTGTCTGTCAGTGGACAAGTGGATTAAAAAGCAGTGGTACAAATATACAATGGAATACTATGGGGCCATGAAAAAGAAGGAAATCTTACCTTTTGTGACAACATGGATGGACCTGGAAACTATTATGTTAAGTGAAATAAGGCAGGCAGAGAAAGAAAAATATCATATGACCTCACTCATTTGAAGAATCCAATGAACAATGTGAACTGAGGAACGGAATAGAGACAGAGGAGGGACCAAAGGGACCAGAGGGAAAGTGGACAGAGGGAAAGGGGATGAGAGGATGGGATCGGAGAAGGGAAAGAGATTGGTGAAATTATATATACATAACATGGCGTTATAGAGAGCAGAAAAGCAAATCCTGGAAGGAAGGGAGGAGGGCGTTGGGGTGAGGGGGGCAAGAGGGATGTTGAGGGGAACATGAGGGTGGGAGGGATGTATTCGGTGGGACACTAGAATCTATGTAAACACAATAAATTAAAATCAATAATAAAAGAAAACAGCTTCATTTCATGCCCCAGTCTGCAGGACCTGAGGCGGGCACTAGAAATAGACCCAAAGCGACCCAGCTCTCCCACAGTGCACCCCATCTGACCACATGTCCTGGACCCATACCTTCCTGTTCACATGGGGGGCAATCCTGAGCTTGCCCCCTCCTTACCACTGAAGCCAGGTAAAGAAGGGGGAGTAAGCAGTGGTTGTGGGGAGACCAGAGAATGAACGGGACCTGCAGGCAGAGATCCTGAGGCTGTCCACAGCCCCTCCCTTCCAAGCCCCTCCCCCCAATCCAGAGGTCCTTGAGCTGACAGATGGAGCAGAGCCCTGGCAGCTGCCCGGAGGGAAGACCCGGAGGGAGAGTGGGACACAGGGTGACGCTGCGTGCACAGACCTGGGCCACGTGTCCTGTGTGGTTTTCTTTAGGTAATACACGTGTGTGTGCCCCTGAGCACAGCACAGAGCTGTGGTTCTCATCCCTGTAGAACTCCCTGGGGGACTGTAGAGAATCTGGAACTTTTTCCACACTGATGGTGGAAAGCAGGTTTATACAACCACGTGGGAAACTGGCAGCCTCGCTCCTAGGTGTCTGCACTGCATGCAGATGTGTGTCCATGTGGCACCAGACAATGTGCACTTGGTGCTCCCAGCAGCACCATTCATGTGGCAAACCGGGCACCGCTCAAACGTGCAGGAAGGGTCAAATAGACAAATATTGGTGATGTGTTCGCACTATGGGATATCGTTCAGCAATGAAAGTGAATGGTGTCCTCAGGGCCCTTCCAGTTCAGGGGAGGCCTGACCTCATCTCCCACACCCCCAAGGAGGGGTTGAGGAGCAGTGTCCATCCCCAAGGAGGGACCTGGCCATCCTGAGGGTGGTCAGGGGAGGAGGAGGAGGGGGCAGACCCAGTCCACTGTGACAGCATAGCAGGTTTCTGCCTCCTCTTTCTTAGACAGCCAGGGCCCTGGGTCTACCTCCCCCAAGGGCAGAGGAAGAAAGCCCAGCCCAGGACGCAGCCCCAAGGCAGGACTAAGTCACAAGGGTCAGCTCTGTTCTCACCCCACGGGGCTCTGGCAGAGCTGAGGGACAGCCCCCCACCGCAGGGCTTTCGTGATGGAGGACAGGGGCCCTGTGTGCCAGGCTGGACTTTCTGCTCCCATCCTCAGACGTCCAGCTCAGGTCACCCTGGAAAAGAGGCCCGCAGGCTGTGGATTTGCACTGAGTCATGCTCCTGCCACATGGTCTCTGAGGGAGACCCCTCTCCCCGAGAGGGGCATCAGTTGTGTCCTTCCAGTATTTAGATGACTGTCCCCATATTTTCCTGATACATCACCTTACATCACCTCACCTCTGCTTCATCCACTTGATTCAAGTGAATCAGTACTAGGAACCCTAGCTCCAGGGGCAGGTCGTCCAGGCCTCACAGTAATCCCATCCCTCTGGCCCCAGTGATTGGCTGAGGGATAGTAATGTGACATAAGGCTGCCCAATCAGAATCAGTCCTGGCACTTTTCTCCCCCCAGCTTTATTGAGATAAAACTGACATAAAACATTGTAAAATTTAAGGTGTACAACATGATGGATTTGGTATACATGTATATTACAATATTAATAATCCAATAAGGATGGTTAACACATCCGTCACCTGATATAATTATCATATATGTGTGTGTGTCTGTGTGTGTATGTTAAAAAATATTTTAGATGAGTCCTGGCCAGGTAGCTCAGTTGGTTAGAGCATTGTCCCTATACACCAAGGTTGCAGATTCGATCCCCAGTCAGGGCACGTACAAGAATCAACAGTGAGTGCAGAAATAAATGGAACAACAAATTTATGTTTTCCTCTCTCTCCCTCCTTTTTCCCTCCCCTTCTTCCTCTCTCCCTTCCATCCTCTCTCTCTTAATTCAGCTTTAAAAAAAGCATTTAAGATCTACATAGAAACTGTCAAGTATACAATTTAACCACCATGATGTACATTAGGTCCCCAGAATTAATGATAATGGAAGTTTGCACCCTTTAGTCACAATCACCTATTTACCCACTTCTATCCCTTGGCAAACACCAATCTACTCTGTTTCTTTTTCTTTTTCTTTTTTTTTTTGTATTTTTCTGAAGCTAGAAACGGGGAGAGACAGTCAGACAGACTCCCGCATGCGCCTGACCAGGATCCACCTGGCACGCCCACCAGGGGGCGACGCTCTGCCCCTCCGGGGCGTCGCTCTGCCGCAACCAGAGCCACTCTAGCGTCTGGGGCAGAGGCCAAGGAGCCATCCCCAGCGCCCGGGTCATCTTTGCTCCAATGGAGCCTCGGCTGCGGGAGGGGAAGAGAGAGACAGAGAGGAAGGAGAGGGGGGAGGGGTGGAGAAGCAGATGGGTGCTTCTCCTGTGTGCCCTGGCCGGGAATCGAACCTGGGACTTCTGCACGCCAGGCCGACACTCTACCACTGAGCCAACCGGCCAGGGCTACTCTGTTTCTATGAGTTTGATTTAAAATTATTCTAGGTTCACATGTAACTGAGACCACATACTGTTTTTCCTTATCTGACTTATTACTCTCAAGGGCCTTCCATGTTGTTACCAATGGTAGGATTTCCTTATTTTTCATGGCTGAATAATATGCTATTGTTTTTCTGTGTGTGTGTGTGTGTGTGTGTGTGTGTGTGTGTGTGTGTGTGTGTATCACATTTTGTTTATCCATTCATCTGCAGGTTGTTTCAATGTCTTGGCTATTGTAAGTAATGCTGGAATGAACATAGAGTGCATATATAAATTCAGGATGGTAATTTTGTTTCGTTCAGATAAATACCCTGAAGTAGAATTGCTAGGTCATGTGGTAGTTCAAGTTTTAATCTTTTGAGGAGTGTTAGGTGTGAGGGGACATGTCACTGGGATTTTGAGTTGTAATTACCTAATGACTGACGTTTAGCTCCTTGTTATGTATCTGTTGGCCATTTTACTATGCTTCTACTCAGCATAGTAAACCATCAACAAAGTGCAAAGGCATCCTATGGAGAGGGAGAGAGTATCTGCAAACCACACATTGGGTAACTGTTAGGGGTTACTATCCAAAATGCATAAGGAAATCATATACTCGATAGCAAAAATACAAATAATCAAACATAAAAATGAGCAAATGACCTGACGAGATCAATGCTGTGGGGGAATGTGGTGGGCAGTGGGTTTCAAATCTGTGAAATCCTAGGGCTGTCCCCTGCAGCTGGATGCTGCTGACAGTGCAGCTGACCTAACCATTATTTATTTATTTTTTTGTATTTTTCCAAAGTGAGAAGCGGGGAGGCAGTCAGACAGACTCCCGCATGCGCCCAACCGGGATCCATCCACCATGCCCACCAGGGGGTGATGCTCTGCCTATTTGGGGAGTTGCTTCCTTGCAGCTGGAGCCATTCTAGTGCCTGAGGCGGAGGCCATAGAGCCATCCTCAGCACCTGGGCCAACTTTGCTCCAATGTAGCCTTGGCTGCAGGAGGGGAAGAGAGAGATAGAAAGGAAGGAGTGGGGGAGGGGTGGAGAAGCAGGTGGGCGCTTCTTCTGTGTGCTCTGGCCTGGAAATGAACCCAGGACTTTCACATGCCGGGCCAACGTTCTACCACTGAGCAAACTGGCCAGGGCCCTGACCATTGAGTTTGTTGCTTTGTTCTCCCAGTAACTGACGCAAATCTCAGCAGCCTCCCCTCTGTATCTCCACCTAACCGAGATTAGTCACAGAGTGTGCTTATTGCTCAGGGAAAAGAATATTTCAGTGGTACAAGTTCTTTGCAGATAATGTGCTTTGTAACCCAACCCTCAACTGCTACAGCTCCTTCTGGAGCCCCCTGGTAGCTCTGGGAGAATGAAGGGAGGGGGCCAGACTCCTTGGCTTTCTTTCTCTATCTGGAATGGCGATTGCCAGACAACTGTGGCTGCACCTCTGTGGCTTGTCCCTGTCCAGATCACTGGCTTCAGCTGCAGCATGTACTGACCCCCCCGCAGGAATGCTCACTGTATCTCTCTGCGCATCCCAGGCGAGGGGAGTACCAGCAGCAACCTGATTCCTCTCCTCTCTGGGCCGAGACCTGCACTGAGCTCCCAGCTGCAAGTTCTGGGCTACGTCCCCGGCACTTTTCTCCCTTCTCACCTACCCGGTATGCTTCTACTTGCCCACCTTCATACGTTTCAATGCACAGATCTCTGACATGTGTTTGTGTATTAAGCAGGGAATCCTTTGTTGAATTATAGCTGTTCAAATTGTTGAAATTTCAAGGAGAGAGACCAAGGCGATGTCTTATGCTGCCATTCCTCTGACATCACTCCCTGCCTTTCCATTTCTGATGGCTTTCACTTCTTTCTCTTACCTAAGTGCGTGGCTAGGACTCCCAGTAGTAGGTTGTATAGGAGTGGTGACTGTGGGAACCTTGTCTTTTTCCTGATTTGGAGGAGACGTTTTCAACATTTTACCACTGAGGATGATGTTAGCCAGGGCTTTTCATAGATGGCCTGTATTATGTTGAGATGTATTCCTGTACCTAATTTGTTGAGAGGTTCCTTTTCTTTCTTTCTTTTTTTTTTTAAAATGTGCCTTGACCGCGGGCCTTCAGCTGACCAAGTAACCCCTTGCTTGAGCCAGTGACGTTGGGCTCAAGCTGGTGAGCTTTTTGCTCAAACCAGATAAGCCCGTGCTCAAGCTGGCGACCTCAGGGTCTCAAACCTGGGTCTTCCGCATCCCAGTCCGACGCTCTATCCACTGCGCCACTGCCTGGTCAGGCTCCTTTTCTTTTTAAAAAAAAGCAAACATGAATGTTTAATTTTTTTCAATGTTTTTTTCTGGCATCTAAGGAGATGATCATATGACTTTTAATTTTCTAGTTGATTAATGTGATCACATTGTTGATTTGTACATTTTGAAGCATTCTTACCCCACAGCAATGAATTGCATCTGATCATGTTGCACAATCCTTGTAATACGTAGCTGAGTTTGGTTTGCTGGTATTTTCCTGAGAATTTCTGCAGCTCCTGGCTGGGACCTGCTGTGTTCGGCAGCATCAGGAGCTCCGTGGTGTGCTGGGCATGCAGGTCAGGGAAGGAGTGCAACAGCCAAGTGCATCTGAAAGGGCTTTTAGATTCCAGCTGGGTGAGCGGGACTGACATCATTTTGAGGCAATTCTTCCCATCCTTTCCTTGGAAGTAACATGGCGTCCACTGATTCAGTTCTTTCTTGAGACATTAAAATTTTAATTATCATGAAATGTGCCTTTTTATTAGGTTAATTTTAAGATCTCATATAGACTTAGCTGTCCTGTGCTCATGCACACATTCACTTATTTTTTGTTTTCCTTTGGTTAAAAACTATTTTGATAAGACTTCAATTTGATGGAAAAAGTACCAGAATAGCACTAATTAAGTCCTTCTACTTGTAGCTTCACTGATAATTAACATTAATTGACATTATAATGTTAAAATTAACAGTAAAATTCACAAAAACAGACTAGTTTCCCTATTTCATTTATTATTCACTTTCCTTCTCTGTATGGACAATGTTAATGTTTAAACTCTTTGCTGCAGACATTATGCTGATTTACCCCCAACTATTTTCATGTTTATTTCGTAATAACAGGCACTTGTTCTTACAGAACCAGCGTAATGATCACTATCAGGAAATGTAACATTTTGCAGCACTGTTACCTAGCACACAGTCCATACTCACATTTTGCCAATTACAGTGGTACCTTGACACATGAGCACTTTATTTATTTATTTATTTATTATTATTATTTTTAACATCGTCTAAGTCTATATAAAGGTTTGTCTCATGGAGGAGAGAGTACCCGAATAGGTTAGACTTTGTTAGTATAGCAAGCTCAAATTGTGTCAGACAGTTTTGCAGCTGCCACAGAGTGTTGCTTGCAACACGAGCACTTTAAATCACCAGCAATTTGAGAGACGAACAGTCAGCTTGCAGGACTCCCTGTGAGTCACTATCTGCGTCTCCCTTGGAGTCTTTCTCTCTTAGAGCCTCTCATTCCAAGTCTTCCTCCCTTAGTCTCCCCTACTGAGTTCTTCTAATTCTCTCTCTTTGTGACTCTCCTTCTCTGAGCCTCTCTGTCTCCGAGTCTCTCCTTCTCTGAGTCATTCTTTTTCTAATGCTTTCTATATGAATCTTTCTCTTTGATTCTGTTTCTCTGAGTCTCTCCATCTGAGAGAGGGAAAGAGAAACATGGATTTGTTGTTACACTTATTTGTGCACTCACTGGTTGATTATTGTGTGCGTCCTGACTGGGGATCAAACCTGCACACTCTAACCAATTGAGCTACCCAGCCAGGGCCCAAATGCATTGTTTTAAAAAGACATGTTTCACTCAATCAAGGACATCTGACTCTTCAGATCATAAGGCAGACTATGTTCTTACAATTTCCTTTTTAAACATGATAACCAAGTAACATTTTAACAAAAGGAAGAAGGAAAGGAGATTCCAAGATGGCAGCAGAGTAGGGGAACACTGTACTCACCTGCTCCTGGCCCCAAACCTGATTCACAGATAAAACATCAAGCATTTAACTGGAATTACCAACTGAAAGACAGCTAAACTGAAAAATAATAACCAAAGGTTTACAGAATAAGCCAGACCGAGCCTCAGAGACTGGTGAGAGCAGAGCCAGGGAATGGGCTAATCCCTGCACCCACAAGCAGTGGCTGCAAATCCAGAGGGATATCATGTCTGAGGAGCTCCCTCCCCCCAGGAGACTGGGGGTCTCAAACCCACGCAAGGATCCCCAACCCAGAACAACAGGGATGGGGAGCGGAGCTCACATAGCACCTGGAGGTGAAAATGGGAGTCCGAGATGCTAACTTAAGAAGCAGCAGCACTCCCACTGCCTCAGCCGGGGGAGTGCACATCCCATCGCAGCCGCTGGCGAGGCCACTCTGCCGTGCGCAGTCCTAGCAGTGTCTTCGGTGGCGCCCTTTTTCTGGGGAAGGTTTAGGCAGAGACAATGTCTAATCTGTGGGACCTTGAAAACAGGGCCAGTCTCCCTCCCCCCCAGTGCACAGCTGTCTCCAGAGAAGCTTCTGTTTGGGAGCATGGGCGGTGAGCACAGCTGCATTATTCCCCAGGAAGGGAAGCTATCCCAGCGCACTGTCCACAGGCTGGCACACACCATTCCCAAAGGGGGAAAGCTGGCGGGGCCTTAAACAAAAGAGTACAGTGAGCTGGGAGAGCAGAGTGCCTGCAGAGTTAGGACTTTAGGACCAGCCTTGTCTATAGTGAGTGCCCGGAGCACTGAGAAAGCAGAAAACTGCCTAACCCAGGGGTCTCAAACTCAACTCAGCATGTGGGCCGCAGAGCAAGATCACAGCCATTCGGCGGGCCGCACTAGGTCTACAAAAGGCAACTGTTACGCAACACTTTTCTCACTGCAGTTGAAAACAAAAAAAAATCAGTACAACAAGCACAATCGTACATGCAGTTTACTCAGTGTCACAAAACGACCAGAAACTGTAGTTCGCATCACAACTGCTGTTAACTAAGCTAATATCTAGCTAGGATGCTAGAGAAATGAAAAATACAAGTAGGCCCCTAGGCTTACTTAATTTTATCCAAAATATTTTGAACTTCGTGGATTAGTCTGCGGGCCGCACAAAATTGTTCGGCGGGCCGTGAGTTTGAGACCCCTGGCCTAACCTGTGGTGGCGCAGTGGGATAGAGCATCGACCTGGAATCCCTGGTTCAGGCCTTGGGTTTGCCTGGTCAAGGCACGTGTGGGGAGTTGATGCTTCCTGCTCCTCTCTCTTTCTCTTTCCTCTCTAAAAACTGAACAAAGTCTTTTTTTTTTTTTTTTTTTTTAATAACATGTACCACATGCCTCTTTTATTTTATTTTTTGTATTTTTCTGAAGCTGGAAACAGGGAGGCAGTCAGAGAGACTCCCACATGCGCCCGACCGGGATCCACTGGGCACGTCTACCAGGGGGCGATGCTCTGCCCATCTGGGGCGTTGCTCTGTTGCGACCAGAGCCATTCCAGTGCCTGAGGTGGAGGCCATAGAGCCATCCCCAGTGCCCGGGCCAACTTTGCTCCAATGGAGCCTTGGCTGTGGGAGGGGAAGAGAGAGACAGAGAGGAAGGAGAGGGGGAGGGATGGAGAAGCAGATGGGCTCTTTTCCTGTGTGCCCTGGCCAGGAATCGAACCCAGGGCTTCCGCACACCAGGCTGATGCTCTACCACTGAGCCAACCGGCCAGGGCCCAAAGTCTTTTTTTAAAAGTCTGAATTCACTTTGCCTGACCAGGCGGTGGCCCAGTGGACAGAGCTTCCTACTGGAACGCAGAGGACCCAGGTTTGAAACCCCGAGGTCGCCGGCTTGAGTGCGAGATCACAGACATGAACCCATAGTAGATGGCTTGAGCCAGGGGTCACTCGCTCTGCTGTATCCTCCCCAACCCTAGACAAGGCACATATACGAGAAAGCAGTCAATGAACAACTAAGGTGTCGCAACAAAGACTTGATGCTTCTCATCTCTCTCTCTTCTTGTCTGTCCCTCTCTCTGTCTCTGTAGCAAAAAAAAAAAAAAAAAAAAAGAAAAGAAAAGAAAAGAAAAAGAAAGCAGAAAACTGCACAGAGAGCCAAGACTTCTTTAGGATCTGGCCTCGGTGACGGAGAGCTTAGAGGCCGGAGTGACCAGCAGAGAGCAAGGATGTTGCAAGCCTGTCACCCTGGGGAAGCTTTGGTCTGGAGCCAGATGGGAGGGTGCAGGGGTGTGTGGAAGCTGCACAGTGAGGGTGGTGACTCCCGCCTCCCCTGCGAGTTCAGACCGAGCTACCTGAGGAACAGGAAGAAGTGTCCCGCCCCTTTCTACAGGACTGCAGGCATCACCCCCAAAGGGCAGCGGTTTGGATTAGCCCTGTGGAACCCTGGACACCCTGCCCCACTGGGCTCAGTTCTACAGGGGGAAAGGCAAGGGGCTTAGAGCTCAGACATGCAGAGTGAGTTCCTTGGAGACTATTGCAGGGAGGCGGAGAAGGGCTGAGCCCCTCTGTGGGATGGGCCACAAACAGCCCCAGTGAGAGACTCTCTCAATTTCCTCCACTGAGACCAGGGGCTGCTCAGCTGGAAGAACCTCTGTAGAGGGGACTGCCAGCCCCACTCGACCTGAACTTACTGCTCGCCCTGGGGGTGGGGGTAGGTTGGAGTATCCAGCAGTGGCTGATGGATTAAGCTCAGAGCAAAATATACACACAGACTGAAAGTGAAGGGATAGAAAATGATATTCCATGTAAACAGAAATGAAGAAAAAATCCGGGGTAGCAATACTTATATCTGACAAAACAGTCTTTAAAACAAAGACTACACTAGGAGACAAAGATGGTCACTACTTAATAAAGGGGTCAATCCACCAGGAAGATATAAGCATTGTAAACATTTATGCACCCAATATAGGGTCACATAAATACATAAAGCAGATTTTGATGGACCTAAAGGGAGAGAGAAATAGCAATACAGTCATAACAGGAGATTTTAACACCAGCGTGCAGACGTCCCAGGTTCAATCCCCGGTCAGGGCACATGTGAGAAGCGACCATCTGCTTTTCTCCTTCTTCTACAGCCAGTGGCTCGACTGGTTCGAGTGTCTGCTCTGGGCACTGAGGATGGCTTGGCTGATTCACACATCGTATTAGATCAGGCACAAGACAAGGGCGTCTCCTTTCACCACTCTTATTCAACATAATACTGGAAGTTCTAGCAACAGCAACCAGACAAGAAGAAGTAAAAGGTATCCAAATTGGAATTTGCTGCCCATATGATAATGTACATAGAAAAACCTAAAGTCTCCACCAAAGATTATGAGACCTAATAAATGAATTTGGCAAAGTAGCAGGATACAAAATTAATATTCAGAAACCAGTGGCATTTTTATATACCAATAATGAAATATCAGAGAAATTTAGGAAACAACCCCATTTACTACTGCAAAAAAATAAAGTACCTAGAAATAAATTTAACCAAAGATGTAAAAGACTTATACTCAGAAAATTATAGGACACCGAAAAAAGACATCGAGGAAGATACATACAAGTGGAAGCATACACTGTGTTTATGGATAGGAAGAATTTAACATCATTAAAATGTCCATACTACCCAAAGCGATCTATAGAGTCAATGCAATTCCTATTAAAATACCAATGGACATACTTCACAGATCTAGAACAAATATTCCAAAATTTATATGGAACCAAAAAAGAACCTGAATAGCAATCTTGAAAATGAAGAACAAAATGGGAGGTATCGGCCCTGGCCGGTTGGCTCAGCGGTAGAGCGTCGGCCTAGCGTGCGGAGGACCTGGGTTCGATTCCCGGCCAGGGCACACAGGAGAAGCGCCCATTTGCTTCTTCACCCCTCCGCCGCGCTTTCCTCTCTGTCTCTCTCTTCCCCTCCCGCAGCCAAGGCTCCATTGGAGCAAAGATGGCCCGGGCGCTGGGGATGGCTCTGTGGCCTCTGCCTCAGGAGCTAGAGTGGCTCTGGTAGCAACATGGCAACGCCCAGGATGGGCAGAGCATCGCCCCCTGGTGGGCAGAGCGTCGCCCCATGGTGGGCGTGCCGGGTGGATCCCGGTCGGGTGCATGCGGGAGTCTGTCTGTCTCTCCCTGTTTCCAGCTTCAGAAAAAAGAAAAAGAAAAAAAAAAAAAAAAAAGGGAGGTATCATGCTACCTGTCATCAAGCTATACTGCAAGGCCATTGTAATGAAAACTGCCTGGTACTGGCATTAAAACAGGCATATACCTCAGTGGAACAGAGCAGAGAACCCAGAAATAAACCCACACCTTTATGGTAAGTTAATATTTGACAAAGGAGGCAATAGTATACAATAGAGTAAAGATAGTCTCTGTGTTAATAAATATTGTTTGGAAAATTGGACAGGTATATGCCAAAAAAAAAAAAAAAAAAGGAACCAGACCACCAACTTATATTATACACAAACTAAACTCAAAAATGGATAAAAGACCTAAATGTAAATCAGAAAATCATAAAAATCCTAGAAGAAAACATAAGCAGTAGAATCTCAGACATCTCTCATAACAATATTTTTGCTTCTCTCTCTCCTCAGGCAAGTGATACAAAGGAAAACAAGAACAAGTGGGACTACATCAAACTAAAAGGCTTTTGCACAGCAAATGACACCATCAACAGAATGAAAAGACAACCCGCAATATGGGAGAACAGATCTCCAATATACCTGATAAGGGGTCAGTAAGAAAAATTTATAAAGAACTTACAAAACTCAACACAAGCAAGATAAACAATCCAATTAAAAAAATGGGCAAAGGACCTGAACAGACACTTCTCCAAAGAGGACATACAGATGGCCAACAGGCATATGAAAAAATGCACAATGTCACTAATCATCAGAGAAAAGCAAATTAAAACCACAATGACATATCATCACTTCACACCTGTCAGAATAGCTATCATCAACAAATCAACACAAAACAAGTGCTGCGGAGGGTGTGGAGAAAAAGGAACCCCACTGCACTGCTGGTGGGAATGCAGACTGAGGCAGCCACTACAGAAAAGTCTGTGGAGTAGCTTCAAAAAATTAAAATGGAACCGCCTTATGTCCCAGCTATCCCATTTCTGGGAACATATCCTAAGAATCCCAAAACACTAATTCAAAAGAAGATATGCACTCCTATGTTCATTGCAGCATTATTTACAATAGCCAATATATGGAAACAGCCCAAGTGTCCAACAGTGGATGACTGAATAAAAAAGTTGTGGTACACATTACACAATGGAATACTATGAGGACATAAAAAAGAAGGAAATCTTACCTTTTACGACAGCAATGGATGAACCTGGAGATTATTATGCTAAGTGAGGTAAGCCAGTCAGAGAAAGACAAACACCGTATGATCTCACTTATATGTAGACTCTAATGAACAGAATAAGCTGAGGAACAAAATAGAAACAGAGGCAGAGTCACAGGGAACAGATGGACAGCTGTCAGAGGGAAGGTGAAGGGATTAGCCCAAAAACATACATACATACATACATACATACATACATACATACATATATCTATCTATATCTATATCTATACCTATATCTATGTCTATATCTATATCTATCTATGGTATCTCTCTATATCTATCTCTCTGAAGTGAGAAGCAGGGAGGCAGAGACAGACTCCTGCATGCACCCGACTGAGATCCACCTGGCGTGCCCACCAGGGGTCAATGCTCTGCCCACCTGGGGTGTCGCTCTGTTGCAGTGGGAGCCATTCTAGTGCTGAGGTGGAGGCCATAGAGCCATCCTCAGCGGCCAGGCCCATTTTGCTCCAGTGGAGCCTTGGCTGTGGGAGAGGAAGAGAGAGAGAGAGAGAAAGGAAAGGGGGAGGTGTGGAGAAGTAGATGGGTGCTTTTTCTGTGTGCCCTGGCCAGGAATAGAACCTGGGACATCCACATGTCAGACCGACGCTCTACTGCTGAGCTAGCCGGCCAGGGCCTATATGTATATAGTATATATACAGACAAGAGAGTGGCAGTAGCCAAAGGGAAAGGGGGGTGGAGGTAGGGGAGGAGGGCAAAGGTGGGCGAATGTGGTCAGAGGCTTTGCTTAGGGCGGGGTGGGGCATAATGTGGAGTGTAGATGGTGTTATATTAAGTTGTACATTTGAAAGCTATATGACTTGGTGAACCAAGTCAACCCAATAAATTTTTTAAAAAAGAAAAAAAAAAATCTCATCTCTGAAAAAAAAATTAAAAAAAGAAAAATCTTAACATATATTAAGCTTTTGTTTTTATTAGCCAAACATTGAATGAATGTGCCTTCACCACATCTGCTTAAATTATAAGACTCACTATTTTGTTCACTCTTGGTTTGTAAGTTTTATATTTTTAATTTATATTGTTTTCAAAGCCTTTTATGGTAATTTGAGGACTCCAAACTTGGGAGTCCCACAAAAGGCCATTCCCACTGCCACCATGGGGTGGCAGCATCCTGCAAATGTTGGTGAGCTTCAAGGAGGGGAGAAAACCGGATAGGTCTACGACCCCCCAGCCTTGAACCAACGGGGCCGAGTCAAGGCCAAGTGCACACAGTCCCCAGGAACCCAGAGGAAAAACACCTACAACAGACAGAAGGTAAAAGAGCGTCTCCGCGTCCCGTTTTCTGCTCACTTCAGCACAATGGCTGGTAGGGGATGCACACGTAGCAGAATGGGATGAAGGTGAAAAGGTTCTACCGGAGAAGGGAGGAGGTAGGACGTGATCTGTAGGAACCGTCCTCGTTTCCTCCCTGTGGGGAAGCTCCGCATCATTAGCACCTGACCAACTCACTTGGGTAACTTTTGTCCTGAGCAACTGCTGGATGTCACCAAGGTCTGTTCCCCTGCACCAGGGTGCTCAGCGTGGGAGGCCAGACGTGGTGATTCATCAGAACCCTCTGGAGAGGACAAGGGAGGACAAGTGATGCCACAGCCACTCTGACCTGGCTCTGCCTCGTTGGAATGACTTGCTGTCCCTTAAGGGGTGACAAATACTTTCATTTGCCTGGTTCTTTCACTGCGTTAAAGGGCTCCATGTGCTATGTAATCTGCCCTGCCCCACAGCACTTGACCCCTTCCTCCCAGAGCTCACTGGGCTCTTGAAGCTAAGAACAGGGCACCATGTCCAAAATGTGACCAGTTCTGCCACTGACCAGAAAGTGATATACATTTGGTCCTCAGTTTTCCCATCTACAAAATTATTTGGATCATAACCAGAATAGCAGCTTGAGAGGAACTTCTATCCTCAACTCCTCCCCCAGGACTCCGGCTTGAATTTCTCTGGACTTCCCTGGGAGGAGTCGCCTCCCTTCCTGGTTCTGTGCTCTGCAGCTGGTGACGTGAGGGTCACCCCAACCTCCCGGCAGCTCCAGCAACGTGAGTGGCAGACACCAAGGCCACAATGCGGGCTCCAGCGGGGCTGGGGTCACTGCGCGCAGGGCCCCCACTCCCTACTCGAGAGCCAGAATGAAATGACCAGTCTAAAGGACATCAATCCCAGAAAGGACTTCTTTCTAGAAAGGCCCTACACTGGCTGGACGCCAGCCTTCCTCTATGATCTGACTTACTGGGGGGGACTGCTACTAGCTCTAGCTTCTCTCGGCTGAGAGCAGCACCTCCTTGGAGCTGCCATCTGCTGATGCCCACGGGGAAGGCACCGTGCCAGAAGACAGAGCTAAACTGCCGTCGCAAGGGCTGGGCCATCCTGCCAGGGGTGCCTGGGCTGCACCGTGCCAGAAGACAGAGCTAAACTGCCGTTGCAAGGGCTGGGCCATCCTGCCAGGGGTGCCTGGGCTGCACATGCCAGAAGACAGAGCTAAACTGCCGTCGCAAGGGCTGGGCCATCCTGCCAGGGGGTGCCTGGGCTGCACATGCCAGAAGACAGAGCTAAACTGCCGTCGCAAGGGCTGGGCCATCCTGCCAGGGGGTGCCTGGGCTGCACATGCCAGAAGACAGAGCTAAACTGCCGTTGCAAGGGCTGGGCCATCCTGCCAGGGGTGCCTGGGCAGCACCGTGCCAGAAGACAGAGCTAAACTGCCGTTGCCAGGGCTGGGCCACTCTGCCAGGGGGTGCCTGGGCTGCACGTGCCAGAAGACAGAGCTAAACTGCCGTTGCCAGGGCTGGGCCATCCCGCCAGGGGGAGCCTGGGCTGCCCTGGAGCACCTACCCGAGGGTTGGAGGCCTTCCCCAAGCTGCCCGAGAGTCACGTGTCTGTCTCTGCCTTTCACAGTTCCTCTTGGGACTCAGAAGTGGCTCTCTCTATCCACACTGTCCCCTCCCCTCCCAGCTGGAAATGTCCCCCATTTCCCTCGGAACTTCTACCCACGCTGAAATCGGACAGCTATATGTACTCTCTAAGCCTCTGTTTAATCATATATATAATAGCATAATGAATTATACCTACCCGACAAAGATTTTTTTTTTAAGTTAAATGAGGTAATTTAGATAATGTCATAGGCACAAAATAAGCACTTTATATTAAGAGGTTTTACTTTTCCAAT
This sequence comes from Saccopteryx leptura, assembly GCF_036850995.1. Taxonomy (NCBI): domain Eukaryota; kingdom Metazoa; phylum Chordata; class Mammalia; order Chiroptera; family Emballonuridae; genus Saccopteryx; species Saccopteryx leptura. The sequence continues at coordinate 42,712,065 of NC_089515.1, read as the reverse complement.
TACAACAGGCACTCGTGGTAAAAGATAGGGTTAAATTGCTTAAGAAGAGTCACAGGACCTAAAAGGACTATTAATCAGGGTTCTGCAGAGAAAGAGAACCAGTAGGACGTGTATACACATATACAGAAAGGGCTTCACTATGTGGAGGCAGGCGAGGCCACGTCTGCAGTGTAGGACGGGAGGCTGGAGACGCGGGAGAGCTGATGGTCTGAGGGCTGTCTGCTGGAGAATTCCCCTTTCCTTAGGGAGGATGCTCTGTTTGTTCTATTCAACTGGTTAAATGGGGCCCGCTCATGTTATGGAAGGCAATCTGCTTTACTCAAAGTTCAGTTCTAAACGTTGAACACATCCCAAAACAGTCTCAAAGTTGACACCTAAAATTAAGCATCACAATAATGATGCTTACAAATGTACAGTTTTGCAGGAAAAGGATACACCACAGCAGGGGTTGGGCTAAACTGTTTTGATATAGTCCCAGACTAAGAGCACCTTTTACATTTTAAATGTAAACTGTAAAAAAGACTATTAGCCCTTCAATAAGAATGGCTGCTCAAAGAATTGAGGACATTGCCTTTAGCCTGCACACCCTCAATATTTGCTGTCTGGGTTTTACAGAAACTGCTACCTGTAACAAACCAACAGCATTAGAATAAGGGTGTGCATCACAGCCAAAGGCTGCCTTACAGCAAAGAACTGGGGAGGGAAGGTGCGAACTGCAATTGTCTCCCCTCCCTAGAGACCATACCCAACGCTGTCCAATCAGGAACCACTGGCTTGTCTACAGAACATGCCAGCACTAGGGAGCATGGAGTCCAGTTGATGCCTAACCAGCTCCAAAGACAGAGTCCTCGAGGGCTATCACAGGACCAGGTGCAAATACCAATATCATCGTTATCAATAAACAATGCTGACAAGCTGGCACAAACCTCCCTCAGATGCTTCAGAGCCATGGTCACAAAGCATGCTACTAATCAGAATATCTCATGTCTTGACCAGGGGTCAGTGTCCTTTCCACAAGGCAAATGTGCAGCTCACAGTTATAAAGTAAAAACACTACCACATCACAGATGAAGACAGATCACTGCCAGCACCCAGAAGACCTGTGTGCCTCGTGTCACACCATGGCTCCCTCCTTCCCTCACCCTGACTCTGTGGCTATCACTGCTTGCTGTAATTTGTCTTGACCACTGAACTATGCCTCCTCATGCATATAGTTCAGTAGAGTTCATTTTCAACCTTCATAGAAATAGAAAAATAATTTTTCTACTTTCTTTTTGCTCAATGTTATGTTTTAAAGATTCGTCAGCCCTGGCCGGTTGGCTCAGCGGTAGAGCGTCGGCCTAGCATGCGGAGGACCCGGGTTCGATTCCCGGCCAGGGCACACAGGAGAAGCGCCCATTTGCTTCTCCACCCCTCTGCCGCACCTTCCTCTCTGTCTCTCTCTTCCCCTCCTGCAGCCAAGGCTCCATTGGAGCAAAGATGGCCCGGGCGCTGGGGATGGCTCTGTGGCCTCTGCCCCAGGCGCTAGAGTGGCTCTGGTCGCAACATGGCGACGCCCAGGATGGGCAGAGCATCGCCCCCTGGTGGGCAGAGCGTCGCCCCTGGTGGGCGTGCCGGGTGGATCCCGGTTGGGCGCATGCGGGAGTCTGTCTGACTGTCTCTCCCTGTTTCCAGCTTCAGAAAAATGAAAAAAAAAAAAAAAAAAAAAAAGATTCGTCAATGTAATCACTACATGGTATTCCACTGTCAAAATACACGTGTATTTATTCTCCTACTTTACTGTTTGATAAACATTTGGATTATTTCCGTTTGGAGCTATCAGGAACATTTCCTCAGTGAACACTGACCATGTGCACAGCAGCAAACACGCCTCCATAACCTGAGGAACGTGTACCCCCAACTTTGTGAGATAACGTACAGCTCTTCTCCAGAATGCCTCTCCCAGCTGCCCTCCAGGCACGAGCGCTTCTGCTCATCTACCTTTTTCCCTGCATTTGGGGTGTTAGTTCTTCACTGGGGACGTGTTCTCTCACCCTGGGGTTTGCTTCTTCACGCTCTAGAACGTGTCTGCTGATGAAGAGCAATTCTTATTGTTTTTGTTTTGTTTTGTGTTGTTTATTTTTTTGTATTTTCTGAAGTTGGAAACAGGGAGGCAGTCAGACAGACTCCTGCATGCGCCCGACTGGGATCCACCCGGCACGCCCACCAGGGAGTGATGCTCTGCCCATCTGGGGCGTAGCTCTGTTGCAACCAGAGCCATTCTAGCGCCTGAGACAGAGGCCATAGAGCAACGGTTCTCAACCTGTGGGTCGTGACCCCGGCGGGGGTTGAACGACCAAAACACAGGGGTTGCCTAAAGCCATCGGAAATACATATTTTATTTAAAAATGTATTGTATAATAAATATGTATTTTCCAATGGCTTTAGGCAACCCGTGTTTTGGTCGTTCGACCCTTGCCGGGGCCGCGACCCACAGGTTGAGAACCACTGCCATAGAGCCATCCCCAGCGCCTGGGCCAGCTTTGCTCCAGTGGAGCCTCAGCTGCGGGAGGGGAAGAGAGACAGAGAGGAAGGAGAGGGGGAGGGGTGGAGAAGCTGATGGATGCTTCTCCTGTGTGCCCTGGCCGGGAATCGAACCCGGGACTCCTGCACGCCAGGCCAACGCTTTACCACTGAGCCAGCCGGCCAGGGCCAGCAATTCTTATTGTTAATCTAATTTATTACCTGTTTCCTTTGTGACTAGTGCTTCTTATGGCTTATTTAAAAAATAACATTAACAAGAGATTCTCTTGTATTTCTACTAGAAGCTCAATAATATTGCCTTTTATAGCTAAGCCTATGATCCACCTGGGTTGCTTCTGATATATTTTGTAAGGCCTGGGTCCCATTTTACTTGATTTCTCCCTGTGGCCACCCAGTGTCCCAGCTCCATTTATTGGAAAGACCACCCTTTCCCCATGCCCTGAATGTCATCTTTATCATAAATCAAATCTCTACGTGTGTGGATGGGTGCAGACAGTCTCCAGGCTCCTTGTTTTCATTCACTGGTCCATTTGTCAACTGCTGTGCAAATACCGCAGCGAGTGGATGAATGAAGCTTCCTGAATTTTGACATGGGGTGGGCCCCCCTCCTTCGTTGTTGTTTTTCAAGGGTGTCTTGGCTGCTCCTGGTGCTTTGCATTTCTGTGTAAATGTTAGAGACAGCTAGTCCAATTAAAAACAAAAACCTAAAAACAATTATCACCCTGTTGGTATTTTCGCTGGGATTGCACTGAATCTGAAATTGGTTGGGGAGAAGTGGCATCTTTGTCATATGAAATTTTCTAATTCATTCCATTTATTTGAATCTTCTTTAAATTTTTTTCAATAAAGTTTTATATTTCTCTCCACAAGGATTTTATACCTCTTTTATTTATTGTATTCCTAGACATTTCTTTGTGTTGTTATATGTAGTATTTTACAAAACATTTTCTGTTTGTTGTTGGCATATATATAGAAATAAAACTGATTTTATCTTCTTCAAGTTTGCTAATTGTTCTCATTCATTTTAATATTTTATCTGTAGTGCTTTTGGACATTCTGTGAGCACAATCATGACACCTGCAAATACAGGAATCTTTTTTCCACTCCAATATTTATATATTAATTTTTAAAAACCTTTTGGGCTGGCTGAGCCACTGGGAAAGCAGTGATAGTGATAGTGGGCATTCTTGTCTTTTTCCTAATTTCAGAAGGTAAAAGCTTCAGTATTTTCTCATTAATTATGTTTTATGCAGCTTTTTCTTCCCCTTTTTTTGGGTAAATTTATTTATCTAGTAAAGAAAGTCCCCTTCTACCCCTAACAAAGTTAGGAAAGGTGGGTCCAAATGATCAAGTCTGCCACTACCAGGATTGGAATCTATTAGCATTTTGTGCCTGGATTCCAGAAACGAAGCTCACATACCTGGTCTCATGCAGCAGAGAGCAGAGCCGAGTCTTGTCCGTGACACACCACCCTGAGTAGCTACTGTGGGCAGATGCCTCTGCTAATGCCAGGGGCACAGAACTGAGTCAGAGGGAGGACCCTGCTCAAGGCGCTCTGCATGAGTGCAGAAGATGCTGTGGACACATGAGCATCACGCCACAAGTGAAACAAGATGTTCTAGAGCAGCGGTTCTCAACCTGTGGGTCGCGACCCCGGCGGGGGTCGAACGACCAAAACACAGGGGTTGCCTAAAGCCATCAGAAATACATATTTTATTAAAAAATGTATTGTATAATAAATATGTATTTTCTGATGGCTCTAGGAGACCCCTGTGTTTTGGTCGTTCGAGCCCCGCTGGGGTCGCGACCCATAGGTTGAGAACCGCTGTTCTAGAAGGTTATTAGACAAGGTTCTATGGAAGCTTACTTTGGCCTGCCAACATTTGTTGTTGTTTTTTTGTTTTTTTTTCTTTTTTTTTTTCTTTCCGAAGCTGGAAACAGGGAGAGACAGTCAGACAGACTCCCGCATGCGCCCGACCAGGATCCACCCAGCACGCCCACCATGGGGCGACGCTCTGCCCACCAGGGGGCGGTGCTCTGCCCATCCTGGGCATCGCCATGTTGCGACCAGAGCCACTCTAGCGCCTGAGGCAGAGGCCACAGAGCCATCCCCAGCGCCCGGGCCATCTTTGCTCCAATGGAGCCTTGGCTGCGGGAGGGGAAGAGAGAGACAGAGAGGAAGGCGCGAGGGGTGGAGAAGCAAATGGGCGCTTCTCCTATGTGTCCTGGCCGGGAATCGAACCCGGGTCCTCCGCACGCTAGGCCGATGCTCTACCGCTGAGCCAACCGGCCAGGGCGGCCTGCCAACATTTGGAAGGCTTCAATCAGAAGTGACTTTAAACTGGGTCTTGAAGGATAGATATGCTGAGTATATTCTAGGTAACAGAAAGAGCAGTGGTCAGCAAATGCTGAATGCCTAGAGGAGCACAAAGGGTGACACAGGTTCACACTCCCCTGACTACCTTCTGCATGTCTTGTTCTGAGGGGACTCACTCCAAGGTATAGCTGACTGTGCTCTTGAAATCCTGAATGACTGAGAGGGGTGATAGCGAGGGTTATCCAGAGAAACAGAACCAATAGGATATATGTATATAAATGTATGTGTGTATGATTGATTGGCTCACACAGTCATAGAGGCTGAGAAGTCCCAGGATCTGCTGTCTGCAAACTGGAGACCCAGGAAAGCTGGTGGTGGAATTCAGTCCAAGTCTGAAGGCCAGAGAGCGACGGGAGCCAATGGTGTTAGTCACAGTCCAAGGGCAGGAGAAGATGAATGTCTCAGCTCAAGCAGTCTGGCAGAAAAGGGACAAATTCTTCCTTCTTCTACCTTTTATTTTATTGCACTAAGGTCCGCAATGGATTGGACGAGGCCCATCCACACTGGGGGCAATCTGCTTTACTCAGTACACTAATTCAAATGCTAATCCAGTTAAGTTGACACATAAAATTAATGATGATGGCATCTGGATGTAGAGGAATCATGTGGGTTCATGGGCGGGGACAGGGGAGAAGGAGAACCTGTGTACATTTAGACCAAATGACATTTTGTATTGTATTAACAAGGTTGCCTCAAGTCCCTATAAAGCTTGTTCAAAATGGCATGCTTTAAGTTTATTTTCGGGAGTGACGTCAGAGAAATGGTGCTGTGAGGAGAGCTCCTGATACCTCTCCCTGAAATTTCAACAAATTCAACAACAAATTCAACAACTAGAGACAGAAAAACAACCACAGGAGCATCTGAAATACACAAGCATCAAAGGTACGATTGGGCGAAAAGATGGCTGAATATATAACCCACTCTGAAGGAAATAAGACGGAGAACAGAGTACTCTGCTTTCCTCACTGACCTGAGCAAGGGCTGCTTTCACTTGGAACTGAGAGGAAGAGAGGGCTGGGGGTGCGGAAAAAGCTGGGCTAGGGCAAAGACATTCAAGCTGGGGAAAGGATAGGCTGGTGGCTCAGCCCTCATGGAGCTAATGCCAGTGGCAGACCCCGGCAGAGGTGGGCAACCAGTTGCCTTGTTTATTCCCAGTATCCTGGTCAGGTCAGCGAGCATGGGCAGTGTGCAAGTGGATCCACCTGGTGCTTCGGACCAGGGACCAGGTGCTTCCACATGGGCACCCATGTTCCTGGACAGAGGGGCTGGGTTGGAGACTGTCAGTAGTGGCCCTCTGTGTGGGCTAAGACCAGAGTTCCTATATAATCCCGGCTTCCCAAATAACAGCGCGTGGGAAGTGCACCAGAGCCAGCTTCTCTACACTCGGACCTGTCCAGGAGTGGTGCCTCAGCCAGCCATACAGGCTAACAAAGCACATTCCCGGGAAAGAGAACTGCGGAAGTGCTGGGGAGAAGGGTGCGCAGGCAGCTTGCAGGCAGCCTCTGGAAAGCAGACTCATGGAATGCTGAGAGGAGCCTAATCTGCAGTCTGCTCACTGCCCGGCTGGCTTACGCTAGCAGCTCTGGCTGACAAAGCCTTCTTTCCCAGGCCTACGATTTACACGGACCCAGAGGAGGGGCTTGATAGTTCTTAGGGCCTCTTGCTCTGCAGGCAGTGGCTGCAGAAACTTCACAGCTGGGTCCCTAGGCTGCTAATTCAGGAAGGAGAGATTTAGGAAGAGGCTCAGGGAAAACAGACTCTCCAATTGTCAGAGCCTGCAAACGCTGACAAGCCCCGCCTACCAACAGGACTGAGGCCTAGTTTATGTCATCACCATAGTGACACATCAACTGCAAATCTCTGCTAAGAGTGCCACAGGGGCAGAACCTAGGGTACAATGCCACCAGCCAAAAAGAGAGAAGAAAGAAAAAGGAAGAAGATAACCTCTCAAAATCAGGAAAAATCTACAGTCTTTATAACATTTTCCATTTTTTTCTTGTATATTTTTTCTTTCACCTTGGTCATTTTATCCTCTTTCAGTTTTAGTCTTTTCATTTTGAACTTTATTACCCATAGGTGTTACATTTTCCATTCTTTTTTTTTCCTATGAGTGTTCCATTCCAAAAACTTAACTCAATTTTTTTCTCTCTCTTTCTTTTTGTTTCTTCTTTTTTACTTTTTCTCTCGAATCTCATGCACAAACAAATTATTTTATTCTGGTTCAAATTTTTTCTTTGTGGCATTTTTGTGTGCTTTTTACTTTTTATCTTTTTAGCGTTTCCCCCAACTCCGGCTCTTCATTCTATGTAGTTTTTGTTCCACTTAATACAATAGAATTTTTATTTTTCACAGTATTTTTTTCTTTTTTCTTCTCTTATCATACACTATTTCTCTCATTTGACTGTCATTTACAAACAAATCATTTTATTCTTGATCCAAATTATTTCCTTGTGGCATTTTGTGGGTTCTTGCCTCGTTTTTTGCCTCTTTGTCACTCCCCCCCCCCACTCAGGCCCTTTGTTCTACATATTTTTGTTCCACTTAGCACAATAGAATCTTCAGTTTTACACTGCATTTTCTCAAAAAAATTTTTTTTTCTTATCAACTCTTATTAGTGTTATTAACAATACCACTCTCAAATGCCACTAAGGAAAAGGAAATCAAATATCATGGATACAATAGACAGAGATGTAGCTCAGATAGATGAAAAATCTACAGAAAAAAATTTCAATAGCTTGGAAACATTGGAGTTAAATGACAGAGAATTTAAAATTAAAGTCCTGATAATGCTCAGGGATATACAAGAAAGAACAGAAAGGCAATTTAGGGAGCTCAAAAAACAATTCAATGGACAGAAAGAATACATCACCAAGGAAACTGAAACTATGAAAACGAATCAAACAGAGATGAAAAACTCAATTCATGAACTGAAAAATGAGGTAGCAAGCTTAGCCAATAGAACAGGCCAGATAGAGGAGAGAATTAGTGACATAGAAGACAGGCAACTAGAGGCACTACAGAGAGAAGAGGAGAGAGACTCACAAATTAAATAAAATGAGAAAGCCCTACAGGAATTCTCTGACTCCATCAGAAAGAGCAACATAAGAATAATAGGTATATCAGAAGGAGAAGAGAGAGAAAATGAATTGGAGAACATATTCAAACAAATAATAGAGGAGAACTTTCCAAACTTGTGGAAAGAACTAAAGCCTTGAATTCAAGAAGCAAACAGAACACTGAGTTATCTTAACCCTAACAAACCTACTCCAAGGCACATCATAATGAAAGTGGCACAAACCAATGACAAAGAAAAAATTCTCAAGGCAGCCAAGGAAAAGAAGAATACAACATATAAAGGAAGGCACATTAGATTATCAACAGATTTCTCAGCAGAAACTCTACAAGCTAGAAGTGAGTGGACCCCAATATTTAAAGTTCTGAAAGAGAGGAACTTCCAGCCAAGAATACTATACCCATCAAAGCTATCCTTCAAATACGAAGGAGAAATAAAAACATTCACAGATACAGAAAAGATGAGGGAATTTATCACCAGAAAACCCCCAGTTCAGGAAATACTAAAGGGGGTTTTCCAACCAGATACAAAGAATAAAACAAAACAAAACTACAAGTAAAAGCTCCATCAAGATTGCAATAAAAACAAGATTAATCTGTGACAACAAAAACAAAAAAGGGGAGAGGACAAAGATTAACAGTAGCAAAGGAGGATGGAGCGCAGAAGCACTTATGAGATAATGTGCTACAATGAATATGATATGTATTCTTTCCATTAATGGTAACCACCCCTGAAAAAAACACCACAGAAGCACATGGCTTGAAAAAAGAAATAACAGAGGAAAGAAGTATGGATTACAACCAAACAAAAATAAATTATGGAAAAACAAGAGAAGAACCAAACAAGATACAAAACTATCAGAAAGCAATATCTAAAATGGCAATAGGAAACCCTCAAGTATCAATAATTATACTAAATGTAAATGGATTGAACTCACCAATAAAAAGACACAGAGTAGGAGCATGGATTAAAAAAGAAAATACAACTGTATGCTGCCTACAAGAAACACATCTAAGTTACAAAGATAAAAATAAGTTCAGAGTCTTTGGTTGGAAAACAATACTCCAAGCAAATAACATGCAAAAAAAAGCAGGTGTAGCAATAGTCATATCTAACAATGCTGACTATAAGACGGCAAAGGTAATCAGAGACAAAAACAGTCATTTCATAATGATAAAGGGGACACTGAATCAAGAAGATATAACACTTCTTAATATATATATGCACCAAACCAAAGAGCACCAAAATATATAAGACAGCTACTGACTGACCTAAAAACAAAAATCAACAATAATACAATCATACTGGGAGACCTCAATACACCACTGACAGCTCTAGATCGTTCATCCAAACAGGAAATCAATAAAGAAATATTGGCCTTAAATGAAACACTAGAACAATTGGATACGATGGATATCTACAGGACATTTCATCCCAAAGTGCTAGAGTATACATTTTTCTCTAGTGTACATGGAACATTCTCAAGAATCGACCATATCTTGGGCCACAAAAATAACATCAACAAATTTAGAAAGATTGAAATTATACCAAGCATATTTTCTGATCATAAAGCCTTGAAACTAGAATTCAACTGCAAAAAAGAGGTAAACAAACCCACAAAAATGTGGAAACTAAACAACATATTTTTAAAAAATGAGTGGATCAAAGAAGAAATAAAAGCAGAGATCAAAAGATACATACAGTCAAACGAAAATAACAATACGACATATCTGAATCTCTGGGATGTAGCAAAAGCAGTAATAAGAGAGAAGTTCATATCACTACAGGCCTATATGAACAAATAAGAGAGAGCCCAAGTAAACCACTTAACTTTACATCTTTTTTTTTTCTTTTCCTTTTTTTGTACTTTTCTGAAGCTGGAAACGGGGAGAGACAGTCAGACAGACTCCCGCATGCGCCCGACCGGAATCCACCCGGCACGCCCACCAGGGGCGATGCTCTGCCCACCAGGGGGTGATGCTCTGCCCCTCCGGGGCGTCGCTCTGCCGCGACCAGAGCCACTCTAGTGCCTGGGGCAGAGGTCAAGGAGCCATCCCCAGCGCCCGGGCCATCTTTGCTCCAATGGAGCCTTAGCTGCAGGAGGGGAAGAGAGAGACAGAGAGGAAGGAGGGGGTGGGGGTGGAGAAGCAAGTGGGCGCTTCTCCTATGTGCCTTGGCTAGGAATCGAACCTGGGTCCCCTGCACGCCAGGCCGACGCTCTACCGCTGAGCCAACTGGCCAGGGCCTAACTTTACATCTTTTTTTTTTTTTTTATGTATTTTTTCTGAAGCTGGAAACGGGGAGAGACAGTCAGACAGACTCCCGCATGCGCCCGACCAGGATCCACCTGGCATGCCCACCAGGGGTGACGCTCCGCCCACCAGGGGGCGACGCTCTGCCCCTCCGGGGCGTCGCTCCGCCACGACCAGAGCCACTCCAGCGCCTGAGGCAGAGCCCACAGAGCCATCCCCAGCGCCCGGGCAATCTCCGCTCCAATGGAGCCCCGGCTGCGGGAGGGGAAGAGAGAGACAGAGAGGAAGGAGGGGGGGTGGAGAAGCAAATGGGCGCCTCTCCCGTGTGCCCTGGCAGGGAATCGAACCCGGGTCCCCCGCACGCCAGGCCGACGCTCCACCGCTGAGCCTACCGGCCAGGGCCTAACTACATCTTAAGGAACTAAAAAAGAAGAACAAAGACAACCCGAAACCAGCAGGAGAAAGGAAATAATAAAAATCAGAGCAGAAATAAATGAAACAGAGAACAGAAACACTATAGGAAAAATTAATAAAACAAGGATCTTGTTCTTTGAAAAGATCAACAAAATTGACAAATCCTTGGCAATATTCACTAAGGAAAAAAGAGAAAGGACTCATATAAACAAAATCCAAAATGAAAGAGGAGAAATCACCACAGATATCCTAGATATACAAAGAATTATTGTAGAATACTATGAGAAACTATATGCCACCAAATTTAACAATCTAGAAGAAATAGGTAAGTTTCTAGAATACAATATTCCTAGACTGAGTCATGAAGAAGCAGAAAGCCTAAACAGACCCATAAGCAGGGAGGAAATAGAAACAACTATCAAAAACCTCCCCCAAAATAAAAGTCCAGGGCTAGACGGCAATACTAGTGAATTCTATCAAACGTTCAAAGAGGACTTGATTCCTATTCTACTCAAAGTCTTCCAAAAAATTGAAGAAGCAATACTGCCAAGTACATTTTATGAGGCCAACATAACCTCATACCGAAACCTGGCAAGGACAACACAAAAAAAGAAAACTACAGACCAATATCTCTAATGAATACAGACACTAAAATACTAAACAAAATACTAGCAAATAGAATACAACAACACATTAAAAAAATAATTCATCATGATCAAGTAGGATTCATCCCAGAATCTCAAGGATGGTTCAACATACATAAAGTGGTTAACGTAATACACCATATCAACAAAACAAAGAACAAAAACCATATGATCTCATCAATAGATGCAGAAAAGGCATTCGATAAAATACAACATCATTTTATGTTTAAAACACTTAACAAAATGGGTATAGAAGGAAAATATCTCAACATAATAAAGGTCATTTATGATAAACCATCAGCTAACATCATACTAAATGGTATAAAACTGAGGACTTTTCCCCTAAAATCACAAACAAGACAAGGTTGTCCACTCTCTCCACTCTTATTCAACGTAGTGCTGAAAGTTCTAGCCAGAGCAATCAGACAAGAGAAAGAAATAAAAGGCATTTATATTGGGAAAAAAGAAGTAAAGGTTTTTTTGCAGATGATATGATCCTGTACATCGAAAAACCCAAAGACTCCACAAAATTACTACTAGAAACAATAAACCAATACAGTAAAGTCTCAGGATACAAAATTAATATACAAAACTTTACATCTTAAGGAACGAACAAAAATCTATTGCTTTCCTATATGTCAACAATGAAACATCAGAAAACAAACTAAAAAAAATAATCCCCTTCATGGTTGCAATAAAAAAAATAAACTATTTAGAAATAAACATAACAAAGAATGTAAAGGACCTATATAATGAAAACTACAAAGCATTGTTAAGGGAAATCGAAAAAGGTATAATGAAATGGAAAAATATTCCATGTTCTTGGATAGGAAGAATAAATATAGTCCAAATGACTATATTACCCAAAGCAATATACAAATTTAACGCAATTCCCATCAAAATTCCAATGTCATTTTTTAAAGAAATGGAACAAAAAATCATCAAGTTTATATGGAACTATAAAAAACCCCAAATAGCCAAAGCAATCCTAAGGAAAAAGAACGAAGCTGGGGGCATTACAATACCTGACTTCAAATTATATTATAGAGCCATGATAATCAAAACAGCATGGTATTGGCAGAAAAATAGACACTCAGACCAGTGAAACAGAATAGAAAGCCTAGAAATAAAACCACATGTATATGTCAAATAATTTTCGATAAAGGGGCCAACAACACACAATGGAAAAAAGAAAGCCTCTTCAACAAATGGTGCTGGGAAAACTGGAAAGCCACATGCAAAAGAATAAAACTTGATGACAATTTGTCCCCTTGTCCTAAAATTAATTCAAAATGAATCAAAGACTTAAATATAAGACCTGAAACAATAAATTACATAGAAGAAAACATAGGTACTAAACTCATGGACCTTGGTTATAAAGAGCACTTTATGAATTTGACTCCAAAGGCAAGGGAAGTGAAGGCAAAGATAAATGAATGGGACTACATCAGAATAAGAAGCTTTTGCACAGCAAGAGAAACTGACAACAAAACAAACAGCCAACTAAATGGGTGATAATATTTTCAACCAACAGCACAGATAAGGGCCTGATATCCAAATATACAAAGAACTCACAAAGCTCAGTAACAAATAAGCAAACAATCCAATTAAAAAATGCGGAGAGGACCTGAACAGACACTTCTCCCAGAAAGAAATACAAATGGCCAACAGATATATGAAAAAATGCTCATCTTCATTAGCTCTTAGAGAAATGCAAATCAAAACTACCTCACACCTTTTAGACTGGCTATTATCAATAAGACAGGTAATAACAAGTGTTGGAGAGGCTACGGAGAAAAAGGAACCCTCATTCACTACTGGTGGGAATGTAAACTAATACAACTATTATGTTAGAAAGTATGGTGGTTCCTCAAAAAATTAAGAATAGAATAGAATATATTCCAGCAATCTCTCTACTCAGTATTTATACCCAAAACTAAAAAACATTGGTATGTAAAGACACATGCACCCCCATGTTCATTGCAGGATTATTCACAATGGCCAAGACATGGAAGCAACCAAAGTGTCCTTCCATAGAGGATTGTATAAAGAAGGAGTGGTACATACAGTGTGTCCGTAAAGTCATGGTGTACTTTTGACAGGTCACAGGAAAGCAACAAAAGACAACAGAAATGTGAAATTCGCACCAAATAAAAGGAAAACCCTCCCAGTTTCTGTAGGATGATGTGGCAGCATGTACGCATGTGCAGATGATGATGTAACACCGTGTATACAGCGTAGCAGCCCACAGCCATGCCAGTCGAGATGTGGACGGTACAGAGGAAAGTTCAGTGTGTTCTGTGGCTCGCTAAATTTGAATCCGTGACCAAAGTGCAACGTAAATACCGGTGCATTTATAATGAAGCGCCACCACATAGGAATAACATTACTCGGTGGGATAAGCAGTTGAAGGAAACTGGCAGTTTGGTGGAGAAACCCCGTTCTGGTAGGCCATCAGTCAGTGATGAGTCTGTAGAGGCTATACGGGATAGCTACCTAAGGAGCCCTAAAAAATCTGTGCGTGAGCCCACATCGAACTGCACTGAATAGGTATGAAACTGGGAGAGCTTTTCTTTTATTTGGTGCAGATTTCACATTTCTATCATCTTTTGTTGCTTTCCTGTGACTGGTCAAAAGTGCACCATGACTTTACAGACACACTGTATATACAATGGAATACTACTCAGCCATAAGAAATGATGACATATTGCCATTTACAACAACATGGATGGACCTTGAGAACTCACTGAGTGAAATAAGTAAATCAGAAAAAGCTAAGAACTATATGGTTTCACACATATGTGGGATACAAAACATGGACCTAGATAAAAGTGAAGTGGTTATTGAGCATGGGGGGGTTGGGGTAGGAAAGTAAAGAGGGACAGATATACGGTGACAGAAAATGATTTGACTTTGGGTGATGGGCTCATAACACAATGAACGCAAATGCTATAGAGATGTTTACTAGAAACCTAGTACTCTTATTGATCAATTTCACACCATTAAATTTAATTTCTAAGTTAAAAACAATACTTTCTTGGTGGGTACTTTGAAGGCATCACTCAGTTTTCTCCTGGCTCAGTTATTATGGATAAGTCTGTGGTCAGTCTTTTTTTTTTTTTTTTTTTTTTTTTTTTTTTTTTTATTTATTCATTTTAGAGAGGAGAGGGAGAGACAGAGAGAGAGAGAGGAGAGACAGAGAGAGAAGGGGGAGGAGCTGGAAGCATCAACTCCCATATGTGCCTTGACCAGGCAAGCCCAGGGTTTTGAACCGGCGACCTCAGCATTTCCAGGTCGACGCTTTTATCCCCTGCGCCACCACAGGTGTGGTCAGTCTTAACAACCACCTAACTGCTTGGGATTTATTTCTTCTAGGATTCCTTTAATAATGCTTCAATTCAGGCAATTCCTCAAGAAGACAAAAGAGAGCTGTTTTCGTCTTCTGATTTCATATCGAGCATCTTATTTGTTGCTTTATCACTGTGTTGTTTTCCTCTGAATTCCAGAACAGATTCTAAAGTTTGTCCTCCATAACAATTATTTTCTTTCTGGTTCCATCAAGGCTACGTTTTTATCTCCTTTTTCAACTGACTGAATGAGGCCTGCCCACACCAGGGTGGGCCATCCGCTCTACTCATTCTACTGACTTAAGTATGCTAATCTCACCCAAAAGATGCCCTCACAGACATTCTCAGAACACTTGACCAAATATCTGGGCACCCTGTGGCACACAAGTTGACACACAAAAGCCCACTGCACCCAGACTGAAGGGTTCCCAAACTGGGACTTCCAGGGTTACAAGTGGAAATGTCCTGGCCCGAGGTGTCACCCTATGCTGCCTGAATGCAAAAAGGCAGGGAAGAGGTGGAGAGATAAACTGAGGCACAGAACCAACATAATGTGTTCAGGAGACAGGAGTTCAGGAAGAGGGGTAGGGGGTGGTGGCAGCTAGGATCTGGAATGGTTGCCAGGGCCACGTGAAGAAGGCTTTGTATTCTATGCCAGGCAACGTGTCCTTTAGCCAGCATTTAATGAAGGGTTTAACCAAGGGAGAGAGACAATCTGATTTGCATTTTAGAAAGGTCTCTGACATGCCTCCCAATATTGGGCACAACACTCCTGGTATTCATTACTCAAATGCCAACTGAAATGGGCTCTGGAAAGGCTATAATAAAACCGCATCTGTGAGAACTGTCAAACGTAAGCCTGTTCTTATCTGCAGTGACAGCTGAAATCAGGGACTGTGGGTCCACGCCAGCTAGACTAGTGCCTGCTTTGGTCCCCATGGGGACAGGGCCACTTCCTCATCTTTAGCTTCATTTACAGCCCAAAACCCCTCTCTACGTAGCAACCAGAGTGGTTATAGGGTACAGCACATCAGAAACTGCGCCCCATCCTGGCCCCAACATCAATGGCTTTCGTTGTACCTGAGGTACAGTCCAAACAGCTCACCCAGCCTCCAGGCCTTGCATGGCACCTCCTTTCTCTGTAGCCCTGCTCACTACATTGTAGCCACAAGAACCTCCTCCTTGTTGTCATATATGCCATGCTCAGCCTCAGGGCCTTTGCACCTGCCTGCCCTTCTCCTTGCCTGGAACATTCTGCCCTCTTTCTCACAGCATTGGTTCCTTCTGCTCCTTTAGGGCTGAGCTTCCATAGAGAGGTCCTCCTTCATTCCAGTAAGTGACTCTGTTCCTCTTTGTCATAAATCTGTTCATTTTCTTCCAGGCTCCTTTGACAATCTGTCATCATTTCATCTATTACTGTGTTTATATCTTGCCCATCTCCCCTACTACACTGTAGGAGCCAAGAAAGCAGGGATGTTGTTCACCTTCAAGTCACTCACACTTAGAACATTTCCTAGCACATAATCAACATTTGGTAACTAGTTGCTGATTAAACAAACAACATAAAAATAACGCCCATGGTCTAGCACTGGTTAGAATACCTATTATCATTATTGCCTTAATGTTCAATACTAGACAAACCCAAGGGAGACGAAAGTAGAAGAGGGAGTGATACTTATAATACCTTACAAATTGATCATTTCACATAACTGCACATTTTATCCTGTGGTAAGCAAGTACTACGAACAAAACTATGTACAAGCACATGGCACACATTGCCTCTACTCTAGGCCAGCCTGCTAAGGCAAGCATTCTAGAACAGGGGTTGGGAACCTTTTTGGCTGAGAGAGCCATGAACGCCACATATTTAAAATGTAATTCCATGAGAGCTATACAACAACCCGTGTACGTTACGCATTATCCAATAAAAATTTGGTGTTGTCCTGGAGGACAGCTGTGATTGGCTCCAGCCACCCGCAACCATGAACATGAGCGGTAGGAAATGAATGGATTGTAATACATGAGAATGTTTTATATTTTTAATGTTATTATTTTTTTTATTAAAGATTTGTCTGCGAGACAGATGCAGCCACCAAAAGAGCCACATTGGGCTTGCAAGCCATAGGTTCCCGACCCCTGTTCTAGAATCTCATTTCCCCAACTAATAAACTGAGGTTTAGAGAAGCTAAGTGACTTTCTAGGTTCAAACAGATTGAAGATGACAAAAATGAGACTTAAACTTAGGTCTGTACTATCACCAAGCCCCATTTTTTTTCTTTTACCATATCATGTGGCTGTGCTTCCTCACTGGTTTATCTCCGGTGCCCAGGGCACCTCTGCAGAGAGTGGGCACTCAATAAATATTGAGTGAATGAATGAAATGAAACACTTAAGTACCAGTAAGTAGTTTCTAATGGCATAGGGCCCAGAATATGGTCTGGTACATAGCAGCTGCTTGAGAAATATTTGAATATTTGTATTTTTATTTAGAAAAGGAGAAATAAGTACTTTCATTTTAGGAGTACAGGAGGGATGATGGAGGGCTTCTAGCTGGGCCAGAGGATTCTCTAGCCCAGGGTTTCTCAACCAGGAGTGACTCTGCCTCAAGGGGACACTTGGCAATGTCTGCAGAAATGTTTGGCTGCCACAACTGGGATACCAGCAGCACCTTGTGGGTATCTTGTGGGCAGTGGGCAGGGATGGAGCATCTAGTGGGCATCCTGAAGTACCCAAGACAGCCTCTCCCAAGAATGACATCTCTGACTCCGAATGGGAACAGTGCCAGGACTGAGAGACTCTGACAGCGCCTGAGCAGTGGAAGGACAGTGGGGAAGGGGCAGGGTGGAAGAGTGGCTTCAGCTTTGTGCCTGTGGCAAGAACTACAGAAAGGACAGGTGCAAAAGAGAAATGAGGGGCGACAGGAAGATTTCCTGTCAAACAGCTTTCACAATCAAGTCTGTCAGGTTTAATGACATTTTCAAATAGATGTGGTTATAGATTCAAAACCCATCAACAGGTTTTTAGACAGAAAGTCACTCTGGAGGAGACAGTCTTCAATAAGAGGACCCTCAATGGCCCTTCTTAGTTATGCAGCTGGAGCAAGAGGAAGGTGGGGTGGAGGAAGAAGGTAACTGTCTTTGCCTGACCAGACTGTGATAGGCTTATGGGAAGATGGATTATTCTGAGAACTGATCTCAGTGATGAGGAGGAGGGTAGGGGAGAGAGCAGAGGGAAGAAGGTAAAGCTGGTTGATCATCACGGTGAACAGCTGGGCTTGATTCCACTGGGACCTTCTGAGAACAGGATGTGCTTCCCGGTTTTCCACCCAGATACTAAAGATGAAGCATTGATCTGCCGGCTCCCACTCTCCGTTGGTCAATAGGCCCCATGGAATGTTAACTTTCTTCCTCCCGCATATGCTGGCGGGAGTGGATGCTGGTTGGGTTCCCACAGGCGGCTCTTGCTTAGGCCTCAGAGAGGCCCAGGGACAGGAAGTGAGGGATTTGTGAGGGAGCCACGGCCAGGAGCTGCCAGGCTACACTTGTGCAAAGCTGACTGCTCTAGAAACCGCTGGGGTAAAAGGCTGACAAGACGATGGGAGGCACAGCGTAGGTGGTGGCCGATACAGTCTGACCCTCACGTGGCGTGTACCACTGAGCCTTTGCTGTGGGGCCGCCCACCATCTCCTCACTTACTACGGGAGGGTCCGCTACAGTCCTGCTGCGGTGACTGGTCCTCAGGCAGACACTGATATACATGGTCTTTCTCTCTCCCCTCCCCTCCAGAATTCCCATTGCTTGGTCTAGTAGTTTGGCTGATCTAGGTTGCTTGGATGGTGGGATGACCTAGACCATCACCCCTAAGGGGTCCAAACCCTTAGTTTACTTACACTATAGGCTAGCAGTTGCTGCATTTGCCCTTTTACATTTATCTGTGAGTGAAAAAGCACCGGGAACATCTCAGAGTGTCCCAGAGTTTCCATACAGCCGCCTCTCAGACCCCATGGTGCAGCAGTAGCCTTGGTTTCTAGCATTAATCAGAGTCAATGGTCCCTATCAACGAAGCCCAGAATGACTAGGCAGTATTCATATCTTCCAGTTCAGGGGAACTTATTGTATTCCTGGTACAAGCCTTCCCTGGTGGGAAGTCACAACCTAGGATCCAGCAAAAGTTCAACTTATGGAGACGGGAAACCCACATCTTGCATGAAAGTCAGCTGGCACAGAGCTGCAGTTGGGACATCAGTGGCTTAGTTTACAGTGCCCACCACCACCATCCTGTCTCTTCATCTAGTATGTGCAGAAGCCACATGGATGAACTGAGTACCAGAGACATGATGGGGACACCACCCTTGCATTCCTAAAACCTTTGACGGGACACTAGCATTTGCCACTATGCTAAGGGGAAACAACAGAATTGTGACAGAGACCCATGGTTCACAAAACCTAAAATATTTACTATCTGAACCTTCATAGACAATGCTTGCTGAGTCCTGCTTCTTCCTGCAGCTGATGGGTAGTCCATTAAGGATTTATAATACGTGTCTACTAAAATGTAGCAAGAGAGGAATCAGGTGGGCACGGAAGTGGGATGTGCACGGGGAGAGAACCAGTCTGGACCTGGTCAGCCTTCCAGCCCTGTCCTTTACTGAGAACGTGGACAAGTCACTCCATCTCTCGAAGCCTCAGTTTTCCCATGTATAAACCTGGAAGCCCTAGTTCCCATTCTTTCTAGTTTACAGTCACTATAAACACCAAGAGGATAGGTATAAAAATCACCTGGAAAATTGCAAAGTGCTATTAAAATGCAAGGTATCGTTATTCGCTCCTCAATGCGATGACCTTCAAGGCCACTGCAGGGGAAAGGTCCTTCATCAGCCCAGCCCTGTATGAAGGTTCGTGTGTGAAGTCCCTGTCTGCCTCGTGCAGGTTTGGTCTGTGGGCCCTAAACAGAGGGCAGGCTCCTCAGGTCCTCTGCCAGGCTGGGTCTTACCAGGACATGGCCCTGCCTGGAGTGTGACCCACAGATCTCAGAGACCCCCAGAATCTATGATCTGGGAGAGGAGGCATTTGGGCCTAAGACACTCGCAGGTGGAGGGGGGGATAGGGCCTCTGCAGGGAGGTGTGTTTTAGATATACGAGGGACTGGAAACCAAATCATTTGAGGGGAGAAATGAGAAGTGAGCCTAGGAGAGAAATCTGACGGATGCCTAAATTTCAGTAAGTATAAGGAGGAAAGGATCAAACCGAGGAGCTAGAAAAGGTGTGAGAAGAGACAGGCACCCGGAAGCCAGAAATCCTGGGTCTAATCTTGCTATTGTCACTCTTTGCTCCATGGCTTTGGATAAGTCACTTGACATCTCTGCGCTTTGATTTTTCTCACCTTTAGAATGGAAGTGGTGAGAGTTTCTGCCTCTCGGGTTGGGTGTGAGACTCAAAAAAGGCCTGTGGCTGCTCTGCCTCCAGGGAGCCCAGCCCAGCCCCCCCCCCCCCCCAACCCCTGGCGTGGTGCCCTCTCTCCCCGACACCACCCTTCTTTCGCCTTCGTAACTGGTCTCCTGAAGCCCATTTCTTCTACCTCCATGACTTTCTTTTTTTTTTTTTTGTATTTTTCTGAAGCTGGAAACGGGGAGAGACAGTCAGACAGACTCCCGCATGCACCCGACTGGGATCCACCCGGCACGCCCACCAGCGGTGGCTCTGCCCCTCTGGGGCATCGCTCTGCTGCAACCAGAGCCACTCTAGCGCCTGGGGCAGAGGCCAAGGAGCCATCCCCAGCGCCCGGGCCATCTTTGCTCCAATGGAGCCTTGGCTGCGGGAGGGGAAGAGAGAGACAGAGAGGAAGGAGGGTGGGGGGTGGAGAAGCAAATGGGCGCTTCTCCTATGTGCCCTGGCTGGGAATCGAACCTGGGTCCCCCGCACGCCAGGCCGACGCTCTACCGCTGAGCCAACCAGCCAGGGCCCTCCATGACTTTCTAAATAAACTTTCTCTTATAAAGAAAAAAAAGAAAGGACTGTAGAAGTACCACATGCAGGGACATTTTAAAGTTTAGCGTCTCACTGACAGGGGAGGAGGGTCACTGTATTTACATTTTCATCTTGCTGTCAATGTCCCTCTTGGTGTCTGTAATTACATTGTCTAATACAACCCAAATTAGAAAGATATGAGAAAACTTGACTTCACTTTGTTACTACCTAGTTTTTCTCCAAAGTTTGATTCTTGATAATTTTCCTGAAGCCCGTAATTCCCTTTCCTAATAAGGCAACAAGATGTCCCAAACACCTAGCAGCTCATTTGCCACTACATGACGCATCTGTTGACAGTGACGGGGTCAAGCACTCACAGTCAGCCGGGGCAGACAAGGCTTTTCTCCAGAAGCAACTGGGAGGTCCTGCTTTTGAACATCCTTCTCAATTCAAGGTTTTCAGACATTCATTGCCAAATATTCCAGCCAAAGGTGTCCTCGCAAGTTTCTATAGAAAAACCCATTATAGGAAATCAATGAGCTCCTGCATTTTCCATTATAACTCAGCCATAATGCCCCAGATACGGTCCGGCGAACCAAGAGCTAACGATTGGGGGGGGGGGGGAGCAGGGAACCCAGACTGTGTTTGCGAAGTCAAAAGCACTGCTCAGAGGTCATGTAAATGGGTCCCCTCAACATTAATCTGCTGGACAATTATTTCCCTGTCTAAGCCTCAGTTTCTTCATCTATAAGCCCAGGCCATTGGAATAGATTTCCTGTCCATCTCTTTTGGAAATCATCTCTGGTGTTCTTTATTGGACATTCAGCCAAGTAAAAGCGCTGTGTCTGAATGTTTTACTCAGCCTCCTGTTTTATTAGAGAGTTTTAGTTTGCATTTTAAGAAAAGAATGTCTCTAGTTGGCCTGGGACCTGCTGACAGCTACAGATGATGGGTGAGAATGTGTCCCAGTGGAGGGGGATGCCAGTCCTGGTCCAGTGACAGCAAATAAGTAGTTGTGTGACTTGATTGATCATTTTTCTGGTTTGCATGCCACTTAACTGTGAAATAAGCCATGGGACACAGAAGAATTGGTAACCTTAGTTTCCCTCAGAGAGAAACTCATTAGCTGGGGACCAGTTTTAGGAAGCTGTGTGCTGAATTCGAATAAGAACTACCCTCAAGTTGAACTGGTGCTTTCACAGCACGCCATGAACCTTCTGTACCCTGTGAGTTTTATAAACACATTTATACCACCTTTTCATGAAACAAATACATGTTTAAAAGTCCATAACCTGGGGAGTTTATATATTTCCTTCCATTAGCAAAACCCACTATTGTATTCCTGGTCCACAATCTGTGTGCTTAGCACGTGTCCCCTTCATTTATCACCCTCATGATTTTATAAACAAGACTTGATTATAGCTCTGCAGAAAACTAAGTAAAATGACAAAGAAAGCATCTGATTCTAATGCAAGTCATTAGTAAGTGTGAAAAGGCCCAATTCTGTCCAGCAGAATGAAGCACTTATTCCTACTGCTGGCAGTATAGAACACGGTGACACTGCCATGTACTTGCATCTCCTTAATTGGGACAGCTCTTGCAAGGGGCAGCTGTGACGTGGCCAGCAAAGGAATGCCACCACCACAAAGACAGCCAGGATGCCAGACAGAATTTTCACTGCAATCACATGGAAATTGACTTAGTTAATAGAATCAATCCCCAACTTCATTTAACAGGAAATGTCTACTATTTGGAAACTATGAAATAATGCCTGGTGATTTCCCATAGGCGTTTGAGGTTCATATTGTGGGAAAATACAAGATGCATCTGTGAAAATACAGACACAACACACACACACACACACACACACATACACACACACATATATAACTGAGTATACGGAGGATAAAGGAAACATGAAATCATGAAAGTTGACAGCAACATCATAGAAGCAATGATTTGAAAGAGATTTGATTTAAATGATAATTTCTCAAGTCTATCACAGTAAATTTCCAGAAACATGTCCTGTCTTTTTCATGCAGAATGTGTTGACAGGAAGACTGCACCTTCACCATTGACTATTTTATGTGTCTTTTTGACCCCTGACCTCATAGCATCCTCTGTGTATATGTCTTCCAGATTTGAAACCTGAGCGCTGGCGACATGCTGGTTGTTCACAGCTGGCAACTGCAAAGGGATTTGCAGGACTCCAGGGCTATAGTTTTGTTTAATCCCTTCATGTAGCCCGGAAGAAACCATCTCAGGGAGCGGGATCACTCACCTGTGGTCAGAGGGCCAGCAGGGGAAGAGCAGGAACTAGAATGTTATCAATATGTTTAATGGTTCCCGAGAGCTCCCCACTTCTGGAAGGTGAATATGTAACCTTCTCAGGTAGGGGAAGAGAATTTGAACCACCATTAAAGATAAATTCTTCCCCAAAGAGGCTGGACAACCACAGAAACATCACGGAAGTGGAGGGCTTTATCCTGGGCTTCTGAATTTATCATGGTTTCTGAATTGCGTCATTTGTATCCTTTTATCCTTTTTAACAATTATGAGGTTTAGAGAAGGGCTGAAGTTGTAGACCCCGGCTCTCCAAATACACCAGCAAGTCAATCATTTTGCAACATTGGTGGCTATACTTAGAGCTCTTTGATTCATCCCATTATTGACCCACCAAGGACTGTGACACATTCCAGATGCTTCACAGAGCCCAACATAGGGGTTGCTCTTCAATGGAAATGATGAAGAAGCTTTGATTCTTTCAATGAACTTCTTGATTGTAATAATCACCTTCTTAAATAGACACAGGATGGGAAGAGGGGAAACTGCCATCCAGGTAAGGAGCTCAGTTCGGCTGTGCTGAAGGGGTGCTCGCTGAGCACAGTGATGTCCTGGACCCTGGGAGGATCTGGGTGAACTGACACTGTAATTCCTGTGCCAGCAGGAACGTTACTGTCTAGATGGGATCATGAGACACTTGCAGGTCTTGGGCAATGCCTATCCTAGCACCATCCAGAGGTGAAGATGCCCTAAAATTAACATGTCATGACTGTTCTGAGTGGCAGGTCTAACCCAGTTACAGAACTGGACACATCAGGCTGTTTCAACTTTACGTCATACAGTTTTCAGAGAACAACACTGAGATGGCGTGGATTGTTTGTGGCTGTCCAGCACCTAGCTGCCACTGAGATGGCGTGGATTATTTGTGGCTGTCTAGCACCCAGCTGCCAGCTCTTACCTCTCTGCCTCTGGGTACTGTCTCAGGGCTTATTAATTAGATCTTGCCTTCTCTAGTGCAGAGAGAATGCACACTAGGCTATTTACACACACCCTCCCTCAGGGTGAATTATAAGGGGAGAAAAAACTGAAAACCTTGGGGCCCTGCGCCTGTGCTGTCGACTTCTGTGCATAGTCCGGGCTGTTCTCTCTCTCCTGTAAACAGCCTTCCAATAGCCACCCTGAGGTTCTGGGATAGCACAGGAAGAGCCTAACATGTATATTAAGACCCTTTGTTCTACACCCATGCCTTTAATCTTTCTGTTTCCACTCTTCTGGGACATAACAAATGCTCAGTAATTTTTGTTGAATAAATGAGCCAATGAACAGTAAGTGCAGAGAAGTGACAATGTGACAAAGATGTGATGCAGTCAGGAATAAAACTAGAGAGTGGGGGGAAGGGGACAGGTGGTGAGAGGCATACCGGGGGACACTAAAGCAGCTGTGTGAGCTGTTTCGATGGGTAGATACGGTTTAGAGGAGTGGGGACAGGGACATGGGGAGAATCAGATGGCACAGCTGTAGATCGGGAGACCCTGGCATGTTTGCAGACATAGTGTGGCCTCCTTGGACCAGTCATTTCAGCTGTATAACTATTTATTGAGGACCGGCCGTGTGTCTCTGTGTGTGCCAGGGAGGCACAGCAAACTCGGAGACAAGACCCAGTTCAGTTGGCATGAGATGGGGAAATTACCCAGAAGTCACCAATCGTGATAGTTCAATGCAAACACACTGAGTGCTCCAGAGCGCTGCACCCAGCATTCTGGTCCAAAGGGGTTTAGAACTTGAGAATGTCCTATCCATGATAAAATGCAGAGCTTCCCAGCAGTTTAGAAAAGTATGTTGTAAGTTTTAACAGTGGGGCTCAGTTCAGAGAACACAGATTGAATCTTTGAGGCTTCTCGAAGTGTCAGAATGGTAAATCAATAAAACTTATTCTGGATCCTCACAAAGCCGTGGAAACCCCAACTAGGCCAGCGGTGGGGAAATACTAATGCTCTCTGAACAGGTCAGCAGCTCCATCAGCCCATGTATCATTTCTAATAAAGCCACAAATGTAACTTCTTGCTGTGCACCACAGTGTGAGGGGCCTGCAGACTGCCCACTGTCGGCTCTTTATCTTGTTATGAGCAATTTCCTGGTCAGATTTGTCATTATGGTTTGGAAATGAATTTAATCACATAATATTTTCCTACTCTTGTGGTTGGATTCTTCTGAAGTCACAAACCAAAATCAATAGTAGCTGTGGAAAACCCTTGGCATGGTGGACCTGGTTTTAGGAAATTGTGTGATGGATTTGGGTAAGGGCCGCACATAACTGAATTGCAAACAGGCAACTCAATGCAGGCCCAGGCAGACCAGCTACTTGGGGCCACTGGATCTTTCTCTCTGCATTGTCCCAGGGTCTAATGTCTCAGTATATCAAAGCCACATTAAAGGCAGTGTGCCCAGAAAAGTCAAGACACATGAAACACAAATTTTCATTACAGGCCTATATGCTGAGAACATAGACACCTGAGAATAGGTCCAGGGATTTAATAAACAAAGGTAATATGGCTAGAAAACTGCTTTTTCTTTTTCTTTTCTGGTAAGGTAACACTTTTAAAAGAGAATTTCATAGAAACAACTAGCAACTCTTATTATCACTTCTGCTCCATACTTTCCTATCTTTGTCCATATGCAGAGGTATTTACTTCATAGCAACAGTAACATATGGTTTCTTTTGTAGTTTTAAAATGTAACATATGGCCCTGGCCGGTTGGCTCAGTGGTAGAGCGTCGGCCTGGCGTGCGGGAGTCCCGGGTTCAATTCCCGGCCAGGGCACACAGGAGAAGTGCCCATCTGCTTCTCTACCACTCCCCCTCTCCTTCCTCTCTGTCTCTCTCTTCCCCTCCTGTGGCCAAGGCTCCATTGGAGCAAAAGATGGCCCGGGCGCTGGGGATGGCCCCACGGCCTCTGCCTCAGGCGCTAGAATGGCTCTGGTCGCAACAGAACGGCCCCCCGGATGGGCAGAGCATCGCTCCCTGGTGGGCATGCCGGGTGGATCCCGGTTGGGCGCATGCGGGAGTCTGTCTGACTGCCTCCCCGTTTCCAACTTCAGAAAAATACAAAAAAAGGAAAAAAAAGTAACATATTATAAACTTGTTTCTCTTTCAGATATCATATTAGTTTCAGTTAGTGGCTGAAGAACACACCATCTAAGAGAGCATACCATACTTTCCAAAATCCTTCTATTACCAGGAGAAACTTTCTCTCTCACAGGTACAGCTGCCATAGAGTCATTGCGGATAGCTTTTGGGAAATGTCTCTCTTGGCTTCCTCGTCTTTTTTCTTTTTTTCAATTCTAGAAATCACTCTTAAAATTCCCAGTCCAGCCTGGAATTTGGCAGCTGGTACTGAAATTTCAAGCATCTGGCAAGTTTCTTGCCTAACACATTTGGGAAGGAGGGCCTAATTTGTTCTAGGACAGACTTCATGGCCAAGAATCCTGGCCAGCCGGGATCAGCTGCTGCCCATTACCAGAAATTCCCAGCCTGCCAGCTCTGTGATCTCTTTTCAGGAGCCATAAATCTCACCTTACCAGGTGAGAATCACTTTCCTGATGAGGGTGATGTTCTCTGAGGGGCTGTTTACTTCAGCTTCAGGGAACAATCAAGAGAGCTCCAAGCATCTTGGGAAGTCTTATCTTCAAGGCAAATATGGGAGTGTGGGGGGGAGGGCAGGAGGAAAACTTATCATGGAAATAACTTGAGACACTCGAAGGAAGTTAGAATAGGAAATGGAAAAAATGAGAATCTAACAATATATCCCTGACTGCCACAAGTTCACAATGGTGAGACAACCTGGAGAACGGTGGCTGGCTCACCGGAACATTGCGGATTTCTGTCTTAGCCCACAGATGCTCAGTCTCTTAGAATGTCCAGCCCAAACATTCATACAGTAAGAGGCCATATGTACAGTGTGGCCTGGCTCCACTCAGCATCCTCACACCCTCCCTGGAAACGAGGTGGCTTCTGACACTAGCTGACAATGAGCTCTTTCCCCAGAGAATCTTGAAAGTCTCTATCTTCCCAGGAAATTGTAAGGTTTCCCTTTAGGTAAACAGCTGCCAGGCACCACATTTGCAGCACAGGTAACTTAACTGCTGACCTGCTCCAAAATGGGCAGATGCTCCAAGTTCAGTTTTCAGGTGGGAGGCAGCTTTTATCTTTTCTACCCACTTCAGACATAAGGATTTGGGTTGTAAATATGTTTGGGTCCACACAGTTCAGCTAGGTCTCCTTAACAATAACAAGAGTACAAAATACACAGTTTAGGAAACTATTGACTCACACATCTACTAAATGGCAGATAAGTTCCAGGCATCACTGTAGGGTGAGTCTTGACTCCCAGCTAACAGTCCCTTCTTTCTTGTTCAATATTTTTCAAGTATGGGGTGGGCTTAGGCATCACCTATGGCACTTGTAAAATATACGACTCCTGAAGACAGGTTTCTCTTCCGAAGTTTCAAGGCTTCCTGTTGAAATGACTTTGGATGGTGACTGTTACCTGGAAGGGCTTCTTCCTTATTAGAGAGCCCTCTGCAACGCTTTCCTGTAGCTCTTCTATTAGCTGCAGTGGGTGTGGTTAGAAACTCGATTTGCTGTTGCAAGACCAGGGTTTACTGCATTTCTACTGCAAGATGGGTCCCTCAGTCTTCTACATGGCATGGTATATATATTTTTTATTTCCAAAAGAGGCCTGGCTGAGAGCAGACAGGAGCCCTGACCACTAGGCTATTTGATTTGATGCTCTGTATTAAAAGCTGGTTTCTGGTAGATACAAATGCATGTATCGAAAAATGCTTGCAGGAACTTGGAAAATAGCTACGCCTCAAGGATTTTGACATGGTTTATTTGCACTTTCCATGAAGTGACATTTTACTAAGCAAAGATCAACTTTGGTTCAGTCATAAAATTATCATATATTCTAAATTAGTGTTATCAGAGTTAATGAGATTTTACTGTAATAACAGAGCAAAAGTAGACACTGGGAGGGGTATAATTAATCACATGATTCCCCTAGCCACTAAGGATAGGAAAGCTGTGAATTCTTTATGGGAATCTTCGAGTAGGAAGCCTGACTGCATTGCTAACACACATTTAAAGTATACTATAGGACTGCAGATGCAAAGAAGCTTAAAGATCTTACCCAGATTCTTCATTTTGCCATGAAAACTGGAATCAAGGAGTTTAAATGACTTGTCCAAAGTCACACAAAAAAAATCTAAGAGCCAAACCCAGGTGTTATTTAAATAAAGTATTTTGGTTTAAACTGGCTTTTAAACACACCTCTGTGAAGACTTGCCCCCACCCTGCCCCTTCCCTCCCCAGCCACAAACTCCAGAGAAATGACAGAAAATATTTTTTTGAAAAAGTAGTCACCCTTGTAAAGAACACTGGATGCCTTCAGTCTAAAATCTTTGACAGTCCCTGAAAAAGCAAGCCCGTCAGGAAGCCAGCAGGGCTCAATACACAGAGCGCTGCCACAGGAAGGTGGGACCAGGCCAAGGCTGCTCTACGGGCAGGAGGGAGAAGCTGGGGGCAGGAGGGAGTCCTGGCAGCTGCAGGGAGAGCCACCAGGGCCGGCGGGGTGGACCCCGTACAAATGACCCCCCCTCCCCGGAGCAGCAGAACTCCTATTTCCTCCAGTGAACAGAAAGTGTGTCGCACCGGGACTGGGCAGGGCCCTGGGAGAGTGGGGAACACGTATGCCGGGAAGCCCATCTTACCCAAGTCCTCTGAGCCAGCGCACCTGCAGGAACGGGTCCTTCACTGTTGAGCAAATAAGTTTGTAAAACTTGTGTTACTTGGTTTTGCTCACTTTTATTGTTAAAAATGGCACCACCCACGTGGGACAGCTGATTACCTTCATGCTTGGGGGAGGGGCGTGGTTATGCTAATATGTGCTAGAGGAGGGAGTCCCCCGTTAGGAGGAGGAGCTAGGAGGCCTGTTTTGTGAAGAGGAGACCATGTTTTTGTAGGAGAAAGAGGCCATGTGGTTGGAGAGAAGGCAGGGAGCAAGATGGAGGCCTGCAGAAAGGAGATGGGGAACAGAGGTGAATAAGGCTGGTGAGGCCTTTGATTCTAAGAAAACCCGGATAAGTCAGGGGCTTTGGAAGCCCTGAATGGAAACGGAAGTGTTTTCCACTGCGTGTACTTTCTCGCCTGCCGGTTGTAAGCTGAAATAAAGGATGGCCCACCAGTTCTTGGCTCTACTGTTTCATTCCTACTTAACGGAATCAAGTGCCACCCTGCATGGGCTAGGCGGCTGTGATGGCGGCGGCTGCGACTACTGGCTTTACACTCACCTTCCCTCAAGCCCACGCAGATGGACTGCCTGGGAGTCTCAGCTACTAGGGCAGGTGCACCACCAGGTCAGGATGGCGGCAGCGCAGGAAGCTGGCTGGGCCCTCTGGGCGCAAGCCGAAATGCACACAACCACCCACCCACCAAATACTTCTGCGGGACAAACAAGGGCTGAACCACAGCTTCCCTAAACAAACAAGAGAAAGAAACGGAACTCAGACGCTGGGGAGCAGCCGGAGCTCCCCGGGCCTGAGGAGCTGTGGCGCCTTGGTTGGTGTCCCCACCACCTTGATAGGGCGGCGGGAGTGTCACTAGGGGCTTTGGCCTGCATGCAAGGTCCCCACAGAGCAGGGTGGTCACAGTTATACTGGCTGGTGCCATTGCCGCCTCTGAACAAAGTGAGGATCAGAGACAACAGGAGTCACCACATGCCCTGGCCTCCCTGAGAAGAGCCGCTCCACTAGGGAGGCTTATGTCCTGGATGTCAAGAGCGCATGCCCAACGACTTGAGCGCATGCCCCGGATGTTAAGAGCGCGTGCGCAATGCCATGAGTATCAAGAGCGCAAGCTCAGCTCCACAGATAGCGCACACCTGGTGCGCCTAAAGCCACATGTTAAATCGGTTCTAGGCCAGTTCGCTCTGTTGGCCACGGCATTCCCCCCTAAATGCCAAGGTTGAGGGTTAGATTCCTGGTCAGGGCACATATGAGAAACAACTGTTAGGTGCACAATTAATGTTTTTCTCTCTTTCTCCCAGCCTTCTCTCCCTTCCTTCCTCTCTCTGTCTAAAATCAATCAGTAAGTTGAAAACAACAAAAAGAAGTCGCTTCTAAATGGACCACTTCTGGTGCAACAAACCAGAAAGACACTACAGAGAAGCCTGGGGAGCCAGCAGAGCTCTCGAGGTTGGAAGGGCCACCGAGCGCCACCCTTTACCTCCCGTCCACCTCCATAGGGCGGCAGCATTCTATCTAGGCTCTGGCCCGTTTACCAGGTCCCTTCAGAGGGTTCCTGGAAACATCGCCTGGGCCCATTTCAGCCCTGAACAAAGGCAGCAAGGGGAGTCAACAGAGCTCTGTTATACACATCTGGCCTCCCTGCTGGAACCACACTGGCTTGGTGGGCCAGGCCCCCAGATCCATAGGCACCCACTTGGCTCCTACCTGCTCCCCAAACCACCGGGAACATCTACACAGAGCCTGCTTCTACCTCAGGCCATGTTTGCAAGACTAGGAGAAACAGCTACTTTGTCTAATGCATATAAGCAGAGAGATTCAAACAAAATGAAAAGACAGAAGTATATCTCTCAAATGAAATAACAAGGAAAACATCTAGGAAAAAAGTCTAAGGAAATGGAGATAAGTAATTTGACTGATAAAGAATTCAAAGAAACAGCCATAAGGATCCTCACCAAACCTTGTAATGGAATAGAGGAACTTAAAAGAACTTCAACAAAGAGAAAGTATAATAAAGAACTAAGCCTCAACAAAATGAATAGACAACCTACTGAATGGGAGAAGATATTCACAAATGATACATCCAATGAAGAGTTAATACCCAAAATATAGTATAAGGAACTCATACAACTTACCACCCCCACCCCCCAAAATAATCTGATTTAAAAAAGGGCAGAGGATCTGAGCAGACATTTCTCCAGAAAGGACATACAAATGGCCAACAGACATATGAAAAGTTGTTCAATGTCACTAATCATCAGGAAATGCAAATCAAAACCACAATGAGTTATCACCTCACACCTGTCAGAATGACCATCATTAATAAGCCAAAGAAGAATGTGAAGAAAAGCGAACCCTCATGCACTGTTGGTGGGAATGCAAATTGGTGCAGCCATTATGGAAAACAGTATGGAGGTTTCTCAAAAAATTGAAAATAGAATTATCACATGACCCAGCAATCCTCCTTCTGGATATTTGCACAAAGAAATCCAAAACACTAATTTGAAAAGATATATTCACCTCTGTGTTCATTGTAGCATTATTTACAACAGCCAAGACATGGAAGCAAACCTAAGTGTCCATCAATAGACAAATGAATAAGGAGTATGTGGCACATATACATATGATATATATAGAAAGAAAGAGTACTCAGCCAGAAAAAGGAATAAAACCTTACCATTTGTGACAACATGGATAGACCAAGCTATTTTCTTTTTCTTTCTTTTTTTTTTTTTTTTTTTTTTTTTTTTGTATTTTTCTGAAGCTGGAAACGAGGAGGGACAGTCAGACAGACTCCCACATGCGCTCCACCGGGATCCACCCAGCAAGCCCACCAGGGGGCGACGCTCTGCCCACCAGGGGGCGATGCTCTGCCCCTCCGGGGCGTAGCTCTGCCGCGACCAGAGCCACTCTAGCGCCTGGGGCAGAGGCCAAGGAGCCATCCCCAGCGCCTGGGCCATCTTTGTTCCAATGGAGCCTTGGCTGCAGGAGGGGAAGAGAGAGACAGAGAGGAAGGAGGGGGGGGGGTGGGGAAGCAAATGGGCGCTTCTCCTGTGTGCCCTGGCCAGGAATCAAACCCGGGTCCCCCGCACGCCAGGCCGACGCTCTACCGCTGAGCCAACCGGCCAGGGCCAACCAAGCTATTTTCAACCAGTGTGCTACAAGAATGGCAGCCCCCAAGTGCCGTCAGGGGCTCAGGCTGTGGCCGCTGTCCTGGATCCCAGCACTGCCTAATGTGCCCTGCACATCACTACATTGTGCACCAAGAATTGGGTGGCCTGGTCTGAGTGGGCAAAAGGGGCAAGCTGGTTGTCTACGAAGAGGCACGTGCACCTCCTCACATAACTCACCGCAAGGGCCGGCTGTCATTGCACACAGGTAGCCTGGATGGGGGTTCAGTGGAGGATGTTTTTCTTCACGAGTTTATGCTGGACACCTTTCCTGGCTGTCTGAATGACCAGCTTACTCTGTGTGTTCTGGTCCTGAGGCAGCTGCCTGCACACAAGTTCTACTTCTTGGTAGGCTACAGTGAGACCCTCCTGTCCCACTTCTACAAGCGTCCTGTGTGTCAGCACCTCCAAATTGTGCCTTCAAAGGTTGTGTATCTTTAGGACATTCGTCTTTTTTGTGTCAAACTCGAGGCTGCAAAGGACAGAAACCTGTGGGAAAGGGAGAAATAGAAACGGGGACACTTACCCCTCAGAGTCCACGGGCTTCACTTTTAAAGCTGCTCCTGAATCAATGGACTGTCATATTTTGTTTTGTTGTTTTGTTTTTGTTTTTTAAGCATTACCTGACAATTTAGTCAGGGGCGCTGAACTCTTTCCCTTAGATTGCCAAATTAAAAAAAAAAAAAGACAACAGCTAACATAATGGTCGTCTGTGTGAATAAATCAAAATTTTACTTTTTTCTGGTCAGATTGGCAAAAAATATATTGTTTGGTGTCCTGCAGCATTTTAGTAGTTTACATGTGCCTTGAGGTAAAATTGCTAAACTATCGGGTAATTATGCTCAGTGAACAAGTCAGATAGAGTAAGAGAAAGACCATATGATTTCACTGATAATGTGAAATCTAAATAACAAAATGAACAAACAACAAAACAAAAACAAACTCATAGGTTCAGAGAACAAATGGACGGTTGCCAGATGGGAGGGGGTGAGGGGGAGGGGAAGTGGGGAAAAAGCAAAAAAAAGTTTAAAAAAAAAGTCAAGAAAACCTTGGGCAAGATAGAATGAATCAAATTATATTCCTATTTGCCTTTTCAGATGCTTTTGCCCTCTCTACGAAATGGGTTAGCATTTGCCTCACATAAAGGTACTAAAGGCAAATGAATTTTAAAACTTGGGCAGAGGAGCTCTGGTAAAATCAAGTTGTCAACCCATCATCCTGATCAGGCAATATTTAAAGTATCCATTTATTAGCAGGTTCACTGTTAGAGGCTGTTGCCCAGCCACATCCAGGCAGCACATGGGGAGGCTGGGACGACGTCGCATACCCCTGGACTGTGCTCAGACCACTGGTAGCCATCTCCACCAGAGGCTGGCACCTCTGGAAAGCCAGGGACTGGCCCAGGAAGGGCTCTGTCCCTGCGAAGGTAGGCTCCTCCGCAGTTCTCTGTTGTGCGACTCCATGGGGGAGTTTTCTTTTGGAATGGGATCCCAGGGATGTGAAACTGCGTTATTCCTAAGGAAGGGACCCAGGGTGCCATTTGTGTGAGCTTCTCTGGCCGCGGGGACAGGATGTGGAGGTTGTGGCACCACAGGCAGCAGCTGCGTTTCAGCCCCACTGCAGCGCACAGGGTGACTGGAGAAAGGCCTCCAGTTCTCATCAATATATCCAATCTGACTCTCAGAAACCCACCCCAGTTTCGTTGGTCTTGGGGTGTGAGTGGTGAGTGTGTATTTGTGCGTGTTTGGGGAGGAGGTGGTCACGTGACTTCCAGCCTCTCCTATCTGGGTACCATTTAAGCCGAGACCAGCCACGAGGGTAAATCAATGCTCCAAGTGACCACCTTGCCCCGGCCTTGCAAAGGGCTGCAGAGTCGAAGGCAGGGAAGGACGAACCGGGAGCATCCAGGGGAAAGAGGCGAGGATACCGCGCCTCTACTCGGCCACTGGGGGCCGCAGTCACCTTCAGCTTAGGGAGTGGGGAGACGCGAACCCTGCTGGCGGCTCTGGCCGCCGCTCCCTCCAGCGCGCAGCCTCCGCTGGCTCTGCCCTTAGCCCTGCAGCCGCGACCCGGGACCGCGAGGACGTGGCCTCCCCCGAGCTCTGGAGGCGCCCCGCTCGGGCTCTCCGGGCTGCAGCCTCCAGCAGGGTACCCCCTTGGCGCGCCTGCCGCGCCCCTGCCCGGGCCCGCCCCTTCGTCCCCAGGGCGCGCGCAGTCACTGCCGGTGCGCTCTGCCAGCCTGAGCGCCCGGGCAGGCGACGATGGGGAGGCCGAGCCCAGCTCTCTGCCGCGGGTTCCCCGGCCCTCGCTGCTCACTGCCCCCAAGCCCGTGACGCGGTGGCACAGGCCAAGACACAAAGCCCGAAGCTGGGTCCTCCCGGGGGCTGAGGCCACATCCTGGGGCGCCGCGAGCCCCGAGCCCCGGCGCCATGCGAGCTTGTGCTGGTTGTCCCCTGCCCAGGAGGAACCCGCGCGCCCGACCCGGCTGCCGTGCGACCGCCCCTGCCCCAGCTGCAGCCAGGGGGGCGCCGCGCAGGTGAGGGCAGAACCCCGACTTGGGGGCAGAGCTGCAGCCGCCCCAGCCCTGGGGAGCAGCCCCAGCAAGGAACCGGTGCCCGGGAGGCGGGGACCGTGGGCTCCGGAGTCTTCCCGAGGCGCGGCATCGGAGGCCGCGTGGAACACGCCGGAGAGGAGCGGGAGACCCGCGGGGCGGCGCGGACCCTGCTCCGGAAGCCTCGGAGGTAACTTCGTAGAGCCAGGGCGGGCGGGGAATGGGAGCGCACGCGTGCGTGTGTGTGCCAGTGCGCGGTGTGGGCGCCGGTGCCGGCGCGCCGGGTGTGAACCCACCTAACTCCCCTGGGCTTCGGATCCCTGAGGGCCGCCGGCCCTTTTCTGCTGCGCTCTGGGCGGCAGAGGAAAAGGTGTGTGTGGTGTGGCGGGCTCCAGCGAACCTGGTGGACGGATCAGGGACTAGGGAAGCGAAACAACGAAAAAGGACTATGCAGTTTGGGGCAAGTTTTCAGGGCTAAAAATTCGCTCCTAGAAAATGGCATTTTGAGGGTTAAATATACCAGCTGTGTATGCGAAAGGCCTGACACATACATCAGCGCTGGACTAATCCGATAGACGACCAGTGCGTCCAGTTCTCAGGTCGGGATTTCCAGTCACAACTTGGAATGGGAGCCTGATTCTTACTGAGGAGGTGGGATGTTCAACTTTCCCCTCCGGAAAACACAGAGGCCGGCCTGGCTGCGAGGGGGGCACTCACGTGCCGGTTAGCTCAGGCACAGGCAGCATTCCCTCACCTGCCTGCCACACTCCCTGGGGCTGCCAGGCTCAGCCAGAGTGTCACTTGCCTGATCTCCTGGGGTGCTGGAACTCCTGGTGGCAACTAAGAAGCTTTAACTGTGACATTGCTCAGTCCAGCCTTGTTTTGCTGGAAGACTGTAGCGTTGTTCAACTGTGAGTCTGCAGTGGAGAAAGTGGTTGAGGGCTCTGCTACTCCTCTCAGTGGGGACTCAGTAACATTTAGTGAAGGCTTCCAACCATTTCTCTTGAGGATGGGCATTGTCACCAGGAGGAGGTGGCAGCGTCCATGCTGCCGCCCTCATGGCTGTGACTGGGAGCTTCACTGCTGGGCTTTGCTGCGATTTTATGCATGGCATGGAGAGCTGCCAGGAGTCTGGCAGAAGCGGATGTCGCCAGCTATGTACCCCTTTCTCCAGCAGATGGGCTGCTGCCCATAACCCCTCTCCCGGATGGAAACAGTGAGTAGATGCCCCTCCTTTCCCATGTCTGTGACCACCAGCATCAATGGATCCTGCCTGCAGGTAGAAGCCAGCAGACTGCTGTGATTACATGATGTCTTTTACAACGAGCTCCTGGCCATTGGGTCATTGAGAGTCTGACAGCAAGCAGTATTTTGGGTCCTGTTGAAAGCAGGGAAGGGGGTCAGAGACAATAGGTTGCCTGGAGCTGTAGGGACAGTTGTACAACCCCCTTTAATGGCCTTTCTTCTTGTTTATAAGAGGAAGGTGGAGCAGGAGACAGAAGGGAGTTTGCAGAAAGAGCAAATTTAGAGATTTAGGTTACTGGAGCCTGGAGGGAAAGCTTAAATGTCTGATACATAAAGTCTGATTTTTGTTGTGTCTGTCTGAGAGATGTGTATAGATCCGGGACCATGTGATCATAAATGTCAGTTGCCAGGGAAAGACTACATCAGTTTATTTGCATTTCTGATGAGTTTGGTGAGGGAGTGTTCGGTGGCACTTAATACTTGGAAGACAAAGGTTTCTTTGTTGGTGGGGAATTCAGTTCTTTTTGAATTTTTACATATATAATGGCATTTTTTTTTTCCTGGCCAGTGCTATCTAGCAAAATTGATGTGACTTCCAGCTCCTAAAAGCCTTTGTATTTATTAACTCAGATACTCCCTGTGAGACATCTCTGTGCCCGTGAGGTTGAGATGTCTGCCTGCCTCTCTCCATAGCGCCCAGAACTGGCCCGCTGTTTCTCCCTCAGGGTTCCCCAGAACAAGCTCTTTCTCAAATCTTGACAAATGTGAAGCAGAAACCAGGGTTGTAGTGAGGGCTTTGTGTCTGCTGGGCAGGGATGTGACCAATGAGAGAGGGAAGGGGAAGGCCCTGCTCTCTGCTCCAGCCCTGTGGCAATGTGTATTCTCAAACTGGCTGGGACAAGGTTCCATGTTCCTCTGCGGCTGTGTTGCTAAAGCCCACTGATGACCTTTTCCTGCTGATGTGTGGATCTTAGTTTTTGGAGCTTACCTGCAGGCTCAGTGTAAATGAAAGGGAAAAAAAGAAAGGAAAAGAAAGGAAGAAAGAAAGAGAGAGAGAGAGAGAGAGAGAGAGAGAGAAAGAAAGAGAGAGAAAGAAAGAAAGAAAGAAAGAAAGAAAGAAAGAGAAAGAAAAAAGAAAGTGTGGAGTTCAGAACAGGCAGAGATAATTGGCAGCCAGCCTCAGGTGTGCTTCTAACTCATTACATGGTCTTGGTAAGCTACTAACTTTTCTGCATATTAATTTTCACCTGTATAAAATGAGAGAGCATCAGATCATTAATTTTCTTCCCTTTTCTAAGAGGAGAACCCTTTAGATGAAATCTTATGTGAAAGTTAAGCATATGAAACTGATTAAAAAGTGGGGGAGGGGTCTGGAAGCCTGTTCATTCCCCATGTGATTTCTGAAGCCCCCTTTAAAGCCCTAAGGGCTCCCTAGAGCACAGTTTGACAGTCACTGGGAGGCTTCTCTGTATAATACAGCCCATTCCCTCTTGTGCCTGAAGTGAAATGCACAGGTGGGCAAAAGTAGGTTTACAGTTGTGAATATGTGAAATGGAGTTGATTCTTGTCTTATTATTTATTAATTATTGTATTGTTTTCTTCTTATTGTTGTTATTATTTCATATCCTTCCTTATGACTTATCTTTTAGGTCACGATGGCTGGTAATTTCACCTACTTTTGCCCACGCCTGTACTGTGGTTATCTAGTTCCATGCGGTGTGTCACCTCCCTTTCTCTTGCATCTGATCCTCCCTGAAGGCTAGCTAAACCCCTGCAGCCTGAGCCCCCGGAGGACCATCACCTTCTCAGCCCCAAGTCTCCTGAGTCGCACGCCACGCCAGGCACACAGCGGGTGCTTAGTAAATGCTCGCTGAGTGGATGAGGAAAGGAGGAGGGAACATAGTTATCTTAACTGAACTGGGTCTGACGGATGGATCCCCTACAACGGGAATCTTAGGAGGGCAAGGAATTTGATTTATTTGTTGCTCTGTGGCTAGTGCCCAGAACACTTCTGGGCACAGGCAGATTTTGGCTTGCTATAAGAAAATCTTTAAATGATTTAAAGTTGTTAAATAAAAACATAAGTGTGGTGGCTACTAACTCTTCATAAAGATTCTGTCTTTCCTCCTGGGCACGTGTAGGATGGCATTTCTCTGCTCAGTGGAAATTAGGTGTGGGGAGTGCTTTGCCTAGCTAAAAAAGTGTGCGTGGGAGCTCTCGTTAGCAAGTGCCTCACCCTGTTCTTCCTTTCCTCTGCTCTGCGAGGGGCTGCCTGCTCCGTCTGGGGGAAGGTGACGTGGAGCAGAGCCCCCTGCTGACTCACACTGGACCTGCAGCATGGAAAAGAAAGAAACCATTGGTGTTTTAATCCACTGCAGTCTTGGGCTGCTTGTTGCTGCCGCATAACCGAGCCTAGCCTGACTTAAAGCGACACGTAAAAAAAGAGCTTAGAAAAATTCTGGCTTCGGATCAGAACCTATCAAGAGAGCAGTATCATCCAGGAAGGCCAGTGGTTGCCGAGACAGGGTTGCATGAGGACCTGGACCCAGGTGTGGTCACTGCACTGAGGCATGTGACTGTCAGTTTTGCTGGTTGGAGAGCTCATTCAGTAGCAGATCCCGGTCAGTCTTTTCGGGAAGGACCCATGATCACCAAAAGCCTGAGAGATAAGTCATAAAGTACTGGCTTAATAGTTTAGTGGGAAGACAGTAAATCTCATAAATGTGTTCATTGATCAGGGGAAAATGCCCATTAGAAGCCAGATAATAAAAAATAAACTCCCTGGTGCGTTTAGACTTGAAGCGAGGGGAGTAAGTGAAAGAGCTGCCAGCCACTGTCACAGGGCTTTGACAGGCTGACGTGTCCTTCTTAGTATAGACTTTTTAAACGAGATTTTATTTATTGATTTTAGAGAAAGGGGAAAGAGGGAGAGAAAAGGAGAAGGGAGGAGTGGGAGGCATCAACTCACAGTTGTTTCTCATTTGTTCCTTGACCAGGCAAGCCCGGGGTTTTGAACCAGCGACCTCAGTATTCCAAGTTGATGCTTTATCCACTGTGCCACCACAGGTCAGGCTGACATACCCCTTTTTTGTGTGTGTGTGTATTTTTCTGAAGCTGGAAACGGGGAGAGACAGTCAGACAGACTCCCGCATGCGCCCGACCGGGATCCACCCGGCACGCCCACCAGGGGGCGATGCTCTGCCCACCAGGGGGCGATGCTCTGCCCACCAGGGGGCGATGCTCTGCCCCTCTGGGGCGTCGCTCTGCCGCGACCAGAGCCACTCTAGCGCCTGGGGCAGAGGCCAAGGAGCCATCCCCAGCGCCCGGGCCATCTTTGCTCCAATGGAGCCTTGGCTGCGGGAGGGGAAGAGAGACAGAGAGGAAGAAGGGGTGGGGGATGGAGAAGCAAATGGGCGCTTCTCCTGTGTGCCCTGGCCGGGAATTGAACCTGGGTCCCCCGCACGCCAGGCGGACGCTCTACCGCTGAGCCAACCGGCCAGGGCCTAACATACCCTTTTTTTTATCCAACTTAGAGAGCTACCTGCTGAGTGGACTGCGCACTGATGCACATATCTCATTTAACACCATCCTTAGGGTGTGATTTGTTTGACACAATTACTGCATTTTTCCTGGTGCCCTGAGCGCCATTCCGGGCTCTCGGTCCCAGTGAGTTCCCGTGACAGCCTTTTCTGCCGCTTTGCCTGTGACAACAGCAGATTGCACAAGCTCTCAGCTGATGGGCCCTCCGCCATCGTCCCTACCTCGAGGGTCTTTCTCAGTGTGTGTGCCCCTAGAGCCCTTTCCTCCCACCACCCCCTTCTCGTCCCCGGGAACGCTTTGACCTCTAGTGGCTCACACACAGTGATTATTGTACTGCCACCTCTGAGGTGACGCTGGGGTTTTGAGAAAGAAAATTTAATGCAGGATGCTAAACATGCAAGTTTTATGGTTACTTGAGGAGACTTAAGTAAACACAGCTGAAAAAATAAATCAAAAAAGGTCAACAGGCCAATGGAGACTTGTGGGTACAAAGAACATGGGGGAAGCCTGGCTGACCAACAGTTGTGAGAAGGCCAACCAAGAGAAACAAGGGAAGGGCCTGTCTGCGGAGCTTGGATGAAGAGAACGGGAAGGCACTTGTCAGCGGGTACGCGTGGGGAGCAGGTACTGAGTGGTGTGAGTAATGGGAGGTGGGCTTCTCCTGTGTTCCCCTCACCATGGGGGTGCTTTTGCACTGTTCTGACAGACTCCGTGTTGGTCTGTCTCTCACTCTAAACCAGGGGTCCCCAAACTTTTTACACAGGGGGCCAGTTCACTGTCCCTCAGACCGTTGGAGGGCCGGACTATAAAAAAAACTATGAACAAATTCCTATGCACACTGCACATATCTTATTTTAAAGTAAAAAAACAAAACGGGAACAAATACAATATTTAAAATAAAGAACAAGTAAATTTAAATCAACAAACTGACCAATATTTCAATGGGAACTATGCTCCTCTCACTGACCACCAATGAAAGAGGTGCCCCTTCCAGAAGTGCGGCGGGGGCCGGATAAATGGCCTCAGGGGGCCGCATGTGGCCCGCGGGCCGTAGTTTGGGGACCCCTGCTCTAAACTGTGAGCCCCTGGAGAAATGGGGATGTGTTATTCGTTGTTGGTCCTGGTGATTGGCACAGTGTTAGGTACAGGTCGGGCAGTTCAGTAAAAGCTGTCAGGCGAGGGAGGGGACGGACGACGCTCCAGACGATTCGGAAGGCCCCCTGCAGGGGCGAGCTGCACAGGAAGGAACAGATCTGTGGAGCCTGTCCCCCACAACCTCCGTCTGAGTCAACAGCACAATACGGTCCCGAGAAGAACCTCAGCGGAAAGATGGCGCCTAGAATGAGTGTGGGACTTCAGTCCTCTGACCGTCAGTACAAGGAACTCCACTTGAGAAGCATGGGAGACAACTGGAAATTTACTTAAAGAAGAACTGGCACAGGTCAGGGCTGCTGTGAGCTCTGGGAATGTGGGGAGAGAGAGACGGCAGTGTGACCTTCCATTCTTCCAGGGTTCCAAGATGTATTTCAGGATGATAGACTAGGAGAGTCCTATTATCACCAGTTCCCTTTGTCCTTGGCACCAGTCAATAAAGGGTCCTAACTGAGAACCGGGGCAAACCGGATCTTATGTTATCATCGGAAGCTTTTCCCTTCTGAGAAGGACCGCAGGCCTTCCAGTTCTGTTGGCTTAAATATGAGAAAGTGAAGAAGAGGAGTATTCCCTCTCCTCCTCCGTGTGTACTGGAGACCAAGGCTCCAAGCCCCCTGTGGTTGGCGGAGTAATGGTCCCCGAGGCTGTCCACGTCCTGATCCCCAGAACCTGCAGCTATGTTATTCACATGGCAAAGGAGGCTTTGCGGATATGATTAAAGATGTTGAGATGGGGAGATAATGCCGGATTACCTGCTGGGCCCAATGGAATCACAGGAGTCTATCAAGTGGGAAGAGGAGGCAGAGGAGTCAGAGAGGGAGATGTGACTGCTGCAGCAGAGGACAGAATGATGTGATTGCTGGTTTTGAAGATGGAAGAAGAGGCCACGGACCAGAGAAAGCCGCTGCTCAGAACAGGGAAATGACAGGAAGTGGGTTTTCCCCTAGAGCCGCCTCAAGGATGCGGCCCTGCAGATACACCGACGCTAATCCAGCCAGACCCGTTTGGCCTTCTGACCTCTAGAGCTTGACCGTGACAAATCCGTGGTGTTTGGGGCCACCGCATTTGTGGTGATTGGTTACAGCAGCAGCAGGAAACAATCACAGCACAACCTCTGCAATGATCCATATTGGCCACTGTAGTGCAGGGAGGCAAGTGAGCTCGGCAGAACCAGAAGCGTCAGTGTGTCTGACTCCTGGGGAGCGTGCGTGCCCTGGAAAATCTGATCAGATCTTCACTTCGGTCAGTTTTTCTTGATTCTTAAAACTGGATCCTCTCTAAACTGGATCCATGGAGCCTAAAGGTTCCGCAGGCTCCAGTTTGGGAACCACAACAATGAAAGTTCAACACTGTCCCGAAAGCACTCTGGGCATTGAGACCACATTGTCATACCCAGTGATACCATAGCCACAGACAGGATCTAAAATTTGCATTTAGATTTTTCACTGAAATGAAAACGAAACAAAATAGAAAA
Source organism: Saccopteryx leptura (assembly GCF_036850995.1). Classification (NCBI taxonomy): domain Eukaryota; kingdom Metazoa; phylum Chordata; class Mammalia; order Chiroptera; family Emballonuridae; genus Saccopteryx; species Saccopteryx leptura. The sequence goes on along the minus strand of NC_089515.1, from coordinate 42,670,254 downwards.
AAATGGCTTACCTCTGAGAATATATGGAAGGAGGGTCAGAAAAACTTTCCTGAATGAAGAATAAACCAGAAGATTCTTATGCAGTTAGGCATCATTTTTGCTTCCCTGGTCAAAACAAAAAATGGTATCTGTCTGTACCTCTCCATTCTGGCTGCTATCATCTGGTCCAAGGCCTATGCTCTACCCGGGAGGTCAAAGGTCAGGAGGCAGGCAGGCCTAAGTGGGATTCTAGGTGGAGAGAGGGCAAGTTAATGGAGCTCTTACCTCTCATTACTATTACTTCACTGCCAAATGGAACTTGAGCAATGCCTCAGCATTAGGAAGCTATTTCTGGAGGCATATTGATAAAGTAATCATTTTGGAACTAAGTATTATACCAGAAAAAATATACTAATAAATAATATATCTGTGCCTATTTTATAAAGTTGGCCTCAGTGGCCAACCACACGTGCCAGTTAGGCTTCTGTCTTAGGGCCTTTGCACACACTTTCTTCTGCCTGGGATGCTGGCTCTTCCTCAAGGTTTTTGCTCCCTTACCTATCTGGGGAGTTCATTCAGATGTAATCTTTTCCCTGATGACTTTTTTCTCTTTAATTAAGTGAGAGGTGGAGATATAGACTCCTGCATGCGCCCTGACCAGGATCCATCTGGCAAGTCCCCTATAGGGTGATGCTCTGCCCATCTGGGGCCATTGCTCCATTGCTCAGCAACCAAGCTATTTTAGAGCCTGAGGTGAGGCTGTGGAACCAGCCTCAGTGCCTGGGGCCAAGTTGCTTGAACCATTTGAGTCATGGCTATTGGAGGAGAAGAGAGAGAGGGGGAGGGGGGGAGAATCAGATGGTCACTTCTTCTGTGTGCCCTGACTGGGAATCAAACCTGGGACTTCCACACGCCAGGTCAACTCTCTACCGCTGAGCCAACTGAGGACTTTTTTGATCATCTTATTTAAAATCACATCCCCCCTCCACCCCTGCCCCTTTCTAACATTCTCCTCTATTTTCTCTTTAGTACTTCCCACCATCTCATTTATTGTACATTGTACTTGCTTATTTTTGCTTATTATCTGTCTCCCCACCTAGAATATAATTTCATGAGGGTATTTTTTTGTTCTGATTTATATTAGCTACCATAGTACACATGCCAGTTACAAAATGAATATCTTTTAATGAGTAAATGGATGTTTCCTTTGACCGTTAGTAACCTCTGAAGGAAGAATCGGCATGTTCCCTTTCTAGATGAGGAAACCACAGCTCAGAAGTAAAAATTTACTTCCCAAGTTTCCATGGCTGGCATTTGCCTGCCAATCTTCTCCTCTTTATTTTTTTTATTAGAAAATCACATATTCCGAACTTTTAAGTAACACAGATCTGAAAGAAAGAAAAAAAGCACCCGGAACAATTATTGTTAACGTTTCAGTTTAGAGCAGGTGTGTGCGGATCTGTGTATAGACCAGTGGTCGGCAAACTCATTAGTCAACAGAGCCAAATATCAACAATACAATGACTGAAATTTCTTTTGAGAGCCAATTTTTTTTAACTTAAACTACATAGGTAGGTACATTCTTTATTGAGGTAGCACCTGCACATGGTATTTTGTGGAAGAGCCATACTCAATGGGCCAAAGAGCCACATGTGGCTCGCGAGCAGCAGTTTGCTGACCAGGGATATAGACAATTTGATATATTACAGTATATCCCTTAGAAGCCTTTTTTTTTTCACTTAGAAATAGGCCATTAACAACCAACCATGTCAATAAATCTATTCCTGCAACATGACTTATTAATGCAGTGTGGTATTTCATCATTTCCATTTACTACAATTTTTTATAACCCATTGGATGCAAAGGTTATTGCTGATTTTTTTCTTATAAACAACACTGAAGAGAAGATATTAGCAGCACTTTTTAAAAAAAACACATATCTGATTATTTACTTTAGATAAATACTTAGAAGTGTGGATCTGTTTTACTTTAAAATTGTGTATTATTTTCAGTTCCATTGCTGATCACTTCCTAAAGCAGTTGCACAAAGTTATACCTTTCCAATAATACACACACACACACACACACACACACACACACACACACACACACACTGTGCACACAAGTGCATGTTGTGGCAGGCTCACTGGGCCCCTAGAAGTTTCAGGTTGATGTTTCTCCCTTGCTCTTTTGACCCGGGCTTGGCTTTCACCAGATTTGGGTTCTGGTCACGCATTTCACTCTCAGCGTAATTTCTCTTCATGTCCCTCATTTCCTTGAATAGATTGAAGGGTGGTGGTGCCTCCCTCTCCAGGCTGTTGTGCTGTCCAAGATTTGTGTAAATCCCAGTGCATAGTGGGTGGTCAGGCTACAGTGGTTTCTCCCCCTTGTCTCTCCCTACCCCCAATCACTTTGTCACTCACTGGGGGATGCTTTTCCCTTCCTGGCATGAGATTGGCCTGGCGCTTCTTCCACAGCACCAGAGGCCAGGGTTGTAGCCGACCTGGGCCCCTAACCCACACTGGACCGCAAGGTGCCTCCCTTCCCCGCCCAGTTCCTCAGACGCCTCAGCTGTGAACTGGGAGCGCCCTCCCCGCACCACAGAGCAGTTTGGTCCGCGATGCCTGCCAGCAGCTGCACTCTGCGGTGGGGTCCCAGCACGTTGTCACAAAGCCTAGAAATCCACTTCTCACCCAAGCCTCCCTCCCCCCTTATTCCTGTGGGTTTCACTGGCACGCTGTAGAAAATATACACAGAGTTTATGATGATTAATCATCAAATGCACACATGCCATGGGGCACAGTGCCTACACCTGGCTATTCAGAAACCCCCAAATTTCAGCTTTAATAAAAAATAACTCGGCCTGACCTGTGGTGGCGCAGTGGATAAAGCATTGACCTAGAAATGCTGAGGTCGCCGGTTCGAAACCCTGGGCTTGCCTGGTCAAGGCACATATGGGAGTTGATGCTTCCAGCTCCTCCCCCTCTTCTCTCTCTCTGTCTCTCCTCTCTCTCTCTGTCTCTCCCTCTCCTCTCTAAAATGAATAAATAAAAAAAAAATAACTCAGGTTTAGCATATCATTTGTGTTTCTTTTATTCACTTCAGGAGTCATTGGGTCTTGGTTTTCCAACTTCGTTTTGACCTGGGATTAATCATTTTTCAACATGCAAAGTAGAATAAAAAGTTGAGGAAGCCACACAGGGAAGAGTCATGGGTTTTCTGGAAGTCCTGGCTCTGATTCTTGTTGTCCCCAGTTGCTCTCTTAAATTCTCCAAGCCTGTACCCTCGTCCGTCAGAGTGCAGGCGCGACCGTGCTCATAGGCTGCGGCAAGAATTCAAAAAGACCATCCACAAAAGCACTTAGTGTCACTAAAACCATCCATGCAGCACGGTGTGCATGAGTTGAAGCTGCATTCGTTCATCCTCCACTTTGATTTCTGTGCCCACGTATTTACTGGAAGCATAGGCATGTGTCGGTGATAGGCTGTCCCTGGCTCTAACCAGAACTTCCTAGTGCAGAATGCCTTCATCAGATGGGAGTGGTGCTGGGGCAGGGCCCGGGGTGCTGCTCAGGCTGACATGGGTTCCTAGTGACTTATTCTGGGCAGACACAGACACTGCTCAGGGTTCTATGGCCTTTTCTATACACGAAAGTTCAAACCATGGTCTCTGCAGACATTCCTGGGAGGGCACAGGCCAGTGTGTATAGCAGCCCATCGGGACACAGCCCTCAGGACAAGGAGAGAACCATTGCTGACGGCAGCTGGAATTAAGACAAAGACACTGTTCCATTAGAAAACGGACGGGACCTGTGCGGACTGGGTCAACTTCATTCATTCATTCATTCATTCATTCATTCATTCATTTATTTTAGAGGCAGGGAGAGAGAGACAGGAACACTGAACTGCTCCTGTATATACCCTGACTGGAGAATTGAACTGGCAACCTCTGCGCTCTGGGATGACACTCCAACTAACTGAGCTATCCGGCCAGGGTTTAATTTTTATTGATTTTCAGAGAGACAGAGAGAGGAAGAGGGAGGTGGGGAAGGGGTAGGGAAGTATTTGCTGTTCCACTCAGTCGTGTATTTTTTGGTTGCCTCCCGTGTGTGCCCTGACCGGGGATCAAACCTGCAGCCTTGTTGTCTTGGGACGACACTCTCAACCAACTGAGTTAACTTGGCCAGGGCTGAGTCAACTTTAAAATCAGTAAGTCAGCTGTCAGAATGCCTCTTCCAAGCAGGGTGTAACTGAGTAAGTTAAACACTTGTGTAATTTGATGTTTCCTTGTGATCTCAGAACTTGTGTCCATGTTTGTTAATGAGGAGCTTTACTTTCTCTTATGAAATTCTGTTAAACTTTTGGCTTGATAGTTTTAATTTGTCTATCCAAGATTCATTAATGGATCTTTGTTTTTCTATTTCAAAGTAAGGTTTATTATTGTTTGGTGATTACAAAGTAACACATATTCATTGTAGAAATTTTAGAAAAAATGGGAAATTATAAAGAAAAAATTAAAATTGGGCCCTGGCTGGGTCGATCAGTTGGTTAGAATGTGTCTCAATACACTGAGGTTGTGGGTTCGATCCCTGGTCAGGGCACATGTAAGAATCAACCAATGAATGCATAAATAAGTGGACAACAAATTGATATCTCTTTCTTGCCCTTCTTCTCTCTCTCCCCCTTCCTCTCTTTCTCTAAAAATCAATCCATAAATAAAAATTAAAGAAAAAATGACCTATAAAAATAAGAATGGTAAAAAGAAAAAAAATAAGAATGGTGGTTGAATGGGAAGAGGCATGAGGGAAATTTCTGGGGCAATGGGAACACCCTAGATTTTTATATGACTTTGGTTACTATACATTGGTCAAAACTCCAGCAAATGCACATTTAAGATTTGTGCACTTCATTGTACATAAATCTTATATTAAAAGAAAAACTATAAGCTGTTATTGAAGTTAGGATTATGATATGCATGATGAAATGTTTAGGGGGAAGTGTACACATATCTGCAATTTACTTGAAGTGCATTAAAACAATAAGGAGGGCCCTGGCTGGTGGCTCGGTGGATAGAGCATCAGCCCGGCGTATGGACATCCCGAGTTCGATTCCCGGTTGGGGCACACAGGAGAAGCGACCATCTGTTTCTCTCCCCACCCCCTCCCCCTTCTCACTCTCTTCTCTGGTTCGAATGTGGCTCTGGGTGCTGAGAATAGTTCTATTGGAGCTTATTAGCCTCAGAAACTAAAAATAGCTCACTATTGAAGTATTGGCCCCAGATGGGGTTGCTGGGTTGACCCCAGTCAGGGTGCATGCAGGAGTCTGCCTCACTATCTCCCCTCCTTTTACCTAAAAACAAACAAACTTACAAACAGACAAACAAACAGCAAAAAAACCCCAATAGGACGGCTTCATGAAGGCTTGATAAGAGATAGATGTGGAACAAAGAAGAGTAAAGTGTCAATCAATGGTAGAATCCAGATTGTGGGTACATGAGTGCTTACCATGAAATTCTTTCAATTTTACTGTATGTTTGCAAATTTGCATAATACGATATCGAGGGCCAAGTTACTAATTTGGAAAAAATAAACAAACCTATATTTACAATCCAAATGTAACCAGCGTTAACATTTTACCACATGTTATTTTCTTTCATTTTCCTTTCCAAGAATATATAATTAAGATCTTACTATATAAACAGATTTATTTTCATATTTTTTTCACTCAACATTGTAGCATGGTTTTCTTTGGTCATAAAAGTCTTCATTTTGTAATTTTTAAATGAAGGTACAATTTGCACACTGTAAAATTCACACATTTTAGCATACAGTTCCGTGAGTTTTGACAGATGCATAACAGTCATGTAACCACCTCGGTGAAACAAATCCATCACCCCGGGAAGCTTCTCTAGGCTCCTTTGTAGCCAATCCTTGCCTGACATCCAGCCCCCGGCAGGCAGCCGGGCAATTTGTTCTCCAGAATGTCACTAACATGGAATCGTATAGAATGTAGCCTTTGACTCTGGCTTCTTCCACTCAAGCACAATCATTCTGAGATTCATCCATGTTGGTGCCTCCTATAGCCATTCCTTTTTATTGATGACTAGTATTCCTGTGTAAGGATATACATTAGTATAATTTTAATGTTTGTGAGATGTCATGTACATGACAACATGCTTCATCTATACATTTCCTTCTTTGTGGGCTGTTTAAGATGCTTTTTTTTTTCCTGTTGTAAATACCATCCTAGTGAACCTCTTTACGCATAAATCATTGTAATTGACCATGTCTTTAAGGTAAATTCCTGGGAAGGGAATTAGAAGGTCATGTGTTATAGATATTTTTAAAGCTCTTAATACATTTTCAATCATTAAAGAGTTTTTTCTTGCATTTCTTTATAAGGGTCACAACAAGCTCGACTTAAAATTCCACTGGTGTTTATAATCTTCTCCCTCCCCTCTCTTTTTCAATACTGTCGCTGTAGAATTGACTCGAAGTTTCGGCATAGTTGGCAAGCCTCTGAAATTCTGAATCATGGAGGCCAGTCAGGAAACCTCCCTCTTCCTGGTGAAGATGTTGGAGGAACTGGACAGCAAGCAAAATACCGTGTCCTACCAGGACTTGTGCAAATCCCTGTGTGCCCGCTTCGACCTGCCACAACTCGCCAAGCTGAGGAGCGTGCTTTTCTACACAGCTTGTCTCGACCCCAACTTTCCAGCCACATTATTCAAAGACAAGATGAAATGCACCGTGAATAACCAGCAATCAAAGAAAATCATGGTGGCTGCGGATATTGTGACAATATTCAACCTGATCCAGATGAATGGGGGTGTGGCCAAGGAGAAGCTGCCCACTGGCCGGCAGAAGGGGCGCAAGAAGGAGGCGTCCTTCGAATCGTGCAGGTCAGACACAGAGGTCTGCAATGCGGCCGAGTGTGAGCCCCTGAACTGTGAGCTGGGCGAGAGGCCGTTCAGCCAGGTCTACCCTGCCAGGCAGTCGTCCAAATGCCGGAAGATGGACTGTAAGGACTGCCCACAGTTTGTACCCATCTCCGAGCCCAACTTCTTGTTGGGGGTCAGCAAAGAGGCGAAAGCCCGCGCCGCCTCCCTGGACAGGCTGCAGGCCCTGGCCCCGTACTCAGTCGCCAGCCCTCAGCCGTGCGAGATGCAGAGGACCTACTTCCCTATGAACATCGAGAATGAGTCCATCTCCGATCAGGACTCGCTGCCCATCAACCAGGGCATCAAGGAGAGGTTCATCTCCAATGACGAGCCCTTTGTGGTCCAGTCCTGCATCCAGAAAAGGAACATCTTCAAAGAAGATTTTCACAACCTGATGGCCGTGTCCCCTGCTTTGGTTGGCCCCACTAACAAGGCCGAAGCAGAGCATGGGGAACCCGAGAGCCGGAAGGAGCCCCACAAGACACCCTTTTTTAATCATAGCTTTGAAATGCCCTACAACAGCCAGTACCTGAATCCTGTGTATTCCCCTGTTCCTGACAAAAGGCGGGCAAAGCATGAAAGCTTAGATGACCTTCAAGCCTCCACATATTTTGGACCCACTCCCATGATGGGGACCCCAGAAGCCAGGCGTTGTCCAGGGAGGCCTAGCAAGCAGACGCCCTGGCCAGCCAAAAGCTGGAGCCTAAACACAGAAGAAGTCCCGGACTTTGAACGGTCCTTTTTCAATAGAAACCCTTCTGAGGAGAAGCTGCGCTATCCAGATCCCAGCAGCCAGAGCCCCGGCTTTCCGGCCCCAGACCAGCATCCGGCTTACCTCACAGCCAAGGAGCAACAGGCAATGCTCCCCATTGGCTACCTGGCAAAACCCAACGGGCTCAAATCTAAAGAGATCTCATCTCCCATTGACCTGGAGAAGCACGAACCAGTCAAAAAGTTCAAAGACAAAAGCATCAGCTGCACTAGTGGGCAGCTCAGCTCGGACACCAGTAGTGTGGGCACCCAGACTGAGCAGCATGTATTGGAGCCCAAGAAATGCAAAGATTTGTGTGCCTCAGTGCAGGCCAAGTACGGGGAAAGGCATGCCATGAAGCAGTCAGACGACGACTCAGAGGTCATCAGCGATGACATCAGCGACATTTTCCGATTTCTTGATGACATGAGTATCAGCGGCTCGACAGGGGTGATCCAGTCATCCTGCTACAACAGCACGGGGTCCTTATCTCAGCTTCACAAGTCGGACTGTGACAGTTCGCCAGAGCACAATATAACCAAGATCACCAATGGGATCCCTGGCAGCAAAGTAGAAAAGGGCAACCCGCCTGGAAACAGCCATCACTCAGAAGAGGAGCTGAAGACCAGTGTATGCAAACTGGTGCTCAGGATTGGTGAAATCGAACGGAAGCTTGAATCGCTGTCGGGTGTCCGCGAGGAAATCTCCCAGGTCTTGGGAAAACTAAATAAATTGGATCAGAAAATGCAGCAGCCCGAGAAGGTGAGTGTGCAGATAGATCTGAATTCCTTGACCAGTGAGGCTCCATCCGACGAGAGTGCCTCCCCCAGGATGTTCCGTGTGCACAGTGGCTCCCATGGGCCCAAACTGGAGAAAAGCGCCGACTGGTGCTGCTCTGATGCCAGCGGAAGCAACAGTGAAAGCCTCCGAGTCAAGGCATTAAAGAAAAGCCTCTTCACCAGGCCGTCCTCAAGGTCGCTGACGGAGGAGAACAGCGCCACGGAATCCAAAATCGCCAGCATCTCCAACTCGCCCAGAGACTGGCGCACCATCACTTACGCCAACCGTGTGGGCCTCAGCGAGGAGATCAAAGACAGAGGCCCCGGAGAGAGCAAGGACTGGCATCGAAAATCTAAAGAGGTAATTTAAATTTAAGCTCATGTAACCTAGCACAGCTTGGTGCATTTCCCACCCTCGGACGTGTCAGTAAGTGAGAAACAGGTCTTCCCTTCACGTTCTAGCCATCCTTCTGGTGGTCAGGCTTCGGACGTCAGGACAGAGAGCACAGCACAGGCAAGCCATGTGGGGGTCAGCCGGGACGGGCGCGTGGAGCATGCTGCCGACAGCGGGTGGGAGTCCAGATCGTCAGAGAGCAGGGACAGTGGCAGAGCAGGCACGCGTCACCAAGGACATCTTCCTGTCCTTCAGACAGCGGGATGCGGGCAAAGAACACGAGGGAGATGATGTAGTCCTTCCACGGACTCCGTGTGTGCGTGGCATTCCTTTGTAAAAGTTTCAGTGTTTGCCTTCTAAGGCCGATAGACGATTGGTAAGAGAACAGGGTCAGCGGCACTTGCGACGATGTCTTCCTTTGCTTTGTGGATTCCTCCTGCAGGCTGTATGTTCCGCTCTTTTCACAGGAGCTGGAGCGTCTTGCACCTGTACAGCCACCGGGGCCTGTCACTTCCAGAGAGAGAACGCATGCGCGCGTGCGCACATACGCACGCGCATGCTCAGTTCCCGCCTCACCCCCGCAGGGAGGAGTTGGGTCGGGGCACTCGTGGCTGCTCCTCTTCCTTCCAGCTGGGTCACAGTTCCAGCTGGTCGTGTATCTATCTCATTCTCTTCCTGGGTTAAAGGTCAGGGGAGGCCCCTGAGGTCTGAGGGGACCCAGTGTCGGAGAGAAGGCGGGCAGGCCGTGTGGGCAGACACAGAGCCAGCGGAGGAGGCTGGTTCTGCCAGTGGTGCCAAGAAACTTGGGAAACTGGGCTGTAAGGAAGTTTTCAGGGTAAAAGAGTAAATTTATGAAAGAGATTTTGTTTTGATTCCAAAGGAACCTCTGTTGTCTGTGCTGGTTACTGTACTGTCCCTCTCTAGCCACTTACAAGGTGCGGTGTTGAGAGAAAGCCGAGCGTGATGCGGGCCGCTGCTCTGATGAGAGGCCCAGCTCCTCTGCTCACTATCCTTGTCTCTGTGCTGCTGGCGTCTGACCAGGCTCCTGGTGCCCTGGGGCTTAGTTCACATTGAAAAGGGGCCACTTAGAAGACACGAATGGTTAGGCACTTTTATAGAAATACCAGGTTAAATGGAACTAGCCATGCTTCTAATCTATAAGACGTCAAAGCCTTGCAAAACCAACAGAAATAGCCAGAAGTTTAAGAAAGGTCCACTTGAAGTGTCCAGCCCAAAGCTGCTCATTTTAGGCCTGAGTGATCCTCACTGTGTCACCTCCCAGTAGACAGCACGTGCCACCTCTGGGCTACGCTCCCTACGGTGGTGCCAGCCCCACCTGCCATCTGAGCTTCTGTCCCACATCTCAAACTGCTCAAGGCTAGTTCCCCCAATGTCCAACCATGTGGCAACAGGTCCCAACCAGGCCTTTCTGTTCCTTCAAAGCCGGTGTTCCCTCTTCCTGTCCCCATTCTGGGGTAACCTTTGCATCCGTTCCTCAAGCTAAGGAGGCTTCTGCTCTGTGACCACCCTCGCTGGCTTGCTCACACCCACTTTTGCCTTCGACCCCGTGGGTTTGTCCCCTCGCTGTTTCCTGAATCTCTGCTTACCTTTCCCATTAATATTCATCTCTACGCTCGCCAGGCAGTCCCGGCCCTCACTGCACCCCATCAGAGTCTGGGGCACACTTATAACTGATCTCTTTGCTTATCTCCCCCTTCCATCCCATCTCGGAGACCACCGCTGTGTGCACGTTCCTAAAACTCCACTCTTGGCTCTTTGTTCCAGTGACAGGTGTCAAACTCGTCGAGCCAGTGAGCTCCCCGTCCTCCCTAACAGGGCAGCTCTCTCTCCCCTAGACTGGGCCCTGCTCTGCCTTTGTGGGTCTGCCTGCTTTCCTCGGCAACGCCAGGCTCCGCCACCGTCACTCACTCGGTCAGGACTCGGGGAGCCTCTACCACGGCCAGGCCCTAATCCGCCATCAGACCTTTTCACCTGCTTCACTCGTCAAGAACGTCTTCTCCATGTGGACCTGGGTCCTGTGTTCCCCTTAAGGTCTCTTAATTCTTCAGCCTCTGAAATCTTTCCAAGGGATTAGTGCTGGTCTCTGGCCTCCAGCTCTAGGTCCTCTTTGTTCAGATATAGATTTCAATTTTTATTTAAAAATCTATCATGTGTATACACTGACTGCCAAGTTAGAATGCAGGCTCCGCAGTGCAGGAGCAGTGAGGCAGGCACGCACAGCGGGTAAGCCTCCTGCTTAGAGTTCAGGACAGGTTCAAATCCTGGCTGTCCCCCTTACTGGCTGTGTGATACTGGGTCAGTCTCTTAACCTCTCTGAGTTTCGCATCCATTGTGGGGATACTGGTTACAACCTCAGCATGGCGTTGAGAGGATAAACTGAGATCATGCATGTTCAGCACTGAGAAAAGTGGTGGACACCCAACCAGCTCTTGATGGACTGTGACTATGACAGTGGTGGCCATCTCATCCTTTCTGTTGGCATCTGCATCGCCCCCAGTTCTGTGCGGACCCAGCATGACGGTTGGGTCGTGGTAATGAGCAGAATTGATAAAATCAGTGAAGCCTCTTAGAAGATACTTGGCTTTCATGAGTTAGAAAATAAGAGGCAGCCTCATTTTCTTGTTTGGGTTTGGCAGAATTTTCGCTGCTGTCTCTGCATCCATGTTGGCATTCTTGGTGGTTTGGAAGCATAAATGTTGTCTGTTTTGGGGCAAGAGCCATGGGTCCGGTTTGCTGTAGGGTGGGCCAGTGCTTGTCCCAGCGCAGGTGTCAGATGCACATGCTCACACACTTCTACTTGATGGAGTATTTTGCTGGAGTGGGGGATTAAAAGACAGTCACGACAATGCCCTGCCCTCAAAGGGCCCCCAGGCCCACAGAGGAGACAGATAGGCAAACAAGTGCTTACAGTTCAGCAGGTCAATGTTGGCTGCAGCGGTCTGTCCACATCCCATGGAGTTGCGTAGGTGGGCAGTGACCCAGTCTCAGTGGGTCAAGGAGTGCTTCCTGGAGGAAGCAACATCATGTAGTGGTCTGAGGGCCTAAGGTAGACTAGAAAGTATCAGGAGACTCCAGTCATCCCAGGCTTCTGAGAACAGAGTGCCCTGCTATGCAACTCAAGGACTGTGAACGTAAGTCACGGCCCGTTGTGTTGGGCACCTTCCTGCCTCCACGCTGCCGTCCAGGCTGCTCCCTGATCTTGAAGGTCACACAGGTGTTTCTGAAAATCACGAGAGGCTCCCAGCATGCACTTTCTGGCTTGGCTTCTTTCAGAAAAGCAGCGTGGTTTTGGCAAGTTCCTGGAGGGAACGACCCTTGTCTGTTACTTCTCAATACCAGGTACAAATTGGGAAAGGGGTGGGGGGCAGTAATGGTTAAGCAAAGATTCTCTGCAGCCAGATGGTGAGGTTTCGATCGCAGCTCCACCCCTTGGCAGCTGTGTGCCCTGGAACAAGTCACGGAGTTTCTCTGGGCTCCATTTCCTTACCCGTCCGGGGTGGTGGGGGGCGGAGGGGGTTGATAAGAGCAGGGATGGTGTGAGGAACTGATAGAGCCTCTCTTCCTGGCACAGGAATGTTTACTCCTAGTAGGACTGTCTACTCCTGCGTTTGTTTGTGGTTAACTGCACTGTGCTCCCTGGCTGTCCGCGGGGCCCAGCTGCACGTGAACTCTGACAGCCCCTGTGCCCCTCTGCAGGTGGACAGGCAGTACGACACCCCCCCACAGCACCACCTGCCCAAGCAGCCCAAAGACGGCTTCCTGGTGGAGCAGGTGTTCAGCCCGCACCCCTACCCCACCTCCCTCAAGGCCCACCTGAAGAACAACCCTCTGTACACGGACATGCGGCTGACCGAGCTGGCCGAGGTCAAGCGGGGCCAGCCTTCCTGGACCATCGAGGAATACAAGCGGAACGCGGGCGACAAGGGCAAGCTGACAGCCCTGGACCTGCAGGTGAGCGTCCGGTGGTCCCGGGGGTGGGGGAGGGTGGGGGCTGCCATGTCCTACAGATGCAGGAAGGGACCACAGTGGCCCAGACCAGCCTGCGCCCTCACCACTGTGCTCCTCGGCCTCACCGTGGAATTCTGAACTTTCTCAGAGCAGAAAGTTGCACCAGGGGATTGCTGTTCCATTATATGTTTGTAAACACGTAGCAGCGGGGATGCCTCCCTGATTTGTTCATTTAACCACCTGATTTGCTAACAATCTGTTTAAGACTCCATACCAAGCACAGGTTCTCATGTTTGCTCACAAGACCTGAGCCAAACTGTTCCATGAAATACAAGCTGATTTCTCCTTCTGTATGTAGCACGTGGGATAAGCATATTGTGGGAGCCAAGCTATGGACTATGTTTCCATACGGAGCAGCCCCAGGTAAGAGCCTCACTGAGCTCTGCGGGTGCTGATGTGCCTGGAGGGCATGTGTCTGTTCTCCGCAGGCAGGGCCGTGGTGTGGTCACACTTTCATTTTCGTGGCAGCTCCACCTGCTTCTCTTCCCACCATGTCTGTCTGTCTCCGCATCGCCGCTGGAGCACAGGAAGCACCGGTCCCCACCAGCGGGCCTAGCTTTGTGGGCAATGAGGCCACAGTCCTAGTGAGGCCAGAATGATGTCACTCACAGAGAAACTGGAGAGACATGGGGGGGGGGGCGGTGGCAGGCCACGGAAACGCCCTCGCTGTGAGGCAAAGGGCCTTGCGGGAGGTGCCGTGTGGTGCATGTGGGTGCCTTGGCCACGCCACCTGGGCATTCCCTCACCTGCCTGAGCTTCAGTTCCCTCACCTGCCAAATGGGTGTAATAATACACAACTCGCAGAGTCATTGTGACAACTGAGAGGAAGGTATTTAAGCTGCCTGGCAGCAGGGAGGCGCTGGAAAGGCACTTAGGGACCAATTCAAGGATGCAGAGATCGGTCAGGACAGCAGGGTGCCCCAACAGCAGTCTCTGTACTGGGCATGGTGGCCTGCCAGGCAGGACTTACAAATGAGGACATCGAGGCCCCGAGAAGCTCAACAACTGCTCCAGGTCAGACAAGTCTAAAGCCATCCTGGACCACCCAAAACATGCCTTCTGCTGCCTCTCCCCCAGCTCAGCTCTCTGTGGGTGACAGTGTAGTGGAGCTTCAAGTCCCCAAAATGACTGCAGTGACAGCATTATGGGCCCTGCAGCTCTGGTCAGACCCCGAGAGAGAGGATTGGGTTGGCAGCCACTCCTCGCCCCTCTTGCCTCCTGCATGCAATGTCCCCTGAGTACTGCATGTCACTTGTCCCTTCAGGCCCCTTCCTCTCCTGTCACTGTTCTTCTGCCGGGCCTGGCTCCTCCTGCAGGTGGGTCCCCGTTTAGCTCTGCCATGGTGCCACACTGCTCTCCGTGGGTATCAGGTGAGTCAGAGAGGACCTGAGGGTGTGCATGGCTCAACCAGTGGAATAATCACACACTTCACCAGTATCAGGATGACGTGGAAGAGAGTCAGGTTAAATGGATGAGTCATAGACAGAGAAACAGCTCTTTAAAGTTCTGGGAGATCTGGCCCCTGTGGAGATACTCAGTTTTAACGTGCCAGTTGTTGCAAACACAGGGACAGAATTATAAAAAGTAAAGGTAGATCTTCAGATCAGAGAACTTTAGGTGACATTACTTAATAATGTGAAGCACAGGCCTTGGCTGGGTGGCTGAGTGGATAAAGAGTCGACCTGGTGCCCCAGAGGTCACGGGTTCGACCCCTGGTCAGGGCATGTACAAGAAGCAGTCAATGAGTGCACAACTAAATGGAACAACTAAGTGGAACGAATGCATGCTTCTCTCTCTCCCTTCCCCTGTTTCTCTCCATTCCTCTTTCTCTCTCTCTCTCTCCCTTCCCCTTTTTCTCACCATTCCTCTTTCTCTCTCTCAAATCAAAGAAAACAATTTTTTTTTTTACAGAGACAGAGAGAGACAGACAGAGGGACAGATAAGGACAGACAAGTAAGAAGGAAGAGAGATGAGAAGAAGCATCAATTCTTCATTGCGGCTCCTTTGTCGCCTTAGTTGTTAATTGATTGCTTTCTCATATGTACCTTGACTGGGGGGAGGATACAGCAGAGCAAGTGACCCCTTGCTCAAGCCAGCAACCTTGGGCTCAAGCCAGCAACCTTGGGCTCAAGCCAGCAACCTTTGGGCTCAAGCTAGCGACCGTGGGGTGATGTCTATGATCCCATGCTTAAGCCGATGACCCTGCGCTCAAGCTAATGAGCCTGCGCTCAAGCCTGCGACCTTGGGGTTTCAAACCTGGATCCTCTGAGTCTCAGTCCGATGCTCTATCCACTGTGCCACTGCCTGGTCAGGCTGAAAACAAATTTTTTTTAATGTGAAAGACAGTGTAGCCAGTTGCACAAAATGCCAGAAGCAGAGAGCTCAGTAGCCTCACGAAGGTGTGGGCAACACAGGCAACAGGCACCGCCTGGTTTTCAGAAACTCAGGCACCGGCTTAGGGCAGTGGCAGCATCTGGACGATCTCCACGGGATCCCTGGTGTCCACCTGAGGGCGCAGGGGAGGGTGCGGCCCTGTCCCTTTCCAGCAGTTGGGAGGCCTGATCAGAATTGAGTGTGCTTGCCTGGGTCCCTTGAAACCTTGGTGTCATTAGAGCTCGCTACTATTGAAATACACCTAATTAAGAATACTTTATTTCACAAGCTGACTCCCAGCCCATTAAGTGAGTATACCTATGGAAGGAAGCCAGTTTCCTTCTATCTGATCTGGAGGGAACAGCACAAATCTGATGTGTGGTTTACACACTGTTGACCTCGGGGGCCGGGCTTGGGCAGCTGGGGAGACGGGGCCGTTCCAGCCCCTGTGGCCAGAGCCTGGCTTCCAGGTGCCGGGCAGGGGGCGAGGCGAGTCTGTCCTCCCACCTGAACCCCACCAAATATGCCCGTCTTGGGTCTATCTCCCCCTATGAGTGTCCATTAAATTGCCCAGGGGGCCGGACAATGCCAAACAGAACTTAGGAGAGTGGAGCCTTGGCTGAAGCACGAGGAAGACACGTGTTCTAACAGCAGAGCAGGGCCACTGCAGAACTGCTCTGGGCAGCTCCAGGGACCCAGCAGAGGCCAAGGCTGAAGGGACAGAGCACCCTGTACTGCAAGGACTTTCCATTATTAACAGTGACCGGTTTCTCATGATGAGCATCCCGGGTGGCCAGCACTGCCTTCTCGTCTTCCAGATAACAACGTGTAAACGTTATGCCCCAGTGTGGAAGAACGATCCCTAATCCCATTCTCTTCCCACTGTGCAGTGCTGTGCGGAACACACTAGAACAGCGGTAGCAAACCCTTGGTGCAGAGGGCCATGTAATAAACGCTTTAGGCCTGCGTGGGATGTACAGTCCCCATCTCAATGGCTCCGCCCCGCCACTGCCGCACAAAAGCAGCTGCGGACAGTTTGCAAATGAGCGGGCGTGCCTGCGTTCTGATAAAATTTTATTTTTGGACACTAAGGTTTGGACTTCATATAATTTTCACATATTACAAAATATTATTCTTTGATCTTTTTTTTCAACCAGTTAAAAACGTAAAAATCACTTTTAACCCCGGGCTTACCTGGTCAAGGCACATATGGGAATTGATGCCTCCTGGTCCTCCTACCTCCCTTCTCCTTCTGTCTCCTCTCTCTAAAAAAAAAAAAAAAAAGTCACTTTTAGTTCATGGGCTGTGCTGACAGGTAGAGAGAGGGTGGATTTAGCCCATGGCCATAGTCCTGACCACAGTGCTAGGAGACCATTAGCAACAGGAGAGCAATAAGGCGGCCAGAGGGGTTCATGGCGTGAGGGACACGAGGGCCTGAGTGTCCCAGCAGGAGGTGTTGAGGAGGGGACGGTTTACTATGGTGAGGGCAGGGTTCAGAGCAGCAGATGTGCCCAGGCACCCGCTCCAGTGAGAGGCTGCTGCCGCCCTTGGACCTGAAGGCCAAGGCGAGGGAGCTCTGAGTCCTGAGAGCCACAGTTCTGGGTGCCTGATGGGAGCTCAGCCCCTGAGCCAAACTGCAGACCATCAGGGAGGGTCTGGGGATACACACCGTCTCTACTGGCTGAAGCCCCTGGGGAGGTCGGGGCCAGTCCACATGGGCCAGTCTCCGGGGGAGCAGAGCAAGGTGGGAACGAGCAAATGGACCTGGAAGGACAGGCAGAGAATGACCAGCATGGGTTTGAGTCATCAATATTCCACTAGTGACATCATATGACTGAGTTTGTGAAGGGTTGATTTTGTAAACTTTGTGTGTAGTGTGTGTGTGTGTGTGTGTGTGTGTGTGTGTGTGTGTGAGAGAGAGAGAGAGAGAGAGAGAGAGAGTAAACAATCCAAGAAAATCTTCAAACGACTATTTTGTGTGGGTTTCAAAGATTTAGGTAGCCTTACTTGGAATTGCAATGTGTTGTTGCTTTTATGTGACACATATTATTAAATGCTTGCCATAAAATGAGACCGCTGCCTTTCTTTATGAAAATAGATTATCACCATCCACAGGGAATGGGAATCACGGGCCAGTCAGGTTAAATGCGGTATTTCTCCTGCAGGCAGTTCATTAATCCCAGGAAGCCCAGGAGACAAATGTGGCCCGGGCTCTCCCTCTGGGGATGTGCGCCCAGCAGGGTGGGGACCCTGCAGTGGCCTGACCTGCTCAACAGCTGTTTGAAAAATACTTTGTGTTTGGTTTAAATTGTTTATCTGGGAAGCCTTTGGTTTTTCAGTCGACACTTTTCCGAGGAACCAGGGACTGAATCAGAGCAATGGGACGGGCTTGCTTTAGACAGCTCCATTCTCAGGGACTGTTCCTGGAGAGTATTTTTCAGTGACTTCCTGCTTCCCCTGCAGTGAGGCCAGCCTGTTCTGGGTCGTGTGCCCTTGAATTTCAGTCTTGTGTTTCTTAGCCCTGTTTTGCTTGTCTTCACACAGGAGGCCCTTAGGTCTCCTGGATCAGAACACGAAGGCGTTTGTAGTAAGGGAGGGGGAGGTACCTTCTGTGCTGTGTGGGAGCCTGAGTCCTTTGCAGCCTGTCTCAGGTGGGGGCTGTGGGCAGTGCTGGACGCACGGTCATGTCTAACGCAGCTGCAGACCACCGTTAGGTGTTTCAGCAGGGACGACTGTCAGGAGGTCTCTGACCTGCTTTCAAGTAGTCACTGTATTTCAAACCTTTCCTCTTTGCTTTTAGACGCAAGAATCTTTAAATCCAAACAACTTAGAATATTGGATGGAAGATATTTACACTCCAGGCTACGACTCATTACTAAAACGCAAGGAAGCGGAGTTCAGAAGAGCCAAGGTCTGCAAGATAGCGGCTCTGATCGCCGCTGCCGCGTGCACCGTCATCCTTGTCATCGTCGTGCCCATCTGCACAATGAAGTCGTGAGCCCAGGGACACGGCGTTGTGCACCGCTTTGAACTACTGATGTCTTCCTCCATAGTTTAAAATCATGTGGCAGTGTGTTGAAACAGATGAAATTGTGGAGGCTTTTCTGCAAACGCTGATGATGGTCTTCAGAAAGCATGCATTTTAGAGAGAAATCGCCTACCTGTGAGCTTCGACTTAATGATACTCAGATGCATTTGCAGACACGTATTAGCTTTTCCTACCAAAAGAATGTAACGAACTACCAGTGATACAAATTGAATTACAAGCAAAAAAAAAAAAAAAAAAAAAAAAGGCAGGAACGTTAATTAGATTCTTCCATTTTGATGAAGTTTCCTGGTGGGGATTATGTTATACAGAAGATATTTAATACATGCCTTTTGGAGGGAAGCGAAGGGAGCCAGTGAGATGAGAAGAAAAAGGGATGAGCTCTATTTTCCTAATGTTTGCAGAACACTGCAGTTGAAGTAACAGGGTGTGTGTCCACAAAGGAACTACGTCCCTGCTGACTTTTATCAAGGGCTACCGACTTCTCGTTCTTGCCCTTCGTCATCATCGCTAACTTCATTGCAGACCTGCACAGAAACCCTTTGGACCTCTTCCTTGTGTCCCCGGCAGGAAGGAACTGAACTGCCCGTCAGGCATGGCATGAAATGCACTCCTCTCTGCTTGACAGGCCAAGGAGTTAAGGCCAGGAGACCTTCCTCTCCCCGCTGTAAGAACTGCTTTCAAACAGCAGAAGGTCAATATGTGCGAATCGTGGCCACCCCAAAGGGCCCCCGTCCTTGCTGCGGTGTGTGGTTCCATCCTTGGCCCTCCATCGCCTGGTGGAACCAGATCCTCTGCTTCTCACTCATGAGTTGAAGAGTTTGGAACTTGTCCTTGTGCCTTGAAGAGTAGAAATAATAGCTCAACTTTGACATTCTAATGATAAACCATGGTTTTCATGCACCACTGAGAGCGGCCATTTCCAATGGCTTTGCAAAGATTTTGAAAGCTTGTCAATGTGACAAAGGCACTGAGCTGTTCTCAGCCACCCACTCCAGAAATCCGAATACTTGTCAGCAGTGCAAAACACTATATCTATTTAACCGTTTATCTATCTATCTATCTATCTATCTATCTATCTGTCTATCTAAGTACCTAAGTTTGGTTTATTGTCTTCTCTGTTAAGTAACTTGAGAGCGAGGTTTCTTCCGTGTACAGGAAGCCATTGTAATTTCACTAGAGTTTTATCTCAGTTTCCGCCTGTTGAATGGTGCTTTGACATAACCGGACAGAAAGAATCCTTTTCAGGATTTGATTCTCATGTCATGTTACAGGTGAAAGGAAATGTTTGACAGAAACTAGCTACCTAATTCTTCTGAGAACAAGGTGGGATGTAAGTACATGCTGGTAGTGAGAGTAATCACTCTGGATGACATCATAAACTCCTGGAAGAGAGGTTTAAAAACATCTCAGATTTTAAAGCAATAGGAACCCAGCATCCATCCCCCAAACTTCCAAATAATGCTTAGCTTGCTGTGTCTAATTCTGCTCTTCACCATAAGGGGCAGTCAGAATATTTCATGCTGTTAACCCACGAGAGCCGGATGCTTCCATCTGTAGGGAAGCTTTACTTTCAGAGGTCTTCGTGTTGTCTGTTTCATTCTTGTGTTTATGTATGGATTTTCAACTAGCTGACGAAACTTAAGCCTTAGTATGGAAAACTGAGGATTTATAATTGAAAATGAAATATATATATATTACTGTCTATTGTCAGAATTTTAGTCTTTTGGTGCTCAGTTTTGGATTGGGCACGTTAAACAAGGTTGTATTTTTTGCCCCAAAGGGGATACTATCAATAAATTAGCACCCTCAGGGGTTGGGAGCTGCCCTCCCACTGACCTCCGCCCTTCGTCATCGTTGTGTGGCTCTATGACACATCCTCATCCTGCCGTTCTCCCTTTACACAGATTAAGCCCCAGAACCTCAGAGATAGATAGTTCCCAACCTCTTGCTCTATGATTTGTAGGGAAGTGGAGATGCACGTACCCAGGATAAGAAAAATCTTCACAGATCCCAACTGGTTTCCTCATTTGCCAGGTGGGATCATGGGAGATGGACCAAACCAAACTTGCCACTGCCCTTGGGTGACTCTATTCCTAATGGGCCCTGTCGGGCCACTTGTCTAGCTACAGAGGGAAGGTGTGACTATGAGCCCTTCCCCACACATGGAAGTAAAGAAACCCTCTAGAATTTTCTTCTACCCTTTTTGTATCTGGGAGAAGGGGGGATAATAAGGAATTTCATTTTATTCTAAGTCCAGTATAGCTTTTAAATTAACTCAACATCATTGCCACACAATGGAAACCCCTAGACCTGGTAATACCCTTGAAACCCAGATAGTGAGAGACTAAAGGCAAGATGGTTTCCTCTGGAAGGGGTTTCCTCAGCCTGATGGCTCTGTGTCTGATGTAAGTTATAGACATTTGAAACGGCTGGAAGCTCATGGATGCTTGGGGGCCTGGGGTCCAGAGAAGGTCAGGATCACAGTTGGGTTCTATCTTTCCATCAACCCCCAAGCTCATTACAGCCTTCTTTGCCTGGATTCCAGACTCACTGTAGCTCCTACATCCTATTTGCAGAACGGTCCAGACCGGAGTCTGGCGGGGAAGGAAACATCTAGCCTTTCCTCTCAAGTTCGCCTCTCTTGTCTAGCTTCTGTGAGCTCGCTGCAGTGACATAGGGACTGGCCTGTCCTCTGCACTGCAGGCCATCTTCCACCAGGCATTTTCATGTCACGTAATTTCTTGTCCCTGAGCCTAAGTCACTACACTGTCAAAATTCACGTCATTTCCCTTGCATTTTAAAAAATGAACAATCATATGTTACTTTTAAACCAGACGCCCTTTGCCAATGATTAGATTCAGAACCATCGCATCTTCTTCCCTAGTCTGAATTTGCTTTGAATCCAGCCTTGCAGGAAAAAAAAAAAAAATTCCCAGTTCACCAGTTTTTAGATATTTAAACCAGTACCCTCTTCTTTAAACTGCAAATATAGTTAAGCCAGTGTTCATACAACATCAGATTGGATAACTGTTCCACGGACCAGCACAAAATTTCTGGTGGACCATCAGCGGTCTGCAGAATGAACGTTGAAAAAACACTGAGTTAAGTCAGTCACACGTATATCACCCATGACTAGCTGATCATAAATTGCAATATTTTAGGGCATGTAGCTGCGTGACTGACAACTGCGAGGCTAGTTTAGTGAATGTGCTCAAGTCCACTGTTCTGAATGTGCCGCAAGTCCTGAGACCCATATTGGAACCAAGGCAGTGCTGTTGTGTTTACAGTTTCTCAAGATAAGAACAATGGCGCCTCATTTTTTTAAAAAACCAAAAAAGAGCTCTGCCAACAGTGAATGATTCTAAGTGGTATAAAAATTTGTAAATGTTGAAAATTTAACATGGCTCACATTATAACCAACCTGCAAGAATACTGTCGTCAATCATGTGAATACCAAATCAGTATATACTGTGTATTATTGTACTATGGAAATGTGTATGGAAAGGCCAAGATATTCGTAATTGTTGGTATAAAGCTGAAGAGAAGGGTGTACGATATTTATTAAGTAACAATGAGAAATGCAACAAACTTCCTTATTTATGCCTTATGAATAAAAGGGTGTGACATGTAAGGCGACGTTTTATGCGTGAGGCTCGGAGGGAGCGGGTGTTGTGAAGGCAGGGACTTGTCTTGTCTATGTTTGTCCTGGACGGCTCAGCACACTCTTGGTGCTTGATCAACGTTATATAATACCAGTAACTAAGCACATTTTTAGATCTTTTTTCAAATGGCTTGTGTAAAATTTGGTTAATGTACAATGGTTGGTTTGAAGCTATCGTGTAAAAATCTGCCTCTCCAAATATAATCGAAAATAAATGGAAAAGTTATATCTTGCAGTGAGATTTTATTCCACGCGTAACTTGTAAGTGTTCGGTTTTATGCACCGATCGTAAGTGTCCGGCTTGATGTCTTTCCACACATTAAACACATCTATGTAATCAGCACTCACAGGAAAACTTAGAACATCTGAGCACCCCAGGCATCTCCCACATGCCCCTGAGCGCTTTGTACAGGAGTTCTTGTTGCTTCACAATTGCTTGCTATGCCCTGTCTTCCGTGTTAGCCATTCTGCTGGGTGTGTAGTGATAGCTCATTGTGCATTTAGCTTGCACTGTAACTCTCTTCATGGTACCTTTCTGGTCAATGGAAGTTCTTTATTTTAACCTAGAAGCGTATCATTTTCGTTCAATTATAATTGGCAATTTGAGTCCTGTTTAAGGAATATTTACAGGCTCCAAGGTCATGACAATGCTCTGTTTTCTTCTAGAAGCTTTGTTGTTTTACTTTCCATGGTTAGATCTGTACCCCTTCTGAAATTGACAGTTCTAGCTGGTGGGAGGTAGGGGCTTAAGATATGTTTTTTTTCCCATTTGGATATCTGTCAATCAGCACCATTTATTAAAAAGATCATCTTTTCCCCTTTATGTCTGTTGAATGGATATGTGGTTTCCTGGACTTCTTATTCTACTCCATTTGTCAATTCACCCATTCTTATGTAAACATAACATTGACATCACTTTTTTCACCCCAGAGACATTCAAGCATTTCTCTATGGAGTAAATGATGGGCAGAAGCTTTTAGCACAGTTCTTGTTTGTGAAATCATATCATGGAGCAGGTTGAAGATAGAATTCGCCTGGCTTGTTTGATCTCATTCTGCCATTCACAAATGTCACTGAGTTCCCTCCTTGAGTCATTAAAGAAAAGCGATTAGACATGAGTCATAGCACATTGCAAAAAGCAATGAATCTCTTGACACCTACACACAGAAAGAAGTCTCTGACTGGGTCTTGGAGAATATTGGGGTAACTGTACAAGGGCGGTTATAAGAATGATTTCTATTTTTACAATAAAATATTAATTCAGACCTACAAATCCAAAGTTTGCATATAGATCCACTGGACTTTTGCCTATGTCCTCTGAAAAAGTGAATTAAGAAAATAATATATAAGCAATCTTGCAGGGAAAAATGTCTATCCTTTCTAAGAGGACAAATCAATATACAATATGCTATGGTAAGGCATTTTAATCTGTCATTGATTTACATTCCTCCCCCAAGTACAGGGGTCCTTGAGTTATGACATAGTTCTATTCTTACAAAGTGACATAACCCGAATGGTATAAGTCTAAACACACCCTAGCCTAAGTTACTCACCTTTCCTAACACAGTTTTGGAGCCATGATAAGGGACAAAAAGTCACCAAACAAAGCAATACAAACGGAACATTTGCATTTTTTTTTTTTTTTTTGTATTTTTCTGAAGCTGGAAACGGGGAGAGACAGACAGACTCCCGCATGCGCCCGACCAGGATCCACCCGGCACGCCCACCAGGGGGCGACGCTCTGCCTACCAGGGGGCGATGCTCTGCCTCTCCGGGGTGTCGCTCTGTTGCGACCAGAGCCACTCCAGCGCCTGGGGCAGAGGCCAAGGAGCCATCCCCAGCGCCCAGGCCATCTTTGCGCCAATGGAGCCTCGCTGCGGGAGGGGAAAAGAGAGAGAGAGAGAGAGGAAGGAGAGGGGGAGGGGTAGAGAAGCAGATGGGCGCTTCTCCTGTGTGCCCTGGCTGGGAATCGAACCCGGGACTTCTGCACGCCAGGCTGACGCTCTACCACTGAGCCAACCGGCCAGGGCTATATTTCCATTTTTAACAGTCCAAAATGGCATAGTAAGCTACTGGGGGATGCCAACTCCCTCACTCATATGCTACATTACTGCACATTCTTCCACCACGCGCAACCAAACTAGTTTGCCCACGTAGTCCATAAGTATGATGCCACCGGTATAAGCTGAAAACTCTCGTCTCAATTTTTTAAAGTTTTTATGAGAGTGAACACTGTAAACTCCAAATGTTGTATGTCAAAGACTGTCATAACCTGAGGACCCCCCTGTACTAGCAAAAGTCAAAAGTTTACTTGGTTAACTTACTTCACATTATTGAGTGAAGCTTTTTAAAGAAAGCATACGCTTTTCCTAGTGCACTAGAATTCAGGCTTTGCAATAGCTCCCAGTGGCTTTTTCCAATGGGGAGCTTGAATTATTGAGATTTTGCTGTACCTGGATTTGGTTTATATCTTACCTAGTCCTTATGATGGAAAGGGGGCAGAGCCAGTACACATGATTTCACATACAAGTGATGATGCTATTTCATGTGAAAAATAAACCAGTATCTGAAAAACAGGAAGAGAACATCGCCATTTCTGGCTGGAACCAGGGACTGACTTTCAACTCACGCCAATACTGCCTCTTTGCTGTCTCAACCTTGGCTTCCACTCATAGATAGCAGTTTTTGAAAATTCCTGAAAGTCAATAAATTCTGGACAAGAGATGATGGTTCTAAACCAGCGGTGCGAGTGTGGTTAATTGCAAATACAGTTTCCTTTCATTTGTCAAGGAGAGCACTTAATAAATTATGCCTAATGAGTTACTGAGTGGTCACCCTGCTCACAGAAGGAATGCGCATGGCACTTTCATGCTGGTTACTCAGCCGTGTTCTGCATTTTAATGACTCTGTGTCATTTCAGAAGTCCCAGTGACAGAGCTCTTTGGAGCTCATTTTCTCTGGGACCACTGCTCTTTGATTTAGATGGCTCAGCCAGTCTAAATGAGCATTTGCTGCTTTATTATGCAAGTTTAGTTTTGCAGTTTAGCGATCTATATGTGACCTATAATCTTCTTTTCAATTCAATCTGTTTCCTACCTTTTGGTTTTTCATTCATTTATTTAGTTAACTGATATTTATTAAGCAACTTGAATGTGCAAGGCTGCGGTTGATGGCTGAAATGTTGTCCCTAGAAGCAACAATGTCTTGTACATACTCGATGCTTAGTAGATACACTGCTCACAAAAATTAGGGGATATTTCAAAATGAATATGAAGCAATAACATATCCCCTAATTTTTGTGAGCAGTATATCTGTTGAGTGAATGAGTGAGCAAATGAACGAATGAATGTCTTAGGTCTGCTGGCTTGGAATTCCCATTCTGATGAGTGTGCAGATAGCAATCAAGTAAGTAAATAAAATGACTTTAAACATCAGTCTGTGTAAAGAAGAAAGATTTTCAACTTCGAGAGAAGCAGAGGCACGGCTGAGTTAGAACAGCCAGGGAAGTCTTCCCAGAGGATGTCATGTGTGTGGAGAGCTGAGGAAGAGCATTTCTGGTGGAGGGAACTAACTTGCAGTGCAAAGGACTTCAGGTGGGAATGAAGACTAGGTCAAAGGCCAGTACGGTATGAACTTAGTGAACCAAACTAGGGAACATGGGACAAGGGGAGATCAGTGATGTAGGCAGGGGCTAGATGATATAGGGTCTGATAAGAGGTTAGGTTTTCTTTTCTTTTTTTCTTTCTTTCTTTCATTTATTTATTTATTTATTATTTATTTTTATTTTAAGTGAGAGAAGGGGAGACAGAGAGACAGATTCCTACAAGCATCTGGACTGTGATCTACCCGGCGACCCATCTGGGGCTGATGCTCTGCTAACCTGGGTCCGATGCTCACAACCGAGCTATTTTTAGTATCTGAGACAGAGAGGTTTCACAGAGCCATTCTTAGAGCCAGGGGCCAATGTGCATGAATCAATCAAGCCATAGCTGCAGGAGAAGAGGTGGGGGAGGGGATTGGAGGAGAAGCAGATGGTCGCTTCTCCTGTGTGCTATGGACTGGGAATCGAACCCAGGACTTCCACATGCCAGGTCGATGCTCTACCACTGAATCAACCAGCCAGGGCCAGGTTTTATTTTTAATATAATAAAAAGTCTTTGGAAGGTTGAAAGCAAGAAGACGACAGAAATCCATAATCTGATTTATGTTTTTAAGGAATCACCCTGACTGCAACGTGGAGAATGTGCTGAAGGGAAGCCAGGGTGGAGAAAGGGTAGGAAGTGGATGTCCGAAGGTGTAGATGAGCATGAGTCAGTGAGGGAAGAAATAGTGCAGATTCCCTTCTGCCTCCAGATGGCACTGTGAACACAACGCAGCTTTGTTGCACAGCCTACGGTGGAGTGACGTGTATTTGCTAATTAGTCATATATGACTCAGGGAGTGTTTAGATTAAATGCAGAGAAATTTGGAATATGAAGACATGTTGTTTCATACACTATTTTTAAATTAAAGCATCCAAGCTGTACTATATTAAAGTCTTTTCTTTATTTTCTTCTGCAACATCTAAGAAAAATTAATCCAATTTTTAAAATTACTGCTTAACATCATTAAAATAATATTTTAGAGTGATAATGGTAATTCCTTGCATTTGCATGTCACACAAATATTTTGACAGTCATATTGTTAAGTGAAAAAAGCCAAGAGCAGAAATGGTGTCCAGCCTGTTACTCTTTGTATAAAAACAAAGGGGTGAAAAAGAACATGCCATTGTATTGTTAGCTATGTACATAAAACACCTGTAGAAGGGTGACTAGCAACAGCAAGTACCCTTTGCTGAGGGGTAGGAATTGCAGGATGGGAAACAGTGGGAGGAAGAGTCTCACTATATATCCTTTTATTTTTCCCAAAGTTTGAACTATGTGAACATATTGCTATTAAAAAAAAAAAAGCTTTTAAGGACAATTTCAGAGTGTTTTCCTGTGTGCTGAGGAACCACGAGCAGTAAGCACTGCAGTGTCTCTTTGCAAAGCGCTCTGTGTGCAGGAGAGCGGGCACTGCGTGGGGGCTTCTCCTTCAGGGCTGTGCTCCTTTCACAAACCATTTTGCTCCTCATTTTACACAATCTGAAATTTTCGGGTGCTATGTCCTATCTTGGAAGACACTCACTTCTCAGAAGTAAACCCAGGCTCACTGAGTCAACTGCTGCATCCTTTACACTATTTTTATGGAACTGAAATCTCTTTCCTCAGAGAAAGTCCAAGTGACATCTGATTCTTCAGCAAAGAACAATTGATTTCAAGCAAAGATAATTTCCTTAAAATTATCTTTTGTTAACTGTGGAAAATCGTGCTAAACCAGGGGACCCCAAACTTTTTACACAGGGGGCCAGTTCACTGTCCCTCAGACCGTTGGAGGGCCGGACTTTAAAAAAGCTATGAACAAATCCCTATGCACACTGCACATATCTTATTTTAAAGTAAAAAAACAAAACGGGAACAAATACAATATTTAAAATGAAGAACAAGTAAATTTAAATCAACAAACTGACCAGTATTTCAATGGGAACTATGGCCTTCTTTGGCTAATGAGATGATCAATGTCCGGTTCCAAATTTGTCACTGCTAGCCGTAACAAGTGATATGACGTGCTTCCGGAGCCGTGACGCATGAGTCCCACGTCACCGGAAGTAGTACTGTACGTGAGCGACACTGCGCTTTGCGGCGCCGCCACATACAGTACTCCATCGGCATCCTGTGCTCCTCTCACTGACCCCCAGTGAAAGAGGTGCCCCTTCCGGAAGTGCGGCGGGGGCCGGATAAATGGCCTCAGGGGGCCGCATGCAGCCCCCGGGGCCGTAGTTTGGGGACCCCTGCGCCAAACCATGAAACGTACCAGATTATGGAATACAGGGCTGCTTTGGGTTTAAACAGCTCCTGTCATCGGCCTAAAAGGAACACAGCCTCCAGGTCTCACTCTCTCCCGAGGCGTGAGGGCTACAGGTTATCTCTGCGCAGACTCGAGCTCCGGGCTTTGGCTCCATCGGCCTCTCTGGCCGAGCACGTAGGAAAGATTCTGTCTTGTCTTCTATTTCCAGAAACTGGGTCTTTTCAGAATTTAGTTATCGATGTGCAGACACAATAAGTGTGGCAGGGATGAAAGATGACAAGGAGGGGACTTAGCTGTCAAATAAGGCGACTCTTTCATCAGTTGAATTCAGCTTGAAGTTGGCCCCACAAAACTCATTTTACACATGTGTAAACGGGAAGTTCTTAGGGCCACCGGGATGATAAAAATGGTCAGGTGACTGGCACAGTGCCTTGAGGAAAGTGCAGGTGACATAGACATTGTTTCAGAGTGGCAGAGGTGAGTTAGATGTCATCCCATCCCCTCATCTTTGAGACGGGGTCAACAATGTCTGCCTTGCAGACTGTCATTAGAGCTGAGAGGACAGCACGTGCTCAGCAATGGTTGCTGAGGACAGTGTCCCTTTGTGTTGCCTCTCCATTTCCAGTCTCCATTTTCTGCAGAGACTCTGAGTAACAAAGAGCCTGCTCCAAGCCCAAAGGTGGCGGTCTCAACCCAGCCAGTGGGCACCCTGACGGAGACGTGCAGACGTCCGCAGCAGTCCAGGCCCGCGCGCAGGAGCAGCCCTGAAGCCAGAGGCGTGAGGAAGTGTCCTCTGGGAGGAGAAGATGGTGGTAGCTGTTGGAGGGGTAACATTTTCTAGTATTAATACTCTGAAGCCTGAACACAGAGCCATGCAGAACCTTGCTGTGTGGGGAGTGGGAGGGAAGTCACAGGGAGGATTGGGAAGTGGAAGGTTCAGGATTCCGGGAGCAGGGGGAAGATTCTCAGAGTCATAACAGACATCGTGGTGATCAGGCACTCATTATGTGGCAAACAGGAAACGCCTGGCATGACTTACTTCGTGCCAGCCTCACGACAGCCACCTGATAAGGCCGGTGCTTCTCGGAGCTCCGCTTCAGAGATGGTGAAACCGAGGTGCAGAGAGAGAAGGCCGCTGGCCTGAGCTGTCTCCGTGGGTGAGTGGCAGAGCCAGGATTGGAAGTGAGACAGCCCGCCGCCCCTGGCCACCCCACACTCCACTCCTCCTGCTGGCTGGAGGGCGTAGCGATGGCACCTGAACTGTGGAGGCCTTGCGGGGATGTGACTGAACCCACTGAGGACCCCACGGAAGCCATGACCGAGTGTCATTCAAAGAGCTGGGCGGTGTACAAGGGAGGCTTTCCTTGGAAAGCAAGACTGTGACCTGGCTCCAGGTCAGGGGGCAGAAGCCCATGCCTAGTGGTTTGAAGGGGAGGGACCCAGGCTGGTGGAGGGTTTACCTCAGCAGGAAGAAAGAGGAGTGAGGAGAACGCCTCGTGCTGCCCCCTGGTGCACCCCAGGCAGCGGTGCTGGTGCTCTGCCATCTTGACCTCATGGACTTATTTATCCAGCGCCAGTGAGCTCATTTTATAGGTGAGGAAGTTCAAGATCATACAGAGGGTGAGGAAACTGCCCAAATCCACCTGGCCAGAAAGTGAGCAGACTGGAGCCAGACTCCCAAGCCGGTGTGCTTTTTGCCTGTTAACTGCCGGGACATGAAGGAAGGCAGGGCCGAGGGCAATGGCCTGAGGTCACTGCAGGTGGATGGGGCAGGGACACAGGCTAGCACTTGCCAGAAGAGAAGGTAAAGGAATTTGAAGAGGGAAGTTCCGACACAGCTAACGGGAAATTCCGGAGGAGCAAGGGGGTGGGACAGCCTGGCCAGAGGAGCACAGGCCCTGGGGACAGGCAGCCGCCAGGCCCGTCAGCACCAGTGCCTGGGAGAAGGCTCGAGCCCCACCAGGAACGGGGCCACAGGCTCAGGGCAGAGGTGAGGCAGGGCACTCCTCTGAGGATCCAAGAGCCCTGGTCTCCTCCTCTCCCCCTCTGGCCAGGATGATTATGCGTGTGTGCATGTGTTTGTAAGTATGAGTGCGACAGTGTGAGTATATGTAAGGTGTGTGTGAGACGGTGTGGTCTATGTAAGGCGTGTGTGAGACGGTGTGGTCTATGTAAGGCGTGTGTGAGACGGTGTGGTCTATGTAAGGTGTGTGTGAGATAGTGTGGTCTATGTAAGGCGTGTGTGAGACGGTGTGGTCTATATAATGTGTGTGTAGTCTGTGTAAGCTGTGTGTGACTGTGTTCTATGTAAGTTGTATGTGTATGTTCTGTGTAAGGTATGTGAGAGTCTGTTCTGTGTAAGATGTGTGTGTGAGTGTGTTCTATGTAAGGTGTGTGTGAGAGTGTACTCTATGTAAAGTGTGTATGAGTGTGTTCTATGTAAGTTGTGTGTGTGAGTGTGTTCTATGTAAGGTGTGTGTGAGTGTGTTCTATGTAAGGTGTGTGTGAGTGTGTTCTATCTAAGATGTGTATGAGTGTGTTCTGTGTAAGGTGTGTGTGACAGTGTGCTCTATGTAAGGTGTGTGTGTATGGTCTGTGTAGGGTGTGTGTGAGTGTGTTCTATGTAAGGTGTGTGTGAGTGTGTTCTATATAAGGTGTGTGTGACAGTGTGCTCTATGTAAAGTGTGTGTGACAGTGTGTTCTGTGTAAGGTGTGTGTGAGTGTGTTCTGTGTAAGGTGTGTGTGGCAGTGTGTTCTATGTAAGGTGTGTGTGAGTGTGCTCTATGTAAGGTGTGTGTGAGTGTGTTCTATATAAAGTGTGTGTGACAGTGTGTTCTGTGTAAGGTGTGTAGCTGAGTGCATGTGCCCAGCAAAGGGAAGAGAGAAGCTCCCTGCGTGTGTGGCTGGAATGCAAACACATCCCTCTGAAATAAATCACTGTCTGCAGAGCTGGCTACACGAGTCAGGCTGGCTGTGAGCTACGTGACAGTCTTCCAGAAGCTCCGGGCTCTGGCTGCCAACAGCCTGGTTCATCGTGCCCTTAGGGTGGCCCCAGATCTCTGGGCACAAGGAGGCTACTGTGCAGGTCTGAGAGTCACCTTCAAGTGGGAACTAACCTGTCACAGAGTCCACAAACACCTGCAGTCATAGTTGAGGCTCTTCTGTAGACACCCTGGCCCAAAGGGCACCTGCTTTCTGCAAATCTGAGTCTACAGGGGAAAGCCAGGCTCACAGTCATACCTTCATTTCTTCGTTACTGAAACGCAAGTGGGAAGGATTGAATTAGAGTCAGAGAGAGGGAGAGGGTGCCATTTGTGCACAGGAAGTGTAATTCAAACAAACATGTTGCCCGTTCTTTTACCCACAACACTGATTTCTTCCTTTCAAAGCAAAGCCTATCTTGGTTTCCCAGGTCTCAAGACAAAGATTTCTGTACCCATTTTCTGAATTTTTGAATGACGTCATACCTTGAGATCTTACCATGTATCAACACTCTGCTAAACCCTTTACGTGCATTATCATTCATTCAGCCAATTTCTGTAACGGGCCAGCTGTGTCCCAGACAGGGTTCTGATGCTGAGACACCATGGGAAACAGAACCCACACTGTTCCTGCTCTAACTATAATTTAGTGGCAGACATGTGAAACACAAAGAAGCTAACGGATGTACAGTATCAGACAGTGATAAGTGACATGCATCCTTCCTGACAGCCCAGGTTGAAGGAGTAGGTATTATAACCAACCATTTCATAGCTTAAAAAGCTGAGGCTCAGAGAGATTGTTAAGCAGTCACAATGAGTTTGAGCCGGGACTTAATTTTGGATTTAAACCCAGATCTCTCCAACCCTGACCATCACATACACAGCTTCTGTCTATCCTTCCCTCTTCTCTCTCTCCTTCCCTTCACCCCTGCTAAAGGGGGGGGGGCAGTACAGACTCTGAGGGCTGGAGGGATGATCCTGGGTCCCCTCCCAAGGTCACTTGGTCAGTCTCTTGTCCCAGGATGGGCTGTCCTCACATTTGGGCAGAACCCATGTCATCCCATCCTGAATGAGAATGTCGCGCAGAACCGAGCCAGTAACAGGTCCTCTTTAGCACTAGAGCTTCCCTTGTTTATCTTTTCTCTCTTCTTCTCCCGCTGAAAAAACGTGTGTTAGCGGGAAGACAGAAGAGAAAGCCGAGTAATTTGTCACAGTAACATTTTCCCTCCAGCTTCGTAATGAATTGCAGCTGTTAAAGTTCATCGATCACTCCCATAACGGCTCTTGCGGGTGCTTCCTCGTTAAAGGGCCTCCCGACTGGTCCCTGGAGTGGCCGTTTACACAGCCCGGGCATGCGTGTATGGGCCACGTGCTCCTGACCAGCAGAGCACCATGCGTCCTGAGCACCCGGGTCCCACATTGGGCTGCTGCTGCGGCTGTACTTTCTCATCTTCTCCCAGCCGTCCTCCCACACCCTGGGAGATACAACTTCTCTCCAGTAGTGATCTTACTGGGATGCAAACAGGTGAGGTCCAGAGGCTGAGGGGACACTGCGTGCGGGGACAGAGCTGCGAAGTGAACCACAGTGTGCGCATCAATCTTTCGCATCCCCACTCACATAACCCCGCTTCCGGAAGACTTGACCCACATCCTTACCCGACGTTTACACGTTTGTTCTCAGGGTGTAGTCTCTGATTTCCAGCTCCTATTTGTGTCATCTGGCTTTGTCCTTACAAAGGGGAGCATGGCAAATCATCTATCACGCAGGTATTTAAATCGGATTCCGTCAGCTCCAACCAAGGCCCTCCTCAAGCTCCCTCAAGTCCTATTGCAAAGCTTCCCGCGTTCTCCGGAACAGGAGGTGGTAGGAAAATGGTCAAGACTTGGGAAAAAATGCCTGACCAGGTGGTGGTGCCGTGGGTTGAGCACTGGCCTGGGATGCTGAGGGCCCTTGTTCAAAACCCTGAGGTCACCAGCTAGAGCCTGGGCTCGTCAGCTTGAGCACGGGGTGGCCGGCTTGAGCACAGGATCATCGACATGATCCCAAGGTTGCTGACTTGAGCGCAAAGGTCACTGGCTTGAAGCCCAAAGTTGCTGTCTTGAACAAGAAGAGGTCACTGGCGTGGCTTGAGCCCCTCCCCGATCCTTCCCTCAGTCAAGGCACGAATGAAAAACTATCAGTGAACAACTAAAGTGAAGCAACAATAAGCTGATGCTTCTCATTTCTCTCCTCCCCCCTCCCCTTCTCTCTTGTATGGCTGAAAAGGAAATTCAGCCATATGACATTAATTAATTGACTGTGATAGAGGGGAATCAGCAAGTGCTTTAAAGATTAGTTGTCATTAGCATTTGAGTACTTGTCCTCAATAACACAGTTGCCAAAGCGGCTCAAAGAGCTGTCTGCATGGTTGCAGGGTGTTCATGGTAAGCACTGCTTTTACCACGCCTACTGTACAGTCAGCCAAAGGCAACCCACACTCACTCTCACACTTCCCCAATTAATGTGGCTTCAATTCCGAGACAAATAGGATTGCAGTGGATTTCAATGAACTGTCCAAATTCTCTTATTTGAATTTGCTGGGATGATTAGTGTGTGGAATTAGTGGGCTGCGGGCTGACTCTTGGCAATTGTCCCATCAGGCAAAAACCCTGGTTGCCATAGCGCCTATTGTAACAGGATCTGAGCTGCACATTACATTTTCTCTCCTAATGAAGTTCTAATGAAGTACGGGGGGCGGGGGGGGGTATGTGACACTGACAGACGCCAGCTACAGGCAGGTCACAGGCTTCCTGGATTTACAAACCATAGGGTTTGTAAATCTCCATCTCCACACGTCTAACATTTACCAAAAACAACAGCATCTTAATTTTGCATGATACCTCTGTACCTAGGAATTCTTGCTGTCTTCATGAAATCAATTGTAGGACTATTGTGGTAGGATCTTTGGTCTTTTCAACTCCAAAATTCTGAGTTGTCCAAGATCTCAAGAGTTCAGGCAGATAGGAGTAAATGCCCTAATTGTTGGCATAAGTACAGGATCACCTACACTTATTTATTCACGCAGTGGTTACACGCTATTCGCTGACTCTGGGTCAGGTACCGAAGGTGCAGGGATGAAGACACGTGGACATCGTGCTCTCTCCAGGGGCCCTCTATTTAAGGACAGGGCTTGTTAGGGTAACCCCAGTAGAGGGTCATCCTCACTCCTGCTTCTCTGCACTGCCTCCTGGAATGTAACCCTCCTGAGAGGCACGATCACGTCCTCTGACTGGATCTCTCCCCCGGACCCAGAATAGAGCTCGGCACCTAGCAGGCTTCAGACAGCACACCTGGAGGAGTCGGTGATGGGATGGAGGACAGCATGCAGATACGGCTAAAGCTCTGTGGGAGCTCAGAAGAAAAGCTCCCCGTGGAATGGTGGTCGTGGAAGACAAACTCTAAGCCAGTAAGTGACATAGGAGACTGTCATGCTGCGCCAGGCCGTTAGCAAGCGCCACAGCGCCGGCCCCTCAGGGAGCTCTTGGTTCACTTGAGTGACACACGGAAGCAGACACGGCAGCAGAGAGCGGCTGACGTGAGGGCCAGGGCGCTGGGCTGAGAGAACCCACAAGGGGACCCCCGAGTCCAGACTTGAGGGATTCAGAATGATGCCCTTTTGGGAGGAACAGAGCGTTGAGACCTGGAAAATCCAAGGCCTATTCCAGGCTGGATGGGAAAGTAGGTGGAGATCAGGCTGTGAGGATAGGTTCGAGTTTTTAGGGGAAGACCTTGTATGCTGGGCCAATGCACCACGGTGTTATTTAAGGTGATGGGGAGCACATGGTGGTTGTTGAGATACTGTCATCATCTGAGCACTCTGGTGGGTGACATAGAGAATGACTGGGATGCTGTTGCCTGAACAAAATGTCTGAGAGCCTGGTTCTGTGTGATCTCAGACACTAATCCTACCTACACAGCTAATATAAAATAACAATGAATGTCAACTGTAATTGAATAATAGTAATAACAATAATAATAATAATACCTACGTTTGTAGAGCTTA
This sequence comes from Saccopteryx leptura, assembly GCF_036850995.1. Taxonomy (NCBI): domain Eukaryota; kingdom Metazoa; phylum Chordata; class Mammalia; order Chiroptera; family Emballonuridae; genus Saccopteryx; species Saccopteryx leptura. Next base: position 42,635,390 of record NC_089515.1, on the reverse strand, counting down.
TCTACCACGTCACAGAAGCAGGTTCTGCGTTAGAAGAAACCTCTGGTCCAGCACGTCCTGGACGCCTGCGTCGGACACTGATCCTGCCTGACAGTCTGGTGGGGAGCTGTCCAGCTTCTGCTTGACCGTCTCCGGTGGGAGGGGACACACTCCTGGGGAAGTGCAGTTCCTCCTCAACCACACGAATGGCAAAAAGTCCTTTGTCTTATCGAATCATCATCTGTATCCCTGTAACGTGGACATAATTGTTCCACAGAACAACTGCCACAGCTGACAAATGGGACAGCCAAGCAGGGCTAGCTGTCCCTCAGGGAAAATGGGTTTGGGTTCCCATGATGGTTCCTTTTATATGTCAGCTTAACTGGGCATGGGGTGCCTGGACATTTGAACAAACATTACTTTGGGTGTGTCTGTGAGGGCGTTTTAGGACGAGGTTAACATTCAAATTCTCAGACTGAGTAAAGCAGCCTGCTCTCTCTAATGTGGGTGAGCCTCGCCTCACTAGTTGAAGGCTTGAACAGAACAGAGAGGCTGGCCGTTCCCATGACTAAGGAAATTCTTCCTCCCTGAATGCCTTCCGTTGGGACATCACTCTTCTCTTGCCTTCAGACTTGAGCTGAAACATCAGCTCTTTTGGGGGTCTCAAGCCCGCTATCTTTCAGACTCACTTATACCAGGGGTCCCCAAACTTTTTACACAGGGGGCCAGTTCACTGTCCCTCAGACTGTTGGAGGGCTGGACTATTAAAAAAAAACTATGAACAAATCCCTATGCACACTGCACATATCTTATTTTAAAGTAAAAAAACAAAATGGGAACAAATACAATATTTAAAATAAAGAACAAGTAAATTTAAATCAACAAACTGACCAGTATTTCAATGGGAACTATGGGCCTGCTTTTGGCTAATGAGATGGTCAATGTCCAGTTCCAAATTTGTCACTGCTAGCTGTAACAAGTGATATGATGTGCTTCCGGAGCTGTGACGCGTGCGTCTCCCGTCACCAGAAGTAGTACTGTACGTGAGCAACGCCACGCTTTGCAGCACCGCCACATACTGTGCTCCTCTCACTGACCACCAATGAAAGAGGTGCCCCTTCCGGAAGTGCGGCGGGGGCCGGATAAATGGCCTCAGGGGGCTGCATGCGGCCCGCGGGCTGTAGTTTGGGGACCCCTGACTTACACCATCAGCTCTCCAGGTCTCTGATTGCAGATTTGGGGACTCTCAGCCTCTATAATTGTGTGAGCCTGTTCCTCATAATAAGCTGGTTCATAGATAGACAGATAGATGTATAAAATCCATACAACATAATGTATTATACATTAATATATACTGCTCACAAAAATTAGGGGATATTTTATTGCTTCATATTCATTTTTAAAATATCCCCTAATTCTTGTGAGCCATGTATTAGAATATATGCACCTATTTTTTTTTTTTGTATTTTTCTGAAGCTGGAAACGGGGAGAGACAGACAGACTCCCACATGCGCCCAACTGGGATCCACCCGGCACGCCCACCAGGGGCGATGCTTTGCCCACCAGGGGGCGATGCTCTGCCCCTCCGGGGCGTCGCTCTGCCGCAACCAGAGCCACTCTAGCGCCTGGGGCTGAGGCCAAGGAGCCATCCCCAGCGCCCGGGACATCTTTGCTCCAATGGAGCCTTGGCTGCGGGAGGGGAAGAGAGAGACAGAGAGGAAGGAGGGGGTGGGGGTGGAGAAGCAAATGGGCGCTTCTCCTATGTGCCCTGGCCGGGAATCGAACCCGGGTCCCCCACACGCCAGGCCGATGCTCTACCGCTGAGCCAACCGGCCAGGGCCATATATGCACCTATTTTTATATGTGTGTGTAGATATGTATATATAAAACTATATAATTAGTTTATATATATGGAAATGGGCTCTGTTTCTCTGAAGAACCCTGAGAATCCAGTTACCCTCCCCTCCTGGTCACTTCCTCTTAGCCCACCCAGCTTAGCAACGACCCTCAGCAAGTGTGGCGTCAGAAATGGAAGACATTGCTCCAAGTTCTCTGATGCTTGCAGACAAGAATGGGCAAGCTCCTCTTATTTTGAACTGTGTCTCTTTAAAGGCAGCCACAGTAAGAACTCAGTGCCATGAGATGGGTCTGTGATCCTTAGTTTACAATGAGGAAACTCAAAGAGGGGCAGGGACTTGTTCAAGGTGCCACAATTCAGTAAATGCCGTAAATGAAAATTGAAATATCTGACACCTAAATGATTTCAAGCCTGTGTTCTCCAAAAGGATTCCACACCATCTCTTGTCCTAAACACATGAGAATCTTCCACACGAGTCCTTTAAATAAAGCATCCTACCCGATTCCTACAGGAACACTGCGAGGGGGGTTTTGGTCCTCTTCCCATCCTGGTCACCTCCCTTCAATGCACCGAAGTTGGCAACGACTTTGTATTATCGCCGTTCTATAGATCAGAAAACCCAAGGTGAACAGTGAGTAAATGTCAGACGATGTCAGGGAATGTCAGAACATTTGTCACCTGTTTCCAGACCACACACACCCGCTGCACTTATACACCGCGTGGGAGTCTTCAGAATCCAGCCACATTTACTTACTAAAGGCACTGACAGCTCCTGCCTGTCAGTTACATCACCCCACACCTACACCTGAGGTCTGGGCTGCAGGACTTCACTTCTGTTTGTTTAGTTTTATAGTGAGACTGGATATGTCAGACTTGGGCCAACTTTCACACTTTTGTCACTTAGAATTTGTACAACAGCAGCAAAATATAAACACACGAGGGCTGAAGAGTACTGTTCCTCCCTCCCAGCTTCCTCTGCCCCCTGGCAAGATGCAGGAACACATGTCCTAACGGTCAGGGAAAACTGTATAATTGGTGACTAGAAAAACACAACTTTCATTGTGATTCTTTTTAAAAATTTATTTTAAAGAGAAAAAGAGAGAGAGAGAAACATGGATTTGTTGTTCCGCCTATTTATGCACTCACTGGTTGATTCCTATTTATGCATCTACTGGGGATCGAACCAGCAACCTTGGTGTATGGGGACAACGCCCTAACCAACTGAGCTACCTGCCCATGGCTCTTTTGATTCTTTTTTTAAATTTATTTATTTATTTATTTTTATTTATTTATTTTTTTTAATTTTTCTGAAGCTGGAAACAGGGAGAGACAGACAGACTCCCGCATGCGCCTGACCAGGATCCACCCGGCACGCCCACCAGGGGCCACGCTCTGCCCACCAGGGGGCGATGCTCTGCCCCTCCGGGGCGTCGCTCTGCCGTGACCAGAGCCACTCTAGCGCCTGGGGCAGAGGCCAAGGAGCCATCCCCAGCGCCCGGGCCAACTTTGCTCCAGTGGAGCCTTGGCTGTGGGAGGGGAAGAGAGAGACAGAGAGGAAGAAGGGGGTGGGGGTGGAGAAGCAAATGGGTGCTTCTCCTATGTGCCCTGGCCGGGAATCGAACCCGGATCCCCTGCACGCCAGGCCGACCCTCTACCGCTGAGCCAACCGGCCAGGGCTCTTTTGATTCTTTTTTTTTTTTTTTTGTATTTTTCTGAAGTTGGAAACGGGGAGGCAGTCAGACAGACTCCCACATGTGCCCAACCAGGATCCACCAGGCATGCCCACCAGGGGGTGATGCTCTGCCTATCTGGGGCGTCGCTCTGTTGGGACCAGAGCCATTCTAGTGCCTGAGGCAGAGGCCATAGAGCCATCCTTGGTGCCCGGGCCATCTTTGCTCCAATGGAGCCTTGGCTGCGGGAGGGGAAGAGAGAGACAGAGCAGAAGGGAGGGGGAGGGGTGGAGAAGAAGATGGGCGCTTCTCCTGTGTGCCCTGGCCGGGAATCGAACTCGGGACTCCTGCACGACGCTCTACCACTGAGCAAACCAGCCAGGGCTACTCTTTTGATTCTTGACATTAAAGGTAACTCTTTCTCCTGGCAGTGGCATTAGTGTCTCCTGCCATCTGCTCATCCTGACACAGACCCTCTCCTGGGCACCACTCTCCTAAGTGGCCATGTCCACAGGAGCACTGCCTGCTGTGCTGGGCTGTCTTCATGTTAGGGACGTGCAGGCAGGTGTAGTCACAGGAGACAGAGCTTTCCTCTTCTCCACCCACTCCATCATCTGATTTACAAAATGAAACACCACATAAACACAGTGGTCATGTTACAGGGCTGAGAAACTGCCCTCAACTTTGCCCAAACATTCTGTGACCTGAGAAATCACAGGTTCCTCTGGACCTCAGTTTCTCCATTAAAAACAAACATACAAACAAACAACAATAAAACCCTCCAGATGATTTAACCTGACAATCAGTGATTTCTCTCTGAATTTTCATAGTCCACAATTCTGTGACAGAATTTCTAGGAATATTTTAAGTCTGTCCAGAATTATGGATTTAAATTACATACATTCTTAAGGAAACTATGTAGTTTCATGTGAGACTCATATTTCTAGTCATCAGACTTGGGAAGAGAAATATCATTATTTCACAACATCCCCAAAGAACAGAGCTGCCAAAGCGTATAATTGTGCAGACTCGGCCAATGATCTCTCATGTTATGTCTTGCTAAGAAGTTCTTGTGCGCACATTTGAACCGGAGAAAGGTGACTTAAATTCGGAAGCATTTTCTTTTGACCTTCGCTGAATTTTATTTTCAAATCATAACATTACAGATTTAAATAATATGTCCAGAGGTGCCAGGGAAGAGTGAAAATAGAAGCCAGAATGGCAGAGGGGACCATCGTCCAGTAAGTGGCAGCTGATTTATTAACAGACAGAAAAGAGAACTGGTTTATAAATGATCTTGGGGAGGTAAAGGCTGCTGCCTACATTTAAAAATTAATGTTGAATTATATATGAAATTCTTCATTACATAGGTAATCCTTAATTGCAGAGGCAATATAGAAATACATTTCCCTTTTCAAAAAAAAATAAAATCAAACACTACAGATATTGCTGAAGCCCCTCCCAGCAGCCCTGCCCCTGTCCCCACCCCGAGTCCCTGTCTGGTGGACACCCATCAGGATCATTTTCCTTGCTTTTACATAATTTTATATATAGAATGACAGAGCCATAAAACTATATCATTTAGTGTATACTGATTGTTAGTAACTTTTTAAAGTTGAATTTTGTTGGGGTGACACTGGTTAACATAATTTATATAGATTTCAAGTGCCAAATTCTACAACACATCTCTGTACATCATATTGTGTTCACCTCCCCAATCAACTTTTCGTCCATCACATTTATCCCTCCACACTGTCCTCCACCTCCCTCTCTCCCCTCAGCCAATCGCCACACTGTTGTCCATGTTTAGGAGGTTTTTTTTGGTCCTTTTGTTTTTTTGCTCTAGCCTTCCACCTCCCTCACCCAACTCCTCCCAGCTCCCTGACAGCTGTCAGCCTGCTCTCTATGTACGAGTCCGTTTTTATTGTGCTTATGAGTTCATTTTGTTCATTAGATTCCTCATATGCGTGGAATCATATGGCCCTTCTCTTTCTCTGACTGCCTTATTTCACTAAGCATAGTGATCTCCAGGTCAGTGCATGCTGTCACAAAAGGTAAGATTTCCTTCTTTTTTTATGTCCACATGGTATTCCATTGTGTAATGTACCATAGCTTTTTTATTCACTCATTCACTGATGGGCACTTGGACTGTTTCCAGATATTGGCTATTGTAAATAATGCTGCAATGAACATTAGGTGTATATTTTCTTTCAAATTAATGTTTTGGGATTCTTAGGATATATTCCCATTGGGAAGAATAGGCGCTAATTCTTCTTTGAATGTTTGGTAAAATTCACCTGTGAAGCCATTCAGTCCAGGACTTTTGTTTGTTGGAAGTTTTGATTACTGCTTCAATTTCATCGGCTCTAATCTAGCCATTGTTTCTCTGATTCTTCCTGATTCAGTTTTGGATGATTGTACGTTTCTAGGAATTTATCAATTTCATTCAGATTGTCTAACTTTTTGGCATCTACTTGTTCGTAATGTTTTCTGCAATGCTTTGTGTTTCTTGGGTGTCTGTTGTTACTTCTTCTCTTTCAGCTCTGATTTTATTTACTTGGGTCCTCTCTCTTTTTTTCTTCATGAGTCAGGTTAAAGTTTTGTCAATCTTGTTTATCTTTTCAAAGAACCAGCTGTTTGTTTCACTGATCTTTTGTATTTTTATTTTAGTCTCTATTTCATTTATTTCTGCTCTTACCTTTATTATTTCCTTCCTTCTACTTCCTCTGGGCTTTGTTTATTGTTATTTATCAAGTTCCTTTTAAGTGTATGGTTAGATTGTTCATTTGGGATTTTTCTTATTTCTTGAGGTGGTTGTGTAGTGCTATATATACATTTTCCTCCTAGGATTGCTTTCACTGTGTCCCACAGATTTTAAGGTGTTGTATTCTCATTTTCATTTGTTTCAAGGTATCTTTTTATTTGCTCCTTGATTTCATTGCTAACCCATTCATTGTTTAGTAACATGTTATTTAGCCTCCATGTTTTTGTGAGCTTTCTATTTTTTTCTTGTGATTGATATTAAATGTAAGAAATTTTATATCCAAGCTATCATTAATACCTAATCTACCATCTATATTCCAATTACTTACATGTTCCAATAATCTTTATTATATGTGGCTTAAGTGTCTGTTTGTCACCAATAGCTTATTGGTTGCTTGCATAACTGTACTAGCCAATGGGGTGAAGTTGTCACGGCTGAACGCAAATTGAGTGTGTCAGGGAGAAGGTGAACATTTGTCTGCATTGGCAATCATCTGTTTTACATAAAAACTATGTCTTAACGTAATTTATTTTAAGAATGCCTCCTAGAAAATACAGCACTGAAGAGGAGAGAAAAGGAGCTAAAGCTGCACAAAAATGGCTTTCTTGACAAAAAGAAACCACTGAGCAGAGAAAGACAAGGCTTGCTTCAGTCGCAGAGCAAATGCGTCTTTCTGGGCAAAATGAGACTGATGAGCATAGAGAAACAAGGCTTGCCTCAGATGCAAGACAAAAAAACCTGTCTCGACAAAATGAGTCCCTTGAACAAAGGCAGGAGAGAAATGCAAAAAAACGACAGAGTAATGCTGACTGAAACGCAAAAAGGATTAAAACAGTTTCAAACGGAGAAACCCCGTGGGGCACTAAGCAAAGGGGCGTCCTTGCCGCCTGCCCTGGGTAATTCAGTTTGAATTAGCAGACACCTTTGCACAAATCATTTTAATTACAATTTATAATATCTAGAACAGCGGTCATTTCGTATGACCGCCGGGCTTTCTAGTATTTTAATAACACTTTATTTTCTTAATAGCATCCTTTGCCTCTAGTACAGGTGGGCCTCCCAAACCCTTCTTTTCTGCTGTGCTCCGAACAAGTCCCAGCACCCTCACATGTCCAAAGTCCATTAAGAAACAATAGAGGGCAGTCACAGAGAGCCTGGGGAGGACAGTAAAGGCCCTGGCTCTGCACAGGCATCAAGGTCTTTGCCCCTGAGCTCTGGGGGTCCTGAGGCCCACACACTCCCTGTTATTCTCATTCACACCCCTTTCTCCAGGGAGCCAGTCTGATCAGAGACAAATGACCTAAGTGAACGAACGACTGTCTGAGCACAGCCTCTGTCATCCCACCACAGAGCCCAGGCCTCTCAGGCAGAGCATGAGTTCTCCCACAGGGAAAAGGGAAAGGATTCCTGGGCAATGGGGCTCTGTTCTCCAAGGATATTTTGGTCTCACGAAGCACTTGTTCTGCATGGAAATCTCACTCTGGGATGCTGCCTCTTCAGCAGGAGGAAGGCCAGAGGGATTGAGGAGTGGGCACAGAGCCATTTACTATGAGGCAAACCAGGGAGTGGGCCACCCTCCCCCACCTGGTATTGCGTTGGCGGGAGAACAAACGTGAGCCAACCTGGCAGCTGTTACTGACACTCCCAATAATGTATGAGGGCAGGAGTGAGGAAAAAGTAGCAGGTGAGGGATGTGAGGTGGAAACAAAGCCTTTGAAAAGATGTGCACTATCTGGCTCTGCTAAAAATATTGCCCCAGCACCAAATGGCTCCTGGCTGATACGAGAACTACACAGATACTAGAGTTACTGCACATCTGTCTTTAATCAGGGCTGCTGGCCCACGTGATTGTCATCTAACAGCAAGCATCTTGATTTTCAGCATAATGTTACAGAAGTGGTGGCCCGTGCTTGCCCCGGCTCCTCCATTCACTAATGGTGCTGGGTTCACTGTATAGGTAAAAACAAAAGGGTGAGGGAATAAAATGGGGTTTAATGTTCCCTTCCAGCATCACATCCATGAATCTACAAATCATTTTGAGAGTGGATGGATGGAAATGTGGAATTTCCATTCCTATGAGCTGTGTTTAGAATCTGTCTTGCTTTTCCAAGGCATGTAATGCATGGTGAAGGAAAGACTTCATGCACCAAGCCATTCAACTTGAATCTTTATAATTGTGGAATTTCATCCACACAGTCTAAGATCAACTAGATGTGGGGAAAGTCCCCACCAGATGTGGGGAAAGTCTACATGACTATAAATCAGCGGTTCTCAACCTGTGGGTCGCGACCCCAGCAGGGTCGCCTAAAGCCATCGGAAAACACATAATGCATATCAGGTATTTACATTCCGAATCATAACTGTAGCAAAATTACAGTTATGAAGTAGCCACCAAAATTATTTTTTGGTTTGGGGTCACCGCAACATGAGGAACTGTATTGCGGGGTCACGGCATTAGAAAGGTTGAGAACCACTGCTATAAATAAACATCAACTCTTACCTGCAAGTGAAGAAAACTAACTGGAATGAGCAAAACAGAACACTTTTTGTTAGTTTGTTTATTTTGTTTTATTTTTAATCCATCTGATTAAAATGTAGGAAGTGTGTGGGAAAGGGTGTCTGGGAGCTTCCTTGGGGACTGCAGGTATAAATGACTGACTAGTGTCAGGAAGCATTATCCCTGCTTCTCTCTCCCTCCACCTGGTTCCCTCTCCTGCTGACTGTGAAATGGGGAGTGAGGGATGGAGGAAGGGCCTGGAGGCTGGGACTTCCAGATGCACATTTCTATAGACTCAGGCATACAAAGGAAAGGGGCTTCTCTTCTCTCAGATCAAATATGAAAAAAAAAAAATCTCAGGGAAGGACTGTGATTGGCCTATCTTGAGCAACATGCCTACCTATTGGACCATCTGTTCAAGGAGTGGGGATGTGATTGGCTCTCCTGGGTTGTGTGCCTACCCCTGGGGGGATGGCTGGGGCTCTGCTCCTGCAGGAAGTGAAGTGGCATCCACAAGGTCATGGGGGAATTTGTGACTGAACAAGAAGTAACTGAGACACATGCTGCTCTTATTTGCCCTTAGTTCAGGTGTACAATAGAGGCTCGTTACAGGTGGGTCTGAGAGGTACTGTTTAGAAAACAGGTTCTCTTCAGAATGATCCTGCCCACTTCACAGTGGGGTCAAGATGGGGCTAGTGTTTGGGGGAGAGGTACTTTTTAGGGAAGTATAAGGATTCCCCTTTAAGAAAATGGTTTTACCTGCTGTTACACTCTTACTAGGTCACGCAGTACTTTCTAAGAAAGGCATAAGGAGAATGATGTTTTTTTCACTCCATCTCCACATAGATAAAGTGAAATGTCAAGACAAAAGTAAGCAGTTACTGAGATGTAGGGATAGGGCTTTAAAAGAACCACATGCAAATTAAAGCAAATCTCTACCATTTTATACCTATTAAATCAGGGGAAGCTGCCTTTTTTTTTTTTTTTTTTTAATGATAATACCTGATTTTGGCAAGGTTCCAGGGAAACAGGTACAGCCGCACATCGAGTGACTAAGAATTGGAAAGTGACCTGACAGTATGCACTTAGAGCTGTGAAAGCACTTAGGGTTTTCTGTTTGTTTGTTTTTGACAGAGGCAGGGAGAGAAAGACAGGAACATCGAGCTGCTCCTGTCTGTGCCTTGACCAGGGAATCGAACCAGCAACCTCTGTGCTCCAGGACGATGCTCCGAGCTATCCAGTCAGGGCTTTAATTTCTTATTGATTTTTTTTTTTTTTGAGACAGAAAAACGAAGTGAGAGAGTGGAGAAGGGAGGGAAGCGTTTGTTGTTCCAATCAGTGTGCATTCTTTGGTTGCTTCCCACGTGTGTCCTGACTGGGGATCGAACCCGCAACCTTGTTTCGGAATGTACTTCACTGACTGAGCTAACCAGCCAGGGCCAGTGCTGGGCTCTTTGGAGCCAGCAACCTCTCTTCACGGAATTTCTCCTTAGGAACCGAACAAAAAGGAAGCAAAGTAAAGATGCTCACAGTGCTCCAGTTTCTATGAAGAATCGTGAGGACATGTCATGTTTTATTTATCTTTGTGTCCCCGACACAGTCTCTACCAGGCGTGACACAGAGCTGGCACTTTAAAGTTCGTTAAAATAGTAAATGAGAATACGTGGCGAAAAGGGATAATTTTAAAATGGATCATGCAAGATCATTTCAATGCGAGAAGATGGTGTGTGAAAACTAAGAACTATAAAAACAGTGTTGCAGCGTGGGAGAAGGCTTATCTTTCAGCTCTGGGGGTGGGGAAGGAGCTAGAGGTATATATAAATAACCTTTTTCCTGTGTCCTGATTACAAGTATGTAACATTTTTTTTACGTATCTGGACATGAAGTGTAAAGAAAACAGGAGAGAGCAAGCAATTCATAGTTGGGGTGAATTCTTTATCATAGAGTCCCTTAATATTTAGGCAAGAACATGTCTTTTTTTTGTATTTTTCTTTAGTTGGAAACGGGGAGGCAGTCAGACAGACTCCCGATGCGCCCGACTGGGATCCACCCGGCATGCCCACCAGGGGGCAATGCTCTGCCCATCTGGGGCGTCACTCTGTTGCAACCAGAGTCATTCTAGTGCCTGAGGCAGAGACCACGGAGCCATCCTCAGCGCCCAGGCCAACCTTGCTCCAATGTAGCCTCGGCTGCGGGAGGCGAAGAGAGAGACAGAGAGGAAGGAGAGGGGGAGGGGTGGAGAAGCAGATGGGCGCTTCTCCTGTGTGCCCTGGCTGGGAATCGAACCCGGGACTCCTGCACGCCAGGTCAATGCTCTACCACTGAGCCAACCGGCCAGGGCCTAGGCAAGAACATGTTTTAAACGAATTGATGTATTTGTGAAATATAACTGTTTTGGCAGAATGGGCAACGGGATCCATCTGGAGGGCAACAGAGCCCTTACGAGCCTGGGCACGGGGAGTTCTCAGCTCATTTCCTCATCCTGGGTCTTAGGAGACCATAGAAATGGAAACACCCACAGCAATCACACGTGCGCCCATGACTGTGTCCACATAGGGTGTAAGGACGCAGATTCGCAAACTTGACTTGATGTTTGGCGGACAGGCATGTAGAGGTGTGTGGTACACTAGTAATCAAGATGAACCTTCTATTGTTGTGATATTGGGACTTATAATGAGAAATATATACCTAGTCTATATCCCCAGTCCTAGCAGAGTCCAAACCCTTGTAAATTCCTAAGTGATGAGAGCAGTAGGAGCATCTTTTGTTCTAACGACGAGACTCTGAGTGGCTCCTGGATGAGGGCGGGTCACTGGAAAGCTTAGCCCAGGGGTCCCCAAACTTTTTACACAGGGGGCCAGTTCACTGTCCCTCAGACCGTTGGAAGGCCGGACTATAAAAAAAACTATGAACAAATCCCTATGCACACTGCACATATCTTATTTTAAAGTAAAAAAAACAAAATGGGAACAAATACAATACTTAAAATAAAGAACAAGTAAATTTATTTTTTTTTTATTAATAATTTTATTTTTTTAATGGGGTGACATCAATAAATCAGGATACATATATTCAAAGATAACAAGTACAGGTTATCTTGTCGTGAACAAGTAAATTTAAATCAACAAACTGAGCAGTATTTCAATGGGAACTATGCTCCTCTCACTGACCACCAATGAAAGAGGTGCCCCTTCTGGAAGTGCGGCGGGGGCAGGATAAATGGCCTCAGGGGGCCGCATGCGGCCCGTGGGCTGTAGTTTGGGGACCCCTGGCCGATTCAAAGCTTGGGATTTTCGGCCCTGCCTCCCATCCTGCACAGATGGGAGAGGGACTGGAAACAGAGCTCACGAGGGACCGTGCCTACCGTAGGGAGCCTCCACAAAATCCCCAAAGTAGGGGTTCCGGAAAGCGCCTGGGCTGGTGAGCCCGTGGAGGTGCTGGGGGCGTGGTGACCTTCCCCAGGCCCTGTCCTATGCGTCCCTCCCATCCGGACATGCACCTGTGTCCTTTATCATGTCCTTTTACAATAAACCCATGAATGGTAAGTAAACTCCATTCCTGAGTTCTGTGAGCTGCTCTAGCAAATTAATTGTATCCAAGAAGGGAGTGAGTTGTGGGAACCTCTGACTTGTAGCTGATTAGTCAGAAGCACAGGTGACAACCTGGACCTGTGGCTGGCATCTAAGTTGTGGGGGACAGTCTGTGGTACTGAGCCCTTCACCTGTGGGATCTGACCCTGTCTCTGGGTCGACGGTGTCTGAATTGAGGTAAATTGTAGGACACCCGGCTGGTGTCGCAGAACTGCTTGTGATGGGGGGAAACCCACGCATTGGGTGATCAGAAGCGTCGAAAGGGACGTGCTCTGTGTGGGAGTGAAGGAGAAAGGGGCAGGATAACGAGGCTCTGCCAGTACCCTGTCCACAAGCTATCACACGCAGGACTGGCTGCGGCACCGCCAAGGCCCAACACAAAATGAGAATTTGAGCCCTTTGTTTAAAAAACTGCTATGAGGCCCTGGCAGGTTGGCTCAGTGGTAGAGCGTTGTCCTGGCATGCGGAAGTCCCGGGTTCGATTCCCGGCCAGGGCACACAGGAGAAGCACCCATCTGCTTCTCCACCCCTCCCCCTCTCCTTCCTCTCTGTCTCTCTCTTCCCCTCCCGCAGCCGAGGCTCCATTGGAGCAAAGTTGGCCCGGGCGCTGAGGATGGCTCTGTGGACTCTCCCTCAGGCGCTAGAGTGGCTCTGGTTGCAACAGAGCGACGCCCCAGATGGGCAGAGCATCACCCCCTGGTGGGCGTGCCGGGTGGATCCCAGTAGGGCGCATGCGGGAGTCTGTCTGACTGCCTCCCCGTTTCCAACTTCAGAAAAATTCACACACACACACACACACACACAAAAAAAAAAACACACAAAAAAAACAAAAAAAAACACAAAAAACCCGCTATGAATTTCAGGACAGCAGCAGCAGAGCAGTGAGTACTGTGGGGTCTTTCTGCGCACAGGACTCTGTGTCCTGCTCAGGTTAGTGCCCGCGAGGCAGCCCTGGCTGACAAACAGGATGAAGCGGTTGAGTGACTTGGGGTTCTCTCGTACTCAAGGGGCGACCTTGCACAAACAAACCATTCCCTCTCTCTGTGCCTCCCTCAGTCAGAATTTGGTCTCACTGTCAGTCACCAGCCAGGAGCAATGCCTCCTGTTTCACTCAGCTGCTGGGGCACTGAAGGACCTGCTCATTCCAATACAACACCCCCAAGAGAATATGCCTTAAAAGTACCCATCCTCGGATTCAGCCTGACGCACCTCCCCCACATTCCCATGAAAACACTTACAAAAAGGACGGAAAGGAGAAAATTCACAACAGTAGGGACATTATGGATAATAACCAACCATACGCCGGAGTCCGGGGTAGTGATCACAACACGCGTCCGTGGGTCTGTGGTGAGAACAGCAGCCCAGGCAGCAGCGACCCCTTCCATGCGGCCAAGGGCTCTATGTCCACCTGGGGCTGCGACCACTTCAGACTCTGCGTGAACTCAGAAACACCTTCCACCGCCGCCTTCCCAACCACTCCACCTCCGCCCCCAATACCAGGAAAGACTGTGATGGAGTCTTCTGGAAACTGTGTACTAGTTTATCCTTCTAGCATATCCTATATCCCTCTCATGTTTAACCACTCTCAGTGTCATTGTCCCCATGTGTCTGTGCTCTGCTGTAATCTCATCCTCTCGCTGCCCTGGACTGCTGCTCTCTGACCCAGTTCCCGAAGCCTTCCTGTATCCTTTCGAATTCCAGGCCCCTTTCCCCTCGCCTCCTTAAGACCTGATGTACCTGGAGGAGCCTCCCCAGGTGGAGAGTAATCTTCCCACTCCCTCGCGCCCCACCCACCATCCACAGGGCAGAAACGGGAGTGTGCTAGCCAGAGCCTGCACCTCTCTGTGCTGAGGCCCCGGGTCCTGGAGGAAAGAGACCGCCAGCCAGCAGCATCTTGGCTGCGGCATCCTCAGGCTATGGGAGTGGCTGAGATCTCAAGGCAAACCTTACCTTCTAGTCCCCTTTGCTGTTTTATTCCTCACTCCGACCATGAGACGACCGTCCCCATCCACAGGGAGATGGGAGACACAGGAATCTCACTGTGAGAACCAGTGACTTCGGGCATTAGTCCTCTGGGATGACCATCTTCCCCCAGGGAGCTCTTGGCATTTTGTGACCCAATTTCCCTCCTAAACCTTGAGGGATCTGGCCCATCCCAAATGGTGTGGTCGCCTATGCCCAGCCTCAAATCCCCAAATTTCTACCCAGTGAGTAATACAGTTGGATGACTGCCCCCACCAGTGGCTCTCCTGACGCAGGAGCAACCGAGCTCAGCTGGAGCAGGGCCAGGCCGTCTGCCCGCCACACAGCTGGCCTGCAAGAGGCTGACAGGAACACGGGCGGGGCCGAGGTTTGAGGACGACCTGCCGGCAACCCCAGAACTGAACAGGATCGAGGCTAACACTTTACACAACACGGCTTCCTTATTTCAGAACATTTTCCACCCCAAAACATGAAGTTGCAAATGCACCTATCGTGTCTTTCAGGAACTGCCCACAAATTCATTTATTTGAACGACAGACTGCTCTTCAACTGGACCTATTCTGAGGACAATCACGAAACAGACATCAGGACAATACACAAACTCAAAACTAATGAGCAAAGCTGTTCCCTTTCCCAAACAGTGGTTTATTCATCGAAACCAGCTTGACCTCACAGTGTCCGTCAACATAAATATTTTATCCTGACCAAGCTCTATGTTGAAAGACCCTCTTTAAAGCACTCCAATACATCTTGTAAACATCCTCACTGGCCCTCCCACCGTGAGCTACTCCTGAACTCCTGAGTCTCCCTTGGGTTGTACTTGCTTTATCGCAGTAGGGAATGCAGGCGACTTTGCCGGATGGAGAGTCAGTGGTTGCTAGCTTCGAAGAGTGTTAACCTCTGTGGATTTCGCCGTTCACTCTACTATCGAACCTCCATTTGATTATTAATTCTGTAACCCCACAGTCTGCCTCCTCTCCAGCCCGTGCAGGGTCTCCAGACCTTTCCTTCCCTGGCCTCTCTGAGGTTCTAGCCACCTGGCTATGTCATCCTCAACCCCTCGGCTACACTGTCCATTCAATCATTCATCCACAAATATTTACTGAATGATTTCTCCGGGCTATACATTACCTTATGCCCTGTTCCTTTAACTACCAGCCTCCTATTCAAATGTCCCTATTTATTTATTTATTTTGTATTTTTCTGAAGCTGGAAACGGGGAGAGACAGTCAGACAGACTCCTGCATGCGCCCGACCGGGATACACCCGGCACGCCCACCAGGGGGCGACGCTCTGCCCACCAGGGGGCGATGCTCTGCCCCTCCGGGGCGTCGTTCTGTTGCGACCAGAGCCACTTTAGTGCCTGGGGTAGAGGCCAAGGAGCCATCCCCAGTGCCCGGGCCATCTTTGCTCCAATGGAGCCTCGGCTGCGGGAGGGGAAGAGAGAGACAGAGAGGAAGGAGAGGGGGAGGGGTGGAGAAGCAGATGGGCGCTTCTCCTGTGTGCCCTGGCCGGGAATCGAACCTGGGACTTCTGCACACCAGGCCGACACTCTACCACTGAGCCAACTGGACAGGGCTCAAATGTCCCCATTTATTAGGAAATGTGGCATCCTGAAGTTTTCTTTGTCTCAGTTCTGGCCATCATCTTCAGCGTCCTCAACACCAGTGACTCTCACTTTTACCTCCCCCTCCCCTACTCCTAGGGAAGTGGGGCACAGAGCCAGGGTCCAGTTCAAGAAAGGTGGGCAGTATATTAGCCAGCTCGGGCAGCTATAGCAAAGCCCACCGAATAGGAGGCGTAAGTAAGAGGAGTTTATTTTCTCACAGCCCTGGAGGCCAGAAGTCCAAGGTCAAGGTTTCGGCGGGGCTGGTTTCTCCTGAGGCCTCTCTCATTGGCTTGCTGACGGCCGCCTTCTCTCTGTGTTCTCACATGGACTTTTCTCTGTGTGTTCTGATCTCCTCCCCTTATTAGGACACCAGTCAGACTGAATTAGGGCCCACACTAAGGGGCCTCATTTTACCTGAATGATTAAGCACAGTCACATAGTAAGGTACTGGGTTAGGACTTCAACGTGAGTTTTGGGGGAGACAATTGGCTCCTGAACAGGCCATCAAGCAAAGTCCTACCCCAGCGGGAGGATGGGGACTTCTGAACAAGACTTTGGAGGGCACTCAGGTGCAGTGGTGACTGAGTTTGAATAGGGGTAAAAGGTGAAGGATTGGCTGAGGGGCCATTAGAAAACTGGACTCACAATGAGACCACCACGTCCTGGGCCTGAGTGGCTACGAGGGAAGCTTGAATGTGGTGTGATGGGGGAGGGGTAGACAGGGCCAGATTCCAGTGGTTAGAGCCTGGTCTCTTGGGCTGGATCTAGAGCAGTGGTTCTCAACCTTTCTAACGCCGTGATCCCGCAATACAGTTCCTCATGTTGCGGTGACCCCAAACCAAAAAATAATTTTGGTGGCTACTTCATAACTGTAATTTTGCTACAGTTATGATTTGGAATGTAAATACCTGATATGCATTATGTATTCTCATTGCCTCTCCGCCTCCTAGGCTTCTGTCCTCCGGCGCTTGCTGCACCTGCCCACTGATGACGTCAGCAAGCGCCGGACACACGTAATGCGCTGCTATGGACTGTGGAGCGTTAACCCCGCTTCCCCGCCCCTTAGGCCCCGGACGGATGATGCAATCACGTCTGCGCATGACCGCAGGCATTCAGTTTGGAACACGCGTCCATAACGGCGTGCGTTCAAGCTGAATAGCGCTGCTGCAGACGGTAGCGCGGCTTCTCAGCGGCTAAAGCCATCAGAAATATGTATTTTCCGATGGCTTTAGGCGACCCCTGTGTTTTGGTCGTTCGACCCCCGCCGGGGTGGCGACCCACAGGTTGAGAACTGCTGATCTAGAGAGAGTGGCTTGATCTCACATGCTCCAACCTCAGGCTGGCTCAGATGCTACGGAGCCTGCAGGTGGGGGTTTCCTGGTCTACAGACAGAAGGGACTAGGTGGGAAGAGGCTGGGGAACGAGATAACACAAGTAGGAAGTTGTAGGGAAATCACAGGCTCCAGTGCATCCAGAGCCGTGCTGAATAGCACCTGGCCTCCAGCGCCTGAGGCTAACCGAGCGCTTGAAACGTGGCCAGCCGGGAATGAGCTGGCTGTGCCGTTAAGTGTGCTGTGCAACGGATTTTGAAGACATACAAGGAGAAATACCCAAAGTATCAAATGGTAATGCGTTCTATATATTACTCTATGTCAAATATATTATTAAGTGAATTCCACCTGTTTCTTTGTACATTTTTTTTAGCGTAACAACCAGAAAACTTAAAATTACAACGCGGCTCACATTGCATTTCTGTTGGCTAGCTCTGTACTTTCCCTGAATAAGACTGAGAACAGGAACGAGGAGGAGGAGGAGGAGGAGGAGGAGGAGGAGGAAGGTGAAGGAAAGAAATGGTTTTGATTTTACATCTTTGCTGCAAAGCTAACATTCATCAAACAGGCACTGTGCAGAAAACTTTTATGTATAATATTGCATTTACTCTTCACAAACCTTAGAAGGTTTCGATGACTATCAGTCCCATGCTATTAATGAGCAAAAGCAAAAAAGTGTAAGTAAC
This sequence comes from Saccopteryx leptura, assembly GCF_036850995.1. Taxonomy (NCBI): domain Eukaryota; kingdom Metazoa; phylum Chordata; class Mammalia; order Chiroptera; family Emballonuridae; genus Saccopteryx; species Saccopteryx leptura. Next base: position 42,617,423 of record NC_089515.1, on the reverse strand, counting down.
TGACCCCAGGCCCCTTAGGTAACGACAAGGCTGGGCTGTGTGGAGAAGTGGCCTGCCCGGCCTGCCCACAGGCTGGCCCTGTACCCTGTACCCTATGCACAGCCCCAACTAGAAGCTTCATGTATATTCTCCCTGACTCCACACACAGTCCCTAGGCAGAGGCCGTGCTGTGTAACTCTCTAGTAGGGAGCTCACTGTTTGTTCCTTGAGCGAAAATAAGAGGACTCCCTGTGGGTTCAATGGTTCTGGATGTCATACCTGAAACCTAGCTCTGCTGGGGTGGTCCCTGCCTCCACGCCTTTTGTGCTAGAGATGGAAGGAGCCTGGTCCCCTGAAACACTGGCTCAGGAAAATTGGAAGAGATCTAATTAGCTGAAGAACACAAGGCTGCAAATTGATCCTGGCATGGGAAGTCATCAAGAATCTGCAACAAAATTTCCAAGCTGTCAAAACAGTTCAATATTCATTCACTCTGAGCATGGGGGATTAAGAAATCCAATCCCCCAGCAGGTAGTGGTGACAAGCAGCAGGAATGAATGGACCATTTGGATCTAATCTTCTGATGCTAACTGCCCCTGGACCACCACCCTCTCGTGCAGCAGGCTCTTCACTGTGTGCAATGGTGCCACTGACGGACAGGAGCCTTGCTGGCACCAGGGGCTGACACCTGTCTTCTTGGTCCCTTCTGGACTCAATGGTCCTGCTGTCTTGATTCCAACTCAGTCCTCTCTGGGTTGCATGTCCGCTGAGGTTGAGCTGTGGTGCCAAGCCAGGTCTAGCCAAGAAGATCTGCCACAGAGCCCACCGCTACAGCACCCTCTCACAACGAGCAGTGCCCCTCCCCCAAGGAAACCTCCCACCAACACTATCAACTTCTGTGATCTTCCAGGGGGACCAGGAAACACTGGACAGTGTCCTCGTCCCCTCGGGAGCTGAGGAAGCCTCGGGAGCCTCTGCTGGGAGAGAGTTAGGACTCACGCTTCCCCTCCTGGCTGGCCTGCCTCTGCCTGCCTGGTCCTCTCACTGCTCTCCTGGGGCCAGAAGGGGCCGGCTTCCTCTTCCTCTTCCTGTCTGACGGTGTTTCCCCATAACTGTACTCTGGGAGGCATGTGTCCTCCCTTCTCCTGAAGAGTTGGTGGTAGAGTGATTAGCATATGGCTGACAAAGATGAAACACACACAAGTCTGTTATTTCAGAAGATGACCTTGTTGCCCAAGAGCACGGCTCCTCTGGCCTAGCTGGCAGACTGGGCAGACTATTCTTCTAGCCACAGGTGCTCTGAACACCTCAGAGACCACAAAGCAGAAGGGAACAGGGATTACTTAGACCCCAAAGAAAATGATGTTTTATAGCAAGGTGCACATTTGTCCCAACACGCAGCAAAACACTGTATGTTTAAATTCACCTGGGGCTGAAATCCGAGCACTGAGCCTCCAAAGATACAGACCAACCTTGAAAAAGAGGCCCCTTTCTGAGGAATGCTTGGCTGGCAGCATTCAGGGCGGAATGCTCACTATCTGGCAATACTGCTGTGTCCAGCCCACCTGTGTGACCCGGCAGGCTCGGCTGCCAAGGTCATGCCTGTGGTTCCCATATGGGATGAGAAGAGTTGGGTTCTGGGGCTGCAGGCTGGCTCCTGGCGTGGGCCAGTCGGAGCACTAGTCTGAGCTGTTGGTGTCAACCAGAAACAGGGTGAACTGATGAACCATGTCCTGACTCTGAAATCTTCTGCCTAGATAAGATCTGAATTACCAGCAGTCCTGGGTCATTGGCCTACGCCTTTCACAGAGCGAACCCTGAATTCAGCAGTCTAGGGTGCGCCATCCGCAGCAGGGGAGGGCGTGGCAGAGAGGGACTCAACAATACAACCTATCATACAACCAGAAGCAGGGAGAGCTATGGGCATGATGGCAGGAGACAGGCACACAGGACTCTGGGAGGGAAGTGGCCAGTGAGAACTCAGGGTGGAGCTGCTAAAGGACAGGTGTGTCCCACCCTCATTTTTAAACTTACCTGTTTTGCTGCAACATAAACTCCGATTTCCTGAGCATCTGATGGAAGTCCACCGTGCACACAATGCTTTGTGTTTTTGCTGGGAAATCAGGGAATCAACGAATTTCATATCTGAGTGTGTGCAGATCATGGAAGAGATGTAAGAAGCACGTGAGAACAAAAGTTCAGTGAAAGCAGGAAACCAGAGCCCAATGTGACGGAGAATCGGAGAATCGGAGAATCGATGCCCCTGGGAACTGCCACAGATCTGAGAAGGACACTGGCGTTCTCACCCGTAGAGGAGGCCTGGACTCATTCTCTCTAAATCTCAGCCTTCTCCCCTGAGATCTAGGTTACATCTATGACAAGCATGCATTTTTAAAAATTAGAAACTAATTAGCAAATATTATGGTTGTTTTAAAAACTCCAGCCACATCTGTCAGTGATGAGACAGCTGAAGTGAGGCTGCTAAGGGGAGGGTTCTTCTCACTTCCCCACGAAGTTCCTCAAAGGGATCAAAGAACCGTACCCCTTGTATATTGTGAAGGGGTATAATTAGGTTTGGATCTTCTGAGCTGATAGATGGACACTGTGTTAATAAATGTTACCTAGAGCTTTAAAAATGATCTCAAATCACTGAGATATAAATACCAAACCAGGCTCATAGAAACAGAGATGAAACCAACAGCTGCCAGAGGGGAGGAGCGGGGGAGGGGTATAAAAGAGAGAAGCGGATATAGTCAGTAATACGGTGATAAGTTTGCATGGTGACAGACGGCTTCTAGACTTAGGGCTGTGATCACACTGTAAGGTATATAAATATCGAGTCACCACATTGTAGATCTTAAAATAAATTATAATTAAAATTTTAGATGGAAAATACCCATGATAAACAAATAAAACTAGGAACTACCATATGGTCACTGTTTTAAAAGAAAAAAAATATACATATAAACATTGAGGAAAAAATGGAAAATAAATAAACTATTTTTTTTTTTTTTTGGTAAAAAAAGGGATTGAGACAAAGGTTCAGCCAGAATCAAGCTTGCTGTTGGTGTCCTAGGTCAGCGGTGGCATCAGCAGGAGCTGTGGGGCAGGACAAACCCCGTGTTTAATCATGAAGTCAGTGTGAGTGCACAGCTCTGCAGAGCCCTGGCTGTCTCCGCGTGCACTTGCCGTAGCGATGGGAAGTCAGGCCTGCCTGTCTCAGCGTGGGACCCGAGCAAACTAATCTCTGCATGTGGACTTGGTCGTTCCCACGGGCTGCGTGCCAGTAGCGCCCCTGACACTGGCGTGCAAGTCTGGGTGGACCCAGGCCAGGCCCTCACCAGCGGACCTCCTACGGAGGGCAGAGAGAAGAGAGAGCCTATTTGGGTGATTCAGGAAATGCCGTGGGGAGAGCATGGAAGTGGGACGAGAGGAAAGCAGGTGACACAGGGCACAGTGTCTGGGGACAGGCGGGGCCTGGAGCTTCATCCCCACGGGGAACCACAGAGCCCACGTACAACATGCGCATGGGAGTCACAGCTAAGGGGGCTAGGGGGCTGGGTGCTGATACCCCAGCCGCCGTGGTCACTCATTAGGGACCCCGGCAGGGAGGGTACTTGTTCTCCCGTGCTCCGGCCTGCCCCGGCTCTGCCCCATGAGGGCCCTGGGCAGAGCTGCAGGGGTGGCGGCTGGAAGCCAGCCAGGTGGAACACCAGGGCAAGAGCTGAGGAGAGACAGGTGGGCTCCACAGGCCCCTCTGCTTCCACCTCATTCCCGCCTGCCCCACGCTCCCTGCTTGTGGGCTCCTTCATGCTCTGGGATTTCTTGCTGATTTTTATAGACTTTTTAAAAATTACATTTATTGGGGGTGACATTGATTAATAAGATCATCTGGGTTTCAAGTGTAAATTTCCATGATACATGACCTGATATTACATTGTGTGCCCACCACCCACAGTCAAATTTTGCAGATTTTGACAAAGAGTAGGATACCCCAGCTCAGAGGTCTTGCCTCCCTCCACTTATGCCTTTTACTTCTGTTCTGCAATATTCTGTTTCAAAAACTGACATCTAGTGTGTGCCCACCACACGGTCTGAAGGAGAGGCAACAACCAGGACGAAGGCCGTCAGGGTGTTGGATTCCAGCGCACAGTGAAGACGCCTGCGGTCATCAGCTCCGGGCGCGGTCACGTGACTGTGCGCAAGGCCCCTGCCCAACTGCCCACGCTGTCCCCACCTGGGTTCCAAGACACATGCTCCCTGCAGGAGGGGAGCCGTATGCCCTCTGGAAACGCCTCACCAGGGACCTGCCGAGGTAAACAGAGGCTTTGCTGAGCGAAGCCCTGCTCGCATAGCAAGCACGCCACAGATCTTCCCGGCGGGGAAACGGCACGGCGGAGCCTCCACACCATGCCTACACGATCTCAGCGCAGTAAGGAAGCTGGAAAGCCCGACCACGCCACGAGGCTGCCCGTGTCCCGTCCTACTCTTCAGGGCTGGGCACGCGACATGGCCAGAGCTTGCAAAGGTTTTGAGAAGTTAAACGTTACCACCATCAGTCTGAGACAGTGATTCTCAACCAAGGGTGACTCTGCCCTAGGAGACCCGGCACTGTCTGGAGACATTTCTGGTTGTCACAACTGTTATGTGGGAGGGAGCTCAGCGGCAGCGGGCCAGCAGAAGCCAGGAAAGCTGCAGAACATCCCTCCAATGCACGGGGCAGCCCCCACCACAGAGAATTAGCTGACCCAAAATGATAACAATGCTGAGATTGAGAGACCCTGGGCTGAGGAACTGGTTCTGCGAGAAACAAAGAGGGACCCTCACGCATCCCTCTTGCAATTAATCCTTATTTTGCCCTTTCAACCCAGGCCAGGCCCCTCACAGATCACCTGGTTTGCTCTTTAAACTCTATGCAATACCTCCTTCCACTCTCCAACCCTGTTACGTAGTCTCGGAATTATTATATTTTTAGAGCCACCAGTTAGTCCCTTTTATGGTTCAGTTCTCAAAATTTATCTCTCATTGTCCCCTCCTCAATTCTGTTGTATTTCAAAGTCCTCTTTCAACTCTCTTCCGCCTTTTTCATTCTATGCCCAGAATTTCCCTATCCTGTAAAATAGTGGGGTTCTAGGCTCTGGGCTTCTTGGCTCCTACCTCTGACAGCTCTAAGACCCCGCTTTCGGCGCCCATGCCCCCACGTGATGCTAAGACAAGGTGTCCCTGTGTGCTGGACGGGTTCCCTGTAGAGCAGCCAGCCTCCAGCAGGGTTGTCTTTGGGCCAGGGTTAGGGCCAACAATTTTTCCAGATTGGCACTGAAAGTTCAGTAGTTGACTTGGGCCTGTCCTGATTTTAAAAGTGAAATTCCTGCATCCCTGGAGTGCCCCAGGAGAGTTGTCCCCGCGCCTGGCATGGTGTCAGGGGGCCGCAGGGGAAGGAGAGCAGAGCAGAGTGGCTGTCTCCGCGGGCGTTCGCTCAGGACGGCCTGGTTCTCCTGACACTGACTCATAGCTTCCTGGGTTTAGGTCTGGAGGTCTGTCTCAGGAACACAAACCTGACAGCTTGTGCCATGCAGCTCAGTTCAACGGACATCCGAGCATGGCAACATGTACCCACTCCTTTCCGGGAGGACCTCTGGGCCCAGTTAAAAGACAGGACAATTCAGTGTGCAAATGCTCTGACAGAGGCCAGGACTGGGAAAGGAATGGAAGAGGCAACCATGGAAGGCTTCCTGATGGAGGCAGTGCCTGAGAGTGCAGGCTGGAAGAACAGAGAAGGTTTGGCAGGCGGAAGTGAAGGTTTAGGGAACATTTCCAAGTCAAGGAAACAATAAGAAACTAAACACACTGAAAAGCCTTGGCTATGCTTATGAAGTCAGAGTGGAGAGAAATGTGAGTCCCTCTGATCACTAAATGAAAGTACAGCTTTATAGTTAGTGTCAGCTTCTAACTTCTCAAAATGCATCTCCATCTATCTCTCTCCGTTTTTCATCTTCATAACTTCCACTTGAGGGTGTGAGGGTGTGACACCACAGAGACTATTATTCCAATTCACATTTTGGGAAAGCCAGCCCCAAGAAGGCAAGCAATTTATGCCAGTGCCATGTCCAGGTGAGGTCTCTGGGCTCTGATCTGATGCAGGCTGCTGAACACAGTGGGACTGCGGGGCTTTGGAACTAGTCAGTCCTGGTAGAATCCCCAGTTCTCTACTTCCTGACGCCATGGCCTTGAGCAAGTTACCGAGTCACGGTTTCCTCTTGTGGGAAAATGGGGGGGGGGGGATGATATCTCCTACACAAGGGCTGTCGTGAGGATGTAATGAGCTCCCCAATTTCAAGGTCCTCGTGAGGGCTTCAGAAACAGTCTCCCCGCATTTGGGCTCCTTGTTATGCATCTCGAAGAGCAGGGGTGCAGCAGGCAGGGAAGGCTCCACTGCTCTCTCTTTTGTGGCCTTGCTTCCTTGTGTCGCTATCATTTGATTCTCGGTGAGCCTGGATTAATTAAACAACCTCTCTTCAAGGATGAGGGGGCCGGTGTGCTTTGAGAGGATGCTCATTACACTGGGTATCTCCTCTGATAATATGAGATTAAAAGAGCAGGAGTGCAGTTTTAGATGCAGGACAACCATTTTAGTGACAGCAGGCTGGTCTGCTGTCCGGGAACCTGGTCCCGAGGATCTTGTCTTCAGGCAGTATTTCATACAGATGGTGACCACGGAGCTGAAGAGACTGTCATTGATGAGCCACTTTAAATGGTGACAGATTCCAACTGTGTATCTATTATTACAAGCGGAGGAGGAGAGGGGGCCGGGCAGCTCCCCGACCCCTGCTTTCATCACACCGCTCAGAGCTGGCCCTCCTCCCTGACAGCCTGCTGATGGCTCTGCCCGCTGTTCTGGCTTACATTTCAGTTCCTGAAGAAGAGAGGTCCCTAGATGAAGCATCCACCGGGTATAATAAAAAAACAAATGTCGGAGACTTCCAGAGGTAGGTATAGATGTAACTTTATTGGCCAGTTTCACCTGCGCAGGGGCGAGTTCCCTGATGTCCGGAGACACCGTCCTCAGTCTGAGCTGCAAATGGGAACCGCCCCGGGCGCTTACAGCTAGTTCCTTATATATCCTAAGTAAGCAAGCATAAATACAGAAGCAAAAATAGCGGTCACTTATTTGCTAAGGGAGTTGCACATAGCATAGCAACAGGGGCTGGGTCTAGCTCATTGGCGAACTTCAAACATAAACTTCTGATAAGGGTCTCTAACCAGTGGAATGCAAACGTTTGTCTTCCTTTGTTCTTAGCCTTACAGGGTCCCTATCCTTACCTCCCTGTCTCTGCGTCTACACTCTAGCAATCCCAGCACACTTTCCTGAATCTAACAATTTGATCTTTTCTTGATGCTTACACTAGACACGGCACGAACTGCCCCTGCATGAGCTGGCGTGGTGGGTCCAAGAGCACAGGATAGTCTGTCTGGTGGACGTGAGAGGTGCTGCCCACATCCTTTCCAGAGAGGGTCTGCCGCCAGCCACAGGAGGAGGGAGCAGCCGCCGGCCACGGGAGGAGGGAGCAGCCGCCGGCCACGGGAGGAGGGAGCAGCCGCCGGCCACGGGAGGGGGGAGCAGCCGCCGGCCACGGGAGGGGGGAGCAGCCGCCGGCCACGGGAGGGGGGAGCAGCCGCCGGCCACGGGAGGAGGGAGCAGCCGCCGGCCACGGGAGGGGGGAGCAGCCGCCGGCCACGGGAGGGGGGAGCAGCCTCTGGCCACAGGAGGAGGGAGCAGCGCCCGTCGTCGGCCTCTGCAGGTTTTTCCTCTGCGCGGAAAGACTCCTTGTCCTTCCCAGAACCCACACCCGGGACTGGGCAAATAAGCCTGGCCATTCCGACCCCCTGGGGGCAACTCTGATGGGCGTGCTGGGTCCACGGCCCCCAGCAGGTAGGCCTGGGCCTGCCGAGTCTGCCTGTCCCCTGCTCCGCCCCCAAGCCCCCCTCTCCTTTTCCTTCCCAGCTGTGAATCCCCGTAACAGCCTGCACCTCAAACTTCATTTCCGCCGGCTTCTGCCGAACCCAAGCTGTGACCGGGTCACGTGACACCTGGATGGCCCCGGATGGCTGTGCTGTGAAGGATGAGGGACCCCTCCATCCTCCCCACCACCTGTCAATAGATGTCAGTGGGTGAACTCAAATACGCCTGTTTCCTGCTAGAAGGGGAGGAGGCCCTTCTGGGCACTAAGCACGGGCTGTGCCCCAACAGAGCATGATGCCTCTTCTTCAAGGTTCCGGAAATGATTGGCATGGTGGGGGGAGACAAGAGGGCTGGCTGGAGGAAGAGGCTAGATGGAGGGAGAGAGCCTGCATAGAAGAACATCTCCATTTTCCTCCATCAGCTCGGCGCTGGCCTCTCATCGACTCCGAGCCGTCCGGTCCTTGGGCTGGTGTGAGCCAGCAGCCCAGAGCACGGACCTTCCTTGGCCCATTCTGACCCCTAATTGCCACCCCTGCCTTTGAAGCAGAAACCTCTGTGGAAAAAATGTTGTCTAATCTAACTTTGGAGGGTGAATCAATCAATTCAATGAACCAAGAAATCAACTAATTTCACTCTTTTTAGTTTTTTTTTTTTTTTAACTGGCTATTAGCTGTTGTTTGGCTACAACTGAGAAGCAATATAAGAGTTTCCTGTGTCTTTTAGTGGCCATAACTTTCTGTAAATAATTAATGAAAAACTGACTCTATCAGCTATTTGTAACCTTTCATATGCTCCTGAAAATGCCACATGGTACTAACAATATTAATAATAACAGTATTAATAATAACAATATTAATAGTAACAGTAGCCTCCGTATCTCACTTTACAATTTACCAAAATGTTCTGCATCTTTCTTCATCTTCACAGCTCTTTAATGGAACAGGAGAAAAGGACCCTCCTTTGAAGATCTAGAATCACAGAGCTTCAGTGACTTCCTCAAGATCTCACAGCTAAGAATAGCCGAGCACAGCTCACCTCACTATGGCCACGCCCCGGGGACAGGACACGGAAAACACTGTCATCCCAGCCATGGGCCAGCCTCCCTCGTCTTGCCCCAAAGAGAAGAGTTACCTACACAGACAGCATAGTAATCTGGGGAAAGAATCCCAAATAACAGAATACTTTATTTGCATGCATGCTGACTTTTCATACCTGTTAATCAGCTAAAACCTATAAATAAATAAGACGTCACAGTGGCACGTGTCAGATATGGGAAGTATCATTCTCCCGTGTACACCCCTCAGACTAAGGAAGGACCACTTGGCACCTTGACCCATTGTGACTTTCAGCAGCTGAAGAGTATGCCTGTAGCGCCGCAGTGACCCAGCCTCTGAGTCAGCCAGAGTCCCGCGTGGCACCTTCCTCTCAAGCACATGGGAGAGTGACGGGCCGCTGCTCCACTGTTTGCTGAGCAGCTACTATGTGCCAGGGGCTGGGCACCCTACAGTGTGCTTTATATGCATTTTTAAAAGTCTTACCCTACCACCAAAGTCCCATGGTTCCAAATGATAGAAGCCGAACCTCAGAGGGGAAGGAGGCAGCTGAAGATCCCTGTCACCTGTCCCTCCTGCTCGAATTCTCCTGGCAGGGCTCCACCCCCAGAGCCTCCTGTCAGAGCGCAGCTCACCAGCGTACACTTCCCTCCTGCATGGCAGTGGCGGCCTGTGTGCTGATCCCAGGCTCCTCAGGTCTCTCTGCTCATCCTCCCTGCTGGGATGACCTCTCCTCCTCATCTCTGCCTGGCCGAACCTTCTCATCCCTCAGACCTAATTCAAGGGTGGCTGCACCTGCAGGCCCCCCCCCCCCAGCCGCCTGCAGTTCCCACCTGTCCTGTGAACCCTCCCCACTCAGAGCCGGTACCCGGTCGTGGGCACTGCATTAGGATGCGTGTCATCAACTTGTGCAGCCTCCCGCCAGCGGTGGGCCTTGCTCTCCGTCAGCCAGCAGCCCTGTTCGTGTGTTGAAGGAGAGCAGCAGGAAGATGTGGGTGTGGAGTCACCGTGGGCAGGTTGACGCCTCCAACACCCTCTGTGCTCTAAAGTACAAAGTATCTCTCGCACTAAAGCACAGAGCAGGCCTCCTCATTGCGGGAGATTCCCAAGGAATCAGAAGCCATGATGTGTACCGCACTTCCAATTGTTCTGTCAGTGCTCATTAAGTCGCCGTTATCTGCATTAAATTCATTAGCCCTGTACCACCTAATTACCCCATGTTTGCAGAGATCTGAGAATTCACGTGTTTCCCTTCCTAGGCAACCCCTGTGCAGAGCCAGCCCCGGCTCTGTGTCCTCGCCAGTGCTCCAAAGGGGCAGGCATGCCACGTCCCAGCACGATGGCCTTGGAAGCTCAGGAAGTGACTCAGCCTGGGCAGGGGATAGGTGGTGAGGGAAAGGAGGCCTGGGCTCTCGAAACACCGGCGGCGGCCTGCACCCGCACTGCCCCTGCCTTCAGCTCTGGCCCGGGCTCAGGCTCTTCCTTCCCCAGACTTGGTGCACTGAGCCTGGCTACACCCCAGCAGCCGCAGTGCTCTGATGACCTCAGGGACCCAGCCCGTCGTCTACGCTCTGCAACCGCCTGATGGGGAGGGGTGAGTCCTCTTAGAACTTCATTTCCAGTCCCCATTACTCCTCGACAGCTGCTGTGGTTTGCCTGTAACAGGAGGGGCTAGGCCCAGTAACTGCACAGACCCACAGAATGTGGGGACCTCAGAACCTCGAGGAAGGACTGGGGCAGCACCCCCCTTTTCCAGGCGGGGAGACTCAGGCCCGAGCGCTTGGGTTTCTCACCAGCTGGGAAGGGGGAGTGCATCGTCCAACGTCCAGTCCCTGGGACCCTGGGCTTGGTGCTTGTCCTCCTGGCAGGTGCCATATTTGGAGCCTAACTCCTAGCAATCAAGACGGCCCCATCCATGGTGAGATTGGGGTATATTTCCAAAATCAGTGCGGATGGGAGGAGGCTCCGTATACTCATTCACTGTCTCATTCCTTTATCCAACAGACCCTTGTGAGCTCCTGCCGCAGCCCAGGCCCTGTGCTCCCAGTGGTGAGGAGATCAGAGTCATGCTCCTGCGGAGTTTACAGAGCAGCGGTGGAGAGAGAGGGAGCCGGCTTAATTACATAAAGACACAACTGTTCACTGGTGAAAAGAAAGAGGAGAGAAAGGGAGGAGGAGGAAGAGGGAGAATGTGGAGTGTTATGAGTATAATAGTGGAATCATAGATGCCTCCCCTGTACAGAGGGGGCAAAATTGCAGCCTGAAGAATATTAGCAGTAAACTAGACTTGGGGGAGGGCAGAACAAGGAGAAAGCATTCCATAAAACAGAGTCACAAGGTGGCGTCACACTTTCCTTGATGTTCGGTGAGTGGATTCAAAAGTGTCAGCCAACTGACACATGGAACAGCACGAAAAACTGATGCATGGAACAGCATGCATGACACATGGAACAATATGAGCACACACATGGAACAGCATGAACTGATGCATGGAACAGCATTAACTAGATTAAGTTGTGGCTCACAAATAAGCTACAAATAACCAAAACTAAAACAACAACAACAAAAAAGAAGAAATATCAAAATCCAGATTTTACCAATGAAGGAAGGGATAAGAAGAATGAAAGAAAAGAAGTAAATTCTGTGAAATCAGTGGTCGCCTATGAAGGGGAATTAAAGATTGTGTTTACTTAGAAAGTTTAAAAAGGGTGAATGTAGCTCTAAGAATGTCAGTGAGGTGGCTCATAAATTGATCATAAGTGATTATTTTAATTATAGAGATATCTAATGAAGTATAATCATTTCTCAAAATATCAAAAATCAAAAGAGAAGACAGAACAAGTAGGCATAGAGTGGGATGGCAGATGATAAGCACAGAGTAGTGATTATTAAAATGAATGTGAGTGGCTGATTTCAAGCTATTGAGAGATTTTATTTTTTTAAATTAGTGTTAAGTTGCCTATAAGATACGTTTATGCAGCAGAATAATACTAAATGTTAACAACAAATTTGTGGACCAAAATATGCCTGTCAAATTCAAACCAAGGAAGAGAAAGATTAATCCTGGGCAGCGTAGGGTTTAAAGTAAAACTTTTACATAGATTTGCAAGCACATAGGCAAAAACTATAAAAATACATGAGAAATGAAACACGAACACGGTTCAGTGGGAGAGTGTAACTCACCATTACCAGTCTATTACAGATCCAAGGACAGAAAATATGGACGAGACAATAAATGCAGTATGTCTAACAGACTTACACTAAAGTTCATAGCCCACAAATATAAATTACTTCCTCTTCTGAGGTATACAGACTTGGTCTATAAGCAAAAAATGATCCCATACTAAATCATAAAGAAAATGTCTATAAACACACAGGAGCAGAAGGGTTATAGACAATATTTTGAGATCACAATGCAGTAAGTTAAAAATTCAAATAGATATTAAAAAATATTCAGACAAGTAAACACTAAGAATAACGTCCTACACGTTCCCGAAAAGAGGAAGTTAAAATGATGAGAGAGAAAGAGAAGAGAATGGAGAAATAAGTAAGAATGAACTTCCACTATTGAAATAGAAAATCACATCAAGGGATAAATAAAAGAAAAATATAATATCAGAAAAAAATTGCAAAGCGAGAAGAAATAAAATGAGAAAAAAGGAGGAAGAGGGACAAGCAGGAAATGCAGGGCATTAAAGACCCAACTCTGAGGTCAGATGCCCTGGGTTTGTATCTCCTCTTCAATGCACAGCTCTGCAACCTTGCAACATTTAGTTAATTTCTCTGTGACCCACTTTCCCATGTTTCTCATTTAAAATGGGAAATAAATATGGATACTAACAGTGCCATTTTTACAGGGTTTGTTATAAAAATTAAATTAGATCATGTCTAGTGAAGCTCAAAGCACCAAAGACAAATTTCTCTGTCTGATGGAAACTGTTAAGGTCCTGTAAGATAGAAGTGGTCGCTGCTGCTGTCTTTGTAGTTGGTGGTGGTCACAGCAGTGTTACTAGAAATGTCAACTTTGGATGGAAAACAATAAAGCAGATAAGCCCTCAATCAATCTCCTACCAGTATGTGAAATATAAAACTGATCTTTAGAAATAAGAGTGGAAACTAGCAACTAATATTAAGGGAAAAGTTTAAAGTATGGACATATATTACATATAGCATAATGAGAAATTTAGATATTGCAATATATTCTTCATATTTCGTGTGTGTGTGCGCACGCACACATGGGTGTGTGTCTGCATGAAAATGGCACACACCTAAAATAGGTCAAAGGCAAAAGGGAGACAAAAATAAGTCATTACAATTTCCCAAAGGTCCTCATGGATTTATTGATAAACTTCTCTAAATATTTCAGAAACTTATAATATTCACCCAATATCATCAATTCTTAAGATTTAAAGAAAAATTAATTCAGCCTATTCATTACTAATTCCTACACTTGAAGAGAGCATAAGGTTCAAAAATGAATTTCAGATTGATTAAAAAATCTTAATTGAGAAAAATAGTTTAAAACTGATTAGATGAAAACAGGATATTTTTATAGGCTGAGAGTGGTGGATTATTTATTTATTTACTTACTTACTTATTTTAAGTGAGAAGAGGGGAGATAGAGACACAGACTTCTGTATACACCCCAACCAGGATCCTGGCAACCCCTGTCTGGGGCTGATGCTCAAATTAATCAAGCTATTTTTTCTTTTTTCATTTTTCTGAAGCTGGAAACAGGGAGAGACAGTCAGACAGACTCCCGCATGCGCCCGACCGGGATCCACCCGGCACGCCCACCAGGGGCGACGCTCTGCCCACCAGGGGGCGATGCTCTGCCCATCCTGGGCGTCGCCATGTTGCGACCAGAGCCACTCTAGCGCCTGAGGCAGAGGCCACAGAGCCATCCCCAGCGCCCGGGCCATCTTTGCTCCAATGGAGCCTTGGCTGCGGGAGGGGAAGAGAGAGACAGAGAGGAAAGCGCGGCGGAGGGGTGGAGAAGCAAATGGGCGCTTCTCTTGTGTGCCCTGGCCGGGAATCGAACCCGGGGTCCTCCGCACGCTAGGCCGACGCTCTACCGCTGAGCCAACCGGCCAGGGCCTAATCAAGCTATTTTTAGGGCCTAGGGCTGATGCACTTGGAGCAGATGAGCTACTGGCTGAGGGAGGGGAAGAGGGACAGAAGGGGGAGAGAGAGGAGAAGAGAAGCAGATGGTTGTTTCTTTGGTGTGCCGTGACTGGAATCGAACCTGGGACATCCACACACCAGGCTGACATTCTATCCACTGAACCAACCAGCCAGGATCAGAAATTATTAAACAAAAGATAAAAAGCACTGATCACAGAGGAAACTATTTTAAAAATCTGACTACCTCAAAATTACAATGTTTCGTACGATGAAAAATACAATAACGTTAAAGGAAAAAACTAGAAAATATGTGTGACACCACTAAAGACAAATAATTAATTTCCAAAATATCTATAAAGAACCTCTACAAATTAATAATAGTAAAAAAAGAAAAATGGTAAAATAGAAACAAAGAATGAGCAAAGATAATGAACAGGTGATTCCAAGATGAAAAAGATGTATGAAAACATATTCAATGTGAGAATGAAGCCTCAAAATTAAAGAATCTATTTAAGTCATTATTAGTCCAAGTAAGAAGAGTCTCACAGGTCCTGGTCGGTTGGCTCAGTGGATAGAGCACCAGCCTGGCATGCAGATGTCTCGGGTTCAATTCCAGTCAGGCGAGAAGGGACTATCTGCTTCTCTCCCCCTCCCTCTCCCGTTCCTCTCTCTTTCCTTCTCACAGCCAGTGGCTCAACTGGTTGGAGCATTACCCTTTACGGGAGCTGATTTGAGCACTGGCCCCAGACAGGGGTTGCCAGGTAGATCCCCGTTGGGGCACATGCAAGAGGGGAGACTGTCTCTCTGTCTCCTCTCTTCTCACTTAAAACTAACTAATAACTAACCAACTAACTAACTAACTAACTAAATAAATAAATAAATAAAATAAAAGTCTCACAGTCATGAGATGTCAAAATTTCACTTGACCAAGTTCAACATATAGTCCCTGTAAAATATGCTTTAGAATCTGGATGAAAGCAAGTCCTTTAGATGTAAGTTAGAGCCAAGCAGAACCAGACACATGGCTTCACGTCCTCTTTATGCTGTTCACAGGGGCAGTTACCTACTGCTCTGTGCCCTCTGACCTCATCTTGAATCTTGAGAAAATAAAGGGTTCTGATGAGGACTGTCAGACACACAAGTAAGGTACACAGAACAGTGCCTGACACATAATACCACCTAATAAGCACCAATTAAGCATTGATGGTGTTGGTGTTGTTACAATAAAAATAATGACTTCAACTCAACATTCTCAATATTATACTCAGAGGTACAAACAATCTCATCTCAGGAATCAGGAGCAAAGAATGCTCTCTATCACCATGTTTATTTCATATAGTCTTGAAATGATACAAGAAAATAGAGGAAGTACCAGTGATACAGATTAAAAAGAGACAAGTGCCAATGGATGTAGATATTATGATTTCATACTTGCAGAAGCAGAAAGTTTTCACTGAAAAGCTTTACAGTTAATTTTTTAAAAGTGTATTAAATTGACCAGATACAAGGTATAGAAAACAGAACAGTAACTTCCTTGCACATTGGTAATAACTATATAGATTTAAGAAGTCCCATCTAAATTATAGCGTAACACACAAAGTATTATAATACACTTGGCAATATTTTGTGTGAGTGATATTTATTTTTAAAAAAATCAAACTATTGGACAAATCAAAAAATTCTTTTGAGTAAAAGGAAAAAGATGTTACATTCCTAAATGGTTATATCCAGGTTATATTATAAACATGTTGGTTTACTTAATTAGAGCCAAAGATTGAATACTATTTAAAAATAAATTCCTCTGGATGTTTTCTGGGAACTGAAAAAAAAAAATCCCTAATAGTCAAGGGAAGAATAAATAGGATCAACTACAAGGAAATTTGAGGGAACACTTGCTCTGCTGGGTATTGAAATGTTCGGTGACTCCACAGTAATACAAAGAGGACAGACAGTGTTGCCACGAGAGAGAGCAGATCACCGGGACAGAAGTAGTGTGTATGTGAGCTTTATATAGAACAACAACAACAAGAAAGAACTACAGAAATCAAAGAGAAGGTCGTTTTGTTGAACATTTTGCAAAATCAAAGTAATTTAGAAAACGAAAGGTGACCTATAACTTATTCATATCTAACACTGAAATCACTTTCAACTGACTTTAAGATTTTTAAAAATTTTGAACACAGGAAATAGAAACAAATAGTTAACAAATGAAATAAAAGCCACAAAGGAAAAAGATAGACTTAAAAAAGAAAGAAAGAAATACCTCTATGTTCTCCAAAAACCACAACAAAACCAGGGAAAAGCTTCTGGGGATATTCTCATGAGCTGTATTGCAGGGGAATGGTGTTTTGGTGTCTCTCTTTCCCCCCATCTCCCGTCTCTGTTATATTAGGAAACAGAATACATATATCTCATATCTTACACTGAATGTGCTGAGCGCACAGTAGTCCCACAATAAATATACAGCTGTTGACCTGACTATTAATTATATTAGGGACACAAGGAAAATAGAAAACTGACATATGGTAAAAGGTTTAGATTCTCCTGTGATCAAAGAATTGCAAATTAAAACAGCCAGGCATTGCCTGACCAGGTGGTGTCACAGTGGATAGAGCATCAGAATGGGACGCAAAGGACCCAGGTTTAAAACCCTGAGGTCACTTGGCTTGGAGCACGGGCTCACCAGCTTGAGCGCAGGGTCACCGGCTTGAGTGTGCGATCATAGACATCACCCCATGGTCGCTGGCTTGAAGCTCAAGGTCTCTGGCTTGAGCCAAAGGTTGCTGGCTTGAGCAAGGGGTCATTTGCTCTGCTGCAGCCCCCCCCCCCCCATCAAGGCACATATGAGAAAGAAATCAATGAACAACTAAAGGAGTCGCAATGAAGAATTGATGCTTCTCATCTCTCTCCTTCCCTGTCTGTCTGTCCCTGTCTGTCCCTCTCTCTATCTCTCTCTCTGTCTCTGTCACCCCCCCAAAAAAAACCAAACACACACACACACACACACACACACACACACACAAAATAAATAAAATAAAATAAAATAAAACAAAAAAAAAACCCAGCCAGGTATTGCCATCTTTCACCTACTTCATTAACAACAAGTCAAATAAGGTCACTGCCTGGTGGCCTGCAGCCAGAGGGCCCCGGTTGTGGCCACTCCTGCCCCCTCACTGGAGTGAGAAGTTGCTTAAGATTTATTGGGATGGTTTTGGCACTGCAGCTTCTTTGATTTGCTTACAAGAAAAAAAAAAGAAAGAAAAAAAAGAAAAAGGCAGTAAAAACCGAACATAAGCAACTTGGCAGCCGGAGACTGTGGATGCCCACCCCATCTTTCCCTACTTGCAGTAACTGGAAAACCTCGAAAGGCAGTTTTAATTTCCTCTCCCTGTTCATCTGAGAGCTGGTTTCCCAGGCAGCGAGGTGCTGGGTGAACGCAGGGAAATCCATCCATCAATTTTGTGGCTGCCACAGCATGGCGACTTTGAATCTCACAATAAAACAAGATTAATGGGCTTGACTCCAGTGGGCTTGACATTTCGGCAATGAGGGTGTATTTGCCAGGTTCCTACACCCCTCTCCTTCTTGTCTCCCGGCTGTTTTGTAGTCATGAGCCAGATCCCTTCTGCTCCTGAATCCAAGAACCATGGACAAGGAACATGTATTGTGTGCTCCGAGAAGACAAATCACCCTGATTTCTTCTCATCCTCAAAGACTAATGGGGGTTTTGGGGGAGCATGGGCTCTCACAGCGAGGGTGGCAGGACCACGTGTTGATTATCTAATAGTTCTGGTGACCATTCCATCCATCCCAGGCACCTACTAGGCATCAGCAGGGTGTGGCCCTCGGAGGGGAGGGGGGCATATGAAGAGTTAGAAGGTGTCTGCTCTGATGGAGACAGAGGCTGTGAGCGTGGTCAGAGCTCAGGCACATGGGTCTAAAGCACAAGGGAAGACGACAGAATCAGTCTTGGGATAGACTTCCTGGGGAATGTGGGGCTTGAGCAGGACCTCAGAAGGTGAGGGACATTTGTACAGGGAGGCAAACAGCATGGTCTGCAGTGGAGGGCCAGAGACGAGACTGGGACACCTCTCTCCTTGCCTGTGCACCCAGGAGCACCTCTCCTCCCCCATAGCCTCCTGCCCCTGCTCTCTAAAGCGGAATGGCTGTCCTCTCTCTGCCTCTTCCAGACCTTGCCCATGTTCACACTGTTACATTTGCTACACTTCTTTATAACCATTATATTACCACTTTAAGTTTATAGTAATGATCGCTGGCCCTGCTGTATAATGCTTATTTTCACGTGTCCATCTCTGGGATAGGCACTGAGCTTTGGACAAGGAGCAGCCCAGCACAGGAGGTACTCTAGAAATGTTTCTTGGCCTTCGCTGAATTCATTGAGACTCACCTGCAGATGAGTCTACAAGGGGCCTGAACAAGTGCTGAGAGGAGAAAGGAGAGGGGAGGCAGCTAGTAACATCTCACCTTCACCTGGCACCTACCACCCGCCAGTTCATTTCATCCTCAGGACAGTCCTGTGAGGAAGGTTCTGCTGACCTTCCCGTTTCACAGAGGAGGCTGTGGTCTCAGAGGCGGGTCCCTTATCTGAGCGCTCACAGCCTGGGCACAGAAGGGCCAGGCTGTGGAGGCAGGCGGCTGGCTGCCCAGTGCGCTCTTAACCATGAAGCCAGGAGGCTGTCAGGGCAGGGAACTGCTGGCAGCTTCATGTCCTAAAGTCCAAGAGGAAATATATTCCTAGCTCTGTCTTGGTCTGGTTGGACACCATAGACTGGTGGCTTCTAAACAAATATTTATTTCCCACAGTTCTGGAGGTTGGTATCTGCCAAGGACCTGCTTCCTGGTTCATGGACAGCCCTCTTCTGGCTGGGTCCTCCCTTCGTGTGCTCTCTGGGATCTCCTTTGTAAGGGCACTAATCCTACTTATGAGGGCCCCACCCTCATGACCTGATCACCTCCTAAACACCCCGCCTACTAATACCCTCACATTGGGGGGTTAAGATGTCAACATATGAATTTGGGGAAAGGCATAAATATTCAATCTATAGCAATTCTCTACTCAGCATATAACCTCAAAAAATAGTTATATATTTTCTGTTTGTTTAAATTCAAGCCTCATTAGTTGACAAGGAAACCTATGGTTTAAAGGGTAGCATGGGAAAACTCAATTGAAAAGAAAACTATGGAGTTTGTGATGTCTGTTACTTCAGGAATCATAATAACACTAACAATAAGATGGTGCTGAGCATTTGACATACACGATCATATTTAATTCTTCCAACAACCCTAGGAGGCAGATACCATTATTATTATTCCCATTAAAATATGTGAAGACCGGGGGTTGGTGGCCCTACCAACAATACAACGACACTCCCAGGAGCTGTGGAATCATGACAATTTTAAAAAGAGCTGCTAAGATGCCAAAGTTAAGCTTGGGTAAAGATAAAGAGGAAATGTGAAGAGAGACAGGGATTGAAATCTCAATACCAGATAAAGTAACGTTCGAGTGTAAACCACTGCAGAGACAGAGGGAAGAGTAATTTTTGGTTGGGAAAGCCCGATTCACAAAGGCACGAACCTTTACCAAGTAGCATTGTTAACAGAACGTTGCATTTAAATATACTTAAGAAAAAGAGGCAGAAATAAAAGAACAGCAGTCCAAGTGATTAATATACTTCTGTCAGTTTCACAGAAGAGGAAGACATGCAATAAACAGGAACATAAAGGACCTAAATAATAAAATTAGTACCACAGATTTAACTAATTTGCATTACAATCTGGGTCTTACAAACCTTACACCATTTTTTTTTTTTTTGGTACCCAAAGACATGGTCTGCATTGGACTACAAAGAAAATTTTAATAAGAAATTTGACAAAAGCAGAAACTGTGTGGATTCGTTTTCCAAGCCTAATGAAATATTTATTTTTAAAAGCCAATCATTTAAGAAAATTTAAAAAGCTGCATCCTAAATAACTCTAGGATAAAAGGAAAAATAACCTAAATAGAAATTGTAAAATGCTTGGAAAATGAAATGGGAATGTCACATGTCAGCAATAACAAAAACAAAGTCATTGCATTCAATGTACTAATGACACAGAAGAAAGAAGGTACATTAAGTATGTAGCTCCATATAGTAGAGACAAAAGGAGAATAAGAAAAAGAGGAAGAAAAAGTATTAATAATTAGTAAAAAATATATAAAGTTGATAAGTTCATCCAGAGGCTGCTTTTTTTTTAACTAACCCCACAAACTAGGCAAACACAGTCTTAACAGGAAAAATGAGTGTTTAAAATCAGAAGTAAGGATGGACACCTAGTTGTAGATAAGAAATTAAAGAATAATATTTAAGCTCTGTTCTAATAGATCTGAAAATCTGGATTAAAAGAACTTTAAAGTTGTATTCCCAGAGCCGCCCCACGCCCTGCACCGTACTTCTGGACACTGTCTGCCCCGCACAGACCCTATGGCTCACCTATAGAATCAAGGGCTCTCCAGGCCATAATTTTGAAGCCATTGGTTAATGAAACATCAGTTACCAAAATGATCCCCTCCCTAAAAGAAATAGAAACTGAGGAAACAGTCTCCTTTCCCACTTTAGACCATGAGCCAAGTGGGAACAAGGCCTCCATCTTACTCACTTCAGTGGAACGTGAGAGAAAGGAGTAGAATGTCAGCTCTGAGGTTCCGTCTTGTCTCTATTTATTAGACTCTGGGGCCCTGGACAAGCTCATTGAAAGTACATGAGTTTCAATTGTGACAACAATTCCAGTGCCATGCAGACTTTTCCTGGATGTGGACTTTTCCTGGACTCCTGCTCCTTGGGACAGCTCCTAACAGACTGAACTGGGGTTGGGTTGCATTTATCAGGGACTTGGCATCGTGTTGGGGCCAACTTGGACTTGGTGAACTTGTTAAGGACACTATTCTTTTATGGATTCTTGCTGTATTGGCCAGGAGTTTGCTTAAAGGCTTTAATCACTGTAAAAAGAAGATAGAAGACTGGATAAAGAAGTTGTGGCACATATACACCATGGTATACTATTCAGCCATAAGAAATGATGACATCGGATCATTTACAACAAAATCGTGGGATCTTGATAACATTATACGGAGTGAAATAAGTAAATCAGAAAAAAACAAGAACTGCAGGATTCCACACATTGGTGGGACATAAAAATGAGACTAAGAGACATGGACAAGAGTGTGGTGGTTACGGGGGGGGGGGGGCGGAAATGAAGGAGAGGGGGAGGGGGGCGGGGAGGGGCACAAAGAAAACTAGATAGAAGGTGACAGAGGACAATCTGACTTTGGGTGATGGGTATGCAACATAATTGAATGACAAGATAACCTGGACATGTTTTCTTTGAATATATGTACCCTGATTTATTGATGTCACCCCATTAAAATTAATAAAATTTTTTTAGAAAAAACAGGGATTGCAAACTCAGTGCCCAAAGGGGTCAGACAAGAAAAATAAATGAGTTGTGTCAGATACAAAAAAATGGAAAAAAAAAAAAAAGAAAATACATGAGTTTCAGTAAGATGGTGATAATAATAGTCCCTTCCTCAAAGGTTTGTTGTGAGGAATAAACAGAATGGACTGTCACTAAAATAACAAAAACTATTGCACAGAAAAGGCAAACACTATAAGTAGGAAGTAAATTGGGCAAATGACAAGACCAAACAATAGAAGAATGGTCAGTCACCAATTGCTCAGTCTCACAAGGAAACAGTAAAAAAAAAAATTCAGTTTCTCAACCTGAAGTACAGGATGGGTGAGTGAGTGACCTGCTGAGATTCAGGACAACGGATCCCTAGAGGGAGGGAGGACAGGGGAGGGAAGGAGAGAGGTCAGGAAGGACAGGAGAGGCAGGGAGGATGCCCACCCGCCCGTGGCTGGGGCAGAGAAGGAGCGCAGGCAGGAGGCTGGGACAGGAAACAGGCCCCGGGCAGCATGCTCACCCTTCACACCCGCCTGAGCCCATCACCTGTTGTGTTGATTGTCACAGCCGCACCTGAGCGCATGCGGGTGTCCTCCCTCCTCCCTGTCTTAAAGTAAAAACCTTAATAGTCAAAGGACAGACTCAGGAAGAGACTGAGTGAGCTGCACTGCCTCCTTTGAAAGTTCACTGTTTCTAGAACCATAATAACATAGTGACAGTCAGAAACAACCTGAACGTTCAACAATGGCTGGTTGTTGTTGCTGTCTTACTCTTACTATCTCAGCTCATTTAATTCCCCAATAGCGAGCCCTTTGAGTTAGCATTTATCTCCGTTTCACTCATGAAGACACGGAGGCTTGAGCATTTCAATAACTTTTCAAACATCCCACAGGCCAGAGGTGGGGCGAGCGGGACTGGAAACCGGGCGGCCCTGTCTGCGTAGAGGACGTCCTTGTGGAGAGCACTTCCTCTCCATCTCACAAGGCCATGAACAGCGTTGAAGGGACGGACGGCCAGCTTTCCAGTCAGGGACGGACCCGTCCCCTCCCACCCCACCCCACCCCACAGGGATCGGGGCCAGAGAACCAGTCACTTGCTGACATTAGCACCAGGAGAAATGATGAAAACATCGATGAGATTAGTTTCCATGGAAACCATCCACCTAAAGCGGCATCAGTGTGTTCCCGGATGGAAGAAGAAACTTCTGAAATCTTAATAACCAGCCTGCAGGGAGATAAGCTGTCAGACTGAAAATTTTAAATCCTGTTGGTCAACCTTTATTTAAGAACCTATTAGGCCAGGCAATAGAGTGGACAAGATGCTATTTGCAGCCAACAAAACTTTTGTTGATTAATAAGGGATTTTGGAAGAGTGAAGTTGGATGAGTCACTGGTACTTGTCCATATTGTCCGGGAATGAGACCTGTCAGAAAAGCCTCAGCACAGACACTAACGTCACCCCCGTTGGCTCCTCGCTCCACGTGGCCGCTGTGCTCCGGCACACGGTTGCGCCTGCCCTCTTGTGTCCTCCCCTGCTTCTCCGCGCCACGCCGTCCTCAGTCTCCCGGCCTGCACTCTCTCCTCCGAATGGCCCCAGCTGTCCAGCTGCCCTCTACCTTCCTATCCATTTCCTTAAGTGACCAGGACTTCCAGTGGCCCCAAGGCAGCGTGTCCAATGCCCACCCATCTTCGCCTGCTGTCCCTCTGGCAGGTCGCCTCCTTCCCCCCCCCCCCTCTTCCACCAACCCTGCCAAGCGCCGTGGGAAGTGTTCTCAGCCGTTCCTTTCCTTCAGCCCCAGAGTCCAGTCAGCAACTATTTCTGACAATTCTGTCCCTTCAGTGCCTCACAAACCTGGCCCCTCCCCCCTCCCCATTCACACAGCCTTGGTGTGGGCCCCATGTCCTCACACCTGCCCCACGGGAAGTAGCTCCAAATTTGTCTTTTTGTAACTCATGGAATCGTGGCTCTGGGCCACCATCGGTGTTAACTGTCTAAAACTCCGATCCTGCCATCACTGCCTACAGGCCTCCATTGTTCCTTCAGGATCCATGTCCCCCACATACCATGTCACCATCTTATCCTGGCCCCTTGTCCCTACTGTCCCTCAGTGCCCCCTGCTGCTCACTGAAGGAGGGGTCCAGCCTCTGGCCTCTTGGCTGGGGCCTACACGCCCCTTCTCTACTCAGGGGAGGCCCCCCTCTGCCCTCCACGCTGGCCCGGGTGCCCCCTAGAGAAGCCCCTCTCCTTTGCGATGGCTCCTTGTTCATCACAATAAGAAGACAAGAAATGAAAATAACAGCAGCCACACTTGCTGGGTGTTTATGAGCCACGCACTGCGCCCATCACTGCTCCGGTGGGCGCCGCCCCAGAGAATCTCACCTCAGCGCTCTGAGCCTCTGCCTTAAGGGTGAAGCGCCATTTGTTAACATGTGTGCCCTGTGCTGTCTGTGCACTTATCCGCCTCCCCGCTGGACCGAATATGCACTCCCAGGGACAGACATGGTTACGCATATGTGCCCAGTGCCCGGCAAGGACCGGGCATGCAATAAAAGCTCATTAAACCTTAATAGGAGAGGGAGGGAGAAACGGATGGAAGAAAGATAAAGGAGGATTTCCCTGGAGTCCTGTGACAACCTAGACAAACAGCTGTCCACGAAGACCCTCTTCTCCCTGCTCTAACTTCCACTCCCCAAACATACCTTTCCTCATCACCAGTCCAGGCTCCCCAAACAACAAACTAATAAAGTGCTGCTGGCCCACACTTGGCCTCTCAAGGGCTCGGAGTGACTGGTTTCCCGGGGACCTGGCTCCTTTGCATGAACGAGTGAAGTCAAGGTTCAGAGCATCCCCAGCTGGCTCCAGGAAGGAAGGTGAGCCCCCTGACCCTGCTCTGCCACCACCTGAGACTCCGTGTGTCTCAAACTACCTTCAGCACAAAGGACAGCAATGCGCCAAGACCCGCCTTTCCCATTACTGTATTTCCATTTCCCTCCCTAGTCAGCTTCTGGGGCCCCAAGTTGACCTCCAGCTCAGATCTATATATGTCATCTTGCCAAAGCACCCAAGCTGGCTGGCTCACTGTGCTGAGTCTTCCTTGCGTTAAAGTAACAAAGAAGCTGGCTTCTGATTAAGAAGGAAGTAACTGGATGGGAGAAACCTTCTGGACTCTCGCATCTGACAATTCAAATATGGGCAGAAGAGAGCACTGTTTAAATGACAACACCCACAGTACTGACTGCCCACGATGAAATATCGGTGCGAGATGAAGGACCTAAGACATCAATCTCTCTGAGCTGGGCTGTGCAGAGCGGGTCTGGTTGGGTGATGCAGCCGAGAAAGCTCAGCTCCTTCCTTAACGCCTGCGAGCCCTTGCCTCGTTTCTCATTGAATCTGTTACTTGACAAGTGCAGGCTCTGGTGCTGCCAGACCAGGAGGCTGGCTGAGAGGATGCCTGTCTGGAATGGCCATTTGTGAAATCCAAGGGAAGTCAAAGTTGACCAAGGCCACAGAGGAGGCCCAGGGCACCCGGGACAACCTGGGGCTGCCAGTAGGGGTACGGGATCAGGCCGGCCCTGTCCCACATCAGAGGAGCCCACTCTGGGGTCCAGGACCCCCAGGAACACGGGAGGCATTGCTATACCAGTCTGTCTCTGCCTTTAACTAATGTGGTTGCTTTTCTCCAACTAAGTGAAGGAAACAGGAAGAGAAACAGCACCTATAAAGCATTTCCTGTGAACCAGCCCCTGGGCTGTGTCCTCTCTCCCTCCACACCATCTTGTTTGGTCCTGATCTCAGCACTTTTTTTTTTTTTTTTTTTTTGTATTTTTCTGAAGCTGGAAATGGGGAGAGACAGTCAGACAGACTCCCGCATGCGCCCGACCGGGATCCACCCGGCACGCCCACCAGGGGCGACGCTCTGCCCACCAGGGGGCGATGCTCTGCCCCTCCGGGGCGTCGCTCTGCCACGACCAGAGAGCCACTCTAGTGCCTGGGGCAGAGGCCAAGGAGCCATCCCCAGAGCCCGGGCCATCTTTGCTCCAATGGAGCCTTGGCTGTGGGAGGGGAAGAGAGAGACAGAGAGGAAGGGGGGGGGGTGGAGAAGCAAATGGGTGCCTCTCCTATGTGCCCTGGCCGGGAATTGAACCCGGGTCCCCTGCACGACAGGCCAATGCTTTACCGCTGAGCCAACTGGCCAGGGCGACCTCAGCACTTTGAACAGGAAATCTCATTTAATGGATGAAGAAACTGAGGCTCAGAGGACTGGGCAGGAGGCCTGTCTTCCAGATAGCAGCTTCACAGATCCTACGTCTCCAGGGCCACAAGGTTGCCAAGCCTGGCTGGCCTCTGTGCCCATTTGCCCCTAAGAATGTCCCCTCCGTAGCATCTGAGGCCCTCTAGGAGTGGAGAAGCTTCTTGGTGAAGAAAACAGGCTTTGGAGCCCTATAGTGTGGGGTAGAAACCTGCCCTAGCCCCGGTCACTCTGTGAACTGGAGTAAGCTGCTCGCTCTCTAAGCCTCAGCGTCCGTCTCTGAAGCTGGGGGTGGACACAGGACGCGTGCTCATAAATGAGAGTCTGCGCATGACAGCTTCGCACACCCACAGAGGGTAATCAGTAAGTGCTGGTTGTAGCAGGAAGCAAAAGGCATGCTTTTCTGGTCATAAGAAGAGAATCTAACAGGGAAGACAGAGGGAATACTACAAAACCTCATCTCACAGTGGACCGAATGGATGGGAAGAAGGGCCAGGAGCCTGCCCTGGAAACCCAGCCCAGAGCTGGGGACGTCTGACCTGTAACTTAAGCTCGGGCCAGGCAGGGAGGCTCGGGTCCTGGCTGTGCGGATGAGCCACACCCCCAGCCCGGCAGGCTCTCCCTTAACCAGCTGCACTCGCTTGGCAGGTAGAGCTCCTACCAGACTCAGACCCAGGAGCAGCGCCAGTGGGTGACAAAGACTCGTCCAGAACTAACTGCAGTGAGGCTTCTCCGAGTCCTCTTTCTGATCAGGCCCCAACCTTGCGCTCCAGCCCTGGCTCCTTCAGTCCAGTTTTAGCAAGCATCCCCTCGGGTTAGTGGAAGGAAAAACCCCCACCCTCCAAAGCCCTGGGCAGCCTGCAGCGCAAATCCCGCCGAGCTGGTGGGGCCAGAATCCCCTGGGCCTTTTCATCCACCGACACCTCTCTGCTCCTTGGCTGTCAATCTCCCTTGTCCTTGTTGTATTTCTAGTTGAACTCAATCTCAATCTTTCCCTGACTGAAGTCTTTCTCACTATTTTTTTTTTTTTTTGTATTTTTCTGAAGCTGGAAACGGGGAGAGACAGTCAGACAGACTCCCGCATGCGCCCGACCGGGATCCACCCGGCACGCCCACCAGGGGCGACACTCTGCCCACCAGGGGGCGATGCTCTGCCCCTCCGGGGCGTCACTCTGTTGCGACCAGAGCCACTCTAGCGCCTGGGGCAGAGGCCAAGGAGCCATCCCCAGCGCCTGGGCCATCTTTGCTCCAGTGGAGCCTCGCTGCAGGAGGGGAAGAGAGAGACAGAGAGGAAGGAGAGGGGGAGGGGTGGAGAGGCAAATGGGCACCTCTCCTGTGTGCCCTGGCCGGGAATCGAACCCGGGACTTCTGCACGCCAGACCGACACTCTACCACTGAGCCAACTGGCCAGGGCTCTTTCTCACTATCTTTAACAAGTATCACGAATCTTTTTTTTTTTTTTTTGAACAGGAGCAGCCAGTCCCCAAAAAGAAACGGAGGTGTGGAGCATCTTAGTAGATGAAATCTTAGCTTGCCTTCTAAAGACATCCGTGCCACCTTCCCGCCACCTCCACAAGCACACGCCTGTGGTCCGGAAGGAGCAGTAATGTCCCTACCCCCCCCAGGTACGTCACAGGCAGCAAAGAAAGGGGCTGTGTGGACAGAAAGTAAAGATTTCTCAGCCCTGACTTGTGTGGACCCATTGACAAAAGCCTTCACCCCAGCACCACCTTGATTGGCGCAAGCGCCTCACGACTGCCCTTGAATAAGGTCCGGTTTCTCCTACTCTCACACAGCAGGAACAAGAATGGCACCACAATGCATTGTGGACACACGGGTGTGTCCCCTGTTCACCTGACTCTGCGGTATAAGGTGGAGTGCCTCTCTAGACCCCTTGCCAGCTCTACTGGGGCACTTAACAGAGGGGTTTATGTCTCAGTCACCTTTATAGCTCCGGTGTCTCTTATGGAGTTAGGCACATATAAGTGCTCAGTGAATGTATATTGAAAAAAGTTTTCCATTTAAAAAATGTTCTCAATTATCTTAGCATATTAAATTGACATTTTAAAAAATATTATTATTGAGTGAGAGGAGAAGAGATAGAGAGACAGAATACCCCAACCAGGATCCACCTGGCAACCCCTGTCTGGGGCTGATGCTCTGCTCATCTGGGGTCACGAGCAACCAAGCTATTTTTAGCACCTGAGGCAGAGGATACATGGAGCCATCCTCAGTGCCCAGGGCCAATGTGCTTGAACCAGTTGAGCCATAGCTGTGGGAGGAAAAGAGAGAGAGAGAGAGAGAGAGAGAGAGAGAAGGGGGTGCAGATGGTCACCTCTTCCGTGTGCCCTGACCAGGAATCAAACCCAAGACATCCACATGCCAGGTAGATGCTCTACCACTGAAGCAAACCGTCCAGGGCCTAAATTAACATTACTGATGGTTCTTGTGGCTTTTTACCTTTGTATTGCCAATGTTCAACTGAAGCTGGAGACATAAGCGACAGGCACTCCCAGACAACGGTAGGCCAAAGGGATGGTTGAAGAGACACATCTATCGTATGAGAGCTGCCGGGACAGCGCGTCCTACACCCCTCTCTAAAATACACTGGCTGCCTGATACAGGTGAGCTACAGAAGCTTGACTTCCCCATCCACAAAATGAAGAATAATATCTATCACACAGAAATGTCCTGAAGATGAAGTTAAAGGACTTCATTTCACAACTACAAAAGGACTTTGCCAGTCTAGGCACGTGGGAGACGTTATAAAAATGTGAAAAACAAACCATCAAAAAATCGTACTCATTGATTACCTGCAAACATGCCACTTAAAATACTCATTTTTCCCAAATCCAAAACGAGAATAGTTCCTGTCTCTGTGGGACAGTATCTTCTTGGAATTCCTTATATGTGCACAGATTAAAACTGCAATTTCGGTGAAAAAGAAACAGAACTGAACAAACCTCCTAGAGAACAATATTATCTTTAAGAAAGAAACCCAGAGTCAACATCTAAAGATGTTTATTTAAAAAAATTGAAAATGTCGAGCCCTCTTGCTAATACATTATTGTTAGGTTACCTGACATCATGATTAATAAGATATCGCTAGCTGCTCAAATACACATTATAAATCATCTCCCAGACACCTGGACAGGCGGTGGTTCTGACAGCTGTCCCCACGGCCAGGAGTGGTGTCAGGGTGTGTGGGCACCACGTCGGAAGCTCTGCCTCATACAGACACGCTGAGGAGTTCAGCTGTTGGAAGCGGGCAGTCAAGCCGTTACAATAGCAGGGCCAGGGGTCTGGGTGCAGACCCTCCCTGAGCTCAGCAGGCATTTACATGAGGTGACACTGGTCAGGTCAAGGGGAGGCCAGTGCACATGGCCTCCCAGCCTGCGTGCTTCCTCTTCTCCACAAGCCTCCAAGGGAAGACTCACTACTTAGCTCAAAAGGCAGGATCAGCACATTTTCTGATCTGGGGCTGGGATTCTGTACTGTGGCTACCATACAGTTCCTCTCCCCCATCCCTCTCCCTCCCCCCATCCCTTTCTTTCTTTTACTTTTTTTTTTAAGCTAAAGCAGCATTAGCAAAAGCTTTAAAAATCAGCCCATAGTTCCCGTTTTAATGGATTCAGTGTGGAGTCATGTGCAAGATCTGTTATTTAAGATGTGCATTTACAGGCTGCTGTGGAAAACAGCTGCCTTTAGAATTCCTTGGGCTTCAGACTTGCCACTCGGGGCAAGACTGTGTCACCAGAGTTGTCGCTCCATCAGCACTTGTCCTCCCTGCTCAGTTGGCGACGCTGTCCCCTCCCGCAGATATCTCTTCTAGAGCACCTGCTATGACACGTGCCCCCTTTTTGTCTCTGATTGCAAATGGAGAGTGAGAATACTAGACATTAGTGAATGAGAGTGAAACAATCTAAGAAGAAATAGAATTTAGACCTCTCTTTTCTCTGAACACTCTGCCCCTAAGAGTGTGATTCAATCATATGACCTTGCCTTTGACCTTCGGTCCACCCTCTTTACTCTCCAGGGTCCATAGTAGGGGTCCGGAGCCCCCCCTCGCTGTTGGAGAGTGTTCGGTCAGGAACCACAGCTCCACAGGACAGCAGGACTGGCCTGAATCTTGGGCCAAGGATTCGGACGTGAGGAAGCACTGGACACTCCTGTCCGTCAGGTCAGAGTCTTTTCCTGACCCTCCCCTTCTTTATTGCACCCCACAGTTGATGCCTCAATTCCCTTTCCCAGCATTATTGGCTCACACTTGCTCTCCTGGTGGCAGAAGGGATGCTCAGCCCCACCCCCCATACTTCCAGCAGCTAGGTCCTGTTCTGAATGGTCCACTCACCCGGAAGAAAACTGTCTATGATCAGGTAGCATCTTCTGTCTGTGTACCCCACCTGCCAGAGCAGCCCACCTTTGAGCCTTGACCTCCCTCCAAGGCCCGTCCATCCCGGCCCATGCTCCCAGGCTGCAGTCCTGCACAGTCCTCGCTTACCTTCCCCTCCCTTCACCTCGGCTGTTGAGGTACCCCGCGCCCCATCTCTGAAAGGAACACAGGTCCAGGCCTGAACGAGTTCAGTCTGGCTCAGGGAACACAGAAGTGAATCTTTCCTGAGAAAAGAGGTAAGTACTCCCTCCCCCTATTAAAGACATCATGCCACCCCAACTTCCATCCCATCCCTCTAGTGGGACTGGGTTTCCCTAGAGGCCAACTAAGCACATGGGCAGAGCAGAGACATAAAAGAATAAAGAAAAACAATGTTTTGAAAAAATCTTGGCCCTGGCCAGTTCACTCAGTGGATAGAGCATTGGCCTGGCATGCGGACATCCCGGGTTCAATTCCTGGTCAGGGCACACATGAGAAGTGACCATCTGCTTCTTTTCCCCTCCCTCTCCTCTTCTCTCCTTCTTTCCCTCCTGCAGCCAGCGGCTTGACTGGTTCAATTGTCAGCCCCAGGCACTGAGGATAGCTCAGTTGATTCAAGCATCGGTCCCAGATGAGGGTTGCCAGGTGGATCCTGGTCAGGGTGCATGTGGGGGTCTGTCTCTCTATCTCCTCTCATCTCACTTTAAAAAGAAAGAAAGAAAGAAAGAAAGAAAGAAAGAAAGAAAGAAAGAAAGAAAGAAAGAAAATGGATTTTTCCAAAAAGGAGTGCTGAATTAACAAAATGAGAAAAGTCAGAAATTTGGAACTTTCTCACACAAATCTATGGCTCAGTGATGTTTTAATATGAAGTTCATATGGACAAGGGTGTCAACATGGCTCTACTAGGGTCAAATCCATCTCTTCCTGGGGTGGGTGGGGTCAGGGAAAAGCTTCCTCAGCAATCACTGTTCAGAACCATTTAGACAAAGGAGGGAATCTCCTTTTTCCTTAATACATGTTTCATTTCTGTTTTGTTTAACAGAAAAATAAGCCTATTGGGGACAGGATTGCATGTCTCTGGGTTCAGTTAAGGACAATGGGTAATATACTGTCTCATTCTGCACTGGGGAGAGCCTGCTTATGACCCCCAGAAGCTGGCTCTGTATCTTCGAGAGAACCACACTCCAAGCACTACAGACACAAACATCAGCAGAAAATGAAGATGGAGGCGTCGCACATGCAGCCCGACTTGGAACTGCAGTGAGGCAGCTTTGTGTGATGACCACACGGAATGGAATCTTCAGATCTGCAACACACCCTGAGATTCTGAGCTGACCATACCCCTGGGATAGAGAGGTGAAATGGTCCCTCTCTCTGTCCTGCTCTCTTGTCACTATGACAAGTATCAGAAGGCAGAAACCCTTTGGTCACCCACCTCCCACCAAGGGTTGGGCTCAGCACCTCATGCAAAATAAGTGCTTCATAAAAGCTGGTCGAATTGAACTGAATGGCCTAAATCACAATTCAGATTCCTAGAGAGTCAGTTCCTGGATCTAAACACATCGGAGTGATCATCTTCACATGAACACAATTTAGCAATTTCATCCGCCCTGGTGGGCTCCTCCAGCAGATTTGAAGGAAGAGAACAAACCGCACAAGCATCTGCTTTGCAAGAAAAAGCGGCCTGGCCCCTCGGCAGGCAATGCTCCTGAGAGAAAGCATGCGCCCGGTGCCAGGAAACGGCAGCGTCTTCCGGGCTGTCCAAGGTGCTCCAGTTCGTGGCCAATGGCCACATCCTCGAAGCTCAGAGAAAACACCACCCTTCTCCCTGTGTACGGTGCAAAAGGTCAGATGAAAGCCAGGCACCTGAAAGAACAATGGGAGGCCACAAGGAAGTCCCTGGCACACAAACACCGTGCCGTTGCAGAGTATCCCAGGTGTCACAGGTGGAGTTCCTAAGGAGGCCAGCATGCAGACTGCAAAGGCCGTGAGACATGGGCCTTGACCTACAAGGGCCTTAAAGTCTCTCTGGCGACAAAATGAGTAGCGTGATGTGCCATTCCTGCAGAGATAGTGGCGAGGACAAGTACGGAGGGGTGGCACTAGGCCTGTCCACGTTGGAATGCCAGCAGCAAAGTCTCTGTAGGGTCTAGGGGCCTAGACCCTTGAGCTGCATCTTGAGAGACAGGAAGGAATTACATGGATGAATGCACAAAGGATGAATGGAGAGTCACTGAGGCCTGGAGCAGGCGGGAAGTACATGAGACTCAAGTGGCAGAAACGCCGTGAAGAGGGGACAGCTGGAGTTCTGCAGCCCTGATGGTGGGGTGAGGGGAAGTCGCACTAGGGGCAGACCCAGACCGTGGGATTTGGCCAGAGGCAGCAGGGAGTCCTGGAAAGGTCTCAGGCACCACGGGGACTTGCTCGGCATTATACAGTGTGTCCGTAAAGTCATGGTGCAGTTTTGACCGGTCACAGGAAAGCAACAAAAGATGATAGAAATGTGAAATTCGGCACCAAATAAAAGGAAAACTCTCCCAGTTTCATACCTATTCAGTGCAGTTCGACGTGGGCTCACGCACAGATTTTTTAGAGCTCCTTAGGTAGCTATCCCGTATAGCCTCTACAGACTCGTCACTGACTGATGGCCTACCAGAACGGGGTTTCTCCACCAAACTGCCGGTTTCCTTCAACTGCTTATCCCCCCGATTAATGTTATTCCTATGTGGTGGCGCTTCGTTATAAACGCGCCGATATTCACGTTGCACTTTGGTCATGGATTCAAATTTAGCGAGCCACAGAACACACTGAACTTTCCTCTGTACCGTCCACATCTCGACTGGCATGGCCACGGGCTGCTCCGCTGTATACACGGTGTTACGTCATCATCTGCGCATGTGCATATGCTGCCACATCATCCTACAGAAACTGGGAGGGTTTTCCTTTTATTTGTGCAGATTTCACATTTCTATCGTCTTTTGTTGCTTTCCTGTGACCGGTCAAAAGGGCACCATGACTTTACGGACACACATTACCACACAGGCCTGGCAATTAGATTTGACAAAGGTGAGCTGAAGGCAGGAAGGTCACTTGGGAAGATGCTATATTTGTTCAGATGAGAGACAAAGAAAGAACTGAACTAATGCACTAACTCGGGAGAGGGAACTGAAAACTATTAATCAGATTAAATTACCATATTTTTCGCTCCATAAGACGCACCTGACCATAAGACACACCTACAGTTTTAAGAAGGAAAATAAGAAAAAAAATATTCTGAACCAAATGTTATGTCAAAATATTTAATATATAAAATACCGTATTTTTCGCTCCATAAGACGCACGGGCATTTTCCCCTCCACTTTGGGAGAAAAAAAAAAGTGCTGCATTTTATGGAACAAAACATACGGTAATGAAGCCAGTGATTAAATTAGACACAGAAGAGCAGAGAGGAGGAGTAAAGGGTGCTGGCTCCAGTCCTCCAGGAGACGGGACCGTGGCTCCCGGCACTGGGACGGGAAGGGCGGGAGGACAGAGGCTGGTTTGCAAAATGTCCACTTTGAGTTTGTACAAAACATTCCAGGGGAGAAATGCATGTGGTTGGACGTATGAAGCAAAGCACAGGAGAGGGGTCTGGGCTGGAATTACACCCGGAACGGATGGCATCTCTATTTTTCAGGGAATCGGAGACTAGAGTTGGGGGAGAAGGAGTCACAGAGAGGTGACCTCAGCCCAAGGGCAGAGGCGGTTTCCTCATCATTTCCTCCAGCCCCTGGCCAGTGGGTCTGTGGGGAGTAAGAGTCGGATAGGAACCTGCATGTTTTAACTCCCTTTGACTCCATGGCTGTCCCCCCTCCCTGACTCCGGGCAGCCGCTAGAGCGCCCTGGTCTCGCTATGTCCAGACAGGCAGATCTGAGCTGAACAGCAGAGAGCAAAAAAGTCAGTTCTCGGCCTCTGACTTTCCAATGCCCAACAGAGGTAATATTGGTAAGAAAGGCATTGCGAGTCCAACAGCACCGCCAAAGTTGATGCCATGAACAAGAACGGGAGGAATAAATGATTTAGTCGTCAAAGAATCCATGTGCATGCCTTAGACTTGATCAAGATTCCAGGAGAGAGTTAGAGATTCAGACAGGGAGGAGGAGTTTTGCAGCTGCCCCCGGCGCCTGCTCAGCTCTGGGTCCGGAGCCCCCGCCTCAACCACAGCGCCTCCGCTCTCAGCTCCTTACACCCGACTAGGACGGACCCGGCCTCTCCTGCTGGGAGTGCTACCAGTACTCACAAAGGCTGAAGCCACTGATCAAGCCCAATGTTTTCATGTTTCTAGTGGGGTTCTAAGGTCCAGAGGGGGGGCGGTGAACATAGATGAGCATAGATTTGTTCATAGATGATCCAGGATAAGAATGCAGGTCTTCTAATTTTTGATAATTTCTTCTTATTTCAAATAATTACGACTACCTACTTAGCAGTGGCAGCCAGAGGGAGAAGGTTGCTCCAAGCATGGTCCTGTGTTGGAGGGATCCATTTGTCCATCTGTGTGCGAGTGAAGAGGACTCGACAAAGTTCTAAGAAAACCAAGATCTCTGACTCAATCTTCCCTTTGTTTCGGCCAATCTAAAACAAAATCCAGGGAAGAACTTCCCTGGGGAGACCAATGCTTATTTTTAAAAGCTGGTCGTGTGTATTGAATTCTTTGTGTGTGACAGGCACCGCGTTGAGCATTTTACACATTAATGCATTGAACAGTCAGATAACCCAATAAAAAGATCCCATTCCCAGTTTATAGGTGAGGACGCAGAGCAGAGAGGGGACGCAGAGCTTGCTAAGGACACATAGGCATAAGCTGTGGGGCACGATTAATACCCAGGAACCTTCTGGGAACCAAAGTGGTGCTCCTAACCACTACACTGCACTGCCCCTGTACAAAAGACGTTAGTTTTTTTCTTAAGAGATTCCCTGATAACCAGAAAAAATTATGTGGCCGGCACTGTGCATTCGCATAAGTTAATTTCATTTCTGGTGTCCAGAAATGCCATCCATTATTAACACCATCTTCCCTGTAGAGAGCCTGGATTCCAAAACAGCGGCAGATTGGACTATGCATCAGTGATTTCACTCAATTTACACCTAATGAGACTCATCGAACTAATTCTGTCACTCTGTTGCTCAGAAGATTATATTGGTTCCTCCTTTAAAGTTACAAAATAAAGTCCAAGCTCCTGTCTGATTCCCAAAGGCCCTACGACCTGCGAGGTCTCTTTCTCCGGCATTGCCTCCTAGTGTTTCCCTTCACACACCCACTGTAATGTGCCCCATGCCTGGCGGCTTCCCCCTTCTGGCACACCTGCATCCCTCTGTCACGCCCCTGCCTCCTGCCCCACTGCTGTCAACCCTGACGACTTAAAGACCCGCTATACATGCCAACTCCTCTAGGACCCCCACCCCGTGCCTGCAGCCAGAAGTAACACACATACCTATCAATATATGTGTCCCCGACACTGTTACATGCAGCCCTGTTCGTAGCTAATCCTGGGCAAGAGGGAACTTTCTGTAGTTGTGGGGCCTCTGAGGACTGGTTCAGCCTCTGAAGCACTTTGCGCTATCTGGCAACGATAGGAGCTTCAAGCCAAATAGATGAATAAAATAAAATAAAAAAGACATTGTTCTTGAATCATGGAAAAGGAGCGAAGTATAATGACAGAGGCTGGCCTGGGGAAACCCGCATTCGTCCCAGAGAGTGAGGGGACCCTGTGGCCTTCTGGGAAGCCATGCTGCCTGTGCTGGAGGGACAGCGTGTGCGCGAGTTCCAGCTGGGTGCTTCAGTCGCCAGCGGAACCTGCCCTCGCTGGTGTAAGAAAAGAGGGAATTTGTTGGAAGGACGCCTGCACATTTGCAGAACTATCTGGAAGATGTACCATATAAGACAAAATCCATCACATCGACTGTTGGGGGCCACTATCTGAAATGAATAAATTCCTCGCTATTCTCTTTCTCTTGTGTCCCTCAGCCCTCAAGAGACATAGTTCTAAGAAGCAACTGGCTTTCATGTAGGTCACACGCTCTGCACGTGGCTGCGTCGGGGACAGTAGACAAAGTACGTGACACTATAAATATCATGAATATTCTGAGTGCTCTCTCAGAGTCCTCCATCTCTTTCTTCTGCACCCACCCACACATTCCAGCTACGACCCTCAGGACCCCACTCTTTCCTGGCAAATGTTTCAACTTTCACACGATCCCAGGCACGGTGGTAGATTCAACTGACATCGTCACTAAGCAATCGATGGGACCAGACACTGAGTTTGGTCCCCAGCTATTTCAGTTCTGAAATTACAAGACATAAGAGATGATTCTGGAATGCTCACAAAACGTACTCAAGTTTCATTCTATTCTAGGAAATCTAGGAATTTGAGCCTTTGGTTACTGTGCTTGTTAGAGACCCTGCCTTTGCCTGTTGCATCTGTTCCTAGTCACAAACACTGGAAACTACCCACAGCTCACTTCATATGCTTATTAAGAAGATGTTAAGAAATTTACAGAATTAAATGCAAGGCTGGACAACCAGCCTTTGAAAGAGGATGAACACCACATCAGAAACAACTCGCCTTCAGGAATGGGCTACTGGAATCTGCTTCCCATCACTGTCTTCAAGATCCAACAACCCATAGAAAGGACTCTAGTGGGCAGAGCTTAGGTGAGTGACACACTGGGCTGAACCAGGACAGTAAGAGATAGAACCTGGCAGGGTACATGTCCCGCAGGGCCTTCTGCGTGGGCTCTGTGTGCAGCTCTGCCCCCTGACTTGCCTCTTCCAGGGTTGGCTGACACACGGAGGAGTTGTAGCTGCCACTAGTAGTCTTGGCCAAGCACTGGTGAGACTTGGAGGATGAATAGCCCATGCCCTTACCCCTTAGTAGAGATAACTCTCAGGTATGCTTTTTGCCATCTCCCAGAGACCCTCAGCAGGACTGAACCTAAGTTGTGCTCAGTGGTGACCTGCTCAGGGCCACACACCCTTCTCTTCCCTATCTCTACCTCATTTCTGGGATCACCTCCCAAATAAACGACTTATACCTCATCCTTGTCTCAAGTTCTGCTCCTGGGAGAACCTAAACTAAGACTCCACAGGGTCCCATTCTCTCTCTTTTTTTATTTTCTTCTTTTCCAAGTGAGAGGAGGGGAAATAGAGAGACAGACTCTCACATGCACCCCAACTGGGATCCATCTGGAAACCCCCCTTCTGGGGCCGATGCTCTGCCCACCTGAAGCCATGCTTGCAATCAAACCATTTTTAGTGCCTGAGGTGGAGGCTCTACAGAGCTATCCTCAGCATCCAGGGCCAGTGCGCTTCAATTAACTGAGTCATGGCTGCGGGAGAGGGGGAGAGACAGAGAGTGTGAGAGAGAGAGAAGGGAGAGGAGGAGGGATGTGCCCTGACTGGGAATTGAACCCATGACATCCACATGCCGGGTTGACACTACCACTGAGCCAATTGGCCAGGGTCTCACTCTCAAATAAGAACTAGATATAGGCTTTTCATAAAGGTGAGCCTCTCAAAAATCAGAAGAGGCCACATCCTATTTGATTCCATTTATGTGAAATGTCCAGAATAAGCAGGTCCATAGAGACATAAAGCAGAACAGTGGTTTCCACAGACTAGAGGGGACAGGGAGTGGGGAGTGACTGCTCAAGGGGTATAGAGTTTCTGTTTGGGGTGATTCTAAAGTTCTGGAAATAGTGGCAATGATCGCACACATTGTGAATATGATTAATGTTACTAAATTATATACCTTAAAAAGGTAGATTACATGTTATATGGGTTTTTTTACACTAAAAAAATTAGTAAGAAAGCCAGGTGGCAGAGTCTCACTACATTTCAACACATTAAAGATGGTATGTGCTTGACCAGGCAGTGGCACAGTGGATAGAGCATCCGAATGGGATGTGGAGGACCCAGGTTCAAATCCCCAAGGTCACTGGCTTGAAGTCCAAGGTCACTGGCTTGAAGCCCAAGGTCGCTGGCTTGTGCCCAAGGTCGCTGACTTGAGCAAGGGGTCACTCGCTCTGTTGTATTCCCCCCCATCAAGGCACATATGAGAAAGCAATAGATGAACAACTAAGGTGCCACTATGAAGAATTGATGCTTCTCATCTCTCTCGCTTCCTGTCTGTCACTATCTGTCCCTCTCTCTGACTCTTTCTGTCTTTGTCAAAAAAAAAAAAGATGATGTGTTTCTTGTGTTTATGTCTAAGACATCACCCACAATAACCTTTGTACTTCTTGCCAAACTACCCCCCAACCCCCATCATAGTTTTCCTGTCTTTAGGCTCACATCCCTGCACTGGGGATCACACACAGCATTCGCTAGGACCGGGAACACCCACATCGGACCTTAGGTGTTAGCTGGTCTGCCTGTGCCCTGCTCAGAGCCAGTCACACGGAGCTGTGTCTGTGGAAGCCTGTGGTCCACAGACAGGTGGGAGTCTCCTGTCCACTTACCCCCATGAACTCCTTCCCCACCTCTTGGCAGGCAGCCCACTCTCCCATCCAGACCCTGAGGGTCAATTTGGAGGCTAATGACACCCATATGGACAATGCTTGAACTGAAAGTGAGCCCAGCTGCTGGGGCCGCCAGCACCAGATGTTCGGCTGATGATGAGCTTGGGCTCAAGATGAACTTGTCTGAAGACAGCTTGCTGAGAAACTACGGCGACATCTTAGCAATGGTTGTCTTCCTTTGAGCCTAAAATAGAGCGCCTGAGTTTTAAAGAAGTGGGATGCAAGAGAGGCTACGGTTTTGAAAAGCAGCCATCATCCGGTGGTAGGTGTGTGCATTCATGCTCTGTGTGGCCCTCACAGCATTTTAAAGAACGAACTGTCACCGTTTACAGATTGCTCACCCAGGCGCCGCCTCCTACACGGCACACCTGGCTTGCTTCCCCTCTTTCAGTGCACGGGTTCTTGTGTGTTTTCCCCAGTGTCAGGACTCTGAGGCCTGACCTGAGGCAGTGGCTTCTCCCGGGTAAGTGCTGGAGTGCAGTTTGCTGCTCACAGCCAGCTTTGAGGCCAAGGCGGTGGTTATGCCCAGCTGAACAGATGAGGAGACTAGACTGTCTGGTACCCCCGTTGTCCTTCACAGCCTGACCACGATCACGATTTGAGACGTCATTGTGTGATCATCCGTTCACTCTCATTCTTCCAGCTACAGACTCAGCTCTGTGAGGGCTGGGGCACAGGGGTCTCGTGCCTGCTGTATCCCAGGGCCTGGCTCAGGGCGAGGTGCGGAGAGGACTCACAGTCTTCTGTCCAGAGAGTCATTCATCATTAGATCTAAGGCAGCGAATGTGTTTCATCGAGCATTCCAACTCCTTTGACAGATGGAGTCTACTTGCAGCACCAGGTTAAGAAGATTTAGGGGGGGCTCCAACCTGGTGGAGCTATGAAAAGGACTGTGATTTATTAGCCAAGGCCCCCCAGGGCGTGAGAATGGGGAGTGGTAGCGCATGTGCCACGGAGATGCCAGTTCTGCATCAGGTTGGACAGATCTGATCGTGAAGCCCATGCGTTATGCTGCTTCTACATTAGTCCTAGAAGCCACAGGGACTGTACACCTAGTAAACAAACAGTTGCTTTCATTCATTGATTTTTTTGGGGTGGCGAATGGTCGGTCACCCAAAGCTAGTTTGATTCAATAATGATTATTTTCAAAATATGTTCATCCAAAGTAAAAAAATTTAAAAAGTCCTTTGTAAATGTCCCCTTATCCAGGATTCCAATCTGGAGTTTATAGATAGGACCCATAGCCCCCAAAGTCCCTGAGGAGGGTCATCAAATTCTGCATCAGCCTGGACAGTGATGTTTGCCAACTTTTCATATATTTCTCCATGTTCAAAATGGAAACAAAACTATTTCTCAGCCTCCCGGAGATGTTGTGGGGAACAGGTAATAAACACGCATTTGTGCAGCAGCTGACACAGCCAAAGGGCTTGCTGACCGCAAATGAGTGGGAATTCATAAATCTCATCCCCATGGTCCCATCCATCGTGGCTGCTCCCTGTCCACTTACTCATGATCATTTATTTTTAGTCAGAAAATAAGTTACCTAAGCACAAAGGAGTTTTTAAAGATCTTATAGAAAATGTGACGGAATGAAAGCTGGGGTAGGCTATGAAAAATGCATTTCCTGCCAGTGAACGAGGTACCCAGATTACTCAAACCCACGCTATTTCACTTTCAGTCAGGGCATCTGAGAGCCAATGGGTGAGCTGCTTTCCCTCCCAGGCCTTGTATGTGGCTGCTGTCAGTGCCTTGAGACTAAAGGGGAAAGAAGAAAAGACAAGTAAATGAAAGAAAAAGAAAACAAATGAAAACGGGAGACAGAACTCATTGCTGGGCTATATGGGTGTCCACATGAATAACAACAGGTGTGTCTTTCACACGGCAGTTATGCTTTGCCTGACCCACTGTGGACACTCCAAGGATGGCTGACACTATGAACATGTCTGGACTGGTGTCTGGTGTGGAGTAGGCACCAAGAAATCATTGCTTACAAAAGGAATTTGATTCAAATAAAACAGTAGTTAAAACTACATCTTAGCACTGGCCAGTTGCTCAGTGGTAGAGTGTGGCCCGGTGTGTGGATGTCCTGAATTCGATTCCC
The DNA here is from genome assembly GCF_036850995.1 of Saccopteryx leptura. Taxonomy (NCBI): domain Eukaryota; kingdom Metazoa; phylum Chordata; class Mammalia; order Chiroptera; family Emballonuridae; genus Saccopteryx; species Saccopteryx leptura. The sequence continues at coordinate 42,576,568 of NC_089515.1, read as the reverse complement.
AGTCAGGGCACACTTTCCTCTCTCCCTCCCTTTTCTCTCTCTCTTCTCTTCCTGCAGCCACAGCTTGATTGGTTTGAGTGCATCTACCCCAGACACTGAGGTTGGCTCTGTGGAGCCTCCACCTCAGGTGCTAAAAATAGTGCAGTTGTAAGCATGGCCCCAGATGGGCAAAGCATCAGCCCCAGACCGGGGTTGCTGGGTGAATCCCGGTCAGGGCACAAGTGGGAGTCTGTCTCTCTGTCTCTTCTTCTCTCACTTGGAAAAGAAGAAGAAAAAAAACTGTATCTTTACCTGGCACTGATACATTTCAAAATAAGATTCATACTAATCCTGAGCATTTGTATTAATTAGAAAAAAAGCTTCAATCTCCAATCCCCTTCCCACAAACTGTTATAAATCTTGTTAATTCCTGAGGAGGCACAGAGAAGGTGCAAAGAGGCTTTGATGTACATAGGCACAGTTTTTTATTTATTTAATTTTTCCCCCATTTATTTGAGAGAGAAAGAGAGAGGAAGGCAGTGAGAGAAAGAAAAAGAAAAGCATGAACTTGTTCCACGTAAAAGGGGAAACTAATATTTATTTTATCTTAAAATGTTAACCTATTTATTATCATATCAAACAATCTGATTCTAATTTAATTTTCCTAAAGTAATTAGCCATGTTTATTAAAATTTTCTCAATGTTTATCCTAATTTTAAATACTATCTTTATCATGTGTGAAAAATCATATAATTAGTCTGCCTGTACTTTTTCCTCCAATTATTATCCTATTTTAATTATTATGACCTTAATTGAGAAATAACCCTCTCTTGACTCAGTAAATAAGATGAAAATTCTGATTTTCTTTTTTTAGTTCAGTGATCAGCTTCTAAGGTGTGTACAGTGCCTGCCAGCAAGCTGGAGGGTTAAAGAAATGAAAGGGCATTTAAAAGTGAATAAATTTTCACATCTTCAACAGGAGCCAATTTTCAATGACTTAGTAATGCTATTTTCTTGAAGAAAATATGAATACTTCTAGTGACAATAGATTTAATATTCTAGTTTTCTGTGGTAGATATTGTTTCCTTTGTTATTTAGTTTTGAAAGCTTTTGAAATATTATTTGGAAAACTGCTGAAGTTAAAATAGAAGTATTTAAAAGTAGATAAAAATGTTAGGCCCTGGCTAGTTGGCTCAGCAGTAGAGCATTGGCCTGGCATGTAGAAGTTCCAGGTTCGATTCCTGGTCAGAGCACACAGGAGAAGTGATCATCTGCTTCTCCACCCTTCCTCCTTCTCTCTCTCTCTCTCTTCCGTTCTCACAGCCATGGCTCAAAGGTTCGAGTGAATTGGCCCCAGGCATTGAGGATGGCTCCATGGCCTTGCCTCAGTCTCTAAAATAGCTTGGTTGCCGAGCAATGGAGCAGTGGCCCCAGATGGGCAGAGCATCACCCTGTAGGGGGTTTGACGGGTGGATCCCAGTTGGGGTGTATGTGGAAATCTGTCTGTCTGCCTCCCTGACTCTCACTTAATTAAAAAATATATATCTTTTTATATTTTTTATATTATATATATAATGTTAATTGAATTGCTTGTTAATTATATGAAAATTAATAATTAATTTAAAATTCTAGAAACTGGGGTAAAAGATTCATCAGTAAACTTACTAAGAATTTTTAAAATTAAGTATAGTTGTATACAATATTATATTAGCCTGACCAGGTGGTGGCACAGTGGAGAAAGCATCAGTCTGGGATGCTGAGGACCCAGGTTTGAAACCCTGAGGTTGCCGGCTTGAGCATGGGATCACCAGCTTGAGAGCAGGGTTGCCAGCTTGAGTGTGGGATCATAGACCTTACCCATTGGGGTCATTGGTTTGAGCTCAAAGGTCACTGGTTTGAAGCCCAAGGTCACTGGCTTGCGTATGGGATTACTGGCTCGGCTGGAGTCCCCCGGTCAAGGCACATATGAGAAAGCAAGCAATGAACAACTAAAGTACCGCAGCAGTTAGTTGATACTTCTCATCTCTTTTCCTTCCTGTATGTCTGCCCCTGTCTGTCTCTCTCTCTCACTTGCTCACTCTAAATAAATAATTATATTAGAGTATAAAATCAGACTATTTACAGTTATTGACTATGGAATTTAATACAATAGGTGCCCATGCCAGAGCTCCATACTCCCATTTTCCTTATTTTAAAAACTTTTCTTGCCTGTTCCCATTTTTTAGTCTTTTACATGAATTTTAGAGTCATCTTCGTCCTTCTCCCAAATTATTGGGATTTGAATAACTTAAAACACATGCAATTTATAAATTAACTTAGTGGTAACTGATATTTTTTAATAGAGTTTTTGCCCTTGGGAATATAGTATGTCTACTTATTTCATCTTATTTTATGTTCCCTAGTGATATTTTGCCATTTCCTTTATATAGGCACTACACATTTGGTGTTCAGTGCAGTTAGATCTTTCGTTTGTGTGTTGTTTTGTTTTATTACTGCAGAGAACTGGATTGTTTATATATTGTTGTCCCGACCAGTTAGTGTTGGCTAAGGGAAAACTACCTTTGCACATTTACTAATAGCAACTCACTAAATCCTGATAGTTCTCAAGTTTCTTATACTGAGCTTCACAGGCAGATGAACAAAAACATCTGTAAATAGTGATAATTTTATCTCTTACTTTTCAATATGTAATCATAATATTAAATAATAATAAATTTCTTATTTGCTCTATATTGTTTTGGCTAGAAGTTCAAGAACACTATTAAATAAATAATAATATCTGGTATTCTTATTCCTAGTTTTCATAGCATTCATCTTGTGCTATTATTTATAAAGGTTCTATGATTAAAATAGGTTTTTTCTCATATTAATAAAGTATCCTTTTGCTTTTAAAAAATATTTTGGGTGAGCCTTAATCAGGCTTTTTTTTAGAGGTATAACTGACATATAACATAATATTGGTGTCAGATAACATAATGATTTGCTATTTGCATATATTATAAAATAATGGTGATAGTAAGTCCAGTTAACATCCATCAGCATACAGTTACAAGAAAATATTTTCCTTGTGATGAGAACTTTTTTTTTTTTTTTTTTGTATTTTTCTGAAGCTGGAAACGGGGAGAGACAGTCAGACAGACTCCCGCATGCGCCGGACTGGGATCCACCCGGCACGCCCACCAGGGGGCGATGCTCTGCCCACCAGGGGGCGATGCTCTGCTCCTCCGGGGCGTCGCTCTGCCGTGACCAGAGCCACTCTAGCGCCTGGGGCAGAGGCCAAGGAGCCATCCCCAGCGCCCGGGCCATCTTTGCTCCAGTGGAGCCTTGGCTGCGGGAGGGGAAGAGAGAGACAGAGAGGAAGGAGGGGGTGGGGGTGGAGAAGCAAATGGGCGCTTCTGCTATGTGCCCTGGCCAGGAATCGAACCCGGGTCCCCCACACACCAGGCCGATGCTCTACCGCTGAGCCAACCAGCCAGGGCCTGTGATGAGAACTTTTAAGACCTACTCTTTGCAACTTTCAAATATGCAATAGAGTATTCTTAGCTATAGTCCCCATGCTGTGCTTTTATTAGGAGTGACTCTGAAGCTCTATTGAAGGCTTGGGGGCATCTGAATGAAGTGCCATGTTCTAAATCACATTCCATTCCTGTTGGCAGACATTAATAGGTGGCGCTTTCAAAAAAGGATGTTATCAACAAATGAGTTTGGGAAATGCTGACCATGACCACTTTTCAAACTCACAAACTATATGATGATATTATAAAACATTTGAATAATGTTCTAGTAAAGAAACATGTTTAACTTTTTAAACCCATAATTTCCCAAAGTCATTTAAGCATAAATCAGTAAACTGTCTCAGACATGGCCTTTCTCATAATGTCGTTTTAAAACATAGTTACTGATTGACGTTAGAGTGGGGAATGGAAAGAGAAACATTGATTTGTTGCTCCACTTATTTATACATTCATTGGTTGATTCTTGCCTGTGCCCTGGCCAGGGATCAAACCCTCCAACTGGTATATCGGGACGATGCTCTAACCAACTGAGCCAGGGCTCATAATGTCTTGTTGAAACTTTCATATATAATGATAACTGGACATATAATGGAGTTCCCCCAAGCTGTGCCCATTGCACTGTCTTGGGGGCCTCACTACTAGAGAGGAAGGTCTGAAGCAAGCCCCATGAAAACCTATTTTTTTCCTCTCTGGACACATGTAAGATTTTTTAAATGAGGTTTCACCAGGATGTGTCTACATATTGGTCTTTTCTAATTAACACTGTCTAGAACTTGGAGGGTCCTTGAACATCCTGTTGCCTGTTACCTGCTCTCTTTCGGAACTACCACACATCTCACATGAAATCTCAAATCTATCTCTGTCTCTCCATTCTGGATGGATGCTGTGGTCTGTGTTTCACTTCCATCATATTCTCTGTTACTTTTGAGCATCCTTTCTGAACCTTCAGAAAATCTCTCTCAGGCTTTTCTTCCACATTATGAATTTAGTTGTCAATGTTCTGCAGGTTATACCATCGAATTCCCCTTTATAGCAATGCTTTCAGTTCACACTCTTCCCTAACTCTGCCAGTTCCTTTGCACCTCTGTCCATATTGTCTTATCCTCCCTGCTTCCCAGCTGGTTTCCTAGACGTATGTAATGGTTAAATGGCATCTAAGGCCCTGGCCTGTTGGCTCAGTGGTAGAGCATCGGCCTGGCATGTGGAAGTTCCAGGTTCGATTCCCAGCCAGGGCACACAGGCTCCATTGGAGCAAAGCTGGTCCAGGCGCTGAGGGCAGCTCCAGGGCCTCCACCTCAGGTGCTAGAATGGCTCCCGTTGCAATGGAGCAATGCCCCCAGATGGGCAGAGCATTGCCCCCTGGTGGGCATGTCAGGTGGATCCTGGTCGAGCGCATGCCGGAGTCTGTCTCTCTGCCTCCCCGCTTCTCACTTCAGAAAAATTGAAAATAAATAAATAAATGACATCTAAGGCAAGGATGTGACATAGCCTGGAAGGCACAGTAGCGAATTGGAAAGCATGTCCCCATGTGAAGGCACACTCACCTCCAGCAATGGTGCCACGGGGCTGATGTTGCCAGAGAACCCAAAAATACAGATTTTAAAATGTATAAGTGATTACTCCACTTAAAAAGAAACACTACTTGGGCCAATTCTGCGAGCCTGATGCAGCCCCAAGATCACTAGTTTACAAACTCCAATGTTTGGGATTGTGAGGTTCTGAGGAGTTCTAAACTGGGGCACCAGGCTTTAGAGAGAATACTATGAATTTAATTTCAGACATATTCAGTTAGAAATAAACTGATGGATCTTCCTGTCAGCAGGTAGAAATGGTTTCGTTGTTCTAAAAAAGCAAAACCCTTCATGAGTCTGTCCGGGGTCAATATCCCCGCTGTCTCCGATGAATCTCATAAATCTCACACCAGCGATTTTCAACTAGTGTGCAGCAAGAATTTTTAAAACATGCAAAAGCTGTCTCACAGGGGCACTGACCTCTTTTCCCTTAAACCGTCAAATTAAAAAATGACAATAGCCAACACAACAATAGCCATTTTGTATGAACGCCCTGTCTTGAACTATAAATATATAGGTCATGTAATAGAGTTGCATCTTATTGGCCACGTTGTATAATAAGGTTGTATCTGGTTGGTTAGTTCTTGGTACCAGAAATCCTTATATACAAGAACAAGCACCTGATTTTTTAAAAGTCACTTTGGAGAAAAAAAAAGGGTAGGTAATTACTATTATTATTATCTTTAGTAAATCAATCAAAATTATGTTTTTTTTTTTTTTTTTTTTTTTTTGTTTTTTTTTTTTTTGTTTGTTTTTTTTTTTTCATTTTTCTGAAGCTGGAAACAGGGAGAGACAGTCAGACAGACTCCCGCATGCGCCCGACCGGGATCCACCCGGCACACCCACCAGGGGCGGTGCTCTGCCCCCCAGGGGGCGATGCTCTGCCCATCCTGGGCGTCGCCATATTGCGACCAGAGCCACTCTAGCGCCTGAGGCAGAGGCCACAGAGCCATGCCCAGCGCCCGGGCCATCTTTGCTCCAATGGAGCCTTGGCTGCGGGAGGGGAAGAGAGAGACAGAGAGGAAAGCGCGGCGGAGGGGTGGAGAAGCAAATGGGCGCTTCTCCTATGTGCCCTGGCCGGGAATCGAACCCGGGTCCTCCGCACGCTAGGCCGACGCTCTACCGCTGAGCCAACCGGCCAGGGCAATCAAAATTATACATATTTTTTTGTCAGATTGTCAAAAAAAATTTTTGGTGTGCTACAGAATTTTAGTAATTACTTTATGTGTGCTATGAGATGATAAATGTTGAAAATCGCTGATTTCACACTTGATATTCTTCCCCTGACAACGCACTTTGGGTGTTTCAGGCTCTATGCTAAGTGATTTATGTGCATTACCTCACTGAAACTCACACACTCCAGTCCTACGACTTAAATGCCACTAGTATTAAAGATGAGTATAACAGACAAAATACATTAACATGTTTAAGGTCAATTCCTATTTCAGAAATATATGAACTAAACTGAGAAATTAGGGTTACACTGACACACAGATCAGAAAGTACACACACACACACACACACTTGATGTTAATTGTCTTCTTTAAGAACTGACACAACGGGGCATAGCGTAGTCACCATCAAAGAAGGACAAGGCAACTGTCAAACAGGATTGTTTAGGACATGGCACCCCCCCCCTCATTACGGTGATAGAAAACTGGTGTGTTTATCTCATGAGCCTGGGGTTAGCAACACTGTGAGACTTCTCAGGAAAGACCCTGGAGTTGGGGGCAGACTGGAGATGGTAATGACAGAGAATTGAGGAAGAACCAAGCTGTATTCTGTGCACAGACATCAACCCATGAGACTCGCCAAGTACCGGGTACTACAGATTCATTGTGGGTAACACACAGGTGGGCACAAAGCCATGGGCCTCCCTACTCGCTAGCAGCATCATAACTGGAAGCCCTGAGGCAGAAAACAGCTGCCTTGGCTTCTCTGTGCCCTGTGGGAAGGTTCTGGTCTAGAAGTGGTCTGCAGAGCTGGTGGCTGATGACTCTCCTGACCTGCACAAGCACCCGGGGATTTAGGCTTCTAATCCAAAAGAGAGACACTATTCATCACAGTTTTACACAGAGGCTCAGAGAAGTGGCATGAGTTACCTCAAGTCACACAGATCATTGGCAGAGAGCTGGGACTTCAACCCAGGAGTGCCCAACTTCTGCTCCTCCAAATCCCTTGGTGTCCCAAGGTACAGCGTCTGATCCTGCTCAGTCACCTGACCAGCAGGTCCATTTGGCATTTTGCAGGTCCCAGCAAGCGTGGAATGAAGTCCCATCCCAGAAGGCTGCGGAGCCTGAGCCCGCCCTGCTCCCGCAGCACAACAAAGCCAGATGGGCTGAAGAGAAGAAGCCATGTGTCCTGAAAGGCACCACCAGGGAGGCGCACACCAAGGGAGAGCTGTCAAGCTGTCCCCCAGGAGACGCGAAGCAATAAAGAACTCACATTCTGTGCGTGCTGTGAAAGGAGAATGTTTAAAGGACGCGAGGCAGCCATTTCTCCCTCCCCCTCGTCAAACATCATTTGCTAAACTCCAGTTTTTAGCATAAGCAGGTTTTTATAGTCAGAGTCTCTTTTTTTCATATTAGGTATACTCCTGGTTTGTATAACTCTAGCCCGGATGAATTCAGCACGGTATTGAAAGTGCCAAGGGAAATGAACCGAGGAGACAATGTTAGATACAGACTGAGCCAATAGCTCCAAGAAGTTATTTCTAAACAAACGGCAGCGATAAAGAGGAGACGGGCAGCTGTGTGTGAGAACGGACTAGACGGGGGAGGAGCCGGGGCACCCCTGCGGTGGGCACCACGCTTCACAAGGTGTCAGATGGCCCATGATGACGGGCTCTGAGCTGCAGCCCATCAGAATCACCCACTTCAGACATCAGATGAGATCATTTATGTGAGAGCCCTGAAGATATAAAGCATTCAGGAGCCGTCAGATGTCATAACCACCCTTACGGTTACTTAATCAGTGGTGCTGGGTATCTGTCTTTGGGAGGACAATCCCAGACAGAGGTGAATGAGAAATGTCTTTAATATGCACTTGGGCTCTTTTTTTTCCTATATTCATCATCCCTAGCATGAGTCAGACTATAAAACTGAGCAAGACGAGACGAGGCTCAGCATTAATAACAACCATCTGAATTTTGTGAGCTCCACAGATCGTTTTATATTTGGGCAACTTCGGGGTTCCTGGTCTAAGTTAAGTGATGGGCTGATCTTGGCTGAAGGAAAGTACCACATCCATGGCACCAGGAGAGGTCCCTCAGACTCCCCGGTGGGCACGACAAAGGAAGAGTAATAGATGTTGGCCTGAATGCTGCTGGCCACCGTCTTGTGCCCGTGAGGGGACACCCGCGGGGGTTAGTAGAGAGGCAGGAGAGAGCTGTGTCCTTGATGATGCTGGGACATTGTATCAACCAGCCCTGGAGCCTGTCCTCAGTTAAACTCATCATGTGAGATAATAAAGGTCTTCACTGCCTGAGCCACCGCAGGTCAGGTTGCTGCCGCTTGCCGAAAGCTTCGTGGTGACTTCAGCTCCTGGCAGGCAGCAGCTGGGGTGCAGCTAAGATGTCCGCCTACGCGGCCACAATCCAAGTAATAAAGAGTCAACACTCATGAGTGTTGGCTACACCAGGCACAGTGCCAAAGTGGTTTAAATCGATCATTGTAATCATTCTTCACAGCTGCTCTACCAGGTAGGTTCGTAAGGGGTGTCCTCACTGACAGATGAGGAAACTGAGGAAGAGAAAAGGTTTAAGTAACGCATCCAAAGCAAGTGGCGGAGCCAGGATGTGACTCCAAGGAATCTGACCCCAGAGCTGCCATGTTAACCATGGAGCCAAATTGAGCTGCTGGTTGTTGAAGCCCCTGGTGTCCCAGCACCCCCTCTCCTGCAGGAAGCAGGCTGAGTTTTGTCAATAGGGCTTTATCATCAGGAACAATCTGCTGAACTCCATCAATCTAGGTGCCAACCTGTGCAGAAAGCATCAACCAGAAGAGAAAATGCCAGCTCCCTGTGGGAGACATGGCAGGGCTGGGAGCTGGGGAAAGGAGGGCTTCAAGTCATCCTCTGAGACCTTAAGCGGGTCCAGTTCTTGGAGGCCATGGGAGGGAGGGGCCTGAGCACAGAGCCATGGGTGATCTTTCCTGTCCAGATCCTCATGCTGTGTAAATTCAGCTGCAAATAGGGACCCACCTGCAGATTTTAAACTCTCCTGGGTGGATGAGCAGGAGCAGGAATTCCAATGATAACTCAAAATCTGCCGGTCACTGTAAGGAACTCACTTCTGTTTCTCTTACTTCTTTTTTATTTGTATTTTTCCAAGTGAGAGGAGGAGAGGTAGAGATACAGACTCCCACATGCACCCTGACTAAGATCTACCCAGTAACCCTGTCTGGGGCCAAACTCGCAACCAAGCTATATTTAGCGCCCAAGGTAGAGGCTCCACTGAGCCATTCTCCATGCCCGGGGCTGAGGATGCGCTCAAACCAATTGAGCCATGGCTGTGGGAGGGGAAGAGAGAGAGGGAAAGAGAAGGGGGAGAGGGAGGGGAAGAGAAGCAGATGGTTGCTCCTCCTGTGTGCCCTGACTGGAAATTAAACCTGGGATATCTACATGCTGGGCTGACGCTCTTTTTCTCTATTGCTTAACGTGGGTTAACTTTGAGTCAATTTTAGAGGGCACTGCATTTTTAAAATTGAACAGAGATAAGATACCAGTCTCCAAATACATACCAATGTCTCCAAATAAATTCCAGTCTTCAATGCCAAAATATAATATAAAGCCAATTCAATCAGCTAATGAAAAAATGAAAAGTCAGCTAGTTTGGGTTCTCTATTTCTAAAAAGAAAATCAATGGATATGAACAGTCTGTAGCTTTTACTTTTCAGCTGGACATTCTAGTAGCCCAAGTCATGGTAGCACATCTATTTATTCTAAAAAGAAAAGTAAGTGGCCCCCTCTGCTCCTGATTTGTTCATACTTGTTTCACAGTTCTTGAAGCAATTTGACATGTGATACTTGACCCCAGAACATTTGTGCTTTTGACAAGCACTGAATGGGATTCTATGTTAGGCTGGGCACCGCTGGGCACCGCTGGGCACCGCTGGGCAGCAAGGCTTCGCTGCCCAGAGTGAGGTCGCTCAGCCAGCGGGGTCAGCATCACTGGGGAGCTGGGGAGAAACAGCAAGTCTCGGCCCCACCACAGCCCTAGATTCAGACTCTAGAGCAGCGGTTCTCAACCTGTGGGTCGCGACCCCGGCGGGGGTCGAACGACCAAAACACAGGGGTCGCCTAAAGCCATCGGAAATACATATTTTATTTAAAAATGTATTGTAGCCTGACCAGGCGGTGGCGCAGTGGATAGAGCGTTGGACTGGGATGCGGAAGACCCAGGTTCGAGACCCGGAGGTCGCCAGCTTGAGCGTGAGCTCATCTGGTTTGAGCAAAAGCTCACCAGCTTGGACCCAAGGTCGCTGGCTCCAGCAAGGGGTTGCTCGGTCTGCTGAAGGCCCGCAGTCAAGGCACATATGAGAAAGCAATCAATGAACAACTAAGGTGTCGCAATGCGCAATGAAAAACTAATGATTGATGCTTCTCATCTCTCTGTTACTGTCTGTCTGTCTCTGTCTATCCCTCACTCTGACTCTCTCTCTGTCTCTGTAAAAAATAAAAAAATTAAAAAAATAAATAAATAATAAAAATGTATTGTATAATAAATATGTATTTTCCAATGGCTTTAGGCGACCCCTGTGTTTTGGTCGTTCGACCCCCGCCAGGGTCGCGACCCACAGGTTGAGAATCGCTGCTCTAGAGGGTGAGAAGACAAATGAGACACAGTCCTTGTGCTCAAGGAGCTCAGGGACCAGAGAAAGAAACTCATAATTGGGTAACCACAACACACTGAGCTATATGCTACGACAGAATAAAGCTCAGAGGGTCCTAGGAGCGCAGATGGGTGTGCTGGCCCTGGAGGTCAGGCAGGGCTCCTGGCAAGAAGTGACCTTGAGTGGGCCGCAGTGGACAGAGAGATGACCTCTGAGAGGGAGCGAGAGCTGGTTCCCAGCCTTATTGGGAAACACGAGCAACGAGGCTCACGAGGCACCAGCAGCATCTGCACAGCTCAGGGGCCGAGAAGACTTCCTCTGGGCCTCAGAGGCCGGGATGCATGAAGGGCAGCAGTGGCAGGGGAGGCGGCGTGACCAGCAGTGGTGACTGAGCCCTGTCCCAGGCCGTGTTTTCATTTTCATGTTACAACAGTTTAGTTTGTACGTGCTTCCTGGGTCCTTTTCCAGCCATAGTAGGATGCACGGACATCTAAATCGCATGGAGAAGACTCAAACTAAAGGCCTCTCTCCTGACCCGCTGCATGCAAGAGGTCACTGACACCAAATACTGTCATTCCTGCTACCTTCCAGCAAGCACGAGAGACTGTAGTCAGATCTCCCTGAGTGGCTGGACCCTCCCAAGATTCCGCCACCGCTAAGAGAGCCACAGGGTGAGGTGCTGAGGCTGAGACGTGGGAGTGGGAGGAGGAAAGACGTGAACGCAGGGAGGGCCTGCTCCTCGCCAGGGGCTGTGCCAGATGGCCGGTGGGGTGGGGTGGGGTGGGGTGGGGTGGGGTGGGGCGTAGGTGGTACTGCCCTTGGGCAAATAACAAAGCGACTGCCAATGGTGAGCGGATGCAAACTCCCCTCACTCCCCCAGGCTCTTGCTACACACAAGGCTCCACATCCCCAAGCCTTCTCTGCTCCGTGCTGCCCTTCCCACCCGCCTCTCCCCTTCCCCTGCAGCCCTCCATCGCCCAGACGCTGCGTCTCAGGTGTCAGTTGCCACGCTCATTACAGGGGTGGGTCCCGCTGGCGTCATTACTCTGCCTCATTACTCTGCACGTCAGACGCACGCCAGCTGCAGCCCAGCTGCTGACCATTGCCGCCTTCAGCAGCGCCGACCCCGGGCTCAGCCTCAGCTCTGTGGCCCTGCAGCTCCCGAGCTGAGCGGCCGGTACCAGGCTCTCACCTTCTCCCAGCTCCTGGTTCTCGGTGTCTCACTCAAGGACCCCTGAAGCTGTGGGGGCCCCGACACCAAGAAGGTAGTGATGGTGAGGCCAGACCATGGTAGAGGTGGCGCAGGCTGGGAGCCTAGGGAAGAAAAGCCCTTGGATCTTTTCTTGGTGATGAGAGCTTGGGTCGTGGTGAAGGAGGAGGGAGCCAAGGTTGTGACAGACAGACAAAGCCCAACCCCCAGGACCTGGAGCACAATTTCCACATAGAGGAGACAACAGCAAATGCCAAAACTGAGGAGAGTCCCAAGAGGCCACAGGTAGCTCTAGGTGAGTCATTTCAGAATCTTCCTTTCATGTAACAGCTCAGGACGCTTCTGCAGATCGGATCGCACTTGGCTCTAAAATCTGTTCCGCCCAGACAGAGGCTGGACAGCCTACAGACTGGGAGGCACTGCCTTTAATACCAAGCACACATTTTTTTCCACCCACTTCCATCTTGGCTTAATCAGAACAATACAAGTGAAATCCTACCCTATTTCTAAGGCCTGGTAACACTTTCTGAACCTTCTTTAGGTGTATCTATTTTGAATTTTGTGGAGTAAGAGGAAGCATATTCGAACTTCACAGCTCACAGCCGGATGACCTATTTTCACCTCAAATGAAGAAGCATGACATCCCCCTGCACACAGGCCCACCGGCACCAATGACCAACGGGCTGCTGCCAAGTCAGCAGCAAGGCTGAGAAACAGAACGGGGTCAGCAAGCTCTCTGTAAAGGGCCAGACCACTTTGTGGGCCATTCAGTCAGGAAAAATGTAAGGTACTAAAGCAATCTTCTAAATGGAGGCCCCTAAGGAAAATACGATCAATATTATTATCAAAAAGATAGTGGAAGCTGTAAAGTCATATATATTTTTAAATTTTTTATTTATTGATTTTTTTTGGGGGGGGAGAGAGAGACAGAGAGAAACACTGATTTGTTGTTCCTTTTATTTATGCATTTGTTGGTTGATTCTTGTATGTGCCCTTACAGGGGCTCAAACCAGCAATCTTGGTGTATCAGGACGATGCTCTGACCAACTGTGCTACCCAGCCAGGGCCTAAAGTCATATATGTTAAACCTTGAGAAAAATCAATTTTTGCATATAAGTTAAAATCTTAATGCAAAGAAAAAGAAATATAAGCCATAATTTATACATTAGCAGAAGGGAGAGAAAGGAGGAAGATGAAAGACAAGGAAAACTACCCAATCCAAGACAGAAAGGAGAGACAGAGAAACAAGTCATGGCCACAGAAAATAAGACAGAAGAAATAAGCATAATGCATAAAAGCCAGAGTAAATGTAAGCAAACTAAAGCCATATATTTGAAGCAGAGACTATCATTTGAGCTTCCATTCCAATTATATACAGATAAAGGTAGATAGGTATATTTAGAGCCTAACAGACAAAATTAAAAACTAAAAGTTCAGGTGAAAATTATTATCATTATAATGATAAAAGAAAAATCAACCAGGAAGAGGCTTAGAATTAACACTAAACTTGGAAGGTAGGGCATTTTATTAATTTCAACCCTTTCAATCCCTGCAAATGCCAGTGCAGATATGAGAAGGCTCAGACCTCCATGTCCTAAGGCTTGAATCTAGAAACGGGCCCAGCATCACCTTCACTGTTTCCTCTTGGTCCAGCAGGTAGAGTTCAGTCCCAGCACGGACCCTGCCCTTCAGCGTCAGAGAGTTCTGGAGCCATGTTTCTGAAACCACCACGGATATGAGGGATAGAAATACAACCATCACAGAGATTTCTGGAGCCATGTTTCTGAAACCACCACGGATATGAGGAATAGAAATACAACCATCACAGAGATTTCTGGAGCCATGTTTCTGAAACCACCACGGATATGAGGAATAGAAATACAACCATCACACAGAGTTCTGGAGCCATGTTTCTGAAACCACCACGGATATGAGGAACAGAAATACAACCATCACAGAGAGTTCTGGAGCCATGTTTCTGAAACCACCACGGATATGAGGAATAGAAATACAACCATCACACAGAGTTCTGGAGCCATGTTTCTGAAACCACCACGGATATGAGGAATAGAAATACAACCATCAGCAATCGTATAAAAGCAGCATGAAAAGGGCAGAAGGAAGCCAACGGAGGAAAGAAAATATTTGAAAATCTAACAGCTACACACGTCCCAGAATTCAAGAACTATGTTAATTCTCCATTTACTATAAATAGCTTTTAGAGGATCCAACAGAATAGATAAAAGGAGAAAGATAAACCATAGACAAGTTGTGGTAAATTTAAAGGACACACACACATACACACACTCCTAGGAATTTCCAAATATAAAAAAGAAATCACCTAAAAGAAGTAAGTTCCAGGATGACAAGAATCAATACGCAATATTTTCATACCAAAAAAAAAAAAAAATTGTAAACCTAAAATTTTAAATGCAGAAATAAACACATACATAAATAAAAGTTTCCGCACTTATAAAGTCTCAAAGTATTAAACTATTTTCAAATTCATCCTTGGAGAGAGTTCAACTATTTTTTTTAATCCAAAACAAACCAACTACATATATCCAGAAAGTATTATAAATAACTTAATAAAACTTAATGTTGACTAAATAAGCAAACACAAAGACAAATTTTTAAAAAAAGGTACATTCACAACAATAGAGAACTAAAATTCTAGTGAATACCAATACTGGGGACAGGGAAGGAGAGAAATAAGAGAGGACAGAGAGGAGGAGACCAGAAGTTGAGGACAGGCTGAAGCATTTGCCTGTTGGGGTATGACACAGCTATAGAGAGTGTAAGTCAGTAACAGGGAGAACTGGTTACAGTACAGAAATAAATAATTTAAGGGTAACCTGAAGAGATGAAAAGAGGAATGTAAATTTTTGAAGTCAACAGAAGAAAATGTTCAATAATAAATACATAGATAAATAGACAAATTAAGATTGCAGAAAATGTTTTAATATTACATTAATGACAACAAATGCAAATGAAGTAAACTGACCCAAAGAAATATGTAGCTGTTATACTGAGCTTAAGAAAGAAAAGGGAGGCCCTGGCCAGTTGGCTCATGGTAGAGCATTGACCTGGCTCACGGAAGTCCCAGGTTCAATTCCCGGTCAGGGCACACAGGAGAAGTGACCATCTAACTTTCCACTGCTCCCCCTTTTCTCAATTTCTTTCTCTCTGTCTCTCTGTCTCTCTCTCTTCCTCTCCTGCAGCCATGGCTCAATTGGCTTGAGTGCATTGCCTGGGTGCTGAGGAAGGCTCCGTGGAGCCTCTGCCTCAGGTGCTAAAAATAGCTAGGTTTCAACCATGGCCCCAGATGGGCAGAGCATCGGCCTCAGATGAAGGTAGCTGGGTGGATCCCAGTCAGGGTGCATGCAGGAGTCTGTCTATCTCCCCTCACTTAAATTATAAAAGGAAGGAAGGCAGGAAGGAAGGAAGGAAGGAAGGAAGGAAGGAAGGAAGGAAGGAAGGAAGGAAGGAAGGAAGGAGAAAAGAAAGAAAAAAAAGGTAAATGAGAGCCACCAAACCTGCCACGTTCAGCAGTATGCTGTCTACAAGAGACATGCTTTTAACAAAATGATGCAAAGAGGAATGGGGAAAAGATACACAAACAAAGATGAGACAAACTGAGAAAGCAAGTTTAATATCAGACAAAACAGAGTTTAGAGAATCAACATGATAAGAGACGACGCTTTATGTTATGCACTGATAAAAGGATAAATAGAAGAAGGAGATATATATATTGAACAAGATATCCAGAAAATATGTAATGCAACGCAACACCTAACAGAAATATGAGAAGAAATAAGATAAATCAACAATTCCAGCCAGACAGGCGGTGGCGCAGTGGATAGAGTGTCGGACTGGGACATGGAGGACCCAGGTTCGAGACCCCAAGGTCGTCAGCTTGAGGTGGGTTAATCTGGTTTGAGCAAAGTTCACCAACTTGAGCCCAAGGTCACTTGCTGGCTTGAGCAAGGGGTTACTCAGTCTGATGTAGCCCCACGGTCAAGGCACATATGAGAAAGCAATCAATGAACAACTAAGGTGCCACAACAAAAAGTTGATGCTTCTCATCTCTCTCCCTTCCTGTCTGTCTGTCCCTATCTATCCCTCTCTCTGACTGTTTTCCTCAGTTTCTGTCAAGAAAAAAAAAAATAATAAAAATAAAAATTCTAATTGGGGAGTATATCATTTCTTTATCAGAAACAGATTATTGGCCCTGGCCGGTTGGCTCAGCGGTAGAGCATCGGCCTAGCGTGCGGGGGACCCGGGTTCGATTCCCGGCCAGGGCACACAGGAGAACCGCCCATTTGCTTCTCCACCCCTCCGCCGCACCTTCCTCTCTGTATCTCTCTTCCCCTCCCGCAGTCAAGGCTCCATTGGAGCAAAGATGGCCCGGGCACTGGGGATGGCTCTGTGGCCTCTGCCCCAGGCGCTAGAGTGGCTCTGGTCACAACATGGCGATGCCCAGGATGGGCAGAGCATCGCCCCCTGGTGGGCAGAGCGTCGCCCCCTGGTGGGCGTGCCGGGTGGATCCCGGTCGGGCGCATGCGGGAGTCTGTCTGTCTCTCCCTGTTTCCAGCTTCAGAAAAATGCAAAAAGAAAAAAAAAAAAAAAAAAAGAAACAGATTATTCAACAATATGTACAATATGAATAAAATTATAAATATACTTAAAATGATAAAAGCTGTAGAGAAGTTTATGTCCAACAGAAAGGTGGCATTCTTTTGAATCACAAAGGATTTGTAGATGGTATTATTAGGCTACACAAGGTTCCAATAAATTGCAAAGAATGAATCTGATATCTGGTGTTCTCTGACCATATGTAATAAAATTAGAAATGAAAAGCAAATGCTCTCTTTTACTTTTTAAAGCCTATGTATCGGAAAGCTTGGAACATACTATTAAAGCAAAAAGGAAGTTGTAGGGCAATTGTGGAATACTTATTACTGAGTGTCAAAATATTACATGTTTGCAGCTGCGAGACATGGCTAAGGCTAAGGGACATATTTGTTTTAAAGAAATTTATAGGAAAAGAAAAAAGGTTGAAATACTAGACACATCATTCAACTCAAGAAGCTGGAACAAAGAACATAGAAAAGAAATAGAAGGGAATAATAAAAGTAAATGCAGACAATTAAATAGAAAACTAGAAAATAGGTAAGAGGATTAACAAATTATCCCATTGGTAAAGCTACTGGGTAGGAAGACCTGTTGTGAGACTGACCAGCAGAGAGAGAGAAAGGATGAAGTGAACAAAAAGAGAATAAGAAAGAGTAAATGATTACACACACAACAGACATTTAAAATAGAATGAGAGATAGGTTACTTTAAAAACCAAGATGAAATGAACACATTTCTGGAAAAATTTTTTAAAATGTCAAAGTTAACACAAGAAGAACTAGAAAGCTGAACTAGACCAATGACCATTAAAGGATTGAAAATGGTGCCTGAAGATCTCTCCTGCTGGCAAGATGGGACTTAACTGTAGGTTTCCCCAATCGGTACAGAAAAACAAAAAAGCCTGGAGACCACCTCCTAAACAAAACTAGCCAACAAAACATCCCCAAGAGCCTCAGAATATGGGCAGGTGGAGCCACACCAACAACAAGAGTCTCACAGCTGTGTGAGCCACCCCAGGCCCACAAATGAACTGAGAAATAAGACACCTTGAAACCACCAACTAGCACTCACCCCCAGAAGGAAGGAACCCACTCAGGCTCAAGGACTCACAGAGCCAGCCAGTATGAGAACGACTGTCAAAACGGGTGGGGCTTCTCAGGGCCTAAGAGGTGGGCAAGTCATCCAAGTATTCTGGAGGGATGGGGACAGAACTCTCAGGGAAGGACAGAGCCCTGCACTACAGCGACACTGCTAGGAACTGAACACAGACTGATCCGGACAGGAGTACAGGAACATGTGGGCTACACAGGAAAGAAGGTTCAGAGATTACCCAGGAAGAGGATCTGGGAAGACAGATCTTAGGAAGGAGAGTTCAATATTAGGAAACCCATCAATGCAATTCATACTATTAATAGAGCGAATGAGAAAAGCCATGTCATCTACTTAGATTTTGGAAAGAAAATTCAATACCCATCTGAAAAACACTCACTACAATAAAAATTGAGAGGCTATTTCCTCAACATGATAGAATACAAGTACCTCAGCCTAAAATGGGCATCTTCCTTAATGGGAAATCCCTAGCAAGAATTTTTTTAAAGATTTTATTTATTGATTTTAGAGAGAGGACAGAGAGAGAGAAAGGGATGGGGAGGAGCAGGAAGCATCAGCTCATTGTTGCTTCTCTTGTGTGTGCCTTGACCAGGCAAGCCCAGGGTTTCAACCGGCAACCTCAGCATTCCAGGTTGGTGACTTACCCACTGCGCCACCACAGGTCAGGCAAAGAATTCTTAATCATGTTTCTTAATCCATGCATTAGATGGTTTTTAAAGATTACATCTCTATTTTCATTAACGTTCAACCGAAATTTAGCTTTTTCTTTCAATTATCAATATCGGCAATGAACCATAGTAACATTAGAATTACCTATGACTTTGTCACTTATAAAAATTGCAGATATTTTTTCTTTTTATTTATTCATTTTAGAGAGGAGAGAGAGAGAGAGAGAGAGAGAGAGAGAGGGAACGGGTGTGGGGAGGGAAGAACAGAAGCATCAACTCCCATATGTGCCTTGACCAGACAAGTGCAAGGTTTTGAACCGGCAACCTCAGTGTTCCAGGTCCATTGCGTAAAAATTGCAGATATTTTTATATCATATTACTATTGTTGCAGGTATTTCAAAATATTGCTTATGCCTCTCATTGATTTGAAATTAGGGTATTAATTAGAGCTGCTGCTGTATCTTGCTCTTTAATGCAGTAATAATACTTCAATAACTATTTTGATAGTTGGTTCCCTTTGTGACCTTATGTATTTTCTTTTATGCGTTCAAAATCTTAATTCAAAGGAGTCCGTAGACTTTGCTTGACTGCCAGAGGGGTCTGGGGCACAAGAAGGGCTATGAACCCTTGCATTTGTCACTTTCCTAATAAAATCAGGAACAAAACAAAGACGTCCACTGTGTCCAGTAGTGTAAAGGATTTTAAGGCCAGAAATCTAGCAAGTCTT
Organism: Saccopteryx leptura; assembly: GCF_036850995.1. Taxonomy (NCBI): domain Eukaryota; kingdom Metazoa; phylum Chordata; class Mammalia; order Chiroptera; family Emballonuridae; genus Saccopteryx; species Saccopteryx leptura. Next base: position 42,557,322 of record NC_089515.1, on the reverse strand, counting down.
CAAATGGTAACTGAGCCTCTTGCCACTCTGATGTACCCAGTGTGCTCCTCACACACACGCACACACCCTCAACTTTGGTTTCCCGCTAAGTGAGAGGCCAGGGCAGTGAGATGAAGAATGAGAAAGGGAGAATTAATCCCAAGCACAATGCAGTCCTTCTGGTTCCAATGTTCGCACACTTCCAACCCCCTCCACAGGAGGCAACAGGTCAGCTCCTGCAGCAGGTGGGACTTGGAAACGGGCTCTGCCCTGTCCATGGCCTGGTACGTCTCAGGGGCTCGCTGTGGGCCCACAAAGAGGCTCCAAAATCCACTTCTGAGCCTGTTGCTCCTTCTAGAGTCTGGGCTCCTGCACGTTCCCGAACCTGCTCTGGTTTCCCTGCAGAGGCTGCAGCCCTGCTCTGGGCCTCTGTCCCTCCGTCCGAAGTTCTGACTCCTCATCTGGCTTTAACAAACCCTCTCTCCTCAAGAATGGGCAGGGAAGGGGTCAGGCTCTGCCCTGGGCTCTCAGCGGCTCACTGAAACCCAAGGGGTCATGACTTTGTAACCCACCTGACAGCGAAAACCAGCACTGCTTAGTGGCGGGCTGCAACCCCACTCTCTTCAGAGGTCCAGCAGCCCCATGTGACCTATTAGAGAGCGATGAGGCCAGGAGCTGAGCTGAAACAGGACCTGCCCCTAAAGACATTCAAATAACATAAAAATATATACACGCCAAACAGTGAGCCAAACAAAGCAAGTCTGCAGGCCTTATTGAGCCCTAAGAGCCACCCGTCTGCAACCTCAGCAGTTCCTGAGACCTCTACAAATTACTCTGTCCTCAGGGGAGAAGCTGTGCACTATACTACTATACTAAGCCTACCTATATGACACTCTTCGTACCCCGTCATTGAACTATTTGTTCCCTCCAGGCCCCGGGGAAGTGTGGGGGCTGCCGCCGCCATATCTGACTCTGTTTTGTATACACACTAGCTCAGCTGCGGAGCAGCCAGCAGGCCGGGTGTCTGGGTAATGACCCAGGTCAGCACACCCCCCTGTGCACCCTCACGGCCTCTCTCTTCCAATGCATGCACAAAATTGCTGCTATAACCAAGGAGAATATCTAGCCAAACAAGGTGGTATGAAGAATCTAAACAGAGTCATCAGTCAGGTGCAATTTCTCCGTTGAATGAAGAATAGATAAACAGGAATTTTAAAAATTCTTGGCGTAAAATATGTGACTGTGGACTTCATTCATGAACCAATTCTCTTACATAATTCACGCTTATTTAAAAAACATCCTTGTTATCTGACAGCCTACAGAAAGGTAGACTGACTAGAAAATTAGCATTAGCACTGCCTGCAAATCGCAGGTTTTAATAGCTCTCGTCACAGTCACAGAAATAACCAGAGAGGATCAAATTAAGAAACTGGAGCAACGAAAGGCTCTGAGGAAGGAGAAGGGGTGATCCTGACCGTTGACACAGCAGCCAACAGTTTGCAAAGGGGTCGGTGTCTACTGTCCTCTGTGATCTGCTTGGGCCATGTGTGGAGGGCTTATTACCCCAAAGCACAGGTAAGGAAACTGAATTCACAGTGGTTCCTCTAACACCCCAACCGGGAAGTTCCAGAGCCAGGGTCTGAGGCCAAATGTGCCGGCTTCACCGCAATGTCCCTCTCCCACACAGTTGTCAACCTTTCTGTAAAAGTCCAGAGAGCAACCATTTTAGGACCATGTGGTCTTTGTTTCACCTGGTCAACTTGGCCATCGCTGAACAAAAGCAGCCCTAGACCATATGTAAACGAATGGGTGAAGATGTGTTCCAATAAAACTTTATTTACAGAAACAGGCAGAAGCTGAGTTTGTCTCCAGACTACCTGCTCCACCACCTTGCAGGGCCGTCTTCCTGTGCGGTCTTAGGAGCTGGCTCAAAGGAGCTGACATGCACACAGGAGCAGTGCTGAAGAACAGGAAGTAGAAGTCAGGGAAGAGAGTCCGGGGAAAAACATGCACACAGGAGCAGTGCTGAAGAACAGGAAGTAGAAGTCAGGGAAGAGAGTCGGGGGAAAGACATGCACACAGGAGCAGTGCTGAAGAACAGGAAGTAGAAGTCAGGGAAGAGAGTCGGGGGAAAGACATGCACACAGGAGCAGTGCTGAAGAACAGGAAGTAGAAGTCAGGGAAGAGAGTCAGGGGAAAGACATGCACACAGGAGCAGTGCTGAAGAACAGGAAGTAGAAGTCGGGGAAGAGAGTCAGGGGAAAGACATGCACACAGGAGCAGTGCTGAAGAACAGGAAGTAGAAGTCAGGGAAGAGAGTCGGGGGAAAGACATGCACACAGGAGCAGTGCTGAAGAACAGGAAGTAGAAGTCAGGGAAGAGAGTCGGGGGAAAGACATGCACACAGGAGCAGTGCTGAAGAACAGGAAGTAGAAGTCAGGGAAGAGAGTCAGGGGAAAGACATGCACACAGGAGCAGTGCTGAAGAACAGGAAGTAGAAGTCAGGGAAGAGAGTCGGGGGAAAGACATGCACACAGGAGCAGTGCTGAAGAACAGGAAGTAGAAGTCAGGGAAGAGAGTCAGGGGAAAGACATGCACACAGGAGCAGTGCTGAAGAACAGGAAGTAGAAGTCAGGGAAGAGAGTCAGGGGAAAGACATGCACACAGGAGCAGTGCTGAAGAACAGGAAGTAGAAGTCAGGGAAGAGAGTCAGGGGAAAGACATGCACACAGGAGCAGTGCTGAAGAACAGGAAGTAGAAGTCAGGGAAGAGAGTCAGGGGAAAGACATGCACACAGGAGCAGTGCTGAAGAACAGGAAGTAGAAGTCAGGGAAGAGAGTCGGGGGAAAGACATGCACACAGGAGCAGTGCTGAAGAACAGGAAGTAGAAGTCAGGGAAGAGAGTCAGGGGAAAGACATGCACACAGGAGCAGTGCTGAAGAACAGGAAGTAGAAGTCGGGGAAGAGAGTCAGGGGAAAGACATGCACACAGGAGCAGTGCTGAAGAACAGGAAGTAGAAGTCAGGGAAGAGAGTCCGGGGAAAGACAAGGCGTAAAGGGGAGGTTGGCCAGAGTCCTGGTTGTCTGAATGCTACAGAAGAGGCAGAACAGTGCCTCTAGCTTGCCCCTGAACAAAAGGGCACCACCAACCACCAAAAGTCTTGTTTTCTAGAAAATAAATAGGAAGGAGCTTCAAAAGTATAAATCTGGTCATCGATTGGGTTAACAAGAGCTTTGTGATCAGAGCCTAGAAACAAACTCCTGGCCCTATATCACAGCGGGGCCCATACTACTCCCCACTCACATCCCAGAAGCCCTGTCGGCTCAGGCATGTCCCAGACTGCAGGACCCAGCCTGCCCCAGAAAGACTGAAGAAGCCATAGACGTGCTCTCTAGAGTCCCGACTTATCTTTAAAGACGTGGAGAGAAGTGTAACTCTAAGCTCTTTACAGGGTACCAATCAATGGGATCTGAGTGGCTAATGCATTCTTATTCTCCTTCTTCTCCTCCTCCTCCTCCTCCTCCTCCTCCTCCTTCTTCTCCTTCCCCCCCCCCCTCCTCCTCCTCCTCCTCCTTCTTCTTCTTTTTATTTTCTAACTGGTCTTAGAGAAATAGAGGAAGGGAGAGGGAGAGACAGAGAGACAAGTACTGTACTCACTTGTTGTTCCACATGGTTGTGCATTCATTGGTTGCTTCCCGTAAGTGCTTCAACAGGGAATCAAACTCTCAACGTTGGTGTTTCGGGATGACACTCTAACCACTGAGCTAACCAGCCAGGACCTGGCTAATACACTCTTGGGAGAGAGCGTACTGCTCTGCTGGCCACAGCTCCCATCTTCCCGACAGCCCCCAACACTGACGCGAAGGGCTTGCTCATTTCCCTCATTTGTTTTACTGGCTGGCCCAGGGAAATGTATTCATTTCTGACTTTTGCAATCACTCCTTCACTCCTTCCCTTAACCCTCCCCTTCCCATCAAGGCACCTAATCTACAGCATACTCAGTAAATGTTTGATAAACTAGACTGAAAATGGCCACGTGCTCTGTTTTCAAGGGTGGTGAGGGCAACATGTAGTACTGAAACCAGGACACGGCCATTACAACACGCCAACACACATCAGAACGGCATCTTCCCTCTGCCCAGAGGCCACGGTTGCAGTAGATGAACTACCAGGTCCCTTCCTGCTAGGAAATGTGCCCTTTTCACAATCCCCAATCAACAGTACGGCAGGCTCCCCGCTAACCACTGAACTCAGCCCTGATTAGACGCTGAGGACCCTCACGGCCAGTCTCAGGCTGTCTTCCAAGCTGACTCTCCACTGGGATCATTCACTCACCATTGTCCTTCCTGTTAAGTTCATGTCCTCTGCTTCCTGCAGAGACCTTGCACTTCCCCTAACACAGGTGGCTGCCTGGCACATGGCGGAAGTCACTCTTAGTTCCTACACAGTGGGTCTTCTCCCCACCTTCCTGGCTCTTGGACTCAGAACCCCAATTTTGTTTGGAACAGTGATCTCCCAGCCCTGGTGGTGAATGGTGATTTGATCTAATACCAGCGTGTCAACTCCTGTCCCATTTTGCCAAACACATGACTTCCCAGCATCCTAACGGGTAAAGGTGTTCCTGTCCCTCAGCTCCAGACAACGCTACTTAAGGGAGTCTGCTAGGAGCACTCAGGAAAGCTTTAGTTTTCCTAAATAACTGGTGTTTAAAAAAGACAACTAGCCTAAAATGGAGTCACTTGTGCTGAGCCCGCCAAACCATGACTTAATGTTTAACTTAATTACAGTGTCAACCTCTCCCAGAAATGGAATCCTCAACCAGTCAGTCGGAAATCACCTGGTCAGTGCTAGTAAGGTCATGTACATGACAGGACCCCGTCGGCCCCCAAAGGAAGGTGACCTTGCCTGAAAGAATCTACTCTTTACTACTAACTTCTTGCCCTGCCCGCTTCTGCCTCTAAATTCTTTCCTTGGGTCCAGCTCCTGAGAGCTTCTTTCTCTGTGCTAGATGAAAGGCATCCGGATTCACAAATCATGGAAAAAAGGCCAGTAAGATCTTTAAATTTTACTAACAGTTGAATTGTGTTTTTTGACACTGGGTAGAGGCAGATGGTACTGTTCCTCCATGTGTCTTCCCACCTTGAACGCAGCCGTGACGCCTGCAGCTACCAGAGCCATCTGGTCGCTACACAGGGACAAGCTATTACACTGAAGACACAGCGGCCAGACGGCAAGAACAGCAGAGAGGAAGCCCGGCGCCACCCTCAGCCTGCCTCTCTTGGACTCCTTGGCATGGGACAGAATTAAAAGTCTTGACTGCAGAAGGTGCTGTTAATGGTTATGTTATTTGTTCCTGAGGAATCCCTCCTCCTTTCCAAATTTGTACTTTTATATTAAAAATAATTAACGTATACACTGCATCTAGAATAATCTCTGGCCCAGGTAGTCACTCGACAAGTCATTGCTCTTCCTGCCCCTGCAGTTCCTCATCCTTCAGACTCAGACCCAAGTTCCCTTCCACTTCCATGATCCCAGCGGTGTCGTCTGGACCAGAGCTTTAGTATGGACCTATAAGGGGGCCTGAAATGCACATTGAAATATCACTTTTCTCTGTATGTCTTCTTTCCTTTACTATACAAACTACTATCATAGTTTCCCCATAGAACATTGTCTTTCATCAAATCTAAGATGAAATGAGTTTTTAAATGTGCCATTATTTTATGAACTACAAAGAAAGAAAAAGCTTTGTCAATTAAGAGATGACATGTTGTAGAATAAAAGACATAATCTAATTCCAAATGTGTTACAATATGGTAACCAAGCAGGCCTTTTAAATATAAAGACATTTTTTAAATTTTTATTTATTGATTTTTAGAGAGAGGGGAAAGAGACGAAGAGGGGGAGAAGCAGGAAGCTTCGACTCATAATAGTTGCTTCCTGTATATGCCTTGACCAGGCAAGCTCAGGGTTTCGAACTGGTGACCTCAGCATTCCAGGTCAAAGCTTTACCCACTGCGCCACCACAGGTCAGGCAAGCAGGCCTTTTAGAATTGAGAGACTGAATATAGAAACCGACAGTGGCCAGACTGTGAACTAAAACAGAACTCTGACCCCCCGCCAGTCCATGTGATCAGATCACAACTTCTATAACAATGAGCCCCAAGCACTCCAGGTTTGATCAATAACTGGCAGCTTCCCTAATTCTTGCTTCTACTTCCAACTTAATACCAACCTGAGAAGGCCAAATACACACCCCTGACCGATCACACAGTACTCCCATGTAAGCCAGGCTACCTCCAGCTCAAACCCTCCCGTCGGGCCACACCTGAGCCTTCTCTTTGTCCACTGAGGGCTTCCTCACGTTCCACCTGTCTTTGAGTTCTCTGCCAAATGCAGGCGATGGTTCTGACTTCCTTACTACACAAGTTCAGAATAAGCAGCCTGTGCTTGGTCCCAATTGGGCCATCTCTGGTAATCCCGCAGAAGCAGTGATTCTCCTGGTAGCGTTCATTTGTTCAGCAAGCATTTATCTTCTGAGTAATGAGGACAGTACAGGACATCGGGCTGGGGCACATTTAAAGGGAGGGGCTTGCTAAGGAAACCACTGATTTTCAGAGTTCAGCAACGAGGCCACACAGGCCTGAACTCAGGGAAGAGCTGTGAAGAGATAAAGGATGATGGGTCTGGGAGCAATCTAAAGAAAAATGATGGCCCTGGCTGGTCGGCTCAGTGGATAGAACGTCGGCCTGGCATGTGGACGTCCCAGGTGTGATCCCCAATCAGGGCACACAGGGAAATGCCCATCTGCTTCTCTTCCCTCCTTTTCCCCCTTCTCCCCTCTCCTCCCACAGACAGTGGCTTGATTGGTCTAAGCATTGGCCTCAGGCACTGAGAATGGCTCAGTTGATTGAGTATCAGCCCCAGGTGGGGGTTGCTGGGTGGATCCTGGTCAGGGCGCATGCAGGAATCTGTTTCTCTATCTCTCCTCTTCTCAAAAAAAAAAAAAAAATTTAATAGAAAAATGACAGATTCAAAGCATTCAGGCCATTCACACTGAGGACCAGGGAGAAGTCCCAGGGGACCCCAGGTGAAGCCCCACTGGGCAGAGACTCTGAGGAGACTACTGTCACTATGAGACATGAGGGCAGAAAGCAAAATCTCAGAATCCTGAGAAGCATTGAATCTCAGGAGCTGAGTGAACGCACTCCTCACCCCGAGGAGGGAACTGACAGCGAGCAGAACGTAGATGGTGTAGTGTGTGACCTTTAAAGGGACAAAGACTGACATAGGGCCACCAATGGACATGGCTGAATGTGACCCTCGCTGGAAGGCATGCTCACTGCCAGGCTAATGGACATGTCTAATGAGATGTAACAATAGCAGTTAGACAATGAACTCATCCTGAGGGCTGAAACCACCAAATAAAAGCTCGTCATCGGCAGTCCCTTTCCCGTCCTAAATGCCCCTGCTTTTGGTGTTACTGAGGATGTCTTGGCAATGACTGGGTGAACAGGACAAGTGAGCAGAAGACAGGAGAACCGCATTCACTGAGTCCCCTCCACAGAACTCACACCTTCAGAAGCCCCAGGGGCCAAGTATAAGGAAAGAGTATCGACTAAAGGACTGAAGAACAGAAAGGACAACTGGCAGGAGGGACAGAGGGAACAAAAATAGCAGCACTCACTGCGCACTGAAGCCTGGGCAGCTGATGCTCAGCTGGGGCGCTGTCTGAGGAGCGCAGCGGGGGGACCCCGGCTTGCTGGCGATGAGGACACGTGGCGGCAGGAAGGAGCGGCCCCCGTGGGCGCTCACAGGGGCTCCCTTCACTCCGCAGACACCCACGAGGCTCCTGGTGTCTGCAGATCATAATGAAACATTTTCACACGATTACCCCCAGAGGTTTCTATGAATACAGGGTGGACCACTGCCTCTGCGGTTTCAAACGCAGACGCGTGGTTCTAGCGTTTTGGTTTTTAGCTAAAAAGAAGACATTCTAGCATCCTGCTAAACAACAAGAAGATTCTTTTACATGAATTTCTCTAACTCGCCCTCCATCAGTTTTAAAAATAAAGCGCTTGCAGCCACTATCAGTGGCTGGGCTACACTGGTGATGGATGATGACCTCAAGGTGGTATTAGGTTTGGGTCCAGGGCTCCTTTAAATTCATGGCCCCTTTAAACGTCAAATTTCACTCACCCAACTTCCCACTGGGGCAGCTTCCCCATTAAACATCTCTCGCCCAAACTCCCCCACTCCTTTAAGCAACTCCCTTCACCCTGGGAAGGTTCTGGGAAGTGTCCTTGGGACAAGGCCTTCAGGAGGCGGGGGCCTGAGAAAGGGAGACAGTCAGTGACCAAGGCAACAAACCAGGATATGCTAATCTGAGCATGTCCGAGGGCACCAATCCTGATGTCAGCTAATGCCTGCAGTAGTCCTTATATCTGACTCCCCCTTCCTGCAGCTCTCTGCTGATGCCACTAGGGTCTCAGCCCATCTGCCTCACAGATGCATAAATACTGCACACTTCTCATAAAACTCGTCAGGCCTTGTGAGTCCCTCCTTTGGCCGACCTAACAGGTGGAGGGGGCACTGTGACCATGGCTTCCTTCCCAGAGTGATAATCCATGATATCTATAAATAAGAAAATATGTGCACAAATATATTATTTTTTATTTTTATTTTTTTATTCAGTGAGAGGAGGGAAGGCAGAGAAACAGACTCCTGCATGCACCCCGACCAGGTTGCACCCGGCAAGTCCACTAAGGGCGGTGCTCTGCCTGCCTGGGGCATTGCTCCATTGCTCAGCAACCGAGCTCTTCTTTAACACCTGAGGAGGAGGCTGTGGAGCCATCCTCGAGCCCGGGGCCAACTCACTCCAATTGAGCAATGGCTGCAGGAGGGGAAGAGAGAGCGGGGAGGGGTGGAGAAGCAGATGGGTACCTCTCCTGTGTGCCCTGACCAGTAATCGAACCTGGGACCTCTACATGCGAGGCTGATGCTCTACCACTGAGCCAACTGGCCAGGGCCAATTTTTTATAGAAATAATACTATATTACACATTCCATATGTACCACTTTTGTTTTTCACTTAAAAATATACTCTGGAGACCCCTGCAAATCAGATTATGCAGAGCTGCCAAAATATTTTCAATAGCTACAGTAGTATTCCACTGTATGGATTTGTCAAGATTTATTTAATCAATCCTCTAGTTAAGTTCCCCTCTTTGTACAGTCAGTGCTAAAATGACTAACCTTGCACAAGGGTCAGTTTCATATGTGCAAATACACTTACAGAATAAATTCTCGCAAATGGAATGCAGGACCAAAGAGCATGCGTAAAGGAGATAAAATCAGCACCTGTCTCCTTGAGCTGTGTTGAGGACTTGTATGAGCTTTTGCATGAAAAGTTCACACTAAAGCTTAACAAATAGCTGTTGTTTTGGAAGGCATTGTGTTGGGCCCTGGAGGGAGAAAAAGGGGGACCAAAAATCCCTAAACAGAGGTGGATTCACAGCCCCTCTCTTAAGTGCTTAAAGTCCAGCAAGGGATCATTCTTCCTATTGCTATTTTGAGCATACACACAGAATTCTTAAGAAAGCCCAAAAAGAACTGGGTACATTCCAAGTGGAGATGTTTTAGCAGGAAATGGAGTTTCTGAGCTGGGCTTTGAGGATGGGTTGGATCTAAAGGCTGCAAGAGATCAGAGTCAACGTGTCCCAGATGAGAGACTCACAGGGGCAAAGACTAGAACCTACCCTCTGAAGACTGGAACTCTTGGCGATCAAGTCAGTCACGATAAACTTCAGGCATTCACTTTGAAAAAGTTCAGAGGAGGATGGGCGGATAAGACTCAGGCCTGGCCCATGTTGGAGCAGAGCCTTGGCTGAGTTTGTATTTGGGGAGGATGCACTGAGGGCCAGGGACTCTGAAAGCTGGGAAATTCTTCTTAAAGCATCAATCAACCTGGACCACTCGCTCCCCCATGCCCAGTTCCCTAGGAAATTATGACAGAGCCTAATCACTAGGATGTTCTTCCAGAATCAAAAGGAATGGTGATTACCAGGTGGCCTTTTAGCAGTCAACAAGATGTCATTTAAATGGTGGAAAAAGCTCTCAAATTTAAATTATACCACACCATGTTCTCAATAATGATCTAGTCACATTAGACCAGTAGTTTTCAAAGTGTGCACCCTAGAAGATTTCCAGGTGCACCCTATGGTATTCCAGAGAAATATATGCCTGTTGGGGACCAAAAAACCAACAGGGTTTGTGGAGTTCAGATTTTTGGGGGGCAGAGGTATGGGGAATTGGCTGTAAGCTGACAGTCTGCCCAATCCTCCACCTCACTTGCCTGATTAGGTTGCAAAAGGCTGTTAAGCTGTGGTGCTAGATTGTTTACACTACCCTCCATGTTCCCTGGAAAGACTGGAGGCAAGTTTCTTCTATCCTTTGGTGTCAAGTTAAGATGATATGTATGGTGGGGGTTTTGGATTGATGATTAAACATAAGACATTGTCTCTTGAAGCCTTTTGGATTTCTATAGAAGAAGAATATGTGGCAATATCTAAAAAGGTTTTGAACATTTTACTACAATTTTCAACATCCTATTTATGTGAATTCGGATTTTCTACCCTCAACACAATTAAGAGTAAAAAGAGAAGAATTCTTCCATGTATTGATGAGGAAATGAGAGTTTGCCTTTTAAATACATGCCCAAACATTGAAGAAATCGCTAGGACACATCAGGCTCATGTTTCTCATAAACACAAGAATAAAAAAACTTAACACATTCACACCAGGACCTGCCAAATTTACTAAATCTTACTAAGAATGTATCTATATATATATATATATATAAAGATAACTTTTTTGTCATTTTTAAATTTTTTAACTCCTCTTTTTTACGAATTCTAAAAAGCATAACTCAAAAAAGTAACAAAAATGTTTTTTAATGTCAGAATAAATTTAATTTTGTCGTATTTATTTTGTTTAATTACCATAAAAGCACACTTGGCTTTATATTTTTTTCTTTAATATTTAACTGAATTATTATATTTCTCAGGAATTTGTATATAGTGAGCCTACAATTATTTGTAGGATTTTAAATGTGCTCCGACTTCAAAAAGTTTGCGAACCACTGCACTAGACCCTCAGATGTTACTCCTCTGATATGTGGAAGTCTGTGCCCTTTACCAACCTCTCGTGTCCCCAACCCCCACCAGCAACCACTTTTCTACTCCGTTTCTATGAGTTCAACTTTTTTTTTTTAATTCCACACATAAGTGGTAATATGCAGTATTTGTTTTTCTTTATCTGGCTTAATTCACATAGCAAAATGCCCTCCAGAGAACCCATTGTTTTTATTGTCCATGAGTGATTTTTCTATGTGCCCAGACCCTGTTCTGTGCACTTGCTGTTCCTCAGAACGACCCTATGAGGTCGGTACTAGGATCAGCTCCATTTTAGACTATGGCATTGTGTGTTTGCGGAGTTGCTAGTATGTCTCTTCATTTCACTCATGCTCCGTGGGCAGTTTTACCTGTACTCTTTTACTGGCTGCTTGAGTATGGAAAAATTCTTGCGGGTATCATGCTTTTCTTAAATGACATCTGCTGATCATCCCTTTCCAGCTATAGTCTGGGGGATGGGACTCTTTTTATAGTCATTGGATTTGGGAGGAAAGGGAGACAGACAGGGCCACTCCTTTAAAGATTTTTGAGATGTCCTGGATTCACACTTCAATTTAAAATGCTCTATTGGCCCTTGCTGGTTGGCTCAGTGGATAGAGTATCATCCCAGCATGTGGATGTCCTGGGTTCGATCCCCAGTCAGGGCACAAAAGAGAAGTGATCACCTGCTTCTCTCCCCCTCTCTTTCCCCCATTTCTCTCTTTTCTCCTCTCACAGTCAGTGGCTCAGTTGGTCTGAGTGTCAGCCTCAGGCACTAAAAATAGCTTGGTTGATTTAAGCATTGGCCCCAGACAGGGGTTGCCAGGTGGATCCCAGTCGGAGCGCATGTGAGAGTCCGTCTCTCTATCTCCCCTCCTCTCACTTAAAAAAATGCTCTATTAAATCCCCTAATTTAGCAGAGAGCCCCAACCAAATAATGGGAATTCCCAGGTTTTCTTGTGCAGTCGATGACACTGTAGGCTGCTTCAGTGATTGGGAACTAGAGCTCATGACCTCAAGGTGTATCCTTCATGTTTCCTTCAAGGTGTGTCCAAAATCTGAGGGAAAATCTTCCAGTTCTGTTTAACTAGTCCCCTTCTCTCCTGGGCACAGTTTAGAGGTGAAACAGAGGTGGTGTTGGACCCAGACAGAGTCTGGCCCATAGTTTTGAAGTCTTCCTTATGAGGCTTTACTTTTTAAAGTTGGTACATGAAACAGTACTACTTAATATGGTAACACTTCCTGCTTTCCTTTTTGGTCATTTTACTTTTTTTCTTTTTTCTTTTTTTTTACTTATGTAGTCAGATATTAGAAAGGGGAAAGTTTCTATGACCTGGCTTCATTCTCTCACCTTTACCTAAAACCTGGTTGGTATTTTACAGCTCTCTTAAATAACTACAGTGGTCCCTCGTCTATCGCGGGAGGGGGTGGGGGGTGGGGGGTGGGGGGTGGGAGGTGGGGCTGGGTTTAGGTTCCAGCCTCCACGTAGCCATCCCCTCACCCGCCCAACGCCCACAGGTCCTCCTGTCCTCCAGGGACAGCACCCCTTACACAGAATACTTCCTTCGCTTCACCCAGCCAGGAAATATGTCCTGTTATTTCTACCTCTGGGGACATCTGAGGAACAGCCTTCCCATCCCTGTTGCTCCAGGCATCTTTATCTCTTGTTTGAAAGATCACAGGATCCCAAGTAGGCCCATGGTAGCTGTAGGTGTGTTCTTGTTCGATATGACCTTGTATCTCCACCACGGGGAGGGAGGGTGGAGTCTGTGCCCCCTCTTCCCCTTGAATCTGAGTTGGTGGTGGGACCTGTTTAAACCTATCAACACAACATAAGTCACTTCCCAGGCTGGGCCTTCCGGATGTACAGTTTCTGCTTTTGACACTTGGAATGCACCCTCCTCAAACCGCCAGTCTTCACGTAAGAAATCAGAGTGCCCTGAACCCACTCTTCTGGGAAGAATCCCAAGCAACCCACTTCCCCCAGGGGAGAGAGGCCAAGGGGAGGAGCACCGTGGGGCCAGGCAGCAGAACAAGCCTTCTGAGACCTTTCAGCCCAGCTGACCACAGCCGAGGCACAGCCAGGGCCACGTGGAGCCGCCACGTGGAGCAGCACCAGCGCCTCCCTACCCTGCAGTCACCCCCAATAGAAACCCATCTTTGAAGATGGGTAAGGGTCTGTAAAAATCTCATTCAAGAAATAGACAGCTATAGTCAGACGATGTCTTTTGGATATTTAGTGCCAAAGAAAGTACATATATCTTCACCCCACCCCCACCCTCGCTCCCACCCCCGCCCTGCGTCTGCACTCCAGACTCGGCAACAGCAGCCAGTGAACCAGTGCAGGTGCCGGTGTTGGGCACCAGGGTCTCCCCTCCTCCCTCCACGGAGAGTCAAGGTCAGACTGCATTTGTTACACAGAAACCGATAACTAAAATAGTCCACTGCCTCCAATCCCACTATTCCAGACCGTTTGCCATTCTGCCGCCAGCACTGTGTCCCTGAACTCGGATGTGAGCATATCACTACCTTCCGCACAGAATCAAATCTAAACCCTATTTAGCCCTTTGCTGCAAAACCTCTGTCAACCCGGTTCTCACTTGTCTGATTTCAGTTTTTATCACCCCCTCTCTTCACTACAGCCACCCCCCGCCCCCACCCCACCCTCCTTTCCTCTGACATTCATTTCCCTGCATACCTCTGAGGCGCTTCCCCCACTCAGACCACGCCCAGTAGGAAGTGCAATCCACCCAACCCCTGAGCACTCCGTGACTCCAGAGCCTCCTCCCAGGCCTGACTGCCTGGCCCTCACCAGAGCAGACTGAAAAACACATTCCTCAAGATCTTCCCAACCTGTGGGGTCCCGGTCTGGAGGTGAGGCCTCGACACTGGGATTCTGAAGCCCCCAGGGAGCCCGGGACAGCCCCAGCGGAGACCAGGGTCAGGGCTGGCTCTGTATTGTGATGATCTGCCACAGGGCATGCCTTCAGCACCACTGGAGTCCCCGAGGGCAGCAACTATTGATCACCTCCGTGTCCCTGGGTCTAGCCTCCCCCACTACTGAGCACAGCAGTGAAGGAGTGAGTGTGGGGAGGTCAGCCACGCAGTCAGAAAGGCCAGGAGTCATGTCCTCCTAGAAGGAAGAAGGAAGCCAAACAGGCCAGAGATACACCTTGTCATCTATTGCTCGGCAAGGGACTTCCGCGCCTCAGTGCCATGGTCTGCTCCCACACTTGACCCTTTCCTGAGAACGGGGACTGCTTCTAGTCCGTCCCTCTGTCCCAAAGCCTGTGGTCTTGTGCCTGGAAAGGCACAGGCACACATAAAAATCATTGGAATGAATGAAACACTCAAAAACTAAGCAGAAATGGGCCAATTCCAACTGAGTCCTCTCCACTGGTTGGTCTTGGTAACACTGACCTACTTGTCCACAGAAGGAGAGCCCTCCCCCGCCCCAGTTCTGACAGTGCAGGATGCCAGTTAGGTGTCTGCCTGCCTATAGGGATCAGCCAGAGTTGCCTAGGAATTCCCCTCCAGTTTCCACTCACAGGTGCTGCCTGTCACCCTGTGTCTGAGCATGAGGCGTCACTACATCCAATCCCATGGCTGCAGCCACAAAGACCAATGTTTATTGCTGCTGCTAGGCTCCTTGCTGAGTAGGCAACCCTTAGCTAAGTGCCCAGGAGGACCATTACTAGTTTGTTAAGAATGGAATGAGACAGACAGAAACATTAATGACAAAAATGAGCTAAAAGGAGTCAAGTGATGGCATGTTTTTCCAATGAAGATATACGTACTTTCTTTGGCACTAAATATCCAAGACAGTTAAACTAACATCGTCTGACTATAGCTGTCTATTTCTTTTTTTTTTTTTTTTTTTTTTTTTGGTATTTTTCTGAAGCTGGAAACGGGGAGAGACAGACAGACTCCCGCATGCGCCTGACCGGGATCCACCCGGCATGCCCACCAGGGGCAGCGCTCTGCCCACCAGGGGGTGATGCTCTGCCCCTCCGGGGCGTCGCTCTGTTGCGACCAGAGCCACTTTAGCGCCTGGGCAGAGGCCAAGGAGCCATCCCCAGCGCCCGGGCCATCTTTGCTCCAATGGAGCCTCGGCTGCGGGAGGGGAAGAGAGAGACAGAGAGGAAGGAGAGGGGGAGGGGTGGAGAAGCAGATGGGCACTTCTCCTGTGTGCCCTGACCGGGAATCGAACCCGGGACTTATGCACGCCAGGCCGACGCTCTACCACTGTGCCAACCGGCCAGGGCCAGCTGTCTATTTCTTGAATGAGATTTTTACAGACCCTTACCCATCTTCAAAGATGGGTTTCTATTGGGAAATGTTTCTAATGGAAAAATGTTCTCAGAAATTTGTTTCTGGAGAACAGTGAGAAAGATGGACCTTTCGGCTATGCGGAATCATCTTCATACTTTAACAACAGAAACCCAGGGTTGGAATTGGGGTCAGCTTTGGAAAGAAAGGGGACCCTGAGTCAATAATCAAAGTACTTTCCCATGCCTTCAGGGGCCCTGAGCATGCTGCAGGCCCCGGGGACAAGCAAACATTACCACTTTTTTCATTTAATTTAAAGCTGCTTATCGGCTGGTGTCTGCGCTGATAGTGAGGCTCTGCTCATTTCAGAACTCGGGAGATCTGATAGAGGCAGGGACAAGACAACAGCTAAGAAGGAGTAGAGCTCCCTATTCCTAGGCCAAACCACCGCCAGGACTTGCTGGAAGCAGGGGTCTGTTTGTATCAGCAGAGCCAGTACGGGCACGGGCAGTAGGGAGGGCTCACTCACTCAGGGCCCTGCTGTGGAGCACAGGGCTGCACCGACCCCAGGATGAGTGGGGACACCGTGCTTTCTAGACAGAGCGGGTTGGTCGCAGAGAGGAGACTGTCCCTCTCTAGAGTGGAGAGGTGGTAGGGAGGAAGAATGGGGTTCAGACTCTGGGCCAAGTTCATGGGCAGCAGATCACCCACCGACACTGTAGGACTGATAGAAAACCTCGGGCTGGACCGAGGACATCCAGTATGAGGTGACCAGGGAGAGATGAAGGTAGGAAAATTAGAGCAATCGTTAGGGAAAGACCACAACCAGAAGATAAACAAGGAGCACAAGACGATCCTGCAGAGAGAACTGGGTGAGGAGACGCTGGTGGGAAGCTCCGCCTGTCCTCGGTTCAGGTCCATCCTCCACCCTCTCCACCTCCAGGTCCTCCATCGGGACGCTCTGCCTCCTCCCTCAGAGATGCTCGAGGACATTTTCCATGGCCTCTGGTACCAGCCCCATCAGGTCCTGGAAGGTCCTCCTGACCTTGCCTGAGTCCCGTCAGAGACCGTGGGGCTCCAGGACTGGGTTCTAGTGCCCATCGCCCCATATTAATAATTGGGGAAACCCCAGATATTTCCGAGCTCACATCATATTTCAATATAAAATATGTTTTGGCCCTGGCCGGTTGGCTCAGTGGTAGAGCATCATCAGCCCAGCATGTGGATGTCCTAAGTTCTATTACTGGTCAGGGCACACAGGAGAAGTACTCATCTGTTTTTCCACCCTTCCCCCCGCTTCCTCTTTTGCAGCCATGGCTTAACTGGAGCAAGTTGGCCCTGGGTGCGGAGGACGGCCCCATGGTCTCTCCCTCAGACACTAAGAACTTGGTTGCTGAGCAGTGGAGCAATGCCTCAGATGGGCACAGCATTGCCCCCTAGTGGGCTTGCCGGGTGGATCCCAGTCAGGGCACATGTTGGAGTCTGTCTCTCTGCTTCCCCTCCTCTCACTGAATAATAATAATACATAAAAAAGTTTACTATATTTTCCACTTCCTATCAGCAAAAAAAAATTATGTTTCAGACTGATTAGTTTTTACTGTTATATAACATAGCTCTCTTTCATCCTACATGTAAGGAAAGTTTGATCATGCTGTCTCATATAATTAGTGGAGTTATTACTCCTCTTTATATTTGGCTCTTATTTAATTATCCTCCAAAGCAGAAAAGCAGTGTTTGATACACTCACACACCCACATTTACAAATTCAGTAAAAAGAAACTTCATATTGATTTATGATCTTGTTTTTTGTAACATTATAAAATGGATGAATTAATTACATTAGTTCTGCATCATTTTAATCCTGATTTGACTGCTTTTATTATGTATCCTACTAGATGGCTTCCAAAATTTTTTTATATTTATAATAGTCCTTGAACTGCTTATTAGCATGTTTGATTGAACTGAAAGTACATCAGATGTTTATCTTTACAGAAAGTAACAATGATTTGACTGATTGATTTTAAAGTGAGGACTGACTTTGCCAAACAGATTATGTGGCAGGTATTTTATATTTATTTAATAAACCAATCTTATAGTTCCAAGGTTTTAATGAAAATATTTTCAAAGCACATGATAATAATAAAGCACTATGTCAAAAAGGATTATTTTAGCAAAAGTAGAAGACATTAACAATATGTTGATTGTTCCCAACAATTTTGAAACTGAATCTGGTTAAACAAAGGAATAATTGAGATTATTCATAGATAATTTATAATACTGTAAAAGCCTTTTTTGATAAACTTCCCAGTAATAGAAAAAGTGAATGACTCTGAGTAGATAACAAGTCCTTTTCTAAACCTGGTGGTCCCCAGTTCTCTGTTTTTTGTTTTAAATTTTAAATACTAATAATAAATCAGTGTGGTTTTTGGCAAATAACTCAAAAAACATTCAAAACATCAAGTATCAGCGACAAAGCAAAGTTCTATTGCTGTTCGCTCTTATTTTTCCACAAACAAGCTTTCTCAGTGTTTACACCTGAAATAAGAGTGGACACAAAAGAGATTCTGCTTCATTGCATATTAAATAAGTCACATTTGCACAGAGATATAAGAACTAACTGGGAAAATCCTTATCCATCTCTTTAATAAGTATATTTCCAATAAAATTACTTATCTTTAATAATTATTAGTATAGCCCAGCGGTTCTCAAGCTGTGGGTCGCGACCCCAGCGGGGGTCGAACGACCAAAACACAGGAGTTGCCTAAAGCCATTGGAAAATACATATTTATTATACAATACATTTTTAAATAAAATATGTATTTCCGATGGCTTTAGGCGACCCCTGTGTTTTGGTCGTTCAACCCCCCGCCGGGGTCGCGACCCACAGGTTCAGAACCTCTGGTATAGCCTGACCAGGCAGTGGCTCAAGCAATAGAGCGTCAAACTAGGACACAGAGGGCCCAGGTTTGAAACCCCGAGGTCACTGGCTTGAGCACAGGCTCTTTCCGCTTGAGCACGGGGTCGCTGGCTTAAGCCCAAAGGTCACTGGCTTGAGCAAAGGGTCACTTGCTCTGCTGTAGCCCCCGGTCAAGGCACACATGAGAAAGCAATCAATGCACAACTAAGGAGCCGCAACAAAGAATTGATGCTTCTCATCTCACTCCCTTCCTGACTGTCCCTATCTGTCCCTCTCTCTGACTCTTTCTCTGTCTCTGTCAAAAAACAAAAAATAAAAATAATAATTAGTATAAATTTAATATATGTTCTGATTTATTATGTTTTATTAATAATTATAATTTAACTGAATACAGAAGACTTTTTATTATTTTCTTAAAATTTTGTCCATTAATATAAGAGAGAGAAAGAGAGAGGGGAATGAAGACAGAGAGAAGCATCAACTCATTGTTCCACTCAGTTGTGCACTCATTGGTTGCTTCTTTTAGGTGCCTTAACCAGGGACGGAACCTATGAGCAGGGTGTGACAGGATGACACTCTATCCTCTGAGCAACCTGACCAAGTCCTACAGAAGACTTTTTTTATGTGGAGAGAGAGAGAGTCAGAGAGAGGGACAGATAGGGACAGATAGGAAGGGAGAGAGATGAGGAGCATCAATTATTCATTGTTGTACCTTAGTTGTTCATTGATTGCTTTCTCATATGTGTCTTGACCAGGGAAGTCCTACAGAGCAAGTGACCCCTTGCTCAAGCCAGCAACCTTGGGCTTCAAGTCAGCAACGTTTGGGTTCAAGCCAGTGACCATGGGATCATGTCTATAATCTCAAGCTCAAGCCAGCAGCCCCGTGCTCAAGCTGGTGAGACCATGCTCAAGCTGCAACCTCAGGGTTTCGAACCTGAGTCCTCTGCATCCCAGTCCAATGCTCTATCCACTGTGTCACCACCTGGTCAGGTTACAAAGGACTTTTTTTTTTAAAACATAAAGCTTATAATCACAAAATAGAAAACAAATTTTAAATTTATAAAACATATTGTGATATGTATGATAGGAAGATCAATAAAAAACTTTCAAGCATGAAATATATGTGCATAATAAAGTTCCATGGGAGAAGTGAACTAAAATTATGAATTCATAGATAAAAGGAAAACAAAAGCCAACATTATAATTGATAGACAAAAATTAAAAGCAATTTCCCTAAAATCAGGAACAAGGTAGGGGTGGCCCCTTTCACCACTCTTATTCAACATAGTACTGGAAGTCCTAGCTACAGCAATCAGACAAGAAGAAGAAATAAAAGGCATCCAAATTGGAAAAGAAGAAGTAAAACTATCATTATTTGCAGAAGATATGATACTGTATATAGAAAACCCTAAAGTCTCAGTCAAAAAACTACTGGACCTATTAAGTGAATTCAGCAAGGTGGCAGGATATAAAATTAATACTCAGAAATCAGAGGCATTTTTATACACGAACAATAAACTGTCAGAAAGAGAAATTAAGGAAACAATCTCCTTCACTATTGCAACAAAAAAAATAAAGTACCTAGGAATAAATTTAACCAAGGAGGTTAAAGACTTTTACTCAGAAAATTATAAAACATTGATAAAAGGAATCAAGGAAGACACAAACAAGTGGAAGCATATACTGTGCTCATGGATAGGAAGAATAAACATAATTAAAATGTCTATATTACCCAAAGCAATTTATAAATTCAATGCAATACCAATTAAAATACTAATAACATACTTCAAAGATATAGAACACATATTCCAAAAATTTATATGGAACCAAAAAAGAACACAAATAGCCTCAGCAATCTTGAAAAAGAAGAATAAAGTGGAAGGTATCACACTGCCTGATATCAAGTTATACTACAAGGCCATTGTACTCAAAACAGCCTGGTACTGGCATAAGAATAGGCATATAGATCAATGGAACAGAAAAGAGAACCCAGAAATAAACCCACACCTTTATGGACAATTGATATTTGACAAAGGAGGTAATAGCAAACAATGGAGTAAAGACAGTCTCTTTAACAAATGGTGTTGGGAAAACTGGACAGCTACCTGCAAAAAAATGAAACTAGACCACCAACTTACACCATGCACAAAAATAAACTCAAAATAGATAAAGGACTTAAATGTAAATCATGAAACCATAAGCATCCTAGAAGAAAACTTAGGCAGTAAGCTCACTGACATCTATCACAGCAATATATTTGCTGATTTATCTCCACAGGCAAATGAAATAAAAGACAGGATAAACAAATGGGACTATATCAAACTAAAAAGCTCTTGCACAGCTAAAGACAATATGAACAGAATAAAAAGACAAACTACACAATGGGAAAACATATTTGACAATACATCTGATAAGGGATTAATAATCAAAATTTATAAAGAACTTGTAAAACTCAACACCAGGAAGACAAACAATCCAATCAAAAAATGGGGCACAAGACCCTGGCCGGTTGGCTCAGCAGTAGAGTGTCGGCCTGGCGTGCAGGAGTCCTGGGTTCAATTCCCGGCCAGGGCACACAGGAGAAGCGCCCATCTGCTTCTCTACCCCTCCCCCTCTCCTTCCCCTCTGTCTCTCTCTTCCCCTCCAGCAGCGAGGCTCCATTGGAGCAAAGATGGCCCGGGCGCTGGGGATGGTTCTGTGGCCTCTGCCCCAGGTGCTAAAGTGGCTCTGGTCGCGACAGAGCGACGCTCCAGAGGGGCAGAGCATCGCCCCCTGGTGGGCATGCCGGGTGGATCCCGGTCGGGTGCATGCGGGAGTCTGTCTGACTGCCTCCCCGTTTCCAGCTTCGAAAAAATGAAAAGAAAAAAAAAATGGGCACAATAAATGGACACTTCTCCAAAGAGGCCAATAGACAAATGAAGAAATGTTCAACATCACTAATCATTAGAGAAATGCAAATTAAAACCACAATGAGATCCCACCTCACACCAGTCAGAGTGGCACTCATTAACAAAACAACACAGAATAAGTGCTGGTGAGAATGTGAAGAAAGGGGAACCCTCCTGCACTGCTGGTAGGAATGCAGACTGGTGCAGCCACTGTGGAAAACAATATGGAGATTCCTCAAAAAACTAGAAATGGAACTGCCCTTTGACCCAGCCATCCCACTTATAGGAATATATCTCAAGGACACCATATCACCGACTGAAAAAAAGAAATGCACCCCCATATTTATGGCAGCATTGTTCACAATAGCAAAGATCTGGAAACAGCCCAAGTGTCCATCAGTGGATGAGTGGATTAAAAAGCAGTGGTACATATACACAATGGAATACTATGGGGCTATGAAAAAGAAGGAAATATTACCTTTTGCAACAATATGGAGGGACCTGGAAACTATTATGTTGAGTGAAATAAGCCAGGCAGAGAAAGAAAAATATCATGACCTCACTCATTTGAGGAATCCAATGAACAATGTGAACTGAGGAACGGAATTGGGACAGAGGAGGGATCAAAGGGACCAGA
Organism: Saccopteryx leptura; assembly: GCF_036850995.1. Classification (NCBI taxonomy): domain Eukaryota; kingdom Metazoa; phylum Chordata; class Mammalia; order Chiroptera; family Emballonuridae; genus Saccopteryx; species Saccopteryx leptura. The sequence continues at coordinate 42,535,464 of NC_089515.1, read as the reverse complement.
GGGAAAGAGGACAGAGGGAAAGGGGATGACAAGATGGGATAAACCTGAAGGGAAGGGGGGAGGGCACTGTAGGGAGGGGGGCAAGGGAGATGTTGAGGGGAATACGGCGGGGGGATACATTTGGGGTGACCCTAGAATCTATGTAAACACAATTAATTAAATTTAAAATTTTTTTAAAAAAAGGAAAACAAAAATTTCAAAATGTTGAAAAAAAGAGTTTGTCTATGTATTTCTTTAGATGGATAAAGGGGGTCTCATATCATCTCATTTAGATTTCACTAAATTGCTATTTAAATATGTAAATTTTTACTTTAAAATTGTCTTTTTTTTTAGTGAGAGAGAAAGACAGGGACAGACAGGAATGGAGAGAGATGAGAAGCATTAACTCATAGTTGCGGCACCATAGTTGTTCATTGATTGCTTTTTCATATGTGCCTTGACTGGGGAGCTCCAGCTCAGCCAGTGACCCCTTGCTCAAGCCAGCGACCATGAGGTCTGTCTATGATCCCATGCTTAAGTCAGCAATGTCTCACTCAAGCTGGTGAGCCCATGCTCAAGCTGGCAATCTCAGGGTTTCAAACCTGGGTACACAGTGTCCTAGGATGATGTTCTATCCACTGCGCCACTGCCTGGTCAGGCTAAAATTGTCCATTTTTACAGCATATTGGAGATGACATTCTTGGTAATTTAATTGAAGATACAAATTTTTACATATCAGCATTACCATGTGCACAGAGTTACAATTTTCAAAAAGTCATTGAGAGTTGTATGAGCAAAATGTTTGAAGGCCAGTGTCCCAGACCATTAGAACTTGGAAGACCCTTGAAGGTCAAGTAATCCAGCCCCTCCCACCAGCAGCAGCACCATTTTACAGATGAGAAGACTGAGTCCAGAGAGACAGAGTGAGCTCCCGCCCCCTTGTCTAAGGCACACAGTAAGTCAAATCCAGTGCTGGCTCAGACCTCTGCGTCCTGACGCCCCCCTCCCAGTGCTCATTCTGGATCCGTGCTCAGTACTGATGGGGTTCTGTCACTAGCGGACAAGCTCCAATACCCCCTTCTCTCTGGGTCTCTTCAGCATTTTGAGCTTCTCACTCTGCAACTATTCACAGGGTTTGATGCTTTCTGTTATTATCAAAACCACTTGGGCTACTGCTGTGACATAAATAACAGCCAGGGGCCCTGGCCGGTTGGCTCAGCGGTAGAGCGTCGGCCTGGCGTGCGGGAGACCCGGGTTCGATTCCCGGCCAGGGCACATAGGAGAAGCGCCCATTTGCTTCTCCACCCCTCCGCCGCGCTTTCCTCTCTGTCTCTCTCTTCCCCTCCCGCAGCCAAGGCTCCATTGGAGCAAAAATGGCCCGGGCGCTGGGGATGGCTCCTTGGCCTCTGCCCCAGGCGCTAGAGTGGCTCTGGTCCCGGCAGAGCGACGCCCCCTGGTGGGCGTGCCAGGTGGACGCTAGAGTGGCTCTGGTCCCGGCAGAGCGACGCCCCCTGGTGGGCGTGCCGGGTGGATCCCGGTCGGGCGCATGCGGGAGTCTGTCTGACTGTCTCTCCCCGTTTCCAGCTTCAGAAAAATACAAAAATACAAAATAAATAAATAAATAAATAAATAAATAACAGCCAGGAACCCAGAAAGACATAGGGACAGACAGAAGGAGGAGAGTTGGCCTCCACAAGAGGGGCTCCAGAGTAAGATACAACCAGATGGGGACAGAGAGGAAGCTGTTGCTCCAGCACTAGCCTCAGTCAGGGCTGAATGCCAGCCCAGCCCCGTGTGTGGTCATTAGCCCCGTCTCCTCAGCTATTCAGCCTCCATCACACCGACATCCCTCCTTCGGCTTCAGGAACGGGCACAGCGCCATTGCACTGGCACGACAACTGGGTCAACAAATATATATATGGTAGGGCAGGCAGAAGATTTCCAAGCCTGAACAATGAAAGAGTAACATCTTCAAAGTTGCAAAGGAACATAAATATTATATATTGATGGCCAAGTTGTGGTGTTTCAGTTATTATTAAACTTAATTTTTGCACTCTCTAGTATAAAACCAAGTTGATCTATTACTATAAAAAGTATTTTGCCTCAGGTAGTAATAGTGTGCTACAACTGTCGCCTGAATTTTAAGGCTATGTCTTACCTTGGAAAGGAGATTAATATTGGCTGCACACTTGAAACTAACACAATATTGAATGTCATTTGTAATTGAAAAAAAAATTTTTTTAAATAAAGGAGATTAATATGCCTGGAACTTTTAAGTCAAAACAACATAAAAACAATAATAAAACTTTTTCAAAAGCCATTTAAATTCAAGTTAAACTGAGCATAATATTCTGGAATAAATATTTTGCTTTTCTTTTATTCAAAACATTTATATTCAGAAATGTTTTAGTTTAATAAATGTTAAATGTATATAAAGAGAAATGCAAAAAAAAAAATGGCCCACTCAAATGATTTTTGCTGACATTTTAAGAATAAAAGCAATATGATTGAGCAAATGAAAAGGCAAGCTACAGCCTGGGAGAAAACATTTGCAGATCTTGGTCTGACCAAGGATTTCAATCTAGAATATACAAAGAACTCTCAAAACTCAACAATAAGAAGTCTAAATAGGCCCTGGCCAGTTGGCTCAGTGGTAGAGTGTCGGCCCAGCATGTGGATGTCCCAGGTTCTATTCCTGGTCAGGGCACACAGAAGCACCCATCTGCTTCTCCAACCCTCTGCCTTCCTACCCCCCCTTCCCCTCCTGCAGCCATGGCTTAATTGATTCAAGTGCATCAGCCCCAGGCACTGAGGATGGTTCCATGGAACCTCCACCTCAGGTGCTAAAAATAGCTCAGTTGCTAGCATAGCTCCAGGTGGGGGTTAGCAGGTAGATCCCTGACCGGGCACATGTGGGAGTCTATTTCCCCTCTTCTCACTTGGAAAAAAAGAAGAAGAAGAAAAAAAGAAATATAAATAAAGTCCAAAGCTTTGTTATTCATAATGTAATAATTTGTTGACTTCTTAAGTTCTGACAAATACACTAAAATGATTAAATATATTAACAATAGAAGAAACTGGGTGAGGGTTACAAAGCCATTCTTTGTACTGTGTATTGTACATCTAAATTATTTTTTTTAAAAAATACATTTGCCCTGGCCGGTTGGCTCAGAGATAGAGCGTCGGCCTAGTGTGCGGAGGACCCGGGTTCGATTCCCGGCCAGGGCACACAGGAGAAGTGCCCATTTGCTTCTCCACCCCTCCGCCGCGCTTTCCTCTCTGTCTCTCTCTTCCCCTCCCGCAGCCAAGGCTCCACTGGAGCAAAGATGGCCCGGGCGCTGGGGATGGCTCTGTGGCCTCTGCCTCAGGCGCTAGAGTGGCTCTGGTCGCAACAGAGTGACGCCCGGGAGGGGCAGAGCATCGCCCCCTGGTGGGCAGAGCGTCGCCCCTGGTGGGCGTGCCGGGTGGATCCGGGTCGGGCGCATGCGGGAGTCTGTCTAACTGTCTCTCCCGGTTTCCAGCTTCAGAAAAATGAAAATAAATAAATAAATAAATAAAAAATACATTTAAGAAAACTCAACAAAAAGAAAATAAACAGCCAAATTCAAAAGCTTACAAAAGATGTGGATAGACATTTCACCCACGAGAACATCTGGAGGACAAAGCAGCCCGGGAAAAGGACAGCAAGGACAGCAAGGGAGACGGTGCGCCCAGGACGCCTGAAAACCCCGCCTCCGCTCTCCACAGAGGCAGCGAGAACACAAAACTGTGCCTTTAACTCCAGTCTGCAACCATCTGAAGAGGCTTTGTTTAAAAAAAAAAGAGCTGATCTCAGAAAGAAGAGCAAACTTTATGGCTTTCACCTTGCCCTCTGCTCACCCTTCCCGGCTCCTCAGTGCCCTTGAAGACCAGCAGCCTGCAACACAGCTTTGGAGATTAAACAATGCACTGCTAAATAACACATGAGTCAAAGAAGAAGTCTCAAGAGAAACCTAAAAATATTTCGACCGATATGAAAAGAAATATACAAATTTGCATGATGTGAAAGCAGTGGTTGGCAGGAAATTTACAGCCCTGAATACAAACACTAGAAAAGAAGAAACATCTAAAATCAGTAAGCTGAGCTCCCATTTTAGGACTAGAAAGAGAAGAGCAATATGAGCTTAAAACAAGCAGAAGAAAATAAATAATAAAAATAAGGGCCCTGGCTGGGTAGCTCAGTTGGTTAGAACATTGTCCTGATACATCAAGGTTGTGGGCTCGATCCTTGATCGAAGCACATATAAGAATCAACCAATGAATGCATAAATTAGTGAAATAACAAATCAGTGTTTCTCTCTCTCTCTCTAAAATCAATAAATTAAAAAAAATCAGGCAGGAATCAATGAAACTAAAACTGGTAATCAGTAGGAAAAATTAATGAAACCAAAATCTGGTTCTTTGAAAGATCAATAAAATTGACAAACTTCTAGCCAGTTTAAAAACAAAGAACACACAAATCATTGATATCAGAAGTGAAAAAAGGAAGGTCCATCATTACTGAATCCAGGGACACTAAAAACCTAATAAAGAAATATTACCCTTTATGAACAACTCTCTACTCACAAATTTATTTATTTATTTTATTAAGTGAGAGGCAGAGAGGCAGAGACAGACTCTCACATTCATCCTGACTGGGATCCATCTGGCAAGCCCCACACCGGGGGATGCTTTGCCCATCTGGGGCTGCTGCTCCACTGCTTGGCAACCAAGCTATTTTAGTGCCTGAGATGAGGCCATGGAGCCATCCTCAGTGCCCAGGGCCAACTTGCTCAAACTGAGCCATGGCTGCAGGAGGAGAAGAGAGAGGGGGGGGGGGCAGAGGAATAGAGAAGCAGATGGGTGCTTCTCCTGTGTGCCCTGACTGGGAATCAAACCTGGGACTTCCATACACAGGGCTGACACTCTACTGCTGAGCCAACTGGCCAGGGCTATACTCACAAATTTAATAGCACAGACCACATGGAACAACTCCTTGAACTGCAAAAACTGTCAAAACTCACACAGGGAAAATAGGTGATCTTAACAGGCCTATTTCCATTTTTGTAAGTTGAATCAATACTTAAAATTCCAAAATAGAAAGCACCAGGCCCACATAGTTTCCTTGGTGAATCCAATCCTATCAAACATTTAAGGAAGAAACATTACCATTTCTCTACAATCACTTCCAGAAAACAGAAGCAGAGGGAATACATCCTAACTCTATGAGGTCAACATTACCCTAAAGCCAAAACTAGGCAAAGATATAAGAAAGAAAAACTGCAGTCACTCTCTCTCATGCCAAAATCTGCAACAAAATATTAGCAAACTGAATCTGACAATGTATAAAAAATAATTACACACTATGACCAAGTGGGATTTAATCCAAGTGTGTCAGGCTAGTTCAAAGTAAAAAATCAATTAATGTAATGTACCACGTCCATGGGCTAGAGAAGAAAAATCACACGACCTTGCCAATGGAAGCAGAAAAAGCATCTGACAAAATTCAATACACATTCATGATTTTAAAAAACTGCAAATATAAGGGACTTCTTCAATTTAATAAAGATCATCTATAGAAAATCTATGTACATAATGGTGAGAAAGTAGATTTCCCCCTAAGTTTGGTAACAAGACAAGGACGTCCGCTCTATCACCATGCCTATTCTAGATATAGAGGAAGTCCTAGCTAAAGAAAAAGACCAGATAAGGAAATAAAATATATAAAGATGAGAAATATATATAAATACAGGCCCTGGCTGGTTGGCTCAGTGGTTGAGCATCGCCTGGCGTGCAGGAGTCCTGGGTTCGATTCCCAGCCAGGGCTCACAGGAGAAGCGCCCATCTGCTTCCACACCCCTCCCCCTCTCCTTCCTCTCTGTCTCTCTCTTCCCCCCCGCCCCCCGCAGCCAAGGCTCCATTGGAGCAAAAGTTGGCCCGGGCGCTGAGGATGGCTCTGTGGCCTCTGCCTCAGGCGCTAGAATGGCTCTGGATGCAACAGAGCAATGCCCCAGATGGGCAGAGCATCGCCCCCTGGTGGGCATGCCGGGTGGATCCCTGTTGGGCGCATGTGGGAGTCTATCTGACTGCCTCCCCGTTTCCAACTTCAGATTAAAAAAAAGAAAGAAATATATATAAATACAAAAATTGTTCACATATAAAATGATTGTCTCTGTAGAAAATGCCAAAGAATTGAAAAAATATATACCTCCTGGAGCTAACAAGTAAAGACAGCAAGGCCACAGGATACAAGTTGGTATAGGACACAAAGTGATAACAAGTGTTGGTGAGGATGTGGAGAAATTGGAATTCTTATACATTGTTGGTTGGGAATGTCAATTATTTTCCTGTATAGCAACAATGAATAACTGGAATAAAACACAATACCATTCACATTAACACGGAAGGAAGGAAGGAAGGAAGGAAGGAAGGAAGGAAGGAAGGAAGGAAGGAAGGAAGGAAGGAAGGAAGGAAGGAAGGAAGGAAGGAAAGGAGGGAGGGAGGGAGGGAGGGAGGGAGGGAGGGAGGAAGGAAGGGTAAGGAAGGGAGGGTAAGGAAGGGAGAGGAGGGGAGGGGAGGGGAGGGAGAGGGAGGGGAGGGGCAGGAGGAAAAGTAGGAAGGAAAGAAGGAGGGAATGAGGGAGGGAGGGATGAAAAGGAAGACTTAGGTATACCGGGCATCCACACACACACAGAAAGAACCACAGCTGACATCACACTCAGTGGTGAAAGACTGAATCCTTTTTCCCTAAGATCTGGAACAAGAAAAGAATGTATGCTCATACCATTTCTATTCAATATTGGACTAGAAGTACTAGCCAGGGCAATTGAGCAATAAAAAGAAATAAAAGGCATCCAGAATAGAAAGGAAGAAATAAAACTATTTCCTATTTGCATATGATATAATATTATATATAGAAGATCCTAGAGAATCAAAAAGCAAACTATGAGAACTAATAAATGAGTTGAGCAAAGTTGCAGTATACAAAATTGATATACAAAAAATTAATTGTATTTCTGTATATTTGCAGTAAACAATCCAAAAATAAAGTGAAGAACTGTATTTGCAATGGCATCAAAAGTTTAAAACACTTAGGAATAAATTAAACAAAGGAAACATAAACATGTCATACTCTAAGTCTACACATCACTGTGGGAAGAAATTAAAGAAGATATACAGAAATGAAAAGACACCCCAATAACAAACTGATCTCCACATTCAAAGTAAATCCTATCAGAATCCCAGCCTACTTCTTTGTAAAAAACTGATAAGTTCTTACCCTGGCCGGTTGGCTCAGTGGTAGAGCATCGGCCTGGCGTGCAGAAGTCCCGGGTTCGATTCCCGGCCAGGGCACACAGGAGAAGCGCCCATCTACTTCTCCACCCCTCCCCCTCTCCTTCCTCTCTGTCTCTCTCTTCCCCTCCCGCAGCCGAGGCTCCATTGGAGCAAAGATGGCCCAGGCGCTGGGGATGGCTCCTTGGTCTCTGCCCCAGGCGCTAGAGTGGCTTTGGTCGCAACAGAGCTATGCCCCAGAGGGGCAGAGCATCGCCCCCTGGTGGGCAGAGCGTCCCCCCTGGTGGGCGTGCCGGGTGGATCGCGGTCGGGCGCATGCGGGAGTCTGTCTGACTGTCTCTCCCCGTTTCCAGCTTCAGAAAAATACAAACAACAACAACAACAAAAAAAACCTGATAAGTTCTTTCTAAATTTCTTATGGAATTACAAGTAACCAGAATAGCCAGAACGATTTTGAAAAAGAACAAAGTTGGAGGAGTCTCTTTCTCCAATTCCAGAACTTTCTACAAAGTGACGGTAGTCATGAGAGTACTGGTACAGGCCAGATATAGCGATCAACGGAATAGAATCGAGAATCCAGAAATAAATCCACACATCTACAAAATCAACTAGTAGCTGACAAGGGTGCCACTTGGGGAAAGGACAGTATTCTAAAATAATCACCCTCAACACCTCCAACATTGATCACGCACCCCAATAATTAAATCTAATATACAGCCTAGTAAGCAAATGGTTTCTCATTGAAATTATTCTGGAGAGTGAATGTTTTTGGTTTGGGTTTTGAAAATAAAAATACACACAAAAAATCTTGGAATTTTGAAAACTGGAAGGGTCCAAAATTACCATACAGGAACTCATCTCATCTTCGCGTTATATAGCTAAAGAGCTCAGCAATTTGCTCAAAGACACAAAAGTAACTGTTAGAACTGGAAAGAAAAGGAGTCAGGTTTTCTGCCCCCAATCCTGGGTTCTTCCATTTAAAGAGTTTGCCTCTCTAAATTATGTGTCTTCTACAGAGATCTGAAGAAAATGGCAAACCAATGCAATACAGCAGTGATGACAAGAATACGCACACACACTCTATTGTTCTCATTTAACTAGCCTGGGAATTCATGGTTAGGGCATGCACAAACCTGGAAAGAAGTTTTAAGAAGAGCATTCATGGTCTGAGTGAAAAAAAATAATTGGTTCTTTATTCAAAATGTAACTCAATATTCTATTTGAATTAACACCTGGGTTTATTTGACAGCTACCGAGATTTGATTGTTCTACTAATCATGAAGATCATTTGGACCACAGGCTTTGTGCTACCCATTCCTGCTTCACTCCATCCCCTGTGCCCCACTGGGAGCTTCTAAGACCAGGAGTTGTGTCAGGGGGAGAAGGGTGGGTGTTTGTGCTTATGTGCTATCAATTTTATCCTATACCGACAACACAGAATGTTAAAGACATCTCCTTTCCTTCCCTCCCTCCTTACTTCTTTTTTATTTCTTCCTGTCTTTTTTTACCTTAACAGAAAGTGTCAACCTTCCTCTTTGTAAAAGACTGAAACAATACAAAATTATATTGCATAAATGTGCATGTTGCTCTCCAAAGCACTCGACTGCCCTCCCCAGATGACCACCATTGATAGTGTGGTGGCGCCGGGCGTGGTGGCGCGCGCCTGTAGTCCCAGCTACTCCGGAGGCTGGGGCGGGAGGATCGCTTGAGCCCAGGAGTTCTGGGCTGTAGCGCGCTATGCCGATCGGGTGTCCGCACTAAGTTCGGCATCAATATGGTGACCTCCCGGGAGCCGGGAACCACTAGGTTGCCTAAGGAGGGGTGAACCGGCCCAGGTCGGATAGTGTGGTGGGCTGTCCTAGTCTGTAGCCATGTTGTCTATTCCTTTTCATCCGTTCTTATTAAATATGAACATATTCGTACTAAAATGGAGCACATTCTATCCACTGTCCACTTTCGCAGTAAAACAGGATGGCACTGCCTGGTCGCACGTGGGCTGCCTCACTCTTTTTAAGGGCTACATTATGAAGTAGCTAAAATACTTATGTGGAGGTCACTCTGTGCAAGGACATATTCAAAGCGCTTTACATTATTAATTCACTTCACCCTCAGCCGCATTGTGAGATAAATAAAATCACTTTGCTTAATTTATAGATGAAGAAATCGAGGAAGTCAGGTAACTTTCCCAAAGACAAACAGGATGTGAAGGGCGGAGCTGACATTCAATCCCAGGCAGCCTGGCATCTGAAAGCCTTGCTTTAGTGACGTGAATGTTCGATACTGTATTTAAACTGTTCCTGGTTAAGAAATGTTTAGATTACTTCTAATGTTTCATCATTATAAACAATGCTGTAATCGCCTGCTCGTACATATAATCAAGTCTATCAATCTTTTCTTTTACAGCTTCTGAACGTTGTGTGGGAAGGCTTCTCCATCCCTAGGTTATAAATAATCCTTTTCTTCTATAACTTTTATGCTTTGGCTTTATTCATGTTAGCACTTGAGACCCTCTGGAATTTATTGTGATGTATGACATAAGTTAGAAGTCTAATTTGATTGTCTTCCATATGGATATCCAATTGTCCCAATATCCAGAGCCATAAATCCATCCTTGGCCAACATTTCAACCTCCTAATAGACAGTCCCATTTGACCACGCACCTTAAGCGCAACATAATCGAGTTAAACTTCATCATCTCCACTCCTGCATTCGACATCTATGAAGATGGCCAGATCTCAACTCATCTCTTTCTCCACCTTCTCCCTCGTCTCAAGTCCTGTCCGTTCTACACCTGCCATCTTTTCAATCTTTTTCTCTCCATCCCCACAACCACCATCCTGACTAGGCCACCATCACGTCTCAGCTGGATTTCTGCTGCTGCCTTCTAATCGGTCCCCTCCTCACTGCCCCTCTTTCTCTTTCTGCTGTCCCTCTGACATCGAAGTCAGCTGAGTCTATTAAAATCTCCATCTGATTTTATTATTCCTTTATTTTAAATTCATCAATACTTCCTTGTTGTGCTTACAATAAACTCCAGAGTTTTTATACGGCTTACAACCCTGCACAATCTTTCCTCTGCATCTCTCTGCAGCAGTATCTCTTACCATCCCACCCTTGTTTCCCCAAGTGTACACACACACACACACACACACACAAACACGCACACGCACACGGGCACTCACAAGGGCACTACCCTTCCTACTACCTCTCAGATGCCCATTCCCACCTGACTCCACCCAGGACAGTTCCCACCCATCATCCTCACTCAGTGTCCAGGAGCCTGTCATGGCCTCAGGTGATCTGGGACACTTTACTCTAATCACAGAGGCATCAGGACGAACAGAAAAGAGGCCTCTTCCAGGCTTGCATGCTCTGTTTTTCTAGCTGCAATACTCAATATCACATTTCTTTATATCCTAGTTGTTTCCTTTGACATTCTAACAATCAAAATCCTATTTTCCTGATGTGATTCATCTGAACTGACACTAAGGCTTCAGTGACACATGGCGCCCCCTTCTATACCCATCAAGGCCATCGATCATTCACCACAGTAACTCCCAATGCTGTCTCCTCACTAAGAGCCCTACAGAGTTACCTTACAAACAGTGGGACGCTTGCTAATTCATCTTTCTATTACCTCCCTCAGAATCACTGAAAACTTGTGTCGCTCCCTGTCTAACTTGTCTATTAAGCATCGAAAGAGGCAACATTGTGGAGAGAACATGAAATCACAGTTGTATACATCTGAATTTGATTTTGACAATTTACTTAATCTCTCTGAGAGTCAGCAGTTCCCTTATCTGAAACAAAGAGGAATAATATACCAACTTCATAAGGTTGACATGAGGATTAAATGTGATCACATAGGTAGAGCATCTAACAATAAACATCAGTACCTTCCTTCTCTTCCCCCATATACTAGGGATTCAATAAGGTCAGGCCCACAGCCAGAGATGCCTACTAATTATAAAGGCTCAACCCTAGGCCTTGGCCAGGTGGCTTTGTGGATAAAGCATTATCCCAGTGCACCAAGATCACAGGTTTGATTCCCAGTCAGGGTACATATGAGAAGCAATCAATCAGTGTACAACTAAATAGAACAACTAAGTAGAACAAGTTGCTGTATCTCTTGCTCTCTCACTCTCTCCCCACATTCCCTCTCTCTCAATAAATGGAAAAAAAATTTTAAATAAAGGCTCAAAGCTGTACTCTAAACAGGCTCTGAGAAAGTCCCTTTTCTCAGCAATTATGATTGAGCAGAGAAACCAGGATGGGTCTGGTGTCCATCAAATGGAGGGGCCCAAGATGAGCTCAGAAATCAGGTGGCATAAACCAAGAGCTGAAGATCAGAAGCCACAGCAATGGCCATCTCAATCCACACTTATGGTGACTCATAAGTAGGGTGACCATTCCAGTTCTCCTGGGACTCTCCCGGTTTTCATATAGAAGACCCCCTGTTCTGCAAAACTCCTCAGTGCTTGGAAAACCACTCTACAATAAATAGTGAAATCCAAGGTTAGTGAACATTCACTGACCGTTTCCCTGGGTAAGAATGCAGTAGATACAACTGGGTTCTCAGAGCTTTTCGATTCACCCCTAGAAAAGTTAACACTTCCCCCAGCCAAGTGTCAGAACTCAGTGGCTCATGCATACCCATGGCTGCAAAACGGAATCACCTTGGAAATCACTCCCCAAGACTTTGACTTAATTATTCTGGGATGGGACCTGGGCAGGCATTTTCAAAGCATCTGCAGGTTATTTTAATGCACAGCTGGGTTTAGAACCACTGGGTAAATTCTCTTCAAAGTATTGTCTCCATATTCATCCTTCCATTCAGGAGCATTAAAATGTTTTTTGAATATTAAAAAGGGGATTTAAGAATATAAACCTACTTCTTTTCACAAGTGTAAGCAAAACTAGAAAATGCTTGGGAATGGAAAATGCTAACATTCATTGGAAAGCTGTCCAACAATTTAGGTAAGAATAAATATACCAAAAAAGGGGGGGGGGGGTTTGAGGAAAAGTTTGTTTTCAACAAAGATCCCAGAGTTATATATCTAAATTATTATTATGTCCCTTCAAAGTAGTTACTGCCTGAAGATAAGCTATAAAATCTATTTTAATGATGCTGCCACTATGGAAAAATAAATTTGTTAGAGAGAAATTGCCCTGGAGACTGAGGTAGATTTATTAAAAATGCTTTGAATGGTAAAAGTTTTTTTAATCTTTGGCTGCAGGTTTAACCTCTGGAATCAATATACTATCACTTGGATGCAAGTCTGGTAGTTTGGGAGTTACCCAAGCTGGGAGCTCTCACTGAGGGTGCTGGGCCCAGTGCCTTTGAGGAGCCTAGTTATACACCATAGGCCTTGGTGACAGCACTCTGCTAGGCACAGGCACAGACTCAGTGATTGAACTTAACTGAAGTGCTAAGGCAGATTACCATGAGTGGCCCCGAAGGGCATTCTCAAGGAAGAGCTAGGAACTGACCGGAACAATAACGGCCTCACTGGAATAAGGAAGTGGTTGTGCAGACAAGCAGTGTTGGTGCTGCATGTTTATTGCAAAGATTATTCCAGTTCTTCCTAAAGATGTCTGGATCAAAGGGGAGTGCCCTGTGGCAGTCATGGTGGCTCCAAGAGATGGCTGTGTATTTGGAATCTTCACAGGAGGGCATTCATTATAGAGAACAACTCAAAGTATAGGTCTGACCCATGGCTATGCGGAGCAAAACCATCAATATTAGCCTGTGAAGAACGGGCCTGACTCTCAAGGCTGGACTCTCATTAGCCAAGGCAATGAGAATGATGTACAACACCAGAATTCCAATTAGTTATGTTACAAAAAGAAGTATAATGGCCATAGGGCCTCTGGTAATTATGCCCAGCACACTTTCTCCCAGAAAACAGGCCTGGGTAGGAAGGTAAGTTTCCATCAGAAGGTGGCTTGGTGAGCAGGAACTCAACATCGGGTGAGTGAGTGAAGGCCTCAACAGCACTTGGGTGGGAGACTACTTCTCACAAGAGGGGGACCCTTCAGTGGCAAGGCAACACTCCAGTCCAGTGACCTGGACTGCTCCTCCCCTATGCTTGGGAGGAAATGGCCCAAGTTCACCTTCACAACCACCTTCTCATTATTTCCATCATTGTCCCCCTCTTTCCTGACTGGCATGTTCTTTATCATGTTAGCACTTTATTTATTTATTTTTTAGAGAAAGAAAGAGAGAGGGACAGACAGATAGGGAGAGAGATGAGAAGCATCAACTCATAGTTGTGGTCCCTTAGTTGTTCATTGATTGCTTTCTCATATGTGCCTTGACCAGGGGGCTCCAGTTGAGACAGTGACCCCTTGCTCAAGCCAGTGACCTTGGGCTCAAGCCACCAGCCTTTGGGCTCAAGCCAGCAACCATGGGGTCATGTTTATGATCCCATGCTCAAGCCAGCAACCCTATGAGCCCACACTCAAGGTGGCGACCTTGAGGTTTCAAACCTGGGTCCTCAGTGTCCCAGAATGACGCTTTATTCACTGCACCACCGCCTGGTCAGGCTCATGTTAGGACTTTCTAGTTCCTTGTTTTCCAAGTTTATAAAATTCAGGAGATATACCCTCCTCATTATGTTCTTACAACATATGGTAGTACCAGAAGTCTCTCATGTAAAAAAAATTTTTTCAGAAGAAAAATCCATTCATTCATTCATTTATTCAACAAACAGTGATTGTGCCAGATACTTGTCAAAATGCTGGCAATTCAAATGGTAAATAAAACAAAGTCCAAAAATTCATGAGGCTTGCATTCTAGTTGAAACCATAAATAAATGAAGAAATAGTTATATAAAATAATTTTATAGAGTGATAAAGTGAAAAGAAGTAAAACGAGAAACTCATATTAAAACGTCCATTTGTAGCCCTGGCTGTCTGCGCTTCGATCCTCAGTCGGGGCACACCCAGGAACAGATGTTTCTGTCTCTCTTCTGCTCTCTCCCTTCCTCTCTCTAATAATCAATAAAATAAACATTTTTTTTAAATGTCCATTTGTAAATAAGAGTAAACTCTCATCTCTGGGAGATATAAATTTTTTTTTAATTTTTATTGATTTTAGAAAGAGAGAGAGAGAGGAAGGAAGAGAAAGAGAGAGAAACAATGATCTTCTTGCTGTTCCACATTCTTATGCTTTCATTGGTGTACACGCCCTGACCCAGGATCAAACGTGCCACCGTGGCGTGTTGGGACGACACTCCAACCAATGAAGCTACCTGGCCAGGGCTGGGAGATTTTAGTTTATCAGAAAAAGGAGATGGAGAGTGACACTCAAGGGAATAATAATAATAATAATAATGGATCGGGAACCTTGGAAACTCGCATGCCCAGGACAATGAGAATTAGGACCTGTGTGGGTTTGCAGCCTCAGGACTTTCTGCTGGTGAATTTTCTTCCTGTCCTTACTGCTTGTACTTTTGACAGTTTCCCCGGGATCTATGGCCTTGAATGATGCATGGAGACAAGGAAAATGGAATTTCTCCTTTGTGCCATACCTGAATTTAATGTTGAGCAGCAATGTCCCAGATTTTTACTTTGGGTCCTGCAGACGTAATATCTCACCGTGAGGCATGGACAAAAATGGAGGCAAGAGGTACCTGAGTGCCTGAAAATAGACCCATCATCTTTAGAATAAGAAATAGGGAAGCAGCAGCCAAAAGTAATTATAACCATCATTATTGCATGTGTCATTCACGGAGTGCCTTATGTATTGAAGAGGCATTTGCATATTTTACCCAAATACATTCCAAGACCCAGTGTAACCCAATCTCCAGGCAATGTCACATTCAAAGAAATACAATCCAGAGGTCAAAAGGAAGTTTAACATCGTTCTGTTTATTACCCAAGTCCTTGAAATTTCCTCCTGTCTGCTATCTGTTCTCACATCCCCTCTGCAGGTCCAGAGCCTCTCTCCTCCCACCCTCATCTCATTGATGTTCCTCACCTCACTTCCACCCAGAGTGAACCTCCCACCCTCATCTCATTGATGTTCCTCACCTCACTTCCACCCAGAATGCACCTCCCACCCTCATCTCATTGATGTCCCTCACCTCACTTCCACCCAGAATGCATCTCCCACCCTCATCTCATTGATGTTCCTCACCTCACTTCCACCCAGAATGCATCTCCCACCCTCATCTCATTGATGTCCCTCACCTCACTTCCACCCAGAATGCACCTCCCACCCTCATCTCATTGATGTTTCTCATCTCACTTCCACCCAGAATGCACCTCCCACCCTCATCTCATTGATGTTCCTCATCTCACTTCCACCCAGAATGCACCTCCCACCCTCATCTCATTGATGTTCCTCATCTCACTTCCACCCAGAATGCACCTCCCACCCTCATCTCATTGATGTTTCTCATCTCACTTCCACCCAGAATGCACCTCCCACCCTCATCTCATTGATGTTCCTCATCTCACTTCCACCCAGAATGCACCTCCCACCCTCATCTCATTGATGTCCCTCACCTCACTTCCACCCAGAATGCACCTCCCACCCTCATCTCATTGATGTTTCTCATCTCACTTCCACCCAGAATGCACCTCCCACCCTCATCTCATTGATGTTCCTCATCTCACTTCCACCCAGAATGCACCTCCCACCCTCATCTCATTGATGTTCCTCATCTCACTTCCACCCAGAATGCACCTCCCACCCTCATCTCATTGATGTTCCTCACCTCACTTCCACCCAGAATGCACCTCCCACCCTCATCTCATTGATGTCCCTCACCTCACTTCCACCCAGAATGCACCTCCCACCCTCATCTCATTGATGTTTCTCACCTCACTTCCACCCAGAATGCACCTCCCACCCTCATCTCATTGATGTCCCTCACCTCACTTCCACCCAGAATGCACCTCCCACCCTCATCTCATTGATGTTCCTCATCTCACTTCCACCCAGAATGCACCTCCCACCCTCATCTCATTGATGTTCCTCATCTCACTTCCACCCAGAATGCACCTCCCACCCTCATCTCATTGATGTCCCTCACCTCACTTCCACCCAGAATGCACCTCCCACCCTCATCTCATTGATGTTTCTCATCTCACTTCCACCCAGAATGCACCTCCCACCCTCATCTCATTGATGTTTCTCACCTCACTTCCACCCAGAGTGCACCTCCCACCCTCATCTCATTGATGTTTCTCATCTCACTTCCACCCAGAATGCACCTCCCACCCTCATCTCATTGATGTTCCTCACCTCACTTCCACCCAGAATGCACCTCCCACCCTCATCTCATTGATGTCCCTCACCTCACTTCCACCCAGAATGCACCTCCCACCCTCATCTCATTGATGTCCCTCACCTCACTTCCACCCAGAATGCACCTCCCACCCTCATCTCATTGATGTCCCTCACCTCACTTCCACCCAGAATGCACCTCCCACCCTCATCTCATTGATGTCCCTCACCTCACTTCCACCCAGAATGCACCTCCCACCCTCATCTCATTGATGTTTCTCATCTCACTTCGACCCAGAATGCACCTCCCACCCTCATCTCATTGATGTTTCTCATCTCACTTCCACCCAGAATGTACCTCCCACCCTCATCTCATTGATGTTTCTCATCTCACTTCCACCCAGAATGCACCTCCCACCCTCATCTCATTGATGTCCCTCACCTCACTTCCACCCAGAATGCACCTCCCACCCTCATCTCATTGATGTCCCTCATCTCACTTCCACCCAGAATGCACCTCCCACCCTCATCTCATTGATGTTTCTCATCTCACTTCCACCCAGAATGCACCTCCCACCCTCATCTCATTGATGTTTCTCATCTCACTTCCACCCAGAATGCATCTCCCACCCTCATCTCATTGATGTTCCTCATCTCACTTCCACCCAGAATGCACCTCCCACCCTCATCTCATTGATGTTCCTCACCTCACTTCCACCCAGAATGCACCTCCCACCCTCATCTCATTGATGTTCCTCACCTCACTTCCACCCAGAATGCACCTCCCACCCTCATCTCATTGATGTTCCTCATCTCACTTCCACCCAGAATGCACCTCCCACCCTCATCTCATTGATGTTCCTCACCTCACTTCCACCCAGAATGCACCTCCCACCCTCATCTCATTGATGTCCCTCACCTCACTTCCACCCAGAATGCACCTCCCACCCTCATCTCATTGATGTTCCTCACCTCACTTCCACCCAGAATGCACCTCCCACCCTCATCTCATTGATGTTCCTCACCTCACTTCCACCCAGAATGCACCTCCCACCCTCATCTCATTGATGTTTCTCATCTCACTTCCACCCAGAGTGCACCTCCCACCCTCATCTCATTGATGTCCCTCACCTCACTTCCACCCAGAATGCACCTCCCACCCTCATCTCATTGATGTTTCTCATCTCACTTCCACCCAGAATGCACCTCCCACCCTCATCTCATTGATGTCCCTCACCTCACTTCCACCCAGAATGCACCTCCCACCCTCATCTCATTGATGTTTCTCATCTCACTTCCACCCAGAATGCACCTCCCACCCTCATCTCATTGATGTCCCTCACCTCACTTCCACCCAGAATGCACCTCCCACCCTCATCTCATTGATGTTCCTCACCTCACTTCCACCCAGAATGCACCTCCCACCCTCATCTCATTGATGTCCCTCATCTCACTTCCACCCAGAATGCACCTCCCACCCTCATCTCATTGATGTCCCTCACCTCACTTCCACCCAGAATGCACATCCCACCCTCATCTCATTGATGTCCCTCACCTCACTTCCACCCAGAATGCACCAGAAATCTACCACCACCGCCAGGGTAGGTTCTGGTCTCTTCGCTTGTTTGTTTGTTTCCATTTTCCTCCCTTTTTTTTTGGTCCTGTGTCTCTAACCATTGTCCTGATTCTAAATCACAAACACCCAGAGAGTCAGACAAGCAAGCCAGAGTCATAAGATGGAAAATGTGTGAAACTGGAAAGACCAAGACAATATCGTTAAGCTGGGACAAGGAACAGTGGCAGTAAGAGGAGAGCTGTGCACACCTCTGCGTTAACAGGTGTGAGGAATGACGACGCTAACGGCCCAGTGGATGCCCTTGCAGCTCCTGGCCCCTCTGCAATGGGGCTGCAATCTGGACTGCCTCTGTGGTTTGTCTGGACCGGTAGAATGCAGCAGAAGTGATGCGTGCTGATTCTGGAACCTGGTCCTGAAAGAGCCTTGCAGCTTCCATTTTTGTTCTTAGAACTCTGAGACCGCTGAGCTCTGAAGAAATCCTGCCTAACCTGCTGGAGGAGGATAGGTCAAGCGGAGGAGAACCCAAGCCTCCCAGCCATCAGCCAACACCTATGACCGAACCTGTGAGTGAGGCCATCTTGGACTCTCCATCCCCAGTAGACCCATCAGGTGACACGGTCACAGGAGGGATTCCAGGCAAGCCCTGCAGAAGAACTGACCAGATTACCACCCCATAATGATAAGAAATAATAAATCATTGCTTTGAGATGATTTATAAAAGAGTGAAGATTATCCACAGATAAGTCATTAGCTCATGTAAGTCTCAAAACACAAAATAGATTATGTTTACTTTAAAATGAAAAATTAAGTTCTACAAAATTAAGTATCTTGTTCAAGGTCACAGAATTTTCAAATTGTAAAATTCAGATTGGTGTTCTGGTCTGCTACATTTCAGATTTCAGTGTCACATGGACCTTTGGTTCCATCTCTGTGAAATCCATGTCTACTGAAAATCAATCCTTTTGTTTACCTCACAGGAACTGTTCACTCAAAACAGTGTCTTGCCTGACCAGGCGGTGGCGCAGTGGATAGAGTGTTGGACTGGTACACGGAGGACCCAGGTTCGAGACCCCGGGCTCACCAGCTTCAGCGCGGGCTCATCTTGAGCAAAGCTCACCGGCTTGGACCCAAGGTCGCTGGCTCGAGCAAGGGGTTACTGGGTCTGCTGAAGGCCCGCAGTCAAGGCACATATGAGAAAGCAATCAATGAACAACTAAGATGTCGCAACGAAAAACTGATGATTGATGTTTCTCATCTCTCTCCGTTCCTGTCTGTCTGTCCCTATCTATCCCTCTCTCTGACTCTCTCTCTGTCTCTGTAAAAACAAAAAAACAAAAACAAAAAAAACCAGTGTCTTACTTAGCCCTGGCCGGGTAGCTCAGTTGGTTAGAGCATCATCCCGAGATGCTAAGATTGTGGGTTTGATCCCCAGTCAGGGCACATACAAGAATCGACCAATGAATAAATAAATGGAACAACAAATCAATGTTCCTCTTTCTCTTTCTCTCTAAAATCAACCACTAAATAAATTTTTAAACAAGCCAGTCTCTTACTTTATATCTCCCACTTCCCAACATTTTTAGGATTCAAACATGCATATCTGCTCTGTTGAAAATATATTTTGTGTTCTAGTTTGTGTCTCTTTGGCACATTATATGTGGTTAAGAACATTGTTCAATTTGGACTTTGAAGACTTTTTCTTTTTCTTTTTTTGGTGGGAGAGACAGAGTCAGGGAGAGGGACAGATAGGGACAGATAGACAGGAAGGGAGAGAGATGAGAAACATCAGTTCTTAGTTGCGGTTCCTTAGTTGTTCATTGATTGATTTCTCATATGTGCCTTGACCGGAGGGGCTACAGCAGACCGAGTGACCCCTTGCTCGAGCCAGCAACCTTGGGCTCAAGCTGGTAAGCCTTGCTCAAACCAGATGAGCTCGCGCTCAAGCTGGTGACCTTGGGGTCTCGAACCTGGGTCCTCCACATCCCAGTCCATCGCTCTATTCACTGCGCCACTGCCTGGTCAGGCTAGACTTTGAAGTCATTTTAATGGCTGTCCTAACATCTTCATTTTGAGTCATTTATTTACTCTCATTTATTAGGTATAATCACTATTAACTGTTGAATGCTCATGATGGCCCAGACACTCTACTAATCAATTTATATGCATTATCTAATTTAATCTGCACACCACCATGTTGCTAGTATTATCTCCATTTTGCCAATGAGGAAGCTGAGGCTTGGAGTGTCATGTAGCTAGTGAGTGATGGAGCTGGACGGAAACCCAGGACTGTCTGATAAAGCCTCAGCATTTAAGTGGATTATAGTCAGTGGTGCTCTGAAAAGTGGTTCATGAAGGGCTCTCTGAGAAGAGTAAGCCATGACTGTTAGCCTTTGCTGATCCCCATGGTGTAAATAGTCTCATCATCAATGTCAAACTAACAAAGTGACTTCACTGAAAGCATAGTTGGAAAAAGCAGAAAATGTAGGAAGAGTCCCCAACCCTCACATCCTCCCAAGAGCCAGGCATGGCCCATGACATGGGATGGTGCAAAATCCTGGCTGACAGCACAGATGGCCATCAGCCATCTTGAAGCGAGAACACTGATAAAATGCTGTGGCACAATCCAAAAAACTAAGCCAATATTCAGATATCCCAAAGACGTCTCCATCATCCTATGATGCCCTGACTAGTCACTGGCTACTGTCATGGCAGACCACGTCCCAGGAAGCATCATACAAGTCACCTAGTCCAAAGCTGGGAGGGACCTCATAAAGGCTTCTAGTCCAACTCCGAAGAAGTCCCTTTCTCCTCAGAGCCAGAGGAAGGCAACCCAGCCAGGGTGTTGACCTCGTGCCTTGGGAGTTCCATAGAAGTTCAAATGAGGGTATGTATTTCTATGTGGGTTAGCACAGGGCATGGACACCCAGAAAGGGCAAGAGTCAAAGAAAAATGAGAGAAAATGTGACCTAGTGGCTAACAGCATGGACCTTCAAATCAGAGAGACCCGGACATGACTCCCAACTCTACCCAGCATTAGTCATGGACCTTAGACAGTTGCTTCAACTTCTTGTGCCTCAGTTTCCTCATCTATAAAATGGAGATACTGATAATATCGTCCCTGTAGAGTGCTGAGAAATACACTTCTAATATATATATATGTAGAGCTCTGAGCACAGCTCCTGACACATAAGAATGTTCAATAAAGAGCAGCTGTTGGCGTGATTAGCTACCATTCTTTGGACAGCTGAAGCTCAGGTACCCAGATGAAATACAAACACCAACTCTGAAGAGCAAGAGCAGAATGGATGTCAGGGTAGCAAAATCAGCAATGGGAGTTTTAAGCAAAGAGCCTGATCTTAGGTTTGTATTTTAGAAAGAGAACCCTGGCAGGCAGGCAGCATTGATTAGCCCAGAGAAGAGGGGACACACTAAGGCAGGGGTCCCCAAACTTTTTACACAGGGGGCCAGTTCACTGTCACTCAAACCATTGGAGGGCCGGACTATAAAAAAAACTATGAACAAATCCCTATGCACACTGCATATATCTTATTTTAAAGTAAAAAAACAAAACGGGAACAAATACAATATTTAAAATAAAGAACAAGTAAATTTAAATCAACAAACTGACCAGTATTTCAATGGGGACTATGCTCCTCTCACTGACCACCAATGAAAGAGGTGCCCCTTCTGGAAGTGCGGTGGGGGCCGGATAAATGGCCTCAGGGGGCCGCATGCGGCCCGCGGGCCGTAGTTTGGGGACCCCTGCACTAAAGCAAAAGAGTGATGACGAAGGCCTGAACACAGGGCTTTGGGACGTACAGGAAGGGTGAGGGTGCATCTGATGAAGGAATTGCAGATGTGAGAGGTGGCGCTAGAGACAGAATCAGGAGCCATCTGGCCTGTGGTTTTCTATCTCCCTCAACCAGACACCCATGGTTTCTCCTTCAGAGCCAAAGCTTTCAACAACATTGATCTAACTCTCAATAGGGCTCTGATCCTGGGAAAGGAGTAAAAGGGTTCAGTCTGAGTAAATACAGAGGAGATAAACAGCAGAGAGATAGCAGTTTACATGGCAGTCAATAGGGCCTTGTGCAAATTAAAAACCAGGGAATTGTTTTAGAGCCACGGCCGAACCTCTCGAGACAACCGTGAACATCACAGACAGTCAAAAAAATTAGAAACCCAAATCGCATTTTAGGATGAATTCTTTCCCCATAAAACAAATGAGTTTTTCATTATCGTATATATGAAAAGATTTTGAAAACACCCGGAAAATGGAAAGATGAAATATAAAACACAGTTTCATACAAACTCTGGAGCTATAAACATTTTAGACTATTTTTCATCCAGTCTATTTCTACTCTGCTTAAGGCTCTTTGTGTGTAGTTGCACACATACATGTATATGTGTGTATGTGTATACACACACATATTCAAATATATATATGTATATATTTATATTGTGCTTTTCCACTTCATATTATAACAAAAGCAATTTTGCAAGAATATGCAGGATAACACAGTCAACAGAAAATCTGGCTTTAAAATGAACCGTTTCATATTGAGAAATTTATCAAATCATAAAGTATTTAAAAAAATAGAAAGGGAAGGTTTATCAATAAACAGTGTTGGAAAATTGGTTACCAGTTTGAAAAAAAGCATGCATTAGGTCCCTCTCCCTTGCACTAAAGCAAAATGCTGATGGATTAAAATATTTCTTTGAAAAAAAATCAAACAAAACTAGAGCAAATATAATGAAATATTTATTGAATTTCTGGAGGGAAAGGACTGTCTCCTTTCTCAGCTAAGACTTGGTAGAATAAATCAAATATAAACTACAAAGGATTAATATCTTCTCTCCTTGGAGAACTCAATCAAATCAATAAGAAAATCATTAAAGTACTAATGGTAAAATGGCAAAGGACATAAACAGACAAAAGAGAACTACAACTTACCAACAAGCAGAAATATGTGACTCTAGCACTAATCAAACAAATGGAAACTATACACACTGTCACCCTATTTTTTTATCTAGTAAATTAGCGAGTTTTAAAAATGGTCCTCAGGCCTAACTTGTGGTGGTGCAGTGGATAAAGCATCGACTTGAAAAGTAGAGGTGGCTGGTTAGAAACCCCGGGTTTGCCTGGTCAAGGCACATATGGGAGTTGATGCTTCCTGCTCTTTCACCCCCTTCTCTCTCTCTCTCTTTCTAAAATGAAGAAATTAAGTCTTTAAAAAAAAGGTCCTCAGGAAAGCCATCAGGAGAGGCTGTTTATGCTGCAATAACACACAACCACAAAAACTCAGTGGCTGAAGAGAAGGGTTGAGGTTGACAAATGTTTTCTGTAAAGGGCCGGATAGTAAATATTTTAGGCTTTGTGAGCCAGACAGTCTCTGTTGCAAATACTCTACTTCACCCTTGTGACAAAAAGCAACCATAGAAAATTCATAAATGGATGGGTGTGGTTGCGTCCCAAAAAAACTTTATTAAAACAACAGGAGGTGGGCCAGATTTGGCCTGTGGGCTTGAGTCTGCCAACCCTGGCCCAAAATAACTTTTATACTCTCTCGTGCTGTATGTCCACGTCAGGTCAGCAGGGACATTCTGTGCGTTGCGGACACCCAGGCATCCAGCTGATGGAGGCTGCATCCAGACCGATTTCTGCTTCTACAAGTTACTTCATCAGGGCAATTCTAGGAAGTCACACACAGGCACACAGACCAACTCCCTCAAAGTGACAAACTGCACAGGAAAACACCTACATTCTCAGTTGAATCTCCTATTCTAAGCCGAGGGTCTTCACCTTGAATGGGCAAAAGAAATACCGTATTTTTTCGCTCCATAAGACGTACTTTTCCCCCCCCTAAATGTGGAGGGGGAAATGGCTGTGTGCTTTATGTAGCAAAAAAAAATACAGTATTTTAATAAATATTTTAACACACCATTGGGTTCAGAATATTTTTTTCTTATTTTCCTCCTTAAAACCCTAGGTGTGTCTTATGGTCAGGTGCGTCTTGTGAGGAAAGTCAGGCGCGGCAGGTGCCATGAAGTATCTGGGGGTAGACTGGCTGCCATAGCTTGGCAATGACTTCAGGGCAAAGAATGAGAAGTTGCACACTTAAGATAAGTGAAAATGGGCCTTGGCCGGTTGGTTCAGTGGTAGAGCATCGGCCTGGAGTGCAGAGGTCCCGGGTTCGATTCCCGGCCAGGGCACACAGGAGAGACGCCCATCTGCTTCTCCACCCCTCCCCCTCTCCTTCCTCTCTGTCTCTCTTCCCCTCCCACAGCCGAGGCTCCATTGGAGCAAAGATGGCCCGGGCGCTGGGGATGGCTCCTTGGCCTCTTCCCCAGGCGCTGGAGTGGCTCTGGTCGCGACAGAGCGACGCCCTGGAGGGGCAGAGCATCGCCCCCTGGTGGGCAGAGCGTCGCCCCCTGGTGGGCGTGCCGGGTGGATCCCGGTGGGGCGCATGCGGGAGTCTGTCTATCCCCGTTTCCAGCTTCAGAAAAAAGAAAAAAAAAAAGATAAGTGAAAATGCATTTCATTCATAACCAAATGGAAGGCTTCAGGCTCCATGAGTAATATTGGGCTGGTCTCTCTCTCTCTCTCTTTTTTTCTTCTGAATCTCCTAATTTAACCATCTGGGATTCTTTAAAACTGCCATCCTAGTTAGCATTTAGAAATGAAGGACTTGACTTTAAATGGAAAAAAATCTACTTTTCATTGCAAAGAGAGCAGTTGATATTTGTGTCCTATTCTGCACAAATCACAAATATGCATGCTTAGCGGATAGTGGGAGATAAACCAGAAAACTCATTTCACACTGTGAACAAAAAAGGGGCCACATGCCAAACCTGACGAGCTCAGGGGAGGCCTAAATGGGGGCCTTGCAAACTCAGAGGCCTAAAGTAACCACACAGGACGGCCTGAAATTAAAACTTTTAACTAATAGGAGTTTATGGCGGGCAGTCATGTCCTAGGGTGGTATTTTTCTGTAACAAGGGTCAATGCTCACCTCAGTTGATCCTTTGTGTTGTCTTTTTGCATCTACGATAACATACCTGATAACATGCATTTAGAATGTAATGGTAACATGTCCTTGAAATGTCAAAGTAATCTTCTTTTCCAGACCCCTCAGGGCACCAGAGCAGAGACCACAAACCCCCTCACTGTTGGTCTTGAATTTAAGACAGATGCCAAAGCAAGAAAATCCAATTTGGTTGAAGTCACAAATCCAGACGAGGTCCCTGGTGTGGAGAACATACTCTTTTCACCTTATATGTAAGTGTCACCTGTGGTCTGGCGGGGATTTCAGCCATAAAGCCAGCCCGTAACCTGCAGGCTAGACAGGGCTGACGGTAGCATCCCTGTCCCTTTGCACAGTCAGGGGTGGGCTCTTAACACAGGGCTCACAGCTCAGTCTTCTCTGGGGTTGAGGCGTGGACCTGGGAGGTCTGGCTGCAGAATGAAGCCCTCACACAGAGGGTGACAGAACAAGGATGTAAAAGAGAAAGTCCCGAGAACAGTCCTTGAGCTCTGGTCTGGGTAGGCCCAAGGCTGGATCTTCCTCCAGACTTGCCAGCTGTGAGTCAATCCATTTCTTTTTTATGTTGTCATTTATGTAAATTTGGTTTACGTTTCTTGCAAACCACATATTCCTTCCCAGCACAGAAACTGATACCAGAAATGAGGTGCTGCCAGGTCACATGATGTGAAGGAGATGCAGGCCCACCCTGACTAAGAAAAGAACAGTTGGCCCTGGCCAATGGCTCAGTGGATAAAGTGTTGGCCCAGAGAATGGACATCCTGGGTTCAATTCCCAGTCAGGACACACAGGAGAAGCAACCACCTGCTTCTCCCTCCACCCTCTCTCCTTTTTCTCACTCTTCCCCTCCCTCAACCAGTAGCTCAACCAGTTTGAGTGTCAGCCCTGAGCACTGAAGATAGCTTGGTTGGTCCAAGCACATCAGCCTCCAGCACTAAAAATAGCTCGGTTGATTCAACCATTGGCACCAGATGGGGTTTGCCAGGTGGATTTCAGTTGGGGTGCATGCAGGAGTCTGCCTCACTATTTCCCTTTTTCTCATCTAAAAAAAAAGAGAGAGGATAGAAAGAAAGGAAAGAAGGAAGGAGGGAGGGAGGAAAGGAAGAAGAGAAGGAAGGAAGGAAGGAAGGAAGGAAGGAAGGAAGGAAGGAGGAAGGGAGGGAGGGAGGGAGGGAGGGAGGGAGGGAGGGAGGGAGGGAGGGAAGGAAGGAAGGAAGGAAGGAAGGAAGGAAGGAAGGAAGGAGGGGAGGAAGGAAGGGAAGGAGGGAGGGAGGGAGGGAGGGAGGGAGGAAGGAAGGAAGGAAGGAAGGAAGGAAGGAAGGAAGGAAGGAAGGAAGGAAGGAAGGAAGGAAGGAAAAGAAAGGAAGAAAAAGAAAGAACAGCACAACCAGGTCACATGATGTGGAGGGGACATGCAGATCTTGTGCTGACGAGGCCTGGGGCTTTAGGGAACCTGGTTAGCGATATGCATGTGGGGAGAGGGGCAGTGGAACATGTGTGACCGGGCCAAGGGGAGACTGGCCACATCAAAGGGATTCAGTATCTAGGTAATGACACTGCAGGTAATTGGGGCCAGGCTGCTCACTGCAGAGAACGTAAGTAGATTATGAAAAGGGGAAAGACTAGACTATATTTCAGGGCAGTGGATTAGAATTAGAAATATCAGTGTGAATTTATGATTTTTAATAAAGAGAGATATATATAGAAATAGACGTAGATGCATGTGTGTATATATATGTGTTATGGTTGAGTTGCATCCTCCCAAATTTCAGATGGTGAAGTTCTAGACCCCAGAATCTCAGAATGTGACCTTGATTAGAGATGGGTCTTTACAGAGGTAATCAAGTTAAAACTAAGTCATCAGTGTGGACTCTGAGTCAATGACTGGAAATCTGGAGTCAGACACACACAGGAGAACAAAAGGCAGGCAGAGATCTAGGCGATGTGTCTACAAGCCAAGGAATGCCACAGACCCCAGCCAGCCACCAGACATGGGGAGAGGTCCTCCCTCACAGCCTCAGAAGGAACCAGCACTGCTGAGACCTTATCTCAGACTTTAGAACTGTGAGAACAAACTCCCGTTGTTTATGTCGTCCAGTCTGTGGTCCTTCATTATGGCAGCTCTAGAAAACGTGTGTGTGTGTGTGTGTGTGTGTGTAGTATTTACATAGACTTATTTCCCAGCTCTTCCCACCAAGAGGGCCATAATCTACCTCCCAGGAGCACACAAAAATCTTCCATAAAAACTGTCCTTCACTAAAAAGAGCAGAACTCCATGAAGAAATGGGTCAGACAGATGCTGGTACAAAACAATAATGAAAATAAGATGAACCTGGGAGCCCTTGAGATGTCAAGAAGCCCAGAAGTGCTCAGAGAAGGACCAGGCCGTCAGAAGGACACAGACAAATAACAGGCTCCGTCCGTGACTGACTCCCATAATGGGATAACACATTTTAAGACCTTCACACAGACCCTCTCCAAGGCTGGATTTGTACGCATCTTTTCTTGGGTTCCTTGGCAGGAGGTGAGGGTTTGCATCTGGAAGCGGGTTCATTTTTAGTCCTCTATAAATAAGCCGCATGCGATGTCCTTCGTCACACTCTGCCTGCTGCTCCTTCACGCACTCATCAGCACGCACAGCTGGAGCAGCCCGCACTCCCTCCCCTCCCCCAGCTCCCAGGATCAGTGCAAACCAGGCATCTGAAGCCTCAGTGTCATCCCCAGTCCCCAGGGCCTGACCTGGATCAAGTGTCAGACCTCACAGGTGGCTCCAGATTCAGCAGGCGACTTGCCTCAGCTCACATTTCTGGCTGAGGCTACATTCCTGAGCTTTGTTACCTTGGTACCCAAGCCCTCTGCTTTCCATGACAAGGTCCCCTCTTGACAATGATAGAGCTGCCAGATGCTTACCTGTCAGTCTTTACCTTCCTGCTAGGACACCTACTAAGCCATCCTGGGAGGTGTTTGCCAGTTCACCCAGAACCCTAGAAATCCTGCACTGATGTAAGCCTCGGACCGACTGATACTAGAGAGGACCCGGCCGGAGGTCTGAGAGGAATTTTAACAGGACGTGGCTAGTTCATTTTTTTTTTAAGATGAACAGAGTGGATGTTATGACACCACAGTTCTCACATGAATTCTTTCACTCTACAAACTGTCCTACTTAATATCACTTTCTTTGCGAGGCTGGCTGGGTGCCCTGGGATAGTAGCTTATCCAGAATTCTGGCTGGAGATGGTGTCTCTGTGACCTGGATGGTGCCCAAAATGCAAGGGGCTCACATTCAACTTAAGTGCCTGGTGTAAACCTGAGTCAAAAGAGCACTGGGGTTAATAGCTCGGGACTAGGAGCCAAAAAAAAAAAAAAAAGTCAAACAGAAGGGAAAGGCAGGCAGAGAAATAAAAGTCAGATGTAAAGTAAAATGTACCAGACAGGACGGGACAAGAAGGCAGAGTCTGCATAGATTCCTGGGGCTGCAAGTACTAAGAGAGGGGCAGGGGACCTTTAACATGGAAACCATGAACCTGTCATCAAAGGGCTAAACTGGTTCAGGTCAAACAAAGCAGGCCTGGGGTGCCAGCTGCTGCTACAGTGTATAGGTCTCTAATGGCCTCACTGAAAAAAATTAGTTATAGGTCATTCTACCAAGCTGATATACCAGGCCAATGTCAGGACCATAGCACCAGAGGATGTATCATAACACAGCCAATAAACACATGAAAAATGCTCACGTAAGTCATTAGGAAAACACAAATTAAAACTACAGTGAGGTCTCACTGGTAGTGGCACAGTGGAGAGAGCATCAACCTTGGACGCTGAGGTCCCATGTTCAAAACCCCAAGGTCACCGGCTTGAGCACAGACTCACCAGCTTGAGCAGGGGATTGTGAGCTTGAGCATGGGATCATTGGCATAATCTCATGGTCACTGGCTTGAACCCAAAGGTCACTGGCTTGAGGAAGGGGTCACTGGCTCAGCTAGAGCCCTCCAATCAAGACATGTATGAGAGGCAGTCAATGAACAACTAAAGTGCTGCAACTACAAGTTGAAGCTACTCATCTCCCTCCCTTCTTGTCTCTGTCTCTTTCTCTTGCAAACAAAAACAAACAAACAAAAAACACAGTAAGATCTCACTACCTACCCACTTAGAATGGTTAAAATTGTTCAACTGATCGCACCAAGTGTTGGTGAGAATGTGGAGCAAATGGAACTCTCGTAAGCTGCTAGAGCCCTGGTCAGCAAACTGCAGCTCCCAAGCCACATGCAGCTCTTTGGCCCCTTGAGTGTGGCTCTTCCACAAAACAGCACGTGCGGGTGCTACCTCGATAAGGAATGTACCTACCTATATAGTCTAAGTTTAACAAATTCGGCTCTCTAAAGAAATTTCAATCGTTGTACTGTTGATATTTGGCTCTGCTGACTAATGAGTTTGCCGACCACTGCGCTAGAGGAAATAAAATTGGAAAAACCACTCTTAGCTATGTATCCAAGAGCTACCAATCCACGGGAATAAAAGTGTATTTTACACAAAGACTTGTTCTTAAATGTTCTTACCATCTTTGTTTACACTGGGCAAATATCGGGGGGGAAAAATTCCATCAACAGGTAAATGGACAAACAAATTACAGGAAAATCATACAAGGGAATACTGCTGAGCAATGAAACAATGAACTATCGATACACGCGACATGGATGACTCTACAGATTATCACGCTGAGTGAAAGAAGCCAATGGAAAAAGAGTACATGCTAGAAAGATTGCATTTATTGAAAATTCTACAGCAGGCAAAGCAATCCGCGGAAACAGAAAGCAGGTCAGTGCTGACTGAGGGTGAGGGTGGAGGGAGGCGTGGGTTGCCAAGGGAATGAGGCATTGTTCATTTCCTTCACTGTGGTGATGGACTCAGACATGTATGCGTGTGTCAAAATGTATCAAGTTGTACACTTGAAATATCTGCAGTTTATGATACTTCAGTTATACCCCCAATGGTGTGGAATAAAATCAAAACAAAATAAGGCAAGCAAACAAAATTTAGTGCGCAATTCACTGTGTTCTCTTCCTTCCTCCGGCCTTGGTGACCAGCTGATGGTGAGACTTTGTCCGCCTCCATTCCCGAATGAGACATGGAAAAGGCCTGCATGCTTAGAGAGGCTATACATGCAGCATCAGCAAGAAATAAACCTGCATTGTTTAAGTGCATGTGACATAGGGGTTATTTTTTACTGCAGCATGACCCTAACCTACCTGACTGACGGCCATCCCCAATTAGCATATTGCCCAGAGACTCACTGAAAAAAAAAAAAAAAGTTAACAGTCCAAACCATGACAGAATATGAAACATTACAGTCTATAAAATGTGCCCCATAGAACTTGTGAAACATAAATCAGACTTCTATTTGTTCAAGTGACAGAGTAATCATGGGTTTTGTTTTATGACAGGACCCCTGGTGTGTGTGGTATTCAGGTTAGACCTTTCCGAGGGGAAGATGGGAATCACGGGTATGTCGTGATCCACTCCCGTCTGACACTGTGATGCTATTCAGAGCAGAAGGAAGAGCATGGCAGACATTCTGCAGAAAGAAGGGCTTGCTTCAGCAGCACACACGCTAACACTGGAACAATACAGAGCAGACCGGCCCGGGCCCTGCTCAGGAGGACACGCAGACTCATGAAGCGTTCATATTTTTCAAAGGAAGAAAGGAAAATACAGTAATATCATGGCAGTTACTGTGGTGAGCTGAACTGCAACGTGCCTCTGCTCTTAGGGAAGAGACGGAGGTTACACAGGGACTGGGACTGTGGGAGGATGGCACCGTCCGTCCCGGAGAGTGAAGGCAGGAGTTGTTCAATGGAGAGGAAGGGTCCTTGGAATGAGAGCAGAAAGGAGATCAAGATGAATGTTCCCCAAGAAGTAGGGCTGAGGAAATGCTAATCAGAAATGCAAATTTCTTGCAAGAGACTAGTCTTTGAAAAAAAATTCAATTTTGATATGATAAAGTATTTCATCTTGGGCATTTCAAGAAGGAATCAGATGCCGTCATCACTAAGGAAGAGACCAGAGTGTGGGTCCCAGACAGAGAAAGCTAGACTGTCCATTAGGACCAGCCTTATGTCCTCAAAGGCCTCGAAGGAACACATTTTAAAGTCATCTCCAGATGAGGTCAGACAAGTGACTGAGCTTCACACAGGACTGAGACATGCTTTCAACACGAAGCCTTAGACATGGGGCCCTCCACCAAACCCAAGGTCCAGCGTGAACTAACTCTTCAGAATAGATTAGTTATAGGACATTTCTGTGTTAGAAGTATTCGTTTGGAAAATATCAATTTTAAGCTGTGATCATTTTTGCAACCCCACTTATCTTTCCTTCATTTTTATAAAAACAGTGCCTCTCAAATAATGAGAATGGCCTCGGTATTCTCAGTCTCTGAGAAGCTCCGGTCAAAGCATTCACATACATCCCCCATCCTGCCAGTAACCATCCACCCACCCACCTCAACCCACAGGACCAGATGTCACCACTCCCTGATTTGGAGCCAGTGAAAGCTTAGGGCAGCCCTGGTTGGTTGGCTCAATGGATAGAGTGTCGATCTGGCATGTGGATGTCCCAGGTTCAATCCCTGGTCAGGGCACACATGAGAAGTAACCATCTGCTTCTCCACCCCTCCCTCTCCTCTTTCTCTCCCTCTTCCCTTCCTGTAGCCAGTGGCTCGGTTGGTTTGAGCATCCCCCCAGACGGGGGTTGCCAGGTGGATCCCAGTTAGGGTGCATGCAGGAGTCTGTCTCTCTGTCTCTCCTCCTTCTCACTTAAAAAAATAAAAGAGTAGCCCTGGCCGGTTGGCTCAGCGGTAGAGTGTCGGCCTGGCATGCAGGAGTCCCAGGTTAGATTCCCGGCCAGGGCACACAGGAGAAGCGCCCATTTGCTTCTCCACCCCCACCCCCTCCTTCCTCTCTGTCTCTCTCTTCCCCTCCCACAGCCAAGGCTC
Organism: Saccopteryx leptura; assembly: GCF_036850995.1. Classification (NCBI taxonomy): domain Eukaryota; kingdom Metazoa; phylum Chordata; class Mammalia; order Chiroptera; family Emballonuridae; genus Saccopteryx; species Saccopteryx leptura. The sequence continues at coordinate 42,503,335 of NC_089515.1, read as the reverse complement.
CATTGGAGCAAAGATGGCCCGGGCGCTGGGGATGACTCCTTGGCCTTTGCCCCAGGCGCTGGAGTGGCTCTGGTTGCGGCAGAGCTACGCCCCGGAGGGGCAGAGCATCGCCCCTGGTGGGCGTGCCGGGTGGATCCCGGTCGGGCGCATGCGGGAGTCTGTCTGACTGTCTCTCCCTGTTTCCAGCTTCAGAAAAGTACAAAAAAATAAATAAATAAAGTTTAGGGCAAGAAACCTCCTTAACGTGGCAAAGGTGATGACACAAGAGACATGCAGTGGGAAAGAGGGATGTGTTCTGAGGAAAGAGGAAGCCGTCGGTTGGTGGAGCTCTTACAAAGGGGGTGGTGCGAGAAACAGGAAGAGGACTCCGGAGGCAAAGTTAAGAAAATAAGGACAGATTCGTGGAGGACACCCTTTGAAGGTCTCAATCATAAGGTTTCGTCCTCTTCTTTATCTCATGAATGGTTCAACGTGATGAACTGTCCAAAGCATCTCTCCAATGCCTTACTACTCGGGACACGTAAGATGAGTCACCTAAACACCCTCCACGTTCAAATCTTCCTAAACACCCTCCACGTTCAAATCTTCCATTCCAATGTCCTCAACATGCAGGGTTTTCTAATGTCTCTGGTGATATGGCTAACCCACAGCCAAGTTAGAATGCTCTTCACTCCTGGCTCTGTGCTTTTCTCAAATACCAGAGACCGTGAATCCCATCTCATATGTCGGCTATTTGATTGGTCATGAGTACCTGAAGGATAGTGTTAAGAAAGATGTCTGCTGGCCCTGGCCGGTTGGCTCAGTGGTAGAGTGTCGGCCTGGCGTGCAGGAGTCCCGGGTTCGATTCCCGGCCAGGGCACACAGGAGAAGCGCCCATCTGCTTCTCCACCCCTCCCCCTCTCCTTCCTCTCTGTCGCTCTCTTCCCCTCCCGCAGCCGAGGCTCCATTGGAGCAAAGTTGGCCTGGGCGCTGGGGATGGCTCCATGGCCTCTGCCTCAGGCACTAGGATGGCTCTGGTCGTAACAAAGCAACGCCTCAGATGGGCAGAGCATCGCCCCCTGGTGGGCATGCCGGGTGGATCCTGGTCGGGCAAGTGCAGGAGTCTGTCTGACTGCCTCCCTGTTTCCAACTTCAGAAAAATACAAAAAAAAAAAAAAAAAAAAAGAATTAAAAAAAAAAAAGTAAAGAAAGATGCTGAGGCCTGACCCGTGGTGGCACGTGAATAAAGCGTCGACCTAGAACGCTGAGGTCACCATTTTGAAACCCCAGGCTTGACATATGAGAAGTAATTACTACGAGTTGATGCTTCCTACTCCTCCACACTTCTCTCTCCTCTCTCTCAAAAAAATCAATAAAGAAAAATGTTTTAAAAGACATTAAAAATGTTATTAAAAAAACGATGTTGAGATTGTGCCTAAGCTTAGTGGAGAAGAGCATATAACTGATTCGTGTCTCTCATGGGAAGGAAGGGTCGAGGTAGGGAGCAGGGGCCGCTGCCCCTGCACTGACACACACTTCCTTACCCTGGCCTGGACTTAATCTTATTTTAAGACAAATCTCTAACTAGGCTTCACACTGTCTCTAGCTCTAGACCACACAATTCCTTTGGGGAGTATAAAGAGTATAACTTAAATAATAGAGTCAAGAAAATCTATGTACAATTAGAATAGCAGGATCGTAAGAGAAAAACATTCGCTTAAGTAGGAGGTGTTCCTCTGGAGACGTGGAACTCATGCCTCGTTAGGACGCGTGCCTTCCCTTACCTGGAAGCAGGGACTCCCTTCACACAGGGAAGACAGGATGGGGTCAGTAACCTCAAGCCAGTTCCCAATCAACACCTGGGATGGGCTGTAGGGAGAGCAAGGACACATTTGTCAGCAGCAGTCAGTGGTTTTCATCTTCAGAAATCCATTATTTAAAAAAAATTTTTTTTTTTTTTTTGGTATTTTTCTGAAGCTGGAAACGGGGAGAGACAGACAGACTCCCGCATGCGCCCGACCGGGATCCACCCGGCACGCCCACCAGGGGGCGACGCTCCGCCCACCAGGGGGTGATGCTCTGCCCCTCCGGGGCGTCGCTCTGTCGCGACCAGAGCCACTCTAGCGCCTGGGGCAGAGGCCAAGGAGCCATCCCCAGCGCCCGGGCCATCTTTGCTCCAATGGAGCCTCACTGCGGGAGGGGAAGAGAGAGACAGAGAGGAAGGAGAGGGGGAGGGGTGGAGAAGCAGATGGGCGCTTCTCCTGTGTGCCCTGGCCGGGAATCGAACCGGCACTTCTGCATGCCAGGCTGACGCTCTACCACTGAGCCAACCGGCCAGGGCTAAAATTTTTTTTTTTTGAAAAAAAGAAATCCATTATTGACCAACAGCCATTAAAAAGCATTATTATGACAATTACATAATAAGCACAGACTATGCTTGTAAAAAGTACAAACATAAACAATGACTGTCCTATGATTAAATTTGTGTGCACATGGGCAAAAGCTTGAACAAATAAATGAATAAATACAAGCAGCTTGATTTGTTGTAGTGGTCGCAGCAAGGGGTGGGGTTTTTTTCACTTGCTTCCTGTCAGTGTTGTTCATACAACAATAATTTGTAAAAAAAAAAAAAAAAAAGCCATTATGGTGCCTTGGCGACAATTGGAAAACCAATTATAAATCCTGCGTCTCTGAGATGAGACTGAACCAATGGCGCAGAGCCACAGTGAGGGGAAGAAGAGCCTCCACACTCACATTTTTTATCATTTTTTTTGCCTGAATAAAAAGGAAGGCTTGGTTTAAAGAGAAAAGCCACTTTTATCTGGGTATCATTTATCTCCGTTTCACTCTGAGCACGTGGCCTATTCACAAAGGCTCGCTCCGGTGCCCTCGGAGCCGCATCTGTGCACTCCTGCTGGGCGGTGTGTGAGACACTGACCTCCTGCCACAGTGCCCCACATGCCGCCATCCGTCACTGCCCTGGCCCAGACTGGGCCTCTCCACAGCTCCTCTGCTTCCGCCACTCTAATCCCCGAAGGACTCAGACGATACTAACGGCCCCATCACCAGTGCCTGAGCAAAGCTGGCTCGATGGCTGACCCGCAGAGTCCTGCATGTCCTGAGGTGACGGGCCAGGACTCGGAGCCAGTGAGTGGGCTTTGTGGTTGTCTCCAGCCCTCTCCCAATGTGGAGCAGTTTGAGGGAGCATCCTGACTGATTGGTCTAAGTCAGTCAGGATGCTGCTATCTCTTACCAGTGAGTGGGGCACGACTAGTGGTGGGATTCAAATAATTTAACAGTTGGTTCTCTTCCATAATGACCAGTTTAAGTATAAAAAAAAAATGATATATCCAAAGGCAGTTTATTATTTCACACATTTAATACTTAAATAAAAACAATATAAGAGGTACACAAAACTAGATGTTATAAGAGTTTTAAAATATTAATGAAAAAGTATTAAATAATACCTGACAAAAAAACAATAAAACTGTTATTTAAGATATCTCCATATTGCTTCTTGATTGGAGTCCTCACTTGTAATTTTTTTTTTTTTACCTATGGACGGAATGAATATGACTACGGGCGCTTAGAATACGCTGTTGCCCAGAAGAACGTTAAAAAAGAGTAAGGAATGTAAATGTGTGATTTCCACACTGGGCGGCTTCCCAGGAACCCACCTTAGTGAGAACCCTGATTACAAGTGCAATTTTAACAGCTGGTTCACTGAACTCAACAAGAAACTAGGTATTGGCTCTGCCGCTGTAAACCAGCTGAATCCCGCCACTGGTCACGACCCCTGGATGCTGTTTACGACATAGACTTTCCTACAGCCTCAGTATTCATCCCACTGGCTTCAATGAGACTCTAGAAAAGGTTGCCGTCGGTTCCTTTCTGGATCAGCAGGTGAGGTCCAGAACTTGGTCTAGAACTCTGTTGCGAGCCTGAAAGAGCAGAGCCAAGAGGACTGAAAGGGAAAATGTGCCACTGGGTTAAGTCGACTTCAAGGTCGCCCTGCCTCTGTATTCCTCATCGCCCGGCCCTCGTTCGTGCCAGCCTGGATTCTACCTGCCCCTGCGTCTCTGTTGATGGTGACTTCCCCACTGGGCAGGACAGCGGAACCCAGCTGATACCTAGTGATGAGGCAAGCAAGCAAGACACAGCCCCGGGGATGCCCTCGCCCTCCTTGTCCCCACCATCTTCACTACCCTCTCTGCTCATTCACACACACTCACCTGGAGATGCAATGCAAATGACAAGACCAGTGAAGTAAGCTAGAGAGATCATCTCCTTTAAACTTCTCATAATGCTAACGAAGAAATTGAGATACTGGGAGGAAAAGGAACTTGCCAAACACTATTCGGAAAGACATTTTTTGATATCCATCCAAAATTTCAACTTTTTGGCAAACTTTTCCCTAATAATCACCCCCCTACACACACACACACACACACACACACACACACACACACACACACACTGCTTCTCTGATAGTAAATATGCTGCCACCAACATAGTTTGTACCCACTTCTGTTATAAATAGCCTAATAACATGGTGTGATTACTGTCTCCCACTGGACTGCACATTTCTTTAAATATCTTTTTTGTGTAACAGAGAGAGACAGACAGAGGAACAGATAGGGACAGACAAGCAGGAAAGGAGAGAGATGAGAAGCATCAATTCTTTGTTGTGGTACCTTGGTTGTTCATTGATTGCTTTCTCATATGTGCCTTGACCAGGGGGCTACAGCAGAGTGAGTGACCCCTTGTTCAAGCCAGTGACCTTGGGCTCAAGCCAGTGACCATGGGGCCAAGTCTATGATCTCACGCTCAAGCCAGTGACCCCACGCTCAAGCTGGTGAGCCCGCATTCAAGCCAGAGACCTCGGGGTTTCCAACCTGGGTCCTCTGTGTCCCAGCCTGATGCTCTATCGACGGCACCACTGCCTGGTCAGGCCTTGATGGCAGAAACCAGTGTATTCACGCACATGAAATGAGTAGTTGTTTCACTGTTTTTTGAATGAATGGAGTCAAATCTTTGATTCAGTAGAACCTCATCATGCCAAATTCATTGATTTCAACTTTGTTCATGTAGAATCCACAGTGTTTCTAGATGGGGATATGGTAGGCAGAATTTCTAATAGGATGTACCACCTAGTCCTTCAGAACTTGAGATATAATGAGATATTCTTGTGATTATGTTAATGTTATATAGTACAACTGACCTTTAAAAGGGGGGGAGGGGTTAACCAGATGGGCTTAATACAGTTACATGAGCCATTAAGAGTAGAAAACTTTCTCTGGCTGAGTGAGAAGGAGGAAGCTGGAAGGGGAAGTCAGGAAGACTTGAAAGACTAGACCAGCGGTTCTCAACCTGTGGGTCGCGACCCCGGCGGGGGTCGAATGACCAAAACACAGGGGTCGCCTAAAGCCATCGGAAAATACATACTAGACACATCAAAGCAGGCTTTCAAGGCAGAGTGGGCCACAAGTCAGGGGATGCAAGCACCCTCTAGAAGCTGAGAACAACCCTGGCCAATAGCCAGCAAGCAAAAGGGAACCTCAGTCCTACAACCACACTGGCTAACATCATGAGCACTGAAGTCTACCTGGGACAGAACCTACCGGAGGAGCCTAGTCTCCCACAGCTCCCTGTCGGTGGTCAGAGTCGGCCAATGGAAGGAGACCGTCTCACCCTTCTTTCCCTCCTCACTTCCCTCAGAAATGTGGAAACAAGCCACGACCCCGAGACAAAGTGAGAAGGCTGAGAACTGAGACTTCAGTCCATAGGTAACACCAAAGGGAACTCAGAGACACACAGGGAAAGTCAGTGGAGAACAGAGAGGAAGCAAGCAACTTGCAGACCACGAGGGCTCCCAGGCCGCCATGTTTACCGTTACACACAACTCGGAAGGCCCCACCTAGGCAAGTAAAAGCTTCCCCTGGGCTCTTCTCAGGGCCCAGACAATGGCCATTTCTTACTCAGGGAGCTGTCTGATATTTGGTTTCTTCTGGAAAGCCTGTGATTATGACTGAACAAACTCAAAAGCAGCCCCTACAGAGAGCTGTCCAAATGCAGTCGCATTCCAAATATTTGTTTCTGGGATAAGCTAGATTCCAGATCCATCTGTGTGCCCCGGAAGCCCGCTCCCTCTTCCTGGCTTCTTTGGGTTCCGCCTAATGGACTTCTGATAATAGCATCCAGAGTGAGCCCAGCTTATGCATGAGGAAAGGAAATCAGCAGGGAATGCTCACCTTATGATGCATAGAGAATGAGCTTCTCACTGAAAATGCAAATTTGGAAGGATGAAAATCTCATTTCTGAATACATAATGGTCCCTAATTAGCTCACAGGTAATTAGAGCAATGACAAGGGGCCAGCACACTCTTAAAGGCTGTGTGCCTCAGTTTTCTTTCCCTAGGGAACGTATATTCAAATGGTTAAAATTCCTTTTCAGCAAAGATTACATTTTCCATACTTTAACACTGAACCAACTTTGATTGCATGAATGTGGTCATAAAAGTCCCTAGAACAGCCTCCTCTGCGACTCACTGCCGACAGGACCTTGCTCTGCCCTCAGCCCTGTGATGAGTGAAGATCGTCTGACTCAAAGACAAGAGCTTGTCATCCAGAAATTGAGCCAAGGGCTGGGGGAGGGGAGTGATTTAAAGACTATTATGAAGTTCTCAAAGCAATAAGAATATTTATACTTTTAAACTCAGGAATCCCACTACAGGAACCTTTTCAGACAAAGGAAACCATCTGAAACAGTGAAATAGATTTATGCACTGCCTTAGCCTGGGTTGCCCAGAAAACCAAGTGGAATTGTAAACATTAATGTGTTCTGACTTTATTATCAGAGGGGCAGGAGTGAGGGAGAAGGGGAATAAAGCAGAGGGAGAAAGGACCAACAGAGCGTTCACTATGGACTTGCTCATTGCTTGATAGTAAGAGAGACTGATTGTCTGATCTCACAACACTGCCTTCTCCAAGGTCACAGAATGACCATGAGGCAAGATAGTGCATCTGCAGGCAGGCGGTACAAGAAATGATCCCCAGGCTTCCCCCATCACTTCCTCCCCTACATTAGTCAAAGCTTCACCCTACAAGGCATTCATCCATTAATGCTATCAGACTGTCCAAGGGTAGACGCCTCAGATTCAACAGGGGACCTCAGCCAGAGGTGGTCACCATAGAGGCCATTAAGGCTGGACTACCTGCCCAAAACCGTAGATGTGGGGATGCTGAGAGGTTCTGAACGGGTCTGACACATGCACGGAGATGTCTATCTCGGTGTGCGTCCCTATTAGAAAGCACAGACTCTGCAGGCAAGTCATCCTCTGACTGAATCCTTATGTACCCACTCACTGGCTGCAGGTTTGGGGAGAAACTATAGGTTCTCTGCACCTGGATGGCCACATTTGTTAAGTGGGAATGATACCTACCATGCTGAAATGGTTCAAGGTTAACGAGATAATCTGTATAATGTATGTGGGTCTACACATGAACTTAACAAAACTAAATTTCCTCTCCAATCATCATAATAAATTGAAAACAACATAAATATTCAACGGAGAAAAGGTTAAGTAAATCATGAGACAACTGGTTCGTGGATCCCTGTGCATCCTTTATTTTTATTTATTTTTTTAAGTGAGAGAAGGGGAGATAGACTCCTGCATGTGCCCCAATCAAAATAATCCACCAGGCAGCCCCCATCTGGGGCCATGCTTGCAACTGAACTATTTTTAGCACCTGAGGCAGAGGCTCCACAGAGTCATCCTCAGCACCCAGGGCCAATGTGCTGAAACCAACTGAGCCATGACTGCAGGAGGGGAAGAAAGAGAGAGAGAGAGAGAGAGAGAGAGAGAGGAGAGAGAGACAAAGTGGTGGGGGGGAGAAAAGGAAAAGCAGATGATTGCTTCTCCTGTGTGCCCTGACCAGGAATCAAACCCAGAACATCCACACGCCAGATTGATGCTCTACCACTGAACCAACCAGCCAGGACCTCTGAGCATTCTTTAGACGTGGTCATGAATAAAATACAATACAAAAGTGTGTGAGTAAAATGTGGGAGGAGGATGTTATACACACACAGCAAACCACATACAAATGCTTAGTGTATTGAGCAAATGTGGCATTTCTGGGTAGTTTTGAAAACACTGAGTAATGCTAATAGATAAGGACTTTGGAAAATACTAATGAGTAATGCTAGTCAATACTATTCTCTCTTCTTTCTTATTAACAGAACTCCCAATTTGTTCAGAGTGACAATGTACCTTTTCCCTAGTGACAAATAATGACCTGTTTCAACCAATCTGAAAAATCCTTTTCTCCAAATCCCCAACCTCCCTTGCAGCTAGAGAAGGCCATGTGATCCACATCTGGAAAAATAATTGGATAAGAAGTCTGCTATGTAGAATCCAGGAAAGCTTTGCTTTCCTCATAAAAATAAGGGTAATATGGCAGGCTCTGTCCCTTCCTTTCCTTTCCACCTTAAATGTAGATGCGAAGTCTGGCACAACAGCAGCCATCTTGTGACCATGCAGTGAGCAGCAGGAGAACAGGACAAAGAAATTCAACCCTATCATTTCTGAGCCACTGAACCAACCCTGAAAACTACTTTCAGTCTCTAGTTTTAAACAAACACACATTTGTTTAAAACTCTATGGTCAGGTTTTCTTTTACTTGTAATTGAACACACACCTAACTGATACAGGACACTGTGTCAGCCAATTTACATTCCTACCTCATTGGATTTTACAATAGATGTTTGAGGCATGTTTATCGATTCCCACATACAAATGCTGAGAGCCTAAATGATCCACCCAAGGTCATCTCACTATTAAGTCTTCAAACCAGTGTTCATGCCCAAATCTTACCCTAGGGTCCTTCCCACCACTGCAATAGCAAATAGTTGTGTACAGAGTACAAGGCAGACTGTAAGGCAGAGACAGGAATGCTGAGCCATGAGGATGGGAGGGGGCATTGAGTCCAGGTTGGGAGTGGTCTGACGTGCCATGCTAGAGGTTTTGAGTTTATGGCACTGGTGAGAGAAAATAGCAGTGTGCTAAGATCCATACTCCAGCAAAAACTGTGGCCTTGTTCCGTGGCCTTGTGCATGATAGAGCTCAATAAATATTGAATGAATGAATAAATAAATGGGTGAACAAACAAATGAACTAAGAAATAATTGGATGAAATTCTATAGGTACACATGGAGGGTCAGAATGGCAAGGTTAGGACAAGAAGAATGTGGAGGAGGTTACTGCAGCGCTGGAAGTGTTCCACATGAGAGATGGTAAGATCAGAGCTATGGCAGAGCCCATAGAGCTGAGAAAGGGGGAACAAAGTCAAGAGCAACTCAGAAAACAGAACTGATAGGTCACAATCCTCACATGGCCACCAGCTTCTCTTCCTAAAACATCATTTTTATTAGTCACGTGACTGCCCAAAACCTTCAGAGGTTTTCCCACAACCTGGAGAAACACATCCTGAAATCTGGCCCTTCACTGGCTTCTAGCTCTAGGGCTTCTCTAGGGTAACTATTCATCAGATGCTACCAAATAGAAGTGCAAGTTAATTGTTTACTTTGCAGAACATTCAGTTATTAACCAGTGTCACGTGGAGTGGGGGAAGGGGAAGGAGGGTGTGGGGGATAAATGGTGTTGTGTGAAGACTTGACTTGGGGCAAACACAATCACTGCACAGAGATGAGTTGTAGAATTGGGCAACAAAAACTGGCTTCATTATGTTAACTGGTGTCACTCCAATAAATTCAGTTAAAAAAATGTCTCTACCTACATTATTTTTTTGTTCCGATCTTTCCTCGTTTGCTACATATTGTTTCCCAACAACCATGTGAGTCAAGTGGGGACAGGAGTGGGCAGTGACAGATGAGACCAGGATTCAGAAAGACCAGTTGTTAAGTTGACCCTGTAGATAGACCCTGCCCATCTACTGCACCTGTAATGCAAAATCGGTCCTATACTGAATCTCGGCTGCTTCATTCCTGGCCCCTCGGCCATGCTCAGCTCACTCAGCTCATGTCCCCAGAACAGAGGACATGCCTGGTATCCATCTGACTCTGTCCAAATCTCAGATGAACTCAGGATCAAATCCCACATCCAGACAGCTTTCATAGCAAGAAAATTGAAGTCATCACTCTTAACCCAGAAATTGTTTACAGATCTGTGGCCCACACAGATGGATAATAAAATATTCTCTTGCACACTATCAAATATGAAACTCCTGAAAGCTTTTTAATGGACAAAGATGATTCTAAATATTTGGCAAATCTTCTCATAATGATTGCTGTTGTCACTGATTTTCCCCTCTGGCTAGCATGTGTACCAATATCTGGAATTTCTGACAAGCTGCAATTCATCTTTCAAAGCCCTGCATTAAGTCTACCTCTTCCAGGAAGTCCTCCAGGGCACAGTTGGCTTGCTGCCCACCAGAGATTCATGCTATAGGTTTGAGGTGATTTGAAGAAAGTGTGCCTAGCCAGAAACTGCACTTTCAACCCTCTAAAGTTCAGATGGGGCCCTGTGACTGGTTCTAACCATTGAAAGATGAGGGAAAAGAATGTGTGTCCCTTTAAGGCTAAGATGATTAAAAACTGGGTATATCTTCTTTCATCTCTCTATTTTCCCCTCAGCTGGCAGAGTTCAATACTCAAAGGCCCTAGAAGCCACAGCATGTTGAAGAGGCAGGGCCTCTATTAAAGCCAAGTCTCTCTTCTCACTCCCTTACCCCCAATGCCAATCCCCATCAACCAAAAACACTGGCAATCAACTATTAAATGAATAAGCAATATCTCTTATAACATCAAGCCACTGAAATCTTGGATTTTGTTATTTTTGCTGCTGCTATATCTAACTTTACTGTGAGCAATATACCCTTCAAATCCCTTCAATATAATTTAACATTCCTTTTTTTTTTTAAGCTCCACTGGTTTTGTTAAAAAGTGTACTGGAAGAAGATTCCGTGGCTGCTCTAGCCACATGATCGTGTAACACTCACATGGTTATGCACGTGCCCGCCTTTCTTGCCAGCCTGTGTTTCCCTGGGGGAGGCACTGGGTCCTTCCTAACTCAGCATCTCCAGCTACAGGAACAGACATTAATGTTTGCCAAAGTAACTGTTGAAAAAATAGGTTAAATGCTGTCATGTTTATCAGTTCACAAAGTGTCTCTCCCTTATTTGAGGTCCCTTTTGGATCCCGCCTTTTAAACATGTATTTGTATGAACCCGCTTTGCCTTCTGGGTGGGGAGACTGTGGCGATGCAGCCCCCGTCGTCCTGGTTTCACGGAAGAAAACTTTGCGGCTCTGAGAACTGAAGTTGTCAGGGCGCCCTGGCTGAGCACAGACACCACGTGCCCGACGGACGGGTGGCCCGTAAGATCATCTCTGATTCCCACGTAGACGAACGTGGTCAAGGTGCCCTAGTTAATAACCTGTCTTCTGATGTAGCAACGTTTTCTGCTCTTTGTTCTTGAAAGAATTATTAAGAGATTTCAGTGCCTGGTGAGCTACCTGGGGCCTGGCTCAGCCCCACCTGGGCCAACACTGTCACAGAACCCTGGCTCACACAGCGTACCTACAAGGACTGTGTCAACCGGAGCGTGGAGAGCAGATGACCCAGTGCCCGCTTTCCTGCCTCTGGGTTCAGTGCAGTGTGATGCTCTCTGGAACCCCTAATGGCTCTACCAGAAAAGTGGGATGTGAGACTAATGCCACAGTCAGCAGCCTGCACTGGCGCTGCCTCTGTGGCCGCCCCTGTTGTCCGCCCCCAGGTAGGCATTTCCCACCGCGGCCTGGCTTTCTCCCAGGGAGTCCAGCCCCCCACAGGGCCATGGCTGCTGCAGCAAAAAGGGACATGGCGTGCAACGCTGGCTCCTGAGTTATGAGGGGCATCAGCTGCGGCCTCCTGGGAGAGGCAGCAAGATACACAGGAACAGGTGGGCCTTTTCAAGCGGGTGTAGCGGGCTGGAAGTGCTGCAGCCACACAAGAGTGGAGGCAGCGTGCAGAGAAGGACAGCGGGACTCTGGGGACAGCACTTTAAGTCTGTCCCACAATGAATGGCCTCCTTGTGGTGTGACATGAGCCCTCTGGTCCATGAAGCTGTTCTGAGAGGCTGTCTTGTTTACCTGCATCCTAGACAATATACAACCAATGTCAGTTAGCAACTGAATCTGGTCGAATACAACAGAGAAGTCAATTAAGAGAAGCCTAAACAAGATGGGAGCTTATTTCTCTCCTATAACAGCAAGTCTACAGATATGTGGTTTCTGGCCTTGGTTTGGTGGCTCAGAAACATTATGCAGAATGAAACTGCTTAGGGAATTTTCTCATCGTTTCCTAAATGATAAGTAGCATCTGAAGGAAAAGCTCTTAGAAGCAAGTGGGACACGACCCTAATAGAACCCCGAAACAGACCTAGACCTAGACGGCCAGGGCAGGGGTTGAAGCGGAGGTGGGAGGGATGCGGCCACCGGTCTTTCTCATCTCCAGCCTTTGCCTGGAATGAACAGAATATGAAGAGAAGCATGGAGGGAGGGGCAGCGTGCAGGAAAACAGCTGCCCAGCCGACACAGAAAGGGAATCCCTCCGCCCAGGGTGTGCAGGAAAACAGCTGCCCAGCCGACACAGAAAGGGAATCCCTCCGCCTAGTGTTCCCTGTGCTGTGGCTGACTCGGGTGGCTTCTCCCTCTGTACTACCCCTCACCGACTAGAACTCACTTGAAAAAAAATCCTCTCCCAACAGGAGATGCAGGAGGAGCAGAGACTGGACTGATAGCCGCAGGACAGTTAGCGGGACCTGCACGCCGTGAGTCCCCTAGGAAAGGGCATGGTCTCGAGAAGAGGAGGGAGGGCCCTGCCGAGGGCGGATGAGAAAAGCAAGCGTGTGGCCACAGCTCACACCCGCCAACGGCAGTGTGCTGGTTACATGGGGATGCGTGCCGGTTGAGACCCACCAGAGACAGGGAAGAGGGAGCTTTCAACAGCCAGGGTAGACCCCCCTGGACAGCTGCTCGCCCCGTTCCTCACAGGTAAATGGACACCTAGTCTGAACCTTGGTGATGTCTGTCCTCCTTAGATTTCCAGTGAGTTGGTATTCCTACAACTTCAGTTGCCACTTGGATTCAAAGGAAGCTGTGAATGGGTAGGTTTTCAAATGTTGTTTTGGCCATAGCGTAGAAATGATTCTCTTTCCAGCTTTCCAAAAAGGGACCAGACATCCCAAATGTGGATTATTTTGAAATGACAACATAGTATATTCAATACTATCAGAATAAATTTCAAAATCTCACTGAAGTGTATATATTTCTTTAAGTCTTGTTTTCAGGTTAAATGTGTATGAAATATGTTGCTGTTATTAGGGACTGGATATAGGTACAGTCACTGGTTTTTTGATGGTCTGAACTTCAAAGGGATGCAAACATGACTTTTTTTTCTCTCTGATCATTCTGGCCTTCAACTCTCCCTGTATGCTTCTCTTATCAATATCTTGATGACCTCTGGGGCAACGTCTAAGCTTTCTTGTCATTTTTTTAGGGAATTTTTAAAAAATCCAGTCCTGTTTAAAACTTCAAGTCCTCATTCTCCTGCGTCCCTGCCCTGTGCTTGCTGGCTGTGCTGACTGACCGTCCATGTCCCCTGCACGGCGGCACTCAGTGCAGGTTCTCAGGGGAGCACGGCCACACGGTGAGTTTTTCAGAAGGGGAGTTTCTGCGACAGTCACCCGTCGTGACAAGTAAACCCTAGTCTGCCCTCTTCTGGTCCACACTCAGCCTCTGTCGTGTGGTCTGCACCCCAAAGCTTCTCACCACAGGGGTTCCTTTACCCAACAGGCAGCCTTCTGGGGCAAGAGACTGGTAAACACTGGTACCTTCCACAGTGTTCATGCCCACAGGACACAGACTCATCCTTGTCACCTGTGACTTCTCCTACCCCCGACTCCCTTTCTCTTTGTGCATAAACATAATGCCGTCATTTATCCCAAGTGATTTTCATTGCTATTGCCCTGTGTTCCCTTTTAGAATCTGAGCTCTGTGAGGACCCGGATGAGCACTGTCCTCTGCGTCTCCTTCTCACGAGACTGTCCATGACAGACAGCAGGCCCTCAGCATTACCTGTAAGTTCAGTAACTCCACTTTAATCCTGAAACTACTACTGGGCAAGGAAGGCCCTACTAGGTCTCAGATTCCACTGTTTCTGCCTGTGGTCCACTTCAGCTGAAAACCGCATGGGTAGTTTTGCACAGTCGGCATGACCCACTCCCTCACCCCCGAGTGACAGCTCTTAGCAGGCCCAGATCCCAGCCGGGCCCCTTTGCCTGTTGTTCTGTTCCCTGGGCTCTGTCTGCGGGATGAGACAACTGTTGTCCTTTCTCTTCACTCCAGGAAACGTCTGATTGTGGATTTAGCTTGGAGTTCAACATTCCCAGAAACAGGCAGACTTCGGACAGGGTAAGGTGTCCCTGAGGAGCGGAGGGTGGGGCTCGCACTCAGCACCCACCCTCAGAGCCTAGGACCCACTCTCATATACACCCTCTTTTAAACCTCTATATCATTCTTGAAAGTCAGCATTAATATCCTCATTTTACAGACAAGGAAACTGAGGCCAGAGGGAACAGGCACTTGTCCCGAGTCGTGCAGCTAAGCAGAGACAGAGCTGGGATCGAGCCAGGTCTCCTGACTCGGGGGCCTGCACCCCCGGCCCAGGTGCTCCTGACTTTTCACCAGGGTGCTCCCCGGGCGCAGCGGAAGCCGGGCTTCTCAACCTTGGCACGACTGACTTTTGGGGCCAGAGAATTCTTTGTTGAAGGGCTGTCTTGTGCACTGTGAGATGTTTAGCAGCCGCACCCCCGTCTCTACCCACTAGATGCTAGCTAGCCACACCTCCCAGTTATAACAACAGCAACAGAAAAGACACTAGAAAGTGCCACCTGATACCTGGGGGCAAAATCCCCCTTAACCCATTTGCAATTTAAAGCATGTGACTTCATTCCAGATGCAGATCTAGCCTGCAAAACACCTGCAACTGGCTCAGGTTCACTTGAGGGGGAAGAGAGTATGTATTAAAATGACTGGCGGACTCATAACATTGACAGAGGTTGGGGAAGGGAGACTTGGGGAGAAGGAGATGGAGCTAAGGAGGCCAGCTGCCAAATCACACCGGGAAGACTTCCCTCATTCTTTCCACAAATCAGTTTAACTTAAGGACTATGAATTGAGTGCCTACTATGTGCCAGGTCCTTGGGATACATCAACAAACAAAATAGACAAAAATACTCATCCCTGTGGAGTTTGCATGCTAGTGGGGAAAAAAATACATATACGATAAATACAAAATATGAGTAACTAACACAGCATGTCAGAAGATGGCAAAGGACGCCTTTTAAAAGCATAGTTCCTGACCTGCAGTGGTGCAGTGAATAAAGCATCAGCCTGGAATGCTGAGGTTGCCAGTTCGAAACCCCGGGCTTGCCTGGTCAAGTCAGATATAGGAGTGGATGCTTTCTGCTTCTCCCCCTCTTCTTTCTCTCTCTCTAAAAATGAATAAATAAAATAACAAAATTAAAGAAAAAACATACAGCAAGGTAAGGGAGTAAGTGAGGTGCTTGGAGTGAATGGTGACACACAGGTCTCATTTTTTTTTCTTAAGTGAGAGGCAGGGAGGCAGAGTCAGACTCCCACATGCACTCTGACCTGGATCCACCTGGTGAGCCCAGTAGGGGGCGATGGTCTGCCCTTCTGGGGCTGCTGCTCCATTGCTTGGCAACCGAGCCATTCTAGCGCCTGAGGCGGAGGCCATGGAGCCATCCTCTGCACCCAAGGACAACCTGCTTCAACCAAGCCATGGCTGTGAGAGGGAAAAGAGAGAGAGAGAGAGAGAACAGAGAGAGGACAGGTGGAGAAGCAAATGGTTGCTTCTCCTGTGTGCCCTGACTGGGAATCGAACCCGGGACATCCACACGCTGGGCCAACGCTCTAACATTGAGCCAACCGACCAGGGCAACACACAGGTCTCATTAAGCTGAGACTCTGAGATGTCACTACCACACCTAGGTCACTACTCTGGCCCTTGCTGCCCACAGGAGATGACTAGTGTCACTTTTCCCCCAGGACGGTGGCCGTCACTGCTGGGGAACTGAAAGTGATGTTCCTGCTTCTCTAGCTCGGTAGGTCCAGCCTCACAGGCTCAGGTGCAAGCATCTGCTTGGACAAGCCTGGGTCACATGACAGTGTCCAGGCAGTGTCCAGGCTCCCAGGACACGGGATGGCAACTGTCTGGCCATTTTGGCTTCTGTAATAGGAAGTGGGCTCCCTCTCCCACTAAGATGTCCACATACCATGCCAGGCAGAACAAATAAAAGGATGCCCAATAAGGACACAAACCCAGAAAAGAGGCCAGCGGGCAGGGCAGATGAGAGGAATGGGGTAAAAGAATCAGAGTACATTAGCAGGAGGTTGTGAGATGAGACCAGGACAAAAGACTCTGGTTGCAGAAGCTGCTCAGTTCAGCCCATTACATGTCTTCTTACAAACAGGTCCTTTTAAAAAAACCAACAAACTGTAAATAATTCTGTACAAACGAGATTTCCACTTCAACGAGTCAGTGCTGAGCAAAGTCTGATGAAGAAAAATTGAGCCATTTAAATTGCTGTTTCCATAACCAGTGCTGAGTATCACATTTAAATTTGGGGAACATGATTAGGGCACAGGGGGTCATCATTTCAGCATCCTTCTTGTGTGCTTTGTTAAACACCTCTGCCGCTGTCTTCAGGAATCCAAGGCCGTGGTTCATCCCCTAATTGTGGTTGAGATACAGTTCAGTTGTGAAGGTTAGAAAAACAACACGTCTAAATCAGCAGAGAGATGAACATTTGTGCTCCCGCTCTGTAGCTCATCTGTTTAAGCCCATTTGGCATTAATCATTTATTTACAAGGTTTCACACTGGCTAGTGGAATCACAGCTATGTTCATCCAGTCCTCACCATTAGGGCCGCCCTGTTTATGACTGACACCTACCAAGATAGACAGGCAGCTGTGCCATGGTGGATATTAGATTTTGTGTGTGTGTGTGTGTGTGTGTGTGTGTGTGTGTGTGTGTGTATTTTTCTGAAGTTGGAAATGGGGAGGCATCAGACAGACTCCGGCCTCCATTCCACAGGAGTGAAAAGAGGCCAGCAAAAGGTTAGGATGTCTTAGAATACTAATACAGGCCCTGGCCGGTTGGCTCAGTGGTAGAGCGTCGGCCTGGCGTGCAGAAGTACCGGGTTCGATTCCCGGCCAGGGCACACAGGAGAGGCGCCCATCTGCTTCTCCACCCCTCCCCCTCTCCTTCCTCTCTGTCTCTCTCTTCCCCTCCCGCAGCGAGGCTCCATGGGAGCAAAGATGGCCCGGGCGCTGGGGATGGCTCCTTGGCCTCTGCCCCAGGCGCTGGAGTGGCTCTGGTTGCAGCAGAGCGACGCCCCGGAGGGGCAGAGCATTGCCCCCTGGTGGGTGTGCCGGGTGGATCCCGGTTGGGCGCATGCGGGAGTCTGTCTGACTGTCTCTCCCCGTTTCCGGCTTCAGAAAAATACAAAAAAGAAAAAAAAAGAATATTAATACATATTTTAACTCAATATATCCAAAATATTATTCTGTCAATGTGTAACCAACCAAAAAAAATATTAAGAATTTTTTTTAAGCACTAGAGAGAGAGGACAGAGACAGAAAGGGAGAGAGATGTGAGAAACATTAACTCATAGATACAGCACTCTAGTTGTTCAAACCGGCCAGGGCCTGGATATTAGATTTTTAATACCTGCTGGGGGAGCCTGTGAGGCAGCTGGCCCTTCTTCTATGTAAGTCATGAAGTGATCTTACAAGTCATTTGTCCACCTCCATTCCACAGGAGTGAAAAGAGGCCAGCAGAAGGTTTGGATGTCTTCAAAGACACATGGCAAGTCAGTGCCTTCCTGGTTCCCTTTCTGGGCCAGGATGGGCAGAGATCTAATGTATTAAGACAAGCAGCTCTCTCTGCCTGACCAGGCAGTAGCACAGTGGATAGAACATTGGACTGGAACACAGAGGACCCAGGTTCGAAGCCCCAAGGTTACTGGCTTGAGCACGGGGTCACTAGCTTGAGCGTGGGATCATAGACATGACCCCATCGTCACTGGCTTGAGCCCAAGGTCGCTGGCTTGAGCAAGGGGTTACTCACTCTGCTGTAGTCCCCTGGTCAAGGCACATATGAGAAAGCAACCAATGAACAACTAAGGTGCAGCAATGAAGAATTGATGCTTCTCATCTCTTTCCCTTACTGCCTGTCTGTCCCTATCTGTCTCCTGCCCCTCTCTCTCTGTCTCTATCATGAAAAAAAAAAAGACAAGCAGCTCTGCCTAGTAGAAACATAATGCAAGCCACATATACAATTTTAAATTTCCCCATACCACAGTAACAAAAAGTAAAAAAAGAAACAGTGAAATTAGAATACTAATACATATTTTAACTCAATATATCCAAAATATTATTCTGTCAATGTGTAACCAACCAAAAAAAATATTAAGAATTTTTTTTAAGCACTGGAGAGAGAGAAGGGCAGACAGAGACAGAAAGGAAGAGAGATGTGAGAAACATTAACTCATAGATACAGCACTCTAGTTGTTCATTGATTGCTTTTTCACCAAGAAATTTTATATTCCTTTATTTATACTGTCTTTATTTCTATAGCACATCTCAATTAGGAATAGCCATATGTGGCTAGTGGCTACCATAGTGGACAGTGTAGAAGCTCTTTTATTTTTGTATCTGGGATGATCCTTCTCCAATTAGCTGATGAGTTGTCAAAACATCTTTAAGAAATGGCAGAATTGGAAAAATTATTCAATACGGGGGTCCTTGCGTTACGATACAGTTCCATTCCTACGACAGTGATGTAACCTAAATTTTGGTGTAAGTAGAAACACACTCTAGCCTAACACACACAGAACACTTGTGTTTTTAACAGCCCAAAAGCATACTGGGGGACACCAACTCCCTCACTCATACCCACGTCACTGCGTATTCTTCCTCTGCGTGCAGCCAAACTAGTTCGCCCACGTAGTCCGTAAGTACAACGCTAACGGCATAAGCTGAAATACTCACATCTCAATTTTTTTTTAAGTTTTTATGTGAATGAGCGTCGTAAACTCTAAAATCGTATGTCAAGACTGTCATATTCCGAGGACACACTGTAATTAGAAATAAAAGATTAAGCCCTGGCCGGTTAGCTCAGTGGTAGAGCGTCGGCATGGCGTGCAGGAGTCCCGGGTTCGATTCCCGGCCAGGGCACACAGGAGAAGCGCCCATCTGCTTCTCCACCCCTCCCCCTCTCCTTCCTCTCTGTCTCTCTCTTCCCCTCCCACAGCCAAGGCTCCATTGGAGCAAAGTTGGCCCGGGCACTGAGGATGGCTCTGTGGCCTCTGCCTCAGGCGCTAGAATGGCTCTGATTGCGGCAGAGTAACGCCCCAGATGGGCAGAGCATTGCCCCCTGGTGGGCATGCCGGGTGGATCCCGGTCGGGCGCATGCGGGAGTCTGTCTGCCTGCCTCCCCGTTTCCAACTTCGGAAAAATACAAAAAAAAAAAAAAAGATAGAAATAAAAGATTAGGCATTTGGAAGAAATCAACTGCCTTGTAATGTGTTTCCATAGATGAGAAGTATATTCTAAGGAACAATGTGATGCCGCAAATGGTCTTCGCGGGACAGCTGTGAGCCAGCCTCGGAGTGAGGCTCTGGGGAAGCCCCAGCCACAAGCGAGCTCTCCCTACCCTCCAGCTGTTTGCTCCTCAGCGGAACGACTTGTGCAGGGAGGGCCGCCAGGGCAGGGGGTGGCTGAACCCTGTACCTGGGGCCACGTGGGAGAGCACAGAATGAAAGTGTTGGGCTGAGAGCGCTAAGGAAACATTCTTCTTCCATCCAGGGTCCCAACCAATTGACAGATGCACAGAACTCAGCGCGGAGTCTGATGGCTGCTAGTAAAACCCAAAAATAAAACAGGCTATTATCTTCTCCTTTCTTGCCCTCTTTGTCTCAGAGGGAACAGTGGGACACCCCCTCATGGGCTTGTCACATGGAGGAGACACGGTCAAGAATGCCTGCAGGAGGAAGAGGCTGAGGGGAGGGACGCAGGGCCCTGCCGCGGCTGTGTCCTCTTCCTGTCTCACCGTCAGCGGAGTCTCTTCTCCTCCACTGGGACGGGAAGCACAGTGTCTCCTCCCAGCCGCCCCATATGAGGGGAGGGACGCAGGGCCCTGCCGCGGCTGTGTCCTCTTCCTGTCTCACCATCAGCGGAGTCTCTTCTCCTCCACTGGGACGGGAAGCACAGTGTCTCCTCCCAGCCGCCCCATATGAGGGGAGGGACGCAGGGCCCTGCCGCGGCTGTGTCCTCTTCCTGTCTCACCATCAGCGGAGTCTCTTCTCCTCCACTGGGACGGGAAGCACAGTGTCTCCTCCCAGCCGCCCCATAACGCGAGGCTCCCAGGGCACGGCTGGTCAGGAAGCCCTGGGGAGGGAGGACCGGGTCCTCTTACACACCATCGCTCTCTGTCCTATGACCTTACCGCTGAAGCACATGCCCAACCGGGAGCGTCAGTGTGCCCTGTGAGGTGGGCCGGACAAGGGAGACCAGCCTTTACTGAGCTATTCAGAGCCCCACTGTCAAGAACAGGCCACTGGGAGATGGAACAATGTGTACAAATGACAACATAGAATGTCTCCAAGAATCACGGCACCAGTCACATTAGGGAGGCGCTAAGTTGGAAGAGTCTCTGAACCGCTTCCCATTTCTCATTTCCCAGGAAAGGTTGAGGTCCAGAAATGTAAGTTAACTTCCCTTACAACTTCAAGTTCCTGCAAAAATGCCATGGAATTTTCTCTCCCTGATCCGTCCGTCTGGCAATCCTAGCAGACGGCTGGGGAGGGAGGAGCTCCTTCCAGCAGCTCCACAGCTGGGCTCTTTCTCTGAAGCGGCTGGAGCTCCTCAGGCTCAGCATCGTAGACCTCATTTGTCGGTAGAACAGGGTCATGGCTGCCCCAGCTCTCAGCCGCAGTCACCTTCAGACCCCAGAGGTTGTCCTAGGAAGCTGCAGGTTGGCAGGGTGTGGTGCCAGTGTCCCCAGACCTGCGTGGCTGTTGTCAGCAAATGGTCCAGTGCCGATTTAGTGGCCTCTTGAGTAAACAGGAAAATTCTGAGGGGGTGAGAATTCATCTTTGTTTCTGCCCCTCCGGGATGCTGGCCCGGTGCTGCTGGCTCCCCACCAGTGAGCAGTCACTCACTCAAGTGGAAGGAGTCCCTTTCCCAGGGCAGAACGAAGCTCCCACCAGGTCCCCCTCCAAACCAGGCAGGAGGCTGCAGTCACTCAGCCTCGAGGCTCCCCCTAGATGCCCAGAAGACACAAAGCCCTCATCTGCTCCCCTACTCGTGTCTTTCCAGCCTTAATTCCTGGGCCCCAGGTAAGCTTCTAGCTCCGATGGGGACATGAAAACCCATTCCCACGAACTGTCTTCTGCTTCATTAGCATGTGGTTTCTCCTGATACCAGCCCCTGACCAGAGCTAAGAAAGAGGACGGAGGTGGAAAACAAGCAAAAAATGGGCTTACCCTCCACCCCAACGCTCAGCAGTGCACACAGTGTAAACCCTGGGCATCAGCGCTCACCAAGCCTTAACCTCAGGGCCGGGGGAGCACTGTGAAGGGTCCTGCCCACCCTGCAGCCCAGGAAGAAGCAGGCCCTGCCTTCTCCACGGGGGCCTGACGTTCCCAAGGAGTGAAGCTGCCTCTTCTGAGATCTCCCCCAAGGAAGAGCTCCCTGACAGCCACAGAGGGACTTGCCCCCTCCACCTGAGACCAGAGCCGGCATGCTAAGGGAGGGCCCTAAGGGGAGGGCCCATCCCACCCTGAGACGAGCACAAGGCAGAGGGTCATTCATGCTAAAGGAGCCTGCTCACCGGCATTCATTTAAACTGACCACACACCTACAAACACCAGCGGACATAAGCCACTGCGGATCACAAACCACGCAGCCCAACGAGACCTCGGCAGCACCACTTGAATCTTACCAGGCAGGGTGCTGGTCACTGTCCAGCTGACTGTTCCTCATTAGGATGTCCCGGTAGCCCATCACGTGTGGAGGATTTGGGTGATAGCTCATCAGACCCTCGCTGTTCCATGTTGGGAGAAACAGACACAGGATCTCATAGTATCAAAGTGTCTGCTCTATTGCTGGTAAACTTGGGTAAAATTAGAACACAGGACTTGGGCCCCAGGGCAAAGAGCTCTTGTCCCCACTCAGCTGAACACCTGCAGGCTGCCTCCTCAGGCTTGCCCTCTGCCCACCTCCACCAGGCCCCGGAGGGCAAAGCCTGCCCCCAGCTGTTAATCACGCAGGCAAGGTAGAGCACAGGAGAGGGGGCATGTGACGGCAAGATTCCAAAACAGAGAGGTGGAGGAGGACAGGCAAGGACACCCCTGTACAACGGCATTTTTCCAAGCCCATCCCTGAGACAGGTCAGCCTCCCGCATGGGGAGAAGAAAGGAGAGGCAAGAAAGGCAGCAGCGGCCCTGGCCAGTTGGCTCAGCGGTAGAGCGTCGGCCTGGCATGCGGGGGACCCAGGTTCGATTCCCGGCCAGGGCACATAGGAGAAGCGCCCATTTGCTTCTCCACCCCCCCTTCCTCTCTGTCTCTCTCTTCCCCTCCCGCAGCCAAGGCTCCATTGGAGCAAAGATGGCCCGGGCACTGGGGATGGCTCCTTGGCCTCTGCCCCAGGCGCTAGAGTGGCTCTGGTCTCGGCAGAGTGATGCCCCGGAGGGGCAGAGCATCGCCCCCTGGTGGGCAGAGCGTCGCCCCTGGTGGGCGTGCCGGGTGGATCCCGGTGGGGCGCATGTGGGAGTCTGTCTGACTGTCTCTCCCCGTTTCCAACTTCAGAAAAATACAAAAAAAAAAAAAAAAAAGAAAGGCAGCAGCCACCCCCCACCCACCAGTGCTCTCAGGGTGTGGGGCCCCACTTTTCCAGCCAGCAGCAGCAAGGTGGGAAAAGGAGGAGAATGGGCAACATTCAGCTTGGACAATACTGCTCAGGAGTTAGTTGAAAGATGCCGTTAACAGTGTCTTACGACCCAGGGAAGCGAAGTGACTGGTTCAAGGTAAAACAACAAAGCTAACCTGAGGTCCCAGTGTGTGCTTCATCCGGGCCCACCAATGTTCACTTACTATTTAGCTGGCAATCACTGAGCGCTCACCGTCTGTCCAGCAGATGATCACTTCTAATCTATGTAAGAATCTTATCAGGTGGGGACTATTTCATGACTGTGTTATATATCTAGAAATCAGGGCACAGAGAGGTTAATAACTTACCCAAGGTCACACAGCTAGTAAAATTATGATAGTGTGGCTCCTGGGTGTGTGCACTAACTGCTCAGCCCACAGTCAGGTGGGACCAGAGGCAGATTAAGGTGTCTGAGGCCCCGGGTGCAGAAGAAAACATTGAGCCTCTTAAAAAGAAAAAAAAAAAGAGAGAAACCAGAAAAATAAAAATACATGTTAACCATATTTTTAAATAAATAAAAAATATTATGGACTATTACTGTTAAAATTGCACATATGAAACTAAACTTGGTGTCATTAGAAAAAAATGTAAAGTTGGGGTTTTGCAAGGCCCTTCAGAAGTCGGGGCCCAGGGCGCGTGCCTGGTGCACCGGTTGTTAAATCCGCCTCTGGGTGGGACACTCCCAGAACCTAGGCTCGCACCTGTTACTGCTCACCCATGCCTGCCCAGTGCAAGAGCCCTGCTCAGGAACGGCACGGGCCTGGTAGATTGTCGGGGACCCTCGCCCATCTGCCCAGGGAGAGACTGACCTCTCATCTCCTCCCCCAGACAGTTACTTGGCTTTAGTGGTAGGATAGTGAGCAAGACAACGTCCCTGCCCCACGGAATTCAGTCTTCCAGGCCAACGGCTGTGTAAACAGATCATTGCAAACAGTGAGGTGTGTGCTGAAGCAGAGATGTGAACAGACGCTGTGAGGGTGCAGATGAGAATGTCATTAACTCCCGAGTCAGGCAGAGTCCCAGCAGCACACAGACTACACACTTAAACTGGGTCACTGGAAGGGAGACTGATAAACAGACAACAGACACAGGTAGAGGCAGGGAATAGATACAAAACCTGGTTGCCTCTTGGGCAATCCTCCACATCCCAGGAACTTCCCATGATCCCAGGAAAAAGGGCTTTTTAAAGAGCTGTACCGGCGGCCTACGCACTGTGCCCCACCGAGAGGTGCACAGTGGCACTTTGAAACTGCTCTTGGCCGTTGGAGGTATTTTGCTATATACGACTTTGACTTGAGCAGGCTGTTTGGAGCTGCCGCTCTTCTGTGGGCCAGGTGTTTAGAGATTCATAAAGCCATGCATTCTGTAGAAAGTGTGGTGGAAGCAGAAGATATGAGAATGGAGCTGGCTGAAATGTAGTCGTCTGTTTTGTTTGTTTTTTTTTCATTTTTCTGAAGCTGGAAACAGGGAGAGACAGTCAGACAGACTCCCGCATGCGCCCGACCGGGATCCACCCGGCACGCCCACCAGGGGCAACGCTCTGCCCACCAGGGGGCGATGCTCTGCCCATCCTGGGCGTCGCCATGTTGCGACCAGAGCCACTCTAGCGCCTGAGGCAGAGGCCACAGAGCCATCCTCAGCGCCCGGGCCATCTTTGCTCCAATGGAGCCTTGGCTGCGGGAGGGGAAGAGAGAGACAGAGAGGAAAGTGCGGCGGAGGGGTGGAGAAGCAGATGGGCGCTTCTCCTGTGTGCCCTGGCCGGGAATCGAACCTGGGTCCTCTGCACGCTAGGCCGACGCTCTACCACTGAGCCAACCGGCCAGGGCTGAAATGTAGTCTGAATCGGACTGCAAGCCTTGCAGTCTGGGGAACGCCTGCTAGGAAAGTGCAGAGTCCTGAATCCCATGCAGGAGGTGAGAGGACAGGAGCAGAGGAGACAGAGGCGACCTACACTGAGGAGACAAGCAGGCAGGTTGCCTGGCCCGGTAGTGGAACAACCCACAGAACTGAGGCTGACAAGAAACAGCGGCACCTGCCTGAACAGGTGAGCACATGAAGTGCTCTGCTGACCGAGGACTCACTCTGGAACAGGTGGAGCCCCCACCTGGCATGGGGCTCCAGCAGACGCCCCGCTTAAGGGCCCCTTGCCGTCCTGAGCAAGCCAGAAGCCGAAGCCCAGTAACAGTGCTTGCTAACGCCAAGCCCTCAGAGCGTGACTTGGAAGGCTGTGTTTCTGTGTGGCGAGGCTTGCATTCTGGGCTCTGAGGGTTTCTGGTGAGGTCTGGGAGAGAAGGGAGCAGCAGGAGATGGAGGCTAATTATACCGGCGGCGGCGGCGGTGGTGGTGGTGGTGGTGGCGGCGGCGGCGCTTGTCCTGCTCCTTCTTTGCAGACACAGGGGAGAGGACACAGAAAGGCAATTAAGGGGTCTCTCACAGGCAACTAGGTGGCCTGTGGAGGCGGGGAGTCTCCGGAAGGTGTGACAGGAGAGGGTAGGCCTGGCACCACCTGTTCTCCACCCCCACCTCCGAACTCACACATCCAGATGCCTCTGCAAAGGACATAAGTAAATTTAGAGACCTGTCCTTTGGCCGGATGGGCCTCCAGGCTCCAATGCTAACTAATGTCACAAAAATCCTTGCCACCAATAATCGCTAATCCTAGGACCTGGCCAGGCTTGTGAAGAGAGAGCCAAATATGGACACCGGAGGATGAATGGACGTGTTTTTAATTAAACCAGGTGCCTGAGTATATCAAGCACTGGAAAAGGGTTCTGTGACACTGGTGTTTCTGAAATCCAGCCAGGATTTAATGAGCCCCTGTCTGAAATACCATCACTGAGAGTGCTTGCAAATCGTGTTTGCTAAGGGTAAACAGCCGAGTTTCCACCACACCTCACTTAGAGGTTCACAGAGTGCCCGGAGAGTAATTAAACATCATTACTTTAGAACCAAGATGTTCCGCACAGTGGGAAGAATAACTGCACACATAATCGCCCAGGCAGCCTTTAAACAAAGGAACTCCTCGTGTAGAAAGGAGGTGGATGAGGGAGCTGGTCAGGCTAGCACACTGGCTTTGTGTTTCTGTGCAGACTTGCCTAAAGCCCTACAGTGACGGTTTTCATAGTTCCAGTGTTTGGTTTTCAACTAAGAATAGAAAATTCTTTCATGTTGACCTGAGAGGTTCATATTCCCTCTTTAATATCCTTTAATATCTTCATCTGTTTAATTGCAATGTCGGTGTTCACTGACTGGCATTGCCTGCTTACTCATATCAAAGCCCTAGGAATCCAGCTAGCCAAGACTCCTGGCCTTGATTCCCCCCGCCCCTCTCTCTCTCTCTCTCTCTCTCACACACACACACACACACACACACACACACACACACACACACACACACGGCCTAGAGCAGGTTTCTCAACACTGGCATTACTGATATTTGGAGCTGGCTAAATCTCCCCTGGGGGGGTGCCCAGTGCATTGTAGGATGATTGGCAGCATTCCTGAACTCCACCCACTAGACGTCAGTGGCACCCTCCCCAGCTGTCCTAACAGACAGTGTCTGCAGACATTGTCAAATGTCCCCTACGGGGAGTCAATGCTCCTACTGTTTTAGATCATCACAGTCTGCATGGGACCCCTTCCTTTTTTTCAAGGTAAATGTGAGTAAGGTCTAACACCTACCTCAAAAGAAGGACTTGCAAACGTTTGCTCTGAACTCTAAAATGGGCCCCCAAACTGGGCACACCAGCAACGACACTTACCAACCTACACAAATGGCACAAGGATTGCTGAACTGTTCTATTCTATTGTGATTGAACTATTCAGAGAAAAGTCCAACAGAAAGCCAGATGTAAAACAACTAAATACAGCAAAAAAAAATTGTCCAACACACAGCAGTCACGGATTTTTTTTAAAGGAAGAGGATTTAAAATAATTTCTAGCTTAGCAGGGGTTGATGGATTGATTGTTTGAGGTATATACCTGTCTTATTCTCAAAAGGTTTGCTAAAGTCTTGTCCACATTGGACAGAAACCACATCAAGTTTTTGTCCAGAACAAGAGCCAGGTAACCTGTACTCTCTCTTTCTGTTTCCGGTGGTGACAGGAAGCTGGATGAAGAGTATGTTGCACCATGCGCAGTTTAGGGCCTCACCCAGGAGACAGCAGGGGAAGGGCATTAGCATTATGTGGAGCCTGCTGTGGACTAAGAACTTCCCCTGCATGTGTAACCTCATTTAGGTAAATTGGCTCACACTTTCTCTTTCAGGCCCTGAGGGGAATCCAATCACTCTTCTTTTAGTCTTCCTTGTCCTCTTTTTTTTTTACTTTCCTAGTGAGAGGAAGGGAAGATAGAGTGACAGTCTCCTGCATGTGCCCCAACTGGATCCACCTGGCAACCCTCATCTAGGGCCAACGCTCTACCCAGCTGGGGAAGATGCTCACAACTGAGCTATTTTTAGCACCTGAGGTGGAAGCTCCATGGAGCCATCCTCAGCACCGGGGGCAATATGCTCAAACCAATCAAGACATGGCTGCGGGAGAAGGAGAGAGAGAGAGAAAGGGGAGGGGAAGGGATGGAGAAGCAGACAGTTGCTTCTTCTGTGTGCCTTGACAGGGAATCTAACCTGGGACATCCACACACTGGGCTGATGCTCTACCACTGAGCCAAATGGCCAGGGCCTTCCAAGCTCTCCTCTGAGGGAAGTTTGTTCATTCACGGTGGGTGTGCAATACCCAGGGTCAGGACGGGGATGAGACAAAGGGAGGCACCTAGAGCCAATTTTAAGGAGGTACTCACTCTCAAGGTTATGCAAGCACACGGCCACCCTAGTTCTAGCCTGGTAATACTCGACTGAAATAAAAATCCACTATATCCTGTAATATATTCCCATGTAACGTAATCCTCAGAACAGCTTTCGGCGGTTGGGTAAACGACGACACAGGGATTCGTGTACTCTTAGCCTTCCTCCTCCTAACAGTGTGTGAGGCATCACACAGGGTGCCTGGAGGGGGTGAGGAGAGAAAATGACAAAGATGGGTGAGAACATGAGAGCCCCCCCCCAGAATGTTCACATTCAAGCCGAGGACCCCTTGACATTTGCTGCTATGAACCAGGGTAGCCTGTGAGGGAGGTACATGATCTCCTTGCTAAATTCCATTTTCTGTCACTTCCAGAGTAGTGATTTATTAATAAAATGTGCATCCAAGAATTAATTTGAAATTATATGAAAAACTAAAAAGAAATTGGGTGAATGAAATGAGCCTATTTATCATTTTCTTTGTCCTAGGGTCTGAAGCACTTACATTTATATTCACAATTGAACACTCTAATTTCCAGGCGGAGCTGGGCAGCAGATGAATGAGGCCAGCCAGCTCCCTCCACACTCCCCCGGGCTGGATAGAGGGACATGGTGCGCTGGCTTCATCACAACCATCTGCCAAACCTCTCCCTGGAGCAGGCAGCAGAGAAGCGAGTTCAACTCTATTTGAGGCAATGGGAACAAGAACTGAGAGTCCTATTGACTTGTGGCTGGACTGTTCTCCAATTCCAAAAATGCTTCTGAACCCAGGCCACTCTGAGCCAGCAGGTGGATGTATGACCCTAAAGTCAGGGCCCCTAACTTGGAATTGATCAAAATTTAGCAATCCAACCCGTTGGGCCAATTCAGAAGAGCATCCAGGGTGATATCCACCTATATCAATATTCTACCAAAACAGGCCATGTTGGGAGCCTCCTTTCGAGGCTTGATTGCCCCCAAATTTCTGGCTTTCCTTCTCCATGTTTATGACACCTTCTGACCAATCAGGAGGCACATCCATAATCTACCTAAACCTTCTAAACTCATCTTCTGCCTCTCACCTTCTTCCAGTCTGAACTCTCCAAGGTCCTGGAGCAAGAACAGCAAAATCCCACTAGTTATAAAACATTGATGACCAAGCCAATGAGCTGATTTAAAGAAAGCAAGAGATTTCTCATCATTTTGTTTGTTTGTTTGTTTGTTTTTGGCTGATGTGCAGTCATCAAGTCACATTATCAAAGACCTGTGTTCCTTAATGTTTTGTATGATGAAACCATCCAGCAGTCTTCTCAGGAAGGCTGAAAACCATTACACACTAATCATGTCATCACTAATCGCTAATCAACAAATGAATCAAGGACCTACCAAGCACTACTATGGTAGACAACGAGGCAGAGAGAAACAGGAAGACAAGGTAGCAGCCCTTTCATGGGTTCCGATAAAGGACTGACATGTGGGCCAATCGGCAGAGAGCCAAGTGTTGCAGGGGAGGGAGCCAACTAAAGACAGGCCTGAGCATTGGAAGCAGGCTTCCAGGGAGAATGGGCACAGTGTGAGCAGACCTTTCACCTTGTTTGGATCTATGGTTTATTCTATTTGAAAGGGCTTTTCCCCTTTTTCCCACCTGGTGAACTTGCTCTCACCCTTCGGGACAGTTTTAGTCATTCAGAGCATATCATCTGGGACCTGTGTACCTGAGGACAAACAGAGGCCCTCTTGTGGAGCAGCTTCACCAGCCTTTGCCCATTTTCCTCTCATGGCTACCTGCCCCCAATGCACTCAGTCTTTTGGCCTCGCTGAACCCATCCAGGCTGCCCGTGATGATCAGCTATGCCCAGGAAGTCAAACTACCCAGATATAAGACTCAGGACCAGCTCAGCATCTCCGAAGAGTCCCAAGTTCCTAAATCTCAACTCTGAGCCCGACCCGTTAGGAGACATATCTTCCAATTACACCTGTTCTTTTGTATATTCTTGATCTTGTCCCTCCCTGGGAAGTTCATTACGACAAAAAAATAAAGCTATTTAAAGCCAAGTTAGTGCACTTTTACTACATAAATGAGCAGCCAGAGGCAGCCTCCCAAGGAATGGCCCTTCCACTGACCCTATGAATAAAAATGTTCTCAGTGACAGCTCAGGGACATGAACCTCCATAGACTGGCCTAGAGGCTACTCATTGTGTTATATCTTTATTCCTTTTTTTTTTTTTTAGAGAGAGAGAGAGAGAGAGAGAGAGAGAAGGTGGGGAGGAGCAGGAAGCATCAACTCCCATTTGTGCCTTGGCAAGCCCAGGTTTTGAAGTGGCATCATGGTGTTATTTCTGAGAGAAGGGATGTTGCGGGGAGGGAAACGCAAAGGCCCTTTATCTCGGCGCGTGGTTAGACAGCCTCATTGAGACCTAATCCCCACACCACGCGGTTCCTCGGTTTAAACGGCACGACCCAGTGGTTTTTTGTAAATTCGCAGAGTTGCGAAACCCTCGCCCTTTCACTAAACTCTGTCAGTTAAGTTTGCGTACGCATGTGCATACACAACAAATACAGCTTCCCATTTGCCTCGCAAAGGACGTTCAACTTCTAGATTAGCTCAATTATGCACAGAAAAGTGCTTTCCCCTTCGTTTCATAATAGTTTTCAAGAGAGGCCTGGCAAAAGCTGATGCTCAGCTGTGGGGCATTTTTTGAAAGAAAAACTGGCTTCTGATTGTACATCAAGTGATAACCAACAAGGAACACGTATTACGTTGGTCAGATCTGCATACGGTGATTAGACCAGAAGATAGAATCTAGAATCTTCTGGTCTAATTAGCTTCTCTTTTCTCAGCAAAAATATGGTCGAGGATGCCTTCATCTGATTAATCTTAAATGTTCTCATAGATCTCAGCCATCTTTTGGGGATGCGTCAGATAGAAAACCATCCTCACCTCTATATCCTAAAAGCAAACTAACCTTGCTTTAAATAAATTTATATTTTGTTAATAAAGTGGAAGTTGACTCCATGACTAGGTATGTGTAGTTAAAATTCAGGTTCGATCATGTACTAAATGCATTTTTGTGGATTAATATCCTTTAGGGACCAGACTTATGCTTTGCAAATTCTGTACATAATGAGGCAAAATAATAAAATCCTGCTGACCTTACAGGCTCTCATCTCTAGAGGTTCACTTGTGTGCTGGAGAGCAGGGAGCCCAGAAGCAGGAAAAAAAGTAAATGAAATCAGGTAATTTGTATGAATGGTGCTTTAGAAGCTGTTGTATGATTTATTTGAAATGTTAGTGATTACTGGCTTTGGCTGGTTGGCTCATTGGATAGAGCGTTGGCATGCAGACATCCCAGGTTCAATCCCCAGTCAGGACACGTAGGAGAAGAGATCATCTGCTTCTCTTCCCTTCCCTTATGCCCTTCTCTCTCTCTTCTCCTCAATGGCTCGATTGGTTCAAGTGTCAGCCCCAGATGCTGAGGATACCTTGGTTGGTCTGAGCATCGGCCCCTGACAGGGGATGCTGGTTAGATTCCAGTTGGGTGCATGTGGGATTCTATCTCTCTATCTCCCCTCCTCTCGCTTAAAAAAACTGTTAGTGATTACTATAATGAATTATTCATATTATCAGAGTAGAAGTTATGAGGCCTGGATCTACTTTCTGCCTATGTCATATCCTTTTTTTAGTTTCTGATACTTTTGGGGTCCTTGGCCAGATACACTAGAAACTGACCTTCCCTTTGTGAACCCTGTGGACAGAGCAGGATTTCTATCCCACAAAGAAGGAATGAAAGAGGCTGTCTTCTTTTCTGAGGTGAAAACAACAGGCCTCTGATTTGAGGATTAACCTTCACAGCCAGATTCCAAGCTCTCTCATAGTCTATCTCTCCAACCCCTTCCCCTCCCACCCCTGCCACACTCCACCTACTACCTGCCATCCCATCAGAAAACTGAGCCCACACATGAAGACTCTGAGCCTCAGAAACCCCGCTCATCAGTGACAGATGAGTGGAAACCCACAAGGAGAAAGCTGAGGAGACACAATCCTGCCACCCTACCTAGCAAGCTAGAGAGCCTGGCTCGCAACATGTGAGATGATGAGAGAATAGTGCTAGACAGCTTGGGGTGCAGTCAGAGAAGACCACCATATGGACCCATCTGTACAAACAGACCCCGTGTCCAGTTCCCCAGGCTGCTGACACAGCTGGTCTCCATGCGAGTGCTAAGATGGAGGAAATCTCCCAAGCCTACCAGGATCTGCCTTGTCTCTCTTCCATTTAGTCACAAACATAATTACTTTGGGGTACCTGCTCAACATAGACCCCAAACTAAGTGCTGCAGATACGGAATAAACAAGACAGACTTGGCCCTGCCCTCCTGGAGCAGCCCTCCTGTGGGACAGCACCACCAATAACGCGGCCCCCGCCCTGATTATTAGCCTACATTGTACACACCAAAGACAGCACTGGTGGGCAGCGAGTGTCACACAGGGACTGCCATCAGCCACGGCACCATGGTTTGTCACAGCATCACAATTCCATTGTACGCTGGGACTTCTGCAGCCAAGGAGACTAGCAGCCAAACATGTAAGTGTTTTTTGTTATGACAAACATAATTATGAGACAGAAAGAGCCCATTAGTTCTACCATGTAATTTCAATCCTCAAGCTGTCAAAGAGAAAACTCCTCATCTTCTCATTCTGAGAAGCCTGTTATTATTCCAGGGTCCCTAACAGCTCGCGCAGTGGCCACTGAAGTGCCTCTTCTGGGCTGACAAGGCCTCACTCTGTGTGGGTTCAGGGGTCGGAGCAGACTAGCAGCAGGAGATGGGGCGGACTGGCCAGAGGGAGCCTTTGGGCTTTCTGAGCCTGAGGATGTGAGGCTGGATGAAATGTGTCTTATTTTGGTTTTAATCAGGAAACTGTGGTTGCCACAAATATGTGGACCCTTCTGCACAAGTGGATCGAAGTGTACACACCCTGGCATTTGTGGGACTGTGTGAATCTTTGGGGATTTGGGTCACAAGTCAGTATGTGGGTGGGTCACTGGCAAGGCGCGGCTGGTGGGCACTGGCTTCCCAGCACTCAGGGCCACCACAGACAAGGGCCGGCCTTGGCAGACCCAGCGTTTGACTGTGGGCAGCTCCCACTGAAGGACCCTGTGGCTGTGAGCGGGCCAGGCAGCATCTATATAGTTCCGGGTTAGCAATACTGCAAGGCTGTAAACTGTCACAAGCAAAGACCTAAGTTCTGGGCAGGCTTGGATCCCAAAACAGGAAATACAAAAAGGGCAATTTTCAGGGGGAAAGCAAGCCAAAAAGGGAAATCTCCCAGGCCTACCAGGATCTGCCTTGTCTCTCTTCCATTTAGTCACAAACATAATTACTTTGGGGTACCTGCTCAACATAGACCCCAAACTAAGTGCTGCAGGTACGGAATAAACAAGACGGACTTGGCCCTGCCCTCCTGGAGCTCCTCTCTTCTCTCCCTGCCCTGGAGGGGGAAACTTACCAAATTCCAGCCCGACTTAAACCACCACCAAATGAATACACAGATACATGTAGGTTTTTGTTTGTCTGTTTGTTTGGGTTTTTTTTGTATTTTTCCGAAGTGAGAAGCGGGGAGGCAGACAGACTCCCGCATGCACCAAATCAGGATCCACCTGGCATGCCCACCATGGAGCAAAGCTCTGCCCATCTGGGGCACTGCTCCACTGCAACCTAAGCCATTCTAGTGCCTGAGGTGGAGGCCATAGAGCCATCCTCAGTGACTGGGCCAACTTTTGCTCCAGTGGAGCCTTGGCTGCGGGAGGAGAAGAGAGAGATAAAGAGAAAGGAGAGGGGGAAGGGTAGAGAAGCAGATGGGCGCGTCTCCTGTGTGCCCTGACTGGGAATTGAACCTGGGACTTCCACATCCCGGGCTGACACTCTACCACTGAGCCAACTGGCTAGGGCCCAGATATATGAGTGGTAAGTCAATGTGATCTAAGATGACTGGTGGGTGGGAAAGGGGATGCCAGGGATGACTTCTCAGACTATATGACATTGAATCTCAAACCTAAAGGCTGAATTGGATGGCTGGTGAAGGGGAGGGCAATTCCAAGCAGATGGCCCAGCATGTGCAAAGGCCCTGAGGCAGGGAAGAGCTTGGCACTCTCCACATGCTGGGGCCTGTGAGGGGGAGCATATGAGAGGGAAATAGGGCTGGAGAAGCAGGGAGGAGTCAAGCCAAGCAGCATGAGAAAGACTAGCTATTTTCCCAAGTGCAAAGGGCTCAAAGACAAGTTTAAAGCAAAGGAGTGACCTGACCAAACTGCAATCTGAGAGAGCTACTCGTGAGGAGACACCTGGGTGGGGGCGCGGGGGTCCTTTGGTCACTGGTGTTCCCTGGGCTCAGCTCGATGTGGAGGTCGAGGGAAGACCAGCCTCCTAGAGGAGCTCTGATGGGGACAACATGTGACAGAAATGCCAAACTCTATAAGAGAGGGCCAAAATAAAAGTTCAGAGGAGGCGAGGAAGGGGTCAGAAAGCCTTCCTGGAGGAGATGGCATTTGAGCCAGGCCTGGAGTGTGGGTGATGCTGGACCTGAGGGGTTATGTGAAGGTATTGCAGGCAGAGGGGCCAGAGCCGGCAAAGGCGAAGCAGACCAGCCATCACCCTTTCCGCTTCCCAGAGGCGGCACCTGGACAGGGGCTGAGGGGGCAGAGTTCCTCTGCTCATTCTGCCACCGTATTTAGCATCTTGGCTACAGAGCAGATCGTGGGGATGGAGCCACTTGGAGTGGCTGCTCTGATCCCATTAGGGGCATTATGGTCACCCAAGCCTGGGCTGGAGGTCAAAGACCCTGAGAGTCAGCAGAAAGCTGCCTGAGGGCATAGTTGGACCTTTGCTGGGTGGGGTCAGTAGTGGGGTCATTGAATTTCTTGTCAAACTTGCTTTTAAACCCAATAGAAACAAATGAATAATCACCTAAAACGAGTTTTCTTTTTGGAACTGAAGCAAATCTACATGTGTGTGCATGCACAGATGCACATATGTGTCAACATGAATACACATTTGCAAGTGTCCTTGAATAGGCCCCCTTGTCACCGTGCATGCAATGTGCTCTGTGTCCTCGTGTGGACCAGCACACTGCATCCCACAGTAGCCCCCGGCCAGAGACACATCGCCACCCCCACCTCCCAGACAAGGAAACTCTGTGGAATGTGGGCCAGTACCTATCTGTGTGCTGAATGCTCACTTGTTCCTGGAACCTTCCATCACGCATCAACTCTTAGCCCTTCAGAAAACTGGACAAAATCTGGCTCTGAAATAAGAGTGTAACATTTTTCATGTCATCTATTATCAGCTGTCTGCCAAAGTCTTAGGAAAACGCATGCAGTCCACCTGGAAAGAGAGGAATGAGCTGGTAGAGTATGGCACAGCATGGCACGTTTCACGATTTCTCTCTCCTCTCATAAAACAAGACAAGCATCTCCTCTCTGAAGGCACCTGTCCTAAACCTGTCATCTGACTTAATAACTTAAAAACGAACAAGTAAAATTTAATTTGCTCCTAATGAATATCATGTCTGGGTTTCCAGCACATATAAAAGAACTGTAGGTAAAAGGCAAAGCATCCAAGTCCTCTTGGCCCTGCAATCCGCTAAATCATTTCAGCTGCATGTCTAGCGTTTGAGGATCCGAACTGACCTGTAAAATGACCGTTTCAATGAGTGGTGAGGAATCTAAGCTGTGTGGGAGTTTGCAGACATTCCCTGTTTCCTTTTCTGCTAACACTAAATAAAACCCTGGAAATCTCCGCAAGTCCTCCCTGCCTCCTTGCTCTCTGCCCTTTCTTTCCCTGGAGAATTCTTGGAGACTTAGAGCCACGCCTGAGACACAGTAAAGCATTAACACACATGACAGTATTAGCTACAAGTGCGAGGGGGTCACCACCTCCATCTGCTTTCTGCTCCTGTTTGGGCCAGAAGCATGCATCCCTTGGGCCCCCCCGTCCTGTGTTTTATCTGCTCACCGGGTCCTCCTCGTCTCTCCTGCCCACCGCCCAGACCTTCCTGAGTCCCTCGGAGTTGCCACCCTCCCTCCCACAGGGGGCGTGGCACACAGCTCTCCCGCCTGCAGACGGTTGCCCCACCTGCCTGTCACTGCCTGGCTCCTCCTTCAGGTGCTGCCTAGGGCCTGCCTGGAGCTCCCGACAGTCATATCCTCCTTTGTTGCAGTGAAAGGCCACATTATCTGGCCCATAGTTTGTCACCTCTCCAGCGCCATCTCCTGACACACTGGGATTCCAGTGAGGCAGGACTGAGCATCTGGTTTGAGGCAGAGTAGGTACTCAGGAATATTAGTTGTATGAATTTATAAAATATTAGTTGTATGAAATAACAGTGCAACAGGGAAAGGGCTAAAAGAAGGACCGCCCAGGGAGAAGAGATGAGACCAGATGCTGTCACTAGCTCTCCTTCCTCCACCGCTAGACCTCCCTGCCTCCATCTCCTCCTTCCCAGCCAAAACACACAGGCCCACACTCCTGAGCCCATCTGGCTGCAGTGCAGTCACTCTGCCAGACCTCTTAGATGCACTTGGTACATCTCAGTGACAAGTGGCTCCAAATAACGCCCATTCCTTTCATTCAACCCTCCTCTCTTCTCTCCCTGCCCTGGAGGGGGAGACTTACCAAATTCCAGCTCCATCTGTTTGGGTACAATGTGCCAGCTCCCCAACTGGAAGGGCCACCATGGAATCAGGGCCCACAGTAGGTGTGCAGAAGCCAGGCATGATGGTCTGGGATCAGAGACACAGTTCCAGCTGCTGAGACCCACAGAGGATGTCACAAACTGTCACATAGCAATGAGAGGTGGCATCCTGCTGGCATTGGGTATGTCCTGAACCCAGAGGGTGAGACTTGGGTAAGAATCCAGCCGGGAGAAGGTGAGGAAGAGTCTGGCTCCGCCTCCCAAAGGCCAACCTGGCTGGAGAAAAGGGGTGTTGGGATTTTGTTATGTTCCCATTCTTCAGGGAGAGCTCCTGGTGGGGTGTTAGATGGTGAGCACATTCAACAGATAGCAAGGGAGAAGTGCAAGGGAGACATGTCTCACACAGGTCCTAGAGGAGATACACACAGGAGGCCTTGACCTGCTACAGGAAACGGAGGTTCCGGGACCTCCTGGAGGAAATGACAACTGAGCAGAGTTCTGATGAACAAAGAGGGAGCATTCATGGCGCCCACCTAAAGGGGCAGAGGGTGGGGAGGGCAGACAAGCATTTCAGGACAGTGAGAAGCAAGGGACATGTATGGCAGGAGCTGGCACTCCGTAGGCACTGAGAGAAGGCCCAGCAGGCAAGGCAAAAAGTGGCTGGCACCATCAACCCCGAAAGGAAGTTGTGACCAGCTCCCGAGGCCTGGCTTAGGGTTTACCAGAATGGTGCCCCTGCGTGACAGAGCACTGAGCTGGGAGTCCGGCCAGGCAACCTGTCTCCCTGGGGATGGGTTCTAAATTACTCAGACATTCCCCTGAGAGTATAAGGCAGCCTGTATCTACCCTCTTCGTTGCAAAATTTTGATCCCTTTGCCCACACATTGATCCTTAGTCCCAAGAGGCCAGTCTCTCCTGGGAAGCCCAGAAGCCCTCAGGACAACAGGGTCAGGAGCCTGGCTAAGATCTCAGTATTCTCAAGACAGGTGTGCATGTGAGGGGAGCTCCACGTCCACGTGCTGGGCGCCAGCCTGCTCCCTCAACAGGACAGAGCGTGGCACTTCTAGCCAGCAACCTCCTTGTCAAAGCGCCAACAGAAATCCTTACATCTTCACTGGTGTCCCGCCCAAGGCCGCTTTGCTTGGAGTCTGTGCCTAGGAGCCCACAGCTACAGCTTACAGACTGGGAGTGCAGACTCTCTGCTCCTTTTAAGTTTCTGCTTCTTCTGTCTTTCCTGTCGGCTTTGTCCCTCCTAGAGTGCGCAATTAGACCAAAGTACCTGGAAAACCCCTTCCTAATCAATAATTCAAAGTGTTTGTCTCCTGTGACATTTGTTCCTCACACCTCTCCAGGCATTCATGAATTCTCTAGGATGAAGATCCCTGCTGGGACATTGAAGTACAATTAATGTAGTCTTTGAGTAATTACGTATTTTTAAATTATCCTTTTTATTTTTTCCTAAACAGCAAGAAAGAATTGTTTATAAATAAAGGAAAATGTTATGGTCTCATGAGTTGGGCATTTGTCAGGAAGGAAATTCAAAGGAAGGTACAAATGAGAGTCGTAGGAAACATTTGGGGTATTTGCTGAGTCAAGAAAGACCCATTTAGAAAGAGATGAAAATAGTCCAAGCACCGCGTAAAAGCTCCTGACATGACATTTCAGCTTCATAATGAGCACTACCGAGGTGTCAGTGGACCAGCTCTCTTTACCAAGCCCCCCCCCCCCCCATTCCATCACTTCTTCTTCACTGCTCTTCTGGTGGCTCAGCCAACACCAGTCTGCCTCCTCCCTATAGTCTATTTCAATCTAGAATGCTGATTTTGTTCAGCATGCAATACGTGCAATTTATAATGCACCCCAACTTCACTGCAGCAGGAGGTGACCAGGAAAACCAGTCCGGACAGTGATTTGTAAACAGAAGTCTACTGTGTGGAACCTTAGGGGAAACAAAACCAACTAAGCTGGCATATGCCTGTGCCTTTGCTTTTCTCTCTTCCTCTCGCCTGGACTGTGAAAGGGATGGCTCAAGGAAGAGTAGCCACCTTGCAACCAGGAGGGTAAAACCTGAATGCTAACAATGGCAAAGTGGAGCCAAAAGGAACCTGAACACTCGGTTTCTCCCTTAAGCTGCTGTATCATGCTGAACAGACTTCTTCAGGGTTCTGGTTACATGTGAAAAACTAGCTCCTGTGTGTTGAAGCCACTGTTAGATGAGTTTTCTGTTACATGCAGTCAACACAAGCGCTAAGTGACGTGCACTTCCAGATGTTGGGACACTTGCACAGCCAACTAAGACGTTCGAATTTGCGAGAGCTCCCTCTGTTAGACCTGACAGTGTTGGTGACTCTCATCCTGGGAAGAGACCTCAGCAAGATCTCAGGCTGCCCTGCAACCACTTCAAACAGGAAAGTAAAACGGGCATTTCTGCAGGCTCCACTGACCTGCAGGCTGGGAATGCAGAACTGAATAATGTGGTTTCTGAGAAGAATGACCTCAGCAGTTACAATGAAAACATCACATTTTATAGCTCAAGCTTCACAGCATACCTGCGGGAGCACCAGGCTCCACAAGAAACCTTCTGTAGCTGCACAACTGTCCGGGTCAGTCTGTCTTAGCTCTTCCAACACAGAGCATCTCTCCATTCTTCTCACTCCCCTCCTCTCTGGGTTTCTTTCCTCATTCGACCCTGGCTATTCCTCTCCAATCGTCACTAATTCTCTCTCCTCTTCCCCATCTCTACATGGTGGATTTCCGCAAGACCAGTAGTGTGGGTGCCCTCCCTAATCTCTCAGTGACCTCCCCCATCTAGGACCTGGTGGTACAAGCACCCGTGTGTTGGTGACTCTTAAATGTGAAACTTTCACCCTATCAACCTTCTGAACTCCAGCCTCCGATGTCTGCTGTGTGCCTGACACCACCACGGGGCTGGCTCAGAAGAATCTCAACCTAACATGTGCAAAACAAATTTGCATTTCATGCAAATCAAAACCACAGTGAGATAGCAGTTCATGTCCATGAGGATGGCTATTATTTTTTTTAAAAAAGAGAGAAAAATAACAAATGTTGGTGAGGGTGTGGAGAAATTGGAATGCTTGTGTTTTGCTGATGGGAATATAAAATGGTTGCAGCTGTTACGGAAAACATTATGGCAGTTCCTTAAAAAATTAAGCAGAATCACCACAGGACTCAGTAATTCCAATGCTGAGTAGATACTCAAAAGGAGTGAAAGAAGGGTCTCAAACAGATATGTGTGCACACCCATGTTCATAGCAGCACTATTCAGAGGTCAGAAGGTGGAGAAGCAAACCGAATGTCCACCAACCAATGAATGAATAGAGAAAATGTGGTCTATGCGTACAATGAAATATTATTCAAGCTGAAAAAAAAAGAAGGAAATTCTGACACAGGCTACAACATGGGTGAGCCTTGAAGACATTACATACAGAGAAATAAACCAGACACAAAAGAACAAATATGGTATGCTTCCACTTACATGAGGCACCAAGAGTGGTCATTCTGAGACAGAAAGTAGAAGGGTGGTTACCAGGGGTTGGAAGTAGGGAGAGTGGGGAGCTACTGATTATTGGGTAGAGTCTCAGTGTGGAAAGACAGGTGGTGGAAATGGTTGCACAATAATGTCAATGTATTGAATGTTGCTGAACTGTACAGTTAGAAATAGTTAAGATGGTAAATGTTAGTCCTGGCCAGCTGGCTCAGTGGTAGAGCATCAGCCCAGCATGTGGAAGTCCCTGGTTTGATTCCCAGCCAGGGCACACAGGAGAAATGCCCATCTGCTTCTCTACCCTTCCCCCTCTCCTTTCTGTCTTTCTCTTCCCCTCCTGCAGCCAAGGCTCCACAGGAGCAAAGCTGGCCTGGACACTGAGGATGGCTCCATGGCCTCCACCTCAGGTGCTAGAATGGCTCCAGTTGCAATGGAGCAATGCCCTAGATGGGCAGAGCATTGCCCCCTAGTGGGCTTGCCAGGTGGATCCCAGTCAGGTGCAGGGAGTCTGTCTCTCTGCCTGCCCACTTCTCACTTTCAGAAAAATACAAAAAATAAAAATGGTAAATGTCATGTGTTGTTAGCTGGTATTTAATGCTTTTATGGTGTTCACTATGTGCTGGGCATGTCTCTCTCTGTGAGTGAACCCTGCCTGATACACTGTGCTCCATCAAAGGTAAGGTATGCTTGACGTGGTGGTCGGAGAAGACGTACACCTATACTTGGGAGCTCCTGTTCTGATAGAAGAAAAATGAGCTCAAATTGCTCAAACAGAAGGCAGAAGGCGGTAAAGCCACAATGGGCATAAGGGCTTTGCAGACAGCTATACCTCAATAATAATCTGGGCACCACCACAGACAGACCAGCTGTGTGACCTTGGTACTGTCACCCAGTAGGTGCCCCAGTCCTTCTCCTTTCCTCTCCAGAAGGGAACTTCAGGGCAAAGACGTTTGGATGGAGGGAAACATGTCTCAGGTTTCAGAGGATCCTGTGGGAGAGGTTCAGCATGGCGTCTTTCCATCTCAGGTGGGAGGAGTTCATGCATTTGGGTGAGACCGAGTGGGAAAAGGTCATTCCGCAAATATTCAAAAGCAATTTCATGAAACCATAGGCTCTCATCTGTCTGCGATGACAAATGAGCCGGGTGCCGTAAGCACTACGCATTCAGTGAAATGATGACTCCCGCCAGGGACAGGGCCCATTTTCTTCTAAGGCTGAAATGCAAAGATAACAGTGCACTGTATACACAGGCCTGTTGTGCTGAGAAAACCTCAGCTGCTTCTGGGCTTATGGAAGACCGACGATAAATCAACCGGTATCACTTGCGACCGTCCCATTGTTCTTTAATGTTCCACCGATCTTCTGGAAACGAAGGAATTTCACATAAAACAAGTAGGTTGGTGAACTTCAATCTTACCCATAATTGTGTAATAAAATTGGGCAAATACAGAAATGAAAAGGATTGTGATGAAGGAGTCGATCTGCTGTTTCACAGCGAACCTACGCATAAGCAGAGGAGCTCGGGGCGGGGCACACTCAGAATGTTACCGGGGCCCTTAGGCAGGAAAGCCACACTCTCTTGTTAGAGGAAAACCTACTTATGGAGCAGCTGCACCGTGGCAGTGGTGCCTGACATTACCACCTGGGGCCCCTCGAGATCAGGACATCCGTTTAAAGATTAGGTTTCGACCTGTTAGTGAGCAGGAAGTCAACTGCTCAATTTTCACTTAAGTGAGTTCTTTTTTCCAGATTATCTCTAGATGGCTTCATCTGTTACCCACTCTCCACTGCAGCCTGTTCAGCATAAATACAGACCTATAGTTTGCACAAGCCTGCATGTGTCAAATCTTTATTTCTGGGCTCTCCAGTAACGCCTGTTGTGCCTGCTCCCGGCCTTCAAAAGAAATCCAAGTCTCGCCTCCTCCCAGTTGGGCCCTGTTGGGCGGCCCCACTCTCTTAACAGGGCCTGCAAGTCCAGGTATCTTCACGAAACCCTCCAGCTTCTAGGACAGTCCCTGATCCTCCAGCAGCTCTTAGCCATTGCTTTCTGGCTTTTCCAACACTACAGTCCCAACCACGGCTTGTTTCCAACCTCTCCATCCTCAATGAGCAACTGACCACAGACCCAACCCTGTGAGCTAGTGGCCGCCTAGATCCTGTTCAGCTTTAATTCAGTTACCACGCCGAGTCTCTTGCCAGGCCATTCTGGTTCCCTCAAATCCTTGCCCTCCGTGACCCTCAGGAAGCTTCTCTTTGTAATATAGCATGTAGCGGTATGATGGGCCCCTTATTTATCAACTGATGATAAAAGAACCAATGGCCTAAGTGCTCATCTCCTTTGATCAGTCCTGAAAGTACAGTGTAAGGCCAACATAAAACAATGATTTTAAAAGGCCTCTGTAATCAGTAAAGCCCTAAACAGATGTGAATGATATCACCCGTTTGACAGATGAGAAAACTGCCCCCGGAAGAACTGAGGTGCTCCAGGCCTCAGAGCACAGAGGAAGACCCAGGACTAGAATGCAGGCCCATCTTCCTACAGGCTCATGATCAGAATTCCTGCTTTCTTTCTTTTTTTTTTTTTTTTTTTTTTTTGTATTTTTCTGAAGTTGGAAACGGGGAGGCAGTCAGACAGACTCCCGCATGCGCCTGACCAGGATCCACCCGGCACGCCCACCAGGGGGCAATGCTCTGCCCATCCGGGGCGTCGCTCTGTTGCGACCAGAGCCACTCTAGCACCTGGAGCATAGGCCAAGGAGCCATCCCCACCGCCCGGGCCATCTTTGCTCCAATGGAGCCTCGGCTGTGGGAGGGGAAGAGGGGGAGGGGTGGAGAAGCAGATGGGTGCCTCTCCTGTGTGCCCTGGCTGGGAATCGAACCCGGGACTTCCGCACGCCAGGCCGACGCTCTACCACTGAGCCAACTGGCCAGGGCCCCTGCTTTCTTTTTTTAATAAATGTTTCTTAGATTTTTCTGTATGATAAAACATGAGACATAGTCAAGTTAACATTTTAGTATATGTTGTTTCATTGATTTTGTTCCACAAAATGCAATCAATGTGGCATAGATTTTATAACTTGTTTTTTTCTAAGTCTTAGGACTTGAGCATTCCTCCTCTTTAAATACTTGTTGACAATATTTTCAGCAGCCACTCTGGGTACCAGCCCCCTGCTGTTGCCTAGAGTGCTGCACTGGATAGCACCATGTCACTATGAGAGCAGCCCGTGCTGACCATTCTGGGCAAAACCGTTTGCAAAGAGCTTACACTTATTTCACTGGGATAAACCCCAGAAGGTGAAAATGCAGGGTCTACAGTCACGGAAAATTAGATTTTTGTTCCATTTGGCCAAATTGCTCTCCAGAAAGACTGACGAACTCATACTCACATAGCAGTAGGTAAGAGTGTCCATTTCCCACATCAGAGCCAAAACCCACTGTACTGATTAGTTTTTACCACTCACATGGTTCAATTCACAATTCTCTGATGACACATGAAATGAAATATTTCTCAAATATAAATGGCTATCTGTGTCTCTTGTGAATTACCTTTCCATGTCCTGTTTTCTTTTTCCACTGGGCATATTTCACGGTGTTATTGATTCGAGTAGCATTTGCTGGTCAGCCTGTGGGTTAGAACACTGAGAGCCCTCCAAAGGGGAAGAGAAACTGGTCTTGCTATGTGGCCCAGAGAAAGGGAATTTGATGACTCTGTGCTCCTATCTGAGCCCATGGCTGCTGACAGGTGGTTCTGGAGAGCTGGGCAAGGAATGATAGAGGAAGGGTATGTGAGAGGATGCACAGCCCTGTTCTGATTCTAGAATAGAGAGAAGAAAGGAGGGGAGTGTGGTGAGGAGGAGAGAAGAAATAGCTGTAAGGGAGAGAAAACAAGGGCAAAATGTTCATGCAGGAAAGCCGCCTCAGGTCGCAGGGGAAGCCTCAGGGAGGTGGCAGAGAAGCAGACAGAGCTGGGAAGCATGTCTGTGGGAAGTTTGGAACTGCACACCAGTCCTACAGTTGGTAATTTGGAGGATGACAAACAGTCAAGCAGGCAAAGAGAGCTTGCATTAGTGGAGGAAGGAAGGGAGGTGGCAAGTGCCTTCTACAACTCCTGGTCCACCCAGTGCCCTGGGCTCATCCCTGATCTGCAGATTCTCGGTCCCTTTCTACAACATCACTCAGCCTTCTGCACCGAAGTCATTGCAAATTAATGTGCCTTTAAGAGGCAAATAACATCCTCTTAGACTGAAATGCTGGCAAAAGAGCAATCATTTTTCATCTCTGATTAAAATGTCTAAGGAAGAAATTGGAAATAGTTCAGCAAAGAAAGCTCCCACTCTTGGAGCTGCAGAATGCAAAACAAACTGGGAGGCAGTGGGAAGAGGCAAAGCTGCCCTCTCTGCATAACAGGGCAGCCAGGCTTTGCCACCAACACAGATAGTGTCCACTGGGCAGGCAGGTCACTGGGGAACCTGGAATACGTGTAGGC
The DNA here is from genome assembly GCF_036850995.1 of Saccopteryx leptura. Lineage (NCBI taxonomy): Eukaryota > Metazoa > Chordata > Mammalia > Chiroptera > Emballonuridae > Saccopteryx > Saccopteryx leptura. Next base: position 42,458,823 of record NC_089515.1, on the reverse strand, counting down.
CACCTGAAGACACCTGGCATGGACGTAGGAGCCTACAGAGTCTCTATTCAATGTTTCCCAAGTGTGCCTGGCTGGCAGTGTTTGCCAGACTTCACATGCCCAGTCTTTTGCCTGGACATTGTGAGTCAGTATGTGAGACCCAGAAAATCAGCCCTTTTAGATGAGGGTCTCTGGCAGTTCTTACAATCTGGCAAGAAACTGGCACTTCTTACACTAAATCTCCTCAAGAGAACAGGAAATCAATACCAAAGAGTTCCAGTTCTGCCTATGGCAGTATAACTTATACAGACCAACTCTTCTACCAAAAAATATAGAAACAATGAACAAAACAGTATTTTTTTTTTAAATCTGTTTAGAAACATCGGAGAGCTATCAAATGCAGTAAGGTCGTGTGTCACCAACATCAGAGAGAAAGGAAATCACAGAAGTGAACCAACCTGCTATTTGGCACTGCTATTTGCCCAGAAGCATTTGCTGATTCTTAAGGAAACCCTCAAAGCTGAGAAGCTGTGCTTTATAAAAACTGAGGAGTGAAAAATCCGGGAAGGAGAAACCAAGGAGAGGCCAGCAGCCCTCTCCCCAGGTTCCCATCTTAGGCTTTAGGCTGGGGACTACCTGCCTCTTCAAATCTGCCCCATGCCCGTGGAAGCTTTCGTAGACTCAGGCACTTGTGGAAAGTGAAGCAACCAGGTGCAGGCTGAGCTGGTGGCCCCAGGACCCAGGAGAGCTCCTGGGAGGCTCAGGAGAGCCAGGAACACTGCCTTCACCTACTGCAAATGCAGATCCCAGTGCAAGGCAGTGAAGAGAATATTGACTGTAAAATTAGAGACTTGGTTCAAATCCTAAGCTACCACTTACTTGGAATAGAACTTTGGCCTCAGTTTCCTCTTCTGTGAGAAGAGCACAGTGATACCTCAGAGTTAGAAGAAAAAAAAGGCTACATATGCTAATATATGTAAATAAATGAAAAGCAGCTGCTGTACACTTCCGTTTCCCTGACGTCATGTGCTCCTGTGGAAGGACTTCAGCCACAGCCAGACCCCTGTCCTCTCCTGCCTCCTCTCACTGACTGGTTGGTGTTCTACAGAAGAAACGAAGCATGCTAGATTCCGCCCTCTCGGGTTTCTTTTGGATCTGACTGCCATAAAAAGTGTCCTCTGCCGAGCACCAAGCTCCCGCCCCTAATGGAAGGCCCACCTGAGCTCCCACCCCTGCTAGAAGGCTGGTCAGCACGTCTGGCCAGTTGTGCTGATGTCTGCACAGAGGACAAGGGTGTCTAATGCAGGAGCCAAGCATTAGGAAGCCTACATCTAAGCCAAGCCACATCCTCCAATATGTTTACAAAGCTGATTCTTTACACATCCTCCATCTGAGCTCTGTCTCTCTCCGGTGGGTCTGAACTCAGAGGAGAGCAGCGTTTGCGATTCCTGGCTCAGAGAAAGCACTCCTTAAAAGCCTGCCACATATGTTCCCCCCAGAGGCAGGGTCCTTCCACCAAATCTGTCAGAACTCCTGGTGAGTCTATGCCCACCTGAAGGGACATGGATCCTCCTATAATAAGTGGTCCAAGTAAGCAAAGATTGGTTGGCAAACGAGCCTTCCATTTCGATTATGCACCCTGATGGGTCCTGGGGAAAACATTATTTTCACCGGCCTCTGCCCGAGGCTTGATGCCACCCTGTTCTTTGGCAACATGTGAGCTGGGCACCCTCTGCTGAAACCTCCGCCTCAGTCAGCACATTCACTTTTTTCCTCCAAGAAAACTTCAGATACCACGGGCGATACACACACGGGTCCAGTCATTCCTTCAGCAGGAATTCATTGCCTATTTGTTCTGTGCTGGGGTCTGTGGTGGGTACTGGGGAAAACCATAAATGTGGCAGAGAATTTGCCTTTGTGGGACCCGTGAACTAGTGGAGAAAGTAGCATATAAACATACAATTAAAATGCAAGGTGATTCACTGAATTTCCAATGATCTCTGAAAGAAGAAAACTGGCACCGGGAAGTGAGCTTTCCATGAAGCCACCTATGCCTACAGGTTTATCAGTCTCTTAGCAGGGCTTTGTGATTGACGAGTGCTGCTCTCACTGGTATCTGGTAAGTGCACTAAGCTTTACGATTTCCTTCCTAGTCCAGTCAAGTGTGGACCGCAGACCAGGCAGCAACCATGGACACACGCTGCCTGACGCACTGCCAACGGCCCAGTGCTAAGAAGCATTCTGTGCAGATCTCGCTGTTTCCCTTCTCCTGGACTGTCCCCTACCTTGAGCCCCTCATCGTGGTGCCTCATTCCCAGGGTTCCGGGCCTTGTCCTCAGCCTCGGCCTGAGCCATGATCAGAGTTCCAGGGTCCTCATCACCTGCATCATCAGGGTTGTTCTTTTCTCCTTTCCCATATCCTCTGTACAATGACCACTGCCCACGAGTGGACATTAGAGAACAGTCCCCTTTCCAGGAGAGACCCTGCAGCCCCTCACTTGCCAGAATCTCGGCACCTGGGTGTTCCAGGCAGTTGACTCTGCATTCTGCCTGAACTTGGGAAGCTGGGAGTGGTTTTCTATGCTCCCCTTTGGAGGTTCAATGGTAAACGAGTGAGCTCAATGGTACTAAAGCTTCCAGACCTGCAGCAGCTCCGGAATTTTACTGTTTAACCAGTTCAGACCAATAGCCAGTCAGCTATATGAACACTCCCCTGAACCTCATGGCTGAAGCTACACTTCAGATTTTTAACCAGCACGGTAATATGGTTGTATAGCTTATAGAAACTGTTCCCCTCTCAGTTCTCACTGTACATACTATACTGTCAAACCCAGTTTTAGGTCAACTGACATTTTTAAAGTGTTTTTACTTTTGTGCATAAAACATCAAATCATAAACTATTATCCAAAGAATATGGATCCATGTTTAAATTAAAATACTCTGAATGTACTCAATTAACTCATCCAAAAAAAATTTCTCAAACACCCACTATATATCTAGGTATCCACTAAAGCAGTGGTTCTCAACCTGTGGGTCGCGACCCCAGCAGGGTCGCCTAAAGCCATTGGAAAATACATAATGCATATCAGGTATTTACATTCCAAATTATAACTATAGCAAAATTACAGTTATGAAGTAGCCACCAAAATTATTTTTTGGTTTGGGGTCACCGCAACATGAGGAACTGTATTGCGGGGTCACAGCATTAGAAAGGTTGAGAACCACTGCACTAAAGTGTAAGAATAATATCTTGAGGAACTTTGAACGTAAAACAAACACTAACAAATCAATTAATAATCACTGAGTCTCCACATACCTGCCAGAGACTGACCAGGCCCATGAAAGGATTAAATGGCAATGTCCGCTCCAGATGAGTTCCCCTTCCTCTCATACTCTGAGTCAGAGCACAGTTCCTCATAAATATTTAACTTAAACTAAAAAGCAGAAAGGTCAACTTGTCACGTTCACACCAGGAAATTAAACTCAAATTCCTATGGTGATAGCCTTCGTTTTAATTAATGTTCTACTATTCACAAGTCTATTAATTTTTAAAGATGGTTTTATGTTAGGTATTTTATAATTACACTAAAAACAATGCAGCTTGTATTCCCATTAGTGTGCAATTGCAACTAATTTCTGGCAAGGGAAAATTCACGTATTCTGTGGCACGTATTTCTTGGGTACAAAATGATTATCTGGCTGTAGTCGCAGGACTTAAGATGCTGAGGAATCTTCATAAAGGACTTCATCTACCTTCATGTCATTTTCATCCACTGGGACCTGGAGGCAAATCTGTTCCTTGAAAGCCAAGGCGATGGTGTAGGGTTTCGCATGCTGGCGCTCACAGCGCTGCAGGTAGGTGTCATAGTAGCCCCTGCCCCTCCCCAGTCGGTTGCCTTCTTTATCAAACCCAAGACCTGGCAGGAAGATGAGATCCAGTCCCCCTGTGGAAAGAGAAACACATGTACAAGGGTTAACGTTTTCTGAATGAGACTGACCACTCTGAAGCCTGGGTTTTGTTTTGTAATGACCTCTATCTAGTCTTTCTCTGATTTCTAAGGAAACATGTGATTGGTCTAGAAAACCCAAAAAAGCACAGGGTAGAAAAAAAAGGTAATAAAAATGACAGGGCAACTCTGTAAGCCCATCCTATACCTCGCCAGTTCTGCATGTGTATGTATGTGCACAGAAATGTCAGATTCCAGCCCAGCCACATCCAGCTCAGGGGACTCTCCAAGGACAGGGACTAAGGACTGTTTTCCTCTCTTTTTTTAAGCATCCAGGTGATTCCACACCTGCCAGGTTGGGAGCTAGTGTCCTGGGATCATGACAAGTGGGGGAGTAGGACAGGATCAGAAAGAAGCCAGACAGGAGGACAGAGTATTCTCAGAGTCAGTGAGCAGGAACAGGGAGACAACGCCTCCTTCTCCATCCCCCCCCCCCCATGAAGAGGCAAAGCCAGGTGGCCAGGCTTCCCCGGATTCACATGAGAGCAGGCTTTGATCTGCTTGGGGACATTCCAAAAGTACAAGATTGAGGTCCCATAACCAGTCCTCTGGATGAAACTCTGCCAGGGAACACAGGGACCAGAGCTGGCCATTGCATCATCAGGACAGAGTGGACTGCCAGGGCTGAGAGTGGAAGGCTACAAAAACCTGACTACTGGCCCTGGCTGGCTGGCTCAGCAGTAGAGCATCGGCCCAGCGTGTGGAAGTCCCGGGTTCGATTCCTGGTCAGGGCACACAGGAGAAGCACCCATCTGCTTCTCCACCCCTCCCCCTCTCCTTCCTCTCTGTCTCTCTCTTCCCCTCCCGCAGCCAAGGCTCCATGGGAGCAAAGTTGGCCCAGACACTGATGATGGCTCTATGGCCTCTGCCTCAGGTGCTAGAATGGCTCTGGTTGCAATGGAGCAACAGCCCAGAGGGGCAGAGCATCACCCCCTGGTGGGCATGCCGGGTGGATCCTGGTTGGGCACATGCGGGAGTCTGTCTGCCAACCTCCATCCCCACTTCTCACTTTGGAAAAATACAAAAGAAAACAAACCTGACTACTGTAAGGTGTGGGGGTGTCCCGTGAGGAAGGCAATGAAGTTCACAAGATGGAGAGCCTCCATGGATTGGGGAGGCCCAGGAAATGGTCCTCTAGCCTCTGGCAAACAGCACGATGTAACCCAAGAGCCACAGCACATGTTCACCCCAGGAGTCTGCACTCTCACCTTCTTATACCAGGTGTTGGCCTCCTGAAGGCCATCCTGGGGCTCCTGGGTGACCCCCAGGTTAGCCATGGGCTCACCACTCACACAGCATTGCTAGCAAGGACACAGAGGGTTGGTCCTGGGGGCTCCTGGGTGACCCCCAGGTTAGCCATGGGCTCACCACTCACACAGCATTGCTAGCAAGGACACAGAGGGTTGGGAGCCATGAGTTTCCTGGAACAGGATGTTCCGAGTAGAGATGGCCCTGCTCCCAGCAGCTGTCCTGACTACCATAGAACTGTGAGGTAAACTCAGCTTCTCTCTGGCTCCCAGCACACATCTGTCAACCCCTGCTTGACAAAACCCAGCAGAGCACGTCTCAGGTCACAGCCATGACCTCATGTAAACCTGCTGTCTATTCCAACCCCAACTTGCTAAAAGGCCCTGGTCACTGGCCTCACCCTTCCCTCCCTGTCCCTATCCTGATCATCTTTCCCTCTCAGGATTCACAATGGCCGGCACTCGTGTCCTCTTTTGGCTGCAGAGCACATGCAGCTCCGTTTCCTGGGCTTCCTGCCTCCTTAGAGTGTGGCAAGGTGGTCTGCAAGGTCCTGGGGAGAGCAGGTGTTGAAGGTCAGTTACCATGAAATACACGTGTCATATCCATCCCAAAGCAAGGCAGCAGTCTCTGCCAACTGCTCAAAAGCAAGAGAGTCAAGAAATACTAGAGATTTCAGCAGAAGGAAAGCCACTCTGGCTGGTGGTCAGGGAAGGAGTCATGGGGAACTGTGATTTGACCTGGGTTTCTAAGGATGTGTCTAAGTTGGGTCTGAGTATATGTAAGAAACCACAGGAAAGGTGGGGGAGGTGCAGACTGGTGAGATGGGAGTAGTAGGGCAGAAGGATCAAGCTGAGGAGTGGCAGAAAATACGAGGTCGTTAGATAGGGGCATGGATAGTTGAAAGTTAAAGAGATTCCCTACAGCTCAATAGCTAATAATAATAATAATAATAAAAACAACTCAATTCTAAAAATAGACAAAGGATTTAAACAGACATTTCTCTAAAAAGCAAATACAAAAACAAAAGTAGCCAACAGCTACTTTAAAATATGCCCAACATCAGTAATCATTGAGAAAATGTAACTCAGTACCTCAATATGTTAGGATATCCATTAAAAAAAAGAATATAATAAACGTTGGTGAGGGCGTAGAGCAACTGGAACCCTTGCATATTGTTGCTGGGAATACAAAAAGGTGCAGCCACTACAGAAAACAGTATTGAACTTCCTCAAAAAATCAGAACTAGAACTACCAACAAGCCCACTTCATATTTATCCAAAAGAACAGAAATCAGGGTCTTTAAGAGATCATTTGCACAGCTATGTTAATAGCAATATTACTCACAATAGCCAAGAAATGGAAACACCCTAAATGTCCATGAACAGAATAAAGGAATACACAAAATGTGCTACATATAATGGAATATTATTCAGCCATGAAAAAGAATAAAATTCTGCCATATGGTACACCATGGAAGAAGCTTGAGCACAGTGGGTTAAGTGAAATAAGCCAACTGCACGAATCCACTTACATGAGGAATCTAAAGTAGCCAAACTCACAGAGAACAGAATAGTGGTTGCCAGGGGCTGGGGGAGGAAGCAATGGAAAGTTGCTGTTCACTAGGTGTAAGTTTCACTTGTCCAAGATAAAAACATACGTTAGAGTTCTGCTGAACAACACTGTGCTTACAGCTCACAGCACTGTGCTGTACTCTTTTGAATATGGTAAGATGGTAGATCCATGTTATGTGTTATTAACTACAATTTTTCTTCAAAGGCAGATACCAAAAGGAAAGCCAAGAGAACAGTTAGGATCTGTACCAGTCAATTCACCAGGAAGAGAAGGTAGAATTTCAGAACATCCATCTGTGTGCAGTTGGGAGAACAAAAAGAAGGAAACCGAAGAGTACGAAATAATGTTCTCAGATCCCGAGTTGGAACTGATCCTGTTCCCTCTACTCCTATTACTCCTGCATTTTGATTACAGCCTCCCTGAAGTCTGCCGTGTACTGCAGCTGAATGTTTATGTGTCTGTCTGCCCCACCAGACAGGACATTTCCTTGAGGGACACAGAATTTCCAAGTCATCCTTCATACTTGAATTTTAACAGCATTTGTGGTCAAAGAAACCCTGAAAGACGAGTATATTACCTGCAGAGTGGATCAATCCTAGTATGACATCCCTTGCTTTACTAACTCCAAGGTACATGGCTTTGGATCAGGAGGCAACATTGTGGGACAAGAAAATAACAGAGGCATTACCTTGTATGGCTGCCCGTCCAAGTGAGCTCTACTACTGTTAGGCAAGAAAGAGAATGACTTTGGGATTCTCAGGTGACAAAAGGCTCTGCAATGGCCCTTCACAGGCAGGGATCCTGACACCCGATCTGGGGTGTTGCTGTTGAACCCCAACCCACAGGACTGCAATAGCTGCTCCCACCAACCAGGATTCAGGTCTTTAGAATCCCCTCCTCTGTGGTCTCCTCCTGCTGTTTGGTGAATGTACGTATTTTCCTGAAACACATAGTGTATCCCTTAATGACTTCATCCATTTGTGGTCATCCCTGAAGTTCTTCCTATGCCACCACCATCACCACATGCATATCCCCCTCCCAACGCACACAAACCTGGGGCTCTGCACATTTTCATAACACTGTGCCGGACGCTTTCCCTCCCCAAAGGCAATGGACCAACAGGGCTTGAGAATCACAGCAGTCTTAACAAGCTCCCCTTGCACACTCTGGTCCCATCCGGGGCCATCCCCACTAACAGAGGTTGACCCAAGATCCACTGGAAAAACACTGCAAAGTCAAAACTCAGCTGGGGACAGGAGAAAAACCCTGGGCCATGCATATATTGTTTATATGCCTCTAACATGGTTCCATTTTCAAGTCACCAAAGGCTTGTTAAGAGAGGATGTTGATGCAAGCACCACATGCAAGAGCCCGCCTGGTTTCGTTCAATCCTGTGCGCATTTGCTTCCAGCACAGGCCAGGGGCCCCGCTGTGTCAGGACTCTCCGCAAGCCCCGGACCGCTCTGCAGAGTCAGTTTGTTGGGTGCTTTCCCCCAGGCTCTGCTGGCCTTCCCACACGCTCTGCATTCCAAAACTGCCAAGCACACCCTCCAAAAACTCACCCAGCCCTCCATACTGCTTGCTCAAACATGCTGCCTTTTCATCTGGTGCCGGCCCTGGAACGCCAGTGCCCTCTGGTGGCCACCCAGTGTGGTGGGCCTGAGGCTATTTCTGAGGGGCAATTCCTTCTCATTGGCAAGATGCAGCCACAGTGCCCACTTCACAACGCTGGTCCTGACAATGACTTAGATAATGCCTGCAACCTCTCCACAGTGCTCAGATGACCCCTTTCATGATCATTCCATTTCTTAGGATAGCTTTTCTTTTTTAATAAAGAAATGTCAGGCATTATATCTTGAGCCAGTTGGCAAGAAAGGGGGATGGAGCATCTTCAGTCCTTCAAGCAGGTTTTTAAACTTAATTTATTGGGGTGACATTGGTTCACAAAACCATACAGGTTTCAAGTGTACAATTCAGTGAAACACCACCTGCCCACCGCACCATGTGCCCTCCACCCCAAAGGCTCTTTCTGTCCCCATCTCCCCCCTTTGCCCACCTCTACCTACCCCGCCCTCTCCCCTCTAGCTATTGCCACACTGTTGTCAGGGTCTATGTGATATGTGTGTATGTTTTTTGTCTAATCCCTTCACCTTCTTTCATCCACCCCCCACCCCTGCCCCTCTGACAGCTGTCTGTCTCTTCCATGTGTCCACGCCTCTGTTTCTGTCTTGCTCGTCAGTTCATTTTGTTCATTAGATTGCACACATAAGTGAGATCAGATGTCACTTGTCTTTCTTTGACTGGCTTATTCCACTTGGTTTAAGCCATAGTTTTCACAGCCATCACTTACGTGTTCTCTCAGCTCCAGGGCTGGGAAGAAACCCAGGAGCGATGATGAAATACAACAGGAAAAGGAAAGTTTTCTGAGAAGGACCGGGGGGACGACAGGCTCCGCAGCCACGGGGTCTCTGTCCTGTGCCTTGATTCCGCCAGGTAGTGTGAATGCAGCCACGGACAACACATTACCCACTGTGCGTGGCTGGGTGCCAATAAAACTGTATCACAAAACAGTGGTGGGCCAGATTTGGCCCATGGGCACAGGGCGCCAACCTTGTCACAGAATATAAGGAGACAGTTTCAGGAAGAGAAGAGTAGAAATAGTGTCTAAAGTTGGCAGTAAGTACAAGCAAGGTAAGGACAGCATAGTATTAGATTTGGCAACAAAGGAATCACCAGGGTAAGAATAATTTAAGTGAGGAGATGGGGACAGATGATGAGCTGCAGGATCTTCACTGACCAAAAAAAAAAAAAGCATAGGAACTAGACCCTGAAAGAGAACAAGGAAAGAGGATACTAGAAATGCTTTATTTATTCCTGAGACTGAAAGCACTATGCTAGGCACCAAAGATTCAGCTTACCTCCATAAGACACCCTTTAAACCTGCCTGAGGCCACAGCCAGGCCCCGACACCTCTTAGATGCCCGAAACTCAGACCTCTGTCCAGGGCTCCTCAGAACACAGTGGGCAGAGCCGCGGTGGTCCCGGCCCCACCCTGGGGAGAAGCCAGGAGGACGAGCGCCGCCGCAGCCCTGAGTGGGCAGCACTGTCTAACTCTCTCCCTTTCACCACGTGCCGGTCACAGACGCCGACTCTGCTTCTCCTTCCTCTTCGTCCTCCCTCGGGGTTCATGGCCGTGTCTCCCACAGACTCCTCTCTAGGAGCGCCATGACCTGGTGCGTCCTCCCCAATGACTGCCGTGCACTACAGCCAGCATTCTCGTCTCCACGGGTCACTCTGAACACACCCTTCCTCCTGAAGTCCAACTGTTATCCCCCCACCCCAGGCACTGCTGGTCTCAGCTGATCCTAAAATGCACCTTTATCATGATGCCTGTTGCTCACAATCTCTTAAAGGGAGTATCCAAGTTCTTGAACTGGGTATGCAGGGCCCGCCGCAATCTCACCCCAGTCCCGTCTTCAACATCATCTCACAGCATACTCAGTAATCCCGTTAAACACACCAACCCCAGGATTGCCTGCCTGCCAGTCCTTGCTTCTGCTATGCTGTTCTCCATGCCTGCGAGGTCCTTCTAATCTTTTAATTACCTTGTCTAATCCTAACAGTCACAATATAACCTCAGTAAACCTCCATCTCGTCCTCCCTGCCCGTGCAATTTGCTGTGAGTGCTCTTAGGGGATGCTGAGAAGGCCCACCACTCATTGAGGAGGAGGAATTTTTTCCCCTGCCTTCTGGGAACATAGCTGTGGTCTTCCCCCAGAGATACTGAGCTCATTCTATTTACTACAAAAGAAAGAATGAGTAAAAACAGAGTGTCTTTTGACCATATTTATCTTAATTTCCTGGCTACATCCACATAGTTACCTGTTCAGACCATCCATGCAACACCTAACTCTTATCCACAGTCCAGCTTCTGGAAGAGGAGGGCACAGAAAATGACATCTGGTGGTGGCCACACTGTGCCAGGCACTATGCTACACCCTGGGGTCAGGAGGATGAGTAAATCGGCGAGGCTGGAGAGCAGGGGTTCTCATCCCCATTTCACAGATGAGGAAACAGATGCTCAGTGCTCAGAGAAGTCAAATTAGTCCTTACAGGCATTCAGCACGTAACAGGTAAGCCGAGTGCTTGCTGCCAGGTGGATAGTGACTCAACAGGACACACTGCTCCTATTGCTAAAAGGTGCAAAGCAGGATCGGGCAAAGGGATGGAGGAAACGTGACAAGGGCAAGTGCATCAGAGGTAGCAGAGAGGAGGGGCTGAGTGTGCAAGCCCCTGGACAGGCTGCAGGGTCTGAATCCCAGCACTAACATGTATCAGCTCTGAGGCATCAGTCACAATTGCCTCTATCATCTAAAATGAGTAAGCTTACCGTGCTGTGAAGAGTCTCTAAGCTATTAATAACAAATGTCAATGTAATCAATTGTAACTGCATTCACACTCCCTAGGACATGCGGCTGATTACACACAGGTACTTCCATCAACATGTTTCTAAAATATGAAGAAGCTGAAACCCTAAAATAAAACACAGAACTAATAACTCATGGTACCTCTGGTGGAAGAACTCTCAAAAACCAATCCCATGTGCTTTAAACTCACTGTTGCCTTAGAAAGAGCAGGAAGAAGCACAACTTCCTTGAATCACTTTTCCTGGTAAAACAATAGAGAGCATACAAGGTAATAAACAAAACCATTTATGTGATTACTATAATAAAATATTTCTCATTATCTATAAAAATTGGGTTTTTTAAAAATATATTTCCCTGCAAAGCCATAATGCTTTTAATGTATATTCAACTAAACCACCTAATGTAGACAGCTAATTTTTTAAAAAATTATACTGTAGCCTGACCAGTGGTGGCACGGTAGATAGAGCATTGACCCAGAATGCTGAGGTTCTTGGTTCGAAATCCCAAGGTCACTGGCTTGAGCACAAGATCACTGACACAATCCCAAGGTCGCTGGCTTGAGCAAGGGAGTCACTGGCTCGGCTTATGCCCCCTGGTGAAGGCATATATGAGAAGCCATCAATGAACAACTAAAGTGAAGCAGCTATGAGTTGATGCTTCTCACTCTCTATCCTCCCTCTCTCTCTCTCTATTCCTGTCTCTCTCTTTCTCTAAAAAGAAAAAAGAAAAAAATTATAGTGTAAATGCACCTTCCCCCTTTCTGCTATGTTTGGTTGCAACATATTTTGGATGTTTGGGAATACCCATGCAGAATCGTAAAAATAATCTATTATAGACACAACTACCATGAAATTGATTGCTTCTGTATTGTTACAAAATCCTTTCTTTTAAAAGAGATTGTACTATTCCCATCAAAACACAGGGACTGTATTTGTCACAAGAGCACTAGGGACAAGTACCCAGTACCATGCAGTATCCTCACATATGACAGGGTATTCCACTAATCAGCTGATAGGTATTCAGAATATAAGACAATCTCTACATACCTTATATTTAAAACCTAAATGTTTTTGAGTTCAAGGCTGTTGCTCAACCCTGTGAACACACACTGTGTGTTTGGATGAAAGAAGTAGGAGAGAACAGGAATTTAGACTCTTCTAGGTAATGCTGAAAGCAAAGAAATACGAACAGTGAATGAGCGGGCGAGGCTCTCACCAACAACACCCTCCTGCCGCTTCACCCAGATCCTGGGAAGATACCAAATGGCGACAGGACTGAAGTCGGACTGAGATGGATAATAAAGACCAATCGCCCTTTTACCTTTAATACTGGGAACCCTAGAAGGCCAGTTCAGGAGGGATCCAAAAGAAACTGAAATAGTGGCTGGCTCTGCTGAAAGGAACTGAGGAGCAGGAGAGCTTAGATAAGAAGGATACTTTATACTTTTACTTCATCCTTTTGTCCAGTTTGAATTTTTTACCATGTGCATCTATAACCACAAAATTTTTTAAAACCCTTTTAAAATATCTTCTAGCACACAAAGGATGAGAGCCTTGGAGCAGTACAACACTGGGCGTACAGGCTTCCAGAGGCAGTGGGGCCTCTGAGCCCGTGACTACAACTTACTAGCTAAGAAACATTAATCAAGTTACTGACTCTCCCCTAAAATTTGGTTTCTTCCTCTTAGATGAAATAATAGTACTACCTATTTTAATACAGTGACTAAATAAATAAATAGAGGTATGTAAAAACTCTAGTAAGTGTTTGATAAATGCTAGCTGTTATTATGCTTAGGAATACAAATACTTGTTTTCTTTCTGTTGATTCTAAAATATTTCTTTTTGACTAATCGAAAAAATCCTAACACTAACATTCCAGCAGAGTTCTTATACAGGTTTTCTATTAGCCCAAATCAGGAGGGATGGGTGTAACTCTCTACTGCTACCTGCTATCAGCTAGAAATGTCCAGGCCAAAGATGTCCACAAGAGGCTGCTGCCTTGAAGAGAGCAGATGGCCATGACGACCCTGACATACACACTCTCTGAAGGCCGGGTGTCATGGAAAGGACTCCCCTCTTACAAATGGCCTTCCTCTTTACAACAGCTCCTCTGAGTAGAGTCTGTTTACACACTAAGGAAAATGAAATCACTCTTTTACAGTCCCTTTCAGCCCTTAAAAGCAATATGCCAGACCCTGTGCTAATGCACTTAGCAGGCAGGACATTGTTTAATCTCCCCTTCAGTTATATGAGACAGATATTATTATCCCTTTTTTTCAAATAGGAAAACCAAGGCTCAAAGAGGTGATGTAATTTGCCCAAAGTCATACAGCTAGTAAATGTCAGAGCTGGAATGTGAACTCAATTTCCTAGCCCTCATGAAGTGTAGAAGCTCTTTGTTTCTGCCTGGAGAGGTAAAGCAGACAAAGAACATTCTACTTACCAGCCTGGGTGTGTGGTGGGGTGGTGGCCAGTCAAATGAGACACACCCTGTATCAGTCAGCTCAGAGCCACAGTGAGGGACAGTTGACACATTCAAACTGGGGAAGTGAGAACACTTCAATAATGGAATGATTCAGAAGGAGGTCAGGACTGGGAGAAAGCAGCAGAGATGGTTCAGTCCCCAGGACAGTAACTCTTAGGAGTCTTGATCACCGCAGACCCGAAGGTGCAAGTGTGTGTGGTGGGGGAGCATAGTTACAGGTACTAGAGGGGCTGCCTGATGGGTGTGGCCCTTGGGGAGGGGTAGCAGGGAATTAACGCCTCCACACCTTCCCCAGGGAGGAGGACTGTCATTAGGACAGTGACCTTCATGCGCTCACAAGAAAAGGACAGTGGATCTGAGGGACCACATGAAAGGATCCAGCAAAAGGTTTCCATGTGGCCCTCAGTGGTAACCTCAGGTTTGGGGACTTGAGCTTATTTTTTATTTCTTCTTTACACCTCTCTGTATTTCTTGAGTATATTTTGTCTTTACAATCAGAACAAATCTATTTTCCTTTGGAAAAAAATATTTTTTGGAATATTCAGAAAAATTTCCAGTCTTCTTTTAGATGTACTTCAGACGTGTTAGCTATTTTCTTGTGTGTTTTTCATTATATTGTAAGGCTAGCATGGTGCATAGAAAATAACTCCAAAATTATTAAATGATTAAGAGCCAGTAGAAAATGATCATTTGATTTTCATTATTTTCTTAACCGTCATCATCCCCATAAACAACGAAGACAGCTGTCTCCTATATGAAAGACAGCACATTAGGTGCCAAGGACCAGAAGGGAAGTGAGGGTTCAGATCCCTGCCCACGGGGGTCTGGGTAACTACGGCCTGCGGACCAAACCCAGCCCGCTGCCTGCTTCTATGGATGGAGCTGCCGTGGAGCAGAGCCACGGGGGTCTGGGTAACTGGGACCACACCCAGCCCGCTGCCTGCTTCTATGGATAGAGCTGCCGTGGAGCAGAGCCACAGGGGTCTGGGTAACTGGGACCAAACCCAGCCCGCTGCCTGCTTCTATGGGTAGAGCTGCCGTGGAGCAGAGCCACGGGGGTCTGGGTAACTGGGACCAAACCCAGCCCGCTGCCTGCTTCTATGGATAGAGCTGCCGTGGAGCAGAGCCACGGGGGTCTGGGTAACTGGGACCAAACCCAGCCCGCTGCCTGCTTCTATGGATAGAGCTGCCGTGGAGCAGAGCCACAGGGGTCTGGGTAACTGGGACCAAACCCAGCCCGCTGCCTGCTTCTATGGGTAGAGCTGCCGTGGAGCAGAGCCACGGGGGTCTGGGTAACTGGGACCACACCCAGTCCGCGCCTGCTTCTATGGATAGAGCTGCCGTGGAGCAGAGCCACGGGGGTCTGGGTAACTGGGACCACACCCAGCCCGCTGCCTGCTTCTATGGATAGAGCTGCCGTGGAGCAGAGCCACGCCCGGCTTCCCACTGAAACAGCAGAGCTGGACTGTTGCAACAGGTAGTGTGCATGGTGCACAAAGCCCCAAATATTATCTGGCCCTTTACAGAAAAAGTTTGCTGAGCCCAGCTTTACAGCCTCTCCCATGGGTTAAAAAAAGAACAAGAAAAACCATACTTCAGCTTATTCTATGTTAGCAGATACTGACCAAAATAATTGAAAAAAAAAAAAGAATTAAAACTGTCTTTATTGCAGATATACAAAAATGCTTTGCAGAAAACAGGACCTCCATCAGCAGCTTTACCCAAATAGTATTTTCTAAATGTTACATTTGCTTTGGGTCAGAGCTTTCTTTCATTGCTATTGATAGTCAATGGACCCTTAAAACTGAGAAGACATTATAGAACTTCCTATGATTTTTCAAGAACTTTGGGCTACCTTTGGTTGTCCGATTTTTCTTGTCTAACTGTAAACTAAATGAATGGAACTCTTCAATTTCTCAGACCTCTTTAGAATCAAAGCTTATTAATTCTGAGAATTTTAAGGACAATTCCTTATATATCTGTGTGACACAACCAACCACTAAATTAAGCCAGTCACAAAAAGAGATATAGTATATGATTCCACTTACATGAAGTATCTAAAATAGTAAAATTCATAGAAACAGAGTAGAATGGTGGTTGCCAAGGCTGGGGGAGGGACGCAGGGGAGTTGTTTATGGAGACAGAGGCCCAGTTGTGCCAGATGAGAAGTCCTGGAGATAGAGCTATTTCACAGCAACGTGAATGTACTTAACACTACTGAACTATCCACTGAAAGATGATTAAGATGGTAAATTCTGTTATAAACAAACAAAAAAAGCAAGGCTTTGGGGTACATTCAGTTGAGTCTGGCTGGCAGCCATCGTGCTTATGAAAGAAAAGAATAACTCAGTTGTAAGCACGGCCCCGGATGGAGGTTGCCGGGTGGATCCCGGTCAGGGCACATGCAGGAGTCTGTCTCTCTATCTCCCCTCCTCTCACTTGGAAAAGAAGAAAAAATAAAGAAAAAGAAAATAAATGCCTGGTTTACTCTTGAGAGCAGCAAAGAAGTTCCTTTAGATACAGAAATATGTGGGTGCTTCTGGAGCTATTTCTGTTTTCCTCACACTTTGGTAGATGAGCTCTCAGAGTCATTACGGTAAATAATTATAGCAAGGCGTGATTCCCAAGCCTTAACAGCTTGGCAAATTGGAAAACTTCTCCTTGGCTTCCCCCATTTGTTTTCCCAAGGCTTGTTAAACAAGCACTTGAAAGTCCTGCCGACTTTCTGGTTCAGCACATTTACCTAAAAGAAAATTCCATGGCACATTATATTTCTTCTGCTTGCTCTCTTCTTCGCCTTAGGAGGAGTCGTCACTTGGCTCCTATGAGCCTGTGCCATCTAGAACAAATTCTATTACTGCAAGCCAGAGATAAAGTAGCCTATTACTTTGAAATAATAGCACCTGGGTGTTATATAATGGCCTTTACTAATGCATTCCAAGTGTTTTATTCACTCCAACGACCCTTGTTATCTGCTTCAGTAACTCTTCTAGTGTGGGACACACTTGCTCTTGAAACCCTTAATGTTCCCTAAAACCTGCTAGAGCACCTTCACAGGAAAAAGGAAGCGAAACAAAAAATCCTGAAGATTTGCAGCTCAATCAAAATTCAATGGAATCAGCCTAACCAGGCGGTGGCACAGTAGACAGAGTATTAGACTGGGACACAGGAGACCCAGGTTCGAAACCCAGAAGTCACCGGCTTGAGCATGGGCTCACGAGCTTGAGCGCAGGGTCTCTGGGGCTTGAGCGTGGGATCATAGACATGACCCTATGGTCGCTAGCTTAAGCACGGGCTCATCAGCTTGAGCACCAGCTCACCAGCTTAAGCCCAAAGTCGCTGGCTTAAGCAAGGGGCCACTCACTCTGCTGTAGCCCCCCACCCCCAGTCAAGGCACATATGAGAAAGCAATCAATGAACAACTAAGGTGCTGCAACAAAGAAATTATGTTTCTCATCTTTCTCCTTCCTGTCTGTACCTCTCTCTGTCTCCCTCTCTCTCACTAAAAAAAATAAAATAAAAATTCTATGGAATCAAATTAATAAGTAGCCATCTTTAACAATTCACTATATGTCCTGACCAGGCAGTGACACAGTGGATAGAGCATTGGCCTGGGACACAGTGGACCCAAGTTCAAAACTCCAAGGTCACCAGCTTGAGCACGGGCTCATCTGGCTCGAGCGCGGGGTCACTGGCTTGAGCCCAAAGGTTGCTGGCTTGAGCAAGGAGTCACTTGTTCAGCTGGAACCCCCCCCAGTCAAGGCACATATGAGAAAGCAATCAATGAACTAAGATGCCGCAATAAAGAATTGATGTTTCTCATCTTTTTCCCTTCCTGTCTGTCCCTAGCTATCCCTCTCTCTGTCTCTGTTCCTCTCTCTTGCTAAAAAAAAAAAAAAAAAATTGTAAAAAAAAATCGCTATATGGAAGGCCCTATCCGAGGAACTACAGAGGACACAGAGACAATTAACTACTTCTGACTCTAGGCTCTAACCACCTGAACAGATACACCTACTAGGCTGAATGAATGTAGACAAATAACTGTAATAAGGGGTAATATAAGTGACAAGGTAAGAAGTTAGTCAGAAAAATGTTTATTCCACTGAGAAGCAGGATAGGCCTGGGAAAACGTCGCCAAGGAGATGGCCTATTGTACCCGCAATGAAACAATGAGTGGGATGCTGAGGGGTCAGAATAGAGAGCCAGGAATAAAAACAGAGCCAGCATAGGCAGATCTGGGAAAGCATGGACCATGTTCAGAGCCAGTGACTGGTTGTCTTTGGAAGGGCCTATGAATAAAGGATACAGTAAGACCATGTTGAGAAGTGTCTCTAATGCCACAATCAGAAATCTACTTGATTCTGCAGGTAGAGCCAGTAAACCCCTGGATCAACTGCTGAAAGGAAAATGAAGGAACAACCCACGAGTCCAGAGAGCCCTCCAGGAAAATCAGAACTCCACTGGAGTGTGGAGAAAGCAAAACACAACTGCACAGTATTTTCAAGACTCCAGAAAAAAACAGTGAATAGATCTCTGCCATTTTTAAACATTCCTAGTTAAGCACTTTCATTCCTTATAAAATTTGTAATAAAACCACCAGATCTTCCCACACGCTACCAACACTGCATAAGGAAGACTCCTGAGAGCGCCCTCACCATCCAGGTTTCCTGCTACCAACGCTGCATAAGGAAGACTCCTGAGAGCGCCCTCACCATCCAGGTTTCCTGCTACCAACGCTGCATAAGGAAGACTCCTGAGAGCGCCCTCACCACCCAGGTTTCCTGCTACCAACGCTGCATAAGGAAGACTCCTGAGAGCGCCCTCACCATCCAGGTTTCCTGCTACCAACGCTGCATAAGGAAGACTCCTGAGAGCGCCCTCACCATCCAGGTTTCCTGGTACCAACGCTGCATAAGGAAGACTCCTGAGAGCACCCTCACCATCCAGGTTTCCTGGTACCAACGCTGCATAAGGAAGACTCCTGAGAGCGCCCTCACCATCCAGGTTTCCTGGCCACAAACAGGCCCCTGGACTCTGGACACCTGTGTTACATCCCACTTACCCAACTAGAAAACCAGATTTCCTTTACAGCTTTTAAAAACTTTAGAAAGGGTAGTACGAAGGAATTCCTCTCTAGTAATGAAACTGCTTTGTATTCTGTTTTCTGCAGTGGTTATACACATCTACACATATGACAAAACTGCACAGAAATGTGCACACACATGAGTACATGTAAAACTGTGAAATCTGAGTAAGATTGCTACACTGAACTAAGGTGATGTCCTGGTTCTGACACAGCACTACAGCTGTGTAAAGTGTTACAACCAGGGGACGCTGGGTGAGGGGTACACAAGAACTTATTATCTCACAATAAAAAGTTTTTTTTTAATCTTTAGAAAAAGTATCATACTGTGACCTCCAACTCAGAAAATTTAAAAATAAACCCGCCCCTATCTACCTTCAATCTTACCTTCCCTTTTTTTTTTCTGAAGTTGGAAACGGGGAGGCAGTCAGACAGACTCCCGCATGCGCCCAACCAGGATCCACCCAGCATACCCACCAGGGGGCAATGCTCTGCCCATCTGGGGCGTTGCTCCTTTTCAACCAGAGCCACCCTAGCGCCTGAGGCAGAGGCCATGGAGCCATCCTCAGCGCTCGGGTCAACTTTGCTCCAATGGAGCCTTGGCTGCGGGAGGGGAAGAGAGAGACAGAGAGGAAGGAGAGGGGGAGGGGTGGAGAAGCAGATGGGCGCTTCTCCTGTGTGCCCTGGCCGGCAATTGAACCCGGGACTCCTGCATGCCAGGCCGACACTCTACCACTGAGCAAACCAGCCAGGGCCCAATCTTACCTTCCTCTCATCAACCTTAAAGTCTAAATATAATACCTAGTCACTAGTGACCCTGACGAATCTGCTCTCCAGCCTTCCGCACACGTGTCCCACCTTTCCAGTCTCTGTACTTATGGAATGCCTGCCCTTCCTGTAAGACTCCCTGCTTTCTTCCTTCTCCTTCCTCCTTCCCACCAATCCACATGGCTCTTACTCCCCCCAGATCCAGTGAGCACTGGAGGCAGAGGCACAGGGGCTTACCATGGGCGCCATGACAGGTTCCCACCTCTGCGCTAATGATGACATGGCCATAGCCTTTTCACAAGCAGACTGATTGGGTGGAGTCAACTAATTAATGGAAAGATATTTCCCTGAAACTGATATTTTGCGTACTTCGTCAGTTGTCTGAAGCTGACTCTAAATGTTCCCCTGGTTTCCTTGCCCTGATTTGTCATAATGTAGAACAAAACATTTTCCCACTACTTGGTGTATACTGGAAATGATTATAGATGCCTTACAGTATTTTTTGACATGGATGGAACTGAATAATTTATATTATTTCCCCCTAACATAACCAACTAGGGTGAGCAGAGGAGGGGGTTAGAGTTATTCTTAGCTATATACAAGTACTGATGTTATTTATATCCACAGTTGATATGAAGATGGGATATTACATCAAAGGTCACTGTCACAATCAGTAATTGTACAGTCAGGTAACAAAAGCCAGCTATTTTTAGTTTATTTTACCCAGTTACTATAATTCGAGAATCTAACATCTCATTCATAAGAAACGTTTAAATATTGAGCAGCACCTGCTTCCTTTCCTCCAAAATATAACTTCTACACGAACTATAAATTTTTTCTTCTCTGTACTTTTGGTGACTATCTTTTACCTATCTTGTAGAGAAAGGGGCTCAGAAACACCGAGGTTTCAGCCTCTCTCAATGACTGTTTGACCTTGGAACAACTCGTTTCCATCTAGACCTGTTTCTTTATCAGCAAGATAAAACGATTGACTCAGATGATCTCCAAAATCCCTTGCAGTTCAAAAATCCCCAGTATGTAAATTAAATGACTAATAATACAAATGCAGGGGACTGCAGACAAAACTACCATTTCAGAATAGCACATTTGTAAAATACTGACATCTGCTGGAAATTAGGAAAATGACTCAGCCCACCTAAAAAGCAGCAGCCTTTAAAAATCCAGTCTTGGAGACCTCACTTGGAAAATATGTTATCAAAGATGCAAATTTCTTATGAAACTAGGTTTTCTAATATTTGATTCTATAGAGCTTAAAAACTTTTTTTAATTTTATTGAATTCATTGGGGTGACACTGGTTAATAAAATTAACACATCATTTGTATACTGCATTGTGTGTTCACCACCTCAAGTCAAGTCTCCCTCAAACTTAAGAAAATTTTGAAGTAAATAACTTTAATGTTACTTCAGAGATGGTTCCACTGGAAATTTGAGCCTATGTTCCTATGCTTTCCTATATGACAAAAATAATCAGCTTAAAAATATAATGAAAATAATTCCATTTACAATAACAAAAATATTAATAGACTAAAAATACACTTAACAAAAAAATATGCAGAAAGGACATGACTAAAAGCTAAAACAGCAACAGAAGAACACAGAAAAGGCACTGAACAACTGGAGACAAGGGCTGTGCTCCTGGAGAAGACTGCTGTCAAAGACCCATTCCCCCAAACTAATCAAAAAACTAAACACAGTTCCAGCCATGATCTCTAGTGGATTTGGGCGAGAAACTGACAAAATAATTTTAAAGTTTATCTCAAATACGAATGTTTAAGAATAATCAGCTAGCCCTGGCCGGTTGGCTCAGTGGTAGAGCGTCGGCCTGGCGTGCAGAAGTCCCGGGTTCGATTCCCGGCCAGGGCACACAGGAGAGGCGCCCATCTGCTTCTCCACCCACCCCCTCCTTCCTCTCTGTCTCTCTCTTCCCCTCCCGCAGCTGAGGCTCCATGGGAGCAAAGATGGCCCGGGCGCTGGGGATGGCTCCTTGGCCTCTGCCCCAGGCGCTAGAATGGCTCTGGTCGCAAGGGAGCGACACCCCAGATGGGCAGAGCATCGCCCCCTGGTGGGCATGCCGGGTGGATCCCGGTTGGGCGCACGCGGGAGTCTGTTTGACTGTCTCTCCCCGTTTCCAGCTTTAGAAAAATACAAAAAAAAAAAAAAAAAAAAAGAATAATCAGCTAAATTTTTAAATAAAAATAATGGTACAGAACTTATTCTACCAGGTACGAAAGTATTAAAGTACATTAAATAGCCATTACACAGCTATCACAATCAAAATACCATGCCACTAGTTCCAGAACAGGCAAACAGATCAATGGAAAAGACTAAAACGTCCAGAAAAAGACTCACACTGGAATTTAGTTAGTGAAAATGGTGGCACACTTTAAAATGTGCAATGTCCGCCCTGGCCAGCTGGCTCAGTGGTAGAGCGCTGGCCCAGCGTGTGGGTGTCCCAGGCTTGATTCCGATTCCCGGTCGAGCACACAGGAAAAGCAACAACCTGCTCCTCCACCCTTCATCCTCCTTTCTCTCTCTTTCTTTCTCTCTGTCTCTCTCTCTTCCCCTTGATTGGTTCAAGCACATAGGCTCTGGGCGCTGAGGATGCCTCTGTGGAGCCTCTGCATCAGGTGCTAAAAAATAGCTCAGTTGCAAGCACAGCCCCAGATGGGCAGAGCATCGGCCCCAGACGGGGTTGCTGGGTGGATCCCAGTCAGGGCACATGTGGGAGTCTGTCTCTCTATCCCCCTCCTCTCACTTGGAAAAGAAAAAAAAATAATAATAAATAAAATGAAATAAAATATGCAGCGTAGCATTAACTGTAATCACCATGCTGTCCAATCACCACACTCCCATGACTTACTCATAACTGAAGATTTAAGCAAACTTCAGAGTGGCAACTCACTCACTAGCAGCTGCCAACAACAGCCACTCCCTCCTTGCTCTCTAATCAAGCGAAATAAACTAGCTGAACATCAACCACATAACCTCCAACAGAGCCCACCAGAAGTACATTAATATATGGCAAACTTAAACTTCTTTCAGATGAATAAAGAGAGAAAAATCACTGCATTTTGAAGTTTTAGAAATTTTCTTTTAAATAAAAGAAGAAACAGGAGCACCTTTTTGCCTTCTTTGCAGTTACTATTAGTCATTCATTCCACATACTATTATTATTAGGCTTAGCCCTCAAAAAGGACATTTAAACTGGTGAAGAAAAAGGTGATACCTCAGATTCACTGGGATATGTGTTGAGCCCAAACACCATGAAGGAAATGTCTGAAGACTGTTTCTGTGTTTCTCCAGGGGCAGGACAGCTGCCTGGTGAAAGTTACAAGGAGGCGCACGAAGAATCACTTTCGAACTTTTATAAAGTGGTCTAAAATGGAATGGGCTGACCTGTCATGTGATGGGCTCTCAATTACTGCAAGTATTAAAGTAAAAAAGAAAACGAAACAAAATACACCTTTTAAATTATATACATGGAATCCAATCACACCAAGCATACTGAGGTATCCTAACATGGGTACATCCTACAGAGGAAGAAGGGTTCAAATCTCAGGAGGCTTCTGGAGGACCAGCACTTAGGCTGAGACTTAAAGAATGGTTGAGCCCTGGCCAGGTGGCTCAGCTGGTTAGACTGTCATCCCAATGTGCCAAGGTTGCCGGTTCAATCCTTGGTCAGTACACACACAAGAATCAACCAATGGATGCATAAAGAAGTGGAGCAGCAAATTGATGTTCCTCTCTCTCTCTCTCCCCACCCACTCCTCCAAAATCAAATTTTTTAAAAAATAGTTAAGATTCCAATAGGCAAAGAAGATGGGCATTCAGGTTGAGGGAACCAGAAGAGCAAAGGCAAAGAGACCTTCCCCAAAAGAGAAAATACACACATCCCTCTTTTCCTCTTCCTTAAATCTTGCTACAGAATCCAGACTTATTTTCTAGGCAAGAATTCTTGCTACAGAATCCAGACTTATTTTCTAAAGACCAAGTTTTCAAATGACACAGTAATATAATCCAGCTGTGTATTAAGGTCACTTTGGCAGAAATGTGAAACTGAGAAGACAAGTGTTTGGAGAAGGTGGTCAGTTGGGAGTTCACTGCAATAACCCGGGACAGAGAATTCAACCCCAACAGTTGCCAAAATCATTAGAGGCAAAGGTGCAATTTCATTTACTGGCACCGCTTCCTTGAAATCATCTCTTGTCCTCATATTTCAAGAGAAAAAAATTCTCTTACTTTTCTGAAATAAAAAAGAACATTTTATAATTCACCAAAAAGAAACATCCCAGTCTTGTGACCTCTCAACATGCTATAACGAAGTATTTTAAAGGAGTGTTCTCACTGCTGAAGGCATTCAAAGAAATAGATCCTCTTGGCTCGTGCCTAGAGAACAGATAAAAAAGATGGAGACTACAGCCAGACTGGGGAGGAGAAGTTCCCTAGGCCTGCGCAGGAAGGACTGTTCCATTAACCAGGGGCAGGGGCAGATGTGGAGGGGCACAGAGAGATGAAAAGAGGGATGGAGGGACAGACAGAAAGAGAGAGAGAATGAGAAAGCACTTGCTGATGAAGAGAAGAGGAAAGGGGGGTAGGGTACAAAAAGGGAACGGGGAGGGGACAAATGGCGATGGAGAGAGACTTGACTTGAGGTAGTGAACACACAAATCAATATACAGATGGTGTATTATGGAATTGTACACCTGAAACCTAAATAATTTTATTAACCAATGTCACCCCAATAAATTCAACAAATAAAAAAAACGGGGAGAAGAAAAAGCACATTCACGTAAACACATGATAGCCCTTATTACACATAGGTTTCACCACCCTAGCTTGAGGTTTAAGGGTCAGAAGATTAAACTATAAACAATTTTTTTTCTTTTTTTATTTCAAACTCCTCTTAAAATTAAAAATTCTGCCTCTCTCTGAATTGAACATATACAGAAATATACATAAACCTAATAGACATTTTAATGTCTCAATTAAAGGTAATGAAATAAAAATTGAATTGGAAAAGGAGTTTAAATATCTGAAGTTCTATATGTAGAGACTTTAAAGTCACCTGGGTTAGTTCTTTAATGATACTTAAGTGTTCAATAGTTACATTCAATGAATCATTATGCCTGAATAGAACATTTAGCAGGCTAACCCATCTTGGCAAGAATAACAGGCCATAACCCCTAAGGAAGTATCTTTTCATCTTAATGGGTTGGGAGTTAACAAAGAGTAAATTACCATTCTGTGAAATGAGAATATATTCTAAATTTGCTGCTGCAAAAGATAAAATGGACAATTCTGGAACAACTCCAAGGAAGCCTATCAAGAGTGTACTTCTAATTCAAAGGAAAGGCCCTGTTACAAATGAAAGCCTGGCTTTTCTTCCTGTGTATTTACTTGAATATAAAATAACTGGGGGAAGGGACCTTAAGGTTATAACTGGTGTACTTTTAGATACACCTGACTTAGTGCAACGTTCCTTGGGAAAGTATAACAATGTTCCCATGAATACAATCACTAAGGGTACCTGTTCCGTGTATAATGGTTCTCGTGAAGCACACTGTCAGGAGAGAGAAAGAAAATGCAGGCAAACCAATCTTAATGAAGGAGATGTTAAGGAAAGAAACGGTGCTTCAAAGGGCACTAAAGTGGAAAACAGGGAAGGCAGGTGACTGCGGCAGTATTAACTGCCTCTGTGTCCTTGGCGTAGCCTCTTGACCTCCCTGGGCTTCAATTATCCCATCTGAAAACAAGAAAGATGATGTGAGGACCAGTAAGAGTTTGCTCTGCCTCCAGCAGTGCCTAACTCTGGGGGGGCAATGTTCTCTACTACCCAGAGAGAGGTCACCAAAACCCCCACAATGGCAGATGTAGTGTGCAAAAGCATATTTCAAAATTAGTACTGCTTTGATTTACTTTGTTTTATTTTAAGATTTTATTGATTGATTTGAGAGAGAAGAGAGAGGAGAGAGAGAGAGAAAGGCAGGAGGGAGGAGCGGGAAGCATCAACTCATAGCAGTTGCTTCTTGTTTGTATGTGCCTTGACCAGCAAGCCCAGGGTTTCAAACTGGTGACCTCAGCGTTCCATGTCGACACTTTATCCACTGTGTCACCACAGGTCAGACACTTTCTTTGATTTATTTTCAATGTTGGTAATTTATTTTGGGAGTTCAAATAATTGGCCCAGGGGATTTTTGTGAGGCAAAAGAGATACATGTTAAAGTTTTAGAAACACCTCTTCCAGTAAGAGCATGAGCTGTTGCTATGAATCATACTGAAATATCAAACCCTATAGGATCTTGTAACTAGTTACTTTGGGCTTAGTAAAAATTAAACAAAACTTTTCATGACGCTGTGACAGTCATTTTGGGGACAGTGGTGTTATTTTCCACAGAACATTACTAAACAATAGCCAAGGCCGTGTAGAGGCTACTGCATGGACCCAGATGTTGTTACAGGTGTCACTTGGCACTCTGACTCAGGGGAGGCAACAGGCTTTCAATATAGGGATGCCTGTGTGTACTCAGCATCTGTGTCTCATCCTGGGCCCAGCAGCTACTCCAGTACGCAGCCAACACAGATGAAAGCAGAGTCAAACTTAGAGAGAGTAGATCCTCATGACACAGATCTAGCCAGATCTAAAGCTAGCCCGTCTATGTATTTTTAAGTCTCTGGGCCAATAAAACCCCATTTTGCTAAATCCATATGGAATCAGATTATTTGAGTGGAAGGATTCCTGGCTATCTAATTGCCAAAGCAGCCCTCATTTTGAAGATAAATTCAGTAAAGAGGCATTTACTTCATTTACCAACCTGATACTTTGCTGTATACATAACACAAAAATACCACATGTGAAATTTCTATTTAGGAATTTATCATTGCAAGTGAGGACTCCAAAGCTCACTCTTTTCTAAGCCATGATAATGTGAGCAAACCAGAAAGATAAATAGGCTGCATAAGCTACACTGATGACGATCAGTTCGAATCAGCTTGTTCCAAACACACAAAACTAGATTTATGCGTTAGCAATGAAGTTGCCACATTCCAAGCTGCTGAAGCAAGTAAAAATCTGCAGTGCAGAAAGTGATGCCGGGAGATAACACAACAGCAGAGACTCCATACCTGAACACTTCTGCAACAATGGCAAAGAGCGTCAGCTCCCAGACTGCAGTCACAGAAACTACAGGTACAATCCCCTATCCCTTTGTGACCCAGATTACAAGTATCTGCAAAGAAGAATATGGAAGGAAAGGTGACCCCTTCCACAAATGTAGCATGGATAAATGTTATGAAGCTGAAAAAGAAAATAAACAAGCAGTTTTGAGGATCAACTTTTTCCTATTCAGGGGCCAAGCACTAAGATTCTATATTAATATCCTGCATATTTTCACTTGCCACTTATTTCTGACAGAGGTTGAAGGCTGGGATACTTACTCTATTTACTATGTGTTCTGTCTCCCCGGCTATATTGTGAGCCCTTTGAAGTCCTGGACCTTATCTTTTCAGAGCTAACACAGTATCTGATACAAAGTAGATGCACAGAAAATGCTTGTTGGAAATTATCAAAATGCTAAACACTCAATAAACAATGAGGTGACTATATAATGAATAACTCTCCCTTCCTTGCTTAAAATTAATAATAGGTACCATTCACTGAATATGTGCCAAATGATGTGCTAAAAATCATACATAAATGATTTAGCTCATCTATTGAGACTGAATTTATCCTCACCAAGAAGTGGGATTAAACTAAGGAAAGACCATGCTTCTTTCCTACTCTTTCCACTGCTGTACTTAAATGAGAAACAGAACCAATATATGAAGGTTAAGAGTGATGCATTTTAGCTCAACCTAAGGAATACATTCTAGAAGGGGGCAGAATTGTGCTTCAGAGGCGATGAGCTGCCTCTGGAGGAGCTGGTCACTGCAGGACACCAAGCAGAATTGCAGTGAGCAGGGACATCACAGAGATGATGCAAAAGCAGTGGAGCTGTTAACATAATCAGCCAGAATGGAGGAATTATCCTGGGCTCCACCCACAAGCCCACGATTGGAGAAGCAGCTGCGTTCAGTGTGAGCGATGTGAAAGCCTACAATTCTTGTCTTTTCTTATCTATAAACCTCGATATCTTAAAATGCCTGCAATCTTGTGTCTTGAAAATATGAAAGAGTTGTTACACTGGCATTCATGTGGTCTACAGATGCAGGACATGAAGGTAGATCTGAGTGTGACCCTGGTGCCTGAACATCCAGCAAAGTGCAGGACTGAATAACAGGAGAAGTTTAAGTAGCAAAGTAGATAGTCCCCTACTACTCTGAGTCCTGGATCCTATCCCTTCCCACTCCAATATGATTGGTTTTGTAGGTTATGTTGTTACCATGGAAGGAGGACAGAAATTGGGGAAAAGACTGCATAAAGCTGTGCTGGGGTTTCTTTGCAACCATTTAAATCTTAGTCAAAAATAGACATCTCTGAGCCAGGTTTGAGGCGCTATCTTACAAAACGGTACTCTTGGCTGCTTCCGCTTTCAGCTCTGTGCTCGATAATGATTAAATCTCCCAAGTGGCTGTTGGCCAGGAAACAGTATGTGTAAAGGTCCAGGAGTGGAGAAACCCCAGTGGGGGTGGGAAACTAAGAAAGACATTCAAAGTATCTGGAACTATGAAGTGGGAGAGCAGAAAGATGTAAAATTAGAAACATAAGCAGGACCACATCAGGAGAAGCCTTGTTAAGGAGTGTTTACTTCAACCTAAGGATGGCAAGAAGTCACTGAAAGACATAAACAGGGGACAGAAGAGGTCAGGCTTGTGTTTTAGAAATTGTTTCAATTACTATGTAGATGATGGGTTGAGAAGAAGGAGGAGATGCAAGAAAGACATGGAAAGGAAGACCCGTTCAGAGGCTGTTAGCATAACCAGACAACAGAAGATGGCGGCCTAGATTGCAGTAGTAGCAGTGGTGTTGGAAGGAAGTGAACAGGTTTGATAAATATTCAGTAGATAAAATCATCAGGACTTGGCAACAGACCACATGGGAAGCAGGAGAGAGAGAGGAGTCAGGGATGATGTTGAGATTTCGGGCATGGTCAGCTGGGTGGCTGATGCACCAAGAGAGATGCATGATAGTAGGGATTGAGCAGAACATGATTCCATTTGTAACATGAGATCCAAGCAGAGATGCCCAGAAGGTAACTGACAGGTCTGAACTAGAGATATAAAAGTTCATTAAGTCCTGGCCAGTTGGCTCAGTAGTATAACGTCCACCCAGCTTATGGATGTCTGGGTTTGATTCCTAGTCAGGGCACACAGGAGAAGCGACCATCTGCTTCTCCACTCTTCCCCCTCCACCTTCTCTCTCTCTCACTTTTTCTCTCTCTCTTCCCCCCGCCCCCAGCCATGGCTCAAGCGAGTTGGTCTGGGGTGCTGAGGACGGCTCCATGGCCTCTGTTTCAGGTGCTAAAAACAGCTCAGTTGCCAAGCAATGGAGCAACATCCTAGATGGGCAGAGCATCACCTCACTGGGGGCTTGCCAGTGGATCCTGGTCAGGGTATATGTGGGAGTCTGTCTCTCTGCCTCCCCTGTTCTCATTTAACTAAAAAAAAGAAAAGAAAAAAACAAACAACCTTATTAGCATGAATAATAATGTGCTCATTAACATACACATCATAATTGAAACCATGGGAAGTGACAACCTTATTCAGGGAAAATGTATAATTCAACCCGTAGGGGTAGAGTAAAAGTGTTCCTATATTAATACCTTACTATTATAGTTGACACTTCATGACTTACAGAGGGTGTCCATCCTAAGCCAAGTGATTAGTGTGTTGGAATACAAGTGAAATACAAAGTCATCCCTGTAGGGAAAGTGACACCCACTGACCCAAACATAACAAGTGGATCAAAGGTCTAACAACTCTTCACAGTCCGACACCATCCTAAGATGTCAATTCTAATACCCCGTGCTCACCTGTTGACAAGGCCTCCTCCCGAACCTCATCTTCTCCAGGCTGATGAATATTCCAGGATGTTTTGGGAAGTGAAGAAATTTCCTCCGGTGATGCTAATTTGACCATATCCATGTGACTGCTCTGGAACTGGTACCGTGGGATAAAGCACGTTTTGCCTTGTTGGAAAATGTCCTTGATGATCTCTTCTGTCTCAACTTCATCTGGCATGCTCAGAAAGATGGAAATTCTTTTGGATTTCTGATACTGACTGTGGGCAATCACCTAAATGGGAAATGATGGCAATTATATTTTCCAAGATTACACTTTTAAAAATTAGTGACTCCCCTTAACAATTCTAACACTTTCTCCCTTGTCAAACTTTTTCAACTTCTTTAATATAAAAAAAAAAAAAAAAAAACAGCAAAGAACTATAGTGAGTCAGACAATATTGGATCCTGAACCTTCACTTTTGGTTCTGAACCCAACACCATATTTCCCCATGTATAAAACACACCTTAATTTTGGGGCCCAAAATTTTTAAAAAATGTATTAAAGTTATTGAACTCAAGTTTTATTCATCATAAAATTCATACAACTCCTCATCACTGTCAAAACTTCCATCCATTAGCTTGTCCTCATCGGTGTCTGATGATGAATCACTGTCTTCAACAATGAGCACAAAAACAAGCGTGAAAAAGTGGAAAATGCAAGTAGAAAAATCTACAACCACTGTATAAGATGAACCTAGTTTACAACCACTGTAAAGATGACCCCTTTACACCTCTCTGGCACACTTGTTTTTGTAGGTATGGTAAGTTATTATAAAGTCACTGTGGGGCCCTGCTGTCACGTCTATTTAGAGAATTCCACACTTGACCATCTACCCATTCTTCTCACACACTTCCCCTAGTCTTTGCATTTTTTAAATCTGAACTTTGGCTCCCAGAAGCTTCTTCACTCTTTGCATTGTCAGGTTTCTCTCCTAAATTCTACTCATTTAAGCCCAACTCAAGCCCTAACTTTTCCTGATTTCTGCTGAACCCTTACATTTACAGTTAATGTATAACTTAACATTCATGCATTGTCAGTTGATTAGTAATTGTTTCATGTCTTCTAAATGTAGAATTCTAACCAGTCTGTATGCTCAAAGGAGGCAGGGCACCTGTCTTATAATTCTCTTAGCTCTGCTCACCTCCTAAAACTCTTCTGTTCAAATAAATGTTAAACTGTTCACAAAGATCGGGGTGGGGGTTCCTGGAGAGGCAAAGTCCCTCTAAACGCAAGTGCCAAATTTATGAGATGACAGACACAGGTAAAGGAATTCTCTTCGTATTCAGTTTAACCATTCATCAGACAGGAGAGGAGGCTGAGTTTTGCTTGACAGAGAAGTTAATCTCAGAACTTCCCCAGACTCAGAGTTAGCTCTTAGTTCCTTTCTCCCCCCTTCCTTTTCCGTTCTCCCTTGTTCTGCAAGCTAAGAAGAAAAAGATACTACAAAAGTGGTTTATAAATATGACTAGCAGAAAAACCCAGATTCAGAAGATTCAGAAAGTCAAGTTTTCCTAATAAAAAGGGATACATAGAAATTAAATAAATAGAGCACTTCAAAACATTTTTTTTTTACAGAGTCAGAGAGAGGGATAGATAGGGACAGACAGACAGGCAGGAATGGAGAAAGATGAGAAGCATCAATCATCAGTTTTTCGTTGCGACACCTTAGTTGTTGATTGATTGCTTTCTCTTATGTGCCTTGACTGTGGGCCTTCAGCAGACCAAATAACCCCGTGCTCAAGCTGGTGACCTCGGGGTCTTGAACCTGGGGCCTCCACATCCCAGTTCGACGCTCTATCCACTGCGCCACTGCCTGGTCAGGCCAAAACAATATTAAGGAAGGAAATTAACTCCATCTTCTGAGAAGTCACATCACAAGCTGTTAGGCCTAAAATAGGTAAAGCAAATGTAAATCTGAAACTCAGGCCTCGGGCAGCAGATTTGGGGCTTCTGGTACCTAAGTACTACCTGAGAAAGTTGAGGTGTCTTTTTTGTACTCTTAAGAGCAGAGTATAGAAAATCAAGAGCTGAATAAGTAGTAATGAACATCAGTTAAAATTCAGTGTGAGACTGTGCATACACTTCTTTATTCCTCCCTTCCTCAAATCTCATTTACATGACATTTTAAAAATTACAGCACTGAGAACAAAAGAATAGAGATTTAACTGATTTATGTAAGACAGAGAATAGATGAAAGAGTATTTACAGACAAAACAGCAGCAGATCACAGCACTCACAGAACATGATGGATGTAGGTCAGACAGAACCCATTCTTCTCGTGGAATCCCAGTGACCACAAAAGGCAAAGGAAACCCCCACTAGCTATCACACTTCCATTCATAAATATGTACAGACAATAAAGCTTTATCAAACATCTTAGAAAGCCAAAACACAAAATAAAAGGATTTTAAAAAGGAGTGGTTGAGCCAGTAGAAAACTGAAGTAATTCAAAGAAAAAAATTGTTTAATTCTATTTAGTTTTCTCAAATTCAAGATAGTTGCATCTATAAAACAGGCTGCTATAGGAAGAAAGCAATCAGAAAATTAAGAAATATATTTGGAAATTAAAAATTAAGATGACCAAAATTAAAACAATTCAGGAGAAAGCCTTAGAAGAGAGAAAGACAAAGAAGCGGGGAAAAAGAGGGAAAGATGTTGAGACAGAAGATCAAGCTAGAACATTTATTATGTTACTAACAGGAACTGCAGAAAGGCAGAGAAAAGAAGTAACCAAAAATATAATAGATAAAAATAGCAGTCTTCAGATTGAATGGAGATCACAGGTACTAAGCAAAACAAGAAAAAATACTTCTAAATTTGAAATTCAAACTAGCAATTAATGAGTAAAGATATTTTCTAAGGCATAAAGTATTAACAAGTTTACCTCCATAGATATTCTCAAAAAAATTACTTAAGGATAAACTCTAGCTTAAATTAAAAAATAATAATAATAAGACACTGGATTCAATAAACAGCCCTAACTCAGAAGTGAAGTAAGAGGAACCCCAGAGCAATGGCTGTGCAATGGGTTAGAAGGCAGACCAGAGAGAGCAGGGGGCTGGAGTGGAGAAGAAAGTGGAGCCCCAGCCAGGTAGCTCAGTTGGTTAGAGTATCAGCTATGGTTGTGGGTTCGATCCCCAGTCAGGACACGTACAAGAATCAACCAATGGTCCTGGCTGGTTTTCTCAGTGGACAGAACATTGGCCTAGTGTGTGGATGCCCCACGGTCAATCCCCGATTAGGGCACACATGAGAAGCGACCCCTCTGCTTCTCTTCCCCTCCCTCTCTCCCTTCTCTCTCTTTTCCCTTCTCACAGCCAGTGGCTTAATTGGTTCGAGCATCAGCCCTGCACACTGAGGATGGCTCAGTTGGTCCAAGCATCAGCCTCAGGCACTGAGGTTAGCTCGGCTGATTCGAGCACTGGCCCCAGATAGGGGTTGCTGGGTGGATCCCAGTCAGGGCTCATGCAAGAGTCTGTCTCACTATCTTCTCTCTTCCCACTTAAAAAAAAAAAAAGAAAGAAAGAAAAAAAAAAGCCTGACCAGTGGTGGCACAGTGGATAAAGCATAGATCTGGAATGCTAAAGTCGCCTGGACAAGGCACATATGGGAGTTGATGTTTCCTATTCCTCTCCCCCTCTGTCTCTATCTCTCGCTCTCTCTCTTCTCTCTAAAATGAATAAACAAAGTCTTTAAAAAATGGCTTTTTAAAAAAAGAAAAAAGAATCAATGAATGCATAAATAACACAATATTGTTATTTTATACATATGTACATAGAAAACAAAAAAAATGATTCTTTGTTCTCCCTTCCTCTCTCTAAAAAAATCAATCAATAAATAAAAAATTTAAAGAAGAAGAAAGTGGACTTAACAGGCCAAATAAAAAAGAATCTACTGGTAAGATAAAGACATATTCTTGTTTTGCCATAAATTAAAAATAAAAGTAATCAAAAGCTCCTGGAAAAATACAGAGCTAACTTAGAAATTTATACTCCAAATAGAAACAAACCAAAGCATGCAATTGTACAGCATAAGAGAAAATATTTCGTATTGACAGTCGAAACATTCCCTTTCTAGGAACACACATCTGGTTACATAGAATTATATATCCTTTTCTTATTCAATCCTATAGTGTGGTTCTATAGTAAATCTCAGAATATAACAAAAACACAGTAAATACTATTTACTTAAATTTCAACTTTGGAAATCAGTCACAAAAAAATGCTCAATAGAATCACTATATAGAACAGAGTCCAAATATCTTAAACTCGACAATTTAAGTATCATGATGTAGGTGTCAGATAGAGTAGAAGACAAAGAGAGTAAAAGGGCACTATTTCCTCATCGGATTTATTTGAAGAGCAAGATATGACACAAAGTTAAATTTCTTTAATTACTTTGCTGATAAATTTCTAAATTATAAAAAAAGATTGTGTCAATAAGAATATGCTGTTTTTAATTGGAGTAGAAAAGCATAATTTAATACCTTTATTAAACATGCACTATGATAAAATACTTTTTTAATGATAGCATATTAATGTTTTGGGCCATGATCCATTTGTTGGTCATAAAATCAATAATGGGTTACAATCAGCACTTTAAAGTGAAATAGAAAATATTAAAATAATAGATACCATCTTCTACCTGTCAGAATGGCTATCACCAGTAATTCAACAAACAATTGTTGACGAGGATGTGGAGTAAAGGGAATCCTCATGTACTATTGGTAGGAATGCAGACTGGTGCAGCCACTGTGGAAAACAGTATGGAGGTTCCTCAAAAAATTAAAAATAGGGCTGCTATATAACCCAGCAATTTTACTTCTGCATATTTATTTGAAAAAACCCAAAACATTAATTCAAAAAGATATATGCACCCCTATGTTCAATGCAGCTTCATTACAATAGTCAAGATATGGAAGCAACCTAAGTGCCCACCAACAGAAGAGTGTATAAAAAAAGTGTGATATACACAATGGACTATTACTTGGCTATAAAAAAGAATGAAATTTTACAATTTGCGACATGATGGACCTTAGAGCAGGGGCCCTCAAACTACGGCCCGCGCACCGCATGCGGCCCCCTGAGGCCATTTATCCGGCCCCTACCGCACTTCCAGAAGGGGCACCTCTTTCACTGGTGGTCAGTGAGAGGAGCATAGTTCCCATTGAAATACTGGTCAGTTTGTTGATTTAAATTTACTTGTTCTTTATTTTAAATATTGTATTTGTTCCCGTTTTGTTTTTTTACTTTAAAATAAGATATGTGCAGTGTGCATAGGGATTTGTTCAGTTTGTTTTTTTTTTATAGTCCGGCCCTCCAAGGTCTGAGGGACAGTGAACTGGCCCCCTGTGTAAAAAGTTTGGGGATCCCTGCCTTAGAGGGTATTATACCAAGTAAAATAAGTCAGACAGCCTGACCAGGTGGTGGCGCAGTGGATAGAGCATCAGACTGGGACGTGGAGGACCCAGGTTCAGAACCCCAAGGTTGCAGGCTTGAGTGCAGACTCATCCGGCTTGATCATGGGCTCACCAGCTTGACACGGGGTTGCTGACTTGAGCATGGGATCATAGACATGACCCCATGGTCGCTGGCTTGAAGCCCAAGGTCACTGGCTTGAGCCTAAGGTCATTGGCTTGAGTAAGGGGGACACTCGCTCTGCTGCAGCCCCCCAATAAAGGTACACATGAGAAAGCAATCAATGAACAATTAAGGTGCCACAATGAAGAATTGATGCTTCTCATCTCTCTCCCTTCCTGTCTGTCTGTCCCTATCTGTCCCTCTGTCTCTGTCAAAAAAAAAAAAAGTCAGAGTAAGACAAATACTACATGATTTCACTTATTTGTGGAATTCAAAGAACAAAATAAACAAAACAGACTCAGACTCATAGGTACAGAAAACAAACTGAGGGTTGCCAAAAGGAAGGGGAGTTGGGAGAAGGATGGGGAGTTGGGAGGACTGGCTGCAAATGGTGAAGGGTGGAGCCGAAGTCAGGTAACTCGGTTGGTCAGAACATCATCTGATAGGCCAAAGCTATGGGTTAGATCCGTGGTCAGGGCACATACAAGAATCAACCAATGAACGCTTAAATAAGTGGAACAAATCGATGTTTCTCTTTCTTTCTCTAAAAATCAATCAGTAAACATTTTTTAATTAAAAAAAAAATTTAAGTACAAAGTAGCCACAGGGATGTAAAGTACAGCCCAAGGAATATAGTCAATTACAGTGGTGCCTTGAGATACAAATAGACCAACATACTTTTTAAGATACGAGCTGTGACTCAGTCCGTATTTTTGTTTGAGATCCAAGCGAAATTCTGAGATACGAGTCGTGATTCGGGAAGCTGCCGCTAGTTGGCGCCCAGGTCCAGTATCAGCAGTTTGATATACAAGTTGACTGACTTAAGACCTCGGTTACAGTACGAATTAAATGCGTATCTCAAGGTACCACTGTATATTATAATAATTATTATGTACAGTGCCAGGTGGGCACTAGACTTAGCCAAGAGGAATCACTTTGTAAATTATATGTCTAGGAACTATTCTGTACAGCTGAAACTAATATAATATTGAATGTCAGCTGCAATTGAAAAATAAAAAATACTCAAGTTCATGGTATATATGGAGTTGTGAAATATTGGGTTGTAAAATATATTTCTTATACGTGTATATATATATATTTGTATTAAGTAAAATGTATTTATTGCTGAGGGTCATGTGTCTTTTTCTCCTTCTGATGACAGTTCTCAGTTGTCACTGTATTGCTGTCATATGTGAAGAGAGGAGTAAAATGCTGTTAATTTTACTGCTTTAACTTTGA
Organism: Saccopteryx leptura; assembly: GCF_036850995.1. NCBI lineage: Eukaryota > Metazoa > Chordata > Mammalia > Chiroptera > Emballonuridae > Saccopteryx > Saccopteryx leptura. The sequence goes on along the minus strand of NC_089515.1, from coordinate 42,422,416 downwards.
ACTTGAGAAATAACGGATAATAGAATAGTCAAGGGTAATTAAGAAATTCTTATGGTTTGACCAGGTGCTGACGCAGTGGATTGACTGTCGACCTGGGACACTGAGGACCCAGATCTGAAACCCCAAAGTAGCCAGCCTGAGCACGGGTTCAGAGGCTTCCGTGTGGGATCACAGACATGACCCCATGGTTGCTGGCTTGAGCAAGGGGTCACTGGCTTAGCTGGAACCACCCACCCTCAGCCCAGCATATATGAGCAAGCAATCAATGAACAACTCAGGTGCCACAACTATGAGTTGATGCTTCTCATCTCTCTCCTGTCTCTCTCCCTTAAAAAAATTTTTCCTATGACCTATCTAATTTCAGGGAACATCAAAGAAAAGAACTCCCATGCTAATTTCTAAACATCTTTTTTTGTTGTTGTTGTTTTTTTCATTTTTCTGAAGCTGGAAACAGGGAGAGACAGTCAGACAGACTCCCGCATGCGTCCGACCGGGATCCACCCGGCACGCCCACCAGGGGCGACGCTCTGCCCACCAGGGGGCGATGCTCTGCCCATCCTGGGTGTCGCCATGTTGCGACCAGAGCCACTCCAGCGCCTGAGGCAGAGGCCACAGAGCCATCCCCAGCGCCCGGGCCATCTTTGCTCCAATGGAGCCTTGGCTGCGGGAGGGGAAGAGAGAGACGGAGAGGAAAGCACGGCGGAGGGGTGGAGAAGCAAATGGGCGCTTCTCCTGTGTGCCCTGGCCGGGAATCGAACCCGGGTCCTCCGCACGCTAGGCTCTAAACATCTTTGTAGGTTATATAAATGCCTCACCACTACACCTGAAACTAATATAATACGGAATGTCAACCGTAATTTGAAAATACATTTTAAAAATTTACTAATATTTACTTATTCACAGGACATCAATTTTTTTCTTTGGTGTCCAACCAAAATCACTCCCCCACACACGTGCCTTCCTGGCAGGATGGGGCTGGCTGTGCTATCCTGGCAAGAAAACCCAAGTCACACAAACAGCCTAAAATATAATGCAGCGTCAGCAATGAAAGGAGCCGACAGGAGGTTCCCACCCACAGACAGGGAACCTCGCTCCCTCCGCTCAGTTTGTCCCCTCAGCTCTCCACCTAGTAGGCAGCTGCAGTGTGCGAAGCAGTTCTCCCTCATTAACTCAGAACCGGACCAGGGGACCGCTGGACCCTGGCGCGCTCAGAGGGTCTTAGCTCGTCCCCCTCCGCGCCCTGCGCACGTTCCTCATCTGAAGTAACTGCGCTTCTCCAGTCCTTTTATCGCGAGAACTGGCCTCCTCCCCGCTTCTCGCTTCGCGACCTCGAACGCGAGTGGAAGGCCCATAGCTGGGGCCCTCCCCACCCCCAGCAGCTGTGCTCGCACCTGCTCCTGCCTCAGCACCTGCACGAGCCCGCGGGGGAGCTCTCATCACCGCCCCGGCCGCCCGGGAGGAGGGCGGCACCCCCTCCGTTCCCTCACTAGCCCTGTCCCTGTCACAGCTGCGCGGACCTCGTGCCTCAGCGCGTCCGGACAAGACCCCAAGGATGTGAGCGTGCCGGAGCGGACGTGCGCACGCCGCTGGGGACGGCAGCGTGAGGGGAAGGAAAGGCGGTGACGTGCGCGCGCCGCGGGGAAGTCCGTGCGTGGGAGACGTGCGCGCGGAGGGATGTGCGCACACAGAAGGGCACGCGCCAGAGACCTGCGCCTGCGCAGATAGGCAAGCCCGCGCAGCGCGGCCGTGAGATAGCGAAGCTCGCCTACCGCCGCCTGAGCCCCTGCGGTGGCGCACCTTCTGGGTCAGGAGGCGGGACTGGCGCAGCCGCTCCTCGGCGCTGATGGCCCGCAGGCGCTGCTTCAGCTCGGCCCGCAGGCTCCGCTTGGCGCCACTCATAGCCGCCGCTGTCATGTCAGGTTTACGGACCGCTCTCAGCCCTGTCGGCGCTGTAGGGCCGCCGGTGGGGAGGGTCGGCGGCTTCCGGATCGCGGGCGCCCCGCCTCCGCCCCGCCCCGTCCCGTCGGGCCGTTCTCCGCGGGCAGCCCCTGCTCTGTGCGGGCGGTGGCCCTCGCTGTTCCTGTGAGAGCTCCGCGCCTTCAGAAACGAGGAAGGCACCGGGCTTTCCTTTCCTCCCCTGCAGGGCGTGTACCTGGGTCGGGAGGAGAGAGGATAGTACCTCCAGGGGACAACCAGGTGTGGAGTCAGGCTCCTGGAGGTCACATGACCCTCACGGCGCCGCTCAGGGATCCAGGGAAAGGGGGACAGACAGTTCAAGGGCTAAGGAAGGTAAACTCAAAGATAATTACAAGTTTAGAGAAAACGAGGTTTTATGTTAATACGTCAACTTTAATAAAGTTCTTGGGGAAAACAAGCATTCAAGCAGAGTTAGGAAAACCAAAGGTCACACAGGGTTCTGGATCACAGCCCTTCTAGACATTGAATCATACTGTAAAGACTGTAATTAAAACAGCGTGGCCCTGCCACTCAGATACACAGTGGACAGTAAAACAGACTAAAAGCACAGAAATAGACCCGAAGCCATGTGGAAACTTGAGTATATGATAAAGATGTCATCTCAAATCACTGAGGCGAGCATCGACTCAAAATAGATCAAAGGCCTAAGTACAAGAGTTAACACAAAACTTTTGGAAGAAAATATAAGCATAAATGTTCATCTTGAATTAAGGCATTTGTTTCTTAGTTATAACAACAAAAACACAAAGAACAAAAGAAAATTCATCAAAATTTAAAAAGTGCATCAGAGGACACCCAAGAAAATGAAGACTAAAAGAATGGAAGAAACTATTTGCAAATCATTTATTTGATAAAGTGCTCTTATCTAGAATAATAGTATATAAAGAACTCATAACTCGGCAGTAAAGGAATGGATAATCCAGTTCTAAAATGAACAGAGGTCTTGAATAGACCTTTCTTCATATAAGATAATACACATGGCCCTGGCCGGTTGGCTCAGTGGTAGAGCTAGGTCTAGCGTGCGGAGGACCCGGGTTCGATTCCCGGCCAGGGCACACAGGAGAAGCGCCCATTTGCTTCTCCACCCCTCCGCTGCGCTTTCCTCTCTGTCTCTCTCTTCCCCTCCCGCAGCCGAGGCTCCATTGGAGCAAAGATGGCCCGGGCGCTGGGGATGGCTCTGTGGTCTCTGCCTCAGGTGCTAGAGTGGCTCTGGTCGCAACATGGCAACACCCAGGATGGGCAGAGCATTGCCCCCTGGTGGGCAGAGCGTCGCCCCCTGGTGGGCGTGCCGGGTGGATCCCGGTCGGGTGCATGTGGGAGTCTGTCTGACTGTCTCTCCCTGTTTCCAGCTTCAGAAAAATGAAAAAAAAAAAAAAAAGATAATACACATGGCTGATGAGCATATTCAAAGTTTTTAACGTTATTAGTCACTAGGGAAATGCAAATTAAAACCACGAAGTGATACCACTTCACATCCACTAGAATAGCTATAACAATTTAAACTTAAAAAAACAAAACAAAACGGGCTGGTGAGGATGTGGAGATATCAAAGCCCTCTTACTGATGGGAATTAAAATGCTACATAGATGAACCTTGAAAATTGTACACTAAATGAAAGAAGCTAGACACATGGCCAAATATTTTTTTATTTTTATTTCCTTTATAGGAGATGTCCAGAAGAGGCAAATCCATAGCCACAGAAGGTAGATTAGTGGTTGCCTTGGGCTGAGGACAAAGGGGAGTAGAGTAAAGGGTTTGGGAGGAGAGGTGATGAAAATGTCCAAAAATTCCATTGCAGTTACAGTTGTACAACACTGAATATACTAAAAACCACTGAATTGCACATTTTAAAAGGTTGAATTCAATATGAATTATATCTACATGAAATAAAAAAGGATAAAAGAAAATACAAATGTTGTTACTCATTTCTGGAAAAATGCAGTACACGTAAAACAACCTACATTTGGGTACCTATAGGGAATAGGTGACAATTGGGAAGAAAGAAGGGGAAAATGGGAATGGAGTAGCAGTGAGGAGGAGAAAGTGACATTTCTTTCATGGTACTTTTTTGTGTAGCTATTGAGGGAAAGCCCCAAAAATCTAAATTGAGGATCAATTTCAAGGAACTGACACGTAGCCTTATCCAAATTCGTAAGAACCTTAATAGGGGAATTTACAGACACACGGACACAGCAGCTGCTCCCTCCCAGTGGTGGCAGGCTCTGCAAAATCCACGCCCCTCCTAGAATCGGGTCCCCATAGGGGATTAATAGCAAAACCATACGGTGATGAATCACGAAGACCATCAGAACGAAAAATGCATTTGTAAGTTAAAAGATAACATCAGGCAGATGTATGCATTCACTAACCTCCCTCCTGGGACATGATTCTGGTTTGGAGCAGTCAGCCCAGCATAAGTTTGCAGAGAGTTACAGAGAGCACAGCCCTTCCCAGACACCTCTGCTGCTGGAGCCATACTGCATCTCTATAGTGAGTTCCCCTACAATAACTCTGACTCTTAGAACCATGTTAATGTTTTACCTATACAGTATCCCTCATCTATGGATGGAGGTTAGGTTCCAGACCCCCCCCCCTCCGCGATAGGCAAAAATCCACGAAGTAGAGACTTTACATTTATTTTATTATTTATATATATTTTAAGGCTTTATCAACCCTCCCACACTCTTATAAACCTTTCCCACGCTGTTATTAACCTTTCCCATACTTATTTTGCTTATTTTACCACAAAAATAAAAGAATATATAAAAATACCTATCTACCACAAAATCCCGCAATATAGCGAAAAATCCAAGATACAAAATTAGATATATACAATTTAAAAATCGGCGATCCAGTGAGACCGTGAAAAGTGAACCTCGATATGGCGAGGGACAACTGTGTACATACAACAGTGGTGTGGGGGAAGCCAAAATCAAATACAGTCAGGGACAAACTGAACTGTATTGTAAATGATTAACATAACCACAACCAAATGGGTGGAGAAGAACTTAAGTAACTTCGGAAAACAGTATTTTGATTAAATGCCGTAAGGCTAAAGACGAAGATAACCTTACACAAACATTGCACTCTAGTTGGTACATTTGTTTTTCAGAGAATTATAAATTAGTAATTGTCAAAAACTACTTTATTCTAGAATTGAAGAAATAAGTAAATATGTTGTGGATAATGAGAGTGAGGCTTTTCCCTTTTGGAAAAACAAATTACAGATAAGAACAGATGAAGTTTGAACTGAACCCTGTGGTGTTGTATTGGGATTAAAAATGTCAGTGTGAACTCGTGGTTTTAAATATACACACACACACACACACACACACAAATGGGTAGATATAGAAACTTTAGTTGACTCAGTAAGTCAAAACTATTTACTAACCATCTATTACAGAAGGCTCCTAACTGGCCTCCAAGCCATTAAATCCACTGGTCACACCACAGCCAGACCTAGCATACATAGGATAAATAACAGCAATTTTGTGTGCTAATGGAACTAATCCAGTAGGGAGGGAAATTCTGAGGCAGAAGAGTGAGGCTAAAGCAATGTTCCTACAGAGGCAATAAGGAATGTGGTCTAATTCAGAAATATTAGGGGCTGGCCTTAGAACAACTGATTCACCATCATAGGAAGGAAGAAAAATATAGCAGCATAGATGCAGGGTAGGTAGGTAAACAAAGTGGAGAAGATATGTGATGTGGCAGTTCTCGGTAAAATAGGAAGCAAGGTCAGGGGGAATTAATTGTTTAAATAAACTGTTTTGTAAGTGTCTATAATAAACTCTTCCTGTATACTGTATATGCTCTTCTCTTGCTCAAACAGCACAATCATCAACCTTCAACTCGAGAACAGTTTTGAGAACATGGGTTCTCATGTGAGCCTGTTAGATTTACTCCAAATCATAGCCCTAGTCAGCTGGCCTGAAAATCTTATGTTTGGTCATAAGGCAGATGAATCAGAGAAAACTCACCAATACTGTGGAAAAAGGACCTCACCATGCGCCGTCCTTATGCTGTGCCCGCTATTGTACCTTCCAGCAGAAATAGCCACATAGTGCTACCATTTATAAAGACAGGGGCCCTGGCCGTTTGGCTCAGTGGTAGAGCGTCGGCCTGGCATGCAGAAGTCCCGGGTTCGATTCCCGGCCAGGGCACACAGGAGAAGCGCCCATCTGCTTCTCCACCCCTCCCCCTCTCCTTCCTCTCTGTCTCTCTCTTCCCCTCCCACAGCCGAGGCTCCATTGGAGCAAAGATGGCCCGGGCCTGGGGATGGCTCCTTGGCCTCTGCCCCAGGCGCTGGAGTGGCTCTGGACGCCAGGGAGCGATGCCCCAGAGGGGCAGAGCATCGCCCCCTGGTGGGCAGAGCGTCGCCCCCTGGTGGGCGGCTGGGTGGATCCCAGTCGGGCGCATGCAGGAGTCTGTCTGACTATCTCTCCCTGTTTCCAGCTTTAGAAAAATACAAAAAATAAAATAAAATAATAAATAAATAAATAAATAAATAAATAAATAAATAAAATAAAAATAAATAAAGACAAGGTTTGTTTTCTTTTCATACAGGGTTATATAAAGCAACCTTTCCCTGTCAGCAACTTTCATGCTTAGGTAAAACTTTCCAGATCCAAAATAATGGTGACCAGTTTTAAATTGGGTGACGCTACAGGTAGGACACATCACATTCACCTGGCTGCCAAAGACCCACACCATCAGTGGGGAAACCAGTTTCACCCAGCTGACCTTGATATGCCGTTTCAACTTGTGAAAGGGATGGGGAAGGAAGTAGAGGGTCTGGGTGGCATCATGTGATCAAGAGGAAGTAGAGCCCAGAGAGGAGGCTCAGGGCAGTGACAGCCAGCATGGACTTGATGTTCCATGTGACCCACCCACTAACTCCATGACCTTGGGACAAGATTCTTCCTGCTGTTAAGCCTGTTCCCTCAAGAGTAAAGTAGGGATTAAAATTGACAACTTCCTAAGAATGATAATGCAAATGTCAAGGGACAGAGATGGTATAGTGGGAGGCGAAGGAAGATTAGGAAGGTCTAGAACAAGGTACAGTGCTCCCATATTGTTATCAAATTTGCTGACCTCAGAATTGGAACATGGCCTGACCAGGTGGTGGCACAGTGGATGAAGCGTTGGCCTGGGATACTGAGGATCCAGGTTTGAAACCCCAAGGTCGTCAGCTTGAGCGTGGGCTCACCAGCTTGAGTGCAGAGTCACCAGCTTGAGCATGGGATCATAGGCATGACCCCATGGTCACTGGCTTGAGCCCAAAGGTCACTGGCTTGAGCCCAGAGTTGCTGGCTTGAGCAAGGGTTCACTGGGTCAAGGCACATATGAGAAAGCAACCAATAAACAACTAAGGTGCCACAACTTTGAGTTGATGTTTCTCATCTCTCTCCCTTCCTGTCTGTCTATCCCTGTATCTCTCTCTCTCTCTCACACACACACAAGCAAAAAAAAAAAAAAAAAAAAGGAACATGATCTAACAAAAGTCAGTTTTGTAACATGTGAACTTTTTTAAATTGAAGGGTTAGCAATGGCTTAGCATTAAATCATTTACCTGCCTTTGTTCAAACTATCCCATTGTGTCCTGAGTATCTGACTGCTATATCCATCAACTCCAAATGGCAGACCAAGGAGTAAAGGTTGGGGGTAGGGCATCAAGGGAAAACTCTAACCATCCAGGAGCACTGGGGCTGACAAAAAGTGGGGCCAGGAAGATGTCATGGCTGGATGGCTCAGTTAGAGCATTGTCCTGAAGCACAGATGTTGCTAGTTTGATCCCCGGGCAGGGCACATACAGGAACAAATCTATGTTCCTGTCTCTCTCTCTCTCTCTCTCTCTCTCTCTCTCTCTCTCTCTCAATTTCTCTCTCACTAACATCAATACATAAAATTTTTTCTTAATTAAAAAAAAAATAGAGCCAAGAGGGAAGTGGGAAGACAACTCACCCACTGTGTAATCTAGACCAGTTACAAAGAAAATGACTTTTAGGTCATGGGCATACCCTTAAGAAAATCTGCCATGGGCCAGAAGATTTCACCTTCCTCTTAACTCATCCCATTAATCTATTACCTGTACCCTGTATTGAATTTTGCCCCTCAATTGGACTCCCAGGCAAGACACAAAGTACACAGAGACACATACATTTAATTTATTTATTAAAAGGGGGACGAAATTTCCGTAACTCTGGAATGTCAAGTTGCATCAGCGATGTTGTTTGTTTAAAAGTAGAAGTGTTAGCAATACCTCTTGCAAGAGTACAGAACATGCTTCAGGTTTCACAATACAGTGTCCTTTTCAGTCAATAGTATTGCTTCAGGAGAGATAACATTTTGCATATCTTTCCTGTAACTTCCAGAAAAGTCAGCCAACCAGATTTGGGTTCAAACTTCTTCACAAAGCCATTTTCCTACAAGAGAGAACAGATTTAACATTTTTAAAAAACAGTGGTGACTACATTTGCTGGAATAAAAACCAAAGAAATTTTTGTTTAAATAATACAGATGGTTAATCCTCTCTGTCATTTCAATAGTTTTATTCTGATCATCATCTTTTTCTGTCTCTGCTTCCAGACCACCTTAGAGCAAATACAAATATAGTGTGAGCCACACATGTAATTTTAATTTTTTAGTAGCCACATTTTAAAAGAAAAAATGAAAGAAGCAAAATTGATTTTTGAAATATATTTATCTAAAATATTATATCAATATGTTACAATATGAAAATTATTAAAGGATTTTGAGACTTTTTTGTATCAAATCTTTAAATCCAAAGTGTGTTTTGTACTTATAGCATATCTTCATTCAGATTGGCCACATTTCAACTACTCAACTGTCACAAGTGACAAGTGACTACCATATTGGACAGCAGCTCTAGCTCTAGGGAATCAAAAGTCTTTCTTTTTTCCCCTTTTTCTCTTTTAGTTGTCTGGCATTGAAATATTCCATGTATGTTTGTAAACTGTATTGTGCTGAGAATCATGAGGACTCACAATAAAGCCAGATTAAGTGAAGTGAGCTAATGAAAACGTTGTTGATTGTTTCTATTACAATTCATTCTCTCTCTCTTTTTTTACTTTTTGAGAGAGAGAGAGAGACCCATAGGAGGGAGAGATGAGAAGCATCAACTCGTAGTTTCATCACTTTAGTTGTTCATTGATTGCTCCTCAGGCCAGCAACCTTGGGTTTTAAGCCAGTGACCTTTGGGCTCAAGCCAGCAACCATGGGGTCATGTCTATGATCCCACGCCCAAGCCAGCAACCCCGTGCTCAAGCTGGTGAGCCTATGCTCAAGCCGGTTGAACCCACGCTTAAACTGGCGACCTCAGGGTTTCAAACCTGGGACCTCAGTGTCCTAGGTCAACACTCTATCTACTGCGCCTTCACAGGTTGGGCTACAATTCATTCTCTTTTTCATTATAGAGAGTATGGACTGGACATTATATTTAATTTATGATCTATAATTATAGAGCATCCTCACTGAAAAGCACCTCTGAGATCATCCAGACTAATGCCCTCTCATTTTGACAAATGAGGAAACTAAGGCCTATAAAAAAGTAAGTTACCTAAGGTTACCCAACTTCTTAGTGCCTAGACCTGTACTAGAATGCAAACACTGTGCTTTTCACTCCACAAATTTCCGAGCAGCCACCATAAAGACTAGAAAATTGTTAAAATAATATTTTTAAGTGTTCATCTAGTAAATCTTAGTTCTGTGTCTAGCAAGGTCCACATTCTGGAGTTACAAATGCCTTCCAGCAATGAACACTAAAGAGTAAGCCAAGGCCCTGGCCAGTTGGCTCAGTGGTAGAGCGTCAGCCCAGCATGTGAATCTCCTGGGTTTGATTCCCAGTCAGGGCACACAGGAGAAGCAGCCATCTGCTTCTCCACCCCTCCGCCTCTTCTTTTTTCTTTCTCTCTCTCTTCCCCTCCCACAGCCATGGCTCAATTGGTTCAAGTGCATTGCCCTGGGTGCTGAGGATGGCTCTGTGGAGTCTCCCCCTCAGGCACTAGAAATAGCTTGGTTTCTAGCATGACCCCAGATGGGCAGAGCATTGGCCACAGATGGGGGTTGCCTGGTAGATCCTGGCCGGGGCACATGCGGGAGTTCGTCTCTCTGTCTCCCCTCCTCTTACTTGGAGAAAGAAGGAGAAGGAGAAGGAGAAGAAGAAAGAAGAAGAAAAGAAGAAGAAGAAAGTAAGCCAATGGCAACTCCAGCCGGAAGAGATCTGAGAGCTCTGCAGTGTCTTGGAATCAGCTTTCTGAGCATCACGGCAGCAAAGATCAGCACCCGTCAGGGGGAGTTTCCATTTGAAAGATTGCCCAAGAAAACCAGCTTCTGCCTGTTTAGTGTAGAGTCATGCTCTGAGACACAGGCTGTCCTGCCGCAAGGAGGGCACAAACTGCTCCTTCTCTATTCGTCCTCCCCTCCCTTCCGCACATGCCCGCAGTTCCCGGACAGTCTAGGTATGCACCACTCCAGTGCTCCCCTCCTAGAAGTTTCACAAGCCCCACATTAATGAGACACTCTGATGTAAATTCCTCATTATGCCAACGAGCGCCATCTATTATGACGGGGCAGTTAGTATGTCATCTTACACACATTCCATTTCTAAACTAAAGAGACTAAACAGGAAAAAAAACCTGACAAATTCAGCTATATGAAGATTAAATTTTTTTTTAAAAACCTAAAAGAGAACAGACTAGGAAAATATTTAGTTTCCATGAAAGAGTTCATTCCAATGTAAGAGAACAATCCAGCTCATAGTAGTTACAAGGGCAAAGGTATTGGAAAGAGAAATAGGAATCATTTACATGTATATGGGAAAAAAATTCAGTGTTACTGGCAGTTAAAGAAATTCATATTTTAATGCAATCTTATTGCTTTTTTGACCTGTTAAATTGACATAGTTTTTAAAGTTTTTTGGGGTTTTTTTTTGTTGTTGTTGTTGTTTGTATTTTTCTGAGTTGGAAATGGGGAGGCAGTCAGACAGACTCCTGCATGCGCCCGACCAGGATCCACCCGGCATGCCCACCAGGGGGCAATGCTCTGCCCATCAGGGGCGTTGCTCTGTTGCAACCAGAGCCATTCTAGCGCCTGAGGCAGAGGCCATGGAGCCATCCTCAGCGCCTGGGCCAACTTTGCTCCAGTGGAGCCTTGGCTGTGGGAGGGGAAGAGAGAGACATAGAGGAAGGCGAGGGGGAGGGGTGGAGAAGCAGATGGGCGCTTCTGTGTGCCCTGGCTGGGAATCGAACCCTGGACTCCTGCATGCCAGGCTGACACTCTACCACTGAGCCAACCGGCCAGGGTCAGTTTTTAAAGTTTTTTACTGCTGAGCCAACTGGCCAGGGCCTAACCCTCAAACTTATTTTTAATGGCACTGCCCCAATACTGGTAAAAGTGTTGTGACTTAAGTATTTCAATATATATAAGTAGTGTAATTAGAATCATATCTTAAAAATCTATCATTTCATTGTTAGAAGTGAGGCAGTATTCTAAAATGTGGGTGGAGCCCTAGCCAGTGGCACAGTGGATAGAGCACAGTTCTAAAGTTCCGAGGTCGCAGGCTTGATCCTGAGTGTGCTGACTCGTTACCTAGGGTGCCGGCTCAAGCCCCAGGCAGCGCTGAATCCTGAAGGCACCAGCTGGACTCCGAGATCACTGGTTCCAAATAATAATATACAGGTGGAGAAGACCACACATGTTTTCATTATTAAAGCATTATTTCTATAAAGGGAAAATGGGAAATAACCCAAATGTCTATTTGGGAATTGGGTAAGTAAATTATGACACTTAAAATTGGTGGAATATTCTGTAGACACAGAAATTAACATGGAATATGTGAGGAGATGTTGAAAATAGCTGTAACTTATGTCACATGAAAGAACTCATATATATATACCTTAATTGTATTTACATATGATGTCTACATTCAAATATGTTAGGATGGGAGTGATTTTTCCTCTTTGAAAAATATTTTCTAATGATGCTGTTTGTATCTTAAAACCATTATATGGCCTGACCAGGCAGTGGCACAGTGGATAGAGCGTCAGACTGGGATCCGGAGGACGCAGGTTCGAGACCCTGAAGTCGCCAGCTTGAGCACGGGCTCATCTGGTTTGAGAAAAGCTCACTAGCTTGGACCCAAGGTTGCTGGCTTGAGCAAGGGGTTACTCAGTCTGCTGTAGCCCCACGGTCAAGGCCCATATGAGAAAGCAATCAATGAACAACTAAAGTGTCGCAATGAAAAACTGTTGATTGATCCTTCTCATCTCTCTCCTTTCCTGTCTGTCTGTCCCTATCTATCCCTTTCTCTGACTCTCTCTCTCTGTCTCTGTAAAAAACAAACAAACAAACAACAAAAAAAACCCATTATATAAAAATAAATATATAAATAAGGATTCAATATCCTATCAGTAATATATATAGTATTATACAAGGCTGCCCAGATCTGGTTATTTCTGGGCATAGTTTATTAAGTTATTAAGGTTTTAAGAAAGCCTAAAGCATAAAATAATATCTTGTATCAATAATCCAAAGAAAATCAGACCCTCAGGATTTTTTTTAAGATATGGGAAATGGCGTGATATTATTCCCACTTCTCTCACAATCATTCATTCATTTATTCATTCAAGAAACATTTATGGAGCATTCAGCACATACACGGTACTGTTTTAAGCACTGGAAGCACTCTGGCACATTAACTATACAGCATCCTTGCCCTCACTAAAGCCTAAACGCTCATCACAGAGACAGACCATAAACAGTTGAGCAAGAAAAGGTGTTACGTGACTGATGGCCAGTCATGGAAACAGTTCTGAAGGAAGTAAAGCAGAGCACAGGGGTAGAGTGGCAGTGGTCTTGTGATGGATGATTCAGGAGGACTCCTGTTAGCAGGCAACTTGGGAGCAGAGACCTGAGTGAAAGGAAGAAGTGAGCCATGCAGACTTCAGGGGGAGACTATTCCAGACAGAGGCAACAGCAAATGCGAAAGCCCCGAGGTTGGAGGAGCAAGAGCACAGGAGGGGCTCACAGAAATGAGATCAGAGAGGACTGTGTAGGGCTTTGAATACAGTGGTCAGGACTTTGCATTTCTATTTCTGGGATGAAGGGTGTTTGAGGGGTTTTCATTAGGCTAGGACATGATCTAATCCAAGTTATTAAAACATCACTCTGGTTGCTATGTGGAGAATGGGCCACAGGAAGCAGTATTTGTTGGGCACCTTCTCTGCAAAAGGCCCTATGCCAAGCACAAGGTGCATAAAGCAGACGAGATTTCTCCTGCGTGGAAGGGCTGAGCCCCGCCCGCTCCCCCAGCACAGAGGGAGGAAGTAAAAAGCCACCTGGCTCAAAAGGAAAGGAGATCCCAAGGGGTGAAGAGTTTCACCTCAGGCACTTTCTACTGGTTGCTAAGAACCATCCTTCTTAAAAGAATGCTGGAAACAGCAGAAAATAGAACTTGTCCTCCTATCAGATCTTGTGATGGGCTAGCCATTCTCAGCATTTCCAATGGGCAGAAGGGATAGGAAGAAGGAATAATAAATGTGGAAGAGGAATAAAAACAGAGATGAGAATCAGCAAAAGAAGGAAAGAATGGAAGGAAGGGAGGAAGAAAGAAACTTATGCTGATAAATATGAGAAAGAGAATAAATTAAGAACTTATAAATTCATTATCGATACACTGGTCTTAATTTTTTCACTTCAAGACATCTGTTTTAGATGGTGACTAACATCTAACTGTAATTGATCATATAATTAATGGAGATTTGATATATTTATTCAAGGGAGTTAGACAATACTACTACTAATAACAACAGCAACTATTGAGAACTTATTTGCAGAAACTGCTCTAGGTGCTTTAGACACAATATGAACTGATTTCATCCTTACACCTCTCCTGGGAGATAGGTGGCAGCAGTCCTGCTGTTTCATAGAGGAGGAACCAAGGCTTAGAGAAGTTAAGTAACTTGTTTATGTTACACAGGTAGTGAGCACTACAGTCTCGAAACCATCCCAGGTTCCTCTACTTCAGAGTTGGTGCTTTTCCCCCAGACCACATTCTTGATCCAAATGTTTTCATAAAATCTCTGGGCACGTTTTGGCCCCGGCCAGGTAGCTCAGTTGGTTGGAATGTCATCCCCATGTGCCAAGGCGGTGGGTTCAATCAGAGCACATGTAAGAATCAACCAATGAATTCATAAATGAGTAGAACAACAAATCAGTATTCCTTTCTTCTTCCTCTCCCTTCCTCTCTCTCTCTCTCTCTCTCTCTCTCTCTCTCAAATCAATTTTTTAAAAAATATCTCTGGGCACATTTACAATTTCATTAAATAATGGGTATTCTCTAGTTCTACTTTGGAGTCAATGATGAGCAAATATGGACAATACACAGGACAACAGAACACAGCTTCATGATTGATGATTTGTTCTGAGCATTTTATTGGGAGGGGGGCAAGTGAGAAGTTGTTGTTGGCTAGTGTCTTGATAAAGTTGTGAAATCTCTCTCCGCCTCTTTCTGAGGGCCATCTGACTCTGCTAGCACAACATGTGACTGTGCCATTTCCCTCGAAATGAATCATTCAAGAGTAAGTTCATTCATTTCAGCAGATCCGTCAACATTGCCGTGAGAAGATACCAGATGCTCTACTAGAGTGTCCTGACTCAGAAGCAGAGCCTTTCATTAACGGAATCAATGACTCAACTGGGAAAGGAAGATTGAGGGGGCTTTGAAATGACATCTTATCTTACAAAGTGTCTCCGTCAGGTCTCAGACCTAAGTTACTCAGGTGTAGAGTTGAAAACTTGAAACCGACTGAAGGACTTGGTGAAGGCTGAGTGTGCCTGTGTGAGCCCACGTGTGTATTTATGGCTCCACTCAAGAATGGCTTCCCCTGCCACGCTCATACAAAGTATTCCATACTCACACTCGTGCCTCCCCAAAAGATAAGTATACTTCTAAAACTTCTCCGAGACAGCTCCCTACCCCGCACCGATTAGTAAGTCCAAGACCTCACAACATTTATTGTTAAGAAGTTAAATTTGCCTGACCTGTGGTGATGCAGCAGATGAAGTGTCGACCTGGAACGCTGAGGTCCCCATTTCAAAACCCTGGGCTAGCCCAGTCAAAGCACATACAAGAAGCAACCACGAGTTGATGCTTCCCACTCCTCCCCTAACCGCCCCTACTTTTCTTTTTCTCTCTCTCTCTCCTCTCTCTAAAATCAATAAATAAAATATATTTTAAAAAGAAATTAAATTTTCAAATAACATTTATCAGCGTCTCGGTTCCAAATACTATAGTAGACATTGGAAAGCAGTCCCAGCCCGGGCTTACGGGTGGGTCTCTGTGCTGGAGAACGTTTGCCTTGGCCCTGGCCGGCTGGCTCAGCGGTAGAGCATCGGCCTGGCGTGTAGAAGTCCCGGGTTCAATTCCCGGCCAGGGCACATAGGAGAAGCGCCCATTTGCTTCTCCACCCCCCCCATCCTTCCTCTCTGTCTCTCTCTTCCCCTCCCGCAGCCAAGGCTCCATTGGAGCAAAGATGGCCCGGGCGCTGGGGATGGCTCCTTGGCCTCTGCCCCAGGCGCTAGAGTGGCTCTGGTCGCAACAGAGCGATGCCCCGGAGGGGCAGAGCATCACCCCCTGGTGGGCAGAGCGTCTCCCCCTGGTGGGCGTGCCGGGTGGATCCCGGTCGGGCGCATGCGGGAGTCTGTCTGACTGTCTCTCCCAGTTTCTAGCTTCAGAAAAATACAAAAAAAAAAAAAAAAAAAGAATGTTTGCCTTGACTTGAAAGGTACACAGCACAGCTGAAATTTCCACCAGTCCTGCGGTATGGCTTCTCAGAGCAACTGGGGGAAAATGTGACAATATCTCACATGCTTCACCCAGCCCCAAGTCAGGCTATGTTAGAAAGAGGGGTTCCAGGAGGAAGGGGTGAGTGGAAAGAGAGAGCTTGCAGTAAGCCCCATCACTCTACAGGGGGGCCTCAAACAAAATGCAAATTCCCAGAAGTAGGGTTATATCAAGTTTTAAAACATTTATCATGACTGAAGGCAGCTATGGTTTTAAAAGAGCAAATTGGAAGCAACCTGCCACATGCATAAAATATTTTTCCATAAATAATCATTTTTATCATTATTATATATCATGATCTCATAGAATGATAATCAAAAAGTTCAGACCACATCACCTGAACTATGTCTGTAACGTGCCCAGGGTTTGTCTGTCTTTGCCCCATTGGGCTCACTAGACCTTTTCTGAAGAACTGTGAACACACACCCACACACACAAAAATACTTTGTATCCAGAATATTCAAAGAATTCCTACAATAATAAGAAAAAGACAAAATAATAGGAAAATGGGCAAAGAGTATAGGCAATTCCCTAAATAAGAACTGCCAGGAGTCAGAAAACATATGAAAAGATGTTTAACCTCACTAGTAATCAAGGAAATGAGAATTAAACAAGATAAATCAGGTGTGTGTGTGTGTATATATATATATATATATATTTTTTTTTTTTTTTTTAATAAGGCACACTCTTAGGTAAGAGGTGCTTTTTAAAATTTATTTATTTTAGAGAGGAGAGGGAGAGAAGGGGGGGGAGCTGGAAGCATCAACTCCCATATGTGCCTTGACCAGGCAAGCCCAGGGTTTCAAACCGGCGACCTCAGCATTTCCAGGTTGACGCTTTATCCACTGCGCCACCACAGGTCAGGCAAATCAGGTGTATATTTTTAACCCAACAGAGTGGGCACATTATGAGATTGCTACCACCTAGTTTTAGTTAGCTGGATTGGGAAACGGACTTCTGATATTATCACAGGCTCTGATAGGAGTGTTACTTGGTAGAAACATTTTGGATGTCAAGGATCTAGTAAATTAAAAAATGTACCTACACTATGACCCAGCAATTTTATATCCCAATATCCACTCTAGAGAAACACTCACATGCACATGGAAGGCATGAATAAAGATAGTCAATGAAGCATCATTCATAATAGTGAACTACGGAAATAACCTAAATATCCATCAGCTAGAAATGGTCAGATATTCCATAGCATTTGCACACAGCAGCATATAATGCTGCACTCTTTTAAAAAATACTCTTTTAAATACCCTTGGATGAAGAAATAGCAGAGCAAGTACCATGTACTACTATTGTATATTTATTCATATAAAACTTTTTTACACCTGACCAGACGGTGGTGCAGTGGATAGAGAGTCGATCTGGGATGCTGAGGACCCAGGTTCGAAACCCTGAGGTCTCCCAGCTTGAGCTCAGGCTCACCATGTTGAGCATGGATAGAGTCGCTGGCCTGAGTGTGAGATAATAGACATGACCCTGTGGTTGCTGGCTTGAGCAAGGGATCAGGGCTCTGCTAGAGCCCCTAGTCAAAGCACATATGAGAAACAATCAATGAACAACTAAAAGTGCCACAACTACGAGTTGATGCTTCTGATCTCTGTCTATCTGTCTGTCTCTCTCGCAAAAACAAACAAAAAAAATATCTTTTTTTTATAAAGAAACATTATACATATTTTCTATGGCTATATTCAATAGCTATGTTTTATATGTAAAATAATTGATAACGGTGATTACCTCTGGAGAGAGGGAATAGAAAAAAGCTAAGTATAAAGTATTGGGACATAAGGAGGAACACACACACATCCAACTGTAAAAGGCCCCTAATAAACATAAGTTCTAATATAGGCCCCACACATGGTCCTGGCTTTTTGAATCATTGATAATAAAGTGAATTTTTATTTGGAAATTCTTGAGTAAAGTTTCTTGCTGATAGTACAGCACATTACTTTTTACCATCAAGCTTTAACAGCCAGAATTTGTTATATTAGAAAAGGGGGGGGTTGATCTGTAAGCAATGAACTTGCAAAAATTTGCACCTACCTTTTGCAACATAATAAATATAAAACCTAAATATAACAGTGTCTAATACCAACTCTTTCGCTGCTAAGTTTACATTGTCATGACAACTCTAGCAAACACGAAGTTAGGCTAGGCTCTGAGCTGTTGATTCTAAAGATGGGTTAGAGGGGTGCTGAGAATACAATCCTTAGATATACATACATATATATATATATTTGTAATTAGCAAGGAAACTGTAAATTTTGATTTCAAATAAAGAACAATGAAAACTATTTACCCAGCCTCCATTTTGCCTTATCCATTCTCCTGTGTTTTTCGTTATGAACTCAGCCACAAAGTAAGAAATCTTGTAAGTGTCCACGTCTGAGGCAATTTGCTCTTTGAGAAGTTTCTTGAGGAGAATCCCTTCAAAGGCAAATATGGTCACAATCCGTCCCCAGTTAATGATGCCATCCTCAAATTCTTTTTCCATCACTTGATTGAATATTGTTCTGGCATTGTCTACAGATACAACATCAAAATTGTCCAAGCATGGTTTCAAGTTCTTTTCGACTTCTTTCTGGACTGAAAAAGCCACGTCCTGCAACACTCTGGAGGTTCTGCTCGGAGGGGATCCAGGTTGTGGGATCTGCAGGATGCAGTGCAGATAGTCCTGGGCCAGCCTGTGAATGTATCCAAACTCGCAGTCGGTCATCTTCTGCTTGAAGAAGAGCCACGTCTCGAGCTTGTTCACGGGGAAATGGGTTGAGCTGATCTGAAGCCCAGAGCTCAGAATGTGGCGGGATGTGACACACAATGACATCTGCGGCCGGTGGAATTTCTGCTTACATCACTGATGTATCCTTCCTCCTGGGCATTTTCATGCATAGGCCGTGTGAAAGCAAAAGTTCAAAATGTCTCCGAGAGGCCACTTCCCCATCCTGTCAGTGGTTAATTCAGCTTTCAGTTTCAAACGCCAAGGATACTAGAAACTGGAACACTCGTCCACTGCTGGCAGAACGGAATGCGGAAAATCTGGCAGCTCCTCCAAAAGTAAAATTAGGATTCCTATATGACCCAGCAAGTCCACGTCTAAGTATATATACACCCAAAAGAACTGCAAACAGGGACTCCCATACTTAAACACGAATGGTATTCACAGCAGCGTCATGTACATAGACAAAAGGTAGACACAACCCAAATGGTCCTCAACAGATGAATGGATTAACAAATTACGCAACATTATTCAGCTGTAAAAGGAATGCTACAATGTAGATGGATCGCATCAACATCATGCCAAATGAAAGAAGTCAATATATGAAAAATCCATAATAGATAAATCCATAGAGACAGAAAGCAAACTGGTGTTTGCCAGGGGCTGAGGGAAGGGGGTAGTAACTGCTTCCTAGGTAGAGGATTTTGTTTTGTGATAATGTTTGAGAATTATATAGAAGTAGTGGTTATTCAACATTATGAATGTACTAAACATCACTGAACTGTTCACTTTAAAATGGGTCATTTGGCCCTGGCTGGTTGGCTCAGTGGTAGAGCATCGGCCTTGCATGCAGAAGTTTCGGGTTCGATTCCTGACCAGGGCACACAGGAGACGCACTCATCTGCTTCTCCACCCCTCCCCCTCTCCTTCCTCTCTGTCTCTCTCTCCCCCTCCCACAGCCAAGGCTCCACTGGAGCAAAGTTGGCCCAGGCACTGAGGATGGCTCCATGACCTCTGCCTCAGGCTCTATAATGGCTCCAGTTGCAACGGAGCAACGGCCCAGATGGGCAGAGCATTGCCCCCCAGTGGGCATGCCAGGTGGATTCTGGTTGGGTGCATGCGGGAGTCTGTCTCTCTGCCTCACCGCTTCTCACTTCAAAAAATACAAATAATAATAATAATAATAATGATCATTTATTATTAATGATCAAGTTGGCCAAGTAGCTTAGTTGATTAGAGCATCGTCCCAATAGAGCAAGGTTGTGGGTTTGATCCCCAGTCAGAATACATACAAGACTCAATCAATGAATGCATGGATAAATGGAACAACAGATCAATGTCTCTCTCTCCTTCTCTCTCTGACCAAGGAGCAGAAGCAATGACTGACAAAGGGTCAGTTTTTTGTAGGGAGCATGAGAACAAAATCCTGACCCTTCCTTGCCTGATGGGCAGCCAGAAGAATCCCAGCTCCTAGACGAGGTTCCGTTTGGTGCGTGACCTCAGGGAGAGACCGCTGAGGTCAACTTCTCCTTTCCCCAGAGGTGGAACTCAGGCGGAAACTCAGCTGCTTTAGAAGAGGTGGCTCAGGGGAACTCCCGCCCTGGTTTACTGCTTAGCTCCTGTGAGTCTATCACAACTACCTCCCACATCCAAGACCCTGGCCAGGGCAAATTCCCTGCAGAAAACAATGGTCTTCTATGGTAACACCGTTCAATGCACAAGAAGCCACCTGCACGCCCCGTCATCTCCCTTGGTCCAGTGGGAGCTAGCCAGGACAATCAGAAAACACAATGGGGGCAAGTCTACTTCCCATCAAGAAAACCAAGTATGACGAGGCACCTGTTAGAAGTTGGTTTCTATCCAAAGAGACCGATTTCCAGGAAATCTTAGGAACAAATAAGCACATGCGATTTCCCCCAGTTCACCTGCTGTAACGAGGAGCCAAGCTTACATGGGCACAGAGAACAAGAGGGCTGAGGGGCAGGGAGGGACCAAAGGAGTGAGGTGTCAAAAAAACGTGGTGTCTGGGGTAGGATTTTTTTAATTTTAATTTTAAATTTTTTTTGAGAGAGAGAGACATTGATTTGTTATTCCACTTATTTATGCATTTATTGATTGATTCTTGTATGTGCCCTGACCGGGGGTTGAACCTGTAACCTTGGTGTATTGGGACAATGCTCTAACCAACTGAGCTACCAGGCCAGGGCTCAGGGTGGATCTTATATAGCAGCTACTCTGCTGGTAGTGTCCTTGCTGGGCTGCAGACTGGCCACTGTCCCAGGAAGGGGGCTACTTCTGTTGTCTTTGTCCCCTTCAGGAGACCCAGCACAGAGCCGGCACATGCCCGACGTCGCTAGGATTTGATCGTATCACTGCCAGTGATGTTAACTATCTTACAAATGGTCTACTTCAAAATCAGCCTGATAACCACAGTGGTAGCTGTCTTAGTTTTTCTGTTCAGTTTCACTCAGCAAAGCAAAAGCAAAATTTTCTTTTGTTTTTCTAAATGCCATCTTAGGGGAAGTTCAAAAGAAAAGACTATTTGAATAGGACCTTCAAGTGGTGTGGGCAGAGGGTCTCGGACTTTCCACTGCCCTAAACCAAATTTCAAAAGACACAAGGCAAAGGAAGCAGAAGTGTGAGGGTTTGGTGATGATGGAACGAAACCGAGCCCCACGAGGGCAATTCTCTGTGGACAGCCAAGAACTCAGAATATCCCACAGAGCACAGGGCAGAGAGCCCACAGCCACTCACTCAGTCAACGTCAGGGCACCTGCCACAGGCCGGGTTAGGGATGAGAATATGATACAGGGGTCTTGTTCATTGCCACAGAGCCTGAGGTGTGATGGGGTCTCACACAGACCACCAGGAAGTCCAGCTGCTGCATGTTGAGTGCCTCAATACAAAACGGCATGAGAGGGATTCCTGGAGGGGACTCCCCACCGTCTCTACGGGGTGAGTGAAATCCCCACAGGCCGGGAGACAGTGTGCTTCCCATAAGACTGTCCTGCGGCACTGGGGGCTGTGGAGCTGCTGGGGGAGGGAGCAGGGCTGGACCAAACAGCCTAGGCACAGGGCTAGGCACCTGGGTGTGACTAAAAACTAAGAGGAACCCCTGAAGGGCGTTAAGCAGGATCTGCATTTTCGGAAGCTATTCAGACAGAACTGCATCTACAGGATTGGTTCCTGGGGACACGGAGATAACAAGTTTTTGGTTTTTTTAAAAATCAACTTTATCGAGATATAATTTCCAAATATAAAATCCATCCACTTTAAGTTGACACCTCAGTGAGTTTTGAACAAACATAAACATCCCTATCATCCCAAATATGTCTCATCCTACCTCCTGGCCACAGCAACCACTGGTCTGCTTGACATCACAATCGATTATTTTTCCTATCTTAAAATTTCATAAAAATGAAATCAACTGGTACGTATTATTTGCTGTCTGGCTTCTTTTACTGGGAGTGGTGGTTTTGAGCTTCATCCATACTGCTGAGTGTAAGAGTGGTTTGTTCCCTATTATGAGTAACAAGTCTCTGGTGAGCACACCACATTGATTTATCTGTTCTCCTGACAGCAGACAGCTGCACTGTCTACAGTTTTAGGCTATTGTGAATAAAGCTCTATAAATATTTGCATATACATAGATTTTTTAATGAACATAGGTATTTGTTTTTCTTTTATTTATTTTTATTTTTTTAATTTATTTATTTTTAGAAAGAGAGTAGAGAAAGAGAGAGAGAGAGAGAGAGAGAGAGAGAGAGAGAGAGAGAGAACAGGGGGAGGAGCAGGAAGCATCAACTCCTGTATGTGCCTTGACCAGGGAAGCCCATGGCTTCGAATCAGCGACCTCAGCATTCCAGGTTGATACTCTATTCACTGCGTCACCGCAGGTCAGGCTGTTCTTCTCTTTTAAAATTTTATTTATTGGCCCTGGCAGGTTGGCTCAGTAGTAGAGCATCGGCCTGGTGTGCAGGAGTCCCGGGTTCGATTCCCAGCCAGGGCACACAGGAGAAGCCCTCATCTGCTTCTCCACCCCTCCCCCTCTCTTTCCTCTCTGTCTCTCTCTTCCCCTCCCGCAGCCAAGGCTCCATTGGAGCAAAGTTGGCCCGGGCGCTGGGGATGGCTCTACGGCCTCTGCTTCAGGCGCTAGAATGGCTCTGGTTGCAACAGAGCAATGCCCCAGATGGGCAGAGCATCGTCCCCTGGTGGGCATGCCAGGTGGATCCCGGTTGGGCGCATGTGGGAGTCTGACTGCCTCCCCATTTCCAACTTCAGAAAATACAAAAAAAAAAAAATAAATTTATTTATTGATTGATTTTTAGTGAGAGAGAAACATTGACTTGTTGTTTCACTCATTTATGCATTCATTGGTTGATTCTGTCTGTGCCTTGCCCAAAGATCAAACATACAACCTTGGCATATTGAGACAATGCTGTAATCAACTGAACCACCCGGCCAGGGCAGTGTTCATCTGTTGTGGGTATGCACCTAAGAACTGGACTGCTTGGTCACACAGTAAACATATGCTTATAAGAAGGAGTCAAGTGGCCCTGACCAGGTAGCTCAGTTGGTAAAGCTTTGTCCTGACACGCAGAGGTTGCAGGTCCCATCTTTGGTTAGGGCACATACAAAAATCACCAATGACAGCACGAAAATGTAGAACAACAAACTGATGGGCTTTCTCTCTCTCTCTCTCTCTCTCCTTTCCTCTCTCTCTAAAAATCAATAAATAAAAGTTAAAAAAAAAAAAAAGAAGCTGTGCAGGGGCGTAAAGATGCTTTTTGTGGACATGTTTCCACTTATCTTGGGTAAATAGGAATGGAATTTCAGGTCAAATAAAAAGTAGCTTTTGTTTTTCATTGTGTGTGTGTGTGTGTGTGTGTGTGTGTGTGTGTGTGTGTGTGAAGCTAAGCTTAACTTCGTCAGAAACTGCCAAATTGTTCCATAGTGACCTCACCATTTTGTGCTTCACCCAGTGCACCAACATTTGGTGTTTTCAGTCTAGTTATTTTTATTTTTATTTATTGATTTCAATGAGTGAGAGAGAGAGACAGAAACATTGAGCTGTTCCTGTAAGTGCTCTGATCGGGGATTGAACTGGCAGCCTCTGCACTTCAAGAAGATGCTCTAACCAACCGAGCTATCCGGACAGGGCTGTTGTCAGCCCATTTAATTCTGCCTGTGCAGTGGATGTGTAGCCATAGCTCATCACAGTTATAATTTGTGTCTTTATGACTAACAACACTGAGCATCTTTTTGTGTGTTTCTTGGCCATTTGTGTATCTTCTTTTTTTGTGAAGCATGTTAAAATCTCCTGTTCATTTTCTTAAAAAATAATTGAATTGTTTGTCTTCTTACTGAGTTTAAAACTTCTTTACATGCTCTGGATACTAATGGAGACTCTTGAGGCAATTTCAGTCCGAGGGGATAAAGCCTGACCAGGGTGATGGCCATGAGTGAGGAGGAGCAGGAAGAGCGGCAACCCCGGCCCTGGCCGGTTGGCTCAGTGGTAGAACGTTGGCCTGGCGTGCAGAAGTCTCGGGTTCGATTCCCGGCAAGGGCACACAGGAGAAGCGCCCATCTGCTTCTCCACCCCTCCCCCTCTCCTTCCTCTCTGTCTCTCTCTTCCCCTCCCGCAGCCAAGGCTCCATTGGAGCAAAGATGGCCCGGGCGCTGGGGATGGCTCCTTGGCCTCTGCCCCAGGCGCTAGAGTGGCTCTGGTCGCAGCAGAGCGAAGCCCTGGAGGAGCAGAGCATCGCCCCCTGGTGGGCAGAGCGTCGCCCCCTGGTGGGCGTGCCGGGTGGATCCCGGTCAGGCGCATGCGGGAGTCTGTCTGTCTCTCCCGGTTTCTAGCTTCAGAAAAATACAAAAAAAAAAAAAAAAGAGTGGCAACCCCGAGGGGACAGACCTGACAAGCTCTGGGGAGGAACGGGCTTCAGTAGTGGCTCAGAAGCAGCGCTGGGGACAGAATAGAGGGTCACATCTTCCCTGCATACATGGTCACCACCTGGGCCTCCGTCTGGGAAGGTGAGGCCTTTCCGGGAGAGACCAGTGGGAAGTGAAGAGGATCAGGAGCTGCCTGGTTATTCAGGTCTGCGGGTTGTCCGGGACTGTTTGACTGAGGCCAGGACTCCCACCTCCCGCTGTTCGAGTGGACTATTGCTACCATCATGCTGCATAATGAACTTCCCCAAAACTCAAATAAAAAGTAGCTTCACAGCTCACCCATAACCAGTGTCACACCCACGGTTTGCAGGCAGATCGGCCGATGGGGCTGTGACACTTAGGCAATTCTGTTCCGAGCTCCAGGTCGGCAGGTCAGTGCAGGAGGCTCTGCTCCACCTGCTTCTCTTTCCCGTGGGACTGGTGGCCCACACGACTGACTTCTCAGGGAGATGGCAGAGCGCAGAGCCCAACCACAGAAGTCCATTTCAAGCCTCAGATCTGTTAACACTCGCTCTGACAAAGCAAGTCACACGGCCAATCCCCCAGGGGGGAGTGGAGTGAGTATTTGCTAAATTATCCAAACTATTCTATGAGCTACAAGGAAGTCCCTCCCCGGGCAGAGAAGTGGGTCTTCATTGCTCTGCTTATGGCAGCGTGCCTGCCCTGTAGCCCTCCCTTATCTTAGAAACATCACTTCCTTTTTGTCTGAGAAATTTTCCACTCACCAACTCCAATGTTCCCACTGAACTATTGGGTTTGTGACTCGGCCCTCCAGCCCCCTGACTGCAGCTGACTGATCCAGGAGAAGCCCTGTGGCCCATGCAGAGCCCTGGATCCCTCCCTCAGGGTTTTTAATTTGATAACACAGCTGCTCTCCAGCACGGGAACTCTGGGTGTGGGACCCAAGGGCTTCAGTGGCTGTTTCTCACTTTGCAAAGGAAGTTGGTAAAAGTGAATATGCAGAAAGGAGAGGAGGTGACAGATGGCGAGTGTGGGTCCTGGTGACTATCAAGTCCTTGGCTCTAATTGCTCTGTTCCATATTTAGGTAACTGATGCATCCCAGAGTCTTTTCAGTAAGTTCTTCCTTTTGTCCAACTTAGAGTTGTCTCACTGCCGTCTGACTACAGGGCTCAAACATGCATTTCCCCACAGGGCACTGTTAGGAGGAACCGGCTCTAAAAAAGAAAGCATTCTCTTTTTTTCCCTTTATTTATTGATTTCAGAGAGAGAGAAAAGAAGAGAGAGACAGTAACATCAATTGTTGTACCACTTATTTATGCATTCATTGATTGGTTCTCATATTTGCCCTGACCTGCAACCTTGGCGTATCGGAATAATGCTCCAACCAACCGAGCTACCCGGCCAGAGTTTTGCTCTCATCTTGAAGGAAAAATAACCATCTCCCTTGAGTCTCATCTCCCTGCAGCTACTAACACATTTTCTTACTCCTCAAAAGAACATTCCATACTTTCTGTCCCCATTTCCTCCCACTCCATTCTCCCTTCTACCTACGCCCATTAGCTCTTTATCCTCACTGTGCCTTCACTTTCGGTGACGTTCTGTAATTGTGCTATCAGCAATCTTGGCTATGAGTGGGAAGACCTCCTAAGCTAGTTTATTATTATTTTTAAATTTATTGATTGATTTTAGAGAGAAAAGAAGGGAGAGAGAGAAACAGAAACATCGATCTGTTCCTGTATGTGTCCTAAATGGGGATCAAACCCACAACCTTGGTGTATTAGAACGACGCTCTAACTGAGCTATTTGGCCAGGGCATCTAAGCTAGTTTAACCCTCAAACTAAAGATTAAATACTTCATTAGTACTAGGCAGATTGAACCATACTGAATAGGAAGAGGTCAATCTCTTTATTTCAAAGCAGACTCTGAAGTCTATTTATTAGTTGGCATTTAAAAAGTGGCATTTGGCCCTGGCCAGTTGGCTCAGTGGTAGAGCGTCGACCTGGCGTGCAGAAGTCCCGGGTTCGATTCCCGGCCAGGGCACACAAGAGAAGTGCCCATCTGCTTCTCCACCCCTCCCCCTCTCCTTCCTCTCTGTCTCTCTCTTCCCCTCCCACAGCGAGGCTCCATTGGAGTAAAGATGGCCGGGGCGCTGGGGATGGCTCCTTGGCCTCTGCCCCAGGCGCTAGAGTGGCTCTGGTCGCGGCAGAGCGACACCCCGGAGGGGCAGAGCATCCCCTCCTGGTGGGCAGAGCATCGCCCCCTGGTGGGCGTGCCGGGTGGATCCCGGTTGGGCGCGTGCAGGAGTCTGTCTGACTGTCTCTCCCAGTTTCCAGCTTCAGAAAAATACAAAAAAAAAAAAAAAAATTGTGATTTATGTTTTATGACACCCTCCTGCTTAATACCCTCTATGGCATCCTTCAACACTGGGACAAGGTTGCAAACACTTTACCATGCTTAGAGGGCCCAGCTGCAGATCCCTGCCTCCTAGTATCTTATTCCTGCTTCCCTGCCATAGATGCTCATCCCCTGACATCCCCTCACCTCCCAGTTCCTGGCTCTCCCCACCCATAGGCTGCCCCAGGGCCTTTGCACTCATGGTTCCATGATACTAGGAATTTTCTTTGTGACATTTATCACTACCTAGCACCAGATTATTTTCTAGTTTTTATTGTCTGTCTCTCCCAGTAGAATGTAAGCTCCCTGAGGGCCAAGGCCTCTCTCTGTTCATCCTGTAACCTCGGCACCTAGAACAGAGTGGGCACCCCATCAGAGTTTGCTGAAAAAACACATGAACGAGTGGGGAAAGCCTGTGTGAGCTATAGGGAGTGACAGTACCTTGATGACACCATCTGAGCCCCTGAATCCTGCTGTACCTGCATCAGACATTTTAGTTATGTTAACCAATAAAGTTCCGTTTGTTGTTGAAGTTAGTCTTTAGTCAGCCGCTGCTATACTGTTATGTAACAAACCATTCCCAAACCTTAGTGGCTTACAGAAACCTTTATTTTTCTTACAGGTCTGCAAGTTGTTGGGTGATGTTGCTTCTGGTTACCAGTCAAGTTCCAGTTGGCTCCACAGTCCTCTTGTTCCCTGGCCAGCAGCTGCTCAGGGCAAAATCTCCTGGCTGATAAGAGAAGCAGAAGAGGCCAAAACAAATGCATCTAAAAATGTACAAAAAAAATGCATCTAAAGTTCTGCTCACAGGCCCTGGCCGGTTGGCTCAGTGGTAGAGCGTCGGCCTGGTGTGCAGAAGTCCCGGGTTCGATTCCCGGCCAGGGCACACAGGAGAAGCGCCCATTTGCTTCTCCACCCCCCCTCCTTCCTCTCTGTCTCTCTCTTCCCCTCCCGCAGCCGAGGCTCCATTGGAGCAAAAGATGGCCCGGGCGCTGGGGATGGCTCCTTGGCCTCTGCCCCAGGCGCTGGAGTGGCTCTGGTCGCAACAGAGCGACGCCCCGGAGGGGCAGAGCATCGCCCCCTGGTGGGCAGAGCGTCACCCCGGTGGGCGTGCCGGGTGGATCCCGGTCGGGCGCCTGCAGGAGTCTGTCTGACTGTCTCTCCCCGTTTCCAGCTTCAGAAAAATACAAAAAAAAAAAAAGTTCTGCTCACGTTACACCTGTTAAAGATCTGTTGCCTGCAGCACATCACAAAGCGAAACCATCATCAGCAAGATGGGAAAACACATTCTGCCTTCCCTACTGGGAGGTTCTGTCAAGTTACAGGAAAAAAGGGCATGGATTTAGAACTTCCTTATAGGGGAAGGAATGAAGAACTGACAACAGTCATCTAATTCATCACATTCAGTGAGCATCTGTCACTTAGAAATTCAAAGTCCTGACTGAAGCAGATGTATGTGAAGCTTACAGCTGAAGTAACAGAGGGACTGTGGTTAGAGAGTCGGGTGACACAGGTGAGAGGTGCAGAGATTAGAGTGACAGAGGGCCTGGGTGTGCTGGCAGGGCCACTGGCACAGTCGTCAGAGCAGAAAGACAAGTCACGCTCCAAGGATGTTGGGGTCTTTCAGAGACCTCCTCACACCTTCCCTCCTTCCCAGCAGGCCCTGCTGCTGCAGTCAAGGGCTTTCTACTGCCCGGAACTGGGAAGGTCAGACGTGGGACTTCCGAGGCCATGTGCCAACTCAGGCTTCCTGGGCCTGTTCCCTCACTGGGCCTCAGTTTCTCCACCTGTCACCTAAGGAGAGATATCTAAACATGTCCAAACTCCTCCCAACCCTATAAATTCTTTTACCTTTATCTTAGGTCTTTACAAGGGCTTATTAAGTCTCCTAAACTAGAACAAGTTGCTTCTAGCCCTGGCTGGGTGGCTTAGTTGGTTACAGCATTGTCCCAATAGGTTGTGGGTTCGATCCCCGATCAGGGCACATAGAAGAATCAATCAATGATTGCATAAATAAGTGGAACAACAAATCGATGTTTCTCTTTCTCTCTCTCACTAAAAAATTAATAAATAAAAATTTTAAGAAAGAATAAGTTTGCTTCTACTCTAAAAAAAAAGAAACAGAAATTTGGGAGGTGAAAAAAGATGTGCAAAAGGTTAGAAATTGGCCCTGGCCGGTTGGCTCAGTGATAGAGCGTCAGCCTGGCGTGCGGAAGTCCCAGGTTCGGTTCCCGGCCAGGGCACACAGGAGAGGCGCCCATCTGCTTCTCCACCTTTCCCCCTCTCCTTCCTCTCTGTCTCTCTCTTCCCCTCCCGCAGCAAAGGCTCCATTGGAGCAAAAGATGACCTGGGCGCTGCGGATGGCTCTATGGCCTCTGCCCCAGGCGCTAGAATGGCTCTGGTTGCAACAGAGCAACGCCCCGGATGGGCAGAGCATCGCCCCCTGGTGGGCATGCCGGGTGGATCCCGGTCGGGCGCATGCGGGAGTCTGTCTGACTGCCTCTCCGCTTCCAGCTTCAGAAAAATACAAAAAATACAAAAAAAAAAAAAAAAAAAAAAAAGGTTAGAAATTTATGAAGCTGGGTGAAGGGCATGTGGGGGTTCATTATACTACTCTCTCTATGCTGTGTGTGTTACATGATAAAAATGCTTTTGAAGAAATAGAAGCTCCCCTGAATGAGTGGTGTTATGACCCGTGTTTTTTAGCACCCTGGAGAAGCTGCCATCCACTGAAAGGTACCTTCCAGAGGAAACCCCCGACCATCGTCTTCTATCCCCTGCCACCCGAACTTCAGCAGCCACGCTGCCCCCACGTTAGAAATCCTGGGGGCTTTCCAGAATCTTATATTCCTAGTTCCCATTTCTCCAGTGACTTAAAGTACCACATATGTAGAGAAAAAAGTCACAGCCGGGGAAAACGCACACTCTTGGCCACGTTGGGGGCTTTTGGGAGGCCCCCCAGTGTGCAGAGCCCCTCCCCCTGGAGCTGAGTCTCGACTAGGAACGTTGGTCCAGGGGCAGTGGAGCTGAAGGTCAGAGGTGACTCCTCCCTGGGGGATTGTGTCCCTAGCAGTCTGGACATGTTGAAGAAGTGCGCGTGTGAAGACTCACGACCCATGTACAAGCCATGTCCTCACATCTCAATCTGCAGCCACTGGTGAACTGGCCACACTGGCCGGTCATCTGCTCAGGTTTCCCCACAGCCAGAGGAGGCTCGGGGTCGTTCCCCTTTTCCAGCCTGGAGGGGCTGGCAAGCCCAGAGGATTGTGCGCTACCAGGCCAAGGAAAAGCCGCTCAGGGGAGACTCCTGCCCCACCTCCCCCAGGACTAGAGGGGCTGGCAGGGTTATAAGGACTTAAACAGAACCCCAGACAGAGGGAGGGCAATCCCAGCCCACCTGCCCTTCCTGTCTCGGTGTCCTCCCTGCCCACCAGGCCAGGGTGGCAAGTGCTAGCCTGCCTGTGACACAGGTGACCCTGAAAGTTTGCCCTCCTCAACGTGACAATCCCAGGAGGCCACCTCCTTAAGGGCTGGACTGCAGCCAGGCTGGCTCATCTCAGCCTGTCCACATGGGCAGGGAGACAAGTCTCTGGGGTCCTTGGCAGCAAAAGTACCAGTTCAGGTTTTACCAGATTTTTCCAACTGTGTGTTTGATGCAAAAACAGCCAAGAACTTAGACCTGAATGACTTGGTTTTTGACTGGGATGGAAGTGGGGGAGGAGGTATCCTCAGTCATTATTTTTTTGTTGTTGAGTAAACACTCAATGAACGAATGCCACTATGTACCCAGCTCTGGGCTGGGTGCTGAACACAGAGAAAAATCAGCAAGTCCTGCCCTCTAGAGTTCCCAGCCTGAAGTAAGAAGCAAGAAGACCCATGTGGAAGCTATTGTGACCCTGGCCAGTTGGCGCAGTGGTAGAGCATCAGCCTGGCATGTGGATGTCCTGGGTCTGATTCCCAGTCAGGGAACACAGGGGAAGCGCCCATCTGCTTCTTCATTCTTCCTCCTCTCACTTCTCTCTCTCTCTCTCTCTCTCTCTCTCTTCTCCTCCCCTCCCAACTCGCCATGGTTTGATTAGAGCGAGTTGGCCCTGGACGCTGAGGATGGCTCCATAGCCTCCACCTCAGGCGCTAAAATGGCCCCGGTTGCAACAGAGCAAGGGCCCCAGATGGGCAGAGCACTGCCCCCTGGTGGGTTTGTCAGGTGGATCCGCATTGGGGCGCATGCGGGAAGGAGTCTGACTTCCCTCTCTCACTGAATTAAAAAAGAAGAAGAAGAAGAAAAAAAAAAGCTACTGTGAAACAGAATAGAGAGCTGCGGATGCCAAGGAGGCACTGAAGGTAATAGAAGGGTTTTAAAAGGGAAAGTGACGACTTATTGGACATCTAGCATGTGCCAGGAATTATGCTGGGAACTCTGAAAAGCCTCACCTCATTTAAAGTCCTAAAAATATTAACTCTGTTCCACAGAGGAGTCTAACATCCAGAACTTGACAGGTCCCACTACAGGGCCAGGAATAAAACTCAGGACTGCGTGACCCCAAAATATATAGATAAAATGCTATTTATAAATTTTTCCTCAATTCACATGAATGAATAAATGTAAACACCTATTAGCTCTGTTCATCATTACAAACAAGTTGAATATCACCTGACTGTGAATTATTGAGGCTTCTGCTTCTGGCCTGGCCGACTGAACACCCAGAGGTCACTCAATAAGCCTCTGAGCCTCTGCAGGGCGCCACCTCGTGTTTACAAGTGGAAATGCAGCACAAGCCCCACCACCCTTAGAAACCAGGAGCCCCTTCTTCCCAGGCCTTATTGTCAGGCGGGGACAGTGCTGCAGGCACCATCACCAAAGGCTTGGCCTGGATTGAAAAAACCAGGACTCCCAGCAAGTGGCAAAAGCAACTCCTCTTGGGGAAACACCTGGAAATCAGAGTGGCGGCATCTGTAATGTTTGCAATGAAATCCTCCGTATTCTAAGGAATTCCTTGTACGCTACAGCCCTTTCCCAGGTACTGGAGATTTGGGAGGAAGGATGTGACCCCTGAGTTGCTCACAGTCTAGTGAAGGAGACAGGCTCGTGCGTGACTCTTGTAGCAAGCGCTTGGACAGACGGGAACGCAGGGTGCGGTGGAAAGCCTCCCAGATGAGATTGTGGCGGAGCTGACATTGCCGCAGGTGCAGGCGGAGCTGACGCACGCGTGTAGCGGTCTGCCAGACTGAGGAGGAAGCGCTGATAGGTGGTCCATGTAGAGAGGAATGAGGTGAGCAAGGCAACAGAAGCCGGGGGGCAGGGTGGATTGCAAGCTCAGTATAAATGAAAACCTAACAACCAGAGGAAGAAAGTCTGGCAGTGGGCAGGGGCCAGGTCATAAAGGGTCTTAAGCCAAGTTAACAAGAGTAGACCTTATCCTCTGGGCAGTGGGGTTGAAGCAAAGCATTGACTCTGTCGCACTTGCATCTGAGAAAAAACATGCCAGGAACAGGCGAGCCTGCATGGGAGATCATCTAAAATGATGGAGGTTAGTTAGGATGCTTTTTCTTTTCTTTTGTTTTTTAAGATTTTATTTATTGATTTTACAGAGAGAAGAGGGAGGAGAGAGAGACGTATTAAGACATAGTTGCTTCACTTTAGTTGTTCATTGATTGGTTGTCATGTGTGCCTTGACCAGGCAAGCCCAAGGTTTTCAAACCAGCCACCTCAGCATCCCAGGTCGATACTTTCTCCACTGTGCCGCCGTAGGCCAGGGAGTTGGGATGCCTTTGTAAGTTTGCAATGCCTTTTTTTTTTTTTCATTTTTCCGAAGCTGGAAACTGGGAGGCAGTCAGACAGACTCCCGCATGCGCCTGACCGGGGTCCACCCAGCATGCCCACCAGGGGGCGATGCTCTGCACATCTGGGGCGTCGCTCTGTTGCGTCCAGAGCCATTCTAGCGCCTGAGGCAGAGGCCACAGAGCCATCCCCAGCGCCCAGGCCATCTTTGCTCCAATGGAGCCTCGCTGTGGGAGGGGAAGAGAGAGGCAGAGAGGAAGGAGAGGGGAAGGGGTGGAGAAGCAAATGGGTGCCTCTCCTGTGTGCCCTGGCCGGGAATCGAACCCGGGACTCCTGCACGCCGGGCCGACACTCTACCACTGAGCCAACCGGCCAGGGCCAGTTTGCAATGCATTTGTAACTATGGGAGACATGCTCAGCACTCAAATGAAGGTTGAGATCATGAGGATGGAGAGGAAAAGATGGATGACAGGCATTAAAGAAACAGAACCACAGGGACTAGTAGTGACCAGGGAATGAGGAAACTGGAGTTTAGTAAGTAAGGGACATGCTCGCTCATGGAAGAAACCCATTTGGTGGAGCAGATGAGGCTTGCCCGGGGCAGGCTGAGTTTGAGATTACAGACATAACATTCAAGGGAGGCGGGCTAGTGGGTCTGGAGCTTCCGAGACTATTTCAGCTGAAGGGTGAATGTCAAGGGTTTGGAAATCACTAACCTATTTACAGTTCTGAAGAAAGAAGCTGAAATCACCCAGGGAGAGGGGGCAGCATGGCCTAGGAAACAGGATAGGGCCGGGCCCCAGGGAACCCCCTGCATGGTCTGTGAGCTTGCAGAAGTGGAGCCTCTGTACAAAGCCAAGAAGGTGGGCCAGAGAGGAATAACACCGGGCAGGCGGGCTGCGTCTGTTCCCGAGGGCACCGAAAGACTCCCCGGAGGGCAGCAGGCACAGAGCTTCAGCAGCTCTTCCTGAACACAAGCCGCCGGTGGTGGAAAAATTGTGCTGGTGGCTTTCTTTGCCCCTTTCTGTTTCACAACTGCTAGTCTTCCACAGTGGTGCGTTTTTTCAGGGATGAGAGACCCCTGGGGGCCAGTAAAGGAACCACTCACAGTTGGCATGGCACCACTCAAATGGTCAGCTGAGAAATTATTTAAAATCATTTTGATGTTAAATCACTATGTGATGGGGGAGGGGGCAGATTACTAATTGAATGGCATACTAAACTCCATCCATTCTTATCTATTTATTTACTTTAAATCAGCGGTTCTCAACCTGTGGGTCGCGACCCCGGCGTGGGTCGAATGACCAAAACACAGGGGTCACCTAAAGCCATCAGAAAATACATATTTATTATACAATACATTTTAAAATATATTTTAAACACAGGCGACCCCTGTGTTTTGGTCGTTTAACCCCCCCCCCCACCACCACCACCACCATGGGGGTCGCGACCCACAGGTTGAGAACCACTGCTTTAAATAATGTTTCTCAGGGCTTATAGGCATTTAAAAAAAATTAAAAGATAATTGATGCTGAACCCTGGCAAAAAGAAATAGTCATCCACGGATATATAAATGAAAAAAATCCTAAAGCCCTACCAAATTAAGAAATGCTTTTCCAATAAAAGCGTGCACTTTTTTTTTCAAAGATTTATGTTTGTTATTTTGTATACAAATAATTGTAAAGACAACCGAATTCAAAAGAAATTTTCAACATTTATAGTCTTAATAGTTATAAGAAATTTCAAAGGTAAGCCTTTCAATGCTTTACCTGCTGAGGGCATCAGGCCAAACTAGCAGGCAGAAGCCAGGCCAAGCACAGGGCTCATGACACAAGCTGGCGACCCTGGCAGACTGCACATCGCGGCAGGAGGGTGAGCCCAGGAGAGGTGGCATGGCCATCAAATAGGCTCGATGGTCTGCGTTCCAGAGGAGAAACATGATCCTGGACACTGACTCTGGCTCCGGGTCGCCCTAGTGCAGATAATTAGGGCAGGCTGGCTCCTCGACTCGATCCCCACTTCACAAACCTGGAAACTGAGGCCCATGAAGGCCGCCAGTCAGCAGCAAGCTCAGTCAGAAACCTCGATGTCCAGCTTTCTAGCTCTATGGTCGCAATGTCAGGCTGGGAGCTACACAACATAATGTAGGCTAAGAGGTCACATTAGCATGATATCACACAGATAGAACTTTCTGCAGCGGTGCCAACATCAACCCAGCTGTGATGTCTGCTGGGCATAAACGTAAGGTGACCAATCGTCCTCCTTTAGGGAGGACAGTCCTTTTGTAAGTTCCATCCTCCCTCAAAAAGTGTCCTCCTATATGTCCTCCTTTTTGGTATTGGAAGACTCATCTGTAAATGTCGGTATTTGATCGATGCAGAGTCGATCCATTGTGTGTGATGTGATGCATTTGTATTTGACATGATGATTCATCAAGGATCAGTACAGTGCGGCGAGACACAATTATGAGACGCATGCTCTCCGCATAGGAGACCTTGAGAGAGCCAAGAGCGCAAGTGGCTTTGTGTACTTTTTACTGAAACATAGCATGGCACATACGACATTATAGACTCATAATTATTTCTTTCTCAGTGAAAATGCAATCATAGCCAGGTAAGTGTAAAATTCAATGTGAAGGATATTTCTTGTTCAGATATTTCCAATATATTGTTACAGGATGATACATTGAGAAAAAATATTCATTCAATGGAAAAGTACTCATTTATATAATATTATCTAAATGAGTGCTTTTTTCTTATAATTATTATTAAAAATTAATAGGCATGTAAGCATACAGTATAAAATATTACAAATGTTTTTATTATGCATTTATCATATTATAGTGTATTGTTGCAATTAATAAAATGTTTCTTTTATTTACGATATTGTTTTCTTCAATTTATTTTTGTCCTCCTTTTCATTGTAAAAGTCGGCCACCTTAATAAACATCATTTCAGCCTGAGGTGATACCACAATGGCTGCGCCTTCAAGTGGATTTTCCCTCATTTCTGCTGCAACAAGACATCAAAATGGCTGCAAAGTGGAATGAGTTTAAACAATGTTTCTGCCCCGACCAGATGTCACGCCCGCCATGAGGGCCGGTGTGTTTAATCATTTTCCATCGCTACAAGAGACCTCGCCGGCTGTGACGTGGCATTCCCTGCTACATCAATTTAGCAGCGACAGGACATCACACAGGGCTTTTCCATATGGGCATAGATGTAACACTGGCTGCGAGAGAGTCAAATGGGTTTAAATATTATTTCCACTAGGAGAAGCCATCAAAATGGCTGCAAGGTCCAATGGGTTTAAACATGGTTTCAGCCGCTAGGAGATGTGATGCTGGTGGATTTAAACGTCATTTCCACCATGACTAGATGTCAACATGGCTTCGAGGTCCAGTGCATTTAAACGTCATTTCTTCCACGATGAGACAGCAAAACGGCTGAGAGGTCGAACGGGTTTCAACGTTATTTCTGCTGCAACGACCTGTAATGTTTCCTGCTACATCATTTCATTAGTGACGGGACATCAAGGCTTGGGCGTTTTTACATGTGCAAAAATGTCTTAGTCTGGCAGACGCTGAGTGGATTTAAATGTAATTTCTGCAGTGACCAGCCGTCAGAATGGCTTGGGAGGTGGAGTGAATTAAATAAGTGTTTTTCAGCCTCTGGTCTACGGTCTGGTCCACCAGAAATTTCATGCTGGTCCAGGAAAGAGCTAACCACCCCGATGTTGTATAAAGATTATAGACCCAGTGATCTTAGTCAAATTTGCTTATGCACAGGGTGATGACTGCCATAGTGGTCCCGAAAATAATTCTATTTTCACTGGTCCCCAAGTGTAAAAGGTTGAAAGCCACTGGGTTAAACGTTGTTTCTGTCATGACCAGCTGTCACACTCTGCAGCTCACCGCGCCCCCATCACTCAGCAGCAACGGGGAAATCACTTCGGGGCTTTTTCACGTAGGCATGAATGTCACACAGGCTGCAAAACGTAAGAGTGGGTTTAAACGTCTTTTTCTCCTGAACAAGTGAAAATGACTTTGAGGTCCAGGGGATTAAACGTCATTTCTTTCTTTCTTTTTTTTTTTTTTTTTTGTATCCTTCTGAAGCTGGAAATGGGGAGAGACAGTCAGACAGACTCCCGCATGCGCCCGACCAGGATCCACCCGGCACGCCCACCAGGGGCAAAGCTCTGCCCACCAGGGTGCGATGCTCTGCCCCTCCGGGAGTCTCTCTGCCGCGACCAGAGCCACTCTAGCGCCTGCGGCAGAGGCCAAGGAGCCATCCCCAGCGCCCGGGCCATCCTTGCTCCAATGGAGCCTTGGCTGTGGGAGGGGAAGAGAGAGACAGAGAGGAAGGAGGGGGGGGGTGGAGAAGCAAATGGGCGCTTCTCCTATGTGGCCTGGCCAGGAATCGAACCCGGGTCCCCCGCACGCCAGGCCGACGCTCTACTGCTGAGCCAACTGGCCAGGGCCTAAACGTCATTTCTAGGACAATATGCCTTTTAATTGGCTGCGAGGTCAAATGGGTTAAACATCATTACCAGTGCAAGGAGATGTTCCCTGTCTGTGAAGGCAAGTGGATTTAAATGTCATTTCTACTGTGATGTAACATGGGCTTAACATCATTTTAGATGTGACAAATCATGTGGCTGCAATGTTATGTGGCCTGCTGCATCACTTCAGCAGCAAGGGGACATCACACCAGGGCTTTTTCACATGGGTATAAATGCTACACAGGCTGTGACATCATATGAGCATAAAAGTACCTACATTTGTGACGAGGTAACACCAGCTGCTACTTCATGTGGCTTTGTGGTGGCTCCCGCTGCAGCATGAAGTTAGGTCAGCGCAATACCACGTGGGCATTAATGTCACTCCAGCTGGGACATGATGTCACATGGGCTGGGAAGTCGGGACAAGAATTCTCCAGCTCCATTATGACCTTATGGGACCACAGAGGTACACTTGGCCCATCCTTGAGGAAACTTCCTCACACAGGTATATGTAACACCGGTGGCTGAGGCCAGGCAGGTTCACATTGGATTCGGGCAGACGGTAGAAAAACTGCAGCACCGGAAAGTGTTGGCCCATCCCATGTAATAAAGTCTCACAACAGCGGACAAGCACACAGGCAGGGGAAACTGCCTCTCAGGCAAACAAACAGCAAAGTGGCCCTCACAGTGGCGGGCAGGCAATCTGTGCATCCGCAATCCCCCTGAGCGCAAGCACCCATAGCCTTATTTACAGACGTGGATTAAGGTCAGTTGAGGCTCCAATCACAGAAGAAAATATTGGGCCCCTTAAAAAAAAAGAGGGAGGGGAATAAAAATACATGCTAAGCATATTTTTTAATAAATAAAAAGTATCATGTACTATTAATGTTAAGATTGCACATATGAAACCAAACTTAGTGTCATTGGAAAAAAGTGTAAAGCTGGAGTTTGGCAGGACCCTTCAGAAGTCGGGGCCCAGGGTGCGGCTCAGTGCACCTGCCGTTAAATCCGCCTCTGCTTATACAGGCCATACACACGTGGCGCTGCCATGTGATCACGGCACTAATCAGGCAAAGGGCTTGTAGCCGGTTAACTAGCAAGCAAGCCTAACACAACCGCCCCACATTCCACCCCTTTAGGGTTGCCTGCTTCACAATCTTCATGACAGGAAACAGAGACTACAGCAGCAACAGCAAAAGTTACACAATAAGTACAAAGGTGCCCTTCACAGTGGCTGCCTGAGCACTCTGCCCAGGGAGTCACCTGGATGTCCACCTCTCACTCCCTACCCCATGGTATGTAGGAGGGCCCGTATCATCCAGGACTGTGTCCATGGAAACCATAAAGTGTCCTTGGTGCAGCTCTGCAACTGGACGAGAACCAGTGCAGGAGGGCCTCCACAGGTGCTGCGGCCCCCTCATCAGGGTCTCATAGTACTGTCCACGAGGGACGTGTCCATCCATCAAGGGAGCTGGTGCCCCCCTCTGGTCGCAGTCCAAGGGTCAGTCCACAATAGACAGCCCACCTGTCTGTGCAAATCGCCAACCTAAAGGTCCATCACAGGCACCTGGCCATATAGCTCTCTATTACCAGACCTCACTTTCCATAGTGCTCTGTCCATTGCCACAAGCCCCATCCAAACCCCTCAACAAGCTCACAGGGCTTGGTGGGGTCAAACACATTCAAGGCCTGTGGGGCAGCTGCGTTAGGCTTGCTCACAGGTTCCCAGCTGCAAGCACTTTGCTTGATTAGTGCATGATCACGTGACAGAGGTACGTGCGCATAGCTTATATGGGTGC
Organism: Saccopteryx leptura; assembly: GCF_036850995.1. Classification (NCBI taxonomy): domain Eukaryota; kingdom Metazoa; phylum Chordata; class Mammalia; order Chiroptera; family Emballonuridae; genus Saccopteryx; species Saccopteryx leptura. The sequence continues at coordinate 42,383,460 of NC_089515.1, read as the reverse complement.
TTCCCTTGGTGGCGATTCTCCCAGATCACTCTCTCACCACCGAGAGGTGCAGTTTTCCTCGCTTCCTTGCCTTTACTGTGAATAATAGGTTTTCCTTTGTTTATTAACTTTTCCCTCTTGTTGTTTATTTGCTCACTTGGGGTGGGGTCAGCACAGGCAGCAGCCCCCACAGCCTTACGGTCCATCTCTGTTCCGGAGAGCATCATGCCATCCACCCTCTGTCCCACAGCCACTCCAAGCAGGCTGCCAGGGCCTCCGTGGGTTTCTACCTGAATTTCACCTCCGACTCCATCAGCTCTGCCCCAGGTAGAGGGTCAGACCACAGAGTGCTCCACTACCTGGGGAAGGGGCTGTGGCTTCCCCTGAGGGACTCGAGGCTGCTGGGTCTTTACCTTCTTGGCGACCACAGGCTGGGCCCCAAGTCTGCAGATGGCAGTTGCAGCCTGAGCCTCGCCCTCCGGAGAGTTGGAAAAACCCCTGCTCCTGCGAACTCAGAGCCACTCCACCGGCAGGAACGCAGCTCCATCTTCCGCACCCTATTCAGCTTCTGCGGCTGCCGGCTCTCGGCCCGAAGCTGACTCTCGAGCTCCTGAACCTGCAGTTGTTTCTCCAACAGCTGTCACTGCCAACATTCAGCTTCCAGGGCACACTGCAACTTGTGATCTGGTAACTCTTTGTCCAGAGACCGCTCCAGTTCCAGGTGCCGTTGGCACTTGGCCTGCACCTCACACTGCAACTCTCAGACCTTGTCGGCCTCCCTCTCCAGTGCTTGCTCTAGTCCACACTGTAGGAAAATGACTGGAATTCGACTGCTGTCCTGAGACAAGTCTTTGGTGTGAACTTAGGAACACCAAGTCCTGTGGGGGCAGAACGCTGCCCCAGCAAGCACTGATAAGATTGTTTAAAGGAAACAGTTGCTCCCTATAGCCTTTTCCTGCATACCTGAAAGCTATTAGTTAATCCTCCTTCTCTGCACCTGAATCCAGTCTAGGCTAATTTGACCCAGGCTCTACTAATTTGCTTGATGAGCAGAGACATGGATAAATACGATGAGGCTGCAGAGATCTGGGCTGTCAGTCCTAGAGGCTGGGAGTCCCCTGGATCCATCTTTTCTGTATGTTGTGTCTTGTGTGGTTTTTCTTAAATCCTGCAGCGCCTTCCTTTTGTGTACCCCCACTGCCGAATTGGTCTCGGCACCACACCGTCCGTTGGCGCTCTGTATGCCGCTCATCCTGGAGCTTTTGACCTCACTCAGCTTCTCACACAGAGTTCTTGGTTTCTTCTCACAAGATTATAAAAAAACAGCCAGCCCACGGTCCCCAAAAGGACTGCCATGGAGAGCCATAACAACAACCAGTCCTCTCCCTACCCCTCCAGGGTGGCTATGGCTCCATATCCATCTGCTCCAAATCCTGCCCACTGTGGCAGATGTAATGCCGGTGGCTGAGGCCAGGCAGGTTCACACTGGATTCGGGCAGACGATAGAGCAGGGGTCCCCAAACTACGGCCCGCGGGCCGCATGCGGCCCCCTGAGGCCATTTATCCCGCCCCCACCACACTTCTGGAAGGGGCACCTCTTTCATTGGTGGTCAGTGAGAGGAGCATAGTTCCCATTGAAATACTGGTCAGTTTGTTGATTTAAATTTACTTGTTCTTTATTTAAAATATTGTATTCCCGTTCTGTTTTTTTTTACTTTAAAATAAGATATGTGCAGTGTGCATAGGGATTTGTTCATAGTTTTCTTTATAGTCCGGCCCTCCAATGGTCTGAGGGACAGTGAACTGGTCCCCTGTGTAAAAAGTTTGGGGACCCCTGCGATAGAGAAACTGTGGAGCCCAAAAGTGTTGGGCCATTCTGTTTTAATAAAGTCTCACAATGGCAGACAAGCACACAGGCAGGGGAAACTGCCTCTCAGGCAAACAAACAGCAAAATGGCCCCTCACAGTGGCAGGCAGGCAATCCACCATCCACAATCTCCCTGAGTGCAAGCACCCATAGCCCTATATAGGCCATCACAGGTGATGCCTCCATGTGCTCACGCATTAATCAGGCAAAAGGCATGCAGCTGGTAAACCAGCAAGCAAGCCTAACACAGCTGCCCCACAGGTATATTATCCTTTTATTATTTATTTTACAACAGGGCACCACTGCAATTCAATGGGTAGTGGAACATCTTTTCATTGAATGGTACTGGGATAAAGTGAATACTGTATATGAGGGGAAAAACAGAATTTGATTCTTACCTCATACCATACATAAAAATACTTTGAGGTACATCATAAAACTAAATGTGAATGTTAAACAGTAAAGCTTCTACAAGAAAATAGGAGAACCTGGCCAGGCAGTGGCACAGTGGATAGGGAGTTGGACTGGGACGCAAGGACCCAGGCTCAGAACTGCGAGGTTGCCAGCTTAAACATGGGATCATAGACATAGCATGGGATCAAGCCCCATGGTCGCTGGCTTGAGCCTGAAGGTCTCTGGCTTGAAGCCCAAGATCACTGGCTTAAGCCTAAGGTCGCTGGCTTGAGCAAGGGGTCACTCACTCTGCTGGAGCCCCCCAGTCAAGGCACATATGAGAAAGCAATCAATGAACAACTAAGGTGCCACAATGAAGAATTGATGCTTCTCATCTCTCTTCCTCCCTTCCTTCCTGTCTGTCTGTCCCTCTCTCTGTCTCTCTCCCTGCCTCTGTCACAAAAAAAAAAAGAAAGAAAGAAAACAGGAGAATATTTTTATGACGTCAGGGTAGGCAACCATTTAAACAGGATACAAAAAGCTCTATTCTAATACAGTAAACTGATATATACTATATTTCCCCATGTATAAGATGCACTTTTTTTCCAGAAAATTTAGGGTCTATAAACTGGGTGTGTCTTATACAGTGGTTGTAGAAGTGTGGCATTTCAAATGCCATAGATGGAACTGAGGACGAGGCAGGCAATATATGAAGACAGTGATTCGTCATCAGACACAGAGGAGGACAAGCTAATGAATGGGAATGTTGACAGTGATGAGAAGTTGTATGAATTTTATGATGAATAAAACTTGAGTTCAATAACTTCATGTAATACATTTTTTTTTTCAAATTTTGGGCCCCGAAATTAAGGTGCGTCTTATACATGGGAGCATCTTCTACATGGGGAAATACAGTAGTTGTTAAAATTAACTATAGAATATAGGGCTGCATGCCTCTGTGATTAAAACAACAACAACAACAAAGAAAACCCCACAGGAAAGTGGTTTCCATAAAAGTCAGACTGATGAAAGGAGAGGATTGTAATTAGGAAGGGCTCTGGAGGCAGGAAATGTTCTATTTCTTGACCCAAGTGCTGGTTACTTGGGTATTTGTTTTATAATAATTCATGGAGCTTGTGATCAATGTTTTATACACTTTTCTGAGTAAGTGTTGCATTTCACTATGTTGATAAAGGAGGCTTAAAAAGGGTGGGGGACATCCAGGACTTCATGGGGCAGGGAAGGGGGAAAATGGGTTTGCACAGAGAGGATAGCGTTGGGGACTTGGATCCTACAGAGCCAGTGGTGTCCTGGATGTGGGGAGGGTCGTCTGGTGGACCTGCAGCAAAGAAGGGAGCTGTGGGACAGGAAGCCAGAGGGTGATGAGGCCACCACAGGAGACAGAAGGCTGTACTCAGCATATGGGCGCCAGCCAGAAAAGCAGAGGCATCCACCCTGGCTTATGCTGTGCTTGCTGGAGGAGCAGAAAGCCCTTTATATATATATATAGTTTATTATATATATAAATAAATTTTATTATATATATAATAAAAAAAATATTTTTTTATTGATTGATTTTACAGAGAGAGAGACAGGGAGCAAGAGGTATCAACTCATAGTTGCTTCGCTTTAGTTGTTTACTGATTGATTGCTTTTCATATGTGCCATGACTGGGCAAGCCCAGGGTTTCAAAACGGCGATGCCAACATTCATGAGCGACGGTCTATCCGCTGCACCGCCTCAGGCCAGGTAGCAGAGGTCCTTTACTATTGTGCTCAAAGTTTCACCTCCTGGAGGGGATAATATCTCCTTATTCTCTTTTTCCTGTAATTTTTTGAAGCTTTTTTTTTTTTTAATATCATGAGGAACTGGGACTTCATTCTGGAGGCCCTGCTAAATGATACTGTACACCGTGCATTATACACCATGCATTCCTCCCACGTCAGACTCCTCAAGTCTGTGCAATGCTTCCTTCCTTGTCCAGGTCAGTAGCCCAAGAAAAGGAGCCAACACCAACTCTTTGGCTTCTTTGCTGTGCCCACTCCCACCCCCTGGCACCTAAAGAACATTCCAGACCTCGTTAGGGTTCCTCAAACATCACCCACTGACTGGCTGCACGCCTCCACCATCATCATTATGGAGGCCGGGCCGAGGATGGCAGAAGAATTAAGCCATTATAGTAATTAGTGGTGTGAGATGATCTCACAATTGAGTCCCAGCTGCTAGGGGATATGAAATATGTCCCAGAGATTTTATGCAGGCAGGTTTTGCAGATGGTGTTGTCGAAGGGGGCAGTACAGAGTCCCACACCAGGTGCAAAGCCCTGGGACGTCCAGGTGGGTCTCCTCACTCCCTCATCCCACCCACTCCTGTCCCCTCATTTCCTTACCACAGAGTTCTTGGATTGGCTGAATAACTTGGAAAACCTCCCCTGCCTATCATTAGATGAGAAAGAAAACTAAGTATAAGCAAACATCCCTCACACGAGCTGCAAGGTGAGCTAACGAAGCTGGGTACACACCGGTGAGCAGGAAGCACGTTATGCTGACCATTTGTCTGCAGCGCCGAAGCACCGGCTGGCTCTTGCTGCCCTCTTTTTTTCTTTCCTTTCTGTGGCTCGCCACCTGCCCAGACTCTGAGTCGGGAGACTCGGGGGCCCCAGGGCATTGAGAGGCTCCAGCAACAAGTCAGTCAGGCTACTGATCCTATACTCCAAGTCCCTCTGTCATCGGGGCCTGAATCTCTTTGCCTTATCCCTGTCCTGAGAACCTGCTGGTCCCCAGCCCTCCTAGAACCTGTGGATCCCACAAGATCTCTGGAAACTGTTAGCTCCCGCCTTCCATTCCTACACAGAATCCCTAGTGGGGACGCTGCCATTTCTTGCAGGCTTTCCTGGACAGAGAGGTTTATATGCAGAGTCTGGGGTTTTTTTGTTTTGGGGTTTTTTTTTTGTGTATTTTTCTGAAGTTGGAAACGGGGAGGCAGTCAGACAGACTCCCGCATGCGCCCGACCGGGATCCACCTGGCACGCCCACCAAGGGACGATGCTCTGCCCATTCGGGGCGTCGCTCTGTTGTGACCAGAGCCACTCTAGCGCCTGGGGCAGAGGCCAAGGAGCCATCCCCAGCGCCCGGGCCATCTTTGCTCCAATGGAGCCTCGGCTGCGGGAGGGGAAGAGAGAGACAGAGAGGAAGGAGAGGGGGAGGGGTGGAGAAGCAGATGGGCGCCTCTCCTGTGTGCCCTGGCCGGGAATCGAAACCGGGACTTCCGCACGCCAGGCCGACACTCCACCACTGAGCCAACCGGCCAGGGCCTGTCTTTCTTTTAATGTTTATTCTTATTGAATAAAAGCAAAATTGGGATGTTCACGCTGTAGCCATACACTAGAACACTAGAATCCAGCTGCGTAGCCACTATTCTGTCTGGTTTTATGCCAAATTATTTTATTATTATTATTGCCAATACATTACTTTCCTGCTTGGGAAAGTATAGATATTTGGGACATGAGTGAATGACATTGAAATGTTGGGAGAGAGGTGTGCCATGACGTGTACGGGCGACGTGCCCCTTGCTGTCCATACTGTACCTCTGTTCCCAAGGGCCATCATTCCCCTGGAGCCACCGCCACCTCCTGGCAACACCCCAGCGGTCACATAGGGTTGCAGGTTCTCGACCTCTTGACTTGCTTTCTCCGTCTGCTTGAATTAATTGCTCCAGATTCAATCATGTCCCAAGAAAATCCAGAGTTGACTGTAACTACAGTCCCAAAGTGGGGCCTTCCTAATTTGATGCACGAATACACACCACATGACATTTCGGAGAAAGCAGCTTAAGGGTTTCAAAGTGAAACTCAGCCGTGTATAATTAATTACCATGTGATGACAGGACTATCAGTGGAAACATTAACAAATTGTCCACATTGAGAGTTAGAGATCTTCCATGATGGGTAAATTTTTGTGGAGCACAGGGGTTATTGTGGCATGGAGGCCTCGCTTAATCCTCACCAAAGGCGACTTCAATTAAAAAGTCCATCTTATCCTGAAACTTTATCAAACCCTTGAATTCACTAATATTTTCATAGCTCATCTCCCTCATTCTGAGCCCTTCAGGCTTCAGTACCTCTAATTGTCTGCTGTGTTTGGACCTCCTGAGGTTGTTTGTTTGTTTTAAACCCCAGATCTTTGGAAAGAACAGAGTTTTATTTACATGTAACAGTTTTTCTATTCCCATTTTCTTGTCTCTCCTCCGTTACAGTCCAACTATTTATTGGCAAAAGCTTTTTTCCCCTATGATGAAGCTAAACTCTCCTGACACTAAAATTATCTCAAAATGTGCATGGCTTTAAAAAGCGGGGGCAGAAGTTTCATCTCTTCAAGCGATCTTTTGATGCATGTTTGCTCTGTACAATGTTTTCAAATCTTTATAAAGAGTGGCAGGAACTCAATCTGCAGCAACTCAACTGCTCCACATTCTTCTGCTCTTCCCAGCCCTTAGCCTGTGGGGTGAGCCATGGGAAGGGGAGCTTCAGGACTGGAGGGGGTCCCTCAGAACTGGGGCACAAATGGCACCAGTGGACCGACAATACGGTATAAAAAGACTAGAGGGGAGGAGATGTAAACAGTGGGGTGACATCGAGGATCAAGGGAGGTCCCTACCAGGGAAGTGGGAGGGAAGAGGCCAAAGGCCATGAGAATATTCCTGGGGGGTGATCAAGAAATAAATCAGAGGCCCTGGCCGGTTGGCTCAGCGGTAGAGCATCGGCCTGGCGTGCAGAAGTCCTGGGTTCCATTCCCGGCCAGGGCACATAGGAGAAGCGCCCATTTGCTTCTCCACCCCCACCCCCTCCTTCCTCTCTGTCTCTCTCTTCCCCTCCTGCAGCCGAGGCTCCATTGGAGCAAAGATGTCCCGGGCACTGGGGATGGCTCCTTGGCCTCTGCCCCAGGCGCTAGAGTGGCTCTGGTCACGGCAGAGCGACGCCCCCTGGTGGGCAGAGCGTCGCCCCTGGTGGGCATGCCGGGTGGATCCTGGTTGGGCGCATGTGGGAGTCTGTCTGACTGTCTCTCCCCGTTTCCAGCTTCAGAAAAATTAAAAAATAAAATAAAAAAGAAAGAAATAGATCAGAGGCTGCTGGACTCCCCCAGTTTGCAGCAAGAGTTCTGTACTTTCATGTGTCACAAAACATTGCTTTGGTTTTGATGGCACCAGGAGTTGAGGTTAGCTCCCCTCAGGTGATGACTGAGCAGCCTGCTGGTACGGAAGCCTGGGTGGGACTCTGGTGAGAACACCCAGACACACAAGCGGCACCCCCGCAGCAGGCTTACCCAGCCTACCTGCCCGATACTCCCCAGCCAGCAGCCCTACCTAACCAGACACAACGAACCATAGTGGTTAAGAGCCAGGAGCCAAGCTGCAAGGGTTCAAATCTTGGTTGTGCCCCTTATTAGTTGCATGACCTTGGGCAAGTTACTTAGTCACCCCGTAACTTAGCTCCCCTAACTGTAAACTAGGGATGATGATTGTATCTATTCCATAGGGTTGCTGTGAGGATTGCACAGTCTACACGTGAAAAGCCAGCAACAGGGTCTGAAGTGCAACCAACACTCAATACTCATCAGTGGTTTCCTGGGCTGGGGTGCTGGAGTCACCTGCCAGGGGCCTGAGGGACCTTTCTGGGGTGATGGAAATAGTCTGTGTCTTGACTGAGCTGCCCTGTGGTTAGGTGGGTGGTGACACTGTAAAAAATCCACTGAACTGAAATTTAAAAAACACACACAAACATCAAATTGTACATTTAAGATGGGTACATTGGCCCTGGCCGGTTGGCTCAATGGTAGAGCGTCGGCCTGGCATGCAGGAGTCCTGGGTTCGATTCCCGGCCAGGGCACACAGGAGAAGCGCCCATCTGCTTCTCTACCCCTCCCCCTCTCCTTCTGTTTCTCTCTTCCCCTCCCACAGCCAAGGCTCCACTGGAGCAGAGTTTGCCCGGGCGCTGAGGATGGCTCTGTGGCCTCTGCCTCAGGCGCTAGAATGGCTCTGATTGCGGCAGAGCGACGCCCCAAGATGGGCAGAGCATCGCCCCCTGGTGGGCATGCCGGGTGGATCCCGGTCGGGTGCATGCGGGAGTCTGTCTGACTGTCTCCCTGTTTCCAGCTTCAGAAAAATACAAAAAAAAAAAAAAAAGATGGGTACATTTTATTGTCTCTAAATTTTACCTCAGACAGTTTGATTAAAAAAAAAAAAAAGCAGCCAGTTTCATTTTTTTAGCAATAGGAAAACTAATTTTCCATGTACAAGGTAGCAGAGGATAGGAGAGTTGGGGCGTTGGAGGGGGGTCAGTTTCCAAAAAACACAATCATGTGATTTATACTCTTTGGAGAAGAGATGTCTTCTCAGTCCTGAAAAAAATGTTCTATCCTGCCCCTCCCCCTACAGGGGCAAACGACTCGTTTCAAGGAACACTGAAGACAGGAAAGAAAAGGAGAGTCTGACCGGCGGTGGCCCAGTGGATAGAGCCTTGACCTAAAATGCTGAGGTCACCAGTTCAGAAGCTCACCAGCTTGAGCCCAAGAGTCAATGGCATGAAAGCCCAAGTTTTCTGGCTTGAGCAAGGAGTCTCTGGCTCACCTGAGCCTGAGGTCTGATCCCTGGTCAGGGTGTGTACAAGAAGCAATCTACACAACTACATGAAAGCAACGAGTTGGCCTGACCTGTGGTGGCGCAGTGGATAAAGCGTCGACCTGGAAATGCTGAGGTCGCCGGTTCGAAACCCTGGGCTTGCCTGGTCAAGGCACATATGGGAGTTGATGCTTCCAGCTCCTCCCCCCGTCTCTCTCTCTCCTCTCTCTCTCTCTCTCTCTCTCCCTCTCTCTCCTCTCTAAAATGAATAAATAAATAAAATTAAAAAAAAAAAAGAAATAGCTTAGTTTAAAAAAAAACAAAAAACGAGTTGATGCTTCTCATGCTCTCTCTCTCTCTCAGAAAGAGGAAGAAGAAAAAGAAGAAGGAGAAGGAGGAGAAGGAGAAGAAGAAGAAAGTTCATATCCTATCACCCGGAGCTCCTTCTTCCTTCCAGAACTGTCAGTTCTGCTGGGGTCGGGTCGGCACAGGGAAACTCAAGAGCAGGTCCCTCATTCGAGTCCTCTTTTGGCAAAGGTTCGGGGCAGGGAGGGAAGCCCACCGACAGTTGTGTTCACCTCTCCATCATTGCTGAGAACCCAGGAAGAGACATGGGGCTTGGGCGCTGGGCTGTCTGGGGCTCTTGGAAAGGCAGAGCTGCTTACACAGGAGAAACTCAGGCTGTCAAGGCCAGGAGTCACCCTCTCCACCTTTCTTCTGCTCAGAGCCAGACGGAACTGCCACACAGACTTCACTATCACCTCTTCATCATGCCCACATTCAACCCATCACCAATTCTGACTTCAAAGTCATCCCCTTTTCTGGTCTATGCTGCCTCATCCTAGGCCCTGGCACTTTGCATCTTCACACTTGTCTCCCTCCTGTTTCCATTTTTGTCCTCCCTGTATCATATATCCACAGCAGCCCAAGGGGTCTTTTTTAAAAGTAAACTACATTACAACCCTTCAAAGCTATATCATTGCTTTTAGGAAGAATTCCAAAATCCTTAAGGTGTCCTTGCAAGCTTTGGTAATGATTCCTGCTTCTTTTCATGCCCTATGCTGTAACCATCCTAACCGGCTCGCCTCTCTCCTCTGACATACCCTCTTTCCTGTCTCAGGGCCTTTGCATGTGCTGCTCTTGTCTCTCTTTCATTGTTCTCCTCCACCACTCTTCACTTGGCTCATACTTCAGGTCTTAGTTTAGAAGCCACATCCTGCCCCCTTATGCTCACATAAGAATCTGTATTTTTTTTCCTTGTATACTTTGTCGTGCTTTTAAATTTCACATTTATTTGTGGAATTATTTGTTTCATGTTTGTGGCCCTCACTATACTTCAGAAAGGCAGCTACAGTGTCTGATTTGCTCATCTCTGGGTCCTTGAAGACTAGAAATCATGGCACTTCAGTGGCCAATGTAGATACTCTTTAAATGGATGGATAAATGGATAAAGGGTGTTTTAAAATACAATTTTTATTATTAGTTAGGTATGGCAGGACCAACTAGATCAGGAGATGACTGTCATTGAAAATAAGAGTTTGTGATATTCACAGACCCCAAGAGAAGGGGCATACCACACCATGGGGATCATGCAGAGAGAGTGAGGAGAAATTGTGGGCAAGAATCTTTATTGTGGTTTCCCCAGGAAGGAACAGGCAAGACAGGGGAAAAGTTTAGGATTGGCTAATCTGAATAATTTCAGCTGACCCTGGGCATATAGGAGCTGTCCTTCATAGTCCGGCACCTGGTTCTGAGTGGTTAGGGCAGGTGGAGAGGACCTGGCGTGTGCAAGCTCTGGAGAGGAGGTGGTAGGGGGTGTGGGCTCTGGATTGGTTGGTCTGCGTTTGGAAATTGTGCTCTGAGGTGAGCTATTTACTATCTACCAGGGATAGTAGGAACAGGAACCACGTCCCCACCTGGAAGCTTGCAGAACCTGGAGGACCTGGCCTTCTACTTCAGAAAAGAACGTGGAGCTGGATCCCGAGCAGTGGCACGTCCCAGTCGCAGGGAAGGGCAGCTCGCTGGCTCTGTGCTCAGACAGTGCCTCTCTGAGAGGCCTAGGAGTGGCCAGAAGGGACCCGGTCCTGGGCACATGCATTCCTCCGTGGCGTGGGTGTCGTGAAGAGTTCTTGGTGGCAGACCACAGAATCCACCTAAGCTGGTTTGAACAGAAAGGCATTTTATTAAGGGTTAAAGACAGAGCAAAGAATCATTGGACAGACTAGAGTAACATACTGGAATGAGCCCTCAGGGAGGCCTCCTGAACCCACAACACAGAGCCGCGTAGCCAAGGAAACCTGTGCTTGTGCACAATCAAGAAGCTTCCGAAGCAGGAAGCTGCCACCTCAGCCATCTTCAAGAAGATGCCTTCTAAATCAGGAAGCCACCAGCAGCCACCAACCCCACACAGCCACGTTTTTCTCCCTGTATAAGTCAATGTCACATATGAGTCCATGTGGTCGGTAGGAAGTAGTTCACATCTTGTACCCTAGGGCCAGGGAGTCCAGAAACACGGTTTGGTGCTTTTCACTGAGCTTCTCATGTGTTCCTCAAGGACCAGACATGTTTACTTTTTTTTAAATGTGAATAATGGGACAAAATTATGTCCTGAAATCTCTGTGGCTATGGCTCTATCCCACAATCCAACTTTGCAGATGCCATGGCCCACCTTTCTGATGTCTAATGGTGGTTGTAAAAATAAAAAATAAAAAAAGAAAAGGCCTGACCTGTGGTGGCGCAGTGGATAAAGCATCGACCTGGAAATGCTGAGGTTGCCGGTTCAAAACCTTGGGCTTGCCTGGTCAAGGCACATATGGGAGTTGATGCTTCCAGCTCCTCCCCCCTGTCTCTCTCTCCTCTCTCTCTCTCTCTCTTTCTCTCTCTCTCTCTCTCTCTCTCCCTCTCTCTCTCCTCTCTAAAATGAATAAATAAAATTAAAAAAAATTAATGGTGGTTGTTCTCCACCTCCTGCCAGCACACTACTTTTAGAAATAGAACCAGGCCCTGGCCGGTTGGCTCAGCGGTAGAGCGTCGGCCTAGCGTGCGGAGGACCCGGGTTCGATTCCCGGCCAGGGCACACAGGAGAAGCGCCCATTTGCTTCTCCACCCCTCCGCCGTGCTTTCCTCTCTGTCTCTCTCTTCCCCTCCCGCAGCCAAGGCTCCATTGGAGCAAACATGGCCCGGGCGCTGGGGATGGCTCTGTGGCCTCTCCCCCAGGCGCTACAGTGGCTCTGGTCGCAACATGGTGACGCCCAGGATGGGCAGAGCATCGCCCCCTGGTGGGCAGAGCGTCGCCCCATGGTGGGCGTGCCGGGTGGATCCCGGTCGGGCGCATGCGGGAGTCTGTCTGTCTCTCCCTGTTTCCAGCTTCAGAAAAAAAAAAGAAAAAAAAAAAAGAAATAGAACCAAACATCTTCCCAAACTCCAACTAGAAATGGGGAGGTTGTAGCTGCTTGTCTGGAACATGATCACATTTCCCACCTGGATGGACCATTTCTATCTGCTGGGCCAGCTCACAAAGCTTAGTAACTGGCCCTGAATTTCCATCCCTGGACATGCATTAAAAAGCCCTTGGAACTTCTAAGACATTCCCAGGTAAGGAATAAACTCATTGGTATCCTTAGGATTTAGTACAAGATCCCCGAGTTCAAATCTTGACTCTGCTGTGATTTATATGTGTAATTTTGGGAAAGCCATTTGATTCTTGAGATAGTAAGTGTGTCATTTATACAATGGCCCTGGTACCAATGACTTCATAAAGGTGTTGAGAAAAGCATATGAGATGATGTATGGAGAAACACTGAAAACTATTGGCCTGACCCAACCCCCATGAATTGTTTAAACTGTGTTGAGAAGTGTTCTGAGGCATGCCTGAGGGGAGGTCCTTTTTTTTTTATTAGCCTCTGTACCCTGCCAGTGCCCTGCCTGGGGCCTTAGTGCCCCTAAGGATGTGTGGGTGGATGGGTGGGTGGATGGACAGAGCAGCATCTGTGTTCATTGGGAAATAATGTGATTGTTATGTAGAAATGCCTGTTGTGATAACCACAGAGTGATTGATGGCCTTGGGAGGGCCCCCAATAAGAAGGGCGTCACAGATGCCAGGCATTTGACATGACCTGGCTAGATGTGTTGGTACTGTAATTATCTTCATTATAGTGGAAGCCTTCTGGGGGCAGCCTTAAGAAAAGCAAACCTCTGTCAGTAAAACAGCAGCAGAAAGAGAATGTGGGTTGAAGACTTTATTTACATTGTTGATTTGGTTTTGTTGAACGAGGAGTTGATTTCCAAACAGCAAACTCCAAGCAGGGCCTCAGTGGGCCAGGAGAAGAGCTGAACTCTTAGTCCCCCCTCTGTCTCCTCGGTGAGCTCCTTCTCAACTGCTTGTTTGTCAAACGCCCATTCAGGCCCTGCTCCGCGGCCATGACGCAGGCTCCCAGAGCACCCGGAGGCCCTCGATGGCTTCAACACCTCCGTGGAGGTGGCTAGCTAGCACAGACCCCCGGCTCTCCACCCGTGTATCCATTCTCTCCGCACATTTCAACTTGGTCCGTGTGAGGCCCAGTGTCTGGCTGCAAGTCTGAATTCTTAGCTTCACAGTGGGAGATGGGCTCCACCTCACAATGTTTTGAAAAAAGTTTGGATGCCAGGTGCTACTTTTGGGCCAAGGGGTTAAGAAGCGGGTGTGCATTCTCCACCTTCTCTCTCCGTCACCAGGACAAGGTCGACCCACAAGAAGGAAGGATCCAGGGTCCTTTTTTAAATTTTTTTAAATTTTTTATTTTTTTGTATTTTTCTGAAGTTGGAAATGGGGAGGCAGTCAGACAGACTCCCGCATGTGCCCGACCGGGATCCACCCGGCACGCCCACCAGGGGGCGATGCTCTGCCCATCTGGGGCATCACTCTGTTGCAACCTGAGCCATTCTAGCGCCTGAGGCAGAGGCCATGGAGCCATCCTCAGCGCCCGGGCCAACTTTTGCTCCAATGGAGCCTCAGCTGCGGGAGGGGAAGAGAGAGACAGAGAGGAAGGAGAGGGGGAGGGGTGGAGAAGCAGATGGGTGCTTCTCCTGTGTGCCCTGGCCGGGAATTGAACCCAGGACTTCTGCACACCAGGCAACGCTCTACCACTGAGCCAACCGGCCAGGGCTGGATCCAGGATCCTTAAACCACCACATCGCCACATGATCGTGCAGACCCGAATACCCGCATGGGGTCATCATCTGGACCACAAATTTATTTTTAAATAAACATCTTTCCTTAGGTTAGGCCACAGACACTGTGGAGTTTATCTCTTAGATCAGCTAGTACAGTCCTCTCCCCTTATTTGTGGTTTTGCTCTCCACGCTTCATTACGCCTGGTCAACGGCAGTCCATTTAATAATGGCAAATCCCGGAAATAAACAACTCATAAGTGTTGAATGGCACGCTGTTCTGAGTCCCCCCCTTTGCGCCCTCGTGTAGGCACTGGATCCTCTCACATCATCACAAGAAGGAGGGTGAGTCCAGGAAATAAGATTATTTGGGGAGGGAGAGAGACCACATTCACAGAACTTTTACTGCAGTGTATTGTTATAATTGTTTATTTTATTATTCGTTATTTTGGTTAATCTCTTACTGTGCCTAACTTGTCAATTAAACCTTATCATGAGTACATATGAAAAAACATAGAAATATGTAGGGTTTTGTATTGTCCGTGGTCTCAGGCAGCCACTGCGGGTCTTGCAACGCATCCCCCTTGGATGAGGGGACTCCTGTGTTACCCTAACTTTCACAGTGGCCAAAAAGAGTTTAAAATGTCCATTTCATTGCCTTAGCAGATATCTGTCATTCAGCAGGTCATACTCTTGATCCACCCTCCAAACCTGCCATCTCTCTCTCTCTTTCTTCCTTTTTTTAAGTGAGAGGAGGGGAGATAGACAGACTCCCGCATGCGCCCTGACCGGGATCCATCCAGCAACCCCGCTTCTGGGAATGATGCTCAAATCAGCCAAGCTCTTTTTAGCACCTGAGGCTTATGCACCCAGACCAATCAAGCTGTCCTCAGTGCCCAGGGCCCATGCATGAACCAACTGAGCCACTGGCTGTGGGAGAGGAAGAGAGAGAGAAGGGGGAGAGGGAGGAGAAGAGAAGCAGATGGTCGCTTCTCATGGATGCCCGAACCAGGGATCAAACCAGGGACACTGGACGGATGCTCTATCCACTGAGCCAACCAGCCAGGGCCATCTTTTATTTTCAGTCTCCCCAGCCCTCAGTCAGAACCCTGGTTGTCACCTTGCATTCCTCCCTCTGCTTACTCCTAACATGGAGCCAGAGACCAAATCCTACAGATTCTTTCCTGTGCCTCCTCTCCCAGCTTTCCTATTCTTTTTTTTTTTTTGTATTTTTCTGAAGCTGGAAACGGGGAGGCAGTCAGACAGACTCCCACATGCGCCTGACCGGGACCCACCTGGCATGCCCACCAGGGGGCGATGCTCTGCCCATCTGGGGCGCTGCTCTGTTGCAACCAGAACCACTCTAGCGCCTGGGGCAGAGGCCATGGAGCCATCCCCAGCACCCGGGCCAACTCTGCTCCAATGGAGCCTTGGCAGCAGAGGTGAGCAAGGCAGAGAGGAAGGAGAGGGGGAGGGGTGGAGAAGCAGATGGGCGCTTCTCCTGTGTGCCCTGGCCAGGAATCGAACTTGGGACTTCCACACACAAGGCCAACGCTCTACCACTGAGCCAACCAGCCAGGGCCCAGCTTTCCTATTCTTACTGCCTTGGCTGTTCTCTGACTGATCTCTTTCCCATCCTGACTACTGGATTAGTCTCCTAAATGGTCCCTGCATCACTCTGCCTCTGCCCCAGTCCGTCCATCCATCCACCCATCCAGCCACCCACCCATCCACCCATCCAGTCACCCATCCATCCAATTTGTTAAATAAACATCTTTCCTTAGGTTAGGCCACCGACGTTGTGAAGTTTATCTCTTAGGTCAGCTAGTACAGTCCTCTCCCCTTATTTGTGGTTTTATATTCCACAGTTCATTACGCCTGGTCAGTGGTGGTCCGTCCTTACTACTGGACTAGTCTCCTAAATGGTCCCTGCATCACTCTGCCTCAGCCCCATTTATTAAATACATTGCCATGTGCTGGGCAGTATAAAGACTCTGACAAAGATGATTGAGAGGACCTACATTAATGAAATAGCCCCACTAATTAATAAATAATTACTGGTGCTATGTATGAATGAAAATGACAGGTATGAAAGCATCGTAATGGGGCCTTAAACCGGTCAAGGGGCCAGGGGAGCCTCCCCTAAGGAGGTGGCCTTTGAGCTGAGGTCTGAGGGTTGGAGGAGGAAAACTGGCAAAGGAGGCAGGAGTGTGGGGCTAAGCTCTCCCAAGCAGAGGGAACAGTGAGGCAGGCAGGAGCAGCACACATTGGGGAACCTCAAAGTCCAAAGTGGCACAGGAACCAGACTTTATTATTGTATTTCTAGGACCTCACGGAGTACCTGACACATAATAGGTGTTTCCATAGTTCATGAATGAGTCAATAAATGAATGAGTGAAGGTATGATAGGGGACAGATGGATAGGTATGAAGTTCTAAGTCATAGTACAACCTGCAACTGAGAAGCAGAGCTGGAAGCCCAGGCTCCCTACCCCAGGTTTGCCACCTCTACCCCCTATCCCACCCCCATGTTGCACTCAGCACACGGCATATAACTGACAGACTGGCTATGTCTTCCTCTTCCCCTGTCATCAGGAACTGGTCTTGTTTATCAATATAGCCTGATGCCCAGCCCACTGCCTGTGCAGAGGAAGCATTGCGGATAAATATTTAATGAATTGGTCAGCAGGGAGGCAGACACCGAGTATCGCAGTCAGTGGGGCAGAAGAGGGTGACATTGGAAGTGAGTCAGCTGTTAGCGTCAGTTGGCAGGAGAAGCCGAGAAACAAGTGGAGCACACACATGCCAGTGGCATGTGACAGTCACGTCTGGAGGCATGCCTGGAGCCAGCAGAGGTGAGCAAGGGCGTAGGTGCAGGAGACTCAAGGAGGGACCACAGGGTGGGACCAGGTCACCAAGGATGGCATCCTTCTGGCTTCTGTAAAGATTCTGGCCTACACCTGCAAGGTCATGCCATGGGCTTTCAAAAAGAAACACCTTCCTGTAACACTTCACAGCTTCTCAACTGCACATGGCTCTGTGTGTGTGCATGTGTGTCTGTGCACATCTGGGCTGAGTTCTCCTGGGACACATGCACCCTCGGGGGAGCCTCCATTTTCTTTTTCTTTTTTTGTATTTTTCCGAAGCTGGAAATGGTGAGGCAGTCAGACAGACTACCGCATGCGCCCGACCAGGGTCCACCTGGCATGCCCACCAGGGGGCGATGCTCTGCCCCTCTGGGGTGTCGCTCTGTTGCAACCAGAGCCACTCTAGCGCCTGAGGCAGAGGCCATGGAGCCATCCCCAGCGCCCGGGCCATCTTTGCTCCAATGGCTGCGGGAGGGGAAGAGAGAGACAGAGAGGAAGGAAAAGGGGGAGGGGTGGAGAAGCAGATGGGCGCTTCTCCTGTGTGCCTCAGTCAGGAATCAAACCCAGGACTCCTGCACACCAGGCCGACGCTCTACCACTGAGCCAACTGGCCAGGGCCTATTTTCTATTAGTCTCTGCACCCTGCCAGTGCCCTGCCCAGGGCCTTAGGGAACCCCGTGCCCCGGAGTAGGATCCAGCAACGTGTGTTGTTGGAAGGAGTGGCCTGCAGAAGAGATCATAGTGGACCTGGCGGTCTGACTAGTTGGTGGAGAGGTCTCTAAACAAACAGAACCTGTGCCAGGAAATCTAGCAACACAAGGCCCCATGGATGACTGTGAGGTTGTTGTCAGAGTGCTTCCTGTTTGCGTGCTGGAAACCAGACTTCCTATAGTATCTATTCTGGTCCTCTCATTTTGACGTACCATCTTTCAAAATGATCACTGTCACCATTTTATTCTGCAACAGCTAAATGCTAGCTTCGTGCATTTACTCATTCAACACTACCTGAGTCCCTAGAACGTATTGGATAGGAAGCCACCAGACTCGAGATTCTGTAGGAGAATCTGGAAAGACAGCCCAATAATAAACATGTGCAGTCCAGATGTCAAGGGAACAAAGCACCCAGAGGACACTGGAGGCAGACACCAAACCAGAGTCACATTATTTGATCTTCCATGCCTTTCCTGATTGCATTTCCTCCTTGTAAAAGTGACTAATGAACAGGAATCGGAGGAATGTGGGTCGGACGCCACTGTTTCCCAAACACCCAGCTGTGTGGTCCCTGAGAGCAGCTGGGAACAAACACTAACCCTGAAGCAGCCTGACTTTCAAGGACCACACCTGGGGCTCTGTTGTGGGGTCAGCAGTTACTCACTTGGTACATGGCCTCTCCTCACTCTCAGCTGCTCAAGGACCACAGTCCTTGGGCCTTGTCACTCTATAGTAGAGTGACCAACTGTCTGATTTTACGAGATGGTGTCAGTGTTAGCATGGTTCCTACACACCCTTCAGTCCCGGGTCATCAGGGACAGTCGGTCACCCTTCGCTCCGTGCGCTCTGTTGCACATGCTGGTCGACACACGTGCCACGGCAGCTGGTCGGGATCAGGGCTCAGGGACAGAGAGGCAGTGACTCCTGCATAGAAGCTTCACGGTGTCAGCACCTGCCTCCCTGGTCTGGCTCCCTGCCAGCCCCAGCTCTCGGGATCCAGGCCACTCAAACCTGCTGCCGGCTGACTCAGCTGCGCCTCACCTGCCGAGTCAGTCCCACCTGAGGAGGAAGGGCAGCTCTGAGCCTTGTAAGGTGGACTCTGTCCTTAGTCGTTGACACAGGAATCTGGTGAGCATGAGTGACTTAAAGGTGGTCTCAGCCTCCACTCAGTGGGGCTGAGTAAGATTCTGACCCGGGCCACGTGCCCCCTGCTCAGGTCTCCCCTGCTGCCATTTGGACACAGGAACTCCAGACCACAGGGACCAGCCGAGAGTGCCCATGCTGCCTGGAGCCCAGCCCTCTCTCGTTCCCCCACCCTGTAGGGGCTCTCTAAGCTGCCCAGGCCCTGGGCCAGGATCTGAGAGCACTCTTCCCCTTGCACCCTGAAGCAGCCTTGCCTCGTTCCTGCCATACTCCCAGGGCCCAGTGCTGGGGTTTCCACCTCCCGGGCTGACCACTTGTGTGCTGGCTGCCCAGTCACCCACAGTCTCTGGAAGCTGCCTAGACGAGGATTCTGTATTTTACCCGACACCTCCTCTGGGAAACATGTTATGTTGATTTTTCTGAACCTCTGGGCTGGCAACTCATGTGGGTTATGTTCTCACCCCCCACCCGGCTGTACCCACACTTTCTCTCATTGATTGATTTTAGAGAGGGAGGAAGGGAGAGAGAGAGAGATGGAGACATCAATTTGTTGTTTCGCTCATTTATACATTCATTGGTTTATTCTTGTATGTGCCCTGACTGAGGATTGAACTCAAAACCTTGGCATATTGGGATGACACTCTAACCAACTGAGATAGCAGCCAGGGCCACCAATATTTTTTTGTGTATCGCTGTAGTTGCAGAGAGGTAGGTGCATTTAAAATTTTGAAAACGATTCCATTCTGGTGTTGGTCAGCCCCAAACTGAATAGTCCCTGTTTGTTGTGTCCTTTCCAGCTTTAAGAATCATTGAGCCCTGGCCGGTTCGCTCAGTGGTAGAGTGTTGGCCTGGCGTGCAGAGGTCCAGGGTTCAATTCCCGGCCAGGGCTCAAAGGAGAAGCGCCCATCTGCTCCTCCACCCCTCCCTCTCTCCTTCCTCTCTGTCTCTCTCTTCCCCTCCCGCAGCGAGGCTCCATTGGAGCAAAGATGGCCCGGGCACTGGGGATGGCTCCTTGGCCTCTGCCCCAGGCGCTGGAGTGGCTCTGGTCGCAAAAGAGCAACGCCCGGAGGGGCAGAGCATCGCCCCCTGGTGGGCAGAGCGTTGCCCCCTGGTGGGCGTGCCGGGTGGATCCCGGTTGGGCGCATGCGGGAGTCTGTCTGACTGTCTCTCCCCGTTTCCAGCTTCAGAAAAATACAAAAAAAAAAAAAAAGAATCATTGAAATGCATTGGCCAGCGTGTGGATGTCTGGAGTTCGATTCCGGTCAGGGCACACAGAAGCCCATCTGCTTCTCCACCCCTCTCCCTCTCCTTCTCTCTTTCTCTCTCTTTCTCTCCCCCTCCTGCAGCTATGGCTCGACTGGCTAAAGACAGTGAGTTGGTCCCGGGCGCTGAGGGTGGCTCCATGGCCTCTGCCTCAGCGCTAAAAAAATGGCTCTGGTTGCAGCAGCAGCCCCCTAATGGGCTCGAGAAGAAAGAGGTAGAATTCCCTGCTTGGCAGGCGCATATGGGAGTCTGTCTCTCTGCCCCAGCCTCCTCTCACTAAAAAAAAAAAGAAAAGAAAAAAGGTATTATTGAAGCAGTGTTCTCATTTTGGAGGCAAGACTCACTATCACACTGCTGTTTTACTCTGCGTTTCTTTGCTTCCTAGCTGGGCTGAGCATCTTTACCACTTTGCTTGCCTGTTATTGTTAGTTGCTTGCTAATTGCCTCTGTGTGTCCTTACCCATTTATCTATTGCAAAAGGCCAACTACTTTTAGCCATGACTGGATCAGATAACTAAGTAGATAACATTTATAACTACTGTTTATTGACCACTTATTTTTGTGCTGGACGCTGGGCTAAGCACGCTGCATAAACTGTTTTTCATTTAATCAATATAATGAAGAGAATATGATCACTTTAAAGACAAGGAACTGAAGCCCAGAGAAGTTAAACAACTTGCTCTGGATCGCTCATCTGGTGGGTGAAGCAAGCACAATTGGAACCCTGCACTGACCGCCCAGCACACTAACCACTGAGCTGTTCGGTCGCAGGGTCTCTTGGAACTTTAACACTTTGTGGTTCACTGACTGATTCATTCATTTGATAAATAATTATTGAGGGCCCACATGAGGCAAGCACATATCTACCTGGTACTCAGGCCTTGGTGGGGTTACCAGGTGATACCTAGATGTGTGATACCCGAAGCAATCAAATGAAAAATGATCAAAGACAATTTTAAGGTTAAAAGGTGATGTATAAAATAGACATGTAGAATTAAATAGCATTATAATACAGTATTATCAGTGAACAGTCAGAAAATATAAGAAAATTTTTTTATCCACGGTAATAAGCATAATATAAGTGAATTATTAACAAGCAATTACTACAGTGTGTCCGTAAAGTCATGGTGCACTTTTGACCGGTCACAGGAAAGCAACAAAAGACAATAGAAATGTGAAATCTGCACCAAATAAAAGGAAAACCCTCCCAATTTCTGTAGGATGATGTGGCAGCATGTGTGCATGTGCAGATGATGACGTAACACCGTGTATACAGCGGAGCAGCCCACGGCCATGCCAGTCGAGATGTGGACGGTACAGAGGAAAGTTCAGTGTGCTCTGTGGCTCACTAAATTCGAATCCGTGACCAAAGTGCAACATGAATATCGGCATGTTTATAATGAAGCGCCACCACATAGGAATAACATTACTCGGTGGGATAAGCAGTTGAAGGAAACCGGCAGTTTGGTGGAGAAACCCCGTCCTGGTAGGCCATCAGTCAGTGACGAGTCTGTAGAGGCTATACGGGATAGCTACCCAAGGAGCCCTAAAAAATCTGTGCGTGAGCCCGCATCGAACTGCACTGAATAGGTATGAAACTGGGAGAGTTTTCCTTTTATTTGGTGCAGATTTCACATTTCTACCGTCTTTGTTGCTTTCCTGTGACTGGTCAAAAGTGCACCATGACTTTACGGACACACTGTATTATCATGTATTTCTCTTTAATATTACATTAAAGTTATATAAAACTCAGAAGTCCTGGTTTGGCCTAAAGGAGTCAAGAAAGTTTTAATTAAGGAGCTGGCATCTATACTGGGGGTTTTTTTGTTTGTTTGTTTTATACTGGGTTTTGACAAATGAGTAGGAGTTTGTTAGGGTAAGGTCATGGAAAGGGCTGGCTACTGAATGTAAAGAATGTTAGTAGATGGACAGACACATGTCTATGAATTAAGGGAGCTGCTTGCCTGGGCACCTTCTCCAAGCATAATAACCTTTCAACAATTTAAAGACACTGTATAGCCCTGGCGGGTTGGCTCAGCGGTAGAGCGTCGGCCTAGCGTGCGGAGGACCTGGGTTCGATTCCCGGCCAGGGCACACAGGAGAAGCGCACATTTGCTTCTCCACCCCTCCGCCGCGCCTTCCTCTCTGTCTCTCTCTTCCCCTCCCGCAGCCAAGGCTCCATTGGAGCAAAGATGGCCCGGGCGCTGGGGATGGCTCTGTGGCCTCTGCCCCAGGCGCTAGAGTGGCTCTGGTCGCAACATGGCGACGCCCAGGATGGGCAGAGCATCGCCCCCTGGTGGGCAGAGCGTCGCCCCTGGTGGGCGTGCCGGGTGAATCCCAGTCGGGCGCATGCGGGAGTCTGTCTGACTGTCTCTCCCTGTTTCCAGCTTCAGAAAAAGGAAAAAAAAATAAAAAATAAAAAAAATAAAGACACTGTATCTATCTACATGATGGTGGTTTAGAATAGGGATTCTTTTTTTTTTTATTTTAAAATTTTATTTAGAAAATTAACAGGGTGACAATGATCAACAAGATTACATAGGTTTCAGGTAAACATTTCTATAGCATTTGAACTGTTGATTATGTTGTATACTCATCACCCAAAGTCAAATCAGTTTCCATCACCTTATATTTGTCCCTCTTTACATCCTTTCTCCACCCCTCCCCCACATCCTCTTCCCCCAGAGAATCACTTCATTTTTATCTATGCCCATGAGTTTCAGTTTTATATCCCACCTATATGTGAAATCATACAGTTCTTAGCTTTCTCTGATTTACTTATTTCACTCAGTATAGTGTTCTCAAGATCCATCCATGTTGTTGTAAATGTCACTATGTCATCATTTCTTACGGCTGAGTAGTAGTCCATTGTGTATGATGTACCACATCTTCTTTATCCAGTCCTCTATTGAGGGACACTGGTTGTTTCCATGTCTTGGCCACTGTGAATAATGCTGCGATAAACATGGGGGTGCATGTGTCTTTACGTACCAATGTTTTCAAGTTTTGGGGGTAATACACAGTCGAGATTGCTAGGTCATATGGTAATTCTAGAATAGTGATTCTTAAAGTGTGATCCATGGACATCTTGGGGTCCCTGAAACCCTTTGAGGGTATCTGCAGGTTCACAGCTATTTTCATTAAAATACTGTCATTATTTGCCTTTTTTCTCATGAGCACATAATGGTGTTTTCTCACAGCACTACAGATATATTATTTATGTACGCTGCCTATATGACGTGTTATGTACACAAGCCAATGAGAGGACTTTTATCTCTCTTACTCCCTGCGGTATGCCAGCACGTAACACAGGCTGGCAAGAAGTTGATGCCAGTCACTGATGAGTACAAATATAGTATCTTTTAATCCTCATAACAACCCTATGAGGTGGGCTTTTATCCCCAGTTTACATGACTTACTTAAGACCACAAAGTGGCAGTGGCCTGTCTGAATTCCAGATCACCATGCAATGCTGTAAGTCTTGGCACAGACGTGGGCTGAAGGAAGCCTCTGAGGCCAGGCCACAAAAGCCCAGTTCCGGCAAATTCACACCAAACGTATACGAATACCCAACTGTGTTAGGTGCCATAATAAACTGGGTAAGAATCTAAATAAAAATAAATGTCAGATAACCTCCATAAGAATTTCCTCATATCCTTGCCAGTTGACGAAGATTTTTCACATATTAACCAACCCCCTCCCAAATCCCTAATAAGTAAGGTATGCATACCACTGACTTCAGGCTTCTGCTGCCACCTGAACTATTCTCTCCCAGGTGACCTCAGTGTTGATTTAAATGCAGCTGTCAATTCTCTGTCCTCATCATTATCGAACTAACAGCAACTATGAACACAGCTGACCCTTGGCTTCCAGGACACGGTGCTATTTTCCTCCTGCCTCTGTTTCCTCCTCCTTGGCCTCCTGGGTTCATTCCTGCACTTCTTCCTGAGCTCTCCATGTCAGAGCCCCCAGGCTTTGCTCCTTCATCTGCTCTGTTCTCACTTCCTGATCAGACGCACGGCTTTAAGTATCATTTGTAAAGATGACGACTCCCCAAATGTTATCTCCCCCACACTTCTGCCCTGTACCCTAGTCTTCTACATCCAGCTGCCTATCTGACATCCCCACTAGGATGTGTAATCATTTCCAATTCAATGTGTGCCAAAAATAATTCCCTGATCACCCACCTGCTCCAACTTCCAGTTGCTTAAGCCCAAAAACCTAGATGTTACCTTTGACTTATTTCTCTCCTACCCTGCCCCATCTATCAGGAAACTACTGGCTCCACCTTCAAAATAGACACAGAATTTGACCACTTTACACTACCTCTATTGCTGTCATTTGATCCAAGTCACCATTATCTTGCACATGGATTCAGACAGTAACCTCCTTATAGGTGTCCCTGATTTTACACTTCTTGCCTTTTTAGTCTACTTTCCACATGACAGCCAGAATGGTTCTTTAAAATCTAAGGCAGATCATGCTTTCTGCTCAAAACCATGCAGTGACTCCTCATTTTACTTAAAGTAAAAGCCAAGGTATATTCAATGGCCCACAGGCCCTACATAGTCAGGTCCTCCCTACCTCCTCAATGTCCTCTACTGTTCTCCCCAGCTCACCCAGCTCCAGGAACCTGCTTTCTGGCTGGTCGTGCCTGGAGGCCTGTGCTCTAACAGTGCCCTTGGTCTGGAGTGCTCTTCTCTCCACTATTCATAGGACTCCACTCTCACTCACCCCTTTCAATTTCCTGCAAACCTCACCTTCACAATGAGGCCTACCTAGACTGCCCCAATTAACACTGCAGCCCACCCCCCACCCCATCCTCTGCCCTGCTCTTTTTTTTTTTTGTCTCCACCACTTACTATCTTCTAACTCACAATATAAATACGGGGGTGGGGGTGGGGCCGGGGCGGGGGGGGGGGGGTACTCGCTCTGCAGCCCCCGCCCCCCCCCCTGGGGGCACCTGTGAGAGAGCAGTCAAGGTGCCTCGGCAAGGAGTTGATGCTTCTCATCTTTGTCTCTCCCTTCCTATCTGTCTGTCTGTCTCTGTCACACACACACACACAAAAGATAAGTCGCATTTTAATACTATATTTTTAAGACATCAAAATGAATGCAAAAAGTTCACAATGAGTAAAACATGACATTTAAAAATAAAAATGGGATTCTCAGGACTCGGCCAGCCTCCTACCTGTCGGCCCATCCTAACCGCTCATTCACGGTAACAGGATGAAATGACCTCCGACTTGATCTTGCACTTGTTGCTTGCGCTGCACGTAAGCCCAAAGGCAGAGACGCTTCAGGTAGCCATTGTTCTCATCACCCCTCACCCCGCTCTGCTGGGAGGCGCCGCGCTGTGAGGACCTGGGACAGTGGGGTGCGTGTGCCCCGCCTGAGTGTGCAGCACACGTCTGCACGCGCGCTTCCTGGCTAGCTCCTCTCTACAAGCCTTGACTCGGGACCGGACAATGCCCTGCCCTCCAAGGCGCACCCCCAGCTCGGCCTTTGGAGGCCCTGGGCTGCACGTGGGAGAGCTCACTCGGAATTCCTTTTGGCGGGTGGAGCGCGACTCTTCCTGGATTCTCAGTCCTGAACAGGTACACGCCAGGCTGCGCGGTGGCAAAAGCACCTACTCCCTCCCCTCAGTCCCTTCGATCGTCCTCAAGACCCCCGAAACCGCACTCCTACAGCGATCACAGGAACAAACCAAGGCAGGAGGCCAGAAGGCTCTAAAGCAGGGCAGCGTTCGCGAAGGGGGCGGAAAAGGAGGGTGGGTGTCTTTCCTATACCCTCCCTCTGTCTGGATCGAGCCAATCGCCTCACGCTCCGAGTCCTGGCACCGCCCCCGGTCCTCCGCCTGCTGGCCTCCCGGCCGGTAATAATTAAGTCATGGGGGGGCGGGGCGTCGCGTCAGCGCCGGGCGCTAACCAATCGGTAGAATTCCCAGCGTCGCGTCACAGGCCGAGCAACCAAACAGAAAAGTTTACTAAACAGCGGACGAGAGGCCGGCGGCGGCGGCGGCGGCGGCAGAGCCGGGACGAACGGGGTTCGGCGGCCTCACCTGTTCCCATTCACCAGCGGCGACCGGCGGCGGGCAGCGCGACCGGCGGAGAGAGCCGCCGCCAGGTGAGGCGAGGTGAGGAGCGGCGCTGGTGGCGCCGGTTCCCCGCCCCTCCCCCTGAGCGAGGTGCGGCCCGGCCCTCCCGCGGCGACCGGAAGCGGACGGAGGGCGGCAGGTGGCGGAGGGCCGAGGCCGAAGGTCCCAGGGCGGTGGGTGAGATGAGGGCGCCGGGAGGGGCCTCGGCAGCCGTGTTCCTGGCAGTTGGAGGGCGGGGGTCCCGGGCGTCCTCGTCACCGAGCTCCGTGTCAGTCCTTCCTGGACCTTTCCACCTGCCGCGCTTGCGGACGGGAAGGGGCCGGAGTTGGCCCCACTCCCCTGCGGTGGACCCAGGAGTTCTGTCTTTTCTCTCCTCTTTGACGTCGTACTTTCAGATTTGTGTCTAATGCGTGTACAGATGCGTAAGACTGTTGTGTTTGAAGTGATGTTTAACTTTACTTAGAATTGTTGTGGCAAAGCCGCACGGTCAAAACGCCATCGTGATTTGTTTTCACGACTCGGAAGTTGTTGCTCAACTTGAACAAGTTGAGGACTTGGCGGTAACCTGCACACCATTTGTATTTCAAGTTATCTAGCGACAAAAAAAAAAAGGGGGTGGTTTTTAATGGTTTGCATGCTCTGAGAAACAGGATTAAATTCCTCTTTCAAATCAAATTCGGGATTTGATTTTTAAATGTAAAATACCATAAACTTTTAAAAGTTGTTTGTTGTTTTTTTACTAAAGCGTAGTTGGCATACAATATTAGCTTCGGGTGTACAACAGTGACTACATTTATATATCTCACAAAGTGATCACCGCACTAAAATACCATAAGCTCTGAATTTGAAGGTTAGTTGTGTAATAATTATGTTATCAGTTTTAAGGACACTTGCCTTAGGTGGAAAGGTTCTCTTTCTGCCAGATATGAACACTTATATTTTCCAAACAGGTTGTCTCCTAACTCTTTTTCTTTCAATCAGTACTGTTTAATGTTAGTGGACTTAAATAAACCTAAATTTAATACCTAAAAAAAAAAGGATGATAGCTCTAGGAATTCAGTGGATACTATTGTTTACTAAAATCTGTTGCATAAATTAAAAAAATTAAAAATATACTGAAGAGAGGCAGGAATCACAAAGGTACAGGAGGAATTTTAGGGGTTAATGGACTACGTATTATTATATTGATTGTGGAGATGATTTCCTTGTGTCAAAACTGATCACACCTTACTCTTTGTGTGAAGTTTACTGTCAGTTATACCTCAATAAAGTCGAAAAAAATACTCAAAAATATATTTAATACCACAAAAGAGGTAATAAAAACTCATGCCTCCTTCCCCCAAACCAAGAACTGGTTATGGGTTTCTTATCTGTCCTGCCTCTTCTTGCAGAGTCTGTCTAGCCTGGTAGATTTTGTGTTTATCATTCCCTTGCCTTTAAAAATAAAAGAGTTTCATCACATATAATTTGTAAGTTTTTTAGTTTTTCTTTTAAGCTTTATAAAAATATTATATGACTGTAGTCCATTTCATTACTGTACACAGTATTGTGTTAATCTTCCCTCACTCATGGACATTTAGATTATGTTTTTTATTTTGTTTTGCTGTCAGCTGGTGTATCCTACTAATGTTTCTTGTTTCTTGGCTCCTGGTCCACAAGTGCTGCAAGAGCCTCTAGAGCAGTGGTCCCCACCCCCGGGCCACGGACTGGTACCAGTCTGTGGGCCATTTGGTACCAGTCTGCAGAGGAAAAATAAATAACTTACATTATTTCCATTTTATTTATATTTAAGTCTGAATGATGTTTTATTTTTAAAAAAATGACCAGATTCCTTCTGTTACATCTAAGACTCACTCTTGATGCTTGTCTCGGTCATGTGATACATTTATGCGTCCCACCCTAAAGGCTGGTCCGTGAAAATATTTTCTGACATTAAACCAGTCCGTGGCCCAAAAAAGGTTGGGGACCACTGTTCTAGAGTACACAGTGGAGATTGCATGAGAAAGTTTTAGTAGTCGGGAGTAAAACAGATTGAAATACTAGAAATAAAGTGAATGAAAAACTTTAGGATTCTCTTATGTTTTAATGGAAGATTCATAGACATAATTATTAGTTCATAGTTTTTGAATATTTGCATGAGAAACCAGGGTTCCTTGTTCATCTATATGTGGTGAATCTTTTCCTTTGAAATCACATTATAAGAAGTCTGGCATTATTTGAGATCTCCTTCTTTAAAGTAAAAGTAAATATTGTAGAAAAAACACTTGATTGTATATGACAAAAATCACTCTTTCTGTGTTACCCTTTCCCCCCTTGTGTAATCTGGCTAATTACAGGCATACCTCAGAGATGTTGTGGGTCCGGTTCCAGACCACCATAATAAAGCAAGTATCACAATAAAGCACGTCATAATCTTTCTGCTGGCGGATGGTCTGCCTTCAGTTTAGAAAAGAAAAGCAATATCTGTGAAGTGCAATAAAGCGGAGTGCAATAACAGAAGGTATGCCTGTCCTTAAAATCACTCATGTGCCTCAGCATGCTCATGTGAAAGAAACCTGTCCAAGTTGATCCTTCCAATTTTGCAGACCTTGGGTAAGGGAAGCACCTATCAAATGACAGGGCCTTTAAGTAAAAGGATTAGGTGTGTCCTTTGGGACATTTTTGGAGAAAGTCATGTGGTGGGTATTTATCAGGATATGTTAACCACACATTTAACTCCTTTTTCCTTCCATAGCCTCAGATTTGGGAGGGCCCCAAAGTATGTCTCTAGAGCAGCCTATTTATCCTGCTAACTGCAAGGCGTGACAGATTAGGGAGCAGCAGTAATGTCCTGAAAACGGGATGTGTGTGTAAGTAATGAGTTTATGTATAGCTTTGAATGACCTGTTTTTATTTAAAGGCATGGGAATAGAGATGGTTTGAATTTTTTTAGTGGTAGATGTAGCTTGCAGACAAGTACTCAGGATGCTTTGTTTGAGAAGGGCTGTTTTGTTCTGTTTCTGAAAACCTCATTCTTGTATTTGATCATAAGGACAATGTGTTTTGGGGTTTTGTTTGTGTGTTTTTTTTTTTAACTTTTAGAAGGAATTACAAAGAATAAATAACCATTGTTAATATTTTGGCAGGTGTACCCCCAGTTTTTGTTTGTCTTCTTCATATCCTAAACAATTAAAAGTTGATTTTTAAACAGTATTAGGCTGCCTCTACTTTCAAACCTTATCCCAAAATACCATCCACCTCAATAGACAAAGTAAAATTTAAACGTTTTTCTGTGGTGCTTTTAACCTAGACCGGCAGTGTCCAATGGAAATGCAACGGAAGCAACATAAGTTATTTAAAATTTTCTGAGAGCCACATTTTACAAAAAAGATAAGCAGGTGAAATCAATTTTATCTAATTCGAAATGTGATGATTTCAACAAGTAATCAGTGTAAGACATTTTTAGTGGAATATTTTACTTTCCTTTATTGAGACTGTCTTCATAATCTGATGTGTTATTTCCCACTTAAAGCACATCTTGATGTGCCTATTTCAGATGCTCAGTAGCCACATGTGACTTGCAGCTATTGAGTGGATGGTGCTCGAGGACCCTGCACTGCCAGCTTCATAGGCGGACCTCCTAGCACTCTCCCCCGACACACCAACCTGCACTAGCGTGTGCCAAGCCTGTTCCCTTAAGATTGTCCCTTCTGCCTGGAACAGCCATATTTCTGCTCAAATGTCACTCCTCCAGTGACGCCTTTGCAGACCACCTTCCCAGACTGCTTCATTTCTTTATAGAACTTTTATAGTCATCCGAAATGGTTTATTTGGTTGTTGTCTCTGTCTATCCCTGATTGAATGTAAATTGCCAAGGGCAGAGATTTCCTTATGTTTACCATCAGATCCCCATATATCAAGAATATGATTTTTAAAGGGTACTTACATATTTCATCTTATGAGAGTACCATAATAACTCACCTATTGTGTGTGAATTGTGTTACTTTATGCTTTTTTCACTGTTATAGTGTGGTGTGAAGATCATCTGAAGAGCTCAGTTTTTCCATGTATTTCTTATTTCTTTGGGATTCAATCTGCATTAAAATTAACTTAAATTGCTGAGTTAAGACATCTGTCTTTTCATAAATATAGCCAAAACTTGTCTTAAAAGTCTTACTAGCATTAACCTATAAAGTTGACCAAATCAGTATAAAGCTGGACTGAAAATACGAAAGAATTCACATTTCCTGCGTATCTTTACCAACACTGAATATTTTCTTTCCTATTTTCCTTCCCCCTGCATACGATGTACTCTATATTTCTTGATTAATTATGATGGTGAATAGAGAGATGTGAGTATTGGACATCTCCTATACTCATTTTGGATGGTGTTTTATATTTGTGATACTGTTTTTAGCCTTTTGTATTATTAGGATAGCGCCCTTTGCCACATTCTGTGAATATTTGCCCTGGTTCTTCATTTGCCTTTGATTTGCTTACAGTATTTTTTTTTTTTTTAAACACAGAAGAGTTTTTATCTTTTAAGAAATTTAGGTTAATACTTTCTATGGCATCTACTTTACTTTCATATTTAAGGGAGTTTTCTACTCATACAACTTTCCTTCTAGTTCTTTTCGGGTTTCATTTTTCACATCTCTCTTTTACTGTTTATCTGGGATTTATTTTGATATAACATATGCAGTGAAATAACCTTTCTTATTGTTTCTTAATTTTTCTTTCTTTTCTTTTTTTTTTTTTTTTTTGACAGAGAGAGAGAGGGACAGACAGACAGGAAAGGGGAGAAATGAGAAGCATCAATTTTTCGTTGCAGCTCCTTAGTTGTTCAGTGATTGCTTTCTCATGTGTGCCTTGACCTGGGGGTTCCAGCAGAGCGAGTGACCCCTTGCTCAAGCCAGCGACCTTGGGCTCCAGCCAGTGACTATGGGGTCATGTCTTTGATCCCATGCTCAAGTCTGCGACCCCTCGCTCAAGCTGGTGAGCCTGCACTCAAGCTGTGACCTGGGGGCTCCGCGTCCCAGTCCCACTGTGCCACTGCCTGGTCAGGCTGTTTCTTAATTGTTAATCAGTTATTTCAGCCCCATTAAAAAACTTTTTTTCTTCTTGCCTTAAATAAAGCTACCATTATTGTACACTAAATATACATATACTTGATTTTTTTTACCTTTTATTTAGTACCAATGATTTGATACCAGTGCCCATTGTTTCAGTAACTGGGAGTACTAATATGTTTTCATTTTGTTTTTCTAAGTCCCCCCCTTCCTTTCTTTCTCAGATGTTTGGCTGTTGCTTTGTTAGTCCTCGTGTTTTCACATTGATTCTCTAGGGTCCTCAGGTTGGTTTGGTTTTGAATTTTTAATTAAATATTGATGTATTGTTTCTACATTTAAAGTTTCATGTCATGTAATGAAAAAAACTTTCATGTACTAAAATTTCCCTTTGAGCACAGTTTTAGTCTATGTTCCTTAAATTTTGTTATGTGATATTTTGGGGTTTTTTATATATTTAAAATCCATGCTGTGCAGTTGGCATTTTTTCAGCAGCTGTCCCCTGCTAGCTGGATGGACACTGTTAACTGAGGGTAAGGAGACACTGATGGGCCACACCCAGATCTTTGCCTTCATGGAGTTTACGGTCTGTTGGGGAGGGTAGGCTGTTAACACACCAATGAGTAAAGAATTTTCAGATTTTGACAAGCACTACGAAGGGAAGAACTAGGGTGTCAAAAGGTGCTAATTAGATGTTCTGAGAATGTCTCTCTGAGGATGAAACATTTAAGTTTAGTGGTGGTACTGAGTGTATTTGGGGAGCTTCTTTAACTTCTCCAATTTGTTAGACATTTAAAAAAAAGAATGGCGCTTAATTTCTTTTGGAACATGTTTGTGAAAATTGCCTTGCAAATGGTTTTAGCCTCACCCCCATCTTCCAACCAGTTGCTGCCTTGGAACTGTGATTCTGAACTCTAAGATCGAGGAAGAGCTGGGGGCAAGGTCCCAGTGAGGGAGCTGTTGGCACAAAGAGGACTGGAAATGCTTGGCCTGAGTTAGGATTTGATTGATAGAATGGCTGGAGTTTACTGAGTGAAGAGAGTACGACAAGCTTTCTTTCTTTTTCTTTCTTTTCTTTTCTTTTCTTTTTTTATTTATTTATTTATTTAAAAAAAATTTTTTTTTTTACAGGACCAGAGAGAGAGTCAGATAGGGACAGACAGGAAGGGAGAGAGATGAGAAGCATCAATTACCAGTTTTTCGTTGCAATGTCTTAGTTGTTCATTGATCGCTTTCTCATATGTGCCTTGACCGTAGGCCTTCAGCAGACCCAGTAACCCCTTGCTCGGGCCAGTGGCCTACGCTTAAGCTGGCAACCTCAGGGTCTTGAACCTGGGTCCTCCGCATTCCAGTCCGATGCTCTATCCACTGCGCCACCGCCTGGTCAGGAACGACAAGCTTTCTTGCGAGACTTACTTGGGAGACTTATTAGTGGTTGGGCTGCTGCTTTGCCTTCCTGTCCTGTTTAGATTCTGTTTAGATTCGTCTCCTACAAATAACTTAAATGATTTTGCCCTCGGTACTTTCCTTCATTATTATTGTATTTTCGGTTTCCCTCCACTGAAGACCTTTCCATATTCTGTCCCCATTTACCTACTGGTGATTTCCTTGAAGAGTCCTTCCTTGATGCTGGCAAAGAGATGTAAGAAATTCTTTTGGCTATAGTTTTACTCATTTCATATTGGACATTTCTTTGGTAAACACTTGGAACAACTACAGTTCACTGTGTGTGATTTGCTTTAGTATCTATTTCTTGCTCTACAGCTGCCTTTCTAATCACCAGCCACTTGTGACTATTTAAATTAATTGAAATTAAATAATACTAAAGATTCAGTTCAGTCTTACTAGTCACATTTCAGGTACACAGTAGCCACGTGTACCTATTGGATGTTCTCTTGGACAGCGGAGATATAGTCTTCTGCAATGATAGAAATTATCGAGACACTTGGTCTCAAACATTTTAAATAAATTAAAAAAAAGAAATTATCTTTTTTCTTATTTTATTTTATTTTTTTAAGGAAGAGGAGGGGAGATAGTGAGACAGACTCCCACATGTTCCATGACCAGGACCAGCATTCCCTGTCTGGGGTCGATGTTCAGATCAGCCAAGCTATTTTTAACCATGAGGCCGATGCTGGGACCACTGAACTATCCTCAATACCCAGGGCCTCCACTTAGACAAATCGAGCCACTGGCTGCATGAGGGGAAGAAGAAGAGGAGTGGGAGGGGGAGAGAAGCAGGTGGTCGCTTCTCCTATGTGCCCTGACTGGAAATCGAACCTGGGACATCCACACGCAGGGCCAATGCTCTATCCAGTGAGCCAACCGGCCAGGGCCAGAAATTAGCTTACTTTATAAATAATCATGTGACTGATAACTGTGGTATTTCAGTGAAATTTAAGTAGTTATATCTGGCTGTTGAAATAGAGCAAGTCTGAATTGAGATTGAAGTAATGCTATTTTACATTTTTGAGTAAAATATATTTTACAATTAATTTAACTGCTTAAGGTTTTAATGTGGCTACTACAAAATAGAAAATTGCTTATGCTCCCATTATATTTCTGTTGGACAGCACTGTTCTGACTCTAGACCATAAGTTTCTACAGTGGGTCAGTTTACTGTGGCATCCACAGCAACTGGTCGTGCCCAGCATATTGTAGGTATTCAGAAGGTTTGATTAATGAATAAGCTTTTTTGTTAACTTGAGGGATGTTGTATGAATTTCAGAATGTTACCTGTTCCACTTTTGCTTTTCAAAACAATATAATTTAAAATTTTTTCTGTGATTGTTGAGAAAAAAGCTTTTCTTTTTATAACTGTATAAAAAGTTAACTTCATTAAGTAATGTGGATCATTTATCCTTTTAGTTTTTATTTTTTTCTAGCTTGGGCTGCTAAGGAGAGAGGGAATTGCAAGTCTGCCAGTTTGTGTCCTGTCATTTTTCTATGTCTAGCTGTTTGCTTCATTTATTATGTAATTTGGCACATGAAAATATATAACCATTAATCTTAGTAGTTGAGGATTATGAATGCTTTTTACTTATTATACTTTGGTCTCAATATTGTGATCCCTGTTCCTTTTTAATTTACATTTATTATTGACCTTTAGTAAGTGATTTACAGACTCATAGGAAGAGATCTCTTTCACCTAGATTTTTGGTTTCTTAACTATTTGTTTCCTCTGTGTTTAGTATTTTGCTGAATAATCTGTTACCACCTTCCCCCTCTTCCCATACTGCTCTTGTGTTTTGGGGTATTTTTCCTTTTTGAGTTAGAAGATACACATTAGGAATTGCAAGCTCAAACACTTACCTCACTTTTGTAGGCTGTGTATATATCAGGGAAATATTTTTTTTAATTGCTTGTTTTCTCCATTAGTTGGAGTTTCCCTACTTCATCCTTAGTGATCCCAGTCATATTTTGCTAATGTCAGGGGAGTCCTTTTATCTGTGTGAACCACCTGTAGTGCCCAGGGGTGATGCCAAAGATCCATTTCTGTTGTAGGAAGAACAGTTTGAGCTATTCTCAGTCCTGTAAAATTCTAAGGAAGTTTTCACTTTTCTCTCTTTGTACTATAAGTTATTCCTAATAGTCTAGGTATTGATTCTTTGTATAGGGCCTTTTTAATCAAAAGTGAAACGAGACCAAGTTGTTCAACAGCTTGTTCTCTTGTAAATTGTTTTTATTTGATAGGTTTGGGAAACCTCCAAGCTCCCACAAAGAATATACAATAAGTCCTTTGACTACATGATGTTCAGAAAGTGGTATATTGTCACATTCAGTTAGGGAGTCTTGGAGCTTTGCAGACACTGTGTTCCTATGAAGCAATATTGTTGTTAAATAATCTTGTCGTGATAATGCTTTCCTTTTATTTTTTGCAGTTTTCTTCTGCTACTGATAGAAGTAGAATATAGTACCCTTTAATTTAACGGGTGAGCCACCCTAAGATGAATAATTATCACTTTGAACTTCTTTCAAGGCGAGCCTGAAGATCTTTGCACAATCTGGAACAGCTAAATCTTTCTCTTTTCTTTTGGTTATAGATTGAGAGTGGTTTTGGTGTTATATTAGTGTTTTTAATACGTGCCTGTTTTCTACAAATAATTAACTTTGAAGTGAAAAACTGTGTCCGACCAAAGGTTTATTTGGTTCCCATCACTGTCAACTGATTTTATGCTGCCAGTTTTTAAGATTAAAATGTTTGCTATCTCTTTTTCTGTAACCCTGTAAAATTTGGGCCATCTAAAACCAGTTCTCTCAAGTTTCATGCTGTAACTCAAATTATTGTATTGTATCCGGTGTTTGCTCGTGTACCTCTTCGGCTCCCTGTGTTCTTTTGCAAGAGTGTCCACACAGTGGGAAGACCACCTGAACTTGACTCCTGAAGTGCTGGGCATTCAAAGCAGTGAATCCCTGCAAAGGATCTTGGGACTAGACCTCTGTGAATTGGCTCTTTCAATTTGTCCACTTAAAAGGCATAATAGATTGTGCAGCTGTTTGGGCTTCGGCCGGGTATTGCTCCATATTCATGTCTAGTTGCAATTATGTGAATTTTCACTTTCATACAAAGACTTCTCTTTATAGTCAAAACAAGCTTGTTGGCTTTGTGTTATAATGTATGAATTTTCTTTGAGGAAGAATGCTTGCAAGATTTTGAATTTTAAAAATGGTAAATTTAAATTAAAAAATTCTTTATATGAATGTAATGAAAGTATATTTTTGGCAGAGGTGAAAATTATACTTACTGAACAAGGTCAGTGTTTCTTAATCACGTAATGATTAATGCTGGAGTTAACATTTGATGGGCCAAGCTACTAAAACAAGCAGTTTTAATTAAATAAATATATAGTAAAATATAGCAACTTATTTAAAGTGACAGAAGGTCTTTTTTGTTTAATAATCAGAGTGCCCATATACTCTTTTTAGAAACTCTGTAGTAAAAATAACATTTAATATAATTTAGTATTTCAAGGGGAGCACACCCTTCAGCTATATCTTAGGGTGCCCTTGCCACCTTAAAGTGGTAAGTAGGGTGCAAAATAGTGTCCACCCTTATTTGAAAAACAACACCAAAAAAAACAACAACAAGGCATCCTAAACTTTTTACCTGAACATGTCATTAAAACAAGTTGCCTTTAACTATTTTATATCATTTGCTGTACATAAGTATTAACTTTGGCAAAACACACATCCTCAGATTTGTAAATATGCTAATAGAGAAATAATACTTCTGCCTCTTTTTTTCCAATTTTAAGTAGAAATATCAATTGTTGATATGAAGGAACATTTTACTCTAGTTATACTGAGAACATAAGTATCAGTGAATTTGATAGGTAGCCTAGAAATTCTATGTATTTTCACTTAAGTTACGGTCTTCTGTGTAAGTCTTAGAGAAAATATTGTTTTGTGCCTTTTAGCAAGATGTTGCCGTGTATTTTCTGGTGCCATTCTAAAATTTTCAGGGAAAATGTGAGCTTTATTGAAAAAGGTATCTTGTCTTTATGAAGCATAACTTCTTCATAGCTTTGTAAAAATATTAAATTATTTAGGTTAAAAGCATTGTATTTTAAACAGTTGGTCCCTGAACTGCAAACTACAGCTACTTTCGTGAGGTACCACGGCTGTTAGTTTATTTATTTTTATCCAGACAAAAGAGTAAGCAAACAGCATAGCATGGGAAAACTGAAACATTACCTACTGTTTCTTTAAGAAACCAGCTTAGCCATGGGGTTTTAGTGTGTTTAACCTAACCTGCTAGCAAGGAAAAGTTCTTTAAAATAATGGATATTAGCTGCATCCAATCACAATTACTAGTTTCACTAACAGGGAGGAGATTTCGCTCTTCAGCCACTAGACTCAGAGAAGGTGGAGCTTGATGTTCAGGTTTGGTTGCTTTGGGTACAGCTTCAAGTGAAGTTAATCTGAGGTGAAGCAAACAGAAAATTGTGGAGGTTTTGTTGGTAGGATTTTTGTTCTAATCTTTTAATGATCCTTAATTTTACACTTTTGCTCCTTTATGCTTCTGTGTCCGCCAGGTTTTGTCATTGTTGCTGTTTTCTGATGCAGACTGAACATTAAAATTAAGCAGGGAAGCAGAACAAAAGGGCTCTTTGGACAGGAAATAGATGTTCAGAGAATCAAACTTGACTTTCTTTTATCATTATTTTTAGTACAGAATTTGAGTGTCATGTAAAAAAATGTTTGAATCAAAATCATTGTCATTTGCTCTTGGACTGGATGTTTGAGCAGTCATTTGTCAGTTTTTATAAATGACATCTTGAGGAGGTCGATTTGATATGTCATTTTCCTTAAACTTAAGATATTAAGTTGCTAAAAGAAATGTGGTAGGCTTAATTCTTTTTTTTTTTAAAGAACTGAAATGCCGGTATTTAATTTTTATTTTTTATCCCCTGTACATCCCCCCTTTTAAACTTCAATAAAATTTAACAGTGTTGGCATTTTTAATATGCTCAATAATTTTAGCTTTCTTTTTATAAAAGTCATTGATTTATTTTACATAGAACGAGGTAAAACTGCTTTCTCCTTCATTCAGACTATTTATTTCAAAGGCATAGATAAGTAATTAACTTCATTTGAAATAGGAAATGAATGGGGGATATATTTCTAAGACCTATAGGTAGGCTCCCAAAACTTTTTTTTAAAAGTACCTATGGATCTGTTGACATGTCTTCCTTAAAAAATAACCATACTGTGTTTCAGTATCAAAAGTTTTCTTTAGAGACCGTTTTTCTTGATATTGTTGTTCTTTGATTTCATAGAAATTAAGGTGTAAAGTTCATTTGAATAATCAGCCCAACCACTAGCTAAGCATTTCAGTCACTGTAATACTTGTATGTGCTATGCTTTTTCTTCCAGATCATGCAGAGGTTTTTAATTTGTCCTTTTCTGCTCTATTTATTGTTTAATATAATAAGAAGAAGAAAAGTCACCTATTCACAAGATCTGTGTGGTGGTCTTATTTTTTTCTTCTTCTATACCCTACCATAGTCTTGTATTTTTCCCATAATTGTAAAATGCAGCTTTTTTTTTACTACACTATATCATCTGTTGTTAAAATTTGTTTTAATTCCTGTTGCTATATAATTCTTTTGTTAGTGGGAGCTTACTTTACCTAGGCTTTTGTCTGTTTTATATATAGACGGTTCCTTATTTTTCACTGTTTAAAATGGCATTGCATTGAACAGATGTCTATGTGTAAATTTAAAAATATTTTCATCTTTTTTTTTTTTAATGATTTATTCGCTTTGGAAAAATCTCCTGGCGTGGGCTTACCTAGATTAAAGGATATGAACACTGTATTGGCCATATTATTTTTTCAAAAAAGGTATATACTAGGTTATATTGCCACCAGCGGGATGTACTTCAAAATTTCTTTAATGGTAGCCTCTTCAATGTCCTGTTAAAATGTGCCTCTAAAGCCCTCTGACTGGTTGATTCATTTTACCTAAACTAATAGCCTATTTCAATTTCCATTTTCCAATATGTAGATAGATCTAAATCCATTTTCTGGTCATTAAAATTATCTGAAGGAAATTGGGGAAATTTTTATCTAAAGTGAGCAATTATATCTTTGTTGGGTATTTTACTTATTACATATATTGCTGTATTTATTACATATGTTGCTATTCACATAGACAGGGCTTACTATTTTACACTGGCACTGTGGTTCATGTCAGCTTTTCCTGAGTACATTCTTCTGGGAAGCACATACCAGAAGAAATATTTTCTTCCAAGAAAATATCTCAAACATTTGGGGGGGGGGGGGGCGGAACAGTGCCAGTTAATATTACTTGACCTGTCCCTGAACAGATAGGAATAACTCTTGAACATT
Organism: Saccopteryx leptura; assembly: GCF_036850995.1. Lineage (NCBI taxonomy): Eukaryota > Metazoa > Chordata > Mammalia > Chiroptera > Emballonuridae > Saccopteryx > Saccopteryx leptura. The sequence continues at coordinate 42,344,481 of NC_089515.1, read as the reverse complement.
TCTGAATTTTTAAAATACAATGCAGAATATGTATATACAGATTTAGGATTTAAAATGGTATATCAGCACGTTCCTAGTATTTCACAGTTTTTCAGTGAAAGGTTAGATGGCTGCATACACATGGTGGTCCTAGATATGCTGCTCCTGTTTGTCTTGAAGAGCATTCTTTGTTTGGCAATCACTGCTGATTATGTGGACTCTTGCCAGCTCGTCTATGACATGGCATAGGCTGTAACTGTTCAGGTTATGAACTTGTTAACTACTGTTCCAGAATAAACTTGAAAAGTTGTTTTAAAGCAAAAATCAAGATAATTAAAAATACTAATATACTTTATAAATGGGAGGCAATAGTAAGTCACGGGTTAGCTCTGACTCCTTGATGCAACCAGTAGTTGAGCATGTGTAATCTTGACTTTGCCTAGTTCATTTTGCAATTTAAATAATTTTAACTTATCTGTAAATTTTTATTTCAGTTTACTTATAACTTAATGTAGGTTACTTTGAGAGAAAGTTTTTTTATGTCTATTTTGTTTGTTATACTTGAAAATGAAAAGTTCAATTTTCTATATACACTTTGGTTTTCTTGGATTAGAAAAAAAGACTTAAACTCATTACTGTTAATTAGTGAAAAAATACTCATGAAATACATGTTCTATACATTTAAATTTGCTTGATGTGTCAGAATTTATACAGATAAATATTCATAAATAGAACAATTGAGTTTCACTCGAATACTTAAAAATTTGTGTTGGTACTTAAATATTTATTGTCATGAATATTTCCTTGGCTCTGCATTAGAGAAAATGTATTTAATTTTCTTCTTAACAGGTTAATTTTATTGCTGCCAGGTAGAGATGAAGATAATTGTAAATATAATTTTAGTGAAAATCATTTCAAGTTTGGCTATACAGTGGATTACTTTTTTTTTTTTTTTTAAGTGAGAGGAGGGGAGGTAGAGAGACAGAGTCTGACATGCCCCCCAGATCCACCCAGCATTCCCCATCTGGGGCCAATGCTCCAATCAATGAGCTATTCTTAGCATCTGAGGCTGATGCTCAGCCTAATGGAGCCACTGGCTGGGAGAGGGGAAAAGAAAGAGAGGGGAGAGAGGGGAGGGAAGAGAAACAGTGGTTGCTTCTCCTGTGTGCCCTGACTGGGGATGAACCCACCACCCCTCCCATCCCCATGACCGCAGGTGGAGCCCATGCTCTATCCGCTGAGTCAACTGGCCAGGGCTGCTGTAGATTACATTTTAATGGATGCCCGAAGTAAAGGGAACACTAGAACTTGGAGAATCCATTGTAATAGTTTCTCTGCTGTATTATCTCTGCTGTCTCTGGTGAGAGAGCCAGGGGTATCTAGGCCTTCCTTTTAGTATATAAGTTTCAAAGGGTAGAGACCAGTTTTCTAGAGGGAGAAGAAAACTCTTTAAATGATGTAATATTGAGGCAAGGTGAGAATAGTGATAGCTCTCTTTTCTTTTAGAATGGAGAAAAAACTGATCTAGAGGGGATATTAACTGCATTGAAAGTCTATTGTTAGTCTCTTTTCAAGGGGAACACAATGAATTTTTTTCTAAGACCCAAAGGGACATTTTTATTGGGCAATAAAAATTGGTAAAACTTGAAAGAACCTAGAACCAGTGGCGTAGTATTATAAGTTCTCTCTGTGCTCCCTAAGAGGAGGACTTGACAGTTTTGCAGTGTATTTCCTGTATGACTTCTTTGTAAAAGTTGGTAAATGTTTTAGGAGGTAACTTTTTTGTTGATAACATTTTCCTTCTTGAAACTCTTCCGATTAGTTGAATGACACTGCCTGGGTCACCTCCTGTTTGTGCTGGCCTTTGCAAATGTTTCCTCTTGACAACCATTAAGTATTGGACTTTCATAGAATTCTGACCTTACCACTGTTTTCACTGTACCTCTTGGGTAATCCTCAGTACCCTGTGTTTGGTTAACATACTTATGTATTAATGGTTCCAAGATCTCTTTGTTAAGTCCGAATATTTTTGTTTATACTGGAGATGCATATTCATCCAGCTTATAAATGTTTCTTTTCATACCTACATTGAATTCAACAAGGCTAAACTTAACTGCTTATTTTGTCCTCCCAACAGTATCTGTCACCCCGTTCCCCCTCGTGGTGCAGCCTGTGGGTGATACTGCCATCGAAGCCAGATCCTGGGTATCACTCTGATCTTCCTCCTCCTTCATTCCCAGGTAGCCACAACTTCCTATCAGTTTTAAATAATAGTATCTCTAAACTCTATATTTGTTTTTCCTTCATCTCATTATAGGCCACAGTATGGTTTTTCAGTAGAGTAAACAGCTTTCTAACTGATCTTCACTTCCAGTTTGGGCTTTTGTATAGTAATACAATCTTCATTGTGCAGTCAAGTCTGTCTCGGCTTCAATTTTTTTTCCGGTTCCTTGTTGCCCTTTGAACTTTCTTAACTAGCTAGAGTAAATAACAATACCAGCTGATTTTGTGCAAAACATTATCTGAGGCAGTCAGTCCCCAAACAACCTTAAAAGAGGTAAGTATTGTTACCTTTGTTTAATCAGTGAGGCATTTTAGAAAGGCTCATTGGTTCAAGGCTGTCTTAGATGATAAGAGAGGCCACACTTTGAACCGAACTTGGCCGAAGCCCTTCCTCTTCACCCGTAAACTGTGTGGCTCCCTAAGCTGGCCCTAGCTAATTGTGCAGCCGTTTTTCCCCACACTACTCCATCTCATGCAGTTTCTCCTAGGCCCTAGGGCATACTGAAAATTTTTTTGCCTTAGTCTAAAAGTGATTTGAGGAAACCATTTTTGACAATTTTTTTGAACATTTCAAGAAAAGATAGGCATTATAGAATGTGCAGAATATAGGAAAGTAAAAAAATGAAACGCAGGGAAAATAAAAGTAGTTTTCCATATGTGGTAAATTTTTAATTTCAAAGCTGTTCAATTCCTCACATTTAATAAAAGCTTGAGACCAAGTTGTGTAAGAGGAAGATTAGGCAAAGTGTGAAAAAGCATTTTGAGTGATTTGAAATGCTGCTGACCTCCTTAAGTATCAAGTAACCTGGACCTTGTGTCCATTTTTGCATTCAGGTGCATGAAGTATGTGCCTAGAACACGAGTCATATAAGCTGCTGACCAACTTACAGGTAGGAAAACAGGCTACACATATTTTTTCATATCAAATATATCAGAAAAGTAAAATACTACAGCTAATCTCATCTAGAAAAAATTTGAGGTAAACTTAGAAATACTTGAGTTGGACTCATTTTCCATTTCAAATATTATATTTCTTTACTCTTCTTCTCTACTACTCTAATATATATTTAGGCAAAAAAAAGACCTCCATTGGGCTTAAAAAAAAAAAGAAAAAGCCTTTTTCATCTATAACTTTAAAAGTATCTTGGTGGTAAAAGATCAAGTGGATAGAACTTTTGAAAATTGTCTTCTTTGAAGAGTTGAATTCTTACCCTTAGGTCGGGAGTTAATGCAATTACAAAGTTTTAATAAAAATCCATGGTTGCCCATTATAAAAGCAGAAGTTTTGGGTGTCTTTTTGTTTGTATGTTTGTTTTGGTTTGTGTTTTTTTTTAACAATTAAAGTATATTTAGAGGCAGGAAATGCCATACTCCTCAAAATTTTAATTTGGCATATTTTATTATCCAAAGTAATCTTGCTGCTTTTTAAAATAATAAAAATGCAAAATTACAGTTTGTTTAATATGTTTTAAATGTTACATGTTATAATAAGATAATTTATAATTTGAAGAGATTGCATTACTTAGCTTTCATAAGTACAATACAAAATTATCCTCTAATTTTTTTTAGATAATTGCTTAAAACTTATAATGTATCTTTCCCTCATGAATACCAAATCTCAGTAGCTACTCACTTTTTTGTCCCCAAATTGAGTAGCAGGTGTCTGTATTGATACTCTTTACATGATCGCTAAATGCTGGAAAGGTAAAACCACTTGTTCCCTCCCAGGTATTGTTATTAGTATTGACCTTGTTTTCTTGCAGCTAGCCAGCAAAAAAAGCACTTGCTAAAATTTATATAGTGATTCTCCAAATTTTATAGTGGAAAACCATTGTTTTTTGAGAGGTTTCTTTTGAAATGCAGCCTCTGACCTAATGTAGGTGACCTAAATTATTCTCAAGTATTTCAAATAACCTTTGCAGTTATTTGAAACCATTTTTCTTTCAACTGTAAATATGTACTTTCTGTGTTTTGTGCTAAAGTAATATTTTACAGTAGGTTCCTAAGGTAGTGGTTCTCAAACTTGAGCCCGAGAATCCTTAGGAGCCTGTTGGAGTGTGCGGATTCTTGGGCGCAGCCTCCAGAAATTGATCCAGTAGTTGTGGAGAAGGACTTAGGAACGTGCAGTTTTCTGATGCTGTGAATCCACGCATTTGCAACACCCGATGTAAAGGTTATCTAGGGAAATTATGTTTAGTGACCAATTCAGGAAAATTCTGACTTTTTAAACATGCTTTTTCTTGAAATTTTAAGTCAGACTTTGGTCGTTGGATCTGTCTGACAGAAAACCAGGTCGTTGGGACTTTTAACTTCCTAGCAATAACTATATCAAGGTCTATGCTGGAGCCACTTGGCCCTCATCCAGCAGATTGAAAGCCAGCAAATAAGGAGGCCAGTAAATAAATAGGGCACATTGTTGATGAAGTGGAAACAACTTCCCCCTGAATGCTAAGTGGCTTCAAAGAGTATGGTGCCGAGCAATTTATTTTGTATTTTATAACTGCACATTGAAACAGAAAAGAAAAGCCTTTTTGGAATGGTTGATGTAGGCCGGCCAAACCACGTGAGTCAGGTACTGTGAACATTGGGACCTAAAATTACCAAGGTGATCTGTATATCACGTTAAAACCAGATCAGTGCAGGGTTCAGTGTTGATTCCTAAGTAGTTTTAGAGCTAATATTCTTCTACTTTTTATCCTAATTAAGGGAACTTGAAAATTTGTCAAATTGCTTGGGGTTTTTTTCAGCATCAGAAATAATGAAAATACACGAATAGGGTGTCTTAATGAGTGTGAAAGAAGACTCCTTCAATTGTACTTGTATACACCTTTTGTTCTGTCTTTTTAAAATGACCCATGATTGCCATCAAATTCTTGAAGAGAATATAATACAAATCAGAAAGTCTTAAACACAGACTTGTCAGCTAGCATACATATTATTTTTAGGTTGTCAACAATTAATCTACTACTGGCTATTTAATGGCCTGGAAGGAGGAAAAGAGTTCATTTAAACTGGATTAGTATGTTCCGCACTGTTAAAACATTCCCTGATTGATCCTAAAAATTTAAGATGAACAAGACTCTGCTAATTTGATTTTTACTTGGGTGATTGGATTTCCTATAGTTGCTATATTAGGGATTCAGAGGTTGTTTTTGTGATGTGGATACAGCGAGAGTCAAATGTTAATTGATTGTATAAACATTTGAGTGCACTCAAATGTTTGTACGTTCTGCGCAGTATGTTCTATGCAGGTGTGCCTGGTACTAGAAATACAGTGTTGAACAAGGTATATGGCCCCTGAAATGCAGTGTTATCAAAATTACATGCCTAACTTGGACCAGGAAAGTGACTTAGACATTGACATGTGTTTAGTTTCTAAGAAGTGATATTTTTTTGCTTAGTTTTTTCCATATATACTACTCACACAAATTAGGGGATATTTCAAAATGAATATGAAGCAATTTTTTTGTGTGTGTGTATTTTTCTGAAGCTGGAAACGGGGAGAAATAGTCAGACTCCCGCATGCCCCCGACTGGGATCCACCCGGCACGCCCACCAGGGGTGATGCTCTGCCCACCAGGGGGCGATGCTCTGCCCCTCCGGGGTGTCGCTCTGCCACGACCAGAGCCACTCTAGCGCCTGGGGCAGAGGCCAAGGAACCATCCCTAGCGCCCAGGCCATCTTTGCTCCAATGGAGCCTTGGCTGCAGGAGGGGAAGAGAGAGACAGAGAGGAAGGAGGGGGGTGGGGTGGAGAAGCAAATGGGCGCTTCTCCTATGTGCCCTGACCAGGAATCGAACCTGGGTCCCCCGCATGCCAGGCCGACGCTCTACCGCTGAGCCAACCGGCCAGGGCCGAATATGAAGCAATTAAAAAAAGCATTTGACTTTTTTTTATTGAACATCAGAAAAGCAAACAAGTCAAAGAAAGTTGTTCAATTATGCAAATAAAATGCAAAACCAATTTTTATTTCATTGGTGAAAATGCACTATTCAAAGGCTAAAAGTACTGGAGTATCTGTATGTTCCTTGATCCCCTAATTTTTGTGAGCAGTATAAATTTATTCCATTTGCAACAAGTAGTATTTCTCTGCAAGATAACTGTTAACCAGGATGAATACAAGAGGATTTATAGGGGGAAAATGACTTGATTGTTGTTGGGTACTTTTAAAAAAATAAGTTGTATGTATCCTCACTGAACATGATATTTAAAACATATCCATTATTCAAAATTAAAATTTTTATTAGATGGGTAGTAACATTTTAATTCACTCAAACTTCTAAATGTGAAGAGTTGTGGGAGAGGGGATCTCCACCTAATTCACTGAGGCTGGATTTGTGTCTTATATTTTTGTATTTCTCACAGCTCTGCACATAATCAGCTATAAGAGAATGGTTTCACTGAAGGTTTTTATCTTGGCAACTTTTTTTTTAAAGATTTTATTTATTGATTTTTAGAGAAAGGAGAGAGAGGGGAGGGGGCCAAGGAGAAGAAAGGATCAACTCAGAGTTGCTTCTCCTATGTACCTTGACCAGGCAAGCCCTAGGTTTCGAACCAGCATTCCGGGTTGATGGTTTATCCACTGTGCCACCACAGGTTAGGCTATCTTGGCAACTTCGCTATGAATTGTTTAAGTTAAAAGCTATTCTTCCTTAGAAAAGGAAAAAAGCTATTATTTTGTGCATTTTAACTTTGTGGTGAACAAGTAAAAAATTTAAATTACAGTTTTTCTTAATACTTTAAAATTCTTTTAGGTTCTGTGAAGAAATCTCTTGGCCTCACATTACCCAATTTACTGTAAGTTAATCTTTAGGTTTTTATATTTGAATACTGGTGACTAATCTATTCAAGAGATGAACATTTTTTGAAAAATAGGAGTTCTTATCTTAAAAACTGAAAACTCTTTATGAACATGGATTGTTTTGTAACTTTAATGATTGAGTAAGGAAGGGCAGGAAAATTGCCTTCTCTGTATTTTTTGGAAGAATTAGGAAACATTCAGAGTGATTCCTGATGAAAGGATAAGCAATGCTGCTATTATCTGGGAGGTATCTTTTGCTGAAATGCAATAAATTACATAATGTCAGTTATACTTTAAAATCTAAAACTAGCAAATAATGTTTAGTAGAATTTTTCAGAATTATAATCTCTCTCACACACACATAACTTTAAAAATTGGTGATAAACCATGTTCAAGCTCCAATTCACGCTTTATGCATATTGTAAACATGTTATTTTTTTTAAAAAAAATCCGAAGTTCATCTTGTTCAGGGTACCAGATCATGTTCAAATTGTTGAAATGATTAAGAAGTGGATGTGAAGATAAGAAAGAAAAGTTTGTTTTACTTGTCAGTAATGAGGATAATTAGTTAGAAAATTATTTTAACATATAAATAAAAATATAAAATATTTGCTTAGTGGAAAACTAACACTGTACTTGCAGAAACTTGAACTCTTCAGTTATATAGCTCCTCTTGACTTAACTCAGCCTGGAATACTTACCCTCTACAGAGCACAGGTATAACTGAGTCATAGTTTTGAATCAAGATAGGTCTGTTTCCATTTTTTTGTCCTATTATATTTTTTATTCAGCTTCATTGAGGTAAATTTGCATTCAATAAAATTTACTAATTTTAAGTGTGCTGTATTAGTGTATTAGTGAAGGAGAAAGCCACCACCATAATCACAACATGGAACATTTCCATTACCCCAAAAAGTTTGTGTCCCTTTGGAGTTAAATCTGCCCTTGGCCCTGGAACTGCTTTTTGTAGCATTTCATATAAACTGAGTCACATATAATGTGGTCTGCTTTATCTGTCTTCTCTCACTTTGCATAATGATTCAGAGATTCACCCAGGTGGTCAAGTTTATCAGCAGTTCATTTTCTGTGGCCGGATAGTATTTCATTGTGTGGCTATTTCACAATTTGTTTATGCATTTGCCGTTTGATGGATATTTGGATTGTTTCCAGTTCTTGGCCCTTTCAAATAAGGCCACTATGTAAATTCAAGTACAAGTCATTGTGTGGACATGGGTGTAAATACCCAAGAGTGGAACTTTGCTCTAGGTTAAATGTAAGACTTTGCTTCTTAGTTTTTTGGTAGGGAAGACAGAAAAATCTTCGTATTTTCTTAAATCATATTCTCCCTCTCTGTTTTCTTTCTTTTGTTTGTTTTCTCTCCCTCTTTTCTTTCCTCTCTTTTTTTCATGGCTAATGCCACCGAATGTTTCTTTGTTACCTATTTGTTTTTTAGCTTCTCAGGGCTTAACATTCTGGTGCCTTGTCTTTTCTAGGTGCTCTGTAGTGACTGTGTGCTTCCTCGGCTTTTTTATTGGTTTTACTGAGTTCTGTTTGTTTTTGATATTTTCCTTGTATGTTATTGAACACACATTATCTCTTGCTTTGGTTCCACTTTGTGCCTGACAATACCAGAAATTAACTTAATTTGGAGTTGTTAGGAGAAACACCTCTACCGCTGTGTTCCCAATTGAAGAACAGCAGTGTTCTGTTAGAGAATTTCTCTCTAACTGCAGTGTGGTTTGGGGAAGGGGACAGTAGAATAACAAGGTTGAGAGGAGGCAGATGTGCAGTTGACACAGATCCACTGAGTCAAACACTGTCATTTAGCCACCACATTGGATGTTTGAAACAAGAGCACTGTTTCTCATAATTCATTGAACAGGTCATTAAATAAATAGCACTTTTTTTAGGGAGAGAGAGAGAGAGAGAGAATATAAGAGATGAGAAGCATCAACTTGTAGTTGTGTCATTTTAGTTGTTCATTGTGTTCATTGATTGCTTCTCATATGTTCCTTGATCAGGGGGGCTCAAGCCAAGCCAGTGACCCCTTGCTCAAGCCAGCAACCTTAGACTTTTAACTCAGTGACCTTTGGGCTCAAGCCAGAACCCTGTGCTCAAGCTGTTGAGCCTACACTCAAGCCAGCAACCACCATATTTTGTACCAAGGACCTCAGTGTCCCAGGCTGACGCTCTATCCACTGTGCCACCACTGGTCAGGTTTCACAAACCACTTTTTTTTTGTATTTTTCTGAAGCTGGAAACGGGGAGGCAGTCAGTCAGACTCCCACATGCGCCCGACCGGGATCTACCCGGCATGCCCACCAGGGGGCGATGCTCTGCCTATTTGGGGCGTTGCTCTGTTGTGACCAGAGCCATTCTAGCGCCTGAGGCAGAGACAGTAGAGCCATCCTCAGCGCCCAGGCCAACTTTGCTCCAGTGGAGCCTTGGCTGTGGGAGGGGAAGAGAGAGACAGAGAGGAAGGAGAGGGGGAGGGGTGGAGAAGCAGATGGGCGCTTCTCCTGTGTGCCCTGGCCGGGAATCAAACCCGGGACTCCTGCATGCCAGGCCGATGCTCTACCACTGAGCCAACTGGCCAGGGCCCACAAACCACTTTTGATTGCTGTTGGATTGGTGTTTGGCATGAAGATAAGATAGGATATATGGTTCCTGTTATGTGTTCAGAATCCTTAGAATGTCAGGTTCAAATGTTTATTTTTTCAGATATTACTTATAAGTAATAGGAAATGTATAAAAAGTTGCATTAATGACATAAATAGTCTCATATACCCTTTGGCAAGATTCTCCAATTGTTAATGTTTTGCCATGTTTGCTTGGTCATTCTCTGTGATGTTATTTTTTTCTGAATTATTTGAGAATAAATTGCACACATCATGTCCCTTTATTATGTTATTACTTAGATGTATATTTGCCTAAGAATAAAGGCATTCTCATATTTTCAGGGACATTTCAGTTATCAAATTAAGGAAATTTAACACTGACATAATATAATACAATTATTTATTGATTGATTTTATTTTTTTATTGATTTAATATAATTCTTTAATATAGTAATATAGTCCACATTCAGATTCTCTGGTTTTCCCAGTGATGTTCTTTATAGATTTTCCCCTGGTCCAGGATCCAACCCAGAATCATTGATTGCATTTAGTTGTCGTGTCATTATTCTCATTTAATCAGAAACATTTTGTTAGCTTTTCTTTGTCTTTTATGATCGTAAACATTTTGGAAGAATGACAGACCATTTATTTACGGATTCTCCCTCAGTTGGGGTTTGTCTGATGTGTCCTTGTGATCAGTTTTAGGAGATGCAGTTTTGGCAGAAATGCTGTAGTAGCGATGTGTGCCCGTCCATGTGTCCCATTGGAGGCACAGGTCCATGCGTCCCATCATTGTCATCGGAGATAACGATTGCGATCTTTTGGTTAATGTGGAATCTACCAGACTCTTCCACTTAAAAGTTACTGTTTTTCTTTTGGTAGTAAGTAATTTGTGGGGAGATCCTTAGAGACTTAAAATATATATACTATTCCTCATGAAACTTTGATCCACAAAGAATTGTAGTATTCTTTGGTAATTTTACCTCAGTTACTCAATAAATGTTTAATTTTTATTACATAGAGAGTAAGTTTCTGTTATATAGCCCAAGATTAGTACAATTTATTCTTTTAGTCATTGTGTTGTATTACAGTAGGCTTACTTTAACCTGCCATGAAAATCAGAAGGTTTTAATAAGTTCCACCGAAGCACAGACTTTTGGACAAATACTTTTAACTTGTGTGAAAATTTTTTTATGAAGTCTTTTAAAAATTTTTGTTAGATTATTTTCGAGAGAGAGAAACATTGATTTATTCCTCTACTTGTTTATGCATTCATTAGTTGATTCTTGTATGTGCCTTGAACCAGGATTGAACCCACAACCTTGGTTCATAAGACTGATACTCTAATCAGTTGAGCTACCTAGCCAGAGCCTGAGATCTTAAATCACTTACATGTACAGTATGAGTATAAAGAAACATTTGCGTTATTTCTAATGAGCCCTGAAACCTTTAATTATCTTTTAGGGCATAGCAAAGGTGCAATAAATATTCCAGCATTAAACAATACCTTAAAAATCTGTGAAATGCTAGTGTTTGGATGCTATTTCTCATGGTGTTTTTAAGCCATGTTGCTAATATAAATATTAAGTTCACTATATTTGTGGAATCCTAAAGTTTTTTCCTAAAACTTACTATAAAAATTGAGGCCAACATTTTATATGTAGGGGGAAAGTAGTTATCTGGGTATTCTAGGATATTTTGATAGAAGGTAGTTTTATTTTCACAGAAGCCTTCTAACATGAGTAATCTAGAGCAACAATGGTGCTGTAGAAATTGAATCTGGGGGGAACGTGCTGTAAATTTTTAGAGTAAATGTCAGAAATGCGTCTCCTTCTGCCATAGCAGGGCCAGAATGTCATCCTTCTCAGTTAGTGGGGTCCCAAGGGGTATTCTTGGGACACTGAAGTCACTCCATTAACTGTGAAAGTTACTTTTTAGTTGTTATTTAGCTGTTTATGCTAAATAAGTTAGCTAAACTTTAGAAAAATAGAAAAATACCTAGTTCACTTAATTTGCATACAAATGATTATAAAAAGTAATCCTTATTCACCTAGCTCACCTAGCTTGTGGCCTGGTGAAGAAAAATCTCTATGTTAATAAAGCTACATATTTTTACAGTAGACATTATTATCAAATACCACTTGAAATTATTTCACTTCTTAATTGTACCTCAGCAACCTTTTTTTATATAGTTGAAATATTGAAAGCAATCCTTAAAATTTTAGACAATTAACATGTACATAGTCCATTTTAACTGTCTCAACTCTGTTTCGTGTTAACTGTGTTACAGGAATGAATCTGAAGTCTGCTACAATAAAACACTGAAGGCTTTAAAATGTTTTCTTGCATAAAACTCAAACTTTTAAGTAGCTGCTTATGAGGATAGGGGAGGCAGGAAGCTAATTTCTGCCTCAAGATAAAGGACAGCTGTTTGCTCATCAACCTCAACTGTGTGAGTAGACTAAGCCTGTAACCCTATGTAACTAGGCAGAGTTAACAAATTTTTTTAATCTAAAGTGCTCAAAGATAGGTCAAGTCAGCATGATGAGACAGTTTTTTTTAAGATTTTTGTTTTTTATTTTGGTGGCTAAGATACTGAGGGTGGGGGTGGGTGGTAGATTTTTATTTATGAAGTATTTTTGAGAATAACATTTAATAACTGAATATCATTAGTTATATCTCTTTTTCAGAATTATGTTAAGCAGTGGAATCTGCATTACTAATCTTAGTTGTGAAGCAAAAGATAATTCTTAAGATTGCTGTTTATTTTGCAGTTGATTTTAGCCTTTTTAAATTAATATATTGACCAAACAACCATAAAAATATTTTTGGGAATATGATGTTAGGTATTAATATAGAAAATTGCTCTTGGAAGTAATTTAAGTTATAATAATTGTTTTAAATAACTATTTGATCAAAGATAGCGTATACTGCAAAATAAGGAACTCTTGTTCCTTAAATGCAGTTGGAAATCTTTTAAACTTGCCAACTTTGGTTTGTTTGTTGTTGTTTTTGACAGAGACAGAGAGAATCAGAGAGAGGGACAGACAGACAGGAAGGGAGATGAGATGAGAAGCATCAATTCTTCATTGCAGTTCCTTAGTTCAGTGATTGCTTCTCATGTGTGCCTTGAGGGGGGGGGGGCTCCAGCAGAGCGAGTGACCCCTTGCTCAAGCCAGCGACCATAGGGTCATGTGTATGATCCCTCGCTCAAGCTGGTGAACCTGTGCTCAAGCTGGATGAGCCCACACTCAAGCCAGCAACCTCGGGATTTCCAACCTGGGTTCTCTGTGTCCCAGTCCGATGCTCTATCCCCTGCGCCACCACCTGGTCAGGCCCAATTTTGGTTTTTAAAAGTGCTTTGATAATATAAATACCCATTGAAGAAAAATCTTTTCTATTTTTTTTACTAAAAGTTATCACCTTAAGAATCAGTTGGCTGAGTGGGGGCATCTAATTTTTTTCTACTTTTTCTGTTTTGTTTTTCTTTCTAGATTTAAGAGTGAGACTCTTAATGGAATGTTTTTGCTGCCCCCCCCCCCCCCCCAGGAATGCATAGTTGTACAGATGAGATGGTTAAAATATAAGATATTGCAGGGACCAAATTATGAGCATGTGGATAAAAATTTATAAAATCTTACTATTTAGGGAAGCATAGACTGGAAGGAATGTTGTTTGCATGAAGGTGAATTTGCTTTTGTCTGAAGAAAAATCAAAACTGACTGTCTTTAGGATCAGGAATGAGAAGATATTTAGAAAGCACAAGAATGCTATACACTGACTGTAATATTCTTATGAATGTAGTCAGAGCACATGGCAGAAATGAAGGACATGTTTCAAAAGGAAGACATGTTTCATCAAAACCAGTAGGAAGCTTGAGGTGTCAGCTTGCCCAATTTTCATTTCCAGATTGGTCAGTAGATACATAGCAGTGTGTAAGTCTCCAGGGGTTATCTAGTTCCTAATCTTTCAGTAGCTCTAAAGGAGAAAGTATTATAATCTCCTTGTTTAGTGAGGACAGGTTTCACTTACATGAGTTTTAAGGTCAAACATGAGGTTTTACTCTTTAGTTACAGCCACTGGGTATTTCACATATAGAACCGAGTTTAATTTGGCACTATTATGTTTGCTCCAGTTCTCTGCCCTTCTCTTTTTAAATTAATGTCAAAAATAAAGAAAATTCAAGGTGAAGGAAGCCTTTAGACCAGTGGTAGTAAACCTGGTCCCTGCTGCCCACTAGTGGGCGTTCCAGCTTTCATGGTGGGTGGTAGCGGAGCAACCAAAGTATAAATAAAAGATAGATTTAACTATAGTAAGTTGTTTTATAAAGATTTATTCTGCCAAACAGCGAAAATTCAACATAAAGTACTTGATAAGTAATTATTATTATATGCTTTAACTTGCTGTAACTCTGCTTTACAAATTTTATAAAGTAAAGTTACTTACCTACTTTATGAATCACCATTACTGTGGAACCGGTGGGCAGTTAGAAAATGTTACTACTAACAGAGATACAAAAGTGGGCGGTAGGTATAAAAAGGTTGACTACCCCTGCTTTAGAACATACAAACGACACTTTGATTTTTAAGATGAGATAAGGCCAAAGAACAACGGGAAAATTGAGGAGGGGAGAAATTGGATGATGGCGAATCGGTCCCCAGTTTCTATATCTGCCTTTATCTCTGAGCTGATTCCTTGTGTCTGTTTTACTCTTTACCAGGCAGGTAGAGAGGAGGGTGCTGAGAAGCTAATGACGATAAGGTCTAGAACATCCATGTCACTTCTCCTCTATCCTTCCACCCTACCCCACCCTGCACCACACCCTGTGGCCTTTCCCAGGACACATGGCTTGTACATGTGTTTCAGCTCCTTTTACTGTTGTATTATGCAGTCTGCACTAACATGGAGCTCTTGGGCAATCCAAAGCCGTGGAACATGGTGCCTGGGTTCTGATCCTAACTGTCCCTTTAAACAGCCATGTGATGTTATTATTAAATTTGTTTTTTTGTGAGAGAAATACTAAAGGCAGATTTCAGATCTTCAAAATACTAGGTTTTAATACTTTAGAATTAAGAATTTATAAGTCACAAAGTAAGGTATATTGGGTAGGTACCACGGGAAACCCCTTCAGAGCTGCGGATAGAAACCCTTACTCCTGCCGTCCGGTCCCCAGTCTGCCGCAGACAGACCATTCCAGGTTCTCAGTAGCCACACGTGGCACAGGTATTGGAGAGCTGTTCTAGGTAGTTGGGTTTGAATCTAGGTAATTTGTTTTAATTAATATTTTTAATATTAAATGTGCCATTTCTTGATGACACACAGCTCTGTTTGTCTGGAACATGAAAGATTGGCGTTTGCATCAGAGGAAGAGGAAAGGAAGCAAAAGTTAATTCTTCAAGAATCTTGGTGAAGGTTAGGTATATTTTCTCTGGTTTTTAGGTAAAGTGAATTTTAGGCAGTTTATAAAAGTTGTTATAATGTTATTTTTAAATAAAGGCATGGACAGAGGAGTCAAACAGTGTTGTAAGTATTGAGTTCTCACTAATCACCGCTGCTTGGATTTAAGTGAGCCTTCTTTTACAACTTGATTGATGGTGGCAGAGTGCTTTCTCTTCTAGAAGCACCTGTGCAAGACAGGCAGTGTATGGACAGTCCACTCATTTGAAGTCTTCCAGGAAGGACTGGGTATCACTTAGTGGTTTTATTGTAAGAGAACCTCCTTCATTTGGGATGATCCTGCTTGAAGCCTAAAGGAGTCTGGGCTTTATCCCTGATAATCATCTCACTGCATGTTTAAAAACATTGCAGCTGTTCGGGGTGGGGGGAGACCAGGAAGTGCAAACACAGTTTTATGTTCTAAAAGAACTCACTGTTTACTGGATTCTAATCAGGGACCGCTACACATGAGAACAGATATCCATTCTAACTAGAGAAGGAAAAATGGGGTTATTCAAAAGATTTATTAAAAAATCTTACAGAATTGCAAGTCTACAGTTTTGTTATCTTTTTATGCCTGTACCCCTTCCCCACACCTACATTAGATTGATTCACTGATCAGATTAGACAAGGTCTAATGAGCTGTCTGGAGGTGTTATCCCATGGTATCTATGGGGTAGCCAGGGCTGAGAGTTGTAGATAGTACAGATTATATTAAACAGGAACTTTAGCAAGGAGGTTGCGATTGACATATCTAACTTCAGTTTCTTTAAGTGATTAAGAAACGGGGACGGGTGATAGTATTACCCTCCTCATACAGATATGCCAGATCCTGTGTACAAAGTGCGTAGCACAGGGCTTGGTACATACCGTATTTCCCCTTGTATAGGATACTCCCATGTATAAGACGCATCTTAATTTGGGGGCCCGAAATTTGAAAAAAAAAGTTTATTACATAAAGTAATTGAACTTAAGTTTTATTCTTCATAAAATTCATAC
Organism: Saccopteryx leptura; assembly: GCF_036850995.1. NCBI lineage: Eukaryota > Metazoa > Chordata > Mammalia > Chiroptera > Emballonuridae > Saccopteryx > Saccopteryx leptura. Next base: position 42,328,366 of record NC_089515.1, on the reverse strand, counting down.
AACTCCTCATCACTGTCAAAACTCCCTTCCATTAGCTTGTCCTCATCTGTGTCTGATGACGAATCACTGTCTTCAATAATGAGTGCAAAAACAAGCGCGAAAAAGTGAGAAATGCAAGTAAAAACAATCTACAACCACTGTGTAAGATGCACCCGGTTTTTAGACCCCAGATTTTTCGGAAAAAGGTCTTCACGGCTGACATTTTCATTGAGTGCTTGCTAATATGTAGCTTGGTATGTAATTTTCTGATCTGATTTTTTTTAATTTAGGAGAAAAGTTTGGAGAACTTGAGATGAAGTGATGACCTGTGGGTAGCCGCTCAGAGCATCTTAATTCAGAGGTGGAGGGGCTGCCCAACTGAGCCGGTGGCCTGGTCACTCTCTTGTGTTCATAGCCATTTGTCACCTCTGCCCAGTTGGCTTCTGGTGAGCATCATGAGTATGCTCCTAATTGGGAACTTAGAAGGAGTTTTCCTTATTATTTTAGCCATTTGTACCTCATTTTTCAAATGAAATCTTTTACAGAAACGTGGTGTGTAAAAATACCAAAAATGAACTGTTTGGCTTGAGGCAGACGTTTTCTATCCAGTCGACCCTCTCAGAGACTGTTCTCTCCATCACTGACAGAATATGCAATTATGAGCAATATACTCAAGGAAGAAGATTGCCTAAATGACAGACATCATGATAAGTCTGCCATAGCCTTAGATGCGTTAAGATTTTACCTTTGACTCTGGCTCTGGGAAAGCTGGCTGTTAACTGAAGTTGGCCCTGATATTACAGGTTTACACTGAAAGGCCAGTAAACAGCCCTGGAATCCAGCACTTGACTTCACAGATATAGCTGGCCGTTACCACATTGAGCTTAACTGCTAAACCATAGATGAGGTGCTTGCTCTTCTTCTGTTATCTGAGTCCAGATTAATTGTACTTCCAAGTAATTTGTTTTTCTTTTCATTATCGTATGTTCTTAACTAGTCATAACCTTCTTTGCATCAGCTGCTCTGAATAATGGAGTTGATTGAATGCCAGCTAGTTGGCAAACCCTCCCTGTAGGCGTCTTTTGTTTATGGACAATATACCTGACCTAAGCTTTTTTTTTCCACTGTTTTTCCTTGGATTGACCAGTGTTGCTTACTTCTGATGTCATATAGCACACATATTTAAAGTCATTTTAAGTCCTTTTCAGAACATTATGAGGTACAGTGGTACCTTGTGATACGAATTGAATTCGTTCTGTAACCGAGCTCGTAAGTCAGTCAACTCATATATCAAACTGCCGATACTGGACCCGTGCCAACCCGCCAACCGGCAGCAGCTTCCCGAATCACGACTCGTATCTCGGAATTTCGCTCAGATCTTGAACAAAAATACGGACCGAATCACAGCTCGTATCTTAAAATATTTGTATGTTGGTCTGTTTGTATCTCAAGGTACCACTGTATATCAAAAAATTGATAGCAAAGTGTTTAGTAAACGGCACTTGTTAAGTAAGTCCTTCTTCCCATTCTAGGGTGATGGGACTGCCCCTGGCCTACAAATTTAAATTCAGAGTCCTTAGCATGGATACATGACCTTCACCGTGGGGCCTTGCTGTTTGCAGGACCAGTGCCCACCATCCTGTACTCCAGGCATGGGATTCTCTCCCCTGATAAGACCACACACTTGTTTTTAGATGTCGTCCACAAGTAGGAATAACAAATATGCACACTTAGTAACTTTTTGTTGGCAGTTCTCCAGAATAATTGGTGCCTCCTTTTTATAAACTTTTTGAGAGGAAGATGTTGGAAACTATTCCTCCATACTTCTAGTCAAGAAAGTTGTATTGCCAGGGGCGGAAAGTGAGGTGCATGCCGAGATCTCCTCACAGGCCATCTCACTGTCTGTGTGGCAGGGAGGCTTTAATGTCCTTGCCCTTGTGCACTGTGGGTGAGGAAGGAGTCTGGGGTTTACGACTGCAGCTACCATTAAATACCTGGTACTTCGCAGCTCTCGCTCTCATGATGAACTGCAGATGTTTGACCTGGAAAAGCTGCCTCCGCTTTCTGTGGCTGTTTATAGGGTTTGAAGTGTTTTTACTGTCATTTGATCTTCCCCAAATCCTATGAAGTAGAAACAACTATCACTCCTGTCGTCATCTGAGGACTCTGAGGCTCACCATTGATCTAAATAAGTAGGAAGTGGCAGAATCAGAGTCAGCTTTACGATTTTGTCAGTTCTTTGTCCTTTTCACGGTGCCTTAGAACACATCGAGTTGTCCCTGTGCTTATAACTTTCGCAGTGATGAGGCCTCTTTCCACAAGATATTTATTATCCCTCTCCCCAAGGCATTACTTCTTAACTAAAAAAAGAGTCAACTTCTAGAATATCTTGCAACATTCTGGGCATTTTTTTAAATATATGCCCCTGTGGAGGTGCTTCTTAGCATTTTGTGTTTTTGTGGCTGATAAGTGATTATAATTTTGGAATTAGATGTGGTATCTGTGCAGATACATGAAAATCACACATTATATTCCTGTCTCTACCAGGGGTCCCCAAACTTTTTACACAGGGGCCAGTTCACTGTCCCTCAGACCGTTGGAGGGCCACCACACTCAGTGCTCCTCTCACTGACCACCAATGAAAGAGGTGCCCCTTCCGGAAGTGCGGCGGGGGGGCTGGATAAATGGCCTCAGGGGGCCGTAGTTTGGGGACGCCTGCTCTATGCTGATTCTTGAGAGCAGTAGGCACCAAATTAAGTGTATTAAGGCACCTTGAACAAAGAGCTTTTGCAAAAGAAAATAAAACTGATGGGTAATCATATAATTTTGCTATGTCTTTCCCGATGATATTGTAACTAAAATAGTTTTGAAATTATTTATTCATCCTCTTACGTGCCTGGCATTGCTCTAGAACAAGGACTGGCAAGCTCTGGCCCACTGGCCACATCCTTTGAACACTTCTTTTTGTGAATAAAAATTTAATTGGAATACAGTTATGCCCATTTGTGTTCATTAAGTCTGTGGCTTCTCTCTCACAACCAAGGCGGAGTTGAACCCTGTGACGGAGACTGTATGGCACACACAACCTAAATTATTTACTGTGGGGCCCTCTAGAGAAAAAGTTTTACAGCTCATAATAATATAGCACTGGGGATACAACCTTGAAAACCTAAATAACTGGTCTCTGTTTTCACTTTGGTTTTTCTCTTATTTACTTTCCTTACAGACCATATTATTTATACATTGTTCACATCTCAGTTCTATTGAAGGGCGAGGTTATTATAAGTAGCTGTCTGTTCTTGCCCTCTGAATTTGTGGAGTATGTTTCCTTAGCTGGCCTCTCCCTGAACTGGGATGCTGACCGGGAGCTGTGTGCCCAGATCTGTCCAAAGGTAGACTTCAGTTTGGGGCATATGGATGGGAAACGGGAATAAGGAGGACTTGACTGGTTGCCACTGTCCCAGAACAGCTCGGGGTGGTCAGATAAAATGAAGTCAGCATCAAGGTTTAATAAAAGTATTGTTATTGTTTTATTAACAATATTCCTAAGTGACAGCGGCTTTATTGTTGTTGAGTGTGGCAATGAGGACTGCAGCGACTGACTCACACAGTTGGGCCCTGCTGCCTTGATCTGTGCCAAGGCTCCAGCTGTTCTGTCCGCCCACCCCCGCTTTTGTCCTGCCAGTCATCCCCGTGGAAAGGCACGCAGCGAGGTCTTGTTTTTATGACTATGGTTTTAGCTCCTGGACCTCTGGAAAGACCTCAGGGATCTCCAGGTTCTGCGGGTCCACTTTGGAACTGCTACTTTAGAGCATGGACTTGGCCACACAGCTAGGGTGACTCTGGGCTCTATCACTGAAGAGCTATGGGACCTTGAGCAATATACTTCCCCTCTGATGCCTGGTCTGTGAGGTGAGGGGGGTCCTAATACCCACTTCATCGGATTGTTAGAAGTATTAAAGGAGTTGATATTTCAAAGTGCTTTGAACAGTGTTTGGCACAGAAAGCATTATATAAATATTGTTAAATGAAATTAAATAGTGAAGCCAGTTATTTGTATAAAAAGTTTGTACAGAATTTCAGGGGAGCAGCAGAGATTGAAATTGAGAGGGTGACCATGTTAAACAGAAGAAATCCGGGAGAGACATTTCTGTGCCTGTATTGGACACTAAGTTGGAGATTTGCCTTAGGAGAGGAGACCCTTGAAAGGGTTGGGCAAGAGTTGAAACACAAAGTTTCTATGATTGAATTATATATAATCTTGAAGGTCAGAGGAGTTTAAGAATAAAAAGAAGGGTTTTGTATATGGAGCTTGCATATGCAGCTCTTAATTTTGTGGTAGTGTTTTTGAGAAGAAAAGTGAATGAAAGTCCACGTATATGGAAACCAGTAGTAAAATTTGAGTGGGTTTTCCCCCTTTTGCAAAAGAGGATCTTGGGTTGCCTTGTGCAATTAATAGCTATGTCTAATGTCTAATTCTTGAGGCATGTGATGTGGAACCTGGGTTAGATTGAGAACATAAAATAGACTACCCATAATTTTACTCATAAAATAACTATATTTGGCATGCTAAATTAGGCAAACTGCTAAATGAAACCCTCTAAGTCAGGGGTCTCAAACTCGCGGGCCGCATGCGGCCCGCCGAGCAATTTTGTGCAGCCCGCAGGCAGACTAATCCACGAAGTTCAAAATATTTTGGGTAAAATTAAGTAAGGGGCCTACTTGTATTTTTCATTTCTCTAGCATCCTAGCTAGATATTAGCTTAGTTAACAGCAGTTGTGATGCGAACTACAGTTTCTGGTCGTTTTGTGACACTGAGTAAACTGCATGTACGATTGTGCTTGTTGTACTGATTTTTTTTTGTTTTCAACTGCAGTGAGAAAAGTGTTGCGTAACAGTTGCCTTTTGTAGGCCTAGTGCGGACCGCCGAACGGCTGTGATCTTGCTCTGCGGCCCACATGCTGAGTTGAGTTTGAGATCCTTGCTCTAAGTGGACCAAATTAGAAGAGCTTGGAGCGAGAGGCCAAGCATATTGTTTAATGCACAAAGTACAAAACTGTGTGTAGTGGCCCTGCTGGCAAACCCGAAGGCAAATTCATTTTCTCAAGGAGTAAATGCATTTTCTTTTAAAAGAACCTGATCCAGTTTCTCGCCTTGGGGTAAATACCTGATGACTACTGGTTGCATGCTGGCAAGGTGCCAGGGCCATTTCATCTGTGTATTCAATAAATACTGAAGGCCTGCCATGTACCAAGCATTAGTTTAAGCATCAGTGAACAAAATGGACAAAACCCCTGCCATTACAGAGGTCTCATTTCAGTCAAGGGAAGATTGACAACATAAGTGTAATTTAATAGTAAATCAAGCCTGACCAGGAGGTGGTGCAGTGGATAGAGCATTGGACTGGGATGCGGATGACCCAGGTTCGAAACCCCGAGGTTGCAGGATTGAGCACAGGCTCATCCAGCTTGAGCGTGGGATCATAGACATGACCCCATGGTCACTGGCATAAGCCCAAAGGTTGCTGGCTTGAAGCCCAAGGTTGCTAGCTTAAGGCCAAGGTCGCTGGCTTGAGCAAGGGGTCACTTGCTTTGCTGTAACCCCCCCCCCCATCAAGGCACATATGAGAAAGCAATCAATGAACAACCAAGGTGCTGCAACGAAGAATTGATGCTTCTCATCTCCCTCCCTTCCTGCCTATCTGTCCCTTTCTCTGACTCTCTATCCAAATTTATAGATATATGTAGATAAATTATGTTTCAGGTAAGGGAGGAAGGAAAACATACCAGGCAGACACAGACTACAAGCATCTTCTAGGTTTAGTTATAAAATGATTTTTATAATTTTTAAGGCGCCATGAATTTATTTAGTCTTGGTGAGTAAAAAAAAAGTATGCTATCATCTTTCTCACAGTAGCAACAACACGCCACACAAACCAGACCCAGGGAATCAGATCCAGATGAATCCTGCCTTTCCTTGTCCTTTCCCCTTGTTAGGTGATGAACATTCACTTAATAAAGACAGATGAGACTTAGCAAGAGCAAATAATACTTAAAGTTTACACTCAGCTTTGGTTTGGAGAGTCCCACAGTTAATAGTACTGTGCTTGCGTCCTGTGTCTACTCAGTCTTCCACTGGACACTAAAGCCGTCTTTTTATTCAGTCCATTGGTTGGCAGATTTTTTGCTTTTCTCCTATTTTTGTTCAGCTCATGAGCTGAGAAATTATTTTTAGAGAGGGGAGGATCAAAAGAGTGTCATTTTGTGATGTGAAAATTCCCTGAAATTCAGATTTTAGTGGCCATAGCATAGTTTTGTTGGAACACAGCAGCCATATTTATTATTGACTATTGCTGCCTTTGCATGACCACAGCAGAGTCGAGTCGTTGGAGCAGAGACTGCCCTGAAGTCTAAAATCCTTACTGTGTGATTATTTACAGAAAAGTCTGCTGACCCCTGATGGAAACATCAGTGGGCAGGGGCACAAATGAGAGCCATGGCAGACGGGAATGCCAGTCAGAACTTTTCTCAAACCTGTCTTCTTCAGCTGCAAACACTGCAGTCACTTGTTTTTTGTGAGATTTATACCAATGAAAATTTTCCTTAGAGCAATAACAGGAAAGTAAGGTTTATGTTTAACTTTAAGGGTCTCTTTCTATAACCTAACAAGTTGGAAATGATGAAATAATCATCTGCTGGGAAAGAATATGTAGTTTGTCCTCAAAGGTGTTACTTGCTTGTTAGCCAGACTCCTCACCCCTTTTTGTCTTCCAGCCCAAGCAGCAGCAGGAAAGGCAGCCCGACCCAGGGACCTGGGGCTGCTGTACAGAGAACTGCAAAGCATCCTCAGTTCCGTAGGGACCTAATCTAGGTCCTTATGTTTCTATCAGCGTGAGTAGCATTCATCCCATGCATTTTCTAGCAAATCATACTTTCTGATCTATTTGTTTTATAAAATTTTCTGTATTTTTTGTCACTTCTGCAAAAGTACTTGCTCCTACCCTCCCCCTAGAATGTGTATATTGTCCATGTGATAGCAGTAGGTCATATGCTCAAGAATTGTGGGAAATTACTGTGTGTTACCAGAAAACACTAATCTCAACACCAACACCTGTACCAGGATGAGTATTTCTCCTTTGATCAATTATGATAAAAAATTAGAATTAAAAAAAAAAGTAAGATGTACCATAAGTTCTGTTTTCTTCATTTCTGGGATATCCATTTGATAGAATTACAAAGAAGATTGGCTAATTCTGAGTGCTTAAAAAACTCAGGAGGTGAGGGGAAGCTTGTCCTAGCCCCTGAGCCTGCAGTACTAGTTCACAGCCTCGTGTCCATTTTTATTTAACTCAACATATTATGTGAATATTTTCTTCTCCTGAAGTTAGTAGCAGTAAAGATCCCAGATTTAGAAACTTATGCTTCTAAGATTAGTCAGATGGTCCTGGCTGGATGGCTTAGTGGCTAGACGCACCACGGTCAATGTTCTATTTCTGGTCAGGGCACAAATGAGAAGCAATCAATGATTGCACAACTAAATGGAACAATGAGTTGATGTTCCCCTCTCTCTTTCTCCCTCCCTCCTTCCTTCCCTTTCTCCCTCCCAAACCCTCTCCTTTGTCTTCCGCTCTCTCCCTTCCATCTTCCCTTCTCTCTCTCTTCCTCAAATCAATGGAAAAATTAAAAAATAAAAATTAGTCGGGTAACAAAGTGGAGGTGGCCTTGAAGTAGGGAGTACAGGCATTAAGTCTCTTTGAATATAATTTTTCTTGTTTTTTAAAATAGAGATCTCAACAGCACCCACATCATAGGATTCTGGAGATAATGAAATGAGATGATGTAAATAAAACAAAACAGTTTTTGGCCCTTAGTCATCTCTGAGTAACTCTTAAGTACTAGCCAAGAGGGTAGAAGGGTAATGAGTTGCGGTTTTGATTGTTATCGAGAGAAAGCACGTTTTCTAAACTCTCTGTAATTCTAGACTTTTAAAAAATTATACCATGCTAATCAATTTTTTATGTTTATGTCTGGTAATCTCATTCTTTACCCCTTGGATTTGTAATGTTGTAATCCCACTGTGCAGCAATTAAGGAACTGTTCTATCTTTTTCATTCTCTTCCCTTCCCTCTTTGCCTTCCTGAGTGCCCACTGATGGGCCTGCATGTTGTGTTACCCACTGGGAAGGTACAGTGGCAAGGGAAGCAGGACTTCCTGTTTCTGCCCAGCTACCAGTCTCTAGCGCTGCTCAGTCACATAAACTAAGATACCCTTTTGCTGTTTTGGTCTTCTGCTGAACCTTCATGGAAAAAGGACATTTAGAATCCCAAAGATGAATACACAAGGTTGATTCGACTCCCCCCTTTAATTTCCTTTTTAAGTAAGCTGTGAAATCCTTTGTTCTTTTTATCTGCCAGGATAATAGTGTTTATTTTTTTTAATAAGAAAGCTCTTGACTTTGAAAGTCATTTTTAATTTGTTCAGTGCAGTTTGGCTTTGGGAAATTACCAGTGTTGCTAGTTTTCCAGTTTTAATCTTACTGTTCAAAAGTGAGTGTTGTGACAAGTGACGGCTTAGTGGTCATATTGTACTTTTAGTCTGTGACTATTTGAGTTTTCATAGAAATGGAGTGTTTATGGCCCTGGCCGGTTGGCTCAGCGGTAGAGCGTCGGCCTAGCGTGCGGAGGACCCGGGTTCGATTCCCGGCCAGGGCACATAGGAGAAGCGCCCATTTGCTTCTCCACCCCTCCGCCGCGCTTTCCTCTCTGTCTCTCTCTTCCCCTCCTGCAGCCAAGGCTCCATTGGAGCAAAGATGGCCCGGGCGCTGGGCATGGCTCTGTGGCCTCTGCCTCAGGCGCTAGAGTGGCTCTGGTCGCAATATGGCAACGCCCAGGATGGGCAGAGCATCGCCCCCTGGGGGGCAGAGCACCGCCCCTGGTGGGTGTGCCGGGTGGATCCCGGTCGGGCGCATGCGGGAGTCTGTCTGACTGTCTATCCCCGTTTCCAGCTTCAGAAAAATGAAAAAAAAAAAAAAAAGAAATGGAGTGTTTATGTTTTCTGGGTGCATGTGATTGCCACCCAGGTACTAAAGTACCAGTAAGGAAAGTTCTTTTAATTCTTAATTTACATCATTTTTAATGTCGCTAATAGGTGGTGGTTTACAACAGTATTTCTTGATCTTTTTTTCTTTCTTGTCCTCCTAAGCAGCTTTTTTAAACAGTTTGTTTCGAGTTGGACTTACCACCTCTGTAAAATTTTAATTTTACAGATATATTGTACACTTCTTTATGTATTATATGTGTATCTGAGTTTTATACATTATGAATAAGGGGATTTGCTTTGAGAATGCATGGTTCACAGTTGTGGGTCCTCAAAAGTTTTTGTTTCAGAACCTTTATATTCTCTATAAAGTTATTAGGTACCCGGAAGAGCTTTTGATTTACGTGGGTTATATCTAGCGATATTTATCATGTTACAAATTAAAGCTGAGAATATTTGATAATTTATTTAAAAATATTTTATGGAAAATAACCATTCCTCCCACATCAAAATGGTTTAGTGAGAAAAGTGACATTTTTGCACATTTTTGCCAGTCTCTTCAAGGTCTAGCTTAATAGCAACCAGCCAAATTCTCATAATTGACTCTATATTCAGTTTGTTACATTGCTGCAAAGAAAGACCAGTGTCATACTAGCTGTGGTTGGAAAATGAAGCTTTATTTCAATAACCTTTTTAGATAATGGAAGTTGTTCTTCTTTGGTATTACACTAAAACAATTTGCTGCTTTTGAAAGGGATAGATGAAATGTAGAATCTAAAATATATAAAAACTTTTTGTCTGTTACTTTAAAATTCATTGGTCTGTCTTTCACTTTGAATCAGTCGTTTGTTCATGAGTCATTTTGCACCATTATACATTTGGTCACTTGGAAAACATTGGTTGCTGACTTAAACTATTCTTCCAAGCATTGATGTAGTAACCAAATACTCACATGTCATTAACATCACCAGTGATCTTAGCAGAAAGTCTAAAAATTGGAGATACTTGTCAAGATTGTTTTCGCATAAATGTTGACCTTGGCCATAGTACTATTAGTTGTTTTGTTGTGTTTTTTTTTTTGAAGTGACAGGCTCACTTAGTTAATTTTTGAGGAAATATCTGCCATACTTGTCTGAATAACAAGTTTTGTCGGGCTTCTTTCAAATTAAAGATATATTCCATGAAAAAAAGATGACTTTCAGCTTATAACTCAAACAGTTGCACAAGTGCTTTTTCTTTAGTCTTCACACTTCTGTGCACAGCAGAAATGCTTTATGTGTACTGCCCACTTAGTTGCACAAAATACTAACAGGATGTGTGTACAAGGTTGAAACTAAATAAAATTAGCTTTGCTGTGAATATGTGGTGATGAAGAATTCACCTAGTAGTATACTTTGGTGCCACTGTCAGGATTTTGCTCCTTGGTCAGGTTGGGCGTTTTACCACTATTGCTTTTGTACATGTCACTATGGTGAAAAAGGCAAATAAGTAGTTTGTGTTAGTACGAAAACAGTTTGACCTCCCTGGGGTCCATGGTGCACACTTGGAGAACCACTGGTGTACAGCGTGGACCTTGGAGCCAGATTACCTGTACTGAGGCCCAGTGCCATCTCCTACCAGCAGTGTACATGACCTGAACAATCACCCTAATACCCAAACCAGACAGCACACTATCCCTCAGGAGCCTAGGCTCCCAAATCAAGAAAATGTTGGTTATTAGCCTTTCTGTGTCGTCATTGTTACTCTTTTTTAATCTGATATGTAAATTTACAGCACTGTAGGAGAGGGAGGGACCTAATGTACTATAGTGTGTGTATGTATGTATGTGTGTGTATATATGTGTGTGTGTGTGTGTGTGTGTGTGTGTGCGCACTACATTTTATAGCTATATCTCAGAGCAGCAAAGAGTAGATCCTAAAATGACTTGCCACCATGGGGTAAGAAAGATATTTGTCAAAATTCCAAATTGTATTCTTAGGCTAAAGGTCTAGATAGTCTCAACAGTTTTATGACTTTTTTTTAAAATTTAAATGAGAGGAGGGGAGATAGATTCCTTCATGCACCCCATCCGGGATCCACCCAACAGCCCCTGTCTAGGGCTGATGCTCTGCCCATCTGGGCCCATACTCGCAACCAAGCTATTTTTGATGCCTGAGGCAGAGGCTCCATGGAGCCATCCTCAGCACCCAGGGCTGATGCGCTCCAACCAATGGAACCATGGCTGCAGGAGGAGAAGAAAGAGGGAGGAGGGGGAGAAACAGATGGTTGCTTCTCCTGTGTGCCCTGACCCAGAATCGAACCCACATGCTGGGTCAATGCTCTACCACTGAGCCAACCAGCCAGGACCTATGACTTAATTTTTAAAGACACATGCTAAGCTTGCTGCTTTGTTTTGTAATCCACTTAGGTGTGTTATTGCTCTTGGTTCTGAAATCATCATTGGATCCTCCCACCCCACAGCAGTCTGGGGAAAAATCTGTTAATGGAAATAGTAATGCTTTCCTTCATTTGGTCAAGGAAACTTCAATGGCAAAACATGGCCCCTCATTTTTCAAGGTCCTTGAACATGACTCATCTTAAATGTGCATAATGTGCATATACCTTCATTTCTTTGGGGAGATTTTTAAGTAAGAGCCTGTTATTACCTTCTATCATGCTACTTAAGCCAACAGCCACTTGCTTTATGGGGAGAAACGGCACATGGGATTCTTCCATCTGCTCTAATTGATTATTGCCTTCTTGTGGCTCCCAAACACTTCCTCTGGATAGTTTTTAATTTTTAAATAAAAAAAAAAGTTTCCAATTACGCAAGTATAGTATCTTCATTTAAGAGGATTTCAAAAGTACAGAAAAGGTACAATTCAGAAAAAGTCACCATTTGCTTTGCCATCCTTGATGTGTCCTTTTTGATGATGAGTAGATGCCCTTTTTTTTGTCTTAAATTGACAACATACTGTTTATACATTTCAAGTTGTGCCTGTTTCTTTTTCTGATTTGTAGTTATTCTCTGGAAGACCCTGTGGGAGAATGAGTGGTTCAGAGGGCAGTCGTTTGCAGGGCTCCTAAGGAGAATTGCCAAATTGCTTTCCAAAAAGATTGAACCAGTTTTTCATTTCAACAACATTCTGCCCATTTTTTTTCATCTCTTCACCAGCATTGACATTATGTTAAAAAACTTTTTAAACAGAAGAACTTATACAAGTTAAAACGTGAACTTGGACCAGTGTTTAAATACTTAGAAATTAATAGTATAAATAGCAAAACTTATGTATATTTCTTACCTACTAATAATGAGTCTAAACTGAACTAGACTTCGTGGTTTTCCTTAACATCTGATGTGGAATCTTCTGAACAGAAACCTTTCTCTAGTTCTTTATACTTTCTAAGCGGGTACAGATCTGCTTGTGTAGAGTGAGTTAGTGATCACAATTCAGTTGGGGTCCTTTTAGTTTTGGGGTTTTTTTTCCCCCTTTCCTCATTGTGGCCTTTGGTCTTGAGACAGCTTCATAGAGGGTTTAGAGGGGAGTATATATGTGGGTTTTTCTTTATTATAGAAAGCAAATTGGGTAATGTATGATTACAGTGTGGAAATTTCTGGCTAATTCTTTGTGAATTTCAGGTGTGCAACGGAGGAACATGGCTCAAGAAACTAATCACAGCCAAGTGCCTATGCTTTGTTCCACGGGCTGCGGATTTTATGGAAACCCTCGTACGAATGGCATGTGTTCAGTATGCTACAAAGAACATCTTCAACGACAGAATAGTAGTAATGATAGAATAAGCCCACCTGGTGAGTGATTCTGCTAAAGCACCGCAGTACCAAGAACTGGGGTACACTTAGAAGATCATGCAGTGTACCCAGTACCCCTTTCTGCTCTCACGTTGGATTTATTTTACTACGGTACATTCGTATCAGTAAAACGTCTCATTCCGTAGTGTGGTTATCAGTGGTATGGAAACAGGAATAAGGATATTCTTACCCCCTGAAAATAGCCCTAAACTTATTCCATAGTCTGACTTGCTGTGCTACAAAACTCCATCTTTTTACTAAAATAGAGGCATACTTTAAGAATTCATAGCTGTCTTAGAAAGTAAGGTAAGGGAATGAGGGCTACAAGGAGGACCCTTGTTCTTTGACTGGTTGGATGACTGGTTCTTTGATTTTGGATAATTTCTAAAGTCAAGACAGTTGTAAAAGGAAGAATGGTGATGGATAGCCACAGCTGACTTTAGAGAAAGCCTTCCCGCAGTAAGGAGAGAGGCCAGCAGTGTGACTCAGTAAAGGGTGTCCAGCCTGTCACCTGAGTTCTCTGAGTCTTTTTGAGTCAAAGGATTCTCCTAGAGTTGAGGTGGGCTTTTGTATCCACTATTGTGTAAGAAGAATCTTGAGTATAAGCTTTGCAAAAGTCAGGTATTACTACACTCATCTAGCATCATCCCGTTTAGGTTAACGCCTGAGTGTTTAAGTTTCTGTGGTTAATAACATGCAGACTGATACTTAGGTCATTTAAAATCTTGTATGCAGTTTTTCTCATCGTTGCTTCATGTTCAAACCAAAAGCTAGAACCATATAATCAAAACTTCTCCAGTTTTTCTTAAGGTTAAGATCAAATCAGTATAGATTATTGTAATTAAAATTAAATCATTATCTACATTTCTCCTTATGGAGAACAGGAAAAATGATGTAACCTGATATGCTGAGCCAGATTTCTAATTCTGAACCGAAATTTGCCTTATCACTAAATTATCTTTTATTGTAAAGATCTCATTTCTGCAGTGGTACTTGGAAGCTGTTATTTGTGATTTAAAGCAGTGGTCCCCAACATTTTTTGGGCCACGGACCGGTTTAAGGTCAGAAAATATTTTCACGGACCGGCCTTTAGGCTGGGTAAATGTATCACGTGACCGAGACAAGCGTCAAGAGTGAGTCTTAGACAGATGTAACAGAGGGAATCTGGTCATTTTTAAAAAATAAAACATCATTCAGACTTAAATATAAATAAAATGGAAATAATGTAAGTTATTCTTTCTCTGCGGACTGGTACCAAATGGCCCACAGACTGGTACCGGTCCACGGCCCGGGGATTGAAGACCACCGATTTAAAGGGTTTGGTGATTATTCATTCCTGAGAAGTAGGAGTTTTGTTTATTAATATATACAGTTTGTATATATGGTTTACATCATGTGGTTAAAATCAATGTGGTTTTTTTAAATTATAAAACATTAGTATTAAAATTTTTAACTAAAAGTGATGAACTAGCATATTATTATTGTGAAACAAAGTTCATATACTATATTTTGTGGAAAACTGATCTTGATTTTTTTAGATAAGATGTTGGACTGTCCAGAGTGCAGAATCACTAATATGAAATGTGGTACCATTGCAGCAACTTCTGTCAGTAGTCTGTCTGAATCTTTACCAGTTCAGTGCACAGAAGGCAGTGGCCCAGAAGCTCAGCCAACGTTAGACTCCACATCGTCATCTCTGCAGCCAAGGTAGGGCAGTCTCTGAACGGGGATTGGAAAGCTAAGGGAAAGTAAAGGATATGGTCCATATTTTATCGGTCCTGTTAGGGAAAATTATGTAGTCACTTTCAAATTAACTGACCTAAAATTGTATTTGTCTCATTACTGTTACTGACTAGTTTAAAAAGGCTTTTTTGATTGTTTTTCCATTGAGGTAGGGAAGGGGAGAGAGTGGTGTCTAAAGTCCCAGATTTCATTGTCAGCTTCTCCTTTATTCCTCCTAATTATTCTGACCCACCCGTGAAGTCCTGTTGAAGCACACGAAGTTCTTCTATTTATGGTCTTACTCTGCAAGTATTAGTATTTCATATTAAAAAATAGTTTTGGCCCTGGCCTGTTGGCTCAATGGTAGAATGTTGGTCTGGTGTGTGGTAGTCTCAGGTTCAATTGCCAGTCAGGGCACACAGGAGAAGCGACTATCTGCTTCTCAACACCCATCCTCCTATCCCGCTTCCTCTCCCATAGCCATGGCTCAAATGGTTCAAGCAAGTTGGCCCTGGGTGCTGAGGATGGCTCCATGGCCTCACCTCAGACGTTGAAATAGTTCAGTTGCTGAGCAACAGAGCAGTGGCCCCAGATCATCAGAGCATTTCCCTGTAGGGGGCTTGCTGGGTGGATCACAGTCTGGGTGAATGCGGGAGTCTGTCTCTGCCTCCCTGCCTCTCACTTAATAATAAAAAAATAATCTTGTCACAAGTTCTCTTTGTTTCATATCATGATGTGGTACTCACATTTATTTGTATTATAATATATTTTTCTTTTTAACTGTGAAGTCACATCATTTAAAAGCCCCAAAATACAGAGTATTTCTTTTGTAGTTATTCTACTGTTGGGAAACAGATACTAAGTTCCTACTTCATACTTTCTTTTTCCAGTTCATGACAGGAGATGTTCAGTTCTGTTTTGCCATTAGATCGTTTACAGCTTTGTCTTAGGGTTCCTTATGCATGTCTTTATCATGCTAATTTTTATTCAGTGAATTCACACACTATTGCTTTATTTTCAAAGCAAACACTTCTGTCTAAATTAGTCTCTAGTGTTAAAAAACTATAGTTAAGTTTAAATTTTAAAAAGTGTTTTTGTATTGATTCTTGTCTTAATGATCTACTTACATATGTTGAACTCTTCCTTATATCACTTTAGTTACTATTCATGCATAGAGATGATCTTTTAAAATGTAAATATTTTTGCTTTTCTAGTCCTGTATCAAATCAGTCACTTTTATCAGAATCAGTAGCATCTTCCCAAGTGGACAGTACATCTGCGGACAAAGCAATACCTGAACCAGAAGACCTGCAAGGTTTGCACATGAACTAGCATATCTTCTATTATTTACTTAACATTTGAATATTATAGGTCAGGCACTGGCCTAGGTGCATATATTTTTTAAATTGTCAGCCTAAAGTACATATTTTTATATTTATTTTCTTTCTGAGCAGAATACTTTATATCCTCAAGTCTTTAATTGGCTGAAATGTTGGAACCCATTTTTATTTCCCACTTAAATATAATTATGTCATCAGCATAAACTTAGAAACTTCAAAATTTGTTTAGTTTGAGAAATATATTTAAATGAATGAATGAGCGGTAGTGTTATACTATTATCTGTTATTATTTCAGCCAGTTTAATTTAAATACTGTTTCCTCTCCAAGCAAACTGGGGCTGCTGGTTTGAGAGAAATCTCTTATTTTTGACTCAGATTTTCTAAGAGACTGTTTAACTTGACTGACAGTTAGTTGCCTTTTCCCCACATCTATTGACTCAGCACAACAGTCACACTTGGTTACTTGTATTTACAGGTGGCATCTCTTATTCTTGCCCGTCTTCTTTGTATTCACGTCATGTGGATCCAAGTCACCTAGGAAGACTTGGAAATGTGTAGGAAGGCTTTCTTAGTGGGTAGAAACAGTAGAGGAGGCATTTGTTAAACACCTCTGCTTAATGAGTTATATTCTACCAGTGTGTGGAAAGTGTGTTCATTGAAAACTGGTACTCTGGAAAGAAGCCCAACAATGACCAGGGTGCTGTTTTGCCTATGACGTAATTTAAAGAGAGAAGACGCCCTGGCCAGTGAAACCTTCCATTGTACATGGTGTTTACATGGTGATGCCAGAGATATCTGTTAGTGTTAGCTTCATTTGCCCAAGTTGAAATTAGTTAAGCCAGCTAATTCCTCGTGCGCTGATTTTATACCCAACAAATGATTGGCATAAATTGCCTATTTGCCAATTTTGCTATAGCAAGAAAATATACTACCTGGCCAACATAAATATTTTTCTAGTCCACCCAACATATTATGAATTCATGAATATTATTAGTGAATAATTTTTGTTTTATAGTTAAATAAGAATGAGGTTCAAAATTCCAAGGTTGCCAGTTTGAATGTGATCCCATTGTTGCTGGCTTGAACCCCAAGGTCGCTGGCTTGAGCCCAAGGTCTCTGGCTTGAGCAAGGGGTCACTGGCTCGGCTGGAGCCCTCAGTCAAGGCACACAGGAGAAGCAATCAATGAATAACTAAAGTGATGCAACTGCAAGTTGATGTTTATAATCTCTCTTCCTTTCTCTCTTTCTCTCTTGTGCAAAAAAAGGGGGGGGGGCAAAACTAGAAAAAAAATCTCAAGATGTATATTCACTGGACATGCTACTTATAAGACATGAGTGGCAATAAGGCGTCAGTTTTGTGCCCATGATAGTGTGGTGGCTTTAGACAAGGAGGCTGAAAGAAGCCATGTGGTTAGAGAAGGTTTTAGATAGAGTAAGTTGAAAGGAATCAAATTTCAAAATTAAAAGAGGTAGTAGGGAGAGATAATAAGTATTTAAACCTCAGATCAGGTCAGAGATTTGGAAGTCCTCGGGACGGGTTGAAAGTGAGAGGCTCAGATTAAGAGCAAGTGGGCTTGTGAGTCACCGAAGGGGAGAACAGTCATCTAGGTCCCCCTGGTTGGTGTCAGGCCTCAGATGCGGGGGGGGGGGGGGGGGCGTTTTCAAGAAGCAAGGGTTGCTTAGCAGTTTTGAGGGAGAGCTACAAAGGAAGAATGGACACAGGCTGCGACTCATGAAGATGTTGTTTATATGTCACAATAGAACATATTTTAGAATATTGATCTTGAAAAAATGCATGCTGCTTACTGCTACAGTAGCTGCTGTTGGACAGGTTTGACAAGAGTGAAGATGCAGGTTGTTGAACAGTCATAGGATGAAGTGTTTTTATAGCATTCATGGTGTTTGGAGAAAAATAGAATTTTCTGTATCTAGCCCTTAATGGAAAAGGTGGTCTTGATGCCATATTAGGAGAAATTTTAGGGGGGTTTAAAATTTTAAAGACTCCTTTTTTTTCATGTATTATTTCAGTGACTTCTAGGTTAAATCAGTAATAACTTTTAAGTATGTTTTTTAAAAACTTAGATTCATGCCTGACCTGGTGGTGGCGCAGTAGATAGAGCGTCGGACTGGGATGCGGAAGGACCCAGGTTCGAGACCCTGAGGTCGCCAGCTTGAGTGCGGGCTCATCTGGTTTGAGCGAGGCTCACCAGTTTGGACCCAAGGTCGCTGGCTCCAGCAAGGGGTTGCTCAGTCTGCTGAAGGCCCGTGGTCAAGGCACATATGAGAAAGTAATCAATGAACAGCTAAGGTGTTGCAATGTGCAGTGAAAAACTAATGATTGATGCTTCTCATCTCTCTCCGTTCCTGTCTGTCTGTCCCTGTCTATCCCTCTCTCTGACTCACTCTGTCTTTGTAAAAAATTTTAAAAAAAAACAAAAAAAAACTTAGCATTCATAATTTCTGTGTAGCAGATTCTGAAAATATCTGGTATACCTTTCATCTGTGTTTGAGAGGATTCGTTTTCAATGTGTAAAAAAATCTCTTAGCCTGGTTTTTAAAAAACATCTGTTGAATTAAGAATGTCTTCTTTTATCAAAATATGCACACAGATAGGAGTCTATGTATGGACACATACCTTCATAACACGTAAATGTACTTGACAACAAAGAGAATTTTTTCCACCTGTGTAGGAGATGGACAAAAAGAGACAGGCAAAAAAAGTCTGACTCAAGTCCTGTGGTCATCTGAGCTGGAACTAGAACCCGACTGTAGGTTGTAGAAGTACTTGTGTTGCTTCCTGGGCTGGGATGTGGATGTGTGTGTTCCTGATGCCGCATCCCGTCCCCCTTTAGTCCCAAGGTAGGATCGACTGGCTCGGTGACCTGCCCAGGTATCTGTTTCCTTCTTTATTTCTCCATTTGCACCCCTCAAGGGAAATAGATTTAACTGGTAAGACTTCCCAGGTGGAAGAGAGTGAATGGTAGCACCATGTGCCTAAGCCAGAATCTCCTACCACTTTTTATTGGAGTCTTCAGCATGGTGTCCTTGAAACAGCTTTTTCCTCTGTAGGTATTCTGCTTACAATTGAATCTCTTGCCACCAGGTGGGTGGTACTGCTTTCATTTTGTTCTCATGGTTCTGAAGAATTTTTTTCATGTTTAACCAAGAATTTAGCATATTGCAGTATTTTTCTCAGTTTTTTTTTTTTTTTAATTAACAAATTGCAGTATCTTACACAGTGTCACTTGGGAATGTCAGCTGTCCAGTTTACAAAAATTAGTGTTAAGAAAAAACCTTCTGCCTGACCTGTGGTGGCGCAGTGGATAAAATATTGATGTGGAACGTTGATGTCGCCAGTTCAAAGCCCTGGCCTTGCCTGGTCAAGGCGCATCCAGGAAGCAACTACTAATTGATGCTTCTTGCTTCTCCCCCGCTCCCTTCTCTCTCTAAAAATTAATCAATAAATTTTTTTTAAATCTTAAAGAAAAAAGAAAAAAATCTGTTTTGGTGCACTCAAAACTACCATACCTGATTGCCGTATTGAACAATATGCTTAACTTTGGTTAACCTCTCAGTCCCTCACATATGGGATCACAGTAAAAAGGAGGTAGAATTGGATTTACATGTTCTGTTGTTTTCCTCTTTTTACACCCCCACTTTTCTGAACCTTATTTTCATTACTTTTGAAGGAGACTTATAACAGTGTCCATCTTACCTGGTGTTAGAAGGCAGTGAAATAACAGAGTTGAAATGAGCCTTGTAAACTACAAAGGCTGTTCTTACTCTGTGTGATGCCACAGCGCTGCAGGAGTTACAGGAGGCTTACAGTGACAAAATTTTGCAGCTTTCCAGCAGCAGAATGAAGTCATATACTAAGGTGGGAAGCAGTTCATCACTGAGGCATTCTAGGAAAGCGGGGTCACTGTTGGGCGTGAAGCAGCAAAGTGAAGTGGAATTCTCAGGCTCTCTCCAACTCTGAGCTTCCGAAGAGAAAGTTGAATGATTGAGTTCGTGGTTCAGACAGTCATAGAAGAATAGTCCCTTTGGACTAATTTAGGAAAGTTGTGGATTAAAAAAAGAGCTGTGATTTTATTCTGATTTTAAATTGTGAGTAAGTATAGCCAAAACAGCCTAGAAAAAGTAGAGCAAGTTAGAGAGGACTTAACTATAAGCTACAATAATCAAGGCCTTGTGGTGCTAGCCTGAGGATACTCACACAGAAACTTGAATAAGAATGTTCAGAGCATTATCCATAATTATCAAAATCCAAAGGTCATCAACAGATGAGTGGACAAACAGAATGTGGTGTCCACATGCACAGGAGTGGCACTCAGCCGTTAAAACGGATGCAGTTCTGGACATGCTGCATGTGGACGAACTTTGGAAACAGGCTAAATGAAAGAAACCGGGCAGAAAGCCCCTTCTGCGTGATTCCATGTGCATGAAAGACGGGTGCAGAGGAGAGGGCTTTCTGCCGGAGAAGAAATTGAGACCAAAAGCACACAGGTAGGAAAAGACAAAATTTGGGAAACAGGCAGAACAGCAGTTGCTGGCATGGCCATTTCAGGCAAGTATGTTGGAACTAAAGCTGGAAAGGTTATTTAAATTTTTATTTATTTATTCATTTTAGAGAGGAAAGGGAGAGACAGAGAGAGAGAGAGAGAGGAGAGACAGAGAGAGAGAAGGGGGGGGGAGCTGGAAGCATCTACTCCCATATGTGCCTTGACCAGGCAAGCCCAGGGTTTTGAACCGGCGACCTCAGCATTTCCAGGTTGAAGCTTTATCCACTGCGCCACCACAGGTCAGTCTGGAAAGGTTATTTAAAAGCAGGTCATGGAAAATCCCAGTTACTTGGTTCTAATCGATGGTCAGGGAAGAGAGCTGTTTTGAAGGTCAGTTGCTTGTTTGTTTTATTAAGACAACACAAAGTTGTATTTTAAGAAGATTGATTTAACGGTTTTGTCCTCAACTGCTCATAGAAACCAATCTCTGTAGGGCTGCTCTGTCCAGGATGGTGGCCTCCAGTGTCAAGTGGCTGTTGAGTACACAAAAGGGGGCTAGTTTGAAATGAGATATTTACTTAGTATTTAGTAAACCCATGTATTTGCTAGTTACACTGTGAGTATAATGTGTGCACTGAGTTTTGAAGACTTAAAAAAAGTGAAGTATTTCAGTAATACGTTTCATATTGATTACATTTTTAAATGATAATATTTTTTCTGTTTTTACTTTTTAACGTGGCTTCTGGAAAATATAAAACTAAATAGATGACTCTTGTATTTTTTTTTTTTTTTGGATCCTGCTACCATGTAGGCTTATTTTGCTCTTGAATAGTCACAGCTTTTTCATTTTGTAAAGAATTGTTGAGCTAGGAGTAACTTAAAGGTCATTGGTGCAGCCCCTCATTTTGCATGTAAGAAAAGGAAATGAATTTTCCCAGAGAAGGGAAATGAGGTTTATCCCAGTGGGTCGTGGTCATAGTGCTCGTTCCCTCAGCAGGTATCTATCTGTTGGACAGCTGCTCTGTATGTCCACTGAGTGCGCAGTGCAAGTAGACCAGTCCCCAGCTGTAAAGTGCTTGGTCTGATCCTTGATGAGGAGACTTGTTATGACTCTTTGAGGAAGAGTGTATGTTCTATTACATGATACTGTATCTGCTGTACAATATGTTTGGAGTTACCTGTTCATGGCATCTGATGTCAGTTTTATTTATCACTGTGTGTATGAATATGCCCCAGAGGTAGTGCTAAATATAGTTGTATGTACTCGTTGTTCTGTTTGTGTACTTTTGACTTTCTTTCTTCCCTTCTTCCCTCCCTCCTTCCCTCCCTTCCTTCCTTTCCTTCTTTTCTTCTTTTCCTTCCTTCCTTTCCTTTCTTCCTTTCTTTTTTTTCAGGACTCAGAGCAGAGGGCCTTGATCCTCTTAAATGTGATCCTCCATGTGGGTGGTTAAACTAATTTTACCTGCCTGATGTTTTTTGAAGTATTCTAGAAGTAGTAGCCAGTAGACTTTCTCTAGTTGGGATTCCCATTAAAAATTAAATTGGCAAGTGCTATATTGTTTGTTTGACAAACTTTCTGCCCTTGCAGAGGCCTCCCAGATGGACCTTTAGGACCTGTGGCTGCAACACAAGCAGCCAGCCACCTGTTGTTAATCGTTAACAAGCAGGCGATCTTCTTCCAGTTTCATTCCAGAATATGAAAAACTGCCTGTTCTGAGGACACTGTCCATATTTTGGCTTTAAGTTCGATAAGACTAGGGTCCTTTGGCCTTTAGTCCACTGTATGGCACTTTTAAGGGATTGAGTTGTTTCCTTTTACATAACATAGAGTGTGATCGGGTAGGTTCTGAACTGAGGAAATGGGTAATTTCTGGGAATCATAGACTTTTATGGAGCACTGTTACCTTGCCCAAGAAATCATTTTGTGACTGTTTCAATTCAGGCCACCAGCCACTAGTATCAAAGGAGCTGAGGTCCCCTTAGTCTTGTGGCGATACAGTAGACATGGCCTCACATTGGAGCCCGAGCTTTCAAGCTTTTGGATGGCCTCCCAATCCAGAGATTAAAAGCTTGGATATTCACCTCAGTTAAAGAGAAACCACTTAGGTCTCTGAGCTGAGTCCTGGGAAATGCCTGTGGTGTGTGGTTGTGTTTGTGTGCCCAGCAGATAAGTGTGTCTTCTCTCTTCTCCACTTCCAGGCACCCTTCAGAGTCCGTGTCTCAGGCAAACTGGTTCTGTTAAAAACGTGATTTTGTGGTGATGATGTTACTGGCGTTAAAGCATTATTTATTTTAGTTTATTGGAATATAATTAGAACAGGTTAGATATTATAGCTTACAGATTTCAGAGACAATACATGTAATAGAGTCTTTTTGGATTACAAGTAAAACCTTTTCTGAGCTCTTTGCACACAGCCCAGCCTTACCTGGCCCTGTTCCAGGAGCTGGGGTAAAACCGTGAACAAGATCTGCAGACTTGCCCTCATGGGGCTCACATTCTAGGGCTGTTTAGTTATTGTAAATTAAGGGGGTTATGTGTCCATGTTCTGTTTCAAAAATAAAATTTGTATATTAGTAGAACTGTCTCTCATTTAGCTTCAGAATGTATAGGTGCAGTAATCATGTTGTAGAGTTCTTCATTCGTGCATATTTACCTGTTTGTGTTATTTGCCCCTCATCTTTTGTTAATATGTTGGATAATACATTAACATGAGTGGATTAGAATTCATTACATCAATTGTTTGGGCAGCTATTACGTATAGTTCACTGTGGTAGGTGCCGAGGACTCAAGAGGAATAAACTACTATTCCTCTCCTCAGTGGGCTTGCGTTGTAGATGAGGAGATGGGGCCCATAAATACAATGGGTAAGTCATTCAGTAATTCAGTGCAACAGGTATTTATTGAATACCTTACATGTGGTAGGAAGCCCTGGTAAAAGGGATGAAAAGAATGGGTTCTTGTCCTGATAGAGTTCACATTAAGCCAGATTACATCAAATAGGCAATTATAAGTGTGGAAAGTACTATTGGGATAAATAGTAGGGTTTCCTTATCTAAGTTGTGGGGGACGAAATGGAGTAACAGTGGATGATAGCTTAAACAAGAAAGACACATTGGAGTTAGCCAGGTAAAGAAAGGGATGAGGTCGTGGAAGTAGTGTTCCCTGTAGGAAGAACAACTTTTACGCAGGTCCAGAGATAGAGAATTTAACGTGTTCAGGGAAATGGTATGTACTTCAGCGTGGCTGAAGCATGGAGCATCGGGGAGGAAAGGTGGTAGACAGGGCTGGAAAATAAAGGCGGAGAAAAATCATGAAGGGCCTGGGTTAGTGGGTAGTTGAAGAATTTAAACATTGAGGGCAACTGTAAGAGAGCAGAAGGCCTTTTGAACTGGTTGCAGGAGGTATGGGCAAAGGGGCCTGGCATAGTCCCGTAGGTTGACTGATCAGTAGATTGCCTCAGAGGAAGCACTCATTGTGATAAAATTTAAGAGGTGGAGAACTTGAAACAAGGTAAGTCACTGTTTTAGAACCAGATGTCATATCTGTTAGGTTATTTATAGACTATGTCTAGTGACAGCATTAAGGAGGCCCAGAGGCCCTGGCCGGTTGGCTCAGTGGTAGAGCGTCAGCCTGGCGTGCAGGAGTCCCGGGTTCGATTTCCGGCCAGGGCACACAGGAGAAGCACCCATCTGCTTCTCCACCCCTCCCCCTCTCTTTCCTCTCTGTCTCTCTCTTCCCCTCCCACAGCCAAGGCTCCATTGGAGCAAAGTTGGCCAGGGCGCTGAGGATGGCTCCATGGCCTCTGCCTCAAGCGCTAGAATGGCCCTGGTTGCAACAGAGCAACGCCCCAGATGGGCAGAGCATCGCCCCCTGGTGGGCATGCCAGGTGGATCCCGATTGGGTGCATGCGGGAGTCTGTCTGACTGCCTCCCCGTTTCCAACTTCAGAAAAATACCAAAAAAAAAAGGAGGCCCAGAGTAGTTAGTGACAGGAGAGGGTTACATTAATTTCAGGGCAGTAACTTGACATGAATCTTGGTGCAACTGGCCTTAGCTTCACTACTTAAATGCATCCGTTTATTATCTTAATTATAAAATTTAATCCATTATCTTATTACTAACTTTTTGAGGTTTTGTGTGAAATGTTCTAAAAATTTTAAACATACTTAGTATTCCACTGAATCTGAGTTTCAGCCTTTCCCCCTTTTTTCCCCCTGATAACTCTACACAGTCTGACCCCAGCAATGTTTAGAAGTTTGCATATGGCCATTTTAATACACACTGCCTTAGGATACCCAAGTCATGTTTCAGTGTGTGTGTGTGTGTGTGTGTGTGTGCGCGCGCGCGCGCGCAGATTCATAATTACAAAAATTGGAAAATACAGCACTCTTTAGAGTCGCTGTGAATATGTCAGAATATATATTGCATATATGTACATTCCTTACATACATAGCTACATACATTTAACAAAAAGGGTCATTATATAAACTGCTTTGTAACTTCATTTGAGCATCTTTTCATAAATAAATTCCTCAGTTATTCTCTGAATAACAGATCAGTGGGTGTGGGTGAGTAGGGTCGGGGACAATAACCACCAAATGTCACTTATTGAATAACTGCGTTTTACCACCTTCCTATTTTTGTCAGCTTCAGTATCAGATACAGCACAGCAGCCATCTGAAGAGCAAAGCAAGTCTCTTGAAAAACCAAAACAGAAAAAGAATCGCTGTTTCATGTGCAGGAAGAAAGTGGGACTTACTGGTAAGGGCCCAAACCAAATGGTTCAAAATTAAGATTGCATTTCAAAACAATGCCTGGCTTGCTCACATTGCCTTTCAGTAAGATCGCTTCTGTTTCCATGAGAGTTAATACTGGATAGGCTTCAGCTTCTGAATTTTCTTTAAAAATATATCCATTTTGATTTAATTGTATACCCAGAAGTGAAATGACTGGTTTTCTTTTAAAGGGTCATTTCAGCTGACTTGGAGAGCATTAAATGAGTCAGGTCAGTGTTCAGGCGCTGTGAAAGGGCAGAGATGTGACTCCTGCCTTCAAGGAGCCAGAAATTGTGGAGGAGAGGCTATTTAAATACTTGGCGAGCTGTGAAGTACTTTGTATAAAAGGGCTAATCATAGACTGTTGTGAGGGTTCAGTGAATTAATACATGTCAGATGATTGGCCCCATGCTGAAACACAATAGGTAATCAATACACATTGACTACTAGAACCGAGCTGTCAGATGGCATTGTTATTAAGAGAAGGACAAAAAAGAGTTCAAGATGCTATGTGGGTATTTAGCAAAGAAAACACATTAAGTGCAGTCAAATAGATTGGTTGGGAATTCAGGGATGGGAGTGATTGATTTTTATAAAAGAACAGGAGTAGAGGCCCATCAAGGAAAGTATCCTGAAGGCAGAATGTTTCAGCTGGGACTCGAAAGATGAACAGGACTTACCACTGTTCAGTGACCAGGAAAAGGGAAGGTTGCTGTGACACAGTGTGTGAGAGTTGCATGCTGCAGTCAGAGGGAAGCGGAAATCGGGCTAATGCTCTGCACTGTGGTTAATTTGGGGGGAGCAGGCATAGCTACAGTAGTGACCATTTATTGTCTAATATATGCCAGGCATTGTGCTGAGTGCATGAGTTGACTATATAAGATTTTGAGCAAAATCACCTGACATAATATTTTAGGAAAGTGTCTCTGGCTAAGAAATAGGTAAAGAGGAAAGGAGATTTCAATCTGATATTAAAGATGTCTAAGATTGGCCCATCCAGAGATGAACAGATTAAGACACTTGAAAATATACATATTGAATATCAAATATAGTCTTTCTACATCTCAGAAACTCTAACTTTATGATCGGAAGGCTGAGACTTACTAATTCTTGTTTTGTCCAATCTGTCAGTCTGGGGCTTTTGTTGGCTTGTTTTTCATTTATTATTGTGAAGTCACAGAATATATTTTGAAAGTTTAAAAATGTGGTAAAGGAAGTTTACATCAAATATCAGTGTTTAAAATATTGATTCCTGTGTTCCATTTCCACTAATTCTGTTACACCATAAAATCTTCATTTTGAGGAGCAGGACCAGTTTTGGGTACTGTCTACTCTCCTTATATCTCTCCTGGACATTCTCCTCAACTAAGTACCATTTGTTGTTTACTATATGTTAATACATTCCTCATTTAATCCTTACAGTTATTTACTATCCCAAATTCCAGATGCAGAAACTGAGGCTCAGAGAGGCTAAGTAATGGCCTCTGTTAGTAAGTAGATTCATGCTTAGGCAGCCTAACTCTAGACGCCCCTTGTCTTCATCATTCAGCCGAAGGCAGTTTGCCTTTCCGTTGGAGGTTAGCCAACAAAAGCTGGTATGGCTGCTGTGTTGCTTGTTAACACTTCTGTCAGAGGGGTCATTTCATCTTTTTTAGTTAAAATTTAAGATGGCCTTCTGACAGTATGCCTGTTTTCACATTGTAATATTTGGATTTACTAAATGTTTTATATTTTCAGTTTCACAATCTGTTTTTGATAGGAAGTAATTGTGGCTATGTCATATGTAAGGAAACGAGCTCAGAGAAGTGTTATAACTTGCTCTGGTACAAACCTCGTATCAGCTCGTAAATTTTGAGAATGTTCTTGGGTTGTGAAACTGCTTGTTCCAAATGATGGTTCGAATTGTTGCCCTAAGTACATGATCTGTTTAACATTAATTATGCTAAGGGTAATTATTTAAAATTTCGACCTTGCATCCAACTCAAATATGTGTATTAATCCACTTTCAGGGTTTGAATGCCGGTGTGGGAATGTTTACTGTGGTGTACACCGTTACTCAGATGTACACAATTGTTCTTACAATTACAAAGCCGATGCTGCTGAGAAAATCAGAAAAGAAAACCCGGTAGTTGTTGGTGAAAAGATCCAGAAGATTTGAACTCCTGCTGGAATACAAAATCCTTTGACCATCTGCAAACTAAAATTTGACTTGAGGTTTTCTTTTTCCTAGTCCTTGGGAATGTAGAGCATTGTATCTTGCATAGACCTTTTAATCATGCATGTCATCAGAAGAATAGATTTTTGTTTTTGTTTTAAAAATGACTCTGAACATTTATTTCCATTGCAGTTTCTGTGGCTGAGAAGACTTAAGTAAATTTTACAAGTATTATCCTTTTAAGATCATTTTAATTTTAGTTGAGTGCAGAGGGCTTTTATAACAAGCGTGGAGAAATTTTCGAGGGCTGTGATTTTTTTCCAGTATTAAACATGCATGCGTTAATCTTGCGGTTTATTTTCTCATTGTGTATGTATATATAGCTTTTCTCTGCAGCACGATTTCTCTTTTGGTAATGCCCTCTGGGGCACAGCTAGTTATCGGTAACTGAATGTATCTTAATCATTATGGCTGCTTCTGTTTTTTTCATTAACAAAGGTTATTCATAAGTTAGCATATAATTTCTTTGCACCCACTATTTATGTCTGAATCATTTGTCACAGGAGAGAGTGTGCTGATGAGATTCTAAGTTTGTGTGGTTTTTTTTTTTTAGTTTTTTTTTGAGCGAGGGAAGGAAAAGCTGTATGTATTTCATTGCTGACTGCAGGTTTCTTTCAGATTACGTTCACCCGTCTGTGTGTATACAATATGAAGAATGATCTGAATTGTGTTGTATTTATGTTTATTCACCAGTCTTTGATTAAATAAAAAGGAAAACCATAACAGTCCTATGTATTGCCTTTTCTCTGTTATACTGGTAGTTTGACTCTTTGTCCTGTAGTTTTCTACTTCACTAATTTTATGAGTATTCCTGTTGGCCCTGGCCAGTTTGCTCAGCAGTAGAACATTGGCCCAGTGTATGGACGTCCCAAGTTTGATTCACAGTCCAGGCACATGGAAAGGTGACCATCTGCTTCTCCTCCCCACTCCTCCTTCTCTCTGTGTGTCTCTCTTTTCTCCTCCTGCAGCCAATGCCCTGATTGACTGAAGCACATCGGCCCTGGGTACCTCCTCCCTTAGGCACTAAAAATAGCTCGGTTGTGAGCATGGCCCTGGATGGGCAGAGCATGGGACCCAGATGGAGGCTGCCAGGTGGATCCCAGTCAGGGCGCATGCAAGAGTCTGTCTCTGTAGCTCCCTTACTTTCACTTAAAAAAAAAAAAAAAGAGTATTCCTTTTGTTCCTCTGGCATCTATCTATGACTGACCTTACGATGATTCATTGTGATCTTACATTCCTGTGAGTTGAAGATACCAATATTTCTTTAAAGCCAAGAACTTCTCTCACTTAGATGCCATACTTTCTAGCTCTCGATTTTCTGTTCTGCACTTTATCACACTGAGTAGTTAACATCTAGGAGAAGCTACTTTTTCTGGTAGGATTAGAGAAACAAAGCATAATTCAAACAGGGCAGTTGGAGAATTGTGGAGTAGAATGACTCTCAAAAGACCATTTGTCTTGTGGTTTTCAAACTTATCTGGCAGCCTTTTTAAAGCGTGAAATATGTAAAACATGACAGCAGTATTTTACAATACTAAGTTAAATTTTGTTTACTTACTAAGATGTTTTATCAATATGCAATGGTGGCTTAGCATTAAAATCTGTAAATGTAATTTATCACATTAACAGATTAAAATAAGAGAAAAATCATTAGGACTATCTCAACATTCAGATAAAGTATTTAATAGAATTTAGCAATCATTCATGATTTAAAAATACTAATGATAAATTAGCACCAAAAAGGAATTTCCTTAAGCTGATAGTTTCTGTGTAAAACCAACCAACCAAAAAGTAAGCACTTTTCAAAAAGAGGAGACTCGTTTACAGTCAGAAACAAAGGGCTGACCACTATCACTGCTTATATTCAAAATTATGTTGCAGATCCTGACCAACAGTAAGTCAAGACAAAGATCTTCACTGCTCCATTACCATCACAATCCAAAACAACGCAGCCTCTGCAGCCAATGGAAATGATAGTAGTGAAGCTTTTTGGCCACAAGGAAAGTATTCAGGAGAAAAATGTAGGAAAAGACTGAAAAATGGCCACTATGTAAATTTCACAAAGATGGGAAAGTCCTATGCATTCAAAGGGAATGAACAAATAACAGTAGTATGTGAAGTCTGGAGGTTGGTGGGATTATGGGCAATATTTTTTCCTTTAAGTTATTTTTATCATTATTGTAATGTATGTGCTCAACACACTGCCTCCCCAAAAAGGAGAAAAGAAAATAGTGTATTTGCAAATTACTTCCAATTTTTATTTCAAATAGAGAACAGCTTTTGTAATTAGTCAGTTGGCAAGTCTATTTTAAAACCATGAAATCTCCTTCAACTATCTCATGCCCACATCCCTTCCCGCACACACCTCCTTTTCCTCCCAAAGTTTTTGGTTTTATCTTTACATGGTTTTTATCATCTAGGCTCTCACGAACCTGTGTGAATTCAGTGGGATCTCCTGGCCTATCATCGAAGTAGGCTCAGTGAAGAAGGCACCCAATAAGCTGTTGGGTGCTGCTGGGTCCTAGAACCTGGCATAGAGTGGGGTTCATTGGCTAGTGCTTGATTGCCTCTAGTCAACAGTTGCATGTTTAATCGCGTAAGCATTTTATAGAGCACCTATTCTGTATCTGGTATTTTGCTGTGTGTTAACAAAGCTGCATACAGAATGAGACAGCTCCTGTCTTTAAGAGGAAGGTCAGGGCCAGTAAGTACATAACAAGTCAATAGTTTAAGGAGAGACTGTGCTCAAGAGAGGCGGGACTGCTGGACACGTGGTCAGCAGGCCGGGTGGTAGGGGGCGTGGTCGGGGCGGGGCTCCTGGACACCTGATCAGTGGGCGTGGCCTAAGGGCGTGGTCAGCAGGCCGAGGTCCCTTCCCGTCCCGGCTGCTGCGCTGAGAGGCTGTTCCGGGGAGCGTTGACTGACCTTCGCACAGAGTCCCGAATCTTGCTCACGGCCCGAGCTCGTCAGCATGTCTTTTGTCCCGGTGGCCAAGGACTCGGACTTCCCCATCCACAACCTCCCCTACGGCGTCTTCTCTACCACAGGCAACGTGAGCTGAGGGAGCGGGCGGGCTGGCCGGCGGACCCCACGCGGGTCCACTCACCCGGGACCCCTCACCCTTCGCTCGGACCTCTCCGTGCTCACCGGACACCCCGGAGGGTTGCGGCGACGGTGGGGCGATGGGCTGGGCCGCTTTGCTCCTGAGGAGCTGGGCGTGGGCTCTAGGCGCTTCTGCAGAACTAAATAACTAAATGCAAACGGAAGTCCCCCGCCCGGCTGAGCCGGTTCGGCTCCGGGACCCCGCAGGGATCTCGACGCGCTCCCTTCCCTCAGGACGCTCCTTCTGCAGGCTCCCGCCCTCCCGCGCCAGCCCGGAGCCCGACCCTGGGCCCGGTGACACGAGCACGCGTGTTGTCAGCGGCTTAGAGACCGCAGGGCTGGGGGGCGTCAGACGTCAGGTTCTTGGCCTCCAGCCGCAGCCGCTGTGGGCCTCCCTTTGGGCAAAACCCAACTTTCACTTGGTGTAGTCCAGCGATTTCCAACCTTTTTCAGTCTCATGTCAAACATAAACCAATTACTAAAATTCTGCAGCACACAGATTTTGCCGATCAGACAAAAAACAATAGGTATAATTTTGATCCATTCACACTGCACAACTATTGTCTTTTTTGTTTGTTTGTGATAGAGACACAGAGAGAGGGACAAGTAGGGACAGACAGACCAGAAGGGAGAGAGATGAGAAGCATCAATTCTTCGTTGCAGCTCCTTAGTTGTTCATTGATTGCTTTCTCATATGTGCCTTGACCGGGGTCTACAGCAAACCAAGTGATCCCTTGATCAAGCCAGCGACCTTGGGTCCAAGCTCGTGAGCTTTTGCTCAAATAGACGAGTCCACGCTCAAGCTGGCGACCTCAGAGTTTCGAACCTGGGTCCCCCGTGTCCCAGTCCGAGGCTCTATCCACTGCGCCACCGCCTGATCAGGCTATTGTCGTTTTTTAATTATTATTATTATTATTTGACAGTCTAAGAGGAAAGAGGCCAGTGCCCCCAACTAAATAGATATTGCAGGTTTTAAAAATTCTTGCAGCACACTGGTTGAAAATCTCTGGTGTAGTCTGAGAGGTAGAAGGAAATCTGTGAAGATGAAGCTTATCAACGATTGGGGGTAAAATGGCCCCTGAGTGGGGAAAGCACATTCATTGTAATTTTGCTTAGATGTCTGCTCCCAACTCTAAAGGTAAACCAGAGAACCCCAGATTCCACTTGTACCCCACAAAGGAAGCGTTTGCCACAGAGCGCGGCTGTCAGTCAGCCCTTCCTGGAAGTGGGTTCCCTTCCCCCATGGTGACCGTTGGCCCCAAGAGGTGGCCTCAGTGGGCCACCCTGCAGCCAGTGCCTCAGTCTAGAAGAGTCAACCTGTGGGTCTCACAATTAACTGCCAGGCCTGCCCAGATGCAAGCACACAAGAGGCTAATACTCCACCTTCGGGAGAGACACAAACACAATAGGAGGCAAGTTAAACCTTAACTGTGTGAGCCACCCCTCTCTGCCGGCCAGCCCGCCGACGGCACCTGCTGGTACTTTGTCCTTGGCGGTCCTGCCCTCACTGTTTCTGGGAGGACAAATCAATGAGACAGGAACATTGGTGAGAGGGAGGTGGGGTGCCCTGACTTGCTTTTCCGCAGGACTCTGGAATTAATGCTCTTAGAAGTGTGGATAATGGCCTTCAGATACCTCTCTGTGCTTTTTTGTTTTTATATACAAGAGAATGTGCAGGGGTAGCCTCAGGGGACATCTGGGAGAGGCAGTTCCTTCCTACTGCCCTGCGAAGAGTGCTGGGTGGGTACTTGGCCTCTTTAGCATTCCAGGAGGCCTGGGGCCTTCGGGCCTCGTCTGAAGCCGTCACTGCAGGCTTTCCGCCCACTGGGAGGCACAGGGAGCTAGGGTTTGGTGCTGAGGATCAACTTGCTCTGTCTCACTCCATGCATGGTCATCTACAGGGGGGCCCATGGGCTTTTAAGTAGACTTTTGGGGTAAATGAGTCAAGCCAGGCTGAGGCTTTTTTCCCTGTGCTAACCATGCCATCTTCCTCCCAGCCAAGACCAAGGATTGGAGTAGCCATTGGTGACCAGATTCTGGACCTCAGTGTCATTAAACACCTGTTCACTGGGCCTGTTCTCTCCCAACACCAGAATGTCTTTGATCAGGTAGGACATTGTGACAATACTTGTCCTGGATCTCAGTGGCTCTGCCGATCTGGCTACAGCCTGGAATAAAGGGACGTCTCTCCCTGTAGCCGTCTGTGTTGTCAGCTTGCAGTGCACATACCTGTGGAAAAGATGTGAATTTACTTTCCTGTAGATGGTCTGATGCTTTGATGTGCATCTTCTGATCTTATGGGTCAGGAGAGAAAGTGTTATTTATTGACTTTCTCTATGTGCCAAGAGTTTTACACACCTCTCTCACCCAGTCCTCACAGTGTAGTCCTCGGTGTAGGAATTGGACTTCTCATTAGATGAGTGAGGACCTAATCTGAAATGAGACATGACTCTTCCAGGTCACGTGGCTACAAGTATTGGAACTGGGGCTGTAACTCCAGCCTTCAGAATCCACAAGTGCTTTTTCTGTCATGGCTCACTGTCTAAGAAACTTTTTTTTTTTTTTTTTTTTTTTTTTTTGGTATTTTTCTGAAGTTGGAAATGGGGAGGCAGTCAGACAGACTCCCTCATGTGCCGGGTTGGGATCCACCCAGCATGGCCACCAGGGGGCGATGCTCTGCCCATCTGGGGCGTCGCTTTGTTGCAACCAGAGCCATTCTAGCGCCTGAGGCAGAGGCCACAGAGCCATCCTCAGTGCCCGGGCCAACTTTGCTCCAATGGAGCCTTGGCTGTGGGAGGGGAAGAGAGAGACAGAGAGGAAAGAGAGGGGAAGGGGTGGAGAAGCAGATGGGTGCTTCTCCTGTGTGCCCTGGCCGGGAATCGAACCTGGGACTCCTGCATGCCAGGTCAACACTCTACCACTGAGCCAAGCAGCCAGGGCCTAAGAAACTTCTTTTTAACCTATGTGAAGGGGATCTGCATAGACTGAAATAACACGCAGACCGGAGTGTGCCTCCATTGGAGGGACACAGCCACCTTCAGCCACAGGCCAGGCCAAGCTGCACCAGCAGCACCCAGATAGCAACTCCTAGGCTTTGCCAGTTGTGTGCAAGTTCATGAGGGTCTGAGTCCCATCAGGAAAGGTGACTCCTTTCCCCAGCTTGATGAACAGATGACAGAGCTAATAGTTAAAGTCCTGAGAGTGTCAGTGACCTGAAGATGCCTGACAGGGTCCTGGAAGTCAGGCGAGCCTCCCCTAGCACTTCCCTGTGTGTGACCCTCTCTCTCCCCGTTTTAGCCGACTCTCAACAGCTTCATGGGCCTGGGTCAGGCTGCCTGGAAGGAGGCGAGAGCTTTCTTACAGAATTTGCTGTCTGCCAGTCAAGCAAGGCTCAGAGATGACAAGGAGCTTCGGCAGCGGTGAGGAGCGTGTTAGACATCAGTGGGTGGGGAGAAGAGGATACTGTGATACTCGGGGCCACTCTGAGTCACCACAGGACTGGCTTGGCCTCCTGCAGCCTGTGCCCAGGGTGCATGTAGGTGGGAAGGCTCCGGGTAGACTGGAGTACCCAGGCCAGGTCAGGCCCACTGACCCACTTCCTTCCTCATCTGCATCATACACACTCTTGTCTGGTTCCCAGAGTAGCAATAATTGAGCTCGTTTCTTAGCGTGGAACGTAGACCCAGAGAAGAGGTTTCTCAGATTTAGTGGGTGGACCCCTCCCTGATGTGGCCGCTTTGGCTCAGGCCGGCCTGGAGACGCTCACTGTACATCACGAGCAGGATTCTGGGGTGGCCTGGGCTGAGCCTGCAGGTAGGCCCCCCAGAGCAGAGCCTCACTTCGCCACTTGCTTGACCCTCAGTCTTTTGGTTCTGTTTCAGGGCATTCGTCTCCCAGGCTTCTGCCACAATGCACCTTCCAGCTGCCATCGGTGAGGAGTCCTGTCACTGGGACATGCAGGGAGCAGCCCAGTGGGCGAGGGTGGCTGGTCCCTGCTTCCTGGTGGGGAGGGCCTCGGGGGCTGTTACCCCTGCCCAGCACTGACCCAGGCCCAGCACTGACTCGGGTCATGTCGAAAGCCAGAGCTCTTATTTATTATTGTTTCCCAGTTGGGAGTTCTGAAATAAATTTTTAGTGAAGCTAATTTGTGTACATTTTGTGCTGAGCTGTGGGACAGTGCAAATGTTGTGGGTGTGCTCTCACAGCCCCTGCTCACCGCCCCACGGAAAGGGATGCAGAGGGAGTTTGCTCTCTTGCTTCCTCTACCTTGATCTTCTCATCCTATTCCTTGGATTGTCCATTCTCTGTCCTGAGACGTATGGGTCACTGATAGGCTCTCTTGTGACTTTCCTCCGCAGGTGACTACACGGACTTCTACTCCTCTCGGCAGCACGCTATAAACGTCGGAATCATGTTCAGGGGAAAGGAGAATGCATTGATGCCCAATTGGTATGTCCCAGGCCAGAGTTTGATAAGTTCAAAGTCTGTCTTTCCATTTCCAGCAGCATGCTGTTCCAGGAGCTGCCAAGCCTCTCTTAGGTTCAGAAAACCATTTCAAGGAAAAACAGTGATGACCATGATGTGTCACCACTTCTGAGACAGTGGTCTCAGCTTCTGGTCTACTCTGCTCTGCCCTGGACCTGCTGTGGAACCATGGGGCAATCCCTTAAGCTCTTTTGTCTAGAGAGTGGGGGGTTGGAATTAAATCCCGAGTCACCAAGATCTCTCTTTCCAGAGTCATTCACTGATAAGCACTATTCTGTTGTTCTATTGGAGAGTCTTAGATCTTAGCATTCTTCAACTTAGAACTTTCTGATGAGTGAGAATCCTCACCTGTGCCCAGAGCTGTTCATCTTTCAAAGCGCAGTCAGTTCAACATGGGAGCTACATTTCTTTTACTCAACCCTCCTAGTAGTTCAGAGGGGTCGCCAAGGCTATGACTGTTAGCCCATTTCACGGGAGGAAAAACAGGCTCAGATAAGGGTTGACCTGCCTGAGGACAAACAGGGCCAGAGACTGTCTCGTAACACCCAGGTCGAGGCCACTGGCCTAGTTAAGGTCCTTGCCCGTCTGTTCCATGTTGTCCTCTGGCGGTTATGGTTACCCAAACACAGTGGCACGTGCCCACTCCAGGCCGGGTGCCATCTGTATATGCAGTTTCTGGGTGGGCAGAGGCTCTTCCTTCTTTCAGTGAGAGTTTCAGGTGGGTGGTGCCAAGAAGAAAAGTGTCTGTGAGAACCCAGATGAAGAAGGAAGAAGGGGAGAGACAGCCGAGAAGTTAAGTGGAAAGGCCAAGGCTGCAAGACAAGCTAGGACTGCCAGTGGGCAGGTATTCAGGACTTCGG
The DNA here is from genome assembly GCF_036850995.1 of Saccopteryx leptura. Classification (NCBI taxonomy): domain Eukaryota; kingdom Metazoa; phylum Chordata; class Mammalia; order Chiroptera; family Emballonuridae; genus Saccopteryx; species Saccopteryx leptura. The sequence goes on along the minus strand of NC_089515.1, from coordinate 42,292,560 downwards.
CCCTGTGTGGGCTCCAGGCCGATGGAGGAGCTGCAGCTCACTTCCGTCTGCAGAATAAGAGCAAACAGACATCACTCATGATGCTTGGTGCAAGGTGGCTTGTGGCTGTGCCTTGCTTATTTTATGTATGTATGCCTTATTATGACGGTAATATCTGGCTATTATGATTCACCCAAACAGAAATACAGGAACTCATAAAGAGAAACACTTAAAATTTTAAATGTGCGTACCCTTTGACCCTCAGCCTCACTTCCATGCGTCTATCCTGCAGACATGTTTGTGTTCAAGAGCAGAGCTGTTTTACCTGCTGGGTTTCTAACGGCCCAAAGCTGGAAGTAATCTCAACACTTAGTGGTGGAGGAAATATATAGTTTAAAATTTATGGTCTAGTCACAATGTGATGTTTTACAGCTATTGAGAGATTTAGGATCACAAGGGGTGTCCATTATATATTTATTTATTAAGGGAAGGTGTTCTGTAAAGTTGAGTTCTCACTTTTATGAAAAAGACAAAGGATAAAACACATGTACATACATACACTCTGTATTAGTTTCTGTTGCTGCTGTAACAAACTACCACAAACATGGTGGCTTAAAACAATGTGAGTATATTCTCATACAGTTCTGGGGGCCAGCAGTCAAGTGAGTCTTACTGGGCTATGCTCAAGTTCTGTCTCTTTTTGATGGGCTCAGTCCGCTGAACATAATGCCCTCAAGATTCAGAATTTCCTTCCTTTTTAATGCTGAACAATATTCTAATACACACACACACACACGCACACACACCACACTTTCTTATACATTTATCTTTTGATGGACATATAGAAATACTTTTTGGTTTCTGAACCATGTACACATGATGATTCCTTTTTTTTTTTTTAATTAAATGAGAGGAGGGGAGGCAGAGACAGATTCCCGCATGCGCCCTGACTGGGATCCACCCGGCAAGCCCCCTCCCTGGCAATGCTGTGCCCACCTAGGGCTGCTGCTCCATTGCTTAGCAACTGAGCTATTTTAGTGCCTGAGGCAAGTCATAGAGCCATCCTCAGTGCCTGGGGCCAACTTGCTCAAACCATTTGAACCATGGCTGAGGGATGAGAAGAGAGAGAGAGAAAGGGAAAGGGTGGAGAAGCAGATGGGCACTTCTGTGTGCCCTGACCAGGAATCAAACCCAGGACTTTCACACACTGGGCTGACACTCTACTGCTGAGCCAACCAGCTAGGGCCCATGACGACTCCATTTTATTTTTAATTTTTAAGAATGTTGACATGGGCCCTGGCCAGTTGACTCAGCGGTAGAGTGTCAGCCGGACATGTTGATGTCCCAGGTTCGATTCCCAGTCAGGGCACACAGGAGAAGCGACTATCTGCTTCTCCACCCTTTCCTCTCTTCCTTTTCTCTATCTCTCTCTTCCCCTCCAGCAGCCAAGGCTCCAATTGAGCAAAGTTGGCCCTGGCGCTAAGGATGGCTTCGTGGCCTCTGCCTCAGGCGCTAGAATGGCTGTGATTACAACCGAGCAGTGCCCCAGATGAGCAGAGCATCACCCCCTAAGTTGGCTTGCTAGGTGGATCCTGGTCAGGCACATGCGGGAGTCTGTCTCTCTGCCTCTACGTTTCTCATTTTAAGAAAAATACAAAATAATAATGATGATAATAATAAATAAATAAATAAATAAAAAGAATTTTGACATGTGTTCTGCACCATGTAATAGCGTTGACACCCTGCTTTCTCTCGGTTTCCTTGGTTAGGCTGCACTTACCTGTGGGCTACCATGGCCGTGCCTCTTCTGTCGTGGTGTCTGGCACCCCCATTCGAAGACCCATGGGACAGATGAGACCCGATGACTGTAAGTGCTCCAACGTCCAGGTCTTGCCCATATAGCTCTGTGTCTTCACACAGTGAGTTTCCTGGCCTGGCACTCACAACAGCCTCTTGTTCCGGTGTTTGTGCAGCTAAGCCTCCTGTATATGGTGCCTGCAAACTCTTGGACATAGAATTGGAAATGGTAAGCTGGGGTGGTGTTTTATTGGCATGGGCTCTATGGAAACAGGATTGGCCGGATGCCGGATGGGGGAGCCCGACCCAGGGGAGGAGCGCAGGCAGGCTGGTGGATGGGCATTTCATAGCAGCACCCGTGGTTTTGCTGAGGCCTGGCTGGGGAAGCTCCTGGTGTCCACTCACGCCCAGGGGAGAAATGCAGGCAGGCTGATGGAGGGGCATTTCATAGCAGCACCCGGGGTTTTGCTGAGGCCTGGCTGGGGAAGCTCCTGGTGTCCACTCACGCCCAGGGGAGGAGTGCAGGCAGGCTGGTGGAGGGGCATTTCATAGCAGCACCCGGGGTTTTGCTGAGGCCTGGCTGGGGAAGCTCCTGGTGTCCACTCACGCCCAGGGGAGGAGTGCAGGCAGGCTGGTGGAGGGCATTTCATAGCAGCACCCGTGGTTTTGCTGAGGCCTGGCTGGGGAAGCTCCTGGTGTCCACTCACGCCCAGGGGAGGAGTGCAGGCAGGCTGGTGGAGGGGCATTTCATAGCAGCACCCGGGGTTTTGCTGAGGCCTGGGGAAGCTCCTGGTGTCCACTCACGCCCAGGGGAGGAGTGCAGGCGGGCTGGTGGAGGGGCATTTCATAGCAGCCCCCGGGGTTTTGCTGAGGCCTGGGGAAGCTCCTGGTGTCCACTCACGCCCAGGGGAGGAGAAGGGGTGTGGAACCTCCGCGGCGTTGTGGCTGTGGAGATCAGGGTTGGTGGGAGGCAGGCAGGAGCTCCTCGTCTGTCTAGTCTGCCCGGTGATTTTTTGGACTCCGTCCAGAAGAAGAAAATGTCTGGGCACTGCCCGTTAGTCCCCGAGGCCCAGCAAGGTACTTTCAAGCCAGCCTGCTGCCTCCTGCTGCCGTAGTGACCCCAGAGAAGGTCTCCCAGCCCAGATCCACAGAGCAGGGTTTGAGGCGGCAAACCTCCCCCAGAATCCTCTCTCTGGGTGAACCGAGGATTCTGCAGGCAGGTGCCTCTCCTGTGTTGGTCTCCATCAGGGGACAGAGAGGGAAGGTGGAGAAAAGGCAGCAACAGGGCAGAGACGGGTGGGGAGAGCACAGGTAACCTGGACTGGATGGATGGGGGTAAGATTTGCGATAAGTTTTGTGTGTTTTTTTTTGTTTTTTTGTCTTGATGAAAATTTCACAGTGTTTAAACATTGTCGCAGAATAAATAAATCTGTGATTCTGGTTTTGCAAATGTCATAGTTGATTCTGTGCCATTGACAGTCATTGCCCAATTATTTCCCCAGGGATGCCTAGATACTCCTTGGTTCCTGGTCATTGTGTTGGTGATATTTTTCTTCCAAGGCAGTGGGTGATGGACCCGGGGGTGGGTGCACCTCATCAGGCTCTCAGCTGCGTTTTGGAGGCAGCCTTTTTGCTTTTGCATGAATTTAAACCTTGATACTCTAATCGTTGTTCATAAGCTTCACATAACTGTCAGATTCTGAAATGCAGAGATGGGGAGGGGGAGGGAGACAGGAAGGAGCAGAGCAGCAGGCACACACAGCAGGAGGCAGGGGGGGGTACTGCTGTGCTTGGTATCCAGGGCTATGCAGAAGGGTCATGGGCTGGCTCTTCCCACCTCCCCTCGGTGGCCATCCGTCCCCATCCGTCCCCCAGGTGCACCTCATGACTTAGAAATACTGCATTCACAGCCCGGCCAGAGCCCCCTCCGCAGCCCTGGTCTCTGGCTATGGTTTGGAAGTATCTGACCTTTGCCCTCCAGGCCAGTGACCTGGGGCACCGGGTGAACCCCAGATTCTAATCAGCCTTTCCGTACTGTCAGGCTTTCTTTATAGGCCCTGGGAACAAATTTGGAGAACCAATCCCCATCTCCAAGGCCCATGAGCACATTTTTGGGATGGTCCTTATGAACGACTGGAGTGGTGAGTGTGGTGGGTGTTGGGCAGCCCGAGGGTGAGTTCATGGCGAACGTTCTGCTCTGGGTGGAGACTGGGTATTTGGGACATTTTCACAGACACCCAGATGGTTTCCTGGGTCTGGTGCTGGTCAAAAGCAGCTGAGAATGGGGCCTGCGGACCAAACAGACTTCTCAGCTCTGAGCCACAATGTTTCCTTAAGTTGAACAGGGACAAGGTTGATGTCATAGCTAATAGGTGTGAGCGCTATGTATGTGCCCTGTCTGAATGCCTGCTGGTGATATTATCATTCCCATTTACAGATGAGGAGCGGAGAGAGAAAGAGATCTCAGTTAGCTGCTGAGCTAAGATTTCACACTCAGCGGCCCAGTTTCCAAGCCCGTCTCAACCCCTGTGCCACGTGCAGGGGGCAGGTGGTGCCTTCTGCAGATGAGTGTGTCCCTCCCCTTCATGGGGAGAGATCCTGAGTGCTCTGGAGTCATCCTTCTCTTTGCTGTAACCTGGCACAGTGACCCCAAAGGACCTCTGTCCTTGAAATGGAATGCTGTTGCCCCTTGGTCTGGGGTAGCCTGTCTGGGGCCAGAGCACCGTGAGCGAGGCTGTGCTGGGCATCTATGCCCCATGGTTAAGAAGAGGAAGGCTCCTTGGGATGAGGCCATGGTCCCCCTGTATCAGCCCCACTTGGCCCTTCCTTCTCCTGTAGCTCGAGACATTCAGAAGTGGGAGTATGTCCCTCTCGGGCCGTTCCTCGGGAAGAGTTTTGGAACTACCATATCTCCGTGGGTGGTGCCCATGGATGCCCTCATGCCCTTTGTGGTGCCCAACCCAGAGCAGGTAAGCACAGCTTCTGCAGGAAGCTTCAAACCTGGCCCCTCTGCCCTGAGACTGCTTGCCCACCTGTCAGGAGGGAAGCTCTGTGCTCCCAGCTGCCCATAGGTGACCTCCAGGCAGGCACCAATCATTCTGCCTTATGCTTTTCCTGCCCCCGCCACAGTTCTTGGGGAAAACACATAATTTTGTAACCTTTAGAATCATCTGACGTCAGGGGAACTGGCTAGTTGACAGAAGAGGTCCCTGCCAGTGCCACCACATTGCACAACTTACCAGGCAGTCTGTTTTGTGTGCAATGACGCCCCCTTGAGCCCAACTGGTAGAATGCATTTTGGAGCTGGGCAACCAGTGGGTCCTGGTCCTGGAGCCCAGACATCTCACCTCATGTTCAGGCCTGTCTCACCATCTCACCCTCACTCCTCAGCCTGTCACGATCTGCCGGCTGCCCCCACCCCATCACTACCTGTGGCCTCACCAAGTGCCCTGTGTGACCTTATAGCCAGTGCGTGGCCCCATGCCCACTTCAGGGTGGACACCTGGCAGCCCCCTATTCTTCCTAGACACACTCCCTCCTTGGTTTCTGGCATGTGACCTGTCCCAGTTTTCCTGGGTCTCCAGAGTCCTGCAATACAGTGATGCGACTCCATCCTCCACACTTCACCTGAGTGTCTCACCTGCTCATGGCCCCCACTCCCACCTCCCTCTGTGCTCCTGCACCCAGACACCCTCCGAGCCCCTCGGCCCAGGATCTCGGTCCAGCACAGGCCACTGCTCTTGCTTCTCCTGTTACACCAGCCCTTCCCAGACAGACACCCTTCGAGCCCCTCGGCCCAGGATCTCGGTCCAGCACAGGCCACTGCTCTTGCTTCTCTTCTTACACCAGCCCTTCCCAGACACTCTCCGAGCCCCTCGGCCCAGGGTCTCGGTCCAGCACAGGCCACTGCTCTTGCTTCTCTTCTTACACCAGCCCTTCCCAGACACTCTCCGAGCCCCTCGGCCCAGGATCTCGGTCCAGCACAGGCCACTGCTCTTGCTTCTCCTGTTACACCAGCCCTTCCCAGACAGACACCATCCGAGCCCCTCGGCCCAGGATCTCGGTCCAGCACAGGCCGCTGCTCTTGCCTCTCCTTTTACACCAGCCCTTCCCAGACAGACACCCTCCAAGCCCCGCGGCCCAGGGTCTCGGTCCAGCACAGGCACTGCTCTTGCCTCTCCTTTTACACCAGCCCTTCCCAGACGCCCTCCAAGCCCCTCAGCCCAGGATCTCGGTCCAGCACAGGCCACTGCTCTTGCCTCTCCTTTTACACCAGCCCTTCCCAGACAGACACCCTCCAAGCCCCGCGGCCCAGGGTCTCGGTCCAGCACAGGCACTGCTCTTGCCTCTCCTTTTACACCAGCCCTTCCCAGACAGACACCCTCCGAGCCCCGCGGCCCAGGGTCTCGGTCCAGCACAGGCCACTGCTCTTGCTTCTCCTCTTACACCAGCCCTTCCCAGACAGACACCCTCCGAGCCCCTCGGCCCAGGGTCTCAGTCCAGCACAGGCCGCTGCTCTTGCTTCTCCTTTTACACCAGCCCTTCCCAGACAGACACCCTCCAAGCCCCGCGGCCCAGGGTCTCGGTCCAGCACAGGCCACTGCTCTTGCTTCTCCTTTTACACCAGCCCTTCCCAGGTACCGTCTCTGCACAACCTTCACAACTCTCGCCAGTTCTGAACTACTCTTTATTTAGAGTTTTTCCTTAACCCAGTTCCAATTCTAAAACTTAAATAATATGTTTAGGAAAGGAACTTTGGCCATGGCCAGTTGGTTCAGTGGTAGAGCATTGGCCTAGCATGTGGATGTCCTGGGTTCAATTCCCAGTCAGGGCACACAGGAGAAGCACCCATTTGTTTCTCTGCCCCTCCCCCTTTTGCTTCTCTTTTTCTCTCTCTTCTCCTCCTGCAGCCATGGCTCAACTGGAGTAAGTTGGCCCTGGGCGCTGAGGATGGTTCCATGGCCTCCACCTCTAGCGCTAAGAAGAGCTAGATTGCTGAGCAATGGGGCAATGCCCCAGATGGGCAGAGCATGGCCCCCTAGTGGACTTGCTGGGTGGATCCCGGTTGGGGTGCATGTGGGAGTCTGTCTCTGCCTCCCCTCCTCTCAGTGAATAAAAAAAAATGAAGAAGAAAGAAGAAGAAAGAGGAGGAGGAGGAGGAAGAAGAGGAGAAGGAAGAAGAAGAGGAGGAGGAGGAGGGGAGGAGTAAGAGGAGGAGGAGGAAGAAGAGGAGAAGGAGGAAGAAGAGAAGGAGGAGGGGAGGAGAAGGGGAGGAGGAAGAAAAGAGAAGAAGAAGGAAGAGGAGGAGGAGGAGGAAGAAGAGAAGGAGGAAGAAGTGGAGGAGGAGGAGGGGAGGAGGAGGAGGAGAAGAAGAAGGAGAGGAGGAGGAGGAGGAAGAAGAGGAGAAGGGGGGGGAAGAGGAAGAAGGAGAAGAAGAAGGAGAAGAAAGAGGAAAGAACTTTATATCCCTACCACTATCCCTAGCCACCAAGTTAATCATAAGAAGAAACATCTAACTATTAAAATAAAACCACCTTAATTATGTCATGTACCACTTTTGACTCGAGCATTGTGCTCTGGGGAAACACGGCTTTTGGCCTACATGCAGACTTTTTAGCTTGGCTGTCAAAGCTGCCTCCGCAGAGGGTGCCGAGTTAAGTCAGGGCTGTGAGCCTCTGTTGGCCGCACCTGCTTCTGCCTTCTGTTTCTGTCACCCTGGCCTGTTCCCACAGGCCTTGCTTTGCTTCCTATCTCAGACCCTCCCGCTTTCGCCCTTCCCTGGGGCTCCACTCCCTGGCTTTCCGGGACATCTCTGATTTGGCCCCTATACCTTTGACTTGCTGACGTCCAACCCTCGGCTTTTCCTGGAGCCTGGCAGATATGACCACCCTCCCCTCTCACTATCCAGAGACATGGTCCTGGGTCCCTGGAAAGCTGCCCCTTCTACCTCATGTACTCCGCTGAGGGGCCCCTGCCAGTGACCTTCTGTGTTGTGTTCTGCCCTTGCAGGACCCCCAGCCCCTGCCGTATCTCCGCCATGACCAGCCCTACACATTCGACATCAACCTCTCTGTCGCCCTGAAAGGTACTGTCATAGAGTTGGAGGATGTGTCCAGAGCTCAGTGGCACATGTGCCTAGCTGCTATTGACCTGATGGCTCCCGAGCTTCGGTTGGGGTGAGGGGGTATTGCCTGCTGCAGCCTTAGAGACATGTGGGTTCCCAGAAAGAGGACGGGAAGGGACACTGCTCACAGGGAGCCATGCTGGGCCCACAGGGCATGGAGTAGGTGTTTAGTAAGTATGGTTAAAGGGAATTGTGAAGTGGCCCACGGCCCACCACTAGAGTGTAGCAGGGGACACGTGGCCCTAGCCATCTAAAGGGACCTTAGGGATATGGCAATAGGATTCATCTTGTACACTTTCTGCAGTTGATCCGTGGCTGACAGGAACATTGTGGCAAGGATTCTGAAGCGACATGGGTGTGCAAGGGGCGGGGCAGGTGGTGGCCGTGCGCCTGTGTTTGCCGTCCCTGGGCTGGCACGTCTCTGTGGAGGTCTCTCAGCTCCGATAGCCTGCGAGCTCTTGTTTCAGGGACTCTTTTTTTTTTTTTTTTTTTTGTATTTTTCTGAAGCTAGAAACGGGGAAAGACAGTTAGACTCCTGCATGCGCCCGACCGGGATCAACCCGGCACGCCCACCAGGGGCGACGCTCTGCCCACCAGGGGGCGATGCTCTGCCCCTCCAGGGCGTCGCTCTGTTGCGACCAGAGCCACTCTAGCGCCTGAGGCAGAGGCCATGGAGCCATCCTCAGCGCCCGGGCCATCTTTGCTCCAATGGAGCCTTGGCTGCAGGAGGGGAAGAGAGAGACAGAGAGGAAGGAGAGGGGGAGGGGTGGAGAAGCAGATGGGTGCTTCTGTGTGCCTTGGCCAGGAATTGAACCCGGGACCTCTGCACGCCAGGCCGACGCTCTACCACTGAGCCAACCGGCCAGGGCCTCAGAGACTCTTTAGGCTAAATCCTGTTGGACGGTGGGAAGCGGGAAGCTCCAGCCACTAAACTCACCTGACAAGGTAGTTTGTTCTCCCTGAGGAACAGATGGGGTCTCTGTCAATGCTACTTATCTCCGACAGGAGAGGGAATGAACCAGGCAGCTACTGTGTGCAGGTCCAATTTTAAGGTAAGTGTGGAAGCTGGCCGAACTGCTAATGGAAGTGAGGGGAAGAGGGACTCTTTCCTTCTGTCAGGAACGGGGTTAACATCCATTCTGGGTCCCCCGTGGGCCCCGAGCTTCCATGGCTCGGTTTCTTTCCAAAGAGGCCATGAGGTCACAGAGACCCTCCGGCTGGAGGCTGCACAGACGTTCTCCTTGCCTGGATGTGTGGCTCCAAGGGTGACACATCTAAGAGCTGTGGGCCTGGAGGAGCGTGGACGGACGCGGCATCTGAGCCTCTGGGGGGGGGGCATGCCGTCCGTGCTGGCCCCTTTCCCCACAGCCTGGCCTCACTCACGCCCCTGTTCCAAGGCCCAGGGTGGATAAATGACAGGTCTGCTCAGGAGAAGCCTCTGCTGCGATGAGGACCTGGCCAACTTGGGGCTCAGGGGTATTTGCCGGGCAGAGTGCGCTTATGGACAGATGAGCAGGCTGCCCGAGGAGGCTCTGAGCAGAGCCGGCCGCGCAGGGGGTGCTTCTGGGAGGAGAGGGGTGGGCAGGGCAGGAGCCGAGGGGAAGAAGGTTCCTGGGGAACTCTGCATCAGGACCGCTGTCATTGCCGAAGGGAACCTGGGAGAGTGGGTGTGGGGCCGGGGAGGGGGCCCAGGAGGCCGCTGGGTGGGAGAAGCAGCCCCGTGAGGGAGGCCGTGCCCACCGCTGTCTTCCGCCCACAGCACATGTACTGGACGATGCTGCAGCAGGTCGCTCACCACTCCGTCAATGGCTGCAACCTGCGGCCGGGGGACCTTCTGGCCTCTGGGACCATCAGCGGCCCAGTGAGTATCTCGCTGCCCAGGGTCTGCCCGTGTAGAGAGGGTTCCCCTGCTTCCCATGCGGCCCAGACGGCCCCCAGCAGACCCTGAGAAGGGAGTCCAGCCCCAGGTGGGGGCGTCTGACACCTCTGTCTACGCAGCTCCCTCCGCATCTGGGGGTAGAAGGGGCTTCCTTTCCAAACTAAGAGCGAAAGAGACTGGCGTAGGGCTAGGAGGCTACGTCGGTCTAGGTGGGGAGAGTCAGGAAACAGCCAGTGTGAGGTTGTCACGGTCTCCCACTGCGTCCTCCCAGGAGGAGGTGGTCCCACTGCTGTGCCCCCCCCCCACTGTCAGCCGCCGGCAGTCTCGGCACCTTAGAGATGAGGAGCTGGGGTGGTGCCTGTGCAAGCCCCTTCCTGCGAAGGCCTGGCTGCAGCCTCTTGTTCCCAGTGGGAGGGTATCGGGTGTGCAGTAGCTAGACAAGCCACAGCCTCCAGAGCAGGCAGGGGTCTGGCACTCCCCGAACCCTGAACAACGTGGCCGGGGCACGTGCTGAGCCTCCAGGGTGTTCCCGCAGTGGTTCCACCGAAGCAGGGTCTCTGGGAGACATGGGGTCCACCGCCTGCTCGGGTCTCCCAGGCCTTGCTGAGCCCTGTCCATGCCAAAGCCAGCAGGCTCACCAAGAGGTAAGTCCATGTGATGCATTCTGCCTTTCCTCTTATGAAGGAGCCAGAAAGCTTTGGCTCCATGTTGGAGCTTTCATGGAAGGGTACGAAGGCCATTGAGCTGGGAAATGGACAGACCAGGAAATTCCTGCTGGACGGGGATGAAGTCATCATAACAGGTGAGGGGAGTCAGGCCTGTGGCTTTGCCTCCTGCCTGCACGCACTGTCCCGTCAGCTGTGTAGCCATCTGTCTAGCTTGGCCTCGCTCTGTCTGGCATTCCCACAGCTGTGTCCTCTTGCTCTGTCTTTTGTCCCAGCTTTGCCGACCATGGGCTTTTAACCTGACATCCCCAGACCTAAAAAGCCATGGGTGTCCCGCTTTGTCCCCCTTCTCCCTGGCAGAATGATAAAAATAGCATCAGATTGCTGTCCATCTGGACTTTGCAGCACAGAGACCTTGTGTCCGGGCATCTGTCATGCCCACTGTAAGATGGGGAGGCAGCCAGCTTTGCCCACCAGGACAAAGTTACGGGAAGTGAGAGGGTGTAGTTGCTGTCTGCCATCAGGAAGCCTGCAGAGCTGCCCAGCGGATGTGGTGGTGCTGACATAACTTCAGGGCCAGAAGGACAGATAAGGTTCAAACTCTGTAACCTGGCTCTTCAGGGTGCCCAACACGACAGCGTTGCTGAGCAAATGCAAGAGATGCCTCTCACCTGGGTCCGTGCCTTTGCACGTGCTGTCCTCTTTCTGGCATGCCCTGGTGAACTCCTACCCACCCACTGACTCCCTGCTCAGATGTTCCCTCCTTCCTGCTCCCGCGGCCTCCATGCTCCTCTCTCTGCGCTCTGTAGACTTTTCTCCTCCTCTAACTCTTGTCTAGATGAGCCGGACCCTCCTCCAGGGCAGGGACGGGCTTCTCCTCCCCTCTGCCTTTCCATCACTTTTGTTGAAATGGAATTCGATGAATGACACTAATGCTTGTTGAACATCTACTCTTGTGGGAGAGATCATGCTGGGGCCTTCACCTGAGTATTTCATCAGATCCTCGTGTACCTGAGAAATAAGGGAAGTTATTCCTGCTTGCAGGTGAGGGGGCAGAGCTCAGAGTTCAAAGTAGTGGCTGGCCCCCATCACCCAGCTTATAATTGGCACAATAGCTGATTTTCAGTGAGCATTCACCAGGGACCAGGCGCTGTCCTCAGTTTTCTGTGTAGTCATATCATCTTTATAACAGTCCTGCATTGTGCTTATTATCACTAACCCATTTCACAGATGAGGAAACTGAGTTTTGCAGGTGTCCCCAAACTACGGTCCGCGGGCCGCATGTGGCCCCCTGAGGCCATTTATCCGGCCCCCCGCCGCACTCCCGAAAGGGGCACCTCTTTCATTGGTGGTCAGTGAGAGGAGCACTGTATGTGGCGGCCCTCCAACGGTCTGAGGGACAGTGAACTGGCCCCCTGTGTAAAAAGTTTGGGGACCTCTGTAGGGGAATACAAGGTCATGGAACCAATAGGTGGAGAAGCCAGGCTTTGAACTCAGATGTCTTGCTTCAGGCTAATTAGCAGACCTGGGCTTTGAACCCAAACCCACATGGAAAGCTGTGGAGCATCCTTGGGGTGTTGCTGAGGGTCCCTGACTGTGGGGTGGGCCTGGAGTTCCACCTCAAGTGCTCCTGTGGCTCCGAGAAGCTTCTAGATGGCTATTCTTCTGTTTAAAATGCGTGATTATTCCTGACAGCGCCTTCCTGCCTCGGGCCCAGCTGTGTGGTGAGCAGCACTGAGGCTGCTTGGGCCTCGGCTCCTGTGAGCCTGGTGGCCTCTCGCTGACCCGTCCTCCTTTGTTCCAGGACACTGCCAAGGGGACGGCTACCGCATCGGCTTTGGCCAGTGTGCTGGGAAAGTGCTGCCGTCCCTCTCGCCAGCATGAGCTTCTCCCTGGCCTCCTGCAAACAAAAGGCTGCCCCCACCCCCACCCCGGGGACCAGGGGCGCCTTCGTGGCGATGGGCCGGTTCTTCCTTCAGTAATAAATAAAGCCATTGTGCTCTGTGTCTGAGCTCAGAAGCCTGCGCTACCATGGTGTGTGACATCCACTTCTGTCCTTGAGTTAACTCAGTGGGTCATGGCGTGGACCACTTCCTTGGGAGACATTCATTCATCTATTTTCATTAGTGAGGCTGAAGGTCTCTGTGGAACTTTCTCATCAGACACCCCAGGCCTCCCGTTTCCCCGGGAACTGGGAAGAGAATGGCGCCTCTGTTAGGGTCCTCAGAGAAACAGGACCATTGGCACGTGTATAGACAGAGATCTAGTTTAAGAAGTGGGCTCATGGGGTTGTGGGTGCGGCGAGTCCAAAATCTGCAGATAGACAGCAGGCTGGAGACCGGAGTAGGGCTGCTTCCTCTGGAGAGGAAGGGGTGCTCCTCTGGAGAGGAAGAGGTGCTCTAAGAGCAGGGCTGCTTCCTCTGGAGAGGAAGGGGTGCTCTGACATGAGTTGGCAGGAACGCCCAGGGCCCCATGCAGGTGTTCTCCCTGGGTCCCTGCAGATCTGCTGTCTTCATTCCTGCTGCTGTGTCCTGGGAGGATGACCCCTGTGGGCCACGTCACCCAGGCTCATGCCCCTCGGCTTCCGGTTGGGACGGGACGATGGGGGCACAGGCAGAGAGAGGGCCACAGGAGGAAAAGTCACCGTCTGTTCTCTCCTTCCCTGTTACGCTCTGGTTTTGGTGTGTGTCCCACTGTGTCCCTCTCCCTGTAGCCCAACAACCCTTGCTGGATTCTGGAACCGCAGTGTCCCTCCCCGAGCAAGGGTTGGTCATGGCTTGTTGTTGTCATTAGTCCTGGGTTATTCCCTGTCCCCTGCTGGCTCGCTTGACCCTGCCTGCAATGATCCCTAAATTAAACCTTCTTCAATTAAGCCTTTGAGAATACCTCCTGCTTCCTGATAATAAAGGAGTTGGTACCAGGAGCGGTATCAGGAAACAGGTTCTTAAAATAAGATTCTGGAATTGAATCTGTTGCCTATTTGATGAGCAGGGGGGGGGGGGGGTACCCTCCTTGCTGAGGGACACGGGATAATCATGGTCTGTATAATGTCACAATTTTGAAAATATTGCCAGCGTTGGCATGGATGGCAGGCAGGCCTAGAGTAAGGTGTTAGAGACAGAGTCATTGGCCCTTAGTTCTGTGGGAATATTGATGATTGCATAGTTCCGGGGTAGGCTGACTGCCACGATCACCCTGGAGAGTTCGGGCACAGGAAGGACACACTCCAGACCTTGGATTCGGAGGCGCGGGTGCAGCAGGCAGAGTGGACTTGGCTGCGCTTAGCCGCTACGTACACTTAGCCGCAGGACAGACACGGCTGGGGATCTGCTCCAAGTTTGGGTTGCTGAGCTACAGTCCCAGTTAACTATGTATGTTAAGTTCTCAGCTAGGGTAAAAGGGACTCCAAAACTTAGGATGGGGACATTTGAGCAGGCACAGATGAGGCTGACAATGTTGAACCTTCCTTATCAGGAGAAACAGCCCCTTTACCAGACTTTTACATAAAACCTTTCAGTGACTGGTCTGGGGCAGGATCTACCCTCCCACACACACCCTGATTGTCTCTAAGACCAGAACTAGAGTTAGATCCCAGCATCAGCGTATGGAGAAGGGCAAGGCCTTCCGCACGAACAGTGCTGGCTGGCTGTGTCTGTCCCCAGCCACACCAACCCTCCCCCTCAACCCTCAGGTCATTGATGGTCATCAGCCAAGATTCTCCCTCCTCCTGGGGAGTCTATCTTTGGGACCTGTGTCAGTCAGTGTCCTAGCAGCGAAGAGGTGGCCCACCAAAAGCATTAACTGAAGAGGGTTTAATGTAAGAATACCTAACAGGGGCTGGGCAGGGTTAAGGGAAACAAGGGGATGGCACACCTCCAGGGACAGGCCACAGCTTGAGGCCACTACTACCTTGGCCTGAAGTGGCAGAGAGAAGGTGGCGTGTTCCCAGAACCCAGCAGGAACTGCAGCAGTGACAGAAGAGTCACCCAACAGGGGCTGTGACCACATGGAGATGATCAACGCTCCTGCCCAAGCTGTAGCCCAGTAGGAAGAGAGTGGGGAGGTAAATACCTTGACCTCTCTCCTGCCCTCTGAACACAGACAGCCTGTCTCTGCTATTTGGAGAGAAAGGCTGGGCCTGTGAATGGGGACCCAGGAGACTCTCAGCAGATCGGGCCACAGACCAGCGGGCAGGGCAGATTGTCGTCCATCATACCCGGCAGGACCAGTCTTCACCGGCAAGACTGCAGGGCAGGAAACTGCACAAGTGAGCACACAGACTCTGCAGTTCCATCGACCTGGTGTCTCTGGACATAGGACCTCTGTGGATTGAGTCCGCTTCTGGAATTCTGGGACAGTTTTGTGGAACAGGGAGACAGGACTCTTTCAATCCAATAAGAAAATGCAGACATTTGAGCAACTAGTTGGAAAAAATGAAATTAGAGATGACAGGCACTGATACCCCAGGCTGGCCACGCCAGGGTCCTGTTAGTCCATCGGCGTATCTGAGCATCCGCAGGGTCACATTTCTCCTGGCGACTGTCACTCGGACTTCCTGCGTCTGCCCCTTTGCAGATTGCACTCCCTCCCTCGCCCACTTCACAGATACCTTTACTGTCTGCAAACACAACTGCCACAAGGTGGATGGTGTGTCAGACTTTACTGAGGGTTTGGAATAACAGGAAGGGGGCCTCTGCAGGGCACAGCACAACTTAAAACCGGCCGCCACACGTCCTTGTCTGGAAAATCCACCGCTCGTTCCCTGGAACCGGGAGTTTCTCTCCCTGGTCAGATTTTCCCAGGCGTCCTGGATTGTGGCCAGCTTCACAGGCCTCTGCGTGCTCTTCATTTCTTCTCTGCCAGCTTCTGTCCTTGGAAATTCTGTTCATTTCTTTTGTAGACAGTTTCTCTCTTTCCACAGCTCCAAACTTCACCTGAGACAGCGAAGGTGCTCTGATCACAAAGGCCCACCGGCCCTGGTCGGTTGGCTCAGCGGTAGAGTGTCGGCCTGGTGTGCGGGGGACCTGGGTTCGATTCCCGGCCAGGGCACATAGGAGAAGCGCCCATTTGCTTCTCCACCCCCTACCCCTCCTTCCTCTCTGTCTCTCTCTTCCCCTCCCGCAACCAAGGCTCCATTGGAGCAAAGATGGCCCGGGCGCTGGGGATGGCTCCTTGGCCTCTGCCCCAGGCGCTAGAGTGGCTCTGGTCGTGGCAGAGCGACGCCCCGGAGGGGCAGAGCATCGCCCCCTGGTGGGCAGAGCATTGCCCCTGGTGGGCACATGCGGGAGTCTGTCTGACTGTCTCTCCCCGTTTCCAGCTTCAGAAAAATGCAAAAAAAAAAAAAGGCCCACCTCCTCCCCTCCTTCAGCGGCATAGACCAGCAACAGGAGCTTGACATCTCTCTTAATACCATCAGATACTCCGGACTCCCTCCCACATGTGCCTCTTAGGTGGACGGTGTATAATTTAAATGTTTATTCTCCATGTTTTGAGCAAGTCCCTGGGTTCCACATCTCTCTACTTTTCTCTTTTCTCTTCACGTGTCATAGGAAAAAAATAAAATCAACCCAACTACTTAATAGGAGCCTGGATAATTGTGTACATGCTCTTCTAGATAGTGTGGTTTATGGCCACTGAAATGATAAGTAGGAAAACTGTAGCGGAAAAATGCTTACAGTGTAATTATAGGAGAGAGGATGGTTTAAATTATGTAACTGATGGCATATATGAAAAAAATATACCTGCATGTGGATACAGATTAGAAAAGAACAATAAATATCACTGTTTTGTTGGAGGGTTGAATGGGAAGGGGTTGTTAAATTTTCTTTTGTAGACATATTTGCCCTCTGAACACATATTTGACTTTCTGAAATCATATTTCCCCTTGCCACCAAAAAAAAAAAAAAAACAAAACAACAAAAAAACAAGAGGGAGAGTCAAGATAGGGTAGGAAATATTTAGCAAATCTAGGTGTAGAAAGAAACTAATTGGGCCCACGGGATCCTAGAAGCATTACCTCTCAAACTCCAGTGCGCATTCAGGTCACTTGGGTCTGCTCATAGATTCTTGCTCTCCCGCCATCCCCCTGAGATTTTGATCTTTTAGGCCTGGGGTGGGGCCGTGATTTGGGATTTCCGACAAGCTCCTCAGGGTCCTTCGTCACTGTTTGAGTAACATGGCCCTCGGGAATCATGTCTTTCGCTCCCAAGAGGTCTAAAGCATCTCCAGGCGAGGTCTTCAAGACCCCTCCTGTCCCTTGGGATCCGCTCCTAACTGGTTGGGAGCTGCTTCAGAGAGGCTTTTCCCAGAAGCACTTGGTATGTCTGAGGTAGGCTGCAGAGTGAAGGCGGCTCTGGGCCGAGACGACGCACAAGGCCCCTGCGCTCCATCCTCCCCTTACGCGGAGCCTCCAGTGTGTCCTGGGCCACTGCCTTCGCCAGCTGTCCCTTTGTGCATCCCACGTAGTGGAGGGGGACAGCTGAATGTGCCCTGGAATGCTGGCTGAACAGCTGTGGCTTTGTTCACTCGCAGGGGTCCCCTAGTTGTGACAGTGCTTTGGAAACCAGTTTCCCAATCACCTGGGTTGGATTGTGGACCCACAGCTGGGATACAGGTGACGGGAAGGGAGCCATGAACTTCTTCAGAGCTACAGGTCTCTTCTGGTGGATGGTGGCCTTGCCTTGGAGGGATGGACTGAATGCTTTCAGAGGAAGGTGGTCTTGTTTAACTTCATAGCAGGTGTGTGAAAACTGATGACAATGACAATGACATAAATTAATAGACACCATATCCCTTGAGGTCAGGTGCTGGAAGAGGTTGCTGTGAGCATTGCTCTGACCAGCGGTCCTGGCTCAGAGGTTTGGCCTATTGGAAGTGGCCCTGGGAAGTGAAAAACCAGGTTTCTAGCCTCTGTGGGGGCAGGGGGCTCGAGAACCTTGGTTCCTCCCAGCTCAGAACCCTGGCTTCTCCTGGGGTGGTGGAGTCAAGAAAGGACACCAAGGTTGCCCATGTTCTATCATTTTATCCTCACAACAACCTTGTGAGGTAGATATTATTCCCCATTTTGCAGATGAGGAAATTGGAGCTCAGAGAGGTTGAGTTATTTGGAGTCAGATAGCAAGGAAGTAGAGGAATTGAGGAATCGGGACTTGGGACCAAGTCTCTGGGCTCTGCTCCACTGTTCCTGCTGCAAGGTCATAGCTGTAGGTGACGGGGTGACAGGCAGGGGGAATGGTGGGAAGAAGAGGGAGGAGGAAGGCTCCAGGGGACTCATTAGTAACAACTTCGTCCTTGTTTCCCCCATAGCTCACTTCATTCAAAGCACCCCCTCCTGTCCTTTCATTCCCATGAGGTCTACACACAGTTTTAAAAAGCCAGGCTTTTACTCCTTGTTAGAAACTGAGGGGACTGAGGCACCGAGAGGTGAGTGACTTGCTTGTGGTCACACAGCCTTGGAGTGGTTGGCAGGACTTGAACCCAGGTCTCCCTGTCTGTCTGTTATTCACATCGTAGACGGTGTGCTCTCAAGACGTTACAGGGTGAAATAATTTTGCGGGAGGAAAAAATTAGCAAAAGAATTAAACGTAAGACCAAAAGAAGATGATTATTAAACTACCACCTAGCCAGCTGATGGAATTCTCTGCAGCCCCTAACAGGGACGGGTATGAAGTATGTCTGACGAAATGGGAATGTTTTCATGCTGTAATGTGAACGATACATCATTGCATGCGGTATGACTCTATTTAAAAATGTGTGTAAAAAAAGGCTGGGAGAATATTTCAAAATGGCAGCTTCCAGGGAGGCAGAGTTATTATAAGTGTTATTTCCTCCCTTTCCTTCTATTTTTCTGTATTTCCCCAAATTTCTAAAATGTACTTTCATCTATAACAGGAAAAAAAATATGCCCTTCTCTATTTTAGCTTAAAAAAATACGGCTGCGAAGCAGCCCCTGTGCCTTTTGTGAGTTTGTGGATGAGGTACCACCGTCTCCTTTCACGACGGCCTGCTGGGGGCGGCTTGGGTTTGGGGGGGATGTCTGACTGGGAGCCCCTGGGGCCAGGACACGTGCTCGTTTGCATCTTAAGGGCAGAAGTTCTCCTCAAAACAAGACCACTGTGGTATGATGGTGGATGTCTGGGCTGGAGCCAGGGAAGGTGACCACCCCATAGTCACAATAATTCCCAGACCAGCCCACAGGAGGGAACTCCCCGCCCAGCACCAGAGTGGGGGTGCTTGCGTGAGAGCAGGCAAGGCTAAGGGGAATCTTCTCCACCCCTGGGTGCCCGAGTCCCTTCCTGGTGTCTGTGGGCTGGCAGGCTGGTGGCCAGGGGAGACAGAGGCGCATCCCGGGCCGTGGCGAGCCTCAGTCGTCCAGGTGCTGCTCCTCCCAGGTGGACGTGGGGATGGCGCTGTAAGGGTCCATGATGACCTTGGCGCAGCGGATGATCATGACGACGAGGAAGAGGCAGAGGAAGACAAAGCAGGCCAAGGTCAGGCCTTTGTCCACATCCACGTAGACGGGCTCTGGTGTGGGCTCCTCCATCGCAGGCTGGCGGCTGCAGGCTGCTCCTCCGGCTCCCGGTTGACTGGTACCATCTTCCAGCCCTGCAGAGAGCCAGGCAGTAGGCAGGGAGGGTCGTGCCCACCGGCCTGAAGCAGGGGAAGGGCACAGACTCACTCCGTGTCTCCTCTGCCCCTGGAGGGACAGCTTGCTGCTCCCCTTCTCCCGAGCCATCACCACCACCCCCAGCCCCGAATTCACGGAGCAACCAGCTGCACACTGCGCCTCACATCCAGTTCACTGTTCGATCCTCAAGACCAGCGCGTCTCAACCTGTGGGTCGCGACCCCAGTGGGGTCGCCTAAAGCCATCGGAAAATACATAATGCATATCAGGTATTTACATTCCGAATCATAACTGTAGCAATATTACAGTTATAAAGTAGCCACCAGAATTATTTTTTGGTTTGGGGTCACCGCAACATGAGGAACTGTATTGCGGGGTCATGGCATTAGAAAGGTTGAGAGGCCCTGGCCAGTTGGCTCAGTGGTAGAGCGTCGGCCTGGCGTGCGGAAGTCCCAGGTTCGATTCCCGGCCAGGGCACACAGGAGAAGCGCCCATCTGCTTCTCCACCCCTCCCCCTCTCCTTCCTCTCTGTCTCTCTCTTCCCCTCCCGCAGCTGAGGCTCCGTTGGAGCAAAGATGGCCCGGGCACTGGGGATGGCTCCATGGCCTCTGCCCCAGGCGCTGGAGTGGCTCTGGTCGCAACAGAGCGATGCCCCAGAGGGGCAGAGCATCGCCCCCTGGTGGGCGTGCCAGGTGGATCCCGGTCGGGCGCATGCGGGAGTCTGTCTGACTGCCTCCCCGTTTCCAGCTTCAGAAAAATACAAAAAAAAAAAAAAAAAAAAAAAAAAAAAAAACCAGAAAGGTTGAGAACCACTGCTCAAGACAGTCCTGGAGGCAAGTCAGTCAGGTATCAAGGTGAACATTTTATAAATGGGAAAACTGAGACCCAGAAAGGGGAAATGACTTCCCCAAGGTCCAACATCCCAAGCCCCAAACTTCTGCAGGCCTCTCCCTCCTCTGGTGGAAGCTGGAAGCCGTGCAGACCCATCTCCCCACCCCCTCCGCAGCTTCACGGGGACACCTGCGTGGGCCCCTGGCTGGCAGGAACTAGCATACCTGTAACCGCAGGGGACCGTGCTGTCCCCTTGCTCAGACCTTGTCTCCCTCCTCACCAGTCCCCAGAAGTCACTGACCTGCTGGTCGGAGTGGTCACCTCTTCATAAGGGCCATGGGGTGGGCTGGCACCCGGGGCGAGGCTGCTGTAGGAGAGAGGGGGAGGGGCCGGACATCACAGCCAGGAGCCCGGGAGCGCAGGGACCTTCCACTCAGAGAGCAGGCGCAGGGGCTGGACTTCACAGCCGGGAGCCCGGGAGCGCAGGGACCTTCCACTCAGAGAGCAGGCGCAGGGGCTGGACTTCACAGCCGGGAGCCCGGGAGCGCAGGGACCTTCCACTCAGAGAGCAGGCGCAGGGGCCGGACTTCACAGCTGGGAGCCCGTGAGCGCAGTGACCTTCCACTCAGAGAGCAGGCGCAGGGGCTGGACTTCACAGCTGGGAGCCCGTGAGCGCAGTGACCTTCCACTCAGAGAGCAGGCGCAGGGGCTGGACTTCACAGCCGGGAGCCCGGGAGCGCAGTGACCTTCCACTCAGAGAAGCAGGCACAGGGGCCGGCGTGGCTGGAACAGAGCGGGACAGAAGGCTGGTTACTTCCCAAGGCGTTGGCCTGAGACATGACTGGGGGCCCTGGCAGGGAAGGCTGGTGGGGCAGCCACCGTACTTGATTCTAATGCTGCTTTTTGTTTTCTTCTCTCTTTCAAAAATGATAACGTTAAGAAAAATTATAGTAAAACATGAGTCACAATATTTACCATCCTAACCATGGCACAGTGTGCAGGTCAGTGAAATTAAGTACATCCATGATAGTGTGTGACCATCATCACTATCAACCCCTAGAACTCTCTTCATCTTGCAAAACTAAAACTCTCTAGTTGCCAGGTGGGAGGGGGTTTGGGGACAGGGTGAAAGAGGTGAAGGGGTTGAGAAGCACACATTGGTAGTTAACAGAATAGTCTTGGGGAACCTGGCCTGTGGAGGCGCAGTGGATAAAGCGTTGGCCTGGAATGACAAAGTTGCTGGGGGTTTTTGTTTTTTTTCTTTTAAGATTTTTATTTATTCATTATAGAGAGGAGAGAGAGAGAAGGGGGGGAGGAGCAGGAAGCATCAACTCCCATATGTGCCTTGACCAGGCAAGCCCAGGGTTTTGAACCGGCAACCTCAGCGCTTCCAGGTTGACGCTTTATCCACTGCGCCACCACAGGTCAGGCCAAAGTTGCTGCTTTGAAACCCAGGCTTGCCTGCTCAAGGCACATGTGAGAAGCAACTACTATGAGTTGATGCTTCCCGCTACTCCCCCTACTCCCTCCCCTTCTTCTCTCTAAAACCAATAAATAAAATCTTTTAAAAAGTCACGGGGATGTAGAGGACAGCATAGGGAATATAGTCAATAATATTGCAATAACTATGTATGGTGCCAGGTGGACACTTGAAATATCAGGGGGACCACTTTATCAAGTATATGCCTGTCTAACCTCTGGGCTGTACACCTGAAACTAACACGGAATAATATTGAATGTAAATTGTAACTGAAAAAGAAAATTTAAGAAAGAAAATAAAACTATAAATATTAAAAAACAAACAAACCCTAAAACCATTAAACAATAAGTCCCCGTTCCCTCTCCCCTAGCTCCGAGATGCTACCATTCTACTTTCTGTCATTATAAACCAGATCATACTATGAACTAGATCTCATAGGAATAGAATTATATAGTATTTATCTTTTTTGTGACTATCTTATTTTAGTTAGTATAAGGTCATCAAGTTTCATTAATATTGTAGCATGTTCATAACTTTCTTTTTAAGACTGAATAATAGGCCCTGGTCGGTTGGCTCAGTGGTAGAGCGTCAGCCTGGCGTGCACGAGTCCCAGGTTCAATTCCCGGCCAGGGCACACAGGAGAAGCGCCCATCTGCTTCTCCACCCCTCCCCCTCTCCTTCCTCTCTGTCTCTCTCTTCCCCTCCCACAGCCAAGGCTCCATTGGAGTTAAGTTGGCCCGGGTGCTGAGGATGGCTCTGTGGCCTCTGCCTCAGGCACTAGAATGGCTCTGGTTGCAGCAGAGCGACGCCCGGATGGGCAAAGCATCGCCCCCTGGTGGGCGTGCCTGGTGGATCCTGGTCGGGCGCATGCGGGAGTCTGTCTGCCTCCCCGTTTCTGGCTTCGGAAAAATACAAAAAACAAAACAAAACACACACAAAAAAAGACTAAATAATATTCTAGTGTATGTATAAAACACATGTTGTGTATCCATTCATCATTATTTTCACTTGGGTTGCTTCCATCTTCTGGCGATTGTGAATAATGTTGCTATGACTATAGATACATAAATATCTCTTTGAGACCCTGTTTCAACTCATTTGGTTATATACCTAGAAGTGGACCTGCTGGATCATACGGTAATGCTATTTTTTGAGGATTAAAAAATTAATTTTTTGAGGATTAAAGTTAACATTTTTGTTTCAGGTTAGACAGGAAAAGTTAAGAACCATATGATTTTCTCATATGTGAGATATAAAGCTGAAAGCAACAAGTGAACAAATAAGAAAAACAAACAAAATCTCATAGATGCTGACAACAGTATGGTGGTTACCAGACGGAAGGGAGGTGGGGAGTGACAAAGGGGGTCAAATATATAGCGACGAAAGAAGATTTGACTTTGGGCACTGGGCACACAATGCAATACAGGGTGGGGCTATAGTAAGTTTACAGTTGTTTGTATGGAAAGTAATACAATAATTAATAATAATAGAAGAATAAACTCTATGTTTTACGTATTCACACCTGTAAACATAATTTTGCATCACCCTGTATATGGATGATGTATCGTGACAGTGTACACTTGAAACATATATAATCCTATTAACCACTGTCATCCCAATTAATTTAATTAAACAAATATTTGTAGGACCTGGATGGATAGTTCAGCTGGTTAGAGCATCATCCCAATATGCCAAGGTTGCAGGTTTGAAGAGTCAACCAATGATGGCATGAATGAGTGGAACAACAAAATCAATGTTTCTCTTTCTCTGTCTCTCCCTTCCTCTGTCTCTAAAGAAAAAAGAAAAGAAAAGAAAAAGAAATAGTCAATAAATAACAACAAAAATATTTGTATACAGTTCTAAATTTTAAAAATACAAAAGTTTGGCCCTGGCCAGTTGATTCAGCAGATAAAGTGTTGGCCCAGCGTGTAGACATCCTGGGTTCGATCCCTGGTCAGGGCACACGTGAAAAGAGACCATCTGCTTCCCTCCTCTTCTCGTTCCCTCTTCTCTCCTTCTTCCCCTCTTGCAGCCAATGGCTGGATTGGTCTAAGCATTGACCTCAGGCACTGAGGATAGCTTGGTTGATTTAAGCATTGGCCCCAGATGGGGCTTGCCGAGTGGATCCCAGTGGGGGCACATGTGGAAGTCTGTCTCTCTATCCCCTCTCTTCTCACTTAAAAAAAATACAAAAAGAAAACAGTGAAAAGCAGTTTTCTAACTGGATCCACAGTAATCCAGCTCATCTCTAGAGAGATAGCTACTGTGGTGAGGTTCTCATACATTTTTCAGATGTGTCTCATCTATTCAAATTTTCCTTTTAGCTCTACTTTTCACCTGTAGAATTTCCATATGACTCTTAAAAAAAAATCTCTAGCTTTCCAGTGACATTTTCCACCTTGTTACCTATTTTCTTAAACATCACAAATTTTTAAAGACCACATTTGAGAACTCCAATGTCTGTGTCATCTGTGGATCTGCTTCTGTTGTTCATTTGTGCTTTTGGTTCAACCTCTTAATATATCTGATAAAAATTTCATTGGGATACTTAGCAGTTGTAGAGTCTAGACGGAGTTATCCTTTGGTGGAGAGGGTTCACCACCTGCTCTAAGAAGAAGTTAGAATTCAGGCAGGTCACCTTAATCCAAGATGGAGCTAAGCTCCCTCAACCGGCGTCCACTTGTTAATAAGGCCAGGACTGCGTAGGGTCTGATAGCAGTTCTGTGGTGGTGCCCACCAAGGTTCCAAGGTGAGAACCCAGATGTCTCCTGGTGCTGTTCCTTCTTGGTTTTCCTTGAGTTCTAGTTTTGCCCCTCAGTGCTTTGAGACAGATGAAAACTGAGTGGGATAAGCTATTCAGAATTATTCAGCAACTGATGTTTGATTCTACACTATAGCAGTGGTCTCCAACCTTTTTTGGGCCACAGATCGGTTTCATGTCAGAAAATATTTTCACAGACCGGCCTTTAGGGTGGGATGGATAAATGTATCACGTGACCGAGATAAGCGTCAAGAGTGAGTCTTAGACGGATGTAACAGAGGGAATCTGGTCATTTAAAAAAAAAATAAAACATTGGCCCTGGCCAGTTGGCTCAGTGGTAGAGCGTTGGCCTGGCGTGCAGGAGTCCCGGGTTCGATTCCCGGCCAGGGCACACAGGAGAAGCGCCCATCTGCTTCTCCACCCCTTCCCCTCTCCTTCCTCTCTGTCTCTCTTTTCCCCTCCTGCAGCCAAGGCTCCATTGGAGCAAAGTTGGCCCGGGCGCTGAGGATGGCTCTATGGCCTCTGCCTCAGGCGCTAGAATGGCTCTGATTGCAACAGAGCGATGCCCCAGATGGGCAGAGCATCGCCCCCTGGTGGGCATGCCGGGTGGATCCCGGTCGGGCGCATGCGGGTGTCTGTCTGACTGCCTCCCCATTTCCAACTTCAGAAAAGTACAAAAAGTAAAATAAAAATAAAAATAAAACATCGTTCAGACTTAAATATAACAAAAACGGAAATAATGTAAGTTATTTATTCTTTCTTTGCAGATGGGTACCAAATGGCCCATGGACCGGTACCGGTCCGCAGCCTAGGGGTTGGGAACCACTGCACTATAGGATGCAAGAGCATGACATGAAAGACATTTGTCCTTTGCCTTTAAAGATGACGCAGAAGCCCCGGCCTGAAGATGAGCACACATATGTTTGGTCATACTTCTGCTTTTCCTTTGCTCTGGGATGTTATGAGATGCTCATTGTCACACTGTTGTAACAGTGCAAGACGGGAACAACCTGAACATGTCAGTAGCAGACGGGTTAAACCTCTGTCAGGAGATCCTCTGAGGCACTTAGGAAGAAACACACACACACACACACACACACACACACACACACATATCTAGGAAACTTTGTGAAGTGAAAAAGTAAGTGGAGGAACAATACTCAAAATATGAGATGATTTATGTAAAATAAATTTCAATTTTGTACATACGCACATGTTGGGTTGGGAGGGTAGTACCCCACTCAGTGCCAGGTCATGACTTGCTGCTGCTCTAATTATTTGAGAAATTAAAGATGTAGAATATTATAAACATTATGATAACAAGTGCCTGGGTCTCCACTGTGCAGAATTTGCAACTATTTCCTCGTCCTAGCTGCTTCTCCTCTGCTTTCTCCAGAAGTGCCCGTCTAGCGCAACTCCCACCCACCAGAGCCTCTCCTCTTGCCCCGTCCAGCAATCCGACCCTTGAGCGTGGTCTGCATTTCTCACTCTGGACATCCACACACTTCTTGGGTTCCTTGGTCCCTGCTTTAAAAACACTGACCTGGTTCCCCTCCCTCCACTTCATAGATGACATCAGAGACTAGAATGTGGGGGGAAGAAGGGGTGTTTTTCAGAGTCTCAGAGCAATGGCACAGCTGAATTTGGAGCAAATCCACATTTCTGACCCCTGCTAGGCCTGTGCCTTGGGCTCTGTGCTAATGACTCCACAGGGTCATTAGGGGCTCTCCAGGAAGGATGAACAGGCTGGAGTTTCAAGCTCCTGAGTTTCACAGCAGGACTCAGTCTGGCCTCTCAAACCCCAACTCAAATCCCAGGTCCAGGGCATGCCTCATGTCAACAGAATACTCCACACAGATTGCAGAGGTCAGACCCAGAGAGATTGCCACTTTGGCGACTTTCCCCTGTCATCATGGGGCCAGGGTCGGGTTCTATAGCCTGGTGACAAGCCCCAGAGGAAGATAGAGTGTTTTCCAGATCCTTCAGGCTCAGGTGAATGCCAAGAATGGGAATTCAGAGAATAGTTTCACCTTCCTGCTCCCTAGGTAGAGTGTGCTTACTGACCATAATTACCCAGCAGGCTCAAGTCCTGTCCAACTCTGAACGTGGATATGTGGCCCTGGCCAGTGGGCTCAGTGGTAGAGCTTTGGCCCAGTGTGTGAATGTCCCGGGTTCAATCCCTAGTCAGGGCACACAGGAGAAGTGCCCATCTGCTTCTCTACCCCTCCCACTCTCACTTCTCTCTCTCTCTCTCTCTCTCTCTCTGTCTCTCTTCCCTAACTGCCATGACTCAATTGGAGCAAGTTGGCGCCAGGTGCTGAGGATGGCTCTATGGCCTCTACCTCAGGCACTAGGAAGAGCTCAGTTGCTGAGCAATGGAGCAATGCTACAGGTGGGCAGAGCATCGCCCCCTAATGGGCTTGCCAGGTGGATCCCAGTCAGAGTGTATATAGGAGTCCGTCTCTGCCTCCCCTCCTCTCACTGAATAAAAGAAGAAAGAAAGAAAAAGAAAGTGAGGACGTGACACCCAGGAAGAAACACAGCACTGAACGCAGCTGCCTGCTGTTCCCTAAGAACTGAGGGGCCAGTCCTCCCAGCAGCCTGCCCCATGCTCCCCAACACAATGGCATCCTTCTTCAGCACTGAGGCTCCACAAGCCACATGTTCCACCTGCTGGCTTCTTGAGGCGCTGGATGTGAACTTGCCTCACAATCAGGGATGCTGATCTGGGTGAGTGAATGAGCCCCAGGGGAAGTGGCTGTGGGCTGACCCTGCACTCTTGTCAAAGCATGCACTTTTAGGGTGGGGGTGTACTGGATCCAAATGGAAAAGGCCATGAGTTAGAACAGTTAGTCTTGGCCCTGGCCGGTTGGCTCAGCGGTAGAGCGTCGGCCTGGCGTGCGGGGGACCCGGGTTCAATTCCCAGCCAGGGCACATAGGAGAGGCGCCCATTTGCTTCTCCACCCCCCCCCTCCTTCCTCTCTGTCTCTCTCTTCCCCTCCCGCAGCCAAGGCTCCATTGGAGCAAAGATGGCCCAGGCGCTGGGGATGGCTCCTTGGCCTCTGCCCCAGGCGCTAGAGTGGCTCTGGTTGCAACGGAGCGACACCCTGGAGGGGCAGAGCATCGCCCCCTGGTGGGCAGAGCGTTGCCCCTGGTGGGCGCACCGGGTGGATCCCGGTTGGGCGCATGCGGGAGTCTGTCTGACTGTCTCTCCCCGTTTCCAGCTTCAGAAAAATACCAAAAAAAAAAAGAACAGTTAGTCTTAGTCACACAGGCAGGTCGTGAGCCCTGGACTTGTAAAGAGATATCATCTGTGACCATGTGCTCTGCAGCTTCCATCTGCCAACGCTCTGAGTCCTTTCCGCCACCTCCTCTTCACTCAGGAAGGAGGCTGTGCCAAGTGCCCATGTCCCTTGACCTGCCTCCCAGAACAGATGTCGGTCGGTCAGCACAGCCTGCAAGGCCTGGATTCGGGAGCCTGTAGGGCCTCCTAGCTGGCCTGGTTGTTGGGGCTGTTGTAAACTTGGTAACTGCAAAGTTAGATTTCTCCAAGGTGTGGTGGAAGTTATGCTGCTCCAACCCAGGGAATGCCCTTTGCCCACCGTCACCTGGGGCTGTTCTCTGAACCAGGCCCAGGAGCCCTACAAGGGGAGGCATGGGCGGCCGATCGCGGTGTGAGTATGAGGGGTGAGGGTGTGTGGGGCGCTGTCATGGCAGAGTCTCCACAGTTGTATCCAACAGCTGCAGCAGATGCGCTGGACAAGAGGCCAGAGCTAGTCTCTAGGGTGACATATGAGGAGAATCTAGATTCTTTAGTGTCATCATCTTCCTTTCCTGCAAAGTGCCAGGTGCAAACACATCTCTGTCCTTGACCCGCAAGGGTAAATAATGCCACTGAGAACCAGACAGGCAAGGTAGAGCCTGTGGACTTGGATGTCTCAGCCTGGGTTCAGCCCACTCGTCTCCAGTGCGTCCTCCTGATCACGGGGCTGTGACACTGTCTCCCTGGCTGGCGGCTCGGACACAGTGGTCAATATGGAAGAGCATCCTGCATGAGTGGGAAGGGCTGGCTGGACGGGCCTGGGGGCAGAGCAGTGGGTGTGGGAGGAGACACGCCCCGGGCCACCTGGAGCACGAGGAGTCCAGCTGCTGGAGTTGATCACAGGGCGGCCCTGCCACCCTGCGTCCTCCGTCTTCTGCTCGGAGCCCGTCACTCAGCCCACCCTGCGTCCTCCGTCCGTCACTCGGCCCACCCTGCGTCCTCCGTCTTCTGCTCGGAGTCCGTCACTCGGCCCACCCCGCGTCCTCCGTCCGTCACTCGGCCCACCCTGCGTCCTCCGTCTTCTGCTCGGAGCCCGTCACTCGGCCCACCCCGCGTCCTCCATCTTCTGCTCAGAGCCTGTCACTCAGCCCACCCTGCGTCCTCCGTCACTCAGCCCACCCTGCATCCTGCATCACTCAGCCCACCCTGCGTCCTGCGTCACTCAGCCCACCCTGCGTCCTGCGTCACTCAGCCCACCCTGCGTCCTGCGTCACTCAGCCCACCCTGCGTCCTGCGTCACTCAGCCCACCCTGCGTCCTGCGTCACTCAGCCCACCCTGCGTCCTCCGTCTTCTGCTCGGAGCCCGTCACTCGGCCCACCCTGCGTCCTCACCCCGCGTCCTCCGTCTTCTGCTCGGAGCCCGTCACTCGGCCCACCCCGCGTCCTCCGTCCGTCACTCAGCCCACCCTGCGTCCTCCGTCTTCTGCTCGGAGCCCGTCACTCGGCCCACCCTGTGTCCTCCGTCACTCAGCCCACCCTGCGTCCTCCGTCTTCTGCTCGGAGCCCGTCACTCAGCCCACCCCGCGTCCTCCGTCTTCTGCTCGGAGCCCGTCACTCGGCCCACCCCGCGTCCTCCGTCTTCTGCTCGGAGCCCGTCACTCGGCCCACCCCGCGTCCTCCGTCTTCTGATCGGAGCCCGTCACTCGGCCCACGCCGCGTCCTCCGTCTTCTGATCGGAGCCCGTCACTCGGCCCACCCTGCGTCCTCCGTCACTCGGCCCACGCCGCGTCCTCCGTCTTCTGATCGGAGCCCGTCACTCAGCCCACCCCGCGTCCTCCGTCTTCTGCTCGGAGCTCGTCACTCGGCCCACCCCGCGTCCTCCGTCTTCTGCTCGGAGCCCGTCACTCGGCCCACCCTGCGTCCTCCGTCTTCTGCTCAGAGCCCGTCACTCAGCACCTGGCTGAACCTTGGTCACCAAGGATGTGAGAATGGGAAGATCAATTCAGCGGGATATTATTAATTACCCTTCTCTGTTTAGAGTCCTTGAAAGTGTCTGCTCGTTTCGTCAAGCCTTCCCACTCCTACTGCGCTAATGCTTTCTCTCCTCTGTGCCCAGCAAGCGGGACTCAAACGAACAGATGAGGCCTGAGAATTTATGTGCACCGCCCCACGCTCAGGACAGCGGGGGACGCTGGCGCAGGAAGCGTCCACACCAACAGAAGCCACAACCATCCTTTTCATCTTGATAAACAGACCCGCAGGGAGGGGGGGCCGCCTGGCCAGGAGGCCACGGGGGCTGGGCCTGTAGCCGCCTGCTCCTCGGGCTGGCAGAGGCGACCCTGTCCTCCCAGGAGGACGAGCACCGTGTTCAGAGGTCTCTGTTTCCGAAGTGAAGCCTCAGCCTTGTTGAAGATCAGGCAAACAAACACAGCTGCAGGGGGCGCTGGCCGGCACTGCCCTGGTGGCTGCGCACAGTTCTGGCCGTCAGAACGAGTGAGTCAGGCTCGGACACTGCCCTGCAGTCCGAGCAGAGGTGACACAGTGACTAGGAATCATGTCTCTAATAGGTTTCCTGGTGGTGCTGATGCCACTGGTCCGGGATCTCTCCCGCAGACAAGAGCAAGGTCAGCCCTCCTGCTGTCAGGCGCTACCCCTCTGATACAGACGTCCTCTGTTCCCCGCAGCCTCCACGGAGAGGGACAGCGTAGGGGCGAGGGAGGGACTGGAGCCAGTCCTTGGGTTTTGAATCTCAGCCCAATCCTGTGTACTATATAGCAAGGCAACCTGGGCAAATGATATAACCTCTATGGGCCTCAGTTTCCTCCTAGGTAAAAGAGGGGTGATGTGTGATGATTACAGCACCAAGACCATAGAGTCAGGGTGAGGATTAGAGAGGAGTGATTGTCAGTCAAGTGCCGAGAACCATCCCACACAGAGAATACGGTCCAAACACCAGGGCTACCGTTCCACCTCTACAGGGGAGGACGCACGGCTGGGCAGCTCGGGGGGACTCAGGCCTTGGACATCGAGGCCCTCCTAGGCTCTGATCCCAACCAGCCCACCAGACTCGTGTGTTTTCCCCCAGACTGAAGAGGTGACTCTGGTTATTTATTCATAAACAAACAACAGTGTGTGTTGCTTACAAATCTGGGTTAACTGGGCTCGGCTGGGTGGTTGTCACTCACTCGGAGTTCTGATGTGCAGTTACAGTCAGCTGGTGGTTGAGGTTGAGTCCTCTGGAAGGTTCCTTCACTGGCACGTCTGGTGGCCAAGCTGGGAAGATTCACGCAGCTGGGGCTGGAACAGATGGGCTCCTCAGGCATCCTTCTCAACAAGCGGTCTCTCCACACGGCGGCCTCAGGCAGCCACCCCCTGACGTGTCGGCCCGAAGGTCACGGAGAGAGGGTTCCCAAGAGAGACCAGCAGTAGCCACGTAGCCTTTCCTAACCGAGACTTGGAAGTCACAGAAGGTTACTTCTGTCTCATTTTATATATCGAGGCAACCACAAAGAACCACCAGGTTCAAGGGGAGGGAACACGCACTCCACTGCTCATTGGGGCAAGTATCAAAGAATTTGGGGCATATTTTAAAACCACCCTGAGGCTCTCGCTTCTGCCTGTATTCCTTTCTGCCACCACGCTCTGCACCTGCCTACCTCTGCTGCTGAGGGTCCTCATCAGACACTCTCTGAGATGTTTCCTTGTCCCTCCCATTTGTCACCCCCTGAACCCCACAGCCTCGTGTTCGTGATCTATTTACTGGGCTTTGTTCTCACAGATTCCAAGTATGTAAACAAGCAAATGAACAATAACACCAAAGAGGTGTGGACAGGGCAAAAAAACAAACAAAACCCGGAGACTATGAAAATGATAGTTATGCCTGACCTGTGGCGGTGCAGTGGATAAAGCATCAACCTGGAAACCCTGAGGTTGCCGGTTCAAAACCCTGGGCTTGCCTGGTCAAGGCACATATGGGAGTTGATGCTTCCTGCTCCTCCCCCCTTCTCTCTCTCTCTCTTCCCTCTCTATAATGAATAAATAAAATCTTTAAAAAAAAAAAAAAAAAAAAAAGAAAATGATAGTTATGTGCCCAGGGTCATAGTACTTATTAGTTCTTTCTTTCATATTCTTCAGTATTTCCCCCAGACCTCCACAGAGGACATCTACAACTTGAACAGTCAGAAAAAATATTTTTTTCCAGAACAAGTACATTTAAAACCAGATGGTAAGTGTTTCTTGTTCTGAACCCAAATCTTAATACCTCAGCTATTCAGCTATTATTGAAGTCTTTGCCCTTCAAAGCGGCAAACTGTCTGTCACTCCAAAGTCACCTTATAAAAAGGGGAAGAAAACACCATGAGACAGACCCAAAGTAAAAAGAATAACCTTCCTGATGTACAGATTAAAACTGGAGCAGTTTTGGACTTTTTTGGTCAAAGGGTCAAGGATACAGGATGCACTTGCATCGGATGCAGGGGCACCGGTTTCTCTGCTGTTTGTCCTGCGATTTTCCCGGGGCTGTGCAATGACGGAGGCCACCTCAGCCTGGACCATGGAGCCGTGGCTACTGGCAGTGCTGACAGCGACTGTGTCGAGACTTCTGTTGAAAAATGAAATTATGGGGCGCCCTGGTGTGACACCCATGTGGGATTTAATGTGTGTCTCCAGGTCTCGAGAAGAAAGAGGACATTGGTGTTCCCGTTCGGACAGAATGAGCTGTGCACGTGGGGAGAGGTGCAGTTTAAGTCGAGCCAGGGTGCCAACCGTGCGGATTTCCTAAGCAGGGCCCGTGATTCCCAAACTTCAGACTCCAAGGTTTAGAGTGCCTACTAATCCCTCTCAGCCTTGCTTTAAAATGTGCTTCGCCAGCTCTGAGCTGGGAGGTTCTGGTTCGGGGATGCAGGGTTGGGCCTCTGAGTCTGCATTGCATCGCACAGTGACCTCCCCTGTGACTCTTTGAGGACTTCGCTTTTTCCTTCACTTCCGGTGAGGCACGTGTTGACTGTCGGGTCCGGATTCCATATACGTTTCTCCGGGCCTCCTGTGTGATAAGCGCAGTGCTAGCTCACTTCACATTCTCCTCTATAAGCTCCTCCTATAACTTAGGAGGTCAGTGTTCTTCTCGCCATTGGACCCATGAGAAAAGTGTAGTTCGGAGCAGCGGGGTGATTTGTTGGTGGCCACACAGCCGTCAGCGGTGAAGCCAGGGCAGGAGAATCTGACAAGCGGAGTCCCTTGTGCTCCCTGGGGTGACTCTCTCCAAGGTTCCGTAATATGTGAGGTATTGTTCCTGAATCGCTCCCCCCACCATCCTTCCACCATCCTGGCCACATCCCACACGCAGGAAGCCCTTTCCTTAAATCGTCCCTGATCCCCCACCACTCCTGTGTCTGAGATGCCTCTGAGAGGGGTAGCTTTTGTCTGGTGGGCCGTCGCAGGGTCCCCTCCTGGAATTCACAGGTGGGGAGCCTCCCCTGAATGGGGGGTGGCGGCACTGGGAAATTGATCCCGGAGAGCGACGTGACTCTTTTTTTTTTTTTTTTTTGTATTTTTCTGAAGCTGGAAACGGGGAGAGACAGTCAGACAGACTCCCCCGCATGCGCCCAACCGGGATCCACCCGGCACACCCACCAGGGACGACGCTCTGCCCACCAGGGGGCGATGCTCTGCCCCTCCGGGGTGTCGCTCTGCCGCGACCAGAGCCACTCTAGCGCCTGGGGCAGAGGCCAAGGAGCCATCCCCAGCGCCCAGGCCATCTTTGCTCCAATGGAGCCTTGGCTGCGGGAGGGGAAGAGAGAGACAGAGAGGAAGGAGGGGGGAGGTGGAGAAGCAAATGGGCGCTTCTCCTGTGTGCCCTGGCCGGGAATCGAACCCGGGTCCCCCGCACGCCAGGCCAACGCTCTACCGCTGAGCCAACTGGCCAGGGCCGCGACGTGACTCTTGACATACTGCAAATCCACCCTCTCCACACTCACCTCGGTGCCCGTGACCTTTCTAAGGCACATTCTCAGAAATCAGAGCATCTGCTGAACAAGAAGTAGGTTTGCAGAGGTAGATCTCACTGGGCGTGTAATTATTGATTAACAATAATGTTTTTTGTTCACATGGAGATGGGGCCGCCAGGGAGAGGCAGAATTTTCAAAGCTCAGTTGGGTAACAGTGTCGGGGTTTCTTCTGCAGATACTGAGAATGAACATATTAATATTGAACTGGGGCACAAGGAGGAATACATACTCTGACTGTCACTCAACAGTTCCGCCTTATGGTTGATACTGATAAGACCCAGGTCCTAGCAGTTGAGTCAAGAATGTCCATTTGTCCATCCATTGGTTCCTCAGAAGAACACCCCTCCCAAACACCAATTATTAAGGGAGAGAAACAGACTTTTTCCAAGAGAAGGGTCGTCATAGAAGCTGAGCAGCCTACTATTGATGGGGGTTTAGATGGCAGGTCCATCCACACCCTCCAGGGACCCGGTCCCTGTGACTGTTCCCATGCATGGGCTCTCACTACTGTGCGACCTACGGCATGGGGGGAGGGGAGGGGCCGTCAGCTTGCTCCTATGGCTTAACTCTGCACTCAGTGTCTTCCCATTGCCTAGAGTACCCAATTTTGTTTTCTTCTTTTTCCAAGTGAGAGGAGGGGAGATAGAGAGACAGACTCCCACATGCACCCCGACCAGGTTCCAATTAGCAACCCCCATCTAGGGTCAATGCTCTGGCCATCTGGGGCCATGCTCACAGCCAAGTCGTTTTCGCTCCTGAGGTGGAGGGCTCCATGAGCCATCCTCAGCACCCGGCTGATGTGCTCAAATTCATTGAGCCCTTCAGAGGTTGTGGGAGGAGAAGAGAGAGAGGGGAGGGGTGGAGGAGGGGTGAAGAAGCAGATAGTTGCTTCTGTGTGCCCTGACCAGGAATCAAACCCAGAGCATCCACATGCTGGGCTAATGCTCTACCACTGAGCCAACTGGCCAAGCCCTTACAGTAAGTACCCAATTAAATGACATTTCACGAGCCAACACCAGGCAATTGTTGAGAAGGACTCTAAGGCCTCTCTCTGGCTCTGTGAGAGAGAAGGTCGCGATTGATGAGCCATGTCTGTTCTGAGCAAGGGAGGGAGGCTCGACAGACGCGTGCCATCTATTTCCAATCTCGAGCACAGGGAGCTCCGTCTGAGCCAAAGAGAAGTCGGTGTAGCCAGAGGGAGCTGGAGGTGATGATAGAGGCCAAACAGTTCCAGGCCACCTGTTGGCTCTCGGTGCCAACTGCTGGATGACAAACGGGTGTCATCATGCCTGACACCTGTGGTCAACTCATCATAGACACCTGAGCATGAAAATTCATGTCCACGGAAAGAACATCTTATCTCCCCTTGTGTCTGCCAGGGGCCTGGTTGTGGGAGCAGCGGCCTTATCTTTATGACCTTGCTGTGATCTCTTGGAGGAACACAAGGTTCTTTTCCATCACACCACCCCCAAGGACAGGAGTGAAATGCCATTTTGGAGTCCCTGGGGCTCTAGGAGTCCGGCATCCCTTCCGGGGGCACACACCACGGAGGGCGTGGGAGTGCGGCCCGGGGCCATGTGGCTGGTGGGCTGCCCTGCTTTGTATGAGAACGAAGATGTGTTATGGCGTAGAATAACATATTTAAAAATAATATAAACATTAAAAGTGAATCATTAAAGAATTAAAAAATTGAAAACCTCCCATAGGCACAGAATCTAAATTATATACTAAACATGAAATGTGTGCCTTGAGGCCATTTACTGAGACACCAGGTCACACAACCCCTCTTTTGTTATAGGGTCAGCAAGTGGGCAGAACAGGAAGAAAGAGGCTTGTGGCTAAGCTGTCACCACCTGATCTCTTCCATCTTCTAGGACATTGTCCTTCTATGTGTCCCTTGAAATAAGTTTTCCAGGGGCCCCACCTGGAGGGCTGGCAGCATTATCGTCCCTGGGGCACGGCAGGCACCCTCCAGGAATTTCCAGCCACAGGGACATGTGTTCATGGACACACAGAGGAAATCTGTCCATGGTGGACACAGGAGCAGGCTACGGGGTGGGAGGTGCAAAAGGACTTTGTGAAACACCTGCTGTGTGCTAAGCTTTGTTGTATACTCGGCAGCTGTAATTTCCATAACAACCCAGCCAAAAAAGCAGTCATTCCCTGAGTTTAGAAACAGGGAACTGAGTCATATACGAAGGTAGGGACTCCCAAGCAATAACAGATCACAGAGAGACCAGTTACAGAGGGACCACCGCCTAGGCCCCAGACATGGAATTCTGTCACTTAATTTCATCCTCACAGAGTGGAACCGGTGGTCAGTTTGAGTGCTGGCTAAGTCACGATGTTTTCCTCTGAGCAGCCACATAGGATAGGTACAGCACCGGGGATCAAAATCCGGTGAGCCCAGTTTGGAATATACCAGCTCCCTTACCCTGAACTGACCTGGGGTAACTGAAGGCACTTCTCTAATCATAAGGCTCTTCATCAGGGAAATGGGGATAAGAATTGTTACTCTGGGAATTAAACAGCTATATAAAATGCTTGGCATAGAATAAGTGCTTTACAAATGAGAGATCTGAAGCTCCACCTGACCAGCGGCAGAGCCAGGACTAATACTGACCTGCTGGCTGCAGACACCAGGGTTCTGTCTCCCCGCTAGACACAAGATAACAATTCTCCCGGGGCTGCTCTCCTGTCCTCAGGAAATGCATCCGTTCCCATTAGCTCTCTGATTTAGTAAGAAGGCTGTGATGCACTTTAGGAATATTTCCTCCCCAAACAATTCAAATATTTGGAAATGCTGTCACTTTTAATGTTTTAATATGAACTTCAGTTATCTTAAAAAAAAAATACACTGCCATGGACCAGTTCCATGGCTCTTAATGCCAAGATTCAGTACATTATGGTCTTTGTCCCCATCAGGGCTTGTTAGAAGCACTGACCTCAGAGTCTTGGAACATTGTCAATTTGTAAACACTATTCTTTCTATTGTGGCCAGACAGGATAATTTAAGGCCATTTTCCTTGATACCATTTCATTTTCCATTTAAACCATTGGAAATAGCGTTGAATTTGAACGATACTATACACAAACCACCTTAGGTCTGCAGATTTGGAGTCTGTGCTGTGATAGTGTAGCCTGCTAGTGTAAATATTTGTTGGAGAAAGGTTAGCAAGGCAGTATATTCAGAATGGCTGCCTCTTTCCTTAACTCGGTAAAGAAATAAACTGGAAAGAGAAAGGGTTTTCTAAATCATAACCTATAAGCTGTCATTGAGCTTCTTCAAGCTGAGCTATTGCTTTCTTCAGGCTAGGCAAGATTCCTGTTTGTAAAAACCCTTTTCCACAATAATCTTGTTTATTTTAAATTTGGATCTTAAATATCTAATGGCTAGAAATTTGCTATAATTTTCCAGATCCATTTGAGTTCAGAGACACATTAAATTTCATGCATTCATTACT
This sequence comes from Saccopteryx leptura, assembly GCF_036850995.1. Taxonomy (NCBI): domain Eukaryota; kingdom Metazoa; phylum Chordata; class Mammalia; order Chiroptera; family Emballonuridae; genus Saccopteryx; species Saccopteryx leptura. The sequence continues at coordinate 42,255,688 of NC_089515.1, read as the reverse complement.
TGCATGTCGTTCTGGGAGAGAGAAAAAAATACAACTGGAAAAAGCAATTGGGAAATTAATCGTTTGGAACAAGACTATATGAATGCAGAGATAACACAGAATAGATGAATAGCCTCGCACAATTTGTCTTTTGGATAAACAAGAAGTCGTTGGCTTTAGAACAGTTTTCCAAAGGTAAGTTTCTGCTTGCACAGTTCTCCTCCTGGTGTGTCCTCAAAGCTGGTGTGTATCTTATGCTGAGCCATCTCTGAAGATGTGGCCTCGATCCAAATCCAATTTGTAAATCACATGTAAGGCCTTGGATGTTTGGCTTTTTGATGCCCTAAACTCACTTTGCAGGTTTGCAAAGACCACAGATCATGTTATCACAGTTCCTGTCAAGAAGGGGCTCAGGGAGAGAGAGGGTCCGAAGCCACATGACCTTGCGAGCATCTCGCGAGAAGGCGCACCACCTTGGTTTTTCCCTTTCAGAACTTTCCCCTGGGCAGTAGGGACTGTTATAAAAGTCAGAGCTGTAACACATTCCCCAAAATATCACTCAGAGCCATTCTCCACTTCTCTACTGATATGGGATGAAATATCTGAAAGGCGTGCTAGGCTTTTCGTCGCAGATCAGAACAAAATCCAGCTGAGACCTGACATTTAAAAGGCTGCCACCAACAGAACTTTTCCCAGAAGTTACATCAGTTGTGACCTTCATCAGCTACACTGAGAAAAACTGGTTCTGTGGTTTTGTAAGCCACAAGAAGGAGCTGCATTTTAGGCACTGAACTTGACGAGAAGAATTTATAACTTTGATTCACTGACAACTCACACGGCTCAAACCCCTTAGTGGCAGGCAGAGAGACAGCGGTCCCCCGAATGGAGAGGTGATGGCTCGGCAGCGTGACGGTGCCTAAACATGGCACGACACGCTTTCAGGTGTAGAGACCCACGCCAAGAGCATAGCCGGCCACTGCAGCGCGGGCCGGCGCGGCTCCCCGGGCGCCCAGGGCTGCGGCGACCTGCCCGCCCTCCTCCGACCCAGGCGCGGCCGGGCGCAGCGCCCCAGAGGAGGGGTACAGCCACACCTCGGCGAGCAGACCCTCTACCTGCGGCCGGGGACCTCCTGCACGCCGCACTCGCACCACCGACAATGCTGTGTGCCCCAGCCCGCAAGCGCCCGGCAGGTCCCGGGTGCCCCCGCAACCTTACCTGGGGAGGCCCGTCAAGTGCGCTCTCAGGGCCCTGGTTGGCTGCGGCACCTCCCGGCCGGGGTCGCAGGGGCGCAGGGGGCGCTGCCAGGCCCGGCAGGGCGCGCGGCGGCAGGGCTGCGGCTGAGTCAGCGCCCCGGAGGTGCGGGCGAGCCCGGACCAGCCGCCGAGAGGGGGCTCTGAGCGGAGCGCCGGCCGGCCTGGCATTTTAAAGGCGAGGCAGCTGGATGCCGTTCAAGCGGAAACGCAGGAGAAACTTCACCCCCGGCCAGACAGAGCGTGGGCCGCGCCGGGAGGGGGCCGGGAGCCCCTGGCAGGCGCACGACCCAGTCTGGGTGATTCTGATCGGCTCTTGTAAAGCGTTCCCTTCAGATAATTCATTTACGGAAAAACAGACACCTTTCCCCAAGCCACCGCCTGCATTATGCTTAATATCCAGACAGACATTTCCACTAAAGTTAGGATCAAGATTTGGAGGCCGCTTTGGAAACTCTGGGGAATGCAAATTAGACTAGAGAAGAAAAGGGTGTAAAAATACTAACGTCGTACAGTGAAACCAATATATGTATTTGCCTTTTTTTTAAATTGGAAAGTACTAGAAAAACAATTACTATTGGCAGAAGATAAACATACAAAACAGTATTCTTGTGCTGGCTGCCCATGGAGAAATGTGGATGAAAAATCTCTTCCTCACTGATACCAAAACCATAAGTAGAAATATAAATTTGTCAGGGAATATGTTTTGCTTTGTATAAAACTCGTCTCTCCTGGGGGAACTGAAGATTTGAATGTATGGACGCACAATCCTTATTCTAAGATGAGCATGTAACCATATCAACTCCTTATCTATAAATTCAATACAATCTCCACCATATTCCAAGTAGAATTTTCTTTTTAACTTGACACAATGATTCCAGGTCTAGTGTGGAAAATCTTTTCTTTCTTTCTTTTTTTTCTTCTTAAGATTATATTTATTAGACAGAGCAAGGCAGAGGGGAGAGGTGGGAAGCATCAATTCTTTATTGCTTCTTGTATGTGCCTTGACCAGGCAAGCCCCGGGTTTTGAACCAGTAACCTCAGCGTTCCAGGTGGAAGCTTTATCCACTGCGCCACCACAGGCCAGGCCACTAAATCTTGATAAAGAAGAGTATAAGGGAAAGTAGCCATTCTGGATATTAAAATGAAAGAATGCATACATGGGTGAATAAGATGCAATACCGACAGAGCGCTTATACCAAAGGAAGTATGTATTAGTGTATTTCATTCCTCACAGCAACCCTGTGGTGCAAATACTAATTTATATTGCTGTCACTTACAGCTAAGGAAACGGGGACCTGGTAGGATAAATATCACTCCGAGTCACACAGGGCAAGGGGGGGGGATTATTCTGCCTCCCGGACCTATGCATCTGTGCTCAGACCTCTGTCACACTACACTGCCTTTGTCACAGAGCAACAGTAATTAAAACAGCATGTTGCCAGCCCAGCGATGACTGCTCAGTGGAGTAAGGATGAAGAGCCCAAAATGATAAGAAACTGTGGTGTTTAAGGTGGATCTTCAAGGTAATAAAAGAAATGGATTTTTCCAAAAATGATATTAGAATAACTGACCAATAATTAGTGGAGCTGATTTTCTACCTACTTCCCCAGACCAAAATAAATTCCAAATCCCTCAGTTATTGAATGTAAAAAAGTGAAGCCAAAAAATAATTAAATGAATACATAGGTGTTTGTCAGAAACCTGGGATTATGAGCCTTTTAGATATATCACAAATGCATGAAGGAAAAGACTGACAGATATGATTATAAAAATATGAATACATTTATTTAGGAAAAAAGACACCAGGAACAGAGTTAAAAAGGAAATGACAAACCCGGGGTTGAGGGGGGGGGGGTTTGCTATATAATTATATTTCTTTTTAAATATTCAGGAAAAAAACCAGGGGGGGAGGATTTTCGTTTCATGAATCAATCCTTCAGCATTTTGATATTCTAGGTTTTTCCCAAGCTTGTTTCTTCCTTCTCATTCTAAGAGCTCAGGTCCCTGGCCTGCAGGACCCTCCAAGTTCTCAGCCCCTGGAAAACCCCTGGCAGCCACGTTCACCTCCGGCGGGCCCTCTAGCTGAGCACCCTCTAGCGGAGAGAGGAGGACAGTGCACAGGACCCCGTGCTCTCCCAAAGGGTGCTGAATATCTCTCTATCTGGGTAACTTCTAGCCATTCTCTTAGTCACGTTGTTAGGGGTTGAAAGGGCCTTGAATGCCATCCGGCAGTTTCATTCAATGTAAGCATTTAAGGTATACTATAACTTTCTTCAACCCATTCTGACACTATTTTACTTTTTCCAGATACTGACAGCTTTAAAAACAAACAAAAACAATTGGTTTGAACCCTTCTCAACAATGAGAGGCCCTAGCAATTTATATATATTAATCAGTCATCAAGTATTCAAATATTCATATAACACCCACTGGGTGCAAGTATGAACCAGGCATAAATTATGCAAATTAGACATTTCAGTCATTTAAAAATAATTTCCTGCCCATATGGGCCCTGTTGTTTTAAGTTTCAACAGAATGAGACAACTTGTCATTGGCCATCATGCTGTTTCACTTCCCTGTGAGTTGCAGCAGCCAGAACTTCTTTAAAGAACAGGGAAAGTTTAGAGTTTCCATGTGCTGGCAACAGCTCCGTCCAGGTGGGAACTCCTGGTTCTGTCTCCATCCTTCTATCCATCCATCTGAATATCCATCCATCCATCCATCCATTTACCCATCTACCCACCCAGCCATCCATACTTCTTTCTGTCTATGCATCCACTCATCCATCCATCCATCCATCCATCCATCCATCCATCCATCCATCAATTCATCTTTCTCTCCATCTATTCAGCTATCCATCCATTCATCCATCCATCCTTCTAGCCATCCATTTATGCATCTCTCCGTCCACCCACTTTTCCATTCATCCATCCACCCACCCATCTATTCATCCATGCATCCTTCCATTCATCCATCTAACTCCCATCCCCTTCATCAAAACAGGGGCCAATCTCTTCTCTTGGGCAGTGAAAGGAGTGGACTTGGTCAGAGATGATCTTATCTTAACTCATGTTGAGGGGCTTGTCCCAGCATCACTTGATGCTGGATTAGTGGCAACAAGGGGACTCACCCTTGGGTGTTTCAGCTCCTGCACTTTCCCATCCTGCTCACGCAGGTTTACAGATAAGCTGCACTTAGCCTTGGTCTGCTGGAATAGCTGAGAGACAACAACGAAAAATCATTCTGTACAGAGCCATGAATTATCAGTAATGGATGATTCCCTGTCATACTGCTCTCCAAGGAATACTGATTCTGCTGTATCATAAGAAGCAATTTCTGGTGTCAAATGAGGTGGAGAATGAATGTGAGTTTTCCTAAACTTTCTCCTATACTTTCAACATTGGTCCTGAACTCAGCAGAACTGATTTATGGAAAGCTACTGGAGACATTTCCGAGTCTATGAGAGGAAGGTTAATATTTCAGAAAGACAAACTAAATGGGCTCTTAATTAAACATATAAATTCAGCAGATAAAAATGCACAGCTATGTTTATCTGTGCCCTGTAGCCAGTGGGGCAAGGCAACTGTGCACCAAAAGGTGTTAAATTTTAAATATACCATGCTATTCTTTGTAAACTCTTTTCATGATCAAGAAAGACAGGCTCAGCCCTGGCCGGTTGTCTCAGTGGTGGAGTATCAGCCTGGAGGGTGGAAGTCCCAGGTTCAATTCCTGGCCAGGGCACACAGGAGAAGCATCCATCTGCTTCTCTACCCTTCCTCCTCTCCTTTCTCTCTCTCTCTCTCTTCCCCTTCTGCAGCCAAGGCTCCATTGGAGCAAAGTGGCCCGGGCGCTGCGGATGGCACCATGGTTCCAGTTGCAAGGGAGCAACACCCCAGATGGACAGAGCATCGCCCCCTGGTGGGCATGCCGGGTGGATCTTGGTCAGGTGCATGCGGGAGTCTGTCTCTCTGCCTCCCCGCCTTATACTTCAGAAAAATAAAAAAATAAAACTAAATAAAAAAAGAAAGACAGGCTAGACAGGCACAGAGTGACAGACAGTGACAGTCGGTGGCAGTGGGGTTATTTGGGCTTTACAGCTTTTAGTTCAATGATTTCAAACTCAGAGAAGAATACTTGAAAAGTATAATACTCGCCTCAGCTAGAAAATGGAAAATGGAAAAGACATGATTTGTGTCCCCATAACAGTGATTCATGGGCTGCTATTTAGTTTTTAATTTCCAGAGAGCTTGCCCAATCTCAGTTCTAGTGCCATCAACTGAAATATTAAGTGTGATTTCATCACATTTATTCCTAGTGATATTAAATAAAACGGAAAACTCGACAGCACATTAATATGCACTCAGAGCATGGTCTGCAGCTTAATAAACCTAATTTAAAAGAACTCAGGCCGTGATGTTTATTTTTTAATCAAATAAAAGAAGAACTTGGATGTGTTCTATTGAGCAAATGCCTCTCCTTCTAATAGACCTGTTATATTTCTCTCCAGCTGTGTGCTATAAAAATGCATACCTCCTAAGGCTTATAGTTTGGTTTCTAACTCTGTGATCAATAACATACAAACATAAGGCTCAGATTGTCTAGATGGAAAATCACAGGGTACCCACAGGCCTGGGACCGAGACGCCGTTCTGGTCCCCTTTATCTCATAGACATTCTGTTCAAATAAAAGCCAGAATAAAATAGATGCTTCTAATCCAAACTCTGAAACGGTTTGAAGATTATAGAGCAATTCAGGAGGAATTTTCTTTCAGAAGTACTTAGTTTATTTCATTTGAGGCCATTAGTCTTCCTTCTGCAAAATTCAAGCGTGAATTTTATATCTTTACGCTAAAATAAACAGTCTCATAAGGCTCCAAGGACAAGAAGAATATTGCAGTCTACCATGTCCAATAAGATCATTAATTATTTTTCTGACTGCTCTCTGAGTTGAAAAATTATGAGCTAAACGATGTAATTGTCAGCAGGCCCTTTGTTGGAAGGATCCATTGCTCATGTGTCGAGTGGATCACTGGTCCTCAGCAGACCTCTGCCCACCTGTTCCTGGATGGCATTCCCAAACATCCTCCTTCTTTTCCAGGTGAGAGGAAGGGAGAAAGAGAGACAGACTCCCTCATGCGTCCCCACTGTGATCTACCCAGCAACCCCCCTCTGCTGCCATGCTCGCAACTGAGCTATTTCTAGTGCCTGAGGTGGAGGTTTCATAGAGCTGTCCTCAGCACCCAGGTCAATGCGCTCACACTAATTTAGCCATGGCTGTGGGAGGGAAAGATTGAGAGAGAGAGAGAGAGAGAGAGAGAGAGAGAGAGAGAAGGGGAAGGAGGAGGGGTGAAGAAGCAGATGGTTGCTTCTCCTGTGTGCCTTCACTGGGAATCAAACCTAGGACATCCACACGCTGGCCAACGCTCTACCACTGAGCAAACCAGCCAGGGCTCCTGAATGTCTTCCTTTGTGGTCTTTCTGGGTGCTCAGCCCTCAGGACTGTCCACATTTCCAGAATGTGGACGGATCTCTCCCTGGTCTCCAGTCTGACTCCTACCTCTGGGACTGATACTCAGTTCAGACGGCCTCAAACTAACCCATGGGCCAAGCCCCAGAAAACCTGTTCTTGAGAACCTCAGAAGAGAACCGTTTGTTACTCCAAGCTCCACACTGCTCCAAGCACTGTTCCCAAACAACTGCTCTAGGCGGTCGTGGACCGCCACAGGGAGTCAGCGGAGGCGTTCTCATTATCCCGTTTCCTGCAGTGCAGGTATCGCCCGCCTCAGCCCAGACGCCTCACTGCCACAGAACAGTCCACGGATGGGGTGGAACACCTAAAACTTGGCAGGAAGCCCCCGAGGCAATCTCAGGACAGTTTTTAGAGAAGAATAAGAAACAAACCAAAGAAGCAAGGATGTCTGAGTAATCACATGGGGAAAAAAACTCAGCCCAAATCATCTCTTTTTCCTTCTTTAGGTCAGAAGCAGCCCAGCGGCTGCAGGAGCAGGCACAGCGCGGGAGAGGCGCCCTAAAGACTGTGGTGAGGCGCGAAGTACTAAGAGCAGGAGCAAGTCAGCGGAGACTGTACGGTGCTGCCTGGCAGGCTCTGCTCAGGACGCGTGCCCACCGAGAGGCTGAGAACGTTCTGGAACCAGACTGTCAGTCTGACACCACCAGCTCATATGGTTTTGGGAAGCAGGAGCAGGTAACACAGGAGGTGGAAGAAGAAGAATGCAGACGAAGGAAGGTAAAGCCACCCATGGCCAGAACATCCCCATTGCCTGGGCTGCTCCTGCTGAGAGGAAACTAAACCCAGCGGTGGAGGAACTGGAGACCCACACCGCAGCTGTCTGGCGACAGGGCCCTGAGTGAAGTCACGTCACGTGGAATTGACATGAGGAAAGAGAAACTTGCAAAGGTAGGTCCCAGGAGAGAAGGGGTTGCAGTCCCCATCCTCCCCTGGCCCCCATGGCGGGCGTGTTGGGGCCACTGGGTGTGTGTCCCGCAGGACCATGTGGCCCAGCAGCCTGTGTTTGGGTGCAGCTGCTGGAGCTCTTGTCTGGGAATGTGGTTCCAGCCGCCTGGAAATCTTAGGTCCTGTGGGAGGTGGAAACCACCGATCCTAGTTCAAGTGAACTTACTGCCTGAGCAATCAGAGTGAGCCCCAAGGTCACTTTCTGACCCTCCTTGTCCCTTCTATCACAGGAAATCACCTGGAATGATAGTAGATGCCAGGCGACACCATGGAGAAACCAGGGGAAGTGTGGAAGCTGGAGGCCACGAGTCTCAGCCAAAGGGGACAGCCACCACTGGGCTCTGGGTGATTTATTTTTTCAGGCAGGAATATGGGCCCAGTATCATAGGAGTTTGGGTTTTGTAAAATAAACTTATCTCTAGATTTTTAAAAATCTCTGATTTGTATATAATTAACCTAATTCATTTATAAAAACACTACATGAGTCTAAAAAGCAGCCCATTTTAGCCTGTCCTGTAAATTATAATTTGCCATGTGTTTTAATTCAAAAAAAACATTTGCTTATAATTCATTTCTTCAGACCTCACATTTTCCCTGCAAGCAGAGGTATGAATCTGTTCTTCTGGAGTCCCGTGGGCACGGGGTTGGGAGGGAGTCGGTATTACAGGGCAGCGCTTTGCAGAATGCTTTTCCAAATACAACCTTCTCTGCAAGTATAATATGTAAAGCTGATAAAAGTGATAAATGGGTTCTTTCATTTCCTTGGTCAAAATAGATTTTTGCCCCCTCTTGATTATATAAATAATACATGTTTGTTGAGAGAAGGAGATAAAAACAATACAAAACAATATAAAATAAAATATGAAAGTCCCTGAAATCAGACCTCCTGAGAGAGTCACCATTACCTTTTTCATCATCATCCTTTTGTACATCTCCTCACACACACACACAGATACACACATACACACAAACATATAGACTCACACATGAATATATATATATACACACACAAACATATACACAAATAAGATTATGCTGAATTTACTGAGGGCACCATTGTAAATGCTCATTTAAATTACTTTGTTTTCCTGACTCTCTCCCCCCTAGCTCTGTCTCCACCATATAGAACATTTACCCACATATTAGAGCCTAACGGGTATTTTTCCATTTCTCCTTCTCCATTTCTATATCTATGCATCTCTCTGTCTATCTACCTGGAGTGCACATGTAACCTGGGAATGGAAGGCTATGCAGGGTCCTCCACTGCCTTGCTCCTCCAAGGGACCCTGGACACCACTGCACACCTCTGGGAGGGGTACCCTAGGAAACATTGAGGTTAGTTTTTTATCAATTTGGAAAGCAGAGTAAAATTTAGTTTAAAGAAATATCATTTAAAAACTCTGGTCAGTTGGCTCAGGAGTAGAGCGTCAGCCTGGTGTGTGGATGTCCCGGTTACGATTCCCGGTCAGGGGACACAGGAGAAGCACCCATTTGCTTCTCTACTCCTCCCACTCCCCTTTCTCTCTCTCTCTCTCTCTCTCTTCCCCTCCCACAGCCATGACTCTGTTGGTTCAAGTGCATCGGCCTGGACGCTGTGGATGGCTCCGTGGAGCGTCTATCTCAGGTGCTAAAAATAGCTTGTTTGCAAGCATGGCCCCAGATGGCAGAACATCGACTCTAGACAGGGTTTCCAGCTGGATCCTGGTTGGAGCACATGTGGGAGTCTGTCTTTCTCTCTTCCCTCCTCTCACTTGGAAAAGAAGAGGAAAATATATATTGTAAATATGATGGTTTCATGAACACGTATTTATGCACAAATTCACACTTATATATTTATATAATTCATCCATCCACATACATTTACTGTGCATGGCTACGTATCAGACCCTGTGACAGATGCTCTTGACTCAGAAATGACTAAGATTACTCCCTGCTTGGCAAGAGAGTTATCCAAGTGGACAGCGCAGATACCAGTGTCCTACTGCTATGTAACAAACGGCAACAAAATGTCCTAGCTTAAGACAACAGCCATGTAATTATCTTGTGACTTTGCAGATTGGCAACTTGGGGTTCTCCTCGCCTGGGCCGGACTCGGCTGGGCTTGCTCGGATGTCTGCCATCTGCTGCCAGGTCAGAGGGGCCAGCTGCTCTGAAATCAGCTCAGTGGTAACAGCAGGATCCTCTCTCTACAAGGTGGCTCATCGCCCAGCAGGCTGGCCTGGGCTGGACCCCGTGAGTTCTCAGGGTCCCAAGAGGATCACGACACACGCCCCGAGGGTAAGCACATCCCACGTCTCCGCTTGTATCAGGTTCGCTGCTGTCCCGACGGCCAGAGCAGTCGTAAGATCAGCCCCTACTCAAGGGATGGAGGAAGAATCCGGCTCTGCAAGGAAGTGACTGCAGAGTCATCAGGAGGAGGTGGAGACAGAGAGAGGAAGAACACGTGGCCCCTTTCGCAACTGACATGAGGAAGTGCAATCTACGCTCTGACAGAACGTTTCCTGGAATAATCCCATGAGGTCTACAGTGGGGGGGGGGGGGGGGCGACTCTACCTGGGCTCGATCAGGAAAGGATTCAACCAAGAAGTGACACTTGAACCACACTTGGAAATATGTGTGGGGTGAGAAGGTGGGAAGAGTCCTTGTACCTTCGGGGAACCCCACGTGCTCTCCTGTGGCCAGAGCAGACGAGGGTGGCCCGGAGAAAGGAAGGTCCTCAGAGACAGGGCGAGGCCACTAGGGCATTTTTGCTATATGTATTTCTGAACAGACACCCATCTTTCTTGCTATGGTGCTTCTAATGACTGGTCCCCGTTGTGCCCCCGGAGTCACACTGAGGCCTCCTTCCTCACCCAGTCTCCTCCGGGCCCTCAGACACCTCTCTGCTCAGCACATCAGTTTTCTCAATCCCTTCCCTAACAGCTTCCGCAATTTGCTGCTTCCTGTTCTAAATGCTTTCAGAACAACAGCGGAACTCGACCCAAGCAGAGGGCAGTGGGCTGTCCCCAGGCACCCTCCTAACCTCAGGACCGGTAGGGGTCCTACCTCCCTGTGCTCGGGGAGGTCCGAATCCTATCCCTGTCCCAGTGGCCCTGAAGGGAACATGCAGTGGGGAGGGGGGGGACACTAAGGAGCTTCCCAGTAGAACTTCCTGGGGCTCAGGACCGGGAGGGTCAAGGAACAGTGACCAAATGTCTACCTGTGAGCAGTCAGGAACCAGTACAAACAGCCCCGTTCTGCATGGGATGCCTGTGAGCGACTCATCCCTGGCTCATTTATTCAACAAATGTGTGTTGACCACCTACCATGTGCCAGGTGCTCTTTGACTTTCTGGGACTATGGACACGAGACCAGGCTGGTGTTTGCCCCCAGCTGCTGACATTCCATGTCAAGGAGATACATGTGTGAATGGGCCTCTCCCAGAAACCTCGAGGAGTGTGTTGATGGGGATACGGGGACTTCTGAATGCACACAGTGGGGACATCAACTGTCCCGGGCCCCGTCAGCGAGCTGTGGCCAGCAGATTGACAGTAACAGTAGCCGTCACGTGGTCTGATTCTAAAGTCGCTGTTCTAAAGTCTTTATGTGGATTGACCTCTTCCGCCTCCAAACAATGCTCTCAGGAGGGTAGAGTCCCACCCGTTTTACAGATGAGGAAGCGAGGCAGGGAGAGGCCACCTTTCTGTCCAAGAACACAAGGCCAGGAGATGGGAGACCAGGATCGATGCCAGGAGCATGCTGGTCAGCTTGGCATCACAGCGCTCACCACAGAGCAGTTTTCTAGTCAGGGGAACAGCCCGTGAGAAGGCTCAGAGGCAGAGAAGATCTGAGAAGGGTTCGGAGTGGACTTTGGTGACCAGGGCTGGAGAGAGAAGTTTCAGAGTCCCAGGAGAGGCTTGGGAGAAAGCGATAGCTCGTCTCCTGTTCTTCCCTGCACTCTCCCCGACCCTCCAAGGATGGGATTCTCCTTGAGGGCAGGGAAAGTCCCAAGTCATTTCGTGATATCATTGGCATAGAACCAGTCCTTGCTTCAACAGTTTTATCATGCTTCCCATGGCCATGTTCAGGTTCCGGCTGGGCCCACAGAGCTGAACCCACCGTGTGATGTCAGCAGTGACGTCACACCGGCCTCACTCAGAACCGGCTGTTCACAGAGAGGTTGCGGACCCCAGATAGCCGTGTGGGCAGCGCCTATAGGTGCTGAGCGCCGAGTTGCAGAAATTCAGATTTAAACCAAGAGTCCCCAAAGTGGGAGAGGTGGAGACCCCACCTGAGACTGGGACGAGGGACAGAAATTCTTCTGGAGAGCGTCCTCTTGGTTCACCTTTGCCCCGCTAGGAAGATGCCTCTCTCTGCGAGTCCAGGTGCGGGGTGAGGGAAATGGTCCGACGGCAGGAGCCGAGCAGCCAGGGGTCTGACTCCCTGGACAGCTGCCCAGGAGAATGAGGACGAAGGATGTAGTGTGAGGGACAAGGTTCACGGAGACTTTCCCTCAGAAAGTAGCATCGCTTAGCAGACAATTAACAGTGGAACAGGAATGAAGGAATGAGTAAGTGAACCCAAGAATTTCCTACTGTGAGTCTGAGGACTTTCTGGAGTTGGCTCAGATGAGCAACTATATTTCAGGCCTGAGACCTCTCTGCTTTTAGTCCCTGTGGAGAAGGAAGAGGGTGGGCAAATGGAGCAGAGGGTATAGGACTAAGGACAAGGTGGTTGGGGACTTTTCCTTATTGCTATCACCTTTTTTTTCCTCTTCTTCTTCTTCTTCTTTTTTCCAAGTGAGAGGAGAGGAGACAGACTCCTGCATACATCTCGACCAGGATCCATCCTGGCATCCCCTGTCTGGGGCCGATGCTCTGCCCATCTGGGACCATGCTCACAACTGAGCTATTTTTAGTGCCTGAGGTGGAGACTCCACAGAGCCATCCTCAGCACCCAGGGATGGTGTGCTCAAACCAGTTGAGCCATTGCTGTAGGAGGAGAAGAGAGAGAGAAAGAGAAGGGGATGGGTGAGGGGTGGAGAAGCAGATGGTCACTTCTCCTGTGTGCCCTGGCCGGGAATCAAACCCAGGACATTCACACGCCAGGCCAAACACTCTACCACTGAGCCAACTGGCCGGGGCTGCTACCACCTGTTCCAGTGAGAGTGAATTCATATATCATGTGAGGCATTAAGTTCATCAGGAGGTTATGGGAGTGGGGGACAGGAGAAGTACAGTCTCCCATGCAGACCCAGGGTCCCTGTCGTGGTGAGCTTGGTCACATTGGCCTAGACTGGGTCAATATCTGGGCAAACCCTTGCGCCCTAGCTCAAGGGCCTTTTCTTCTTCCTCCATCCCCTGCCCACCCCTTCCTGGGGCATCAAAGCACAGCTTCGCTTACAGGATGGCTTTTGAAACCGGCACATCACTTAGCATGAACTTCAGCCTTAAATCCTTGTCCCGTCTCTTTCCCTAGCGGTTTGCTGTTCCTCCCCCACAGCCCACCACCTTCTCTGCCTCCTCCTCTCGCTCCTTTGACTGGACCAGCCTGCTTCCTGTTTCTTCCTCGTTCCTCTCAGTGTTACCCCCTTCCTATGAAATCCTTCCTTTCCTCTTGTCTCCCCCAGGAGCTACTGCTCCCAGCCCTATCCGACAGACACAGCACAAGGGGCCTTCGGGCCACGGGTGGGTGGGCAGGGCCCCCAGGCCTGAAGCAACCACCACCCACAGGCTGCTCACTTGTACTCCTGAGAGAGACAGAGGGGGCTCCGGAGAGTGACAGGGTCTGAAGTGGACGGAAGTCAGGGCTTGAGGGCAGGCTCTATTCTGCATTGTTCCAGTGTGACCCTCACAGGAACCAGAGTGAGAGTAGTCCTGCCCCCCAAGGTGAGCAGAGGCTGGCTGGGGTTTTCCAACCGTCCAAGAGACCTTCGGGCCCACATCTTCTGTTTCCTAAAAGCTATATCTTTCCAGCTAATTACCCCTGCGTGTAATCCTGAAAATGGATTAAGAATGCACTAGGTGCATTTTCCATCAGAGCAACTAGAGAAGGAAGTGGGAGTGACAGAGGGGATCTGGTGAGATCCACGGGTCACCAGTGAATTAATTGCATGTGTGCTCAACCTTCTTCCTGACCAGCAGGCACCTGCACTCAGTAGGCATTGAGGAATGGTGCTGTCACCCTCACAGGACTAAGACAGAGAAGTGGTCGCTGTGTCCAAACAGCCAGCCAGAGCTCTGCTGTGCCTCTGTACAGGTGTGTCTTCATTGAATGGCTCAGATCTTTGCACCTGACTTGAAACATAGGTTTATCCCTTTAAAAAAAAAAGAAAACTTAAAAAATTATAGAGATCTATGATGTTTTAGAACTCAGAAACGGCTTATATTTTTATTTTAGTACCTATAACTACAACATTGTATAAAAATAGAATATAATCAGATTTGTTTTCTCGTAAGTAAATTTCATTTCCTCTCTGAAGGAAGGAAACACACATTTTTCTTCCACACGTTTCTCATTGCTCAGATACTGCTATAATCTTACTATTTCTGTCCCTGTAAGATTCACATGTTGGAATCCTAACCCCCAGTGTGATGGTCTGAGGAGGTGGGACCTTGGGGATCGATGAGGCCCTGAGGGTGGTGCCCTCAGGAATGGGATTAGTGTTCTTCTAAAAGGGAAGAAGCCGTGCCTCTTCCACTCGGTCTTCCCTGGGTGGGTCCAGGCACGTGTGTGACTGCCCTTCCCTCACCCTTCCCAGGGAGAGCACAGGACCTCGACGATCCTCTACTCTTTGCCGCCTCCCTTCTCCTCACGAGTGCTGCCTCGGGGTCTCACCCTCCGTGGCCCCTGGCTTCACCTCTGTCCTGCTGGTCTCATGGGAGCTGGCAATCTGGGTGGTCCTGGAAGGTCACAGGCAGGAGAGGCCAGGCTCATGTCGAAGCGCATCCACCATAACCGCCCCTGCCGGCTGGTTGCAGTGGCGTGTGTGCTGCTGTGCGTGCGCAACCCAGTGCCGCCGATGCCTGCACAGATTACACCCAGCCACACCCAGGACCTGGTGGGAACGGCAAAACTGACCACTGGAAAGCAGAGTTGGGGGTCGGAGGTGATTCCGCCAGAGCACCTGGATGAATGACAGTGCCTGACGAGAGTGCCATGGGCAAGAGCAGGCGGCGGAGGTAGGGAAGGGAGGTCCTGTCTGGCCATGATTAATGGCGATCCTCTTAGACGTAAGTGCACATGTTAGGTTGGGCAGTTGGAAATAGGAAACTGGAGTTCAACTAATACGCTTTTCACATATTAGCTACTTAATCCTCTTAAAAACTGTGGTACAGTACTTACCCCTCTTATCCCTGTTTCACAGATGAGTAAACTGAAGCACAGAGAGGTGAAGTAACTAGGAGCTTTTCAGGTCCCCTCTGAAGACAAGGGGACATGACTCATAAATGGAACAGATAGAAGAAGAGAGAAGTGTTCCCCCCCGAGTCACTGGAGACATTGGTTGGACCAGAGAAGTGACCATTTGGGGCCCTGCCCCTGGGGAAGTAAGGCACAGGTGGCACTTGAATTCAGATTCCACTCACAGCCCATTCCCTCCCCAGCACTGACGTTTCCCACCATCACATCTTCACCACAGGTCATAGACAGGACCTGCTTACTTGGCCGGCGGCCCAGGGGAAAAATGGTGCCAGCAGTGGGCTCTTCCCCGGGGCCGAAGAGCCGCGGGGTGAGGGCTGGCTGAGATCTAGGTGCCTGTCAGAGCACCTTTCCCCTCCGTCTTCTTCAAGCCAGCTATCTCAGAGGAGCGGGGCGAGCTCATTAGTGAGGACTCACGTCTTCCTCAAGATCTAAGTGTTCTCCTTACTTAGAAAGAAGTTGGTTGGACCCTGGCTGCTTGCCTCAGTGGTAGAGCATCGGTCCCACGGGTGGATGTCCTGGGTTCGATTCCTGGTCAGGGCACACAGGAGAAGCGCCCATCTGCTTCTTCACCTCTCCCCTTCTCCCTCACTCTCTCTTTCTCTCCACCTCCTGCAGCCATGGCTCAATTGGAGTGAGTCAGCCCTGGGCACTGAGGATGGCTCCATGGCCTCTGCTTCAAGTGCTAAGAAGAGCTCAGTTGCTGAGCAATGGAGCAACACCCCAGATGGGCAGAGCATCATTCCCTAGTGGGCTTGCCAGGTGGATCCCAGTTGGGTCGCATGCAGGCAGGAGTCTGTCTCTGCCACCCCCACCCACTGAATTTAAAAAGAGAAAGAAAGAAAGAAGTTGCTCAGGATTCGGAAGGAAAACACTCCCGCCAGCAGCATCCTCCACACTCCTGAGTAGGTCTGTGGCCTAAAACCGCGGGAGCAAATAGTAGGAGGAATACGGCCCCCCCGCCTGTGGGAGCTCTGAACTGCCTTTTGTGTTTCCCAGGCTGGTATTCACTCTATTCACTGGACAGCCATGGAAACGGATAGCAAAGGCATTTTTATTAAGTCCTAATTCAAAAAGCTTAATCACATTTTGGCAGCTTTTCTCCGTGACACAGAAGCATAAACTCTGGTTGTGCCCCTTCGGCCCCCAAGGTTGGGGTCATAGGCATGTCTTCATATAACATCAGAGCAGCTGACACGGGAGAGACTGTGCGCTTCCCGACACATTGCTTGGTTGTGCTTTTGTTCTTTGTGTGAACTCCCGGGCATTCTCTGATCACAGACATCTTCCATGGATCAATATCTTCCCTTTGAACCTGGAAACAATAAAGGAGAGGCCTGTGAAATGTAATATGTGAATAGAATATGGAAAGGAACCTGTCCTGATTTTATATTCATTTTTTTACAGTGTGAGATCATCCTGCGTATAGACGTAAGGAAGCCGGCAGCAGAGACCAGGAAGGTCCCCCTCAGGCCACATCCAGCACTCCGACCCGGAGGACACCTGGAGTTGGCAAGCAGGGCAGAGGCCAGAGCAGAAATGGTGGAGGGTCAGAGCTGGGCCATTTCAAGAAATCCATGACACAGGAACAAGGAACAGAGGGAAGGGAAGAGAACAGAGCGTGGAGGAAGAATCTTTTAAAAATCTAGCAAGCGGGGGAGTCAGGCCGCAGTGTGCCTGCCGCGTCTGCTCACACTGGCTGGGAGAGCGCATTGTTAAACCCTCAGGATTTCTGAGAGCTGGTTGACACGACCTGCCCCAGGTAACCCAGCTGGTAAAAGTTCAAACTGGGTTTCACATGCAGGCCATTCCCCGTCCTGCCCATCACACATCCGAGGCCAGTGAGCAGATGAGACTATTATTGTGCGTGAACTCTTTTATCACTTAAAAAAAAAAAGTGGATTTAATTTTTCCTAAGAAGTCCCCTTTGTTCTTCTCAAAAAGTGGACTGCCGCTTTAATAAGAAAAGTCAGGGCTGTTCTTCTAAGAGTTGCTCAAACAAGAGTGAAAGGCTCGGCGTGGTCCTGTTTGCTGTCTATTAATATTAATGCCACAAACCACAGAAGACCACTGGGCAAAGGCTTCAGCTGCACAGAGAACAGGGAACTGGAATTCGCCAGAAAACCTGGATTCGAGCCTGGCCTTTTGTTTCAAGGCGATATTGTTCTTAGAAGAGTCATTTCACCTCCTTAAGCTTCTGTTTCCTTCTCTGTATAATGAGAGAATCTTAGCTTGTGGGGTGATTTATAAGAAGTCAGTGATAAAAAAAAAAAAAGTCAGTGATATAATTTTAAATGAATGCTTGCCCAGCTAGGGCAGGGAGGTGAGTGGCTCCCTTATCCTCTGAGTTTGGGTAGTGCTTACTATTCACACGTCCACCTCTCATCCCATGGTGTTATAATTGTATATTGCTGGACTGTTTTTCCCTACAATGCACAAATTATTTATGAGTAGAAGAGGTGGCTTATTCACTTCTGTTTTTCCTGTGCATACAACCCTTAGATCTTAGAAGCCCCTGGAGATGGTTGTTCATTGAATGAATGAATCAGGTGGGTGGGTGCGGGTTGCAAAGTTCAGTGTACCCACACAGTACTGTACCCAAGGGGTGAGGTCTGTTACAGCATTAAGTCAGCCACTCCCTGCAACCCGAGATCACGGAGCCAACCAATCCCGCACAGAATTCAAGACACCCTGAACCAGACATCTGCCGTCTTGCATTGCACTCTAGCCTCTTGCTAGTCTTCTCATTTTTTTTTTTTTTTTTTGTATTTTTCTGAAGCTGGAAACGGGGAGAGACAGTCAGACAGACTCCCGCATGCCCCCGACCGGGATCCACCCGGCACGCCCACCAGGGGTGATGCTCTGCCCACCAGGGGGCGATGCTCTGCCCCTCCGGGGTGTCGCTCTGCCACGACCAGAGCCACTCTAGCGCCTGGGGCAGAGGCCAAGGAGCCATCCCCAGCGCCCGGGCCATCTTTGCTCCAATGGAGCCTTGGCTGCGGGAGGGGAAGAGAGAGACAGAGAGGAAGGAGGGGGGAGGTGGAGAAGCAAATGGGTGCTTCTCCTGTGTGCCCTGGCTGGGAATCGAACCCGGGTCCCCCGCACGCCAGGCCAACGCTCTACCACTGAGCCAACTGGCCTGGGCCAGACTGTATTTGTTTCAGGTGTACAATGTGATTAGACATTTATATAATCTGCTAAGTGATCACCCCACCGGCTTATTTCATTCTCGTCTTCCTTCCATCAATCTTCCCTGCCTCTCCAGGCGCAGGAGAGGGCATGACTGCCACACAGCATTTCAGCGTCTTCTCTAAATCCCAACAGTTGTCTTTTGGAGCAGAGCTGCAGCATCCTCCACTGGCGAGGGGTGTTCTCAGGGAAAGTGACTCATGAATTGGAGAAGGCCACCCCCATGGTGTCAAGCTCTATGTTGGGATAAACACGGTGACACAGCCTTCGCCCTCAAGAAGTTTATTGTCCAGTGAGAGAAATATCTCAATTTGCCCAGATGGCAAAAGAAATGACAAAATAAAAGCAGTAAGGCCCTGGCCGGTTGGCTCAGTGGTAGAGCATCGGCCTGGCGTGCAGAAGTCCCGGGTTCGATTCCCGGCCAGGGCACACAGGAGAAGCGCCCATCTGCCTCTCCACCCCTCCCTCTCTCCTTCCTTTCTGTCTCTCTCTTCCCCTCCCACACCGAGGCTCCATTGGAGCAAAGATGGCCCGGGCGCTGGGGATGGCTCCTTGGCCTCTGCCCCAGGCGCTGGAGTGGCTCTGGTCACAGCAGAGCGACACCTCGGAGGGGCAGAGCATCGCCCCCTGGTGGGCGTGCCGGGTGGATCCCGGTCGGGCGCATGCGGGAGTCTGTCTGACTGTCTCTCCCCGTTTCCAGCTTAAGAAAAATACAAAAAAAAAAAAATAAATAAATAAAAGCAGTAGTGTAGCTGAAGAATGTGCAGGTAAGGTGCTGGGGAGGCCTGAAGGAGGAAGCGTGACTTCAGGCTGGGAAGGGCGGGAAGAAGCAGAAAACAGAACAGACTACCAGGTCGGCCAGCGCAGGAAGTGGAAGGAATTCCACACTAATCAGACAGCAGCCACGGTCCCCAAAATCGAAATCAAATGAGGTGTCAGGCATTGACTGAGACACGCAGTTCAGAGCAAAAGCTGGGAATGAGCCTGTTGGGAAGTTTGCTTTCTGTGACAAGCACGGGGAAAGTTGTGAAACTCAAAGGGCTTCTTGGTGGCCATTTCTCAGAAGTCTGCAATGAATCACTAGCATCTTCACCGCACACTGGCCTTCCCATTCTTACTCTGGCTGGTCTACTGAGCGGTTTACCAATACTGTTTCAATGGATCTCCAATATAGAGCAATGAGCAAGGTGTCATTGTTCCCACTTTCCCGGTGAGGAAACTGAGGCTTGCAGGGGTTAAGCAAACTAGTCTGCATCATAGAGGAAGTGGCAGATGCAGGACTGAGTGATGACAACACCTGGGCTTGTTGTCCCGCTAGTGTCTGTCCTCCAAGTACTCTGTCTCTTATCTGCCAACTGCTGAGCTGTTACAAGCACAGTATCCAGTGCATCACATTTCCTGCCTGCACTAAGAAAATGACCAATAGGCCCTGGCTAGGTGGTTCAGTGGATAGAGTTGTCCCAGTGCACCAAAGGTCCTGGGTTTGATCCCCAGTCAGGTCACGTACAGGAAGCAATCAATGAGTGCACAACTAAAAAATGGAACAACTAAGTGGAACAGCACATGTTGATGCTTTTCTCTTTCTCTCTGTGTGTGTCTTTCAAATCAATGGAAAAAAAATTTTTAAATGAGCAATAATCACAAACCACCTAAATTGGTGGATAAGAAAAAGCTAGGATGGTAAATCCATTCAAGTTCCCAGGAAAAATCTGGTACAAAAATACAGAGCGAGCTCAGCCTAGAAAACACCCGTCAGGTTTTTTGTCCACTTTAAGTCTTTTGGGTCCTGAGCTCTTGAAATTGGCACGGTCACCTCTTTTCATTTGGAAAACTTCTCACAATAGTACAATAGCTCTGGCAAAGGCTGTTTATAAGCACCCAGGCAGCTACACTCAGTACAGAAGGTCACCGAGAAGCCTCGAAGTAGGAAAATACGTGTGCTTAAACTTTTGACTCATGTAAATCTGAAGCTAAATTTACGCACGTTGGTGTCAACAATGCCAACCTAATAAATTAGAAGCAACTAGAGTGAATGCATCTGACAGCATTTAAGCTATCCTTTTTTTTTTTTTTCTGTCTAATTATAAAGTACGGGGCTGAAATCATTGGCATTGATTTACCCAATTTCCTGTTGTCAAGTGCTGTGTCTGTGCCTGATGTGGTTATGGTAATATACTAATTAAATTTGATGTCCTTTATTTTATTGCTTTCAGCAAAATAAGACAGTAACGCTAGAAGTCTGGCTTCTCTGACTGTGATCTGGGATAAAAAGGGACAATGCCCTGTGAGAGCGGGAAATAGTATCTTTTGGGTTGAGCTGGCTGAGACACAACTTAATTGGAATAACTGAACGTATTTATGAGGGGCAAGAAGCCAATAAAAAAGAACATTCAAGCTGTGTGGTGTTCCTCACCATGGCCATTTGAGCGGAAACAATGGTTCGTCTGCTTAGGTGGGGGTCACAGTGTTTGTGGGGGGACATTGCGGGCAGCAAATCAGAGATTATTCTGCTGTGTTTCACTGAGTGCCACCTTTAACTCGAATTTATCTCTTGTTCTATTTTTTTTTTCTCCTGACTCAATGCAAACATTTTTATTATCTTGCATGATGAGATGACATCTGATTTTCATTTTGAAACGCCAGAAAAAAGCCCGAGGCCCAGGTCTGGTCTAAGATTGTGACTATTAACTTAAACAAGACAGAAATAGTCCATTGTTCCAATTTGCAAATAGTCCCATGAGTAGAAAAAACTCAGGCATATGGGTTCCCTAGTCCCAAGGTCATCCTGATCAACTTAAGAGTATCAATTCATACTCAAGACAGAACCAAACGTCTGTATGTGAGTATGGTACTTGGCGTTTGGGAGCTCCGTGGCAGAGCTGATACTGTGATATCAAAAACAGAGCTATGGGCCCTGGCTGGTGGCTCAGTGGATTGAGTGCCGGTCCAGCGTATGGACGTCCCAGGTTTGATTCCCAGTCAGGGCACACAGGAGAAGTGACCATCTGCTTCTCTCTCCCTTTCTCTCCCTCTTCTCCTCTTCTTTCCCTTCCTCAGCCAGCAGCTTGACTGGTTCAAGCATGGCCCCAGGCACTGAGGATAGCTCTGTTGGTCCAAGTGTAGGCCTCAGGCGCTAAGGATAGCTCGGTTCATTCAAGCATCGGCCCAAAATGGGGTTGCCAGGTGGATCCCGGTTGGGGCACATGTGGGAATCTGCCTCACTATCTCCTCTCCTTTCACCAAAAAAAAAAAAATACAAAACAAAAAACAATAAAACAGAGCTATGAACAGTGTGACACAGACTGGCTAAGAGCTAGGATGTGGAGTCAAACAGGCCGGAGGATCTTGGCCCTGCCTCTTCCTGGATTTGTAGGTTATTATAACCACCCTGGGCTTCTGTTCCCCCACCTGAACACTTGTAAGAGATAGCATTGATTTATGTCCCACAACAAAAGGGGAGGAAAAGCACTAACAAACTATGACACGGTGCTTTCTTTTTTCTTTTTTTTTTTAAGTGAGCGGAGGGGAGATAGTGAGACAGACTCATATATGCTCCCGACCGAGATCCACCCGGCAACCCCATCTAGGGCCGATGCTCAAATCAGTGGCGCTTTCCTCAGTGCCTGTGGCCAATGCTTGGACCAGTTGAGCCACTGGCTATGAGAAAGGAAGAGGGAGAGAAAGGAGAGAGAGAGGGGAAGAGAAGCAGATGGTCGCTTCTCATGTGTGCTCTGACCAGGGATCAAATCCAGGATGTCCGCTTGCAGGGGCTACTCTCTATCCGCTGAGCCAACCAGCCAGGGCCTACAGTGCTTTTTTTGTGTGTGTGTATTTTTCTGAAGTGAGATGGGGGGCAGCAGGCAGACAGACTCCCACATGCTTCTGACCAGGATCCACCTGGGATGCCCACCAGGGGCGACGCTCTGCCCATCTGGGGAGTTGCTCTCCTGCAACCAGAGCCATTCTAGTGCCTGAGGCAGAGGCCATGGAGCCATCCTCAGTGCCCGGGCCAACTTTGCTCCAATGGAGCCTTGGCTGTGGGAGGGGAAGAGAGAGACAGAGAGGAAGGAGAGGGGGAGGGGTGGAGAAGCAGATGGGTGCTTCTCCTGTGTGCCCTGCTGGGAATTGAACCCAGGACTTCCACATGCTGGGCCGACGCTCTACTGCAGAGCCAACTGGCAAGGGCCACTTCCTTAATATTTAAATTTTATTTCATATAGAGCTTTCAGATTTCTTTAGAAACTTTCAAAAAATCGTATAGTGCTCTTATGCACATGTTAATCTCCTAAAACCTGGTCACGTTCAGAGTTCATGTTTTTCTTGATAGTGTCACCTGCTGGGCTGTCACCAGTGTGGAAGATGGGGCATTTCTTTCAAGATGGTCCCACTGTTGTCTTCAGGACGTTTTGCTTTAAATAATTTTATCTATTTTTGTGTTGGCTTTTCACTTCCCCAAATTTAGTCCTGAGCTCCGGGGCTGGGCGTCCCATTCTCAACCCAGTATCCTGACTTGATTTGCCTGCTGCTCTGATCGGAGCTTCAGAAGTGACCACGCCGGCTCAGCAAACGGCTCCTGGGTCTGTACTGAGACAGGGTGGTTGAGGACACTCCTGATTAGGAATGATCCCAGACTCCACTCTCGAAAAAGTGACAAAGTGACAAACTGAGCATTTTAAGGACACCTCATATAATATTAACAATGTCTGGGACATGTCACAATCAGCGAGGACGCTAATGTCTAGTAGGTGGCTCTGCACGTGAACGATCCTCATGAGTCGTGTTAAAACAGCACTGGGGACTGTCCAGGGGCAAAAGCAGAGTGGCCCTGTCAGTGACTATTGGGACTATTCCATTCAAGCATAAGACCAATAGGGCTTGATAAACAAATATTCTGTTTAAATAACAATTTTAGACTCTCAAGTCATGAAATAGAGACCACACGGGAGGTTATGCTTTCTCCTCAGCACATTCTCGCTCATTTTCCCTCAATGGTCTGGTGTGCTGTCGTTTAACAGTGACGTGAGAATGCGGAGACCCAGCCCTGGGCTGTCACCCCCCCCCCCCCCGCCCCATTCTTACATGGTTTTTCTTTGTAACAAGGAATTTCACTTATAAGAACACATACGATTGAGAAGCCCGTGTTTGGGGAATGTCACATTATCAGTCTCATCACTGTCATCAAGACCACAGGGACGGCAGGAAGGACCTCACACTCTGGTAGGTCAGGGAGGGGATGCGTGGCCCACTTCAGTCCTCTAGGAAAGCTGGAGGTCTTACAGCCAAAATGAAGGTGGGCTTTGAATTGGCTGAGGGAGGGATGTTCCCTTCCCTCGGGACTTTGAGAAGTAGAGGGGAGGGGTTTGCACCAAGCAAGTGGTACAAACACACCTTTGTGGTTTTGCTTGCTTTCGTTTGGTTTCTAATCGACCGTTGGTTTTCAGTACATGTGGCAGATGAATTAGTAGCACAATGGCCAGTTTCTGGAGCACCCAGCTTCTGGGCCAGTAGCTGGAGATACTCCAGGGGTCTGGCCCCATTCACCCATTCACAGGTGATGGAAAGAGCCCTTTGTTTTTTTCTTTTTTTTTTTTGCACTTTTCCGAAGCTGGAAGCGGGGGAGAGACAGTCAGACAGACTCTCGCATGCGCCCCACCGGGATCCACCCGGCACACCCACCAGGGGCGACGCTCTGCCCACCAGGGGGCGATGCTCTGCCCACCAGGGGGCGATGCTCTGCCCCTCCGGGGCGTCGCTCTGTCGCGACCAGAGCCACTCTAGCGCCTGGGGCAGAGGCCAAGGAGCCATCCCCAGCGCCCGGGCCAACCTCGCTCCGATGGAGCCCTGGCTGTGGGAGGGGAAGAGAGAGACAGAGAGGAAGGGGGGGGGGCGGAGAAGCAAATGGACGCCTCTCCTATGTGCCCCAGCCGGGAATCGAACCCGGGTCCCCCGCACGCCAGGCTGACGCTCCACCGCTAAGCCAACCGGCCAGGGCCGGGAAGAGCCCTTTGTAAACAAGGAAGGCAGAGGCCTACCCTAAGGCCGGCCAGGACTCAGCCAGGGTGTGGGCAGCAGTGCTTAGCAGATCGAACATCCAGCAGAAATAGGCGCTGACTTGGAGAGAAGTTTGGACCAGATGTTACAGGGAGGTGTCCACTTGGGGTGGCAAGAGGAAACCAAGACAGATTTGTGGGAAATTCCAATTCCTTGAAGACCACCCCACCCCCAGATGGGGCGGGACATTCTGTGAAAGACCAGACTTCCTGCTAATACCAGGCAGGTGGCTATGCTATGGATACTTTGAGACACAACAATGGAGTAATAGTGATTGCTTTCCTTACCTCCACCCTGTAGCTCCCCACCTCGCTGAAGCGGTACCCATGTCTAACTCTAATTTCTTAATTGATAAGCACAAAGAACTAGGAAGTTCTGAAGATTTATATACTAGATGGTGTTTCAAGTTCACCTCTAAAATTCTGTGACTGTGTTTAAAGTAGATAGATATTCAAAAGACCAAAATCTAACCCCTCCATGAGTTAAGATTGCCATGTTCCCCACATAAATGTTCTTCAACAGAAACATGCCAGATTTTCCTCTCACCGCGTGACCTACGGGAAGGGGAGGCATTGTCACCTGTCCTTTATTTGTGGTAATTTATATGCTAATGATTGAGCAGTCCCAGACCAGTTGGTTGGATAATGAACTTGGTCAGCTGTGTTGTAGCAGAGTAACCAGTGTGGACGCCAGAGGAATGCTGAATATATCTTGAAGAGAGAGAGATTAATCATTAACTGACCCTATTAATTTACTTGGTATTTTAAAGTAAAAAAATCACTTCTTTATATATAACATAAGAAAAGAGCAAACGCACACAGTTTTAGCATTAACTGCTAAACCATTCGGAGGATCTTACCACGCTAGGGAAAAAATTGTCACTTGTGAGGCTGGTTTCCAAAATGGGTTAATACAAACAGGAACATTATTATCTATTAAAATTTGGATAATTTCACACATGTGGCGTTTCTTCACTAAGTAGACCGAATCAGAAATGCCCAAACCTGTGAAATAATGATATTCAAGGGATCTGAAGGTCAGAAAGTACTGAACGTGGGTGAGGAGTTGTTATAGTCACTACTGAAATCTTTCTCATGCACTTGGACAACGTGAAAACTTACACCACGTGGAGCGCCGAGCAGAGCAGGCACCCTTTTTATTTATTTATTTATTTATTTGGTATTTTTCCGAAGTTGGAAACGGGGAGGCAGTCAGACAGACTCCCGCATGCGCCCGACTGGGATCCACCCGGCATGCCCACCAGGGGGCGATGCTCTGCCCATCTGGGGCGTCGCTCTGTTGCAACCAGAGCCATTCTAGTGCCTGAGGCAGAGGCCACAGAGCCATCCCCAGCGCCCGGGCCATCTTTGCTCCAATGGAGCCTTGGTTGTGGGAGGGGAAGAGAGAGACAGAGAGGAAGGAGAGGGGGAGGGGTGGAGAAGCAGATGGGCGCTTCTCCTGTGTGCCCTGGCCGGGAATCGAACCCGGGACTCTCGCATGCCAGGCCGATGCTCTACCACGGAGCCAACCACCCAGGGCCAGGAACCCTTTTTATGTACTCATTTCTCCCTTCCACATGGTGTCCAGGCAGTTGTGGAAGGACTGGGAAGGGGAAGAAGGGAGCCTTGGACACTCGCTCATTGCTACTCTGGGTGTCTGAAGCAGTCAGTCAGCTGGTGAACTTTAAGGCATCTTTAGTTTAGGGGACCTTGTCCTGTGGGCTGAAATCTGTGGCCCTGGTTCTGAGCCTTTGTTCATTCATTCCTACTCCCTGAAGCCTCTTTGTCCTCAGCCAGGCCTCCAATTGTCTCGACTTTCCCCATGTTCCCTCGTGCCCTCACCTGTTAGAGGGGGTGAGGACCCTAGCAGAACACAGAGAGGCCACGGGGAGCGCAGGACACCAATCAGGCCTGGCTCTGTGGCACATCCCTCAGTCCTGCGCCACCACCTGTGTGGCTGCCAAAGGTGGAAACTTCTGCTCTTGGCCTTCCTGTCAGCTTGTTTGATGTGCCTTCCCTGGAAAGTGAGACACAAGGCTGAGACTGCTTGTTGTCCCCCACTCCCTGCCCCCTCTCAGTATCGTAGTCTCTAAAGTGTGTGGAGCACACCTATTACACACTGAATTTGATCTTCACTGTAGCTGAGCACAGTCCTGAACATCAGCCCCATTTTACAGACGGGGAAAGTGAGACTGAAGAGGTATAACACGGCTCCAGGGGCAATAGAGTGAGTGACAGAGCAAAAAGCCCACACTCTGCTTCAGAGGCCAATGCATATGCCCTTTTGTATTGAGCTAAGATTGCATCCACCTCAGATATAAATAAGTCCATGATTCTGAGAGTAAACGAGAGGCCTACCAGATAAGGGGCGAGGGGTGCCCAGACAGAGAGCGGGGATCAGCGTCACCTGTGCTGAATTGACGATAAGGAGGTGGCAGCCCCAGCCGGTTAGCTCAGTTGGCAAGAGCATTGTCCTAAAACACTACGGTAGTGGGTTCGATCCCAGGCCAGGGCATATATGAGAAGCAACCGATGAATGCATGGCTAAGCGGAACAACAGATGAATGCTTCCCTTCCTCTCTTGCTCCCCTCTCCTTCTCTCTGTCTCTCTAAAATCAGTCAATAAATAATTAAAAAAAATAAAGATAAGGACGTGGCATTGGAAAGGACACAGACCTACAGCTAAGACAAAGAGGTTAGAGAGAAGGGAGGCGGGAGGGAGTGTCAGTGGAGCAGAGAAAAAGCCTGTGGCCTCGGCAGCCATTTCTGCCCCCACTACGTCCTCGACTTCCGGGGAAGGCTGTGCTTCTACTTCTGGACTCTGGCTCTCAAAGTAAAAGATAAAGATTCCTTGATGATTACAGATTATCCAACAGAAGTCCTGCGTCTCATATCAAAGATATATGAAGCTGAGTAAGGGGACTGCTCTCCCCCGCCTGGTGCGAGTCCTGTGTCTGGCAACCCCGGTCATTTCTGGGAACACCGCGCCCAGAATCACATGATATGGGCCCAGCGGGTCTGTGCTAATTTTTTTTTTTTTTTTTAAATGCTAACCTTAGCTTCAAACTCAATATCCTCCTTTGGAATATAAAAGAGCTCTAGGTTGTTTAAAGGTTGAGTAGAATTCCTGAGCCTGTTAACGGGTCACAGTCTACTAACTCTCATAATTAGCAGGAGCCCACTGTATCGTGTGCTCGCCCTCTGTATCCAACAATGACTAAACCGCTCAGTTTCAGACTGTTTACTTAAGAGTGGGGTTTTCATCCATAATCGATGTTTCTGGGTATTTACCTATTTAACATGGAAAGATGAGAAAAAGCGACTGCCCAAATCACCCCCTCCTCTGTCCCTTTGCATCCCCACCCCCACCCCAGCCGCCAAGTCCCAGCATTCTGGGTGACCAAGTTTGAAGCCTTGTCTAGGGACTGAGCTGCATGACCTTGGGAAATTACCTCTACCCTGAGCCTTTGTTCTCTTATCTGCAAATTCTGAGGACTGAACTGGGTGATGTCCAAGGTCCTTTCTGCCTCTGAGGTACAGTCATTGGGGGGGTGATAATGAAATGTCTCCTCCTCTGTTAAAATTCAAACATATTTATTACCGAAAACCATAGCATGACCAACTCCAACGAGGATATTAGAATATTTATTTGGAGACAATACCAAAATGAGCTGCACATGGTGGCTGATTTGTAAACACCAGGGTGAAGAACTTGTTTACTTTGGAAGGGTGTGCAAAGTTGGACAATGGAAGGATCTCTGTGGGAGGCGATGCCTGGTGCTGTTATAGACGGGCCACTGGAGACAGACCTGCTAAGGGAGCAGGACCATCTCAGAGTTTTACCTCCTTCAATGTGGAGTGAGTTGAGCCTTCTCTTGCAGTTACTTTAAGAAATCTTGGCCCTGGCCGGTTGGCTCAGTGGTAGAGCATCGGCCTGGCGTGCAGAAGTCCCGGGTTCAATAGCCGGCCAGGGCACACAGGAGAAGCGCCCATCTGCTTCTCCACCCCTCCCCCTCTCCTTCCTCTCTGTCTCTCTCTTCCCCTCCCGCAGCCGAGGCTCCATTGGAGCAAAGATGGCCCGGGCGCTGGGGATGGCTCCTTGGCCTCTGCCCCAGGCGCTAGAGTGGCTCTGGTCACGACAGAGCGATGCCCCGGAGGGGCAGAGCATCGCCCCCTGGTGGGCAGAGAGTCGCCCCTGGTGGGTGTGCCGGGTGGATCCCGGTCAGGCGCATGCGGGAGTCTGTCTGACTGTCTCTCCCCATTTCCAGCTTCAGAAAAATACAAAAAAAAAAAAAAAAAAAAAAAAGAAATCTTCAGGCCCTGGCTAGTTTGCTCAGTGGGTAGAGTCCAGCATGCAGACATCCTAGGTTTGATTCCCAGTCAGAGCACAACAGGAGAAGTGACCATCTGCTTCTCTTCCCCTCCCTCTCCCCCCTTCTCTCCCTCTTCCCCTCTTGCAGCGAGATTGGTCTGAGCATCAGCCTCAGGTGCTAAGGATAGCTCAGTTGATTCAAACACTGGCCCCAGATCGGGGGTGCCAGGTGAATCCTAGTTGGGGTACATGTGGGAGTCTGTCTATCTTCCCGCCTCTCACTTAAAAAAAAATCTTCAGTCACATATATTGTGAATTAAGTGCACATGGGTATTTGAATGTGTTGTCTTTTGGGGTATTGGAAACGAGACTGAGTTCTCATTGGCTTGAAGTGGGAGAAACCAGGGCCTACTTGTCACAAGGATGCTGGAAAGGTTTGAGGGTCCCTCTCAGTATCGTAGTCTCTAAAGTGTGTGGAGCACACCTATTACCACACTGAATTTGATCTTCACTGTAGCTGAGCACAGTCGTGAACATCAGCCCCATTTTACAGACGGGGAAAGTGAGACTGAAGAGGTATAACACGGCTCCAGGGGCAACAGAGTGAGTGACAGAGCAAAAAGCCCACACTCTGCTTCAAAGGCCAATGCATATGCCCTTTTGTATTGAGCTAAGATTGCATCCACCTCAGATATAAATAAGTCCATGATGTCTGAGTTGATCTGTCTCAATCTCTCATCTATCTAGGACTGGCCAATCCTATTGCTGGATACACACATGCCTTAGTCTTTACTTAAGTGTCATTTTCCACCTCTCAACATCCTGTCTATTTCTTCAAAGCCTCGTGCTCATTTCCCCTGATCATGCCAGCTCTCTGCCCTCATTCATTCAGCAGTGACTACAGTGCCCTAAGGCAGCTGTGTGCTTCTTCAGTCCAAGTTCCATATTTGGCTCTTCTCCTCCCCACCCCCAGACTAGAAGCCCAGGGAGGGCTGAGCCAGTAGTTTTCTTTTCCTGGTCCCCCAACACCTAGTTTTGTGCGTGGTACACAGTCTGTCCAATCAATAAAGAAATGAATATCATTAAGCGCCCATTAGTCAGATCAATAATGACAAATGCTGCCCAAAGACAATGCTTATTTGAAAATATATCCCAAGCTTTGTGTTTCTACCCCTCAAAATGCTTCTTTGGAAGGATTTATGACAGCCTGATGTTTTTATATGAAGGTTTACATTAGGGGCCATCTTGTCCTTCTGGGATCCATCTGGGATGTACTCATTCTTCCAGGTAACCTTCTTGGGACACCCACTGTGGTGATGTTTTCTGCCTAAGAGTCATGAATTCTCAAAAAGATTCCCGTGTCTGGCATAAAAACACCCCCTCCAAGCTCTCTGCAGGCCAATATTAGCAAAATTTGCAGATAAAACCATTTTACATGTCTTTTATTTTTTTTAAAAATTAGTTGACTTGAGAGAGACAGAGAGAGAGAGAGAGAGAGAGAGAGAGAGAGATTGAAAGAGAGGAGAAAGAAACGTTGATTTGTTATTCCACTTATTTATGCATTCACTGGTTGATTCTTGTGTGTGCCCAGACTGTAAATCAAACCCACAACCTTGGCATGAGGTCGACGCTCTAACTAACTGAGCTACCCAGCCAGGGCTACAATCTATTAAAATTTAAATTTAGGTGTGTTAATAAGGCAGTTGCAACAAGTATATAGTCCATGGCAGTCCCCAAAGCGAGGAGAGAGCAGCTGAGTGCCTTCCCCCAGGTCCCGGGCCGCTGCCTGTGCGGGCTGGTCTCAGGCGCCCGGGGCCTTAGGGATCCCGCCTGGAGCCGCGGGCCCGGAGGGGCAGTGAGCGCATCCTCAGGGCGAGTCCCCACGATACGCCCCGGACGCAGGCGGGGGACAGCGCCCCAGTGAATACGGGACCCAACCCCCTGGCGTGGGCGTGTGGTGGGCTGAGCAGCGCGTGCGCGAGGGGGCGCCGTGGTCCCGCGCGCAGCACCTGCGCCTCCCCGCAGCCCGGCCCCCAGCGCTGGGGGCCCGCCGCCCGCGGCTCCAAGTCTCGCGGTGCTACGGCCGGACCGGCGCCCCCCGGCGCGCGACAAAGGCGGGACCCGGCGAGGCGGCGGCGCGAGGCCGGGGAGCTGCCGGCCTTTGTGTGGCGCGCCGGCCGCGCCCGCCCGGGCTCCGCGCGCAGGGCCTCCGCGTCCTCCCGCGACATGGCCACCCCAGCGGCCGTCAACCCTCCGGGTGAGTAGCGGGGCCGGAGCGCGGAGCCGGGCGGCGGGGGGCGGCTGTCACCGCGCGGAGCCTCGGCTCGGGCACCGCGTCTCCATCCCCACCGCTGCCCGGTCCGGGCGGCGACCCGGCCTCGCGTACCCGGACCCTGCAAGCTCGGAAAATGCCACCTCCTTCCCCGCCCAGGAGTTCGTTTCGGGCCCCAGCCTCTGCCCTCGAGTGCGCGGACGCGGGGAGGCGCCGGGCGAGGGAAAGTTTGGAGTTGGGACCCAGCAGGGCGGCTCCATTCTCCCCGTCCGCCCGGTCCTGGGCGCCCTCACTACCCGCCGCTGTGTGTCCCCGTCTTCCGCGCGCACAGACCGGAGCGCGCAGCGTCCCGGCCGCCGAGTCACACCCTCGGCCTCCTGGGCGCCTGGCCTCGGATCCACAGGTCTGTGATCACCGCTTCGTTCCCGCAGACTTCGAGAATGGAAAGAGGTCGTGAGCGGGTGGAAATGACCACCTGTTTTGCAGTTGTCCCCGGAAATCCCTTTTCATTTGGGAAATGCCCTGCCTGTGAGGAGGACTGCCGAAACGGGACGGAGAATGGGAGGGGGACACCTAGGCTGACTGATCCAAAGTTTTGAATGCTGTGCGGTGACTGCTGTGGGCATGGCTGGTATCGGGTCCCTGAGGAGGGTGCAGGCCAGCCCTCAGCGTGGGGCGGGGCGGGGTGAACAGCGTGGTCAGAGTCAGGAGTGAAGGATCCATTTCAGCCAGAGTGGTGGGGGAGGCTTTGGGGACTGCACCTGTTAGAACTGGGCTTTGAAGAAAGGGAAGGTGTGAGTATGCGGAGCCAGGGCTGAGGGGGCTTGCGGGTGGAAGGGACGGGAAAATGCAGATGGACCTGCTCTGAGCAGGGATGTCAGGGAGGGGTTGGGGCACTGGGGAGAGGAGAGGGGACAGCTGGGTTCCAGGGACTTGTGTGGCTGTGGCCTGGCTGCAGAGGGCTTGGACGGACCCTGGAAGCATCCTCAGTGGTATTGAACAGGAAGGCGCAGGACCATGGTTCTGGAAGATGACCTTGTCAGCGGTGTGTAGGTAAGGAAGACCAGAGGCAGGTGAGACCTAGCGGCCCTGCGTGGAACAGAAAGGAGAAGCTCAGATGTGGTACTGCTGAGATTGGGGGCAAGGGTTAAGGGGGAGCCCAAGGGAGCACAGAGGTGAGGTGTTCATGGAAACACAAAGGTGGGGTGTCAACAGCGGCACGGAAGTGAGGTGTCCAGGGAGGCACAGAGGTGAGGCGCCTGAGTGGTTCCAAGGAAGAAGCTTCCATAACGGAAATGAATGTCGTGAGAACAGTGTCTAGAACACTGAGTTGGAGCATGACAGGTTTGAAAGCACAGCTGTGCCAGTTTGCATTCAACACCAGCCTACAATTTCAACCTGTTTAGCTGCTTAAAAGTTAATAATAAAAAAAAAAAAGTCAGATTTAAGTGTTGTGGCATTAAGAAAAAGTAAAGCAACTTAATTGAAGATATTTTATATTTTAGTCCAGTACAGGCTTATCTTGGAAATAGGAATCAAGTCAGAGAGTTTCCATAACATGTATACATATATACACCATTCCACCTGTTCAAAGCCATTTTGTCCACTTGGTTGTCCTGTGAACTACAGAATAAATATTGAGTGGCTACTGGCTTGGTGGTACTGTGGGAGACCTGAGCAGTACAGTGCAGGGTGGGATTGTTTTTTGTTTGTTTGTTTTCTTTAAGTCTTTAGGTGAGAGGAGATGAGATAGAGAGATAGACTCTGGCATGTTCCCTGGCCAGGCTCCACCAGCAGCCCTGGTCCGGAGCTGATGCTTGAATCAGCCAAGCTATTCTCAGTGCCTGGGGCCAATGCTAGAACCAGTTGAGCCACTGGCTGCGATAGAAGAGAGATAGAAGGGGAGAGGGAGGGACAGAGAAGCAGATAGTCACTTCTCATGTGTGCTTTGACCAGGGATCGAACCTGGGTCTTCCGCACGCCGGGCTAATGCTCTATCCATTGAGCCAACCAGCCAGGGCTGAGATTCTTTTTATTTATTGGTAAACACCCAGCCTGATTGACAGGCACTGATGTCTGTGTCTTTTCTCTGTTGGCAGAAGTACCAGAGATCTTGAGCTTGGTGACAGCTCCTCCAGTGGAAATCCTTGAGGTGTTGTCACCTTTTCTCTTGTCCATCATCTTCTCTTTGACCAGTCCCCTGTGGTCACACTCAGATCTCGCCGCATAGGAATCTCTCACTTCTTTGGGGAAATGGTAGGGTCTCAAGGGACATGGCTACAGGTTTGTACCCGAGAGAGATTTCAGATTCAGCTGCGGTCAGGGCACCCAAGCTTGTCACCTGAGGCCACGATGTGATTGCCTCTGTGAGCGTGGCCTCCTCTCTCCCCAGATGTTTCCTTACAGAGAACGAGAGCTTGGTAAACACAGGCAAATGGACAGAGAGGCACCAAGATTTGTTTCTGTGATGATTCTGTGCCAGGTACAAAGGTCACAGCCTGTCATCTCTCCACCCCACCCCACCCACTGGTCCCTTTTTCCCCTACTGACTGTCACACACCGGCACTCTGGGTCTCGCTAAGGACACATGAGATTGGAGTTGTCACATTCTCGCGTTGTTCAGCTGATGTGAGCCAGGTTTACACCTAATCTGCCCCTTCTAGGTCCCTGTTTGGGTCTTAGTTTAGGATCCACTGCTTACCCTGGGGAAGGAGAGGCAATTTGGAAAAAGAAGGATTTGGCTTCTAGATGTTTTCCTCATGGCACCTGCCACAGGGTCCTGGGAGTGGGTCCCATCTCCTGGGCCTCTGACATCTTCCTCCTTCCAGGTACATTGGTCATTGATACTGTCGTAGGGGCTGATTTTCTCAGTTCTCTCTTGTTGGGGACCATATATGTCTTCTAGACCAGTGGTCCCCAACCTTTTTTGGGCCACGGACCGGCCTTTAGGGTGGGACAGATAAATGTATCACGTGACTGAGACAAGCGTCTAGAGTGAGTCTTAGATGGATGTAACAGAGGGAATCTGGTCATTTTTTAAATATAAAACATCGTTCAAGGCCCTGGCTGGTTGGCTCAGTGGTAGAGCGTCAGCCTGGCGTGCAGAAGTCCTGGGTTCGATTCCCGGCCAGGGCACACAGGAGAAGCGCCCATCTGCTTCTCCACCCCTCCCCCTCTCCTTCCTCTCTGTCTCTCTCTTCCCCTCCCGCAGCGAGGCTCCATTGGAGCAAAGATGGCCCGGGTGCTGGGGATGGCTCCTTGGCCTCTGCCCCAGGCACTGGAGTGGCTCTGGTCGAAACAGAGCGAAGCCCCGGAGGGGCAGAGCATCGCCCCCTGGTGGGCAGAGCGTCGCCCCCTGGTGGGCGTGCCAGGTGGATCCCGGTCGGGCGCATGCGGGAGTCTGTCTGACTGTCTCTCCCGTTTCCAGCTTCAGAAACACACACACACACACACACACACACACACACACACACAAATAAATAAAACATCGTTCAGACTTAAATATAAATAAGACGGAAATAATGTAAGTTATTTATTCTTTCTCTGTGGACCGGTACCAAATGGCCCACAGACCAGTACCGGTCTGCGGCCCAGGGGTTGGGGACCACTGTTCTAGACCAGTGTTTTTCAACTGCCGGTCCGCAAAAGAGTTGACCGCCCTGATGCTGTATGAAGATAGACCCAATGGCCCGATGATTCTTCATACAACATCAGAGTGGTCAACTCTTTCGCGGACCAGCAGGAGATTTCTGGCAGACCGGCAATTGAAAAACACTGCTCTGGACTAGAGAATGGAGTCGTCAACATTTCCTGTTCTGAGTCTGTGTTACTTATTTCACCTCCTTTTTGGGTGAACTGTAAGCATTTCTGACTTACATGAAATGCTGAAGGTTTGAACTTGAAAGTCAATGTGTGCGGGAGTGTCTGCAGCTGGAGTGACAGCACGGGAGGGGACCACGGTGTTTCCAGTGCCCGGGCTACCTCAGGCTTTTGGGATTCATGCGTGAGGGGATCAGGCACTTCAGACCACTGGCCATTAGGAATTTTGTGTTATCTAGGCGTTCTCTGAAAGGAGTACTTGCTGAGTAATTAACTAGGCTTGCATATTTTAAAGAATTCAAAGGTATGTTTTAAGAGATTTAGAATTTCTACTTTACAGTTTCTAGCTATTAGACTTTTCTGTTTTTTGGCACTTTGATTTGGAATTGGTTGTATAGGACAGGGAGGTTCTCTGGGCACATTGCCTTAGATGGAAGGACATTTGGGTCAGTTCAGCAAATACTGAGCAGGACGGGTAGGCAGCGAGAAGAGGGGGAAGAATGTGCCTTGTCCTCAGGGAGATTGGAGTCTAGCAGGAGGCGTCAGTGCACTGACTTTGTAACAGAAGGTGGAATGAATGAACATTGACTGGGTCTGTGTATATGGTGACAGGAACCCAGAGGAAACCTTTGCAGGAGGCAGCTTCTGAAGAGACAGCGTTCGGCCTGTAAAAATTTAGGAAGGGCCATTTCACGCCGGGGCCATGCGGGCAGACTATGCAAGTTTGAGGACCTCAGTGCACTTGGGGACCCAGATGGCCACCCCAGAACATAGGCTGGGTTTGGAGCTTTGGAGAGATGCTCGCTGTGCTCACAAGGGCCCCCAGGCAGCACTGCTTTGAGTGGAGGTGGAACACCCACCCCAGCTGAACACACAGGTCCAGTTTCCTCACACATCCCATTTCACGGAACCTTGAGGCCATCCATCACAAAACACATTTCTCAGAAAAACTGCTGCTGAGGCAACTCTGCCGTACTATCAAATTATAAAATGCGCCTCCATTTCAGGGAAGCCAGAAAAAACAACAAAAAAATGTTCATTTAGAGTCAGTAAAATACTGCACTTTAAGAAAAAAGTCAACTTTGCTGCCTGATCACCTGTATCTAAAACAGTTGGTCTCCTTTTCTTTTCTTTTCTTTTTATTCATTATAGAGAGGAGAGAGAGAGAGAGAGAGAGAGAGAGAGAGAGAGAGAAAAGGGGGAGGAGCAGGAAGCATCAACTCCCATATGTGCCTTGAGCAGGCAAGCCCAGGGTTTTGAACCAGCAACCTCAGCGTTTCCAGGTTGACACTTTATCCACTGCGCCACCGCAGGTCAGGCCTGGTCTCCTTTTCAATAAAAAACTATAAAATTTTCCCTTTAGGCATGTGCCAGGGAGCCCAATGGTGAACCTTTTGGCTTCTGCCAAAAGAAAAGAATGATATCTGAAAAAAGGTTTTATTTGTTCCTTAGCCATTATTTATTGAGCAACTACTGGGGGGCAGCTACTGAGCGAGGTTCTGGAGATAGTGTGGTGAGGAAAAGAAATCCAGCCCCTGCCGTGAGGCTGCTTGCAGCCTAGTGGCGCAAATAATCATAAGAAATCATACCAACCTGACCAGGCAGTGGCGCAGTGGATAGAAGTCGACTGGGACGTGGAGGACCCAGGTTTGAAACCCCAAGATTGCTGGCTTGAGTGTGGGATCATAGACATGACCCCATGGTTGCTGGTTTGAGTCCAAAGGTCACTGGCTTGAAGCCCAAGGTCGCTGGCTTGAGCAAGAAGGAGTCACTCGCTCTGCTGTGTAGCCCTGTGGTCAAGACACATATGAGAAAGCAATCAATGAACAATTAAGGTGCCTCAATGAAGAATTGATGCTTTTCATCTCACTCCCTTCCTGTCTGTCTGTCCCTACCTGTCCCTCTCTCTCTCAAAAAAAAATATATATGTATATCACACCAATATGTTAGCTATAAGATGTGTAAATGCTATGAAGAAATGAAGGCCCCTTTGAGGAGGCAGCCTTTAATAAAGTAGAGGTCTGAGGAATGGAGAGGAACATGCGAGGAGCAGCATGCCACACGCAGGGAACAACGTCCACGAACGCCCAGAGGTTGGGGAGAGCCAGGTGGTTCCAGGGACCAGGAAAGGCCTGAGTGGGTGGGGCACGTTGAGCAAGGGGAAGGCAGTGTAGGAGCTGAGGTGTGGGCGGAGCCTGCTCTCAGAGGCCAGGGGCTTGGGTAGGGGTACAGGTTTAATTCCAAGAGCGATGGAGAGCTCCTGAGGGGTCTTGAGC
Organism: Saccopteryx leptura; assembly: GCF_036850995.1. Classification (NCBI taxonomy): domain Eukaryota; kingdom Metazoa; phylum Chordata; class Mammalia; order Chiroptera; family Emballonuridae; genus Saccopteryx; species Saccopteryx leptura. The sequence continues at coordinate 42,218,666 of NC_089515.1, read as the reverse complement.
GCTGCAGAGAGGTGGTCCCATCTGAACGTGATGATGCTCCTCTGGCTGCAGTTTGGGGAGCAGGTTGGAAGGAAGCAAGAGGAGAAGCAGGACCCCGGTGAGGTGTTGCTGACGTGGCTGGAGGGGGCAGTGGAGATGGGGAGAAGTAAACGGAGCTGAAGTATATTTCGGCGCTGGGATGCCATGCTGAACAGCTCCAGGGGCACCAGTTGCATCCTTGTCCTTTCTTGCAAGTGGGCAAGGCACCTCCTGCATGGTCCCACGCAGCACTCTTTTTTTGAGGGTAGAACCATCAGGACTTCCATGGCAGGGGGTGCAGAGAGGGTGTCAGGAGAAGAAAGAGTAAGTAGGACCCAGCTTTCTGTCCTGACACCCGGGTGATTGGAGGGGATGCGTAGAGAAGGAGGCACACATGGCGGGGGGTGTGCCGGGGCCTCAGCCCGGGACAGCTAGGTGCTTGCCTGTGAGACGTGGAGGAGGGGTCAGCAGGAAGGCAGCGGGCCATGTGGGCTACAGGGGTCTGAGCTGGAGAAATACATGAAGAGGATGCTACCGGCCTCTCGCCAGGTTTCCTGGGGGACAGTGAGATCTCAGAGAGCGGGATGCCGACGCCATTATGGCTTTATTGTCAGTCTTTGCCAAGATTCACTCAGATGCATAGCACTATCATTTCTGCATGTCTGTCACTCAGTTCTCTGTGTGTGCATGCATGTATGTGTGTGTATATACTATACATGTCAGAACTTTGCTGGGCTGTAGTGTGAGAAAGGAAGGGCCAGCAGAGTTGCCCAGTAACAGAAGACGCTGTGTGGGGAGGGGTGAGGTATCCACGCAGAAGCTGGTAGGAGCTGATGCTAGGCAGGCTGTGGGGCTCGTTCACCCCACGGACCTTTTTGTTCAGTGACTAAAAATGGTTTCCCCCTCGCAGTCAAGCTGCTTCCCACTTGAGGGCTTTCACTTTTGCTGGGGGCCCGTTCTTAGAAGGGTTACTAGCTCCCCTGTCCCTCCTTCCCCGTCCACTCCTTCTGTTCCCTTCTGTCTTGGCTTGCATTCTTGACCATTTTCCAGGCAAATCCACCAACAAGCAACAGTGTGTCCAAGTAGGTAGCTCCTGCTTTTGTGTATGGGATGAAACACAGGGCATCTGTCCTGCTTTGCTTGTGTCGTGAGAGGCACCCGGCAGAGCTCGGGGTCCCTCAGCCCCTGCTTCTTCCTCCGGGAACCTCTTTCCCCCTGAACACAACAGGAAAAAACACACGTTGACTAGAAGAAAACTTGGAAATATGGAAAACTGCTAGTTCTACCATCAACTGTTAACATTTTTGCATACATTGTTACTAAAATTTGTCTACATGTCTAGAATGTTCTGAACATATTTTGTGACTTTTCCCTTCATTAATAGTAACAATGGGTCCTCCCAGGGTGACTCTCTCTGTTTCACAGTCATTGTCATAAGTTACTGACTCAGGCTCTTCTCTTTGGGCATGTCACATTTGGGATGCTTTTCCATTTGTCGGAATTATACACAACATTGTAGTGAACATGCTTGTATGAAAATATGTAATTAGGTGATTTTCCCCCTTACCGTAACTTCCCAGAAGTGGAGTTGAACAGTCAGCTGGGTTTACGTGCCTTTATGTTACTTTCTACAGAAGTGAGTCTGGAGGCTTCATTTACCTGGAGTCCCCAGTGTGTAAGTAGGTGACAAGGTGACAAGGGCACGAGCCCAGACGTTCCTCCCTTAGTACCCGGGCTCTGTATGCGCCCATGCTTGTCCCTCCACCCTCCCTTACCAGCTCACCCCATGCATGTGGCGTTCCCCACTGCAGGTGCCACTGACTGTCCCAGACACCTTGGACCTCTGTCCATTGTGCACACATCCTCCTTGGACCGAGGACACATTTCCAAGCGGAGCCCTGGGTTGACCAGTCCCCAGGGCTGTGGTACTTCATGCCTGTGTTCTGCGGCCACAGACAGGTGATGGTGGTTATTCCTGCCGCAGACGCAGTGCCAGGAGGGTGGGTCTGCTTCTGGTCATGTGGGCCCTGGCTCTCTCCCACAGCTCTGAAAGCAGAGTGCCGTGGCAGGGGGCACTCCAGGCTCAGGTGACAAAGGACAGACTCGGGTGTAGAGCAGCCGGGGAGGGTCCGGGGGTGCGTGTACAGGTGGGGAGGAGAGTCCAGGGGAGTCGGCTGGCGCTGAAACCAAGCTCCGTGGGTGGACCCAGGGCCTCCACGAGGAGGACCAGGGCTCAGCGGAGGGCCTGGTGGGAGCTGAGCCGGGGCCCCAGGAGAGGAGGGTCATCTTCATACACCAGACACTCCCTGGGGCCCCGCAGTGACCCGGTCTGGCCTGCAGAGTCTCTGCCTGTTGAATAAGGCCACTTCCTGCCTGTGTTTGCCTGGCCCGCCAGCCTGCACGCACAGCATCTAAGGAAAAAGCCACTGAAATTGATAAGTAACTGAAGGGAGGCCCAGACTCTGAGGCAACAGGAAGTCCAAAGTTAAGTTAGGCCTCACTGTCTTGTGTTCATAGCTACACCCAGAGGGTGCTTGCTTTCTTACCTCGGGAGACCGCTGAGTCGGAGGCGGAGCACCTGAGAACCTGGCGCAGGTGGGTGGCCTCTTGGAGGTGGAGACAGCGGCAGGGTGGCTGCTGAGCATCTCCGTGCACACGGCAGCCCCACCACAGACTCCTCCGCCCTGGCATCACTAGGGCCCCAGTCTGCGGGATGAGGACTTCTTGACCTCTGGGTTGTGGCAGCTAGACAGGAGCTCTCTGGGGGGGTGGTGGCTGGCAGAGAATGAAGGGGTGACCCCCTTGACCATCAACCACTTCAGAAAGCCACCTGGTGGCTTTAAAAACAAGATGAGACTTGCCCGACCAGGTAGTAGCATAGTGGATAGAACACTGACTCAGGATGCTGAGGACCCAGGTTTGAAACCCCGAGGTTGCCCGCTTGAGTGTGCAGGTTCATCCGGTTTGAGCGGCACAGGCTCACCAGTTTGAGCACGGGGTGGCCAGCTTGAGCGTGGGATTGTAGACACGACCCCAAGGTCGCCGGGTTGAATGTAGGATCATAGACATGACCTCATGGTTGCTGGCTTGAGCCTAAAGGTCGCTGGCTTGCGCCCAAGGTCCCTGGCTCGGCTTGAGCTCCTTGGTCAACAACTAAGGTGCCACAACGAAGAATTGATGCTTCTCATCTCTGTCCTTTCCTTTCTCTCTGTCCTTGTCTGTCCCTCTCTTCCTCCCTCCCTCGCTCCCTCTCTCTCTCATTAAAAAATAAATAAAATATAAAATAAAATAAAAACAAGATGAGACTTTACAGATAATTATGATATCCGTGATGGAAGTTCATTTGGATGTGATAGAACTGTGAGTTCTTTTTTATTATTATTTTTAGAGCAGCGTTGATGTTTCTTTCACATCAGCAGTTTGAAATGAGGCCGAGTCTGGAATCATTTGCCATCATTTGCTATGCTTGATGGATTACAAGTCCCGCAAAGAATAAAATGAATGAATGTGATCAAGGCTCACAGCTGCGTTCTCCTTTTCTGAAACTGTTTCACACCGGAGAACTTCTGATTGAGTTCAGCCACCCTTCCTGAGCACCCCCTGGGCCCACCGTCCTGACAGAGCTGCCGTGCTCAGTGCTGGGGGTTAGGAGGATGCTGAGTAGCTGAGTCGATAGGTGGGTTCAGCCAGTGTGTGACGCAGGCAGTGTGGGGACAACTTTATGCAGATGACTGCTACAGAGAGGACAACAGTGTAGACCCCCACCAGTTCTTTCTGATAGGCAGAGCAAGGGTGCAGAAGGAATGGTTCAGGTCCTACAGCGCATTTCAGGACAAGCCAGCCTCACAAAACATGGCTCTCCATCTCCAGCTGCTGCCGGGCACATGTGTGTCCCCCCACACCCCTGCCCCGTGTCCCACAGATTCTGCAAAGCCACGCCTCCTGCTCTTCCTCCTCCCCGTCGGTCCCTGTGGCAGTGAGTGGCACCACTCCATTCATTGGCCCAAGCCAGACATTAATTATTTTAATTGCTTATCCACCTAATTAAACAAATATTAATTGAATGCCGACTGTGTGCACAGTGGTGTGCAAAGCCAGGCGGGGTTTCTGCTTTCAGGGCGCTTGCTATGTGGCTGGAGAGTCAGCCATTTACTAAATAATCACGTGTGTGAGGGTATCCTCCGAGTAAGTGTTATGGAAGAAAGGAGTCTTTGTTTCCAAATGCAACAGGACGCCATTGAAGTGTTGGAAGCAGGAGTGTGATGTGAGGGGAGGCGGGTTTTGAAAAGCTCTCTGGCTGCTGTGTGAGGCCAGCCAGGCACGGACAGTGGGCGCAGAGAGAAGAACAGGAGTCCCTGAGCTGGTCAGGAGGTAAAGCCAGCGCATCCAGCCGAGAGCTTGCACTTGGTAAATAGGAGGCGCAGTGGCACGGTCCGCGACTCAGTCACGGGGATTACAGTGCTGAGACCGAGCACTGATGAGGTCCGGGTTGTGGGAGGATTTGAGAGGAAGTGGTGGGAAGATTGTGATGAGTTTGGTCTTGGACATGTTGAGTTTAAGGCATCTTTGAGTTCAAGACGTCCCAGTGAGATGGGACCAGCAGCCTCTGAGCTACTGCATCTCTCCTCGAGCTGGGACGTTTATTTTCACTGTGGTATCCCCAGTACCTTCAGCGGTGCCTGGCTCATCACTAGTGCTTAGTAAATATCTATTGAGGCCTGACCTGTGGGGCGCAGTGGATAAAGCGTTGACCTAGAACACTGAGGTTGCCAGTTCGAAACCCTGGGCTTGCCCGGTCAAGGCACATATCAGAGTTGATGCTTCCTGCTCCTCCCCCCTTCTCTCTCTCTCTTTTCCCTCTTTAAAATGAGTAAATAAAATCTTAAAAAAAATCTATTGAAGGAGTGAATGAGTTGGACGGTGAGTCTCCAAACCGCAAACCAATGAAGAGGTTTGTCTGCCACAAGGTTATTATTTTGTTCTTGGTAACTTTTTATGCTGAAGTAATCTCAGGCTTACAGAAGAGTGGCAAGAACGTAGAAGCTCTCCTGTGGACCCGTCATCCAGGTTCCCAAGTGTTAACCCGAGCGCATGCGCCTTTTACCCATGCCGCCAGCTTTCTTCTCGGGAGGGACGGAGGATGAGTGGTGCACACGATGCCCCCGTTCATTCTAAACACTTGGCTGTGTGTTTCCTCAGAATAAGTACATTCTCCTACAAAACTGCAATTCATGACCCAAATCAGGAAGTGAGCATAAATAACATAGTATCAATTATTCTCAGAGCCAAAACCACTTTTTTTTCCCTTTTTTTTAATGCCTCTGGGTTTAATCCACGACTGCAAATTACATTTAGTTGTGATGCCTCTTTAATCCCTCTTAATTCTGAAATAATTTCTTGGTCTTTTTATTTTTCTTTTATGGCCTTAGCATTTTTGCCAAGTGTAGGCAAGTCATTTTGTAGAATATCTCTCAGTTTGGTTTTAATTGAAGTATAGCTGACATGCACAGTATATTAGTTTCAGGTGTACAACACAGTGGGTTGACATTTACCTGTCTTGCAGTGTGATCACCACGGTAAGTCTAGTCCTCACCGACCACTGTGCAGTCATTGTGATATTACTGACTCCATTCCCTGTGCTGTACTTACTTTATAACTGGAGGTTGGTGCCTCTGAATCCCTTCATGTCTCTCAGTTGGTTTCCTTTTTTGATTTTTGATGTTTCCTCATGATTACATGGGGACTGTGCTTTTTAATTTTCTCTTTGTCAAAAACACCACAAAAGTGATGTTAATCACAAGACCGCTTCTAGCAGCCGTTACTTCGGAGCGAGCGTCTCAGTCAGTGAGGTCAGGGTCCTGGGCCGACCCGGCTAAAGGGAGGTGGTGTGATTTCAGGACCCGTCCCCAGATGCTGGTAACCTCTCCCTGTGTTCAGTACGTCATGGTTAGCAGTGTTTTCAGCCACCGGTCTGTGGGCCGGTCCGCGAAAGAGTTAACCACCCTGGTGTTGCATGAAGATTATAGTTGCAGTGATTTTGGTTGAATTCGCTTATGCTCAGGGTGATTTCTGCCTTAGCGATCCTGAAATCTATTTTCACCCGTCCCCAAGTGTAAAAGGTGGAGACCCACTCACAGAGAGGTAGCTCAGATGTTCTTTGTCAACTATAGGTTTCAAGGGATTTTTGGTTTTTAAAGATGGTAAAGCTAACACTTTCCTAAACTAAACATCAACTTCATTTGATAAATAAGATAGTTATAATCCAGTTATGTAAGGATGATCATATCTTTAATAAAGCCAGTAGGGAGTTGAAGTGGCGAATTACCAACTTTCCTGACATACAGATCGAAGGTTTTCAGGAGTTGCTCACCGGGAATGCCAGCAGCGCACTGCAGGTAGCTCACTGGCCCTCCTCACAGCTCTGGGGAGCCCCCTCCCCCACCCTACTCGTGCAGGCTGCTTCCTCCTGCCCTGTTGTGACCCTCCTCACCACCCATCCCCATTCATGAGGCTTTCTGCACCGGTCCTGCCCTGGGTGCAGGCCGTGATGCCCTGTCACCATTCAGTCCTCTGTCTCCTGTCCTCACTGGCAGAGAGGGAGGGAAGGGTCCCATCACCCAAGGACAGTTCCCCATCCCAGATCCTCCTATCCTCTGGACAGACCAAGTGGGTCACCATTGATGGCCTAGGTCTGCTGCGATCTCGGGCACTGTGCTGGATGCGTGGACCTTGCCTCTCAGATGACAGCTCAGTGCCCCATCTCCTCCCTCTTTAGCTGACCCATTGGGCCTCAGGCTACGTCCCAAGACTGGACAGCATTGGAGTAAGGACATGTGCCTTCTCTGTTCAGAATCATTTATTTGGCTCTATCCATTCATCCATCCATCCACTCAACAAATGTTTACCACCTGTCTGCCCTCACTACTTACGGTCCTTGGTGCTGGGAATGCACTGGTTAGAAAGAACGGCACGGTCTGTGCTTCCTGCATTTATCTGAAGGGCAGCTTCTTCCCTAGGTCACCCAGGGTGGGAACAGAGAAGAAGTCTGTTAGGCCTGCTTACCACCAGGTGGCGCCCTCATACAGGTAGTTCAGCTGGTGAAACCTCACCTGCATCAGAATAACCAGGAGGGCTGTGTGTCCCAGAGGCTCCTTCAGCAGGTGTTCTGAGGGGACTGAGACTTGCATTTCTGACACATTCCCAGGTGACGCTAATGCCGCTGGTCCCTGGGCCACCCTTCAGATCCACAGAGGCAGCTAAGCAATCCTCTGCCCACTCACCTGGTTCAGGGCTTCTGGGCTCATGAACTCATTGTCTTCCTGATGGTTGGGCCTAGTAGCCCCATTTCACAGATGAGGAAATGGAGGCTTAAATGATCAGCAGGGGTGAGTGCCGAGCTGAGACCCCCCCATTCTCATCCTGGTGCCTCCTCTTTCCACTGTCCTGGGGAGACGTGAACCAGGTATTAATGAGACATCCCTATTCTACAAGGATGGCTCCCTAAATGGCTGTTAGTGTGAAATCCTAATGGGTTCGTTTCTCTGCCACTGTCTTCCATGAAGGTTGCTATTTCAGTGCGTCTTACAAGATAATCTTAGGGTCCTATCCATAATCAGGTTCCCGAGTCTGTGTACTGGGCTTGATGGAGTTAAGTACTGTTTAGAACTGGAGAAAAAAAAAAGAAAAAGACAAGAATACCATCTGTGGGGCACATGGATGAAAGAGAAAAGATACGTGATTTGTTGCCTAGCTCCGTCTGGGGCTGGTGGAGAAGATTTTTGTGATCTGTACTTGTGTTACAAATCACAATGTCAGTGTGATATGTAATAGCATAGATGCGGGCTATTGTTAGCTCCTCCACGAGATAAAGTAAGAGATGAAGGAGGTGAGAGTCTAGCAAAGAAATACTGCAAAAGTAGTTATTCAAGGTGGGGGGACCATGCCACCTGCTTGGAGGTGGGGGCAAAGGATGACAGCCAGAAGAACGTGCATGTTGGTTCCTCCTGAGGCGACCCTGTGTCTCTGCTCCCGTCTCATGACTGCTTGGTGCGAGCGGCCGGTGGGGAGCCAAGGCTCACGTCCCTCCAGAGAGGGGACTGTCTTCCACCAGGTGCTGGGCAGAGACCCAGCCTGGTCGGGACCTCCTCCTGCCTTCCTCTGCCTTCCTGTCCCCGCCGTCACCTAGCACTTCCCAGGTACCAGGCACAGAGGAGCCAGCTGAGGCCAGAGAAGAGGGGCTGGCACCATCCTGGTGGTTTACTGTAGCTCACCTCATACTTAATCACGGAGGTTCCCCTTGTGGGTTTTTGAGGTAGCAGAGCCAACAAAGTGGGTTATTAATTCATCCTGGTAAACATAGGAAAACTTGTCAATAAGACTTTCTCTTGCAAGTTGCTTTGCCTAAACAGAAATAAAAAAAAAAAATTTTAATCCCAGTGAGTTATTTTTACAAATGCCGGTATCACAAACAATGCCACCAAAATATTAACTGCAACATACTCTGATAATCTCTTTTATTCTGCTTGGTATTATTGTTTATGGTTCTGTACACATCTTGGTTCAAAAAGGATATAATGATCTTCCTAAAGGTAGCAAGCTCATGAATTCTCTCTTAATATTTGTATCATTTCCCCACTTCCTTTGACATTTAGATATATGAAACTTCTTAATAATTTGTTTTGCACATACAAGTAATAGCTTTTGCTGTATGGCCATGGCTTATCTCAGATTGCACTCCCACAATAATCTGTTTATATTAGTGGATCACTGATTGGGTGAATTGAGACCTATTATGCACAGAAGGAAGTTTTCAATCCGACCTCATCCAGAATGCGTGTTCACGTTGGAAAGGGAACGTTGAGACTTGAGCAGGAAGATCAATCACATGGCACATCTGATTTGTGGAGTTGACATTGACATTCTGTAGGTGTAGGTATAATGGTGTCCAGTGTGATCATACAGTCCAAGGGGGCCAAGAAACTATCTTATAAAAAAGAATTTCAAAATCAGTTTTATTGAAGTTCCATTTGCACACAGTAGAAGAGCAGCAGAAACAATCTTGAAATAGGTGTTTCCCAGCGTGTCGGACGAGGCCACACGTGAGCTCTGGGGTACGTACTGTGGCTACAGCTGGACAGATCCCAGAGGAAGATAGGCCTGCACGTGACTTTCATGTCTGGGATTTCGTGTCTTGCTCCGCCCATTTGCCCTCAGCATTTTCCTGTAATGTTATTCTATGAAATGGTGTTATTTAATGGCCCAGTGAGTCTCATCGCTGTGGGTTTTCCATAATTTATTGGCTTTTCTCTTCATGTCAGATATTTTCGTTTATTCGGTTCCTGCTCAACTTTAAACTGTATTTGGACCAACGACATACCTCTGAGTCATTCATTTCTTTCCTACTCTTCACTCCTTCACCGCCAGTCTGGCCTGTGGAGTGACCAAGAGCCGGCCTCCCCTGTCCGAGGAGGGCGCCCGCGGGGCGGCGTGTGCCGGCCTCCCGTGTCCGAGGAGGGCGCCCATGGGGCGGCGTGTGCCGGCCTCCCCTGTCCGAGGAGGGCGCCCACGGGGCGGCGTGTGCCGGCCTCCCCTGTCCGAGGAGGGCGCCCACGGGGCGGCGTGTGCCGGCCTCCCCTGTCCCAGGAGGGCGCCCACGGGGCGGCGTGTGCCGGCCTCCCCTGTCCGAGGAGGGCGCCCACGGGGTGGCGTGTGCCGGCCTCCCCTGTCCCAGGAGGGCGCCCACGGGGCGGCGTGTGCCGGCCTCCCCTGTCCGAGGAGGGCGCCCACGGGGCGGCGTGTGCCGGCCTCCCCTGTCCGAGGAGGGCGCCCACGGGGCGGCGTCTGCCGGCCTCCCCTGTCCGAGGAGGGCGCCCACGGGGCGGCGTGTGCCGGCCTCCCCTGTCCGAGGAGGGCGCTCACGGGGCGGCGTGTGCCGGCCTCCCCTGTCCCAGGAGGGCGCCCACGGGGCGGCGTGTGCCGGCCTCCCCTGTCCGAGGAGGGCGCTCACAGGGTGGCGTTTCCTCCCTGCTGCCGCAGGACTCTTCCAAGCAAATGCGTTTTGTGTCATCAGCAGGTTCTCAAGTGTTGCTTTCACTCTACCATCCTCTGTCCCCTTTTTTGTATTTTTAAAGGTGGAAAATTAGAGCTCTGAGCCCGTCGCTAGCTCTCGCACCAGCAGCCCACACCAGCACGTTCTCCTGCGAGGTCCACCCTGCTGCCGGTGGGCTTCTGATCGTGAAGCCGCAGGCGGTGAGGCCGGACAGACCCCGCGCTCCCAGCCCCGGGGCCCTGGCCTGTCATCTGTGTGGTTGAAGGAACCCACGGTGCTCAGACGGTCTCTGGCTGGTGGTGGCTTGGACTCAGGCAGGAGGCAGGTGGTGAGGGCATGGCCCACTGCCTGCTTAGCTGTGTCGGCTTCTTCGTCATCTCTCTCAGAGGGGCCAGGTCGAGTGTGGAGTTCATGCTTGTCCTGCCCCAGGTTCGTCACCTCAGCAGGAGCCTCTCTCCCTTCTTCTGCTGGAACAGCTGGTTGCCCATCTTCTTACAGGCTCTGCGTTTTCTTACCCTTTTTATACAGTTCAGTGCAGGGGTGCCGGGGCTTGAGATGAGTGGGAGTTTGGTGCCAGCACCGTAGTGGGCTCCGGTGTAGTGCCCATGTTCCAGAGGACACCGCACATGCCCCCTCGGGCCTGGGAGCCAGGGCTCTGCCGAAGCCAGCGTTGTTCACGGAGCTGGGTGGCCTCTGGTTCCAGTTCCCTATTGCCTGACCTGCTGGGGTAGCTCAGTGTCCAGGCTGGAGGCACCGGCTGGTGGAATCAGGACCTGGCCTCTTCCTCCTCCCCATGTCTGCCATCTCCTCCCTGCAGAGACCCCCCCCCACACACACACAGAGCCCAGCCTGCTGTACAGATGACACAGCCAGTTAGAGTCTAGCAAGGACCTGGTCAGAGCCCCCTGGCCCTCCATCTAATGGTTTTTCTGCACACTGTGCTACAGAAAGTCTTCCCCGCGGAGCGCCCTGGGGAACCCTGTACCCTGCTTTCCTTCCCGAGGGAAAGTGGCCCTCCCTCCCGTGCACGTCAGGAGGATTCCGATTCCTCTCCCACCGCTCCCTGAAGTGTTTTGATAATCTAGATAGTTCAAATGTGTATCGTGATTGCACCAAAAACCCAAGTCACCAATTTTTCAGAGCCTAAGCAGTTAACATTAGAAATTCTGCTGCAAATAAATTGATCAGTATGCAAGACAGTTGTCACGGCTGAATCATGGTCCACAGTTAAGGTAAACAGATCTGTGATGACATTTTCTGAGCTGAATACAAATGCAGCTTGTTTCCGCCCAGAGGTTCCTGACAGTTCTTCTACGGGGATAACAGATCCTACCAAGAAGGTGTTGGTCACAGGGAAGAAAGATCTCTCTTTAATCTCTCGGGAAAGGTAGGGCTGTGATATTTGATGGGCTTTCTGTAAAAGGAATGGTTGTAAGGGAGGGAATGTTTGAGGAGAGAGGGTTGTTGGGTTCCTGCCTCTTTCTCTCCTCCCACCCGGAGAGAACCTTTCCTTTTTTCCCCATTCATTTGAATCATCCTTAAAACACTCCATGTTATTGTATGTGAAAGTTTGCATGCCATTAATTGTTTTTTCCAATGAGGAGATAAAGGGATGTCTTTCTTATTTAGATTAGAGTGAGGGGATAGTATGTGTTTTCATTTCCTCCCGCTCCTTTCAGTCCCCTCAAGTTTCATGGTCCCCCCGGCTCGCTGCCTGTGCTGCTGTGTCATAGAAATTCTGCACAGTATGTCTGCATCCACTGTGTGAGGCCGCCCTAGCTGGGCGCTGCACCATAGCTGGATGTCTCCCGTTGTGTGAAGCTTTCAAAGCCCTCAGCTTGTAGTAAGGTTACAAGGAGCTGGAAACCTCATTGCAACTTTGTGGGGAGCCTGTGGCTCCTGGGGAGCTGTTTCCGGGGGCGTGGGGGGGGACATTTGCGTTTGGGGTTGGGCTGCTGTGGATGGAGAGATTTCAGTGCATTTGTCATTGGTTGTGATCAGGGCCCCTGAGCAGGGCTCTGAACAAGAGAGTGGCACTTGAGGTGGGGGATGCTTCTAGATCTTGTTGAGTTGCATTGAGGGTAAAAGGCCAGAAAGCTCCAGTGACTGGACGTGGACAAGAGAGCGTGAAGGGAGTCTACTCGGAAATCCTGGAGCCATCTGAGGAATACCTTTAGGAAAACGGCACCTTTAATATCATGCTGGGATCCTCCCAATGCATTTCTGCACTGCACTGCTAGGATAGCACAGGGTGGCCTCCTCCAGGAAGCCTTCTCGGATGCTCTCCGTGGTTCCCAGTCTCTGACACAGCTCTCAGTATGAAATTACACAGCCATGTGTCTCCATCACACTGAAGACTGAACCTGTCAAAGGCAGGATGGGGTCCTTTCACCTCTTGACTATCCAGTTTCTAGCACAACTCCCAACTCTAAACAAGAGCTTGCCAGTGTGCTGGTAATTGAAATGGCCCCATTTTTTTAGAGCAACCTCTCTGGGAGGAAGGAATGTCACAATTAGCCCGATTGGCCCCATTTCTTCCCTGCAGCACAGAGGGAGACACTGAGTCCCATAGTGATGAAGCCAGAACTAGCAGGAGGCTCCCGTGAGCTGCGGCCCTCTGAAGAAGCAGGGAGGGAGGGGTCCGTGCCCTGCCTCCGCTCTGCGGCAGTCCCCAGGATCAAGCACACGGTGTGGCAGATCTCATATGCAACCTACCCAACCATATTTTTCTTCCTCTTCTAGAATATTTTTGCCCCTGCAGTGTCAGTGTGGGAGGATCAGGTGACCAGGATTTTTAGTCTTCCCTTTTCGGCTCTGACGATGACACGTGGTGTGTTTGAGGCAGTGACATCATCTCTTTCCTCCTGAATGTCCTCTTTTCGGCTTTATTATTCAGGCCCTGTCATCTTCCTCCTGAACTGCTGTACCCTTCATTCATTCAGAGCAGACATACAGGTACAATACAAATGGATACCTGGGGGCCAGCCCTAGATGGGGTGGGGAAGGGGCTAGCCAGGGAGAGGCTTCTTTGGGACAGTGATGTTTGACCTGAATCTAATAGACTAAGAGTTAATTTGGTGAAGAGAGGGAAGGGAGCTTTATTGCCACAGGGCATAGCATGTGCAAAGGCCCTGGGGTGGGAGGGAATGTGGTGTGTCCAAGGGAGTGCAGCTGGAACTGGAGAGGTGGGCCGTAGTCTGATCACACAAGAGCTGTTTGATCATGGCAGGGAACTCCCCTTTGTGCTGACAGCAAATAGTAGTCATAGAACATCAGCAAGGGCCAACTGGTCAGATGTGGCTTCTGTGTGAGAATGAATGGAAGGGAAGTAGCGGATGCAGGGAGACCAGGGAGGCCCTGGGAATGGCCAGCAGCAGAAGCCAGAGGGTGGAAAGACCTTTAGGAGATGACAGTAGGATTTGGTGCTTGGGTTTGGGAATCAGCAAAGAAATGGTATTAATGCCAAGTTCCTGGATGAGATCACCAGCACAGAGACTAGATGGAGGAGAGGAAGCTGTAAGACGCCTGAGGTCTGGTGCAGTGGGAGCTGGCCTGGGGAGGCAGGGCCTGTGAGACGGGCGGGAGGGAGGGGCACTGCCCCTGGAAACCAGGAGAGGATGCTCAGGATGGGGCAGTGGGGGCTGCACCTACAGAGAGGGTGGGGGCCAAGAAGGGACTATTTGCCCTCATAAGAAGTGACCTCTGTGACAGTGGCAGCTTGCTGGTGGGGGGACGGGACAAAGGTCTGACGACAGACGGTTGTGGGGAGAATGGGAGGTGAGGAGACCTCGAGGTGAGATGGAGGGGGCACAGATGACATTGCCCCACGCAGCAGATGTTTTCTGACGGTTGGAAATTTCATACCTGTTTTGGAGACCGGTGTGTTCTTGCTCGGTGGTCTTCTTGTCAACAGAACCCCTCTCCTTTTTACGTGTGGTCAGCCCTCAGCTGCAAGGGGGTCAGGGTGAAGATCATGGACTCTCCTTACCAGGGGACAGCGTAAGATGCTGATGTGACGGGGCTGGGCCTGGCCCGGCCCGGCCCACGTGGGCACCTGCGCTTGTCACATAACCTCTTTGTCCCCCTTCCCTCCTCTGAGGAAAGGACGGGGCTTCCAGTACTCCTCAGCCCTTGCCCATAGCCCTGGTTTCTTAACTCATATCACAACACAATCTCTATCTTTGTTTTCTCCAAATAAAACTGGATGAGTATCATTTCTTCCTGACGACACATTCCCCTGCATTGGCCCTCTCCCTCTGAGCTGGAGGGAAATGGGGTGGTGCGGGGGACGGGGCAGCTTTCTAGGTCTGCATCCATGGCCGATCTCTGCCACCCTGAAATGTCCTTAACTCAAAGGCTGGCGTGAAGTAGTGGCTTTAAAATACTTAAATGTGTTGCATGGTCCATTATCTGTGCAGATAATAAATTTCACTCGCGTCCACACTGAGGCCCTCTATGCTGTGCCGGGTTCATCAGAGTTAAGGAACTTCCTTACCTAGGACTCCCAGGAGGTTTTTAGTGGACACTGGAATCCCCAACAGGAGGGCGGACTTGTTGACCACAGAACTCTTTCCTTGTAGCATCTTGAGAACGTTCTGTGGGACTTGTTTTGGGAAGTGGTGACTTTTGGGGGCTTAATGAACTTATTAACACGCTTTAGCTTACATTTCAGGAAAAAATACAGATTTCTTATCAGAAGGCAGCTGATGATAAGTTTATGAGTTCATCATGGTTATTTCTGTCTAGCTGTCTAGTACAGTAATTATCTAAGGGGGAGAGGATTACTTTAAGGATTTTTTTCTTGAATATTTTCAATGTGTACATTGGTTAAAAAACAAACAAACAAACAAAAAACCCTGGCCCCGGCTGGGTAGCTCAGTTGGTTAGAGTGTCATCCTGACAATGCTGAGTTTGTGGGTTCGATCCCCAGTCAGGGCATATACAAGAATCAACCAGTGGTGGCATGAATAAGTGGAACAACAAATCAGTGTTTCTCTCTCTTTCTTTCTAAAAAAAAAAAAACAATAAATAAAAAATTTAAGAACCACCCAGCTGTAGTTTAGCTCTCAAACTTTTGTGAACGTCATAGAGTAGCTAAGTTCAGATTTTGTTTATGAGTATTGTAAAATTCTTCGGAAGTTTTGAGTGGGATAGTTCAAATTGACCTTAGAATGTGTTTATTAAATACAATGTCTGCAGGCATAACTGTGGGTCAGCAGCCAGAGGCCTCCCTGGTTTCCGGGGGGAGATCTGAGAGCAAACCCCTGCCTGGTCTGAGAGCCCTGGCCCGCTCTCCACTCACAAGGGCCCAGAGCCCCGTGATTATCCCACTCTGACTCTTTCAAAACTGTAGACTGTTGTTTCCTTTCGGCTCCAAGTAAGAGTTGAGCTAAGAAAGGCCAGCACTCTGGAAGTCATCCCCAAGGACAATGACCAGACCCAGAGAGGCTATTTGAGTACTGACCTTGACTTGTCATGACCCGAGTAAGGGTGCCCACGTTGAGAAACCCTCCACACAATGGGAAGAAGAAACTCTTTAACTGCGGTTGCTGTGAAATTGGGGGTGCTTGCATTAACATTGCCTCCATGAACTTTCAAAAGTGTGTAGCTTACAAGAAATAACATAGAGGCCCTGGCCGGTAAGCTCAGTCAGTTAAAGAGTATTGTCCCAAAATGACAGGGTTGTGGGTTAGATTGCCCGGTCAGGGCACATACAGGAGCAGTTCGACGTTGCAGTGTCTCGCTCTCCCCACCTCCTTTGAAATAAAAAGAAAAGAAAAAAAACATATAAGGTAATGGAGAAGTACTTCATCTAATACCAGAGTGTCTTATTCTTTATGTTAGTGGTTCTTCCTGGCAAGGCCCGGCTGTAGCACCGTTATCACTGGCTCAGCGTGCAGCCTGAGGAGGTGCTGTCACGGCCCCTGGGCCTCACTGTCCTTGCCATGAACGCAGGGGCCAGAGGGCTCTATGTTTGAGTCCAAATTTAGGGAACAGCCTTTCTGCTTGACCACACATGCCCAGGGTGAGGGCAGAGCATCTGCGGACACTGCCGAGGGGACTGACTGTGGGTTCTTGATGGACTTGCCCATCTGGGTGACCAGGAGTGGGTACCCGTGGTGGTTCTTGCATGTGCCTGGATCTCTGGGTGCCTGATCTGCCTCCAGGTGACCGGGAGACAGGAGTTCCTCATGAAAACTGCTAAGCTCCGCGAACTCCTTTTAGCCCCCAGAACTAAGTGCAGGTGTACTTCTTGGGATGTACTTTTCCCGAGGAGAGAGGCAGAGCCCAGATGGAAGGGCTTACCTCAGTCACACTAGTGACAGTGGCCAGGGCAGCCCAGGCCCCCGGCCCCTGGGCTCTCCTCCCAGGTGTGCTTTTGGTGCCATTGGGCAGTTTTCTTGCTTTTCTATGCTTGACAAAAGCTCTCATCTTTGCTGAATTCCAGAAATGGCTTCAGACATCCCCGGGTCGGTGACATTGCCCGTCGCGCCCATGGCGGCCACTGGACAGGTGCGGATGGCTGGGGCCATGCCCGCCCGCGGAGGAAAGCGGCGTTCCGGGTAAGCAGCCTCGCGTGTTCGGGAATCGGGCTAGCGCATGTTGAGCAACACCCTTGACTCACGAGGAAGTGTGGTCTCTCCCTGCTCTGTAGAAAGAAAGCTAAGCAGTTGGCATCCTGGTTAGCTTTTGCATGGTCCCTAACTGTGCGTGTGATGGGCTTGTAAGCATTTTGGGCTTCAGCACCCAGCTGGGGACTCTGGTTGCCTGTCCTTGTGGGGCGAATGAGCGCTGGGATCCCGCTGTGTCTCGCTCAGGCCATCTCCCTGGGGAGGGACCCCCGTCTGCCTGAGCCCCTGGCGCCGCCACCCTCCTCTGGGGCGGCCAGTCTGCTCGCTGGGGTGCAGAAATCACTCCTTTGGGCATCTTGGCCTCTAGAGGCTGGGCGGCTTGTGCGGTGTGCCGCTCTATAGCCGTGCTGATAGCGTGAACAGTTCAAGCAGGGTCAGACAGATCTTCCCTCTTGAACTGATGGAACCCAAACTGCATCTACTCAAGGGTACTGTGTTTGGAGCTGTGCTTAGAGCTCAAAACTTAAACCAGCTGACAAAAACCCCTGTAGGAACAGCAGAGCTGGCATTTGCAGGCTCCGTAAATGACCCGGATCCTTTCCCTCGCTGACTTAATTTTATTTTCAGCGAGATGTCTGATAAAACGTTTCTCTTGAAGTAGGGTCAGTTTGTCCTACTCACGCAGTTTCTGACAGCACAGGGCGAGATGAGGGCAGGCTCCTCAGGCCTGAGGCCGCAGGGCTGGTGGGCGGGGCCCCCCGGGTGAAGGTCAGGCAGGAGCTGAGTCGGGGTGAAGAAGTATACTCAGCATTGGGGTGTGAACAGTGTGTTGTGTGTGGAGTGCAGTCTTCAAAGGAGGCCCCGGAATTCAAAGTGATCACTGGGAGGGCGAGAAGCTAAGCTCAGTGGTTACACCGGCTTCCCTGAGTCAGCGGCTCCCTCCTGGGTGCTGAGGCAGCCTTGTTCTCCGCCCACGCTGCCCTTTTCTTCAGGAGCCTGACTGGTGGAGCTGTAACGAGCAGGGTGGGTGCCTGGGGCAAGTCCTCAGATCCCAGGGCCTTAAGCAGCAGCCTGCCTGCCCCTGGGGCCACCACAAACACAGCCATGCCATTTAACCAGCTCCTCCTGCCTACTGGCCGCTGAGCTTGGTAGACGCTGGACTGCCGTCAGTCAACATATCAACTTACTGAGGTTTTTAAGAAAGATTCCAGGTCTTTTAAAATCGTTTTTAAATGTCTAGGCTCTCTAACCTCCGTCCACACGAGTGCCCAGTTCTCTTTTAGGAGAGGCCAGCCTGGGGCTCTTTGATGAGGGAGGTGGGCTGGGTCGGGGCCAAGGACAGGCGGAGACGCTCAGGCCTGGCCCGTGTGTGCAGGGCCAGGAGCACCTGCTGCTCCTGCCGCACATCCGGGTCTGTGCCCTGCTCAGGGCCACGCTGCAGGGCTGAGCTCCTGCCGGCGGGTCTGGGTCTGTGCCCTGCTCAGGGCCACGCTGCAGGGCTGAGCTCCTGCCGGCGCGTCCGGGTCTGTGCCCTGCTCAGGGCCACGCTGCAGGGCTGAGCTCCTGCAGGCACCTCCGTCCGGGTCTGTGCCCTGCTCAGGGCCACGCTGCAGGGCTGAGCTCCTGCAGGCACCTCCGTCCGGGTCTGTGCCCTGCTCAGGGCCACGCTGCAGGGCTGAGCTCCTGCAGGCACCTCCGTCCGGGTCTGTGCCCTGCTCAGGGCCACGCTGCAGGGCTGAGCTCCTGCCGGCGCGTCCGGGTCTGTGCCCTGCTCAGGGCCACGCTGCAGGGCTGAGGCCCCTTCCTCCTGGCCTTCGTGTTCTGACCCCGTCTGGCATCCAGACCCTGATTTCCACTGATTGCATGGTGGGGTCTGTCTCCTTTCTGCAGAGTCCTCCCAGCTGTCCCTTTCTGTACTGATCACAGCATGACACTGGCTGCAGAGGGGACAGGAGCAGGCTGAGATAGGGCCAGGGAAGCAAAGCGCTGAGAAAAGGGATTCCGAAGGATGAATGGTCGCTGGGGACACGCCCCCCACCCAGGAGGCCCTGCAGACAGACTCACAGGCTGACCTCCTGCAGGGGCTCTTCCTCACTTGTCCTCATGTGCCTGCTTCCTTTTCCCCCTCAGGAGGGAGCCACCCAGCCGTGGTCCCTCCTGCTGAGCCCCAATGACGCAGGGACGTCTCTGTGTCTAAACACCAGAAGCCTCCATTTTTCCTGGGCTGTTTCCATAGTAAATCTTGCAGCAGATATTTCTGCATGTTTTGCTGAAATCCTGTGATTGAGGCCACCGCTGTTCTAGAACTTTGATGTGTTCCTCCAACCGCAGCCCACACACGTGGCTGAGTACAGAGGGGACCCCACTGGAGGTCACAGGCATCAAAAGGCCAGTGACGCCACAGCGGGGCCACGCTTCTGCACCGGGGAACGTTCCCCACGGTCCCCCACACTGCACGGGGCTCTTCTGCCTCCTTCTCCCCTAGAACGTGGGCACAGCTGGAGAGCCGCAGGTCAGGGGAAAGGAGGAAGGGAATGGGGTGCAATGCTGGGACTGGGGACACGGCAACAGGCAAGGGCCTTCTGGCCCCTATTCCTTGCTTGGTCCTCCCACTCTGACCTGTTATTCTGTTAAAAGGAAGTGTCCTAAATTCCCAGGGTATCCACCCATTTCACCCTAGTATTTCAGAGCCGAGCAGAGCTGACCCCTGAGGGCTTGGGCTCCTCCCAGCATGTGCCTGCCCAGTGCCCGGTGCTGCGGAGGCTTCAGGCCGGCCGCTCTCCCTGACGGCCTGCCCCGCTGAGTGTCTCAGCGGCCGCGGGCCCTGCCAGGGGTGGGGACACAAGGTGAGGGTTCAGAAGTTTTGGATTCTTTGAAAAGTGGTTCCACGTGTGGGGACAGGAGCTGAAGCAAGTTACCTGAACTGTGTTTTTGCAGAGACCTCTCCTGATGTCGGCGACGGGGAGGTTAGGGGAGGGGCTCCCACAGGGCGCACTGGGTGCTGCTGAAGTTAGAGGGGAGCAGCAGGGATTGGATCAGGGGTCCCCAAACTACGGCCCGCGGGCCGCATGTGGCCCCCTGAGGCCATTTATCTGGCCCCCGCCGCACTTCCGGAAGGGGCACCTCTTTCATTGGTGGTCAGTGAGAGGAGCATAGTTCCCATTGAAATACTGGTCAGTTTGTTGATTTAAATTTACTTGTTCTTTATTTTAAATATTATATTTGTTCCCGTTTTTTTTTTTTTTTTACTTTAAAATAAGATATGTGCAGTATGCATAGGGATTTGTTCATAGTTTTTTTTATAGTCCGGCCCTCCAATGGTCTGAGGGCCAGTGAACTGGCCCCCTGTGTAAAAAGTTTGGGGACCCCTGGATTAGATGGCTGTGCCCGCCCGGAGCCAGCCCTGGTAGCGATGGCGGGTGGAGGCTGTGGGCAGGGATGTGCCAGGCCCTTCCCACTGCCTTGGAGTCCAGTGCTAGGCTTCTGAAATGTCATCACCGAGGAAAACTATTTCTAAATTGTCTACAGCCTCTTAGACCAGCGTCCCACCCCACAACTGCTGGACTGTGGTCAAATACAGGACATGTTTACGCAAGCAGATGCTTTGCTTGGTTACTTAGCGTTTCTGCACTGGTGTCGCGGGAGCCCGGCCGGTCCGGGTCTGAAGGAAGAGCACATGCTGGCGCCATGCCGCGCCTCCTTTGCTCAGGGAAGCCTCCGGCTGGCCCATGGTGGCCCCAGTGCCACCCTTCTAGGACCAGCCCTATTGGCATGGCCTCTTTGAAGAGCATAATATGTGAATTCTCTTTGGTGACTCATATTTGATGAAGCGTTATTGCTATTACACAATCTGTGTTACGGAGATTCACAACCCTCACTCTTAACTAATTGCAGGATCAGAAAGAAATGCATTTTACGACTCTTTACTGAGGTAAGAATTTGTGCTGATTGACAGGAGAGTGAAGGGACCGCATTTGCAGCCCACCCTTTGAGGCCGCTTACATCGCCTGCTCCTTGGTCCACATTCTTTCAAGTGAACACAGGAGCACTTAAAAGTCATATATTTTGGTTTCTCTCCTTTATTATCCAGATGTTTCAGTATACGAGAGGCAATAAAGGATGTCAAACAAAGGGTGGTTTTGCTAGAGTTTCCGTAGCAGAAGAAAGAAGCATACCTCTTGTAGTCCTATTAAAAGTGGTGACAAAGACACACGGGGTCATGGTGAGCACTGCTCTTGAGGTACCATGTCCTCGAGAGTTGTGTGTTTTTCTGTGTTGCCGATGAGCGGTGAGACTTGTGGGGTCCGGTGGGCTCTCCTGAGGACGTGAACCGTCGTTCGTGTCCTGAGGTCTCCTGGGCTCAGCCCACACGTGCTGTTCTGATGACTAAGTCTGACTGCTGCCCGCATGCCATCACGTGCACAGGTCGGGGCACAGGCTCTGGGGCCTGTACTTTTTGTAAACAAATCCTGGTTCCCAGAGGCCTTGAGAAACCTGTAGTGCTGCCCCTTCCTACTGGGTTGGGTGGGCCCGGCCCAAGCTGGGACCTCGTGGGGACCATGGCCACAGTGTAGCTTTCTTCCCCACCACTCCGCTCCGTGGGGGTCTGGGCAAAGGATAGGACTGTTTTTGAAAACTAGAATAACCACCATCCTGGTGGGCCTGGGGCTTACCCAGTTTTAGCTCTGAAGTCCTGTACACGGGAATCCTCTCAGTCCAGGAAAATCAGGACAGTTGGATACCCTAAATCCCCCAAAAGGTCGTGCAGGCCCAGGAGGGAGGGCTGGCTAATTGTGTATCGCAGGAGCTGATGATCACACTCATCTCACATAGAGATAAAAGGAATTTTAAAGATAACTGAACCTCCCACATCCACTAGCAGTTTGGCTCAATGCTTGCCTAGACCACTGGAGTTTGGAAAAGGCAATCTCTTTTTTTTCTGAACCCTGAAATGTCTTTGACAGTGGAAGGGCATTAGATAACATTATTGCTTGTTCCCGAGATGAACACCAGGTGGCAGTGTGGCTCTGCGGCTCTGCAGAACCCGGCCCTACCTCCCAGATGTAACTTTCAGGAAAGGCTAGGGGGTAGCTTAGCAATTATGCAGGTTACTGATGGCTTTTCTTCATTTAGAAAGTCATGCATTTGGACCTCATTTTCCCATAACGTAGGCTCTCTGCAGCTGCTGGCTGGTGCCTGGATGCCCAGATGCCCAAACTGCATCGTCGGGGGCATGTCTGGCCCTCCTGGTAGTGGGTCTGTGGTCTTCAGCTCCACTTCCTCCTTCTTGTCACTTTTCCCCGCCTCCCCTTCTCTCTGCACAGGTATCTTGGCCACCATGACCGCCATCTCTCCCAGGTGTCTGACTCCTTTGTTCTTTGATTCCCAGAGGCCGGTGCAGCCCTTCAGTCTGGAAGGCAGCGATCCCAGCAGGCCAGCCACGCAGGCTGAAGCCCAGATGAGAACTCTGGCCACACTGTACACAGAACAAAGCAAAAGCAAACCCATGCTACCATTTTAAAGAATAACATGCTCTTTTGCCCTAGCTAATCGTGGTCCCTGCGTCCCTCAGTTTCCCCAAAGCCTAGAGAGCATGATTCATCTCATCAGGGATGTGCTTGCACAGAGTGGCCCTTCCTAGCAGCCCGGCCATTTCCTGGTGGCCTGTGTGCACTGTCCTCCCCAAGTCACCATTACCCTCGGAGCCCGCCCTCAGGACCAAGGTGGGGGTCATGTCCCTGTGAGGCCACAGCTCTGAGCTGCTCCGCCAGGACCTTCTTGGTCCTGGCTGCCACACCACCTTCGTTCTGCTCGGGACTCGAGGGGACTGTGCCCCATTTCGTCCCTCAGGGCACTGAGGACGAGACAGGCGTGCAGTGGCTCTGAGACACTCTTCTGCAGCAGCCCCCGAAGACGCCGGGTGCACTCGAAACTGATCGAGTACCCTTCTGCCCCGACCTCTCCAGGGGCAACTCAGCTGACAGCAGAGAAAACTAGATTCTCTTTTCCCCTAAATTTTTTATTGAATTTATTGGGATGACATTGGTTAATAAAATTATACAGGTTTCAGATGCACAGTTCTACAGCACATCATCTGTATTTTGTATTGTATGTTCACCCAAGTCAGGACTGGCTGGATTCTTAAGGAGTGTTTGGGATATTATTTAAACAACTCTCTATCAAGACTTTTTGTTTTATGTTTATACTGACAGGCCCAGCAAAGTGGGGATCCGAGTGTTTATTTAGTGAGTTTCAACAGAGAGCCACAGTTGATTAGCGGAGGCTCCACACGACCACTTCTCCCTCCACATCCGTTTATCTGGGCCCAGACTTCACAGCTTCATGGCCTTAAATGTCCTTTTCACGTGGACTCCCAAGACCGCACAGCGCATAGTTCTCACATAGCACAAACAGCAGTAGGTCTTCTTGTTCTCAGAATCCCTTCATCATCTTTAAAGCTTCCTGTTTTTCAAATCCCCTTGTGCTTTTTTTTTTAACTTTATTAATATGCCACAAAATAAAGTAGGAAAGGAAATCTCACTACAGAACAAGTGCTGTGGGGGGACTGGCCGCCCCATGGTGGGGTGGGGGTATGGGGTGGGGGTATGGGGTGGGGGTACGGGGTGGGGGTACGGTGTAGGGTACGGGGTGGGGGTACGGTGTGGGGGTACGGGGTGGGGGTACGGGTGGGTATGGGGTGGGGTACGGTGTGGGGGTACGGTGTGGACCGTCTCGACACAGGCTGAGGGGTCGGTGGCCGCCCACGTGGGGGTCTGGTCAGAGCTTCAGCACTTTTACAGACGAGCCCAGCCACATAATCAGTGCTGCTCACACTGGAGACCTTTCATTTGGCCTTTTCTTGTCCTGAGCCTGTTTGATGACCATGTAGAGATACCGGTTTCTGCTCTGCCCGGGGGTGGGTCGGTTG
This sequence comes from Saccopteryx leptura, assembly GCF_036850995.1. Lineage (NCBI taxonomy): Eukaryota > Metazoa > Chordata > Mammalia > Chiroptera > Emballonuridae > Saccopteryx > Saccopteryx leptura. The sequence continues at coordinate 42,195,100 of NC_089515.1, read as the reverse complement.
GACAGCCTTCTGACCGAATAAAGCCCTTCCCTTCGGTGCCTGCTGCTCGTATTGCCAGTTAAATATCCTGCCTGTCATAATGCTCACTTGTGGCCTTGACTTTTCAGAATGGACTTTGATGATGAAGACGGTGAGGGTCCCAGCAAATTTTCAAGGTGAGTTTACTTTATGTTCCTTGGATTTAAAGAAGCCAGTAACCAGCCATCACTTTATTGGGATGCACGTGGATTTAAATGTCTTCGGTCATTGACAAAGCCACGCCTTGTAGTTTGACCCCCATGCTTGTCCCTCATTCTATGCCAGTGATTGAGGAAACTAGTAGCAACCCTGCCACATCCCAGCCTAGATCAGCAACAGTTAAGTAGCAAGTTCGTAACTCTATTGGCTTTTCAAAACAGGAACTGCCAGTTTGAATGGACTTCTTTTTTTTTTTTTTTTTTTTTTTTACTGAAGCTGGAAACGGGAGAGACAGTCAGACAGACTCCTGCATGAGCCCGACCGGGATCCACCCGGAACGCCCACCAGGGGCGACGCTCTGCCCACCAGGGGGCGATGCTCTGCCCATCCTGGGCGTCGCCATGTCGCGACCAGAGCCACTCTAGCGCCTGAGGCAGAGGCCACAAAGCCATCCCCAGCGCCTGGGCCATATTTGCTCCAATGGAGCCTTAGCTGCGGGAGGGGAAGAGAGAGACAGAGAGGAAGGAGAGGGGGAGGGGTGGAGAAGCAGACGGGCGCCTCTCCTGTGTGCCCTGGCCGGGAATCGAACCTGGGACTTCTGCACGCCAGGCCAACGCTCTACCACTGAGCCAACCGGCCAGGGCCAAATGGACTTCTTTTAAAGACATACCTAGGGTTCAAGTGTAGATAAACAGTCAAGATGAGGCTTCTTTTTCCTATCACAGAAAGTGAGGAGAAATATAAGAAACCCGGGGGCTGTTCTGGATGCAGAAAATTAAATTCAGCTGAGTTCCTAGGTGCTGTGTGACTCATGGGCCACATGACGGTCTGTAACTGGGCTCCGTCCTGAGTACAGACCACCTCACAGACAGGAGCCTGGATCGTAGGTGCTGGTGGCGGTCCGTATGTTGCACACATGAAGGAGAAGGTGGGCCCAGCCCGCCTTTTTAATTTTCTTTCTTCTTTTTAATTTTTTCTGGTTTTATTCTGTAAGTTACAGTAGGAAGTTTGGCCATGTTGAGAAAAAGGCACAAACCATTCCATCAATCTCCGCAAAATTCCCGCCTGTACTCAGTTTACATGTGCAAGGGCCTGGATATTCATCCCCGTCATTTGCACGCTCCTAACTCTTGCATGTGGATGAACTTGGAAACCTGCCCCAGGGGAGGGGTGCCTTCCTCCCACATCCTCCCACATCCACATCCACATCCACATCCACCCACATCCTCCCACATCCACATCCACATCCACATCCACATCCTCCCACATCCTCCCACATCCTCCCACATCCACATCCACATCCACATCCACCCACATCCTCCCACATCCTCCCACATCCACATCCACATCCACATCCACATCCACATCCACCCACATCCTCCCCCATCCTCCCACATCCACATCCACATCCACATCCACATCCACCCACATCCTCCCACATCCTCCCACATCCACATCCACATCCACATCCACCCACATCCACCCACATCCTCCCACATCCTCCCACATCCACATCCACATCCACATCCACCCACATCCTCCCACATCCTCCCACATCCACATCCACATCCACATCCACATCCACATCCACCCACATCCTCCCCCATCCTCCCACATCCACATCCACATCCACATCCACATCCACCCACATCCTCCCACATCCTCCCACATCCACATCCACATCCACATCCTCCCACATCCACATCCACATCCACATCCACATCCACAGTCTGGATTGGCAGCCTCACTCCTTTTTGAAACGTTTATTAGAGAGCGACCTCCGTGTTGAGCCCGGGGCGCAGTGCCCTCCCCCCCCGAGCTGGCTCGTCCCCATAGCAGTCATCTTCGATTATGGTTCCTTCTATGCGCGTTGTGCTTGTGGCCTGAGCACACTTCCCTGAACCCGAGAGGAATGTGCATCTCTGCACAGTCTGGGGGCTTCGGGGGTTTCCCGGTCCACAGTAAACGTCTCGTCTTTGGACACACTTTGCTTCCCGAGTGTCTCCTCCACCCTCCGGCTTCCGCTCTGGGAGAGGGAGGACAGAGGATGGAGGGCACCTGACCTCTGACAGCTCCGGTTTCTGTTCAGAACCAGGCGTGACCTTAACGACAGAGGTGTGTGCTGTTTCCCCTCCGTGCAGGTAGAGCCCCAGCTCGGATGTTCACCCGTTTTTTAGGGCAGGCTGCAGTAGCAGAGCGCGCTTTGTTCTGACGTAGAGCCAGCCTCGGCCTCCCGCGCCCCGGACTCTAGCTCACACGGCCCCCCTCTGTGAGGAAACAAGGGCTTTTCATTTCTCTGGGGCAAAATGCTCCTGGACCTAACAGTCCAGGCCGCGTGGACTCAGGAAACGACGGCTCCTGGGTCTCGGAGTAGGGAGAGGAAGAGGAAGATAGATGAGGAGTGACATTTGTTTGACACTGAAGGGCAGTGTCAGGGATGAAATAACCGTGCAGGGTGCCAAAGAGCTCGCTGTGGTAGGTCCCATCAGGAAGGAACCAGGAACCCTGGGCTCCGTGCCCTTATCTTATAAGCCTGTCAGAGTCAGCTTTTACGTAGAGCGTAGATCAGAGGTCCCCAAACTTTTTACACAGGGGGCCAGTTCACTGTCCCTCAGACTGTTGGAGGGCCGCCACATACAGTGCTCCTCTCACTGACCACCAATGAAAGAGGTGCCCCTTCCGGGAGTGTGGTTGGGGGCCGGATAAATGGCCTCAGGGGGCCACATGCGGCCCGCAGGCTGTAGTTTGGGGACGCCTGGTGTAGATGTTTGCTCTGTCTTTCCTCCTCTGCTCATTAAAAATAAGAGAGATGAAAAAAAATGAGAGACGGATGGGCTTCCCATATGTTGAGTTTGGAGGAGCTGGGGCCACATAACTGCATCACGTAAGATAGGTGATGGGCCCACCAGTTGGGTCCGTTGGGGCGTCTCTGAGTTGGGGGACATGCCTGAGGCCGCCCCTACCTGCTGGCTGTGGTCAGTGTCTGGGGAGGCTTCAGGTCGTCTCTCGCCAAGAGCAGGGGAATGTCTGAATTCTTGCTCCTATTACAAAGTCCCAAGGTTCATGGGAACAGTGAGACGATTGCAGGACTTGTAGAAATGAGACCAGCACAGCTGCAGAAGCCTGTGTCCCCCACACAGAGACCAGAGCTCTCAGGTGTTGGGGAGCCGCTCTGCCCAGCGTGTGTCCAGAGCGCCCAGCCGCCGCATGTTGGTCCCTGCTCCTGGGCTGCGTGGTGTTGCCCACGTGTGCTTCAGCCTGTCCGCTGGTAGCCTGGTCTGACGCCTCTCTTCCCTCCCCCCTCCACGGCGTGCTTCTGGGAAGAGAGAACCACAGTGAGATCGAGCGGCGCCGGCGGAACAAGATGACCCAGTACATCACCGAGCTGTCCGACATGGTCCCCACCTGCAGCGCGCTGGCCCGCAAGCCGGACAAGCTCACCATCCTGCGCATGGCGGTGTCGCACATGAAGTCCATGCGGGGCACGGGGAACAAGTCCACGGACGGTGCCTACAAGCCTTCCTTCCTGACCGAGCAGGTGCTGTCTCTCCCACGTCGTCATGGCAGGGTCACCGAGATAAGCTCCATGGGGAGGACATTTTCACAAGGACGTTACCCACTTGGTCCCATTTTTAATCACCCCGGGGGCCTCCTGGTGCCCCCCTCACAGGTGTCAGGGAGGCGCCGCGGGGCAGTGCCGTGGCTGGGAGGACCTGGAGCCTGGTGGCTCAGCGTGCGGCTGGCTCCCACCTCGTGTATTTGTGGTGACAGGCAAGGAAGGTGACGGGAAAAGAAAGCTTAGAGTGTAGCGAGGGGTGAACAGCAGGCAGATGACCAGACAGACATATGTCATATGCCTGCTCACTGCTAGGATTTGTAAAAAACGTTTTCTCTCCAGTTCCTTATTTTTTTACAAAAACCCTGCTGGGTCAGTATTTGAAATTTCTGTATCTGTAGTAAGCGAGGATTAGGGAGGTAGGCTAGAGAGAGAAGGTGGGTGTGAGTTCCAACCACCTCCCTCAATTACCCGGCGTGTTGTTGGGGACACAGCAGCCACGTTTGTTGAGTACCGACTGTGTCCCTCACATGCAGGAGCTCGTCCAGCCTCACAAACTCTCACTGAAAAGAAAGTGTGAGGAGACAAACTGAGGCTGTTGAGTCAGGAAGGGGCCCTCAGTCACTCCGGGTGTTAGCGCAGAGGAGGGTGTCCTTACTCCCAGGTCGTGCCCTTCGGCCTCACTGTCAGTGGAACTAGAAAATGGAGGCAAGGTTGGTTTGATTTCCAGGCACAGAAATCCGTAAGACAGAAATTGGGGAGGAGGGTGGTAGAAAGAGGGGTCAGTGATGAGCGTGAGGCTCTGCCCTATAAGACCTTCCCACCGCCCAGCACACTGGGGGAAACCAGGAAACCAAAAATGAAGTCACCAGCCCCCACCTTTTCTCCTTCGGTGACAGAATCCTCTACTTTCCCAGACATCCGTGCCATTTTCCACACTCCTTCCTGTAGGGAAGATCTTCCCAATACTGAGAACAGAAGTGCTGATCCAGTTCTCTGACTTGAGTAAGCGTCTAGGACACACAGAAAACGGAAGTGAAATGAACCAAAAACCTTTCCTTAAAAGTCCACTTCTGCCCTCACTTCCCAGGAAGAGAATGTCAGAATGGCACGGGCTCAGCGGCCCTTACTAAGCTCCCCAGGTCCCGCTCCCCAGCAGGTCCCCGTTTTCTGATCCTCAGGGAGGAACACAGGGCAAGGCTCCGTGCACGGGTGCCCGGCGTCCGCCCCGTGCGGCGGCCCTTCCCCTGTGCCGCAGAGGCTTCCACATCAGGGCGTCTTGGAACAGAGGATTCCCACCACGAACATTAGCCAACCACTGACCCAGAAGGGTGGCTCTGTTCTCTGGGGCCTGAGCGCTGTGCAGGGTGGTGGGAGGTGAACCTGTGGAGTCAGGTGCACGCGCCAGTTAATGCCTCAGCCCCAGCGGGAACGGAGCCCATGTCATGAGCGGGAAAGGGCTCCTTGGCTTGATGTGACAATGACATGGGTAGGCTACTCTTGCGCCGCCTCCAGGCACAGCAGAGAAAAGACATCCAGTGTTAACCAAGGTGATTGGGCCCCATCCATGCCCCTCCCGGATTGATGGCAGGGCTTCCTGCTGCCCATTCCCTGGTCCCAAGCAGCTTCCTTCCTGCCTTCACTGCCAGGTACGAGCCCGGTGAGTCAGGGTGGCCCCGGTGCTGGCCCACAAACCCCTCTTCTTGCTGTGGAGCGACGTGGTCAGTGCTCTGTGCTCTGCCACCTCCTGAGGTTATGTTGAGAGTCTGTCGAGATGTTGCCTGTGAGATTGTTCTAGAAGTTTGCCCAACCTGCAGGCGTGAGGTGATGCTCTGACACCCAGTGCCAGCATTGCTCAGAAAGCACAGGAAGAGAGAGGATGGGGCGCCCTGGTAGTGTGGTGTGCATGGGGGAGTCACGTGGTTCTTGTCCTTTTGTTTGTCCCTCACTTCCCCATCCTCCTTCCCTTCCTTCTCTGAGCACCTTGTACCAGGTCCTTCTTCTGCTCCGATGGCATGACTGTAGGTGAGGCGTTCGCACTTGTGACAACCCCGTACCTTCTGCTGACATTGCTTGTTCTTTTCATCCCCCAGTGCCGGATGTCTCCTCTCTGCCCAGGAGGGGACTAGGTAGGACAGGGACAACAGGCTGTAGAGTAGCTGTATCTTACAGCTGGGACAAATTCTGTGCATTTTTTAAATTGCATTTTGCTATTAGAAAAAATAAAAGCGATCCAAGCTTTCAGAATTACGTGTGTATCACAACAAGTGTCTGAATGAAAGGTGAAGGTTGCCAATAGGAGAACTGAACTGGCTGGGGCCTGCCAGCATGTTTTTCTAATGGCGATCTTTTCCTCCCAGGAACTGAAGCATCTCATCCTGGAAGCGGCTGATGGGTTTCTGTTCGTGGTGGCGGCCGAGACAGGGCGGGTGATCTACGTGTCTGACTCCGTCACCCCTGTCCTGAACCAGCCCCAGTCGGAGTGGTTCGGGAGCACACTGTACGAGCAGGTGCACCCTGACGACGTGGAGAAGCTGAGGGAACAGCTGTGCACCTCAGAGAACTCCATGACAGGTCAGTGTGGCCCCCCTGGGGGCTGTGTGACCCTCAAGACAGGTTCCTTTCAGTAAACAGATCGGGAAGCTGCAGGTCGTGCACCTCGGAGAACTCCCTGACAGGTCAGTGTGGCCCCTCTGCGGGCTGTGTGACCCTCAAGACAGGTTCCTTTAAGTAAACAGATCGGGAAGCTGCAGGTCGTGCACCTCAGAGAACTCCATGACAGGTCAGTGTGGCCCCTCTGGGGGCTGTGTGACCCTCAAGACAGGTTCCTTTAAGTAAACAGATCGGGAAGCTGCAGGTCAGAAGAAGCTGCCGGAAGGTGAGGGGGTATATTTGATGTCACTTTTGTAATGGTTTTATTTATCCCATCACGTTATAAAAACCCACTTTTAGTTCAACCCCCCCCCCACTATATTTTAGCTGAAATTAGAGTTATTGCCACAGGCCCTGGCTGGTTGGCTTAGTGGTAGAGCATTGGCCCTGCATGTGGATGTCCCAGGTTCGATTCCCAGTCAGGGCACACAGGAGAAGCACCTATCTGCTGCATCTCCACATCTCCCCCTTTCGCTTCTCTCTCTCTCTCTCTCTCTCCCTCTCTCTCTCCCCCCTCCCCCCTGTAGCCTTGGCTTGATTGGAGCAAGTTGACCCCAGGCGCTGAGGAGGGCTCTGTGGCCTCTGCCTCAGGCACTAGGAAGAGCTTGGTTGCTGAGCAACAGAGCAACACCCCATATAGGCAGAGCATCGCCCCCTAGTGGGCTTGCCAGGTGGATCCTGGTTGGGGCACAGAAAGGAGTCTGTCTCTGCCTCCCCTCCTCTTACTGAATTAAAAAAAAAAAGTTATTAGCACAGGTAGGTGCTATCAGTATATTAGCCAGAACTACATACTCTGTCATGAGGTTTATTATGCCTCATGTGTGTGACAATTTGTGATCCTGATCAGAGGCTTTTATTACTCAGGCCTTAGTTACCTAATATGAAGTTGCCTCCCGAAACATTTAAGTGTAGTCGGTTCTGCTATAACAACATACATGTTATTTAAAAAACTTATTTAAAAAAATCCCTGCAGAATACAAAATTGTGAGGTGAAAACCATAGGGCTTATGGGGAAAAGTGGGGAAACACTCACATAAATGTGAGTGACTGATAAAAACAAAAACAAGGCCTGACCTGTGGTGGCGCAGTGGATCAAGCGTCGTCCTAGAACACTGAGGGCGCCGGTTCAAAACCCTGGGCTTGCCTGATCAAGGCACATATGGGAGTTGATGCTTCCTGCTCCTTCCCCTGTTCTCTTTCCCCCATCTCTCTCTCTTTCTCTCTCTCCAATAAAAATGGATAAATAAAACCTTAAAAAAAAAAAAAATACCTTTAAAAAAATAAACAAAAAACAAGAATCCAGTGACAACAGGAGCACAGCTTTAACCTTAACCACCTCTGTAAAGAAGCCCCAGGTCCAAGTACAGTCCCATTCTAAGGTCCTGGGGGTTAAAGGTTCCACATATGGCTTTGGGGGGACATAGTCCATTCCAGCCCTTAGAGTAAGACTGAGACACATGTGGTCTGAAGTGGCAAGTGTCCACCTGTTTCTGAACGATACTAGTGACTTTCTCAGTGTATAAAATGGAGGAAGAGGAGAGAGGGGGCCGGTTCGAGGACAGAGTATGTGTCTTTTTGCCTCTGTGTCTCCTGTGACGGTGACATGACCTGGCCCTGAGCTCCGTGTGCATGTAAAACGATGACACTAAAACAGATCAGAGAGCTGTGCCTTGGACTGCGTTGAGAAGCCCACACAGAAGTGCTGAGGTCACACCCTACAAAGTGAAATGTATGGGAGGGACGGGGAAGGGAAGTTAGCTCACCCAGGAACTGTTGGCCTATTTGCCATATTCTGTATCTGACCACAGGATGTGGCCTTTGACACCCAGTTAGGAGACCCAGCTGGGGCAGATGGCCAGGGTGGTGATGGCGAAGGGCTGGTCAGGCTGCAGCCAGAGGCTCAGCTCAGCAGCTCACCAGAGTTGTGTGGGCACTTCTGTCCGTGGGAAGCCTTCGTGTGTCTGGCAGTTTAAAGGGACAGTGTGGCCTGCATTTGGACAGTAGTGTCCTTGGAGTGGACAGTGGATGGTGGCCGTGGCAGGCAGAGCTGGTGGAGTGGAGGGAAGACCTGGTGAAGAGTGGACAGCCAGGCCTTAGAGAGAACAGCGTGGACTGCAGAAGTCAGTCCTTGTCCTCATGGTGGACAAGGAGCCAGGCCTCTCGGAGCCATTGAGATGCGAGGTGACTTTCCCTGGACGCGCACGGATCACGGCAGCCGGGCCCCTTGAGGGCGGGCCTCAGGGTTTTGTTTAGCACTCAGCACAGGACTTCATAACCAGCCAAGCGTAATAAAAACTTGCATAATAAAAAAAATGTAATAAAAACATAATAAAGGCCCTGGCCGGTTGGCTCAGTGGTAGGAGTGCACATGCAGGCCTGGCGTGCAGGAGTCCTGGGTTCGATTCCCGGCCAGGGCACACAGGAGAAGCGCCCATCTGCTTCTCCACCCCTCCCCCTCTCCTTCCTCTCTGTCTCTCTCTTCCCCTCCGGCAGCCAAGGCTCCATTGGAGCAAAGTTGGCCCGGGCGCTGAGGATGGCTCCATGGCCCCTGTCTCAGGTGCATGAATGGCTCCAGTTGCAGCAGAGCAACACCCCATATGGACAGAGCCTCACCCCCTGGTGGGCATGCCAGGTGGATCCCGGTCGGGCACATGTGGGAGTCTGTCTACTGCCTCCCCGTTTCCAACTTCAGATAAATACAAACAAACAAACAAAAAACATAATAAAAAACCTCAGCAATGACTTGAAGCCTTTGATTATGGGACTAGAGTGTCTCAGACCCTCCTGTCCCTGGGCATATTTTCTTTCAGGCCCAGAAGGAGGTGGCGTTATCCACCACAATTAAGATACAACCATAGCTGTCACCTCCCAAAACTTCCTTGTGTTTTTTTTGAAAGGCTCTTTTCTTCTTTCTTTCTCTTGTTTTTTTGTTTATTTGTTTGTTTTGGGGGGGGGGTTGTGGTAAGAATATGAGATCTGTCCTCTTAACACATTTTGAAGTGCACATTACTGAATTGTTAACTATAGGTACAGCGCTATACCTTGGGACTCGAGAACTTACTCATTCTGGTGACTGGAACTTTATACTTAGTAAGCACCAACTCTTCACCATCCCTCCCCCAGTCCCTGGCACCCACCGATCTGTTCTCTGCTCCTGTGAGTTTGGCTGCTTTTGGTCCCTCATGTTACTAGAATCATGTAGCATTTGCCTTTCTGTGACTGGCTTACTTCACTGTGCATAGTGGCATCTAAGTCCATTGATATTGTCAGAAATTACAGGATTTCCTTCTTTTTTAAGGCTGAATAGTATTCCCTTATATTTATATGTATACACCACATTTTCTTTATCCGTTCCTCGGTCAGTCGGCATTAGGGTCGTCTCTGTGTCTTGGCTACTGGGAGTAGTACTGTAGTACTGCAGTGAACGTGGGTGCAGACGTCTCTCCGAGACCCTGCTTTCTTTCTGTAAGGTGCCTGCTGCACCCTCCCAGGCAGGCTGATTCTCTGGCAGGCTCTCCTCGTGACAGCAAAGGTTGATTAGCAGCTCTGGGCTTATAATTACAGCAGAAACAAAGCGTCTTCCCCTGTGCTTCCAGCAAGTGTCCCAGGATGGGCTCCCTGGGTTCACTCAGGCCACCAACCCGGCCCAGTTCCAGTGGCTAGGGCATCCGAGCAGGGTGTGAGGGCAGCCTCTCCACACAGGTGAGTGGACCCATGGGCGGGGGAGAGGTGCTTCCCCAGAGGCAGTCAGGGCCCAGTCACTGAACGGAGGCAGGGACGTGGGCAGGCACGTCCAGTGGCCCTGGCTGGCTGGTTGGAGGGGCAGCTGCAGTGGTCTGAGAGGTGGTCCTTAAGGGGAAGGGTGGGTGTTCTCCTATCCCTGGGAATGCCAAGGATATTTGGGTCACATGATTGTGAATGAAAAACAGAGCCAGAGGCAGGAATGGAGGAGGCCAGGGATCAGATAAAAGTGTGGTGAGGAGAGAGGCTGCAGAGATAATTATTGTGGATCTCAGAGTGACCTGAGCACAGCTCCCTGTGGGGACAGAGGGGAGCTGGGGCAACAGCCAAGGCTTTGCAGGTGGTAGCAGAGCCTCTGAGCGTAACTGGATATGCCCAAGATGTGGGGCCAGAGGGCAAGCGCACAGCCAGCCCCCCAGGGAGCACAGAGGAGCAGATTCTCTGTGTCCTCATGACCTCTCCCAAGTCCCCCCTGGGGCTCCTGAACTCTGGAAAGCCTTGACCCCAGTGGGCAGGAACTAGAAATACCTTGCCGGTGACCACAGGTGCTGCACAGCACAGGAAGTGCCCAGAGTCCCTGGCCAGGACGCAGATGTGGGAAAGGTGAACCACGGACACTTCCACACAAGGTTTTCTGGGCTATACCCCCCCCCCCCCCCACACACACACACTGCAGTTCTGAGGCTGTTTCCACTGCATTTCCTCCCTGCAGCCAGTTGGGTCGGCATTTTGGTTCAGTTCAATGAGTAGAACTGTCCGGTGGTGGAAAGGGTGCATGCTGAGGCCGAATTCCTCCCTCTGTCTTATCCATTATCCACTCATTACCTCGTTTACTCACTTACTCATTCATTCAACAAATACCTGTTTGCACGGCCGTAGGAAGGTCAGCTGGATGTACCGTTCCCCTTATCACTGCCAAGGGTTCCCAGCGGCTGTGGGATGAGTGGGGCCTGTTTCCTAACCGTTCCAGCCCGGATTCTTTGTGATAATTTGGGGAGAGCCCGAGCCAGGTCAGTCTCCAAGGGCTTTGGCCAGAAAGCCCCCACGCATGACTCACACGTCCCAGTCAGCTGTGGTCCCCTATCTCCCCAAGAGCTTCGCCCAAGTGCAGAGATACTCGGGGCCTTGGATCACAGGGTTTGGCCGGGCCATGGTCTGGGCACAGATAACCATTCACGAAATCAGGTCACCAGGGAGCCTGGCCAGCCAGCTCTGCCCAGTAGCCTGTCGCCGTGCCGGCTTGCTGTGAGAGGTCGAGATGGTGCATTCTCTTCGCAGCCTCTCTCCTGGTCCAAGACAGAGGACACCCGTGGGATGCTGGCACATTTTGCTTTTATTTCCTCGTTCGATCATGACAGTGAACTATAAATAACTCCAGTGAACTCTTCCATTTGTACAGTGTGTGTTTTTTAACCACTTTAGTGGCTGTGAAGGCTGGCTGCTGGTTAGAATCGTTCCCAGCGGAGCTGTGACAGGGACACCTGCCCAGGATTTGGGGAGGGCGGGCACTGCTAGTGAAGCTCCCCGGTGATTCCGACGGGCGCTGTGAGAGCCTCCCTTCCCTGGGCCTCGTCACAGTCCTGTGCATGGAGCGGGGTGGTCCATTTCACAGGGGAGGAGCATGCTGGGAGGCCCCAGGGCCACCATAGCTAAGCCCTAACAGCCGCTACAGAGTGGAGGGCATCACTGACGCGGATGAAGCAGGGTACATAGAAGCTCGAATGGCTCGCATGGCCCAGCAGAGCAAGTCCAGTCAGATTAGCTCAACCCAAGGCTTTGGGGCCCAACTCACAGAGGGCACACCGAGCAGCGGTCAGTGGGGTGCAGGGCCATGTGAGTGGTATCAAGGTTCTGAGACAGAGGTGAATGTTCCAGGGGTCCCAGGGTCCTGCACGGTCCAGGTTCTCAAAGTGTGGGCCCCGGGCCAGCGGCATGAGCCTAACTCAGCTCGCCAGAGAGGAAATTCTCGGCTCTACCCCAGACCTACTTGACCAAGAGCTCTGGGGGCCCAGTGATCCTCCTCTGTGCCCACCCTCCGGGTCTTCTGGTGCATGAAGTTTGAGAGCCAGGGGCTCAGGGAGCCCCGTGACCCTCCTCTGTGCCCACCCTCAGGGTCTTCTGGTGCATGAAGTTTGAGAGCCAGGGGCTCAGGGAGCCCCGTGACCCTCCTCTGTGCCCACCCTCCGGGTCTTCTGGATGCATGAAGTTTGAGAGCCAGGGGCTCTGGGGGCCCAGTGACCCCCCTCTGTGCCCACCCTCCAGGTCTTCTGGATGCATGAAGTTTGAGAGCCAGGGGCTCAGGGAACCCAATGATCCTCCTCTGTGCCCACCCTCCGGGTCTTCTGGATGCATGAAGTTTGAGAGGCAGGGGCTCAGGGAACCCAATGATCCTCCTCTGTGCCCACCCTCCGGGTCTTCTGGATGCATGAAGTTTGAGAGCCAGGGGGTCTGGGAGCCCAGTGACCCTCCTCTGTGCCCACCCTCCGGGTCTTCTGAATGCATGAAGTTTGAGAGCCAAGGGCTCAGGGAGCCCAGTGACCCTCCTCTGTGCCCACCCTCCGGGTCTTCTAGATGCATGAAGTTTGAGAGCCAGGGGGTCTGGGAGCCCAGTGACCCTCCTCTGTGCCCACCTCCAGGTCTTCTGGATGCATGAAGTTTGAGAGCCAGGGGGTCTGGGAGCCCAGTGACCCTCCTCTGTGCCCACCCTCCGGGTCTTCTGGATGCACGAAGTTTGAGAGCCAGGGGCTCAGGGACCCTCCTGGGACTTGATAGCAGGCACCTGGGCTGCGTCCGTCTCAGCTTTGAGTGTGTCAGGCTCTTCGATCTCTGAATTTAACTCCCGCCTTCTGAAAGATGGGCACCATACGGTTTTGTGAGATGTCTCGTCAGCTGTGAAACTGAAGGCAAATATGAATGTGCTTGGGAAGGAACCCTGGCGACCTCGGGTGGGTATGCTCTACGGGCCAGCACCTCAGAAATGCAGCCTCACAGGCCCGTCCCGGGCCTGCTCACTCAGGAGCCACGTTTGAATAGATCCCCAGGGGTTTCTCTGCATGTGGAAGTTGGAGATGCTCTGAGTAAAGGATTTAGCACGTTGTGATTGGGGGAGGGGGTGCCATCCTTGGGCTGCTGAGACCCGCAAGGAGAGGTGAGGTTGGCCACAGTAAGCTCTGCTGTCCAGCTTGTGTTTTCCCAGCTCTGGGTCCAGAGCAGGCCTTTGGAGCCAGCAGTAGAAGGAGCCTCTCAGAAGGTCGCTGCCTCCCTGCTGCCCAGGGCACAGGGCGACCAGCACAGGGAAGAGACACGGCCTTGGAACCTCGCTCTGCAGGTCCAACATTGCAGGCTCTGCGCTAGGCGACCAGCACAGGGAAGATGCACGGCCTTGGAACCTCGCTCTGCAAGTCCAACATCGCAGGCTCTGCGCTAGGGTCCGCAGGGGGTGGCAGGGGCCCCAGGCAGCACCCTTCGCTGCAGAATAGGACGAGAATGAGGACCTGAGTGCCCCACACTGACACCCTGTGAGGACCAGGCCATCGCAGACGCCCAGGCTAGTGGTACATGGTAACACGGACAGCCAGCACGCATGTCATGGAGCATGTGGAAGAAGGTCGGGCAGATAACTAGTCCCCCAGGGGTCCTGTGAACTCACGTCCTCCCCCCCCCCCCCCGGTGGCATCAGTGCTGAGAAAGGATGGTCTGTTTCCAAGTGTCAATCAAGAAGGTAACTTCATGAAAACCATACTTGCAAGTCTATAGTTTATTTTCTTTGGAATGCCCGTGCTCAGTCCTTGGGTTGAGGCCAGCAGCTGGAATCCCAGCACACTCAGCGGTCCATTTCTTGCCATATTAGGTAACAGATAAAGGTGGCAACCCCCCCCCCCCCAAATGCTGATTTTTATCTCAGTCAACTATTGTAACACTGTTAATGGGGTTTCTGTTGTTTGACACATAAAGTATTTAGTGGCAAGAGAAGCATGTTTATGGGATTCGGGCCCCTTGGAAGTGGTGCAGCTGTGTAGTCAACACTCGGGCAGCAGAGAGAAGCACGTGGAGTTGGGCCGCCAGAGGTGCTGGGTGAGCACACAAGAGCGTGCAACCCGAGAGGCACGGCTGCTTGTTCCTCGCACCCGCACTGCGACTTGCCCGCTGGAAGCTGCAGCCTACATCGATCTGTTGTTCCAGATGTTTCCTTGGCACCCGTTCCATTCCCGTGAAATATTTATACAGCCTGCCTTGTTTTGCTTTGCTGCACGCGTAGCATGCCCCTGCCGCCGCGTGGCTTGCGTTTTTCTCTCATATTTTACGTTGAAAGATATCTCATGAATGTGGACAGCGTGCCAGCTCGGGCTGCTGGGTTCATTATCTCTGGGGTGCGCTGGCAGAGGAGGGAGTCAGAGCAGGGTTCTCACGCGTGGCAGACGCCGCTGAGGGCTGCTCGTCTGCAGGTAGAGAGAGCTCACAGCCGCCGTGTGTGCATGTGTGTCCCTGCAGTTGAAGTCAGAAGAACGTGGTTAGTTACAGTTCATGACCTTGGGCAAATGGCTGACCTCCCAGGCCTTGGTTTCCCCTCATGGAGGTGCAGATTGACATATATCCCCTAGAGCAGTGGTCCCCAACCCCGGGCCGCGGACTGGTACCTGTCCATGGGCCATTTAGTACCGGTCCTCAGAGAAAGAATACATAACTTACATTCTTTCCATTTTATTTATATTTAAGTCTGAATGATGTTTTATTTTTTAAAAAATGACCAGATTCCTTCTGTTACATCCGTCTAAGACTCACTCTTGACGCTTGTCTTGGTCACATGATACATATATGCATCCCACCCTAAAGGCCGGTCCATGAAAATATTTTCTGACATTAAACCGATCCGTGGCCCAAAAACGGTTGGGACCACTGCCCTATAGGACTGCAATGAAGCCTGAGGTGACATACGGGATATTAATCATAGTGCTCAGGAATTGTAAAGATTTTATTCAGTTTTTAATAGTTGAAAGGCATATAGAAACATTGGTGTAGATGGTGGGTTTCCTAACTGCCTATCCTGTCTGCTTTATTTCTCCTCTCCTCCCTCTGAGATGTGTCTTAGGATTTGGGCACTGCTGACAAGGAAGGTCTTGTATTTTTGGCTGTGACAGGGACCTGGTCATCTTCAGGGTATAGAATCAGGTTCCAGATGCAGGGCTCCGGTGGTTGGTGCTGGTCCCTGAGCCTGTGTTTCCAGAGGCTGCCGTTGTAGCTGGACTCAGAAGCGAGGGCAGGGCACCCCCGTTCCCTTGCCAGTCCCAGGCTCGAAGGGTGTGTAACGGAGGCGTACCCAGGCTCGGCGGGACTTGAAGAGGCAGTGCCCAATCACGGCACTGAGTGATGGGTGTTCCATCCATGTGGGCATTCTTTCTGCAGAGAAGGAACAGAGATGCCTCCGCCACTAAGGGGCTTCGGGGGCCAGGGGGGCAGCCAGCACCATGAGTCCTGCGTTCACAGCATTTATGCACAACTGCTGGACTCCCGTCTTGGGCTAGAGGACGAGCTTCTTCCTTTTCAAATGAGAGCCTTGTGGCTGAGAGGAGAGCCCTGCAGCCTCTGCCCAGCCAAGCTGTTGCCGAGTCAGGAGGTGGGTTCCGGAAGCTGAGGGCAGGGCTCTCCAGGGGGGAGTAGTCTTTCCCAGGTCCCAAGGCAGCTAGTCTGTCCTGACAACAGTAGAGAATGAGCCTCAAGTTCTCTTCAGTTAGTCATACACATTTCCCATCCCGTTAGATACGGGAGTTAGACTTGAGAACTCTAGTTCTTGCTTTAAATCCACGTGGATACATCCATGTAAAAGTTCTTGGGTGTGTTTTTTGTCAAGCTATGACTCACCTTCAAAGATCTGTTCTCTGCATTCTCATTTATGTATCATGCTTTTCTTGAAAGGAAGAATATCCAGCCTGACCAGGTGGTGGCGTGGTGGATAGAACATTGCCTGGGATGCTGAGGACCCAGGTTCGAAACCCCGAGGTTACCAGCTTGAGCGCAGGCTCATCCGGCTTGAGCACAGGGTTGTTGGCTTGAGCCAGGGGTCACTAGCTTGGCTTGAGCCCCCCACTTCCCCGTCAAGCCACGTAAGAGAAAGCAATCAGTGAACAACTAAGGTGCCGCAACCACGAGTTGATGTTTTTCATCTCTCCGCGTTCCTGTCTGTCTGTCCCTGTCTGTCCCGCTTTCTCTCTCTCTCTCAAAAAAAAAAGGAACATCCAAATAGAGTTTCAAAAACAGCAGCTTTGTAAATAAGCTGTTAAAATTTCTAGTCCTCCAGGTTTGGTGGGGTATGAAGATTATATAATGGGGAGTCTTTTTATTTTTTATTTTTTTTAAAGAAGAATATAATAAGTATAAAATGATAAAAGACTAGTCCCTAAAAACAGTGCAGTGCACGTCAGAACGTCAGTGGAGCTTTCAAATACGCCGACGCTGGGGGCTCCAGCCCATCTCTCTGAGTTCCACAGTGTCGTGGTGAAACTCGGACATCTGCGTTCTTTAACGCAGCCCGGGCGAGTCCAGTGTGACCCAGAGGTTGAGAAGGACTGCATCCCCATAAAAGAGCACAGCCCAGTCTATTTAGAAATTTCAGCAAGATAAAAATAAAAGAAGAAACAAAATGTTAAAAATGTAATCAATCAGTTAGCAGCACAGTTGAAAAATGAGCAGCTACAGAGCATTAAACCCTTTTTGCAACACTCTTGATTTCTTAATCTTTTGTCCTAACTTTGATGCTGAAGAAGTAAATAGAGTTTTTTGCCCTCTGGCTATAAAAAGCAACTGTAACAAAAATAACCCAATAGTGTTGTTTTTTAGGTGATATTTGGAGTTACTTTAGAATGCTTCAGAAGACCCATAGAATCATCACTTCCTGCTGGTGTGATTTGGGTTTCAGGAATATTCTCACGTGATGGTCGTATTTTGTAATGCTTTTGGTTAAAAACAACTTGATTGCAAAAACCTCAGCATGATCAGGAAAATTAAAATAGTTTCCTTTGGTGTCACTAAAAAAAGAGACATTTCTTTTTGAAATGTCATGACTCATGCCAAATGGTTAAATGAAAATGCATGCATAGCACTGATCTTTCCTGTTTATTGCTTTCTCAGTAGAAGCTAATTGAGCAAAACATGTGCATTCCGTTTTCCCTTTATTTCTGTGGATTCCTTATTACCCTAAGGCACACAGCCTGGCCTCCAGCCTTCACCAGGGCGGTGATCCAATCACGGGTTATAGTCCTGTTTCTGGTGATGACATTCATTACTCTCCAGTGAGCTATTTACAGTGTAATTCTTTGACCTTGAATGCCCATATTTTGAGGACCTAGAGACACAAGAGCCTCATATTGTGAGGGCCTCAGAGTTGACCCAGGCCAACCCTTCTCGTGGTCATGCAGTTCCCTCTGTAACACACCCAGTAAGTGGGCGCATGGTGCCTTTTTGAACATCCGCAGGCCGGACTGGCTGCGTCCACTTTGAAGTTGTGTACTTGTACTCAGTGTGAAGTCCCTTCCTGCTGCCCCAGCGCGGTTCTAAGCAGCGTAGCTGACATTGTTCAGTAGAACTGGGAATCCGCTCACACACTCATGCACGTGCACACACACACACACTCACTCACACACTCACTCACAGCCAGGCAGTGAGTCAAGAGCATGGACTTTGGAGACAGGTCAGGAAGCCCCTGGTGGGTGATGACCCTCAGGCTGGCCCACAAGAACAGCTCAGGTTGGTCCAGGACCGTCCGGCAAAGCACGTATCTGGAGCCCAGGGCCAGAGCTGGACCCTCCACCGCCCCATCTCCCCGGGACTGGCAGCAGCCTAGCCTCGACTGAGGTGGCTCCCAGGGCCTGACCACCAAATCTTCCTGACGTACACTGCGTGTCTTTGTCTAACCCAACACACGTCACTGTGCTGGGACCTGAGACTACGGCAGTGTGGGAACAAGCCTGCTGACCACCCATGATGGCACTTTTGCTGTCTCTGGGAAATGAACAAGGGGTCATACAGTGCCTATGGAATTAAAGTGGTCCTAAGGGGAAAACACAGGAGGCTGAAAACACGGAAACGGGGACCCTAATCCCCATGTCAGAAATGGTGGGGAGGTGCAGCCGGAAGGCCTCTTTGAGGAAGCGGTTGTGGAGCTGGGGTCTGAAGGTATGAGTGGAGCGAGCAGTCGTAGCGCTGGGGTGCCAGGCACAAGGCCCCTGGCAGGGAAGGAATTATTGAGTGTGGGGGATGGATAAGGCCATGGAGTGTAGTAAGGGGAAGAGGCCAGGCCAGTGATAGTCCCACCGAGGACTGTTATGCATCTAAAATGGACTCAGATTGCAAGAAGCAGCCCCTGATAATTGGATCCGGTTTGCACTTTTATGCTTGAAGACTGGTCTTGTGCTGGGAAGGAAATGGTTTTGCTTGGAATGCAAGAAGACGGGGCAACTCCTATTTACATACTGCACGAGATGCCATGTGAAGTGCCTGCACAAGTATTTCTCATTTAATCCTCATGACAAGCCTTTTGGGGGGACATCCAGTTGTTCGCCAGCACCTCTTGAAAGATTATCCTTTCTCCCTTGGATTGCCTCTACCCCTTTATCACAAATCAGTCACCTCTCCTGTGAAAGGGTCTGTGTCTGGAGGCCAAGCTGTTCTGCTGATGGCCTTGTTCAGGCCCCCGTTCTGCACTGGGCGGACTGCTGTGGGCTCTTCACAAGTCAGGGAGTGCTGGTCTTCCTCTGTGTTACGCTTGGTTCTCTGCGTTTCCTAATGCATTTTAGGGTGGGGTTGCCTACTTCTGTAAAAGACTTGATAAAGTTTTGTCATTCTATATATACGGTTGTATAGACCTTGCATGTCTGTCAGATTTATCTCTAAGCATCTTGTATTTTTCAGCTATTGTAAATGGTTTTGGGTTTTTGTTTTTTTTTTCATTTCAATCTAATTGTTCACTGGTAGAAAATATAGAAATAGGTTGTTTTCTTGCCTGATTGCACTGGCTAGAACAGGGGTCTCAAACTTGCGGCCCGCCGAACAATTTTGTGCGGCCCGCAGACTAATCCACGAAGTTCAAAATATTTTGGATAAAATTAAGTAAGCCTAGGGGCCTACTTGTATTTTTCATTTCTCTAGCATCCTAGCTAGATATTAGTTTAGTTAACAGCAGTTGTGATGCGAACTACAGTTTCTGGTCGTTTTGTGACACTGAGTAAACTGCATGTACGATTGTGCTTGTTGTACTGATTTTTTTTTGTTTTCAACTGCAGTGAGAAAAGTGTTGTGTAACAGTTGCCTTTTGTAAAAGGCGAAAGATTTATGCGATCTGAAGAGAAACCAGAGTATAACAGTTGCCTTTTGTAGACCTAGTGCGGCCTGCCGAACGGCTGTGATCTTGCTCTGCGGCCCACATGCTGAGTTGAGTTTGAGACCCCTGGGCTAGAACCTCCTGTATTTGTAGACTAGAAGTGGTGAAAGTGGACATTGTCTTTTTCTTGATCATACAAAGAAGTCAGTCTTTCATCATTGGGTATTGTGTTAGCTTAAGTTTTCATAGAGTTCCTTTACCAGCTTGAGTACGTTCCCTTCTATTCTAACTTTATTCAGTGTCTTTAGTAGGAGGGGATATTGGAATCTGTCAGATACTTTTATGGCATCAGTTTGACTATAGTAAGGTTTTCCTTTCCAGTTTGCACATATGGTGAATTACATTGTTTGATTATCAATAGTTAAGTGGGATAAACCCCATTTGGATACATATACTTTTTAATGTATTGTTGGATGTGACTGGCTAATATTTTATTTTAAAAAAATTTGCATCTGTGTTCCTGAGAGATACTGGTCTGGAGTTCCCTCTTTGCTCCACTGTCTTCTCATTCACATGGACTCCTGTGAGAAACGGGCGTCGTCTTTCCCACGCAGATTACCTCTGTTTCTCTGGCCGATGTTAAGGCTTTTCTCTTTGTCATTGGTATTGAGCAATTTCATTATGATTTGCCTTATTGTAGTTTTCTCATGTTTATTATGCTTGGTGTTTATTCAGCTTCTTTATAACAAATATCAGCTATTCATTTTTCAGCAATTTTTTTCTGTCCCCATCTTTCCTGTTTTAGAGACTCCCATCACTGACTAAAATTGTCCCACAGCCCATTGAAGCTAATTTTATATATATACGTATATATATATATAAATATAGATATATGTATATATATATAGACCTATATGTATAAATTTATACACACACATAAATATACACACACATAAACACACTTATACATGTAACTTTTCCATTGATTTGGGAAGGGATAGCATCAACTCGCTGTTCCACTTAATTGTTCCATTTAGTTGTGTACTCATTAGGCCTGACCTGTGGTGGCGCAGTGGATAAAGCATCGACCTGGAAATGCTGAGGTCGCCGGTTCGAAACTCTGGGCTTGCCTGGTCAAGGCACATATGGGAGTTGATGCTTCCAGCTCCTCCCCCCTTCTCTCTCTCTGTTTCTCTCTCTGTCTCCTCTCTTAAAATGAATAAATAAAATTTAAAAAAAAAAAAAATACCTTAGTTGTGTACTCATTAACTGCTTCTCCTACATGCTATGATCCAGGATTGAACCCACAACCTTGATGCACAGGGACAAGGATTTATTCACTGATCCACCCACCCAGGGCCAAGCTCTTTTTATATTTAAAAATCCTTTTTATCTCAGTGTATTTCATTTTAAATAGCTTGTTCTGCTCTGTCTTCAAGTTTACTCATCTTTTTTATGAGGTACTTATTCTGCCATTAATTCCACCCTGTGAATTTTTCATCTCAGATGTTGTGGTTCTCCTGTTCAGAATTTCAGTTTTTCATTGTCTTCTCTGATCTTTCTGCCATGCTTTCTGGTACTGATTTGAGGGGGACCAGCGGGGAGAGACAGGCACAGACCTCTGGGGTACTCTGTGCCTGTCTCTCCCCTCTGGTACTCTGTCCTGTTCTAGAATTCTAGGTGGCTGGTTTCCCTGATCTCTCTGCCCCATTTTCTCAACCCAGGGAGTCAGCTGGGTTCTGAGTGGGCCCCTTTGCCTGTAGTGCAGCTGGCGTGCTCTCTAGGTGGAGTGGCAGGAGACTATGGGGCTCAGCCTGTCTGTTCCCCATCACTTAGGGGTCACTGTCCTTCACTGCCGGAATTGCGATGTTTTGTGCACCATTGTTCCATATACTTTGTAGGTTGTTTTGATTATTCGAGAAGGGAAGGTAAATCTGGTCCCTGTTACTCCATCCTGGTTAGAAACAGAGGTCCTTGTCATGTTTCTGTAATGGCCTTGCCTGCGTCTCCTGTGTCAGCTCCACTCCACAGCCCTGTGACAGATCTCCTGCCCCTGTCCTCCTGGAATGGGAGCTGTCTGCTTATCACACTCACCTCCCTGCTCTTCTTCTGTGATTTCTGGGAGAATTTCTCCAAGGTTTCTTCGTACTCAGTGGTGGAGCTTTCAGCATGTCACTATCGACTGCCTTCCCTGGGTTTTCAGTTCCAAAGTTGTGTTTTTCATCTAAAAGCAATCTTTCCTGATCTCAGATTATATTTAATTCAGGAAGAATCTTCTCAAATGTCTCTGAGATTTTGTATTTCAGACACTGTCTTCTCTCCTGGAATGTGTTATGTGGCGTGGGGTGGCATCGACCCTGATGTCCCAGGTCACTTCCTTTCTTTTTTGGGTAAACAGGATCTTTTCACACACTGAGCTAACCTCCCCCCTCCCTCGCCTTTTTAGTCATCCTATGGGCCTGACATTTATTAAGATTTGTGTTAGTTTTTGTCAGAGTGTAATTTTGAAATAGAATTTTTCTAGATGGCGGGGTCCTGTTTTCTGGGCGTAGATGAGGGTGCCGCAGGTTATGGGGTGCGTGCACCGGGCAAGGCAGCGTGTGCTGCGGGCGAGGCAGCCTGAGGTCGGCAGGGACCCAACTCACTGCTCTGACTGCATCTCACCCCCCAGAAGCAGCTGTTCTATTCTCCACGGGACAGGCTGGCTTCTGTAAGTCAAGGTGACCTGAGAGCTGGGCCCCTGGCCTCTGTGTATCCAGACCTTGGGTCTTCTTGCTCACAGTTCTGGAGGCTTCTGTGAGGGCCCCTCTCATTCCTCCCTGGCATTCCTGTGTATTTGTTGCACCCTGGGATTGCTGGTGCTCACTCCCATCCCACCCATCCCATCGTCGGGGCACTGTTTCTTGCACACATCCACCAGCATTTCTGATCTAGTGGAGCCCCTCCCACTATTTTTCTGCATGGATGCAGATTATTCCTGCTACTTGTGTATTTTTTGATCATTTCATTACCTATTTGCAGGCGAGGTGAGGCCAGGGGAGGCAAGGCATGGCCTCAGCTTGCCTTCTTGAACTCCATGTCAGCCTGGCCCCTTTCCAGAGACAGCGGAGGAGGGAGAGGAGGGTTAATCGGTTACTCTTAAAATGAAAGCCCTCAGGCTTGCATTGCTGGCATTCTTATAGCATGATCCTCGAGGAGGAATGTATTTCTTTAAATCACACTCCAGCATATTTTAAACAGGATGGAGAATTTGTACTTTTGTCTACAGATTAAATAGCAGAAGAGGTGCCGGCTGCAGGGGGGACTGTGGGGTGACGATTTTTTAATGAATAGCAGAGCAGCAGACTCGGTACACAGCACTCCTGTGACTGTGTGTCACGACTGGAATGTGAGTGCTGGAGGCAGTTGTGGAGAGCTGGGGGTAGGCGTCGTTGGGGTGGGAGAGAGCACGTGGCCTGTCGCCCATGTTGGGGCTCTTTGCCCTTGGCTGCCCCCACTGGTCCCAGGGCCCAGTCTTAGTCTTGTAATCATGCCTGAGATGATTATCTCCAGTGCTCGTGCAGCTCCCCCGGGCTGGCCTCCTCCTTGCCTAGTTAGCATCTCGTTAGCACGTTCCCCAGATGGCAGGGTGGAGAGACAAAGGATTGACGCGGGAACCAGACTGCTTGGCAGAAAGGCTCCTTCGGAGTGTCTGCACGGCCTGTTAGCCACCCCACTCAGTCCCTTCTGCCAGCCCTGTCAGTGAACCCATGAGCCTTGACTTTCTTTTGTTACTCCGTGGCCATAGGTCCAGTCCTCACCCAAACCCCAGCCGCCATCTTCATTGGTCAGAAAAGCGAGAGGGTATAGAGGAGGGATGGTGCCCTCAGACCTTCCCTGCTCTCGAAGGGCAGCTGAGCCAGGGGCGCCGTTCGCTCAGTGGACACGACTGCTGTCTCCGACGACGGTCACTTCTTCTCCACACAGGTTTTGTGGCAGACTGGCACTTCCCTGGATAGCGGGGACATGCACTCCCCAAGGGTGGGCACCATCCTCCCCTGAGTGTCAGAGACGGGCAGCACTCAGTGTGAACACTAATCGTACAAGGCTCTGCTTCTGAAACCTAAATAAGGGATAGTCTCACATTTAAAACACAGGTCATGAATGTCCCAGGCAGCTGTGGGGCAGCCAGGAGCCCCGCTCTCAGTGTGACGGTGCTCTCTGCACAACACAGTCAGCACTTGTTGCCATCGTGCGAAGGGTTGGTTGGCTCTGCCGGAAGCACATGTCCTCGGCATGTGGAAACTGGTGCTCCTGCCTCTGTTGAGAGACTGTGGAGCAGGCCCGCAGGCTTGACCGTGTGTGCCTCTGCTCACATCCCTCTGGCCTTCTTGGCCTGGGCTGGTGCCCCACTAGCCCTCCTCACCAGCCCGTGAGCTCCAGCCGGACAGGACTTGGCCACTCTCAGACCGCCCCGTCCACTGTCCCGCACCCTTCCCCTGCAGCTCCGTCTCCCTGCTCTTCCAGGTTCCTTTCTCACCGCCTGTGCCGGAAGCTTTACCCCTTGGTTCCCTTGATAGGAAGCATGCTCTCTCTGCTCCGGGCCTCCTTTGCACTTTGTCCAGACTTCTCCAGCCTCAGTTGAGCGGGTTGAACAGTTAGGTGGGGACAGTGTCCAGTTTACTCCTCACTGTGAGCCCGCTGTCTACACTGGAAGTTTCTGCTGAATGAAGCCAACAGAGTCTTGCTCCACATCAGCCTCTAGATGTCCATGAGCTTCTGTGCACCCTTTTGTCAATATTTTTTTGAGAACAGAAAAACTCTATTGCTCCATGTGGCTCTTTCCTATCCCGGGTGGCTGGGCTGTCGTAGTCCTCAGTTCACTACACAGCCACCACCCTTTCCTCCCCTTCCAGCCTGAGTTGTGAGCATTGTAAGTGAGGTGGAGAGCCCTGCCCAGCCTGTGGCCTCGGCAGGTGGTTTCACACAGCTGTGAGTTGAGCTGGGTTAGGAAGGTCCCTCGACTGCTGTCACTAAACTGTGTGTCCTCTTTACAAAACCCTTTCCAGACACAAGTGCCAATGTCCTTAGAATTGTTGTGAGTTGGCCAGTGGGACACAGATAGCCTGTCATTCTCTGGAGGTCACCAGCTTTTCCCTACCTGCATATCCACACCAGACCAGAAAAGAGATGTGTTAGTTGATCGGGCCCAGGTAATGAGCAGAGGGCCTGTGTTTCCTGCCTCGTGGTTGTTGAGAAGATGTCTGAAGGTCGGTTCCCAGTAGCTACTCAGGGTTCCTGCTGACCAAGGAATGTGCTCTGTTTGGCATGAGGCAGGGCAGGGGTGCTTATAGAGAGAAGCCGTAGTCCTAAATTGTCAGGAATCCTTTATAAAACGGGGGGTCGGCGGGGGCAACAGATGGGAGCACACGAGGATTGTAATATGGTCACCAACCAGTCATGGAAGAGAGGTAGGTTGTTTGCTCAGGTGCCAGTCATGCTGGGGACCATGCAGTCAGTGTGTTCCAAAGGTCCCTCCCCCAGGTTGTTCAGTCAAACACTAGGTTCTGGTGGGAAGGGATTTTACTGATGGGATTAAAACCCTAAATTGGTTGACCTTGAAAAAATGAGATTATTAATGTAGGTCTGACCCAATCAGATAAGCCATTTAAAAGCAGAGTCTGGCGATGGAAGGGAAAGTCAGAGAGATTTCCTTCACAAGTACCTTGCCCTTAGTAAAATCCTCTGTAAATTTAAAATTAGTCCCTTGTACTTCCTCTGTCAAAGGCCAGAGACTGTTGTAATAGTCCAGGTTATTAGGTTGCAATGGTCAGAAACTAACGTTGAACCAGTTTCAGCATTAAAAGGGGGACTTTAGGCCCTGGCTGGTGGTTCAGTGGATAGAATGTTGGCCTGGCGTGTGGATGTCCCAGGTTTGACTCCTAGTCAGGGAACACAGGAAAAGCAATCATCTGCTTCTCTCCCTCTCCCTCTCCTTCTTCTCTCCCTCTTCTCCTCCCACAGCCAGGGTTCATTTGGTTAGAGCGTGGCCCCAGGTGCTAAGGATAGCTCGGTTAGTCCAAACATGTCAGCCTCAGGTGCTAAAAATAGCTCGGTACTTGAGTATCATCCCCAGACAGGGTTGTTGAGTGGATCCTGGTTGGGGCACATGCAGGAAGGAATCTGTCTCACTGTCTCCTCTCTTTTCAGTTAAGAAAAAAAAAAAAGAGGGCCTTTATTGGCACTAATGGTTTCAACATTGTAAGGATTCTCTTTCATCAGTTTTCCCTGTTTTCTTAGAGTTAGTTTCATTGTCTCAGATCCAATTCTCCATGAAGCTGGACTCATTGCTTTTGAAAAAGCCACACTCAGATGCTTAAAGAAAAAAGAATGGAGGGTAGAATGGTCACAATTTGTCTGTGGAGGACTCTGGTTGTCCTGTCTGGATCACCTCCTAATCTTGGGGCCAATCATTGTGGACAGAGGAGGAGTGAAGTACTATGATTGGCCCAGCCCTCAACCAATCACTATGCACAGAGGGTAGATGAGGTAGTATGATTAGTTCACCTTATATGTCAGATGGCCAGCCCTGAACCAATCACTATGGCCTGGGAACTGGGCTCTTGTGAGAAGGTAGCCCTTTTTGGTGTTCATCATAAAGGAGTAGCACACAAGCATTGTGGTAGGGAGGTTCTGGATGGACAGAGTAGCACATGTCTCTAGGGAACTTTACCGTCCATCCAGAGGCCTTCTATTCTGGTTTGAGAAAAAAATAGTTAAGCTACAACTTGAGAATTGATGTATTTGTATCTCAGCCATATCCAAGCCCTTGCTAGAGATAATGAAGCATGAGGAACATGGTCCCACCATGCAGCAGAAGGCCTGTCCCCTCCTGGGCTCCGTGGATGCAGCTCGTACTCTGGACCTGGTTCTGTAACGGACCTCAGGACGCGGTGTGGGTGCCGTGCTGCTGGGGTGTTTGTTCCTGTGTGCACAGCTGCTCCGATGGCTGGGCTCAGCCTTTTGGGAAGAGAACACTTTGTCACTGGAACAGCAACCAGCGTCTCCTCCGGCCTCGAGGCCGCCTTTCAGGGGGCCACATGTTTTTGGAACACCCTCAGATATTGTCCATCTTGGGGCCATCACTTTGCTTTTGTTGCTAATCATTTTCTCTTGCTTTTCTTCCTTGCTATCTTGGTTCTCCTCCTTTCTAAACCAAGATAAGATGTTTCCTGTTTTCTTAAGGATTCCTTTGATGAAATAATTCTAATTTCTATTTGTATTTCTGCGATAGCCCGGGGAGACGTTTTATGAGCACAAAGCCTTCCTTTGTGATTTTATCCAAGACAAATTTCTGATTCTTCTGTTTTTTAAAAAGTTACCGCTGACCAAGATAATACTTAAAAAACCAGCCCACTGAGAGGAGTTCCAGGAGGGCCCTCTGCACACAGGGGAAGGTGCTGTGTTACAGCTGGACTCTTGACAGTCGTTCTTCTCAAGTATGAGTCAGCAAATACTTTCTGTAAAGGGCCCGATAGCAAGTATTCTTGGCTTTGGGGGCTATACCATCTTTTTCACACCGACTCAGCTCTGCCACTGTGTCCTGAGAGCAGCCATAGACAATAGAATGGCCAGAGCTGTGTTCCAACAGATATTTAAAGAACAATTGTCAGCCAGGTTGGGATCATCCATCACTGTTTGCTAACTTCTGGGCTGTTTTAATTTTTTTAATATTTAAGGCCCTGGCCGGTTGGCTCAGCGGTAGAGCGTCGGCCTGGCGTGCGGGGGACCCGGGTTCGATTCCCGGCCAGGGCACATAGGAGAAGCGCCCATTTGCTTCTCCACCCCCCCCCCCTTTCTCTCTATCTCTCTCTTCCCCTCCCGCAGCCAAGGCTCCATTGGAGCAAAGATGACCCGGGTGCTGGGGATGGCTCCTTGGCCTCTGCCTCAGGCGCTAGAGTGGCTCTGGTTGCGGCAGAGCGACGCCCCGGAGGGGCAGAGCATCGCCCCCTGGTGGGCAGAGCGTTGCCCCTGGTGGGCGTGCCGGGTGGATCCCAGTCTGGCGCATGCGGGAGTCTGTCTGACTGTCTCTCCCCGTTTCCAGCTTCAGAAAAATAAAAATTAAAAAATTAATATTTAAAATTTTTTTTCCATTGATTTGGGAGAGAGAGAGAGAGAGAGAGAGAGGGAGAGAGGAAGGAAGGAAGAGAAGAGAGGTGGGAGGGAGAGAAAGAGAGAGAAGCATCAACTCATTTTACTTAGTTCCGTTTAGTTGTGTACTCATTGCTTCTTGTATGTGCCTTGACTGGGGGTTGAACTTGTGACCTCTGTCACACCAGGTTGACGCTTATCTACTGACCCACTTGGCTAAGGCCTAAATTTTTTTTGTAATTTATTGATTTTTAGAGAAAGAGAAAGGGGGAGAGACAGAGAGTGAAACATCAATTTGTTGTTTCACCTATTTATGCCATCACTGGTGGATTCCTGTATGTGCTGTGACGGGGGATCAAGCCTGCAATCTCGGTCTCTTGGGACAGCGCTCCAACCACCTAAGCTACCGAGCCATGGCTTGTTTGCCAACTTCTGTTCTAAAGCATTTCATGCTTTTCAACTGTCTTTAAAAAATTATAGTTAAAAACCCTGAGATGTGTTATAATTTTGTCTATTTCATGGAGTGGAAACATTGACTGTTGGTCAGTGTGTTGAGTGGAGGTTCACTGGAGCTTCAGAGGTAGACTGGGTGTTGGGATTAACAGCTTAAGAATGTTCTTCTCGGCCCTGGCCAGTTGACTTAGTGGATAGAGTGCCGGCCTGGCGTGCAGACATCCCGGGTTCGATCCCCGGTCAGGGCACCCGTGAGAAGCGACCATCTGCTTCTCTCCTGTCCCTCTACCCCTCTCTCTCTCTTCCCCTCTCACAGTCAGTGGCTCGATTGTTTTGATCATTGGCCCTGGATACTGAGGATAGCTTGGTTGATTCAAGCATCAGCCTCAGCCAGGGGTTTGCCAGGTAGATCCTGGTTGGGACACATGTGGGAGTCTGTCTCACTATCTTCCCTCCTCTCACTTTAAAAAAAAAAAATAGAATGTTCTTATTGAATGCAGTAATTTTGTTTTGAGGACTCTATCCTAAGATGGTATGGATAATTTTTCTACAGTTACTTACCCCCAGTTATTTACCTTAGCATTAGTTGCCATCTGAAAACCTGGGAACAGTCAAGCATCCAACAGTAAACTGTCTGCTCAGAATAACAGTGCAGACGCCATGAGTCTGGAGGAGCCAGGGCACCTGAGGGGAGGGCTGGCTGGGGAGGCACCAGGGCGGAGGACGGTGCGGCCGGCCGCCGGCCCAGCCGTGGGGCGTGGGAGCAAGGGCTTCCTCCCAGAAGTACGGTAGGTCAGGCTGGTGTGGTAGCTCAGGGGTTCAGGGAACTTCTGTAAGGATCTGATGGGGTAGGAGTGTAATTCCAGAGCGCACTCTGGGAAGGCGGGAGTAGGGAGCTAAGAGGACAGAGCAGAGGTGACCAGGATGGTGGTGGTTTCGGCCCTAGCCAGGAAGAGCAGGATGGGGGTTGTGGTGGGGCCAGCCCCCACCACAGCTGGGGAGGCTCTGGAGGAGTCTGTGTTGGCCTCGACTGAAGGTGCTTTTCAGGCCCGCTGGGAACCAGGCCTAGGATGCCAGACCCACATTTCTAACAGACCCAAGGTTCTGTGGCTTCAATAGCAACACTTCTGTGCTTGGTTGGCTATCTGGAGCCCCTCTTGTAGGTAAACTCAACACCCACCGGGATGGAGAGTGACTCCGAGCCCATCACACTGGGACTTACAGCCCGGGGCCAGGGGATGGCCAAGGGCTCACTGTCTCAGCTGCCGAAACCCAGTTACACACAGCCTTTCGGGAACACGCCTGCTGTGTAAAGTAAAGTGGGCTTCCATCCCGAGGAGCCTGGGGAGGGACTCGCTGTGCCCAAGGAAACTGGAGGAGCACGCAGAGAAATAAACCCGAAGCACTTGCCCCCCGGGGCCATGGCAGCAGATGAGGGAAGCGTGCTTTTCCATTTCTGTGTTCCCAGCTCATGTGTTCTGCAGCTGTGGCTGTGTCTTCAGGGCACACTTCGGAATCCGACAGACTCTCCTACCGGCTCACTTTACAGCTGACACCCTTTGCTGTTTGGTAGAGGATAACGCAAGTGACAGTTTACACTAAAGCAGCGTGAAAAGGAGCTGTCTGTGAGTGAGACAGACGGGTGTCAAACCTGGGGCAGCAGGCGGCACACAGAGTGACAGGCGCCTCGGCCCCTCCCTGGCCGAGTGGAGCTGTGCCCCCAGCAGAGCCCTGGGCCACGTGGGAAGTGAGGTTGCTGCTGTGGGTGCGAGGTGGCCGCTGGCAGGGCAGGGCGGGGAGGGCAGAGAGAGCCGGGCTCAGGAGGAGCCGGGAGCTACGGGAGTGGAGGCCGGAGCTGGCACCTGTGCTGCACACCTGCACCGCCTGCTCCCTGTCCTGCATGTGGAGTCACGGCAGCTGGGGCTAGTGGATAGATCTCCTTTAAGACCCCTTGGATTTCAAGTGACCGAAACCCATTTATCTACTTACTGCAAAGGGGTGGGATCGCCGGTCACTTTCTTCCTCTGCTTTATTTTTGTACCCAGAATGTACCTCCACCTGACAGTGTGCCCCCTTCCATTCTGTGGCTTTTGTTACCTGTTCTTTGACTAGAGTAGAATGGCCTTTGTCTTGTTAGCTTTTTGTGCTTAGACCAGTGCCTAGCATATCCTGGGTGCTTAATAAACGTTTATGGAAAGATGGCAAGGTGACACGTTGAGTAACTTGTGACAATAAGTAGGAGTTAGTAAGGCAAAAGGAAGGGTTTCCCAAGGCAGAGGCATCAGCAGGTGAGGGAGGCACGAGCAGCACCAGGAAGGACGAGCTATGTGACAGGTGGACCGAGGAGGAAGGACACTGGAGTTGGGGGCGGGTGGGTCTGCATCGGGGAATGACGAGTGGACAGTGATGACCAGGGCAGAGGACACGGAGAGTCAGAGCCGCTGCAGGGGGTGAGGGAGAAGACGACTCCGAGGCGACGTCTAGGATTCTGGCGTACGTTCCCCGATGATGGCGCTGCCTCTGCTGATACCTGAGGTGTGTGCCTTCGGCCACTGGTGGTTAGGTCTGCGCTGAGGGGAGGGGCGGGTGGGGCTGGAGGTGACGATGCAGAGTCAGCAGCACTCAGGTGATCCCCCAAACCCGAGTGGATGAAGTCACCGAGGGCAGTGGTCCCCAACCCCCAGGCCGCGGACCGGTACCGTGGTCCACAGAGAAAGAATAACTTACATTATTTCCGTTTTATTTATATTTAAGTCTGAACGATGTTTTATTTTTAAAAAATGACCAGATTCCCTCTGTTACATCCGTCTAAGACTCACTCTTGACGCTTGTCTCATAAGTTCGACAATTATATTTAAAAATACCACAGTTTTTACGCCGGTCGCATAATTTTATTTTGTGCATTTATCCCTCCCACCCTAAAGGCCAATCTGTGAAAACATTTTCTGACATTAAACCGGTCCGTGGCCCAAAAAAGGTTGGGGACCACTGATCTAGGGGATGCAGAGGATGAGAAGAGGAGGGGGCCACGCGAGACTCTGGGGCAGACAGGAGGTTCAGCAAAGCTGTCAGATAAGATGGAGGGGAAATGTCTTTTGGATTTAGCAATAAGGAAGTTGTTGATGACTTTGGTAGACGTCGGGATGCCACTTCCATGAAGTAGTAGGGAGAAGGCCAGATTGAAGCGACTTGAGGTGAGACGGTGAGTGTAGACAGCCCCGTGAAGAACACAGGCATGTGGAATTGCATGGATGTCATTGCCCCACATGTTTCCTGCCACAGAATGTTGGGAATTCCAAAGAGCAAACAGTCTACGTGGCCCTGCCTGTCCTCGTGTGCAGGACGTTTGCGGAGAGCTTCCCCGACACCTGCACCCCCGAAAGGCTGAGGCTTATGCACTTGTTCTGCTCTCTCTCTTAGGCCGGATCTTGGACCTGAAGACGGGGACAGTCAAGAAGGAGGGGCAGCAGTCGTCCATGCGGATGTGCATGGGCTCACGCAGGTCCTTCATCTGCAGGATGAGGTCTGTCTGGGTGCAGGGTGGGTGGTGGCTCTGGTGGGTTCACGCCTTTCTGATTCACTAGGAAGAGCCTCAGCGGGCTCGGCTAGGGTCCCTCACGCCGCCTCAGGTTCTCTCAGTCTTATGAGTACAACCTGTGAGCCTATAGACTCCCCGCTCTGTCTTGGAAGCACCTCTTCCCTCTTTCCTTCCATTTCAAGATGTCTGATTCCCTACAGTTTTCTGCCCATGTGTCTCAACTTTCTGCCTGTTCCTCAAAGCTCTTTTCAACCCCTACCTCACCAAGCTCTATTTCTCAACATATTTACATAAGACCTACTGGTTTCATACTTACTCTTGTATTTCCTTGTGCCAACTCACACCCTTCCTCCTCCCCCTCCTCCTCCTCCTCCTCCTCCTCCTCCTCCTCCTCCTTCTCCTCCTCCTCCTCCTCCTTCCCCTCCCCCTCCCCCTCCCCCTCCTCCCCCCCCTCCTCCTCCCCCCCCTCCTCCTCCTCCACCACCACCACCACCACCAGAGGACATGCCTATCCAGTCACCACCACCTGCCACATGGTCTCCCAGGCGACCTGATCAGCAGGCATTCCGCACTTGCTGATTTAGCCCCAGGGTCGCCTCCTTCCTGCTGAGCGTCCTGACATAGTGGATGCTCCTGTCTCAGGCCAGGAGAGGCAGAGCCACTCACTCCTGTCACTGTCCTCCAGTTGTTGCTGGAGCTGTGACTTCATACTAAGTATCTGTTGTGTCCTGTGAAGTTCCAAACAACTGATCCTTTGAAATAAGTATGTATTATACTTCTTAAAATCTGTTCATCTGCAAGCTGCTTAGTCCATCTTGGTGACTAGGGTTATGTGTTGAGGGGACACCTGCCTCTCTGACCTCTAGCTGGGCCTGTAGAGGCAGCAGAGGACTTGAGCCTGGCCATCCAAGTCAACCCCTGTCCAGGCTGAGCATCCAGAAGACATGGATGGGCCCCCGCCCCTGTCCTACCACCTACCTCAGATGACACTGAGGGGACAGAAGACACAGCTGTCCCCCTTGGATGTAGGGTTGGGGTGCAGAGACAGCCTGCCCTCTGCCCAGCTGATGGAGCAAGCTGGGCTCAGGATTAGCAGTCTTAGTGTCCGCCCGGGGACAGAATGCCATCAGTTAGTGTCCAGTCTGAGGGCCGTTCCTCGGGGCTTCAGCCAGTAGATGCCCACTGGCCTACTGAGCGTTCAGCGAAGTGTGATGTCTCCATTGTGCCATCTCAGCAGTTTGCTTATGAATGAACTTACCAGAGGCATCAGGTGCGCCATTTCTGTGCGCCACGCCATTGTCACTGCTCTACAGCCACGTTCAGGCAGTCCCTTCCCTGCCCTGGTGCCCCCTCGGGGACACGCTTCTGGGGCTTTTCCAAGTGCTTGATCCACACCACCTGGACTTACCTGTGACATGAGCAGCACCGCCATCTACTGAGAGCATGAGCTTCCCGTCCAACTAAAGCTGCTCAGTGCCAGGTCAGCAAGACGCTGGGCACAGTCGGGCAGAGGGCAGAGGGCCATGCCGGCGGCCTGGGCAGCAGCGTCTGGGATGCCCCTGCTGCCGAAACCACGCCAGTGCCGGCTGCGGTCCCCGCTCTGAGAGTTTAATTGACTCGTATCTTTGCTATGTTGAATATCATGACATCCAGGGTACTAGTTGTCATAGAATTGGGAGTGGGCACATCAAGTGGCGATCAGAGCCGGGATGCTGAGCAGGTAGGTCACTGAGAAGCAAGACAGAAAGGGACCTTCCAGAGTAGGCAGTGGTCCACCTCCCACCTGCTGTGTCCCCGAGGAGGGTCCACAGAACGACCTGATTCTCTACCCGCTCCTCCGTGTCCCCAGTCTGTCCTTTGCTGTCAGCAGGCTCGCAGCTGCCTGGTTATTCCCGGAGCCAGGACACCGCGGGCGGGAGGGTTTCCTCAGCTGTGATTAAAGCCTGAGACAAAGCTTCTGTTCACCAACTGGCAACATCTGTTTTGCGTTGATGTGTCTGCTCAGGCCCGAAGACACTGTTGCTGTCATCACCCCCTTCCCCTGT
Source organism: Saccopteryx leptura (assembly GCF_036850995.1). NCBI lineage: Eukaryota > Metazoa > Chordata > Mammalia > Chiroptera > Emballonuridae > Saccopteryx > Saccopteryx leptura. Next base: position 42,161,495 of record NC_089515.1, on the reverse strand, counting down.
TGCCTGAGAGCCACCAGTTGCACTGCCGTGATGCGCAGGCCTGGGCTTGGCCAGGACCTCCTCGAGTCCTTCTGCGGGTCTCCAGCTTCTGGGCTGGGCCCCACAGCCCTTTGGCCGAGCCTCACACACTGCCACTCTCCTCACCTTCAGTGATCGTCATGCTTCAGAGGTGTGCAGGCCTGCTTCTACACTCTGGAAGCAAATTGGCGTTAGGCCTCACCTGGACATGTGTGTTAGCCTCAAAGAGGGCCCGCCCCCTTGTCTGCAGCCCTCTGTGTTCTCTAAGCTTACCTGGTCTTCACTCCTGCTAATGTATTTGCTGCTCAGGTGTGGAAATGCTCCGCTGGACCACCTCCCTCTAAACAGAATAACCACCATGAGGAAGAGGTTCAGGTCAGTGGGGCTTTTGGATGGATGTGTTTGGGCTGTGCTGAGAGGCAGTGGGGTGGCCATGGCCGAAGTGTGGCTAAACGTGTAGAGGAGCTGAGTGTAGAGGACCAGGAGAGCTGTCTCTGGTTTCCGGGACTGAGGTGAGAAAGGGAGGTGGGTGGAATTGATTTTGGACTTTCAGACCGTGGTGGAAGAAGGGGAAACAGGGTGGTGGGGAGTCCCGGTTCAAACTCTCCAGCTGGACAACTGACCCTGTAGCTTCAAAGTAGAAGGAGCCGTTGGACATCCTTGCTCCCCCAGGGACTGAACGCAATTTCACCAACATTCTTCCTGCAGGAACGGCCTTGGCCCTGTGAAAGAAGGGGAAGCCCAGTACGCTGTGGTCCACTGCACAGGATACATCAAGGCCTGGCCTCCGGCCGGTAAGTGGAACCTGCGCTTGTATTGCAGGGAACCGGATGCCCAGCAAGGTGTTTCTGTGGTCTGTCACCCAGAGCGCTCTGTAGTCTGACTGACATTTGAAATGTTAGCTGTGTCCAAATCATTAGAGAAATGCAAATCAAAGCCACAAGGAGGTACCTCTTATGCTTACTCGGATGGTTAAAATAAATGATAACGAGTGTGGGTGGGAATGCGGCGTGACTGGAACCCTGCTGTATTGCTGGTGGGAATGTAAAATGGTGCACTGCAGTTTCTCTGGAAAACAGTCTTGAGTTACGCAAAATGCTAAGCAAAGAGTTACCATGTGGCTGACCCAGCAGCCTCACTCCTAGTTATGTACCTAAGGAAGTTGAAAATGTGTCCACACAGAAAGGTGTACATGGTTGTTTGTGGCAGCATTATTAATCTTGGCCATAATGAAAACAGCCCAAATGTGTCCATCAACCGATGAATGGCTGAATAAAGAGTGGTCCACCCATGCAATGAAATAGTACTCAGCAATAAAAAGAGTGAAATCTGGGTGAACCTTGAAAATATCAGGCTAAGCAAAGAAAGCCAGACTCAAAAGGCCACATCATGTGATTTTATTTATGCAAAACACCCAGAACGGGGAAATCCACCGAGACAAAAAGTAGGTTTGTGATTTCCAGGCACTGAGGGAGAGAAAAACGGAGAGTGAGTGCTAATGGGGACAGTTTTTCTCTTTGAGGTGACAAAAATGTTCTAAAATTTTATAGAGATGAGAGTTGTACAACTCTACAACTAAAAACCACTGAAGTGTACACATTGAGATGGCAGATTTTGGCTCTGGCCGGTTGGCTAAGTGGATAGAGTGTCAGCCCAGTGTGCTGACATCCCAGGTTCATACATGGATGAACCAGTCGGAACATACATGAGAAGTGACCATCTGCATCTCTTCCCTTCCCCCTCCCCCTTCTCTCCCTATTACCCTCTCACAGCCAGTGATTTGTTTGGTTTGAGCATCGGCCCCAGGTGCTGAGGATAGCTCAGTTGACTCTAGCATTGGCTCTAGACTGGGGTTGCTGGGTGGATCCCAGTTGGGGCACATGAGGGAGTCTGTCTCCTGTCTCACTATCTCCCCTCCTCTCACTTAAAGAAAAAAAGATGGTGGGTTTTATGACATGTGAATTACGTCTCAGCAAATCTATTATGGAACAAAAGAATATATACAGTGTTAGTCACCTGTGGACACTCTGTGGCCCAGAAAGTGGTCTGTTTTCGAGCTCACTGGTTCTTTCCTTGGCTATGCTCACTCAGTCTTCCGATGCGTTTGTCACAGGCATTCTGTATATCGAAGACATTGCTTTTTATTTCAAGCATTTTCCTTTTGATTCTCCCCCCCATCACACTGCCCATCTGTTCTCTCCATTGTCCCTTCTTCCATGAGAGACCTCGTGTAGTAATCACAGCCACATTCCCTGTCTAGTAGTTTTAGAGTCTCAGATCCGAGTCTGGCTCTGGCTCTGGCTTTGGTGCTTACTTTGTCTGGGTTTTTTCTTGCCTTTTGACATGCCATGTAATTCTTTGTGGAAATCCAGACGTGATGTGTCAGGTAATAGGAACTGAGGTAGATGGGCCTGTAGTGGGAGCTTTTATGGTTATTTTGCTCGGCGTGGCCTGTATTTAATGTTTGCTGTACTGTATGTATCTATCAGTTTGACCTATATACATATTTATGTGTAGATGTATGTTTTTTAACTTGTGTATAATTTCCTATGTAAATTATAGTGGACAAAATGATCAGAGTGTTGCTTGCCTAAAGGCCGGCACCCCAGATGCCAGGGCAGGACCTCATAGGCAGTGTTGCCTCACAGTGTTTGCAGTCTGGACTCAGCTTTGCAGACCCAGGGAGAGTGGGAGAGTTCTCAGAAGCAGATGTTTACAATTCAGAAATGACCTGGGACCTCCTCATGACTGACACGGATGCTCATGTCCACTATCCAGTGAACCTGTGGGGTTCTGGAGTGCATGAGAAACCAGATTTGTATCAGAAGTTGTTTGATGAGAGGCAAATGCGAGCCAAGGGACTCACTGCCTGTACCCCTGATGGGTGGGCAGCGTGAAGAGAAGTCCCAGGCGGCTCAGTGGACGTGCACACGTGGAGAAGTGGGCAATGTGGAGAGAGTCCCAGCGGTGGCTCAGTCACGCGCATACACCGTGCCTGGCATGTGCCAGGTTAAGTGAGGCTATTGGGGCACAGACGTAGGCTGCCCCGCCCTGTCCACAAGGATGTGTTGTGGGGCACTGGCGCACAGACGACTACAGGAGAGTGTGAGACAGCACTGGGGACAGAGGGAAGGTCCCTGCCTGCCCCCCGGGTCCAAGGAGGCCCATGACCATGCTGGATCGGCACTTCCTCTCAGGACCCGTTCCAAGCTGACCATCTCCTTAATGCTTCCTCGTTTGAATGAGGTCATCACTGCCCTCACACCGGGCAGAGTCCTCGTCCTGTTTCTGGCCTCAACATGCTCTCTTCTTACCACTTTATTTGGGCTCCAGGCCTACAATATCCCACGAGACATGCCATGATTATTGTAAGATTAATGCATGGTGTCCTGTGGGTGGGCAGGAAGAGGCAGCTGGGGCCCGGGTACAGGCAGAGAGGCCTCCAGAGAGTCTGCAGCGATGGGCCGGGCAGCTTCCTGACCTGCCCGTGAGCGCTGAGTGCACAGGGCGGTAGGCCGTGGGACTTATGCATTCAGTCTTCAACAGCCGGCCTGGAAACTTGGCCTCGTGAGAAGTGGTAGAAGGAGCCTCGGGTGTTTATCTTGGAGAAAGAGAGACATGATTTCTGTCTTTAAGTATTTGAGGGGGTGAACATAAAGGAGGAATCAATCTTAGGCTATTACCAGAAGGCACAATTTGGACCACAAGTGACTGAAAGGCAGATTTTTAACTCAATAGGGAAAAATGAGCAAAGGATAAGAAAAGGGTATTAAAGTGTGTGTGTGTGTGTGTGTGTGTGTGTGTGTGTACACACACACACACACACACACCTATATACACACACTAAGCATTTGGGGGGAAAAATCAGTCTATTAACAAATTAAAATAACTTGATACCATTTCCTCTTACCTATCAAGTAGCAAAATGTAAATGGACAAAATGCAGTGTTGGTCAGGTTCAGAGAAATGGACACTTCCATGTACTGCTGGTAGGACTATCATCAGCATAAGCCATCTGTAGAATAGTTTTATTATGTGTATTAAATGTCTTAAGATGTGCATTCCTTAACACAACAAGAATTCCATGCATAGGAATTTATTCTAAGGAAAATTTTGGATTAGTCTAAACTTCAGTGATAGAGAATTGATTTAAAACAGCCTGGACCATCCATCTTATAGAGCACTGGACAACCATCAGATATGCATGCTTCGGAGGACTCTCAGGAATGAGGCGAAGTACCAAGAAGTGTTCAAAAATTTAAAAAAGGAGGAGCCAGTTATACAACAGAAACACTATGAAGCCAGTTTTATCTTTAAATTATAAATGGTAGTGACCTACACACTGAAACATTGTATATAGAATACTGGTCATTGTTACTTTTTGTGAAGTAGATTATCGGTTACTTTTTTCTTGTCTATTCTCGCATTTTCCAAATTCTAACATGACTTTCGTAATCAGAGACAATGACCTTGGTATGAAATCAATCTAAATTTTCTAAAGAGCATGCCAGACAGTCGGATTAAAGGGTTGGCACTGAACTCAGAAGTTGTGTGTGTGTGAGGGGAAGAGGGGTCGTTTGTGTCCCGGTTTTGTTCTGTGGTGGCGGTTAGTTGTTGCATTTCTACAAAGGCAGAGGTTCTGGGAAGCACCATGTGTCCACACAGGATGCTTTTGGCGTGCCTACAGGGTCGGGGCTGTGTTCCCCACTCTGTGGCCGCTCACTCTCTGTTTCTGGGTTGGTAAGTACATTCTCAGCACACAGAACATTCCTTGTACTTGTCAGACCCTCCTGCTTCGTTCATTTCCTGGGCCCAGTTCTTCGCTTGACCTGGAACATAGTATCTGTTTCACGAAGACTGGAGGGATAGAGAGGGATGGATGGATAGATGGAAGGAAGGAGAGAATGAGGGAAGGGGCTCTTGCCCAGACAGAAGAAATAGTTGACCTAGGGGGAGTGGATCAGTAAAAAAATTTCTTGCCAGAATTTCTAAAGGTATTTACAGAATCCACTTTCCCAGAAAGCTTTTAAGATGGTGGAGTCAGTCATCTAGCCTAGCTGAGGGGGCTGAAATGAGGTCATTGGCACTGTCACCCTATCATAAGGTCATGGCACTGGAGCATTGGGGCGGTAACTCCCTTAGTGCTCCAGCGATGGCTTGTAAATGTCCACGAGGAATGCTGGCCCTGCCTGCTCATGAGCTCAGGCTCCCTAATTATAAACAATGACTTGCTTCGGAAGCATGAAGTTTCCTAAGCACCAAAGTTGCTAAAAATATCCACAGGCGACCTTGGACATCTCTAAAGGTGAGCAGAAGAGTCAGGCTTTATGGAGCAAACAAGGGCCTTATAAAAAGATTTTTTGACAACCCACATGCAATATGTTCACTTATTCCTTAGTCTGATAGCCGCACACTCACAGTTTTACCCGATCCTGCTGCCGCCAGGTTAAACGTAAACATGGTAGAGTATTCTGATACATTCTAGAAGTCCTTCCTGTTACATGCGGCTTTCCCAATTAGCCTTACAGCATTTTTCTAGGGTTCATTTTCTAGGGTTCATTACATAGGTTTCATTCTAAGCATTTGGGTTGGGAGTCTGGGTTAAAGAAGACTTCCAAAGACAATTCGTTCCTTTGTTGAATCCTTAATGTGTTTAGTCTGAAGAAACAGATACTCTATGCTCGACATGCTAGCAAAGAAATCACCCATGCTGGGCTGTGTTTTATATTTTGGTGGTGCATTCAGCCATGAGGAGACTTGGAAGTTCTGGAGCTGTTCATGGTCTCATAGTCATCACCCAGCACTTTGCACTGCACAGACCTTCAGCTTTGAGCTGGAAGCCGCTTCTGTGACAGAGGCCTCTTTTCCGGTAACCGTCATCTGGTGTGCTTGGTTCGCCACCTCGCAGTTCGCGGGAAACGGCTGATGAACCGGTGGTGGGTCTGCACAGGAGGGCCAGCCTCTGACCCAGGGGAGGAGTGTGGACCCAAGACCTCATTACCTCCCACTGGGACCGTCTCGGTCAGGAGTGGACCCAGCTGTTGGCGCCCTTGTGTACCTTCTCATCGGGGAGGTGGATGCTTTTCTTCTCTCTGCTTTGGACTTTCAGGAAGCCTTGGCCACAGCGTGCCAGAGCCCCGAGGTTATTGTGGGGTTGAGGCTAGAATCCGCAGTGGCCAGGCCGGCGGTCCCGGTGCCCCAGACAGCTCAGCTCTGCCATGAGCTCATCTGGTGCAGCCCTGCACTTGGAGTTTGCTTGTTGAACACAGTTATGTTTGTTTCTTCTTCATTTAAAAACCACCAGAAGCTGCTTGTCTGTGTGGAGGCCACCGACCCGCAGCCTGGCTGTCTCCAACCCTCAGCCCACGTTCCAGGTGCCCAGTAGGTCTCCTGCCCAGGACCCCACGGTGATGCCCTGATGAGACACCACAGCCGTGACCTTAGTGTGAGGTGGAGAACGGAGAGTTTTCTGGCCTTGTTCTCAGGCGGGGCAAAGCCATCCTAACTTGTCCTTCAGTAAATGTTTCTAAGCGCTTGTCATGGTCCAGGTTCCTCCTAAGGCCCTGGGAGTCCCAGGGCAAGTCTGGCGTGGTTCCTGCCCATACTAAGGAGCTCACAGTCCACTGGAAGAGACAGGTAGCTGTGCGGGCCATGGCTGGTCCCTGGATGGGGTCATAACAGAGGCACGCAGTCGTGGGGGGGCACACGGGAGGGAGATTCCATCTGCTGGGAGTGTCCAGGCCACCATCTCTCCCACACTGCAGCCGACCCGCACTGACAGCCTAACGGGCAGAGGGAGAGGAGCGTTCAAGCTGAACCATAAATATAAAAAAGAGGTAGGAATTTGCTGTCCGAAAAAGAATGCTTTACAGGCAGAGGGAACAGTGTGGACAAGGGCAAGGGAGTGTGAGAGTAATTACAGTTTTCATTTGTGAGTGTTCACCATGTGCAGGGCTCTCTGACAAATCCTTTACGTGCATTGTGCTCGGTAGTTTCACAACAGCCCTATTAAGGTGGAGGCACTGTCGATGCCCCCATGCTCCAGTGAGGCCCCGGAGCTCGAGTGGAAGTAGCCCCGTTCACACAGGAAGTAGCAGACTTGAGCTCTGCACTGTCGATGCCCCCGTGCTCCAGGGAGGCCCCGGAGCTCTGGTGGAAGTAGCCCCGTTCACACAGGAAGTAGCAGACTTGAGCTCTGCACTGTCGATGCCCCCGTGCTCCAGTGAGGCCCCGGAGCTCTGGTGGAAGTAGCCCCGTTCACACAGGAAGTAGCAGACTTGAGTTCTGCACTGTCGATGCCCCCGTGCTCCAGGGAGGCCCCGGAGCTCGGGTGGAAGTAGCCCCGTTCACACAGGAAGTAGCAGACTTGAGTTCTGCACTGTCGATGCCCCCGTGCTCCAGGGAGGCCCCGGAGCTCGGGTGGAAGTAGCCCCGTTCACACAGGAAGTAGCAGACTTGAGTTCTGCACTGTCGATGCCCCCGTGCTCCAGGGAGGCCCCGGAGCTCTGGTGGAAGTAGCCCCGTTCACACAGGAAGTAGCAGACTTGAGTTCTGCACTGTCGATGCCCCCGTGCTCCAGGGAGGCCCCGGAGCTCGGGTGGAAGTAGCCCCGTTCACACAGGAAGTAGCAGACTTGAGTTCTGCACTGTCGATGCCCCCGTGCTCCAGGGAGGCCCCGGAGCTCGGGTGGAAGTAGCCCCGTTCACACAGGAAGTAGCAGACTTGAGTTCTGCACTGTCGATGCCCCCGTGCTCCAGTGAGGCCCCGGAGCTCGGGTGGAAGTAGCCCCGTTCACACAGGAAGTAGCAGACTTGAGTTCTGCACTGTCGATGCCCCCGTGCTCCAGTGAGGCCCCGGAGCTCGGGTGGAAGTAGCCCCGTTCACACAGGAAGTAGCAGACTTGAGTTCTGCACTGTCGATGCCCCCATGCTCCAGGGAGGCCCCGGAGCTCGGGTGGAAGTAGCCCCGTTCACACAGGAAGTAGCAGACTTGAGTTCTGCACTGTCGATGCCCCCATGCTCCAGGGAGGCCCCGGAGCTCGGGTGGAAGTAGCCCCGTTCACACAGGAAGTAGTAGACTTGGGTTCTGCACTGTCGATGCCCCCATGCTCCAGGGAGGCCCCGGAGCTCTAGTGGAAGTAGCCCCGTTCACACAGGAAGTAGCAGACTTGGGTTCTGCACTGTCGATGCCCCCGTGCTCCGGTGAGGCCCCGGAGCTCGAGTGGAAGTAGCCCCGTTCACACAGGAAGTAGTAGACTTGAGTTCTGCACTGTCGATGCCCCCGTGCTCTGGTGAGGCCCCGGAGCGCGGGTGGAAGTAGCCCTGTTCACACAAGGAAGTAGTAGACTTGGGTTCTGCCACAGGCCTTCCTCTGCTTTCCGAGTGGGAGAAAGACACGTGCTGGAACCGTATGTGACGCTCTGTGGCAGGTGGGGAAGGTGCCTGGACGGGGGCAGGTGGACCCTGGGGTGGGGCCTTGAGCGCTAAACCTGGGAGTCCGGCTCTGTGCAGAGTCACTGAAAGTCACTGGAGGTCTTGAGAGATTATTCTGGAAGTTGCAGTGAGAGGAGGGGCTGGGATAAGGTGTGAAGGTCAGGGGATCAGAGAGGACCATCCCAGGGGGCAATGAGGACAGAGGCCTTGCAGGAGTCGATGGGGTCAAGTTGGGGCAGTGCTGGGCCAAAACCATAGCTGGGGTTCCAACCCACGGAGACCAAATCCAGTCACTAGATCACCTCCCATTAGTATGGGAATACTTCAGGGCTCTAGATCCATAGTGAGGTTTTAGAAATATGGTCACCATCATTTGATATTTTCCATCTCAGAGGAAGTCGAGCTGCCGTTTGCAGTGAAGTCCATGGCCACCTTCCCTGCGGTTACTGGCCTCCCTGGTCTCCTGCTCCCTTCTCCTGCCGTCCAGCCGGGCTCCCTCCCCATGTCGGTTCCTGTCTTGGTGTCGGGGCGATCCCTTCAAACATTCCTTTCAGGAAGGGCAAGTGGGCATGTTTGGTGCATTCCTCCTGCCGTTTTCGTGCAGCTGCTGGAGAACGCGAGTGAGGGGGTCACCATCCAGACCCTGGGGCGAGTGAGGGGGTCACCATCCAAACCCCGGGCGCTGCTCTGTTGTCACAGGAAGTCTGTGCAGTGGGATGTGTTCCCTCTCCTTTTCCCCACTGTGACTCTCGCAGGTGGTTTTGAGTTCATCCTTGGAATTCAGACATTGGCTCAGGTGTGTCTTAAGGTGAGTCTGTTCCCTGCACTCTACCTGGTGCTGGTTGGGCCCCTCCGTTTGCAGGCTCGAGCCTTTCTTTGCCATGGGGCAATTTGTCTAGATTTTTCCCGAGCGGCTGTTGCTTCCCGGCCTGCTTTGCTCACGCTCAGAAGCGCCGTCCTGATTTCTCAGATCTGTTCTTTCTGCCGCTGAGACCTTGGCTTTCGTTTCCTTATTCTTTTCTTCCAAACCTTTGGAGAATTTCTCAATCCCAATCAGTGTTCCCATTTCATTTGTAGAGAATTTGGCAATGACCTTTCCATCTGAACACATTCCTTGCTTGATAAAAAGTTGTGCCTTTTTCGTAAATACTGTGTCCATACTGTATCACTGAATTTAGATATTTTTCTCCCTTGAATTCTTTCTTACAAAGAAAGTCTTTTATTTTAGTGGGAATAGTTGCTGTGACTCCGTAACTCAGTCGTCTCTTTTTCATACATTTGTGATTGTTTTCCACGTGGCTCACCTTCGAGAGGTCACCGTGTGGTTGTCCCTTGTTGAGAGTTGAGGACAGTTCCATCATTGGTCATGTGGGGTCTTTCTTATAAGACCTTTCAGGCTAAGATAGGGGTGGAAGAGGAATGTTTGGCTTTATTGTTACCGAAGGTGACATTTACTTGTCTGTGCATGAGGCCAGTGGTGGGGTGGGGAGATGACAGAGGTCACAAGCAGACTGAAGGGACACACAAGCATTCTGCCACCAAACCCCTCCTGGAAGGCATGAGGCCGAGGCTTGCTCTCAGGACTCGCCCCCACTCTGTGCTAAGTCCAAGCCACAGTCGCTCTAAGCTCATTGGCTGGCCCACCTGGGGGCCTTTCCCTTCAAACACAGGGAATTGCAACTTCCTTAGCCGCTTTTCCTGAGTCCCGGGTTGTCCACTGCTGGCCTGCTGGTGGTCACCCTCCCTGGTCTGTGGGCTGACCTGTGCTCCTCTCCCCCCAGGCCTTCACTGCTCCAGGGACACATGGGGACAGGTGCTGACTCAGGGTCTCCGTTGGCTCTTTTGAGACAAAGGCACCTTCTGTACTTCAGAGCTCTGCGTTGGACAGTGTTGGGTCGTTTCTTCAGGGTCACCTGCAGGAAACTTGAAATGCAAGATACCTGTAGTGCAGCATTTCTCTGAATACCGTATTTCCCCATGTATAAGAAGCACCTGTTTCGAAAAATTTGGGGTCTAAAAACTGGGTGCGTCTTATACAGTGGTTGTAGTTTTTACTTGCATTTCCCGCCTTTTCTCATGGATGAGGAATTGTATGAATTTTATGATGAATAAAACTTGAATTCAGTAACTTTATGTAGTACATTTGTTTTTTCAAATTTTAGGCCCCAAAATTAAGGTACATCTTATACATGGGGACATACGGTACCTTCCCAGCGCACAGCCCCCAGAGAGGCAGTGAAGGAGGAGTTCATGGTCCACCGTGTGGGACTTGGCCTCCTGGACTCCCCTGCGAGAGCATCCTGCTCCCAAGTCGCGAGTTTAATTCTCTGCAAAGGCCTGTGGTGATGAAACCTCTTTCTCTTTGTGTAAACTATGCTTCCCAAATGTGTTTGGCCAAAGAAACATTTTATTTCCCGCCTAACACTTATTAATATTCCCCAGGGAGGACTTTGGAAGTGTGCTGTGAACAAGTGGCCTGAATTGCTTGCAGCAGAAGGTGGTGGGGTTTTTCTCCGCCTGCATTTGGCGGAATACAGAGAAACTTGTCTTAATTCACATATGAGGCGGCCGGTGCCAGGACAGGCTCCACCCTGCACGCTGCACAGCAGCCCGCTTTCCACCAGTGTCTGCACAGTGCGCACGCGCCCCCTCGTAAGGGGAAGAGGCATTCTGGCGGTTGCTGCGTTCCCTCCCAAACAGCGGTATCTGGTTACCCTACATCTGAGTGTTGTTTCTATTGCTTGGGTTTCTTTAGACTGGCCCAGGAAGAGTGTTTCCAGAGAAAAGGTAATTAAAGAAAGGGCAGAATGAGCTTGTGAAACCGATCAGGGAATTGTTGAAATCTACTAAACTGGCTGGCACGATCCTGTTCCTATTAAAAACCACTTTGATAAACGTCGCTATCCCTGCCAGGAAGTGTCCCCTCCCGAACCACTGCTCCCACCCTGGCGTCCAGCCCTGGCCGCGTGCCCTGCCTCAGAGTGGTGCGCTCTTTCCGTGGCCCTGATGCTGACCACACAGCATCGTGAGGGTCCTTCCCCAGCTGCCGTGAGGGTCCTTCCCCAGCGGCCGTGAGGGTCCTTCCCCAGCGGCCATGAGGGTCCTTCCCCAGCGGCCATGAGGGTCCTTCCCCAGCGGCCATGAGGGTCCTTCCCCAGCGGCCCTGAGGGTCCTTCCCCAGCAGCCATGAGGGTCCTTCCCCAGCAGCCATGAGGGTCCTTCCCCAGCAGCCATGAGGGTCCTTCCCCAGCGGCCGTGAGCCCCTCGGGAGGAACAGCCGGGCCTCGTGCGCTGCTGAGTGCCTGCCCCTCGAGAGGAACAGCCGGGCCTCGTGCGCTGCTGAGTGCCTGCCCCTCGGGAGGAACAGCCGGGCCTCGTGCGCTGCTAAGTGCCTGGTCTTCGCTGAAAGGCAGGCGCTTAGTCGGTGCTCAGAAACTGTGTCACACTTCCTGATCTCATGGCCAAACTCTGACCTGGCATTTGTACCCACAGAATGTCAGAGCCGACGAGGATGCTGCCATTCCCTCGGGCCAGCCCTTCTTCTCTGCAGAGGGCAGCTGAAACCCCTGCATGACTCTGTATCTGTCTCGCTGACCCCGGCATCACCCTCTGCCCTTGACCGCAGCCCAGACCCCACACAGGAGCCTGAGGCCAGGTGGAGCTCAGCTGGCACAGGGGCCAGTGTGGCAGTGGGGCGATGCCACCTGTCTTGACCAGGGCCAAGGATGGCACTCCCAGCATCACAGTGGACACAACACTGAGTGTATTGAGCCCCACATGCCAGGCTCGTGCTGGTGCCTAATAGACACTCTGTCCCCTTATAGAGTGGCGACGATGGCTGTTCCCATTTCACAGTGCCTGTCTGTTCTTAGTCCCGACTCCCCAAGCTCACAGGGAAGGTCTGCGGTCAGTCAGGGGTAGAGGCAGGATTTCTGAGTCAGGACTCCTCCGGGCACTTCAAGGCAAGAGCCCTTCCTCATTATCCAGCCGTTCTGTCCACATAGGCTTGTCTTCTCTCAGTGTTGGTTCTGGACATGATGACCATTCTCCTGTGAAGCACTCGTTCGTGGAACCAGAGAAGTCTTGTCATCACCATTTCAAATATATAAAAAACACGTGCCGGCCCTGGCCGGTTGGCTCAGAGGTAGAGTGTCGGCCTGGCATGCGGGGGACCCGGGTTCGACTCCCGGCCAGGGCACATAGGAGAAGCACCCATTTGCTTCTCCACCCCCACCCCTCCTTCCTCTCTGTCTCTCTCTTCCCTTCCCGCAGCCAAGGCTCCATTGGAGCAAAGATGGCCCAGGTGCTGGGGATGGCTCCTTGGCCTCTGCCCCAGGCGCTAGAGTGGCTCTGGTCGCGGCAGAGCGAAGCCCCGGAGGGGCAGAGCATCGCCCCCTGGTGGGCAGAGCGTTGCCCCTGGTGGGCGTGTCGGGTGGATCCCGGTCGGGCGCATGCGGGAGTCTGTCTGACTGTCTCTCCCCGTTTCCAGCTTCAGAAAAAAAAAAAAAAAAAAACCACGTGCCTTCCGGTATGAGAGGTGACCCACAGCGCTCAGCTGGTGTCTCGCGCCATGTGGCTAGGGCTCTGCAACCTGGAACAGAAAGTTTATTCTTCAGTCAACACACCCATTCTTTGTGTCACAGATCCCTTGCTCCCTGGATGAGCTGCTCTCCCAAACTGGTTCTGAAATGTCCTCTCCAGGGAGGATCCACTAGAATCTCAGATGGAATGAATGGCCCTGAGGTTGGTGACCAGAGAGGGCCTTTGGGATTTTTTTTTTAAAGATTTTATTTATTCAGTTTAGAGAGGAAAGATAAAAAGAGGAGAGAGAAAGAAGGGGGAGGAGCAGGAAGCATCAACTCCCATATGTGCCCTGACCAGGCAAGCCCAGGGTTTCGAACCGGCGACCTCAGCATTCCAGGTCAATGCTCTATCCACTGCGCTACCACCAATCAGGCCACATTTGGGGTTTGTTTTTTTTTTTTGAAAAAGTGCTCAAATATGGCCAGGGCTGTGCTTTGGCAAGATGAAAGTAGCAACAGTGCGCCAGTGTCTTTCAGTCGCCGGTCTGCAGACTGCTGCTGGTCTGCCAGAAACTTCGTGCCGGTCTGCAACAGTTAGCCACCTTGATGTTCTGTGAAGATGATACAGTCGTTCTTCACATACTGGTGTAGACCACGGTCCGGGAAGAGGAAAGAGTGGGGGTGGGGGTGGGCGTGGGGAGAAGACACGTGAGCACCAGTAACAGCAGGCTGTGCTGAGGCAGCGCTGGGGAGGGGCCAGGGGTCCGTGACCAGGGACCTTGGAGAGGAGCTGCCAGAGCACAGAGCCCGCGAGAGGTAGGCGGCATGGGCACAGGTCTCCGTCTGCAAACAGGATAGTTCCCAAGGGCTGAGCAGGAAGGCACTGAGCTGGACACCGGTTCGCTTGAGAAGATTACGAGGGCAGTTGGAGGCTGATCTGGAAGAACATGGAGCAGAGAGGAGCCAGATACAATGCTGGTGAGGGCAGATATTGGAGTAACAGCATAAAGCCCCAAAGCAGGGGCGGTTGACAGGTGGACCGCCTTCTGGATGCCCTCTCTTCACAGGGGGAGGGGGAGGGTAGCCAGAAGCTAGAAACAGGGTGAAGCCATCCAATGGAGCCTGTCATTGTATGTGAAATTTTTATCACCGAAAGCTGAAAATAGCAATCAAATCCCACATGAGAGGATTAGAGGATCAATGTTCTGTTTTCCTTGGAAAACTGCCCGTGGCTTTCCGTGGAAAGGCCCCTGCCCTAGCAGGGAAGGTGACTCAGACTCCAGTCCCGCAGTGGACAGGGGCCTGGACGCCTCTGCCCCCTCCTCTCATTACCGGTGGTCAGATGAGGCCGGGGGGGGTGCTGTCCTACCCCCCCATTCCTTCCTGACGCCCCACTGCGCCTCAGTGTGGCTTCCCTGGGACAGCCAGCCCCTCAGCTGACGCTGCTCACAGATCACGATTTATCAGAAGCGAAGTTCTGTCTTCCGAGTCCAAGTTTATACAGAAAATGTTCATTTACCACTTGAGGCAAGAGGAGATGTGTGTTAATTTTTGTGATTTTGTGGCTGTTTTGGGGAAAGACATTGTATCTCTGCCAAATGTTTTAGAATTAAACTTCCTTCTGCCATCGGGTGTGTTTTCTCTCAATTTGGAGATGGGGGGCTGAGCTCTGGAGTCGGAATTTAAGCCAGCACGCTCCCGTTTCAGGCTTGGTTGGAGAACAAGACACAGCCTGGGAGAACCCCCCGGTGGGGAAGCCCGCGGCCTGTGAGTGCCAGAGCGTCATCCGCCTCCTCTTAGAGAAAATGGTCTTTATTATTGTGGTTTTTGCACAAAGTCACTCTTCATTAAAGAGACTCAGAAGACATATACAATCTTGAAAAAGAAAGTAAAAATTGACCCATAAACTCATTTAAAAAGTTTTTTTAAGATTATGTACTAAAAAGTAAGCGTTTCTTTCTACGCTGGTCTTGTCCCCAAGAACCAGTTGATAACAGCGCAGTGAATCTCATGGTTGTTATTTGATTCTTTGTCAACAGATGAATGAAATATTTACATAACTTGAAATGCCCATCTATAGTTCTTTTTCTTTTTTTTTTTTTAAGTGAGAAGAGGGGCGAAAGACTCCAACATGTGCCCCGACTGGGACCACGCGCCACCCAGCAACCCCCTTCTGGGGCCAATGCTTGAATGAACCGAGCTATCCTCAGTGTGCAGGGTCATTCTCGAACCAATTGAGCCACTGGCTCAATTCCTTCCACGAGTGAGGAAGAGAGAGAAAGGGATGAGTCGGGGGGAGAAGCAGATGGTCGCTTCTCGTGTGTGCCCTGACTGGGGATTGAACCCGAACGTCTGCACGCCAGGCTGACAGTCTGTCCACTGACCCAACCAGCCAGGGCCACAGTTCTCACTGAAATTGCTTTTATAACTGAATGTTTCGGCCAAATCTTGCAAACGCATAAATGAATGTTTTGCATTTCACCTTCCTTAGCTTTCTCTGCATCACCTACAAGTGCAGGTGACTGTGCACCATGAAATTACCAAGATGTTAGGCAAAGAGAGGAGCGGGAAGGGGCCCTGGCTCCTTAGCTGGCGCCCCAGGCCCCAAGTAGTCAGCTGTGGGTCTGTATTTCCGATCGCCTGAGGAAAATCACGGCCACCTTTGCCCCTCTCCTGTTCGCCATGGGCATGTTGTGCGTGACGCCGGCATTCCTCGTTTCAGGCATGACGATCCCCGAAGAGGATGCTGACGTGGGGCAAGGCAGTAAGTACTGCCTCGTGGCGATCGGGAGGCTGCAGGTGAGAAACAGCTCGCAACCTTTTCAGTCTCGTTGAGGGCTCAGTGTAGGAAGAGCAGGAGCCCGCAGGGTCGGGAGCCTCTCCTGAGCTGTGCAGTCAGTGTGGCTCCCTGTCCCACGCGGGGAGGAGGTGAGGCTGAACCTGGAGGCAGAGAGGGGGCTGTGAGCTGTGAGCTGCAGAGTTCTCACCTCATCGGAGCCTGAATCGGTGCCCCCCCCACTGTGCCACTCACTGCAAGGTCAGGTCCTGCTCACATCCCCTTGGATGTTTGCCCATGGTCCGCAGGACAGAGCACAAGCTCGTGGTGCAGCCTCTCTCCTCTTGTCCCCTGCCCTGCCCTGTCCCCAGACCACACACAGCCCCGCCGTGTGCCCGTCCCTCCTGTTCCCTTTCTTCTTTCCAGGTCCTGGTTATTTCCTGTTTACCCCCCTTGAGATCCAGCTAAAACGATCCCTCTATCTGCTTAGTCAAAATTCACAGTCCCGCCCCCACGCTGCTGGCATGGGGCTCATCCCTCAGTTATCATTCTCCACGGTCTGTTTTCCTGTACTCAGTTGAGTACCTGCCCCTTTCCCACAGCTCCTAAAGGGCAGGGACCGTGCCTTTAATGTTGGGGAAACATAAATGTGCCGGCTAATGCGTCTACAGTGCACTGGTTCAGTGCCTGGCACACACGGTCGGGGCCTAGTCAGCTGGGCTCCTCCCTGTCCCTGAGGCACTGAGCACCTCTTCGTATGGATGAGCGGGCCATAGAGACACAGCGCACACACAGGACCCTCGCTTCTCCCGTCCCTGGTTCCCTGGGTCTCCCTGTTTTCAGACAGGTGAATAAGCAGTTTCGATCACATATGACAAACATCGGTTATTCCTTGCAGACGGGTGAAGAAAGACAACTTGGATGAATTTGGTCCACAGATGTTGACAAAATATTTAGATGTTTCTAATTATTTTCCCCAGTTCCTTGGACTCCTTTGCCATCCTTGGTAAAGGGAAGGTGGGAGGAGGGAAGGGTGTTGATGTTTCCCAGCACCGACCACGTGCTGGTATTTAATACGCCATCTCTTAGGAGCCTCACACCCACCCTGTGTGATTACAGGCTTTGGTATTCCCACTGACTGAATAGGAAACAGGCGCAGAGATGGAAGGGCAGTGGCCACTGTCACTGTTAGTCTCAGGTGTGATCCGGGCTGTTAGAACCACTGACTGAATAGGAAACAGGTTCAGAGATGGAAGGACAGTGACCACTGTCACTGTTAGTCCCAGGTGTGATCCGGGCTGTTAGAACCACTGACTGAATAGGAAACAGGTTCAGAGATGGAAGGACAGTGGCCACTGTCACTGTTAGTCCCAGGTGTGATCCAGGCTGTTAGAACCACTGACTGAATAGGAAACAGGCTCAGAGGTGGAAGGGCAGTGGCCACTGTCACTGTTAGTCTCAGGTGTGACCCGGGCTGTTAGAACCACTGACTGAATAGGAAACAGGCTCAGAGATGGAAGGGCAGTGGCCACTGTCACTGTTAGTCTCAGGTGTGACCCGGGCTGTTAGAACCACTGACTGAATAGGAAACAGGCTCAGAGGTGGAAGGGCAGTGACCACTGTCACTGTTAGTCTCAGGTGTGATCCGGGCTGTTATTCCCACTGACTGAATAGGAAACAGGCTCAGAGGTGGAAGGGCAGTGGCCACTGTCACTGTTAGTCCCAGGTGTGACCCGGGCTGTTAGAACATTGTGGACCCATTGTGCTAAGAACATGGAGGATCTGTGAACCTCAGTCCACCTGGTCTCTTCCCATTCTCTGTCTCTGTCAAAACCTCACCATGGCTTCCCACTGCAGGTGACCAGCTCTCCTGTGTGCATGGACATGAGCGGGATGTCGGTGCCCGCCGAGTTCCTGTCCCGGCACAACTCGGACGGGATCATCACCTTCGTGGATCCGAGATGCATCAGTGTGATCGGCTACCAACCCCAGGTAGGTCGTTTTGGGCTCATGGCCGTTGGTAAAGATTTAATTTACTTAAAACATACTCATCTCTGTTGTTGGACATACAGCACAATCATATGTAGGACACACGGCACAAAAAGCCACATCCCTGCCAGGATGGAGCATTGTCCTTCAAAACCAAGAATGGGCAGTGTAGGCAGCCACTCCCCTTAAAGGTCACCCTTCTCTCTTCGCCCTGGCCACTGACTTTTTCTACCTTGAACTTTAATGAACTAGAGTGATGGTGCTCCATGAAAGAGAGTTCATTGTGACGAACACCAGACAGGAAGTCTCCTGCTCGGGAACATACAAGCATATTAATGTGAAAGACTCTCAAACATCTTGAAGTGAAGGTGTCCACTTAGTTCCTACCCCCATCTATCACATACATTTGGAACCCACTTTTATTGGGGGCACATACTCGGGTCTTTTTTTTAAGTGAGAGGAGGGAGATAGACTCCCGCATGCACCCCGACTGGGATCCACCTGGCAACCTCCAGTCTGGGTGCTCAAATCAGCTTAGCTATCCTCAGCGCCCTGGACCAGTGCTTGAACCAGTCAAGCCCCACTGGCTGCAGGAAGGGAAGAGAGAGAGAATGGAGAGGGGGGAAGGAAAGAAGATGATTGCTTCTCCTGTGTGTCTTGACCGGGGATCAAATGTGGGATGTTTGTATGCCAGGCTGACACTCTATCCACTGAACTAACTGGCCAGGTTCATTTACAGGTCTTTGTTCCAGAGCTTTCAAAAACAAATTCCGTGTTATGAGACACTCAAAAGGCAGGAGAAGTTATTTTCAATTAAGATAAAGTGAAGAGGCCTGACCAGGCGGTTGCACAGTGGATAGAGCATTGGACTGGGAGACAGAGGACCCAGGTTCAAAACCCTAAGGTTGCTGGCTTGAGCACAGGCTCATATGGCTTGAGTGTGGGCTCACCAGCTTGAATGCGGGGTCGCTGGCTTGAGCGTGGGATCATAGACAACCCCATGGTTGCTGGCTTGAGCCCAAAGGTTGCTCACTGTGCTGTAGCCCCCCAGTCAAGGTACATATGAGAGAGCAATCAATGAACAGCTAGGGTGCTCAGTGAAGAATTTATGCTTCTTATCTCTCTCCCTTCCTGCCTGTCTATCTCTCTCTCTCTCTGTCACACACACACACACACAAAAAAGATAAAGCAAAGAGGTAAAGTAAGAATATGCTGTGTGAGAGCCCTGTAGCCCTCAGCCTGAAGACAGAACAGTAAAACACATCAGGAAGCAGTCGAGGAAGTGTTAATGTGCATGGAACATTGGGTGATTCCACTGCAATTTTAGGTGTAATGTGGCACATTATGGTGTTGTAAGATAATCTCATATTTTTGAGATCGATGCTTCAGGGAGAAGTGTCATGCTATCAGCTTTTCTCTAGATTTAAAAAGTTCTTTCCTGATAAAAAAGCATTTCAAAAAAAAAGAGAAAGAAAGAAAAAGATCTTTGTTCTGAGGAACAAAGTTTAGGATACATTGATATGGGTATTTTAATTACATGTATACTTTAGAACTAGAAACAGTCCAAATGGAAATACTGTCACCACTCATCATTTTAACATCTCCAGAGTCAGGAGAGGCTTGGACGGAACGAGGGGACAGTGAGTCTGTTTACAAGTGCGCCCTCGCCTGCATCGGGGGTGCGTTTCCAGCAGGCCCATCTCCCCACAGCCCCTCCCCGTCCCCCGAGCATAGAGATGGGTTCTGCAGGGAGGTTAACCCTCCTGCCCGCTGTCGCTGAAGCTGTGGGCTCCCCTCAAGGCTGCTTGTTGATTGGGTCCAGATCAATGAGTTAGTCCAAATCCTCTGCTGTTTAAGATACTTCCAATTGGACCACTTTCCTGTAACTCACTCAGAGTGGCCTCTTGACGGTTTATCTGACTCTGGTTGGCATCACTGTGAAACACACTTCTGTTTTGGGTTAGTGCTGGTCCTTTGACTAAAACAAGGATGGATGAAGGTAGATAGTAAACAAGCATTTAACAAGTACAGTTATTTTTTATTTCCTTTTCCAATTGAGAGGAGAGGAGACAGAAAGACAGACTCCCACACGTGCCCTGACCAGGATCCGCCTGGCACACTCTGTCTGGGGCCGATGCTCTGCCCATTTGGGGCCATGCTTGCAACCAAGCTATTTTTAGCTCCTGAGGCGGAGGCTCCACAGAACCATCCTCAGTGCCTGGGGCCAATGCGTTTGAACCAATCAAGCCATGGCTGCAGGAGGAGAAGAGAGAGAAAGGGGAGGGGGGAGGGGGAGAGAAGCAGATGGTCACTTCTCCTATGTGCCCTGACCAGGAATCAAACCCAGGACATCCACATGCGTGGCTGACGCTCTACCACTGAGCCAACCAGCCAGGGCCAAGTACAGTTATTTTAGACAACAGCATCTCTCTAGCCACAAGAGAGCTGTAGTTTCCATGTTTAGACAATTTCAGTTTCCCTAGGCAATGCATCTGCTCTCATGCCATTGTCTTCTTATGTTTATTAACATATGTTTATTGCAGTTTGCCTGTCTAAGGCAAACAAAACTAAAATTGTGTTCTGACGCTGTAGACCTAGGGCTTCAGCAAAATCAGAAGTCAAGGTTGACAGTGCCAAAGGGACTTGGGATGGGGTCCAGTGGCCAGCTCTGTAGTCATGCCTGGGAGAAATTTGCATCTACTCCCCCCTTAAGATGGGGGGTGAGCTAGAGGTGGGGTGAAGGGGATAGAAATGAACAGTCATCTAAGCATGTTATATAAAGTATAAAAATGGGGTTTGGGATTATTAAAGCACCTCTTTTTGTTTAGGACCTTCTAGGAAAGGACATTCTGGAATTCTGCCACTCTGAGGACCAGAGCCACCTGCGTGAGAGCTTTCAGCAGGTACCACCAGCACCGTTGACGGGGGTGTAGAAGCTGGGTCCACGTGGGTGTTGCCAGCAGGGCATCCACTCCACAACGTGCCAGGTGGTCAGGGCCCCTGCCACGAAGGACCTCGCAGCCTCATGGGGAAAGACAGGCCCATTGGGACGAAATTACTGAGTCACAGAGAAGAGCAGAGGACAGAGAGGGTCCCAGAGTGGGGAAGAGGCAGGGACGGTCTCCCAGGATGGGGGACAGTGAGGATGGGTCCTGAAGGAGGAGTGCAGAAGAAGTGACAGGACATTCTGGACTGAAGGGCAGCACCACACGTGCAAAAGAACATGGTTTGTGGGGAGAACAAGTGTTCCCTGATGACTGCAGCGACATCGGCCGGCTCGTGTGGGGAGAACAGGTGTTCCCTGATGACGGCGGTGACACCGGCCGGCTCGTGGAAGGACGTGGGTGGTGATGAGAGTGGGGCTGGTGAGGCCAGGCTGTGAAGGGCCTCAGGTGCCATGCCAAGGAGTTCAGATTCTCTCCTGCATCATTTTAGTGAGGATCCCTCACGTTTAAGTGGCGTGGTGTTTTTGAAAAGCAGTACTGGCAGCCCAGGTATGCAGAAGAGACAGATGTGGGAGGTAACAGGAACCAAAGGCACACTGTGGGCTGTGCTGAGGCCGGGGTGGGCAGGAGCGGTGGGCATCGCAGGGCGAGGCAGATTGAAGAGGCAGCTGTTGGGTTAGTGGTCTCTGGAGAGAGAGTCGAGGATGCCCGTGAACGGCTGAGCGGAAGCCCCCTCTCTCCCCTGGCTGCATCATGGTCGTCGTCATTATTAGCCGCTGTTCACTGAGCACCCACTATGTGTCAGGCACCATGTGTCCTTCTGCATAAACTTTCCTGAATCTTCTGAGGACCTGTTACTTCCTGAGCCCAGGTCAGCTGTGATGAGAGAGACGGCAGGTTCCTCAGGGGGCCACGGTGTTGCGCTTTGGCCCCAGGAAGAAAAGAACTGGCAGTGTGGCAAGAAAAGAAGTCAGTGAATTACTTTTTAAGAGGGAGTAAGAGTTGGTCATTCACCTGAGGAACAAGTCCTTGACACTGGGCTTTACAGCAAGAACTATTACAAGGACCCCTCCAGCAGCCTGGCTCTCCTGCTGAAGGCCTGGTTATGTCTGCGTGGGGGGACCTAGCCCTCCTACTCCCTTCCACGTGCGTGGGTCCAGCTCACCCCTGTCCTGCCCTGCGTGCTCTCTCCTTCCCGAGCACCCCGACACCTGTCTTTCTCCACACATCAGACTCCTTGTCACCTCTCCTCTTCTGCCCGTGTCTCCGAGCTGTGACGCCCTCGGCCTCTGCCCTTGATGAGCTTCTCTGCTTTTTTCCCGGTCTTCTCTCTGTCGGTGGTTTTATCCCCTTGACGACACCAGCCCAGACTGCCCCTCGAGGTGCTCACCTGCACGTATCCAGGCCCCTCGCCTGCACCCGTGCCGGAGTGACCCGGAACCTTCAAACACAGAACCCGGGTCTCCTCTCACAGCCCATCTCCCGGCACCCACCCTCCTGGTTGCACAGGCAGGAGCCGAGAGGCCTCTGCTCTCCCCCCGAGCCCGGTCCCCACATCCAGCCTGGCAAGTCCCGTCACACCCCCAGAAGCCACCTGTCACCATCCCCGTCTCCTTCCCTCATTCCCACCGACTGTGACCAGGCCGCCCCATCTGTCATCTTGTTGCCCCCCTGCTTTCACTCCTGCCCTGGTCCAAGCGGTCAGAAATACAGCCCAGGTTTTTTTTGTTTGTTTGTTTTGTTTTTGTTTTTGTTTTTGTTTTCTGAAGCTAGAAACGGGGAGAGACGGACAGACTCCCGCATGCGCCTGACCGGGATCCACCCGGCACGCCCACCAGGGGGCGATGCTCTGCCCCTCCGGGGTGTCGCTCTGCCGCGACCAGAGCCACTCTAGCGCCTGGGGCAGAGGCCAAGGAGCCATCCCCAGCACCCGGGCCATCTTTGCTCCAATGGAGCCTCGGCTGCGGGAGGGGAAGAGAGAGACAGAGAGAAAGGAGAGGGGGAGGGGTGGAGAAGCAGATGGGCGCTTCTCCTGTGTGCCCTGGCCGGGAATCGAACCCGGGACTTCCGCACACCAGGCCGACGCTCTACCACTGAGCCAACCGGCCAGGGCAGGCCCAGGTTTTGTCACTTTACCCGGAACCTGCCGCTGGCTTTTCCATGGCTGCTGCTCAGCCTGACCTTCGCCCTGTGCGTCTCTTCCTCATTTGTTCACTATACGCACGTCACCTTGTCTTGACCAGGGGGCTCCATTTTTGTAGGAATGTAGACACGAGATGCTGACAGGGGTGCACCCCGTCCCTTAGTCCCTGCGCAGTCCTCACCTTCACCTAGTGTGTGTCATCTCCCCCTTTCACGGTGGACACCAGGACTCAGAGAGGTTCAGTCACCTGCCCCAAGTCACAGATAAAAGAGCTACGGCTGGAGCTTGCCTCCTTCCGAGCTTCCGCCCTCTTCCCACATCCTGCACAGGCCTCCCAGTCCGACAGGCAGCACAGAGGCAGAACCTGGTTGGTTTTGAAAAAAAAAAGGAACGAAGGTAACATCCGGTTCCTCCTGGCCTCCAGCGTTGGTAACTCCCGCTTTGTGAGCGGCCGGCCCATTTCTCGGGGTGGGGGCGGGAGGCAGACGCCAAGTAGAAGCTCCTGAGAGCCAGGCGGAGCCTCTCAGGACCAGCGTGCAGCGCCAAGCGGCCACGGGGCCACCCTGGAGCGCGCTGGCCGGGGCCCCTGCAGTGTTCCGGGCTCCGGCTACGCCACGGGCGGCAGCAGGGTGGGCACAACTGTTGATAAAGGGAAGTGGCTTGTTTTTGCAAAGCGCAGAGGGAGCTGCTGCGTCAGCTCTGGACTTAAAAGCCCTGAATGGCCCAGATCAAGGGTGGGAGGAGTCTGAGTTTGGCAGTGACAGCTTGCTCACCGGGCACCGGAAATCTGAGTCCCGGATTCCCTCTGTGCGTCACGGTTTACCTAGAAGCAGACCTAAGAGTGGGGCCCAGTGAGAGTGACAGCAGGTTCCCTCCCACCCCTGTGCAGTCGAGTGCCTCCCGCCACCACGGTGATGGAGAGCACGCTGTCTTCATGGACAGCATGTGAGGCTGGGCTTGGGCCTGGCCTTGTGGTCTCGGGTCTCAGCATCACACCTGCACCGAGCACCAGCTGGGTCCTGAGGCCTGGGCTGGGATAGTGCACAGCCTCGCAGGTGCAGTCCGATCCCCGTGCCACCTCCAGACGTTCGCTCAGACCGCCTCCCGCCAGGAGAGCCCTCCCACACAGCTTCCTGTGACAGCACCTTACCCCACCGCAGCGTGCACCCAGACCCCACCTCCCCCCAGGGGCCCCTCTGGGTCCCAGGAGCAGCCTGTCTCCCAGCTTCGAGCATTTTCATGACTCGTTTATACAAGCTAAGAACTCTGGATGTGAAACAGTCGTTGACTTGGTTTCTCACACCGCCGTGTGGGCAGAAGGACCCCCACGCAGTGCCGTGTGTCAGCGGAGAGACAGACGGAGCGGTTCCTGTAGCTGGGGTGCCTGCACCCCCTCGCTCTCTCTTCACCTCTCACCGCCTTCTGCTGCAGCGCTCGGCCCCGCCCCCTGCCGGCCTTTGCAGTGACTGCCCGGCCCCGCCCCCGCCCCCCGCCGGCCTTTGCAGTGACTGCCCGGTCCCGCCCCCCGCCGGCCTTTGCAGTGACTGCCCGGCCCCGCCCCCTGCCGGCCTTTGCAGTGACTGCCCGGTCCCGCCCCCCGCCGGCCTTTGCAGTGACTGCCTGGTCCCGCCCCCCGCCGGCCTTTGCAGTGACTGCCCGGCCCCGCCCCCTGCCGGCCTTTGCAGTGACTGCCCCGCTGGCCCTGCCTTTGGTCTGGCGCTGTCCCTCCTCCCGCTGACCTCTGTCTCCGAATGTCCCCACAGGTGGTGAAGCTGAAGGGCCAGGTGCTGTCGGTCATGTACCGGTTCCGCACGAAGAACCGGGAGTGGCTGCTCATTCGCACCAGCAGCTTCACCTTCCAGAACCCCTACTCGGACGAGATAGAGTACGTCATCTGCACCAACACCAATGTCAAGTACGTGCCCCGCCCCCGCGGCGAGCTCCACCTGCAGCTGGAACCCTGAGCAGGACCCTGGGACTGTGCTCCCCACATTGCTTCCCTCTTATCCCCTCCTCGTGGCCCTCCCGATCTGTAGACCCCAGACCGAATGAAGATCCTTCAGTGTAGTGGGTTCAGGGTGCCCGTTCTCGGTTGGGCTGCGCCGGGCAGAGGAGGGAGCAGCTCTGGGGCCTGGGGGCAGACACCCTGGGGACACATGGGCGCTCCACTGCCCAGTTGTTGACACGTTCTCCCACGGTCTCTGCTGCTTCCCCTCGGTGGCCAACACGCAGACCCGGGCTCAGTCTCGACCCCCACTTTTATCTGTGGAGGGGTGGGCCGCCCTTGTAGGACTGCTGGGGCGATGAACTGAGGTCCAGCTCCTAGCTACGGGCAGGTCACCCCTCCTCTGTGCATCTGCTCTTGGGGAAATGCAGGCCCAAGAAACAGCACAGACAAAGCTACAGTGATGCCCAAGTGCACAGAGCATGTGGACCTGTGCCCAGGGTGCTGGGGGCGCAGCCTGCAGGGGCCTGGGAACTGTGCTGCCCCCATCGTGGTCGCTGGCACCGCCGTGTCCCGTTTTCCCAGATTCAACACTGAACCTCTTCCCACCCACCACCTGCCCCTCCTCGTCCACTGGCAGTGTCCCCGTGACTGGGGCCTTCAGGCAGTCACCCTGCCTCCTGGCTGCCATGTCCCAGCCCCTGAGTGGCAGAACTCCCCTCTGGCCCCACGAACAGCGTCCTTCCTGCGCAGCACCACCCTCTGTGACTTGTCTGGGCCTGGCGAGGTTCCTCGGAGGACAAGTGACACTGGGTTTCAGTCCCAGCTCCCTGATGGACAAGTCCCCTTCCCTTTCCTGTGACCTGAAGGGAACAGAGCCTCGCCCTCACCTGCTGCAGGCTGACAATGCGTGGGAAGCCACTTTGCCACCCTCCATAGCTGCTGGCGGTGTCACAGTCGTCCCTCACAGGCTGCCCCAGGCCCTTTGGGCCCTAGAACTACACTGCCCGCTTTCTTCCAGCTCTGGGCAGGCCCTGTGCTCTTCAGGGCGCTGAGAAGCGGCCCCACCGAGGACTACTTCCTGTTCATGGGAGTGTCCGTCCCGGTCCCCTCCTCCCTTCCTTCAGCATGGCTCCTTGCCGGGAAGCCGCTCCCTCTGGGGCCTCGGGGTGCTCACTGACCTGTGTGGCCAGGTGTGGGGTGGGGGCCTCAGGAAGGAGGCTGTGGTGAGGAAGGAAGTGCCAGTGGGCTACTGGGCACTGTACAGGTCACGGTGTGTCACCAGGCTCGTGCCGCCTGTCACAGCCCCTCACTGGCCACACCAGCTGCCCATGCTTGAGCCAAGCACATGGCCAAGCCCACAGCCACACATTCAGAGCCATGGACACTGTTCGAGAACCTTTCCCCTTTGAGGCCGGCATTTTGACTGGTTGTTGGTGAGAGCCACCTCCTCCCGCTGTCCTGTGTCTTCTCTCCCATTCACCCGTCTGCCTCGCTCCTCCCTTCCATGTCTGTGCGCCTGCAGCCTGCTGGGTGCCTGCTGGGGGAGAGGCGTCCAGAGTGTTGTGGGGACAGCTGGTGCCCTGTTCTCAAACCCAAGCCCTCTGGTCACTGAGGCCGCTCCTGAAAGATGGGAGATGTTCGCTGTGGACAGCAGAGGGCAGTGACGTTCATGAATGCGAACAGTCCGGCCCTTTCATGGTCAGTCGTGACTAACTTCCACCAGCAGTGGGCACCTTGTCATGGAAAGTCGCAGGAAGAAATCCAGGCCCCCTGCACTCGCTCATCGGAATGAAACTCCCTGGAGAAGGAGAGTGTTGGATGGTTGGCGCTGGTGGGAAGCTGCTGAAATTAAGGCCTCTTCATCCCGGTGTGACTTCAGGGCTCCCCGCCTTCCATTTTGCCCCCATTGAGCCTACCCAGGTGGCCCAGTCTCTGAAACACCCAAGCTGCTACCTGTCCCTGAGCAAAGCAACTCCAGACCCCTGACAGGCAGCAGAGCCCTTGCCCGGGGCACACAGACGGCGCTCAGTCAGATGGCTGTCACTAGCCGCTCGGCTGACCTTACTGCGCCCCCAGATGTGACTGCAGCTCTGCCGGATGCCCCCCGCACAGCTGCCGGCTCAGCCTCGGCTGACCTTACTGCGCCCCCAGATGTGACTGCAGCTCTGCCGGATGCCCCCCGCACAGCTGCCGGCTCAGCCTCGGCTGACCTTACTGCGCCCCCGGATGTGACTGCAGCTCTGTCGGATGCCCCCCGCACAGCTGCCGGCTCACTGACTCAGGCCCGGTAAAGACCTCCAAGCATCTGCCCAGCATCCTGACCTGGTGTGCAGAGGCCGCCCGGACCAGAAGCCAGGCTAGACACACCTGGTTTGTTACTATTAGCTCCTGTCCCCGGCTTGTTGGGGGGCAGCCCTTGGCTGTGGCAAGAGCCCGGTTCTCACACGTGTGGCATCGGTCAGCTTTCTCTGTGGAATCTGCAAGCACACCAAGGTTTATTTCTATTCTGTTGCCATTAAATGTCCAAGAAACCCTCAGGCCTCCTCCCAGGACAGGATGGCCACGGGTCAGCACTTGTTGACATGTGCTCGTCACCAACACAGCGACCGAGAGCTGTGGGGACAGAGACGCTGGTGTCCAGACGCGGGGCAAGGGCAGCATCCTGGGGTTTGCGGCCAAGGTCATGACTTGTTTCGTTCGTCCCAGTCGAAGGAGCTCAGTCTGGTGGAGGAGTCCCAAGAAGATGAGAGCAGACTCCCTCCCGGTGGCTCTGGCCCTTCCTGTGCCTTCCTGCATGTCAGAGGCACCGCGCAGTGTTAATGTGGGTGGCAGTCACCACAGTGGAGCTCAGTGTAGGGGTCAGAAGAGCTTCGACCAGTTAGCTGTTTATAGGTAAATATTTGCTCAGTGTTCAGCCCAATTGTTCTAATTCTGCCTTACGGTTGTTTCTTTAAGTGTCTTACTACCCTGAATAAAATGAAGTCATAAATCAAAGCTTATTTGCTAGTATCGGCGGCCTAAACTTACAGTTCAGGGCTTGGAATCTGCATTTGGGGAGCATTTTAATTATATATACGTGTATATATATATATATATATATGATAAAATATGAGTGGCATATATATATATATGATAAAATAAGTAAAAATCGCAAGCACCATAGATACCCGTTTGTTGTCACCCACCTGCCTTGAGGACGGGAGGTTCTGGTTTCGCCCTGCCTGGTGACTGGTGACTTCTTGTTCCACAGGCAGCTCCAACAGCAGCAGGCCGAGCTGGAAGTGCATCAGAGAGACGGGCTGTCCTCATACGACTTATCGCAGGTGAGTTTCTGGAACTGTCTCCAGCCCGGAGCACTAAATCCAACCCTCAGCTTGAGCCCCTCAGCCCAGCAGGTGCTATTGCTCCGTTGGCCCACACAGTGTCGAGACTGGGGTCTCCTGGGGGACCTGTCACTCTTCCATGCAGAGCTGAGCCATGGAGGGTATTAGTGTGTGAACCCCGGTATAGAGCAGTGTCTGGGCCACGGTCAGGGCTGAGAGTGCCTCGGGCTAAGGAGGACCTCCAGGCTGTGCGCCCACGCCAGTGCAAGCAGACAGGGCAACTAAGTCGTGTCGGTTTCCCAGTCGTTTCTCCTGCCTCTTGTCTGGGTCCTCGCTGCCTGCCTGCCGGGTCTCCCCATCTCACCTGCACTGTATCCATCGTCCCATCTCCCCAGCCCCCACCCGTCTCTCCTCTCTTCCTCTTCCCGCTGCTGCAGGCCGCACAGAGAAATCGCCATGTGTGGGCGTCTGGCCTTTCTCCTAAATTAAACTTGATGTTCACTTTTCCCAATATTTAGAGTACGTTGATTATTTTTATTTGTCTTAAGTCACCGGTGTGGCCCCATTGTCCTATCTGTGACCTCTAGTTCACACCCACCCCGTCTGTTCTTGGCTTTCATGTATAGAGAGCCCCCCTCCTCCCCACACGGTCAGCCTGCAAGGCTAGCGGTTCCAGAGGGAGGGACCCGGTGACAGAGTCGGGGCAGCTGCCAGCCCGTGGTCAGACCCTCACGCGTGGGACGCTGTTGTGTGTTCATGTGCAAACAGGTTCCAGTCCCTAACCTGCCAGCTGGTGTGCACGAAGCCGGGAAGTCTGTGGAAAAGGCAGATACAATCTTTTCCCAGGAGAGGGACCCCCGGTTTGCTGAGATGTTTGCAGGAATCGGTGCATGTAAGTGTCCAGATGGCACCGGGGTTGTGCCCGTGGGATTCACCGTCGCTGTCCTGGCCCTCTGGAATCAGCCACCCGTGGGGACAGGGTGGGGACAGGGCTCTAGTCAGTGAGGGGCCAGTGACTGCTGCAGGGTGGGGCTCGGGTGGGTGCTGTCTGCCTGCCTTCCTCTTCCTCACCTGTCACCTGGGCCTCTGGCATCTTGTCTTGAGGTATCAGCAGTTTTGGAATAAACAAGCTCTACTGATCCAGGGACACTTTGATTTCATTAAGCTGAAGGCTTGTCCCTGTTTAAAAAATATATATCTCAACTCCTAACATAGAGAAGACCACATTTTAAAATAAAAATATGCATTAAAAAGAAAAGAAATTATCTACTATCCCACCACCTGGATATAATTTTTAAAAGTATGTCTTTTCTCTTTTTTTAGTAATACTTTTTACATATGAAATCCAGCTCACATGATTGAGTAGCTTGCTTTTTTATCACATGACAATTTATTATGAGCTTATTTCCAGATCATTAAACAATGTAAATTGGTGGTAGTGCTTGTGTGGACCAGAGGTCGCCGGTTCCCTCTGGACCTCTGTGGAGGTCAGCAGGGCTGTCTCCCCATGCGGTACCGCTGTGGAGACAGGCGCAGTTCTCAGTGAGGGTGCCCGTGGAACCCTATGAGGAGCAACATAGAAAACTTGGAAATGTCACTGTCGGTTCCAAAGCTCAGAAGGAAGGTGCCATTTTCATGTGGTCACAGCATTTCTGCAAGATACAGTGTGGTCAGGGTCAGCCAAAGTTAGAGAGAACAGCAGGCTCATCCCAAGGGAAATGCTGTCAGTTGGAAGGGAACCTCAGAAATGCCCTGTGAGGATGAACACACTGGGACAGTGTGGGCCGAGGGGAGGACAGAGAGCCCAGTGGTTGGAAGAGAGCAGGTCATCCTCATGCAGCACGTGTGAGGAAGGTGGCAGCAGTTGCAGCGTGGCTGAGGGCCAGATGCAGACATGGAGGGAGACGCAGGGGGCTGCTGCTCACGGAGGGCCGTGGGTGCCAACGCCACACGGTGCCCAGCAGCCACATCAGACACACCTGTCACCAGGTCTCCTGCTGTTGGTCTCCCCCGACCATCCAGATGTGCTGTCTGCCTGCATCAGCATTTCCTCGACTTGTGTAGGGAAATGCAGCTTCACCTAGCGAGAGGAAAAGCCTTAGTTTCTGAGACACCACAGCATCTCTGGGAAATCCATTTAAAAATGTAATGGTGGCCCTGGCCAGTTGGCTCAGTGGTAGAGTGTCGGCCTGGAGTGCAGGAATCCCAGGTTCAATTCCTGGCCAGGGCACACAGGAGAAGCGCCCATCTGCTTCTCCACCCCTCCCCCTCTCCCTCTCCTTCCTCTCTGTCTCTCTCTTCCCCTCCTGCAGCCGAGGCTCCATTGGAGCAAAGATGGCCTGGGCGCTGAGGATGGCTCTGTGGCCTCTGCCTCAGGCGCTAGAATGGCTCTGAATGCAACAGAGCAACGCTCCAGAGGGGCAGAGCATCGCCCCCTGGTGGGCATGCCAGGTGGATCCCGGTCGGGCGCATGCAGGAGTCTGTCGTCTGTCTGACTGCCTCCCTGTTTCCAGCTTTGGAAAAATGCAAAATAAAAATGTAATGGTGTACAAACACAGACACCTTCCCCTAATGATCATAAAATGGGGGAGGGGGGATCGAGAGACAAGAAAAATAAAAGGGGAAGAAAGAATGTGATCCAAACATCTTCTAGCAACCAGGCTGGACGACAGAAAGACGTTCTTGGGTACGCACCATCCGCTTGTACCAGCGTGAGAAACACGACTTGCATTGTGAAATGAATCAACTATGAAAGGCAAGAACAGAAGTGATAGATTAGAAAGCAGTAATTTTAAATGAAGCTACGAACACCTGAAGTCAATGTGAAAATTGTTAGAGATACAACAGATATAAAAAAATAAAAACCAGAAGCAAATCATCTCAGCAAAGATCCAGACGGAGTTTGAGCTCGGGGTAATAAACTGAAATTTTTCATCAGTATACACTGTTTTCTCTCTTGACACGTTTATAGAGAAACCCCAACCCGTGTGTTTAAACATAACCACTGACAGAAAAAAGAAAAGTAGTCTTAATTCCAAAATACTTCTAAGAAAAGACAAGGAGCTTGTTAGCAAATTGCAAAATAGAAGAAAAACTGAGATAGCAGGACAATATATCTATCAACAGTGATAAAAGAAACCGATGTTCAAGGACTCCTGATTGATAATTCCTGGCCCTGGCCCGTGGCTCAGTGGATAGACTGTCAGCCTGGCATGTGGATGTCCTGGGTTCCATTCCCAGTCAGGACACACAGAAAAAGCAACCATCTGCTTCCCCCGCCTTCTTCTTCCCCTTCTCTCTCTCTCTTCTCCTCCCATATCCAGTGGCTCGATTGGTTTGGGCATGGCCCTGGGTGCTGAGGGTAGCTCCATTGGAACACATTAGCCTCAGGTCCTAACAATAGCTCAGCACTCGAGCATCGGCCTCAGAAGGGATTGCCAGGTCGGGGTACATGCAGGAATCTGCCTTACTATCCCCTCCTAACACACACACACACACACACACACACTCTCTCTCTCTCTCTCTCTCTCTTTCCTGTATAGTAAACCTGCCAATGTGATATGCAGGAATCTGCCTTACTATCCCCCCCTAACACACACACACACACACACACACACACACACACACACACACACACACACACACTCCTGTATAGTAAACCTGCCAATGTGATAGAACCAAAACAAAGTGAAGTGAAATCAAAATAATAAAGATATAAAAGCTTTATTTTTACATATCCTTAGCCACCCCCTGGTGGGAGGGGTTCAAACCCAGAGTCAAGCATCAGAGCCCATTGTTCTAACCACTGTTCTGCTTCCTTGCACACAGAGGCTTCCCACGGGGTTGGAAGAATTTGGTAAAATAGTGTCTGAGGAAGAAATTTATTAGTTCTTTTCGTCTTCTTGACTCTTGAAAGGGTCTGCCTTCTGGTGGCTAGTACACTCGCCCAAGAGGTGGGGGCAGCCTGATGCTCTCAGGTGCAGGGAAGGCCCTAGAGATGAGCTGCCCTGCCCAGTGCCCTCCGGTGGGAGCCTACCCCCTCTGCCCGCACTCGGGGTGGCCTGCCCGTGGTCTGTAGGGCAGGGAGCCCTTCAATGTGAGCCTTGGTCTGCTTTTTCCAGCGGAGAAGAAGATGATGAGCTCGGCCTCTGCAGCAGGAACCCAGCAGATGTACTCCCAGGGAAGCCCATTCCCCGCCGGACACTCGGGCAAGGCCTTCAGGTATGTGCTGGGAGGGGCGGAGGGGCGGAGGGAGCCCCTCCCCGGGAAGCCCCGGTCCTGGCCGGGCTCTCTAACTGCGGGGCGTGGTTACTGTCTGCAGGCCCTGGGCCAGCTGAGGCTCCGGTGGCTCTGGTGGCTCTAGTTCTGCCTTGCACCCTCAACGGGTTGCCATAGACACGAGGTGTCAGTTACCCTCTCGGATGTGAAAGGCACCAGCCACCGTATTCTGAAGCTGCGTCTGCCAAGGACAGGGGACTCCGTTGGCCTCCGTCCAGGACCTGGATGGGACAGAGCTGCTGACACC
Source organism: Saccopteryx leptura (assembly GCF_036850995.1). Lineage (NCBI taxonomy): Eukaryota > Metazoa > Chordata > Mammalia > Chiroptera > Emballonuridae > Saccopteryx > Saccopteryx leptura. Next base: position 42,128,873 of record NC_089515.1, on the reverse strand, counting down.
TGACAAGGGAGCAGGAAGGGCCCTGTCCCCTGGTTCCCGAGGCCATGGCCTCGTCCCAGGAGGAGAGGACGACGCGGCCCATCATGCCTGGGGTCTCGGCCTGAAGGGCCGTTCCGGTACAGGCAGGCTCTCACCCTTCCCCGGGTGTGGTTCCTGGCCTCCAAGATCTCTTCAGGTCACTGAGGAAGCCCTGGCGACACCCCCGGAGGCAAAGCCTGGCTCCAGGACCCACTGGGGAAACAGGAGCATGAACTGGGGAGGTCGCAGAAGGCTGACATAGTCCAGGAGACGGGTGACGGGAGGCTTCAGGTCTGGGAGAAACAGCCTGAGACTGCGGGGCCTTGAATTCTGTGCTGAGGAGTTTGGATGTTATCGCTGCCAAGCCTAGCTGAGCGGTTGTCATAGAGACAGAAGAGTGGGGTGGGTTGTGGGGCAGGCACAGAGAAGTTACGGCTGGCTGTGTGGGGAAGGAGTCGGGGGCAGGCACAGAGAAGTTACGGCTGGCGGTGTGGGGAAGGAGTCGGGGGTTCACCGGCTCCTGTACGGAGCATGGCGTAGGAAACGATCCTAGTCTATGACCTGAATGATGGATGGAGGGATGGATGGAGGGAAGGATGGAGGGATGGAGGGATGGAGGGATGCCTGTGAGACCTTAAGCTTAGTGGAACGGATAGAATTCCCTGTATATCTGAGGGCCTGAGCCGGTTTGGGGGGGGGTGCGAATGAAGGCAGAGGTCCCTCCAGTGCACGTCCCCACATGTCTTCACCCAGTTCTCCTTGGTCCCGGTGTCCTTGGCCGTGCACAGCTGTGTGCATCAGGGCAGGCGGCCAGAGCCCAGAGCCCCCTGGATGCTGGGCACAGGGTTCTGCCCGCAGCCTAAAGAAAGCCCTGCCTGCCACGTAAGGCCCCTTTCTCAGGGCCAGCAAGGCTGTATGGCTATCATCAGTCACTGCTGGGAGGGCACAGAGGCTGCAGGGTAGGGCCGTCCCCCCACTGAGGGCCATGATCAGAAAGGCTCTGAGGTCAGACTCTCATGGAGAAGGACAGAGAGAGGAGCCTGACGTTACGTGAGGAACTGATTTTAGGTGATGTCGTGACGTTTTCAATCCTCCCTATTTTAATATCTGCAGCACAGACAAAACATTACAATTCAGTTTGTAAAACTGTGCCCAATCCTCTCTGTGGTCAATAACCAGACTTTCTTCAAACCCAGCTGAGGAGCCACCTGCACCAGTACCTTCTGTGACGGGCTCCCACTTGGCCCGCCCAGCTGTCCCCGGGATACAATAAGCTTGTTAAAGATGGGGTGCTGGCCTGAAACAACCTGGAGGCCTTCCCCCACCCCACCCCCTCTTTGACGAGCTTGCTGTGTACTGGGCACCGCTGGGGAGCAGGTCAGGAAGGACGTGCCTGGTGCGCAGACTCTGCGCGCCCAGAGGCAGGACAGCGGGCAGGGAGGGCGCCTGCGGGAGGACGCGCAGAGCGCGCCGTGCGCACACCGTGGGCGCCTAACAAAGACGCACGGATTCAACCGGAGGTGAACAGAGGGAGGCAGAGAGGTGGCCAGCACTGTGCTTAGGACTAGCTGGCCCAGCAGGCTTCCATTCACAGGCTTGTCTTTCTGCTTCAAGTGAACAAACGGACAGCCCACAACCTATTTCCTAAATCCTTAAGCCCTGCCAGCGCCCCAAAGGAACGAGCTGACCAGAGCACAACGGAGGGAGCCGGTGCTGGGACTGGTTTTTATTCGAAGAGGCTTCTCTGTTCCTGGGTGTCGTCTGTGTGGGGCGGGGGAGGAAGGAGATCCAGGCAGGGTGTGTGCAGGTGGGGTGTCTCCAGACAAACGCATTTTCTTGTCCTCAGCTCTTCGGTGGTTCATGTGCCCGGAGTGAATGATATCCAGTCGTCCTCTTCGACGGGCCAGAACATGTCCCAAATCTCCCGGCAGCTCAACCAGAGCCAGGTGGCGTGGACAGGGAGTCGGCCCCCCTTCCCGGGACAGGTATGGGGCTTCGTCAGGGTACCGCCACGGCTGCCAGGTGGGCAGAGCACCTGCACACAGTGTCTTCGGGTCCTGGCTCTGAGTGGGAGCAGACTGTCCTGAGCACAGCTGGGTGCGCAGGAGCACAAGCCGAAGGAGCTCTTAGTGTTTGAGGTGCCGAGGCCCCATACCGGAAGCCAGAGGACTCAGATCACTGGAGTCCTGGGGGTGATTCTGACCCACCCCAGAGATCCAGGGTTCACGTCCTGCTATCTTGGGCCCATACAATTGGCCTGCTTCCAGGCCTTGCACCCAGAAAGCCAGGAGGGTCACAGGGGTCCTGTCAGTCCAGAGCAGGCACGGCCATGGCTACCACACCTGTAGGTGGTGGTGACCAACCCGGGGTGCAGGGCGGGGGACCTGCCAGTGATGCGCCCATCTCTTCACTTTGTCCTGATTGTAGCAAATGCCCTCTCAGTCCAGCAAAGCGCAGTCGTCCCCCTTTGGGATCGGAACGAGCCACACCTACCCAGCCGACCCCTCCTCCTACAGCCCGCTGTCCAGCCCGGCCACCTCCTCGCCCAGCGGGAACGCCTACTCCAGTCTGGCCAACAGGACTCCAGGGTTCGGTAGGTGGGAAATGCAGGCACAACCTGAGTTTGGGGGGCCGAGCCCCACGCTTCAAGAATCCTGGCACTGGGTCTTCAGGTTTCTAACTCCTCTTCTTTCGGGCCCAGAGGAGGCCAGCGGTTGCCTAAGCGACTGGGCGCTCAGACCTGGGCTTTGTGGATCAGTGGCTGCTGCTACCAGGGTCAAGGCCCGAGGGTTCTCTTCCTCCGCACTGATGTCATTTGAGTGCTGCTTTAACCCTTTGTGGCCCTTGGCAAAGGCTTTCGGGATCTCCGAGTCAGAAACCCTATAGTCTTGTTTCAAAAAGCTAGAAAGCCACCTGACCAGGCGGTGGCGCAGTGGATAGAGCGTCGGACTGGGATGTGAAGGACCCAGGTTCAAGACTCCGAGGTCTCCAGTTGGAGCGCGGGCTCATCTGGTTTGAGCAAAAAGCTCACCAGCTGGACCCAAGGTCTTCTGGCTAGAGCAAGGGGTTACTCGGTTTGCTGTAGCCCCACGGTCAAGGCACATATGAGAAAGCAATCAATGAACAACTAAGGTGTTGCAACGAAAAACTAATGATTGATGCTTCTCATCTCTCTCTCTACTCTCTCTGTCTCTGTTAAAAAAAAAAAAAAAAAAAAAAAAGCTAGAGAGCCGTTACAGGGACGGCCAGCTGTGCGAGTAGTAAACACTGTAGAGTTCTCTCTCCTTTTTATATTAAAAGAGGGATGGGTCCTGTCCCCCGTAAGCACATCTTTCCTAGCTCTGTAAAGGAAACCTCAGGCTATGAAGGGTTAAGGAGCCACCGTCTGGTGTGTGTCCCTTGCCATCACTCACTCCTCCGCTCACTCTTTTTGTTTCATGAGCCCCCTGAGCAGGTCTGGTGCCACCTTCTCCCAGTGCCAACACCAGGGGACATCCAAGAGGGCATTACCTCAGAGGGCATTACCTAGGGAGTGTGAAGCTGAGCCCAGACACCCGAGCTTCCGCTTCAGCCGCCCGTCAGCCACAAGAACGCTGCTGTGCAGAGTCCCAGCCCACCCGTGGAGTGGCCGCTGTGCCCTCCCCCACCCCAGGCAGCATTCTGTCCCTTCAGCCCGGGGTCCTGAGGCCCAGCATTTCCTGACCCCTGTCCGTCCCTCCGAAGGACTCAGCTATCCCTCCAGCATTGACCCTGTCCACTCGGAGTGGGTTCCCGTGTTCAGCATTTGGAAGCCCTTGCTGTGTAACTCAGCGAAGCCGACTCGAGCAGCTCAGAGTGGCAGCTACGCCCTTTCAGTCCTGGGTCTAAGTTTCCAATCCAGTGACTGAGCAGGACAGGCATGTCCACTGCCTCAATCACATTCGCAGTTCCGTTTAATCCGCATGTGATACAGGGCACCGAGGTCACAACAGATAAAACACACTCTGAAGATGAGTGTCCTCTACAGAGTTCGGGAAACGCAGCCGCAACCCCGCGGCATCTCCTGGAAAGAGCCGTGTCCGTCCCAGCCTGCCCCGCCTGGCCTAGCAGGTTTATCCTGGAAGATTGAAAGCATTTGGCATTACAAAAACATCCAAAGATTCTTTTGATGACAAAATAAGATGAATAACTAGAGGCAGGGAGACAGGCAGGGTCAGCCCGGTGAGGAGACGCCCGAAATGTTTGCACACCCCACCGTGCTGCTCTCATCCCCCACCGCGGCCCCGACACTCCGCCCTGAGCACTCCCGCCAGCAAGTCCCAGGGAAATACAGAGCTTCCTGCCCCTGCGAGTTGGGGATGAAAAGATGAGGTCTTAGCCAGAAACTGGGACCTGCATGACCCTTGATGGAAGCATGGTTCTCGGCTGAGGAGTACAGGAGTGCCCCTCGAGGGGCTCCCTGTCGGGGAGGAGCTGCCCTGTGGGCTCTCTGCTGGCTTTACCCAGCAGGCTGCTCAGCCTCCGCTCTGTAGACATTTTGATTAAGATCATTCTTTGTTGTAGGCCTGTGGATCTTCTAGGGCAGAGATCCCCAAACTTTTTACACAGGGGGCCAGTTCACTGTCCCTTAGACCGTTGGAGGGCTGGACTATAAAAAAATCTATGAACAAATTCCTATGCACACTGCACATATCTTATTTTAAAGTAAAAAAACAAAATGGGAACAAATACAATATTTAAAATAAAGAACAAGTAAATTTAAATCAACAAACTGACCGGTATTTCAATGGGAACTATGGGTCTGCTTTTGGCTAATGAGATGGTCAGTGTGCTCCTCTCACTGACTGCCAGTGAAAGAGGTAGCCCTTCCGGAAGTGCGGCGGGGGCCGGATAAATGGCCTCAGGGGGCCGCATGAGGCCTGCGGGCTGAAGTTTGGGGACCCCTGTTCTAAGGTATTAAGCAGTGTCCCTGGCCTCTACCTGCTAACACCCCTCTTGACATCACCAATGTCTCTGGGGAACAAAGTCACCCCTGGTTGAGAACCACTGAGCTAAACCCAACTTGATCAATTTTCAAATAATTTGAATCTCACAGAGTGTTCGTTAGCAAGAGTGAAATGACAGCATCGAGCGCCAATACGAAGGTGTTTTTTAAAAGAATGATGTCATCTGCTTGCCTCCACAAGCTAGGAGCCCACAGGCTCTTCAGATTTCTGACGTTTGGGTCAGTCGGCCACCCAGTTGCTGCAGATGGTGGCAGCCTGTCCCATGATCTGTCTGGACCTCAGGGCTGGCGGTGGCCCGCACATCCGGCCAGGGTGGTAGCAGCCCTTGTCTTGGGAACCCAGAGCCAAAGCAACACGGCGCGGCTGGAGCCCAGCTCATGGTTGTGGCCACCCTCAAGGTCCTGGGAAAACTGGGCAACACAGGGATGTCGGTGACCACCAGGGCTTTTTCCAGAGGAGGCCTGTGGGTGTATCTTGGAGGGTGAGCCACGTGCACCCCCTGTTCAGTGGAGGTCAGACCAGGCCGAGGTTTCAGCTGAGGCCCCTCAGTGCTGTCTCCAGAGAGATTCTGTTGTGATGATTACTCAGGGTTTAGTCAGAGAGGTTACTAATGCAGGTCAGAGAGAAAAGTAGTTCAGTAGCAGGGGACGAAAGGAGGGCTTTCCCCTGCAGCTCCCCGTCACGTGGCCAGTGAACTCACCCCACAGGTCACCGTCACTGGATGTGACTTTCTGGAGGGAGGTAATGCTGCCTGGTCCTCCCACCCCATGTGCTCTCCTTAGACACTGTCTTCATGGTTCCGATTGCCACTCCAGTCCACTGTGTCCCCAGCTCCCTGCTCCGTGTCAGGTACACCGTCAGTATTCAGTGGAAATGCTGTTTATCAAATGAATGCCCCCAGGCTTCTGTGCCCAAAGCATCTAGGTTCCAGCCCTGGCTCTCGGCGTTAGAAGCTAAATGCCTTGGTCAAATATCTCAACATCTTTGAGCCCAAGTTTCTTCATTTGAAAAATGTGGACAGTGGACCTATTTGAGTCAGAGTGAAGAGGAGATGAAATAATGTGCAAACAGCACCCAGCATGATGCCCACACATAGGCTCAAAAATGCCAAGTCCTTCCTCCTCAACTAGTTAGTTCATCATCCAGTTAATGGACTGTTTCCTATTGCATACATGTAACAAGAGCAGTTTCCTTCCCAGACTTTTAAGAAACTTTATTCGACAATCTTGAATCTGTAATTAATAGACTCTCAAGTGTCCCCCCTGATAGAAATAGAGGGCTAATCTCTAATCTTCACCCCCTGTCCCCACTGTCCCTGAGGAAGATGAGAGAATGTGTGTTTGTGTCATATACCAGCCTGGGACGGGGTCAGAGTAGGAACTTGGGAAATATTTGCCAAGCGAGCTCAGGAGCCAAGCAGTTCACAGGTTGCCCCCATCTCGTCTGCCGATAAAAGGCAGGGCCTACCCCCAGTCCCTGCGTTGAGCGCGTGTGAAGGAACACAGCCACACGTGAGAACCAGGGGCACCTGAAGAGGGTGGAGAAGGCTGTGAGGCCACGATCAGAGGTCCTGGGAGTCAGCAGAGCAGGGTCAAGACAGGGCAGTCAGGATGCTGACGCCCAGGAGAGGCCGGGTCTTCCGGGTGGGGCTGGGCTGGGAGCGACAGCAGAGGGGGCTGAGGAGCAGGAAGTGCTGCACGTATAGTGGCTTTCCCAGTCTGATGGCAGAGGGAGGCAGAGGTAGACTTGGGGCTCAAGGGAGTGCATACGCGTGCTGGGGCTGCCGCGGCCACGTTCATGGCTGGCTGGGGCTGCCAGCTCTGCTTCCCGCAGCCCCGGAGGCTGGAGTCGAGATGGAGATGTCGGCAGGGTAGGTTTCTCCTGAGGCCTCTCTCCTTGGCAGGTGGAAGGTTGTTCTCTCTGTGTGTCTTCTCACAGTCGTCCCTCTGCGTCTCGGTCCTAACCTCTTCTCTGGAGGACACTAGTCCTATTGGCTTAGAGCTCACCCTCGTGCCTCATTTTAACTTAATCATGTCTTTGAAAGCCTTGACTCCAAATACAGTTACATGACGAGGTCCTGGGGGTGAGGGCTTCACCATGTGAATTTTGGGGACACGATCCAAGCCCCAGCAGGAAGGAGGGGCTGAGGGAGTTCCTCTATGATGGTGTCCTGTCCCTCGGATCTTTCAGCTGAAAGTGGACAAAGTAGCGGGCAGTTCCAAGGGCGGCCCTCGGAAGTCTGGTCACAGTGGCAAAGCCAGCACCACGGTCAGCAGAGCGGTGAGCAGCACGCACACCAGCAGCCCGGTCAGACTGAAGTGTTCCAGGTAAATCCAGCGACCACCGCCTTCTCGTAGGTACCCGCGCCTTCTCTCTGCTTCCTTTCCCCCCAGGTCACTGCCGCCTTGGTGATTGTGAGTTCTGGGCTGAGTCGTGGCCCTGACGAGAGGGTCCAGGGGTGGAAGTGAAGGCTCAGGTTCTTCCCGGCCAAGTGCAGGGTGTTGCCTGCTGTTTGAGGACACCTGGGCGCCTTGCAGCCTCCATTGTTTGAGACGTCCCTGGCCCATCCGTGGTGTCAGGCGGGCCAGACCTACCTGTGTACCTGCAGTGGGCACGGCCAGCCGCCTACAGAGCAAGACTCGGCCCCCGTGGGGTTTCCTTGGCTCCATATTCAGCCTGAAAAGTTCCCACTGGGGCAAGGCTCCAGATGGGGGCCTGAGCCCACTGCCTGCCACCAGCCCACTGCTTGGTTCCTCTCACCGGTCTGCTTGAGGAGAAGCGCCTCCTACCAAGAGCCTGCATGCCCCTGCCATGTCTAGGGGCTCAGGCCTGCCCTGCAAAGCCAGGAGGGGGCAGGAGGCACATGGTAGGAGGGTGTGAGACAGCCAGGATTGTCCCCGTCTCAAGGCCCAGCTGTCCGTTAACCCCACCCTCATCCCAAGTTCCTCCTCCCGGGTCAGGCAGCATCTTCGCAGACAGAGGTCTAGGACCCGGACGTCAGGCCGGTCTCCAAAGGGCAGAAGCCTTTTAACTATGCAGTGCTTCACCCAGCCCAGCCCGGCAGCCCTGCCCCACAGTGATCACCCCCTTTCCCTCCTGGGGAGCTCAGCCTTGCTCGTTCTTAACGCCTTCCAGCAGCTGGACAGGGTGGAATTCCCTCCCCTGGCTCTCGTGGTCACGATGCTAAAGAGAATTCTTGGTCCAGTAAGTTTGTGAAACACTAGTTAGTCACTCAGTTTCTTGACTGCAGGACTTAGCAGAGCCTTCATTATACTAATGAGCACTGAGTATTTTCAGGAGGAGGTTAGAGTGTGCCCTGTTTCCCAAATTTATTTTGTCTATAGAATTCTTTTCTCACAGAGTATCTCAGGGGCTGAGAAATCAACAGAATGTGCTTTGGGAAGTTTGCCAGAAGGGGTTAGAACCTAGCCACTCCCATTTTCTGGATGGGTAGTCGGAGGCCCAGAGAACTTGAAGGACTTGTTAGGAGGGAAGTCTAACCACGTGGGGCTCTGGCCCTGCCCTCTGCATGCTAGTTCCAATGGTCACAAAGGCCGCCTCTGCCCCGCCCTGCACTGCCTTCCTTCTGCATTTCTGTCATCAGCTGTGTTTATTTGCTTGGAGCCAGGCTGGGTCCCCTCCCCCATGGGGCTCATGTGCACCCTCTGTCCTGGTTTGGCCCTAAACAGACAAAGGTCATGCCTTAAAGTGGCATTTACCTGTGGGAACGACAGCTCCCAGGGTCTCAGACAGTGTGAGGACCCCCGCAGAGCATCCCCGGGGGCTGCGGGCATTCCTGGGCTGCCCCCACTGGAGACGTGGCTGTGAGGGTGAGTGGGGCACGCGTGCAGGTGCCCGACTCCCCTGCGGCTTCCGGTCTCTCTCCTGCAGGACATGCTGCCTATGCCTGGAGACCCGACCCAGGGGACGGGCAACTATAACATTGAAGACTTCGCCGACCTGGGCATGTTCCCGCCATTTTCTGAGTAGCCACGGGCAGAGCGAGGCTTCCACTGCGCAGTGCCACCCAGGCTGTGATGGGGATGCCCACGTGAGTGAGGCCGACTCTCGCCCCGCTTGCCCTGCCGCAGGACCCCCCAGCAGGAGGCACCTCGCCCCCCCTGTGCCGCCAGACACGGCATCCCTCGGCTCTACCCCGCAGCCGCGGCTGACCGGCCGCTGCCTGGAGCCGTGGTAGACACCAGGCGTCAGGTGTATTTATTGTGCTGTGTCTGTGTGTCCTTGGAGGTGAGGCTACTGGGTCCTTAGAGTCTGGTTGTGCATAATCTTGTCATAGACAGTCTTCACTTACATAAAGCTTGCTTACAGCCCCGCGTGCCTAGCGCCCCCACCCTGGGCTGCCCAGGACGTGGGACCAGTTTCTTGCCTTTGTCTCCTGTGGTGGGTGGGGCTTGGGTGCCCGAGACAGGCGAGTGGGAGGCACAGCCTACGTCCTGCGGGCTGGAGCTGAGGTGCATGGAGACGCAGGTGGACGTGGGTCCCCTGCCCCCAGCTCACCGAGCCTGTGCCTCTTGTGCAGTGTGACGTGTACTTTGTGCAGTGTGGCGTGAGTCCCTTGTCCTCGTGGCTGTGTTGTGCCCATGTCTGTTGTGTGTGAACAGAGTGAGTGTCTCGTGTCCAGGGTGTGTCGTGAGTGACCCCCAGTGAGCAGCCGCAACCCGGACGGCGGGAGGGAAGCGTGGCCCAGGGTCGGGGCGCCTGGCTGGGGGACTGAGGCTTCTCCTCCTCGTTCCATTGGAGAGAATCGACCTCATGCAGCCCAGAGCCTGCAGGAGGCATGCCTGGGGTCTCGGAGGCCCTTGTACAGAGAGAGGTCGGAAAGAGAGGGGGGATGCCTAGGCCTCTTGTCTTCTGCCATCAGGTGGCTCCCCAGGATCATCCTCAGGGTGGGGGTGCGTTTGCTCAGTGCCTGGAGATAGTTGTGGGGAGCCCCGTGCCAGCCTGTCTGTCCCCTAGGGCTGTGGGCCCAGTTTGCTTGGGGAGCACCACCTGTAAGGTCCAACACTGTGCGGTGGGATGCCCTTGGTCGGCAGCAGTTCTGTGGCATCCTGGTTCCTAGGCTCAAAATGAACACCAGCCTCAGTTTCCAGGGTGGCCTTCATCCTTCGTAAACAGGGCTGAGGGTCCTGGCGTAGGTCCGGGTGATGCCGTATCCCCTCAGGAGCCTCTGGCTTCAGGGTGAGTGAAAGGTGACAAACAGCGCTCACCCTGACAGTGCCAGACCCAGAGAGGCTTCCCGTGTGGTCCCCGGGGCCACCTCTGCCCCACCGCCTCACCCTGACAGTGCCAGACCCAGAGGGGCTTCCCGTGCGGTGCCCCGGGCCACCTCTGCCCCACCGCCTCACCCTGACAGTGCCAGACCCAGAGGGGCTTCCCGTGCGGCCCCCGGGGCCACCTCTGCCCCACCGCCCACAGTGGGCCCCGACAGTGGACATCATTTCCTGAAAAGGCACAAAAACAGCTTTTGGATCAAAGAATGATTTCTCAGTAAAATGGAAACAGACTGAGGCCTTTAGCCTGTGAGTTTGGAAGTTTGGGGGCTTTTGGGTTTATTTTTCCTTCTGGTTTTTAGCGGGATCTTGGGGGTTTTCTGAGGTGGCTCACAGGTGAGCTGCTGTTTCCCGTGTCTGTGCTGGGCAGAGAAGGCCTTGCTCCCTGGGACCTTTCATCTCCTCGCACTTAAACTCAACCCAGTAGGTTGCAGACAACTCAACTCTTGCTTCTGAGCGGCGAGGATTTGTGGGTGACTGAAAGCCAGGTGTCTTTCTTTGTGGCCATAAGGAGGCTCTGTGTCCCCAGGTTAGAACCCCTGACAACATAAGAGGTCCTGCTCACTGTGACCGATGATGGATGAGGCCCTGGGAAGTGGGTGATGTCAGCACTCGGACCGGGACATGACAGTGGGTTCTTGCCCGCCTGCTTTCTAGCTGTGAGGTCCTGTCCCGTTAGCAGTTAGCAAGGCCAAGCCAGACACACCTAACAGCTGTAAGGCAGTAGAAATGCTCTTTGTTTTACCAGAAAATGTGGGTTTGGTCATTAGGTTGCTATGTCCTGACTGGCCGGGGGTCTTCCCCTCCCCTTCCCTCCACCGTCTCCTGTGTGCGAAGGAGCCGGCTGGTTCCACTTCCTCCACTGCCCGGGACTGGGGGCAACGTGAAGAGCCCCACCTCCGCCCTGCCTTGGTGCAGGCCCCTTGTACATGTGCCTGGGGCTCATGGCTAGAGCTGGTTTTGTGGTCAAGCAACTGGTCAAAGCCCCTGGGGCACGGACTGTAATGGTGGCTGGAACAGGACAACTGCTTCTTATAACAATCTCGTTTTCTTTCTGAGACGAGAGATTTCACCGACGAGCTTCAGTGGACGGTTTAAGCACTTAATCATCTCTCTGCTAATTCTTCTTCTCCTGGATGTGAACTGTGCCGTGGATCAATAATTATTTTTATTTCCTGAATGTTTTCGATGACTAATGGTTATTAAGTCGGTCGTGTATATGTGTAACTAATGTAATGGCCTTTTAAAATTTCATTGCAGTAAAAATGACTTTGCTCTGAACAATGAGTGGCCCAGGCCAACTTTGTGATTGAACAGTCTGTTCGTGGACTATACCCTTGGAGTTTGGGATAGATCTTGTAGAGGAAAAAAATGGAGGGTCAGCCCAGCAGGCCCCTGGGAGCCACACAGTTGAAAGTGTGGAGATAGGCCCTGGCCGGTTGGCTCAGTGGTAGAGCATTGACCCAGCGTGTGGATGTCCCAGGTTCGATTTCTGGTCAAGGCACACAGGAGAGGTGACCATCTGCTCTCCACCCTTCCCCTTCCCCCTTCTCTCTCTTTCTCTCTCTTCATCTCCTGCAGCCATGGCTTGATTGATTCGAGTGCATCTGCCCCAGTTGCTAAGGATGGCTCTGAGGAACCTCCACCTCAGGTGCTAAAAATAGCTCGGTTGTGAGCATGGCCCCAGATGGGCAGAGCATCGGTTCCAGACGGAGGTTGCTGGGTGGATCCTGGTCGGGGTACATGCAGGAGTCTTTTGATCTCCCCTCCTCTCACTTGGGGGTGGGGGCAAAGAAAGTGTGGAGATAGAGAACCAGACCTGTAGGGCCGGCAACGGCAGAGACCCTGGAAATGCACACACATTCGGAAAGGAGGTGGATGTTTGGTGCTGGGGGCAAAGAATACAGGAGAAAAGCAACTATGTCCTGTCTTACAGGATATGCAGAATACAATATACAAAAAAAAAAAAAAAATTCCATGGAGATGGAAACAGCTGAATGTTAAAAAGCCATATCTATAAAACATTTAGGGGAAGAAAAAAACACCTTAGAAAATAAAATCAAGTTAGAGGAGGACTTCTTAAGTGAGGCCCAAAGACCATAAATGCTTAAATAAAATAGCCATACATTCCGAATCACTTAAAAAAGAATTCAGCTAAAAGAAATGGAAAAGACAACCAATAAAGTGGCAGGAAATATTTGCAATTTAGATCCCCCAACAAAGTGGTATTCAGAGAGTGATCAGACTATACGGTGCATTCATAAAAATCAATGAGAACAATACGACTCACTAGATAAAAGTGACCAAGGGATTTGAATTGTTGATTGACAGAAGCTCCAGTGGTATGAGGTGGTCGGAAGAGACTAGACCTCACTACTAATTGAAGCAGGATAACTGTGTCACTCGGATATCCTGTCTGGTGACACAGCCATGACTGCGGATGTGGGGACACGGGGCCTTCTCCTGCTGACGGATGTGGACAGTTGCTCTGCAGAGCGCTAGACAAGATCCCAGAACGTCAAGGATGGACAAGCCCTGTGACTCAGTGGTCCCTGCTCAGAGAGCCCTTCCTAGAGAGCTTTCTGCACGTGCAAAATCCAGGTAAGGGGAGGGACGTGTGCTGTTTGTAATACAGTACCCCCCCTGATCCGCAGGGGCTACCTTCCAGGACCCCCAGTGGATGCCTGAAACTGCAAACCCAGATAGTTCGGAACCCTATAGATAGTTGGTTTCTTCTTATACATACTTTGTTTCTTCCTACACAAAGTATATGTGGGCACCATTGAGACCACACTAAATGCCTTTCTGCATTCACGCCTTTGCTCACTCTGGGCCTCCACCGGGCTGCCCGCTGCCCACTCCCACTCCCACTCCAGGCCGATTTCCACCGGTTCCCTAAGCCTCCTCACACAGGGGATCTCCCTCTTTTCCCCTCCATTGCCATGGGAGCCTCCGAGGATGTGTGTTTTCCGCCTCAGTTCCTGAGATTCACAGGCTGTCGTCTTGCTTCCTCCCTGGTCTGGGAGCGACCTGCAGGAAAGCACACGTTTGACCACATTTTAACCCTCACGGTGCCTGACATTTGTTGCTCAGTAAATATTTGCTGAACATAATCAAAAAGAGAAGCAAATGCTATCACTGAGGATATTTATTCCAAAGAGCGAATGGGTCACTGGTTCCATCAGCCGTTCCTCAGTAGTAAGTTTTTCCAAGGAGATGGGAGCCAGCTGAGCTGGGTTGGAAAATGTGTCCAGGACATCGAGTTTCCCAGGCTGCTGTAACAAATCACTACAAATGGCGTGGCTTAAGTCACAAATGGCGTGGCTTAAGTCATTTATGCTGTTGCAGTTCTGAAGGGCAGATATCCAAAACCCATCTCACGGGGCGAAAACCAAGGTGTCGGCAAGCTGGTTCCTCCAGGGGGCCCGGGGGTGGGGTGGGGGGAGAGTCCTGCCCTGGCCTTTTCCGTGTCTGGAGGCCGCCTGCGTCCTGGGCTCCTTACCCCTCCTCACATCCCGTCTGAAGCTACCAGTAATTCCGATCTTCCTGCCTCCCTTTTGTAGGACTTTGTGATTCCATCGGGCCCATTGAGGTAATCCAGGATAACCTCCTATCTCAGGACCCTGAGCTCCAATCACATTTGCAAAGGGCCTTTTGCCGTGTAAGGGGAACAGTCACGGGTTCTGGGGTTCACAGGTGGACACCCTTGGAGGCCAAGGTTCAACTCCCACACCGGCCAAGAGGACTATGGTCTAGTCCAGTCGGAAGGGCTGTGCTTATGAGAAGCCAGCGCCGTTACAGTGGGATCCGTCTCAGTGTCCTCGTCACAGGCTCGTGGCGTGCGGGCAGACCCCGGAAGGGTAGGAGTGTTGCACATAAGCCTGTAATATGTTCTCTGGTCCGCATCCTTGATCTCCTGTGTTTTCTCCTGTGTGAAAGGGGACCAGGTGTCCATGCTCTGAGGATGCAGGGAGCAGAGGCTATGGGGATCTGCGTCCTGCCTCCCATGTGCATCCTCCCTCTGCAACCCTAGGGTTTAAAACATCCTTGTCTGTACCCTGGCTCGTTGGCTCAGTGGTAGGGCATTGGCCCGGCGTGTGGATGTCCCAGGTTTGATTCCCGGTCAGGGCACACAGGAGAAGCAATCATCTGCTTCTCCCTTCTCCCTCCCCCTTCTCTCTCTCTCTTCCTCTCCTGAAGCCGTGGCTTGATTGGTTCAAGTGCCTTGATTGGCCCGGGCACTGAGGATGGCTCCATGGAGCCTCTGCCTCAGGCACTAAAAATAGCTCAGTTGTCAGCATGGCCCAAGATGGGCAGAGCATTGACCCCAGATAGGGGTTGCTGGGTGGATCCCGGTCCAGGGGCATGCAGGGGTCTCTCTATCTCCCCTCCTCTCACTGGGAAAAGAAGAAAACAAACAAACAAAACATATCCTCCTCTTTCACCTCCAACAGCCACGAGTGCTGAACTTGCCTGTGTTTGAGTGGGCATTGTGGTGGATACATTCTTCCTCCCCGGCAGACTCTAATGGGGACCCTTGAATTCTAAATGCAACCCATTTCACTCTGATGTTCACTTCAGTTCAAGCTGCCCAGTTGCCCTGCCATCTAGGGCAGGGGGCTCCAAGACATACACACACACACATACACACAGAGACACACACACAAACACCTGTACTACAAGCATCCCATCTAGGGCAGGGGGCTCCAAGACACACACACACACACATACACAGAGAGACACACACACAAACACCTTTACTGCCAGCATCCCCCCAGGATACTCGGGCTGCCTACACGACTTCCCACTGCGTTAGCGACATCGAGTGACCTCACATGAGGGCGTGACCCCTGGTGGATGGTGGGGGCTGTGGGGAGAGCAGAGGAGCAGTCCTTACTGAGCTGCTGACTCAGACTCGTCCCTCAGCTCATCCCAACATGAGGGCTCATGAGGGCGTTTTAAAAATGCACATCTGACGGGCTCGTGTCTCTTCCTTGGAGCTTCATGGTCCCCACAGTAGACTCTGTGCTCTTCCGCATGGTTTTAACACCTTCCTGCACGGCCTCAGCTCCATCTCTAGCGCCCGTCCTCGCTCCTGTCCTTACTCGGCGATGCCTGCGGGCACTGCCGTTTCTGAGCTTCATGCTTTTGCCCATGTGGCACCTCTGCTTCTGACGCCCACCCCTTGACTAATGACCCTTCAAAACCCCACATGGGCAGGACCCCTCTGGGGAGCCTTCTCTGGTCCCAGCCTGGGCGAGCAGTTCCTGCTCCTTGCTCCACAAGCTGTGGCTGCCGCTGTGCGAGGAAACAGCCACGGGCATATCTCACGGGGCAGTGACTGTGTCTCACTCACCCCTGAATCTCCAAAGCCTCCCCCGGTGCTCCTCACCCCATAGGAGACCTGTATGGAAATGAAGTCCGGACATCTGCACCCCAGCAGATGCTCTCCCGTGCTTTCCTAACGGTGGGCTCAGCTCCTCAGTGTCGAGAGCAACCCGTCAACCCCACTGCCTGTAAAAATCTCCCTGGGTGGCAGCCTAACTGAGCCAGCCAGTCCTGAACTTCAGAAACTCCCGGAAAAGGGCAAATGTGACGGCAGCTGAGAGTCCTTACTCACCACCGACATTTGTTTTTCAGCCAAACCGTTTCTTGATTAATGGTTCTGTACGATGTTTGGGGAAAATATAAAAACAAATTAATGTGTTCTCTGACTTCCCAAAGCCTCACAAGCCATCATCACTGTCATCTTGGCATCTGACAAGTGTCAGTCTCCTTGCCCAGCCCTGCTGCGTCGTGGGGAGAAATTCAACAATCGGATTTGAGGCTGTCTTTCCGATGAAGTGCACGCATTGATGTCACTGGCCCTGGGAGGACACACAGGACAGTCACCATCTCCTGCCTTGAGGCTGATGTTTAATCCAACTGAGCTATTTTATGTCTTTGTTTTCTCTATTCCTTGGCCTGAAATGGCTTTGAAATTGAGTGAGTTTTTTTTTTTAATGTTTTTCTACCAAGTTTGGAAATCAACCAAACACAAGGCAGTCAGCAACCAATGAAGATTTCTCGTGAGAAAGTCAGTAACTATTGCTGTTGACACAAAATATGCTCCAGCCCTGGCCAGATAGGTCAGTTGGTTAGAATGTCATCCCGATGTGCAGAGGTCACTGGTTCGATCCCCAGTCAGGGCACATACAAGAAGAGATTGATGTATCTTGTCTTTCTCCCTTCTCTCTCCAAAATCAATACATTAAAAAAAAAAAAGTGCTCTAATTCATCCCTCACAGTAGCTCACTGAGGCGGAGACTGTAACTCACACGTTCCAGATGTGGGAGCTGGTGCTGTTCTTCACTGACTTGACCAAGTAAGTGGCTAGGAAGTGACGGAGCCATGATTTGAACTTAGTTCAGCTCTGACTTCAAAGCCCATGCTCTCAGCTACTGTATTCCATGTCCAAGTCCTCCAGCTCTGCCCCCTGGTCCACAAAGTCTTGGGTTCCCATAATCCTCGCACCCAGAGATTAGACACTGCCACCTCCCTGACGCCCTGCAGCAGCTCTGCTAAAGCAGCAAGCTCACTGCCTTTGACACAGCTGCCCAGCACAAACTCGTGAGCAGGTCTCCCCCATGCTGAATTCTAAGCCAGCACACATTCTGAAACTTGGGACCTCACCTTCGAAAGAAGAGAAGTTTTTCTGAAGTCCTGATGCCCAAGCCACACCCTAAACCAATTAAATTGTCATAATAATTTATTGGGTGGGACCCAAGCCTTAGTAGTGTTTAAAGCACCGAGGACGATTATAACATGTAGTCTGGGCTGCAATTGTCTGCTCTATGCACATCCTATTCCATTCTATACCCCCACCCACCCCCAAAGTTAAAGTGCTAGTTTTTTTTTTTTTAAGTGAGGTGGGGAGATAGTGAGAAAGACTCCTGCATGCATACTGACCACCCCCATCTGCGATCTACCCAGCAACCCCTATCTGGGGCTGATGCTTGAATCAACCAAGCTATCCCCGGTGCCTGAGGCTGACACTCGGGCTAACTGAGCCACTGGCTGGGAGAGGGGAAGAGAAAAAGAAGGGGGAGAGGGAGGAGGGGAGAAGCAGATGGTCACTTCTCATGTGTGTCCTGACCAGGGATCGAACCCAGAACATCTGCATGCCTAGCCAGTGCTCCATCCACTGAGCCAACCAGCCAGGGGAAAGTGCTGGTTTTTTTAAGTGGCTCTCAACTGATTTCTTTGGGTGAGCATTTGGTCTTCAAGAAAATAGAGGCGAGGGCTGTGGGCATTGGGGGCCGCACTCTGGGCACTAGGACTGGATTAAAGACGGCTTGACGAGTTTGTACCCTCTGGTACAGCAGAGGTGGCTGGGCTGGACCCGCCGTTCCACTCTGTGGTTCTGGGCTTGGATGAGGATCTCATCGAAGGAACCCCTAATCCAGAGGGAGCTCAGAGGAGGAAAGGGCAGTTTCCAGATTTCCTTTGTTTACTGACCGTAGCTTAAGAAAAAGGTGCCGGGACGGGGGCTTTGCCCGGATCCTTTGTCACCGCAGTTTCCATGACCGTCCCCAGGCTTCCCCCTATATTCTGTAGTTAACGGAAAGGCGGTGAGTCATTCGATCTGACTTGCCGATGACATCAACTGGCACGTCTCCTAAAGGAGCCCGTGTCTGGCGGCTGCCCTTTGGGGGTCTGTTTATATTTATGTCTCATTTACTCTCCACCCCTGTGGATTGCAGTTTTCCGGGGAGAGCAGTAAATTCTGCTTCAGGAAAAAATGGAAAATCCAATTGTTCAATGCATGATAAATCCCGTCTCCTGTCCTTTTGCCAAAGACCAGTTGTTAAATCACACATCAGGGATGCGCTTCCTGTGAGGAATAAGAGGCGTCCCGTCTTCGGGCCTCAGCAGTTTCCCTGGTGACTTTGCCTGTCGTTTTTACCTGTTTGTGGTGGTGGGTTTTTTTTTTCTTCTTTTTTTAAAATTTTAATGACATTAATCTTCTCTGCTATCAGGTTGTAAAAGATTTTGTGACCCCCATTCATCTCTGTCACAGGTGCTTGCTTGAGGACTCCTTGCAGACAAGGACTCCGGCTTCGTCATTCATCATCGTGTCCCCAGGGCCCTCAGACATACAGTGTGTGTGGCACAGAGTCAAGGCTCGGGACATAATGTTATTAAGTTAGGAGTCAATCTGCTAGGTCACCTCCTCTCGGAAGACTTCCTGATCTTTCCAGCCTGGAAGGCATTTCCCCTGTTGCTTCCTTTGGTCTCTCTCTGTGTCTCTCTTTCAACCTTGAGCCCTTTCTCATTTCCCTTTCCATCTGCAAAGTACCGTGGGCTTAGGACCAGTGGTGGGATTCAGATAATGTAACAACCAGTTCTCTTCCCTCATGACCGTTTTAAGTAAAAATGATATACCGAAAGGTAGTTTATCATTTCATGCATGTAATACTTAAATAAGAGCAATAAAAGAAGTATACAAAACTAGATTATAAGAAAGTTTTAAAATATTAATGAAAAATTATTAAATAATATCTGACAAAAAAACCCCAATAAAACTGTTAGATATTTCCATATTGCTTCTTGACTGGCGTCCTCACTTGTAATGGAACGAACATTACTACAGGTGCTTAGAATACGCTGTTGTGCAGATGAATGTCAAAAAAGAGGAAGGAATGTAAATTGGTGATTTCCACATTGGGCAGCTGCCCAGGCGCCCACCTTAGAGAGAGCCCTGATTACAAGTGCCATTTTAACAACTGGTTCACCTAACTCAACAAAAAATGAGGTATCAGTTCTGCTGAACCGGTGTGAACCGGCTGAATCCCACCACTGCTTAGGACGTGTCCACTGAGGGCAGGTTAGTTGAAAATGGAACTGAAGTTGCTCACAGCAGCGAGGACACAATTGCTCTGAAACAGGCTGTGTATCAGGCCTGTTGTTTTGGCCCTTACATTGTAAACCAGTATTGCTAAGAATGGGCATTAATTCACGGCCCAGGTACCTCTCTGTGGAGTATCTTCATCTTCCACGGGTTGTACAGGTTCACAGGGTTTGTTCGAGTTGTTGTTTTGAGGTCCATAGAACTTCAGGCCTAGAATGTGACGGTTGCACTTGAAAGGTTAGCTCATCTTTTCAAGTCAGTGAGTCCTTTGAAAGGTTATCTTTTCAAGCCACCCTCTCTTGTAGATGGGAAAAGAAGGTCTAGCAAACACATTAATTTATCCAGGCTGGTCAGCGGCCACTGTAGCAGGCATCGCCCAGACTCACCCTCTGTACAGTCTGTGTGATCATGGAGCTTGACATGCTGGGAACAGGTGACGGAGCCTTCACGACCGAGTGTTGGATGAAAGCGCTGCTTCTCCCCCCCGGTGGGGCTGAACCAGCCCAGGGTACTGATGCCCTGAACAGGGAGCCAGAAGCCCCGAGAAGCCCTCGGCCTGGTCCTACCCACTCCTCGTCGTATTCTGGCCCGAGGGGGATGAGCCCTCACATGACGAGGGAGCAGGGAGTGCTCAGGAAGGACCCTTCAGAAAGCACGGTGGCACTCAGCGAGCCTCTGTTCTCTCCTCAGGTTAGCAGGGCCCCAAGAGTAGCCAGCTGACCCCACCGTGTCCCCTCAGGCCCGGCACCCAGTATGTACCACCCACGGCACAGTTTTGGAGTTGAAATTACATTAGGGATGCCCATTTTACTACATTGTTTGTCAGAGTTGGAGTTATGCAGAGAGGCTAGCAGGGCCCTGTGCTAGGGTAACCCGCAAATCTGTAGAGGATAAAACAATTTTAAAAACCTAAAGATGAAAAGTTATACCAGCCTTAGAATAGTGATTGTCACAGGGACCAGCACTGGAATGGACTACAAAAAAATATATATATATATATTGATTTTCATCAATTGTTTTATTTCTTAATCCAAAAAGGAAAATCAAGCCCTGGCCAGATGGCTCAGTTGGTTAGCAGTGGTCCCTAACCATTTTTGGGCCACGGACCGGTTTAATGTCAGAAAATATTTTCATGGACCGGCCTTTAGGGTGGGACGGATAAATGCACAAAATAAAATTATGCGACCGGTGTAAAAACTGGTATTTTTAAATATAATTGTTGAATTTACAAGACAAGCGTCAAGAGTGAGTCTTACATGGATGTAACAGAGGAAATCTGGTCATTTTTTTTAAATAAAACATCGTTCAGACTTAAATATAAATAAAACGGAAATAATGTAAGTTATTTATTCTTTCTCTGCGGACCGGTACCAAATGGCCCACGGACCAGTACTGGTCCGTGGCCCGGGGTTGAGGACCACTGGGTTAGAGCATCAGCCCAAAGTGCAGAGGTTGCCAGTTTGGTACCCAGTCAGGACACATACAGAAACAGATCGATGTTCCTGCCTCTCTCTCTCCCCCTTCCTCTCTGGTTAAAATCAATTTTAAAAAAAGAAAGGAAGGGAGGGATAGAGTGGGGGAAGAAAAGAAATAAAGGAAGAAATAGAAAAATGCATTTATTTATTCTATGTGGTAGACACATGGGTGTTTGTTACATTAATCTCTGTAGTTTTCTGGAGGTTTGAAGTTTTTTTAAGTAATACTGTAACAGTGTTACAAAAGTCACTCTTCTAGTTTCATTCTTGGCCCGTGTTGGCTCCCAAGACCACACTCAGGCTCGGGTGGCGGAGGACTCAGGACCCAGGAGAGTGTCCACACGGACCGCTGCAGAGTAGCAGAGCGGAAGAGTGGAGGTGGACATGGGCAGAGGGGACAGTGGGCCCGAGTCTGGGAGACCAGCGCTGTCCTCTCCCAGAGTTGATGTGTGGCAGTCACTCAAGGTGCCTCCAACCAGGGGAGCTGCTCTGGGCCTCAGTGTCCATGCTCTATCGAGGGTCAGTCCGGTGGGCGTGGAGCACCTGCCTGGCTGACTGGAGGGAGCGACATGGTTCAGAGAGACACAGTGTGGCCGGAGGCCCTCATCACACATCACATGCCAGCTTAAGCTCTCTGCTCTCCTCCAAGGCCTCTGGTATTCCGAGACCCTAATCAGGCAGAACATTCCAAAGCTGGGAGCTTATCTCCTAGGAGCCCATCCAGGGCCAGCCCTTTCTGCGGAATGTGCAGCAACCAGATGTCCCAGGCCAGCTGCGTCAGCCCTCAGACGACCTACAGCGCGGCGGAAATGCCCATCTGGGTTGGTGGAACACTTTGTGACTCAGGTAACCGCCTACCTCCAGCCTTCAAAATATTTAAAGAGACGCGGGTGGTGGGGGAGCCTGCTCCTCACTTTAGACCTTGGACAGTGTGTTCCAGAAGGACCACGGGAGACCAGACATGTGTCTCCAGATGTTTCAGACACCAGTGGACTGACTGGTAACTGATCTATCCAAGATGAGCCAACAGGTAGCAGAGGCAGGACTCAGATCCAGCTGTCTGGAATCTAATTCTGTACTGAATTTGCTTTTGTTCTTCCCAAACTGCTCTGCACATTCAGATCACTTGAGGATCTTTTCAAGTTCCCAAAGCCCAGCCCTGGCCAGATAGCTCAGTTGGTTAGAGCATCGTCCTCAAGTGCAGAGGTTGCCGGTTTGATCCTTGGTGAGGAAACATACAGGAACAGATGGATGTTTCTGTCTCTGCCTCTCTCTGTTTTTGTCTGTGTGTCTCTCTCTCCCTCTCTTGCTAAAATCAATGAACAAAAGAATTAAATAAAAAAACAAGTTCCCAAAGCCCAGGCTACAGCCCAGAAGAGTTAAGTCAGAACATCTGGGGGCAAGGCACAGCCATCAGTAGTGTTTGGAGCTCCCTGGTGGTTTCAGTAGGTAGCTGCGTTTGGGCACCACTGGTATACATCCTCAGCGCTCAGGGTGGTCCACGACCAACAGCAGGAGCCTCCAGATGTGTTAGGTCTGACCTTGGCCACACCTGGTCAGGCACATCTACCTTTAACATGACTCCCCAGGTGAGTCCATGGCACCTAAAAACTTGAGGACTTATCAATAACATGACGTTCTACTTTGAGATGGAAGAAAATATGGTCCAGGACATTTTCATCATGGGCTATATTGAAAAGGGCTGTAGCTTCAGGTTGGCAGTCTGTATTTCTCATTAAGTTAATATTATATCACTATAATGCACTTTTCTTGGCTTTATCATGACCGTGGTTCTGAATCACTATTATGAAGTCCCTCTCTGTTACACAGACCTAACTAGAAAAGGCCCTAGAGAAGCTGCCCTAAATCTCTGTCCATCTATTTATCTCACACTTTAAATGACAGTAAACCTTTGTGTAACATTAAATGGTTTTTTCCCCCTCATTTGATCAGCAGACTTCCTGAGAATTGAATACTGTGTGTGATATTGGGGGTTGAGATGGAGAATGGAAAACCACCGTCCACAGGAGACTTCCAGTTTGCAGCAGAGAGCTAAAAGCAGGCACCATGTAGCAAGAGAAGAAAGAGAATGAGTCATGAAACGAAGGTGCTTATAGTAGAGTGCCCCGTGAGTCAGAGATGGGAGAGGTCACTTCCTGCTGCCAGGGCCAGGGACACTGTCATTAGCAGGTGCAGGGGCGGAAGGGAGCTGTTTGTACAGGAGAGGCCCCGATGTCATCAGGTGGATGCTGGTGTGACTTAAGGATGCCTGGTTGTAAGGGACAGAAACTCAGTCTGGTTAAGGCAGGGAGGCAGATTTTTGGCTCATGGAATCTATAGGTTGAACAACCACTGTGGAGAGAGACCTCTGGAACATCAGGAAATATAGGCTCAAAAGCTACCAAGAGGGTGTCCATCTCACCCTCTCGACTGATGTTCTCAACGTGGTAGAAACATGAAATCGCGTTTGTTTACACCCTACACCTCCCAGCATCCAGAGGGTGAATTCCTGGACATCTATCTGGTGTCTGCTTCAAAGTCCTGTGGGAGGGAGGATGTAGAGAAAGGCAGAGCTGAAACAAGATCGGCCCTGAGTGGATTGTTGGTGAAGCATGGGGGTTCCTTATGCTACTCTATCTGCTTCAATATGTTGGAATTTTTCTTTAAATTAAAAAAATAATAATAAGAACAGGTTAAGCTAGCCTGTCTTATCTCCAGATCAAGCAACAGTGACCAGGGGGCGTGTGATGTAAGAACTTGGCGGCTCTACTGAGAACCTCGTGGCTAGGACGTGGGTTCCAAAGGAAAAAGCTGTTTCCAGAAAAAAGAGGGATCGTGGGTCGAGAGGCTCCCCTCCGTGTGGACTTCCTGCTTTCTTTCTTTTTTTTTTTTTTTTTTCTTTTTTTTTCTTTTTTTTTTTCATTTTTCTGAAGCTGGAAACAGGGAGAGACAGACAGACTCCCGCATGCGCCCGACCGGGATCCACCCGGCACACCCACCAGGGGTGGTGCTCTGCCCCCCAGGGGGCGATGCTCTGCCCATCCTGGGCGTCGCCATATTGCGACCAGAGCCACTCTAGCGCCTGAGGCAGAGGCCACAGAGCCATGCCCAGCGCCCGGGCCATCTTTGCTCCAATGGAGCCTTGGCTGCGGGAGGGGAAGAGAGAGACAGAGAGGAAAGTGCGGCGGAGGGGTGGAGAAGCAAATGGGCGCTTCTCCTATGTGCCCTGGCCGGGAATCGAACCCGGGTCCTCCGCACGCTAGGCCGACGCTCTACTGCTGAGCCAACCGGCCAGGGCTGACTTCCTGCTTTCTATCTCCAGCCTCTTCCTCTCTCCTGAGCTCCAGCCCCCGGTGTCTGGGACTTATCAGACTGTCCCCTCTGGCTGTCCTACGGGTTCCTCTGTGCCAGGACCTGCAGGTGTCCATCCTCCACTCATCACTCCAAACAGAAACTCTCAGCCCCATTGACCTGATCCTGCTTCCTTACAGCCCCCATGTCTCCGTTTTGGCAGTTCTATCTCTAGAAGAATTTTCTCCTCCCTCTGTTGACCTCCTCCCAGCTCACTGCCCCAGTTAGTCCCCCAGCCTTGGTTGCTCCAGAGCCCACACCGCTAACTTCATGAGTTTGTGCAGTGCCAGTGCAGTCGGGGCATCTGTTGCTACGTTGTCCCATGACAGTGCCCTTCAACCGGGTCTTGATCTGCTTCTGAAGCTTCTTGCTATTTGTACATTTTTATTTTTTATTTTTCTTCTTTTCCAAGTAAGAGGAGGAGAGATAGAGAGACTCCCACATGCGCCCTGAATGGGATCCACCCAGCAACCCCATCTGGGGCTGATGCTCTGCCCATCTGGGGCCATGTCCGCAACCAAGCTTTTTTTTTTGCACCTGAGGCAGAGGCTCCACAGAGCCGTCCTCAGTGCCCAGGGGCTGATGCGCTGGAACCAATCAAGCCATGGCTGTGGGAGGAGAAGGGAGAGAGAGAAAAGGGGAGGAGGAAGGGAGAGGGGTGCAGAAGCAGATGGATGGCTTCTCCTGTGTGTCCTGACTGGGAATCGAACCTGGGACTTCCACACGCTGGGCTGATGCTCTGAGCCGACCAGCCAGTGCCTATTTGTACATTTATTCTGTGGTTCTGCCTTTGTGCTACTTCCATGTTGCTTCTGTGTGAACACTTGGTCCGGATTCTCCAAGACTGGGCTTAGAGCCCACCTCCAGGATTAAAGCCTCCCTTGACTTCCCCAGCAGCGTTCTGTCCGGTGGGAAGGGCCCTCCTGATCCTACACACCGAGACCCAGTTTCCACAGTGCACCCCTGTACCTACAGCTGTGAGTTGGTGTCTCCGTAAATGTGAACAGAACATAGAATCAGCTGACTTGATTAAAAGGGGTCCCAAACTCTAGTAGAGCCACCTGCTGAGGACTAGACTTGGACATGGTCAGCTCTCATGAAAAGGCACTCTCTCAGGACACGACCCATTTTATTTATTTATTTATTTATTTTTTGTATTTTTCTGAAGCTGGAAAAGGGGAGAGACAGACAGACTTCCGCATGCGCCTGACCGGGATCCACCCGGCATGCCCACCAGGGGCGATGCTCTGCCCCTCCGGGGCATCACTCTGCCGCGACCAGAGCCACTCTAGCGCCTGGGGCAGAGGTCAAGGAGCCATCCCCAGCGCCCAGGCCATCTTTGCTCCAATGGAGCCTTGGCTGCGGGAGGGGAAGAGAAAGACAAAGAGGAAGGAGAGGGGGAGGGGTGGAGAAGCAAATGGGCGCCTCTCCTGTGTGCCCTGGCCGGGAATCGAACCCGGGTCCCCCGCACACCAGGCCGACACTCTACCGCTGAGCCAACCGGCCAGGGCTGGACACAACCCATTTTAGTTGCGTCCTGCTCCCTGTAGCTCCTGCCCATTCACCCCAATTCTATTCCCTGGGGCCTCCCAAAGGACCATCGGGCTTCTGAAATCAGTGCTTATGTTCTTCAGACTCAAAACCAAACAGTCAGGAATTCCTCAGAAGGCAGGGTTGAGTGGCTAAGCCTCTGAGCATGCTTCAGCCTCTCTGACTCTCCGGGTATGTGACTCCTGACCACACGCGGTGTTCAGGTGTGGCTGCAGGACCTCCCGGGGAATGAGTAAGAAGAATCACAAGTGGATTGAGGGCACCCACCACACTGCATAACATGGTTTAGGTTTTCATGGTAATGCTTAGCACCCGAGTGTCTGGGGGTTCAAGGTAATGCTAGACACAGAGGAGACATGTGCTTGTGTTTGTTCTAGGCTGAGGACTCGCAAGGCAGGAGTCGTGAAAGGTCACAGAGAAGAGAACCCCTGGAAACCCTTCTCATCCAATTGTATCATCTTTACACCTTCATCTTGGTCCCCTTGTAACTCGAAGACTTCGACATCTAAAGTGAATTGATTCAGACTTCCCTCTCTACATTCTCAGAGTTTGTGGATATGGATATTTTTTAAATCTCTCCTTATTTGCCGTGGCAAAGAGCAAGATGTTTTTCACATTATTTTCCTTATAATATATGGCTTAAAATTGGATCGATGAGGGATTCCTTTAGTAGAGATTACATAAGAAAACAAAGTAAGCTTCATCTCATTAGACTTTTCAAAAAGTATTTGAGGTGTTATTTTCAAAATAAAATGTAGTTTCCAAGTCACCCACGATTGGGATTCTTCTGTCAAGCCAGGACACTAGGGCCAGGCGCCCCGAGGGAAGAGGGAAGGGCGGGGCTTCCAGGCTGCTGCTCAGCTCTCCTGATATTGCCCATATTTATAGCATCTGACATTTCCACGGCGCTCTTTAATCATATTGCATGTGGGCTGCCTTACTCTACATCTTTCAACATACGTGGGAAGCCGGATCTTGCAGGTGGAGAAACAAGGCCTGGGCCAGTGTCAGTGACAGCACCTGGGCGTTACCATCCAAGGTCACTTGGGCTTATTAGCTCAGTGGAGCCTCGGAATCTGGAGTTCTGGCGACCACCCTTCTATCAAGCAAAGCGGCTTCTGCGTCTTAAGCTGAGCTCACCCTGGCTTTCTTGCCCCTTCTTCCTGCGTCTAACGGTGTGCTCGCCTGTCCTGGCTGGACCGTGGAGCTTGGGCAGGGAAGGGAGGGTTGTCTGTTTCTGAGATACTGAATATAGAACCATCGCTCTGATTCTCCCACAGCTTGAGCCCGGAGCCTGACGGCAGAGGTTCTGACAAAGTATATCTGTTTATGAATGGATAATGTCTCCATTCGGATTAGCAGCAACCCCACAGAAATACCTATCCACTCACAACAGACGGCTCGCTCAGTCGGAGCTGTACACACACACACACACACACACACACACACACACACACACACACACGATTCCCTTTGCCCCATCACCTCCTGTGTGTATGGCGGACTCCAGGTGGGAATGAAATCCCTCTGTCATTCCATAACTGGCTCACAGAGAACACAGCTGCCCCTCCCAACGCACCAAGATTTCTCTCTTTCTTTGTAAATCGTAAATCTCATCCCCAAGTATGTAGGTCTCGAAGTTACTGGAAAACGGAGCTGGATTTGTTAGAAATGTTTTTACACCGAATATGAAACCAGATGACTATTAAACAGCATGGATGTTTTCTTTTCCTTCTTCCCCTGAGTTCATGGTGAACATCATGCTTAGGTTTTACTTCCTTGTAATGAGATGAGTAATTTTAAAGAAGAATAACCTGTTCTGAGACTCCCCTCCTGAAATTCAGCACAGCAGGCTGGTTTTGTATATGTCACAACTACTCAGCAAAGTTGTTTTTCAGTGACTGACTTTCCG
Organism: Saccopteryx leptura; assembly: GCF_036850995.1. Classification (NCBI taxonomy): domain Eukaryota; kingdom Metazoa; phylum Chordata; class Mammalia; order Chiroptera; family Emballonuridae; genus Saccopteryx; species Saccopteryx leptura. Next base: position 42,101,400 of record NC_089515.1, on the reverse strand, counting down.
GAACCTCCACGGGCTCCTCCCTGCTGCTCAGCGTGTGGGCACATGGGGTCACACACTCCCAGGCCCCAGGCCATGGTTCAGACCTCAGCTTTCCTGGATCCAAGCCTATCCAACCTTCCTCCCTACTGACCAGCTGAAGATCTCCTTTAACCTCCCTGTTTGGGACCTCCCTCTTCTCACCTGTCCTCTCTTATTTACAACTGACTTAGCAGATAGAATATGGTCAAGCCTCACCCTCTCTGGGTGCTTATAATCCAATACCGCCCCCCCTTCCACCCCCTCCCAGATCTCCAGTTTCTTCTCACTGTGTCCTTCCCCCGCCTGCAAAATACCACGTCTCTGCTAGCTTATAAAAGCAACGCCCTTCCCCGAAAACAAAATATAGTCATACTTCTACTATTCATCAAGTTTCTCTAAACCATATTCTACACCCAGGTAGGGAGTTGAATAGTATTCCCTACTGATTGGGAATATCAACTCTGTCATCTGTGAAATACTTCCACATAGCTCAGCCTGGCTGGTCTTATGCTGGACTTACTGTTTTTTGGAGTATGTATTTAATATTTGGTACTGTAAATGCCCTGGAATAACAGTGCAGATGAATCATTCATGTGCACTGTTTCAGTGTGCAACTATCCAAAATTCTAAAAAAAACCCCACAAAACCTCAAAACAAAGAAAACCTTGAAATTAATGCCGTGAGCCTGACCAGGCGGTGGTGCAGTGGATAGAGCGTCGGACTGGGATGCAGAGGACCCAGGTTCGAGACCCTGAGGTCGCCAGCTTGAGCGCGGGCTCATCTGGCTTGAGCAAAAAGCTCACCAGCTTAGACCCAAGGTTAGTGGCTCGAGCAAGGGGTTACTCGGTCTGCTGCAGACCCGCAGTCAAGGCACATATGAGAAAGCAATCAATGAACAACTAAGGTGTTGCAACAAGAAACTGATGATTGATGTTTCTCATCTCTCTCCATTCCTGTCTGGCTGTCCCTATCTATCCCTCTTATCCCTCTCTCTGACTCTCTCTCTCTCTCTGTCCCTGTAAAAAAAATAATAATAATAATGCTATGAGATTGTTCATTAATACCTTAAAATTAATTTCGCTAGTTCGGCAGATAAGGTGTTTCTTCCCACTTTCTACTTTTAAAAAAATCACCTGTTTAACCTAGTCTTACTATCACATCTTTGCACATTTATTTTTATTTTTATTTTCCAAGTGAGAGGAAGGGAGATAGACTCCCACATGCACTCTGACTGGGATCCACCTGGCAACCCCTGTCTGGGGCTGATGCTCTGCCCATCTAGGGCCATGCTTGCAACTGAGCCATTTTTAGTGCCCGAGGCAGAGGCTCCATGGAGCCATCCTCAGCGCCCAGGGCCGATACACTTGAATATATTGAGCCATGGCTGCAGGAGGAGAAGAGAGAAGGAGAGAGAGAAAGAGGGAGAGAGAAGAGGGTGTGGGGGCAAGGTGGAAAAGCAGATGGTTGCTGCTTCTGTGTGCCCTGACCGGGCATTGAACCTGGGACATCCACATGCCAGGCCAATGCTCTACCACGGAGCCAACTGGCCAGGGCCACATTTTTGCACATTTGAAAAAGCGATTAGAAACGATCAAAAATAGAATTCCAGTTAATTGACAAATACATATTGAGTTCTTTTCATTATGTGCTAGGACAAGATGGACACACTCCCTGTTTTCAAATCGCTTATCAAATCCAAACCCTGTGATCAAGTTCAGGGAGACTGGGCCTCCCTCCCGTTCAGAACCCACGACTAGGTGATGGGAGGAGACCAGTACGAAACGCAGGTTCTGGACATCATCGCCGACGGGTGGCGGGAACCGTGGAAACACCTGTGGGCGGCTAGTGCTTTCTCCCCGGCGGCCTTATCTCCGCCGTGCTGTCTCAGCACTCTGGCTCCCCCGGCTCGGTTCCACTGACCTCATTTACAGCACTTCTTGATAAGAGCCCTCAGGCTGAAAAAGGTTCTGGGAAAAGATATTTTGCCAACAAAATCTCTTCACTGAATGGCAGGCCCCTTACCCTAATCAGCACTGGCACAGGTCCGTGGGAACAGCCTCCAAGTGCCATTTTTACTATTCGCTAAATTATAATCTTTTATTTCCCTTCCATTTCAGCTGTGTCCGTTAATAGGTATCTCCTCAAAAATCTAGTCCATCTTTAGTCATAGTTTAATATTTTTCTCTGGGGGAGCAGGCAGGATGGATGTAGGCATAGTGTTCCACTGTTGATCAACAGGACATTCTTTGTCCTTATTAAGAAACAGTTTAGGACAACGTAAGATGTTTTGCTTTGGATTCCTGGATCAGATACGTAATCACTGCGTTCGAGGCTACAGGTAACAAAACACCCAGGTACAGTGACATAGGGACTTATTTTTCTCAAGTAGCAAGCAGCTCAGACAAAGGCAGAGCTGGGCAGCTCTTCAACAACATTATGGAGGATCTAGACCAGGGGTCCCCAAACTTTTTACACAGGGGGTCAGTTCACTGTCCCTCAGACCATTGGAGGGCCAGACTATAAAAAAAACTATGAACAAATCCCTATGCACACTGCACAGATCTTATTTTAAAGTAAAAAAAACAAAACGGGAACAAATACAATATTTAAAATAAAGAACAAGTAAATTTAAATCAACCAACTGACCAGTATTTCAATGGGAACTATGCTCCTCTCACTGACCACCAATGAAAGAGGTGCGGGCCGGATAAATGGCCTCAGGGGGCTGCATGTGGCCCGCGGGCCGTAGTTTGGGGACCCCTGATCTAGACTCTTTCTTCATCGTCTTCAACTTTGAAATTCACCCTCATGGTCGCAAGGGGGCTGCCGCAGCCCTAATAACAAGGCCTGCAGCCCAAGTTGGGACAAAGGGAACCATTACAGGTGAATTTGACTCATTCATCTTTCCAGAGGCTCTCCAAAAGTTCCCCACAGTTCTCTTCTTAGAGACTCCTGGCCAGAACCACCTGGGGGCAGGGGAGGGGGGTGATTGCACCACAACCGGAGCGGCGACACCCGGAACAGAGCCTGTGCTGTGTTAATAAGGAAGGTGGGAGGTTGCCTCAACTCCTGAGCTGGAGGACATGGATGAGCTACTCACGCAGCAGGCTGCGGGCACTTGCTTGGGACGGTACTTCCTCTCCCTCAGAGCCTGTACTCAGCGGTACGGCCCAGACCAGCAGGAGTAGGATTGGTCTCTTGTTGCACACACCAAATCACTCATTCACTCTTTAATTTACCCACACAATTTAAACTTACTGATGCCTATGCCAGGCATGAGGAACACAGTGATGACCAAAGAGACGCAATCCTTGCCCTCACAGATAATCCAGTCCTACATTAAAAAAAAAAAAAAAAAAAAGAAAACCAGCCCTGGCCGGATAGCTTGATTGGTAGAGCAATCGTCCCGAAGTGCAGAGGTTGCCGGTTCAGTCCCTAGTCAGGGCACATACAGGAACAGATCGATTTTCCTGTCTCTCTTCTCTCTCTATCCTCCTCGCTCACAAAAATCAACATTGTTTAAAATACATTAAAAAAAAATAGGGCAGTGTATCTTAGATTTGTTTTACCTTCCATCTCAACAGCCAGATTCAGTTTTTAAGTATGAATGTCCTTATGGTTAATAAAAAATGGAGCATTTGTTTCTCCATGGCTGACTCAGTGTTACCTTTATAAATGAAGGTGGTCTTTTTTTTTTTTTTTTTTTTTTTGTGACAGAGACAGAGAGAGGGACACACAGGGACAGACAGATAGGAAGGGAGAGAGATGAGAAGCATCAATTCTTCATTGGGCTCCTTTGTCTCCTTAGTTGTTCATTGATTGCTTTCTCATATGTGCCTTGATGGGTTGGGGTGGTGGCAATAGCAGACCGAGCGACCCCTTGCTCAAGCTGGTGAGCCCGCGCTCAAGCTGGCGACCTCAGGGTTTCAAACCTTGGTCCTCTGCGTCCCAGTCCAACACTCTATCCACTGCGCCACCGCCTGGTCAGGCTGGAGGTGGTCTTGAGCAACTGAACATCAGGCCGAGTGATAGGGAAGACAAAGTTCAATGAGTAAGGGACCAACAGTAAACAGTACAGGTGCATGCATTTAGCTACTTGTTTAGTTACCAATCCCTGTTGGCTTAGCACAGGGGTCCCCAAACTTTTTACACAGGGGGCCAGTTCACTGTCCCTGAGACTGTTGGAGGGCCGGACTATAAAAAAAAACTATGAACAAATCCGTATGCACACTGCACATATCTTACTTTAAAGTAAAAAAACAAAACGGTAACAAATACAATATTTTTTTTTTAATTTTTTTTATTTTATTTTATTTTTTTTATTTTTTATTTATTTATTCATTTTAGAGAGGAGAGAGAGAGAGAGAGAGAGAAGGGGGGAGGAGCTGGAAGCATCAACTCCCATATGTGCCTTGACCAGGCAAGCCCAGGGTTTCGAACCGGCGACCTCAGCATTTCCAGACAAATACAATATTTAAAATAAAGAACAAGTAAATTTAAATCAACAAACTGACCAGTATTTCAACGGGAACTATGGGCCTGCTTTTGGCTGAGATGGTCAATGTCCGGTTCCATATTTGTCACTGCTAGGTGTAACAAGTGATATGATGTGCTTCCAGAGCCGTGACGCGTGTGTCCCACGTCACCGGAAGTAGTACTGTACGTGAGCGAGGCCATGCTTTGCGGCGCCACCACATACAGTACTCCAGGAGCACAGGATGTGGATGCATCCTGTGCTCCTCTCACTGACCACCAATGAAAGAGGTGCCCCTTCCGGAAGTGCAGCGGGGCTGGATAAATGGCCTCAGGGGGCCGCAGTTTGGGGACGCCTGGCTTAGCAGGATGCAGTTATTCTGAGGCGCAGACCACACAGGGGGAGGCTTGTGGAGGGTGGGAGGGGCTGTATCTCAGCCTCCTTTGCGCCCCCACCCCACATCAACTCAGTGCCAGACGACGCATGGTGAGTACCTAGTAAATACGTTTGCTGACCCAGGCTCCAAGTTAGACCTTTCTCTACTAGAAGCCACACAATTCTTTAAGGTCAAAGTGAACGGCTAGTGATCCCTGACTTTTTGTATTTTATAGGGCAAATTTATTCTTTCTGTGCTGTGTGTTCTATCCAATGCGCCAGGGCCCACTGACACATTACTTGTGGATATGCTAGAGGTGAGCTGAGTTCCTGGGCCCTGAGCCCTAAGCCCTGGGGAGGCTGAGCCCTGGGGTGGCACGCCTTCCCCTGTCAGTTTGCCACACAAGCCGTCCCATGACTACATGTAGCATGAAGAGAGAAAGGGGCACACAGTACTAGGAGCTCAATATCCACAGCAACCTGAGCCAACATGCCTTCCTGGGGAATAACTGCTCTTTCAGCCCACCTCTATGTAGCCCTATCAGAGGACGAAAATTAAAGCCAGGCTTTTACTTACTTATTTATTTAGTGTTATTAAACTATGGTATACTCCACAGATCCTTTGTGGAATAGGGCAGGGTGTAACTACATCCTGGATTTTGTTTGTTTTTGTAAATATTTTATTTTATAAAACTTTATTTGATTGATTTGAGAGAGAGCAAGAGAGAAAGAAACATTGATTTATTGTTCCCTTATCCCTGCATTCCTTGGTTGATTTCCTGTATGTGCCCAGATCAGGGATCAAACTCGCAACCTGACGTTATCAGGATGATGTTTCAACAAAGAGCTACCAGGCTTGGGTACACACACCTGGCTTTTAAATTTTCCCGAGTGTTAACACTGCCACAGGCCATCTGGAATATAAAACCTGCCTTTTCTATCAGCTGCTCATAAGACACTTACGTGAGACCCCTCTATGAACTGCATGCTATTTGAGTCCTATCAAGACAGGTGAGAGAAGTGGTGTTTGAGAAAGACTAAGGGGCACGTTAGACACTTTCATTTAAATTCCCAGAATTCTATTCTTACTCTCAATTAGATCAGGATATAGCACGCTTGGCTATCACCTTGGCTCCCACAGAAATATCACCGTTGAACAAGACAGTTTCCTTAGCTTTATGGGAAGTTGATTTTTTTTTAAATACACATGAAGAATGGTTCTGAACTGGCCCCTAATTAGATTGGAAGGTATTTGATAGCAGGGACTGTCTTATACATCTCTGTAGCTCTTGCACCAACGATCTAACTTCTTGGGAGTTGTGAGCATGTAAAATATTACATAAATACTGAATGCAAGAAATAAGGTATGTATAAACTTGTAGTACGGTATCAAACTTTTTTTTTTTTTTTTTCATTTTTCTGAAGCTGGAAACAGGGAGAGACAGTAGGACAGACTCCCGCATGTGCCTGACCGGGATCCACCCGGCACGCCCACCATGGGGCGACGCTCTGCCCACCAGGGGGCGATGCTCTGCCCATCCTGGGCGTCGCCATGTTGCGACCAGAGCCACTCTAGCGCCTGAGGCAGAGGCCAAGGAGCCATCCTCAGCGCCCGGGCCATCTTTGCTCCAATGGAGCCTTGGCTGCGGGAGGGGAAGAGAGAGACAGAGAGGAAGGAGGGGGGGGGGGTGGAGTGTGCCCTGGCCGGGAATCGAACCCGGGTCCTCCGCACACTAGGCCGACGCTCTACCACTGAGCCAACCGGCCAGGGCTGGTATCAACCTTTTTAAAGAAGGAAAACCTATCTGGTGAAGCTAAAATTTGATTTCAGGTGAAACATCAAGAGGGAATAACTTTAAAAGAGACTAAGAAATACTTGGTCTGAACCAGGTTTTCTGGATAGTTCAAAAACATCTAAAAATTATTTTAATGAAGAAATGGTCTTTGAAAACCAGGTCCTCAAGGTTATGGAGATCAGTGTGGACAAATTCATGTGGATGAGGATGCTCAAAAACACTCCTTCTGAAGAAGCCAGTGTAAGTTCATTCCTGGAACATCTGTGAGTGATTGCAACAGGTCGGGAGAGGTGATTCTGCCAACTGCCGGGTCTTTAGCGGCCCTGCTGGCAGCCCAGGCAGAGAGTATCTCCTGTCCATTCCTGAAAGGAGACTCCACTGCCAAGTCAGGAGGAACTAAGAAGTCCAGAAGGCTCTGAGAAGTTGGCACCAGGGCACACTCGGGTTCAAGGCACTGAGTTAGATTTGAAAAAAAAGTCACTTAAAAATCCAAGATTACAGTGGATTTAAAGCATTGTAAGAAATCTCTTTCATGACTAAGACCACTTAAAAATCCTGGACAGAAACGAGTCTAGAGAAGAAAGTAACCCCAGCAGCGAACAGGAAGTTACTGGTACTCCTAGAGTATTTAGTGCACGTGGGTCTGGGAATGACAACTCAGCGTGGCTGATGCTGTCAGGTGCACAGGGCCCTGCCTTTCACATACACAGGGACGTTATAGGAAGGTAACGCTGTTGCCACATGTGCAGAAACTGCCTCCTGTGACTGGCAATGCAGTCACGACTGTGAGCAGAGACTTCAGGAAGAGACAGTTCAGAAAGCACCAAATAGTTAGGTTCCTTCCCACTCTCTTCCATCCATTGGTTTTCTTTTCAGTAGATTCCCAAGGACCTCCAGGCGCACAGAACTTGGGTTTGGGGAAGGGAACCCCAGGGGGAGGGCGGTGAGGGCAACTGTCCTATCCGGAGGACACCGCGCCACTCGCACTAGACGCTCTGGGATCCGCCCAGCGGCCCCACGCGGACCCCCGGGTCGTGGCTCTCCCAGGCGGGGAGGGTGCCCACCCTGAGCGCATCCGGGGGGTAGCGCCGCCGCGCGGTCCCCGGAAGTGGCGGCGGGCGGGGGGCGCGCTGCAGCCATGGCCGCCGGCTTTGTGCGCCGCGCGCGGGCCCCGGCCGTCCGCGCCTCGCCCGGGCCGCGGAGCCGCCTCTGACCCGCCCCGCCCGCTGCCGGCCCCGCCTCCGCGCGCTCCCCGCGCCCGCGCGCCCTCGCTCGCCGCCTCGCTGCCTACCTGCCTGCCCGGCCGGCGGCGGGCCCAGGCCGCCCCGATGCCCGAGCCCGGCCCCAGGATGAACGGCTTCTCGCTGGGCGAGCTGTGCTGGCTCTTCTGCTGCCCGCCCTGCCCAAGCCGCATCGCCGCCAAGCTGGCCTTCCTGCCGCCGGAGCCCACCTACACGGTGCTGGCGCCCGAGCAGCGCGGCCCGGGCCCCGGCGCGCCCGCCCCGGCCACCCCGGCGCCCGCCGCTCCGGCGCCCGCGGCCACCCCGGCGCAGGCGGCGGCGCAGGCGGCCGAGGAGGGCGCGGGCCCGGGCGTGTGCAGCCTGCACCTGAGCGAGCGCGCCGACTGGCAGTACTCGCAGCGCGAGCTGGACGCCGTCGAGGTCTTCTTCTCGCGCACGGCCCGCGACAACCGGCTGGGCTGCATGTTCGTGCGCTGCGCGCCCTCCAGCCGCTACACGCTGCTCTTCTCGCACGGCAACGCGGTGGACCTGGGCCAGATGTGCAGCTTCTACATCGGCCTGGGCTCGCGCATCAACTGCAACATCTTCTCCTACGACTACTCGGGCTACGGCGTCAGCTCGGGCAGGCCCTCCGAGAAGAACCTCTACGCGGACATCGACGCCGCCTGGCAGGCGCTCCGTACCCGGTGAGCCCGCGGAGTGGCCCGGCCTGTGGCTGCGGGGAGGCGAGTGGGGACCCCTCCTGGGCTGGGGGCGAGCCGAAAGCCCCGGCCCTGTGGATTCGCTTCCTTCCCCGTCCTGGCCTTCTCCCACCACCCCGTCCATAACCCCGCTAGTCCTGAGCTTCCTGGCTCAGAGGGTTTGGCCAGCTTGGGCACACCTAGGTGCCACCGGCCCCCCGGCTGGGTCTTCTGTGGCTCTAGTCACCTCAAGTGGCAGCGTGGGGTGCTTCAGTGCCGGCAGAAAGAAAACTCTTTGGTTTGCGTTTAGTTTGAGCTGGCAACCGGAGACTCGGGTCCTCAGACTCAAGTGACCTTGGGCAAGGCACAGGGCGCCGGGAGATCGCTGTTTCCTTTCTAAGGTCAAGGGGTGAGCCGGGATGACCTCTCAAAGACTTTCCGGTTGTGAAGTGCTCTGCGGGCAGCATCTGGGCAGCTCTGGACACCGGTCGAGGGCCCGGTGGTGTGAAGTTTATGCCCTGGTCGGGCAGAGTAGCTGTGGGGGGCAGGTTTTTAGGGGTGGCTGTCTGGATGGCACCCTCCAGAGATCCTCTGCAACAGCCCAGGATGAATGTGAAAACAGGGTTTGGGGGTTCTCTTCACCTTGAACTAGCATTCCCAGGAGGACTGGAAAGTATTCCTTGAGGGAGGACCATTTATGGGCCAGGCACAAATCGTAGTAAGAGAAGCAGACAGAAAACTTGAATTTCTTTCTTAACTAAGAGAAAGTGGGTAGCTCGCATCGCCTTGTGCCCCATTTTTCACATCAGTAACTTTCTCTCATCTACCTCAGAGCAGTGACAGTGGGAACCCCTGAGATGGTGTCTGTAAGGACACCTTATTGCCTCAGGTGAGACAGTCCCAGAACCAGTACACGGGCGTTACTGTTGCTGTTGTGGACCCCTTCTCAGTTTTTCTGGGCTTATTACGACTTTGTCTCCGTTTCTGTGCATCAGTATGCTCACAAAGGACCCTTTGCTTTGCTGGGAACTGGCTTATCCACCAGGAAGAACTTAAGGTCTCATGCATGTTGCTTATTCATGTTATGAAGTCCTGACCTTATCAGGATCATAGCTTTTCCAAGCAGATAAAAATGTCATATGCAGATACACTGCGTCAGAATCCACAAGTCGTTAAAAGCCACCTGTTCCAGGAAAGGGTGTCAAAGGTATACACACAGTCCATAGAGTGCTAGAATTTGCTGTTGGTAAAGGCATTAAAAATAAGGGTTGACAGATGTTTTTAAAGTGACATGGTCAGGTTCAGCCTTGAGTAGGTTTTACAATAAAATGTCTGTGGGACTCTGTTCTTTGTGCTCCTCTGTGTTGGAATGAAAGCCTCTCAGGTATAAGGCCCACCCTTTGGCCCGAATATGCAGGCATGTCTGTGTTGCAACAACTGTGAGGCATAGTTACTTCCTGGTGACTTGAGTAGAGCTTAGTTTAACTAAGGGCATTGTTTTGCCCTTAGTACAGCTGCCATAATGTTTAATTTTGAATTACCGTATTTCCCCATGTATAAGACCTTCCCATGTATAAGACACACCTTAATTTTGGGGCCCGAGGTAAAAAATAAAAATGTATTACATAAAGTTATAGAACTCAAGTTCTATTCATCATAAAATTCATACAACTCCTCAAGCGGGAAATGCGAGTAAAAAAGCTACAACCGTAAGACACACCCAGTTTTTAGACCCCAAATTTTTCAAAAAAGGGTGTGTCTTATACATGGGGAAATATGGTATCTGATGACATATCTGAATTTTTGCCCAGGATTTATTTAATTTGATGCCAGAACTCCTATGTAGATTGATAAATACACCTGCCAGGTGGGAGAATCTTAGCATTTGAAGAAACCTTACATATCCTCTTTCCCTGTGCTTGTCGAACATTTGGGATTGTGACCACACAGGAAGACACTCATTTTACACCTCAGCCCAGCCGCACGTGCACATTGCTATTTCTAGATCCAAAGCAAACATTTCAAAACACAATTCTTTTTATTTTCCTATGGTTTGTGCACATGGCAGAATGTGTTGTTTTCTTTCTGTCTGTTATTTTTTTTAAAGACGGAAAAGAATACTGTTTGTGAACTGCTAACTTCATCTCCCGGCGCCTTTCTGGACACAGCTCCTGCTCCCCTCGTCCGACAGAGGCCAGGGGAATACATTCGCGACCCGTCAGCGGTGGGTCTCTGGGCTTCACCATGTGATCCTTGTTACCAGATTTGTGTGTGTTGGTTATTCTAACAATTTAGGGCTCTGAAGCAACCCAGTCCCTTCACTGCCTTTCTTGAGCCCAGGGGTCCCCAAACTTTTTACACAGGGGGCCAGTTCACTGTCCCTCAGACCGTTGGAGGGCCGGACTATAAAAAAAACTATGAACAAATCCCTATGCATACTGCACATATCTTATTTTAAAGTAAAAAAACAACAAAAAAACAAAACAAAAACAGGAACAAATACAATATTTAAAATAAAGAACAAGTAAATTTAAATCAACAAACTGACCAGTATTTCAATGGGAACTATGGACCTGCTTTTGGCTAATGAGATGGTCAATGTGCTCCTCTCACTGACCACCAATGAAAGAGGTGCCCCTTCCAGAAGTGCGGCGGGGGCCAGATAAATGGCCTCAGGGGGCCGCATGTGGCCTGCGGGCCCTAGTTTGGGGACCCCTGCTTTAGCCTGTCCCCTCCCCTTTCTCTACCATTTTATGCTCCGTTGAGGCCATTGCCACGCCGCAGTGCCTCCTAACACGTGTATTCATACATCCATGGCTGGGTCGCCTCCTTGTCTATCCACCCACAGCCCCCGTCTTGGGGGATCTTTCTCTTTTCTGGCCTCCTGGTTAACCCCCTGCGCTTGGCGCCCTCCGCCTCCATCAGCCTCTGTACTCAGGGCTGTAAGGTGTGCATGTCAGCGCCGTGTAAGCCCAGCCCTCCTCCTCCCTTCCCCAGGCTGCGTCTGGCCTCGTACCTGTCCTTTTCTGAGGCTGAGACATCCCATCCTGCCTGAGTCCAGATTGGATTGGGAGGCCCAGTAGGACCCAAGCAGCTTTAGACTGTGCAGAAGTGAGACCTTCGGCTCCAGAGGGGAGGGGGCCAAACTAGTTTGAAAGTATAAACCCAAACAACCCAGAGAATGAAGCAGAGGGTATTTCAACCGAAACGTTGTCATCTAGAGCAGTGGTCCCCAACTCCCGGGGCCGCGGACCGGTACCGGTCCATGGGCCATTTGGTACCTATCCGCAGAGAAAGAATAAATAACTTACATTATTTCCGTTTTATTTACATTTAAGTCTGAACGATGTTTTATTTTTTAAAAAATGATCAGATTCCCTCTGTTACATCCGTCTAAGACACACTCTTTGATGCTTGTCTCGGTTACTTGATACATTTATCCATCCCACCCTAAAGGCCGGTCCGTGAAAATATTTTCGGACATTAAACTGGTCCATGGCCCCAAAAAAGGTTGGGGACCACTGCTCTAGAGCAACAAGAGAGACGGGCGTTGTGATTCAGTTGGCCATGGATAGATTAGAGACCCATTGCCTAGGGGCAAAAGGCAAATTACCAAAGACTTAGTATTTCATCCGTTGATTCATTCATTCGACCAGCAAACCATTAAATGTTAAACTCACATATATCGATCTTCTGCTTGTATCAGAGGCTACGGTGGGTCCCCCTAGAGTGTCATTAATCCCAAACTGTTTTTCTGTTAAAGGATAGATTAGATTTTAGTCACATTTTGAATACGTAACCATGTGTTGCTGTGTTACAACTTCTGTGTGATTTCTAGGAAGGCGGTAGTGGATACTCCCAGGTGGTAGAGCTTTGAAAAGCACATCTGTTGATTGTGAGTGGTGTTTGTAGTTACTCCCCTCGGCCTGCTGAAGTTAATGACCTAATATCTCTCTGTATTCTCAGAGGGGGGACACACCATGCCATTAAGAGAAGAATGTTGGGGGTCTCTACCTGACTTGGACAGAGTAGGGACAACAGAAACAGAATGTGTTATGAATCGTGTTTGATCCGAGGTGAAGGCACATTGATCTTTCCAGAGAAAACATAGAAAGAACTTAGGCTTGCAATTCATGACACTGAGCATGAGAATATCCCATTAGGAAGACCTTAACTCTAAGAAGGGACATGGTGGAACTGAGGCCGGCGAGGTGTGTGTGGGGGGAGGGGCTCGCTCAGGACCTTGTCTTTGGTGTCCCCTTCCCCTTCCTCCAAGTGCTCTTTGTCACACCTGGCTCTTCTGGCGCCGTCACTGTGCCATCAGGCAGGTTTCTCTTTCTGGCAGATACTGGGTTCTTGCCCCCGTCCCACCAAAACTTACTTTCCCATTGTTCTGTGTCGAGGGGCCTCGCTATCCAGTTGCAAAAGGCCTGATGTGTTTGTGTTTATTTAGGATAATCTTGGAGGTTCAAAGTCTGGCAACTCTCCTACTGCCAGGACATGTTGGTGGAAGAGGCCTTTTTTTTCCTTTGTCCTGAAAGAATCATTTAAATTGTACTATCCTGAAGTCACTCACAGTAGATCCCTGATGTCTCTTCCTACCTTCTCCTCTGCTTCTGCCCTCCCCCCTCTCCAAATTTAGTAACTTCTCTATTCGGGATTGATAATCCCACCTCAGGGCCCGGGATCTGGCTTTCGGAATGGCAGTGCTCATTTTGGACTCCTCTATTGGGTTTTGCTTAAGCTTCGCATTGAAGCCACAAATCTGCTCCACTTTGAGAAGCCTTGTGCGCGGTGATTTAAAGTCTCAACACAGAGTCACTGGGGTCATTATGTGGCCAACAGAGTGACTGCTTATTTTCTCGGGATTGCTTTAAATAACAGGCTTCTGATTTGTCTAAAAGATTCAATTTACAAAAATTAGATAAACACAGAACCTTTGGAAGCAGGAAGGGAGACGTGGATGTGGACGAGGCCCGGCACACCTCTGTGCTTCACGCTCTGTTGTTTTCGAAGGAGGCGACCCAACTACGTGACTGCCGAGATGCCTCCTGGGAGGCTGTTTCGCAGTTTTGGGGTAAAGCACCTAGTGTTTTTGGAATCTACTTGTGACGACACTGGGCGCTTTGGTGGCCTCAGCTGTCTGCAGTGGCTCTCAGCCTGGCTGCACCTGGCATTCCTGGTAGATTTTGTAAAAGTATGTGTGTGTCTCCAGATATTTACATATATATGCATGTGTGCATGTCTGTATGTATATATGTATAAGTGTGTGTTTATATATGCATGTATATATATGTGTACATATATATATTCATGTGTGTGTGTCGGTATGAATATGTGTGTAAATATATATTCATATATGTGTTTGTGTGCACATGCAACAGGGTTGAGATGCACGAGCCTAGAAGAAGCATCCAGAAGCCACTGACAGTTAAAAGTCGGCCAATTATAATTGGTTAAGAGTTTAAAACAATGTGGAGAAGATTTTCCTGTATTGTTTTTGTGTTTGTTTTAAACAGAGAGAAAGTCAGAGAGAGGGACAGATAGGGACAGACAGGAAAGGAGAGAGATGAGAAGCATCAATTCTTTGTTGCAGCACCTTAGTTGTTCATAGACTGCTTTATCAGATGTGCCTTGACTGTGGGGCTACAGCAGACTGAGTGACCCCTTGCTCAAGCCAGCGACCTTGGGCTTTAAGCCAGCGACCATAGGGTCATGTCTGTGATCCCATGCTCAAATCAGTGGCCCTGCGCTCAAGCCGGCGACCTCGGGGTTTCGAACCTGGGTCCTTTGCATTCCCATCCATTGCTCTATCCACTGTACCACCACCTGGTCAGGCTCCTGTAATGGTTTTAGTCCAAGACCTTTGGTGGCCAGGAACCCACTGGGATGGATCCAATGAGGGGTAGTTGTTGAAAGGACAGAGCTCCTGCGTCTCGCCGGCACGTGGGAGCCTCCAGGCCCTTGGCCCGTGCTGGGGGACTCCCCTGGGGCAGGGCTGGGGTCGGGATGCTCCCAGGACAGCACACCTGACACATCCTGTCTGCCAGCGCTGGAGGACTCCACTGGGGCAGGGCTGGGGCGGGATGCGCCCAGGACGGCACACCTGACACATCCTGTCTGCCGGCGCTGGAGGACTCCACTGGGGCAGGGCTGGGGCGGGATGCGCCCAGGACGGCACACCTGACACATCCTGTCTGCTGGCGCTGGGGGACTCCACTGGGGCAGGGCCGGGGCCGGGACGTGCCCGGGACGGCACACCTGACGCATCCTGTCTGCCGGCGCTGGGGGACTCCACTGGGGCAGGGCCGGGGCCAGGATGCGCCCGGGATGGCATACCTGACACATCCTGTCTGCTGGCGCTGGGGGACTCCACTGGGGCAGGGCTGGGGCCGGGACGGCACACCTGACACATCCTGTCTGCTGGCGCTGGTGGGACTCCACTGGGGCAGGGCTGGGGCCGGGACGGCACACCTGACGCATCCTGTCAGCTGGCGCTGGGGGACTCCACTGGGGCAGGGCTGGGGCCGGGACGGCACACCTGACACATCCTGTCTGCTGGCGCTGGGGGACTCCACTGGGGCAGGGCTGGGGCCGGGACGGCACACCTGACACATCCTGTCTGCTGGCGCTGGTGGGACTCCACTGGGGCAGGGCTGGGGCCGGGACGGCACACCTGACGCATCCTGTCAGCTGGCGCTGGGGGACTCCACTGGGGCAGGGCTGGGGCCGGGACGGCACACCTGACACATCCTGTCTGCTGGCGCTGGGGGACTCCACTGGGGCCGGGACGTGCCCGGGACGGCACACCTGACGCATCCTGTCTGCCGGCGCTGGGGGACTCCACTGGGGCAGGGCCGGGGCCAGGATGCGCCCGGGATGGCATACCTGACACATCCTGTCTGCTGGCGCTGGGGGACTCCACTGGGGCAGGGCTGGGGCCGGGACGGCACACCTGACACATCCTGTCTGCTGGCGCTGGTGGGACTCCACTGGGGCAGGGCTGGGGCCGGGACGGCACACCTGACACATCCTGTCAGCTGGCGCTGGGGGACTCCACTGGGGCAGGGCTGGGGCCGGGACGGCACACCTGACACATCCTGTCTGCTGGTGCTGGGAGCCTCCACTGGGGCAGGGCCGGGGCCAGGATGCGCCCGGGACGGCACACCTGACACATCCTGTCTGCTGGCGCTGGGGGACTCCACTGGGGCAGGGCTGGGGCCGGGACGGCACACCTGACACATCCTGTCAGCTGGCGCTGGTGGGACTCCACTGGGGCAGGGCTGGGGCCGGGACGGCACACCTGACACATCCTGTCTGCTGGCGCTGGTGGGACTCTGTGAGCCGTGCTCCTCTCCTCGTCTGGTTGTGGAGGATCGCCTGGACAGGTCCTCGGTCCTCACTCTCCACCCTGCCCCTGCGTGGGACAGGGCTCACTCTGACAACAGAGCATCGGCCTTACAGAACAGGCCAGAATGAAGCTCTCAGACCAGCTCGGGGAGCAGTGAAGTCCCTGCGTGTTGTGACCAGGGGGTGTGCTCCCGGTCTAAGTCTGGGAATGAGAGGCCAGAGAAAAATGAGTCTCCTCTCCTGTTGCCTCTCCTTTCTCCTGTCCTCAGCGATGTGCCATCCAGCCAGGGGCAGTGTGGCCACACGTGGAAGCTGGAATATGGTGTGGATGGAATCCTGAATGCCCATGGGACAAAGGAAATGGGGAGGCTTTGGGGGGAGGGGCAGGGAGAGGATGGCCAAGGCTCCGTGGGCGCCAGTTGGCTTCCCTGTGACTTGAGTTTGGAGATCCCAGCCCAGAATGACTTCATGATTTGTTTCTCCGTTTAGGTCATTTACAGTTGTAACCACTTTCTAGCTCTTATATGTCAGCAACACCAGCTAGATGGTCTCAAGGGGAACCTGGAGAGGGGTGTCCTGTAGGCCTCAGCTTTCTCTTTTTTTTTTTTAAGTGAGAGGCAGGAGGTGGGGTGGCAGAGACAGACTCCTACATGTGCCCCAACCAGGATCTACCTGGCAAGCCCCCTACCAGGCAATGCTCTGCCCATCTGGGGCTGTTACTCCATTGCTCAGCAAACAAGCTATTTTTAGCACCTAAGATGAGGCCATGGCACCATCCTCAGCGCCCAGGACAAACTTGCTGGAACCAATCGAGCCATGGCTGTGGATGGGGAAGAGAGAAGATAGAGAGAGAGAGAGAGAGAAAGAAGGGGGAGGTGTGGAAAAGTAGATGGTTGCTTCTCCTGTGTACCCTGACTGGGAATTGAACCCGGAATTTTCATATGCCAGGTCAACGCTTTACCACTGAGCCAACCATCCAGGGCCATAGCAGAGATTTTGGAGCCCTGCCTGTGTCACTAATCAGCTGCTTGACCTCAGGCATGTGTCCTGACCTTGAACCTCAATTAAAATAATAATGATAATGGCAATAACAATACTAAATACTTATAATAACCACCACCACCTCCTCATGTTACCTGCTCTAGCACAATGCCTTCCATTTAGTAAGAGCACAGTGGGATGTTAGTGTTGTTCGGTATTATCAGTAAAATTACTAGAGCCATAATAACCAAATGCTCAGAGCATGCTGTAGACCAGGTGCTTCCGTGAGAAGGAGAGTGAAGGAAGTTGCTTCCTTCCTTCCCTCCTTTCCATAGATGTAACTGATACCAGGCCAGCCTCACCGGCTGGGTCTGGGTGCAGAGGTGGAGGATGTTTGTTTTATTTGCAGTTCCAAGGAAAGAAGTTTTTTGAATGTGCCTCTGGCCTCAGAGCTCTGCTGTCCCTTTTTAGCCTGGGGCGTTGTATGCATTAGTGTTTTAAATCCCAGGAGCACTTCATCGACTGCCGGTGTTTCTATCCCCAAAGGAGATCTTAAAAGGAGAGGAAACCTTACCTGTAATCCAACACCTTGCTATTCTTTGCAAACTGTTTCTCCTCTGCTCCCTCCACTGTCCTGTTTCCAGGCTTAGTTCTCCAGAGTGGGTCTGTCTCCTTCCTGGCTGGAACCAATCATATCTCTGGGCACAGGGTCAGGGATGGAGAGGATGAGGAGGCCAAGCCCCGTCTCTCTCCGCCACTGAGGACATTCTGGTTGCTTGTTAGTGATGGATGGGATGACCAGCCATAGGTGGAGGCATCCTACCCTTTTCCTAAAATTGGCCAAGGCGCCCAAATCGCATGCTTCTCTTTGAGACATGAACGTGCCCGTGATGTCTGGTACCTCAGGCTCCTGTGGAGTCTTCGGGGCTCCCGTAAGCTGCTCATTGATAACTTCACGGTATTGATTTACCTTAGAGTGTTAAAGGACCAGGCTCCACCGGGAAACTGGAAACCTCTGTTTCCAGGAAGTCTAGGTCACTCATATTCAATGCTCAGACAAATCTGTAAGTGCTGCCTATCAGATACAGCGCTGAATCACTGAGAGGAGCCCTACCTCCAGGTGACGTGTTAACAGAAATGGAAATAGGAGTGCTGGGAACCTCCAGGACACAGGGTCAGTTTGCCCCTCTGGTTTATGTTTTTAAATGGTTAAAATGAAATCTGGGTAGAGATGTTGGGCTGAAATTGTCAAGCAAACCTGTATTCAGCCTATATCCACAAAGAGGGAGGCTCCAGATGTTTAATTGTAACGTGGCGAGCTGTCCTCTGATATTATGGTAGGTGATCTGATGAGATCCAACTTCTCCAAAACTGTTTTTAGTGATTGTCATGGGCAGACCCAGACCACGTACGGTATACTTATGACTGCAGAGTTGTTTTTTTTGGTAATTTTATTTATTTTATTTATTTATTTATTTATTTATTTTATTTTTTTTTTTTTACAGAGACAGAGAGAGAGTCAGAGTGAGGGATAGACAGGGACAGAGAGATGAGAAGCATCAATCATTAGTTTTTCGTTGCACATTGCGACACCTTAGTTGTTCATTGATTGCTCTCTCATATGTGCCTTGACCGCGGGCCTTCAGCAGACCGAGCAACCCCTTGCTGGAGCCAGCGACCTTGGGTCCAAGCTGGTGAATTTTTGCTCAAACCAGATGAGCCCACGCTCAAGCTGGCGACCTCGGGGTCTTGAACCTGGGTCTTCCACATCCCAGTCCAACGCTCTATCCACTGTGCCACCGCCTGGTCAGACATGACTGCAGAGTTTTGTGATGCCGGGCGTCTGCGGGTTTAACTTAATTTGATTTATCCCCGTTGTCATAAATAACTCGAGGCTATTTCAGAGTCTGTGTTTTTGGTTGCTGGGTTGTTTCACCCTCACTCTTGTGTCCTTCTAACTTGAAACATTCATACTATTTAAATTTTAAGGTATATATTAGGAAAAGACCAATCACTTTTAAATATATTTTATATTACCTAATTAGGCTGATAAAATTATTTGTAAATGAACCTGGAGTCATATTTCATTGGAATAAATTCGTTTTTCCTACTGGAAACTTCAAGAAACCCTTGGAAAGACGGACTAAGAACATATGAAGCTAAAGGATAATTCCAAGGGAGGGTTTAGGAGAGTCCTGGCTGTCACCTCACCACAGGGGCGTTTCTCCTTGCCCCCCCCCCACCCCGGTCCTGGGCAGTCCCGTCACACCTCAGAGTCCAGAGCGTTGAGAAGAGCTCTTCTCCGTCCGACCGCATGCCGCCCTCCGTCTGTCCGTGTCCACGCGGCAAGTCCCCACGTCTGGTCCGCACCATGCTTCTATTTTCCCTTTGAAAGTTTTTCCTTCTCCCTTTTTCCTTTTTCTGAAAGAACCCAGGAGGGGCAGATCAGACGCTCCCGGGGGTGGGGGGACAGGTCTCCCCAGGAGACGGCACTGTGACATTATTATTATTTTATTATTTTTTTTTTTTACAGAGGCAGAGATAGACAGGGACAGACAGACAGGAACGGAGAGAGATGAGAAGCCTCAATCATCAGTTTCTCATTGCGCGTTGCGACTTCTTAGTTGTTCATTGATTGCTTTCTCACATGTGCCTTGACCGTGGGCCTTCAGCAGACCGAGTAACCCCCTGCTGGAGCCAGCGACCTTGGGTCCAAACTGGTGAGCTCTTTGCTTAAGCCAGATGAGCCCGTGCTCAAGCTGGCGACCTCGCGGTCTCGAACCTGGGTCCTTCCGCATCCCAGTCCGACGCTCTATCCACTGCGCCACCATCTGGTCAGGCAGCACTGTGACATTATGTGTGTGTGTCCCGCTTGCTGCTTGGTTGTGACTCTTTGGTCACTGTCTGTGGCCTGGAGATTCCCCTGGGATCTCTCGAGGCCCTCTCGAGAGCGGGGTGCTGTTTTGAGGCACCCCAGGCTGCCCCCTCCTGTCCCGTGTGGTCCCTGAAGCCGCCTCAGCCTGGCCCAGCATTTCCTGATGTGGAAAATCTAGTTAGTTCTACACAACTCAGCGCGGGGAGGATTATGATTTTACTTTGCATCCGTCCTCCTGCCTGTTTCCCTGAACGAGATTTCCTCTCTGAATTGGAGAGGGGACTTTCGTAGCATCTGTATCAAAAGTCCCCTCGTATTATCTGCGAGTAACAGTTGGAATCTGAATCTCTGAGGACCTGTCCCTTCCATCAGCAACTCTTTCTGGAAACCGTTGCTTTAGAATGAAAGACCCCGCTGCTTGTAAATTTGCGACGGGGAAAAAAAAATATGCCTTGTTATTTATTATTTTTAATGTTTATATTTTGTTTTAAGTGCCCATAATATTTTAGATACTATTTTAAAACACTAATGTGAATAAGTCCGTACCAAGCTACACACACCCCTCAGGCGTGCACGCTCTCATGTTTTATGAAAACGGACGAGTGATTACAAATTTAGACACCGACTCTCCAGGTTAACGTTGTTACCTACCAGTAATTTTTTTTTTGGATTTCTTTTCTCAGAATTACAGGAGCTGAGCATGAGGAGGAATAAAAAATTTTAGACATTTCAGTCCTTCAACCAATGCAGCCCCTGCTCTAGTGGGGTGCTGGGCTGGAGGCTTGGTACAGTGTCATTGTTACTAGATCTTCTATGGTACAAAAAAAAAAAAAGAAAGAGAGAAACCGCCCAATTTGCATTTGAAAGATGACTTTGAATACCCTTGGAGAGATTTCCCACCCGCCGTGGAACTCTGTGCTTTTGTCTAACGGCGTTCTGAAGAAGAAACATGCCTCCTGAACCTTTGGCAATCAGTTGAAAGGGAGAAAAGAAATTATTCTTTTTTCTCTTCTAGGGAGGTGGCCACTCAAATTCCTTCCAGCACTTGGGTTGGGTGGTTCTGCGGACTTTGCCTTTTGTACCGTGTATTCTGATAAGATGTGGTTGGCGAAGGGTCAGTGAGCAGAGCCCTGGATAACCTTAGGTGGGTGCGTGGGCCAGGGAGGAGGAGCTGCCTGGGTTTGAATTCTGCCTGCGTTGGTTTCTCTGTGCTTCAGTTTCCTCTCCCAGAAAATGGGGAGATGATAGTGGTATTTGTCATGTATGACAACTGAGCAAATGTTCACAAAGTGCCCATATCTGTGTTTGAAAAACTGAATTTTTAAAGCCACTGAAAAGACAGAAGGAAAGAAACGAAAAGGTTTATAGAAAACAGCCTTTAAAGATTTGAAAATTAGTAACTCACTGCATTTTTTTGTTTGTTTTTTGTCTGTTTTAAGTGAGAGGAGGGGAGATAGAGAGACAGACTCTCGCATGCGCCCCAACTGGGATCCACCTGGCAACCCCCGTCTAGGGCCGATGCTTGAATCAACCAAGCTATCCTCAGCACCTGGGCCGACACTCGGACCAGTCAAACTACTGGCTGCAGGAGGGGAAGAGGGAAAAGGGGAACAGGGAGGGAAAGAGAAGCAGATGGTCACTTCTCATGAGTGCCCTGACCGGGAATCATACCGGGGGTGTCCATACGCTAGGTTGACACTCTCTCCACTGAGCCAACCAGCCAGGGCCTCACTGCATTTCTAAAGGGTTGTGTAATCACCAGAGCACTCGCAGGCACACTGGCTCTTGGATCCCAAGACTAATTCTGTGGGAAAGTGAGTACCAGCACTGGATCCATTAGCACAAGCAGACTCCAGAGAGTGAGTGAGTTACACCAGTCCCATGGTGGCCGTGGCCATGGCCGTAAATAGCGAGGGCAAAACTTCAGTGTATTTCTTTTGACTTTTAAATTTGCTGGGGGCTGCTTTTCTTTATTTGTTGCTATTTGTGGTTACTTTTGTGGTTTGCTTTCTAAGGGGTTGTCAGTCTGTAAATAGAGCAGTTAGGTACAGAGGGTTCAGCAACGACCCTTTGCCCATTTGACTTTTCTTTTAGTGCTGTTGAGGTTTTCTTATTTTTTTAATGGCTTTGTTTATTCATTATTTTTAGAGAGAGAAGAGAGAGAGGAAGGCAAGGGTGGGAGGGGGAAGCGGGAAGCATCAACTCACAGTCACTTGACGTATGTGCCTTGACCTGGCAAGCCCAGGATTTTGAACCGGTCACCTCAGCGTTCCAGGTCGACACTATCCACTGCGCCACCACAGGTCAGGCGCTGTTGAGTTTTATTTCTCATTCCTCCGTCATTCCTGAAATTGGTTTTAGAGAGCCATAATGGCCTATTTTAAATTCTGTGGGACAGTGTTTCATTCTTGTGCATTTAAAATTGGGCCAGTTTTTTCCTCTCAATTGCAGGAGTTCTTTTTTCAAACAGGGGTGGGGGGTCCTTGGAAATGCATCCCTCCTGTCCTCGGAGCCTTCCCTGGGGGGTAACTGAAGAACGGGGCTTCAGTTATTATTGCCGGTGGCTCCGTGGAGTTGTGCCCACTTAGAGGACGTAGAATGTTATCACAACCAGCTGCTCTAGAGCCTGGTTCTTAGCAGTTCTCAGTAAGGGTTTATGGGCCTAATTCCAGACTGGGCTCTTGACATGCGTCTGTCCCAACGGCCACCGGACAGCAAACAGATACTCCTGTGACCTTGGCGGAAACCTCTCTGCTTCGGGCTGTTGTTGCCGTACAATTTCTTGGAATGGAGCCAGTCTCTTACCCCAGAATGAGAGGTCTGGCAGAGTAGAGGTGACGTCCGGACTCCAGGTTTCTTGGTTGAGTAGATAGATCCCTGGTGTCAGGAAATCATCTTAAATCCTCCCCCTCTCTGCCTACCCCACTTAAGTTTAGTCTCCTTGAATTATAGGCTAGCCTAATAGGGGGCATGGTCATTTCTCTAGTTAACTGTGTTGTGCCATAAAAAGTCCATTATCTTTTCAGTGGATTTAAGGTTTTATTTTATTTTATTATTGACTGATTGATTTTAGACAGAGAAAGGAAGGAGGGGAGACAGAGAGGGGGAAGCACTCATTTGTTGTTCCACGTGGTTCTGTATTCATTGGCCTCTTCCCGTATATGCCCTGACCTGGAATCGAACCTGCGACATTGGTGTTTCAGGACGATGCTCTAACCTACTGACCTAACTGGCCAGGGCTCGATAGTCTTTAAAAGGACATTTATTTCAAGCTTTTGGTGCATATTCTTTTTTTAAAAATTGATTTTAGAGAGAAAGGAAGGGAGAGAGAGAGAGAGAAGTGTTTCCCCCTTTACGTTGAATAGACACCATCAGCCAGAAGCAGGTGGGCATTGGACAGAGGCACAGAGATCAGAGCTTTGGTACGTCTGACACTTTTTGTCTTTGCCTCAACCATAGGAAGTATGAGACTGCTGCTGCTAATTTTACTTATTTATTTAAGAGCAAGAGAAAGAGGGACAGACAGGGACAGACAGACAGGAAGGGAGAGAGATGAGAAGCATCCATTCTTCATTGTGACACCTTAGTTGTTCATTGATTGCTTTCTCATATGTGCCTTGACTGAGGGGGGGCTTCAACTGAGCCAGTGACCTTGACTAAAGACATGACCCCATGCTCAAGCCGGCCACCCCGTGCTCAAGCTGGTGAGCCTACACTCAAACCGGTGACCTCAGGGTTTCAAACCTGGTTCCTCAGCATCTCAGGCCGACACGCTGTCCACTGTGCCACCGCCTGGTCAGGCTGCTACTTATTAATTTTAGCTTTTTTGTTTTTCCCATTTGGTTAAAAAAAGTAATAAAATGCGTTGGTTTTTTTTTTTTTTAAACAGTGGTTTAAAACAAGTGGCAGCTGATGCCTTTTACTTCAGAGCAGGCGGGTTTGCATCCCAGGTGGAAGCCCCACCTTCTCCCCTTGTCTGTGTTCCCGGGGAGCTCAGTGCTCCAGAGCAGAACCCCAAATGGTTGCAATAAAACACCCAGACGGTTTCACAAGCACTGCTGAGGGAGGGTGCCGCTGGCCTGCTGAGCGTCGAGCTGGTGGCATCGCCCTCCTGTGACAGGAGTCCACGTGGGCCGTCAGCAGGGTGGCCCGTCAGCAGGGTGACCCGGGGCAGGAAAGCAGGGCTCACGTGGGCTGTCAGCAGGGTGGCCCGGGGCAGGAAAGCAGGGCTCACATGGGCTGTCAGCAGGGTGGCCCGGGGCAGGAAAGCAGGGCTGTCCCGGAGTCAGACAGCCCATGGGAGCGTTCTCAACCTTCCCATCAGAGACTTGTCTCGTTTAAACCTTTTTGTCAGTTTTAAGACCCTCCCCTCAAGTTTGTCTCCTCGCTCTGTGAACTGTAGCCAGATCTGGTCTCGTGTGTGTTGTTTAAGCTGTGTTTAAACCAGCTTTGAAGATTTTAAAATTTCTTCTTGGAATTTTAAGCCCCATGCTTGGCCCATCCATATCATTTTGTTCCTGACCTCCTTAATAGTCAGTCTTCATTTCTCCGTCAACCCTTCCGTGTGATTCCTGTAAATGAGCGTCTGGTGACTCGGAGGACCTGGCCTGGTCTGGGGGCGCGGTTGGTGGGTGAAGGGCAGAGTGCGGGGGAGGGGCGAACACCTTCCTGAATGGGTCCAGATCATCCTTCCGGTTCTCTTCTCACACGGTTATGACAGGAAATACAGGCAGGAAGCACCCTCATCCTTTTATAAGAAACAGGGCCATTGGGGTATTCATGGAGAATAAGTCTCAATAAATACAGTAAGGTACGTCACTGGGCACCAGCTTATGCGGGTGTGCCAGGGAGAAGCTTAGCATGTCAATGACATGAGAGGTGAGTCGCATTTTAATGGCAGGATTTAACATTTTTACTTATTAAATAATACAGGCATGCAGTAATAAGTCAGAAGAGACAATGACTAAAACCAACGGTCACCCTCGCTCTCCCCCCCCCCCCCAGCACCCGGGAACAACTGAAGACAGTATCGATCGGCTTTCTGCTAAGGAACACAGGGGTTTTTCTTAATTATCCGGGACTGCTGGCTTCC
The DNA here is from genome assembly GCF_036850995.1 of Saccopteryx leptura. Lineage (NCBI taxonomy): Eukaryota > Metazoa > Chordata > Mammalia > Chiroptera > Emballonuridae > Saccopteryx > Saccopteryx leptura. Next base: position 42,076,518 of record NC_089515.1, on the reverse strand, counting down.
TCTTGCTGTTTTCAGTGTTTGATAGTTATTTTTGAGACGTTGTCCACACTATTTGTGATTTTAAGTAACATGTCTGCTCAATTCTCCTGCCTCCGCTCTGGTCAGTTCCATCTCTGTTCGTGGGGCGTCTGTTCACCCAACCTCCGGGGCTCCCTGCTGAACCCCCCACCCCACCCCCCCCCCAGCCTCCATCTCTTTGTCTGGCTTGTTTGACCTCCTGGGAAGTCTCTCTAACTTTATTTTCTCTCCTCTGAGGTCAGTTTCTGTTTCGGCCCAGTTTTCATCTCTCAGTTCATTTTTCCCTTTTGACTTCCCTTCGTCAGAGCATTCTAAACTTCAGGGAGATTTTTCCAAGCCAGACAGACATTTTGAGTAATTTGAACTTTTCACTGAGCCGAGTGATGGGGTAGGAAGGGAGAGGAAGCGTGGACCGCCTGGGACTCCGGGTTCCCTGCCCGCCCACTGTGGCCCATCAGCCGTGGGTGCGAGGGAGAAGTCCACAGTCAGGTTCTCGCAGAGAGCCCTGTTGTGTGTTATTCTAAACACCAAAACTGTTCGCCGCTTGCGATGAAATATTTCTGAAATACAGTGGTACCTTGAGGTACGAATTTAACTTGTTCTGTAGCCGAGCTCGTAAGTCAGTCAACTCGTATATCAAACAAATTTCTCCCATTTAAAATAACAGAAATAGATTTAATCCGTTCCAGCCCTGTGAAACATTCCCAAACCATCCTAAATTATGAAAAAAGTCAGGTTTTTAATTAAAGTATACACGTGTATACTTTTCCAATGCATAACAAAATATATGAAATAAAAGAAAAAAGTGTTATTTAGTACTGTGTTCTTACCTTGGAGACAGACGAGTGCGGCTAACGGAGGTGAATGGTGGAGGAGGAGGGAGGGAGGAAGGGATGCAGGCACTGTAGACCCATAAACTAAAACTGCACTTTCTTAACACTAAATGTAAACTAAAACTGCATTTTCTTTACTTTAAACAAAACTAAAACTGCACTGTCTTTACTTAAAATGAAACCACAAAAACTTAATTGTAAAAAAATGCATTATCTTAACTTTAAACTTAACCTAAGCTTAACATTACTTATTTTTCATTTAATCATCACCTGTTTTTGCCTTTTTGGCTGCACTTTTGGCACTTTCATTTGTAGGACTTTTGAATAAAAATCTATCCAAAGAGGTTTGCTTTTGCCTACCTAAAATGTTATGGAAGTGTGATAAACAAATGTCATTAAAAAGTGCTGAAGCACAACCAGTTGAAACGTTTTCTGGGTGTTTCTTTTCCATGAAACTTGAAAGCTTCTCCTACATTGCCAGCATGTCTTTAATTTCGCTTGTAGAAATCACTTCCTCCGACTCTACCTCCTCCTCCCTACTGATCTCTTGCAGAAGCTCCGTATGTTGCATGATCTGTAGCTCCTTCAGCTCCTCAGTGAGAGTTCCTCCTCATGTTCCTTGACGAGCTCGTTTACGTCACCCTCATCTACCTCCAGACCCATCGATGACTTTCCAAGGGACACAATCTCCTCCAGTGCTTCTACCTTGGTCTGGGTCTCTGGTTCGAATCCTTCGAAGTCCCTGTCTGCAACAACATCAGGTCATAACTTTTTCCATGCCGAGTTCAAGGTTCTTCTTGTAACCTCTTGCCATGCCAAGTCAATAATGCGTAAACATATCACAATGTTGTAGTGATCTTTCCAAAACTCTCGAAGGGTTAGAATTGTATTCTCAGTCACCTCAAAGCAGTGGCAGAACAAGTGCTTTGTGTGAAGCTTTTTAAAGTTGGAAATGACCTGCTGATCCATAGGTTGCAAGATTGAAGTCGTGTTGGGTGGGAGGTAGAGGACTTTCACGAATTTGAACTTATCGAGAATGTCATCTTCAAGACCAGGTGGGTGGGCTGGAGCATTATCAAGGATTAGTAATGCTTTCATCGGGAGTTTATTTTCTTGAAGATCTTTCTTCTCTGCAGGACCAAAGACGAGATTTACCCATTCAATAAAAAACTGCCGTGTAACCCATGCCCTAGCATTGGCACGCCACATAACCTGCAGTTTTTCTTTAAGAATCTTGTGAGTCTTAAAGGCTCAAGGATTTTCAGAATGATACACTAGCAGTGGCTTTACAGTCACCGCTAGCATTTGCACACAATGCAATGGTCAGACAGTCCTTCGTGGGTTTATGGCCTGGCAGCTTCTTCTCCTCTGCGGTGATGAAAGTCCTCCAGGGCATTTTTTTCCAAAATAATCCTGTTCCCTCACAGTTGAACACTTGTTGGGGGATGTAGCTTTCCTTTGCGATAAGCGCAGCAAAACGTGTGAAGTATTCCTCAGCTGCCTTAACGTCAGCACTCACAGCTTCACCATGCCTCCCCACCAAGTAGATGCCAGATCTCTTCCTGAAAAAAAAAATTTTTTTCCCGAAGCTGGAAACGGGGAGAGACATTCAGACAGACTCCCGCATGCGCCCGACTGGGATCCACCTGGCACGCCCACCAGGGGCCATGCTCTGCCCACCAGGGGGCAATGCTCTGCCGCGACCAGAGCCACTCCAGCGCCTGGGGCAGAGGCCAAGGAGATATCCCCAGCGCCCGGGCCATCTTTGCTCCAATGGAGCCCCGGCTGCGGGAGGGGAAGAGAGAGACAGAGAGGAAGGAGGGGGGGGGCGGGGTGGAGAAGCAAATGGGCGCCTCTCCCATGTGCCCCGGCCGGGAATCGAACCCGGGTCCCCCGCACGCCAGGCCGACGCTCCACCGCTGAGCCAACCGGCCAGGACCTCTTCCTGAAATTTTTAAACCAGCTGTGACTTGCCTTAAACGTATCTTCTGCTGCCTCTTTTTAGGTTGATGGTTCTTTCTTCTTCAAGTCGCCGTAAATAATACGTGCCTTTTTGCATATTACAGTCTCCTTCACTATATCTCCTGCCAGCTCTTTCTCTTTCACCCACACCAACAGAAGCTTCTCCATTTCTTCATGGATATTTGTCCTTAATTGGGACAGAATTGTAGTTCCTTTCGCTGGATTTGCGCTTTTGATGGCATCCTTCTGTTTAAGGATGATACAAATTGTAGATGTATTGTGGTCGTACAGCCTTGCCAGTTCAATCATTCGTACATCACACTCATGTTTTTCTATTATTTCTTGCTTTACTTCTATCAACATCATTCTCTTCTTCTTTTCACCACTGTCCTTTACACTCACTTTCTTCGGCCCCATGATAACACACAAAAAGAGTTAGTAAAAAATGCAAAAATGGGCCCTGGCCAGTTGGCTCAGTGGTAGAGCGTTGGCCTGGCGTGCAGAAGTCCCGGGTTCGATTCCCGGCCAGGGCACACAGAGAAGTGCCCATCTGCTTCTCCACCCCTCCCCCTCTCCTTCCTCTCTGTCTCTCTCTTCCCCTCCCACAGCCGAGGCTCCATTGGAGCAAAGATGGCCCGGGCGCTGGGGATGGCTCCTTGGTCTCTGCCCCAGGCGCTAGAGTGGCTCTGGTTGCAACAGAGCGATGCCCCAGAGGGGCAAAGCATCCCCCCCTGGTGGGCAGAGCGTCGCCCCCTGGTGGGCGTGCCGGGTGGATCCCGGTGGGGTTCATGCGGGAGTCTGTCTGACTGTCCCCGTTTCTAGCTTCAGAAAAAAATACAAAAAAAAAAAAAAAAAAGCAAAAATGATGCAAGAATGAGTACAGCACACGAGATTCGACTTGATTCTGCGGGTAACACATGAGAAAGAAAGAGATGCCAGTGTTGTGCTGCCGATACTGGACCCCGTGCGCCAACGCACCAGTTAGCAATAGCTTCCCGAATCACAACTCGGATCTCGGAATTTCGCTTGGATCTCGAACAAAAATACGGATAGAGTCTCAGCTCGTATCTTTAAAAAAAAAAAATTCGTATGTTGGTCTGCTCGTATCTCAAGGTACCACTGTTCGCTGTATACCTGTTTTCCATCCCCAGGGGTGTACTCTGCAGGGGGCTGCCTTCAACTCCGAGGGGTCCATGGGGTCCTGGATGCCCCTGCCCCAAGCTCTCCAGAGAGCTTTATGTTTTCTTTTCATCATCTTCATATTTAAAATTTTTTATTTTTGTTTTGTGTGGGTTTCAAGGGGGGGAGAAGGGAGACACATGCCTTCACTTAGCCAATTTTTATTAGAACTGCCATTATTGGCCTTTTAAATCCTGTGCCAAGTACCATTTCCTTGTTGGCTTAGTTATGTAACTACTGTTATTATGTTTTTATACTCTGGTTTCTTGGAGAATAACCCAAGTCAAACAGCCAAGGACTTGCAAGGAAAAGACACAAAAGGAATGTGCCCACTAGCCTTGTGTGGCTCAGTAGCATGTTAGAGATTTGGGGCCATTCACCAGCGAGGATGTGGCACAGAGTTGGTTACTAAAGGGTTATCTTTTTAGGTGTGGGGTCAGATAGTGAGGCAGACTCCCCGACCGACCAGGATCCACCCAGCAACCAGCTATCCTCAGTGTCCCGGGCCACGCTTGAACCAATCCAGCCACTGGCTGCAGGAGGAGAAGAGAGAGAGAAGGGGGAGACGGAGGGGGAGAGAAGCAGATGGTCACTTCTCACGCGTGCCCTGACCAGGAATCGGACCTGGGACGTCCAGACGCTGGGCCGACGCTCTATCCACTGAGCCACTGGCCAGGGCCACTGAAGGAATTTGAGCTGAGGAACTATCTGGTTGTGGCAAGTGCACCTTTGGAGAAGAATGTCCCCTCGCCTTTCTGTCCTAGAGGTTAAAATAGTCCACATTCTTGTGAGCCATTCTTGGTTCCTTAATGATGTCCTTACATACCATTCTTTAAATATTAGAATACAGTCCCTTTCTAAAAATAGAGCCAGTTTTCCAGAGATCGCTGGGAAAGGACTGGGGGAGAGGAGGAGGGGAGGAGACGAACGAGGACACGAGACCCGTGGTGCAAACTCGTCCTTCTGGGGTCTGCACGCCGTTGTCTCGGCGTTCCCAAGGGTCACGGAGCCGGGGCTTGTCTGGTGACACGTGTGCTGGTTTGTGCTGCGCCATGAATTCTGGACTGTCCCAGGGAGGTCTGGTGCGGCATCGTTTAAAGATGCAAATGTGGAGTTAGGGGGAGGGCTGGTGACATTCTTAAGTACATCAGGGAAAGGGGTAGGTTGTCAGGCCTCATGCTCTCCTGGCTCCACCTGGTCACCAAGGTGGCTGCTGCCTCCTGTCCCTAGCTACTGGTGGACACATGGGGACAAGGGGCTTAGCCTGGAACGTAGCATCTGATCTGGGTTCAGAGCCAGGCTCTGCCATCTACCTTGGGTAGCTCACCTAGCTGCCTCGATCGTTACTTGAATGGTGACAGCACCTTGCAGGTGTTTGTTGGGATTAGAGAGAAGGTGTTGGAGGCACAGTCTTGTGCCAGAGGTTATCTGGTTGTGTGCCCAGGACATTCTAGCGATGGATAAGGGCGAGCCCTGCTGTTCAGCTGTGTGGTCACCCCCATGGTTCCTGGTGTACAGGGAGCCCCATAGAGTGGGGGCTGTTGCTCACAGCAGTTGCGACCTCACCCGTGCCCTGAGAGAACCCCTCTGGTCTGTCCTGCTCAGGTGTGATTTCTGACCTGGCATGGCTGAGCCCACAGGAGAAAGGGACCGTGAGGCAGGGGAATGGAGGAGGCAGACCCAGCCCTAATTCATTCCCCTCACATGACAGATCAGAAGTCTAATCCAGGTAAGTCACCTGGGAGCTGACGTGTTCGGTTCCCGCAGGCATTTTTACGGGTCATTAGAGTGGGTTAGTGATCTGTGGCCTCAGGGTCCTTGACCTTTCTTAGTACATTCAGATCACAGTTAGTGAAACCAGGTAAACAACTAAACTTCAGGGCCTTCCTTCTGAATAAAATTGAGAACATTTTAGAAGGTAAAATAGCATCTCTACCTAATGATCAAATTCCATCTTTAAGAGCACAGATTCTCCAAGAGTTTATATGAGACATCAGCATCAGCCCTGTGAAAAAGAAAGACTGTAAGGTCAGGCATTCTTATTTTAGGATAAAAATAGCCTACGCTATCAGATCATTAGAACATAACTTGCCCCCACCACCACCACCACCCGCAGGGTGAAGCTCTAGTCATCCTTGTTAATATTTGTCCCCTTGGCTCTTGGCACCATACAATAGGCTTAGAGGACACGGGGTGACTGTTTGAGAGATAAATGATCCCCCTCTCTTTCTCTGGTTCCCGACAGCCCCACAGAGAGAAGCAGTCAGCAGGTGTGTATGTGGCCAGCGGGATACAAACAGCTCAGCAGAGGCATTTAGTATGCAACGCTCAATTCGAATAGTTACTTTATGAAAACATATATAACCTTGCTCGTAAATTTTGCTTTCTGCCAAGGAAGTACCACGAATGAAACTGTAATAAAACCTTAATGTTTTTATAAATATTTGGCTGTACTATTTCACAGCGTTTTAAACCCGAGGAATTCTAATAGGTGGGAGAAGAGGGTGAAAATAGGCTTTGTTTTAGAGCTGAAAACTCACACAGACCAAGCTGAGACACTGAAAGCATCTGTTAATACTTTATAGAAGATTTTATATTGCTTCGATTTCTTTCATGTTTCAAGTGAAAAATAAACAATTCCTGACTGATCGAAATTATGTAGTAAAATCTCTCCCCTTGCAATTTGCCTTGACTTGATGGGAACTCACAAATCGTGGTAACTTGTGGACAGGGAGTCAGATGGATTAGAAGTCATAATACGGAACATGTCCGGCTGAGGAAGGGGACTTGAGAGTCAGCATGTAAAGTGCCCGTTGGCGTCTTGGAAGGAATTCAGGGGGCGGGAACTTTTTGGGGTCCCATGGGCTTAGAAAGAGGAGAGGACACAGCCAGGAAAGCCCATTTGGAATTGAGCGACCACTGGGGTGGTGATGACAGCCAGGATGAGAGAGAATCCCGGTGCACGTGGGAGTCTCGGATAAGCCTTGCTCGGATGACCGGGACACGTTTTTAAGCTCATGAGGGAAAGGAGGATAGATCCCCTGGCAGGTTTCCGCGCACTGGCACTGCCCGAGCCAGGCTGCCCCCGACTGTGCCTGACCCCACCTCTCTCCTTTCGTGCCCCTTCCTATGTTTAATTTAGCATTTAATCCCCATGTCTGCCCGTGAGTCCCGAAGTCCCCTGTCCCCATTGCACATGGAATCCACTTCTGATGTCCTGGCTGCTGTGGCTGGGGAGGCAGGGCGCCACCCCCAGGCGCCCTTCTGTGCCTGATCAGAACATCTAGATGGCAGCAACTGGCACGTCTGCGGTGACAAAGCTTCTCTTCAGAACGAAGACCCGTATCTACCCCCATCCCTGTTTGAAACCTCGTCGGCACGTGAAGTTCCTCAATTTCCGGAATGGTTTCTTTTTTTTTGTTTTCATTTTTCCGAAGCTGGAAACGGGGAGGCAGTCAGACAGACTCCCGCATGCGCCAGACCGATATCCACCTGGCACGCCCACCAGGGGGCGATGCTCTGCCCATCCGGGGTGTTGCTCTGTTGCATCCAGAGCCATTCTAACGCCTGAAGCAGAGGCCATGGAGCCATCCCCAGCGCCGGGGCCATCTTTGCTCCAGTGGAGCCTCGGCTGCGGGAGGGGAAAGGAGGGGAAGAGAGAGACAGAGAGGAAGGAGAGGGGGAGGGGTAGAGAAGCAGATGGGCGCTTCTCCTGTGTGCCCTGGCCGGGAATCGAACCCGGGACTCCCACACGCCAGGCCGACGCTCTACCGCTGAGCCAACCGGCCAGGGCCCCTGGAATGGTTTCAATAGGAGACGCACCAGTATTTTCCATCCAGCCAAAGACAAGCTAGGACCACAACAGGAAAAACGTAAGACGCGAGGTCCAGAGCGAGGCTTGACACAAGGACAGGAGGGCTGAAAAAGCTTGGGAATGTCTTGCGTTGTCTGCAGAGAAAACAGAATCTACTTGTGCTGCTCCGTCTCTGGTTATTGTGTTAGGCTCCAGGGGCTGGGCTATGAGTGCATCATCCTGGGTCACAGTGGAGCGTGCAGAGCAGAATGTGGAGGCTGGGAGCTATTGAATTATTGATGCTTCAGTACTCCATGTTCTTTAGTGACCACATAAAGCCTTCCTATTTATGATGCATAAGGATGTGGCATATGCTTTGTTATGTTTATACGCTACACAGTGTTTTAATTAAAAGGTAATGTTGAAGTTACCTCCAGGCCCTCTGTCAGACCAACTTGGGAAAGGAAATGAAAACTCCAAGTGGGGTAAGAACTCGGGTCAGCAGCGGAAGCTGGTTGTGGCACACGCAGGCCTCGGGCTTCGTCCTTGACAGACAGACGAAGGGTGCTATTTTAGAATGCAGACAGCCTCTCTAACAACTGCCCTTGAGCGTTCAAATACTAGAAATTGGAATTCTGTTACGGTTTCATTCAAATCGGCAGGTACTGCTCAGAGAAATACGTCTGCGCACTGCGGCCGGGGGTCCTTCTGTGAGGTTCCCGAGGGAACCCTTACACCTCAAAGGGTGATGGCCGGGGTGCTGTGTTGTCCTAAGGAGCGGTCTCCTTTTGATTGGCCTTTTAAAAAAAAGACGGGGGGGGGGGGGAAGCCAGCTGAGGTGGAGAGATCATGGAAAGGATAGCAGGTCTTTGTGACAGGGAGGTCAGAATGGCGTTTGAATAAAACAGCTGCCCCCCCTCAGAGATGGGTCGTGAGCAGAGCGCGCTGCCACACTGGCGGAAGAACACCCGGCGGTGATGCGCCCCTTTCTCGTCTTTTCTCTTTCTGTTCCCGGTAAATCGCAATGACTCTGCATGTTAGACAGTTTGCCGTTTTTAAAACCCAAATGTTTATCACTGTTGTTTACTACTTACTGCTTTTATTTTTATAGTCGAATCTCATTTTGAAATCGGGAGAGCTGGGATTTTTCCTTTGTACTCACCGATAAGGCAACAGTTAGTTTGAGTCCAACATAAGACTGTTCATTTTTCCCCCCTTTTTATTGTGATAAAATTCACATAATGTGAATTTCCCACTTGAACCATTTTCAAGTGGCCGGTTCGGTGGTATTGAGGACGTCGCAGCGTTGTGCAGCTGTCGCCCCCGCCCGTCATCAGAACTTTGTGCCCTCCCTGCGTAAACTCTGTCCCGGTTAAATAGAATGTGCACTTTCCAGCCTGGCTTACGTCAACATTTTCAGGTTGGTGCTGTGAACATCCTGATTCCAAGTTGCTTTACCTTTTGAGTTAAAGGGGGGTGATCACTAACCTTACTGGGCAGCTGCACACCAGCCTGGTTAGCAGGGAGCCCCATTTCACACCTGAGCGCAGGGCTGGCCGTGTGCCCCACACTCAGCAGAGACGGAGGCAGGATCTGACAGCTGTGTCTGGTCTGAGCCGCTGCACCGCCCCAGTCAAAGGTCGTGTCTGTGTAATGTGGACCGGTAGTAATTCTTCCCCCAGGTTAGTGCACATCCTGGAGCTGGGAGATGCTCAGAGCAGCCGTCTTGGTAATTACCAGTCTGCATTAAGTCAGTGACCTCTCCCTGAGCTTTGGTTTCCTTATCTGTAAAGTCATCGTCTATGTGATCTCTTGGGGCCTCTCCGTCCCCGCCCTGTGGTTTGAGATATTTTCATAATGGATGCCATGAACTTCTTATGCTTTTAAGATGGATGAAGGAGAAGTAGGAGGTTCTGGAGCAGAAGGGAGACTAGGGGACACTAGGAGAAAGGACCAAGGCTCAAGAACCAAAAGTGCCGTCTGGGAGACAGAGGGCTTCCTCCCTGGGTGGGGCGGGGGGTGGTTTATTTACAGACTCCGCTCCGACCGAGTGGGTGCAAACCACAGGTTGGGACGAGCAGTGAGAGTCGGGCACGGCTGAGCTGGTGAGTGAGCCAGCCTCCTGGGTTTTCAGACGGAGGTGTCGTCCCGTGTCCATGCACCACGTCAGATCCCACGGGGGACGCATCTCCCGGCTGTGGAAACAGGAAAGCAGCCTGGAAGGTGGAGAGGGGACTGTGGGTTTCATTCATTATCCCATTAATTCCCACCGCAGGCCCAGCGGGCAACACTCACACCCCTTTATGGTCAGATAATGGGGGCAAGGCAGAGCCGGACTCAGACCTTGAGTGGTCTGGTTCCGAAGCCTCCTCCTCCTCACCTGCTGGGCAGACCTCCGCCCTCTGTCCCTGCCCCAGACCTCCACACAGGCCTGACCACATACTCACAAAACACTGGTTTTACCCCAACGTCGAGAGAGGGCAGTCTAAGCTCCACCCAGGTCAGAACTCCAGGAGACCAGGACTGGGTACAGGGCGCCCCCACGATGGCTCAGGACCCCAGCTTCCTCCCTTCCTCAGCCTTGCTCTCCTCTTTGTAGTTAGGTATTCTTAAGAAAGTTTCTTCTGGGTCGTGGAGAAGGACTTTGATTGCTCTGAAAAGATACAGCAGGTCAGAAATGCTCTCTGTCCCCAGCATGCGTGACCATCCCGAAATTCCCCGTGGGCATCTCAGCAGATTTGTGCAGGGTTTTGTAAAGGGCTTGGTGGTGTGACATCCTACACATCACTGCCATTTGCATGGGATTGCCAGGCAGGACCAGCTCACCAGCCACCTGGTGTCTTGCTATGGCTGTCGTCTGTCCTAAGAACGATAAAATAACTAGAAATTAAATTCTCGAGTTTCTAGTTCTAAGAAATAGCTCCCAGTGTTGGCAATCAAGGGGGGGTAATTCAATTAGATTTTCAAAGCTTTCCCCTATCCTGAGACTTCACGAGACACTTGCATTACTTTGCAGCGTGTTTCTCGGGTGTTAATAGGAGACCCTTGAAGGCTGTACTTTGGTCACGTGTCTGTCTTCACCTCTCGTTGGGGTGGACAGAAGTGGCACTTATGAAATGGCTTTTGTCAGATGCTTGGTGTTGTGCATACGGCAGCCCATGTACTCCTCGCGAGCCCTGGAGGGCAGGTGCTATTCCGAGCCTTTCCCAGGTGTCTGTGCAGCTCTGGGGAGAGGGAGCCTTTTCTGGCTCATTAGAGAATGCCAGAGAGTCTCTATTATCATTAGAAGAATTTCAGACACAATTATACCCAAACAAGTTCAAGCAAATTATTCTATTTTAATTGTCACGGATCTAAAGGGAGTTGGTTGTACACTGTATATACTTGAGGACTCTTAACTTTCTCTCTGCGAGATGACTTTTTAAAAATGAAAATTAAGTCATGCCAGGTCTTGTTTATTTTTGCTTTGGCACAGAGGGAAAGTGTTGTAAGAGAAGGGGCATGTCTTGAATGACGTAAAGAATTAAGCTGTGCTGAAGGTGGGTTTCGACCCGACGCTGAAAGCCCTCCCCTGTGCCGTCATCGGGAAGGAGATCTCAAACGCGTGGTGTAGAGGGGAACATCGGGCACGAGGAGAGCGCTGCCTCGCGAAGACGAGACGGCGTGTGTGCTGATGATGTGTTTGAAATAGATGAGGAAGTCTAAGAAAGCCTAGTGACTGGGCATGCATGTCACCACAGCAAGCCTCCTGGCCAGTGACCTTTCCCTGGAATGTCCTTGTTGTTCTGAGGGTTGTATTATTATTGCCGGAGCAGTCCGGTTCAGAAAAGGACATGCTCTCATTCTGTTTACTGATTGAAGTTTTGATCTGCCCATCTTCCTAGGACCAGGGCCACCTGGTCCCTCCCAGAGCCTCTGTGTTCGCTGTCGTCCTGTGGCTCTGGGCCTGGACGCTGTCCCCGCAGCTGCCTCCTGCCAGCTGCTTCCTGGCTTCCTGGTGGTGGGGGCCCTTCCTGGGGGGGGGGCCTTGAGCACATACAGCCAACAATTTCAGGAAGACCTTTCCTATAACTAACCCTGAGAGTTCGACTTTTCCACGCCTTCCTGGTGTGTTCCACAGTCACCCGAAACTCAGCATCTTCCCAAACTGATCTTACTTTCTAACAAAACAAAACAGAATTCCAGCCACCCGATGTCCCCTTCCCAACTCCCCTGTGTGTGCGCCGTCCCCCCACCCTTCTGCGTGACCCCCCCCCCCCCCGCCGCCGCTCGCTGCACACATGTCTCATCTGAGCAACTCCAAACTCTTCTTATCCAACCATCTTCTTCCTTCCCGTGGCCACAGCGGTTTCCCATCTGTGTCCTCACGGCATCCGTGGGCATTCCTGGGACGGTCCTCGGCTTCCTTCCGAGGTAAAAGCCTCACCCCAGCCCGGCCGGCTCCCAGGTTCCGGGTGCTCGCCCACCCCTGGGGTGGTCGCCTTTCTTCTCCGTGTTCCCGGATCTCCTCCTCTTTGCAGTGGCTACAGGCACTCTCTCTGCGTGTCCTGGTGTCCCTGTCTCCATTTGATTGTTGCCTTGTCTGCACTTGGACAAATTTACTGACCATAAAGTTCATTCTGCCCGAACTTATACTTGGTTTTAGTGTTCTTCCTTTTTTTTTCTTCTTTTCCCAGTGAGAAGGGGAGAGAGACAGACTCCCACATTGCACCCCGACCGGGATCCACCCAGCAACCCCCATCTGAAGCCAATGGTCTGCCCATCTGGGGCCATGCTCCCAACTGAGCTATTTTTAGTGTCTGAGGCTGAGGCTCCAGGGAGCCATCGTTAGCATCCAGGGCCGATGCACTTGAACCAGTTGAGCCATGGTTGCGAGAGGGGAAGAGAGACAGAGAAGGGGAAAAGAGAAGGGTGGAGAAGCAGATGGTCACTACTCGTGTGTGCCCGATCTAGAATCGAACCCAGGACTTCCACACACTGTGTCAATGCTCTACTGCTGAACCAACTGGCCAGGGCCTCCAAAGATATATTTTTAAAAAGGAAAAAGGAGTACATTTCAGATGATGGGTGCTTTTTGATCTTCCTCATAATTTAAAATATAAGGCATGCATTTGTTAAGCTTTGGTGGGGAGAAAATGATTGATGGTCAAGGTGCCCACAGGCGGCCCTGGTCCTGGAGGGGTTTGTGTTCTTTGCAGGCCGTGTTTACCTACCTGCTTCCCTTCACTGTCAGTCCTGTAATGCCAGAGCTTTGCTCTAAAATTTGTCAGGGTTTCTCAGTACCCTAAGACCTCATCCTTCAGTTAGCGTTCACGGGCCCTTGTGTATTTATCTTTGTCCTAAGTCTGAAGGCATTTCCACTAGGAATTGTAGCTCTGAAATATTTAAACTATTGACTTCAAAGTCGGTGGCCCCGTGCCAAGCCTGCTTCTTCTGAAGATAAATGGAAATGCTTCTGACAGGACAAAGTCAAGGCCCGTTCACTTCCAGGCCCCGTTCCCTTAAACAGGATGCGGCGCATCTGAGAGGCCCGGCGTGTCCGTGTGTGTAGTCAGAACAGAGAGCTTTACAGTGAAGAGAAAACAAACAGGGTTTCACCTCCTCGGTTTCGTGATCATTCCCACAGGACGCTGTCTCCCTGGCATGCTCCATCTCCACCGGGGACACGTCCTCTGTGCTCAGTGGAAACTGAAGAGTAAATCTTCGGTAATTGATTTTTAGAGAGAGTGGAAGGGAGAAAGACACAGAGAGGGAGAGAATCACTGATGCGTTGTTCCACTTATTTATGCATTCATTGGTTGATTTTCACGTGTGCTGTAACTAGGGGTCAAACCTGCAACCTCAGCTACCTGGCCAAGGCCATGGCCCCCTGGAGCTCAGCATCGCTCCCTGTGACTGCAGGAGGACGGGGGACACGTGAGAGGGGGGGAGCGAAAACCAGGTTTCCAGCAGGGCTACTGCGCACGTGGCACTCCAGCAATAGGGACCCGTCACTCTGAGTCTGGGCTTCCCCTTGGCTGATACCTTGTGTTGTGTTTCACGTAAATCTTACAGGACACCTGGACAGCGCAGAAACTAACGTACTGTCGATTTCCCTAGTTTGCAGACAGGTGCTGCTTCTAGCTAGATCCTCAAGAAGATGCTAAACTTGAAGTGGGATTAGATATCCATTGGGGCCTGGCCTGTGGTGGTTGCAGCAGATAGTGTCCACGTGAAACGCTGAGGTCGCTGGTTCAAAACCCTGGGCTTGCTTGGTCAAGGCACATATGGGAGTTGATGCTTCCTGCTCCTCCCCCTTTCTTTCTCTCTCTCTCTCCTCTCTCTAAAATGAAAAAATAAAAAATAAAATTAAAAAACAATATCCACTGGAATGATAACAATATGTGAAAGTTAGTTTTGAATTGGTTAAAAAACAGCCTTTGGCTGATTCTCATTCCATTCAAAGGAAGAAAGGCTTCCGGGGTGCCGATCCCTGACCGTGATATTGTTCACTTTCCCAAGGGGATAGGGGTACACAATTGTACCCACCAGGGTGGGGCTTAAGTCTCATCGACAGCACAGGGCATGCCACAAAGTGGTCCAGCCTGCCGCCCCCCATACTGGTAAGTACTGCAGAGAATGGCTTGGGAAAGAAAGGGCCAGTATGGCCTGGGGTGGCTGGAATGGGTGTGAAGGAGGAAGGACGGGGGACAAACCGCAAGGACCCCAGGAGTTGTAGGCAATGGAGAGGCGTGCCTTGTTTAAGGGACAGTGAGAGGCGTGCCTTGTTTAAGGGACAGTGAGAGGCGTGCCTTGTTTATGGGACAGTGAGAGGCGTGCCTTGTTTAAGGGACAGTGAGGTATCTAACCGTGGGGCAGGAGGTTCACCTGGAGACCAAAGGAGAGGCTGGCACAGGAAACGGGGGCAGGTCGTGGAGGTTAATCCGAGGACATGGACGTTTATCCCAATGAAAGCGATTTGCTGAAGGGGCCGATGAGAGGGCGCAGGGTGGGTTGGCATCAGGCATGTTGTGACTGCACAGCTTCTGTGGATAGAACCCAGAGGAGGAGGGTCCGGGAGAGGAGAGAGAGGCCAGGCCAGAAGTTGGGGAGGGCATGTCGTTAGCACGAGTCCGAGAGGCAGGGGATGGAAACCAGGTCCGCAGCCTGGAATTGGACCCCTGCCCCTCACCAACCAGAGAACGACTCAGATGCCAGGAGCAGGTCAGAGCAGGCAGGTAACATGTCATCCCCACGCTGCTGGTGCCCGGCAGGGTCCCCCACTGTCGGGCAGCCCCGCAGACCGTCCTGTATGTGTTTGTGGGCGAGAGGACTGGTATATGAGCCCTGTGTGTGTGGAGGCTGTACCCGGGAGCGTGTGGCCTGTTCCCCACGTGGCCGTTTGCCCAGCTGAGAGTCGGAAGTGAAGGGATTGGGAAACTGCTGGTGGATTGAATGACGTGGGAGGGTTTAGCCCTGAAAAGATGCTAAAGCAAAAGTAATTGTCTTCAAATGAATCGTCTCCCAGTACCTTTTTCTGACAAATGCTAATAATATATTTCAGATCTTATTAAAGCCTCACTCAGAGGGCTCTTAACAACAGTCTTAGGATTTGCCAAGCACACACTGTTGTTTTCATATCAGAAATACCTCTCAGATCATCAGAGAAAGTAGACGGAGGGAAAAATAGAGAATGAGATGACAGTAAATACTGAAATGAAATGTGTAATGCGTGAATTTAGTTAATTGTCCAGAGGAAAAATAGTCATATTCACTATTTGTGCAAAATGGTGTAAAAGGCAGCATCTGAGTCACTAATACTGAGATACGTTGTAACATTCGTTTTTGTGAAGTTCACTTTATTTTAAGCTGAAGTGTACAAGTGAGATGTGAGTTTTGTGAGTGTAAGATTCTGTGGTTTTGGGGCCCTGGCCGGTTAGCTCAGTCAGAGTATCATCCTGAAACAACAAGGTTGAAGGTTCGATCCCTGGTCAGGGCACATGCAAGAATCGACCAATGAATGCCTAAATCAGTAGAACTACAAATGAATGCTTCTATTTTTCTCCCCCCCCCACACTCTCTCTTCCTCCCCCTTCTTCTCTCTCTCTCTAAAAAGAATAAAAAGTTTTAAAAAGATATTTTTGACTTTCTTCCATTCATTAACAAGCGGCACACAACCTCCGGTCTCCCTAGGTACGGCGTGAGTCCTGAGAACATCATCCTATACGGGCAGAGCATCGGCACCGTCCCCACGGTGGACCTGGCCTCGAGGTACGAGTGCGCAGCCGTGATCCTCCACTCGCCTCTGATGTCCGGTTTGCGTGTGGCTTTTCCCGACACCCGGAAAACGTACTGCTTCGACGCGTTCCCCAGGTGAGCTCCCGCCTGTACAGCAGGCGCAGAAGCAGCCCGTGGCCCGAGTTCAGGCCTGATAATGCCATTCGCTGTGGCCCGCTGACACATACTCACTGAATGCAGCCGTCTGTCCCACCTGTGTCGGTGCTAACTTAGGGGGTGTGGAGGTGAGTATGACACACAGCAGGGGGGGGGACTGTGTCCTCTGGGGCTGACCCTTTTGTAAAGATCCCCCAGATAATGTGTGAGGACCTCGCTCACACTGATAGCCAGACTTCATTGCTTGGGCTGTGCATGCAGGATACAAAGCACCTGTGTGTCGAGAAGGACCTTTCCGGCTCAGTGTTCGTTCACGCGGGTCAATGTGTATTGTTGAATCGCAAAGAGCAAAGTGGGTGGCGAGGCTGTCAGCGGTGGGCCACACGCAGATAAACACTGCGAGCACCCACTGTTTTGAAATGTCTCCTAACGTTTGCAGCCAGGCAGTGCCGCTAAGGGAAGAGGCGTAGGGAGCTACTCCCATGCCATCGCGTGCTTGAGTGAGGGCCGCGGGGACAGTGGCGGTGAGCGGATTCCTAGCAGCGACTTCCTTCATCGTCTCCCGCTTGGGGGAAAACTCCCTGCAGAGCCAGCCCCCGGGGAGCGTGTCCCCGAGCCTGGGGTCCTCATCCCCCCCGACAGAGGAGGAACAGATGCAGAGCACCTGACCTCTGTCCAGAACTCCTTGTTTTATTTTAAATCCCAGTTGAGGACGGTATTTTTAATAAAAACTGTTTGCTTCCTATCCACCCCCCACCCCCCACCCCCAGACGTTGCTAAAGCAGTCTGGCCAGCTCACCTGCTCCTCAGTGGGAAACGCCTCAGCCAAAACAACGCCCAGTTTTAGGGTTTTGATTGGCCAGCTCACCTGCTCCTCAGTGGGAAACGCCTCAGCCAAAACAACGCCCAGTTTTAGGGTTTTGATTGGCCTGTGAGTTGTTCTCATTCCGCCGTTGCTGGGGGAGAGGAGGACACCGTTTATCGTTTACATAAAACGTCCACTGTACGCAGACTGTCTGCTTTCACAGGAAGCGACCCCCTGTTAACACCTTGGGTGAACTTGGGTTCCGAGCCGTTTGTACCCGGATTCAGTGGAAACGTTGGTTTCCTGGGAAGGCTGAGCGAGCTGCATATTTCTGGTGGTGTGGCCGGGAATGCTAAGTGGGCTGCTGGGTGTCTCCACTGTGGTCTGATTGGTGCTGAATGGGGAATGAGAGACCAGTCGGTGGAAAGGGGGAGATACTTAGCATGCCTGTGGGAAGCCGTGCAAGGAGTTTCCCTGGCAACAAAATGAACAGCATTTTTATGACTCCTAAATGAGCATATATCTCAAAATACAGCCACGACAGCTCATTGCAGCTTATTAATTAATAGGAAACCAGCAACTAATCTGCACAAGGTATGTGTGGTATTCCAGGCATCCAGCTAAACGCGATCTCAGTCTTCAAAACAGCCTCCAGAAGGTGGGCAAGTTAGAGGACTCTTTTACAGGTTAGGAAACTGAGGCTTAGGGCAGTGTTTATCCACCTTCTGGTCCCAACCAGTATCAGTGCACCAGAAACTTCATGCTGGTCCACAGAAGATAGACTCTAATCTTCATACAATGTCAGGGTGGTTAACTCTTTCACAGACTGGTGGTTGAAAATCACTGGCTTAGAGCCTGACCAGGCAGGGGCACAGCAGATAGAGTGACAGAGTGTCGGCTTGGAACACTGAGGACCCAGGTTCAAAATCCCAAGGTCGCCAGCTTGCACACAGACTCATCTGGCTTGAGCAGAGGCTCACCAGCTTAAGCGTGGGACCATAGACATTGGCCAAAGTCGCTGACTTGAGCCCAAGGTCGCTGGCTTGAGCAAGGGGTCACTCGCTCTGCTCTGCCCCCCCCCCCCCGGTCAAGGCACATATGAGAAAGCAAGCAATGAACAACTAAGGAGCCACAACAAAGAATTAATGCTTCTCATCTCGCTCCCTTCCTGTCTGTCTGTCTCTCTCTCTCAAAAAAAAAAAAAAAAAAAAAAAAAAAAGAAGAAGAAGAAGAAGAAAGAAAAGCAGGGCTGAGAGAGCCAAGCGTTTTGCTTAGTTAAGATCGGTAAGTGGAGAGAGCCAGGTGAGGAGTTCCAACTATTCAAACCCATGAAGTATCCGTGAGAGAGATTCTAAACCAGGAACAGTCACTGACTTTCCTCGTTGACTGAATTTGGGAAGTGATTTCTAAATGCACTGTAGACTTGTCTCTGTGTCCCTCTCTTTAAAGGAGGGTCCCTTCCCATTTCCTTTTCATATTTAAAAAAAATTAAAGGAGTCCGGAGCATTTAACTTCAGATACACCCTCCAGGCCCAGACTGCTCAGGGTGGGGCCCCTTCCTCCTGCCCATGGTTCTCTTCTGAAGGGGGTTTGACTCTGCTCTGCCCTCTGAGAAGAGGTCCCTTTAAAATTAAGTGCAGGGGAGAAGTAGGTTTATAAACAAGATTGTGTGTGTGTGTGTGTGTGTGTGTGTGTGTGTGTGTGTGTGTGTGTCAGACAGAGAGAGGGACAGGTGGGGACAGACAGGAAGGGAGAGAGATGAGAAGCATCAATTCTTTGTTGCAGCTCCTTAGTTGTTCATTGATTGCTTTCTCATATGTGCCTTGACCAGGGGCCTACAGCAGACCAAGTGACCCCTTGCTCAAGCCAGCGACCCTGGGCTTAAGCTGGTGAGCTTTGCTCAAACCAGATGAGCTTGCACTCAAGCTGGTGACCTTGGGTTTTCGAACCTGGGTCCTACACGTACCAATGCTCTATCCACTGTGCCACTGCCTGGTGAGGCTGAACAAGATATTAAAAAAATAATAATTTCCATTGGTTTGAGAGTGAGAGAGAGAGGAAGGGGGGGAGAGCGAGCGAGAGAGAGAGAGAGAGAATCAACTTGTTCTACTTAGTTTTTCCATTTAGTTGTATATACTCAATTGATTGCTTCTAGTATATATGTTCCCCATCCGGGGTCGAACCAACAACCTCTGGTGTGTGGGGTCAATGCTTTATCCACTGAGCCACCTGGCCAGGGCCTAAACAAGATTTTTTTTTTTAAGTGAGGCAGACTCCCACATGCACCCCGACTGGGATCCACCTGGCAACCCATCTGGGACTGATGCTCCAGTACCCAGGTATTTTTAGCACCAAGGCTGACTCGATCGGACCAACTGAGCTATCGTCAGCACTCGGGGCCATGTTCGAACCAATAGAGCCACTGGCTGCAGGAAGTGAAGAGGGAGGGGGAGGGGAAGAGAAGCAGATGGTCACTTCTCCTGTGTGCCCTGACTGGGAATCCAACCTGGGACCTCCACATGCTGGGCCGTCTATCCACTGAGCCGCCAGCTCCAGGGCCCTAGACGAGACTCTTAATCTGCAAACTTGGATCCTGCCACTGTGGCTGTGAGCTTGGCCACTGACCCAGCTGGGGAGGTTCTGTCATCATCTGGGTGTCTTGAAGTGGTCGGTAGTTTCCGGAGCTGTGCCCCATGGCCATGTGTCCGTTGTGTATAAACGTGTGGAACGTCAGGTCACGTCAGAGCTCCTCGTTATCGCCACAACCTCCTGAGTGCTGTCTGATCATCTCTGAGCTTCAGTTCCCCCCCTGGCTACACAAGTGCTCTTTCTTCTCTCATGGTGTCCACTGAAGATTAAATGAGGTTTTGTGTATGCAAAGGGCAAAGCGCTGGCTGCGGTAAATGTTTAACAAATGTGCTATTACTTTTATTATTTATTGATTTGAGGGGGGCGGGAGAAAGACTTATGTATGCTTTCATTGGATGATTCTTGTATGTGCCCTGACCAGGGATCAAACCCACAACTTTGCTATCTTGGGGTGACCCTCTAACCCACTGAGATACTGGCCAGGCTCTGTGAGCTATTACTTTTTTTTTTTACGTTTTTTAAAATTTATTCATTTTAGAGAGGAGAGAGAGAGGGAGAGAGAGAGACAGAGAGAGAGGAGAGCGAGACAGGGGGGAGGAGCTGGAAGCATCAACTCCCATATATGCCTTGACCAGGCAAGCCCAGGGTTTCGAACCGGCGACCTCAGCATTTCCAGTGCTTTATCCACTGCGCCACCACAGGTCAGGCGCTATTATTACTTTTAACAGAAAGATCCCTGCAGAAAGTACCGGTTCATATCCCTTCGTAGCTTCGACCATAGCCCGAAACAGAAGTCAACTGTAAGAGGGATTCTGGTAGGCAGACAGGCTGGACAGAGATTGGTGCCCTCTCCTGATTTGCCCTTAGATTAAACGGCCTCCCTGGGAGAAGGCAGCTACACACTCCGCCCAGCAAGGCTTAAAGTCTGCATTCCTCTTGAGGAAATAAATGTTTTCAGAGCCTGTAGCACATTGTTTTGAAGATCCTCAAATATTCATCGTTCAAGGGTAGATTTGATTTTTGTAAACAGTCAGAAATCATTTGGAATCAAATTGAGGCATTACATTAAGTTTTCAAGCTGAGTAGTACAATTTTTTTTTTAATCAAAAATAAGGCAGGAACTTTTTATGAAATGTGGTTGGTGAGGATCCTGTTAATTGATTCTGATGATAGTTCTCAAAACCTGAGCAGCCAGGGACCAAGTGTTCAGCTTTCCAAAGAGACCTTCGTTCAGACATGCTAACTTCTAGCCTGTTTACTGTTTTAGTGAATCCTCTCATAAATACAAAGATATCAGAACTATTAGTTACTGGATTGTTAGTCCAATGGCTTTTAGTTGTTTTGTTTTTAATAAAATACTTTAATAAGAAACACAATGGCCAAATGCAGTGTGGGATTCTCAGTTTGGGTTCCAAAACAGAAAAAGATGTCATCGGAAAAAACAAATGAAGCCCACATAACAGAGCCCGGAGCTCTGTCATTGTCAGTGTCTCCACGCTGGCTTCTTGGTTTTGACAATGTGTGGTGACAATACTTGGGGTTAACCTCAGAGAAATGGCTGAGGGCAGTATAGGAGCTCTGTTTTATCTGTATCTTTCCTATGAACCCAAAATAATTCCCAAATGAAAAGTTTGGTGTTTTTCTTTAATGAATTCCCAGGAAAAGGGGGGGTATACACGATGTCCCTCCCTTGCCTGTGGACACTGATTTGTTGACATTGTGACGTTGTCTGTGAGCATGACTAAAGAGTCCCTTTTCTCCCCCTCCCCTTTTCTGTTTGCAGCATTGACAAGATCTCTAAGGTCACCTCTCCCGTGTTGGTCATTCATGGGACCGAGGATGAGGTCATTGATTTCTCCCACGGCCTGGCCATGTACGAGCGCTGTCCTCGAGCCGTGGAGCCCCTCTGGGTGGAGGGGGCTGGCCACAATGACATAGAGCTTTACGCACAGTACCTAGAGAGACTAAAACAGTTCATATCTCACGAACTTCCCAACTCCTGAAGACGACTTGATTTTTACCTCATTTACTGTGAACACAAGGGTCCTGATTTTGCACACACGCTTTACCTGGGTGGCGGCAACAGCGCCACGGCCACGCAGGAAGTGCCGGCCTGTCGGGTCTTCTCATCAGAGCTCTGGGGACAGCTCAGCCGTGTAGCTAGAGCCTGTTGAGCAATTCCCACGACCTCTTACACACTGGACTACTGGATTTCCGGCTTGGGGACCTCGCAGGGATTGGGAACGAGGGCTTAAAGGTGGGGACAGGTCTCGGGCTACATAAAGGATGCTCCCAGCTGTGTCTCTCCCTTCCCCATCACTTAGGATTCATTTCTGCAGGACTCTCCCACCCCTCCCCCACCTCCTCTGCGTTCCTGGGGCCAGTCCCTTGGTGAAGCTGTTTTTAGGGCAACTGGAAACCCGGTGACAACAGTTCCTTTCACTTTTATTAACATGCTGACCTACCCCCCCAAACAGATCCGTTTAAAGGGTAACTTACCAGAACCACCCCGAACAGCTTCACCAACTGGAACCACAGAAATGTAACTGGAATATTCTTAAACAAAATGAAATTTGGGTGGGTTTTTTTTTTTTAGTGTAATTTTATTACTAATCAACAGAGTCTTACTATTTTGCTTGTCTGGTTGATCTAACAGGAGCCTTTGCAGACTTCCTCCTGGCCAGGCCTCCTGAGAGGCTTTTTAAAAAGTCCTGTACATATCTGCCATCCCGTTGTGCATAGATTCTTACTGAGTAGTTGTCCTTTTGTCAGGATACAACAACGAACTGCAAATTCCTTGTTTTTAATGTAAATGATTGGATACATTTTGTTAATATGTTTTTATTCCTATGTTTTGCTATTAAAAAAAATTTTATAACATTTCCAAGACAAAAAAAAAAAAAAATGACAAGTCTATGCTTTGAAGAATTTATGTATTTAAAATTTCACTAAACTAACCTTTTTAGTTTAGCAGGTTTCTGGGTTTTGACAATGGAGTTTCATCTGATAAGCATCAGAAATGGAAGATGCTTTACATTGCTACACTGCTCATGCTGGTTGAGGGTTTGGGTTTGGAGTGGGGTTTTTTTTTGTTTTCGTTTTAATTTTTGTTTTCCAATTTAAAAGCCTTAAACGTCCTGTCAGCCTCAGATCACTGTCTAGCGGTATGCGGTCGGTTGCCAGTCTGTGTACTGTTGCCTGGACGCGGCTCAGCGATTGGTTGGTCATGGAATAAAGGATGCATGGATCAGAGCCATGGCGTGGCCGTTTTTTTTCCTTCTCGCTCTCAGAGAAAATAGCGAATAAGAAAATGTTTTGTTTCCATTTAAGAGGAAACCCTTGGGGCTCACACACACTTGGCCACCTTTGTCAAGGTATAAGCTTTTGTTTGGTAAGAGAACTTAAAAACGACTTTTGGAAGAAGGAAAAATACAAAACATGTCACAGGAAAGGGCAGATGGAGCCCAAATAGCCTAGGCAGCAGATTCTGGGACGTGGACCAACTCTCCCAGGGAAAGAACATTAATGCCACTGAATGAAATGGGAAAATCTTAAATGGACGTGTGAGCTGCTAAGGAAATAAAGGCTGAGGGGGGAGAGCACATGCCAAGTAAAGATGAGGAGGCGGACCCTGCTGGTTGGCTCAGTGGTAGAAAATCAGCCTGGCGTGTGGAAGTCCTGGGTTCGATTCCCAGCCAGGGCACACAGGAGAAGCATCCATCTGCTTCTCCTCCCTTCCCCCTCTCCTTCCTCTCTGTCTCTCTCTTCCCCTCCTGCAGCCAAGGCTCCATTGGAACAAAGTTGGCCCAGGCATTGAGGACAGCTCCAGAGGGCCAAGGTTGAGAGTTTGATCCCCAGTCAGAGCACATATGGAAAGTAACCAATGAATGCACAACTAAGTAGAAAAATGAATGCCTCTCTCTCTCTCTCTCTGTAAAAACAATCAATGAAAAAAGAGCCTAACTTAGTGATAAACTGGGGGGAACATTACAAAGCATTTGGCAGATAATGTAACAATATACGTAATGAAATGGTGAAGTACTGTATCGTGTGTGCAGACATGAAGGGACTGATCATAATAACAGATGGTTATTTGTAATAACCACATAGAAATAGTCAAAACATCAAATAAATATTTAAATAATGAAATTTCATATTAAATGATAAAGTTGGTATAAATATTTGAAGAGGTGTTCAAATATGTATTTGAAAAGATTATTGTGTCATAATCACTTTCAGATTTAATCAAATAATCTAATGATTATATATACTGCTCACAAAAATTAGGCATATTTCAAAATGAATATGAAGCATAAAAAGAAAAGCACTTGATTTTTTTTTTATTAAACAAGAACATCAGGCCTGACCAAATGGGACTGAGACACAGAGGACTTGGGTTCAAAACCCTAAAGTCGCCAGCTTGAGCAAGGGGTCACTCCGTCTGCCCCCCCCAGTCAAGGCACATAGGAGAAAGCAATCAATGAATAACTAAGGAGCCGCAACAAAGAGTTGATGCTTCTGTCTCTCTCCCTTCCTGTCTGTCTGTTCCTCTCTGTCCCTCTCTCTGTCTCTCTCTCTCTCTCTATGTCTGTCACACACACACAAAAGAATATCAGAAAAGCAAATGACAAGTCAAAGAAAGTTGTTCAATTATGCAAATGAGATGCAAAACCAACTTTTATTTCATTGGTGAAAATGCACTATACCAGTGGTCAGCAAACCGTGGCTTGCAAGCCACATGCGGCTCTTTGACCCCTTGAGTGTGGCTCTTCCACAAAACACCACAAGCGGCGCTACCTCAATAAGGAATATACCTACCTATATAGTTTAAGTTTAAAAAATTTGGCTCTCAAAAGAAATTTCAATCGTACTGTTGATATTTTGGCTCTGTTGACTAATGAGTTTGCTGACCACTGCACTATACAAAAGGCTGAAAGTATTGGAGTATCTGCACATCCCCTGATTTAAATAATAAAATGCCACTTTAAATTGTAAAGTTGGTATAAAGACTTAAAGCATATTAGCTGTTGTTAGTAAAACTTTGGATAAATAGGCACTTTAAACTCATACTGCTGACTCTGGCTGGGTAGCTCAGTTGTTTAGAGTATTGTCCTGATATGCCAATGATGTGGTTCAATCCCCAGTCAGGTCACATACAAGAATCAACCAATGAACCTGTTGAGTTGCTTGGCCAATCATTGTGGCTGAGTACCATGCACAGGGAGACCAGAGTGTGGCACAGAGCTGGGACTTTGTGGCTTTGGAAACAGGGCCAGTCTCCCCCACCTTGAGTGCACAGCGGCTCGGTCCTTTTACAGATCTGGCCCCAGCTCTAAGCTGGAGGAAGTGGACCCTTACACACAGATTGGGCCCTCCCATGCACACCGAGGCCCAGCAGATGCAGCTATGAAAACTGAACAGCATGATAGCCCCAGACAGGTAGCCCACGGCCAGTTATACACAACATCGGACTTTGACCTGTACCTGAACCCAATCCAACTGGACCCAGAACCAATACAACCAGCAGAGGGCTGCAGACCAAACCAGTGATTGATCCAACGAGCCACACAAGTGACACACCAAAAGGGGGAAACTTCTGGGAACAACTCCATCAAGGGGGGCTGCCCTTGCATAGCATCTCATATACAATGATTGAGGTTTACCCTTAGAAGCACCCTGCTGCACTGCTGGTGGGAATGCAGACTGGTGCAACCACTGTGGAAAACCATATGGAATTTTCTCAAAAAGTTAAAAATAGAACTGCATTTTGACCCAGTGGTTCCACTCCTGGCAATATATTCTAAGAATCTTGAAATGCTAATTCAAAAGAATATATGCACCCCTATGTTTATTGCAGCATTATTTACAATAGCTGAGATCTGGAAACAGACCAAGTGCCCACCAGTAGATGAGTAGATTAAAAAAGCTGTGGAACAGGTGGCGCAGTGGGTAAAGCATCAACCTAAAAAAGCTGTGGAAGATCTACGCAGTGGAATACTATACGGCTATAGAAAGATGGAAAGCTTTCCTTTGTGAGAGCATGGATGGACCTGGAGATTATTATGCGAAGTGAAATAAGTCAGGCAGAGAGAGACAAGTACCATATGATCTCACTTACATGTGGACTCAAATGAACAAAATAAACTGATGGACAAAATAGAAGCAGAAGTATGGTCACATGGAAGACACTAACAGCTGTCAGAGGGGAGGGGGGTAGACCACTAAGGGACTGGATGAAAGAAGGTGAAGGGATTAGCAAAAAAAATACACACATATATATACAGTGGTACCTTGAGATACGAATTTAAGTTGTTCTGTAACCGAGCTCGTAAGTCAGTCAACTCGTATATCAAACAAATTTCTCCCGTTTAAAATAACTGAAATAAATTTAATTTGTTCCAGCCCTGTGAAACATCCCCAAACCATCCCAAATTATGAAAAAAGATGTTTTTAATTAAGAAACACACATGTATACTTTACCAATGCATAACAAAAATATATGAAATAAAAGAAAAAAGTGTTATTTAGTACTGTATTCTTACCTTGGAGACAGACTAGTGCGGCTAACGGAGGTGAGTGGCGAAGGAGGAGGGAGGGAGGAAGGGATGCAGGCACTGTAGACATGTAAACTAAAACTGCACTTTCTTAACACTAAATGTAAACTAAAACTGCATTTTCTTTACTTTAAACAAAACTAAAACTGCACTTTCTTTACTTAAAATGAAACCACAAAAACTTAATCACGACTTGTATCTCAGAATTTTGCTCAGATCTCGAACAAAAATATGGACCGAGTCGCAGCTCATAGCTTAAAAAATTTGTATGTTGGTCTGTTCATATCTCAAGGTATCACTGTGTGTGTGTGTGTGTGTGTGTGTGTGTGTGTGTGTGTGTATAAAACACACATAGAGTCAACAGTGTGATGATGGCCAGAAACTTGAAACCGGTATGGTTTTGCAAACCAATGTCATCCCAATAAATTCAATAAAATAAATAAATAATTAGAAAAACATAAATAATAAAATAACTTTTAAAAAAAGGAATCAACCAATAAATGCATAAATAAGTGGAACAACAAAACCGATACCTTTTTTTCTCTCTCCCTTTCTTGCTCTAAAATCAATAAATAAAATGTTTTTAAAAATGCATACTGCTGAGATGCAGAAGACAACAGACAGGCTAGATTAAGATTTTATTTATTGACTGGATTCCAAGATGGCAGTGGAGTAGGCAGACGCACAGACTGCCACCTCCCACAACCAAACTGGATTACAAATTAATTTAAGAACAATCATTGTGAAAAACCAACTTTGGACTAAAAGAACAGGACTCGAAAACCAAGGAGCACAGAAGAATCCACACCGATCCTGGTAGGGAGTGTGGAGGCATGGTGGGGTCTCCTCCGCTCCCAGGAGCTAGGGGAGGCTGAGGCTGAGGGTCCAGGAGGGCTCCCTTTGCCAGGAGAGAGACCCTGAGAGGCAGGGGTCCTCAGTCCCAGGACTGGAGCCCCAGCCTAGAAACCCAGGGACTGGAAGAGACAGCCTGACAGCATTGAGTGGGGAGAAGAGCAAGACTTCTGTCTGTGGGGAGCGGCTGGCAAAAGAAAATGCAGTCTTAAAGGGCCAGTGCAGAAAATTTCGCTCACAGCCATTTGCCTGGGGTTTCGGGGGCGAGGAGGGCTGAGAGGACTGGTCTTGCATGAGGAGAGTGGGGAGATTGAGACACAGAGACACAAACGGTGATGGGAAGAGGAGAGCCAGAGCTGACCTGAGTCATTCTCTAGTGCTGAGGCGGCCATAGCTGGGGGAGGGTTTGCTCCCTCCGCCCTGCACAAGCCAAGCGTGGAACCAGTTGACCCACCTCCATAAATCTCTCCAGCTCCAATCAGCGCAAAAGGCCATTTGGAAAGGAGGAAGTAAATGGGAGGGGCAGTGACTCAGGTTTCCAGGGGAGACCCGAGCTACACCTCCCCCTTGATACCGAGAATGCATCTCAGCCCCGGAGAAGCACTGGGCAGAACACACCTTCAGAATCTCAGAGGTCACACCTACTGCATTCCTGGATACAGTTTCAACTTAAAAAAACAAAAACACCAGATATGCCTACTTCCCCCCTCCTAAAGACAGAAGACCCCTGCTGGGATCAGCAAACACAGACGTGTCCTGCTGGATTCAGAAAACAAACTGCAGGGAAATTGAGACTTTTAAGTGGCTCTAATAGTTTAGGAGAATTAAAATCCAAGCAACAAGCAGAGGCTGAGGAATCAAGTCCTGGAGGAGAAGCCACATTTCATAAACCAACCTTAGACCTACAACTTTAACTAGCTTGCAAACCACACACAGAAAGAATGGGAAGACAGAGGAACGTAAAGCATATGAATCAACAAGAAAAATCCCCAGAAAAAGAACTGAATGAGATGGAAGTAATCAAATTACTGGATGCAGAGTTTAAAATAATGATTGTTAGGATGCTTAAGGATCTCAAAGCTACAATGGATGGACTAAATGAGCACCTAAATAAAGAAATTGCAAGCATCAAAAAGGACACTGAAATCATAGAAAAGAATCAATCAGAAATGGCAATTACAATATCAGAAATAAAGACTACACTAGAAGGAATCAACAGCATGCTCAATGAAGCAGAGGACCGAATCAGCAACTTAGAGGACAAGATACATAAAAACACAGAAACAGAGTAGCAAAAAGAAAAGAGGCTCAAAAAGTCTGAGAAACTATAAGAGAACTCTGTGACAATATGAAGAGAAATAACATCTGCATCATAGGGGTTCCTGAAGGAGAAGAGAAAGAACAAGGGATAGAGAATCTGTTTGAAGAAATCATAGCTGAAAACTTTCCTAAATTGATGAAGGAAAAAGTCATACAAGTGCAAGAAGCACAGAGAGTTCCAATAAAAAGAAACCCAATGAGGCCTACATCAAGACACATCATAATTAAAATACCAAAGTTAAGAGATAAAGAAAAAATACTAAAAGCAGCAAGAGAAAAGAAGTCATAGATTATCCCCTATAAGGATGACATTTGACTTTTCAACAGAAATGCTTGAGGCCAAAAGGGAATAGCAAGAAATATTTAAAGTTATGCAAAACAAGAGCCTACAACTAAGAATTCTTTATCCAGCAAGATTATCATTTAAAATTGAAGGAGAAATAAAAAGCTTCCCAGACAAAAAAAAACAAAAACAAAAACAAAAAAAACCAACTCAAGGAATTTATTACAACCAAACCAGTACTACAGGAAATGTTAAGGGGCTAGCTGTAGAAAGAGCAAAGAAAAAAGAAATCGAGAAAAAGAGGATTATAGATCTAAAGAATAAAATGGCAATAAACAACTACATATCAATAATAACCTTAAATGTAAATAGATTAAATGTTCTAATCAAAAGACATAGGGTAGCTGAATGGATAAGAAAACAGGACCTATATATATGCTGCCAACAAGAGACCCACCTCAGAACAAAAGATGCACATAGACTGAGAGTAAAGGGATAGAAAAAAATTTTTCACACAAATGGAAAGGAAAACACAGCTGGGGTAGCTATACTAATATCTGACACAATAAACTTTAAAACAAAGGCTATAATAAGAGATAAAGAAGGTCACTACATAATGATAAAAGGAGCATTACAACAGGAAGATATAACTATTATAAATATATATGTGCCTAATATAGGAACACCTAAATATATACAACAGATGTTGATGGAGAAAAAGGGCGAGATCAACAGCAATACTATAATAGTAGGGAATTTTAATACCCCACTAACATCAATAGATAAAACCTCTAGACAGAAAATTAACAAAGAAACAGCAGCCTTAAATGACACACTAGATCAACTGGATTTAACAGATATCTTCAGAACCTTTCACCCCAAAGCAGCAGAATATACATTTTTTTCAAGTGCTCACGGTACATTCTCTAGGATAGACCACATGTTAGGACACAAAACAATTCTTAATAAATTTAAGAAGATTGAAATCATATCAAGCACCTTCTCTGACCACAATGGCATGAAACTAGAAATTAACTACAATAGAAAAACTGGAAAACATTCAAACACTTGGAGACTAAATAGCATGCTATTAAATAATGAATGGGTCAACAATGAGATCAAGGAAGAAATAAAAATATTCCTTGAAAGAAATGAAAATGAATATACAACAACTCAAAATATATGGGACACAGCAAAAGCAGTCCTGAGAGGGAAGTTCATAGCATTACAAGCATACTTTAAGAAGAAAAAGCTCAAATAAACAACTTATCCCTGCATCTAAAAGAACTAAAAAAAGAACAGCAAATAAAGCCTAGAGGAAGAAGAAGGAAGGAAATAATAAAGATCAGAGCAGAAATAAATGACATAGAGGAAAAAAAAAAAAAACAAAACCAAACAACAACAACAACAATACAGAGGATCAATGAAACCAAAAGCTGGTTCTTTGAAAAGGTAAACAAAATTGATGAACCTTTAACTAGACTCACCAAGAAAAAAAGAGAGAGTGCTCAAATAAATAAAATTAGAAATGAAAGAGGAGAAGTAACAACTGGCACAGCAGAAATTCAAAGGATTGTAAGAAAATACTAGGAAGAACGGTATGCCCCAGAATGGGACAACCTTGATGAAATGGATAAATTCCTTGAAAAATATAATCATTCAAAAATCAACATGGAAGAATAAAAAAACCTAAACAGACTGATTACACCAAAAGCGATTGAAACCATTATAAAAAAACTCCCAACAAACAAAAGTCCTGTGCCTGATGGCTTCACAGGCAAATTTTACCAAATATTCAAAGAAGAACTAACTCCTGTCCTTCTCAAACTATTTCAAAAAATTCAAGAGGAGGGAAAACTCTTTTTAAGAAGCGAACATAATCCTCATTCCAAAACCAGGTAAAGACACTACAAAGAAAGAAAACTATAGGCCAATATCTCTGATGAACTTAGATGCTAAAATTCTCAACAAAATATTAGCAAATCAGATCCAGCAATACATGAAAAAAATCATACATCATGATCAAGTGGGATTTATTTTAGGGAAGCAAGGCTGGTACAATATTCGCAAATCAATCAACGTGATTCATCACATAAACAAAAGGAAGGTAAAAACCACAGGGCAAGGGAGCATGATAATATCCATAGATGCAGAGCCTGACCAGGAGGTGGCGCAGTGGATAGAGCGTCGGACTGGGATGCGGAAGGACCCAGGTTCGAGACCCCGAGGTCGCCAGCTTGAGTGCAGACTCATCTGGTTTGAGCAAAGCTCACCAGCTTGGACCCAAGGTCGCTGGCTCAAGCAAGGGGTTACTCGGTCTGCTGAAGGCCCACGGCCAAGGCACATATGAGAAAACAATCAATGAACAACTAAGGTGTTGCAACGTGCAATGAAAAACTAATGATTGATGCTTCTCATCTCTCTCCGTTCCTGTCTGCCTGTCCCTGTCTATCCCTCTCTCTGACTCACTCTCTGTCTCTGTAAAAAATAAGAAAATAAAAAAAATTAAAAAAAATTAAAAAAAAACTCCCCCCCCCCAAAAAATATCCATAGATGCAGAAAAAGCACTTGATAAAATCCAGCACCCATTTATGATCAAAACTCTCAGCAAAATGGTGATACAGGGACCATACCTTAACATGATAAAGGCCATCTATGACAAACCCACAGCCAACATCATACTCAATGAGCAAAAACTAAAAGCAATCCCCTTAAGAACAGGAACAAGGCAGGGGTGCCCCCTTTCACCACTCTTATTCAACATTGTTCTGGAAGTTATAGCTACAGCAATCAGACAAGAAGAAGAAATAAAAGGCATCCAAATTGGAAAAAAGAAGTAAAGCTTTCATTATTTGCTGATGACTTGATACTGTACATAGAAAACTCTAAAGTCTCAGTCAAAAAATACTAAAACTGATAAATGAGTTCAGCAATGGGGCAGTTTATAAAATCAATATTCGGAAATCAGTGGCATTTATATACACTAACAATGAACTGTCTGAAAGAGAAATTAAGAAAACAATCCTCTTCACTATTGCAACAACAAAAAAATAAAGTACCTAGGAGTAAATTTAACCAAGGAGATTAAAGACCTGTACTCGGAAAATTATAAAACATTGATAAAAGAAATCAAGGAAGATACAAACAAGTGGAAGCATATACCGTGTTCATGGTTAGGAAGAATAAACATCATTAAAATGTCTATACTACCCAATGCAATCTATAAATTCAATGCAATTCCTATTAAAATACCGACCCTGGCCGGTTGGCTCAGCGGTAGAGCGTCGGCCTGGCGTGCGGGGGACCCGGGTTCGATTCCCGGCCAGGGCACACAGGAGAAGTGCCCATTTGCTTCTCCACCGCCCCCCCTCCTTCCTCTCTGTCTCTCTCTTCCCCTCCCACAGCCAAGGCTCCATTGGAGCAAAGATGGCCCAGGCGCTGGGGATGGCTCCTTGGCCTCTGCCCCAGGTGCTAGAGTGGCTCTGGTCACGGCAGAGCGACGCCCCGGAGGGGCAGAGCATCGCCCCCTGGTGGGCAGAGCATCACCCCCTGGTGGGCAGAGCGTAGCCCCTGGTGGGCGTGCCGGGTGGATCCCAGTTAGGCGCATGCGGGAGTCTGTCTGACTGTCTCTCCCCGTTTCCAGCTTCAGAAAAATACAAAAAAAACAAAACAAAACAAAAAAAAACAAGGTCATACTTCAAAGATATAGAACAAACATTCCAAAAATTTATATGGAACCAAAAAAAAAGAACACGGATAGCCTCAGCAATCTTGAAAAAGAGAAATAAAGTGTGTGTGTGTGGGCCCCCCTGATTGGGTAACTTTGTAACTGTAGTTACAAAGTATGGGTATGATACCCAAAGTATGGGTATCACACTTCCTGATATCAGGTTATACTACAAGGCCATTGTACTCAAAACCACATCCGCAATCCCCAATCTCACCCGAGCTCAAGCACCCGTAGCCTTGTATAGGCCATATACACATGTGGCATAGCCACGCACTCACACACCAATCAGGCAGAGTGCTTGCAGCTGGTGACCCTGTGAGCAATCCTAACACAGCTGCCTCACAATAGGTTTCAGATAAACATTTCTATAGCATTTGAACTGTTGTGTTGTGTGCCCATCTGTAATGCTGGAGGCTGAGACCAGGCAGCTTCACACTGGATTCCGCGTGATGGTCCCTGTGTGAGGAGTGCGGTACATTACAAAACCCAAAACAGTACAGTCTATAGCAACAAAGTTACAAACACAGCTCTGGGTGAAATGATAGAGTGGTCAGCAGCACCAAGAAAGGCAAATCCTTCCCTTCTGGCAGAACCCAGGCCAGAGTTCTGTCTGCAGACAGCACAGTAGCAGGTACCAGAGGCCGCCCCGGGGAGGGCATACCAAACCTTATTGGCCAGCACACCAGGATCTGCTGGTTCGGCATGCAGCAAAATGGGAGAACTCGTTACTGGCCATAAAGAAAATACAAAGGTGCCCTTCATAATGCTGTCCCCCTGAGCACTCAAGGGATAACACCTTAGGCGGCCAGGTGCTGGTCGCCCAGGGAGTTAACTGGAGGTCCACCTCTAGCCCCCTACTCCATGGTGCCAACAAGGCCACCCATTGTAGGGGGGTGCCTGTACAGTCCGGGGCCATGTCCATTGAAGCCGTTGGCCTTTAAGGAGGGCTGTTGGTGCAGGCAAGAGCACGTTGCCCTGCTGTCCGAAGCCCGGCTTGAACAAAGTGTCCTTGGTGCACATCTGCAACTGGATGGGAGCAGCTGCCAGGTGCAGGAGGGCCTCTACAAGAACTGGCCCCCACCCCCTGTCGAGGTCTCTCATTCAAAATCCAGAGTACTGTTCACAAGCATCATGTCCGTCCAGTAAGGGAGCTAGTGCCCCCCTCCTGCCACAGTCCCTGATGTAAGAGTCCATTATACCGCTCAGTGATACCAGCAGCCTGTGGGTGGTAGGGGACATGGTACTTCCAGTCCACCCCTAGGTCTTGAACCCATTGCCTTACCATAGAACCCGTGAAATGGGTACCACGGTCACTTTCAAGGACCAGCGGCTGCCTGTACACAGTTCTCAGGTGGTCCAGAGCCTGCATGCTTGCCCTTTGGTTGGGGTACGGGCAGGGTAAGCAGCAAGCAGACCGGTGGCAGTATCTACACAGGTGACTGCATACTGGTACCCGTCCAACTTTGGCAAGGGTGCAATGCTGTCCATTTGCCACCATGTCAGTGGAACACTGACCTCTCTGGATCTGCCCTGGAAATGCCTGTTGTCTCCGTGGGTGCTCCTTGGAACACACTGCACATTGCTTGAAAGCTACAAGTACCTCTGCATAGGACACAGGCAGGGTTCATGCCTTAACGGTAGCCCACATACACTGCTCACAAGAGTTAGGGGATATTTTATAGCTTCATATTCATTTTGAAATATCCCCTAATTTTTGTGAGCAGTATAGTTTTCTGTCCCGCATGGAGCAGACACCGGTAGAGCCACTATGCCACGTTACCTGCAGGTACAAGCTCCAACCATCGCACCCTCACCAAAGTGTCTTCCTCATCATTCCCAGGATGGGCTAGAGAGGCTTGCCCTGTGACAAGGTATACTGTCACCTGTTGCTGGTGTCCTGTTACCCATAAGTCCTGCCATATGGTCTGACCCTATAGTGGATGGTGCATTACCATCCACTGGTTAATGTGCCAAGTAGCAATCCAAAGGGTCAGTCCACGATAGACAGCCCAGCTGTCAGTACAGATCACCAGAGGTGAAGGTTCATTATGGGCAACTAGCCATACGGCTGTACCTATGTTCACCCAAATAGTCTCAGTGGCCAGATGGAAGGCTATGGCTGTCCACGTGGCCAGTTGGCCCCTGCTAGAACCATCAGTATACTAGGCATCCTCGGGGATGGGCATTTGCCCCTCCTGGTATGGACTGACTTCAGGTTCTGCCTCCTGAGCCCCAGCTGCACCCGACTCTAAGGTCAGATAGGTGACTGGACCCAAGACTTCCTGCAGTTCTGCTCTCAATGGGCTGGTGCTAAGAGCACAGCGTTGTTGCAAGTATGCACCCCACTTGGCCAGGGCGGAGGTTTGGGCCATACCACTATGAGGTTTGGTTGCCCAGTCTCTCACCCATCCTGCAATAGGGTATGTGGTCTTGACTGTAACTGGAGTTGTGATCATAATACTCTAAGTGGCCAGGAGGGCAGCATACACAGCCAACTGTTTCTCCACTAGAGAGTAACAGACTTCAGCGCCTTTCCACAATTGGGACCAAAACCCAATAGGTTTCCGTAGGCGCTCTGTCTGTGGCCACAAGCCTCATCCAAACCCCTCAGGGATTACATGGACATCAAGCTCACAGGGCCTGGCAGGATCAAACACATTCAAGGCCTGTGCCACCTTGACAGCTCTCTTAGTTACTGCAAATGCACCTTGTGCTTGCTCAGTCCAATCCCAGAAAACCCCCTTCCAAATAAGGTGATATAAGGGATGCAGTAACTGAGCTAAATGGGGTATGAATGCTCGCCAATACCCCAACAGACCTGGGAATTTCTATAACTGCTTTACCGCAGTGGGCACAGGGTATGCTTGGATCTTATCTATAACTGCGTCAGGGATAACCTTGTCTTACCCAACCAGACAACTCCCAAGAACTTAACAGATAACCCAGTGCCACAACCTGCACGACGAGTCTATTCCAGGGTCTCGAGCAGGAAAGGGTACGAAATTGAATGAAAAAAATAGACAGAGACTTAAAGACATACACAGGATGGGTTCCGGAGGGTGCCACAGCTCCTTGCCAACAGTCACTAACTACTGTCCTGGCCAAGCTGCAAAAACATGGCCACCCCCAGAAAACATCCTTCTTTATTCACTGGACAAGGTAGGCCATTAGCAAATCAATCACGTTTCCAAGGCAACACAAGAAAACCACCAGATGCAGAAAAACCCCACCATCTTAACTTTAAACAGAGAAGAAGCTAGCTTCCAGTCCTTCTGGGGAACATGGGCAGGCAGGACAAGCACTGAAGCACAGCCCTTTGTTAACTTAATCAGGCAGGTGAGGTGGGGGGTTGGGCAGACTGTCAGCTTATAACCAATTCCCCACACCTCTGTCCCCAAAATCCAGACTGCAAAATACCCTGTTTATTTTTCAGTCCCCAACAACCCAGGTCCTTGTAATTTGCCCTCGTTGACCACCCAGCCAGACGCTTTTATGTGGGATAGCAGGGTAGGGACTGCTTGCTCCAGTTCTGGAAAAGAGTCACTAGTTAGCTTAATGTCATCAATATAATGACACATACGAACTGCCTCTGGTTGTTTCCATTTAGCCAGGTCAGCAGCCACCAGCCCATGACACAAGGTGGGGCTATGCAAATAGCCCTGGGGTAACACTGTAAAGGTCCATTGTCTCCCTTCCCAAGTGAAGGCAAATTCATCTCGACTCTCTGCAGCTATATCAATAGAGAAAAAGGCGTTAGCCAAGTCTGCCATAAAGTGGTATGTTCCCAACTCATGGCTTAACCCATCCATCAGGTTAGCTATTGAGGGAACAGCAGCGTGCAAAGGGGGAACAACTTTATTAAGTTCCCTGTAATCCACTGTCATTCGCCAGGTTCCTTCTGGTTTGCACACAGGCCACACCGGGGAGTTGTAAGGACTGTGTAGTGGCCGGATGATCCCCACTTTTTCTAGCACAAGGACTGTCCCAGTGATTTCTTCATAGCTGCCTGTCGGGCGGTACTGCTTTGCGCTAGTCACACGCCAGGAACAGGTAATTGCAAGGGGGAATGTGCTGCACGTCCCCACAACATGCCATGCCTTCACGACCTGGATCGCAGGCAGAACTCTCCGGCTGTTGTTTCCAACCGCAGTCCTTGTAAGACATCTATCCCCCAAATATATTCAGGAATAGGAGATACATACACCTTATATGGCTTAGGAGGCAGACTTCCTACCCCTAAATGGAATAGTTATTGGCTTCACTTGAATAGTTTGGGCCCCATATCCATCAATGGCCACTGGGGTCCCAGCAAACCATTCTAGATTCCCATAAAGAAGGGAACATTCTGCACCTGTATCCACCAAGGCCATTACCTGTTGTACATTTTTTTTTTTTTTTTGTATTTTTCTGAAGCTGGAAACGGGAAGAGACAGTCAGACTCCTGCATGCGCCCGACCGGGACCCACCCGGCACGCCCACCAGGGGGCAACGCTCTGCCCACCAGGGGGCGATGCTCTGCCCCTCCGGGGCGTCGCTCTGCCGCGACCAGAGCCACTCTAGCACCTGGGGCAGAGGCCAAGGAGCCATCCCCAGCGCCTGGGCCATCCTTGCTCCAATGGAGCCTTGGCTGCAGGAGGGGAAGAGAGAGACAGAGAGGAAGGGGGGGGGGTGGAGAAGCAAATGGGTGCTTCTCCTATGTGCTCTGGCCGGGAATCGAACCCGGGTGCCCCGCATACCAGGCCGACGCTCTACCGCTGAGCCAACCGGCCAGGGCACCTGTTGTACATTTGAAGGGGACTGGTGGATAGCCAGTTCCATGTGTGGCCTCCAGTCCCTGCCCATCCCTGTTAGATGGATCCCTCGGCCTTCCCCCTATTCAAACTGGAACAGCGGGTTTTGAGGGTCCTCTCCTTCAGCAGTCTCCATCTACAATCCTGGAACCATGTCACCCGCGCACCAACCATTTTATTGGTAGCTGCTGGGGCCATTTGTCTCAGTGGCTGGAATATCAGTCCTGGTTTAAATTGCTGCCAAAGCTCCAAAAGAACCTTATTAGGTTTGCCATCCAATTTCTCCCTATCTGCCCCAGCCACAATTAAATCCACCCACATCTGTGCTCGGGTAACTTCCACAGGCCCATTTCTCTTGCTAGTCAGAGGGGCAGCACGGGCAGCAGCCCTCACAGCTTTGTGATTCCATGCTGCCTCCAGCTCCCCCAAATCTGTTACCATCTGTGTAACCGCATTGATATACTGTCCACATAGGGGCCCAGAACAGCCATTAGTGACCCATAAAGGGCTGACGGGGCGCTGCAGAGGGTAAGATCCCACATCCTCATCTGGTTCACAGGACCCTGGGTGGAAAGCAGCATTCTTCATACCTAGTTCCCAAAGACCTTTACTAACGCACTATAGCACTGCCACCGACTCACTGCCCCCAGCAAGTCCCCAGCATTCTGCCAGACCGTACAAATGGCGGCCATTGCCCATTCTAATAAGGTATGGTTCCCTGGGTGGTCATGGCAGTTCTGAAGATGCTGCCTCAAGGGGAATTTCTCTATCTCTGTTCCAGAGAGCATACCATCCACCCCCTATGTCCCACAACCTCAGTAACCAGGCTGCCAGTGGCTCCATGGGTTTCTACCTGAATTTCATCCCCAACTCCATCAGCTCTGCCTGGGTGTAGGGACAGACCACCTAGTGTTCCAGTACTTGGGGAGGAGGCTGTGGCTGCCCCTGAGGGACTCTTTGCTGCTGGGATTTTACCTTCTTGATGACCACAGGCTAGGCTCTGAGTCTGGGGACAGCAAGGGCAGCCCAAACCTCCCTCTCAGAAGCAGAGGAGTTGGAAACACCTGCTCCCACCGACTCAGAGCCACTCCACCCACAGGAATGCAGCTCCATCTTCTGCACCCGCTTCAGCTCCTGCAGCTGCCAGATCTCGGCCTGAACCTGACTCTTGAGTTGTTCCTCCTGCACCTGAAGTTGTCCCTCCAACAGCTGTCGCTGCCAATGTTTAGCTTCCAGGGCAAACTAAACTGCAACTCACGAACCCACAACTCCTTTTCCAGAGACCACTCCAGTTCCAGGCGCTGTTGGTGCTCAGCCTGCACCTCGCAATGCAGGCCTCCCTCTCCAGCACTGGCTCCAGTTCACGCTGTCTCTGGGTCTCAGCCTGCAGTCTGACTTGCAATTCTCGGATCTGCAGCTCTTTCTCCAGTGACCGTTCCAGCTTGTGCCGTGTTGCTGCTCGCTCCGCAGCTCACCCTGGAGCTTCCAGCTTCAGGCTGCCTCTTGCACAGAGCTCTCGATTTCCTCTCGCAGGGCTGTAAAAAAAATCACCCAGCCTACGGCTCCCAAAGGGGCATGGGGAACCATACGCTGGAGAGTGGTGACCACTCCTCTACCCCACCCTTTGAGGGTGTCGGCGGCTCCATACCCATCTGCTCTGAACCCTGCTCGATGTGCCAGATGTAACGCCGGTGGTCAAGGCCAGGTAGGTTCACATTGGATTCGGGTAGATCAGGGGTCCCCAAACTTTTTACACAAGGGGCCAGTTCACTGTCCCTCAGACCATTGGAGGGCCGGACTATAAAAAAAACTATGAACAAATCCCTATGCACACTGCACAGATCTTATTTTAAAGTAAAAAAACAAAATGGGAACAAATACAATATTTAAAATAAAGAACAAGTAAATTTAAATCAACAAACTGACCAGTATTTCAATGGGAACTATGCTCCTGTCACTGACCACCAATGAGAGAGGTGCCCCTTCCGGAAGTGCGGTGGGGGCCGGATAAATGGCCTCAGGGAGCCGCATGCGGCCCGCGGGCCGTAGTTTGGGGACCCCTGGAGTAGATGGTAGAAAAACTGTGGAGCCAGAAAGTGTCAGGCCATACCCGTTTATTGGAGGCTCTGAAAGACAGGCGAGCAAATAACGAAAGCGAACGAGCTAATAAAGGAAGATCTGCTATTCACAGTAAGGGCAAGGGAGCAGGGAAAACTGCACCGTACAGTGGTGGGATAGCAATCTGGCAGAATCACCACCCAGGGGAAGCGCCCATAGCCCTAGATAGGCTATGCACACACGTGCCTCTGCCACGTGCTCACGTACGGATCAAGCAAAGAACTTGCAGCTGGTGAACCTGCGAGCAAGCCTAAGACAGCTGCCCCACACTATCTCTCGTGATAAACTATTTAGTTGGTTATAATTAAGTTCTAGCTGGGTTTGTTAGGTAATTCATGACATAAAATGAAAGTAATCAGGAGTCAATTGAACTGGCAAAGACACTCATAGTGGCCCTGGCCAGTTGGCTCAGTGGTAGAGCGTCAGCCTGGCGTGCGGGGGACCCAGGTTCGATTCCCGGCCAGGGCACATGGGAGAGGCGCCCATTTGCTTCTCCACCCCTCCCTTCCTCTCTGTCTCTCTCTCCCCCTCCCGCAGCCAGGGCTCCATTGGAGCAAAGATAGCCCGGGCGCTGGGGATGGCTCCTTGGCCTCTGCCCTAGGCGCTAGAGTGGCTCTGGTCGTGGCAGAGCGACACCCCGGAGGGGCAGAGCATCGCCCTCTGGTGGGCAGAGCGTCGCCCCTGGTGGGCAGAGCGTCGCCCCTGGTGGGCGTGCCAGGTAGATCCCGGTCGGGCGCATGCGGGAGTCTGTCTGACTGTCTCTCCCCGTTTCCAGCTTCAGAAAAATACAAAAAAAAAAAAAAAAAAGACACTCATAGCAAGCTACACTGCTCACATAAATTAGGGGATCCGGGAACGTGCAGATGCTCCAGTACTTTCAGTCTTTTGTATTGTGTGTTTTCACCAATGAAGTAAAAGTTGGTTTTGCATTTCATTTGCATAATTAAACAACTTTCTTTGACTTGCTATTTACTTTTCTGATGTTCTTGTTTAATAAAAAAAAAATCAGGCCCTGGCCGGTTGGCTCAGTGGTAGAGCGTCAGCCTGGCGTGCAGAAGTCCCGGGTTCGACTCCCGGCCAGGGCACACAGGAGAAGCGCCCATCTGCTTCTCCACCCCTCCCCCTCTCCTTCCTCTCTGTCTCTCTCTTCCCCTCCCACAGCCGAGGCTCCATTGGAGCAAAGATGGCCCGGGCGCTGGGGATGGCTCCTTGGCCTCTGCCCCAGGCACTAGAGTGGCTCTGGTTGCGGCAGAGTGACGCCCCGGAGGGGCAGAGCATTGCCCCCTGGTGGGCAGAGCGTCGCCCCTGGTGGGCATGCCGGGTGGATCCCAGTCAGGCGCATGTGGGAGTCTGTCTGACTGTCTCTCCCCATTTCTAGCTTCAGAAAAATACAAAAAAAAATCAAAAAAAAAATCAAGTGCTTCATAGTCATTTTGAAATATCCCCTGATTTTTGTGAGCAGTATAAATAACACAGGCTTTAATTCACTCACAGTTAGGATGAGTCGCTGGCTAAGTCTAGGTCCTGGCTTCAGCGGGGCCCCTAACAAACTTGCTTGGAGAGGCAGGGTACTTCGCAGCAGTTGCCAAGTGGTTGCAGTGGGCAACGTGGAGTCTGCATCTCAGGCGACTGACCTGATCTACACCCCAGCTACTTATATCTGGTTTGGCCACTTGTCACATCATAGAGTTCCATTATCACACTTCAAATATAAGTCACACATGGGCTTGATAAGGTTGACAGATGGAGTGATCAGGAAAGGGAGTAAACCCGTTACACCTTGGTAAATGGGCCTTATATAGTGGGCTTTTACCTAAAATATAGTTAATCGCATTAATTCACACATGGTATTGGCATGCAGTTGAAACATGGAATTCTCTAGCATGTGACACATAACTGGTTACACCTACGTCACTCTTAGTTTCCATTTTACATCACCCAAAGTCAAATCAATTTCTGTCACGTATATTTGACCCTTTTTACTCACCCACCCCTCTCCCTGTGGTAACCACCTCACTTTTTATCTATGTCCATGAGTCTCATTTTTATGTGTGAAATCATACAGTAAGGAAGGAGGGGCAGGCCTCCTCTTCCCTGAGAAGGAAGGAACAAAAAGAATACAAGGGAAAGGAGCCAGCTGGGGTAACCGAGTCACCCAGTGATAAATTAACTATATCCCATAGTTACAACACAAAGCAAGAATAGCAGGATCTGTATGTAACTATGGCCAGTGATCTGGAAACCCCTTCTCCCTTGCTGACTCCACCAAAACTTTCTTCCCCTCTCCTTGAGTCCTGGGAAACCTTAAACAAAGAAATCACATGCCCATTGCTTAGATACTGTAAAGGTATATAACCTGTAAGAAAATCAACTTCGGGGAGCCTGTGTTTTGGAGCTACAATCTCCGTGTGCTCTGCCAGCTTTAATAAATTCTCCTTCCTTCATTGATTAAGTTATCTGAGTATCTATCCTCCGTCGGGTCACTTCCTGCTGCAATAGTTCTTAGCTTCTTCTGATTTACTTATTTCACTCAGTATAATGTCATCAAGGGCCATCCAAGTTGTCATAAATGGCAATAGGTCATCATTTCTTACAGCTGGTCTTCCCCCCACCAAGCGGTAAGCAGCGGGATAACCTCTTGCGATGCTGGGCAGTCCTGTGATAATGGGGCTCACATACATCCTCTGCGCATGCGCAAATGCACGTTTGCGGTAAGCTAGGCTAAGCTATGACGGTCGGTGGGTTAGATGCATTAAATGCATTTTTGACTTACATTTTCACTTTATAATGGGTTTAGTAAGCTTAATGCCATCATATGCTGAGGAGTATTTGCCATTTGTTACGGCCCACTGTTGACGGCAGTATCTCCCTCCCCCAGAAAATGCTGCTTTGACAGGACGAGACAAGTCACCCTGGGTAAAGCGCATCCTCGCACGGTGAGGGTTACTACGCTGGAGGTGAAGTTCATTATCAATATCACCTCTCATGCCTGCAGCTCCCATGCTGCCTCCCCTCAGGCCTTGCCCACCGGTATTTTGTACAGAGGGATCAGCCCCTTTTGTACAGGGGCAGGTGCAGAGCTCCAGGGCAGAGGCTCGGGAGGTGGCCCTGGAACCTGGAGGCCTGGCCTTGTCCCT
Organism: Saccopteryx leptura; assembly: GCF_036850995.1. NCBI lineage: Eukaryota > Metazoa > Chordata > Mammalia > Chiroptera > Emballonuridae > Saccopteryx > Saccopteryx leptura. Next base: position 42,034,182 of record NC_089515.1, on the reverse strand, counting down.
GTGCCTACCTACGCAGAGAGGAAAATATACTGCTCACAAGAATTAGGGAATATTTCTTTTTTTTTTTTTTCCATCCTTTTATTTATTTATTTTTATTTCATTTTTTCAGAGAGGAGAGGGAGAGACAGAGAGGAGAGAGAGAGAGATAGAGAGAGAGAAGGGGGGAGGAGCTGGAAGCATCAACTCCCATATGTGCCTTGACCAGGCAAGCCCAGGGTTTCGAACCGGTGACCTCAGCATTTCCAGGTTGACGCTTTATCCCACTGTGCCACCACAGGTCAGGCAGGAAATATTTCAAAATGAATTTGAAGCAATAAATAAATAAAAAAAGACGCATTTGATTATTTTATTTTTTGTATTTTTCTGAAGTTGGAAACGGGGAGGTAGACAGACTCCTGCATGCACCCGACAAGGATTCACCCAGCATGCCCACCAGGGGGCGATGCTCTGCCCATCTGGGGTGTCGCCCTGTTGCAACCAGAGCCATTCTAGCGCCTGAGGCAGAGGCCATGGAGCCATCCTCAGCTCCCGGGCCAACTTTGCTCCAATGGAGCCTTGGCTGTGGGAGGGGAAGAGAGAGACAGAGAGGAAGGAGAGGGGTAGGGGTAGAGAAGCAGATGGGTGCTTCTCCTGTGTGCCCTGGCCGGGAATCGAACCCAGGACTCCTGCATGCCAGGCCGACGCTCTACCACTGAGCCAACCGGCCAGGGCCTGATTTTTTTTTTTTTTTTTTTTTTTTTTATTAAACAAGAACATCAGGAAAGCAAACAACAAGTCAAAGGAAGTTGTTCAATTATGCAAATGAGATGCAAAACCAACTTTTATTTCGGTGGTGAAAGTGCACTATACAAAAGGCTGAAAGTACTAGAGCAGTGTTTTTCAACCAGTGTGCTGCGGCACACTAGTGTGCCGTGAGACATGGTCAAGTGTGCCGTGGGGAAATTAAACATGGGTGTCCAAACTACGGCCCACATGCCGGATACAGCCCACGGAAGCTATTTATCCAGCTCGTGGCCAGCCGCCTCTATCTGAACATAAACATTCCCTCACAATCCCTCCAGCTATCAGCGACAGGAAGAGTGGAGGCACAGGGAACGCTCACTGACCAATCACCTTCTAGGATTCATCCCGACCACTAGCGATGAACCAATAGTAGGCCGCCTCTCATCCATACCCAGGAAGGTCCTGCTCCGGCTGCCACACACTTGTCATTGTGTGGCCGCGGGGAGTAGTTGAAGCTGCTACTCCTCCCCATGGTCCCGATTTCTAATCCTGGTCAGGACTGGAGGTAAATGTTGCCACCACTAGATGAAGCCTCAGCCTCAGCTGGTTATGTCTATCCTGATGGTGTATATAGATATTTGACCTTTTTCTTTTTAAAAGAGTCCCCCGCAGAGGGTGATATACAATGCATTACAATGTTATCTAACTTTAAAGCTAAAGTTTGCTGATCTTCCTTTGGACAGTTTTTGGTTATCTGTTGCCAAGGAGTTCCCCATTCTGGCCAACAAAGCTATTTTGACATTACTCCCGTTTTCAACCAGATATCTATGTGAGCTGAGCTTCTCAAGCTTGACTGCAATAAAAACTAAAAACAGAGAGAGACTGAGAACTGTTGAGGAAGAGCTTCGTGTGTGTCTTTCCTGCCAGGATATCCCTTTTGTGTTCATTGAAACAGGCCCAGGTTTCACACTGAGTATAAATACATTTAGAAACTATATTATTAACTATATGTATAATATATACTGTGTTAGAGTGTCATTTTGTGTCATTTTGGTAGGTGGTATGCCCCAGGATTTTGTAAATGTAAAAAATGTGCCGCGGCTCAAAAAAGGTTGAAAAATCACTGTACTAGAGTATCTGCACGTTCCCTGATCCCCTAATTTTTATGAGCAGGTGCTTTCTGTGTATATATAACATAAAATTTACCTTTTTTATTTTTTGTATTTTTCTGAAGCTGGAAACAGGGAGAGACAGTCAGACAGACTCCCGCATGCGCCCGACCGGGATCCACCCGGCACGCCCACCAGGGGAGACGCTCTGCCCCTCTGGGGTGTCGCTCTGTTGCGACCAGAGCCACTCTAGCGCCTGAGGCAGAAGCCATGGAGCCATCCCCAGCGCCCGGGCCATCTTTGCTCCAATGGAGCCTTGGCTGCGGGAGGGGAAGAGAGAGACAGAGAGGAAGGAGAGGGGAAGGGGTGGAGAAGCAGATGGGCGCTTCTCCTGTGTGCCCTGGCCGGGAATCGAACCCGGGACTTCTGCACGCCAGGCCGACGCTCTACCACTGAGCCAACCAGCCAGGGCCAAAATTTACCTTTTTACAAAAGATTTTATTTACTGATTTTAGAGAGAGAAAGGTGGGGGGCGGGGGGGGTGGAGTGGGAAGCACCACCTTGTAGTACTTGCTTCCTGTATGTGCCTTGACAGGGCAAGCACAGGGTTTCAAACCCACGACCTTAGCATTCCAGGTCGACACTCCATCCACTGCACCACCACAGGTCAGATGAAATTTATCTTTTTAACTAATTTTAGGTGTACAGGTCAGTGGCATTTAGTATATTCACCACCACCCATCTCCTGAACGTTTTTATCTTCCCAAACCAAAACTCTGTCCCTGTTAAATACTAACCCCCCACCCCTCACCTACTTCCTGTCTCGCTGACCTTGACTATTCTAAGTGCCTCCTCTAAGTGGAATCATACAGTGTTTGTCCTTTGGCAACTAACTTATTTTACTTAGTATAATGTCAAAGTTCATCCAGTTGAATTCCTTTTTAAGGCTGAATAACGTTCTAGTGTATGGACATTACTCCATTTTGTTTATTCCTCTGTGGTTGGACGCTTGGGTTGTTTCTACCATTGGGGCTACTGTGACTAATGCTGCTGTGAACGTGGGTGCACAGATATGTGTTGAAGACCCTGATTTCTGTTATACTCAGAATTGTTGAATCATCTGATCATGCTATTTTTAACCTCTGGGGGGGGGGGAAACACCACACCTGATTAGTATATAATTCGTAACAGCAATCATGGGATCTGTGACTATGTCGTACGTAGGATGTCTGTACCAATGGGCATTTTTCTGGGGAGAAGTTCCACAGTTTCAACAGCTTCTTAGAAGTATCAGTGATTCTGATATATTAAAAACTGCTAGATAGTCTCTACAACGTTCTTTTAAAACCAATTATTTTCGGATTCTGAGAACTGTGAGTAGATTTGGGAGGCGAAGGGGCTGGATTTATCCTGCAGGCAAGCCCAGAGGGGCACAAGTGGTCAGAGCTCTCTGCACGAGGAGATGGGCAACAATGCATTTACAGGCCCAGGAGCGAGTGAGACAGTGAGAGGGCCCTGGGCCTGGCTGTTGTGCCCTGACGGCTCTGCGACCTCTTTACTGAGCTTAACTTGTTCTTTATCTCTGAAGTGGCAGCCATGGCTCTCACTCAGGCACAGGAGGCTCGTTGGCAATCCTGCAGGTGGAGGCGCTTTGCAAAGACCACGGAGACTTGGACCCACTCATTCCACGATGGCTGCAGTTTGGTTCAGAACAAAACAGGGAACACTTTGTAAACCAGGTGGAGACCCTCGGCCCTGGGAGTGCCCTCCCTGTGTTGTTAATCCGCGCTCTGCTGCTACGTGGTTTTCCATTGGGCTGTTCCCGGATTGTTCACACCTGTCCCTTGCCTGGCTCTCTCTGTTCCAGCTGCGTGGACGTTGTCTCCTGTCTCTGGCCTTCCGAGTGTCACTCCTAAACTCACCCAGATTTCTGAGATGGGACCTGGCGTGATCTCATCTTTTTATTCAGTGATACAAGAGACCCAGGTGGGTGGACAGGAACTTATACCAAAGGTGCCCTTTTTTTTTTTCTTCATTAAACTTTTTTAACTTTCTTGATTTTAGAGAGAGAAAAGAAGGAAGAGAGAGAGAAACACTAATTTGTTGTTCCACTTACTTAGGAACTCATTGGTTAATTTCTGTATGTGCCCTGACTGGGGATTGAACCCACAACCTCGATGTATCGGAATGGAAGGCCTAACCAGATGAGCTACCTGGTCACAGCCCAAAAAAGTGCCCTTTTAAAACATTTAAAATTTTATTCAGAACAGTAGATAAAACATATTTTTACAATTTAAAGGAGGAAAAAAGGAACACCCATATTCCCAGTAATGAACCTAAGAAATATGTCCCCCGGACCTCGGAAGCTCTCATTCTCCCCCATTTTCTTCTAATCATGAGCCTTTTCCTCCACGCCCCGTGGAGAAACTCCCATCCTGAATTTCCTGTTACTCATTCTTTGCCCAAGTAAGTAATGCCAACCCTCCCCCAATGTTGGATGGAGAGTCTAGGCTTCGGAAATTATGTCCTCTGACTTTGTTAATTTTTGCCTAAATAGTGGATGTGAAATGTTTTTGTCCATGATTACTCACGAGAATAATCAACTTTGCACAAACATGGGACACTGGTAAGTTCTCTATTGCATAATGCCTGTGCTTGACTCTTACTCACTTTCTTCCTAATCCTTTATTTTGCAAGCAGAAATCAGTTTAATTTTTATTTATGTTTTTTATTTTACAATTTTTTTTGAGAGAGAGAGAGAGAGAGAGAGAGAGGCAGGGAGAGAAGAGTGAGAGACAGAAACACCAAGCTGCTCCTCCTCTATATGCCCTGACCGGGGAATCAAACCGGCAGCCTCCACACTCTGGGACGGTGCTCCAACAAACTAAACTATCCAGCCACGGCTTAATTTTTATTGATTTTTAGAGAGACGGAGAGAGGAAGGGAGAGAGAGAGGGGAGGGGGAAGGAAGCATTCATTTCTTGTTCCACTCAGTCGTGCATTCACTGGTTGTTTGCCACATGTGCCCTGGCTGGGGATCGAACCTGCAACCTTGTTGTTTTGGGACAATGCTCTTAACCGACTGGGTTAACTGATCAGAGCCTATAATTTTTTTATTGTTAATTTATTGTGTTCACATAGTTTCAAGTGTCCTGCTCAGTATAACACCCTCTACACACCACATCAATTTTGCCCACTTTCTATCTTTTCCTTTTTCATGGGGATTATTTATAGATTCAGAATGCTAAGCCTTTCATATGCTGCAAATATATTCTCCCAGTGTGTTCCTTGCCCGTTAACGTTCTTCATGACATCTTTTGCAGAGCATGCAATCTCAAACTCTTAATAGGTTTTTGCTGTATTACTGCTTGAAATACATTAGCTTTTTTCCAAAACCACAAGAAGAAGATAACTACACCGTTTCCCCAATAGCATCAAACAGAATTCTACAAGCTTTCAATAAATTTTAGCTGTTATCACCTGTAGAAATAGAACATTTTCTCTTCTACTGGGAGAATTTTCACATTAACACAGCAGCAAACAGCCTCTTGGGCATGGATGGGTGAACATCACTCCCTCATTGTGGACTAAATCTTTCTTTCCAGGTACGACACCGTGCGTAGAAATGGCTGTTGTGTGGAATAGTGGCCCTTGGATTCTTTTTCCTGAGTAAGAATTTTCTTTGTAAAAAATTCTTATCTTCAGAAACGCAGAAGTGTGTTTCATTTCTCTTTTCTACTTTTACACTGAGGGGCCCCGGCTCAGCGGGTGGCAGCACAGTCTTAGACATGTGCCCGGCTTTCCTCCGGAGGACGGAGGACTTGTGTCTGTAGAGAACCAGAGATCTGACCTCACCTGGCACATAACCAGATGTAAGGAGGAGCAGCTGTCCTTCATTAGATGGAGAATTTCTAAAGCCAGCCTTTCCCTCTTTCTCTTTCTCTTTCTCTTTCCTCCCTCCCTTCTTCTCTTCTTTCCTTCCTCCCTCCCTCCTTCCTTTCCTCCCTCCCATCCTGGCTTGCTCTCTACCAATTTTATAAACTTGCTTGCCTCCCATATTTTCCAATTACCGTATTTCCCCATGTATAAGATGCACCTTAATTTGGGGGCTCGAAATTTGAAAAAAAAAAAAGTATTACATAAAGTTATTGAACTCAAGTTGTATTCATCATAAAATTCATTCAACTCCTCATCACTGTCAAAATTCCCATCCATTAGCTTGTCCTCATCTGTGTCTGATGACGAATCACTGTCTTCAACAATGAGCGCAAAAACAGGTGTGAAAAAGCGGTAAATGCAAGTAAAAAATCTACAACCACTGTGTAGGACACACCCAGTTTTTAGATCCCAATTTTTTTGAAAAAAAGATGCATCTTATACATGGGGATATACGGTACACCTTTTCACTGATGCAGCTTGTACGTGTTCACGTTCACGTGTCAAGTCATCAAGTGCTGCAAAGCAAAGAATCATCAAACCTGGGTGATCACTCGGGGAATATCTGGCCCAGGATTCCCCAAAATGGGGCGAGCCTCAGATTCCGAGGGAAAAGGTGGGAAGAGCAAGCATAGAGGAGAGACAGGATGGAACTGCAGTAAGTCCTGGAATTCGTACTTCCTAACCATGATCTGTAGATGCAGTAAATATTGTATTTCACCTATGTATTGTATTTATCATTTTTCAAATGTACAAAGATGTGGCTGTGATTGATTACCATTTTATGGCCCTGGCTGGTGGCCCAGTCGAGTGAGCATCGGCCTGGCATGCAGATATCCTGGGTTCGATTCCTGGTCAGGGCACGCATGAGAAGTGACCATCTGCTTCTCTCCCCCTCCCTCTTCCCCTTCTCTCCCTCTTCCCCTCCTGCAGCCAGTGGCTCAGTTGGTTTGAACATCAGCCCTGTAAGGGGGATACCGGGTGGATCCTGGTCGGAGGGCATGTGGGAGTCTGTCTCACTATCTCCTCTCACTTGGAAAGGGAAAAAAAATAATAACCATTTAAAAAATTCACGCACGGGATTCTAGACTCACTAGTATCTCATTGTGTTAAATATGTTCTTAACCAGCAGATGATAAAATACAAATCCCACAACACGAGACCAGTAGTCAGCCAAGTGAGGTCCCTGGACCAGCAGCGCCAGCGCCCCAGGGGAGTTGTGAGCAGTGCAGGGTCCTGGGGCCCCTCCCAGACCTGCTGACTCAGCCGCTCAGAGGGCGGGGCCCAGGAGTCTGTTTTAACAAGCCCTCCATGAGACGGGACTTGCTTCATGCTACAGTTTGAAAATCTCTGACCTAGATTATTTGACATTTACCTAAAAAAAGGGATCCTACTGAGAATAACTTCTATACCACCCCACCTCCAAGAAATAACCCTGTTCCTCGGCTGCAGTGACGAGTAACCGGGAGGAAGGATTTGGGAGCTGCCCCATTCATTCCAGCAGAGACTTCCTTCTCTGGTCAGTGACAGGCTTCAGAAGCCCAGCCAATCAACAACAGTCCTGCTCCAGTCACCTGGCTTCCTTTGCTATAAAGGTCACCTCAGGCCTAAATGCTCACCGATCCCTCAGCCCCGCACTTCCCAAACTGCCATAGGAAGCTGCCAGATCGCTGTGTTTATCGCCCAGCAAGTGATCAACGCAGCTTTTAGCTTCCACTGAGTATGGTACAAGGCACCATTCAGTACAGAGAGGGTGATGGAGACCGAACTTAGGGAAGATGGGACAGGCCTCTCTGAGTGTGTGATTTTTTTTTTTTTTTCTGAAGCTGGAAACGGGGAGACAGTCAGACAGACTCCCGCATGCGCCCGACCGGGATCCACCCGGCACGCCCACCAGGGGGCGATGCTCTGCCCACCAAGGGGCGATGCTCTGCCCACCAGGGGGCGATGCTCTGCCCCTCCGGGGCGTCGCTCTGCCGCGACCAGAGCCACTCTAGCGTCTGGGGCAGAGGCCAAGGAGCCATCCCCAGCGCCCGGGCCATCTTTGCTCCAATGGAGCCTCGCTGCGGGAGGGGAAGAGAGAGACAGAGAGGAAGGAGAGGGGGAGGGGTGGAGAAGCAGATGGGCGCTTCTCCTGTGTGCCCTGGCCGGAATCGAACCCAGGACCTCTGCATGCCAGGCCGACGCTCTACCCCTGAGCCAAACGGCCAGGGCGAGTGTGTGATTTTTGAACAGAAGCTTGGAGTCAGGGACAGGGTTGTGCGCATGTCGGCAGAGGGGCAGAGTTCCTAAGGGACATTTCAGGCAGGGGGCCAGCAGGTGCCAAGGGGCTCAGGCTGGAATGCATTCCGTGTGTTCAGGAAACACCCCAAGGCAAAGGGACTGAGCGGAGTGAGCAAGAGGATCAATGACTGAGGTTGGATGGCCTCAGGTGGCCCCATCATGTCTCCGGAATTTGCTCAGTTTTGCTCAGATTGCGAAGTAAATTGGAGGGATTTGAGTAGAAAGTTGTATTCCGACAAAGGTTTTGGAAGGAAAACTCTAGCCATAATTTCTTTGTAATGCTTCTTTTTTTTTTTTTTTTTTTTTTTTACTGTCTGTCTCTCGCTTAAAAAAAATTGTGCTAAAATTCACACAGCATAAAACTTGCCATCGTAGCCATTTTACAGTGTACACAGTAGCACTGACTATATTCACACTGCTCTACAATCTCCAGATTGGTTTACAGCCTGCAAAACTAGAAGGTCCATCCGTTAAACAACAGCTCCCGCTCTCCTCCCTAGAGCCCCTGTCAGCCACCATGCCAGTTTCTACGCTATGAATTTGACCACTCTAGGGTCCTCGTATAAGTGGAATCATGCAGTACTTGTCTTTCTGTGACTGGTTTATTTCACGTGGCCTAATATTCTCAAGTTTCATGCACATTGTAGCAGGTGTTAGGATTTCTGGGTTTTTGAGGTGGAATAATATTCCATTCTATGGATATACCAATGGCTGTTTATCCATTCACCTGTTGATGGACACTTGGATTGCTTCCACCTTTTGGCTATAGTGAATAACCCTGCTGTGAACGCAGGTGTACAGATTTCTCTTCAATATCTTGCTTTCAGTTACTTGGAGATGTACCCAGAAGTAGGGCTGCTGGATCATATGGTAGTTCTATTTTTAATTTTTTGGAGAATGCCCAATTATTTTATACTCTCACCCATGGGCACAATCTCTTTACATCCTTGCTAGCACATTATTATTATTATTATTATTATTATTATTATTATTATTTTAAGTGAGAGGAGGGGAGATAGTGAGACAGACTCTCTCCCACATGCACTCTGACAGGGATCTGCTCACAACCCCTGTCTGAGGCTGATGCTCCAATCAACAGAGCCATTTTTAGCACTTGAGGCTGATGTGCTCAGACCAAGCTAGCTATCCTCAGCACCCAGGGCTGATGCTCGAACTAATTGAGCCACTGGCTGCGGGAGGAGAAGAGGGAGAGAAGGGGGAGAGAAGGGGGAGATGGAGGGGTGGCGAAGCAAGTGGTTGCTTCTCATGTGTGCCCTGATTGGGAATCGAACCTGGGACTTCCATATGCTGGGCCAACACTCTATCCACTGAGCAAACTGGCCAGGGCCCATTATTATTATTTACAGAGACAGAGAGAGAGAGTCAGCAATAAGGACAGATAGGAGCAGACAGGAAGGGAAAGAGATGAAAAGCATCAATTCTTTGTTGTGGCTCCTTAGTTGTTCATTGATTGCTTTCTCATATGTGCCTTGACCGGGGGGGGGGGGCTACATCAGAGCAGGTGACCCCTTGTTCAAATCAGCAACCTTTTAGTTCAAGCCAATGACCATGGGGTTATATCTATGATCCCATGCTCAAGTCAGTGACTCTGCGCTCAAGCTGGTGAGCCTGCGCTCAAGCCGGCAACCTCGGGGTTTCAAACCTGGGTCCTCTGCGTCCCAGTATGACGCTCTATCCACTGTGCCACCACCTGGTCAGGCCCATTATTATTTTTTTAATATCATAATGGTGATATTTCAGTGATGTGCACTGTGATGTGTATTTCCCAATGGTGAGTGATGTTGATCATCATTTCATGTGCTTGTTGGCCATCTGTGTATCTTCTTTGGAGAAATGAGCCATGCTTCCGTGACACACCAGGACACTTTCTAATGTCAAGGTAGTTTAGAGCCGTCACCACAGCGGTTTGGTAGCAACTACCAAATTCATAAATGCTTGACGTGATTGACCCATGATACATCCTCTTCCAGGAGCAGGCGATTTCCAAAGGAAGAACTAGAATGTTCACATCAAAGTGTTAACTGGGCTGGTAAGAGAAGCAATGAAAATTAAAACCACAATGAAACATTATATATATTTGTATATTTACCAGTATATATCCAAATTGATAATGAGTTAAAAGAATTCCAGGTGTTAGAGGGAATTCAGGGAAACAGGCCCTATCATATGTGAACTGTTGGAGTGGCGATTGGTCCAATTTTTCTAGAAGGTCATTTGGCTTTAAGTTGGTGCAAACTTGAATTTATTCCAAAGGAATAATGAGAGACAAGTGCAAAAATGTTCTATATCACAGCCTTATTTAGAATACTGAAACCAGTCATGGGATTGATTATATAAATGATATCCATATTAGGAAATGGTATACCACTTAAAAATAATGTTGTAGGAGATTTAAGGCTTGGGACAATGTTTGTGGTAGATTACTAAGTGAAAAAACGGCTTATTATTATATATGACATGATTCTTTTTCCATTTAAAAATTATTCACTTTTTTCCTTGGTAGTAAATTAACTTGGTTCAAAATAAAAAAATACAGAAACTTTCTGAAGGAAAAGTCTACTACCTACTCCATCCATCTTCCTATCCTCTCACCGAAACCATCACCAGCAATCAGACAACCCTGTTCTTAGTTTCTTGTGTATCATTCTAGGTTATTTCTTAATGTATCTGTAAGGAAATACAAATATGTATCCTTTTTCCTTTCCCCTTTTGGACAAATGGTACTTTGCTATACACATTGCTTCACAGTTTAATTTTTCATTTTAGTATATAAATTTATCATTAGTCTCTTTTTAAAAAAATAGCTGCACAGTAGTCCATTGCATGGATGTAACATACTTTAATTAGTGCTACTATTAGGCATTTAGGCTGTTTCCACTTTTCCCCCTTCTACCAATAGGGCTGCAATGTATAACAATGTCACTTCACACACTGTGCAAATAGATCCAACAGGATAACTTCCTGGAAGTGAAACTACTGAGTCCAACGTTACATACATTTTTAAGCCTTGGCAAACTGCCCTCGGAGGTTGTAACAATTTATGCTTTTATCAGTGAGGTATGAGGCAGGAATCTGTTCTCTACCCTGCCCCGTCCCCCAATAGAGGTGGCAGCATCAAACTTTTGGATTTTTGCCAATCAGGTGAGTATTTCAGTGTAGTATTAATTTATATTTCCTTGTGTGCAAAGTTGAGGCTCTTTTTAAATATTTACAAACCATTGGATTCCCCCTCCCTCATGAGTTCCATGTATCAATATGCTATTTTAACTATAAATGCCCATCCATGTACTCACTCATTCTCAATGTAAATACCTCCTACACACCAACTCTGTGTCGCACACTGCAGGAGCTCCTGGGGGTGAAGAAGGGGAACTGAGTGACTCTGACTGTGCTCTCCCAGATGTGAGAACCGTGGAGAAGGATTCTGAGCTAAACATTCAACTACTTATGGAAAACTTACACACATGTATGTGTGTTTGTGCATCTCTATAGCACGTGACCTATACATGGAAACAGAACTTGCTTATATACTGACATGAACAGAGATGACTGTTGAGTAGAAGTAATTGTTTCCCTTTTTGCTTTTTTTTTTTATTTAAAAATTTTATTTATTGATTTTAGAGGTGCGGAGAGCAAGAGAGAAAGAGAAGGGGGTCCTATTGCTACTCGTATGCGCCTTGACCCAGGCAAGCCCCGGGTTTCAAACTAGCGACCTCAGCATTCCAGGTCGATGCACAGGAACCCTTTTTACTTTTCTATATTTTTCAAGCTTTTGGTAATGTATAGACCAGGGGTCCCCAAACTTTTTACACAGGGGGCCAGTTCACTGTCCCTCAGACCATTGGAGGGCCGCCACATACAGTGCTCCTCTCACTGACCACCAATGAAAGAGGCGCCCCTTCCGGAAGTGTGGAGGGGGGCCGGATAAATGGCCTCAGAGGGCCGCATGCAGCCCGTGTGCCGGGCCGTAGTTTGGGGACGCCTGGTATAGACATTAGGTTTACGGTTAGGTGGTTTCTTCTTTATTTGTTATCTGAATTTTTGAAGTTCTTTTTCAAGGAACATTTGTGATTTTTGCATTGAGAAAAAAAGAGTTCACGACACAAAAACCTCACACATATGTTTACATGTATTTTAGATATAAAAAAAACCCAAGAAAAGAATGTTTTTTCTCATTGGTGATGATGAGTTTGAACGGGAAGATGTAGAAATCCATTTTTAAAGCTTCTACTGGTTGGCCAGTGTTCTAGGACTTTCTGTCCCAAATTCCAGCGCAGAAGTCCACTCACCAGAAAAACTGAGGACTGGTCTCCTTGGCTGGGCAACCACATCTGCATCCAAAAAAAGAAAAAACAGGAACAGACCAATTTATTCGTCCTGGAAGTCTGGCCCCCAGCGCAGGGGCCGGGAAGTTCCCTTGTCAGATGCCAACTTCAGGCTCAGTGTGCAAGCGCGACCCCTGTTGGTAGAATTTTTAAATGTCCTCATAATAATTGGTGAGCCTCTTAAGATTGTGATGCCTGAGGTTTTATGTTTTTGTGGGGTCCTCTTGCCCCGTCGACCAGCTGCATGTTGCTTTCCACATCTCTATGCCCGACCACCTCATCTCCTCTGGCTTTCCTGATGTTTTCCTGGGAAAACCAGATCTGGAGGCTTGGAGGATGGAGACACAGTGTGGCCAGCCATTCAAACTTTGCAGGCAGGCTACTTATAGGGCAGGCGGCTGGCTTTGCTGGTCAGCAGGTAGAGTGTGGTGACTCCTGAGCTAAGAGACTGACCTCGATTTGGGAATGCAGGGCTTGGGCAGCTTGTGGGAGCCATGAGCAGGCAGCTTCTTTATCGAACAAGGGCGTGGAGAAGGGGCTGCAAGCAATGCCCATGGAGGAAGAGCAGGTTCTTCTGGGTGATGCCACACCTGTGAGAACATTTTCCTCTCTACCTGGACACTGCCGATTCTGAATAGATCGGCGAGCTCTTGGATCTGCTCTTTTAAGAGCAAGATCTGTGATGGACGGACAGTTCGGGTCGTCATTGGGCCAGAGTGATGCTGTCAGCAGCCATCCACAAAAGAATGACCCGTCACAGCCCGTCCATCACCGGGTGCTGAGTTGGGAGCACTGTGTGGAGCTCGGCGGAGGAGTCTGGCTGGAGACGCGTGGAGCCCGTCTGCAATTCATCAGCATTGCTCTTTTCCCTGGGGCTCGGGCCTGAGATAAAGCAAGCTGGACGCCAGAGGAATGTGCCAGGCATTTCTGTGCTGTGAGAAAACATGACGAAGCACCTCTCAGAGCTCATCACCAGACTGGAGCCCTTTGTTACCGTATCATCTCTCGGATGCCTGTGGAGCAGGCCTCTCACCAGAGCTCTCGGGGCCCCACAGGCCTCCAACCTACTCTCCTCCGAAGGGAGAGGGGAAGCCCCGCGGGCGGCTCTCGATGCGCCAAGGAAAGGCCGAGCCAAAGGCTGACCTTTCTTCACTGGGGCCAACTGCTCAGCATCCCCCCAAGTGTCTGTGGGTCTGGCATCTGGGGGCACCTACTAAAGAAAGGAAAGGAACTAAGAGAGTTATGGGACAAAGAAGGGGCACGTATGGAATATGTGCCCCTTCTTTGTCCCATAACTCTCTACATTTGCTGGGAAAGAAGGCTGGGGAGGGAGAACGGTGGCCGCACACAGCTCGTTCTCTCTGGAGAAGTTGAGGAAGGAGCTGAGAACCCTGATCACTGACCCCCGTGAGCTCTCCAGGCCACGCCTGGAGGGGCCTGTGGGCTGCTGTGGGTGAGTCAGGCAGCCAGGGTTCTTCCCCAGCCTGGGAGACCTGGACACAGACTCCAGCGAGCAGCCTCTGTCTGACTGTCCGCCAGCCTGGGCTCAGCGGCACGGCTGTGCCGCTCGGAAGGCAGACCTTCCTGCAGGGTTGGCTCGTACAGGGCACTGGCTGGAAGGAAGGCGGAAAGGTGTATTTTGGGGGGAACTCCAGGTAACCAAGTAACTAGGTGAAGGGGTTGAGTTGTAAGCTGCAAAAAAAGTGAAGGAGGGATGGAGAACTGGTATCAGAGCCCCGTTTTACAGACAACAAAGAGAGACCCAAGAGGGGCCAAGGAGGTGGCCCTGGGGCGCACAGCAAGTGAAGAGGCAGAGTTGAGAAGGAACTTCAGGTGCCCTGGGGGCCTGGTAGGGGCTCTTGCCAGCAGTCCTGTATCCTCTGCAAGGAATAGATAGAGCAGTCAGTCATGCCTTCTTTGACCCTTGAGGATCTTGGTCTGTCCAGGTAGAGGGGCACAAAGCCCTCCCCACATACAGGAAGGATTCTAACTTACTGAGCACTTACTGTGCCCTAGGTACCCCTACTATGATGACCTTTTACTATTGTTATTGATTGATTTTAGAGCAATGGGAGGGGGAGGGGTAAGAGAAGCATTCATTTCTTGTTCCCCTTAATTGTGCGTTCACTGGTGGCTTCCCGTTTGTGCTCTCAGCCTTGGTGTTTCCCGAGGAACGCTCTAACCCACTGAGCAGCTGGCCAGGGCCGATCGCAACCTCTTTTAAATCCTCCCTTCAATCCTGCCAGAAAGCTGTACAACCCATTTTCCTAAGGAGGAAACTGAGGCTGAGGAAGGTTAATAACATCCTTGTCCACAGTCACATAACTGGCATGTCTGACCCCGTTTCAATCTAAAGTCTCTGACTGAAAGCCAACCAATTGCTTCTTGGGAGGAACTGCTAGGTCTCTACACCAGGGTCTCTTTCTAAGGCCACTGTTTCCTAAGTTACCAAAAAAAAAAAAAAAGGTTGTGAGATTTAAAAGCCCTGGACCCCATCTTCTGGTGATTCTGTGGCAAGCCTTTCTTCTCTCCTCGGTGGCCTTCTCCCCTGGGAAGCCACCGGCACGTGTGGGGGTTTATGCCCGTGCACGGCTGCCCTCACCCTGGAGCCCCGGAACGGGCGCTCTGGGCACCACAGCCGCGGCTCCAAGTCCAGAGCTCCAGCGCCCTCACCCGGCGGCTGCGGTGCTTTCTCTGCGAGCCTGCCTCCGGCCGGGGCGCAGGCCCCCGCCCCACTCGGGCAGGCGGGAGCTCCCGGCGGGGGCGGGTTGGTGGCTGGGCGTCTGGGCCGGGGGAGGAGCTTGCCTTCCCGCGCCACGGCTATAAAGCCACGGTGCTGGCGCGCAGCGGAGAGCGTGAGTCGAGCGCAGCGCCGGGAGGTCGAACCGTCCCTGGTGAGCCAACCAGCTTGGGCAGCACGGCAGGGCCTGAACCCCGCTTTCCCAAACCAACCACCGCTCCGCCTGCCCATGCCCAGGAGCTCACGGCCCGGCGGTTTGCTGCCAAACAGACGCACTGGCCCCTGCGCTACTGGTTTGGGAGGTGTGGCACCGCCGGGGCTGCCGACTGGGAGGTAAGGGGGCCAGCCCGGCGCGCCTGGCTGCGCTGACTGCCCAGCCTCGGAGGGGAGGGAAGAACGGGGATCTGGCAGCTCCCCTCGTCGCAGGGAAAACGTTACCCAGCATCGGCTTCTGTCTGTCCACTCCGTGCTGTGCCGCCCACCTCTGTCCGTCTGCCTGTCTGTCCACGCATCTGTCACCGCACATGCCCCTGTCACTGTCCTCTGTGAGATTCCTCTGCGACTGTGTGATCCTTTGCGAGCGGCAGGTGCCAGGGCACCAGTGTCCCTGGAACGCATCCAGCGGGGGGCAGATCCCTGCTTTCCTTCTAGTCCCCGCTTCTGGATGTCTCACAGGGCTTGCGCCTGGGACAGAGCCCTCCGCGGAGGGCCTGCTCCGAGCGTCAGGTTGCAGAGTCCCGCCGGCCGACCGGGAGCCTCTTGCGCTGCGCACAGTGGGCGGGCGCGCGCCTGGAAACAGGTCTGCGCTCCACCGCTGGTTCTCAGCCGGTCTTCTCTCTGGTTCCCCCTCCGCCTCCCGGACAGCGCTAGGCACCCAGCGTGGCGCTAGCGCGGAACGGGTGGAGATAATTGAACGTTAGATGACAGGAGGGCCCCTGCCGATGTTTAGACTGGGACTCCAAACCTGGCATATCTGGAAGAGAGGGTTCAGAGGTTCCTGGCAAGGGATATTGGCTCCAAGAAAGGTCAAATTAGGTTGGGAGGAAAGGCAGGGACCTGGCGGAGCGCAGGCCAGTTCCGTGGCCAGGTCTCCAGCTCGCCGCTCTGGGAACGAGGGCCAGAGACATTCTGGAATGGACAGGCGGGACGCGTGTGCTCTTGAGAAAGGAGCTCAGTGCACCGAGGTCCTCAGCCGCAGACTCGCTCTCAGCGCCCTCTGTGACCAAGGGTCCAACACTACGTGCCGCCAGCAGCCGGATTTGAGGTCCTGAGTCCTGCTTCCGGCAGCCAATGCTACCCACAGGTGAGAACTGCCTTTTGAACTAACCTTTTGATGTGTGAGCCAGTGCCTGGCTGTAGCCCCATCCCGGAGATGGTGAGCCTGGAGCGATTCTCTCCATTCCGGCGGTCTGGAGAGAGAGAAGCCTGGGCGCGCCCGGGGGTGGGGAGCCCGCGGCTGTGCGTGCCCAGGCGCGGCGCCACCATGGACAGCTCCCAGCCGCTTCCTCAGTGCTGGGTCTGTGGCCCTGGGTCTCAGGGAAGTCGCGCGCTTCCCTCCCCGGCTCAACGCTTAGGGCGCAGAGCAGGAGAAGAGGGACAGTTAGTCTGCAGGAGCCCCCGATATCCTGTTCCCAGAACGGGTGAGCCCTCAAGAGAAGAAAGAGAGCGTGTGTGTGTGGTTTGTGACCAGGTCCTAGCTCAGCTTGCAGCTGGGGTCTGTATAGGACCTCCAGTACGGTGTCTCTACCGGGCCTCTAGTACATCTGACAGAGAGGCAGTGACATAAAGCCAGAGTCACTATCGTGACTGACTGGCTCAAACTGCTTTCTATGCGTGTCATAGGGTCATGTTTTGTTTTATTACATTATTTAGTGAATAAAGTATTGGGAGCATATGCTAGATTTACAGTTACAGTGACAGACTGGAGAAAAGTCAACTAGAACAAGTTTATACAGAATGTCTGGGTGCGTTTGCACAAGCAGCTATCCTATTTTCTGATCCTGTTTTCTCCAAACTGCTCAACACTCTGAAAGAAGCTTCCAATGGTTCCCTCTTCAGGGAGCATTTGATTTTTCTAGTTGGTGGTTTAGGAATAAGTGGGAGAACCTGTAGGGCTTAATCTGTGTGAATGAAACCTGTATCTCCTTTGATAAAAGATGACGTCAGTTGAGGCTCTTCTTTTGTGTCTCCACATACGCAGAAGCGTGAAGTCCCCCATTAAAAAATGCAAGAAATTCAGGCCTGCTTCTGTGTGTGACTGATGAAGGCCCATGGAGAGTAAAAGTGACTGGGTTTCTCCTTCTTGAGACAGCGTGTGTGACTTTTCGAAAGCCACTTAAGCTCTGTGTGTGTGTTTCCTCATCCGTAAGCTGGAGACGGCACTACCAACCTTGCTGAGTTGCTAATGAGAATTAAGTGGCTCAGTTACAGCTCTCGGCTCAGTGCTGAGCACAGAGAAAGCTCTTAGAACGGTTGTGATTACAGGAGTATTTTAGACAGTTGTACCTTTCTTTTGACTTAGGCTCGCCGGTCCTCTGCTCTCTCTCTCCTCACCTAGTGATTGTCTCACAGGTACTCCGTCTCCTCTTCATGTTCGAGACCTGGATGGGACTGGCGAGAGTGCTGAAGTCAATCCCAATGCCAAAAAATTCTAGTCCAAAGATAAATGGAAGAATTTTTGTGAGACCAGTCAGTCGCCTGTTTTTCCCACCTGTACCACTTGGAGGCAAGATGAAGTAAGTCATTTTCAAAATATCCTCACAGCCCTCTGGTTCTGATGAGCCATTTTTTCTGATCCTTCTCTCAGAAGAATGTGGGACCTTCCAAGTGGCTTCCTTGTCCTGATAGGAATGAGGTCCTCTTGGGTATTGATGGGGGTGGCCCCATAACCCCACTTCTGGGTGACAGCAGGGGGGAGTGAGGGTTCACAGAGAGCCCCTCAGTGGTCATTCCTTCATGCTTGAGCCTTGCTTAGCTGTGAGATCCTGGTGGAGACACTGTGCCTGGAGCGCTGGCCACATGTGTGGTCTCAGCTGGATTTCAACATTTTTTCTAAGTCTCCTATTGAGTAGAAATCACTAGTGTGTGACACACCACAGAAGTTTCGATAATGGAGTTATAATGGGCCCAATCTTACAGTTATATTATTTTTATTCCAAAAAGTAATGTGGCCTGACCTGTGGTGGCGCAGTGGATAAAGCGTCGACCTGGAAATGCTGAGATCGCCGGTTCGAAACCCTGGGCTTGCCTGGTCAAGGCACATATGGGAGTTGATGCTTCCAGCTCCTCCCCTCGTCTCTTTCTCCTCTCTCTCTCTCTCTCCTCTCTAAAATGAATATATATCTATATATATATATATATATATATATATATATATATATATATATATAAAGTAATGTGGGAGGTATGTGTATGTGTGTGATTCTGCACATTTCACATTCGGATACTAGATTTTAATTTATTCTTTCTTCAGAAGACCAGAAGTAACCTCAGCTTCCTCCAGCTGAAGGTAGTGGACGCACAGGACGCAGCTCATGGACCCTGGGAGTCTTCCGGTGACTGTCACCCACCCGGCAGTGTGACTGGAGCAGGAGGGCATGGGCCCTGGCCGATCTCGAAGTCCCGGCTGTCTTCTTGGGATTTCCATGTGTCTCTGGTTCTGGTAGGACATGTGCTGAACTATATATAACTCTTGCCCTGCAGGGCTATGAGGGTAGAAACAGGTGACCTGTGGGTCCTCTGGCATTCTGTCTGTAGCAGCAGCATCCCTGTCCCTGGGACAGGCCAATGGGATGGCAAGAGGTGGCCACCCATTCAGTAGGGACGGCAGCGGGATGCATGGGGAAGCAGTTACTCTCAGGCTCCCTCGAAGCTCCCGTTTATAAGCAACCCCTTTTAGCCCCTTTGGTGGTATCGGCGGAGCAGCACGATTGTACAGGAAAAATGCATTGTGCATTGGTAGTTATAGCTCAAAAGAGAAATGCAAGCAAGCATGTATGTGGTTGGTGCCTGAAGGAACAATGTCATGTGCATGGGTTGCAGCCAGAAGACGCATTCCCACAAACCACACAGGCTTCATCTCTCTTCTCGTGGGATGGCTGATACCCAGGCGTCTGATCTCGTCGGAGGGACGCTCAGTTAGCACCTCTGCTTGGCTTTGGCCATTATATGGAGACAGCTCAGCTTCCTTTGAACAGCGAATAGGCAGGGTCACAGGCTTACTGTCTTGTATCTGGTTAGATTTCCTTTGAACTGCTTTTGCCACATGTTCAACTGGGCCCTGAACTTCTTTTCCCAAGAGCCGGGCCCATTGAAACTGTGTTAAATTGGGTAAGGGTGCGGTGGCTACCACAGTGACTCTGATGAATACCAGCACCTCTTTGCCCCAGCCGACTCTTCCCTGGCTTCTCTGTAGGTCCCTCGATCCTTTACTCTTCCCCTGTGTGTTCTGGTGTCAGGCTGTGTTGAAACTTGGATTTTCTGAAGGGAGGCTGCCTGCAGAGAAATGTCATCAAATATACATTGGCTTTCTGCTTGGTTTCCTGGGTGCTGGGAAACACAATCCGCCCCACCCCCCGAGGGAGAGGAGCCACCACCTCTAGGCTCAGCGTGGCTCCAGCAATGCAGCTGCACCCTTTCCTCCCAGGGGGGCTGAGTCCTGGGGCTGCAGGCAGGCTGCCTCCCCGGGGCTCACTCAGAGCAGCTTCCCTCTCTCCAGCTCCGGACAGCCTGGCTCCTCGCTTTGGGAAACTGCTGAGGCGTTATCTTGGAATCTCCTGAAAGGGCAGCCACGTGACAGATTTAGATATCACTTGGGTTTAAAGTGCTTTGACCAGACAACTGCTTTGGAAAACCCTGTGTGTTTCTTTCTCTCAGCTGTCCATGGGAGCTCTGCCTTTTCCATTTCTAGACATCAAGGGGATGGGGATGGGGGGGGGTGGGGGGCTGGAGGGCTACAAGGCCAGCCTCACTGCTTGGCTTTCCTGGGGTCCCAAGGGAGCCTGTTAAAATGCCAGTTATAATGATTGGGCAGATCTGGTACAGGGCCCGGGCCCTTGCATTTCTAACGGGCCCAGGTGAGCGTTCCTTCATCCTTGCTCACTTTCTGTGACTCTAAGCTCTTTTCAGAGTGGCTTCTGGTGACCGAGTGGATGGGGCCCAGCTGGCCTGTGTCCTCCTAATGACCTTATCACGGCTCTTCAGATTCTTGGACATAATTGTTTGTCGCTCTTAAGCTGTCTTATCAGCATGCTAGATATTCTGGGACCCCCTTGAGTTCTCCTTTTCCCTGTCATCATAAATTTCCCGAAGCTCTCGGGATCAGTGTGCACATGGTGGTTTATCTCTGCCTGGCCAAGCATTTGAGTGCAGTGTCCGTGGTATTAAGAGATCACTTGGGGATTTCATCTTTCTCTGCCTGCTGATACCGAGAATGCCTGTTTACATTTAAACAACTTTCTTTGACTCTAAAAATCACAACATTTTTTTTTCTTTAACCTGAAAACGATACTGAAAGCTCAGCAGTTACCCGCCCCTCTCCCCCATGGCATTCCTGTGGTGGGAGCTGGTCGTCATAGGTGTACTCTGGTCAGCCCTTGGGCAGGTGTGCAAGCGCGCGTGGTGTCACCTGCTGTCACATCTAGAAGCAAAGGAGAAATTGACCGCTGTGTTTTGGTCTGGTTCTGTGTTAACCGCTGGGGAGGCGGAATGGAGTGAATGAATGGTGTTGCCCCCCAGAGCTGATGGTCATCTGGGGACAGTCACCTATGTCAGCAGTTGCCATGCCGTGTGACGAGGCTAAGACAGATGGGTCAGGATGCGTGGTGGGCAGGGGGCCTTCCGGGGCAAGGGGGAGCCAGAGACCCTCCCCGGGAGCTTACCTGAGAAGGGGCATGAGGTGACCTGGAACAGTTAACAGTTTACAGGAATTTTCTGGCGAGACATAGATAGGGTGAGGGAATCGGAGTTCAGAAGGCATTTCATACAGAGACAAGGCCATGGGGGGAAATCTAGAAGCACAGACAGACCTAAATCTCTCAGGTATACAAAGCTCCTTACCTCCCAGACCTTGACCTTGGCCTCCACCCTGCAGAAGAGAGAATCCTTCTAAGCAGCTATTGGTCTCTGGGTTCCTTTAACTTCTTAGCCCAGTGGTTTAAGAATACTTTAACCATAAAATGTTTTTTTTTTCCTAACAAAATCTTACTAAATCCAATTAGTAAGACCAGATCGTGGCAGGGCTGGGAGTAGGGTCTGGGTTTCTGTCTCAAGGCCCCTCAAGGGATTACACAGAGCTCTGTGGGCTCCCAGGGGCACCGTTTGAAAACCTCTCTCCTGGCTCATTTCCTTTTGCTTTCGGTAGTCAGAGTAACTGTTACCTTGTTTTTCCGGTTGTTTTGTCTTGCTCTGTCTTCTTCATGTTCTCCTGTCTTGCTGGATTTTGTGAAAACCATTTTCCATGACGTGAAACCAGAATGACCCTGTGTGTGATGATCGAACAAATACCGGGTTACGGGGTGGCTCGTGGGACAGGACATGCAGCGGGCGCTGGTTCCGAAAACTCACACTGCAGCTGAACCCAGAGGAGGCGAGCCGAACTGTGAGCTCGCAGAAACGGGCTTAAAAGTTTTTTGTTTTAAATTTATTGATTAGAGAAAAAAAAACCACATCAATGTGTTGTCCCACTTATCTATGTATTGATTGATTGGCTGTTGCATGTGCTCGCCCTGACTGAGGATCGAACCTACAGCTTTGGCCTAACAGCACGACACTCTCCTTGGTCGGCAATCTGCTGGCTCGCGAGCCGCGTGCAGCTCTTTGGCCCCTTGAGTGTGGCTCTTCCACAAAATACCACGTGCGGGCGCTACCTCGATAAGGAATGTACCTACCCAGATATTTTAAGTTTAAAAAATTTGGCTCTCCAAAGAAATTTCAATCGTTGTACTGTTGATATTTGGCTCTGTTGACTAATGAGTTTGCCCAACCGACTGAGCTACCCAGCCAGGGAAAAATAGACTTTTTATTTTCAACTTTGTCAATCAATCTTGTCTAATCTCCCACGATTTTTCAGATTCTATTAAAGCTGGCAAGAAAAAATAAAATAGCTTATTTCCAGGTTGGAAGACTTGACAGATTCTATCCAGCCCCGTAGCCCTTTCCCCTGATGCAAAGCAGCCCAACCTGAGTGCGGAATGATTTTGAAAGTGGTGTTTGAAACAGGACGGTAGGCCAGGCATGTGGGAATGTCAGACTCGGCTGGTGGAGGGCGAGGGTGAAGTGAGGGTCCTCTGCCTGTTACAAGGCTCCTTCCTATAAAGGAGGAAGTTGATATGGGAAGGGGACAACGCCCAAAAGGAGCCCCACCCTCATACTGGGTGGACCTAGTCCTTAGCAAGGGTTGGGAAGAAGCCCCGGGCACAGCCAGCGCTAAAACGTAAGCATCTGACTGGTTTAAGGTGTTGAAAGTGAGGCTCGTCCAGTCTAGGGAGTGTAGGAAACAGCGCCAGCTCTGGAGGAAGTCCGGTGGGCGTGGCAGGAGGCCAAGGGGCAAAGGTTTCCCTGTTGAGCTGGGTGGTGTCAGGGAGGCTGGATGCTGGTGGGTGATAGGCAGTGTCACCATCTGGGGGCATCTGCCTCACATCCAGGAGGCTTTGCATCCATCCCTGTCGTCATAGAAACTGGAACACTGTGAGCTTGGAGCTTGACTCCCAAACCATGGGAATTCAGCCTCTTCCTGCTTCCTAGGGCTGGACTCAGGCTGGCTCCTCGGTCACCCTGACCTGTTGGCACAGGTGACCCTGGTTCATTCCTTCAATATTACGGAACGGTCTGGGGTGTGGACTGCATCCACTCACCATGTTGCATGCCCGCCTGCCCGCCCTCCGTGACAGGGTGGTGGTGTCTGCAGATGGGTGGCTTGTGGGCACAGGTGAAGGATGTCACGTTGGGTGTCTGTCCAGCTCCTAGTCTAGTACATCACTCCTCTGCCTTCTCTCTAGGGCTCTTCCCAGCATGCTTTCCTCTAGCCCCTCACGTCCTGGGTCTCCACACCTTCCCAGGTAGACAGTGGATATCCTAAGCCGTCTCCTTCCTGTAAAGAAAAAACAGGAGTGAACCTCACAAGGAGTGAGTGGGGTGGGGGGGATTGATTTGAGCAAACCATTAAAAAATTTGAAAAGCAAACAGGCGGTTTGCGACGAGCCTAGCTCAAAGCTGACTGTGTGAGCCGTCGCTGAGCGATCTTCTCGTGTGCTCATTTTCCAAAGGTTCAGGAAAACCTCAAACATCGTGGCTAAGTACTTTTCCTTTCCCTTAAAAATTATGTTTATTTTCGGAGGAATTCAATCCATATGTTTCAGATCCATTTCCGCGTTACTCAGCAAAAGGTTGTTTTTCTCCAACATTGCTAAGCTGTTACTGTGCCCCCGCGCCCCTCCCCCCCTTCGGCCAGCCCGGAGCTTTGCCCACCTAATGCTTGCAGCTGAGCCTCTGCTCACAGCTGTGTGGCTTGACAGCCTTTTATGAGGCACAGTAAATGTGTAGTCACTGGAGGCAAAAGGAAAAGTTGCTTAGACCGATCCTGGCTTTAATCAAAATTTTTATGTGTGGTTCACTATGGAGTTTTTGCATGGATTTTGAATTTCAAATACTGCATTGCAATACCACCTGTATATTTGATGGCTGAGGGTTTTGGTGCTCTCTTAAATTTCGCACCCTTGCCTCACCCTTGATCCCCTACCCTGGTGAGCACCCCCTCCAGGGTTCCTGCTGGGCAGAAGGGGCACTTCCCTTAGCATTGGGGCTGGCTCTGCTCCTGTCTTTTCCTGATGTAGAGATCCATCCATGTCAGAGACAGCAAACAGCTTTTGGGGATGCCCAAGGCCCCTCGGGGCTCTGGCTCTAGCTGTGGATTTGAGCTGGCGGTATAGACACGAGCTCAAATTCTGTGTAGACTACCACGTGGTCTGAAGCCACTATCTTCCCTTTCCCCGGCTTCCCTTACTCTGTGGAGAGAGAAGGAATTGTGGTTTTCCATAGTAGAATGTTTTGCTAATTCTGCTGGGCTGATGTGTCACTCTGTCTGTGACTTTGTAAGGCACTGAGTTCACCAGATTTCTCAATTCAGTTCCTGATTTCGAAAGAGAAAGCCGTTGTAGGATGTTTGCCTTTGGAACATCCATGTGCAAAAATTTCTTCTCATTTAAGTGATTTTTGTGAAAACAAAACAGCACAGCCGGCTCAGTGGTGTCTGGTTCACAGCTTCGAAGAGGCTCAGAGACTCCTCTGACCACATAACTGTGGGCTGTGTATGTGCATGCGCCTTCCAGGTGGCTGAGAGAGGGCTTAAATCTGTTTTAAATTTTAAAATCATTGGGTAATGTTGTTACAAATGGTAACATATATACATATCTTGGGATTTTTCTGAGAATGGCCATGGAACGAACTTCATTTTTACTTTAAACATCCCCATATGCAGTTACTCCAAATATGAAGCTATTTTAAACATGCCGGGGGAAAAAAAAAAAAAAAAAAAAAAGATGCTTTGATTCAATTTTGCTTAATAAGCCTGAACTTGAGCTTGGGCTCTGCTGAGGTTGTTTGAGGACATCACCTCTCCAAGGTCAGGGGAAGACACAGGGGGAGAGCCGCACTTCGAATGGCATGTGTCTGGTCCGCAGGGCCCTTTGGTTAGGCAGGCGGCTGGAGTTTTCTCGGTGTGGGGCATGGTGTCGCTGCCAATCTCAGCCACGTCCCAGTACTAGACAGAGTCATTTCTTCATTCAGGACGGACCCCTTGGGGCTCAGACACAGGGACCCCTTCATGTTCTATTTTATTTCCAAGGATGAGCACACAGTAGGTACTCACATATTTATTAGATCCATAAATGCACGAGTCCTGCCTCTGAGCCCCCCAGCCCCCCGAGCCGGCGCACCTCTCAGTGGAGTGATGCCGACTCTTGTGTGTTCTGCTGTGGCAATCGAACGAAACCACAGCCTGCCCGTCGCCTTCTCCGAGGTCTGTGCTCCAGTGGCCCTGCGGTTATTTCCATCTGAAACCTTTCTGTCCAGTGCTTACTGAGCACTTACTAAGCTCAGGCACCCTGAGGTCACGTAATCTTCGTGACAACTCGGAGCTGAGCAAGGCATCAGCGGAGAATTCGCGATGTCGTCTACCCGGGGCTGCTCGGCGAGAGGTGACCGAGTTGGGACTGAGACCCCAGGTCTCTGTGAGTCCAAAGAAAGGGCTGGGCCAGGGGTCCCCAAACTTTTTACACAGGGGGCCAGTTCACTGTCCCTCAGACCATTGGAGGGCCGGACTATAAAAAAACTATGAACAAATCCCTATGCACACTGCACATATCTTATTTTAAAGTAAAAAAAAAAAAACAAAATGGGAACGAATACAATATTTAAAATAGAGAACAAGTAAACTTAAATCAACAAACTGACCAGTATTTCAATGGGAACTATGCTCCTCTCACTGACCACCAATGAAAGAGGTGCCCCTTCCGGGTGTGCGGCGGGGGGCCGGATAAACGGCCTCAGGGGGCCACGTGCGGCTCGCGGGCCGTAGTTTGGGGACCCCTGGGCTGGGCTCTGAATAATGGCAGACATTGCTTGATTCTTGAATTTTGAGGAAGTGTGTTTGTGGGAGTATTACCATTTATAGTGAAGCAGTTTGAGAGTCGTTGTAGCCCAAACACGTTCACTGTCAATTTGCTGATTCTGGACCTCTGGGACTCACACGCGTGGCTCCGCTGCACCTCCCTGCGATGGAGGAGCTCACGGTCCAGTAGGGGTGACAGACGGACACTCAGTTACCTAGAGCCGCGCTGTAGGAAAGGTGCGAACAATATGGAAACGCTACAGATTGATGGTAATAGCTCTGCTGGGGAAAGACAGGTGTCGTGGAGGGAGGGATATATGATTGGCTCTTGAAGGAGAAAACCATTTGCTGGCCAGAGGAGGGAGGGTCAGGAAGGAAAGAAGAAGCTCCAAGAATCCAGAAAATGGACATTTGAGGGAAGGGTCTAGGAGTTCCCTGGGGCTAGAAATGAGATCATAAAGGTAGGGGCAGGTGGGCGTGGTCCTGAAAAGCTCATTAGCAAGTTTGGCCATTTAGTTGGTGGACATTATTAGGCCATTGTTCCGGCTGGCAGGTGGCTTGAGCTGGACTTGCGTTCCTTAGTCCTAAGGATGATGTTCCGGACAGGAAGTCCATTCCAGAATAAGAGCTCTCACTTGAGAAGGTGGCTGTTGGGGCCCACAGAGCCATAAGAACTGCACAGAACCAAGTGGGTCCCTGGCAGCAGGGCAATCGGACATGGACGGCATGAGGGACAGCATTAAATTGGAAACATTTCAGGGACCTGGTGGTCCGAGTCTCTGCCAGCCTGAGTCTCTGCAGGTAGAGGTCCAAGTCTTCAAGGAAATGTTTCTGAGACTCATAATCCTGACCTCTTGGGGTTATCCCTGCAGACGGACATAGCCCCACTTCCGTGTCCAGTCTCACTGTGGGGTCAGGAGCGTCCACGTCTTCACCCTGTGGCCTGTGTGCCGAGTTTTGGGGCAAGTTCTGAGCTGCTTTGTTTGACTGACTACAGTCAAGGTCGTGGACAGACAGTGGGATGCAGGGACAGAACTTTCATGGGAGGCTCACCTTTGGAAAGGCAAGTTATCACTGTGAAGCATGCTGGTCCTGTTCAAATTGTGGAAATGCTTAACTGGATGAAATAGAGGTTCTGAGGCTGTCCAGTCTGCCATTCATAGTGTTATCTCTTTTCCGCATGGTAATTGTAATAATTTATTTTTTTTTGTATTTTTCTGAAGCTGGAAACGGGGAGAGACAGTCAGACAGACTCCCGCATGTGCCCGACCAGGATCCACTCGGCACGCCCACCAGGGGACGATGCTCTGCCCCTCCGGGGCGTCGCTCTGTCGAGACCAAAGCCACTCTAGCGCCTGGGGCAGAGGCCAAGGAGCCATCCCCAGCGCCCGGGCCATCTTTGCTCCAATGGAGCCTTGGCTGCGGGAGGGGAAGAGAGAGACAGAGAGGAAGGAGAGGGGAAGGGGTGGAGAAGCAGATGGGCGCTTCTCCTGTGTGCCCTGGTCGGGAATCGAACCCGGGACTTCTGCACGCCAGGCCGACGCTCTACCACTGAGCCAGCCGGCCAGGGCCAATTGTAATAATTTATAATGTAATTTTGTGTGTGTGTGTGTGTGTGGGGAGAGAGAGAGAGAGAGAGAGAGAGAGAGAGTCAAGAACATCAAGCTGCTCCTGTGTGTGCCCTGACCGGGCACATGCTCTGAGATGACGCTCCAGAGCTATCCGGCCAGGGCTTAACTTTCATTGATTTTAGAAAGACAGAGAGCTGAAGGGAAGGAGAGGAGAGGAGAGGGGGAAGGGAAACATTCATTGTTCCACTCAGTCATGGTTTTTTTTGTTGCTTCCCGTGTGTGCCCTGACCAGGGATTGAACCCGCAACCTTATTTCTGGACAATACTTTTAACTGACTAAGCTAACCGGCCAGGGCCACTTACAATGTAATTTAACAAACTAAATTGATCCACAGATATTCTCTTAGTTCTACCCCTGTGCCCAGAACTGCACTTGGCCCTAAAGCAGGTCTAAGAGTGGCCATCAAGTGGTTGGAGGAGAGAGGTGACTGAGGCCTTGGGCTCTGCCATTCAACAGAAACACATTCATGAAGGTTCAGGTCACTGATATCTCTAAGATGGTTCTAACCAGACTAATGGAGAAATAGGAGCCGAGGACTTCAGAGAGGGCTACCTTCTGTTTTGCCATTGCAAAATAAGCTGCCTTCCATACCCCTTCCTCATAATGTCTAGGCTCTTTAGCTTGTATTTTCCTTGGTTGGTAGAATAATCGAGTTGGCGTAATAAACTAGAAAGGGTCATATAGGCTTTGAAGCTCCCCAGACCTCACTGCAAGTCTGCCTCCCCCACCGATTAGCTGTGTGACTTTGAATTAGTTACTTCACCTCTCTGTGCCATGGTTGTTTATTCATCCCCTCATGTATGGTTGTATATTATTCCGAGGATGATACAGGGCAAACCTCTCAGTGTTGTGACCTGGTATATATGAAGTGAACAAGACGGCACGTCTCCCCTCTGTTGACACAATGATCAGGTTAGGATGTGTGTTAAGTAGAGGAAATACTGTAACCTGGGGGGAGTTTTCAAATTTTCAAACTTTGGGAATCTTCGGGCCGCAGCCAGTCCTGCAGTCACTGCCCGAATGTCCCCAGCGCCTGCTCCGGAGGAAGAGTGTGTCCGGGGTCCAGCATGGGCCCAGCTCAGTGCCCACAGGTGCAGAAACAGGGCCTGCTTTGCTTGCGTCTGCGTCTCCAGAGCTGAGTTGGTACTTAACACCGTTTGTGAGTGAATGTTACTTTGGAAGAAGAGCTCCCCCCCAACATCTCCTAACTCTGCTGTATACCACCTGCCTTTGTAAGCGCATTGGCCAGATTCACTCACTCAAACCTCACGATAGACCTGTACCTCGGGGCCTCTGGTGGGGGGGGGGAGGCAAGGAAAGGAATTAGAAATGGACAGGACACTGAGTGAGCGAGTGTGCAGAGCGGCGGTGGGTCCTGACAGGTCCGTGTGACGGTGACATCTGGAGGGTGTAGCCTGCTGGCCCAGCTTGGCTGTTGCAGCTGGAAAACCCTATTGCTGTCGCGGAGAACTGTGTTTCCACTTCTGCTCGGCCAGCTCTGGGAGCCGTTGGGCAGCTCGTCACTGGTGCGGGTGTGTGAAGCCAGCGCGGGCAAAGTTCCTTGTTTACTTGTCACAGGACGACTCCACGCGCCGTCAACAGTCCACAGCGGCATCCGTCCGGAACCCAGAGTAAAGGGTAGCGGTGAACTCGATCACCGCTGGGTTTCCCACAGGTCGGATTACCCACCAGATTAGAACAATGTATCGCTAATTATGGTTTTGACAACCGAGCTCAGACAAGCATTTCCTAAAAATGCGTTTCTCAGGGCAGTGCCGCCTGGGGCTGTACACAGGTATTCTGAAGTCAGGTGAGTTTGGGACACGCTGGGTTCCCCCGCGCTGAGCAGCCTTCCTTCTCAACATCGTTACAAACCAGTGTGCTTCCTAAACCTTCAAGGGGAACCGGGGTGACAGCCCTTCTCAAGGGCCTCCTTCCGGAGAAGCTCATTCTACTTTCCCAGGGGGACCCGTGAGACTCATTCTGTGAACACGTGTTGGGGGAATTCTGGGCTAAGTATTAATTAGTAGACTGACTGGATAACACACCCTGAGTGTTACTGGGCACCTCTGAACACAGTCCTGAAATGGCAGTAATTACTGTTTTATTCACACGAGTGTTACCCTTGAGTGTGTGTAGAAAGGTGCCCGGAGAGAGACTAGTCAGGGGATCTGGGGTGGGGAGGTTGGTGGTGGAGGTGGAGATGGAGGAGTTGGGAGGGAAGTCCGATCTGGGGAAGCGACATGTGGGCAGAGCCGAGCTGGGAAGACTGGAGTGGATGGGAATGTCTCAGGGGTCGGTAATGAGATGAGCAGCTCATCTGGGGCAGGGACAGTAAAGGGCGGGGCCAGGCAGGACAGGATGGTAGATGGGGCGAGGGGCACAGGCGAGACCACGCAGCATCTTCCAAACCACAACTAAGACGGCGATCTTTGCTTGACGCAGTGGATAGGGCATTGACCTGGGATGCTGAGGACCCAGGTTCGAAACCCGAGGTCACTGGCTTGAGTGCGGGCTCATCTGGCTTGAGCAGGGGGTCGCCAGCTTGAGTATAGGATCATAGACCATGATCCCATGGTTGCTGGATTGAGCCCAAGGTTGCTGGCTTGAGCATAAGATCACTGGCTTGAGCAAGGGGTCACTGGCTTGGCTGGAGTGCTCTGCACCCCCGTCAAGGCACATATAAGAAAGCAATCAATCAATGAACAACTAAAGTGCCAGAACTCTGATTTGATGCTTTACATCTCTACATCTCTGTCTGTCTGTCCCTCTCTCTCTCTCTTTCTCTAAAAAGAAAAAAGACTGTGACCTTCATCCCAGAAGCAGTGGGAGTCACTAAACAGTTTTAAGCAAGGGAGTTAGAGTGTCTGGTTTTTATTGTTAATAAAGGATCCCTCTGGCTGCTCTCAGATGACTTTCTGTGTGTGTGTGTGGTGGGGGGGAGGATTGGGCAGAGGTTGGTCAGCATAGGAAGAGGCAGAGGAGGCCCTGGTGCTGGGCTGGGGGTGCTGTGATGGTGAGCTGGAGTGATGCCAGTGCAGATGGACAGGCATGATGGAGCTCACTGGTGTTCAGGAGACACCATAAACAAAGATGGCTTGAGTGCAGGGTGAGCGAGAGGGAACTGTCCAGGGAAAGTCGCAGGCTTGGGGGCCGTGCCGCAGTGGACAGGAGGAAGACTGTAGCAGGCTGGGGTGAAGATACGCACTTAGGACACAAGCGGCACGGCCAGGCCGGAAACCCTGCCTCTTTTCAACTGGGATTCATCGCTTTAAAAAGTCACTTACGCCTGACCTGTGGTGGCGCAGTGGATAAAGCGTCGACCTGGAAATGCTGAGGTCGCCGGTTCGAAACCCTGGGCTTGCCTGGTCAAGGCACATATGGGAGTTGATGCTTCTAGCTCCTCCCCCACTTCTCTCTCTCTGTCTCTCCTCTCTCTCTCTCTCCCTCCCTCTCCTCTCTAAAATGAATAAAAAAAAAAAGTCAATTACATTGGAAGGCTATCAAGTGTGCAGCAATGATCTGTAACTGAGCATAGGGGACCAAATAACTTCAGTTCCATTTTGCAAGTTATTGCAATTACAGACAGATTGTACCAGGAAGTATTTCCATAAAGAGATGCCTTTTCCCACAGTCCTTTTTAAACAACATTGATGCAGACCGAGTGAGGTTTTCAACAGAGATTCGGATCAGCCTCTCTTTGCTGGTTGCTCTCAGCACCGCAGAAGGCTTTGTAAAGGGATAGGGCTGCCGCACAGTTCAGAGCCGCTAATGCATACCCTCCGTGGGTCCGTTTTTCATCCTCAGTTGCCTGGATGGAGAACTTGAAACCCAAGACATACTCAAAAGGAGTCTGCCGGGAGCAGACCAAAGGTATTCTGGACGAGAAGCTCTTATCACAGGGCTTTGAGTGTGTGCTCTGGTCCCACTGCTATGTCTGAGAAGCCACCCAAGCATTTGTCAGCCTGACCTGTTTACTGAGAAACACACAGGGTCTGGAATCTTGGAGTCAGCGCCAGGTGAATCAATAAAACCACGGGGCACTGTGTTTGCTTAGCCGGTTTATCCAGCAAACACTTATTAATCAACCTCTCTGCACCAGACACGGAGCATGCAACCCCCACCTCCATGTGTGCTCCTATCTGAGAAGTTGAGGCGCAGGGCGGTCATGTGAATGAATGAGAATACTGAGATGTTCTGTATCCGTACAAGGCACAGAGGGGGACAGAAAAGTGAGATAACCCCATTGTACCTGGGGGGCTGAATGCTTGATGTGCACATGACAAAACATAGGAAGAACTTGTTGGTTGGAGAAGGGCTCTTTGGACCACTTGGTCCGTTGAAGGGTTTGGTGTGGCCGGGGTGTGTGGACAAAGTCAGACGTGGCAAGGCTTTGGAGTGAGTGTTGCCCACAGAAGTCTTACAAGACCAGGCTGACAAGAGTCCCTGCTCCTCACGGGCCCAGCATGCTGAGAATGGCCAGAGCTGCCTGGGGAGTGGTGAGCAGTGACCTGTGGCTGTTGCAAATGGGAGAAGTTGAGATATCATTTTGCCTTGTACATAAGCACGTTAAGGCTTTTGCTCAGTTTTGTTTTTTTGTTTTTTAAGGAGAGGAGGGGAGATCGACAGACTCCTGCATGTGCCCTGAGTGGAATCTACCCAGCAATCCCCGTCTGGGGCCGATGCTCTGCTGGAGTGCTCCTCAGTGCCCAGGGCCAACGCTTGAATCAAGCAAGCCTCTGGCAGTGAGAGGGGAAGAGGGAGAGAAGGTGGAGAGGGAGAAGAAGAGAACGAGACGGGTGCTTCTCCTGTGTGCCCTGGCCTGTGTGTTGAACCCGGGACATCCTTATGCTGGGCCAACACTCTGTCCACTGAGCCAAATGACCAGAGCCACCTCAATTTTCAAAATCATCTTTCTATTTCCTGTGAAAGGACAGTCAATTCATTTCTAAAGTTTTAGTACTTACATTAAAAAAATAGCCCTGGCCGGTTGGCTCAGTGGTAGAGCGTTGGCCTGGCATGCAGGAGTCCCGGGTTCGATTCCCGGCCAGGGCACACAGGAGAAGCGCCCATCTGCTTCTCCACCCCTCCCCCTCTCCTTCCTCTCTGTCTCTCTCTTCCCCTCCCGCAGCCAAGGCTCCATTGGAGCAAAGTTGGCCTGGGCACTGAGGATGGCTCTGTGGCCTCTGCCTCAGGTGCTAGAATGGCTCTGGTTGCAACAGAGCGACGCCCCAGAGGGGCCGAGCATCGCCCCCTGGTGGGCATGCCAGTGGATCTCGGTCAGGCGCATGCGGGAGTCTGTCTGACTGCCTCCCCATTTCCAACTTCAGAAAAATACAAAAAAAAAAAAAAAAAAAAAAAAAAAAAAAATATATATATATATATATATATATATATATATATATATAAAGATTATTTTATTGACTTTAGATAGGAGAAGGGAGAGAGCAGGAGAGAGACAGAAACATCTGTTCCTGGATGTGCCATGACGGGGGATTGAACAGGTAATCTGAACTCTGGGGCGTTGCTCTGACCAATCAAACCATCTGGCCAGGGCACTACTTACATTTTTTTAAGTGACCATTTTGTATATATGTTTTAACTAAAGCTAGAGTGATTGCTGTAGGCTGAATTTATCCCTGAAGCTGAAATTATGTGGGTCAAAGTATAATATATGGACACTATCCTGATTCTTGATGCAGACCACAACACCACCACAAACGGCATAATGCTATTTTCAGAGCAATAGATTACTCTTCAAGTTTGGAAAATCATTTTAGTAGGTGAAAAATCATACCCGAGTATTTAAGTTTGTATTTCCTGCATGACTAATAAAGTTAAAGACTTGCTTATATGTTTGCTTAATTAATTATTATTATTTTCTTTTTAGCACTGTCTATTCAGATCATTATGCTTGTTTATGGAGAATTCATGATACTTCTCATCAATACACCTGGTCTCTTTACATACCTTACTGGTTCTCTCTCCCCCTCTTCCTTTTTGGTTATTTTTGTAACATATGTGAGATATTTTCATGTAGACCAATCTGCCGATCATTTACTTCTTGATCTTGATGATCGGGTACACAGGACTGGAGTCTTCTGGTGGTCCTCTGGATTGATTTGTAAGCTCCTGGACCTATCGGGAATTTATTTCTGTTTATGGTGCAGCGAGCGATACTAACTCTGTTTCACCCTCCACTGACTAGCCTGTTATCCCAGCACAGTTTTAGGGAACAATCTTTCCTTTCTCCATTGATTTGTGCTTCCAGTAAAAGCTTATTTGATCCAGTTACCCACGTGGACGATGTCAGGAATGCGATAAGACTAGCGTGGCAGGAATTCAGCCGGACATTTGATCTGACCATCTGGGCGGACCGCTCTGTTTCTATCACAGCAGACCAGGCCTCGTCGTGTCTCCCAGGCCTGCTCCACCAGCCTCTCTGCTCTCGACTGAGCCAGATGAGGATCAGTCTGGTGGCACCCAGGGCCGTCGGCCCCCCGTGAGCTCCAGATCGGGCAGTCTGTGATGGAGAGAGGAGCTGGACAGTGCTTCCCTGTGGGGGGCTCATCTGTGTGTCCCTCAGTGAGTCAAGGCCTGACAGAGACCACCCACTGGGCTCCCACGCATGGCCCAGACGAGGGAAGGCCTGGCCCAGAGGGGCATCACAATTCCAAGCATCATATACAGCCTTCCCCTGCTCCCCCAAATGGGAGTTGGTGCAACGTTTTATTCACAAATAGTGTAAGGAAATTTGTTCATAGCTTCTGTCAAAGGGGTAGCTGGTGTCACCTGTCCAACCACTGGGTTCCCCGACCACCTTTATTATTATTTTTTTTTTTTGCATTTTTCTGAAGTTGGAAACGGGGAGGCAGTCAGACAGACTCCTGCATGCGCCCGACCGGGATCCACCCGGCACGCCCACCAGGGGGTGATGCTCTGCCCATCTGGGGGCGTCGCTCTGTTGCAACCAGAGCCATTCTAGCGCCTGAGGCAGAGGCCAAGAAGCCATCCTCAGCGCCCAGGCAAACTTTTGCTCCAATGGAGCCTTGGCTGCGGGAGGGGAAGAGAGAGACAGAGAGGGAGGAGAGAGGGAGGGGTGGAGAAGCAGATGGGCGCTTCTCCTGTGTGCCCTGGCCGGGAATCGAACCCGGGACTCCTGCACGCCAGGCCAACGCTCTGCCACTGAGCTAACTGGCCAGGGCCCAGCTTTATTAATACAGACCACATGAGGTGTCTGATGTGGTGTGGTCACTTATCCATTCTCCCCCTCTGCCTGGGGTGCTGAGAGAGGAAGGTGTGTGTCTGTTTGTACAGCCTCAGGGTCTACTGAAGATCTGACAGTGCCCATGCCTGCTGCCTTTATGGAATGAATGAATGACTGACTGATGGATGAATGAATGAATACATGAATGTATGAATGAACAGATGGGTGAATGAATGAATGCATGAGTGAATGAGTGAGTGATCACTGATTGGCTGTGGCTGGCTCTTCCACCTCTTCCCACAGCTAAGATAGTTAAGGTTAATTGTGGCAACTCCTTTTATTTAATTTTATTTTTAAATTTTATTTTATTTTTTTATTAAGTGAGAGGCAGGGATGCAGAGAGACAGACTCCCGCATGTGCCTCGACTGGTATCCACCCTGCAAACCCCCTACTGGGCGATGCTCTGCTCATCTGGGGCTATTGCTCTGTTGCTTGGCAAGACTTTTAGTGCCTGAGACGAGGCCGTGGAGCCATCCTCAACACCTGAGGCCAACTTACTCCAACCGTTCCAGCCATGGCTGCAGGAGGAGGAGAGAGAGAGAGAGAGAGAGAGAGAGAGAGAGAGAGAGAGAAGATGGAGGGGAAGGGTGGAGAAGCAGATGGTCAATTCTCCTGTGTGACCTGCCTAGGAACTGAACCCGGGACTTCCACATGCCAGGCCGATGTTCTACACTGAGCCATTCGGCCAGGGCAAATGGCAATTCCTCTTAAACTGCTGGTCTTTTTCTTTAACAAAAGCCTTGATTTGATATCATCCTACTTGAAGACTTCTTTCTAATTCCAGGCTTTATTTTTCATCAAATGTCCGTTCCAGTCACGCACTTTAGGGGCCTTCACAAGCCATCTTTTCAAAACTTTTAGTTGGTGTCAGAGTGAGAGAAGAAACTCACGTTCGAGAAAGATTTGCAGGGTGATTGATGTTTCCACTGTTTCTGGTCATAGTTGGAATATTTCAGTTCTTGGCATATGAGCAAAAGCATTGAGTTTTTTCTTTCTTTTGACTTTCCAAAAACCTGTGACAAAGTGAAGCTATTGGCCTAGAGCAGGGATTGGGAACCTATGGCTCACGAGCCAGATGTGGCTCTTTTGATGGCTGCATCTGGCTCGCAGACAAATCTTTAATAAAAAAAAATAATGTTAAAAATATAAAACATTCTCATGTATTATAATCCATTCATTTCCTACCACTCATGTTCATGGTTGCGGGTAGCTAGAGCCAATCACAGCTGTCCTCCGGGAGAACACCAAATTTTTATTGGATAATGCGTAATGTACACGGGTCGTTGTATGGCTCTCACGGAATTACATTTTAAAATATGTGGCGTTCATGGCTCTCTCAGCCAAAAAGGTTCCTGACCCCTGGCCTAGAGGTTTGGGGACCACTGGGAAGCAGCTCGGCCCAGCGCCCAGGGCTCTCTAGCTCCTTGAGCAGCTGCTGCTCTTTTTCATTTTAGACTCTAATGGATTACAGTCCTGCTGACACAATGCTGCTTTTCACTATTGCAAATACTGTTTTTTCTGCCTAAACTTCCAGCCAAGGGCTATCCATCCTTCCTGACCTTGCCCATCCCCTTCTTTATGAAGAGGCCCCTGAGCCTTCTTCTCCAATATGTCAGGAAGCTAGTGCTGTGTAACAAAGCACACCCCCCCCACCCCGGCTGGGGCTTAAATCATAACTGTGTGATCATGGCTCTGTGGGTCAACCAGCTTCGCTGATGTCGGCTCGTGCCTGTGTCTTCATGCAGGCTGGCTGGTCTAGAGTGTCCTCATCCACGTTTGGCATTGCTGGCTTTCTTCAGAGGGGATGAGGGTGGCTGGACCACGTCTTTCTCCTCATCCAGCCGACTAGCCGTGTGTGTTCTCAAGGCCAAGGACTTGGGTCTTGGGTGAGGAGAGAAGGGTGAGGTGAGCAGGGCCATATCCATGATCCACCCACCGCACCCGCCTTTGATAGAGCAGCCTGCTCTGTAGGATTAGTGTACCTTGATGTATTTACATGGCGACACCTTGCTCGTTTATTTATGTGAGTCCCAGTTCTGCAAACATGTACTGAGACTTGCCTTCATCTCAGCTGGCATCTGAGTTTTCAGTTAATTTCCTTGGGGTGTGTTTTTCGTCCATCCTCTGGGTGCAGGAGGTACCCAGGAGGGCGGGGACCCTAAGGTAGGAAGGGGACATGCTGCAGAGAATCTTGGCAGCACGTCCTGAAGGTTGGTGCTTCGGGGCAGGCCCCAGGCCCGAAGGAAGCTGTCTCGCCCTTCTCGGTGCCCTTGCCTTCAGTTGGGCGTGGGAGGTCCCGCCGGCCCAGGCTCCAGCCCTGACCCACAGTGTCAGCAATGCAGCCCCAGAAGACTGCTCCTGGCCCTGCCCACACCCCCGGATGTTGACAGGGGCATGGCTCCAGCACCAACTTTAATGGATGGTCTCATCGCTTTTAAAATAATGACCGTGGAGCGTGGGCTGGCAAGGGCAATGACATCATTGTCCTGCAATTTGGGTCAGTTCCTGCCGCTTTTCTCTCCATCTTTGAACACCGCATCTTGGCGTTGGGTACCTGTCCTGGCGTCTCTAGCATGCGCACGTGTCCACCCCGTGATGTGGTCAGGAGAGCCAGGGTGTTGAAGTCAGAGGTCCTGGGTTCCAGATTCCGCCCTGGCTTTGCCGTGGGAACTTGAACCAGCAGTTTCACTTCTCCAGGCCCCAAGTTTTCTTGTTTGTACCGTGGTGGGATAATCCCTGATGTTTTATTGGGACATGAAGATGACCGGGAGCTTCTCTCAGACCTTCCAGAGTTTGTGAGCTGCACACGGGCGCCAGGACAAGGGGTCAGGAGAGCTGAGAACTCCTCCCACTGTCGTGAAGTTGAGTGCCTGGCAGGGGCTGTGGCTACTTCAAGGAAGGCCACCTTTCTCTTTTCCTGAGAGCATGACCTTGCCAGGCTCCGTGCTCCTTGGGGCTGCATCGGCCCAGAGGGGGTGCCTTTCCCCGGACACTCACAAAGGTGCCTGAAGCTGTCCAGTTCTATGCTTTCTCACAGTGGACCAGGGTTCACTGCCTTCAGGGAAAACGTTTTTCCCTTAGAATAATTTTGGCTTTGAGTTTGTCACTATTTTAACAGGCCTTTAAATCCTTGACCTGTGAGTGGTAGGAAAGGGTTGTCCCTGGGTCACGGGGTGGTAGGACGGTGGAGACTGGAATTGAGCCTTTCCTTCCTTCCCACCTTGGTTTTCCTTTTTTATTTCATTTCATTTTTTTTAATGATTATGGAAGAAAAATCTTTTATTATATTTTTCTTGTTTTATTTATTCATTGAACCACCTTGATTTTAGTTTGAAGACCACCTTGCGGGTAAGGAGTTCTGTCTTCTCAGTTGATGAGACTTTGTTGAGTTTCTCCACCCTTCCATGCAGAGCCAGCCTGCTGGTCAACCCCGAGGCCTCACCGGGCCCCGGCAGTGGGCTTCTCGGCCCTGTCCTTCTGCCCAGCCGTTGCCCAGAGCCCTGAGTAAGGAGGGTGATGCTGAGCTCAGTCATGGACTGTCCCACCCGAGTGCCCGTCTGCACTTCCTCACGAGAGGACCGCAGTTCCAGCCTCTCCTTCCCTGCCCAGCTCAGAGGTGGGATAGTCCTGACAGACGTGGGTATAAACCAGACTTCACACCGCCAGGGGCGACCCCAGCATGGAGAGAACCTCCTGTGGGGACCTGGCATGGCTGCATCCTGTGTGTACCCACATACAGGGAGGTCGCTGGGCACATCCCCCCTGGGATGAATGTGCGTGGCTGACATCACACGGCACCAAATGACCGAGCAGGGACACCGTCCTCCTGATAGACGTGCAGACTATTCAGTTCACTTTTGACCCAAATTTTCAAACCAAGGATTAGGAAATGCCAAACCAAGCAAGTTTAATTCTAGGATTTACATAAAAAAGCAAAAGCAAAAGCAAAAGGAATTGTAAAAGAAGCCGGATATTGTCATGGAAAATTCCCTGGACTGAGAGACAGCGGAGAAGGTGATAGTGATGGTTTTACAGTGTTTTGAATGTCTACTGTCTCCCGGGCTTGGGCTCGGGGGCCAGTATTTGCCATCCTTATCTCTCTGCGGTCCAGTTCTCTACTATTAAGATGATTTGGACGAGATAAAAGAGGCCTGAAGAAGTTAAGCCACTGGCCCAAGGATATATTACTACTACAGGCATGTCTAGAGGGGGGAGGGTGGTCTGGTGTTAGAGCTCAGGTCTGTGCTTTGCCTCTGACTCATTTGCTGTTGTGGGTGAGCGACTATCTTTGGACTTCAAAGATTTCATCTGGAAAAACGAACCAGTGGGACCCCAGGATCTCTTTTTTTTTAGCTCTAAAGTACTTTGATTCCTACGGCTTGCATCTTGCTGGAGAACATGGTGCCTGCTCGGTGTCCTGTTTGTAAATGACGTTGCTGCCCCAGCCGCAGCCTGTGTGCTGAGGGCCAGACTCTTTTATTTAAGACATTGCTGTTACCGGGTGGAAAGAATTCTGGAATAAGGGATAGGAGCCCTAAGTATTCTGTTCAGCTTCCACACCAGGTGGCTGTGTGACCTCAGGTACAGCTTGGTTCTTTTGAGCCTCAGTGTCCCCACTGGTGAAGCATGGTTGGATTAGGTTGTGTCCGGGCTCCTTCCAGCTCTGACACCTGGGGAGGTCGCCGGCCCTGCTCACCTGTGCTGTATGTGTGTGTGTGTGTGTGTGTGTGTGTGTGTGTATATATATATATATGCAAAGGCCAATGCCTGTGACTAGACCCCAGGATTAGACTCGCTGAGAGCGTCTGGGTTTTTGCTAATAGATTCCTTCCTATCAGATGAATGTTGTATAAGTTTTGGAAAAGGCTGAAGTCAGAGCAAATGGGTAAAACGAAGACATTCCCTCTGGTCAGTAGCAAACTGAGGTGGCAGGACCTGAACGAGGGGACACGCACAGGAGCCTTGGAGGAGAGGCTCGCACGTGGCTCTTGTTGTTGGCGTCGGTGTGTAAGAAACAAGCGGCTTCTCTACAGGAGTTTTTAGTATGTGTGCTGCCGAAGCGAGCGCGGTAGGGAATTATTAAAAGGGTTTATTTGAGTCAAACTGACAGTCGCCGGGGAGCGAGAGCTCCAGTGCTCCAGAGAACAGTTTTACAGTTTCTTTTATGCGTTTCTTCTGTGAGATTTAAGGCTGATTCCACGGAGAGGGGAGAAAGCCGAGCTGGGGGTTGGGTTATAGGCAAGTGGACAAGAACCTGTGCTCTTCTCAGGGTGGTTACACTTATTTCAAAGGTTGTGTTAACCTAGATGCACAGCCGCAAGGGGCAGGGCTTGCTTAAGGCAAAAATGAACCTCTTCCTAAAAATTTTCTATGCCTGGGGCATGACGACCCACCACGACCCACGCAGTGAGGAACGGACGACCAGGTCACCCTGTGAAGTTACTTTTTGTCACTGGGCTTGTCAGTTTATTACAGAACCCCTGCTCCGTTCACGCTGGGAAGGCGGCAGCTCCTCTGTGGCATTCGAGGTAGCCCAGGCCCGGGTTTCCAGGAGAAAGTGCTAGGGGCTCGTCCCGTGGCCGAGGAGACAGCGTCCTGGTGGGCCTGGACCCGTTTCCCTTCACACGGTTGGTCAGCCTGGGGACTCCGATTTCTTTCTTTTTTTCTTAAGTTCTTTTTATTTATTTAAAATTTTTTATTTACAGTGGTCCCTCGTCTATCGTGGGGATTATGTTCCAGAACCCCCCACAATAGAAGAAAATCTGTGAAGTGATGACCTTATATTTATTTTATTATTTATATATATTTTAAAGCTTTATAAACCCTCCCCCACACTCTTAAAACCTTTCCCACACTGTTATTAACCTTTCCCACACTTATTTTGCTTATTTTACCTCAAAAATAATGAAGGCCCTGGCCGGTTGGCTCAGCGGTAGAGCCTCGGCCTGGCGTGCAGGAGTCCCGGGTTCGATTCCTGGCCAGGGCACACAGGAGAAGCGCCCATCTGCTTCTCCACCCCTCCCCCTCTCCTTCCTCTCTATCTCTCTCTTCCCCTCCTGCAGCCAAGGCTCCATTGGAGCAAAGATGGCCCGGGCGCTGAGGATGGCTTCTTGGCCTCTGCCTCAGGCGCTAGAATGGCTCTGGATGCAACAGAGCGATGCCCCAGAGGGGCAGAGCATCGCCCCCTGGTGGGCATGCCGGGTGGATCCCGGTTGGGCACATGCGGGAGTCTGACTGCCTCCCGGTTTCCAGCTTTGGAAAAATGAAAAAAAAATTATGAAAATGATAAATATACAAAAATACCTATATACCGCAAAATCCCACGCTATACACTATGTAGCGAAAAATCCACAATACAATATTAGATATATACAATTTAAAAATTCGCAATACAGTGAGACCGGGAAAAGTGAACCATGATATGGCGAGGGACGACTGTATTAATTTCAGCAAGAGACAAAGGGAGAGAGAGACAGGAACATCAATCTGTTCCTGTATGTGCCCTGAACGGGGATTGAACAGGCAACCTCTGTGCTTCGGGACAAAGCTGTTAACCAACTGAGCTATCCGGCCAGGGCCAGATCTGATTTCTGTGTTTTCCCCCACCCTCCCACACCTCCCACACCTCCCCCTCGTTCCCCATGCCCCCCCTCCCACCTCCCACAAGCCCATGAAAACCTCAGAGAGCTTGCTCTGTGCAGCGATAAGATCAGCAGAGGCTTAGAGAACCTAGCAGCCCTGGAGAAACTGGTCTGCTTCCTCACCCAGCAAGGCCGGGGAAGGCTGTTTGCATTCTGTGAGTTAGGTCCAGAGCGAAAGGAATACACAGAAGAAG
The DNA here is from genome assembly GCF_036850995.1 of Saccopteryx leptura. Lineage (NCBI taxonomy): Eukaryota > Metazoa > Chordata > Mammalia > Chiroptera > Emballonuridae > Saccopteryx > Saccopteryx leptura. The sequence continues at coordinate 41,992,704 of NC_089515.1, read as the reverse complement.
ATGATTATGGTGTTTTTAAAACCTACCCCTTCCTGCCCAGCCCGGGACAATATTTACAAAGCAGACATGCAAACAGGCAGACCTTCTTTTCGGGTTTGAATGGCCTGGTGAGCCAGGCTCACCAATGCCCAGTCCTTGCCCAGCGCCGTGTTAGGTGTTTAAAGAGCACATTTGCGGGCCATCCAAGCCTGCCATCCCGCCGTGGTCACCAAGTGGTCAGTGAGCCCACAGCCATGTTGTTCTTACTTGAAGAAGATACAGACCCTTTTCACAAAAAAATATTCTCAAGGATGTTCAGTGTTGACTTAAATTACCTTTATTATTATGTTATTTAAATATGTACAAACATCTCACCAGGTACAAGTTCCTTCAGCTTGACATTTGTGTACAGCTATAAATCTAAAGCAAATTTACAAATGACATGCAAACAAAACTATAACATGAATGAAGTTCTGTTTGCCAGCGTGAACTCGGTATCCTACATCTAATCTCTGCTGTTAGGCTTAATAGGAAAAAATTTCATTGCTACGTCTTGTATTTCATTTGTTAGTGTCTGGGTTTATTTGATGTGTGCACAGGACCTTGTTTGACTTCTCATGGATGATTTTTTCTCATTTTTAACATTGAACTCCTTTTGAGCCATTAAACCATCCTTTTAATAAGCCAGTTGTTATAGAAGAAAAGTTCTTAACTATCTTAACACTAAAAAAATTCAAGTGCTGGTTAATGGACTTTTCTTTTTTTTTTTTCTTTTTAAAAGTTTTATTTATTGATTTCACAGAGCAGGGGAGTAAGAAGTATCAACTCATAGTTGCTTCACTTTAGTTGTTCATTGGTTGTATGTACCCTGATCGGGCAAGCCCAGGGTTTTGAATCAGTGAACTTAACATTCCAGGTCAACAATCTATTCACTGTGTCACCACAGGCCAGGCTAATGAATTATTTTTTATTTTTTAGCAAGAGAGAGAGAGAGGGACAGACAGACAGGAAGGGACAGAGATGAGAAGCATCAACTCATAGTTGTAGCACCTTAGTTGTTCATTGATTGCTTTCTGGTATGTACCTTGACCAATAGGCTCCAGCTAAGCCCGTGATCCTCTGCTCAAGCCAGCGACCTTGGGGTCATGTCTATGATCCCACACTCAAGCTGGTGACCCTGGGCTCAAGCCGGCAACCTTGGGGTTTCAAACCTGGGTCCTCTGCGTCCCAGTTCCATGCGCTCTATCCACTGCACCACGGCCTGGTCAGGCTGGACTATTCTTGATTACTTCCTGCTAATGAGGTCTGTAGAATGCGTTTTGTAACCAGAATGCCCTACAAAAAAATTTTTGAAGGGAGAGATTGGCATGTCCATTTCAACATGTGTCATGTGATGACTTGGTATTTCTGCCCCTTATACTGTGAAAACTTTGTGGAGGATGCTAGACATTGTTACTTCCTCTTGACCTGCTGCAGGCTGTTTGTCCGCTCGGCGCTTTGTTACCTGGTGCTCTTCCCGGTGGCTCAGAATCACGCATAGTTCAGAGCCCCGAGACTGCATCCATAGCGGCCTCTGGACCCCCCATTTTGAAAAGTCTTCTGGACGAGGCGTGTGGTGAGCGCCCACAGAGGGAGAAGAGGTCTCCCTGCCACGTGGTGTGACCCGAGGGAGCAGTTTTCTTGCAGGAACCAGGAAACAGCAACAGGGACTGAACTGATTCATTGGATAATTTCTTCAGTACGTGTTTAAGGAATTCGATATTTTCGCCCACCTCACAAGGGAGATGGGGAAGGGCAGTGGTACAATTAGGGACCTGTTTCCTTGGACAGTGGCTTAGGGACCTGGGACAGCTCTTAGGAACCGCTTTCTACACAGGAGTCTGAGCCCCAGGAGGGAGTGGATGTCCCTTTGCTCAGTGGCACACAGGCAGCCCCCAGATTACGAATGAGATCGGTTCTGTAGGTTTGTTCTTAAGCTGAATTTGTATGTAAGCTGGAACAGGTACATTTACCTATTAAATGCAACTTAGACAGATGTTTATCTTAACATAATATTTATATTTAGTTTTCTGTGCACATAAATACTTACGCATTTTCAAACCTACAGAGCCTATCTCATTTGTAACCTGGGGACTGCCTAGCCTTTCCACTTTTCTTTTTAAGTGACCCCCTGCCATTTTCAAGAATCCAGTCTTAAGAAAGGTTAAACATTTGCCACTTTGGAGAACAGTGTGGAGAATGTGCTACTGGCTTTGAAAGCCACTCCCTCAGAAATGACATTGGTGTGAGTCCCCATTCTCTTCAGAGGGTGTTGGGATAATAACCATCTGGATATCTGAGTTTGGGTGTATTTGTCTACCATAGAGGAGCCTCAGTTTCCAACACAAGCGATAGTATGGGGAAGTGAATTGATGAGGGGTACCAAGCGAGCTGCGGGTTCCACAAAAGACAGGGGGTTTGAGGAGAGTTCATGGCGGCCGGACATGCTCAGGACAGGTCCCGAGAAGCACAGACCTGATCTCCTCACATGCGCTCTCATGGGTGTTAACAAGGTGCCGTCTGGCTGCAGGTGTTGTGACCCGCCCTTGATGACTGGCAAGTGGACAGTTCCCCTCCTCCTCTCCCTGAGCCTGGAGGGGGTCTTACAAGTGAGATCACAGTAGCGATTCCTGTGTTTGGAAAGATGTCCCCCGTCCTGCCCCAGGTGTGGGAAATTCACCATCTGTCATCTGCATGTAGCACAGTTGAACATACACTAGCTGAAAGTGTAGGGGAAATTCTTACCCAGTTCTGCTGCTCGTGAACTTTGTGGCGATGAGCAAATCATTCCCTCAGCGTCTCTGCAAATCTGGCTCTTCATCTGTAAATTGGGTGTTAAATGGCTGACTGGACAGTGGTGGGATTCAAATAATTCAACAATTGGTTCTCTGCCCTAATGACCGTTTTAAGTATAAAAAACCCTCGAGATACTGAAAGGTAGTTTATTATTTCATGCATTTCATACTTAAATAAGAGCAATAAAAGAGGCACACAAAACTAGATTATGTTATAAGAAAAAGTTTTAAAATATTAATAAAAAATATTAAGTAATACCTGACAAAAATCAGTAAAGCTGTTATTGAAGATATTTCCGACGACAGCTTGCCACGCCCAGGTTGTTTGGCACTTTCTCTTTATATTATATGATGTTTACTGAGGTAATGAATGCGAGGGAATTAAAATGTAGTATTTCATCAAAGGTATATAATGAGTTTTACAAAATAAATAAGTAAATATTACAAGCATAGTTCCATCAATTTTTTTTTACCACCTATGGATGGAATGAACATTAGTATGGGTATTTAGAATACACTGTTGTGCAGATGAACATTAAAATAGAGTCAGAAATGTAAATCTGTGATTTCTACATTGGGCAGCTGCTCAGGCACCCACCTTAGAGAGAACCCTGATTACAAGCGCCATTTTAACAACCGGTTTGCCGAACTCAACAAAAAATTAGGTATCAGTTCTCCTGAAAACCAGTGCGAACCGGCTGAATCCCACCACTGTTCCTGGCCCAACTCCTGACACTTCCTTCACTTCTGCGGGGAAGACCAGGTGAGCTGTGGGTATGGGACCAGCTGCTCACTTCACTCCATGTAGGACATCGACTCCTGGACTCAAGGGGGCTGGGAGTGGGGTAAAGGCGAAATCCAGAAACCAGGCAAGAATGCTGTTTACCGAGCCATGAAGATTCATGGGTATGCCACGCTTTCGAGAGTAGACAATGTGTCAAGAAGGTCACTTCAGGTTCTTACTCTAACTCATCTAGTTGTCTAACATGGAGACAGTCATTTTTTTTTTTTTTTGTATTTTTCTGAAGCTGGAAATGGGGAGAGACAGACAGACTCCCGCATGCGCCTGACCGGGATCCACCCGGTACGCCCACCAGGGGCGACGCTCTGCCCACCAGGGGGCGATGCTCTGCCCCTCCGGGGCGTCGCTCTGCCGTGACCAGAGCCACTCTAGCGCCTGGGACAGAGGCCAAGGAGCCATCTCCAGCGCCCGGGCCATCTTGCTCCAATGGAGCCTTGGCTGCGGGAGGGGAAGAGAGAGACAGAGAGGAAGGGGGGGGTGGAGAAGCAAATGGGCACTTCTCCTATATGCCCTGGCCGGGAATCGAACCCGGGTCCCCTGCACGCCAGGCCGACGCTCTACCGCTGAGCAAACTGGCCAGGGCCGAGACAGTCATTTTAATGACTGTGCCTCATATGATCATGAAAATAAGGCCACAGATCTTTTCGAGATGGGATGGCTATGAAGAGTCAATGAGGGGCATGTGGAGAAGTCACAGCACGTGCCTGGAATTCAGTGCCAACTCGATGTAATTTTTTTTTCTTCCTCCTTCCCTCCCTCGCCTCCTTCCTTCTCCTTTCCGTCTTAGTTATAAAAACGAGGAGTTAGAATGAATATCCTCTAATTAAAGAGGCCGAGTCTGTGCCTTTTAAAAAAAATAAAAGACCATGTTTATTAGAGGGATATGACTTGGGAACCTCAAGAAATAGGATTTTTTTTTCCAAGTAGGAGGAAAAGGTTCCGAGCTCTCCTGCTCTGGGAGCCCCAGGAGTTACAGGCGGGATGATAAACATGTCAGAATGACTTCTTTATTTCTATTTATAAGCCTTGCCATACAGCTCGGTGGATGGTGAGGTGCTTTTTCCAGCGTAGAAACTTTCCTTGGCCGGGGAAAGGCAAGAATAAATACTTTTCCTGGGATGCATCCACTGCCGGTGCCCTCTTTCCAATATTCGTCCAGATTGAACGTTGCGCTTGAAAATCCAAGTGAGTTCAGAGACGGCGACTTTCCAAAGCAAACTCAACGCGATGCGGTGAAAAGCCATGGCTATTCTTTTTTTTTTGTTTGTTTTTTCCATTGATCTGAGAGAGGGGGCGGAGGGGGAGGAGGGCGGTGAGGGGAAGGAAGAGAGAGAGACAGAGAAGCATCAACTCCTTGTTCCACGTCGCTGTTCTGTTTAGTTGTACTCTCACTGGTTGCTTTTCGTATGTGCCCTGACCGGGGATTGAACCCATGACCTTGGTGTACTGAAACGACTCTTTATCTACTGAGCCACCCAGTCAGGGCAGGGCTATGGATACAGTGGGTGTATGGGAATCCTGAAGCCTTGACCACCTGGTCTAGGCACAAGGAGGGAGGGGACAAGGGCTCCCCGCACACTCGGCCCTCAGCGGGACTTCTCACCCTGCCTGTGTCCTTCTCCATGTCGCCAGCCGGTGGTGGCCAGGCAAACCAGACCAGGGAGGGGACGCTCTGACACCCTAGAAACGGGGCAGAAGAGCTGTTTGAATATTTCCTTTGGCCCCTCCCTGCCTCCTGCTCCGTGACCCCGTTCAAGGTGATGTCTGTGCCCACCACCGGGTCCTGTCGCCTCCCTCCTCCTAACTTTGTTTCTGCTTCTCCTGGGCCGGCCCTCCCACTGCCACGTAAATAAGCCAAGTTCCTGGCCCAGTGCGAGCTGCAGCTCCTCGGGGAAGCTTTCCCGGCCACTCCAGATCTCAGCATTCCTTCCCTGAATCCTTGAGAGCCTCCACTGAGACCAACTCTGTGACCTGCTCGGATAGTCAGACCTGAGCTCCTCCTCTACCGCTGGAATCTGGCCTCCCTCGGTGTCTGTCGGTGCTTCCCCCAGTGTCCACCCGGCCTCGCCTGGGCCCGTCTGGCCTCCCCCGGTGCCTGTTCGGCCTCCGTCGGTGCCCACCCTGGCCTCCCCGACCTCCCCCGGTGTCCATCCCGGCCTCCCCCGTTCCCCCTGGTCCCCACCCCCGCCTCCCCCAGTGCCTGTCTGGCCTCCCCCGGTGCTCATCCCGGCCTCCTCTGGTGTCCACCCTGGCCTCCCCGACCTCCCCTGGTGCCCACCCTGGCCTCCCCGACCTTCCCCGGTGCCCACCCTGGCCTCCCCGACCTCCCCCGGTGCCCACCCTGGCCTCCCCGACCTTCCCCGGTGCCCACCCTGGCCTCCCCGACCTTCCCCGGTGCCCACCCTGGCCTCCCCGACCTCCCCCGGTGCCCACCCTGGCCTCCCCGACCTTCCCCGGTGCCTACCCTGGCCTCCCCGACCTCCCCCGGTGCCCACCCTGGCCTCCCCGACCTCCCCCGGTGTCCACCCTGGCCTCCCCGACCTTCCCCGGTGCCCACCCTGGCCTCCCCGACCTTCCCCGGTGCCCACCCTGGCCTCCCCGACCTCCCCCGGTGTCCACCCTGGCCTCCCCGACCTCCCCCGGTGCCCACCCTGGCCTCCCCGACCTTCCCCGGTGCCCACCCTGGCCTCCCCGACCTCCCCCGGTGCCCACCCTGGCCTCCCCGACCTTCCCCGGTGCCCACCCTGGCCTCCCCGACCTTCCCCGGTGCCCACCCTGGCCTCCCCGACCTCCCCCGGTGCCCACCCTGGCCTCCCCGACCTTCCCCGGTGCCCACCCTGGCCTCCCCGACCTTCCCCGGTGCCCACCCTGGCCTCCCCGACCTCCCCCGGTGTCCACCCTGGCCTCCCCGACCTTCCCTGGTGCCCACCCTGGCCTCCCCGACCTTCCCCGGTGCCCACCCTGGCCTCCCCGACCTCCCCCAGTGCCCACCCTGGCCTCCCCGACCTTCCCCGGTGCCCACCCTGGCCTCCCCGACCTCCCCCGGTGCCCACCCTGGCCTCCCCGACCTTCCCTGGTGCCCACCCTGGCCTCCCCGACCTCCCCCGGTGTCCACCCTGGCCTCCCCGACCTTCCCTGGTCCCCACCCCAGCCTCCCCCAGTGCCTGTCTGACCTCCCCCCGGTGTCCACCCCGGCCTCCCCCAGTGCCTGTCTGGCCTCCTCCGTGCTCATCCCGGCCTCCTCCATCCCCCCTGGTCCCCACCCCCGCCTCCCCCAGTGCCTGTCTGGCCTCCCCCGGTGTCCATCCCGGCCTCCTCCATCCCCCCTGGTCCCCACCCCCGCCTCCCCCGGTGCCTGTCTGGCCTCCCCCGGTGTCCATCCCGGCCTCCTCCATCCCCCCTGGTCCCCACCCCCGCCTCCCCCGGTGCCTGTCTGGCCTCCCCCCGGTGTCCATCCCGGCCTCCTCCATCCCCCCTGGTCCCCACCCCCGCCTCCCCCGGTGCCTGTCTGGCCTCCCCCGGTGTCCATCCCGGCCTCCTCCGTCCCCCCTCGTCCCCACCCCCGCCTCCCCCGGTGCCTGTCTGGCCTCCCCCGGTGCTCATCCCGGCCTCCTCTGGTGCCCCCACCTGACCCGGCGGCAGGATTGTGCTTGTGTGAAGAGCGCTCAGGACAGGATGTGGGGACAGAAGACAGTGTGTCCTGCACCTGCACAGCCCCAAGCCCAGCATGGGCAGGACTAGGTGACCGAATGGTACCTGGGATTAGGGACCTTGCCATACGAGGCTCTAGGGGAGGGACTCAGCAGAGGAGACAGGATGTTCTCTCTCTCGGTGACTTCACTAGACAGACATGATTTAAAGGTCTGAGGACAGTAAGGAGAAATCTATTACAGGTAGTATATTTTCCTTTGCAATATATTCTCTTCCTACTTCCAGAAAAGAATGGAGTTGGCTGACAGGAAAGCCTTTACAATAATAGGCTATTTATGTAGAAAAATAAATGGAAAGCCATGTAGAAAGATGAAGGAGCTGAAATTAGGATGTGTTAGCTAATATAATTATTATGATTATATATAGCTTGCAACTGGGGGTGTGGGAGGCCTGGGGCACAGTGCCCTGGCCGGGTAGTATCTGTCATTGGATAGAAAAAGTGGAGAGAAAGTGACTTAAATCATTAGATCTTGCTAACAGGAGAATACGACTCTTGTAAATAATATGTGATCAGAGGCGGAGAGCACCACGAGAAGATTCGGGGCTGGGGTGTGGCTGGATACGAGGAGGTGGGTGCCTAATGCACAGATGAGCGGGGTCCTTCATTTAGGAGATTGTAGCGGTCGATTCTGGCTTTGTCCTTCCGTGGTGGTCTTCGGTCATCTCAGAAATAATTTTGGTCTTTCTGGGCCAATATGCAGATAATACTTTTCAGTGAGAGCAAGGACTGGCTCCCATGCCCCACCTCTTGTGAAAGTGGAGCGTTCCGAGCACGTTTATTTCAGGGAGGAGATGGCGTCTCCATCACTCGGGGCCACCAGGGCTCTGAAACATTCTCCGTGCCACGTGTCGCTGCTCTACACACATCACTCAGCAAATCAGTTCATGTGACCACGCCTGACTTCAAATGTGGCAGGGAGGAAGCACAGACTTACTCTGCCCCAGCGGCAGGGAGGATCAGGGTATTTGTGGACGGTTTCACTTTGTCAAAACGCAGATGAGTGTTTCCACTCTACCAGCTGTGCCTGCGTCCCAGCAGCCGCCCCACAGGAAGCGTCGACCTGACACCAGAATCCCTTGTCTATCCCAACAAACAAACAGGTCAGCCCCTGAGGTCGCAGGGACCCAGACTGAAGCCATCTGCTCTCTGGTGATTGCAGAGACAGAGAAGTAGCGGTCACCTCGTGCCAATCCTGGGACTGTCGTGGCTTCTGGAAGAGTTGGGTGAAAAGAATAGGTCCAGGGCTCATAGAGGAGAAGAGCTGGATTGATTTGTTATGTCTGACATGGGAGGAGGTGGGGAGAGGAAGCAGTTGCCAGGCCTTTGTCACCTTGATCATCGTAACCCTCAGAGGGCATCACACTCGATGATGGGACTTGCTGCAGTGACCCGTAATCCGTGGGAGGCTGGCTCTTGTCTCCTCCCAGCATGCATTGCAGAGCAGGGCACAGCTTCTAAAGTGCCAGCCTCTGTCTGCAGGGTCCCGGTGTGGAGCCACCTTCTCTGATGGATGAAGCCAGCCCGGCACCTTCATCCCTCTCTGCCTATACCAGGTGACACATCTTTCTAAAGCCATTTTCCTAGTTTCCACAGGCTACCCAGAAAGACTATTAAACACCTCACCCAGCCAGTTCTTTCCAAAAATACTCACTCCTATTTGTGAAAATGGAGAATTATATAACTCTGAAACGGACCCCACCCATGTCCCTTCTCGTCTTGATGCTGTGGCCGAAGCCACGGAGAAGCCCGGCCTCGTCACCTGCAGCCCCGTGAGCCAGAAACGCAACTCCTCTCGTGGCAAGGCTGGGTCCTGGCTGGAGTGATGCTCACTCCTCAGGACGGTCCCAGATGTCTTGCTGGGTTCAGCTGGCCTTGGCTTGCTTTATTTAGGAGGCTGGCGGCTGCGGTTCAGAAATTGCTTTCCTCTTGGGACCTCTGCCATGCCCATTTATGTCTCAGTTATGAGAGGACGTCACTGCTGCCAGCTCCTCACAAGCCACGGGCTGCACATCCCTACAGTCCCTCCTTCCTCTCTGTAGCTTTCATGACAAGAAGTCGGGGGCATTCCTCATTTAGAAGGATGGGCTAGCTTTTTTATTTTAAGAGAAGAGAAAGGGTCTTCTCTTACATAAAAGAAGGGAATGGAGGAATGTTTATTGAGTGGGTGCCAGTATTTCTGTGTGTGTGTGTGTGTGTGTGTGTGTGTGTGTGTGTGTGTGTGTGACAGAGACAGAGGGACAGATAAGGACAGACAGACAGGAAGAGAGAGAGATGAGATGTATCAGTTCTTCGTTGCGGCTCCTTAGTTGTTCATTGATTGCTTTCTCATACGTGCCTTGACCGAGGGGCTACAGCAGAGTGAGTGACCCCCCTGTTCAAGCCAGCGACCTTGGGCTCAAGTCAGCAACCATGGGGTCATGTCTGCGATCCCACACTCAAGCCAGCGACCCTGTGCTCGGGCTAGTGAGCCCATGCTCTAGCTCGGGGTTTCAGACCCGAGTCCTTCGCATACTAATCCGACTCTTTATCCACTGCGCCAGTGCCTGGTTAGGCAGTGCCAGTATTTCTTGTACATTTTTTCATTAATCCTCACAACAATCCTTAAGATATGGGTCTCAATCGCTCTATTTTATGGTTGAGGAAACTGAGGCTTGTTCAAGCTGAACAGCTTGGTCGCTCGGCCGCATTCGGGCAGAGTCAGGATGCAAAGGCAAGTCTGGACCCCCTGGACTCCTCCACGTGGCCTGGGAAGTGGATTGAAGGCATCCCGGTCTCTGCCCAGCACGAGGGCAGGGGAGGGAAACTTTAGGAAAACGTTCTTTCGCTCATCGTTAATCCTTGATTCTCGTCTCGAGTCACAGCTCCTGCCGAGAACCTTCCCAGACTTCTGCAGAGCTGGGCATAAACACACCGCCTTTTCTCTGTGTGTGTGTTTCTTTTCCCTGATCGATTTTCCCTGATTTAATATGGAATTCTGTTGGGCAGTGGTATTCCACAGTAGTGCCGTTCCCCAGACTGGTCGGAGAAAGTGGGCATAGCCTGTTCCTAATAAATACCATGAGTCACATGTCTTCCCGACTGCCAAAAATATTCATGCAGAACCCAAGTCCTTCTTTGGCCTGTGCAAGTTTCCCGAGGACTAGTGAAACAGTGTGTCCTTTGTCCTCAGAGAGTCTCATGCTCTTGCGGGGGCTCCCTATCTTAGGAACCTGGTTGTTGATGGGTCAAGGTTCTTGCCTCAGCCTGCGAGAACCATAGTTCTGAACACCAGATACAGGGAGTGTTGGACCGTGGGGCGTGGAATCAGGAGAGCTGGCAAGGGCACTTACTAGCGCTGTGACCCTGAACAACTCTCTATATTTTCCGAGCCTCATTTTCCACACCTGTAAAATGGGGTGATGAGAGTTGCTGAAATCACAGGCTGTAGAAGCTGATGTGTCCCAGGAAACTTTGGGCAAGTCCCTCACCCTTTTCCAAATGCAGTTTTCTCAATGATAGAATGGAGGTTGCAATAGTAATTAAGCCACCGGATTGTTGTGCACAGTAGATTAATTCAAATGTAGGAACACGTTGGACAATTTGGGGCATATGATAAATGCTCAATAAATGTTGGATGTTTTTAATTAGACTGTTACTGTTACCTAGCTTACAAGGTTGCTGTAAGGTTCAAATAAACTCACGTGAAAGTGTCTAATATGGAGTTTGGAATGTAATAGGTGCTTCAAAATAGTTAAATCTGGTCTTCATCATAAGGATGTCAAACCTTTGAGAAGGCAGCGGTTAGAAAGGAACTGTTCAGTTTCCAGAGTTCTGTTCAGCCAACATATACGGGACACCCACTGGGCCCCATCCTCCATGCTGAGTGCTCAGAATTTGGAGGTGAACCAAATCCACCCCGGCCCCTTGGAGCACCTGCCCCTGGCCCCTTGGAACACAGTATCTCACAGGGAAACAGCCACCGACTGTAAGATGTGAGAATGCAGATGGCTTAAGACCATATTCTTCTGGCTTATTGTATTCAGAAACTTGGACTTCTGTTTTATTCCCAGTGGTTTTTTCTACTAATGCTGGAAGTGACAAGAAAGGTGAGCAGAGACTTAGTTACAAAGGGTCAGGCTGAGAAGTTATGACCCCTAAGCAACGGAGAGAGCCGTGGCAAGTTTGAGCTCAGGTGCGAGCACATTTGCGTTTTGGAAAGGGGCCTCTGGCAGCCCCGTGGGTTGTGTGGAAGAAGGTAGATAAGGGCCAGGAGACCAGCTTGAGGGTTTCCCCATCACCAAGTGAAAAGAACAAGGACCCCAAATCGGGGACAGATTCCAGAGATCTCTAAGAGGTAAAGTAGGCTGTCACCCAGGAAGGCAGGCTGATGGGGCTGCCGCTTAATCAGGTGTGCCGTGGGGGGTGGGAGTGAGCACGGGGACCTTCTGGGGAGAAGGACAGTTCCGTCCTTGTGGGTCTCCTTCCTCTCTGTGGGATTTCCTGTCCATGGCTTCCTTTGACCTGCCCATGACGCAGGGGACAGAGCCGGGTGGGGTAAGAGGAGATGGTGAATTCACTCAAGGTCCAGCTGGGGCTGGCCAATCCCTAAAGGGGACTCTGAGGAATGTTCCCAGGTGGGCCTTTCTGACACACTTTGGGACTAGAAGGGATGCAGGTCCAGAGCTTGTGGGGGGAAGTTGTCAACTTTCTAGAGGCCACCATGTGCCATTGGGCACAAGAGCGACTCACCCAGTTTCCTGTACCTCTTGGTCACTGCGTTGTGTGAGACTCTGGTCCAGTGACCGGATTGTGTTTCATCCTCACGTCGAGAACACGTCCAGATATTACCTGTTTCTGATAGCTGGTGGATCCGATGGTCCCCAAAGAAGCATTGGCATAGACATTGGCAGACGCTCCCAGACAGGAACCTTTGATGCTCCTTGTAACAGCTACCTGGCTGCAGGGAGCTACTTCACACACGGGTCCAATCAGTCAGCCCCCGTGCTGAGCCCAGGTCCTGATTCTCTGGAAAAAAGTGCGGTTGGTTGCTGGCTGAATGCATGTGCCTCCCTGCTGCCTGCCCCTTGGGGCCACGCCTCCACGACCTCGCAGGAAGTGGGGGTGATTGATGTTGACAGGCTTCTCATGTGTGCCGTCATGGTGCTATCCCTTTCCAAGCCAAACCCAGCCTGTGCCAGGCATCAGGTCTCTAACACGGGGGCCAAGTTCCCCTTTGGCCTGGCAACGGAGGCCTCCTGTGATGCTCCCCACCGGCTGGTTGACTCTGTTTGCACAAGCCCCTGTCTCCCGTCTCGATTTTCCATGGGAAGGACAGAGGAGAGGTTGGACAAGCCCAGAGCAGAAGGCTCTGACCTGATGCTAGTCAGCAGTGCCAGCACCATGTTGAAAGCTGCTGCTCGCTCGGTGATGATGGACGTCACGAGGGGCTCCGTTCTTGCAGAAGCAGTTACGGCTGCTTGGCTCACCGTCTGGTTTTATTTCCTCCTTTCTTGTTGTTTGTGGCACAAAATGAGGACATTGCCGGTTTGAGAGTATCCACCCTCCACACACACACACACACACACACACACACACACACACACACACACACACACACACACACACACACACACACACGGTGCCATTTGGTTTCTGGGCCTTGATTGATTTCCATCTGCCAGCACGCAGGGCACCTCACTCTTCAGCTTCTCAAACAGATGGCCAGGAACGGGAGCCAGGCTGGCGAAGTCGTCAGACGCAGGGAGAGAGCATGGCGCTGAAGGATCTTGTGATCCCGGGCCGGCCAGCCGCTTGTTATCCACGGGGTCCCAGCTATCTTGCACATTAAAATAACAACACACCCTGAACCTTTCTTGTGTGAATTTGAATGAGAAAGCAGAGGATTCCGGGCAGGGAACTGTGGGAAGCAGTTTGAGTTCCCCAGTTCCCCGTTGAGGCGAGCGCATGCTTGTGTTTAACTCCGGTGGGGATTCAGCCTGTGTGGGTTTCCAGACCTTGTGTGTGTGTGTCAATTCCTGTTAGGAACAAGTCATCCCGTTTGATGGCGGGTGGCTTCAGACTCACTTGGAATCCCCAGAGGGTTGACCAGGAGCAAAGCATCAACCTGAGGGCCCCCCTGGAAGATGATGGCATCTCCGGGGTGGTCCCGTCCTGGGACCCCAGGGCCAGAATTACTCAGGATCCCCCTGGCATTCCCAGAAGGGATGTGGTCCCGAAGGACTGAGTCTCCCAGAGGGCGGCCCCTTCCTCGCTGGGGGCCTGGAGAGTCACCACTTTCTCCTCTTCTCTGACCCTCACACACACCCACACCATCCCTTGGGACCTCCTGTTCTGAGACTGGACGTGGGAAGGTGCTATTTTATGATTTCAGTTCTAATAATGATATGACTCTGCCCAGCCATGTCTGAGTAAATGTTAGTGGGTTGAATAATTTTTTTAAGAGAGGGAGGGAGATGATAGGATGTTCAGTGAGCTGTATATTTGGACTGAGGCAAATATTTGTGTATTTGGATGAGGGGCCTCCAGAGGGTGAAATGATGGACAGAAGGAGAAAGACCCCTGACCCTTTCTGAACATCCGCCATGTGCATAACTGGCGGGCCAGGTGCGAGGATGCTCACATTCACCGTGAGGTGCCTGATCTCACAGACCGGGACAGCTGCTGAGCAGCAAAGCAGCAAATGTAACCCGCAGTGACCTGAACACCCCCTCCTGTGCAGTCTTTCCTCTGGGCCTGGGGTAGCAGGCTCAAGTTTCCTCTTGCTTGTCAACCCAGGGGGAGAAGCATGTGCCCTACTGGGATCCACCCAGCAAGCCCCCTACCAGGCGATGCTCTGTCCATCTGGGGCCGTTGCTCCGTTGCTCAGCAACCAAGCTATTTTTAGCTCCTGAGGTGGAACCATCCTCAGTGCCTGAGGCCATCTTGCTCCAACCAAGCCATAGCTGCAGGACGGGAAGAGAAAGAGAAAGAAGGGGGACGGGGAGGGGTGGAGAATCAGACAGTTGCTTCTTCTGTGTGCCCTGACCAGGAATTGAACCTGGGACATCCACACGCCAGACTGACGCTCTACCACTGAGCCAACTGGCCAGGGTTTGAGGGGAAAAGGATTGTGAGAGCACATTTGGGGTCCCTGAGAAGAGAAGTGGGAGATGCTGGCATTGCCCTCGACTGCCTCTGCCCCGGCACCCGGCAGCACTCTTTACGCCCTGGCTCACCAGGCCTCCTGCGGAGCGAGCTCTCCCATTTGCTCCCTTCATCTGCCCTCCCTCCTTCCTTGTTTGGGCCTCAGACCCCATCTTTTAGTCTTGTGGCTGAAACTGCTCCCAGGCAAGTCACCTCTGTCAGAGTCTCAGCAGCTGTCTCCCTGCTCCACCCTCAAGAATTCTGTTTTCTCCACCTGTGACCCAAGGGGACCTTCCCTGGCATCTTCTGCTCCAGACCCTCAGCCCCTGTCCGAACGCTTGGAGCTGCCTGTGACCAGACACAGCTAGAATTTCTGGTTCTAACTTTTTGGCGACAGTAGAGGGGTCTGCACCAGCCCCCCTCCCTCTGCCCCATGCTGATATCAGCAGCCGGACCCCGCTCCCCGGATGGGGCAACTCTCTTACCGGATGGGTCTCCTGACCCATTTCACTGGTTTGAATGCATGAAGACTTGGAAAGGCCGCCCTGGCTAGTTGGCTCAGTGGTAGAGCGTCGGCCTGGTGTGTGGAAGTCCCGGGTTCGATTCCCGGCCAGGGCACACAGGAGAAGCGCCCATCTGCTTCTCCACCGCTCCCCCTCTCTTTCCTCTCTGTCTCTCTCTTCCCCTCCCGCAGCTGAGGCTCCATTGGAGCAAAAGATGGCCCAGGCGCTGGGGATGGCTCCTTGGCCTCTGCCCCAGGCGCTAGAGTGGCTCTGGTCGCGACAGAGCGACGCCCTGGAGGGGCAGAGCATCACCCCCTGGTGGGCGTGCTGGGTGGATCCTGGTTGGGCGCATGCAGGAGTCTGTCTGACTGCCTCCCCATTTCCAGCTTCAGAAAAATACAAAAAAAAAAAAAAAAAAAAAAGACTTGGAAAGGCCGTTACAACATGGGAAAGACTATCCATCCTTGATCATTGACTTGTCTGACCTCTTTGAGCAGGGAAGGTAGGTATTTAGACATGCATGGTAAGCAGGCCAGTTGGAGCAGATTTGGTCAACCCCATTCAAAAAGTGACTGACCTCCTTGGACCTGTCGAAGGAGAAAGCAGGTCTACCTGTCGGTCAAGATTTCATCAAGTTGAGTCGGGACCAGTGATGCTCAGGACCATTCTTCAGTTAGCAGTGGCCAGGCAGCCTGAGTACGATGGACATTTTCATCTCCATGTGGGTTTACATGTGTTCCCCATCACCCAGAGAAAGAGGAAGGGGGTGCAGATAGCACCCCCAGACTACTCACATCTCATCTTATGGCCACTGCAGCAAACCTGACACAGGTGCGGGAGGTCATGGTCCCCAGTTTATAGATGAAATGGTTACTGAGTGCCTGTGGCATACTGGGCAGCACTATACCTCTGTGCTCTGTGTGTGTGTGTGATCTCCTCTAGTAACTCTTCCAGCAGACCTACGCTGGCATGCCCTTCAATTTACAAATGAGGAAACTGAGGCTCGAGACGTTCAAGGATGTGTCTAAGGACCCCCGCTGGAGGTTAGCATGAACCGGGGTTAATGCATCAAATTCCCAGCTCCCGGGCTCTCACCCTCTCTCTCACCCTGAGAGGCAGGCATTATTTTCTCCTCTTATTTTTGGAAATGTTAATAAGAATTTCCAGAATGGGGCTGGGCTGGGGCGGCCTCTGTCTGACCTGCTCTTTAAACCTCTCCAGTGCTGAGAGGCGGCCAAGCCACAGCTCTAAAGCCACGGTGCAGACAAGTGAGCAAGGCCATTGTGCCTTCTCCTTACATCCAAGGAGAGGACAAGAGCAAAGCAATCAGAGTTCTATCAGCCATTTCCCTCTGGGACCAAGTCACTGGCCACACAGCTGGCCCAGCCTCCAATGTCACTCAGATCAGAGAGGAGTAGCTGGACACATGGATGACTCCTTACGCCTTTTTTCTTTTCTTTGGGTGAGAGGAGAGGAGATAATGAGGCAGATTCCCACATGTGCCCTGGCTGGGATCCACCTGGCAAACCCATCTAGGGCCGATGCTTGAGAACTGAGCTATTTTTAGTGCCTGAGGCTGATGTGCTCCAACAGAACTAATCTCAGCAACCGGGGCCATGCTCAAACCAATCAAGCCACTGGCTGTGGGAGAGGAAGAGAGAAAGAAGGGGCAGAGGGAGGGAGGAGAAGCAGATGGCTGCTTCTCCTGTGTGCCCTTACTGGGAACCGAACCCGGACATCCATAAGCCGGGCTGACACACTATCCACTAAGCTAACAGCAGGGCCCTCCTTAGGCTTTAAGAATGCTTTTCTTTCCCCTCAGTTAAGAGCCTGCAGCAAATAGCCCACCACGAAGTTCCCCTTCATTCACAGGTCCATTCATTCACACCTGTTACTGTCTGGACCGCTGAACATATGAGAAAAAAAAGTCATTGTCACCTGGGCTTCCTCCCTGCTTATACAACACGCAGAGACTCACCTTTCCAATTCTCCTGCTCACACCACCTCCATCCTGACTTGGGCACATCTTTCCTTTGCCTAGCAACATCTTCCAATATCTGTCCTTCATCTCCTGTTAACCCGGCCCCTCCTGTGTGCTCAGGCTGCCGTATGCTTGGTAGGGGACTCAAAACACACACAACCCTGCCTCCCAAGACCTTACATTTCATGTAATAGTGCATTCTCTACATGTGATACAAATTCCGCTTTATTTACAAATTTCACTTGCTGTCAAATTGTATTAATAGTTGGGCCAGTTTGCTGTCCCCTTGGGGCTGTCTCTGCATGTGGCTCTTTGCTGCCCCTCTCCCAGTCTTTCTGGTGCATAGTTACTGTTTGTGGCCCTGGCTTCTGGGAGCTTGCAGGCCCTGCCTTAGCTGAGCACCATGGACGTCACTTAACATTCTATGGTAAAAGTGAGGGTATTTCCAGGGTATCAGTGTATAAACTCAGTAGTTGCTCTGGATCTCAACTCATTGCTTGCTCGGGGTAAGATTGGCAGAGAACTAAGGCCTGATGTTGAGCTGTGGTCTACTGACTTCTAAATTATGCAGGCCTCAAATCACAGAGCACCTACCTTTATTAAATTCTACTAAAGAATGAGCCCGTCAGGTACATTTTGACCAACAGACATAATGCATTTGGCCTTTGTTGTTAGATTTTGAGTATCTTTACATGTGGCATTTGAGCTCCAGGTGTTCCCAGTTGGCCACAGTCTCCACCACTCCTTATTGTACTTCTCTCCCCAGTTTCTCTTCTCATTTCTTACCTATCTGTTCCCACATGGCTTTCAGCTTCTATCTCCTGTTTAACATACATTCTCATTTCATCCTTATAATAACTTAATGAAGATTAATTTTTAGATGAGGGAACTGAGGCCCACCTGGAGGCCATGTAACTTGTCCAGAGTCCCACAGTAAGAAGCAGGACTATGGTGGTGGTGGGGAGGTGGGACTGGTCTTTCCAACACCACAGCCCCGCCCTTCAACACCCCCCCCCCCCCGTGGGCTCCCAACATGTCCATGCACCCATTAGACACATTGCTAGACACATTGCTCCTCTGTGCTGTCCGGGCCAGGTCTGACCTGCACATGGGGGCGGGAAAGGCATGACCCTAGGGATGACTTTTTGTGTCTGTGTGTCTTTATGTGTGCGTCTGTGTGTGTCTTTCTGTGTGCATTGGTGTCAATTGCATATGTGTGCATCTGTGTCTCTGTGTGTTTGTGTGTGCACATCCTTCCACTAGGCAACCAGGCTCCCAGGCTCCGGCCTCTCCTGACCCAGTGTTAGCGTTCGGAGGGATGTGGGCAGCTCTGCACAGAGACTCTCTGTGTCGCAGTCCCACACGGGCCAGGCTTTCTGGCCTGGGCTGGTTACTGTTACACACGCCCATCCACTTCCTATGTTCAGTATCCTACCTGCCATTTACTCACCGTTCTGTAATTTAGTTTCTTTTATTCTCATCTGCTGGGTGACAGATCCCGCTTCACCTTCCAGCCGTAATTATGTAATTACCGCAGTGAGTGATCACGTCCTGTAACAGCCTGTCCTGATTTTGTCTCTGATAGTCTTGGACCAGACCCAGTGGGGAGGACAAGCCAGGCCTGGGGCTTCCCTGAGGTGTCCTGCTGGTTCCAGAGCTGTGAGGTCTCTGACTGCCCCGTTCTGCCCAGGGCTAAGGCTGCTCCTGGGCCCCGTGAAGTTATCTTGTTGGGTGTCTTTAGTTTCTTTCAGGAGATTCCCCATAGTTGATTTCTTTTATTTTTGGAGGTCTGTGTTAACTGGAAATGAAAGCCCCTTTGTTTTCTGGTTTCGTTATCTAGGCAGGACCCTTTAGGCTGAGTGATGTTATCACAGAGCAAGGTGTGAGGGATCCGGGCCGCCTCTTTCCAGCTGTGGTTGTGTGACTAGGTTCCTCTGTTATCCTCTCTGAGCTGCTCCCTCACCTGTCAGATAGGGCCTTGTACCTGCCATGTATCCCTTAAGTCATTCAGCATTCATGAGTGTATTATGCACTTTTGTGTGAGGCCCAGGACCGGTCCCTCTAGAAGTTCATGTCCAGGCAGAAGTAAACCAGGAGGCAGTTAACCCAGGGACATTGTGTTAGATTTGAGAATCACAGGTCTGAAAGACAATGACCTGCCTGACCTGTGGTGGTGCAGTGAATAAAGCGTCGACCTGGAAATGCTGAGGTTGCCGGTTCGAAACCCTGGGCTTGCCTGGTCAAGGCACATATGGGAGTTGGTACTTCCAGCTCCTCCCCTCCTTTTCTCTCTCGGTCTCTCCCTCTCTTCTCTAAAAATGAAAGAAAAAAAAAAAAAGACAATGACCTCACTTTCCAACCCAGAGGAATGGGACATGTGGGAAGCAGGCGGCCTCAGGAGGCTGACAGGGCCTCTGTGTGTTTGGTTCAGGTAGGAGGTGGAAGGAACCTTCTGTGAAGGTGTTGAGGTTTGGACAAAGTTGTGCATTACAAAGTACAGCTCCTGCAGAAACCGTGGGGAAAAAGAGGCCGAGAGAGAGTAGTGGGGATGAGAGAGGACAGAAAGCCTAGGAAGAGGCCTTTCTTTCTTTCTTTCTTTCTTTCTTTCTTTCTTTCTTTCTTTCTTTCTTTCTTTCTTTCTTTTTTATTAAGTGGAAGGCAGGGAGACAGAGACAGACTCCCACATGTGCCCTGACTGGGATCCACCCGGCAAGCCCTACCACCAGGCGATGGGTCCATAGCTCTGTTGCTTGACAACCAGGCTATTTTAGTGCCTGAGGCTGAGGCCATGGAGCCCATCCTCAGTGCCTGGGGCCAACTTGCTTGAACCATTTGAGCCATGGCTGCAGGAGAGGAGAGGAGAGAGAGAGAGAGAGAGAGAGAGAGAGAGAGAAGGGAGAGGAGGAGGGGTGGAGAAGCAGATCAAACCTGGGACTTCCACACACTGGGCTGATGCTCTATTGTTCAGCCAACCATCCAGGGCCTTCAAGAAAGGCCTCTTGGATGACACCATTTGTTTTGGGGGACTACACCATTTCCAAAACCATCAATCTCACTTGTCTCCTGGGGGGGGCTCAGGAGTGTGAGTTAGGGATAAGTGAGGGGGCAGGATGTGTGGGGTGTTAGCTCAGAATCTCAGAGAGGGCAGCTGTGGCCTAGGCTAGTCGTGCCATTTCCGAAATCAAGCAGCAAGCAGTGCTTAGGGAAAGATGACGTGTCTGAATGGGGATCCCACGTGGAGACCAACGGAGTGCCCTGGGAGCATTCCACTTGGACAGTTCCAAAGCCCAAGCGGGAACATTGGGGGTCTCTGAGCAGAGATCCGCAGGGCTGGATGTCACGAGGGTTCCCTGCTGGGACAGTGTGGTGGTGAGCGGTCGCGCCCCAGGCCAACCAGAGGTGTGAGGGCTTCCAGGTGCAGCTGCTGGCCACAGGGCTCTTGCAAGGGTGGCAGTGCCACATTCCTTCTCCCTGGCCCTCCCTACTACTGCCCTGTATACAAACGGAACTCCCAGAAAAAGAGGATTTAGAGATGGGGTGACAGTGAAGGCCAGACAGAGATAGAAAGAACCTGTTGGGAACAGTTCCCGTCTATTGTCACTCAAACGGCTCCTGTTCTAAGCATCACCTGCTCTGGCCAGAGGGACAAGAATGTGTTTGCAGCAGCAACTACTGTACTCACTGTACAGCAGAGACAGTGCGGTAGTCCTGCCAGCTTTTGTTTGGCAAAATCGGGTGCAAAACCGGCCTTTCCCATATTTAACATCATAGCCCCAGGGTGGACTTATATTATTACAGACCCAGCTGTGAGGAATCCACTCTTTGATCTGGGTTGGCTATTAGTTGCTATATCAAATACTGCTTCAGATTTCTGAAGCATTGGTTTAAAATAGACTGTGTGTGTGTGTATAGTTTCTTTTTTCTTTCTTTTTTCTTTTTGACAGAGACAGAGAGAGAGTCAGAGAGAGGGACAGACAGGAAGGGAAAGAGATGAGAAGCATCAATTCTTCGCTGTGGCACCTTAGTTGTTCACTAATTGCTTTCTCATATGTGTCTTGACCAGGGGGGCTACAGCAGAGCGAGTGATCCCTTGCTCAAGCCAGTGACCTTGGGCTTCAAGCCAGTGACCTTTGGGCTTCAGCTGGCGACCATGGGGTCATGTCTATGATCCCACGCTCAAGCCAGCAACCCCGTGCTTAAGCTGATGAGCCCACACTCAAGCCAGTGACCTTGGGGTTTCAAACCTGGGTCCTCCATGTCCCAGTCCGATGCTCTATCCACTGCACCACCGCCTGGTCAGGCTGTGTAGTTTCTTATAGTAATAAAGTTATTGGCTCTGGCCAGGTGAATTAGTGGATAGAGTGTTATCCTGGTGCACTGAGGTCATAAGTTCAGTCCCCGGTCAGGGTACACACATGGGAGGCAATCAATGAGTGCACAACTAAGTGGAACTAAGAAGTGGTTCTTCCCTCTCTCTCAAACCAATGGACAAATTAAAATAAATAAATAAATAAAGGTTTTTTTTTCAAAATAAGGATCTCTTTGCATTTTAAAAGATTATGTAATTAGACTAAAGAATATTTGAATCCTAGCCCTGCCTGACTAGCTCAGCAGTAGAGCGTCAGCCTGGTGTGTGAAGTACTAGGTTCGATTCCCGGCCAGGGCACACAGGAGAAGCGTCCATCTGCTTCTCCACCCCTCCCCCTCTCCTTTCTCTCTATTTCTCTCTTCCCCTCCCACAGCCAAGGTTCCATGGTAGCAAAGTTGGCCTGGGCACTGAGGATGGCTCTATGGCCTCCACCTCAGGAGCTAGAATAGCTCTGATTATGGAGCAACGCCCCCTGGTGGGCAGAGTGTCGCCCCCTGGTGAGCGTGCCGGGTGGAGCCCGGTCAGGCGCATGCGGGGAGTCTGTCTGCCTTCTTGCTTCTCACTTCAGAAAAATACAAAAAAAAAAAAAAAAGAATATTTGAATTCTTATTGCAGAGAGAGAGGGAGGGCACCTGCACTTCCTAGCCTGGTGTTCAGTGAGACTAGCAGCCCAGCTCCACCCATCCTGTCACTGTCCCTGACCCCATCTGTGCGTCTTCCCTGTGGCCGTGTGAAGTTGCTCTAAGTTCCCGCAGTTCCTCCTGCCCTTGTTCCTACTGATCCTCTGCCTGGAATGTCTCTCATCAGAGCTAACTGCTCATATTTCAAAGCCTGGGCCAAGTGTTCCTTGAGCACCCCAGCCCCAAACAGGATGAGCTAGCTACGTCTTCCTCTGGGTCCCTCGGCATGCTTGTTGTACCTTCCATCCTTGTATTTGTCACCTGGTCTAGGGGCTGGTTATGTTCTAGTCTGCCTCTGGCAGTAGAGTGTGGGAGAGGACCATGTTGACAAAGATGAACTCATTCATTCATTCATTCATTCACCAATCCTATCCTGAGGTTCTTCTAGATGCCAGCCCCGTGCTGGGCTCCTGGGTGACAGGGAGATTAAACACGCCCCCACCCTCTGACAACCCACAAACACACAGACGACCGCCGCACACGCAGCTGCTGCTGCAGGAGGGCACAGAAGACGGGCGTCAGACACTGGACCTAGAATCAGGGCTGGCTGGGTGATATCAGGGAAGGCTTCCTGGAGAACGTGACACCAGTACAGAGGGGGTGTCCACCGTCCACCAGTGCCTCGGCCACGCACGGACCGCACAGAAGCTCAGTCAGGATTTGCTCCACTGTGACATTTGCAGTATGTGGGCCAGGGCCAGGTACGGCCACCTCACCCTCCATGTTTTTCTGGTCCCTAGAAGGGCACAGCTTGTCTCGAGCATGTGAAATCTGCCTGCTGTCTTAGCTGGTCTGAATCCACAGAGGGTTCACAAAGTTCGGAAGCAGATAATATTATTTTATTTTATTTTATATTTATTTATTTATTTATTATTTTTGTATTTTTCTGAAGCTGGAAACGGGGAGAGACAGTCAGACAGACTCCCACATGCGCCCGACCAGGATCCACCCGGCACGCCCACCAGGAGGCGACGCTCTGCCCCTCCGGGGCGTCGCTCTGTCGCCTGGGGCAGAGGCCAAGGAGCCATCCCCAGCGCCCGGGCCATCTTCGCTCCAATGGAGCCTCGGCTGCGGGAGGGGAAGAGAGAGACAGAGAGGAAGGAGAGAGGGAGGGGTGGTGAAGCAGATGGGCACTTCTCCTGTGTGCCCTGCCCGGGAATCGAACCCGGGACTCCTGCACGCCAGGCCGACGCTCTACCACTGAGCCAACCGGCCAGGGCTTATTTTATTTTTTATAGATTGGAGATGTCTCTCAAGACATCGTGTGTATTCTCCCATGTGTCTAGGATTTGTGGACATTTTGGATATCTTCAGGGTTTCCCCTTGTTAGGAACCTTGGGACTTGGGGTCCACCCGTCATGGTCTGCCTTCTCCACAGTCTCATCCTCTCTGCCTCCCCATGGACCACAGCTAGTCTAGACAAATGAGAGGCTGGCCCCAGCTGGAACCATGGAGTTTTTTTCAAAAAAACATAATAAAATTGAGGTGAAAATGGAAATATCTCCATGTTTATTTTTAAGTGTCCTTTTAAAATGTTAAGTTTCCTTTGTTGGTTGGGAAACATCAAAACAGGTTATGTGTAACTTGGTTTGCTCGTAAAAAGAAGCTCGTACTTGATATATTTAGAGAGGGGACAGAGGTGATTTTTTTGCATTAAGTTTTTTTTTTTCTATTTTTCTTTTTCAACCAAAGAGAGCCTGGAAAATTTCTCCACCCTCTGCATGGCCGGTGTATTTTCCTGGCCCTGTGAGGACGGCGCAGCCTTCTGTTTCCCAAAGTGAAGAGTTAAATACACTGAGCTTTGTTTGACCTTGAGTTCTGCTTCTCTCTTTACAAGAGAAAAAGCATCGTTTCTTGGGCTGGTGTTCGTAATGGGCACCAGAAGGCAGTGCTCCAAAGAGCAGGGAAAATAAAGGCCTTTCTCTGTTGGAAATAAGGCAGGGATGAAAAAGATTGTTTTTGCCAACCTCTGGCTATGTCTGTGGCTTGCCTCTGGTTTTTGTCCCTTTGCACCCAAAGCATGTGTGAGCATGGCAGAAATTTTACCGAAGGTTTCATGGGAAGGAAGACAATGACACGTACTTCCCACAGCACAGCTTGGAAACCCTTGTCTCCACGTCTGCTCTATATAGTTCTGACTCCTCCGTGCCCAGCCCTGCCAGGTCTGTTCTCCCTCCTTTGCCCGCCTGGAGTCTGCCAGCCATGCCCCTCCCCACCCCGCCTCAAATCCAAAGCCCCCCCCCATCTCTGGTCTGGTGTGGACTTCCATGCCCAGTCAACAGGGTTCCCAGCAAAGGACTATCACCAGGACCGTGGCCTTAGGAAGTTCTAAATAGTCTTTTTTTTTTTTTTTTTTTTTGTATTTTTCTGAAGCTGGAAACGGGGAGAGACAGTCAGACAGACTCCCGCATGCGCCCGACCGGGATCCACCCGGCACGCCCACCAGGGGCGACACTCTGCCCACCAGGGGGCGATGCTCTGCCCCTCCGGGGCGTCGCTCTGTCGCGACTAGGGCCACTCTAGCACCTGGGGCAGAGGCCAAGGAGCCATCCCCAGCGCCCGGGCCATCTTTGCTCCAATGAAGCCTCGGCTGCGGGAGGGGAAGAGAGAGACAGAGAGGAAGGAGGGGGGGGGTGGAGAAGCAAACGGGCGCTTCTCCTATGTGCCCTGGCCGGGAATCGAACCCGGGTCCCCCGCACGCCAGGCCGACACTCTACCACTGAGCCAACCGGCCCGGGCCCTAAGTAGTCTTTTTATTTATACAAGCCAGAATAAGAAGGTAGTATTATACAGACAAACAGAAAAGTCCTAGAAGAATTTCTGAGCCCCTGGCTAGCCCTAGTCATTTCTCCCAGCCTCTAATCCTCCAGGGCTGGCCCTCCCTTGGGGACAGATCCAGCAGTCGTTTCTCGGTGCAATCCTTGGCTGATATGTGGTCTAAGGGATCTGAGTGGCTCTAGCTGGGTCCGGGACCCTAGGAGCAGGTGGGGTTGCTAAATTCTCCAAGCGGTGCCAGCCGTCCTGACAGGCAGGCTCCTGGGGAACCCTGTATCTGTCCCGCAGGCTTTGCTCCATAGAAACCACACAATGTTAAACAGACACTCTGAGGTGCTGCAGATGGTGGGCCGGTGTTGCTACGCCAGATGCCAAGCTTGACAGGAAGACGGCTGGGTGTGTTATGGAAGGGACTGAGAGGGAAGGGAGGGGTGTTGATAATGAGTGATAGGATCTGGAATCACGTAAAGCAGAGGGTGTCCCGGGCTCTTCTGGAAGAGGCATCAAAATGCCAAGACCTAACAAGAAGTTAGCGTTTCTCTCTGCCAGCCTGGTCCTGAGCGCTTCCGATAGGCTCCACCTCACGTCAGCAACACCCCTGATAGGTCGTGGAACCCAGGAGACTAAGGGTTGCCCAGGGCCATGCAGCTAACCGCAGGTGGATGAGGACTCCACGGGCATAGCTGCTGCTCTGCTAGCACTCTTGTGCCAAGTGCTACCCGGCATTGTGTTCCTCCTTCCCATCTGCCTTCCATCAGGAGGCAGTGCCTAGATACTCCAGAACATCTAAACCGAGCACTCTTGTATTTATTTGGGGACATTATTATTAGTGCTTCTTTAATTTCATCCAATATGCCAGCTGGCAGGAGCTTCCCCTGTGCGCACGATGGTCTCCCGCTGCCTGTCTACACTCCCCGTCTGGCATGCCACCTTCTCTGCTCACTGCCTGGGGGAGAAGATGCTTTCCCCGCTGAGCTCACAGTGGTGGTTCTCATCTTGCCCCTGCCCCTGCCTTTGGTCCTATGTGTGCTCTGTTCCCTGCCCCAGACTCTGCTTGTCCAGCCCTGCCCCTGGCGCAAGGCCAGGTGTAGTGCCACATTCCCTCCTGCCCAGGTGCGTTCGGTTGGATTGAACTCTGGCACGCCATCTGGCCCCTCTAAGAAGCCCTCCTTCTTCTGCATTCGTCTGTGGGTCTCACCCCTCACTAGTGGGGAGGCCATCTCCACATGACTTATCCTTGTATTCAGAGGACAGATTCCAACTAATGAATACCTTTCATCATGGTAACCAATGCTCATGCAGCTCTGAAATCCAGAGTGGTTCCTTGTTTGGATGTGAGGTGCAGTCCCATTTTACAGAGGAGCACACTGAAGTCCCAGCAGGCCGGGCAGCTTGCCGTCAGTGACTCAGCTAGGGAGGAGCAGAGCGAATGAGTGACCCTAGGTCTGCCTGGCTGCAGAGCGCTGTCCCCAGCCCCGCCCAGGGAACCCGTAGTGCTCTGTGTGCGTTTGGTGCCACAGTGCCCGGGGCTCCGGTCCACGGGGGGCGCCACTCGGGAGCCGAGCCTGCCCGACCACCTTGGTTTGTAGCTGAGCCTCTGATTGGGGAGGACAGAGAGGGACTGGGGTGGGGCCGAGGCCTCAGGGTCACAGGAGAGGAACATAACAAGCAGCTGATGGCATTAGGGGGGTGGGGAACAGCCACCTCTCTGAGGGAAGAGGCTCCAGAATGTTCTTTCTCCTTAGTCAGCAGAAGGGCATTCCACAGACAGGAGCTTTCTGTTCAAAGGAGGCTGGTCAGGAGCTAAGGCTGTGTGTGTGTGTGTGTGTGTGTGTGAACATGTGTGCACATGTGCATTTGTGTATATGTGTACATGTGTGTGTACATGTGTGTGTATATGTGTGTGTTTGTATGTGTATGGCTTTACTGCAGTCCAGGGTGAATTAAGCAGACATACAAGGGCATCTTGTCCCAAATGGGGGCGGGGCAGGCAGGGAGCAAGAGGTCAGGAGCATCTGAGGAAGTCAAGTGCAAAGCTGGGGGAGGGCTCCCCCTGCTCCTTTGCATCCCTGCTACAGGGGGCTACAGGGGGCAGACCTCACGGAAGGACAGGGCTGCAAGAATCAGGCCAGTCCTGGCGTGGGCTGCTCCGTCACCAACCTGCTACTGACAGGAAGGGACAGAGGATGAGAGGCCTTCCAGGGGGCATCCTAGAAGTTCTTGGAGAGGGCCCCTCGCAGCAGGACGGACGCAGGAGAAAACCCATCCCTTCCCTCTCCCACTGCCCTGCGGGCCACGGGTAGGGAGGCACGGAGCTGGCTGCGTGGCATCTCACTCGCTCGGGCACTTGTCCCTCAGGCTTTCTATGTGCCCAACATCTGTGCTGCTGTAGTGACCGTATGCCCCAGGCCTGGCGCTAAACACGTCATACACAACTTCCTTAATTCTCGGCTAGGGAAGGGCTATTAACCCCATTACAGCTGAGGAAACAGAACTGTCACCAGAGAGGAAGTGACTGTCTCAGGTCACAAAGCTGGTACGGGTGGGGTTGGGACCTGAAGCTGAGTCCTTTTGAATTTCCTCCTCCTCCTCTCAAGGGACGAGAAAGCCATCAACAACCCACCAATTCTGGTAAAAGGTGAAAAGCAGAAAGGGGGTTCAGTGTCCAGTGGGGCTTCAGATGGAGTCAGAGCTGCCGTGAAAGGGGTGCGGAAGGCTGTGGGGGATTTGGGGCTGTGATGGGGACCCTGTCAGGCGGGGCAGAAGCGGTCCACACCGCGCACTGGGTTGGACTGTGATTGACAGGGCTCAGAGCCAGTCAGCTGGAAGCAGCGGGGGTCTCAGGCCAGTCAGGCCTGTCCCGACCCTCCTCCTGGGCCTGACCCCGCTGGTCTGGTGTCTGTGTTCTTTCTCCTTGGTGCTGCCTCTAGGACGGTGGCAATGCAGCCATTTTCAAATATTTGTTTGGATTTTCTGGAAGCTCCTTGAAGTTGGAATAAAACATCTGCCCGGTGGTTCTGAGATGCCTCTCGCCCCCTGGCAGGCCTGGCCCCTGCAGCACTGCCCGGGGAGTAAACAGGCGTGCAGGGCCACACCGCTGCGTTGTTGTTGGGAGACAGCCTGGGCCCTGCAGGCCCGGGTGTTTGCCCAGGTGCCCTGCACAGACCAGCCTGGGCTGTGGGGGCCTTGATGGCCTGAGGGGGAGCCCCAGGGGTCCAGGCCAGGAAGCCAGAAGTATTTAATGTTACACTGGAAATACCAGCAGGCTTCCTGGAGTGGACAGAGGCCAGTGGTCAAGAAAGGAGTGGGCTTGGAGGCCGCCTGACTCCCCACTGTGTGGCCATCATACCTCAACTCTGTCAGCTGACAAAGCAGTTCTCTGTCCCTCAGCCACAAGTAGGAGACATGGCTCTTGGGAACATTTGGGCTACTATCCCAGAACATAGGGTCATGGCCAGGGGCAATGTAGAGCCCTCGCCCTTCTCAACATGTCCTTTAAGAAGGGAGGGCAACGCGAAGGGGCAGCTACTTCTATTGCCATGTGGGACGTTGGACCTGAAATGCCAGGTTTTTAGATTTTTCCAGCAAAGCTGGAAATCTAGATATTTGTGTAAAATTTCTCAATTTTTGAAACGCTTAAAAATGCTATGCAGGCTGAGCTACACATCTGCAGACCAGATGTGGTCCCTAGGCTGCCAGTTAGTGACCTCTGCTCGTGGCCTTCAGAATCCAAGGCCACAGAAGCAAAGGGTCCCCTAGCCCATGATGGGATGGAGGTGGGGAGGAGGACCCCAAAGTCCATAGGCAAGAAGGGCATAATTCTTCTTCACCCCCAAAGGGCAGGGATTGCTCCAATTCTTGGTTCTTGCCCCGCCCCCCCCCATCTCTGCGCAGAGTTAGGGGCAGGAGGAGAAGGCTATGGTTTCCAGAATTGGACCCTGTTTCTTTCTTAGGCATTTCAGTTGCGCTTGGCTTGGCCTCATTCTGCTGCTTCAGCTCACAAAGAGGCTCTTTCTCCCTCGCCCTTCACTTCTACACCTATAGCTGCATCCCTCATAGGTCCTTGTGGCCACCAGAACCCTCCCCTAGGAGGTTTTGGCCAATGACCAGGCTGGGAAGCTGGTGGCTGACCAATCATATCAGTGGGCCATATTGGTGGGGATCAATGACAATATAGCATAAGGGGAGAAAGCAGAAGCTTTGGGACCAGACAGACTTGGATTCAACTCATGTCTTTCCTTAAGTAGTTGTACATACTTGAGACTGTTCTCCAAGTTTCCTGCACCTCTGTTTCTTTTTCTGTAAAATGTAATAGTAATTCCTTCCTGAAGTTGGAGGGGGGAGAATTAAATTCAAAGGCGCGTGGGCAGTTCCCACACAGTACCTGGCATATATTAAGAGCTAATCAATAATGTAGTGAGGCCCTGGCCGGTTGGCTCAGCGGTAGAGCGTTGGCCTGGCGTGCGGGGGACCCGGGTTCGATTCCCGGCCAGGGCACATAGGAGAAGCGCCCATTTGCTTCTCCACCCCCCCTCCTTCCTCTCTGTCTCTCTCTTCCCCTCCCACAGCCAAGGCTCCATTGGAGCAAAGATGGCCCAGGCACTGGGGATGACTCCTTGGCCTTTGCCCCAGGTGCTAGAGTGGCTCTGGTCACAAAAGAGCGATGCCCCGGAGGGGCAGAGCATTGCCCCCTGGTGGGCAGAGCGTCGCCCCTGGTGGGCGTGCCGGGTGGATCCTGGTCGGGCGCATGCGGGAGTCTGTCTGACTGTCTCTCCCCATTTCCAGCTTCAGAAAAATACAAAAAAAGAAAAAAAAATAATGTAGTGAATCTCCAACTCTTCCTGAGTTGACTTTCTCACAGAAGATACAATGCCAGGTTCTAAACAACCAACTTATAAGCACATTACCATCTGGATGCTGCCTATGCATGTTTTATAGATGTATTTCCATTTTTATCTCCCACCTCAGTCTCTTTTAAACAAAACCACAATGGGCTAAAAGGTAATAAATGATGCATGACGTGGCCTTTTGCTCTTGCTTGGCCTCCCTGCACCTTCTAGGACCTTTGCTCTGGCTGCCTGAGTTTGCTGATTCAGCAGTCAGCAAACGCTTACTGAACACCGAGATGTGCCCCGTGCCTTCGAGGGGCTCACAAGGAGGACGGCAGATAGACAGATGGTTGTAGCCAGGGAGGAGAAAGGGAATGCCATGGTGCTGCAGGGGCCTGGGGCAGGGACGACACCATCATACTGGAGAGGGAATAGGGGCGTGAGGGCAGCAATGGAGAAGAGATGCAGCAAGTAGACCTGTGGAGGGAGGTGGAGAGGGCACAGTGGAATTCCAGGGATCAGGCAAACCAGCCAGAACTGCCAGTTTGGGGCGACTGAGAGTAAGAGCAGCAGAGACAAAGGTTCGTAGTGAGAGAAGTCAAGCAGACTATACAAGGTGACCTTGGAGATGTTGGCAGGACATTGGGTAGAGCGCTATCCTGTAAGTGATCGCCGTGAACCTACTCTGTCCTAACCACATACAAAACATCCAAGATGTTGCAACTGGTTGCATCTTCACACTGGCCCTGGGAGGGCAGGCACCGTAATTATCCCCACTTTTCAGGTTAGTCTAGTCTACTCAGGGTCAGAAGTGTTAGGTAACTAACTGATCCAAAGTCACAACAGCTAGCAAATAGAGTCTGACTCCAGAGCCTACCCTCTTAACCATTTGTTCTTGTGTTTCTTCAACTATTTATTGAGCACGGGCTATGGGGCTGGCACTGCTGAGGTATTTTGTTTACTTGTATACCCTCTTAACCATTTGTTCTTGTGTTTCTTCAACTATTTATTGAGCACGGCTGTGGGGCTGGCACTGCTGAGGTGTTTTGTTTACTTGTCAGAAATACCTGCCCTTGTGCGGATTGTATCATATTCTACAGCATGTACTGTCTCTGCTTGGAGATACTGAGTGCGTGGGATGACGGGTCTGGGCTGGAGATGCGCGTGGGCGCCAGCACACACGGGAAGGTGAGGTCTTACGGGAGCTCTTCCCCCGGGTGCTCCCATCCAGCTCCCAGCAGCTGCACTCTAAGGAGAAAAGGTAGGATCATAGAGACACGGCACCTGGGAAAAATAGGAGACTTCCCCTGATTTCACAGATGGGGACAGTAAAACAAGGAGAAGCCACTGCCCAAGCCTTCCCAGGGACTCTAGTGACAGAGCCAGGTGAGAATGCAGCCCAGCAATGGTCTGGTTCTCCCCAGGCCCAGATCACTGACTCTATGGGGCCTGCTCTCGGGGGAGCCGGCCTTGCGCCCTCTCCTCCCAGGAAGCGAGGCACAGAGGTCTGCCAGCTACCCCTCGGGCAGGTCCACACAGCTGGAGCCAAGCTCCCTGGCATGCAGGCCCAGGCTCAGGAGCAGCTGGTCAGGGGGCGTGGGTTTCCTGCCCCTTCCTGGGTCTGAGCTGCAGCTGCCTGAGCCCCCAGCCAACGCGTGCCCCTTACCGCAGGGCTCAGTGTCCCGAGAACTAGCTGGCAGAGCTCGGCCAGAAGCAAAGGGCATTAAAATACGCCAAATGCCAGGACAGAGGGGCAGGAGGGGGTGGGAACAGCTGCCAGCCTGCTTCCAGATTTAGCCAGGTGATGGCTTTGCCGACTCCTTCCCCTCTGGGCCTTTTTGGTGGCCATTGTCTCCGCGGTGGGGTTGTGATCCTGAACCCCACCCCCAGGCTGACTCACAGGCGGGGGCAGCCCCAGCAGGAAGGTTTACTCATTTCAGTCGAGGCCCTTTTAAGTCAGTTGAACCTGACCCTCTGCTACACAGGGGGCTGGGGCCAGGCCGAATGGGGCTGCCTCCACTTCCTGGGTCCCCACTTCCGCTTCAGAGATACGGTGAGAACAGTGATAGCATGGAATGACTGAGACCTCCAAGTCAGCTTGTCCAAAGTGTCCCCAGATATGAATGATGTGTGAAATGACTATAAACTCATATATGGATAAACTTAAAAAGCTTTTGTAGTAATAAGTGATTTGACAATTATTAAAGAACAAAGCTAATATTTGAAGAGGAATACGTTGAAGAATTATTTTAAGCAAATGTCATGTTGCAGCTGGTATGTAATAGTGGCATTTTAAAAAACCCTATTAGTTATCCGTCGATGAGTAAACACAGGGCGAGCTGACCTTGCCTCCCTCTTGTTTCCGGTTGTCTGGTGTCCTTCCCTGACTCCTCCCCCTGGGCTCTGTCAGGGAGGACAGGTGTTTGCGTGGAACATTTCCACGATCCAACCTGGGTCTTAGTGGGTTCAGGATATCACTTAGTCCAGCCTTTCACTGTTTCATGGTGACTTTTAACGGTGGCCTGGGATGGGACATGCAGGCCGTAATGATACATAAAGTCTTGTTGATGAGCTAGACCAGGGGTCCCCAAACTTTTTACACCAGGGGCCAGTTCACTGTCCCTCAGACCGTTGGAGGGCCGGACTATAAAAAAAAACTATGAACAAATCCCTATGCACACTGCATATATCTTATTTTAAAATAAAAAAACAAAATGGGAACAAATACAATATTTAAAATAAAGAACAAGTAAATTTAAATCAACAAACTGACCAGTATTTCAGTGGGAACTATGGGCCTGCTTTTGGCTAATGAGATAGTCAATGTGCTCCTCTCACTGACCACCAATAAAAGAGGTGCCCCTTCTGGAAGTGCGGCGGGGCTGGATAAATGGCCTCAGGGGGCCACATGTGGTCCGTGGGCCGTAGTTTGGGGACCCCTGAGCTAGACAGAGTCACCAGGCGGCGCTGGATTAGACTCGGGATAATAGAAGGCTGAGGTCCTAGAGTCTGATGCAGGTGACCTGACAACCAGGGAGCCCAACAGGTTTTCCGGGGCCGGCCCGTTCTGACTCCTCCATCCCGTCGGGGTGAGCCCTCCCAACACACCGTGGCCCACTCACCCGGCCACACCCACACCTGTCTGGCCCTGTGCTCCTCCGGCTCGCCCTCTGCTAAAACCCACCCCACCCTGAAACCACTCCTGCAGGGCGAGGGACACGTGCTTCCTTCCACGTCCCTGTCAGTCTAAATCCCCACACAAACCATGTGCTTGGGCCGTGCCTGGTGGGAGAGGGAAGGACAGGCCCTGGGAAAGGGTGTAATGGCACAGCCCTCGCCTAAGCGTTTGTAGTGTCAGTCCCAGGGAGTTGGATACCTTCTACCCGCCCCATAAGCTCAGGCTCACTGTCGTCGGCATGGGGCCTGCATTCACCTGCTCACTGAGTCACTCAACCAGCCAGCAGCGGGAGCCCTTCTCCCCTGGGTGGGTCACATACAGCTTACAGGCCTCAATAGCTCAATATCCTGAAAGGCTTTCCCTGCCCACCCCCTTCCCAACCTACCTCTACTCCTGTTATAATCTCTCATAGTATCCCATATTTTCACTTAATATAACTTACTATATCAGTTTGTTTCTGTTTGTTTGTTTTTTTATACATTTGGTTTTGTGGCTATTGGATACACACTGGCCAATACAGTAGATTAAAAACATCAAGGGGACCCTGGTTGGTTAGATCAGTAGGTTAAAGGGACGTCCTGAAACACCAAGGTTGGGGG
Organism: Saccopteryx leptura; assembly: GCF_036850995.1. Lineage (NCBI taxonomy): Eukaryota > Metazoa > Chordata > Mammalia > Chiroptera > Emballonuridae > Saccopteryx > Saccopteryx leptura. The sequence goes on along the minus strand of NC_089515.1, from coordinate 41,959,341 downwards.
TTCAATCCCCGGTCAGGGCACCTATGGGAAGTGACCAATGAATGCACAACTAAGTGTAATGACAAATGAATGCTTTGCCTTCTTTCTCCCTTCCTTTCTCTGTCTCTCTACAAATCAGTCTTCTCTCTCCTTTCCTTTCTCTGTCTCTCTAAATATCAATCAATAAAAAATAAATCCTTTAAAAAAAAACAAAAAACGTTAAGAGGATGGGGAACTTGGCTGTTTTGTTGAATGTTGGTTCCCTAGTGCCTGGCTCAGTGCTGGACTGTTGAAGAATGAATGAATGAGTGAATGAATGAATGAGTGATAGACTTTGGAGTGAGACACATCGAGATTTCCATCTGGATTCAGGAACTCCCAGGTGTGGGACCGTGAGCACCTGGGTGAGCATCCCCTCCCTCTACGCCTGCAAACCACATAGACAGAGCCTAGCTTACTAATGTTATTCCCACCCAACTGGAGGGCCCTCCTCGGACACCTCCTGCAGGGACTGAGGGGACTTGATACCCAACACGGGGCCACAGGGCTCTGCACCCAAACGTGGCAGGAGTGACGGGGTGATCTTCAGACCTTTAAGAAGGAGATGAACCAGATAGAACAGAAAATGGACTATTTATTGGAAAGTGTGGAAAACAACCCAAGACGGAGAGCCTGGCAGGATCCTCCGTGGTCTGGGAGGAACGAGGGAATCCCTCTGTTTCTGGCCTTGTCACCTGCCCCCCCACAGGCCTTTTCCTATCTAGAAGCCACTCTGCTCTGTGGTTCTGGGAAGGGGGCTGGTCAGCGACTTGGTTCCTGGCCAGCTGCGCCCCGGCCTCCCCTCTCCCTGCTCCGACACTGGGAGCTGGCCTCGTACAACCTGCTCACACCTCGTAACACGTTTACGGCCCCGTTGGCTCAGGAACAGCTGGTGGGGAAGCAGAGCCCCCGTGTGCCAAGGCCTAAGCCTTTTCTCCTGGGCCTGAACTTAAACAGCGGCGGGTGTTTCTAGGGAGAGATGAAGTTAGTTTACATCTTGGGGTCATTTTTCCAACAACAGTGGCAGGAAAGGAAGGAAACTGCAGCCTGATGTCCCCAGGGAGGGAGAACCCTCGGAGAGTCGACCAGCCTGGAGCCTGCGGGAGCAGAGGCCACGTCAGCAGCTGCCAGCCGCAGGAAAGTGGGACACCTGACCGAGCAGGTGGTGGGCCTGGCTGGCAGCCAGGGGCTGGCGCTGGGCTGCCAGCCCAACATGCCCCAGGCGGGGACTTCAAATGCGCTGACAGCTTGGCTAGCCCCAGGGCACAGCCTGCCCTCCGAGGGGAAGGGGCCCTTTGCGTGGAAGGAAGGGGTGCAGGAAGCTGGTCCCGGGAACAGGCTTCCCCAGCCTTGGAAAGCAGGGCCAGCCTTGTAGTGTAGACGGCAACCTCCTCCGAGGGACCCCGGGGGACTTCGCAGGGTCCTGCCACTGAGTCTGTTCTGTGCTCAACCTCCTCCCAGTTGGTGTGTCCCTGATGAGTTCCTACCGCGCCACATGGCTTCAGGGGCCTCTTTAGACTGTGACTACAGCACACACCTCTCTGCTGACCTCCGGACACACACACACACACACACACACACATACACACACACACACACACACACACACACACACACACACACACGGCACTCGTGCGTGGCCACCACAGCGTCTCCCATACCACAGGTACTTCCGGTCAGCTGGGAACTTCACCACCCTCCTGACCGGGGCCCACCCTGCGCCCCAGCCACCGGCCCCTGAGTCATCCGGCTCCTCATGCTTGCTCACCTTCTTCACACACTGGATGGGTCACCTGCTCTGCCAGAGGCCCAGGAGACTGTGGGCCAGGCCTGGCCTCAGTGTCCATGCGTGCTTCATGGACTGCGAAGGGAGGGCCATGAAGGACATATAGGGTTTCTCTTCATTTAAATGTCATGTGTGATGAAGGATAGTGACCAGCAGAGGGATAGAGAGAGGAAGGGGGGAAAGAGAGAGAGAGAGACAGAGAAGTTTATTAGGAAGCAGGGTGTTAGGGTGATCAGGGGAATTCTCAAAAGGAAGCAGAGCAGAAATATTCAGAAGGTAGCCCGGTGTGAGTAGGTGGGAAGGGCCTCCGGGCCTCCGGGCTGAGCCAGGGGGGCGGGGCAGAAGTGGGCGGGGCGTCCCCAGGAGAGCGTGGCCCACAGCGGACAGCCAGCGCAATGACGCAATGACGTAGTAAAGCCTCTGTCCGCAGGCTGAGGTGGTGGGCAGGGGCAGCCTCCAAGGCTCTGAGCACATCCGGAACATAACAGATGTGCTTGGGGAACATTCCGTTGACAAGGTGGGCTGGAGAGAGAGGGTGTAGTTGTGGTTGTCCGGACAAGGGTGGGCAGAGTGTGGACTGCATCGGGGTCGAGGACCCAGAGGTGCTGGAGCGGCACGGGAGCTTGGCCGCAGCTGTCTGGGACAGTGATTGGAGGAGAGAGTAGCTGGCAGCTTCTTTATCGGTGTTACCTCTCACTGCTCCAAGGAGACAGGTCCTGAAGGTCGGGGGAAGAGGCACAGTATTGGGAAGTTTGCTGTCTGCTGCAGTGGGGGCGGGGCACTCGGGGGAGGGAGCCCTTCTCCACACAGCCCAGTTTGCCTCCAGGTCTGTTGATTTCCTTCCTTGTGTGTCAGTGACAAAAACCCAACTCAAGAGTCAGCTAAACCAAAAGAAGGTGAGGCTTGGAGAGCACTAGACAGGCCTGAGGACCAAGTTGTAGAAGTGGGGGGAGGGAGGGGGAGGGCGACCTCAGGACAGCTGAGCTCAGGGCTCACGCGCTGACACGACTTTGCCTCTGTTCCCCTATGCTCTGTTCTCCTCCTTGTGTTTGGGCCTTGCAGGGCAGACGGATGGGGAACAGGAGACTGACGGGGCTCCTGCTTTACAGGGAATAGCCTCCCCCACAGCAACATGGCTGTCCTCACACTCACTCTCCAACCAGCCCCAAACCCAGAATCCCGGGAAGTGACCTCTTGGTCTGGCCTGAGTCAGGTGCTCACCTGTGGACCCGTCGGCTAGCACAGGTGGGGGTCCCCTTGTGGGAGTGGAGAGCAGGTGGGCAGACCATTGTGGGGTCCCCCGCCCCTCCACCCAGGAGCAGGGAGAGAAAAGGGAGAGAAAAGGGCAGGGTAAGCTGGGCCAGTGATGGGAGGGCTGATACCACCTCAGTCTGGGGAGGTTCTTTATAGAGTTAAGACAAGTTATCCATTCATTGATCTGTTGGTGCATTGAGGCTGTGACTTGGCCAACATGCCCTTTCGGAATCCCTGTTCTGTGCCAGACCCTGGCCCAGCAGTACAGAGGTGAAGAAAATAAGGCTTCCTGCCTTCTAGAGGCTCTCGTTCTCGCATGGGAGGTACACGGGATAAAATTCTATGATGATGATGATAATGACAAATAGTAGATAGAGATGGGAATAAGGAAGTGATCGATTCCTCTTGAGAATCCAGTAAAGGCTCCCGGAAGAGGTAAATTTCAGTCGCTCTCGAAGGCAGGGTGGGGTTCCCCAGGCAGTGATGCTGACCAGGAACCTCCTAGGCAGAAAGAGCCAGGTGGGGAGAGGCACAGACCCTGAGAGTGTGTGGGTCACTGGAGAGGTCTTCCCATGGCCTAGGGTGACCAGTGTGTAGGTGAGAAGGTGGGTGAGGACAGAGTGGCAAGAGGTGCGGTTGGGTAGGCAGCCAGGGGCCATGCTGTGAGGGACCTCAGGTGACATGAGGGGTTGGGAAGGGTGTAAGTAAGATCTGCCCTGGAGGAGAGTTCGTCTGCTGTCTGTGCTGGGCAGGGACCAGAGGAGGAAGAGACTGGAGACCACGGCCCGGTCAGGAAGCCACCGTGAATGTCAGGAAGGTGGCGGAGAGGCGGTGTGCTAGACCCACGATTGGAGAGAGGACAGCAGGGAGGAGGTCCCCGGTCAAACTTCATGTGGACAGGATGAGTTCATGAGCAAGAGAGGGAGGAGGCAAAGTTTTGGGGGCAGAGAGGGACCCTTGTCTGAGAGTTCACGCAGTCCTCCAAAGGAACCATCTGTTCCTAAGAATAATGGGGCAGGCGGGGGCCCAGGCAATGATTGGGAAGTCCAGCACTTTGGCCCCTGGAAGGGATGTATCACTTACTGATTATGTGAATTTGGACAATTAAATCACTTAACCTCTGGGACATGGTGAGAGGCTGGCCAGAGAGTAAGTAGCCCAGTCCAGTGCCTGGCAGGTGGAAGGCACTCAGATGTGTCATTTGAATCAGAATCTAAACCTTTGGGGACTCACTGGCTGTTTTCAGCATGTATTTTTAGAAGTTGGAGAGGCATGACTTATAATTAATAGCAGCGACGGAATCCGTTCAGTGTTGAGGGCAGCGGCTTGTTTTCGTGCACGGGAGGCGTTCCGACCCGGCTCCCAAGCGTTTTCCCCTGGCATCTGTCTTTATACCGAAACGTGTTTCTAAAGCCTCTTTTGTCCCCATTCAAAGAAGGGCTTTACTTCTCTGCTTTCATGTCACAACAGACTCGGAGAGACGTCCTCACCACCTTAATTGACCCTTTCCTGCCAGGGCCCCGGAACAGCCAGACAAGGTGGTGCTTGTCCCATGCTCCGTCCTGAGGGGCGAGGGAGACAAAGGGTGTGCAGTGTGCTGAGTGTCTGGAAGCTGTTTATTTGATTTTCAGCTTGTCTTTGTTCCAACACGAATTGAATTGTAAACACACGAGAGTAGCTCCTAATAGGTGCAGCAAAATGCCCCCAACAGCCCACGCTCATGTGCGCCATCTTTGTGAGTCCTGCATGCATCCTGCTCAGCTGACCCTTGCCTAGCCGGGGACCTGGAGGGAATCGAGGGCATGACATCCTCTGTCCTTAGAAAAATCCTGGCCACCAGAGATAGATAGATCCTGGCTACCCAGGAAGAGTCCCTGAGAATGGAGGTAGAAATCCACTCAGAAAATTGTGTCCAAAAGTCCCAGTGGCTGCGTAAGACCCAAGGAGAGAAAGGCCAGACACTCCTTGGTGGGCTGAAAATTAAGATTTTTTTTTTTCATTTTTGTTGCAAGTAATAGATAATAAATTGAGCTAAATTTAGCAAAACAAAACAAAACAAAAACATGGGGTTGGATTTGTTCTAAGGACACGGGTGTCTCCTAGAATGAAAGGCAGGTATAAAGCCAGGCCAGAAGAAGGGACTGGAACCCAGGGAAAAATAATCAGCCTCGTTTGGGTCGGTTGTCACTGCTGGTCCAGTCAGTTTGGCCAAGGAGTCAGGGATCCCACTGAAAAAATGTGGCTCCAGGAGGCCCACCCGGCGAAAGGGCAGGTCCCAGGGGGCCCGCAGCACAGATTCAGGGCAGAGATTTGGGGAGCTGTGGAATCTGGGGGTCTTTGAAGCCCTGAGAAGGTCACTGACCCAAGTCAAATGGTGTGGATCTCACAGTAAGAGGCAGGACCACTTAGGAAAAAGATCGCCACATAGCACGTAGATTATCGACACCAACCTAAGCTCCCGGGACAATCACTGCCTCCTCGTCTCTGTGCCCCTGCCCCCGGCACCTCCCTGACTCAAGGACAGCCACGTACACATGACAGAGGCTGGATAAGTGCGTCAGTTGAATCACATCAAACTGGTTGAACACAAATGGTTTTGTTTTGCTCAACCCAATACGAGATACCCGTAGGTTGAATTGAGTTTGGACCGGCTTTGAATCTTCACTCTAGGACCTTGGGCAAGTCACGGGCTCCATGGTTGTGAAGGTCCCTCCCTGCTCCGGGGTGCTAGAAACATCACCTCCAGGTTTGCTACTAAGAGCCAGCTGGCAGTCAGGGAGGGGCAGGAAAAAGCTGGAGTCAGAGAGTTCTGGGTTCAGATCCCAGCCAGGCACCGTCCAGCAGGCCCTCGGTGAGCCAGCAGGGTCTGCCCTGAGCTGACAGCCACCTCCTCGCTTAGCCACCCTCTCCTATTTTATGGTAAAAAGTGAGGATTAACTTTTTCCAGCTGAAGCCTCTGGAAGATCTTAGGCAACACAGCCAACGTGGGCTGAACCCGGGCCAGTAAGTATACTGAGCCCCAGCTCGGCTCAGCCCAGCAGAGGAGGCCAGAGCCTCGGCGGGGGCAGGGGGGTGCTCTGCGCCGGCCGTGACCCAGGCATGGGCTGCAGCCCCGGGAGGTTGGGCTGTGGGCCCAGGGGACCCCCACCTCCGGAATCCCGTTTGTAGTTGCCTCTGCTGGGCTGGAAGCCCAAGGCCGACCTGTGTGCTGGGTGTCCTGACTTCTCAAGGCAAGAGTCTCTCAAAAGCATTCCTTAAATACCCGCTGGTCTCAGCAAATATGAACCAGTCGCTGTCCTGCCCTTTCAGCGAGCACGGCTATCGATGGAAAGGTAACTTACAGAGCGCTTACTGCACACCTGGAGCTGCCCTTAGCACTTTGGATTTGTTCTGTCTCAGCTCTCTCCAAACCTCTGTGAGCTGGGAGATGCCCACCGCCTTCGGTGCTGGAGAGGAACCAGCGTAAAACATCAGAGAAAGGTCATTGGAAAAGGTGAATGGCCGCAAGATAACGCCATGAAATACTACACAACACTGCTCCTGTTTTCAAAAAAGAACCTACAGGGAATTCCCAGGATGGCGGAGCCGCTCAAGGGACACCTGCGAGGTTTCAACTCACTTTGTCTTGGTGAATCAAAGCTCCTCTTCGCCAACGCAGTAACATTGAGGGTGCTCACTCTTTGTGCTGGGTGCTCTGCCAGTCACCTTGCATGGGGCCGCCTCGTTATTCCTCGCGAAGGCCATTGGAGGAGGGCGCTTACAGAGGAGTGTGACCTGGGCCGCCACTCTGTGGCAGGGCTGGGACACCCGCCAGAGCATCTTGGGTTCGAGCACAGTGGCCAACATGGCTTTGTCTGGCTGTGTTAGGATAGCAAAGTTGTCTCTCTCTCTTTTTTTTTTTTCCTCCTAAACCCCACTTTGTTTGGAGCAGTAATTTGTAGTAGGGCTTATTCATGCAATCGGATCCCACACCGCAGCTCTGAGAAGCAAACTGCTGATACAGCAACATGGGCGGATCCCAAAAGCACGCCAGGAGAGGAAGCCTCGCACAGCAGATTGCATACCAAGTAATTCCATGGATAGAGAATTCTAGAGCAGGTAAAAGGAATCTGTTCTGATATGTTTCAGCTACAAGAGGGAACTGACAGGGACAGGGTTAGGGTGATGACAATGCCCTACACCTTGATAAGGGCGTGGGTTACGCGGGTGTGTGCATGTGCCAGAACTCAGTCAATGTACACTTAAGGTCTGTGTGCTTTGTGACATGTAAATTTTGCTTCAAAAGATTTTTTTTTTGTTATTTTAGATTTTATTTATTGATTTCAGAGAAAGGAGAGAAAGAAAGGGTAGAGGAGGATGGAAGCATTAACTCGCAGTAGTTGCTTCTCTTATGTGCCTTGACCAGGCAAGCCTGGGGTTTCAAACCGGCGACCTCACCATTCCAGGTCAACACGTTATCCACTGCGCCACCACAGGTCAGGCCTCAAAAGGTTTTAAAAAATTAAATGAATGTTGAACTCTCGGTAATCACAGACGTGTGAAGTATTTAGAGCAGCGGTTCTCAACCTTAAAAATGTATTGTATAATAAATATGTATTTTCCGATGGCTTTAGGCGACCCCTGTGTTTTGGTCGTTTGACCCCCGCCGGGGTCGCGACCCACAGGTTGAGAACCGCTGATTTAGAGAGAGGTGCCCTGGTTCCTGCAACTTACTCTGAAATTCAGGCAAAAAAAATTAAGGATGATTTTTGAGTGGGTAGAGGGATGGATGGATGGATGGATGGACGGATATGTGACAAAGAAAATATAGCAAAATGTTAGTGATAGCTTCCAGGTGGTGGTAGATATGTTGGCATTCACTGGGAAATTCTTCCAGTTTTGGCTGTGTGTTTGGAAACGTTCATACTGAAATGTTGGAGATGTGGGAGGGGACAATTATATAGAGCCCTTCCCCGGGCGGTGAAGCAGGTTCCCAGGTGAGTTGCTCCAAGCAGAGACCGTCATCCTTACTCATCTCTGTCCCAGCCCTGTGCAGGCCCGGCCCTGAGTCAGCACCTAAGTACACGCTGCCCCAGGTGTCCGAGGACTGGAACCCAGAACCCCTCATTTCTAGGCACCCCTCCGCATCAGTTGGTCGGAGCCCATATTCTTCCAGAGATCACGGACTTGTGCTCCGGGGCTGTGAATCGCACCTGCGTATAGGAATACAGGTGACAGGTCCCAGGTACAAGGCTGGGGGGCCCCGGGCAGAGAAGCAGCCCCGTGGTGGGGCCCTCGTCTGGTGTTGCTTCCTGGAGGTGTATTTGAAGTGGTGGGAAGCCAGAGCGGTTTCTCCAAATAAATAACCCAGGGAAAGGCAAGCCCCTCAGATCAAAGGAGGGCTTTGGCCCAAACCTGAACCCAAGTCAGGCGTGGGCTCTCGACTCCAATCTGCCGAGCAGAGGGAGGAGCAGGGAAGGTCTGTCTGCTGTGCAAACATCCCCATCGCTGCCCTTCCTGGGTTTGTGTGAGCCCGAGATCAGGAGCAGGGGCAGGCTGAGCCGTCTGAACTGCTGCCAGGCCGCCTCAGGACATTCCAGCCCAGCTTCCAGGCACAGCAGGTGCCAGCAGGTCGGCCCCTTGTTGTGTCCCAGCCTGGGGGCTCCCTGGTGGCTGCTGCTTGCCTGTCTCAGGGTCTCACGGAAGCTCCTCGGGGAACTGTTCATGGCAGACCTCCTTGTCCTGAGTTTAGCCGCCCTCCTGGTTAGTATCAGTACCGCCAGGGGACGGAGAGATGGATAGAAATGCACAGAAGCCAGCAGGTCTGGCTCCTCCAGCAGCAGGGGGGGAAGACTAGGTCACGGAGCTGTGTCAGAGCGGAGGGAGATCCCCCAGAAGTAGAGCTCTCACACCTCAGTGTGCACATGAATCCCTGAGCCTCGGCCAAGATGCCTTATTTCCATGGGCTCTCAGGAGAGGCTGGTGCGGCCGGGTCCCTGGACCACACTCAGAGCAACACCACCAATGGCCACAACCCCTTCTCTCACAAAGCTTATGGACAGTAAACAAACTCGCAAGTAAATATATGATTGTAAGTGGTGTCAGGTGAAGAAAGCCACCAAGACACTGTGGAAGGTCTTGACAGAGATGACCTTCCTCAGATGGGGGGGTCAGGAAAAGCTTCTCTAAGAAAAGGGCTTTTACTGAGACCTGAGGGTGGGTGGAGCAGGAGAAAGCATTCCAGGCAATAGGGGTAGCATGTGAAAAGGTCCTGGGGCAGAAAGGAGCTTGGTATCTTTAAGGAAAAACAGAGAGGCTGACATGGCAGGAGTAGAAACTGCTGTGGATTGAGCTGGAGAGTGACCCCAGCCACGTATAGCCAGGTGAGGAGTTCTGACTTCATTTTAGGTGTGATGGAAGGGTTTTAAAGCAAAAATGGTCCATAATCCACGCTGACTGGTCTATGGAATGTGGGCTGGGTGTGGGGCGCGGGGAATGGTTCTTGCAGAATCTTACAGGAAAGTGCCTAAGACTATGGTGGTGGCATGACTTTCATTCTTCCTAATGTGGGTCACCTTTCCTAAGGACATGCATGTTTGGGGGACATGCTACAATTGGAGACAGGAAATCCCTTTTGCCAGTAAAGTAATATGAGGTCTCATTGAGTAAAATGGGCATTTGAAAGCAAGACTTGTAAGAAAACTAATCTTCATCTCTCTTTTCCCTTTTGGCTCCTCTTTAGTCAGGATTGTTTCCATAGTAAATATCAAAACACAACTCAAATCGGCTTAAATGAAAAAGGCACTTCATTAGCTCCTGTAGTTGAAAAGGGCAGGCACAGGGCAGGCTTCAGGCAGAACTGCGTCTGGGCGCTCAAGTACCGCCCCCTCCATCCCCAGTTCCTGAGCGCAAGCTTCATCCTCAGACAGGCCCTCTCAGATTTCAGGTGTGCCAGCCACGGGGGATGAGAACCAGCTTTCCCAGTAGTTTCGTGCATGCCCCCTTAGCTTGTCTTGGGTCACGTGACCATCCCTGAACCATTCACAGCGCCCAGGGAGTGGAATGACGTCATTGGCCAGGCTGGGTCACGTGTCCACCAGGTGGCTCTGCCGCACCTGGACCACATGACTGAGAGTGAGGGAGACGTGGATGTTAAAGGAAGAGTGAGGTGCTGTAGGCAGGACAAGGGAAACAGGCGAGCAAAGCCCACCAATGTCCACAGTGTCCACCCTGCCTGTACCCGGGTCTCCCTCTGTCTCACCCTAGATTAGGGGAGCGTATTCTCCCACCAGTCGTGAAGACTGCTCCTCCATCTGGGCTCTGGGCAAAACTCAAACCCTGTCTGGCCCTTGCCTCCCCTAGTGACACAGAGCGCTGAGCAGGAGCGTGTTGCCCGGGGTGCAAGGCCTTTGCCCCGGGATGGCCAGCCCATCCTGAATCTAAACACGCTTCTCAACCTGTGCCTCTGCAGGGCAGGATCTCAGAACCATCCAGGGTGTCAGGTGTGTGTGTCAACGTGACTGGCTGGGTTCTGCATGCTTATCAAACTCTCAGAGAACGCTTCTCTCCCTGTCTCTCCGTCTCTCTGTCACCCTCTCTCTGTATGTCTCTGTCTCTGTCTCTCTCTCCTCTAGACCTTTCCAGCTCAGGCCATCAGCTGCCTGCACCCCACCTTCGGGGAGTCTGGGATGAGTCGCTCTGGTGCCCCGTCCCCTCCTCCTCTCCCTTGAAATCTGAACATGGGTGCTTGAGAACTCCAGCTCTAATATAAGAATAGCTTGAACACACAGATCAGAACCACGCTTAGAACCATTCTAACAATAGCTGACCTGTTCCAGGGTCTGGTGGTTTTGAGAACAGCTCTCTTTCCAGGCGCATTCAGACTAGCCCACTCAGCACGGAGTCAGCCTTTTTACACCCTGGCCCATTCCCTCTGCTCCTCTGGCCCCACCTGGTGAAATAACTGGTGAAGCCTTGAGCCAGTGGGCCCTCCCTGATGATGGCATCCTCCCTATGACAGGCCCTCGTTACAGCCACCTGGTGCGCATGCCTGGTGGACCCCCTACTCCCCGCACTGGTCCCTCCGCCCTCACCACTAAGTCCCAGCCCCACCTCCATTCATTCCTAGGACTCGAGCCTGTGCCCGCCGCACCATCTTTCCCTGCTGGGGTTGTTTCTCTGCCTGGATCTCACACGGCTCCTGCCCTGTCCTTCCCCTCAGGTCTCTGCTCACGTGTCACCTTCTTGGTGACGATTTCCCTGAACCCCTTGTGATACAGTCGCTCCTTCCCTCTTCTCTGTGGATTATTCTCCACGGCTCCTAACCTGCAGACACGCTGGGAGACATTTCCTTGTTCTTGTTCTTTCTTGACTCCCACCCACCCACTCACACAGGACTGGGAGCTCTCCCCGACTTGGGGCAGGCTCCTTTCCTGAGCCGTTTGCCGCTGGGGCCCAGGGCCTGGAACTGTCATGCAGTAGGCACTTAATAAATGTGTGTTGAGTTAATTCCACTCAGCAGAGGCCTCTGGGCTGCACTCCCACTGCCCGCCCATCCCTCTCCGTGCCTGCCAGCAGCAGTCTTTATAAAATACACAGGAACTTGTCCCCGGCTCCTCTGGTCTGCCGGTGGCCCCTCAGCCTTCAGGGCCAGGTCCAAAGTCTTCAATTTTGCACCCAAGGTGCGTCAGGAGCAGACGCTGCTCACCTCAGCTGCTCCTCGAACTTGGCAACCCTCACGGTGATTTAGCACCGATTTTGTGCTCTTTGAAATAAAAACTGATGTGAGAAGGAGCCCCGTCCGCACCAGGCGGGAACCCCTCAGCATGGAGAGGGCGACACAGGAGCCATCGGGAATCACAGGGGGAGTATGGTGGGTCTCACCCTGGAGGGAGGAGGCGCAGAAAGGGCAGGGGGCACTTTGCAGACATCTTTCCGGAGCCTTGGAAACAAGTGGGCCCACACAGGGCAACTCCAGGCCAGGACAGATGCCAAGCCAACTGCTGATGCTGGGATTTTCAGTAAAAAACACAATTGACGGAATGTTTATTTCCACAGTCACTGACCCAGCCAGAAGCATGCACACAACCAGCTGGGAAGGTGTGCAGCTGGGGTTTGACTTGCGCAGGTCAAGGCTCTGACTCAGCCCCCGGGGAGGCTTCACTCGGAGGTCGCTGAACTCTGTGAGAAGGGCACAGGGCCCTGTGGGCTGGGCCTCCCCTGCGTTAGTCCAGGGCAAGCGAGAGGATAGAAGCCTCAGAGCCAGCAGTCTCCCTGTGCTGGGAGAGGAGATCCATTCCACAGAGATGCTGTGTCCTCTGTAAGGGATGCTAAAGCCTGGGCGGGACCCAGGTCAGCTTGTCCCTGAAGTCAGGTATCCTGTCCCCAGGGACCCTAGCCCAGTACACTGCCTGGACCTGGGTGCCCTGAAGGAACGCCTCTAATACCCTGGGAGCCCGGTCAGCCGGCTGTGGGAGTGTGGCAGAGCAGGCTCTCTCTCGCTGCAGCCTGCAGGGTGAGGCAGGACACAGCTCCACCGTGGGGACCCTCCCATGCGCCATGGGGGTGGCGGCAGCCTCTCCTCCCACGGGGCAAGGGGCTCCGGCTCCCCCAGCAGAGGGGGAGCTCTGCTCAGCCCCGAGCAGCAGTGCTGAGGGCTGTGGCTGTGACATCCGGGGCCCTGGCAGCTGTGGGAGTCTCAGATATGTCTGGGGGAAGGGGGGCCATGCAAGGGGCCAGACTTTCCATGTGGGTAAGTGGTTTGGGGATGTCAGGTGCAGAGATCCCCAAACTATGGCCCGCAGGCCAAATGTGGCCCCCTGAGGCCATTTATCCGGCCCCCGCCACACTTCCGGAAGGGGCACCTCTTTCATTGGTGGTCAGTGAGAGGAGCATAGTTTCCATTGAAATACTGGTCAGTTTGTTGATTTAAATTTACTTGTTCTTTATTTTAAATATTGTATTTGTTCCCGCTTTGTTTTTTTACTTTAAAATAAGATATGTGCAGTGTGCATAGGGATTTGTTCATAGTTTTTTTTTATAGTCCAGCCCTCGAAGGGTCTGAGGGACAGTGAACTGGCCCCCTGTGTAAAAAGTTTGGGGACCCCTGGTCAGGTGTCTAACGCCTGGGGACCAAGATTAGAAGATCCTGGGACACTTGGGTTACGTTTTAGAGTGGAATCTCACGACAGATCGCACATTTCCAGAGGTCGCCGTGGCCGCTGGGAGGATGGAGGTGGAGAGGAGGAACATGGAGTCAGGGAGTCAGACCCTGCTCCTCCACTGCAGGCCGGCGGGAAGCTGGGGTACAGCTGGGGCCAGGGACCCGTCTGCTCCCTGTGCCCTGGGTTTCTTTCTCCTCTTCACCCCCATCCACCGGAAGTGGTAGCTAATCCCGGGCTGAGTATATAATCCTCTTTTATCTTCTTACCTCCCTCCTCTTTTCCTTTGGGGATTCTGTTTTACTTGAACAGTAGGGACAAGCGAAGCCCTCCTGAAAGGGAGAGGGCTTCCCCACCCCCTCCTTGCCCTCTGCGGTGCCTGGAGCCCCCCCCCCCCCACCCCCGTGCAGGCCTTCCAAGGAGAAGGCTCCAGGCAGAACCTGTGCCCGGCGCCCGGCGCAGTCTCCCCGATGTCCTATTTGTGTCTTTTCCCCACTCCATAAACACACTGCTCCATGGGTGCGGCTTTCCTGTTGTCCCGCTGTTGAGCAAGTGTCTCTTATTAAGCAGCACTTCTTAACCGATGACGCAGTTCTACCGATCGGTCAGTGGAAGAGGCTAAAAATCCCACTTGGTACGTGGGGGCCAAGGCTGGCTGCGTGAGTCCGTGAACAGGCGGCAGACACAGGTGGTGGTGATACACTAACCTCACTTGGACATTCTGGTAGCAGGGGCCTGTCACTGCCACACACTTTGCATGTGTCACCTCATCCTGCCCTGCAGCTCTAGAAGGCAGCTACAGTTATCCCATTTTATAGACGAGGAAACCGAGGCTTAGCTTGTTCAACGAATGGCCAAGTTCACGCGCGGCTGTCTGGCGGCAGATCTGAGAGTTACACCGGCCTCCGTCCTGTGGCAGAGCCTGAAGCTCCACGCTGAGCCAGTACTGTGTCCCCTGTTCACGAGGTCGACACCTCGCTCGTGGTCGACTGAACTAGGGGCTCCCACACTTGAGTGCCCAGAGCCGTGTCCTGGAGGCTTGTAGACACGGGGTTGCTGGACCTCCGTCCCTGGTCCGGCAGGTTGGCAGGTCCGGACTGTGGCTGCGCTCCGGGTCGGGGGACGTCCCTCGGCGAACCAGGCTCTGAGCTGAGTTGGAACTCCAGTGTGGACCTACTACGTGACCCTCAGTACTCACTGCAGCTCCAGGACAAGTGTCCATGACCACGGCCATGTTCTCGATCTGTTCTGCCCAGCGCGGCGGCTTCTAGCTGCTCATGGCTCTCAAACATTTGAAATGTGTCCCAGGTGTGACTGCGGGCTTGGATTCTTATTTTTAATTTTTATCTCATTTTAATGAAATTTCAAATTTACCCAGCATACCTAACCTGTGACTAGCAGCTGCCGTCTCAGACGGCATAGCTTTAAGCACAAAGGAGAGTGAGATGTGTCACTGTGATGTCATGACTTACACTCGCTCTTCACCGTGAGTGAGTAAGAGTTAACTCTGCATTAGGAAATGTCTCCTTGGCTGGAGGGTGATGCATAGGGCGATGACAGGGGCCGTTCTGAGGGTTAGGATCTGAGGTCCTGCTCCCCTAGCAGCGGGACAGGCAGGGGACAGGCCCGGGGTGTCGGCGCCACCTGTGCTGAGTGAGCAGGGTGGGCGTGAGGTTTCAGGGCAGCAGCGACAAGGAAGGCTTTGAAGCCACCAGGGAAGTAGCTTATTTGGGGTGTGGAGGGGGATTTGACAGGCAGGACCCGAGGGTATTATTAGCTCTCTGATCTGTCTGGGATGGGGGCCTCGCTGATGGGACTTTCTCCTCTCTTCTCTTAGGCTCTGCAGGTGGGTCTCCCCTGGGAATTTCCCCTATCGGAGGAGGTGTTTCCTTGGGGGGAAGATCATTTAAGACTCTGTGGATGTACACAGCACCCCTGAGGCATGTTGACTCTCTAAACTAAGGATGTCAAGTGATTCCTCAGTTGAAGCAGGGAGCAGAGAAGGTGACAGTGCCCCATAAGTTAGGGTCCGACAGTAGTTCTTCTCTCAGATGCTGGTTCAGTCTTCCATGTACTGTTCCCAACCTCTGTGAGCAACCTTCTTTTGCTCTGAGGGCCTTGGTTTGCCCCCCTGGAACATGGGGAAGGTGGGGTTGAATTACAATAGATGCTTGCTGGTCAGAGCATAGCCCTCCACCCAGCAGGGCAGCCCCCTCCCTGGGGAGCTTGTTCGAAATGCAGATTCAGAGCCCAGGGCTGCTGGGTCAGTCTGCAAACCCAGGCTCTCCGACTCCCATCCCAGGGCTGCTGGGTCAGTCTGCAAACCCAGGCTCTCCGCCTCCCGTCCCAGGGCTGCTGGGTCAGTCTGCAAACCCAGGCTCTCCGCCTCCCGTCCCAGGGCTGCTGGGTCAGTCTGCAAACCCAGGCTCTCCGCCTCCCGTCCCAGGGCCCTTTGGCTTCCGACTCCCGTCCCAGGGCCCTTCGGCTGCCGTACAGCGAGTCCGCATTCCTGCAGCTCCCAGGACGACGTGAGCACTGACCACGGGCCAGGCTCAGAGCTATAAGCCCTTAGGATAGAGCGTCTCGTTTGATCCTCACTGGACTGTGGAATCTGGGATACATTATTCTAATTCTACAGGCAAACCGGTGAGGCCCAGGTGCTCAGGTGACTTTTTTCAACGTAAGGTGTGTGTGTGGCTGAGATGGCAGATGCTGGGTCCCACGTTCTCAGTCACCACACTGTCCTGCTTGTCTAGGTCCCCGTGAAATTGGAATCGCCTCAGTGTAGAGAGGACAGGGGCAGGGATGGCTGTCCCGGTGCTGTCTCAGATCACCCTGCAGGTCCCTGCTCACCCCTGCCCCAGAGCTTGACCAGCGGTTCTCAACCTGTGGGTCACAACCCCGGCGGGGGTCGAACGACCAAAACACAGGGGTCGCCCTAAAGCCATCGGAAAATACATAATGCATATCAGGTATTTACATTCCGAATCATAACTGTAGCAAAATTACAGTTATGAAGTAGCCACCAAAATTATTTTTTGGTTTGGGGTCACCGCAACATGAGGAACTGTATTGTGGGGTCATGGCATTAGAAAGGTTGAGAACCACTGGCTTAGACGAACCCTCTCCCCTACCTTCTCCCTCTGCCTCTGATAATTCTTGAAGAAAGTCCTGATTTGGCAGCCCTGAGGCCGAGTGCCCCAGGCAGGTGTGTACCTGCTGGTGCTGCTGCTCTGGGGAGGTCTGAGCAGGATACGGAGAAGAAATGATGGTTGGGGATGGGAGGGGCTTGGAGAGAGGGGGCGGGATTAAGAAGTACAAATTGCCAGTTGTGAAAACAATCCCTGGGAGGTAAAGCACAGCATAGGGAATGTAGTCAATGATATTGTAATAACTAGGTGTGGTGCCAGGTGGGTACGAGACCTGCTGGGGGGACCGCTTCGCAAGTTAGATAAATGTCTCATCACTGTGTCGTACATCGAAAACTAATATAACATTGAATGTCAACTGGAATTGAAAAATAAGCTTAAAAAACAATCTAAAAAAGTGATTAAGAAACAAGAACCCAGCAGCCCCTTTGGAGGCTGGAATAACACGGCTCCTCTCTCACTGTGCAGGTGACAAGCCCCGGACCCTGGGCAGCTGCAGCCGGGCTGCCTGCAGGAAGAGGAACGACCCAGGCGCCCGGGGTGATGGCAGCCGGGAGAGGCAGAGACATGGTGGCAGGCAGCGCCCTGGCTCCTGCCCGACGCCTGCCCCTTCCTCCGGTTCCTGTGAGGCCCGGCAAACCCAGGAACCGAGCCGCTGCTGGACAGTGGGGGACACCGCCCTTGGAAGATGTCCGCGCGCTGTTTTGAAGACTTGCAGAAGAGCCCGGAGTGCTGAAGGGCACGGCTCCCCTTTGGAATAGGCCGGCTGGGGGCCGTGGGGACCAGCAAGGGAAGCGGCCATCCAGCCTCGGCCACCAACTTCCGGAGACTCCTCACACTGTCGATCGGCAGCGCTCGCTCATTGGAGAACTCCCGTGGCTGGGATTTGTCGTCTTGGCAACTTGGAGAAGCCGAACCCAAACCTCAAGGCCAGAGAGCTTTCCGTGGCCGCCCGACAAAGCCGGCCTCCCTTGGTGTTGCTCTCCCAAATGGAATCTGAGAACATTTGCAAGTCACTTCAATAGACTGTTTCTGGGGGTTGTTGTAGATACTGAGGCGATGGGAGCTACTTACGGGCGAGGAAGCACGTGGACCACCGCCAGCAATGTGGGGTTCACATGTTAGGGCTGGGGGGGGGCCCTGCCTCCCTGGCTCAGGCAGGGCTGGCTCAGAGACATGGCAGGAGAGCTTTTAACGTTAGGAAAAAGAGGTTTGAGCTGGAGCCCTCCAAATGGAATTGTCTTTACGTCCAACCAGAAAGTGATCTCCTACGTCTTTGAAATGAGCTGTGATCTGACCGGACTCGTCGTGCCAGAGCTCTAGATCCTACAGTCCAGACGTGCAGGCCCCGAGGGGAGCCCCTCGCTGCGGGTCACCGGCCGTCAGGGCAGAAGGGGTGCTGTATCCAGACTGCCCCCTCCCCCTGCCACACCCTGCCTGGCCTGTCACGTTCCTTTACAAGGGAAGGGACCAGATCCTGGACCCAAAGGCCAGGCTCCGTCAAAGGAACCCTTTGATGATTTGGTGCTTTCCAACAGCAGACAGCAAACTACCTTTGGTTTTTCTAAACTGATGGAGACTTGAGAGCAGGGCTCTGGCTTTTCCCCTAAAGACCACAGAACACTCCTGTCCCCAGTGTCCCCTCCTTTCTATTGCAAAGAGCATGAAAGCAGACACTCCTCTTCTTCTGGGGCCGTGGGAAAGGCGCCGTTCCCAGATGCCGAGATGCATGACTTCAGCCATCGGCTGAGGCACTAGAATGGGTCCTGTTGTTCTCTGCCGACCAGGCCTGGGCCCGGCAAGGTGCCCGTTACAAGGACACCACAGGCATTGATTCTGGGAGGACTGTCCCCTCCCTTCCCGGGCTTCCAGCATACCTGTGTGGGGCGGCGGGGGAGGGGGGGGGACACAGCAAAGGGCCAGTCGCTCCCTTTCAGACCCTCCTGCAGCCCTCAAACACTGAGCTCACACAAAGCGCCTCACCTGGAGTGAAGGTCAGGGATGAGCAGATTGGCCCTAAGCTAGTTCAGAGGGAGGTGTGAGATAGATTTGAACCACTTTCTCGGTGTGGCAGAATATCTGTTTATTTCTGGGCACAACTACAGTCAGGCTCAGGGGAGGGACCGGGGACACAGCCCCCTCTATGCAGTCTGTTTGCCACACGGGACTTGAAGACAAAGACATGTCTCCAAGTGGCATTATATTCTGAAAGGGCAATCTGGTGTCTTTTTAAAAAGGTTCATTTTGAGGTTTATCTAGACAAATTCCCGTATCACCTTCTGTACGAGTAAAAGGAAAAAAAAAATAAGTGGTTTTAGTAAAATGGAAGTTTTGTGAATCTCTCTCACGTAAAAATAAATCTGTAGTCCAGGGCTGCTAAGTTCTCCACAAGGTCAGAGCCCGGTTCCTTCTGTTCGCATTGCTGTCTGCAGTGCACGGCTCCCCCTCCATGGCCAGAGATAGCTGCTGAGAGCCAGCCTTCATATCTGTATTCCAACCAGCAGGAAGTAGGGGAGAAAGACTTCCTGTCTTCCCTTAAGAACATTTCCTGAAATTCACACACTGTACGTCTTTTATGTTGGCCAGAACCTAATTCCAAGGCCACAGCTAATGTGAGAGGTCCTGGAGAAGGTCGCCTTCATTCTAGGTGGCCATGTACCCAGATAAAAATCAGGAATTTTTTTTACTGAATAAGGAGAGAAAATAGATATTGGAGGACTTAGCTATTTCTGCTCCCACCTTCTCCTTGGATGGTTTACATAGGAGGGTTTATAACATCTAGGCATCATATTTGAGATTTCTATATTATTATTAAGACTTGTTTTAGAAGCATAGACTGTTAAAGTTGGAGTCAAGCTTAGAAATCGATCTGTTTAGCCCAGGGGTCTCAAACTCAACTCAGCATGTGGGCCGCAGAGCAAGATCACAGCCGTTCGGCGGGCCGCACTAGGTCTACAAAAGGCAACTGTTATGCAACACTTTTCTCACTGCAGTTGAAAACAAAAAAAAAAATCAGTACAACAAGCACAATCGTACATGCAGTTTACTCAGTGTCACAAAACGACCAGAAACTGTAGTTCGCATCACTACTGCTGTTAACTAAGCTAATATCTAGCTAGGATGCTAGAGAAATGAAAAATACAAGTAGGCCCCTAGGCTTACTTAATTTTATCCAAAATATTTTGAACTTCGTGGATTAGTCTGCGGGCCGCACAAAATTGTTCGGCGGGCTGCATGCGGCCCGCGGGCCGCGAGTTTGAGACCCCTGGTTTAGCCTGACCCAGGTGGTGGCACAGTAAATAGAGCAGCGGATTGGGATGTAGAGGACCCGATTCGACACCCCAAGGTCACTGGCTTGAGGGCAGGCTCACCAGCTTGAGCGCAGGGTCACTGACTTGTGCGTGGGATCATTGACATGACCCCATGATCGCTAGCTTGAGCCCAAAGGTCGCTGGCTTGAAGCCCAAGGCCACTGGCTGGAGCAAGAGGTCACTCGCTCTGCTGTAGCCCCCGGTCAAGGCACATATGAGAAAGCAATCATTGAGCAACTAAGGTGTCTCACGAAGAATTGATGCTTCTCATCTCTCTCCCTTCCTGTCTGTCCCTATCCGTCCCTCTTTCTGACTCTCTGTATCTGTCCAAAAAAAAAAAAAAAATCGGTCTGTTTACATCTTTTTTGAGATTAAGAAACTGAGGCCCAGAGAGGTTATCAAATCAGCTGCGATCACACAGCAAGTTGGCGCCATCTAACTCCCATCTTCTGTTCAGTGGGAGTGGTTTTGTTTTTCTGTGTTTCCAAGAAAAAAAAGCTGCTTCAGACAGAGCGGAGGGAGTTCGAGCATCCAGGATGGAATTCCATCCCTCACAGGGTCTGAGCTGCAGGACCCGGGCGGGACGGCGGCGGGGTTGGCATGCCCCGATCTGCCCAGCGCTGAGTCACGGCCGGCTGCAGGGTGCCCGTCCTGGCACTGTCTTCTCCACGTGTGCACGTGGCCCAGACTGTGGGTCTGCCCCGAACGCTGCCTCCAGCCCACAGAGAAGTGCAGGCCTGACCTGGTGTACTTATATTTCAGGGGAGACTCAGCCAGGATGGGATTTGCCAGGAGGCAGGACTGTTCCTTCAAGGCGATGCTGATAGTCACCTGGTTCCTCCTGGCCTGCTACCCTGGGGACAGGACCACAGGTGAGCCAAGAGCAGTTGAAGCAAGTTGCTGGGGCGGGGGCAGGTGAAGGAGCCACAGGGCTCTGACAGTCTCTGCTCGTCCCTTGATTCCAGACAGGCCTCATTCTGGGCTTCAGTCCCATCACACACGAAGTGCAGTGGATGGACTAGACTCAGGGGTGAACAACGTAGTGTCCAGAGGAGCCACTGCAGCTAGCCAGGCAGGGACCAGGGTCACCTGGGGAGTTTAGGCCCCTGGAAAGGGACACCCACTTCTCTTCTCAGTTCTGGCAAAGTGTTGCCCTATGTGATAGTGAAGCCCTTGTTGTAGGAGCTTGTGAATTTAAAAAAAAAAAAAATTTTTTTTTAATTCATTTGAGAGAGAGAGAGAGAGAGAGAAGGAGGGGAAGGAGCAGGAAGCATCAACTCCCATATGTGCCTTGACCAGGCAAACCTGGGATTTCGAACCAGCAACCTCATTGTTCTAGGTTGACACTTTATCCACTGCACCAACCACACTGGTCAAGTGGATCCTGTGAATCTTTAAGAGAAGCCAGACATCTAGATTTTTATGCAAAAGTTCCCTGCTTGTTAAACGTGGGCAACCAGCTTTGATTTTACAGGCCACGTGTCTGTGAGCCGTCTGGCCCCCTCGGGGCCGCCTGACGTCAGTGTTCCCTTCCCTTTCCATCCGAAGATCCAATATACATTAAATATACGTGCTCTGGACAAGGTTTCGATCTACTTTTTTGATCTCGGTATCAACTTTTTCTTTGAGGGATTTTGCCTTAACACCCAAAAGCACAAAGCATGTTCAGCTAGGTACAGAAAATAGTGATTAAACAAACCAAAATAGGGGTAGAGGGTTTAGTAATAAAACCATCAGTCAATTGCTTTGAAAAAAAAATTATTCTAAGCCCTGGCCTGATGGCTCAGTTGGAGCGTCACCCTGAAGCTCAGCGGTTGCGATTTGATCCCTGGTCAGGGCACATATAGGAGTGGGTCCATATTCCTGTGTCTGTCTCTCTCTCTCCCTTCCTCTCTTGCTAAAATAAATAAGTAAATTTATTCTAATTAATTCAGCTGGATGCTCTTCTATCCAGGGGTCCCCAAACTTTTTACACAGGGGGCCAGTTCACTGTCCCTCAGACCGTTGGAGGGCTGCTACATACAGTGCTCCTCTCACTGGCCACCAATGAAAGAGGTGCCCCTTCTGGAAGTGTGGCAGGGGCCGGATAAAGGCCGCATGCGGCCCGCAGGCCGTAGTTTGGGGACGCCTGTTAAAGGACCTTAGATTATATTTTGGTTTTTCTCAACCCAACGATGATAGGAAGTCTAATCTTCACTATTGAAACTCCTTCAATATGATTCCTTGTAGAATCGTTCTGACCCAATAGGGGACAGAGCAAGCCATCAACATTTTAACATTTGATGCAACAATTGACAATATTGCCTGAAGTCATTCATGGATCCTCCCATCGTTTATTCAAGGAATACACACTAAGCGGGCCCTGAGCCTGTCAGGAGCTGGCTTTGGGTTTCTCTCTGAGAGTGATCGCAGCAGGGGCGCTGGGGAGGTTTCATCGGGTCCTGCCCTGGGTGTGCCCTCTCTTATCCTAGGTCCCCTCTTCTGTTTGAGTACAAACCGTGAGGGAAGTCTGGCTCCCTCTGGTCTGTGCTTTTCTCTGACGTCAGAGGGATGCAGACGCCAGCCCTGGCCGTTTATGGTCCAAGTAGGTCGGGCTTCCATTCACTCTCACCCTGATTCCCGCGGCCCCTCCTGGGAGGGGCGGTTGCCATGGTGATTGTGCAGCGTACAGGCATTGACCATTTCCAGCCACTCAAATGGACACCCACTGAAATTGACCTTCACCGAGAGCTGAAGCATCCAGGTCCAGCGAAGGCGCTTTCACAAGTCGAAGGCCGAGCTTGTGACCACTGTGGGGTCAGAGCTGCTGGGCTCGTGCTCTTGAGGACAGGAGAGTCCGAAGGGTCAGGCTGACCGCCTTCAAACCCAGGTGCAGAGTGACGCACAAGCACGCCCTTGGAGAGGGCAGGGGCAGTCAGCGCTGCCCTGGAGGTATGGGTGGGGAGGCCTGAGGCTTTGCCCATGGATTTAGAATGATTCTTGCTCAGCCAGCTCGTGGCTCCCTGCCTGGGCCACTGGGCTCGCCAGTTGGCCTCATGTTTCCAGCACAACTGGGGAGTCACCTCCTTGCAAACGGACACCCCAGGTCTAGGACTAGGTGGAGGGCAGCCCAGGGCCTCTGATTGTCCTCTGCCGAAAGCCAGCCAGCACTTGACCTGTCTGAAGACGAACCCAGGGACGGACGGACACTGAGCCTGAGAAGGCCCTCGGGGGGACGCTGGCCCGTAGCCCTCAGGCCCCCCAAGGGCTGCAGAGTGACAGAGCAGACACCTCCTGTTCACCCTGGTAACCCTGCTCTACGTCAAAACAGAAAGTTTGCTGATAAGCAAGGCCACATTTTTTTTCTTGCTTGATCACTGCTTGACTTCCCTGGGGTTTACGACAGCTGGAAGAGCTGTTGCAATAAAACAGAAAGAGTGTGAGTCTCTTCTGAGGGCCGACAATGCGGCAGATGTGAGCATGGAGGAGGGCGGTGCGGGGCTGGGGCTTGGGGAGGTGACTCGTCCACAGACACGTGATGAACCAATGAAAAGACGTGGGGCTGGACCCCGGTCTCCTGGCGCCCACGTCAGGGTCTCCTTGCTCTCTCAGACTTTGCTTTCAGTTCTAGTCGGGAGGAGGCATGAGCCACGGAGATGCGTGAGGTGCCCCCTGCTGTGGTCTGTGGCAATCTTGGTGCGTGGGAGCCATGAGATCTCTCTGTCCTTGACAGTGGCAGCCGAGTGCCCCGACCAGAGCCCTGAGCTGCAGCCCTGGAACCCTGGCCATGACCGGAACCACCATGTGTACATCAGCCAGGGCAGAGCGCTCCTGCTGACCTCGTCTGCCACTGTCCACTCCATCCACATCTCGGACGGAGGTAAGCCAGTCTCTGCCCCAGTCTCTCATTCTTCTGCTATCTCAGAGCCTCCCAGATGGGAGTCAGAGGGACAGAACTGAGATCATGGGCTTTGGGTTCATGTTGTCAGAGCAGCTGGTTCCTTTTTTTTTTTTTTTTTTCCCTGAAGTGAGAAGCAGGGAGGCAGACAGACAGACAGACTCCTGTATGCACCTGGCTGGGATCCACCCAGCATGCCCACTAGGGGGCGATGCTCTGCCCATCTGGGGCATTGCTCTGTTGTAGCCGGAGCCATTCTAGGGCCTGAGGCAGAGGCCAAGGAGCCATCCTCAGCGCCCAGGCCAACTTTGCTCCAATGGAGCCTTGTCTGTGGGAGGGGACGAAAGAAATAGAGAGGAAGGAGAGGCGGAGGGGTGGAGAAGCAGATGGGTGCTTCTCCTGTGTGCCCTGACCAGGAATCAAACCCGGGACTTCCACATGCCGGGCCAATGCTCTACCGCTAAGCCAACTGGCCAGGGCCTGGTTCTTTTTTAAGATAACCATCAGCGCTGAGCACTTAAGAACGGCTTGTCTAAGGTCCAAACATAGAGAAAGAAGCCTTTACAGAGCAAAGTCCTTCCTGGTGCTCTGAGCATGCCAGCTTAGCCTGCCTTAAGAGGCTTGCCGATCGAATGCCATGCATGTAGGGACGGCAGTAAATCAAGCAGGCATTGTGTACACGTTGCAAGCCAGTGAGAAGAGAAAAGCCCTTGTAAGCACAGCAAGCACAGAGGTGTTTAAACAACGTGTTCCTTGCCTGCCTGGATGAAGTGGGGGCCTGGGACTCCTGCCCTCGGTTCTGCTGGAACCTCACCCATACCGCTCAGTGTTCTTAAACCTTACCCCGTTCCTACCTCCTCAGGAAAGCTGGTCGTTAAAGATCACGAGGAGACCATTATTTTGCGTACCCGGCACATCCTGATTGACGACGGAGGAGAGCTGCATGCTGGGAGCGCCCTCTGCCCTTTCCAGGGCAATTTCAGTATCGTTTTGTATGGCAGGTGGGTAGACAGTATCCGTGGGTCAAACGCTAGTCTTGGATCTGCTGGGAGGGAGGCTTTCTAAAGGAGAGATTGGGATGAGCTGACCAGACTTTAGTGTGTGACGGGGTCACAGTGCACAGATTGTAATCATGAACAGGAGATGTCAGTGATGGGGGCGAGCTGGACAGGTGGGTACACGGGACACTTTACTGTTGTATCCTAGGTCTGTACTTAAGGTAGAGAGTCCACGCCAGCCTTTCAGCCGCCTCCAATCATGTCCCATCTCAGGGAGGCTCTGTGTTTACATAATAAATTTCGGCAGTGTTTGCCTCTGTCTGTGCTCTCTCAAAGGACTCGGAGGCCTAAGTAGCGGTAGCTAAGAACACACAAGGGTAGGCAGTTTGTGTCCAGGTGAGTCCATGTGTGTTATGGACCAAAACAGCAAATACTTTGCCCTGAGAAGATGTGCCAACATATAAACTAAAGCTGTGTGTTTCCACTTGGCCTTTTGACCTCATTTTGGTCTGGCTTAGGAAGATAGGATTGTAAGGCCATTTCCCCTGACCTTGTGACGTCACCCTGTAAGGGGGGTCAGGGAGCAGTGAGATCCCCGCTGGGTTTAGCGTCCAGGAAAGCGAGGTGTCAGCTGACCAGGAGAGCTGTCTTCTCTCGCAGGGCGGACGAAGGTCTTCAGCCGGACCCTTACTTTGGCCTGAAGTACATCGGGGTCGGCCCAGGAGGCACCCTGGAGCTGCACGGACAGAAGAAGCTCTCTTGGACGTTTCTGAACAAGACTCTTAACCCGGGCGGCATGGAGGAAGGAGGCTATTTTTTTGAAAGGAGCTGGGGCCACCGTGGAGTCATTGTTCACGTCATCGACCCCAAATCGGGGACAGTCATCCATTCTGACCGGTAAGGTTGGTCTCCACTGAAAGACAGACTCCTCCGTTCGGCAGACGCTCCCTGAGCTGGTGCCCTAGATCACACGGTCCCGGAGCTGGGAGCAGAGCAGTGAGGGAATCAGACAGAAATCTGACCTCAGGGAGCCACGTCTCTCCCTCGTCAGGCATCGGCCCAGAGAAGCTGAACTAAAACAGGAACAAGCACACACAGACACGCACAGGTACACACATGCACACACAACATAAGCTCAGATTATGGTGATCCACAATGAGGGAAAAAAGACACAGTGAACAGCAGAGTCACCAGGGAAGATCGCTGGCATCAGGTAGTTGGGAAAGGGCAAGGCAACAGCATTTGAGCTGAAAGCTTTGCGGTGAGGCCTTGTCAGGGGACGAATGTCCAACCGAGAGTGGCAGGTGCCGGGGCCAGAAGTGAGAAAGGGCGTGATGTTCTCAGACACAGAAGAGCCAGCAGGGGGGTAAGGATGCAGACAGCGATGGGAACAGAGCAGGCAGTGCATCACTAGACGATTTCATCCTCGTGCAGATCACAGAGTCACTCACACCGAAACGGTACAGCCCACCGCATACCTCGGCTATATGGTCTAGCCTGTTGCTCATGGGCTACACACCTGTACAGCATGTTACTGTACTGAATGCTGTAGGCAGTTGTAACAGTGAGAAATACTTGTGTATCTAAACATAGGAAAGGTACAATAAAAATATGGTGTAGCCCTGGCCGGTTGGCTCAGTGGTAGAGTGTTGGCCTGGCGTGCAGAAGTCCCGGGTTCGATTCCCGGCCAGGGCACACAGGAGAAGCGCCCATCTGCTTCTCCACCCCTCCCCCTCTCCTTCCTCTCTGTCTCTCTCTTCCCCTCCGGCAGCCGAGGCTCCATTGGAGTAAAGATGGCCCGGGCGCTGGGGATGGCTCCTTGGCCTCTGCCCCAGGCGCTAGAGTGGCTCTGGTCGCGGCAGAGCGACGCCCCAGAGGGGCAGAGCATCGCCCCCTGGTGGGCAGAGCGTTGCCCCCTGGTGGGCGTGCCGGGTGGATCCCGGTCAGGCGCATGTGGGAGTCTGTCTGACTGTCTCTCCCCGTTTCTAGCTTCAGAAAAATACAAAAAAATAAATAAATTAATTAATTTAAAAAATATGGTGTAAAAGATTTTATTTATTTTCTTCTTTTCCAAGTGAGAGGAAGGGAGACACAGACTCCCGCATGAACCCCAACCAGGATCCACCCAGCAGCCCCCATCTGGGGCTGATGCTCTGCCCATCTGAGGCCATGCTCACAACCAAGCTATTTTTAGCACCTGAGGCAGAGGCTCCACAGAGCCATCCTCAGCACCCAGGGCTGATGCGCTCTAACCAATTGAACCATGGCTGTGGGAGGAAAAGAGAGATAGCGAGAAAGAAGGAGGTGGGGGAGGGGTGGAGAAGGGGATGGTCTCTTCTCCTGTGATCAGGAATCGAACCTGGGACATCCACATGCTAGACCGACACTCTACCACTGAGCCAATTACCAGGGCCTATGAAAGATTTTTTAAATGGTGCACCCGAGACCCTTACCATGCACGGAGCTGGCGGGACTGGAAGTTGCTCTGGGTGAGTCAGGGGGTGAGATTGATGAGTAAATGTGAAGACCTGGGCAATTACTGTACACGACTCTAGGCTTTATAAACACTGTGCACTTAGGCAACACTAAGTTTATAAAACAACACGAAATCAAGCGCAAGAGAAAATGATGCAATCAAGAGACACGAAAGTATGAGGAAAACAAAATACAGCAAACACAAAATACAGCCAACTCTTTTTACAGGTGGAAAGAGTACACTCTAAAATAATGACAAAATTATAATGTAGTAAATGTACTAATCAATAACATAGTTGTATCTAATCATGATCTAGTATTATACTGTACATAATTGCATCGCTATACTTTTATATGAGAGGCAGCTCAGTGGGTTTGCTTACACCAGCATCACCGCACACGTGTGAGCAATGCTTTGCGGTTACAGCATTGCTGTGGCTACAACTTGACACGGCTGTGACACAAACACTGTAGGAATGTTCAACTTTGTGCTCATCTGGGGGACCACCACCCCGTTTGTGGTCTATCCTGACCGAAAGGACCCAAGATGGGACATTTATTTGATGTGAACCTTGATAAGGAGTTAATTTGCTGAGCTGGACTCCCCAAGAGGAACTGAGGGCCCTCAGTTCATAAATAGTAAGTGTCTAGCGGCTGTTTGCAGATGGGAGCTCCTTGCGGACTCCTTTAGACCCTCTGACTAGACCCTGGGCTTCCAAGCTGTGTCTGCTGCTTCGCTCATGCCATGTGAGTCAGCCCTGCAGGAAAACCCTGGTTTCTTCTTTCTACCAAGTTAAGGTCGCCATTGGTTAGGTCTTTTAACAAAAATTCCCCGGGAAGATGTACGGCTGCAATGGCGCCCGAGGCTGCTTCTTCCTCTCCCATCCGTCTGCCGCGTGGCGCAGGGCCTTCCCGGCTCAGGCTGCGCCCCGCACCATCTTCCTCTAAGAAAATCTGCCCCTTTTAAGCCCAGGCCTTCTTTATTTATTTATTTTTATTTTTTTACTTTTCTTTCTTTTTAAAAAAATTACAGTTATTGTTAGTCAAAATTATATTAGTTTCAGGTGTACAACATAGTGGTTAGACACTTATATACTTTACAAAGTGATCATCCCGGTAAGTCGAGTACCCACCTCTGATCATCCATAGTTATTACAATATTATTGATCATATTTCTTATGCTGTACTTTGCTTCCCTGTGAATGGTTTTGTTGTTGTTGTTGTTGTTTTTTACAGAGACAGAGAGTGAGTCAGAGAGAGGGATAGACAGGGACAGACAGACAGGAACGGAGAGAGATGAGAAGCATCAATCATTAGTTCTTCATTGCGCGTTGCAACACCTTAGTTGTTCATTGATTGCTTTCTCATATGTGCCTTGACCGCGTGCCTTCAGCAGACTGAGTAACCCTTTGCTGGAGCCAGCGACCTTGGGTTCAAGCTGGTGAGCTTTTCCTCAAACCAGATGAGCCCGCGCTCAAGCTGGCGACCTCGAGGTCTCGAACCCGGGTCTTCTGCATCCCAGTCCGAAGCTCTATCCACTGCGCCACCTCCTGGTCAGGCTCTGTGACTATTTTTATAACTAGTAATTTGCTCTTCTTAATCCCCTCGCCTTTTTCACCCAGCCCCCCAAATCCCTTTCCATCTGGCAGCTGTCAGTCTGTTCTCTGTATCTCTGAGTCCCTTTCAATTTTACTTGTTCCTTTATCTGGGTTTTTTAGATTCTACATGTAAGTGATACTATGTTACTTGTCTTTCTCTGTCTAACTAACTCCACTGAGCATAATACACTCTAGGTGCATTCATGTTACAAATGGCAAGATTTCATCCCTTCTTAAGGCTGAGTAGTATTCCATTGTATATGTGCACAACTTTTTTATCCATTCATCTATTGATGGGCATTTAGGTTGCTTCCATATCTTGGTTATTGTAAATAATGCTAAGGTTTTTCACTTTTTTTTTTCCAAGTGAGAGGAGAGGAGATAGACAGACTCCCTCATGCACCCCGACTGGGATCCACCAGGCAAGCCCCATCTGGGGCCAATGCTCTGCCTATCTGAGGTCATGCTTGCAACTGAGCTATTTTTAGTACCTGAGGTAGAGGCTCCACAGAGACATCCTCAGCGCCTGGGGCTGATACACTCAAACCAATCTAGCCATGGCTACGGGAGAGGAAAGGGGGGAGGGGTGGAGAAGCAGATGGTCACTTCCCCTGTGTGCCCTGACTAGGAATTGAACCCAGGACATCCACACACTGGGATGATGCTCAACCACTGAGCCAACTAGCCAGGGTGTTTTTCACTTCTGTTATTATCCACATTATACAGAAGAAAACACCGAGGCTCAGAGGAGCAAAATTTGCTCAGAGTCACAAGGCTGGTAAATTTGGGAGCTGGGACTCCAACCCAGATCGACCCAGACCCTTAACCACTATGTTGCCTCCATAGGTGGCTTGGTGATAGCCACCTGCCTTGGCATGGGGTTGAGCCAACCCCAGCCTGCAGTCAGGATGAGCATGGTTGACACAGAGCATGTCAGAGAGCTCCTACCTTCACACGAGAGGGGACTACCCCCCCCCAGGGACTACCCCCACCCCGGACTACTCCCCCCCCCCCCCCCGCTCTGTGCTAGCTCTGCTTCTTATATCAGTTTAGTAGCATTATTTGCAGTAAGCCAACCTTAAGATAAATTCATTATTGAAGTTGGGAATGAGAAGCTTTCCAGACAGCTGCCGTGAAGGCTCCAAAGACAGAACACCTGCCCTCCACCCCTATCTCCTTTACTTAAAGCAGGGGTCCCCAAACATTTTACACAGGGGGCCAGTTCACTGTCCCTCAGACCATTGGAGGGCCGCCACATACAGTGCTCCTCTCACTGACCACCAATGAACGAGGTGCCCCTTCCGGAAGTGCTGCAGGGGGGCCGGATAAATGGCCTCAGGGGGCCGCATGCGGCCCGCGGGCTGTAGTTTGGGGACTCCTGACTTAAAATATGTGTCAGCGGCCTCAAGAATCTGATAGCTGAATATGTCTGAGTCAAGATGATAATGAACATTAAACACACACATAAATGCAGGCTACAGTAGCCTGAGATTACCTGGAGGGATAATAACATAGGTGTGTGCTAGAAAGGCAGTAAGCATTTGATTAAGTAGCGGGGAGGTGAGGCCGAGTGAGTGGAGGCAGGAGCGGGCATGCGGCGTGGGCACAGGGCGCGGAGACACGGCAGGCTTGCCGCTGCCGATTCCTGGGGAGGGGCCTTGGCGGGTCGGACCGGGTTATGCAAACAATGACTCAGAAGCACCTATCCGGCAACTGCCCCCTCACCAGTTTTTCTTTTCCAAAATCTTGGCTATTCACACTGGTTTATTTTTTCTAGATTCATTCTAGAACTATTTTGGTGGTCAAGTCCCAAGACAAATTCCGTTTGGAATTTCCATTGCAGCTGCACAAAATCTTTAGAGCCGACATGGGGGGGGGGGGTTGCCATCGTTACAAAACCGTCTCTCCTTTGTAAATTTTTGTCACCGGTGGTGTAGATTTTTAGAGAGCTGTGCTTCATGGGTGTTTGAAGTGTACGAAGGTGGGTGACTGGTGTCCAGTTTGAGGTGCTCAGATTTTGCTGTAATGAAAACTTCTCTCTTTAAAAAAATCAGAGAGCCCTGGGCACCTCTGGGGGGGGGGGCACCTTGGTTGTTGCAAAGAAAGACATGAAGTCCTCTCGGGTTTTGTTGGCTGCTGTCAGGACTATAACATCCCCTCTCGCTGCCCTTTTCAGGTTTGACACCTACAGATTCAAGAAGGAGAGCGAACGTCTGGTCCAGTATTTGAACGCGGTGCCCAGCGGCAGGATTCTGTCTGTCGCAGTGAACGACGAAGGGTCCCGGAACCTGGATGACACGGCCAGGAAGGCGATGACCAGGCTGGGCAGCAAGCACTTCCTGCACCTTGGATTCAGGTACCGCCCCTCACTCCCCCCCTGCTCCCCCCGGCTCCAGAACACCGGCCACCCCGTCCCCACAGAAGCCCCCTGTCCTGCCACCACACCGCCCTCAGTGGGGATTTAAGAAGCTGCTGCCTTGTTCTGCATCTGCACGGGACGTATCGGGGCTTGTTCTCAAAGGGAAGCTAGGATTCATTCAGGCAGCCACTTACAAAATATGAATTGAGCACCTGCTGTGTGTGAGCCGTGCCTCAGTTCTGCAGCCGGGCTCACGACATGCTGGGGATTGGCAGACACTGGATCAGAGACCATCTGAAGTGTTCCTGCCCAGCCCGCACCCCCCGGGAAGGGCGCTTCCATGTCTTCCGCCGTGAATTCTGTTTACCTTAGACTGCAGCATCATGCCCGACTTTGGCACCGGGAGGAAGCCGTTTGCCCTAAAGTAGCCACACCTTTTTTATCATGTTAGATCAGATCTCGGCTCAGTGCTGAGGTCTCCTCTCCTGTGGCTGTGTGGAGACGGTGATGCCCTTCCCTTCAGCTCTGCCGGTCGTTTTGCAACACGGGGGCAGGTCAGAGGCTTTTCTATTGCTATTGAGCAAAGTAGCCTTCCTGGCTGGGCAGATATCCCCTGGGCAGGCAGGGGGGGTGGTGCTCCAGGGTCCACAGTGTCTTCCCAACAGCCCAGGGGCTACTCCTTCTAAAAGGGTTTGGGCAGGAAATACAAGCAGCCAAAGACAACAGAGACGTGACATCTTGTTATCGCAAGGTTCCTTTGTCAGCACTGTTTTATAAGCCAGAAGCCCAGTTCATTGATACACACTGAGAGGCTGAACCGTGAGGGCCTGGATACGTAGGGCCTCAGCTGCAGAAGGTAGTGACTAAGGCCCCAAGACCTGGCACCCGATTTGACCTGATTTTGCATCTGGGCTGCACTTTCCATTGGGTGTGACCACAGGCAAGTGACGCACCCTCTCTTTGCTGGGTTCCTGCATCTGTAAAATGGGAGACAGTGGGAGCCATCTCCAAGGACCATTAGGAGGATTCAATGTGATCATATGAGCACAGAATAAGGACTCACTAAATGTTAGAAACTATTCTCTCCTTTTAAACAAGAGCCAGGGGAAGGACGGATGCTTGGTGTGTTTGGTTATGGCTGTTCCCATGGGTAAAGGAACTAGGTGTGCAGGAATATTTACCCCTCGTTTGTACAGACATACCTTGAGTGACAGACGCAAAGCATCTGACATCAGTTACAGAACTGAGACCCGACCCCACCACCTGCACCTGTTCATTCATTCTGGGAGTGGTTATTGAGAAGACATTCACGTGAGGCTCTAGGTGTCCTGAGCTCTCGTGGGGGGGGCAGACTTTAAGCGAGAGGATGATGGGGTGTCCAAGAGCAAGAGAGACAGCGGGAGGCAGAAAGGGGCTTTAGTAGACCTGCAGGGGAGGGTGAGTGCGTGCTGATTCCCCAGGAGAGCCCAGTGGGTTCGGAGTCCCCCGGGAGAGGTGTAGCTTTCAGGCAGCTGCAAGTATGTGATGGAGGGAGGGGGAGGCGTGAGGCTGGGGGGGGGGGGGGCGGGCATGGGAAGGCCTTCATGCCAAGAGGCCCGGTTTTTATCCAGTGGGCAGTGAGGAGCCATGGACGGATTTAAGCCAGAGAGTGGCATAGTCAAATCCCCAGCCTCAATAATAGACTTACTTTCCAAGATCAGAGGTCAAAACTAAAAGCATAAAAGCTGTTGAGGGCCGTAAAAAGCTCTTGTGATCTCACAGCAAGAGAGAGGCTAATATTAGGCGTTCGGGAACAGACAAAATGGGCCAGTAGACTTTCCTGCCCCCTAGCCGCGTCCGCTCCTCTGGAGGGAAGATGATGGGACAGCTTTCCAAAACCTTGCACCTTCTCTCTCTCCTTCGCTCTCCGTTAATAAGAAGAGGCATCTGGTTCCTTTCCAAAGCCTGTTGCCGATCCCCGGGGTGGGGGGTAGGGTGGGGGGGCTGTCACTGTAGCCTCTGGCATTTTCCTTGTGGTTACCTTGGTTGGTTCGAGAACACCTGGGCGTGAGAGGAATAACCCTTCTCTTGGAACACATTTCCTTGTTTTCCTGAAGGAATCGGAGCACTTGCTTCAGCACCTCAGTGCGCCTGGTGGGCGTAGGCAGGTCCCTGGGCTTGTTTATCTGTGATTCATGCCTTGTGTACGGCCAGGAGAGCCGAGAGGCTTACAGTAGGTAAACGGCAGACGAGCCAGGCGGGCAGGAAGGCCAGGGCTTGTAAGAAGGCTCACGTTCTGGAGGTGAAGCCCAGCCTGGGAACTCACTTCCCCAAAGGCCCAGAGGGCGGCTCACCCACGTGACCCGTGTGCTGTGCCATGTCTGCCCCCAGCACAGGCCCGGACATGTGAAGAACTTCACTTTTGTTGTTGTTTCTTTCAGACACCCGTGGAGTTTCCTAACAGTGAAGGGAAACCCGGCTTCTTCTGTGGAAGACCACATTGAGTATCATGGTAACAAATGACTAGCGGAAGGCTGAGTCCCCCCTCCCCGCCCCAGGCTCTCTGATGGAAACGCTCGGGTCTTCCCTCTAGGCACGGCTGACCCACCTCCCAACACCTCAGGGACTGACCAGCCTCTTCATTGGCCTTGTTCCATCAAAGGGGCAAAAGCCAACACTATTGAAAATCAATCGATACGATAAATTTTAGCCTGACCAGGCAGTGGCACAGTGGATAAAGCATCGGACTGGGACACAGAGGACCCAGGTTCAAAGTCCCGAGGTCGCCGGCTTGAGCGCCAGGTCACTGGCTTGAATGTGGGATCATAGACATGACCCCCATGGTCACTGGCTTAATCCCAAAGGTCACTGGCTTGAAGCCCAAGGTCGTTGGCTTGAGCAAGGGGTCACTCACTCTGATGTAGCACCCCCCCCCCCCCGTCAAGGCACATATGAGAAAGCAATCAATGAACCACTAAGGAGCTGCAACGAAGAACTAATACTTCTAATCTCTCTCTCTTTCTGTCTGTTTGTTCCTCTCTCTGTCTCTCAGTCTCTATCACACACACACAAAAAAAGATGAATTTTACATTTTTGGAGAGCTCTTCAACTTTGTTAACCTAAGAATAATAGGTCTTTCAGCCTGACCAGGCGGTGGCACAGTGGATAGAGCATCGGACTGGGATGCAGAGGACCCAGGTTCGAGATCCCAAGGTCACCAGCTTGAGCGCGGGCTCATCTGGTTTGAGCAAGGCTCACCAGCTTGAGCCCAAGGTCGCTGGCTCGAGCAAGGGGTTACTCGTTCTGCTGTGGCCCCCAGGTCAGGGCACATGTGGGGGATCAGTCAATGAACAACTAAAGAACCACAACAAAGAATTGATGTTCCTCATCTCTCTTCCTTCCTGTCTGTCTGTCCCTCTCTCTGACTCTCTCTGTCTCTGCAACAAAAATAAATAATAATAATAATAATAGGCCTTTCAAAGTGAGAGACAACATGTGGTTATTTGAGACCAATGAGAACAACTATTTGGGAATCATTAATTCAGTCAGAAGCCAAAATATTGGTCCCATTAGGAGACAAAGGCACTGAGTATTTATGAGACGTGGAGGAGTGGGCGGAGTCCATCCATAGCGGGAAGACATTGCTGTTGGTACAGAAAACATAACATAGAGATATTAATTCTAAACAATGGTTTTTTCACCTTCTTTACCAAGTAAGAGGAGGGTAGATAGAGGCATAGACTCCCGCATTACTTCCAACTAGGATCTACCTGGCAATTCCCGTCTGGGGGCTGATGCTCTGCCCATCTGAGGCCATGCTCGCAACCAAGCTGTTTTTAGCATCTAAGGCAGAGGCTCTAGGGAGCCATCCTCAGCACTCAGGGCCACTGTGCTTGAACCAATTGATCCATGGCTGCCAGAGGAGGAGAAGAGAGAGAGAGAAAGAAGGAAAGGGGGAGGAAGAGGGGTGGAGAAGCAGATGGTTGCTTCTCTGTACGCCCTGACTGGGAATCAAACCCGGGACATCCACATGCCGGGCTGATGTTCTGCCACTGAGCCAATTGGCCAGGGCCTAAACAATGTTTTCCATTTTCAGTTGGTAGCCATCAGTCTAGTAGTCATCATATTTGCTTTATTATCTTTGCAAACAGTTCTTTGGGACACAAGGATGTCTTCAGCCCTGTCCAAAGGTTATTTTGCTGTTTTGACATCCCAAAGATTGGAGGTACTAGATGTGCAAGGCATTTCCTATGGGCAGCTCCAGCTCCATTTACAAGTGGCTTTGTTTATTATTTTTCTTAACAACTTAATCCAAAACAAGTGACAGAAAAAATACAGGAACTGGGACACAGCCAGCAGGCGTAATTGAGCTAAAAAGATACTTTGGATGGGCCTTTATAACGGCAGCTTCCTCTGCCCAGAGAAGGGTGTGGAAGGCACCGGCGGGTCTAATTGGAGAGTGGAAATCCACACGAGAAATGACGGGGCTCCAAACTACAGACGTGTGGGGCCCTGCGGTTCAGCTTACAAACCCGAAGCAAAAGAGGAGACAGTAATCTGCTTCCCAAGTGGGAAGATTGGCTTGAAGCTCTTTTTTTTTAAAAAAAGACACAGTTCAAGATCCCTGTGTGTAGAGAGCTCCCTCCATCTTAGACTCACACCCCTCTGGATGTGGGGTTTCGTCTGGTGCTAAA
Organism: Saccopteryx leptura; assembly: GCF_036850995.1. Lineage (NCBI taxonomy): Eukaryota > Metazoa > Chordata > Mammalia > Chiroptera > Emballonuridae > Saccopteryx > Saccopteryx leptura. The sequence goes on along the minus strand of NC_089515.1, from coordinate 41,923,704 downwards.
TGTCTGGTCTCTGACAGGTCATCGCGGCTCCGCTGCTGCCCGTGTGTTCAAACTGTTCCGCTCAGAGCATGGCGAGTACTTCAACGTTTCTTCATCCAGTGAATGGGTTCAAGGTGAGGCACTTGGGATTGTTTGGTAAGATCTAACATTTGGACAAAAGGCCAGGACATACTGTCTTTACAGAACGAGGATTTTTTTTCTCTTGCACCAGAAAGACCACTTAACCGTGGGAGAGGAAGCTAAAGTTGCATCCTAAATTTATCTTTGAATCATCAAGCTGATGTAGCCAATAGCCCAGAGGGGCGATTTTTATTCCCTCATGGAATACCTTTTCCATGCCAGCCTATGACACTGAACAGGAAATACAAGCAGGACTACTAGCACCTGGCCTTCGGGGAGCCCACACACGGGGGCCGGAGTGCAGAGGCAGCAATGCTTGGATACACAGATTCCTCTTTCTCCTTTTTGCAATAATGAAGAATATCTATTGCTTTTATAAAGTGAGAGGTGTTTTTAATTAAAAGTTGGGGGAGGTGGCAAATTGTTCTCCAGCTGGTGCAGTTCCAGACAGGTGGCACTCCATCCTGTTGTATAGAGGGGGGTGTGGGGGTGACGCTTAGCGTGACTTGCGACCCCCCCTCCCCAGGCCTTCCTGTCTGACTCGGCTCTTTGCTTTCTGCCTAGACGTGGAGTGGACAGAGTGGTTCGACCATAACAAACTGCCACACACCAAAGGTGGAGAGAAAATTTCAGACCTCCGGGCAGCTCATCCAGGAAAAATCTGCAATCGCCCGCTTGATATACAGGTACCAACTCCGACAATCAATCGCGTGGTTATTTTGAGGAAGAGCCTGTAGATCTCAGATGTTCTCACCATTTGAGTGGTGTGAGTCTCATGGCCAAGAGACGAACATTCCCACGTTATAGGCTCACGATCGGCTCCCGCCTCCTGGCTACTGAGTCCCAGAGCCGGACTCAGATTCTCTCCTGGATCCTGCTGACGAGTCCTTTCCCGCTCCTCACCTTGCTTCTGTGCCACGGCGGAGCGCCCAGCGCAGAGATGGGTTAGACTTAACTCGGTCTCACTTCTCAACTTATCTCCTTTGGGACCCTGAGTGCACAGGATCCAGCTGGTGTACGGGGTGTGGGGTGTACGGTGCAGGGATGCGGGGTGCAGGCTGAGCCTAGCCCAGGTGGTGAGCACACCCACCCACAGCCTGGTTCTCCTGAGTGGATGCCAGAGTTCTGAGCCTAGCCCAGGTGGCGAGCACACCCACCCACAGCCTGGTTCTCCTGAGTGGATGCCAGAGTTCATAGATGGGTGATGTTGGCTCAGGACCTGCCCTTGTCGTTAGCCTATCTAAAGGGACCTGGACACTTTCTCATCAGGGAAGTGTTGAGTAAGCATGCAGCCCTCACAGCTCAGCAGCCCAGCTGTGAGGCTGTGGACACAATGCACAACAGGAAAGACCGAGACACAGACAGAGTGAGTGGCATTTATAGTCTTATGCCCGGTTTTGCTCCAAAACAAGAGGTAGGCCACTTATAAGCTTGATGCAGAATTAGAAGTCATTTGAGAAAGATACCCTCTACCCATTTTATCCTCTTTCAGCCAAACAAAACAACAACAACAACAACAAAAACCTTCTCCCAGGTCATCTAACTGCAGGTCATCTGACTGTGCAGGGACAGTGGACAAGGGACTGCTTTCCCAAGGGCGGACACTCTGTCGTGCAGGCAGCAAAGTCGAGAAGACTTCCTCCTTACTGGGCAGAGCTTTTCATTCATGTGGCCCCGACATTACTGAGAAGTGTTTACCCAAATTAATTGCAAGTTGTAGACCCTTCTTGGGTCCAACAGAATCAAAAGGCACTGCCCCCCCCCCTCACACACACACACACAAAAGCATATACTTCCCAGATTTAATTCCAGTTTTCTCTTGCAACCCTTGGCGTCCCAGCTTTCATTCTGAAGTGGCCATAGTCTTATTCCTCCAGCTCATTGGCTACAGGAAGTCCCGCCCTTCGCTAGACGCTGCCCCTCCCCTGCCCCTGAGCATTTCCGGAAGTCCTCCCAGGATGCTCACATGTCCCACAAATGTCTCGTGCTGTTTGCCCACTGTGGGCTCCAGACCACTGTTGTTAGAAGCCCACCTCTCCCTGCCGGGAAGACATCTTTCCTCAAGCATTTCCCTCTCTCCTCCAGTCACTGTTCCCACCATGGACTCAGGCTCTTCCCTGAGGGTCGAAGCTAATTCTGGGCCAAAAAAAATTAAAACTTGACTCAAAGCTTGCAGCTAGCGGAGGAGACTGGTGAAAAACACACCTGTGTGTATTTTTTACCTCTTGGGTGTTGACTCTGCCTGGGCACGCCACTTAGACCCTGGCCAGCTAAAATGTTGTATTCTGGGTACTTCACACTCTGTTCTGGTCAAAGAGATAGGTCCAGTTCTGTAACTTAATGTCTCAATTTCCTCCCATGGAAAAACGGGGATAACAATTGTTCCCCGGTGGGATTATTTTGTGGTTTTAACGCGACAATACATGAAGAGCCTGACCCACAGTGAGCGCCTATCAATTGTTTTATGGGAAAATTACTTTATTTTATTATAAGACTGGTAGTACTGCCAGTTATTTTATGGTTATTAATCATTATGAAGTACAATGAAACTGTGTCTATGTAAAGTGCAGTTCAGCCCCCTGACCAGGGAGAGAGCCCTGTGTACTCTGGGATCCAACACTGAGGTCTTCGCGTTAGAGAAAGGAAAGAGAGGCCTTGGTGGGGTGGCGCAGTGGTAGAGCGTCAGCCTGGCGTGTGGATGTCCTGTGTTTGATTCCTAGTTGGCAGGACACACAGGAGAAGCAACCATCTGCTTCTCCACCCCTCCCTCCCTCCCCTTTATTCTCCTGCAGCCATGGCTCCGTTGATTTGAGCACATAGGCCCTGGGCTCTGAGGATGGCTCCCTGGAGCCTCTGCCTCAGGAGCTAAAAATAGCTCAGTTGTGTGCATGGCCCCAGATGGGGGTTGCTGGGCAGATCCCGGTCAGGGGTCATGTGGGAGTCTATCGCTCTATCTCCCCTCTTCTCACTTGGAAAAAAAGAAAGAAGAAAGAAGGAAAGAGAAAGAAAAAGTGGCAGATCTGAGCAGCTGTTTTGTTGACATTGCGGTTGGATTTTGTACCTTGAAAAATGTCTAGCTCGATCTGCTGATGTGTTCAGCTCAGTTTTCAATACTGTGGGGTCTCCCACAGAAGAGCAGGTGGCCTCAGAGAGCTAGAGGTACTGGGCGTGGTGGTCAAGTGACCTTGAGCTTCTAAACCCCGTGAGCCTTCGTCTTGCCCTGGAAGAGCTCATCGGCAGCCCCTGCCTCTCTGGTGGCTGTGGGGACCACCCGCGGGGACAGCGCGTATGTCGCTCGTCGGAAAAGGCTGCATTTCAGTTATGGCTGAACTCATGTCCGCATGGCTCTCCTTCTAAAAGCCAAAGACAACTGGGTTCAAAACAATATTTCCTAAAAAGCACCCCCTCCCCGTTTTTAGGTTGACTACTATCCCTTGACTCCCTATCTCCCCAGCCCTGGTGCCTTTGGTCTCTGTGCCAAGGGGAACAGCAGCTGTCGCCCTCGCTGGGAATTGCCTGTCTCTGATGACAGCCAGTCTCCACACACCCAGCCCCAGGAGGAGCCCCAGCTGGCAGGGATCAGCCGTCCCCGTCCTCGGGGCTCGCTGCCCGCATTCTCTACCTGGCCTGAGACTGCTCATCTGTCAGCACCCCCCCCCCCTACACACACACACACCCGTCAACTGAGACCCCACTCTGTGTCAAGCTCCGGGCTGGATGCTGGGAGCAGGAAGGCCGGGAAAACCTGGTCCTTGCCCTCCCCAGAGCCACGATCACTAGGAGGGGATAGACATCACAGAGAGACACTGGTCTGGGAGTCCCTAAGGGCCACAGACACTAGTCTGGGAGTCCCTAAGGGAGCAGCAACTCTAAGCTTTGTAGTTGGATGAGTCTGGATTTGAAATTTTGTCCGTGCCACTCACTAGCTGGCTCTGTGACCCTGGGCAAGTTCCTCAGCCTCTCTGAGTCTCTGTTTCTGTATCTGTAAACCCGGCAAAGACCTCACAGTTTTGCCACAAAGATGGAATGAGATAATATATGCGAACAATATCGCTCCATTGCTACAACGAGGCGGTTCTCAAACTTCATGGTCTGTTGGAATCACCAGGGCAGCTTTGAAAAGCTCTGAGGCCCTTGGCCACATCCAGCCACAATCAGATCTGAGACTTGAGGATCGGGCCTGGGCATGAGCATTTTTAAAGAGTCCCCATGTGCTCTGGAATCACCAGTGGGTTGAATATAATAATAGTGCGTCTTCATGTCGGCCACCGTTCCTGGTGCAGGTGGTGGTGGTACAGCTGTGAGTAGGCAGCCCAGCTCCTAGGAGAGTGTCTGCTTATAGTGATTCTCCTTAAAATGTTTACCCAGCGATGCACAGTAAATCACTGGTCTGGATACCGAGACTGCAGGACCCCAGGCAAGGAGATAGATCCACCCCGCAACTTCGTAACAACACCAGGGGCAATTGTTGGAACAATAGTCTCAAGCCATTGTACATACGTCTTGCTTCAGGGACAATTTTAGACTTGTGAGAGTATATGTTTATAGCATTAATCATCACCTTCCTTCTTTACAAAAAAAAAAAAAAAAAATGACTTTGCTCTGTAATTTCCGTGCCATTCCCAGGCCACGACAGTGGATGGAGCTAACCTCACCACCAAGGTTGTCTACAAAAGAGGCCAGGATTATAGGTTTGTGTGCTACGACCCGGGCCACGCCTGCCAGCGATACCGTGTGCGGTTCCTGTGTGGGCGGCCCGGTAAGCAGCTCTTTGTCGGGGACAGAAATGCAGCAACGGCTGTGCTCTCTGAGCTGGGGGGGTCATAGATTGGGATGGCTGGGTCCGCGGCCTCTAAGACACAGAGCTCCCGCCAAGCTGGTAATGACACAGGAGAAGTGGGAGGGTGCTCGGAGTTGGCAGGAGTCGGCAGACCCCACCTGGCCCATTTGTCCGTCAGGAAGGGGAAGGGCCTGGTCCGAGAAAGCCAGGGTGCAGTGGACAGAGCCGACCTTTCTGCAGCCCTGCCCGGCACCCACACCGACACCGACACCCGGCTCCTGGCCTCGGAGGGCGCTATTATTTTAAACCAAGTCTCTGGGATGCTTGTTAGAAGAGGCTGGAAATCTGGAAATGGCCGGCACTTGGCCATCCCCGGAAGGCAGTCATTAGGGACGCGAGGTCTTTGTGGGGGAAAAGCCTTACAGCTACTGTAAATAATAGTTGAGAGGAACTATATTTGTTTTACATCTTGAGCAAAGTGGGTGTGGTGAGACAGCCGCATTTAACTCCGGCTGAGAACTTAGTGGAAAATTCCTCTGCCCAGAGCTAATGAATGGCTCTTTTTCTGGTAGGGCTTTTTTGTTGACTTCAAAAAAAACCTGTACCCAGGCTGAAAAGGAGCAAGCATGGCGATTTGGGTTTTGGATAGGCAAACCTGGCATTTACTTACTTAGGGAGGGCGAAGGGAAGTGGTGGGCAGTCCAAAGTTTGCCAAAGGGCAAAGGGCAATAATATCTCAGTCCCTCCTGCTTTGGGTTACAGTGAGGCCCAAACTCACCGTCGCCATCGACGCCAATGTCAACAGCACTCTCCTGACCCTGGAAGATGACGTGCAGTCGTGGCAGCCCGGGGACACCGTGGTCGTGGCCAGTACCGACTACTCCATGTACCAGGCGGAGGAGTTCCAGGTGCTCCCCTGCAGAACCTGTGCCTCCAACCAGCTCAGAGTAGCAGGTAGGACTTCCATTAACCCCGTCCCAGACTGGCGAAGCTTACCATTGGCTGAAATCACAGACGATCTGTACGGGGGGGCGGGTCCTCGGGTTGTGACACAGCTCTGTTCCTACGACAGTGACATCACCTGAATTTTGGTGTCAGTTAAAACACAACCTAGGCCTGACCAGGTGGTGGCGCAGTGGATAGAGTGTCGGACTGGGATGCGGAAGGACCCAGGTTCGAGACCCCGAGGTCGCCAGCTTGAGCAAAGAGCTCACCAGCTTAGACCCAAGGTCGCTGGCTCCAGCAGGGGGTTACTATGTCTGCTGAAGGCCCGCGGTCAAGGCACATGTGAGAAAGCAATCAATGAACAACTAAGAAGTCGCAACGTGCAACGAGAAACTGATGATTGATGCTTCTCATCTCTCTCCGTTCCTGTCTGTCTGTCCCTGTCTATCTCTGCCTCTGTAAAAAAAAAAACAACAAAAAAACACAACCTAGCCTAACACAAACGGAACACTTGCACTTTTAACAGTCCAAAATGGTGTCGGTAAGTGTACCGGGGGGACACCAGCTCCCTTCCTCATATTCCGAGTCAGTGAGTGTTTTGCTGCCACGCACAACCAAACTAGTTTGCCCATGTAGTCCTTAAGTGCGACGCTAACAGTGTAAGCCAAAACGCTCACGTCTCAATTTTAAGTTTTTATGGGAGTGAGCATCGTAAACTCAAAACATCGTTATGTCGAGACTGTCATAACTCAAGGACGCCCTGTATTAGTCAGCTATTGCCATAATAACGCTGCATAAGAACAACAACAAAAAAAAACACCCTTAAAAATCTCACGGCAAGCATTTATTTCTTATTCATGCATCTGCCGGGTGTCTAGAGAAGTGGTTTTCAACCTTTTTACACTTGGGAACCAGTGAAAATAGGAGAATTATTTCAGGGACTGCTAAGGCAGAAATCATCCTGAGCATAAGTGAATTTTGTCATTAAGATCATTGAGTCTATAATCTTTATACAACATCAGGGTGGCTAACTCTTTCGCAGACCAGCACAAAATTTCTGGCAGACTGGTTCATGAACCAGCAGTTGAAAAATACCGGTTTAGGGCTCAGCTTCTCCAGGTTGAGAAACGGGTTCAAGTTGGCTTCATAGGACTCTCCTTCTCCCCTCCCGGGGGAGGTGGAAAGCTCCCAGAGGGGTTTGCAGAAACGTGGAAGGAGGCTGAAGCCTGGACTCAGAACAAGCACTCTCCCACCCACCTTCTGTTGGCCAAAGCATACTATACGGTCAGCACGTGTGTGGTGGGGAAGCCTGTCTCTCTCCTCAGGAGAGTGAATGTTTGTTAAGCCGTAATGCAACCTACCCCAGACTTTTAAACCTCTTCTTTCTATAGCTTTTGGGTTTACCTTTTTCTTCTTCTAAATCTTGACTTGGATGCCTTGTGGTTTCTGGTAGGTGGGGCTAATCTGAATCACAGATTGTTAGAGGTAAAAAGAGACCTCAACTATCACCAGGTTATTGACTCTCCATGGACAGAGTTCTGTAGCCATTGGGGTTCTTTGGTTGCAAGAAACAGAATCTAACTTGACTCGGACACGGAATTCAGCAGGGGCTGTTCAACCGGGAGAACTGAAGTAGACACGGCCGAGCTGTGAAAGGACCAGGGGCCAGGGCGACCTCGGGGACCTGGGTGGCAGAAACCGGTGGGCAGCTTCCGTAGGCATCACTGTCTACAGGCACCGTGCTTAATCCCCGAGACAAAGCTCAAAGGTCGCCTTCAGAAAGAGGGAGCACTGGGTGGGCAGGTGGCTTGTGTGCTCACCCTGTGGCCAGGAGGGGACAGGACACTGTCACTGACAGTCTCTCTAAGACAATTTCATATGGAGAAAGGGTCACTCCCCAGAGGAAAACTCGGAGTGTCTGACCAGAAGAAAAGAGATGCTTCTGGGCATTAAAAATCTCAACTCCGGCCCTGGCCGGTTGGCTCAGCGGTAGAGCGTCGGTCTGGCGTGCGGGGGACCCGGGTTCGATTCCTGGCCAGGGCACATAGGAGAAGCGCCCATTTGCTTCTCCACCCCCCACCTCCTTCCTCTCTGTCTCTCTCTTCCCCTCCTGCAGCCAAGGCTCCATTGGAGCAAACATGGCCCGGGCGCTGGAGATGGCTCCTTGGCCTCTGCCCCAGGCGCTAGAGTGGCTCTGGTCGCGGCAGAGCGACCCCCGGAGGGGCAGAGCATCGCCCCCTGGTGGACAGAGCGTCGCCCCTGGTGGGCGTGCCGGGTGGATCCCGGTCGGGCGCATGCGGGAGTCTGTCTGACTGTCTCTCCCCGTTTCCAGCTTCAGAAAAATACAAAAAAAAAAAAAAAAAAAATCTCAACTCCCCTGAAGGAGCATTAGACTTGGGAGTCAGACAGGACTGTGGATTGAGAAAGTATATCCGCTATATTCCAAATAGCTCCTCTTTTTGGAAATGCAAGTACAGAAAGTAAAATTCAACGCAATCTTTATGACTGGTAGGGATGTGCTGAGAAAGAATTTGGGGGAGCACAGTTTTTTAAAGAGGGGAGAAACAGTGTTGGAGTTCAATGCCCTTATTTTATCTGTGGAGGAGTGGACGGTGGAGGTCATATGGCCAAGGTGGCCCACTGACAAGGCACTGTGACCCCAGGCACCGGCCCAGGACTCAGAACTACTCAAGCTGCCCCTGCTGCTTGAGCTGGTGGTACAGTTGGCATGCCTGGAGAGAGGGAGGGAGGCAGCAGCGTGTGGGCAGAGGCTGTGATGGCCAAACATTTGTTCCTTGACAACGTAACAGAGTCTGGCACGTACATGCCAGGCAGTGCTCCAGGCTTTGGGGTGACATGCTTGCTGAGCCAGGTACACATGGCTCTGCCCCCCAGGGAGCCTGCAGTCCCACAGTAAAAAGAGACACCCAGCAATGAACCATCCCAATAAAAATTAAATCCCATGTGTGTGAAGCACTATGGAGAGGAACAGGGGCGTGGCGGTGGTGGGAGCATGGAAAGGGGCGTGGCAAAGTCAGAGCAGGCATGGAAGCCCTCCTGGAGGCGGAGGCGTTAGTGATGGAGCGTAGAACTGGAGGAAGCGGAAAAGGTAATGAGGGGGAGAAAGCTCTGGGAGGGTCAGCAGAGCGCAGAGAGCTGTGGCAGGAGGGAGCCTCCCTTGGGGTTCCGGCTACGGAAGAGGACCAGCACAGTGAGGACAGGACAGCTGGGCCTGGAGGCAAGGGAGACCCCCTGGTGACACTGTGTGGCTTTATTCTGAGGGCAATGGCCTGTTGGATTTTCCCAGCGAGGAAAGATTATTTCCCATGTCCCTGTTCACAGGACAGCCCCAGGGGAGTGAGTTCCTAAGAGTGTGGAACCTGGGGTCTTCACTGGATGACTTCTGTGCCTCCAGGGATAATACGTGTGGACAGGTTTTTTGGGACACCAGGTGTCCCCCTGGACTCTTGGCAGGAGCTGCCTTCAGACCGTTTGAGCTGATGTCACTGCTCACTGTAAGGTGACCCGTGGTTCTGGGCAGCACGGGGCTTCTAGGCGGGTGGCGAGCCTGCCTTGAGTGCCTGGCCCGTGTGAAGGTGGGCGGAGGAGCCCCTGGGAGGGGTGCTCCGGGTCTAGGCGGAGGAGCCCCTGGGAGGGGTGCTCCGGGTCTAGGCGGAGGAGCCCCTGGGAGGGGTGCTCCGGGTCTAGGCGGAGGAGCCCCTGGGAGGGGTGCTCCGGGTCTCTTCACACAGCCCTCGTCTGCACCCAGTGCCGGGCACCCTGAGTCCTGGGGGGCAGGTTTCACTGTGAACCGTGGGTGCCGAGGGTGGCCCTGAGGGTGAGGGGCCCGTGTGCTGATGTAAGGGGCCTCCCAGCATTGTGGTTTGGGGTGAATGATGGGGAGCAGGTTTCACTGTGAACCGTGGGTGCCGAGGGTGGCCCTGAGGGTGAGGCGCCCGTGTGCTGATGTAAGGGGCCCCCCAGCATTGTGGTTTGGGGTGAATGATGGGGAGCTGCTCCTCTTGGCAATGCCCAACAACAGATCCAGCTGCTTCTTGAGGCCTCTTAGGGGCTGGTTGGAGAGAGAGCTGGGCTTCTCTGGGCCTGAGTATGGGAAGGAAAGATTGAATGGAGAAGATGCTGGGCCCTTCAAGACCCTCCCCTCCCCTGGTTTAGCAAGTCTTATATCTGTATCTGTACCAGCCCCACACCCAGCCAACCCCCCTCTCAAGTTATTAGACTCAGAGTGGATGGTCCATTTGATTTTACTCACAAGTGTGGGGCTTGTGTGAAAACAGCGCCCCCTGGTGGACAGTGTCAGAAAAGCCCCAGGGAGGGGTATGAGTCTGTGTGTCCGTATAGGGCAGGGGTCCCCAAACTACGGCCTGCGGGCCACATGCGGCTCCCTGAGGCCATTTATCCGGCCCCCACCGCACTTCCGGAAGGGGCACCTCTTTCATTGGTGGTCAGTGAGAGGAGCATAGTTCCCATTGAAATACTGGTCAGTTTGTTGATTTAAATTTACTTGTTCTTTATTTTAAATATTATATTTGTTCTCGTTTTGTATTTTTACTTTAAAATAAGATATGTGCAGTGTGCATAGGGATTTGTTCATAGTTTTTTTTTTTATAGTCCAGCCCTCCAACGGTCTGAAGGACAGTGAACTGGCCCCCTGTGTAAAAGGTTTTGGGGACCCCTGGTCTAGGGGGACACACATTTCTCCTGTTCAGCCCCACGCCCTTTCTCTGCCTCTCCACCTCCCCCTGAGAGAGAGCAAGGAGTACACCTGCTTCCTTCTTCTGCAAAGCTGCCTCCTGTTACCTCTCCGGGTTCGCCTTCCCAGGCCGGCCGCAGAGAGGGACGGAGGAGGCTTCTTCCCTGGCTCCTTCCTCACGGCCCCCTTCCAGTAAACAGGCATGGTAAGGGTTTTCTGATGGGAAACAGATGGGAATAAAACAAAGTCATGAAAATGTGTGAATCATCTAAAAAAAAAAACATTTCAGAGTTTCACCAACCACAGTGTAATTCCTAACACCTCGTGACATGGCAATTAGAAAGCTCCTTGACTCTCTGTTCTTTGCCCCGTCTTCCCACTTTGCCTGTCACTGCCCTTCCCCCCCGCATTTACATAACACTGCTGCGAACTAGTGCTGACTTCTTGTGCTTTCCTATGAGGTGCTAAGCACTTACAGCATCCATCTTGGCCCCTCTTCACCATAAGCTAAGAAGGAGGGAGCTACTGTTTTCTCCAGGGCACAGATGAGGAAAACTGGTTCACAGAAATGAAACATCTGAACTCGTGCTTTTCAATACGGTAGCCACCAGCCACACGTGGCTATTTAAATGTAATTAAAACTAAATAAAGTTAGAGTTCCTGTTTGTTGGTCACACTAGCCGGATCTCAGGTGTTCAGTGGCCACACGTGGCTAGTGGCTACCCTGTGACAGCACAGAACAGAGTAGGACCATCCTCTCAGAGCTGCTGGTACAGACCAAGCTGAGCAGGATGCACACTTCGAGCTGTCTGGCCCCAAGGCGACGTGATCCACCTTGTCCTCCCTCTGTGAAGGCTCCCATGCTAGCATCTCCCCTCCCAGTCTAGAAGTTGACCGGACTGTGGAGGAAACTGGGAGCTCTGTGGTCTAAATTCACTTCCCTAGGACCTGCCAGCCCAGCCCCTCCGGACTGTTCCTCAGTGGTCTGAGAAGGGCTGACCCCTGGCCCGCCAACCTACAGTCTCACGAACCCTGCTGGTCTGAGCCCTGGGCATGTGTCAGTCTCTCCCCCTGGAGGGTCGTTGATGTTTATGAAGTTGATCAACTTTTTTTACAGTGAAAAGGAGGACAGAAATAAATGGAAGAAAACAATATCATAAGTAAAAGAAACATTTTATTCATTGCAACAGTAATACACTATAATGCAGGGGTCCCCAAACTACGACCCGCGGGCCACATGCGGCCCCCTGAGGCCATTTATCCGGCCCCCGCTGCACTTCCAGAAGGGGCACCTCTTTCATTGGTGGTCAGCGAGAGGAGCATAGTTCCCATTGAAATACTGGTCAGTTTGTTGATTTAAATTTACTTGTTCTTTATTTTAAATATTGTATTTGTTCCCGTTTTGTTTTTTTACTTTAATATAAGATATGTGCAGTGTGCATAGGGATTTGTTCATAGTTTTTTTTATAGTCTGGCCCTCCAACGGTCTGAGGGACAGTGAACTGGCCCCCTGTGTAAAAAGTTTGGGGACCCCTGCTATAATGCATAATAAAAACATTTCTAATATTTTATATTGTAATTATGCTTACATGCCTATTAATTTTTAATAGTAATTTTAAGAAAAGAGTACTCATTTAGATACAAATACGTCACATCACACGCAGTGGGTCGACTCTGCATCGATCGAATACAGACATTTACAGATGAGTCTTCCAATATCAAAAAGGAGGACATGGAGGAGGACACTCTTCAAGAGAGGACGGAACTTACAAAAGAAGGACTGTCTTCCCTAAAGGAGGACGACTGGTCACCTTATGTCTATTCTTCTCTTGCCCCGGAGTGGCTGCTGCTGCTCCACTGAGGAGAGGGCTGGGGGGGGGGGGCAGGGCAGCTGTAGGTGAGCAGGGCAGGGGGGGGCAGCATTTAAAGCCCTGCGTGGGGCCGCTGTGCAGAGCCCCTCTGCTTCCCAGCCACCCCATCCCTTCCTTGCCCATGCTCCTGGCCCTTCTAGATTGTTGGGGACAAATATGGCCACATCTGCTGTCCCTGCTTAACCCTCAGTGTCAGAGCTGCAAGGAGGAAGGGAGAGGTGGACGTGGGAAGCCGGGGCTCGCAGCCAGGAGGGGCGGTGAATGCAGCCGCAGGACAGAAGCTGCCCCGAGAGCCTGTCCTGTCGGGTCCTGATGGGGGCGCTGCAGGCTGGGCGGGAGGGCGGGGCAGAAACGCGCAGACCTCTCTGTCCGATGTTGCCTGCTCACCGGAGTCTGACAAACACAGTCTCTCTGACAAACAGACTCTCGTCTACCGTGGAATTCACTCCTACACGCTGGCCGTTTCCCCAGGGAACAAGGAAGCTGTGGAACCTGAGGTCGTTACCGGTGTGAAGGCAGTGGTGGGGGCCCCGGGCGCCAGCATTCACGTGAGGGCGCTGCCAGGGGCAGCCGCGTGTGTCACATCCGTTATCCTAGCCTCTGTGTGTACCCGGTCCTGTCCCTGAGCACGTTCTGTGGGTCAGCTCGTTTAACACTCCTTTTGAGATACGTGCTGTGTTGGGCAGATAAAATGTATTGTGCTCACTTTGTTAAAGATGACGCTGCCCATGTGGAGGCCGTTGCCCAGGTGAAATTAATGTGTGTCTCTGTGGGCAGGCAGGATCTTTGTAGCCTGGGGCTTGGTTTTGGGATTAAGCCTTTCCCACCCTTTTTGCTGTGGGGTGGTACAATCCCATCATGCCTCGGATAAGTGACTTTGTATTAGAGACTTCCCTATTTTGTATATTGGATTAAAGGTTGTGAAGCTACACTATAAAATAGGGGCAGAATAGGAGCTTGCGCTCTTGGTTCCTGGGATGATTAGCATGAGAGAGCAGAGGGAGCAGAGCAGAGAGCAGAAAGAGGCCATGTGGCCAGGAGAAGCAGCCAAGATGGCGGAGTGCTGAGGGAGATGCCAGTTTGTGTAGAGTTTGGATCTGGGATAAGGAAGGAGATGGGGAACTGAGGAGAATAAGGCTGGTGAGCTAGAAACCTTTGATTCTAGGAAACTCAGATAAGTCAGTGGTTTTGTGAGCACTGAATGTGAGTGGGTTTTGGAGCCCAGTGTGTGTTTTTACTTGCCCGCCGGGTGCAAGCTAGGATTAAAGACTATGGCCCACCAGTTTTGGGCTCCATTGTTTCTTTACCAACTGTCCGAATCCAATGCGAACCTGCACTGGCCGGGCTGCTGTGATAGTGGGCCTGGCCCTGGCTGCAGGCTTTACAGGCTGTTATTATTTTCATTTGTAGATGAAAAGCCTGAGGTTCAGGCTGTTTGAATAGTGTCAGGGACTCGTGGCTACCATCTGAGTTTGGGTCTGACCCAGATAGCCAGGCTCTCGAGCCACAGTGCTCCCACCTACCATCCTGTTCAGACTGGTCCCTGAGGAGGACCCTCAGGCTACCCACAAAAAAGCCGATGGTCAGTGTCCTGCTTAGACATTACATGTTAGGGAGACACTGACGAAGCGAGAGATGCTATTTAAGCCCCTGAGCCTGAAGTGCGGGGCCTGGGAGGGCTGGTGAGAAGTCCTGGGGGGTGTGGTCTGGTTTCCGGCTCTGCCCAGCCCTGCGGGCACACAGAAACCAGAGGCTGATGCCGAGGGTAGTCAGGGAAGCCTTCACTAAGAAGGAGCCCTTGGAACTAGATCTGGATGGACAAGGCGACTGCTATGTGGACAGGGTGGACAAGGCTGTCCCAGCCGGAGGGAGCAGCGTAGACAGAAGCCCTGAGAAATAAACTAGCATAGGTTTATCCGGGAAGGGTGGGGGTCTGGTCTGGCTCCTGAGCCAGGGGCTGTCTGCTAGCTACACGCCTTACAGAGGGCACCCGGCTGCTTGACTTTAAAACTGGAAAGACCCAGGCCCTGGCCGGTTGGCCAGTGGTCGAGTGTCATCCCGGCGTGTGGATGTCCAGGGTTGATTCCTGGTCAGGACTCACAGGAGAAGCGCCCAGCTGCTTCTCCACCCCTCCCCCTCTCCTTCCTCTCTCTCTCTCTCTCTCTCTTCCGCAACCATGGCTCACTTGGTTGGAGTGCACAGGCCCCAGGAGCTGACGATGGCTCCATGGAGCCTCCGCCTCAGGCACTATTGAGAATATGGCCCCAGTAGGGCAGAGCATCAGCCCCAGATGGGAGTTGCTGTGTGGATCCCTGTTGGGGACTCATGCAGGAGTCTGTCCCTCTATCTACCCCTCCTCTCACTTGGAAAAGCAGAAAAGAAAAAAAACAGAAGCCGCAGTGAGATGTCCTGAAGACAGGCAGGCCCGGCATTCTGCAGAGCTGGCTTGTTCCAGACGCTCTCAGTATCAGAACACATGTGAAACCCAAGGCCCGACAGCCCCTGCCCGTGGTGTCTACTCCTGACCTCTTCCATTGAGCAGGGGCACCGACCTTTGACCCCAGGCTCAAGGAATAAGAGTATATTATAGTAAACAGACTATAGAGTAAAGTTAATTTTTTTAATACCTAACCCCCCCCCCTTTTTTTGGAGAGAATTCTGCTGGTTGGTTGAACAATGCCCCCAAAGAGGTCCACGTCCTTATCCTCAGGACCTGTGAATGTTCCCTGACTTGGCAGAAGGGACTTTGCAGGTGTGATGAAGTTACGGCTGTGAGATGATGAGAGATTATTCCGGATCATCTGGGTGGCCTGATGGAATCACAAAGGTCCTCATAAAAGGGACCCCGGGGAGTCAGAGTCAAGAGGAGAAAGTGATGTGGAGACAGAAGCAGATTAGAGGGATGCATATTAAAGATGGAGGAAGGGCCACCAGCCCAGGAGCGTCGGCAGCATTAGAATCTGAACAAGTCCAGAACGGATGCTGGCTCGAGCCTCCCAGGGGCCCAGCCCTGCCAACACCATTGCTGCCGACCCACTGAGGCTGGTCTTGGACTTCTGACTCCCCCCCCGGAACTGGAGAAAAGAAATCACTGTTGGCTCCGACCCACTAAGGCTGGTCTTGGACTTCTGACCCCCCCGGAACTGGAGAGAAGAAATCACTGTTGTTTGAAGCCACGGTTTGTGGTAACTTGTTAGAGCGGCCCTAGGAAGCTGATACTGATTCCGAAGGGGATGTTTTCTCGGCTTTGCCGTGAGCCAGGTTCGCGCCTTTGAACTACGACGCTTCAAAGAAACCACACTCTCCTTGCGTCTGCAAAATTTCAGGACGGTCAACATCCTTAGAAATCTCGCAGCCCCAGTCAGGGTGTGCTGGGTTCCTCCTCAGGGGAGAGGGCGGGCTGGGGTCACTGCTGGTGGCTGCTCAGGGCTCTTGCATGTGGTTACCGTGTCACGGGGCTGAAGGAGGCGCGTGCTCTGTTGCTCAGGTCAAGGTCACGGTGAAGGCCGAGTGGCGTCCGTGGTGTGGGTTCGGGCTGCGAATCCACACACACGAGAGATCGTTGCTCTTCCCCCAACGGGAAGCGGCAGTGCCTACCAGCCAGGTCAGCATGCCCAGCGAGGAGGCGAGTTCAGAGGCAGGCTAAGATCTCTCTGTGCAAGAAAAGGATTTGGGATTGTTATAGAAGCAGAATTTGGGACTGAAAAATCAAAGGCAGTACCAAAGTTCCAAACTCTTGTCACTCTGGGGTGGGGCTTGGGGTCAGCGGTACAAGGTGACAGAGTGTCATCTCCTCCACGACCAGAAGAAGGGAGATAGGGAGGCTGTGACGAGGTCGACACGAGTGAGGCGAATGCTCTCCTGTGCTGTTCCGATCAGGATCACAGAGGCAGCCAGAGCCCGGCCCCCCCCGTGCTGGTCAGGGAAGCTCCAGTCTGGCTCCTTCTAGGTGACCGGGTTGTGGCTACACACTGTGCCTGAGGTTGAAGATGGCCGAACAGAACAGATCTGCCTCCTTTCACAGGGCATGGACTTGCGCTGCTTTGTTGCAGTGGCTGTAAAGAGCAGGTTGCTCTGTGTCTGTAGAATCCCAGCTGCGCGCCTGACCGGCCGGAGGCGCAGCGGATAGAGCGTCGGACTGCGATGCCGAGGACCCAGGTTCGAGACTCCGAGGTCCCCGGCTTGAGTGCGGGCTCATCTGGTTTGAGCAAAAAGCTCGCCAGCTTGGACCCAACGTTGTTGGCTCGAGCAAGGGGTTACTCGGTCTGCTGAAGGCCCGCGGTCAAGGCACATAGGAGAAAGCAATCAATGAACAACTAAGGTGTCGCAATGAGCAACGAAAAACTAATGATTGATGCTTCTCATCTCTCCGTTCCAGTCTGTCTGTCCCTGTTTATCCCTCTCTCTGGCTTTCTCTCTGTCTCTGTAAAAAATAAATTAAAAAAAAAAAAAAAGAATCCCAGCTGCTTGGCAGTCTAGGGTGTACGCTCTGTGCGGTCATCAGAACCCAGATTTCTTTTGTCTCGTCCATATGCCACCTCTAGGGCATGGGTCTCACCTGCCAGGTGAGGCTGGGTCACCCTCACATGTCCACATTCCAGCCCCAGGGACAGAGAGAGAGCAGGGGCCACCTCAGGCTGCACACATCACTCCTGCTCGTCCTGCGACCACACCCACTGCCGGGAACCTGGGCCCTGTCGCTCTCCTGCGGAGCCACGAGCCAACCTAAAACACTGGAGATTTTAGTACCGAAAAGCAGAAAAGGGGACAGATATTGGGGGGACAGATAGCAATTTCTGAACTACAGGTTTCAGATCCAAACATGCCTGGCCATGAATCCTGCCTCTTCGTTCAGACAAGTGACCACGTCCCTGAGCTTCCTTCTTCCGTGCGGTGGGACGGGCGGGGCCCTGCGGCCACCGGGCACACGGGTCACGGGAAGACCTACGCCAGAGCGGCGGAGGCAGCTGGCAGGGGCCCAGGGCACGGTGGGCACAGGCAGTCTCTCTGATTGGCCTAGGAAAACCCATGTACCTTCACACCGGGGAGGAGATCGATGGTGTGGACATGCGGGCCGAGGTCGGGCTCTTGAGCCGGAACATCGTGATCATGGGGGAGATGGAGGCCGAGTGCTACCCCTACAGCACCCACCTTTGCAGCTTCTTCGACTTCGATACCTTCGGAGGCCACATCAAGGTAGGGACCCACCTGGCTGAGGTCGTAAGCCCACCCGGCAGAATTCCCACGATGCCAGCCAGCGGGCAGGATGCTTGGTAGGGAAGGGGATGGAAGGGTAGGAAAGGGGATGAAGGCAAGAGAACCTTCTGGAAGTTGGAGAAGTCTCTTATGTATTATCCACTGCCATGCTCTCCCACCCATTAGTACTTGGGAACAGGGGGATGATGGAGCCAAGCTGGGAACATCTCCCTACTCACCGTCACATGGCCCACGTCCTGCTGCCTTCCCTACCTTCCTGATTTTCAATCCCAATCCTGGCTGTCATTCTCTTTCTTCCTTATTTAACCCCATCCCTTCCTGAAAGCAACAACTGGTATTTAACTCACAAAAGGTCAAGTGTACAATAGGTCCTTTAAAATGCAGATAAATGATAAGTAGCAGAACCAGAGGCTATAGCTTGTTACCTTACCCTGTGAGTCTGCAGGTAGAGATTCCAGGCCATGAGAGCCGTTATGAGCGGCAGAATTAATCCTCACTGTGCAGTGAGGAAGAGTGTCAGCACATCGGAGCTCACGGTCTCGTAGCCTTCCACTCTCAGAGCGATTTCCTTTGCAGCTCTACTTAAACCACCTTTACCTTGCACATTGAATAGCATAAGACACCCCCAAACATTTTCATGGGACCATTGTGCTCTGTGATTTGGGGTTAAAGCTGACAGAATAATAATAGTATATTGGAGTTTTGTGAGGACTATTCTCTTGAAGCTAGAATCACGCTTTAAGGATGAGACTTATTGGTAAATAATTGAGAAGAACGATAGAGTGAAACTTCCAGAGTTCACAGTGGGGACCCTCCTGGCGTTTTAGGTGACACGGTGTTTTGTCATGCCGGCCCATGTTATAGGGTTTCCAGCTTCCCTGGTCCCTGCTCATTCAATGCTTTGTCACCATCAAAAGCACTTCTGGAAGTTCCCTTCCTCGTCACACTCAGTGGCTTTGGAGGCAGGAAGAGAAGGTGGAAGTGAGCCCCAGTCGCTCCGCACCCCTCCATTCGAGTCCATTGCCTTGCCACACCCCTGTTATAAGGAACACCTTGTCCCTTTCCAGGGTAAGACAGACGAGCTAGTGGTCTTAACACGTTTGTGGAGAGCATCACTGATTTACCCGAGACGAGGTTAATGAAGCATTTTGAAGAAAACGCCTGCATGTTTTCAGAATGTGGACACCCCCAAGGGGGGGGTCAGGGAGTGCCTCACGGACTCCTTCTGACTCTTGTCTCTCCTTTCCTAGTTTGCACTGGGGTTTAAGGCAGCACATCTGGAAGGCGTGGAGCTGACGCACATGGGGCAGCAGCTGGTGGGTCAGTACCCCATTCACTTCCACCTGGCGGGTGACGTGGACGAGCATGGTGGCTACGACCCGCCCACGTACGTCCGGGACCTGTCCATCCACCACACCTTCTCTCGTTGTGTCACCGTCCACGGCTCCAATGGCTTGTTGGTAAGTGCCTCCTTCCTAGGGAAGAAAGGACCTTGAGGGCCCTCACACCTTCCCCCCGCCCCATGCCAGCCAGCTCACTGCTGGGCCCAGGGGCCGTCAGTGCTGGAAGGATGTTTACATCTAGTCACTCAGTCCAGGGCTCGTCAGCGGTTGAACCATCCTTACCTGGGATTTTAATATTTTTATTTTTTTCTTTCTTTCTTTTTCCGAAGTTGGAAATGGGGAGGCAGTCAGACAGACTCCCGCATGTGCCCGACCAGGATCCACCCGGCACACCCACCAGGGGGCGATGCTCTGCCCATCCTGGGGCGTCGCTCTGCCGCAATCAGAGCCATTCCAGCGCCTGAGGCAGAGGCCACAGAGCCATCCTCAGCGCCCGGGCAAACTTTGCTCCATTGGAGCCTCGGCTGCAGGAGGGGAAGAGAGAGACAGAGAGGAAGGAGAGGGGGAGGGGTGGAGAAGCAGATGGGTACTTCTCCTGTGTGCCCTGGCCGGGAATCGAATTCGGGACTCCTGCACGCCAGGCCAACACTCTACCACTGAGCCAACCGGCCAGGGCCCTTACCTGGGATTTTAGAGTGCTCTCAACCGAGAACAGGCAACCGACCCACGAGGAGGGAGAAAACAGGGCTGTCTCCGTGCCAGAGGGCACCAGGATGCAGAGTCTGTGGTGGTCACGGGAGTCCACGTGTGGTGGGGAGGGCCATTCCGTGGCCACGTGGCATGACAGATCTGCCAGCTGCGGACAAGGGGCACCGTGCCAGGACTGAGCTGCGGCATCTGCCTGACCAGCTGAGCCAGCCGCAGCAAGGGCCCCTTCCCTTTTGGTAAACCAAGTGTCCGTCGGAGCAAATGCTGCTGAGAGAAGTGTCCTCTCGAGCAAACTGGTGGATGTGCTCGAGGCTTGTCTTGATTTGCACAGAGAGCGCTTACGCGGAGTTGATGCTTCTTTAAATGAACTCAACTTATGTTCTCTATAAACATTTCCAACTGGACGTTACAAAACGGCACCCCGCGAGCTGACTCCGGCTTGTGTTTGGTTTGGCTTGTACGGTGTTTAGAGAAACATTTGATCATTTTGACGCTAAACTGATAATTTTACAGTAAATTGAACTTCCTTTAAATGGACTGAACTTATACCCTCTGTGAACTTTAAAACCGGATGTCACAAAATGGCACCCTGCGAGCCGAATCCAGCACCAGATGTGTTTTGTTTGGCTGCGGCGGTGCTTAAAGAAACATTCACATGCGTTTCCATCGTTTAAACATTAAGAGATTTCACATAAAAGTCTGGATCCCAGGCTTCTCTTGCAGGAGTCGGCTGAGTCGGCAGCACCAGAACCCCCTGCCAGCCTGGCTGCCCGCTGCGCCGGCTTGTTCTCCCACGGACCCTGTGGCCGCCACTTCCCCGTACATCGCAGTACATGCCTAGCCTGGTGACAAGTGCATTTGCATTTGTGACTCTCTATTTATTTATTTATTTTATTTTATTTATTATTATTATTTTTTTTTGTATTTTTCTGAAGTTGGAAACGGGGAGGCAATCAGACAGACTCCCGCATGCGCCCAACCGGGATACACCCGGCACGCCCACCAGGGGGCGTCGCTCTGTTGCGACCAGAGCCACTCCAGCGCCTGGGGCAGAGGTCAAGGAGCCATCCCCAGTGCCCGGGCCATCTTTGCTCCAATGGAGCCTTGGCTACAGGAAGGGAAGAGAGAGACAGAGAGGAAGGAGAGGGGGAGGGGTGGAGAAGCAGATGGGCGCCTCTCCTGTGTGCCCTGGCCGGGAATCGAACCCGGGACTTCTGCACGCCAGGCCGACGCTCTACCACTGAGCCAACTGGCCAGGGTTTCTGGCCGTCTTTGTAACAGCAAACCTTCCTCAGAGCAGTGCGCCCAGGTCTCAGCCCCAGAAAATGAGGAACCATTGAGGGTGGGGCCAGAGGCGTGAGAGCCTCAGTCACTGCCCCTCCAGGCCCAGCACAGCCGTGCTGTGACCGTGCATCTCAGCTGGGATGCACGCTGGGGAGAGGCGGGGAGAGTTAGCGCAAGCCACACGTCCAAGTTAATAAGGATCACAGGGCCACCAAGAAATGTGTCAGGAGGAGGGCAAGCACAGTGGCCCACGGAGCAGCCAGAAGGGTCACTTGCATCCACAGTAGAGAGAGATTCTTGCAGCCAGAGCCTTGAGCAACCTCTTGGGACCAGCAGATCCTCGCCGTCCATCATACCAAAGCTCTCTTCCTGTCTGGCCCCAAAGGATGCTGGCCGCCAGACTGGGAGGAAGCGTCCGTCGGCGGGTGTCGTCCAGATGCCAGGCCCCCATGCGTACATGGCCTCAGAGCTCAGAGCTCTGGGAGTGGTGGGTGTCTCCTCTATCCAGTTGTATTCTTTTAACCTTTCCATTCATTTGAGAGAGCGAGACACAGACTGAGAGAGAAGCATCAACTCATTGTTTTGCTTAGTTGTTTCATCTAGTTGTGTACTCATTGATTGTTTCTCGAATGTGCCCTGACCAGGGATCGAACCTACTTTATCCACTGAACAACCCGGTCAGGGCTTTTATCCAGTGTCTTGAAGTCAGTCTCACGTGCTTCATGATTCATGCAGCTGGTCTTATGTCTCCTTCCCACAGGAGTTCAAATGAGGAACCCAGACTCTTGTCTATTATCTACCTACCTACCTACCTACCTACCTGCCTGCCTGCCTACTTACCTGTTGATTTCTTTACTTACCTGTCTATCTGTATCAAGCTGTGTTTCAGGTTTGAGTATTTAATTCTGAGAAATGTTCTCAGGAAGAACAGTGGTAGAATGTTAGAACTGGAAGGGATGTCAGAAGTCACCCTAAGGCAAAAGAAGTCAGGCAAGTCACAAGTGTGGCTACGACGAGAATTTGTCTTCTCCCAACCCAGGGCTTTCTTCTGCCTTCTCGTGCTTCTCCCTTGACTCTGTGCACCACCCTCACCCCACTCCTAATGCAAGGGTTTTGTTTTTGTATTTTCCTTCCTGGTGCTGTCGGGAACTGATTAGTTACCAGTTATGGGTCCGACAGATGGAAGTATCAAGTCTCAATTCTGTCCTTGCAAGGGAAGTGCCTTTGGGCAACCTCCTGAGCCTCAGTGTCACTGGTAGAAAGGAAACAGTTGTTGTGATAAAGATTAAATGAGATAATGTGTGTACGTAACACATTTGATACCCAGTAGGCGGTAGTTACTTTCACTCCTTTCAATGAGAATTTTTCTCCATAGCACATTTCAAGGGGAATTTCTTTCAGAGACATTTGTTAGAATAAGAATATATGTAATTCATTATTCATTTGCATTCAAAGAAGGCCTACCCAAAGTGTGATCCAGACAGCGGGGCAAGGGGTGCACAGGATTTGAAAAGAGCTGTGGGCAGGGGGCAGGGGGCCTGGGTCTGCACAGGGCTCCACCGCACGAGGCCGATGAGTGTCCTTGGATGCTCCACGCCCCTTCTCTGGGCGTCAGTCATTTGAAGCCGTTGAACTTGCTCTCAGATGTCCCTGCCAGCTTGAGCAGCCCTCGTCCCCTTCCCTCTTCCTCCCATGCTTGTCTTTAGCCTATTTATAACCAGCTTGCGTAGCTCACTAGGAGAAAAGGAAGCAGTTCCATCAGATGACCTTGGTATTGACTGAAATGCTCATTGAGGGATGAATGGGAGTGAAGGTCACGCCCTTGCCTAGGACCCGAGGTTAAGGGAGAGGACACTGTTCGAGAGAACAGAGCCTGCCTGTGTATCTGGGGGCTCCTCTCTGGCATGAACTGGGCTTCCAGCCCTGGCTGTTGAGTGACCTTGGGCAAATCATTTCACTTCTCTGAGCCTCATTTTTCTTCATCTCTAAAAATATTGCGTGGGGATCGTGTAGGACTTAAGCAAGATGAAAAGGTAGAGGAGCCCAGCACGGTGCTGGGACAGGACGGGTCCCAGTCCTGGATGCTCCCAGAGCACCTGGGCATTGCAGAGCAGGCAGCTTTGTCGTCTGAATGACTCTGGAGGGAACTGCGGTGTTTGCCTTAGATTTATGCTGCTTCATCAGGACAACGTTGTCACCCCTTCCCCAGTGGCATATTGGGCAGTGAATGTCTGGAGACATTTTTGGTTGTCACAGCTGAGGAGGTTGTGCAGGCGTCTAGCGACAGAGGCCAGGGAGGCTGCTCAACACCCCGCAGTGTGCGGGACGGCCCCGGGGGGCTCCCGGAACTGCAAGGAGTTGTGCGGATTATCCAGGGCCTGGCCCCACGGTGGGTACGTGATAGGTGTGGGGTAACTGACGTCACAGAGGAGAACTTTCTTTCTTTTTATTATTTTTTTTTCTGAAGCTGGAAACAGGGAGGCAGTCAGACAGACTCCTGCATGCGCCCGACCGGGATCCACCCGGCACGCCCACCAGGGGGCGATGCTCTGCCCATTCGGGGCGTCACTCTGTTGCAACCAGAGCCACTCTAGCGCCTGAGGCAGAGGCCAAGGAGCCATCCCCAGCGCCCGGGCCATCTTTGCTCCAATGGAGCCTTGGCTGCGGGAGGGGAAGAGAGAGACAGAGAGGAAGGAGAGAGGGAGGGGTGGAGAAGCAGATGGGCGCTTCTCCCGTGTGCCCTGGCCGGGAATCGAACCCGGGACTTCCTCACCCCAGGCCGACGCTCTACCACTGAGCCAACCGGCCAGGGCGCAAAACTTTCTTGTTGGGTGACGTCAGTGAACAGTCAGGGCCCGGGGTGGGGGTGAGGGTTGGAGATTACAGTCATGATAAGTGAGGTGTTTCTGGCCATTCTCACCCGTCCCACTGTGGACGGGCCACACTGTGAGGCCGTAAGTGTCTCACTCTGAGCTGTTTAAGCAAAAGTAGGACATACAAATACTAGTGAGCAGATTCTGGCTGTGGATGGTGAGTGGGCTCAGACTCAAGGATCTCTGAGGACCTTCTAGTTCTGACATTGATGAGTTCATAGGGTTCAAACCCAGAAGGGACCTCAGAGATCGTGGAGTTCAAATTCTTCATTTGTGGTGGGTTGAAGACAAGTTCAGAGACGTGTTAAGATCCCCATGTGGTTGGATGCAGGGCTAAGACCCGACCCCAGGTCTCTCGATGTCTTTTTTTTTACTTTTTGACAGAGACAGAGTCAGAGAGAGGGACAGATAGGGACAGACAGACAGGAAGGGAAAGAGATGAGAAGCACCAAGTTTTTGTTGCAGCACCTTAGTTGTTCATTGATTGCTTTCTCATATGTGCCTTGACCAGAGGGCTATAGCAGAGCAAATGGCCCCTTGCTCAAGCCAGTGACCTTGGGCTTCAAGCCAGTGACCTTGATCTTATAAGCCAGTGACCTTTGGGCTCAAGCCAGCGACCATGTGGTCATGTCTATAATCCCACGCTCAAGCTGGATGAGCCTGCTATCAAGGTGGTGACCTCAGGGTTTCGAACCTGGGTCTTCCGCATCCCAGTCCAACGCTCTATCCACTGTGCCACCGCCTGGTCAGGCTTGATATCTTCAGATGGTCTTTCTGCTTCTCCACCGACGTTGTGGTTCCAAGAAGGACATTGAGGATGGAGTTGTGTTTTTTTTAACCCTTTCTGGTTCCCAGCCCAAGGGTTGCAAGCGTGACTTGATGTGCTTTGTGGGCGATGCAATGGGTTGGGCTTTGTGGGTGAGGACACAATGACAAAGATCAACACCGGTATCACTTAAACGCCCACTAGGCCCAGCTCAGATACTGCTGCCCAGGTGAGGCTCCCTCCTACCACCTTCCATTAAGTCATGTAATCTGTAGCCCTGGCTGGTTGGTTCATTGGTAGAGCATTGCCCCAGTGTGTGGATGTCCCAGGTTTGATTCCTTATCAAGGCACATAGGAAAGGTGACCGTCTGCTTCTCCACCCCTTTCCCCTTTTTTTTCTCTCTCTTTCCCTCCCATAGCCATGGCTTGATTGGTTTGAGCAAGTTGGCCCTGGGCACTGAGGATGACTCCATGGCCTCCACCTCAGACACTAAAAATAGCTCAGTTGCTGAGCAACGGAACAACAGCCCCAGATGGACAGAGCATCGCCCCAGAGGGGGCTTACTGGGTGGTTCCCAGTTGGGGTGCATATAGGAGTCTCTCTGCCTCCTCTCCTCTCACTTAATAATAAAAAAAAGTCCTGTAAACTGTGTTCTCGCTGTGTACTCACTGGAGCAGGCTCACATGACCTAGTCCTCCATCTCCTACTTCTAACATGTTATCCCTTTTCCTACCCCATGAAGCCTCAGCCGTAACATCTCCAGCTGGAAGGGCCTGTAAAGTTACCTAATTACCCTTCTGGCCAGCCCTCCCTAGGCCCAACACCTGTGTCCGGCCCATTTCCAAACCTCCCGTGTTCCTCACAGGGCCTGGTGTGCAGTTGATAATGCTTGGTGTGTGTTGAATGAATGGACAAGCCCACGAATAATTGGGTGAAATGTTCCCCTCGCTCTACCACCGCAGATCAAGGACGTTGTGGGCTATAACTCCCTGGGCCACTGCTTCTTCACGGAGGACGGGCCGGAGGAACGCAACACCTTCGACCACTGTCTTGGCCTCCTTGTCAAATCTGGGACCCTCCTGCCCTCAGACCGTGACAGCAGGATGTGCAAGATAATTACAGAGGACTCGTACCCGGGGTACATCCCCAAGCCCAGGCAGGACTGCAAGTAAGTGCCCCCCATACCGGCGCAGGGATACCCGCCTTCCAGCCAGGGCACCTCCCACACCGGGGCTGCTAAGCCGGTTGGACTCCCAGCCCTGAACCGCCTGCAGCTTGGAGACGGGGCAGGTCTCCTTTCCTGTCCAAACAGAACCACGGTTCTCACCCTCAGGCTTTTCGTGACACCCCGCAGTGCTCTCTGAGGAGAGCAGCTGCCCCGGGGCTCCCCATGTGTGCACACTGGTGCCAGCCACACTAACCCTTTACAGACGCGAGAGATGGAGCTTCCTGTGTGCCAACCTTCCGAGCCCAGGGCCTCTCCCTTAGAAGCAGCCACCGTTCTGGGTCCTTCTGACTTAGATTTATTTTAGAGCCCATCTCAGGCTTCACCCACATGCAGGCGGTGTCTCCTTCAAAGAGCCACGCCCCTGTCAGACTCTGCACATCTTAAGTGCTTCCGCGCACCCCGCTCCAGCCAGAAAACCGGGTTTCAGATCAACAAGTCCTGGACTCCCCCATCTCGCAGAGGCTCTTTGAAGAGACCTCAGAGAGCCCAGTGCAGACCCCAGGCAGCAATGTGGGACTGGGAGCCGTTGTCTAACGCCTTTCCATCTCCGCCTCCCCTCCTGCAGCGGTGTGTCCACCTTTTGGATGGCCAATCCCAACAACAACCTCATCAACTGCTCCGCGGCGGGGTCCGAGGTGAGCAGGATGACCTCTTCTCTGGAGGAAGCCCGGCGGAGGCCGGGAGCTCGGGCTGGCCGGGGCCAACCGGCAGTGTGTGTGCTGTGAACTCCCAGTGGCGTGAGTGGACTGCTTTTCAGCGAGGGTTGTGCATTCATGCACTGGCAGCCACAGCTTCTGAGAACAAAGCACTTTATGTGTAATAACTCATTACTAGATTGAAATTACTGTTACATGGAACTGGGCCTGGCACATCCACGTTCTAAGGAGCCAAAATGACTTAATTCTTGCATTGGCTCGGTGAGATAGTGCTATCACAGGGGTCCCCAAACTACGGCCCGCGGGCCGCATGCAGCCCCCTGAGGCCATTTATCCGGCCCCCACCGCACTTCTGGAAGGGTATCTCTTTCATTGGTGGTCAGTGAGAGAAGCATAGTTCCCGTTGAAATACTGGTCAGTTTGTTGATTTAAATTTACTTGTTCTTTATTTTAAATATTGTACTTGTTCCCGTTTTGTTTTTTTATTTTAAAATAAGATATGTGCAGTGTGCATAGGGATTTGTTCATAGTTTTTTTTATAGTCCGGCCCTCCAACGGTCTGAGGGACAGTGAACTGGCCCCCTGTGTAAAAAGTTTGGGGACCCCTGAGCTATCACCTTCCGCTGGACGGGCGAGGAGACAGAGGCGAGGGGAGCTCGTGTGCCCAGGGGCACGGGATCCGGACGTGGACTTGCGCTCACCCCCGTCCCTGCTGCTCAGCCCCCAGGGCCCTGAGCAGAGCAGGTGCTGTCCCTCCAGATCTGTAGAGTGAAGGAGAGAGGCCGAGGATGCTTGTGAAGCCTTCCCGCTGTGAGCCAGGGGCACACGCACAGCCAGCCGTGTGGTACCCGTGGCTGACAGAGTGGGATCCGATGAAGGGTTCTAACAGCCAGGGCGGGCCCCACAGCGTGCATCTCCTCCAGCTTTCCACTGCTTCCCAGAGGTGTTTGGGGGCGAGCGCAGGGCCTGCGGGGGAAATTTGGGGCCATCCAGTTGCCTTGACGAGAAGCTGGCCGGTGCTAAGTTGTGTGGCTTCTCCTCTGTCCCCCCCACCCGCAACAGGAAACTGGATTTTGGTTTATTTTCCACCACGTGCCGACGGGCCCTTCGGTCGGGATGTACTCCCCGGGTTACTCGGAGCACATCCCCCTGGGAAAGTTCCAGAACAACCGAGCACATTCTAACTACCGGGTGAGTCTTTGTGGTTAGGTTAGGTGAGTTCCCGGTCCAGGCAGCACCGAGACCCGGGGCAGGGGGCAGGGCTGGGGCTGGGGCCGGGGCGGAGACCAGAGGCGCGGCTCTGGGCAAAGCTGGTCCAGGGACGTGGAGGCAGTGCGGACACAGAGCCCTGGACGTCCGGGCTCGTCCTCTGATCCAGTCCCTAGTGGTGCAGGTGGGGAATGGACGCTCTCCCAGAGGGGAATGGACATATTCAGGATAAAAACAAAAACAAAACCACCACCAACAACAACAAAAACAGAACAGGAGTCACTCAGGGAGCAGACACATAGAAGAGACACGTTCTCAGGACGGGCTGTGCTTGTGCCTGGGGACGGCCTGTGAGGGGACTGGGCAGGGTGGCAGATAGGGGACCCTGGGCAGGGTCAGGTCCCAGAAGCTAAGAAAGAAGACACGTAGCAGAGACACGTTCTCAGGACGGGCTGTGCTTGTGCCCGGGGACGGCCTATGAGGGGGCTGGGCAGGGTGGCAGATAGGGGACCCTGGGCAGGGTCAGGTCCCAGAAGCTAAGAAAGAAGAGGTTCACGGGACAGAGGGCAGGGGCGAGGAAGGGGTCACAGTGCCACCTGACAGAATTCGCACAGGCCTCAGAGGGAGCATTCCCGAGGCTGTCACGGGCCGTGGGGAGCTCTCTCCATACAGAGCAGGCCATAAATAGAGTGGGAGAGAAAATGCCTTGGCTGCTTGTCAGACCCTTTGAGGACCTTCCTATGAGGGGGGTGGTGAGCTGTGTTGGACCTGGATGTTTAGAGAGGTTAGAACAGGTGAGGATAGCCCCGGCTGGTTGGCTCAGCAGTAGAGTGTCGACCTGGTGTGTGGAAGTCTCAGGTTCCATTTCTGGGCAGGGTATATAGGAGAGGTGACTCTCTGCTTCTCCCTCCCTCCTCCTCCCCACTTTCTTTCTCTCTCTCTCGCTCTCTCTCTCTCTCTCTCCCCCTCCTCCTGCAGCCATGGCTCAAGTGCATCAGCCCTGGGCACTGAGGATGGCTCCATGGAGCGTCTGCCTCAAGCTCTAAAAATAGCTCAATTGTGAGCATAGCCCCGGATGGGCAGAGCATTGGCCCCAAATAGGGATTGCCGGGTGGATCCTGTTTGGGGTGCATGTGGGAATCTGTCTCTGTATCTCCCCTCCTCTCTCCTACAAAGAAAGAAAGAAAGAGAGAGAGAGAGAGAGAGAGAGAGAAAGAGAGAAAGAGAAGGAAGGAAGGAAGGGAGGGAGGGAGGGAGGGAGGGAAGGAGGGAGGATATAAAGAGAGGGTAGTTTCCCACAGGAAGTAGGTAGGGCGGGGTCATGGGCACAGGTGAGGGATAGCCTCGAGGAAGGTGGCAGGTGGGGCAGGAGGGAGGAGGAGCCTGGAGCTGGATGGATTGAATGTGTGAGCAAAGGAGGCCCCATGCTTGGCACTCATGCCCGGTGAACCCGCCTCCACACACCGTGTGGGGCTCCTGTCCCGGCCCTTCACCTGGGCGGCCACATTTACGCCTCACAGCTGTCTGTGAAGGTGGCGCTCTCAGCTCATCTCACAGAGGCTACAGCTGAGGCCCCAGAAGTGAGGGGACTTCAAGTCACAGCTCACGAGAGAGGAGCCAGGAGTCCAGCCTCACGCCTAAGTCACATCACCATGGCTTCATTAGAAGTCAGTGGGCAAATGCAGTAGCCAGAGTGACCTCCAACGATCTAAACAAGAGAACCCCGACGTTAGACATTCCTAAGGGACAAAGGGTCCTAGGAAGGAAGGGACATGACCTCACTGGGCAGCACCACTCAGCTGCCCGGGCTCCGCTTACCATGACTGACAAACGGACAGATTTGGAGCCAAATAGGAAAGTGAGGTTTTCTCCTCGAGTCGGGCAGGATCCAAGATGAGACCCCAAGACGGCCACAGACCTCTGCCCCGAGGTAAAGATGGGATTTAAGTTCAGCACTTCCTTTAAATCACTGCAGAGACATTTCCCAGGAAAGCATAGCCATTACCCTTGACGTGGGTGTTTGTGCTGGGCACGGACTTACCTGAGTGGCCTTGGACAAGATCATTATCCCCTGTAAACCTCAGTTTTCTCACCTGTACCTCCAGAGGACACTTTATTTCCGATTTGACCTGAGCAATGCAGATTCACCTCCCTTACTGCAGACCCCCTACTTCCAATAATGCATCCTGAGAGCAAACCTGGTTTTACTGGAGCATTCAGAATGATAGAGTGAGTGAGGCTGAGTGTGAGGAGCTATGCCTGGCCTGCAGGGGGAGCGAGCCAACACGCCCCTGAACGTCTCCCTCCTCAGGCGGGCATGATCATAGACAACGGGGTCAAAACCACTGAGGCCTCCGCCAAGGACAAGCGGCCCTTCCTCTCTATCATCTCTGCCAGGTAATCAGCCCTCAGGAACCTTTGAGTAAGCCCCATTCCATCCATTCATCCATCCATCTACCCATCCATCCATCCATCCCTCCATCCATCCATCCCTTCCTTCCATGGGTATTTATTGAATATTTTTTACGTTCTGCACATTGATCTAGTTGCTGGGGACACTGTGGTGAAAATCCAGACAGGACCAGGTCTGGATTTCGGCATTTAGGGTTTCAACATTAGGGTTGAATTAGGGTTTCAGCAAAAGCCAATACCTGGTGAGTCCACAGGATTGGCCAGGGCCACAGCAGGTTGGCTGGGATCAAAACCAGGGAAGGAAAGGTGGGAAGAATGCCAATATCAGTTTAAAGAGAAGGAGCATGCCGGTTGTAGCTGTAATAGATCTGGAGCTCAGCCAAAGGCCCACAGCTACTTCTAAACCCCAGGTAGTTAGGAAAACCGGGACCCTTTACAGAGACCAAGTTGCTTGGTCTTCATCTGAAGTGAGGGGCGCTGGTGACATGATAATGTCCTCAGGAGACATTTGCGCGCGTGGACACCAGTGAGCATCTGGGCTCAGTGCTCTGCTTTATAACTAAGAAGCTGAGGCCCAGGAAAGGCTCTGGTTCATGGTCATCCACCTCCAGTGGGTGGAGAGCTGCATCTCCTTTCTCACCACATGGGCTGCGTGGCCTCCCAAAATTTGGGGCTGTCTGAACTTTCCTCTGAGCTCTGACTAGCCTGGGGCACGGGGTGCTCCTGAGCGCTGCTGACTGATCGGTGACGCGTCTGTCACCTGCACGGAGCTGGGCCGTGGAGAAGAGACCCTACTCCTTCTGTGTCGAGCTCAGAAAGTTCATTCCTGAGCCCCCTGGTGGGAATGAGCTGCTGTTTTGTAACAGTCTTGTGGGCACCACGAGCAGAGAGGCGCTCGAAGCCCGGGAGGGAGTGCCTTCGGGAGCCCCGCACCGACCTCTGAGCCGTCCACACGCCGTGTTCCAGGTACAGCCCTCACCAGGACGCCGACCCGCTGAAGCCCCGGGAGCCGGCCATCATCCGGCATTTCACCGCCTACAAGAACCAGGACCACGGGGCCTGGCTGCGCGGCGGAGACGTGTGGCTGGACAGCTGCCGGTGAGTGCAGAGTCCTGGGCGTCGGCCCCAAGCCGGGTGGCGCTCCTGCCCCTGGGCAGAAAGAGGAAACACGGTGTACTGACATTTGGTTTCCTGGGCAGAGAATGGCAGCGGGCAATGACTCCCAAACCCCCTAAAAACAGCCCAGCCCACAATGCCAGGTGCTGTGGGTCATGATTCACTCCTGATCGTCCCTGGGCTTGGCTTCCTCAGGCCACACGGTCAGTTCGTGAAAGGGGGGACAAGAAAGCCGGCGTGTGTTAGCACCTACTGTGTGCTGAGTCCTTGGCCGCCGTCACTTCTTACTATGCTTCTGAAAGATAGAAATTCTCCTCTTTATTTTAGAGATGGCCACCTGAGGCTCTGTTCATAGTGTTTCCTTAAACCAGGAGATGGTTGGCCTGGAGCTTGACATTTCAGCTCACTGGACTCCAAGGCCCAGTGAAGATGTGGGCTGTGATGTGGGCTCCATGGAGAGCCACCTGCCCACCCTGGACAAGGACCCGAAGGGACAGGCAGCTGAGCTGGGATTTGCTTTGAAGAATATCATGAAAAAGTCTACGTTGG
The DNA here is from genome assembly GCF_036850995.1 of Saccopteryx leptura. NCBI lineage: Eukaryota > Metazoa > Chordata > Mammalia > Chiroptera > Emballonuridae > Saccopteryx > Saccopteryx leptura. The sequence continues at coordinate 41,891,912 of NC_089515.1, read as the reverse complement.
AAATAAATGTATTTCTCTATTTCATTGTGACCACTTAGAGGAGAAGTAACAGGGAAAGGGAGAGAGAGGAAGCAAAAGTGTGTAAGGAGGGAAACAAGAGAGAGAGAGAGAGAGAGAGAGAGAGAAAGGCTGTTCAGAAGAGCAGAGCCTGAGGAGAGACAGACAGACAGATAACTGACTCAGGATGGAGCCTCAGACAAGGGTGCCTAGGAGATGCTGGCAGCCCTAGGGGCTCAGAGAAGTCATGAGTTTTGAGAAGGTCGGCTCCAGGTTCTGAGGGCATTGAGTGGGAGAGGAGACAGGTGTGTTCTGACAGACTAGAAAGCGGAAGTGCTAGGCAAGCGGTTCTCAACCTGTGGGTCGCGACCCCGACCCCGGCGGGGGTCAAACGACCAAAACACGGGGGTCGCCTAAAGCCATCAGAAAATACATATTTCCAATGGCTTTAGCCGTGAGAAGCCGCACTACCATCTGCAGCAGCGCTATTCAGCTTGAACGCATGCCGTTATGGACGCGCGTTCCAAACTGAATGCCTGCGGTCATGCGCAGACGTGATTGCATCATCCGTCCGGGGCCTAAGGGGCGGGGAAGCGGGGGGGAACGCTCCACAGTCCATAGCAGCGCATTACGTGTGTCCGTAATTACGCATTACACGCTTGCTGACGTCATCAGTGGGCGGGTGCAGCAAGCGCCGGAGGACAGAAGCCTAGGAGGCGGAGAGGCAATGAGAATACATAATGCATATCAGGTATTTACATTCTGAATCATAACTGTAGCAAAATTACAGTTATGAAGTAGCCACCAAAATTATTTTTTGGTTTGGGGTCACCGCAACATGAGGAACTGTATTGCGGGGTCACGGCATTAGAAAGGTTGAGAACCGCTGTGCTAGGCACAGGGCAGCTTCCAGCTCAGTAGAAGGAAGACCTTCCCTGGACTGCCAGATGTTGGACATGAGCTGCTCGTCCCAAGAACAGGCCCACTGGCGCTGAAAGGTGACTATGTAAGGGGTGAGAGAACGCAGGGTGTCGGTGCTGAAATTCTCTGCAGTGTTTCAGGTCCAGTGACTGTCTCAGGGGTTTGGGGCAAACTGTGAGCCCCCTACTGGTGCAGGTGGGCCTTCTAGTGGCTGCAGTCCCATGAGGGGACAGGGTTGGCACAGTCAGGACTGGCAGAAGTTGGGAGGAGGGGTCCCTTCAAGGACTCGGAGCATTTGGCCTTTGGGTCCATTGCAGAAAGATCACGCTAGCAACCACTGGGCATAGGCAGGTGGGCGGGGCCCTGCCACAGGGGGAAGGACAGGTGAGGAGCTACTCCAATCGTGCAGATGAGGGAGGACTGCAGACGGTGAGCGCGGAGCTGAAACCGGGCCTTCAGGATAGTGGCCCGGCTTAGATGGAGAGAAGTGTGTTGTTTTATTCAGGATGCGTGTGAGTTAGTCCATGGAAATAGGCCAGATTTTGAGAAGGCAGGTGAGGAGAGTGGCTGATTTTACAGTCAGTAGCAGACTGGGGATGGAACCTGTGCTGTGAGTCTTTGTGAGGTCCCCAGGGTCACACGGAGAATGAGAAGGCCTCAGGCAGAGCACTGGGGGTGGCAGTGATATGGAGATGCCACCAAGACTCTCCACATCACCCTGGCCCAGCCTCCCACTGAGCCCGGGGATCCCAGTGAGGGCAGGCTGGAGACAGAGGCCCCGGGTCCCAGTCTTCGTGCTGCTGATGCAATGGGACATCAGACTCCAAAAGACACTGAAGTCACTCTTTCCTCCTTGAAGTCAGACTGAGTGGGAGGGGACCGAAAATGTCCTGTGCTTAGGTAGAGTCCCCCCCCCCCCCACACACACACACACAGGAGCCACAGCGGGACTCCAGGGAACAGAAGGGTCCTCTCCTCCACTTCACCGAGTGAGAGCACACGCTGACTGTCTGCTCTCGTCCCCAGGTTTGCTGACAATGGCATCGGCCTGACCCTGGCCAGGTAAGGGCACCTGTCATTGTGCTGGGCCCTCTGGGGAAGCTGTCTCTGGCCATCTCATCCCAGGCCTCTTCCCCCTACAGTGGCGGAACCTTCCCATATGATGACGGCTCCAAGCAGGAAATCAAGAACAGCCTGTTTGTTGGCGAGAGTGGCAACGTGGGGACCGAGATGATGGACAACAGGATCTGGGGCCCCGGCGGCTTGGATCACAGCGGAAGAACCCTCCCTATAGGCCAGTAGGTTTGCGACCATGGCGGCCTCTCTGTTCTGCGTAGCTAGCTGGGTGTCAGTCAGCAGGGAGAGGGAAGATGCCCATTAGTGGTTTCTGGCTGTGAACTACGGATTCCTCTGCCCCTGCGTGGTCAGAGCAGTCACTGAAACAGTGGGGTGGGATCTAGAACGTGAGAGAGAAGTCAGAACATTGTTGAATATAAGTCCACCGGGCGATGGGGCTACTAAATGCACTATGTGGCTCTGGGCCACGTAGATAAGGAATGTCATGTCAGGATCAGCAACTAGGTTGTTTTGTCCTCTGAGACATGTCCACTTGGAGCATTGCACGTGCCGAGGATGGCAGAGAGAGTCAGGCCAGAGCACACTTAAGGGAGAACCACCAGGAGGGGGGCCCAACCCAAACCGTGTCAATAGCAGACTGGGATCTTCAACCAGCAGGTGGGATCCCACTTGGGAAGTTATCCTAAGGGCTGCCGTGCACATGTGAGACTCACTCCATGTGGGCTCTCAGTTAGAACGGGGTTAGAGCCGGAAGGACTGCTCTAGCAGTCAGATTTGTGGAAAGACTGAATCGCGGGGCAGTCCTGCAGATGAAGGCTGAGTGATCACCTGGTGGTCCGTGAGGGTGGGGGAACTGGGGCTGATGTGCTCACCGAGCAAGCACAGGGACTCGGTCGGGTCCTCGCAAGGCCACAGCTTGGGTCCATGGTGAGGATGACCCTCCCATGCGGGTGGAACCTCTGCCCATGCGGGAGTCAGGCCAGCAGCACACGGCCCCGGGCTCGGAGTGCTGAGACCATTCCTTCCGGCTCCCACCCCCGAGCTCTCTCCTCCTTCTCTAGAACAGTGTCATTCCTGCCTCGATGGGCAGGACACAGGTCGAAACTGCCACCCCGAGGGGATGTGTATGTTTGAAAGGATTTTTTTTTTTAATTTTCTTTTTGAAGCTGGAAACGGGGAGAGACAGTCAGACAGACTCCCGCATGCGCCCGACCGGGATCCACCCGGCACGCCCACCAGGGGTGACGCTCTGCCCACCAGGGGGCGATGCTCTGCCCCTCCGGGGCGTCGCTCTGTTGCGACCAGAGCCACTCTAGCGCCTGGGGCAGAGGCCAAGGAGCCATCCCCAGCGCCTGGGCCATCTTTGCTCCAATGGAGCCTTGGCTGCGGGAGGGGAAGAGAGAGACAGAGAGGAAGGAGGGGGGGGGTGGAGAAGCAGATGAGCGCTTCTCCTATGTGCCCTGGCCGGGAATTGAACCCAGGTCCCCCACACGCCAGGCCGACGCTCTACCGCTGAGCCAACCGGCCAGGGCCTGAAAGGATTTTGCAGACAGAGCCACAGTCTCCAGGTGCGAGCTGCCGAGGGCCCTGTTTCTGTCTGACCTCAGGGACGCTGGCCGTCCTGTCAGACCATTTTTATGAGCAGCTCTGGGGCTGCAGAGCTGGGGCCTCTTTGCTAAGGGTTGCCTGCCTCCCAGGCCCACAGTGTTCTGATGGTTTCCAGAGGTGAGTCTGTTTACGGAGGCCTGACACCTCTGTCGGACTTGGCCAGGGCCCTCCAACTGCACTCATGAGCGGGAACCGGGGACCTAACGGTGGGCGATTCGTCGTGTCTGGGCCTGAGTTTGGGTCTAAAGTTTAAGCATAGAGCCCTGGAGAATGGGCTGTCCCGAAAACGCCTTAAATGGAAAAACGCACGGAGCCAGCCCGTGAGAATCGACATTCTAGGTCATGATGCTAATCAGTTACTAATAAAACAGCACAAATTCAGGAGGTCCTTGGTGCCCGCTGACGACACGTTGCCAAGACTGCATGACGAGGGCTCCCTCGGGGAACCGTGTCCACATGGAGGGGCCCAGTGTGATGACTGGGGACAGCTGGGTGTGCCCTCCTCCCACAGACAAATTCTTTAAATGCATTTCTTCATCTTCCTGCGCTTCCTTGTGTTCACTGTGAGAGGGGAGGGCGCTGGCCCAGACGTAGGTACCAGTGAAAGCAGAAAAATTAGGTGTGGAGGATGAGCAAGCCCAGACTGAGGGCCAGGACCGGGAAGGCCACCAGGAAGCCCAGCCAGCCCCTCTCGGGCCCTTGCCTCCCAGGCCTTGCTCAGGAGCCCAAAGCAAATGGCAAAGGTCTCTGAGTACCCTGCCCCCTGCTGGGCCCAAGGCAGAATTTCCAAGTCAGGGTCCTACTTCATTCCTGCCCCTTAATTGCCAAGTCTACCTCTCCCTGCCTCCCGGGCACCTGGGCCTGCTGGGGTCCTCAGGCTGTCCGCTGTCGTGCCTGCTTCCCTCTGTTCCCCAAATCCAGCATGCTCCCAGTTGAAAGGCTTATTCATAGACAGGAAACTCATCTGAATCTTAATCTGGTTAAACCTGTTACAGCAACTAAGACGAAGGCAATAATGACCGATGGCTCTCCCTTCCCAGGGGACACAGTATTGGCGCTCTCCGGCAGTATTACAGTATTTACCCAATGACTCTTCAGAGATTGGAAAAATTGGGGAATTGATGGAAAAATTGGTTTGCAATAGGAGATGATCCCCCAAATCTCAAACCAGCAACCAGACAGATATGCATCTCTCCATCCATCCATCCATCCATCCATCTATCCATCCATCTATCCATCCATCCACCCATCCACCCATCCGTTTATTGATATTACTGTGTCCATGAATGCTTTTCCCTTGAATTAGTGAATGAGTCAGCAGTGTTCTGTGAAGGGGGAGTTGCTGGGGGTGGGGTTCAGGAATCATTTATCTAGGTCTCTGTTGCCATCCTCCTTGGTGGGTGCAAACATGGCGACTCACCTGACATCCGACCTCCCCCACTCTGCAGGAATTTTCCGATCCGAGGAATTCAGTTCTATGACGGCCCCATCAACATCCAGAACTGCACCTTCCGCAAGTTTGTGGCCCTGGAGGGCCGACACACCAGCGCCCTGGCCTTCCGCCTGAACAACGCCTGGCAGAGCTGCCCCCACAACAACGTGACCAACATCGCCTTTGAGGACGTCCCGGTGAGTGAGGCGCCGGGGCCGGCTCCCGGCAAACCCAGACTCTGACGGTGAGTCACAGGTCCTTGGGGGCTGCAGTTGAACCGTTGCCACCACCACAGGGCTGAACGGCCTCCTCTGAGCAGGCTGGGCCGCGTTCCAGTTCTGTCTGCATCCAAACTGGAAAAGTACAGGCGTGGGGTGCCCCACAGGTCAGGTTGGGGTAGCTGCCTGCTTGCCCTCACCTTGCTCAGAGCCTGCCCGGGCCCTCAGTGGGAGCTGGCCGCACGTTGGACCTGAGGTTCTGAGGCTGTTCCTCTGAGTCTTGCTTTTGACCTATAGTCTTGTGACTGGGCCACCTGAGTTGGCACAGTTAATTTTAAAAACCTGCAGTTTATAAGGGAATCTTTGCTGAAGATGTAGTGTTCATTCCCTCCCTCAGAGCAGAAAATACACAGGGGCCTCCTCGCCAGACAGTGGACGGGCGAGCGGCTGGGGGTGACAAGGTCAGGACGACAGGCCTGGGAGACCAGGCAGGTCCAGACCTCCTGCTGCCTCTTCCTCCGGTTACGGATTTCCTCGGCCTTCCTCTCTTCCCCGCCTCCGCCCCTGCCCTTTGCCTGTCTGCCTGGTTACATCAGGATAAGGGAAAAGATGTGAAAACTTAAGTTACCTAATTTCCTTACTCGGGCCATGAGGGCCTGAAAGAGGCCAGTCATGGGTGTCTCCGGGGGCTCATGTTGAAAGACAGTCTTCCTGAAACACGGCCCACATACGCATTCTCTCTCCCCCGTGCCCTCCCGACATGTGCGTGTACACATTTTCACACCAACATTCCCTTCCACCTCAGTCTCTCTCACACTCACACACACACTCCTGCACCCCCCGCCCATCTCTGCACCCTCTCACGTCCAGGACCAGAGCTCCCTGCAGGTCACCCAAGCAGCCGGCCCCCCCACAAGCAGGGGCCCACATAACATGCTGGGTCCAGGGCTGAGGCACAGCGAGGCTGGGCTCCCCCCCACCCTCTGAGAGGTCAGCCGTCCGGGTCCCCCCGTGCCTGAGAGCACCTTTGGTTTGGCTGGTGTGTCATGTCAGTGGAAATCGGGAACTCTGCCCTGGCCTGGCCTGCTGACGGCTGTGTTTCCCTTCACCTCCTGACCCCACCTGACTGCCCTGGGCTCTGTTTAGATTACCTCCAGAGTGTTCTTTGGGGAGCCCGGGCCCTGGTTCAACCAACTGAACATGGACGGGGACAAGACGTCGGTGTTCCATGACGTGGATGGCTCTGTGTCCGAGTATCCCGGCTCCTACCTCACCAAGGCCGACAACTGGCTGGTCCGGCACCCAGACTGCATCGACGTCCCCGACTGGCGAGGGGCCATCTGCAGTGGGCGCTACGCACAGGTGGGCGCACAGTGGCACCCTGGTTGTCTGTGGTCACCATTCCTGTGACAAGCGCTGAGTGAGTGCCTACTGCGGGTCGTGCTCCGCGTCAGGCCAGAAGGACAGGCTCTTCTTTTCTCCTTCCTTGATTCTTCCTACTTTTCCTCCTCACCCCGTAGCATTTTTTAAAAACTCCGAGTGGACACACTGTGCAAGCAGAATGCTTACAAAGAGTGCTCTGCAGCCCAGCACGCGGACGCAGCTCGGGCTCCCGCGCTAACGGCGTGACCTGGAGCAAGTCACTCAAACCCTTGGACCTCAGTTTCCTCACCTGTAAAACCGGGGTAATTGAACCTCCTTAATGAGATTGGGGGGAGGGGTCCTACAAGCCACATAAAGTGCTTTACCAGCCCTAGCCTCCGAAAATACAATGCAAGCCACACTTACAATCTTAAATTTTCTCGTAGCCACGTGAAAAGGGGAAAACAGGTGAAATTAATCTCAACAGTACATTTTATTTAATCAGTATATTCAAAATACTATCATCTCACCATGTAATCCATGGAAAAACCATCCATGAGACATTTTGCACTCATATTTTTCGAAGTCTTTAAATGCACCGTACGTTTTATATTGATTGCCCGCTAAATTTGGATGCAGATTTTCAACAGCATAAAAGATAGTTGTGTTGGATAGAAAAATATTTTACATGGCAATTGTTTTTGCAATTGAAACTTTGATTAAAATAAAATTTAAAACCCAGGCCCTCAGCCATACAGGCCATGTGTCCGGTGCTCAGTGGCCAGCGGTGGCTGACGGCTCGAGTACGGGACAGCGCAGGCGTGGACAGCGTGTGAAGTGTGGCAGGGCTGAAGAGTAGTGAGCTCTTACCATATTCTTGTTGCTGTTACTGTCCGGATCAATGACTGATGAATAGATGAGGAGGCGGCTAGAGGCCCACGTGGGCAGGAAATGTGTGAGGTTGTTCCCATAACTACCCCACTGTGGACATCAGGACTTGGGGTGTTAGAGCTAAAGGGGTTTGGGGAGAGACAGGAGAGGGAGCTGATACGAGCCTGAGGGGAAAGGGCCATGGGGGCCAGGCAGGCACGTGGCTGCAGGGGCTCACGGGGGTGGGGGGTACAGGTGAGAGGAGCTGGTGTTTAGCAGGAAGGCCCAGAGGAAGACAGGGCCCAGGCTGGGGTAGGAAGCTGAGTGCTCGCTGCAGTGGATGAGGTCATGGGCGGAGAGGGCCGAGTCAGCCCGTGCAGGGTGGCCTGCAGAGAGCACTCAGCTTGGTTTGGCTGGTGTGTCCTGTCAGCGGAAATCAGAAACTGCTATGAGGAAACTGCTGACAAGACGGTGTGAAGGAGGGCCGGGTGGTGCTGGAAACAGTGGGGCCCGCACAGTTCCCTGGAAGAGGCCCCTCTCCCCACTGTGGGATTTCCTCAGCCCTGGGAGAGGAAATCTCCACGAGACTTCTGCTGCGTGTGCATGTGCGTGTGCGTACAGGGCAGGGGGTTGACGCTCATGGGTATGAGAGGTGGTTGTGATGATCTAAGAAAGATTAAGAGGGGCCCTGGCCGGTTGGCTCAGCGGTAGAGTGTCGGCCTAGCGTGCGGAGGACCCGGATTCGATTCCCAGCCAGGGCACACAGGAGAAGCGCCCATTTGCTTCTCCACCCCTCCGCCGCGCCTTCCTCTCTGTCTCTCTCTTCCTCTCCCGCAGCCAAGGCTCCATTGGAGCAAAGATGGCCCGGGAGCTGGGGATGGCTCCTTGGCCTCTGCCCCAGGCGCTAGAGTGGCTCTGGTTGTGACAGAGCGACACCCCGGAGGGGCAGAGCATCGCCCCCTGGTGGGCAGAGCTTCACCCCTGGTGGGCGTGTCGGGTGGATCCCGGTCAGGCGCATGCGGGAGTCTGTCTGACTGTCTCTCCCCGTTTCCAGCTTCGGAAAAAAAAGAAAAAAAAAAAAAGAGGAAAATGGGGTCAGAAGGCGCTGGTAGATGGGAGTCATGACCTGGTAATGAAAGGGTGACCAAACCCGGGAGCTGAGTACCCACACTTTGGGTGCTGCACGGCATCCCCGGCCCAAGGACATCACACGTGGAGCCCTGACCTTGGTCTCCCCCCTCCCTCTTTCCCACACACTCATGGCCCAGCTTCTGTAGACAGGGGATGACTCTGAGCGTGCCTGGTTATAACTGGCTAGTGGTTAATTATTTTTTATTGACTTTATTAGGGTGACACTAGTTAATATAATTATACAGGTTTCAGGTGCCCAGTTCTGCAACACATCTCTGTACCCCATGTCGTGTGTTCACCCCGCCAAGACAAGTCTGTCCATTGCCATGTATGTCCCCATACCCTCCTCCATGCCCTCCCCTCCCAGCCATCACCACACTCTGGTCTGTGTCCTTGAGTGTTTTGGTCTTTCTTTGCTCTATGCCTCCACCTCCCTCCCCAGTCCTGCTGCCCCTCCCCCTCCCCCTCCCCTGACAGCTGTCAGCGTGCTCTCTATGTGTGCATCTGTCTCTATTTTGCTTGTTAGTTCATTTTGTTCATTATTAGCGTTCATATATGAGTAAAATCGTATAGTACTTGTCTTTCTCTGACTGGCTTATTTCACTTAGCATAATGCTTTTCAGGTCCATATGTGCTGTTGTAAAAGGAAAGAATTCCTTCTTTTTATGGTTGTGTAGACTTTTATTGTAAATGTACCACACCTTTTCTATTCACTCATCCACTAATGGGCACTTGGGCTGTTTTGAGATCTTGGGTTATTATAAATAACACTGCACTGAACATAGGGGTGCAAATATTCTTTCAATTTAGTATAACAGGCTTCTTAGGATATATTCCCAGAAGTGGGATCACTGGGTCAAAAGGCAGCTCCATTTTTAATTTTTTGAGGAATCTCCATACTGTTTTCCACAGTGGCTGCACCAGTCTGCATTCCCACCAGCAGTGCAGGAGGGGTCCCTTTGCTCCACACCCTCACCACACTTGTTGTTTGCTTAGCTATTCTGACAGGTGTGAGGTGATCATCTCTTTGTTTTTAATTTGTATTTCTCTTATCATTAGTGATGTTGAGCATCTTTTCATATGTCTATTGGCCTTCTGTATGTCCTCTTTAGAAAAGTATCTATTCAGGCTCTTTGCTCACTTTTAAAATTGAATTGTTGGTTACTTTTTAGTGTTGAGTTTTATAAGTTCTTTATAAATTTTGGATATTAACCCCTTATCAGATCTATCAGTAAATATGTTCTCCCATTCAGTAGGCCGTCTTTCCATTTTTATTTTTAGATTTTACTTATTCATTTTAGAGAGAGGGGACAGAGAGAGAGAGAGAGAAGTGGGGGCGAGCAGGAAGCATCAACTCCCATATGTGCCTTGACCGGGCAAGCCCAGGGTTTCGAACCAGCAACCTCAGCATTTCCAGGTCGACGTTTTTACCCACTGCGCCACCGCAGGTCAGGCCAGGTCTTTCCATTTTGTTGATGGTTTCCTTTGCTGTGCAAACCTTCCGTTTGATGTAGTCCCATTTGTTTATTTTCCCCTTATTTCCCTTGCCCAAGGAGATAGAGCAGAAAAAATATTGCTACAAGAAACGTCGAAGATTAAACTGCTTATGCTTTCTTCTAGGATTTTTATATTTTGGTGTCTAATATTTAAGTCTTTAATCCAGTGTGAGTTTATTCTTGTGTATGGTGTAAGGTGGTGGTCTAGTTTCATTTTTTGCACATATCTGTCCAATTTTCCCAACACCATTTATTGAATAGACTGTTTTTACCCCATTGTATGTTCTTGCCTCTTTTGTCAAATATTAATTAACCCTATAGGTGTGGGCTGATTTCTGGGCTCTCTATTCTGTTCCATTGATCTACATGTCTGTTTTTATGCCAGTACCATGCTGTTTTGATTACTATGGCCTCATAGTATAGTTTGATATCGGGTAGCACGATTCCTCAAACTTTGTTCTTCTTTCTCAAGATTGCTGTGGCTCCTTAGGGTCTTTTGTAGTTCCATATACATTTCTGGAATATTTGTTCTAGTTCTGTGAAATACACCATTGGTATCTTGATAGGAATTGTGTTGAATCTATAGATTGCTTTGCCTAATATGGACATTTTAGTGATGTTAATTCTTCCATCCATGAGCGTAGTATATGCTTCCACTAGTTTGTATCTTCTTCAGTTTCTTTCTTCAGTGTCCTGTTATTTTCTGAGTACAGGTCGTTCACATCTTGGTTACATTTAGTCCTAGGTATTTTATCCTTTTTGAAGCAGTAGTATTGCTTCCCTGTTGCTTCCCTGTTTTCCCTTTCTGATAGGTCATTATTGTTTTAGAAAAATGCAACTGAATTCTGGATATTTATTTTATACCCTGCTACTTGACTGAATTTGTTTTTCAGTTCTAGTAGTTTTGTGGTGGAATGTCTGGGGTTCTCTATATCCACTCTCTTGTCATCTGCAAATAATGACAGTTTTACTTCTTCCTTTCCAATTTGGGTGCCCTTTTTCCTTCTTGTCTGATTGCTGTGACTACGACTTCTAGCACTGTATTGAGTTCAGAGTGGTGAAAGTGGACATCCCTGTCTTGTTCCTGTTCTTAAGGGAAACACCTGTAGTTTTGCCCATTGAGTATGATGTTGGCTGTGGGTTTGTCATATGTGGCCTTAACTACATTGAAGTATGCACACCCCCCCCCCCAGTTCCCACTTTGCTGAGAGTTTTTTTAACATACACGGGTACTGAATTTCATCAAGTGCATTTTCTGCATTTATTAATATGCTGTGACTTTTATCCTTTCTTTTGCTTATGTGGTGTATCACATTTTTTGATTTGCGAATGCCGTACCAACCTTGCATTACCAGAATAAATCCTCCTTGATCATGGTGTATGACCTTTGTAATGGCTAGTGGTTAATAAGTATTAACAATCTCCCTTCACTTTGCAGCTGGTCTAATCTATCTTTGAACGTTTGATACTCCTGACAACTCCACATGAGGGGCAGGGCTAAAGTTTCTCTTTCCATTTTATACATGATACCACTGGAGGGGACGATAACACCTTCCTTCCAAAGGCACGGCGTTATTGCACACTGGCGTGATGGTCTTTCTCGGCCACCGCGACAGGGCCGTCACCTTATGAAAACGGGACACGGCATAAAACAGTCTTAAACCAAGGCTGGCCTGAAGCACCTGGGCTCTTTGGTCCCTGGGACTCAACAGCTGACAGTCTAGCTTTCAGTTTTTTCTCTGAAATGAGATGCCACTCATCTACACAGTGTGCATGGCCACCCGGTGGACTGGCCGTGGGGCCAGACACTGCGACCCCGAGGGGGAATCTGGCAGTCACCCAGGCTGTCTCCCGAATGCAGGCAGGACGACAGCCCATGAGAGGAGAGCTGCATTTGCAGCAGAATTGTGCAAGTCTCTCCCCCTTCCTCTTCCTTTTTCCAAAGTTTGCCATCTGGTTTCCACTGGTGTCTCCCCAACACAGCATGTTTTTGAGGATACGCAGAGCGCTGGCTGGACTGCACAGTGCGGTGTGGGTTTTGCAGGGAGAGGCCCCTTATTTGGCCTTCCTTTCCTCTGTCTTCTAAAAAGGGCTCTGTTAAGAGAGTGTCTTTGAAAGTGCAGTCTGTAGTCAGACGTTAACCAGACGCTCTGGGAATAATCCCTTGTAATTGTCCTGTTGTGTGTTTCCTTTTTGGGCATTAAAAAGATGTACATTCAGGCTTATAAGACCAGTAACCTGAGGATGAAGATCATCAAGAATGACTCCCCCAGCCACCCGCTCTACCTGGAGGGGGCCCTGACCAGGAGCACCCACTACCAGCAGTACCAGCCTGTCATCACCCTGCAGAAGGGGTACACCATTCACTGGAACCACACGGCCCCCACCGAGCTCGCCATCTGGCTCATCAACTTCAACAAGTGAGTGGGGGCCTGGCCAGGAGCTAGGGCAGCGGTGACAATGGCTGCGGAACCTCGGGCTGGCCCAAGCCCGCCCTGCTGCAGGAGCGCCTGCAGGGGTTGACGTCACCCTGCAGTTCACAATCAGAGGTGGCTGAGCCCTTGATGTGGCTGTGGGTGACCTCAGGCAGGGCCTCCGACCCTGTGGAGCCTCAGTCCCTTCACCTTGGAGATGGGGACAGTAACACCTCACAGGGTGCAGTGAGGATCCATTGAGATCACGTATGACAGGCGCATGTCCGAGGACCTGGCCTTCCAGTGTGCTCAGTATTAGGCAAAACAATATCCGGCAACCATGTTGCCATTTTACACACAGGGGATGGGATTCTGGGGTCCAGGGGTTAAACTGAGGGTGTCTGGATAGGGCTTCATGTAATATTGATGTCCAAGTGTTTTCTATGCGCAGTATTCCTATGAGGCAGACACTTACCAGATGTGCAGTGTGAGACCCAGAGACACGACATGGGCCCTACACTCAGCTGGACAGGAAGTTGCTGAGCTAGGTCCTCTATACGGAACTGACAGTTGCGAGAATGTCTTTTCCAGCCAGCGTTCCGTATGGAGCTCCCCCATGGAGACCCTGGAGATGCTCAAGGGACCCACTGCAATGTCCTCCTCTCTCTCTGAACACTGCAATTCACTACCAACAGCAAGTGTTCTTTCAAAATCCCAGGATAGAAGAGGTGTCCCTGGTGGGGAATTCTTGGTCTCTCCCAGCCACGCCTGGCGGCTGGGTAGCTGGGACATCCTTGCTTGTACGCTGACTCTGCCTCGATTTCTAGGGGTGACTGGATCCGAGTGGGGCTCTGCTACCCCCGGGGGACCACCTTTTCCATCCTCTCGGATGTCCACAACCGCCTGCTGAAACAGACGTCCAAGACGGGCACCTTCGTGAGGACCCTGCAGATGGACAAGGTGGAGCAGAGCTTTCCCGGCCGGAGCCACTACTACTGGGACGAGGCCTCAGGGTGAGGACCCCACTGGCCTGTCCCATAACTCTCAGACTGCCCGCAGTGAGTGCCGGTGAGCGTAGGGTCCCTTCCCAGGCGCGTCCGTTCTGAGGCTGATGGTTCCACCTACCAAGGTCATTTTTCAAATCGTTAGCTTCGCAAGTAGGACAGACATCCGTGTTTGAAGCCGTCACCTCTTTGCTGAGCAACATGAGGTTCTAGTCAATACAGAGATGGGGGAGACGAGGGAGCTATGTGGTCCCTCCCCTATAAAGAGAGTAATGTCTTAAGGATGCCAACACATCTCCAAAGCAACGATGTTACGGACAGTGAGCCTGTGGGGAGTGAAGGGAGGGTCACTTTATGGCCATTTCCAACCCTGTACTGAGGTCAAGGATCAAGAAATAGCTGGCATTGTTACAATAATAGCTCTATCAATTTGATTACAGAAAAATTAGAATTTGAAAACAGAAGTGTAAGTACAGTGTTGGGGTTCAGGGGAAGCAAATAGCACCCCTTTTCCCACACAAGCTCTAAGCCAGTTGTGGGCAGAAAGCCAGCAGGTGAAGAGGGGACTGTCTTACTGCTGACGGAGCTGTGGGGAACAGAGCTCCCCCTGCCGTCCCCAAGGTCCCCCCCCCCGGCCCCAGGTGGCACGGAGCCATGCAGGCTCCCCACTGGAGCCCAACCCCCACGACTCAGGGTGCAGCAGAGCGGACCAAGTGCCTGCTGTCCATGGGTGGACCTATGTGACACCCACATCCCCCAGCGGATGGGGGCACTCGCCTTCCCTGGGGAAGAAATGAGTGAGAGGATGGACCTGGAGTGTAGAAAAATCTTCCCAGACAAAAAAAGAGAGGAGGAATGAAACATCCCTCCTACACCTATGGAAGTGTTAGGATTAAAAAACAAATGCTTTAAGGTCAAATCCTCTTGGCACCGTCCATTGCATTTTTTCTTCTTCTTTTTTTTTAAGTGAAATGAGGGGAGATAGAGAGACTCCTACAGGTGCCCTGGCCAGGATCCACCCAGTAACCGCCATCTGGGGCCAAGCTCAGACCAACTGAGCTATCCTCAGTGCCCAGGGTTGACACTCAAACCAATCGAGCCACTGGCTGCAGGAGGAGAGGGAGAGAGGGGGGGACGGAGGGGGAGAGAAGCAGATGGTCACTTCTCCTGTGTGCCCTGATGAGGGATCAAACCCGGGACGTCTGCATGCTGAGCCAATGCTCTATCCACTGAGCCAACTGGCCAGGACCACATTTTTTCCTTTCAAAGTCATGTTTCAAAGATACAAATATTGCCAATGCAAATTGCCACTGCACAAGTTGGACCTCTTTGATCAAAACATTGCACAATCTGATTTTCCCGTTAACTTTAAACAGATTTTGTTGTATAATTCAACCTTTTTGTTGATAGCTTAGCTTATTATTATGCCAGTTGATGATTATACTGTGCTTTTTAAATAGTTAAAAGTTTTCTTTTCAGTTAGAGTTGGCATTAAATATTACAATATATTAGTTTCAGGTATACAACATAGTGGCTGGACATTTATATAGCTTACAAAGTGATCACTGATTCGTTACGGTAGTTATAATGACATTACTGAGTATATTCCCTGTGCTGCACTTTACATCCCCACGACTGTTTGTAACTACCAATTCCTACTTCTTAATCCCTTCACTTTTTCACCATCCCCTCTGGCAACGTCAATTTGTTTCTGTATCTGAGTCTGTTTCTGTTTTGTTTGTTCGTTTGTTTTTTAGATTCCACATGAGTGAACTCATTCGGTATTTGTCTTCTAACTTATTTCACTTTTCGCATAATACCTTCTAGGTCCATCCATGTCACAAGTGTCAAGATTTCATTCTTATTTACGGTTGAGTCCTACTGCATTGTATACAAGTATCCCGTCTTCTTTATCAGTTCTCCTACCATGGACACTTAGGTTGCTTCTTTGCCTATGTAAATAATGCTACAATGAACATAGGCGTGCATATATTTCCTCAAATTAGTGTTTGGGGGGGTTTTCAGATAAATACCCAGAAGTGGAATCACTGGGTCATAAGGCAGTTCCACTTTTAATTTTTTGAGGAAACTCCATAGTGTTTTCCACAGGGGCTGTACCAGTCTGCAAGCCCACCAGCAGTGCACAAGGGTTCTTTTACTTCCACATTCTTGTCAGCATTTGTTGTTTGCTCATTTATTGATGAGAGCCACTCTGGCAGGTGTGAGATGACATCTCATCGTGGTTTTATTTCCATTTCCCTGACGATTAGTGATGTTGAGAATCTTCTCCTATGCCTATTGGCCGTTGGTATGCCCTCTTTTGAGCAATGTCTATTCAGGTTCTCTGCCCAATTTTAATTGTATTGTTTGTTTGTTTGGTGTTATATGAGTTAAATTCATAAAGATCTGAATTGTAGGTATGAACCCCTTATTGGATATGTCACTGGCGAATATCTTCTCCCATTCAGGGCTTTTGGGTCTTACTTTTTTCATTTTGTTGTACTTCCTCCGCTGTGCAAAAACTTTTCCGTTTGATATGGTCCCAGTTGTTTTTCTTTTGTTTCCCTCGTGCAAGGAGACATCTCCAAAAAGAAAAGTGCTAAGAGCAAAACTGCTAAGAGAGTTTACTGCCCATTTTCTTCTAGTGTCAATAGTTCCAGGTTTCACATTTAAGTCTGTAATCCATTCTGAGTTTATTTTGTATGAGGTGTAGGAAGGTGGTCTAGTTACCTTTGCTTGCATGGGTCTGTCTAATTTCCCCAGCACCATGTATGGAAGAGTCTGCCTCTCCCCCATGCCCGGTCTTCCTCTGTCACAGATTAGCTGACCATGTAGGTGTGAGTTTGTTCCTGGCCCGGATTATGCTGCACTTTAACTCCATGACACCCTCAGGGCCCGCAAGCTGGATACAGGATACGTTTCCTGTGCAGAAACCAAGCTCTGGAGCTTGTCAAAATCTTAGGGCTGTTCCTGATCACCTTTGTGCCTTACACGTCTGTAGTCATTTCTCACTCAGGTTCAGAGCACCTGCTTTCAGTGGCTACCTTCTCTTCCACTCTTGTCTAGGTCACTGGATAACCAAATCACGACAATTGAGGGTAAAATAAAAGTAAATAGGCTAAAAGTGAGCTGTTTCAAATAGGTTTCATGCCCCGAGCCATCCCTCTGTTTCTCAAGGCTAACCACCACTGGAGTGGTTTGAGCTGTGTTCCGGCAAGGGGAGTCTGCCAGATGCCACCTGAGCGAGGTGCTAACTTATAAAGAGTGTCCTATTCAGTGCGCAGCCATCCGCCACGCTGCCCTGAGGTGGTCCTGAGAGCCACAGCCAACGGCCCCTCTGCTCCCTGTGCACAGGCTGCTGTTCCTGAAGCTGACAGCCCAGAACGAGAGGGAGAAGTTCGCCTTCTGCTCTGTGAAGGGCTGTGAGAGAATCAAGATTAAAGCTCTGCTCCCCAAGCACGCGGGCGTCAGTGACTGCACGGCCACGGCCTACCCCAGGTTTGCCGAGAGGGCCACTGTGGACGTGCCAATGCCCCGGAAGCTGGTTGGCGCTCAGCTGGTGAGTGGCAGATGGCGAGCCCACCCCTTTGCCTTCAGTAGGGCCCAGACCCAACCAGAGTCTTCTCAGGACATCTGCTCAGCTCCGACACACTTCCTTCTGGTGATGGGGGGCAGGGGAGCCGAGGGACATGACCACTCACCAGGCTGTGCACTTGACTCCTCAAAGCTAACAAACACATGGGGTTTGTTTTCCAGAAGACAAAGGACCATTTCTTGGAGGTGAAGATGGAAAGTTCCAAGCAACGTTTCTTCCACCTTCTGAACGACCTTGCTTACATTGAAGTGAGAAGCTGGGCCCTGCAGAGCGCTGCTGTGCTTACTGACCGGGGGGGGGGGGGGGGGGGGGTTTCCTGGGGCTCTTGTCACAAACAGCCACAAACTGGGTGGCTTAAAGCAACAGAAGTGTGTCCTGTCTCAGTTCTGGAGGCCAGAAGTCCCAAGTCAAGGTGTTGGCAGACGGTTCCTCCTGGCGGCTCTGCGGGAGGGCTGTCCCGGGCCTGGCAGAGCTCCGGTGGCTGCTGGCAATCCCCGATGTCCCTCGACTCGTAGACCTGTCCCTCCAGTCGCTGCCTGTGTCTTCACATGGTCCTGTCCCATGTGTCTGAGTCTTACATGTCCCCCTGCCTCTCTTAAAGGACACCAGTCATCGGATTTAGGGCTCACCCTAAATCTAAGATGATCTTGTCTTGAGATACTTAATTATATCTGCAAAGATCCTGTTCCAAATAAGATTCCTTTCACAGGTTCCGGGTGGACATAGCTTTTTCTGGGGGTCATTCAGCTCATAACAGAAGGCTACCCGGAACTGATTTAAGTGGGTCTTATGCTTTGAGCAGCTGCATAGGCAACCTCTGTGTGCAGGGTCTGCCTGGGAACTCCGCGCAGACCTCAGGGCCTCACCTCGCACCCCACTGGCTCTGATCTGCAGGTGGACGGTAAGAAGTACCCCAGCCTGGAAGACGGCGTCCAGGTGGTAGTGGTTGACGGCAGCCAAGGGCACGTGCTGAACCGTACGACCTTCAGGAACGCCATTCTTCAGGGCATACCGTGGCAGCTCTCTAACTACGTGGCGGCCGTCCCTGACAAGTGAGTCTGGGCCTCTGCTTCTAGAACCGGCCCAGGCCCGGTCCCGGTCGGCCCACAGATAGTAGGTCCTGGGCTGGGAACCTCCTGCTAGAGCCAGGCCTTGTGAATGTAGGTCAGGCCGAGGCAGTCAGCTCCCCAGTTACCAACGGGACGCTTGCCCTGGCCTCGTCCTCCAGGACGACAGTCTCCCAGCATGATCTCATCCCCTCCCACACTTTTAATACGATCCAAATGCCAGTGGCTTCCGAGTATCTCCAGCCCAGCTTTCTCCTCAACAACAGACATTCCTCCCATCAGCTATGAGGAGATGCCACTTAGAGGTCTCCTGTGGAACTTAATTCTCAACATTTTTTTTCCAAATCCCTCCTAACCCCCCCCCCCCCCCAACAAGCCAGTCTTCTCTTTCCCTGTCTTGACGTCCCTGTCGCCACTGTCTAGGCAGAGCAGTCAGGCATCATGTTTGACTCTCCTTCCCTTTGCCACACTTCGTGACCTTGTCTGTCATCCCTGCTGCTGCCCCCGGCAGGTCCCTATGGGTATCCTCCACTCAAGCCTCTCCTGCCCCACCCTTACCACCCATCCAAGGGCCACTACTGCCCCAGGGCCCCAGGAGAAGAAGAGGCAGCTGCTCACACCTGAAAAGTCAACAGTGGCTTCTCAGAGCTGCCACTGCTGCCCCAAGGGCGACCCCACTCTGGCAGGGACAGGGCCTAGGGAAGCCACGCCAGGCAGAGAGGGCACCCACGGGGTGCCACTCTCAGGGGCTGTGACATCTGAGAAGCCCTGTCCTCGCTTACTGTTGCTGTGAGCTAACCCAGGCCCCTGTACGGAAGGCACGGCCTTCCTCCGAGTCCTCCCCGCAGGAAGGCTTAGCCCAGCCAAAGGGACTTGAGCTTTTCCTTCTGATTGGAGCGATGGACACACAGCCTCCTGAAGACAGAGCCCAAATCATAAGTCTTGTTTGCTATGCTCCTGTCTTCCATAACAGCCTCTAGCCCTGGCTTTCCTCCCCGGCCATCTTACAGCCCCACCCCGCCCCCATCTGTCTGACTGCACACCGGCCCTTGGGTGTTAAGAACTTTCTTTCTGCTCCCAATGGACACAGTGGGGGGAGGGGGTTAGCAACAGATCCAGGATCCCATACAGATTTTCCTGTCTGGCCAGTGGTCTGTGGTTAATGGGGTTCCTTTGAGATGGGCACTGGTGGCCCCCCGGGGGGGAGTACACTTCCTCCCGTCTGGGCAGCTTGCCGTCTGCCACCAGGGGGGCTGTTTTCACAGTACTTGGCCTGAACACAACCAGAGCAGGCGAGGGAGTCTCTGCAACTTGGTGTCTTCAGGCCGGGCGTGCCCACTGCTCCAGGACTCTGCCGCCACCCGGGCAAGGCCCCCTGCTGCCAGTTGTCTCAGATACTTACTGTTTGCCTGTTTCCCCATTTGCAAAACAGGACAGTAATGCTGTCTTATCCAACCAGAAAAGGAAGTGACAGGCACATGACAGGTGAATGCTCCCTGAGCACATGCACATACACATACACGATCATTCAGGCTCTCTCCATTCCCATGTTTCTACCACTCCTGTGCAAACTGAACATTCAATTAGGAAACGGGGCCCGGCTCTGGCACAGTGCTGCCCCCAGTGGTGCACTCTTGTACCTACAGCCTTAGAGAGAGTCATGGGTGCCAACTGCAGCTAGGTGTGTGGGTGCGGTGTTCGGGACATTGGTCACCACATGGGAAGAGCCAGACTGTGAGCACGCAGGAGAGGCTGCCCTTTCCCAGGTTACCGGCCTGTGGCTGTCTCACCACGTGCAATCCACCACCCCTCCTGGGGAGCCCCTTGCTCCGCTTTGCTCCCCCGTCCACTAATCAGCCCCTTCTCGCTCAGTTCCATAGTTCTCATGGCATCAAAGGGAAGATACATCTCCAGAGGCCCATGGACTCGAGTGCTGGAGAAGCTCGGCGCAGACAAGGGGCTCAAGTTGAAAGGTAAGGGGTTTGGCCTGGCTGGTGGTGGCGCAGTGGATAGAGCGGCAACATGGGATGCTGAGGACCCAGGTTCGAAACCCCGAGGTTGTGGGTTTGAGCGTGGCCTCATCTAACTTGGGCATGAGCTCATCTAACTAGAGTGCAGGCTCACTTGAAGTGGGGTCTCCAGCTTGAGCGTGGGATCATCAATATGATCCCAAAGGTCACTGGCCTGAGCCCAGGGTCGCTGGCTTGAGCAAGGGGTCACTGGCTCTCTGGAGCCACCCCAGTCAGGGCACACATGAGAAGCAATCAGTGAACAACTAAAGTGCTGGAACTACGAGTTGATGTTTCTCACCCCTCTCCCTTCCTCTCTCAAAAAAAAAAAAAAGTAAGGGGTTTGGCCTGGGGTTTCTGTGAGCCCAGATGCCTGGTGTGCAGGCGGCGGCTGCTCCCTGCTGAGACCAGAACCTCCCCCAGGAAACCTGTGCCTCTGAATCCTCAGCACAGCCAGTAGTCTGCGGGAGGCAGGGCGAAGTGCCCCCTGGGACCATCACTGCTCCAGACGCTTTCCTTAGTGTGACCAGACACTGCAGGAAGTTCCTAGAGTTCTCCCATCTACACAGCAAGTGGCCCTTTTTAATAACCTATGAACAGGCTCCTCCTATGTAAGATGAGGAAACTAAGAATTAAACAGTTAAGTAACTCAGATCCTAACTTTTCTAATCCAGAAGCAAGGTTCTAGGCTGCCAGGTCATCCCAATTACAAAAAGCACCAAAACTACTGCCCAGAGGGTTGCTGGGCCTCAGAGAGGGGCAGGGACTTGCTGGTGGCCGCGGGTCACGGCGCAGGTGGCTGTGAGGTCAGCTGAGACTGAGTCCCTCATACAGTCATCGGCAGTCAGGAGTTGAGCACAGAGCGCTTCTCAGGGACCCAGGGCCATGTGGCTGGGGGGAGGGGTGCTGGGGACAGGCAGGGACAGTGAGGAGCCTTGGAAGGTGGTGGCACAGAGCCATTCTCTCCTGGGGTATCTAATCTGCTCATGTTACTCATCACTATTTTTCAGAGAAAATGGCATTCGTTGGCTTCAAAGGCAGCTTCCGGCCCACCTGGGTGACTCTGGACACCGAGGACTACAAGGCCAAAATCTTCCAAGTTGTGCCCATCCCCGTGGTGAAGAAGAAGAGGCTGTGAGGATGGCTGTCACCCGGGGCCGCCCCATGAGGACTATGATGGTGGACTCTTGGCAGCAGGCCAGGGTAGGGTGGCTGGCTCCCCCAGCCCCTGTCCAGTGGCTGCCTGGGAAGGCCATGTGTCCAGATAGGCCAAGGGAAGGACAGAGACCCCTGGTGCCTCCATCTGCCCCCACTCAAGTGTCTACCTGCAGCCCCGGGCGGTGCTGACCGATGCTGGAGACCTTGTCTTCCTGCAGCCTCCTGGGTGCTTCTCTCCCATCTGTGCCTCCTGAGTGCAGGGTGGAGGGACCATGCAAGGAGACCTGGGCTGCGTGGGCAGCAGCGTCCACTCTGGCAGGGCTGTGGGCCGGGGCGCTTGGTCCCTCGCGGGTCCCCATGCCCCCCAGCACGTGCATGAGGGGGCAGATGCAGGAAAGAGCCCTGGCCTTAGGGGAACCTTGGTCCTGTAAGAACCAGCCTCTGTGGGATTAGGCGCAGGGACACAGAGAGCGTGGGGGCAGACTGGCCACCTCTGGGGACGGTGGGAGGCCTGCCTCTGGGGCAGCGCTCAGTCTTTCAGGGAACTCCAGGCCCCAAGGGAAGACAGGACTAGATGATTTTTAAAGTCTCTTTCAATTCAGAGATTCCAGAAGTCTGTGGTTTTTCATATTGTACCTGGCACCCAGGAGTAGATAAGAACACACATGATGCTGGGTGCCTGGGGCCTACAGGATGGCAGGGTGACACCTAAGTGAGGGTCTGGCAGTCCAGTAGGACAGGAAGTCAGGTACATGAGCCCTCAGATGCCAGGCAGAGAAACCAGAGAGAATAAAATGAGGACCAATTTAGAGGGAAGGATCTTACCTGTTTGGGTGGTCAGGAAGACTTCCTGTAGGAGGCAGCAGCGGGGCTTACAAGAATGATAGGTAGCCTCCACTTTGTTCAAACTACCTGCCAGCCCACGCGCCGGCACCCACAGCTGCATTAATTCCACTGGTGCTACTTGTTCTGCAGGTCTGTGGCGCAGCCCAGCAGACAGCGTCGGGCATGCCAACATTCTTGTGAACCACCCTGGCTGCTCTCGGGGGTCTGAAGAGCTGCTGGGTCCACCCCAGGCCCTACAGCGATTGCTTAGAACTCTGCTCTCTTCCTTACTCACCCTAGAGAGAGCTGAGAGAGCTCCTTGAAGAGGGAAAACTACCTGTGGTTTATATTCTCGTGACGCACCAGGTCACTCTGGTCTCGCGATGAACTATGTCTGCCCCCTTCCTTCCCCACCACAAACGTTTTCCTCAGAGAGGGCTTTCTTGGCTCCTTCCGCCCTGCTGTACCCATGAGACTCGGGTCAGCGAGTCCATTCCCCAGGTTGAGCCACTGCCAGAGAGGTTTTCCCACCAAGCAGGTCTTTTGCTGCTAGGAGGTAGCAATAGGACGCCACTCAAGGCAGCTTCAAAGGCCTAGTCCCAGGAAAGACCTCTTCCGGGCAGAGCAGTGCAGATGGGGAGGTGAGTTCAAGTGACCTCATGTTCTTCTTGTCTATAGTTCTGTTGAGTTTTTCAAACTCTTTTCGTGCAAGGGTCTCACACTGTGAACCACTTGGGATGTGCTCACTTCTGGTGGCCAGGAATGTTGACTGTCTTCGGTTCGGTTTATTTCAGAAAGTGTCTATTTGAGGATCCTGAGTTGTACTTTATGTCCTGCATAGAACCTTTCCTAAACCATTCACCGAGAGCCAATGTCCGGGCGTGTTCTTGTTAGCAGCTGTCTCCTTCTTGCTGAGAAAACTGGCCTTGCTCTTCCTGTGCGTGAACGTCAAAGTGAGTCAGGCTTCCAGGGAGAACACGCCCCTGAAATGCTTTCTTTTTCCTGTTGCCGAAATAGCTGGTCCTTTTTCGGGAACTGGCTGCATAGTGTTTTATATGTAAACATTTCTTGTAGGCGTCACCATGGACAAAGATATATTTTCTATTTATTTATTATATATGCACTTGGAGAAGTCCTTGTCAGAGAAATGAAGAGTTGTCTTAAATGCCATGTCTGGGGAGTCCTTTGCTGGCTTGTCAGTGTCCCAGAGCCCTCGCTGGCATCGGGACAGTGGCGCTGCTGTGGAGAGCCTCGCTGTACCGTAGTAAACGTACGAAGGGCGCCACCCTTCCTCTGCCTGTTCTGTTTTCCTTCAGAGTGCGTCTCGTATCTAAGAAATCTAAGGCTGATGAAATGCCCCATCGGTCTGCCTTCTTCTTTCACTTCCAAGAACCATTCCAGCAATTTGCAACCTTTTTCATCTCACAGCACACAAATGAATTACTAAAAACCGGAGGCACACCAAAAAATAACTTTTTGCCAATATGACAATAAAACAAAAGGTATAATTTTGATTCATTCACACCAAGCAGCTATTGTTGTGCTGGCTGTCATTTTTAAAATTTCTATCTGACAATCTAAGGGGAAAGTGGTTGATGTTGCCTATACCAGGGACCCTCCAAAGAAGCTCCAGAACCAACACAGCTGGGGGCTGGCTTCAGACCACACCAGAGCAACATGCAAGCAGCTCCGCAGAGGACACCTCAGTTGGCCTCCTGCTCTGCGGGGCCAGCCCTTGCACATCAGCCCTCCGTTAACTGGCCCTCCGTTGCCGTCAGGGCCAGTCAGCTGAGCGTCAGCCCCACCCACTGATGTGCCCAGAGCAATCAAAGCTCAACGTCAAGTAAGGTACCCTTGAAGCACCTGGCTCAAGAGACCAGGGTGACTTTGCCATTAGACCCCACAGGACACCTCTTTAAGCTCACTCTGACAAGACTGGGAGACATCACAGCTGTGCTTAATATACAGAATAAACACAGGAAGGCTGCCAAAGTGAGACAAAGAAATATGTCCCAAATGAATGAATAGGACAAAACTCTAGAAAAAGAACTAAAGAGAATGGAGACAAGCTAGACCAGATATAGAGTTCAAAACGCTGGTTATAAGGATGCTCAATGAACTTAGGGGAAGAATAGATGAACTCAGTGGGAACTGCAATAGAGAGATAAAAAAAAAAAGCCTTGGCTGGGTAGTTCAGTTGGTTAGAGTGTCATCCTGATATGCCAAAGTTGTGGGTTCAATCCCCAATCAAGGCACATACAAGTCAACCAGTGAATGCATAAATAAGTGGAATAGCAAATCAATGCTTCTCTCTCTCTAATCAAGTTTTAAAATAAATAAAATAACCAGTCAGAAATAAAGAATAACTGAAATGAAGGAACACAGAGGAACTCAAAATCAACTTAGATAGAGCAGAGGATCAAATCAGTGATCTAGAAGACAAGGTAGCTGAAAACTCCCAATTGGAACAGCAAAAAAGGAAAAGAAAAGAGGATAATAAAAGGAATCTCTGGGACATCAAGCATAATAATATTCACATCATAGGGGCAACTGAATTCAGCAATACATTAAAAACATTCTACACCAGCATCAAGTAGGGTTTATTCCTGGGATGCAAGGTCAGTTCTGTATCTGCAAATCATTAAATGTGATACACCACATAAACAATGAAGGATAAAAAGTATATGACCATATCAATAGATGCAGAAAAGGTATTTGACAAAGCCAGCATCCCTTTATGATGAAAACTCTTAAGGAAGGTGGTAAAAGAGGGAACATACCTCAACACAATAAAGGCCACGTACGACAGACCCGCAGCCACCATCCACTAGAAACCCATGGTCGCTGCAGACAGCACAGTCATCCTGCTGTCTCCTGCAGGCCCACCTGGACGGGGCAGCTCTGCCCTGGCCTTCGTCCCTTTCAGGCTGACGCAGCCTTGAGAGTGAAGGGCCTCAGCTGAGTTATGTGAGGGTGCAGCACCAAGGACTTGGGGGTGTCAGACATTCCTGCCTGAAAGGAAATCAGGTCACTGCCCCCCCCCCCCCATTTTTCTGCAAGAGACCGGGACAGACAGGAAGGGAGAGAGATGAGAAGCATCAATTCGTAGTTGCAGCACTTTAGTTGTTCATTGACTGCTTTTGCATATGTGCCTTGACTGAGGGACTCCAGCTGAGCTGGTGACCCCTTGCTCAAGCCAGTGACCTTGGGCTCAAGTCAGTGACCATGGGGTCATAGCTATAATCCCACGCTCAAGCTGGCGACCTCGGAGTTTCAAACCTGGGTCCTCTGTGTCCCAGGCTGACACACTATCCACTGGGCCATCACCTGGTCAGGCAGACTGCCAATGCCTCTTTCTTGCTGTGACCAAGGGGTTTAACCCTTGTGATCTTCTAAAAAACAAACCAAAAACCCCACAATAATAGTTGACAAGTATAGAGTGCTTATTCAGTGCTTCACATGGATTCGCTCACTTGATCCTCACGACTTCTGAGGACTTTTATTAGCGCCCACGGGCTCAGGTGAGGTGCTTAAATCATGTGCTGAAGACACACAGCTCATAAAATCGGCTGGACCATCTGACTTCAGAGCTGTGCTCTAACAGGTCTCATACTTACTAACTGGTCAAACTTGTGGGGTTACAGAGTGTAAGGGAAACAGCGTTCCCGGGGCCTGCACACAGTGGGTGCCCACTGGGTGGTGAAGGGCACTGAGCATCTTTAATGCGTTCTGTAAACAGGAGGAGGGCAGGGGCTTGGTCACCATTAACCTCCGCAGTCCGCACAATTCCAGGCATTTGTTGGTGTGCACATACGTACTTGGTAGTGAGTGTGCAAACAGACATGGGGGTGCAATGAAGCCAGGACAGAAGGAGCCCCCTTCCCAGGCAGATCGCACTCCCCTGGTTCAGATCCTGGCTTTGTCATTTCCTAGCAAGGAGACCTTGGGGACAATGCTTACCTTCTCTGAGCCTTACTTTCCTGGTGTGGAAGATGAGAATATAGTGTCTACTGCCTTGGGTTGCTATGACAATGAAATAAATTGATACATGTAGACTAGCACACACGGATGAAAGAGAAATTCAGAGAAAGAAGTGTCTGTAAATATTTTCACATTTAGCAAGCACAGCTCTAGAGATCTGTTCAACTGTAGTTGGAGAATCCTCCCCAAGGATGGGCGTCAAGTCAGAGCAGCCACTGGTGAGGCCTGAGGCAGGTCCGGTCTCTGCTGCCCCCTAGTGGACAAATTTCTATTTTTTTTTAAATGACTTCTCTATGCGGGGAGATGATAATGATCATTTTAGAAGGGTTTTGACCAAATCACTTCCCCTGCTGTGCCTCACTTGACAGGTTGAGAAGAACCAGTGACAGGTTGGGTGTCACTGGTTCTGTGACCCGGGCAGGTCCCTTCCTCTAGGCTGGCTCCCCTGCACACTGGAGGTACCCACACCTCCCGGACAGAGCCGGTGTGAGACTCGGGTGAGGTGGGTAACGGGAGGCACATGTAAGCGCTAAAAACCTCAGGGAGGACAAGAACAGAATGAAATTTTAAAAACTGAAACATTTCAGAGCAAAGAACTGCTGCCCCAAGCACAATATTTTTTCCAAAATGATGGAAAAAAAGTGAATCTGCAGTTGAAAATGATACACCATGATCTAGGGGTATTTAAAAAAAAAAAAAAGATTCCTGAAAATCAACACTTTTTCTAGCAAAATGACTGATTTTAAAAATAAAGAGCTGGCCTGTGGTGGCACAGTGGATAAAGTGTAAACCTGGAATGCTGAGGTCGCTGGTTCAAAACTCTGGGCTTGCCCGGTCAAGGCACATATGAGAAGCAACTACTACGAATTACTGCTTCTCACCTCTTCCCCCAACTCCTATCTCTCTCTTCTTTCTCTAAAAGTCAATAAATAAAATCTAAAAAAAAGGAAAAGAAAACTTCCCAGGTGAAACTGACAGAAAAAAGCAGACAGGAAGACAAGGCTGATCTGACTTCAGACCTCGCCAGCGGAGCAGAGGCTGTGCTACATCTTGTCAGTGTACAAACACCACCACTAACTAGGATCGGAGAGCCAGGGGGAGCTCGTGGGCAGTGGAGCAGAGGCTGTGCTACATCTTGTCAGTGTACAAACACCACCACTAACTAGGATCGGAGAGCCAGGGGGAGCTCGTGGGCAGTGGAGCAGTGGCTGTGCTACATCTTGTCAGTGTACAAACACCACCACTAACTAGGATCGGAGAGCCAGGGGGAGCTCGTGGGCAGTGGAGCAGTGGCTGTGCTACATCTTGTCAGTGTACAAACACCACCACTAACTAGGATCGGAGAGCCAGGGGGAGCTCGTGGGCAGTGGAGCAGTGGCTGTGCTACATCTTGTCAGTGTACAAACACCACCACTAACTAGGATCGGAGAGCCAGGGGGAGCTCGTGGGCAGTGGAGCAGTGGCTGTGCTACATCTTGTCAGTGTACAAACACCACCACTAACTAGGATCGGAGACAGGGGAGCTCGTGGACAGCGGAGCAGAGGCTGTGCTACATCTTGTCAGTGTACAAACACCACCACTAACTAGGATCGGAGACAGGGGAGCTCGTGGGCAGTGGAGCAGTGGCTGTGCTACATCTTGTCAGTGTACAAACACCACCACTAACTAGGATCGGAGACAGGGGAGCTCGTGGACAGCGGAGCAGAGGCTGTGCTACATCTTGTCAGTGTACAAACACCACCACTAACTAGGATCGGAGACAGGGGAGCTCGTGGGTTCCCTCACCGTGGCTAATATTCATATATACCAAATTGGTTTAATTCAAAAGAAAAAGGTTTACCAGTATAAAGGAAGTTGCCAGAACTGAAAACTTCAGCACAACCGTCAGCAGAAAGCAGGAGGCTGAGGGAGGCAGAGGTGTCTACGTTAAGATACAAACAAGTTTACCAGAATATTCTGTAATATTTATTTAAATGTCCATCATAGCATGTGTATTGGCAAAACCCTGAAACCTCAAATGTGGGTCAAACCTCACCCCCAGCCAGCTAACCACAGCCCGAGGTACTGAAATACCCTCCTGACTCACCACACCCCCAGTGGGACCCCCTTCCAAACAATTCTCCAGTTGTGCCAGTGCAGGCCGGAGTGTCTCCTGCACACACCCTGCAGCAGCCTTAATCAGGGCATCCAAATTCCTGAGACCCTGGTCCACGTTCCCCTTACCTCTCCAGCACGGTCCTCCTCGGGCCGACCTGCCATCCCTCCTCCGCTGCTTCTAACCTCAGGGCCTTTGCATAGACTGTTCCTCTGCTTTGATTATTCTTTTCCTCCTCCCCTCCTCCCATCTGACCAGGCCACCTCCTGGCACTGTGTACTTCTTTCCTACAACAGCTGCCATTTTAATTTACATGTGATTAATATTTGTCTTTTCACGATGACAGGAGCTACATCTACACTGTCCCTGGCACCTTGGTGCTGAGCCCATTGAAACACAGTAAATCCTGATTGAGATGGCACAATGAGACAGAGGGGACATTCTGACATGGGAAGACTGCTAAGTGTAAACCCAAGGGACAGGGCAGCATGAAGCCTACATCTTGTTTAATGAAAACAATTATCTAATTGGGAGAGTTGCTCTATACCAGATCATGATGTCTGCACAGGACAGAAACCCAACAATCAGCCCTAAGAAAGGACTGAAAACTCCCATGCACACGGCTCACTTCAAACATGGCTGGATGAGGGGCTTAGATGATACCCCTCGGGCCAGGCTGTCTGCCCGTGTCCCCTCAGGGTCTGACAGCTCCTCTGGACAGGCCAAGGCAGCTCCAGTCGCTCCAGCCTCACATCCTCTGGGTTCAAACTGTATGAGAAACAAAAGCCACCTCTTCCTGAGTTGGCTCAAGAAACTTAGCTGGAGGCCCTGGCTGGTTGGCTCAGCAGTAGAGCGTCGTCGGCCTGACGTGCAGGAGTCTCGGGTTCGATTCCCGGCCAGGGCACACAGGAGAAGCACCCATCTGCTTCCCCACCCCTCCCCCTCTCCTTCCTCTCTGTCTCTCTCTTCCCCTCCTGCAGCCAAGGCTCCATTGGAGCAAAGTTGGCCCGGGCGCTGAGGATGGCTCCATGGCCACTACCCCAAGGCACTAGAATGGCTCCGGCCGCAATGGGGCAACACCCCAGGTGGGCCGAGCATTGCCCCCTGGTGGGCGTGCCGGGTGGATCCCGGTTGGGCACATGTGGGAGTCTGTCTGTCTGCCTCCCTGCTTCTAACTTCAGAAAAATACAAAAATACAAAAAAAAAAAAAAAAAAAAGAAAGAAAGAAACTTAGCTGGGGTCAGCTCTTCACCCTGCAGTGGGTGACCTGGAGGCTGGGGAAACAGCAGGGCGAATACCCCACCCAGAGCCCAGAACTGAGAACGGGTGACCAAAACCAGGGGAAACGGACGCTGCGAGGCCCCTACACACATCATAAGCTGGTCAACACACGTTTTGGAAACACGAACAGCAGCTTCTGTTGGGACAGTAGTGGCAGCGGCCGCTGGGCACGGACCTCCCACCTGGTACCCTCCTTTAATGGCATTTCCGAACCGCGTACATGTGCTATTTTGTTAAAATCACAATGGAAGTTCTTTACAAAACATTTTAGTTCTTAAAAATGACACCTATATATAAGTCCCTTAACTCCCATGCAGAGCAGGCCAACACGGACAGCAGACTCCAACACCAGCGGGTGGGACGTCCCGTGAGTGCCGTCCCGAGACAGCACAAATGCAGGCACTTGATCAGACATGTTTACAAACGAATGAGGTTATCAGGGTTCCTGCCACACACCCCGAAGGGCTCTGCCCATTTCCAACCTACGCCTTTTAAAACTGTCACATTCAATGGACCACATGAACCTTAACACCAGTATTCCTGTTTCCTAAACGGGACATAGAACAGGAGACCTGAACTCCACAGACACCTAACACTTAACAGACACCCCGAGTTCCCTTTAACTGACAAGGACTCAAGTTCAAAAAGGTCAAAGGAAACACTGAGGCTCTCCAAGTTACATTACTTTCTGTTCTCTGCATGTTTTGCAGATCCGGTGTTCTGATTGTATACATATTTAAATACCAGAGCTCCATGTAGTGCTCCCAGCCCCCCCTCCCCCCGATTTGAAAGAGAGACAGAGAGAGGAAGGGGTAGGGGAGAGAAACAGAGAAGCGTCACCCCATTGTTCCGTTTTTAGTTGTGTACTTACTGGTTGCTTCTCGTAGTGCCCTGACCGGGATCAAACCAGTGACCGCGGCAGGCCAAGATGAAGCCGTACCCACTGAGACCAGGCCACGGCCTCCCAAGGCGTTTTAATTTCACCGCAATGAAAATAGGTTTTCTCGGCATCAACAGCCTAGTTCAATTAAACCAAGTCTTTATGTTTGTCTGATTAGAACCTGGTATCTTTCCAGTTAAGAACAGAAAATAAAACGCGTGGAACCACGGGACACGAGATCAGGGCAGGGGCTCCGAGGGCACACGGTGACACGGCAGTCAGAGACTCCCGCAAAGTTAAATGGGAAAAAGCAAGTCAGGTTTCCATCTAAAGTGAGTTTTCAGTAAATGTGAATTTGGCAGTGTCCAACGTTAATATAAAACCGGTCTTCCTACCTGCAGCCTTTTCAACAGGCATCTCACCACAGACTGGTCAGGTGGCGGACCCTCTCCAGGAGAAACGTGGCGCCCACCCATGTGCGGCTGCGCACGCCCGCCCCTCCCGCGAGCCCCGCAGAGGCCACGCCGCCCGTTACAGGTCCTCTCGTTTACTCCCAGCTCGATTGCCATCCTTCGAAGCCCGAGGTTTCGGCTCTCCCTCCTTCTTCTTCTTGCCCTTCTCTTGTTTTGTTTTGTTTTTCTCTTTGCTGCCTCCTCCTCCTTTGCCAGGGTACACCTGTCCCTCCAGAGTGACATCGGCACACCTGTCTTGACTGACCAAAAAGTCTTTGATCTCCCAGGCATAGCTCCCGTCCCGCAGCATGAAGATGGCGCGGTCCGAGCCCACGATGAACCTGGACAGGGAGAGGCGACCAGAGTCAGCACATGCCAGCAAGGGGCCGGCGGGGCCGACTTTCTGTGGCACTTAACCAGGAAAAACAATTCCTTTCAAATTCTACATGAATACAGAACAAAAACTAGACTGGTTGAGGCCCAGTAGCTTCTAAAATTTAATGTCTAAAAATCCCAGCTGACAACGAGTTAAGCCCTCAGCTCAGACCAAAACAGAAGCAGAACCGGACTTCGTGGGGGCAGGTGGATGCCCGTCCAGGGACACGACGGGGCGCAGGGGCCAGTGCTGCAGAAGCAGGTGGCAGCTGCCGTTTTAAATTCTGAGGTGCCCACTTAAGGTTTCTTTGGACACAAGGCTCCTGCTGATAAAGGCCGAAACCACCGGTTTCAACTGGGTCATGGTAAGCGGTCCGTGAGGGTTTGAGAGGACGCCTGGCTCCTGGACAGAATGCTAACTCCGGAGGTTAACAGCGAGTGGCCCAGGGCGTCCACACTCAACACTCGACAGGTCCCAAGGAGCACAGAGGAAGAGAACAGGCTCTGGGCGGACCACCAGTGTTGCCTGGAGCACACTTCTGTTCCTGAGGGGCTGCCCCTGGGTCAGTGGGAACTGCTCCGTCCCCCCAAGTGTCTGGGCTGACGAAAGCACTCTGCCACCCTCGACAATCCCTCAGCACCCCACTTCCTTTCTATACTTTCATCTTTCCTAAACTAAGACATGTGAAGACCCTAAATTTTAGAACTGTTACTGAAGTGGGAAAAAGAAATTCCTTAAAATTGCATCCTAGGATCATACTGAGCTGTGAAAACCAGACGCCTTCACCTTATACTAGTTACCTGTCAGCAGTCTGGTCCAAGCTTATGTGTGTGCACAGCTACCAAGAAAAGCATCCTCCAATAAGCAGAAACTTCTAAAGGAAGCACATTGTCAAACTCTTAAGTAATTTGGCCCCCAAAGAGGATAACCTAGACAACTTTTTACTCAGATATATAAAACTTTAGGATCAAATGAGTTAACTGAAACAACAAACAGCCTGACCAGGCGGCGGCACAGTGGATAGAGCGTTGGACTGGGATGCGGAGGACCCAGGTTCGAGACCCTGAGGTTGCCAGCTTGAGTGCGGGCTCATCTGGTTTGAGCAAAGCTCACCAGCTTGGTCCCAAGGTCGTTGGCTTGAGCAGAAGGTTACTTGGTCGGCTGTAGCCCCACAGTCAAGGCACATATAAGAAAGCAATCAATGAACAACTAAGGTGTCACAAGGAAAAACTGATGATTGATGCTTCTCATCTTTCTCCATTCCTGTGTGTCCCTGTCTATCCCTCTCTCTGACTCTCTCTCTGTCTCTGTAAAAACAACAACAAAACAGCTGGGTTCAATTCCCAGTCAGCAGCACATATAGGAACAGCTCCATGTTCCTGTCTCTCTCTCTAAAAAAGCAACAGTAACTTACTGGCTCTAACCGATAATGAATATTCTTCAAAGAACATCTGGTAAATAAAGAGCCTCAGGAAGTCCCAGCACAGCCCACACTTTGCTCAGCAAGGTGGGAAGAGCTTTACCTCTGGACGTCATAGTTGGCATTGAAAAGGCTGCCCTGCCAGAGGCTGGTGATTTCCTCCGTCTCCTTCTCCGTGGGGCTTCCTGATACAGTGACAAACATCATGAGCGTCTTCCCTTTCTTTGTCATTTTCAATATGCTCTCTGGCTTGCCTGGGTCTAGCTGCGAGAAGTCAACAGGTGCTGGGGGCCTTTTGTGCTCTGGGAGGTCTCCTTCTTCTATGTCATCATCTTTCTGTCAGGAGGGGGGGAAAGCATCAATCATTAGAAATGCAGCCCTGACTGGTGGCTCAGTGGATAGAGCATTGGCTCAGCATATATATGGACATCCCTAGTTCGATTCCCAGTCAGGGACAGAAGTGACCATCTGCTTCTCTCTCCCTCTTACCCTCTCGCAGCCAGTGGCTTGTTTGGTCTGAACATGGCCCCGGGCACCAAGAATGGCTGAGCTGGTCCAAACTATGGCCTCAGGTGCTAAAAATAGCTTGGTACTCAAGCATTGGCCCCAGATGGGGATTGCTGGGTAGATCTCAGCCAGGGCGCATGCAGGAGTCTGTCTCACTATCTCCACTCCTCTCACTTAAAAAAAATAAAAAAAGAACTGTTTTGCAACTGGCAGAGGCAAGAACATCTTCGTCAGGAATAGGACTATAACCTACATTATAACAGGAAAAAAAAAACCAGCAGTTTTTTCCTCTACTTGACTTTCAGGCCAAGCCTAGGTTTCAAGCAGTACTTACTGCCCGTCTTTCCAGGTCGCCAATCACAGAGAGCCCCATGGCATGGGTTTTTACAGTTTTTTCACTCTCGATTTACCCAATATCATAGATTGTAAAAATGGCAATGAAATACTGCAAGCAAGGCAGATAAATACTGACGCATATAACAGTTCTCAAAAACCCTGTAGGAGTCACAGAAAGAACTGCAGAGAAAGAGTAGGGGATGGACTTAGGGATCTCTGCCAGGGCAGAGAGTACTGTTTCCTACAAAAAAGCACCCGTGAAGATGGATACGCTCTTCCACAGGAAAAAAAAATCACTGATACTGAGGAAGGTCGCTCATATTTGTAGTGTCTGCAAACATTAGCTCATGTAGTTTGCATGCACCCTGCAAAGTAGATGTTATCTGGCTCTACGGATAAAAAAGATGACAATCACAGTTACCAAGAGGTGGCACAGTGGATAGGGCGTCAGACTGGGATGTGGAGGACTCGGGTTCGAAATCCCGAGGTCGCCGGCTTGAGCGCAGACTCATCTGGTTTGAGCAAAGCTCACCAGCTTGGTCCCAAGGTCGCTGGCTCGAGCAAGGGGTTACTCGGTCTGCTGAAGGCCCGTGGTCAAGGCACATATGAGAAAGCAATCAATGAACAACTAAAGTGTTGCAGCGAAAAACTGATGACTGATGCTTCTCATCTCTCTCCGTTCCTGTCTGTCTGTCCCTATCTATCCCTCTCTGACTCTCTGTCTCTGTGAAAAATAATAATAATAATAAAGTGGGCTGACCCAGCTTTAAAAAACAAACAAACACAAAATTTCACTTGCTAGAGGCCAGTGAGAAACTGGAAGATTGCAAGAGAGATGGTAAATGGAGAAGTGCTACATGAAGCTCCCTCTTCCTTAGTGGTCTTCACACCCTCCACTCTGTCCCTATCTTTCTATCAGCTGTTATCAGCAGATTAACAGGAAAAGGCTGTGTTCTGCTAGTCAAATGCATCACATGGTAATTTAAACTCATGCCT
Organism: Saccopteryx leptura; assembly: GCF_036850995.1. Classification (NCBI taxonomy): domain Eukaryota; kingdom Metazoa; phylum Chordata; class Mammalia; order Chiroptera; family Emballonuridae; genus Saccopteryx; species Saccopteryx leptura. Next base: position 41,857,403 of record NC_089515.1, on the reverse strand, counting down.
GAGTCTGCAAGCCTCTATCAAACACATGAACAGAATCACAAAATAATGAAACATCAGTGTGGGAAGGAATCATCCGTTAAAATCTCATCTTGGAAATAAGGAACCTGAGGCCTAAATAGGAGACTTGACTTCCCCAAGGCTACACAATGAGTAAAATCTAGAGTCTGATTGATTCTAAGTTAACCAGGACGCTACAACCACATTTGGAAGGGAAAAAGGCAGCAACGTGCTTTTGGCTAGTGAAGTTTATCTAAAAAGCTTATTACAAACTCCCTGTAATTACACACTCCAGTAAGCAAAGCTTACTCCCACAAAAAGAAGTCATTGCTCTTAATTTTAAATGAAAAAAAGTGAGTCCCGAGAGAGAGCAACTAGACTTTAATTTCAGCGCCGGCCCCCTCCAAAATTAAGTCAACCCCCCCAAATTACAAAACTCTCAGTAGGGAAAAGTACCCAAATGGGAAGTCTGAAATCCTACTGATTTGAAAGAGAGGAGTACTATTAAACCTGAGCTGACACTCTTGAAAAGAAATCCTGACCACAGCCCTCACCACCCACTCACCCCATTCTTCAGGTATACAGTGGAAAAGGTCTCCCTGCCATTTGCAGGGCTCACTGACCACGGGGAGCAACGCAAGGGTGACCAGAACACTGAAGGTAAATTAAGGCTCCATGTGAGAGGCTGACACGTGACTGGAGAGACCCCAGAAACGGTGACGAGGGCACTGGGATGGAGGCCTGGGTCGGGTGTGAAAAGACGAGGGTGTCCGGGGAGCCACTGAGGGTCAGCTGTGGCTCGAGCTCATCAGTAAGGACTCGTGGCACAAGCAGAGAGGAGATTATGGGGTCGGAAGGTAGTGACACCGAGCGGAGTTGAAGGTTAGGGGGAGCAGGGACCGAGACGGAGAAAAACCCGAGGGTGTGCGCGCGCAGCGGACCTCCCACTGTTCCAGCAGACGTGCCATGTCCGCATCATTGTAATCCCGAATATCCTTCTTCTTCTTCTTCGGGGCAGGCGGGGCAGCCTCTCCCGGCTTACCGGCCGGGCCCTCGTCTGCGCAGGCTAAGGGCTGCAGCAGCAGCAACAGCAGATCAAACGCACAGAGCAGGACCACAACCGCGCGGGCCCAGCCGGAGGCCGCCATCTTCACCGCGACACCGCCTGAACGCGCCTGCGCGAGCTGCCGGCCCCGCCTCCAGACGCCCCTTTCCGGGACCCGACCCTGTGTCCGCCTCCGGCCACGCCCCCTCACTGCTCCGCCTCTGGGCGCGCACTGCCTGACCAGGCCCCGCCCCGTCCGCTGTAAAAGCCCCGGCCCCCCGCCATCTTGTCCCGCCCCGAGATCCCTCCTCCGGTCCGGCTGGGGCTTGGCGCAGTGGGGCGCACCCGGCCTTCGCTCCTGGTCCTTTTCCGCCAGAGGACGACCTTTCTCTCCGACGGGAGGGCCGAGCTAAAAGCTCCCTCCGGGCCTCAGGAACCCTCCTCCGCGCCCTGCGAGGCCTCAGTTCCTCGCCTGTGAGGTGACTTGGCGCTGCCTCAGCTCCAGGAGAGCCCGGTTCCCGGGGTCAGGAGCTTCCCCTTGGCTTCCTGACACTTCTGTGAAGTTTTGAGAACTTTTGAGCAACTTTCTCAGAGGGCCCTGCGTACAGCGGGCCCCTGCTTTGCTCTCAGCCGAGGGGATTCAGTTCCACCAGCTTTCTGTATTTCTGCAGCTCTCGAACTCGAAGAAGCTATAAAAAATTACTTTTAGAGTATTTAATTCCACCGGCTTTCAGATACTCCTGTCATCCCTGACACTCGAAAAAGTTTTACTCTTTTTTTTTTTTTTAAACCCCACATTACTTTTCATTTTAAAAATCGCTTCAGTGTTTCTTCTGTTAACCCGATTTGCAGGCTCTGACTCATCCTTTTCAATTTTTGTATCTTAAGAAGATTCTGAAACTAGATAGAAGGTGACAGAGGACAATCTGACTTTGGGTGATGGGTATGCAACATAATTGAACGACAAGATAACCTGGACATGTTATCTTTGAATATATGTATCCTGATTTATTGATGTCGCCCCATTAAAAAAATAAAATTATTAAAAAAAAAAAAAAAAAAGAAGAAAATTCTGGCCAGAGGTGCTTTGAGATTTGAGTTTTAAAGGGCAGGTCCGCTGATCTCTTCTAAATTTTTAATTACACAAGGAAGACTCATTATCATAAATCACTCATTGTGGTAGAACAGAGTTCCAAACATTCTTCTCTGCCCCACAATTCTATATACTTCACATACACCAGTGTCCGTCACATACTGTGTACATTTTTCAATACATTTGCAAACATCCAGGTGGCTGTACAAACTGCTCACCGTAGTAGCTGCTTCAATGTTTCCCACTTAATACAATGTGATGTGCTTTTTTATTCTTTAGACAGATACTGTATGGTTTAGTATTAATATACCAAGTTTATTTGCCTACTATCCTATCGATGACATTGATTACCAATTTTTCTATAATGACAAAAAAAAAATAGAGCCACGATAAAGTTCTTTATTCGTACCTTGTGGTATGGTCTGAATTGTATCCCCCTAATTGCATATGTGCTATCCCCTGTATCTCAGAATGTGACTGTTTTTTGGAGACAGGACCTTTAAAGAGGTAACTAAGTTAAAATGAGGTAGTTAGGGTAGGCCTTCATCCAATATGACAAGTGTCGTTATAAGAGGAAATTTGGCCATTGTCATGTATGTGGGGGAAGACATGTGAAGACACAGGGAGGAAGACAGTCATCAACAAGCCAAGGAGAGAGGTCTGAGAAGAAACCACCCTGCCCACACCTTGATCTGGACCATCTAGCCTCCAGAAGAGTGAGAAAAAGAAACGTTTGTTGCTTAAGCTACCCAGTCTGTCGTACTTTGCTACATCAGGCCTAGCAAACTAGCCACTTCGCTTGGATAGGATTAGTAGGCTGTAAATAACTGAAAACCAAACCTTTTAAAAGGTGTCTTAAGAAAAGAAAGAGGGTTTTGTTGTTACTGCTTGATTTTGCTTTCACAGACACAGATGGAAACTAAGCATCTAGGATATTGTGGCTCTTCAGTCAGCTGACTCCCAGTGTGTTCGTCATCCTGCTCTATATACTGGCCTGTGGCTTCCATCCTCAAGGTCACCACAAGTTCCAAGATGGCCACTGATGCTCCGACCATCAGGCTGAATTTCGTCCACAGGAGAGAGAAAAAGGAAAGCCAAAAGGAACATACCTTTCAATGGAGTCAGCTCCAGTTAAGCAGCCTGCTTGGACATTCCACACAATACTTCTGTTTATATCTCATTGGCTAGAACCGGCCTAGCCCTCCAAGGGGGGGGGGGGCTGTCTTCTAGCTGGATACATTGTCACCCTAAATAAAATTGGGATTTTCTTATCAAGGCAAGAGAGGAAATAGTTGTTGACAAGGCAGCTAACAATGTTTGCCTCACCTTCGCTCTTAGGACCCCTGCAGTTTAAATTCTCTCCCGATAGTGGTGGCTGATAATGTCCATATTTGTGCATGTATCTAGATGTACACACGCTGTGACATTTTCTATTGACTTTGAGCAGAAACTACTCCCAAGAAAAAGAAGTTTCTTTCTTTTCTTTTTTTTTGAAATCATAGGGGAAATGTCATAAGCTTTCTCCCCGGGGCCTATTGCTCCACCCAGTGGCTCGGAGCCCTGTCCTGGTGCAGTCCTGCTAAAAAACATGCACAGCTGTGGTCGATCATGTGCTCTGCTAGGAGGGGTCACCCTGTTCATTCATTTTGCCAGCTGCCAAGTGAAGGTGCAGAAGTGCTGGGAAGCCTGGTCCACAGTATCTGGTTATACAGAAAACAAGTCATTTAGGGTTTTATAGAAATTGTTGGGATTGTATAAAAAAAAAATTCCAGGGCTACTGACCTTCATCTAAGGAGGAAGTTCATTTTATAACCCACCGATGTGGAAACATCTGGATTGATCGTATTTTTTTTTTTACCATTTTGGCATTTGGAACTTGATTCAGGTAAACTGTTGGAGAATTTATTTAGTAAGGGCCTACTGTGGACCAAGAACCAGGGGAGGCACAGAGGGAAAGGTTAATGTAACAAGGTCCCTGTCCTAAAGAGCTTGCAGACTAGCAGAGGAGATAAACAATACACAGTTTACAGGAGGTCAGAACCTGAGGGGAAACATGGCGATGATAATATCCCTATTTTAAATAAGAGGAAACCCTACCTAAGCCATGGTATTTCAAATCAGTTGTATTGTAAAAAGGGGAGGAGAAATGTAAATTTTCCAGATATAAATTCCTCTCCTTTAGAAGAGAGCTACATTGAAAGCAAGGTGATGTTTGGTTGTGTGTAAGAAAGATTGTCTGAGATTGAATTAGCCCACCTAACAGTACAAAAACAAACCAGAGGGACGCTGCTCCAAAGGATACATTAGGGTAGAGAATGCCCTGAACTGACTGCCAGGTGACACTGTGGACCAGATACAGTTTGGTCCTTGGTCTTAAGTCTGGAGTGCAATGTGAAAGTTGGATATCAAAACCCAGCAGGCCTACAGATAGACCATGGAATGTTAGTCTTAAAAGGGAAAGAAGTTCTGACACATGCTACAATGTCAATAAACCTTCGAGACCTGACTCTAAGTCATAAGCTAGACACAAAAGGATACATATTGTATGATTCCACTTATATAAGTTACTAGAGCAGTCAAAATGTACAAAGAGAGGCCCTGGCCGGTTGGCTCAGCGGTAGAGCGTCGGCCTAGCGTGCGGAGGACCCGGGTTCGATTCCTGGCCAGGGCACACAGGAGAAGCGCTCATTTGCTTCTCCACCCCTCCGCCGCGCTTTCCTCTCTGTCTCTCTCTTCCCCTCCCGCAGCCAAGGCTCCATTGGAGCAAAGATGGCCCGGGCGCTGGGGATGGCTCTGTGGCCTCTGCCTCAGGCGCTAGAGTGGCTCTGGTCGCAACATGGCGACGCCCAGGATGGGCAGAGCATCGCCCCTGGTGGGCAGAGCATCGCCCCTGGTGGGCATGCCGGGTGGATCCCGGTCGGGCGCATGCGGGAGTCTGTCTGACTGTCTCTCCCTGTTTCCAGCTTCAGAAAAATGAAAAAAAAAAAAAAATGTACAAAGAGAAAGTAGAATGGTGGTTTCCAGGGCTGGAGGGAAAAGGTGATGGAGGAGTTACTGTTCAGTGGGTTCAGAATTTCAGTCTGGGAAGATGAAAGATTTCTGGAGATGGGTGGTGGTGATGGCCGCACAACAATGAGAATATACTCACTATCAGAGAAGGGATACATTCACAAAAAATGGGTAAGATGGTCAACTTTATGTTATGAATATTTCAGCACAATAAAATAAATCAGGGTGCTCACACTGTTGTCTTAAAACTGCTTCAAGTCTAGGTGGTGGCTGCACCGTCTAGAATAGGCAAGGAGGAGGGAGAGGGTTTCCCCACCTGCATGCCCCATCTGCCAGTCTCACCCTTCATCCCTCCCCAAATCCTCAGTTAGCTCTCTATGTGCCTGTTCGTTCACTTTCTTGTTAAATTACTACTAATTAGTGCCCTTGAGCCAGAGAATACATTCTTCCTCTTATCTGCTCCATTCACCCCCCCCCTCCCCAACCATCAGTCCTTCAGTCTACATGATTTCAGCTTTCCTCTTTTCCATTTTAATGAAAAATACTCTGCAAAGTAACTTTGGTTCATATTATAATTTTAAAAGCAGGATAGAAGGGGTAATGGCTGCTGTTTTCTAAAGAGAATACCATTGCAGACACAGCCTTTCCCTATTAATCAACTTAGACTAAAATATGCTACAGCAATCACCCTCAAATCTCAGTCACTTACAGCTGAGTTTACCTTTTGCTCATGTTTTATGTCCAACACGGGTCTATAGAGGGTCTGCTTCATGATCACGTAGGCTCATGGGGGCTCCGCCATCTTTTACCCACAGCATCTAGAACACAGGCTCGGAGCAGTCACTGCAGGGAGACTGGAGAGTTCTGGCCCGCTCATCACCACACCTAATGTCTTTGGTCAGAATTGATCACATGGTTCTACTCAGTTGCTACTATTTGGTAAGCAGTACTATCTCTGCCATAGTTTCTTTTTTTTATTTTTTTTATTTTTTATTTTTTTTTGTACTTTTCTGAAGCTGGAAACAGGGAGAGACAGTCAGACAGACTCCCGCATGCGCCGACCGGGATCCACCCAGCACGCCCACCAGGGGCGACGCTCTGCCCACCAGGGGGCGATGATCTGCCCCTCCAGGGCGTCACTCTGCCGCGACCAGAGCCACTCTAGCGCCTGGGGCAGAGGCCAAGGAGCCATCCCCAGCGCCCGGGCCATCCTTGCTCCAATGGAGCCTTGGCTGCGGGAGGGGAAGAGAGAGACAGAGAGGAAGGAGGGGAGGGGGTGGAGAAGCAAATGGGCGCCTCTCCTATGTGCCCTGGCCGGGAATCGAACCCAGGTCCCCCGCACGCCAGGCCAACGCTCTACCGCTGAGCCAACCGGCCAGGGCCTCTGCCATAGTTTCTTTACTCTCTGCTCTCACTGTCCCAATAGTGAAATTGTGATTCCTTGTCCGTGTGACTCCGTTGCCCTCTCTGAACTTGGTTCTCCAGAGGGGTAGGGCCCTCATATTCCTTATAGGCCTAGTACAGAGCCTGGCACCTGGTAGCTGCCCAGTTCGTGGAGTGAATGACCGATGGCATAAAGTAAAAGTGACCCGAAGGAAGGCAGTGGGTCCCTGGAAGGATCAGATTAGGAGTTGCCCTATCTGAAAAATGAAGCAGAGAGGACCAAGAAAAACAATTCTATCAGATTTTTAATGCTGAACCAAAATCCTTGACTACAGTGGGCAGTCTGAGTAACACAGCTCATTGTTGGAATATATAAGCTCTCTATTATCAACAACAAAACAGGCTGCATACACCAAAGAAAAGGAAGATAGGACCCTGGGGTATCCAGTGGCCTTGGAAAAAAAAAATCCCAGTTCCAATGAAGTTTCATGACTAACCTGGCACAGAGGGACGGGTTTGACTTCTTTCCCATAATACATTTTTGGAGCTAAGCAGAACTGAGGTGCTACTCCTAGGTAATTCTGCAAAGAGCTTGATTTATCCAACTGTTTTTCCTCGTACAAAAATAAAAGGGATTAACCCTACAGAATTGTTGCTTGTTCAGAAAATTGTCAGTTTTATCTGCCTTGTTTTGCAGATAACTAAGAGGCTTATTCAGATTCTAGAAGGTTTCTTAAGAACACTTTGTTATAAGTAGGGTGACTCCTATTCAGGTTTGTTTGTATTTGTTGTTCCTGGTTAATTAACAGTATTTCAGTTTGGACAATAAATTGCAAAGTCATCCTAGTAACCGTGACAACTGGCTGAAAAAGTGACTCCAGGTCCTAGAAAGGGACAGAGGAGCAAATGTGTGCATTGGCTGTACACACCCAGCCTGTGGTGGGCTGGGCACCTAGAGGGCCTGTTTCAGGACTAAGGGGTGGGGCACTTGTCTGGGAGGAAGCACAGGTGCTTCAACCACTTCCTGCAAAATAAGGTCTGGTTGAAATGAAGAGGCTGGAGTGGGCTTCTTGCGGGCTGTATGCCACCTTCCTGACCTTAGGAAGGCACTTAAGGCATTTGAGCATCAGTTTTCTTATGAGAAACAGGGATAATAATGTTTTCCTCCAAAGGCTTGGCCACGATTACTCCATTATGTAGCCAGAGACCTGGAGGTTATGGGAGGGCAAACTGCCAATCAAGGATCATTCTGACAGCTACTATTTGTCAGCCAAGTATTCAAGCAGGCACTGCAGAGTATCTGATTTCAAGATGAGAAAACGGATACTTGGAGAACTGGCACTAGCTCACAACTGATAAATGGCTAGGGAAAGAATGACCCCAGGAAGTCTGATTCAGAGCCCGCGCTCTAACTGCACTGAGTTAAAGGGAGGACGAGGCCAGCACCCAGCTGCGCTCTTGGAACTCCATGTCCAGTGCGCCTTCCTCACCCCGCTCAGCCCCTCAGATCCCACCCAGATCCCACCGTGGGAGACGATCAGCCACACAAAGGGCAGGGGGAGTGCTTGGAAAACCGGACGATGTCCCGCAAAACGCGAACACTGGACCCCAGCAAGTCATTAGGAGATGGTATAGAGTATCTTCCATCTAGTCCAGAAAACAGGTCACCTTTGAGACCTGCTCCCTGGGCGGGGAGGACGCGTGGAGCCCCTGTCTGGCTGAGCGCTTACGTAAGGCCAACTGGCGGCTGCGCCCCAACTACCCAGGGCGCGCGCAGAGCCCTGACCCGGGCAGCCTCTGTCCCGTCCCTCCTCCCCGCCTCTCACCAGTAACCATGGAGAGGCCCGGGACCACCGGCCCGGCCCGGCCCGGCGTCCGCGGTGGGCGGTGGCGTCCTCCCGCAGCCGCCCGCTTCCCGGGGGAGGAGCAGCGCATCGCGCAAGCATCCGGCAGCGGCGAGGGGGCGGAGGAAGGCAAGAGGAGGAAGCGGGATTTAAACGAAAGGCGGTGACGCCACACAAAAGATTTCTATAGGCTCCAGGGAGGCTGCGGCCGAGGCGGCGGCGGCGGCGAGCGGGGGCGAGGCCAGCCGGGACCAGGACAGCCTCCAGCAGCCCGGCGGGCGGGCGGCGCGCCCACGGCCGCAGTCCGAGGTGTAGAGCGGGGAGGAGGCGGTGTTTCCCTCTGCCTTTCGGCCCCCGCCCTTCCTTTCAGTTTCTCCGGCTTGCTCGGAAGTTGGAGGTTGACAAAAATGGCAGGAGCCGGGGCCCGGGCGAGTGGCCGCAGCGTCGTGGGTACCTTCTGAGTTGGGCCAGCCGCCGGGGACACGCGCGCAGGGCGTCCGATGCGCAGGGCCCGGGGTCCCAGGAGAGTTGAGCCACTGCGAGACCGAGAAGAGGCGCGGGGCATGGACTCGCGCCGACAGCAGGCTGCGGGCCGCGGGGCCGGAGGGCGTGCCTCCTGGGCGCCGGGCCGCGCACTGTGAGCCGCGAGGCGGGAAGGGTCGCCGGGCGTGGCGGGCGGGCGGCGGGCAGAGCGCGAGCGGACGGCCTCTGTGCGCAATCCGTGCAGCTCCCGCCCGACTGACTCGGCGCGGCCGCGCCAGCACCGGCCACACCCTCGGCCCCGCCGCCGCTGCCGGGCCGTTTCCCGAGAGCCGGAGGCAGGAGATGCGCCGGGGCGACCGCGCGTCCCCAAGCACCAGCCCGGGCTGCCGTCGCGGGGAAGTGCCGCCGGGCGGGGTCCCGGCTCCTGAAGCCCACGTGCGCCGCCGAGCCGAGGAGGCTGACAGCAGAGCCCGCCCGGGCCACCGCATGCTCTCCTCCCCGAGGAAAGGATTTTGATTTCAAAGAAAGGAAGGAAGGACAACTCCCAGCTTCCCCTCCCGCCCTCCCGCTCCAGCGGCCGGGACGGGCCATGCCCAGGAAGGCGACGGCGGCAGCCCGGCAGAAGGGACTTTCCTGGAGGCCCGACGACGAGGAGCGCGTACTGTGAGTTTGCTGTGCCCGGTTCATGGTTCCTGCAAGCCCTCCCGGAGGCTGGAGGCCAAACGCCGCAGCCCCTCCCCACACCGTGAAGAGCCTCCTGCGTCCCCTGCCCCGCGGGCCTGCCCCGCGCCCTCCGCCCGCGGCGGTGGATGGCATGATGGTGCGGGGAAGGCACCCCGGACCTGGCCAGCTGAGTTGCGACGGCCGCGGGGGTGGCGGCAGTGGCAGCGGCGGCGGTAGCGGGCTCCCCAGCGGCATGCCAGTGCCCCCCGGGCGCAATGGCTAGCGGCAGCGCGGGGAAGCCCACTGGCGAGGCAACTTCTCCAGCTCCTGCGAGCGCAGTCGGCGGGACCAGCTCACAGCCGCGGAAAAGGCTGGTGTCGGTGTGCGACCAGTGCAAGGGCAAGATGCAGCTGGTGGCTGACCTGCTGCTGCTGTCGAGCGAGGCCCGGCCTGTGCTCTTCGAGGGCCCTGCCTCCACCGGTGCCGGCACCGAGTCCTTTGAGCAATGCCGGGACACAATCATCGCACGCACCAAGGGGCTCTCCATCCTCACCCACGACGTGCAGAGCCAGCTCAACATGGGCCGCTTCGGAGAGGCCGGGGACAGCCTGCTGGAGCTGGGGGACCTAGTGGTGTCACTGACGGAATGCTCAGCCCACGCGGCCTACCTGGCGGCAGTGGCCACGCCAGGCGCCCAGCCCGCGCAGCCGGGGCTGGTGGACCGCTACCGTGTGACCCGCTGCCGCCACGAGGTGGAGCAGGGCTGTGCCATGCTGCGTGCCACTCCACTGGCTGAGATGACCCCTCAGCTGCTGCTGGAGGTGTCACAGGGCCTGTCGCGTAACCTCAAGTTCCTGACAGATGCATGCGCCCTGGCCAGTGACAAGTCCCGGGACCGCTTTGCGCGCGAACAGTTCAAGCTGGGCGTCAAGTGCATGAGCACGAGCGCATCAGCGCTGCTGGCCTGCGTGCGCGAGGTCAAAGCGGCGCCCAGTGAGCTGGCGCGCAGCCGCTGCGCACTTTTCAGCGGGCCGCTAGTGCAGGCGGTGAGCGCGCTGGTGGGCTTTGCCACCGAGCCACAGTTCCTGGGTCGCGCGGCGGCTTTGAGCTCCGAGGGCAAGGCGGTGCAGACTGCCATCCTCGGTGGGGCCATGAGCGTGGTGTCAGCCTGCGTGCTCCTGACCCAGTGCCTCAGGGATCTGGCGCAGTACCCTGACGGGGGCGCCAAGATGTCGGACCACAGGGAGAGGCTGAGGAACTCGGCCTGTGCCGTGTCTGAAGGCTGCACCCTGCTATCTCAGGCTTTAAGGGAGAGGTCTTCGCCCAGGACTTTACCGCCAGTGAATTCCAATTCTGTGAATTAGCACTCCCATCCACCCCGTCCCCTCCTTCCACTCCCAGGCTAAAGGAAGATCCTTGTCTGCCCCTCTCCATTTATACCAAAGAAATCATAGGTGAAGCTCTCTCCCACCCCACACCCCCCCACGTTAAACGCAAGAGAGAAATCTTCTTCCAGAAGGCTGGGCCATACATCCAATTACATACACGGCCCACGCCCAGCATCCCATACACAGTAGGGACCTGGAGATAGAAGATGTGTAATCAATCTACTGTTGCGGGATTGACCCCCACCCACCCCCAACTCCTCTTCAGGAATCCTTCAGCTAAACTTTATGAATTAATTGGGCAGGAAGGAAGTCATGGGTTCATTTCTTTTTTGGTCTTTCATTTTCTAATTAAAAGAAAGGTTACCTCAGTTTTCACTCCTTAGACATGGATGTAGCTACCTTTTTTTTGTATGTTGTTATTTTTTAAATTGGATTAGGTGTATACTTGGTGTGGAAAGAGTCTGACCTTGCCATGTGATTTGAAAATGGGGGAAAAGCTACTGTGAGTGTGTGTTTTATTTTCTAATTTACACTATAGAGTGATTTTTCCCTCCCAATGTCAAGTTTTTACCTTGCATGTACTGGAGTATTTATTTCATCTATTAAAATGTTATGTTTCTCAGATGGCTATTTGCGATTTTTTTTTAAATTTTTAAAAGATTTATTGATTTTAAAGAGGAAGAAAAGAGAGGTCAAGGGAAGGAGCAGTATCAAATCATAGTTGCTTCATTTTAGTTGTTCATTGATTGTCTTATGTGCCTTGACTGGGCAAGCCCGGGGTTTCTAACCAGCGACCTCAGCATTCCAGGTCCACACTTGATCCACTGTGCCACCACAGGCCAGGTGCTTTTTGCGGTTTTTGTAGAATTTGAATAGTTGTGGTGTTGATGTCGCATGTCATCTATGGAAAGGCACCCTGGGAAGTGGGCTTCTGTAGCAGTGAGGCGTGTTCCCAATTCCCAATCCTCGGTTCTTCCTATGTTTTCCTTTGAGCAGCCTAGAATTCAGGAAAAGGAGAAGTCTAATCTGTACTCTGCCTGTCTTTTTCAGGTTAAATCTGTGGGTTATGCCAGCCTTCGCAGGTCAGAGGATGTCGGTGGAACTGTAGAAGTCAACTGTCCGTGGAGTGAGAGTGTGTCAGCTCTTATCCACACAGGTCTATTCAGACCAGATCCAGTTCCTCATGGTTTCAGAAGAGGGTTCTGGACTGTTTAATGGAGGGACAGGTACTCTGGAAAGTACTAAGAACTTCCTAGAATTACAGCATAATTGCTGGCAACAGGTTTATTTTTGTGACCTTGATCTTGTAAGATATGCTCTGGTTGATGGTATGTTGGAAGAATGCTTTGTTATTTGAAGTTTGGAGTTACTTTAAGGTAGTTTTCCTTTCTGCAAACATTTTAAGAAAAAGTTTGTGGGGGGGAGAGGAGTGTATAGTTTTGCTGAACCTAGTGATGTATTGTACATTTTCCCACTGAAGTGTAACAAATTTTATTTGTAGTTCTTGCTCTGGGAGAGCCCCATGGATAAAAACTCATACACGCTTTAAATTTGCTCAGTTTATATTATATCTTTCTTGGAATTGGTTGTGCCCAAACCTTTGCAGTTCCCACAGAAATAAAAAGAAAGAATTTTTCATCAAATAGTGTTAGAAGAAAAAGTCAGGTTGACTGTTTGACTTGAACAACTGTCTTTATTATTAGAACTTCAAATTCTACATGTAAAACGTATTTAACCCTGTGTCAAGTAAAACTGAGACTGTTTAGTTTCTCTGAATTGGAAATATGAAAAGTCTTAAAGTGGTGAGGTATATAACATTTTAAAAAATGGTCAAAGAAGCTGCTGCTTTTCTGACTTAGGTCCTGGTAGATTTAAATTTTTAAAATCCTTAAAAGATGACTGTTCAATCCTCTCCCCCTTCCCATCTTTAAACTCTGGATTAGCCAGATTCAGGAAGTATTTGGGGAGAAGAAAAGCTAGCCCTCCCCACCATGACCTAATGACAGTCCTGCCTGCCTATAGGAATTTTTGCTTATTTATATTTATTGGATTTCCATAAGTAATGCTAGTTTTTAATTATATGGTTCACTTGGTCAATGCAAGTCACAAAGAATAAACTGAAAGGAACAAAGAAAAATAAAATTAAGGCCAGAAATCTGTCATTTTGATTATGAAAAGAAGAAATACCAATTGTTCCTTGGACCCAATTCTTGCCACCGCAGTTGTCAGGAAAACTCAAGGTCCCCCCAAAATCTCTTTCCCTAACCACTTGCATGGCGCTCACTAGCGAGTCACTCAATTAATTGTGGGACTTCTTTTTTTCTGAGTTAATCAGTATCTTAAAATTTCTGTGTTTAAAGTTTTGACTTGCAATATTCAAAATCTCTGTCCTTTGCGGTTAAGTTTCAGTGCTGTCTTCACTTTCTTTTCCCTGTCTCTAAGATAAAGTTTAGTTATTTTCCATCAGGTGGCTCGAAATGAATGTTGCTTGTATTTTCCTCAGCAAGGTTCAGGCAACCAGCGTGAGGAAGGCCCGGTCTCTCTGCACCTGCATTGCGAGGCGAGGGGCTGGATTTGGGGACACAGGCCTTTGACATTTTTAACTTCCTTCCAGTGTACCAGGTTGCTAAACTTGGTTTTAAAATAGCCCCTATTTTTTTAAAAAAAGGAACATCTCAGACCTATTTCTTTGGGTTTAATAAGGTCAGCAGAGATACCTGGTTCCAGGAATAAAAATCACAATGGCCTGATTTTTTTTAAAAAAATTAAACCACACTCGAGTTAATTTAAGACATCAATTCTCAGGCTATTCTGACTTCGCAAGGCAATTTTTTCTTACACAGGCTTAATGGGCACCATCCTGACTGGGAATGTTGAAAACTTTCCTTTGAATGGTAACAAGAGAAGGAAACTATTGCAGCTAAGTTCTCGGGACAAAAGCCATTATTTATGACAGTCACCCCAAGTAAACGGGACAGAGGCTTTCATATACTAGACTTCACTACTAAAAAGCAGACCTCTGTCTTTTCTTGGCTGTTTTAAGCTTGGTCTTTTTCTGTTCATTCTAGGTTGATATTAGGAAATACAAAAATAATGTGTGTGTGTGTGTGTTTCTCCCTACTATTACCTACATCTCCAGTGCTTTTCTTATTCACGGTCATGTTTCTCAGAAACTAGTTGTGTAATTCTGGAAGCATCAATTACATCTGATTGATTGTTTTACAAACACTTTTTTTTTTTTTTTTTTTGGTATTTTTCCGAAGCTGGAAATGGGGAGGCAGTCAGACAGACTCCCGCATGCGCCCGACCGGGATCCACCCGGCACGCCCACCAGGGGGCGATGCTTTGCCCATCCCTGCGTTGCTCTGTTGCTACCAGAGTCTAGCGCCTGAGGCAGAGGCCATGGAGCCATCCTCAGCGCCCAGGCCATCTTTGCTCCAGTGGAGCCTTGGCTGCGGGAGGGGAAGAGAGAGACAGAGAGGAAGGAGGGGGGAGGGGTGGAGAAGCAGATGGGCGCCTCTCCTGTGTGCCCTGACCGAGAATCGAACCTGGGACTCCTGCATGCCAGGCCGACGCTCTACCACTGAGCCAACCGGCCAGGGCCTTCAAACACTTTTTTTTAAAGCTGGCATAGGGATCTAAAATATTTGGCAGTTTAAGACAGCTGAATTTAACAGAAACACCTGTTTTTGGAATGAATGTGACTGTGGTGACGTGCAGTTCCGGCAGAGGGTTTGGAAAGCGGTGAATGTGAAAGGACAAGCAGAACAAACCCCCAGTTCCGCCGCAGCGCTTTTCCCTGGGGCTCGGGCCCTGGGCTGCCCTCAGGCTCGGGGGTCCAGTAACTGGACGAGCCCTTACGGAGACTACGTCTGGGTTACCAATGTCGACACAATACCTGTGTTCTCTCCAGGCATGAGTCTGTGTGAAATAAATTTACCTTTTTTAATATAAGTAGGGTGTATTCTTTAGGGTCAATTGGCTAAGTGAGTTGTCTGTTTCCACCGGCAGAAGGCTCAAAGACTGAACTGTTCAAATAGCGAAGGGGAAAGTTGAGAAACTCATGTCTGGGATGGAGACAGATATAATGTCAAAGGAAAGCCCCTTCCATTCTGGGCTGTAGTGCCTGGCATATGCGTATGTTTGAAATAAATTTGTGTACGGGATACTTGCGACAAGTATACAAAAGCACGTCCTAAAATTGTTCTAGAAATGACAGTGTTAATGGTCATTCAGCGAATTATTTATTGGGGGCACTGTGGTGCAGCTGGGGAGTGAGACATGGTTCCTCCTCTTGCAAAGACTCGGTGCGTTTCAGGTGTGGTCCGTGGACACAGCATTAGCAGCATCCTGGGCCCTTCCTCAGAGCTGTTGGGTCGGCAGCTGGGGGGGAGGGGCGATCAGTCTGCATTTTCAGGCCCTCCCTGGTGATGATGTATGCCTAAGCCACAGAACCAATGACATGCAGGCCCTGCGGGCGTCTTTCTGTTCCCTACCAACTGTGGAAGTCCCTAGTGCTTCTCTATCAGGAGGCAGCAGCAAGTTCCTTGTTTGCTCAGGTGTTGGTTTCCCTGGATATTGTGAGCCATTTGGAATTGACAGGTTGTGGGTATGTGTGTGTGTGTTTGCGTGCGCGCGCGCATGTGCACACAAGTACAGAATTCTCCCCCTCCACCTGCCACCCCTTTAAAGTTGAAGGCAAGCCATAGTAAACTGGCAAATTAGCTTTCTGGGTGCCTGTTTTTCTTTTTGCCTGTTGTTGACTTATGTCCTAGAAAACTAGAACTAGCAGACAACCTAATTAAAAATCTACCCTTGAGCTCTGGCTGCCCAAGGAAGAGCACTTTGCTATTAAGTTTGTAAAGTACTCTTCAGAACCAAGTGAAGCACACAGACTTACTCCAAAGCTCATTTAGGGATAACCAGTGTCTGCAGTATATTCAGGAAAAAACGCCCTTTAAGGCCAACCGTGCACCAAGACTCAGGACGATCAGTTAGAGCCTCGCTGCTCACAAGGGTGGGCCAGGGAGCTAGCATGGGTGTCACCTAGGAACTCGGTGGACAGCAGAACCTAGACCCCACCCCAGACCCACTCAGTCAGAACCTGCTCTCGGGCAAGATCTCCAGGTCATTTCTGGGCATGTTAACTTCGAGGAGCACTGTTTTAGGAGAGAAACGTCCTGGCCACGACTGAATCATGGCTTTACTGTGGGAACGTACGCATTTATTAGGTCCATTTAGATCTTTTCAGTGTATCAAGCATGTTCATGTATGTTCTCCAACTGGGTCCTGAGAGCAGTCATCTAAACATTAGCACACCTGTTTTTCTGTTGTAAATCAAATATTTATGATGAACCCCCATACCATGCAAGGCCTCAGGATGAGCAAGCACCAAAGACTAGTTCTGTCTACTTCATAAGGTCATAACTTAAGGTAATGTTAAAATCAGTTCCCCCTAATAATTTCACCTTTCCCCTTCCAGTAAATTGATACAGCAGCTACATTTGTCATCGCCTCGGGGGTGCCCAAAGAGAACATAGCCCTGTCTTCTGTGCCTGCCTCTGTTCCATCGGGCAGACCACCCAGGTCCTCTAGAATACTGGATGGTTACGTCCTAAGACCACCATGTCACTCAGACGTTTCAGGCTTCAGAGAAGGGTTTGAAAGCTCATTTAGATTATACTGATTTTTAAACTTTATTTACTAATCACACAGCTGTATCCAGAGTATGCTGAAGTCAGACACAGGGAACTTTCTAGTCCTGTGTCCCGGGACAGAAACTGCCTGAGCAGCCCCGGGAAAGCTCTGCTCCCATCACAGGGCATCTCCTAAGCGCCAGTCATTTCTGACTTTGTTCTAATTTGTCTAAATTTTACTTTAAAAATTTTTATTTTTAATTTTATTGAATTTATTGGAGTGGCATCAGTTAATAAAATTATATGTTTCATGTGTACAATTCCAAAATACATCATCTATATATCGTATTGTGTGTTCACCCCCCAAGTCGCCCTTCCATCACGATTTCCCCCCTTTCCCTTCTTCTGCCTCCCCCCCCCCACCCCCTTTCCCTCTGGTAATCACCACACTGTGGTCTGCGTCTAGGAGTTTTTTATTCCCTTTGCTTAATCCCTTCACCTTTTCCATCCAACCCCCCCAACCCCCCTCCCCTCTGACAGCTTAATTTACCAAAATTTTAGATGCCGCTCAAGAGTCTGGTCAAGTGAAAAATCACTAGTTAGTTGCCTTGGTTATATTGTCAGCATCCTAGGAGGCCGAGGCTGATGTGAAACCTCTGAAATTGGAGGCCTACTGTAGGAAACCTAGTTTAGTTTAGTGCTTTTCGTTGAGCTCCAGAGAGGGACGAAGGAACCGGATCATCTTTAAAATGATTTCATGTCCCTGGCTGGTTGGCTCAGTGGTCGAGTGTCGGCCTGGTGTATGGAAGTCCCGGGTTTGATTTCTAGTCAGGGCACGCAGGAGAAGCTACCATCTGCTTCTTCACCCTTCCCCTCCCCTTCTCTTTCAGTCTCTTTCCCTCTCTCCCCCCCACCTCCCTCTCCCGCAGCCATGGCTTGATTGGTTTGAGCACATCAGCCCTGGGCGCTGAGGATGGCTCTGTGGAGTCTGTCTCAGGTGCTAAAAATAGCTCAGTTTGGAGCATGGTCCTAGATGGGCAGAGCATTGGACCCTGACGGGTTGCTGGGTGGGTCCCGGTCAGGGCCTATGTGGGAATCTGTTTCACTATCTCCCCTCCTCTCACATGGAAAAGAAGGAAAAAAACAATTATTTCCTATCCATTCAGTAGTAGTTCTGCTTTAGCTATATGGATAACCAAGGTGGGGATTGAGGCCCTCTTAATCAGCTTTTCTTTTTGTGACAGCTGTCAGCTTCCTGTTCTAAATTAATTGGCATGTCATTCTAGCACCTTCCCTCAGATAAGATTTTGGTAAAATGATTTTCTTAAACATTTCCGTGGGAGGTAGGTTTTACTTAAACTTCATTTCCTTGTAAGTTCCATGATAAAGATATTTCTAAAAACAAATAGGGTTCTAGTTTTATCACTTGGAATTTAATTTTTAAAGTTGTTAGTAATGCTATGGAAAATTGTCTGAAGAACCAGCAGAAATAGGTCATCTGATTTATTTCAGCTGTCTTAGCAATTTCCATGATAGTGTTTCGTTAGGTGGAGTCTGCACTATGGGCTTTAGACAGATGTGGCTTTTTTTTTTTTTTTTTTGTATTTTTCTGAGGCTGGAAACGGGGAGAGACAGTCAGACAGACTCCCGCATGCGCCCGACTGGGATCCACCCGGCACGCCCACCAGGGGCCACGGTCTGCCCACCGGGGGGCGATGCTCTGCCCCTCCGGGGCGTCGCTCTGCCGCAACCAGAGCCACTCTAGCGCCTGGGGCAGAGGCCAAGGAGCCATCCCCAGCGCCCGGGCCATCTTTGCTCCAATGGAGCCTTGGCTGTGGGAGGGGAAGAGAGAGACAGAGAGGAAGGAGGTGGGGTGGAGGAGCAAATGGGCGCTTCTCCTATGTGCCCTGGCCGGGAATCGAACCCGGGTCCCCCGCACACCAGGCCAACGCTCTACCGCTGAGCCAACTGGCCAGGGCCAGATGTGGCTTTTGACCAAAGAGCATCCCGTGAAGATGCCTCTAAATGCAATTCGCCACGGTGACTGATAACTGAGGACAAAATAGGAGTTTCCCCACCTGGGTTACCCATAGAGCTAAAGCAGAACTATCAGCTGAATGGATATGAAATATTTAAAATGACCCAGTTCCTTTGTCCCTCTCTGGAGCTCAACCGAAAGCTCAGTGGTTCTTGACTTCACCGGGACTTCTTATTTCACAAGCAACCACAGAACGCCTCATAGATCTACACTAATAATAGATGAGGGTGTGAGACCGTTGTCACGTGGGGTCATGTTGCTGATCCAGTCAGTGACTGTGTCATTAGTTGGGTCTAGAGTAGTGTCGGCTTTAGCGAGTCTGATGGTAAAACACATCTGATTTAGCCAACATTAACTGGGTATCTGGGATATTGTCAGGCACATCCCAAATGACAAAGCCACAAACAGGTAACTATTAGGAAATATCCTATCCTTGGTTGTCCTCAATAAAATCAATGTGAGGTGGGCTGTTTTTCTTCCAATAGAGGTGATTTCCACACCCACCATCCTTTAGTGTTACATCTGTATAACTGCAAAGATACGGGCCTGTGAGCCCTGGTTGGATAGCTCAGTTGGTTAGAGCATCGTCCTGGTTGTGGGTCCGATCCCCGGTCAGGGCACATACAGGAACAGATGGATGTTTCTGTCTCTCCCTTTCTCCCTTCCTCTCTCTTTAAAATCAATACATGAATTTAAAAGAAAGAAAAGAAAAAAAAAAAACCCACGAGCCTGTGAAAGCGTGGCTTCCCGAGTCCCATTGTTGGGGTGACTCAGGAGTGGGAAGTAGGCACGGCCCTGACTCAGCAGAACATCTTCCATTTAGATCTGATCAATGGTTTTAGTATCACGGGGGCTGATTCTTCTGGCATATGAGAGGATTATTTACTTCAAATGCTACAAGGAAAAGATTTTAAACACATTTTCCAAGGGGAGCCTTTTGGTCTATTTCCCATGTAAACATGTTCATGAAATTCCATGTTGTGGGAACGTCTATGGATTGTCTGATCTTGGGGCGAAGGCACTAGAGCTGTTCCTACCATCTTGGTAGTTTGAGAAGTGAATTCTGCAGTCTCTGCTAGGAGTTTATGTAGAGTTTTTGAAGGACTTCCTAAATTGCCTAACCTAAATTGTTCCTCCTGTATTGTTTTGGCCCATTTTTTCCTAACTGAGAAGAAAATGGCTCACAAACTCCATGCAGAGAACAGGGCACTCATTGGTGCCTCTGGGCGTGAGATACTTACTGGAAGCCTCACCCTGGATTTTTCAGGAGTCTCCAGTTGACATTTCTTATGACTGGGTTTGTACCAGGAGTTGGAAGATGGAGATGAACTTAGAACGTGGTGCAAGTAGTGGAAAGGGAGTAAAATTGCTGGAAGCAGGATAGGCGCTGTAATTAATGAGGACCCTGTGCTCTAGGTCTTTGGCCATTCTGGACCTTGTAGTCCTTAATGTTGATCAACTTGGATATATTATCCTGGTGACTGGGAGAAAGGATGTTGGCATCAGAGCTGGTATTTCCTGCTCCCAATGCCGGGTGACCAGCTATAAATTAAGTGGGAGTTTCACTGAATTTCTTTTCTGTGTAGCTGGAGCGTAGCTTTCTGTTAGAGACCGCAGGCAGGTACCTTACTTACGGAGTGGGCTCTATTCCAGGGCGCAGGAATCATTTGCTTTTCTACTCACTAATTTTGAGTGGTGTTGATGCAGAGTATAGGGCTGTCTCTGGACTGGTTTGCTCTGCAGGAAGCAAAAGCAGTTGCCCAGACTCCTAACACCCCTCTCCGATCATACAAGCTGCCTGACTGACCCTGGATCAGGAGCCCTGGGTGGGGCCGGGGGGGCCAGGTCCTGGGTCTGGCTGCCCACTGCCCTTGCAGAACACAGAGAGCCCAGCTAGTGCACCTGAAGGTGCATGTGGTCAGGTGTGGGGCCAGTTGATAGACTGTGAGCCTTCCAAGGCAAGAGCCTGGTCTGTCTCATCTCTGCCATACCTAGCAGGTGGCCAGCATACTCAAACGTTTGCCTAATGAAAGAAAAGCGATGCTCGGCATGTTTTGAGCTCCTACTATATAAGCAAGGATCTTTGCATTCTGTCTTTCAATCCTTAAAGTAACCTTTTGAAATGTGAAGGCTTGTTCTCATTTTACAGATGAGGATGCTGACCTGTACCCACTTGCCCAGGGTCACAAAGCACAAAGCGGAGAAGGACAAGAATCAAGGTGTGCTTGGTAGAGCCCGGCACACTCGCCCACTGGGCTGCATGCAGTGAATGAATGAATTTTTAGAACAGGGTCCGTCTGCCCTTTGTGGTTACAATGCTCCCCAACTTCATTATTGCTTAACCTCACCACGGACAGTTTTCGTGGGTTCCTCCTGAGCCTTTGGTCTTTACAGAAGGCCGGAGCCCACAGCTTCCTCCTGCAGTTGCAGGCAAAGCAGATGACATGAACAAGTGGCCCCGCCTGCTGCGTGGTCCTGGCACCCGAGAAAAAGCTTGAGGAAGACAGACCTCTGGTTTGTTCAGTAACCTCCACTTGGATTTCTAAAATGCATACATCTTTGTTATCTGCGCATTTGCAACACTCCAAGGTTTCTTTACTGATTAGAGGGTGAAAGACAAGCTCCTAACCGAGACATCTGTGGCCAGTGTGCTCCCCTCAGCCCCCTACAAACAACATTCCACCCCGATAGTCCTTGTAGGGTTTTCCACATCATTGCTCTGCCCGCTCTGAGCTTTCACAGGAGCGTCTTCTTGCAGAGCTTGTCTGCTCCCTGTTCCTCCCTTCCCACCCCCCTGACTGCAGCCTGGGGGCAACCTGTCCTTGTATTGGTATTTATCAGATTATTATAATTCCGTTTACCGCCTGACCAGGCAGTGGCACAGTGGATAGAGCATCAGACTGGGATGCGGAAGGACCCAGGTTCGAGACCCTGAGGTCACCAGCTTAAGTGCGAGGCTCATCTGGTTTGAGCAAAGCTCACCAGTTTGGACCCAAGGTCACTGGCTTGAGCAAGGGGTTACTCAGTCTGCTGAAGGTCCGCGGTCAAGGCACATATGAGAAAGCAGTCAATGAACAACTAAGGTGTCACAACAAAAAACTGATGATTGATGCTTCTCATCTCTCCATTCCTGTCTGTCTGTCCCTATCTATCCCTCTCTCTGACTCTCTCTCAGTCTCTGTAAAAAATAATAATAATAATAATAATAATTCTGTTTTCCTATCCATGCTCCGGTCTGCGTCATCCTCAGGTGGCAGAGCTGTCCGCCCACCTCCCTTGATTAACACATAGTCTACACGGGCAAACGTGGTCATGAGTCAGGCTGAGCCCCAGAGAAGAAGAGCTCGGAGTGAAGCACTTCACTAACCTTCCCCTTTGTCTGGGTTGTCTTTAGTCAGTTACCAACGGCTTTCGCCTTCTCCTTCCCGGGACCCTCAGCTGCACTGCGAGGACCTGGCCCAGGTCCTCACGGGCCTTCACCAGTGCTGTGTCCCGAGTCTCCCTGGCTGCAGCCTCGTCAGGCCTGCCTTCGTCATCCTCTCCCTCTCTATCACTCGGGCTTTGGTGCAACAATGTTTTACTCAAAACAGCAGCTCCAAGTAGTCAGTATTTCGGCACATTTATTGAGAACTGACAGTGTGCAGCTGGACAAGGCCCACAGTGGCTAGGACCGCCCCGATCAGGCTGTGGTCATCTTCTCCCACCCACCCCCACCCCCAGCCCATGCCGTGATTTCAGCGCGACAGACCATAGGACATCCCTGTGCTCCTTCCTGTTCCTGGCTCTGCGCCTTTGCTGGTGTTGGCCCCTGCACGAAGCGTCGTTCCATTCCTCTGGGCGGTGCTCGCGTCCTGAGCGCGGACTGCTTCAGTGCTGCAGACGGGGTTGCCCTGCATAGCGCGGACTGCTTCAGTGCTGCAGGCGGGGTTGCCCTGCATAGCGCGGACTGCTTCAGTGCTGCAGGCGGGGTTGCCCTGCATAGCGCGGACTGCTTCAGTGCTGCAGGCGGGGTTGCCCTGCATAGCGCGGACTGCTTCAGTGCTGCAGACGGGGTTGCCCTGCATAGCGCGGACTGCTTCCAGTGCTGCAGACGGGGTTGCCCTGCATAGCGCGGACTGCTTCCAGTGCTGCAGACGGGGTTGCCCTGCATAGCGCGGACTGCTTCCAGTGCTGCAGACGGGGTTGCCCTGCATAGCGCGGACTGCTTCCAGTGCTGCAGACGGGGTTGCCCTGCATAGCGCGGACTGCTTCCAGTGCTGCAGACGGGGTTGCCCTGCATAGCGCGGACTGCTTCCAGTGCTGCAGACGGGGTTGCCCTGCATAGCGCGGACTGCTTCCAGTGCTGCAGACGGGGTTGCCCTGCATGTCTGGTCCTTTGAAGGCCTTCCAGGGAATTGGGTGGGTTTCCAGGGAAGATTTGAGAGGTTCTGGATGGACCAAACACTCTTCTTTCCAGTGGTCTAGGTTCCTCGGGGCCTCCATATCTTGGCCCTGGGCTGTGAGCTGCAGGACTCGGCGCAGGTGACGGTTCCCGTGGGCATGCTCAGGGTGGTGCTGGGCCCATGGAGACAGGGAAACGGTGTGCCACTCAGGAAGGGCATCTTTTTCCCATGAACAGACTTAGAACCATATTCCCCAAGGAGCCTTTGAAGCCAGTGTGAGAATTGACCGAGGGAGTGAGTCCTGGCTTTCAATTCTGTAATTGTTATAATCCAAAAATTACTCATGACTCTCCCTAATCAGGTTTGGGTTATAATCGTGTGCTTAAGCAGAGCTCTGGGGTGAGCTGTGCCCACCAGCGTCCCCTGCCTGCGTCTGTCTCGCCCAGGTTGTGTGCAGGGAAGAGAGAAGGCAAAGCCTTAGGGAAGGAATTCGGGGGTGCTCTGCCAGAGCTGGGGCACTGACAGCCTCGGGGGCCTCAGTGTCCACAGCAACCTGGGTTTTTTTTGTTTTTTTGTTTTGTTTTGTTTTGTTTTGTTTTTTTGTATTTTTCCGAAGCTGGAAATGGGGAGGCAGTCAGACAGACTCCCACATGCGCCCGACCGGGATCCACCCGGCACTCCCACCACGGGGCGATGCTCTGCCCATCTTGGGGCATCGCTCTGCCACAATCAGTGCCATTCTAGCGCCTGAGACAGAGGCCACAGAGCCATCCTCAGCGCCCAGGCAAACTTTGCTCCAATGGAGCCTTAGCTGCGGGAGGGGAAGAGAGAGACAGAGAGGAAAGAGAGGGGGAGGGGTGGAGAAGCAGATGGGCGCCTCTCCTGTGTGCCCTGGCAGGGAATCGAACCTGGGGCTCCTGCACGCCTGGCCGACGCTTTACCACTGAGCCAACCGGCCCGGGCAGTAACCTGTTTTTACACCTACCATTTGAAGAGTTTCATTATATCTGGGTTTTTCTGTTTGTTTGTTTAGTTGTTTGTTTTGCATTTGATAGTTGACACTACTTAAAACATAAGATTATGGTTATCTTATTGAAATGAAAGGAATTGTTTCAAATAAAGGTATCACATCTACTGAATCATTTAACATTTTTCTTCCGTTGCTGAAATTCTGGTTTCAATGAAGTAATAACCAGATAGAGTGACCATGGCCGCAGTGAATGGCCAGGATAATTTTCACAAAAACAGATGAGTTGCTCGCGTCCCTTTCCTGGTGGTGTGTCGTGGATCGTGGGCGACTCAGGGGGCAGCCTGCGGTGTGAGGTGTGGTGTGTTGGTCGCCAAGTGACCCTGCTTCTCACAGACTGTTTTTTTTTCACTTTGAAACAAATGGTATGAACACTAAATGAAAAGAATAATGATCTTAGTGATCCTACTTTAAGCACACCCAGAAACTTGCCCCAGGGCTCAGGGGCACAAGCAAGGGTCCCGTTCCCCCAGCACAAGGCGGGGATCACAACATAAAGGGCACTCGTGAGGGGGGAGGTCTGTACTTTCTGTCTTTCTACCTCCCTGCCCTCTTTCTGAACACCCCCAGACATCCCCTGTCCTGGTCCTCATCCTCAGAGATTAGCTCATGGCGGCCGAGGCGGGCTCCCCTACCACAGAGTAACCCCGCCTTTAACTTTTCTGAGGGGAGCACTTGCTCGGCTCACTGTCTCACTTCCTAGGAAGTGGGTCCTTCTGAATATGCCAGGGGCCTGCACTGCCAGCCTGGGGTTGCTGGAGTCTGGATTTCAGCCAGCAGGTCCCTGAAACTTCATCTGGGATCAGATATCAGTGACAGGAAAGTATGACCCACTCTGGACACTTAGAGAAGAATTCATGCTCATGGACAATAATTTGCATTTCAGTAGTGGTCACTGGAAGCCCCAGTCCTGCCAGGCTCAAAGGAATAAATCTGAGGTCGTGTTTTTGGCACCAAACATACTGGAACGGAAATCAGGACTCAGTGACTCCTGAATAACTCAGCGGCCATCTCTCTGCCTTCCCTTTATCCTCATACACATCTATGAGCATCGATTTCAGGCCTTGCTCCCTCCACACTGCCCGCACGCACACACACACATCACCCAAAGGGAGGGTGTCATACTTGGTTCCCAGACAATCCATCAACTCATAACTGGAGATTGTACTTGGTGACTCGTCCCCTAGGGCTGATGAGTCTGACTCTTTAGAGTGGGGGTGGGGTCACGCTGTGGGGGAAGAGGGCGTCTGACTGGGCATGACTCCTCTCTTTATAAATGGGCCTTAGTTATGGACATTCTTAACAACATGCTCCAGTCTGGTCATTGTTTCTAATGATGAAGATTAGGAAAACAGGTGAATTATGCTGTAGACACGAACTAGCTAGCCGCCAGGCCCACATGAAACTGGAGCATGGGAAGAAGTGGAAGAATTTGAGAGCTGTAACAATTTGGTGCTGAAGGTTACAGCAGCGCTTGCAAGTTTCAACTTCTGGTACGATTTGGAAGGCTCTGGGTATTATTACATAATGTCCTGGGGAATAGAGAGTTGGCCCTAATTGTCACCTAGATCAGTGATTTCTACATGCTGGCTGAGGACCAGAGCCTGTCTGTAGCAACTTGCTTTTTCTTTAACTTAATATTTTCACATTTTGTTAAATTAAGTTAATTAAAATACAATCTCAACACTATTGCATTGGTACACTACAGTATAATTGGTCGTTCTGTCATAGACATTTGATTGTTTCTTTGCCAATAGTTTCTTATGATAAGGGTGGCTTGCTTGGGCATCTTTTTATTTTTTTTATTTTTTTAATTTATTTTTTGTATTTTTCTGAAGTTGGAAACGGGGAGGCAGTCAGACAGACTCCCACATGCGCCCGACCGGGATCCACCTGGCACGCCCACCAGGGGGCGATGCTCTGCCCATCTGGGGCATCGCTCTGTTGCAACCAGAGCCATTCTAGCGCCTGGGGCAGAGGCCACAGAGCCATCCTCAGCGCCCAGGCCAACTTTGCTCCAGTGGAGCCTTGGCTGCGGGAGGGGAAGAGAGAGACAGAGAGGAAGGAGAGGGGGAAGGGTGGAGAAGCAGATGGGCACTTCTCCTGTGTGTCCTGGCCGGGAATCGAACCCGGGACTCCTGCACGCCAGGCCGACGCTCTACCACTGAGCCAACCGGCCAGGGCTTGCCTGGACATCTTTATGAATGACCTTTTTTTGCTTGATATTTCTGATCATTTACTTGGATAGATTTCTAGAAATCAATGAACAGCTTTAAGTTATTTCTTATTTATTGTATACAAACTGTCTCTACACTTAGCATTACACATATAGTGACTACAAGGTATTGGTGGAGAAATAATTAAAATTGGGTCCAGTCTTCAAGTAGCTCAGAGTCTAGTGGAATAAGATAGAAACACAAATAGCTCCAGTCTCAAAGAGAAAGAGAACTACTATTTTCTCTATGAGTTGTTTCTGAAAAACTTTCCTTCTTGCCCTGACCGGTTGGCTCAGTGGTAGAATGTCGGCCTGGCGTGCAGGAGTCCCGGGTTCGACCCGGCCAGGGCACACAGGAGAAGCACCCATCGGCTTCTCCACCCCTCCCTCTCTCCTTCCTCTCTGTCTCTCACTTCCCCTCCCGCAGCCAAGGCTCCACTGGAGCAAAGTTGGCCCGGGCGCTGGGGATGGCTCTGTGGCCTGTGCCCCAGGCGCTAGAATGGCTCTGGTTGCAGCAGAGCAACGCCCCAGATGGGCAGAGCATTGCTCCCTGGTGAGTGTGCCGGGTGGATCCCGGTTGGGCGCATGTGGGAGTCTGTCTGACTGCCTCCCTGTTTCCAACTTCAGAAAAAAAAAACAACAACAAAGAAACCTTCCTTCTTGTTTACACCTAGAAAAAGAATTCGGTGTTCTAGGGGAGTCTAAGACAAGGGTTCTACTCAGGACTTAACTTCACTTGCTGCATGACCTTGCGCAAGTTGTCCTCTCTAGGCCTTGGTGTTCTCATCTTTAAATGAGGTCATTGGATTAGGTCACTTCTAGTGGTGCCACTCTGTGCCCCTTATATACTTGAAGGGTATGGATAAGCATGTGTGTATACTTTCCTTTCTTAGGTGTCTAATTACAACTCACAGTCTGGGACAGTTTCTAAGGGATGTGCTGGAAGGCACTGAGGTAGCCCAAAGTCCACTCTAGGATGACACCTTCATACAAACCAAATTATTGAAGGAGCAGGATACAGGCTTATAGCAAAGAGAAGCTGAGAAATGAAGAACTTTTTTTTTTTTTTTTTTTAATTTTTATTTTATTTATTTATTTACAGGGACAGAGAGTCAGAGAGAGGGACAGATAGGGACAGACAGACAGGAATGGAGAGAGATGAGAAGCATTAATCATCAGTTTTTCGTTGCGACACCTTAGTTGTTCATTGATTGCTTTCTCAAATGTGCCTTGACCGTGGGCCTTCAGCAGACCGAGTAACCCCTTGCTGGAGCCAGTGACCTTGGGTCCAAGCTGGTGAGCTTTGCTCAAGCCAGAGGAGCCCGCGCTCAAGCTGGTGACCTCGTGTTCTTGAACCTGGGTCCTTCTGCATCCCAGTCCAACACTCTATCCACTGCGCCACCGCCTGGTCAGGCAAATGAAGAACTTTTAAAAGGAGGAGCTTTTGCCCTGGTTAGATAGCTCAGTTGGTTGAAGTGTTGTCCAGGAGCATGAAGGTTGCCGGTTCAATGATCTGGTTGGGTCACATACAAGAGCCACTCGGTGTTCCTCTCTCTCTCTCTCTTTCTGCCTCTCAAAAAAAAAAAAAAAAAAAAGGAAAAGAAAAAAAGACAAGGAGGAGCTTTTTAATGAGGACCAGTTTATTTGGCATTGTGAATGGTAAATACTGTAATTCTCACCAGCTCTGTGTGAGTTGTCTCCGAACTCATTGCATACATTATTTCATTTAAAACTTCTGAAGTTCTGGGAGGTGAATGTTTTTATCCATGTTACAGTTGAGGAACTTGAAGCTCAAAAAAAAAGGGCAGGAACTGCTTTAGGGTGTTGCCCCAGGGAAAGTGAGGTCATGGCCAAAATGCAAAGAGATACAAAACCAGCTGATTCTTGTCTTTTGAATCTCAAGGCTGAGGTCAAGGTGTGATTTCTTAAGAAGCCTAAGTGTGATCATAAGAGCTTCAATCCTAAGTGTTGTGTTTATAAAGTAATGGTCCCTTCCTCCCCCAAGTGGGGTGCATTTTTTTCTTTTTCTTTTTTCTTTATTTATTTTTTTAATTTTCTGAAGCTGGAAACGGGGAGGCAGTCAGACAGACTCCTGCATGCGCCTGACCGGGATCCACCCGGCATGCCCACCAGGGGGCAATGCTCTGCCCATCTGGGGCATCGCTCTGTTGCGACCAGAGCCACTATAGCGCCTGGGGCAGAGGCCAAGGAGCCATCCCCAGCGCCCGGGCCATCTTTTTGCTCCAATGGAGCCTCAGCTGCGGGAGGGGAAGAGAGAGACAGAGAGGAAGGAGGGGGGGGGGAATGGAGAAGCAGATGGGCGCTTCTCCTGTGTGCCCTGGCCAGGAATCGAACCCGGGACTCCTGCACGCCAGGCCGACGCTCCACCACTGAGCCAACTGGCCAGGGCGGGGTGCATTTTTTTCTATTCACAAACTTGCATCTTTCTCCTCCTGCAGCTTGTTTTCATAGGGATGCTTTAGGACAGGCCAAATAAAGCCTCAGTCCACGAAACCATTGGTAAAGCTGGTGTTTGCAGCCTCGAAGTGCACCATGCTTATAGAAGTGTGCTAACTGCCTAGGATGTTCCCCATCCCTATTCTTGTCCCCCCAAATGTGCTGGTCTATAGTAGGGGAGCCCTTCCCTGTGTTGGCTGCAAAGGATTATGGAAATGGAAATGGCCGGGCTGTTGGGGACACAGGGACACTGGCCTGGCTCTGCGTTTGGAAATGGGAAAAAGTTGTCTTAGGCATTATCTCTCTTGTAACTCAGTATTCTTTGCCTAGGTTTCCCAATTTTTTTCTTTTTTCTTTTCTTTTCTTTTTTAAGTGAGAGGAAACAGATAGATTCCCTGCATGCATCCCAACCAGGATCCACCTGGCAACCCCCATCTGGGGCTGATGCTCAAATCAACGGAACTATCCTTAGCACCTGAGGCTAACACTTGGACCAAGTGAGCTATCTTCAGCACCCAGGCTGACACTCGAACCAGTCGAGCTACTGGCTGTGAGAAGGGAGGAGGGAGAGAAGGGGAGAGAGAGGGGTGGAGAAGCATGGTTGCCTCTCATGTGTGCCCTGACTGGGGGTCAAACCTGGGATGTCCACATGTCAGGCCAACATTATCCACTGAGCCAACCAGCTAGGGCACCAATTTTTTATTATTGTTTTAATAATTATGAGTAGCTATATATTTTTAATATTTTCTTTTTTTTAAAAAGATTTTATTTATTTATTTTTAGAGTGAGAAAAGAGAGAGAAGGAGGGAGGGACAGGAAGCATCAACTCCCCTATGTGCCTTGACCAGGCAAGCCCAGAGTTTTGAACCGGCAACCTCAGCATTCCAGGTCGATGCTTTACCCACTGCACCACCACAGGCCAGGCTCAATTTTTAAAATAATAACTAACATATATATAAACCATGTTCTAGAATCAGTTCTGAGCACTTACATATAATAACTCATTTAATCTTCACAACAACCCATGACCTTCAGCCCCATTTTACTGATGGGGAAACTGAGGCCCAGAGAGGTCAGTTAGCTTTCCCAAGACCAAGGCCGGCATGTGATGAAAATGGGATCGGGACCTGGCAGTATGGTTCTAGAATCCATACTCTAAGGGTGCTGCTACCTACAGTCTTTCAGGGGAGGCCCCATCTGGCCCTAGCCTGCCCCTCTGCATGTCTGTGCTCCTCAATTACTGTGTTTTTTGCTCCATTAGACACTCTTTTTCCCCCAAAAAAAGTAGAGGGGAAAATGCCTATGCGTCTTATGGAGCAAGTGTTCTTTTTTTTTTTTTTTTTTAGCTGCTGCGGGTTCCCGGACAACTAGAAGAGTATTTGAACATTAAAGTCTCTCCTCATTTGTTAATAACAGTGCTCATGGTTGTTAATACTGCTGTTGCATCTACATTGTTGAAATATTATTGTGGTATATTTTATTAAATATTTTAACACACCATTTGGTTCAGAATATTTTTTTTTTCTTATTTTCCTCCTTAAAACCATAGGTGCGTCTTATGGAGCGAAAAATACGGTAACTATATCCTCCACCCAAAACCCTGAGTCCCTCATCGTTGTGGGTTGCTAATGTGCCTCTGGTATGTGAGCCTTCACCTTCCCAGAGGGGCTCCTATTTAAAAAGAGGGTTCTGACTCCCAAGTAGATTGGTAGAATTTCAGATAGACAGCATCCAGGGAGCGATGGTTAGGAGCAGACTAATCTGTCTTCAAGTCTGATCTCTTTGGGCCAACTCTGCTAGACTAGTCTTGCTTTGGATAACATCTTCATTTTTATCTCCCAGTTTTGACAGGGTGTCATTGTTTGCAAGTATATAAAACAAGGGAAGCAAAATATGTGGGAAGGTTTGGCACACAGAGGGTTAATCTAACGACAGCTGGGTTCCCAGAAGCCTATAGATCATAATAGCTATGTATTGTGTGTTTAATGTGTGTATTGTGTGTGTGTGTTAAAAAAAAAGTGTGTTTAATGTGTGTGTATTGTGTGTGTGTTAAAAAAAAAAAAGTGTGTTTAATGGAGCAAAAAAACACGGTAATTGAGGAGCACAGAGCTCTAGCCCTGTGCTGGGTACTTTACCTACATTGCCACCTTACACAGCACCTCTGTGAGGTACACACTCTGTTATCAGCATCTCACAGATGAGGAATCAGAATCTCGGGGACTTTCGGCAACTTGTTCAAGGTCACACAGCCAATAAATAGCAGAGCCAGATTTTGGACCCGGAGGTGTCTTGACTCCAGCATTGGCATCGGCCTTTTTCTGACTTGTTGATGACCCCTGGGATCCCATTCCGGGGAGGATCAACTGTGCAGGGTCAGAAATTCATTGTCGACTCCTGTTGTTTGCATGTGAGCAACTGTTTGCTTTTGCTGGTTTACATCCTTTCAAGCCCTGTGCTGCAATGCAACCAGGCCAGGGGTTCCTCGGCTCCCTTGGCAGCTACGGGGCCAGCATTGCCTCATTCTATCTATCTCCAACCCCCCTGCCGCCTGACTGGGGCAGGGCCGACAGTGCCCAGCCCGGGCCTGGAAGCCAGGAACCCCTGCCTTGATTCTCTGAAAAAGCAAGGTTTGCTCAGAGAAGCATGATCCCAAAGAATGGGGAAATACAGCAATCGAGTTCCAGCTGACCTTAAAGCCCCTGTGATCTTAGTCCCTGTCATTTAGTAAATTCCATGTATGACTCAGCGGCTCCACTGTGTGACACGCTGTGTCATCTCTGGTAGTCAGTGGGCAGTTCACTCCCCGCTGAGTTGACTTTTTTTTTCTATATTCTGAAGTGTCAGGACCAGATTGGGGTGGGTGCCTGGTGAAGAAAACGTTCAGAAACTCTTTTCTCCCCTGCTCCTTTCACGGGGTATGTTACTGAACAAGTGTTCACGCCCAACGCGGGGAAGTGAAGACTACGGCACTGGTTTTTGAGAAAAGAAAGAGCTATTGGTTTAATGCTGAGTTGGTTAGTGGGAGGCAGGAGGCACCAGTCCACTCTCTCCTCCATCCGGGGTTTGGGGTGGTTTAAAGGGTTTAGAGCAGTGGTTCTCAACCTTTCTAATGCCATGACCCCGCAATACAGTTCCTCATGTTGAGGTGACCCCAAACCAAAAAATAATTTTGGTGGCTACTTCATAACTGTAATTTTGCTACAGTTATGATTCGGAATGTAAATACCTGATATGCATTATGTATTTTCCGATGGCTTTTGGCGACCCCGCCGGGGTCGCGATCCCCAGGTTGAGAACCGCTGGTTTAGAGGGAACAGGCAACGCAGGAGTGCTGGTGAGGCCGGTTTGCTAGAGGATTGTGCAGCTTGTCCATTTATAGTGAAGGGGCTTCAGCACCAAATCTTCCTGGACAGTGGACGCTTTGCTTCTGACAGTTCTGGTGTTCAAGTTCTGGTTACGTCCCATCCTTTGGTTCTGGGGTGGAGGTGGGGGTGAGACTGTTGGTCTGTTGTCTCTGCAAAGTGAGTCAGTATCTTATTAGGACCATTGGAGCTGGTTCTGTGGTTACAGGTACCTCCTGCCTGATTTGGGAAAATAAGTCCGGATGGCTGAGTGACGCTTAGGGGAGAGAGGGATTGGATGAGACTTAGGACAAGGTCTCCTTAGTTAGGCTGAAGAAATCCAAGTGTGCCCTTCTGCCTTTTTTTTTTTTTTAACAACAAATATTATTTTTTATTATATTTCTGAATAAATAGTACAATAATTTCTTCTCTTTTATAAAAATCTTTGGCCTGACCTGTGGTGGCGCAGTGGATAAAGCGTCGACCTGGAAATGCTGAGGTCGCCGGTTCGAAACCCTGGGCTTGCCTGGTCAAGGCACATATGAGAGTTGATGCTTCCAGCTCCCCTACCCCCGGCTGTCTGTCTTTCTCCTCTCTCTAAAATGAATAAATAAAATTAAATTAAAAAAATCTTAAACATTTATAACATTATCATTTTGTGAAAAGGCAAAAGGTAAAAGTGAAGAAAAGAAATCAAAAGACAAATTCAAGGACAGAATAAATACAGCCCAAGTCACATGTGCTAGACTGGCCCTGGCAGCTGCTGCCAGAGTTCCAGGCCCTCATTTTCAGAATTAGCAGGAGTTGAAAATATCCTCTAGTTTCAGCAGGTCCAAGGGGGGTATTTTGGTGACTTCAGAGAAGAGCAGGTGAGAATACTTGGAACGCACAGCCTTGAGCTCATCATCACAAGAGCGCAAAGTCAGCAGTATGTTCAGCTTCGTGACTAAAGGATGAAGATCAGAGGTCTTGTAGCCGCTGTAATACTCCAAGGTAGGAGCCAAGTGTCTGAGCTTCTTCATGTAGAGGCCCAGGAGGGAGGAAGCAGCAGCTAGCATGGAAGCCCTTTCTTGGATAAAGTCGTGTTCTTGCAGGGTCATCTCGCAGATAAACCGGGACAAGGTCGCTGCATTCATGCTGACAGGGACACACCAAGAATATTTGCACAGAAAATGATAAGCGATGGGAATGTTGATCTCGTATTCAAGAGTTTGCAGGATGTGGATTTCCACGGCGAGGATCTCATGAATATGATTGAGGGAACTGGACTTTCCCTGCACAGGATGCAGGCAGCAAAGCCAGGAGGGGCGGTGACAGTGAGGGGACCCTTTGGCTGGAGAACTGGTTCACGGCGTGGATAAATTTGGAAGGGACCTTGTGGCCTGGTTTTTCAAAGAAGGGAAATGAGTGCTATGCAGAAGAGCCGGGGTTTTTTTCCTGGATTCGATGGTGATAGTGGTGTGGGCCTTGTATGTTTGAAAATGAAGGTCACGATGAAAGCAGAGGCGTAGAGCCGTCACTTTGGAGGGAGAGACAGGAAGCAGGGAGCCCAGTCAGGAGCCATCTCAGTCCCAGCAGGTCTGAGGGACTGAGGCCCGGCGGAGGAAGTGGTTGTGGAGCAGGGAAGAAGCAAACACCAGTCACACAGGATTCCACAGAGCCAGACTGGTGGAGGTGAGGAAGGAGGATGCCCACCCCTTTCAGGGGCTGCTCTGACATTATTAAAAGGAAGATATTTTGATTTAGAAGGGAATATTAAGCTTCTTCGGTTTTTTTAAAGTAAACTTTTAAATTCAAGTATCACATGTATACATGAAAAATGTTGAGATCATGAGTTTATACTCTGATGAATCTTTTTTTTCTTCTTCTTCTTTTCCAAGTGAGAGGAGGGGAGATAGACAGAGTCCCTCATGTGCTCCAGCCAGAATCCCCCCAGCAACCCTGTCTTGGGCCGATGCACTGCCCATTTGGGGCCATGCTCACAACCAGCCTATTTTTAGCGCCTGAAGCAGAGGCTCCACAGAGTCATCCTCAGCACCCAGGGCTGGTGCGCTCCAACCAATCGAGCCATGCTGCGAGAAGGGAAGGGGGGAGGAGTGGAGAAGCAGATGGGCACTTCTCCTGTGTGCCCTGACTGGGAATTAAACCCTGGACACTCACATGCCAGGGTAGTGCTCTACCACTGAACCAACCGGCCCGGACCACCCTGATAAATCTTCACGCAGTGAACACACTAATGTGATCAACGCCCAGATCAGGAAACTGAACACAACCAGCACCCAGACACCCTTCCTGCTGTGTCTCCTTCCCTCCCCACCCCTCCCCTTCGGCTGAGATCCCCATTCTGACTTCCAAAACCTTAGATTACCTTGTCTTTCCTTCTTTAGTGGTGAAATTCATTCACGTCGTTGCCTATAGTTCTAGCTCATTCACTCCCAATATTTCGCTCTATAAATGGATCAGAATTCATTGATTTCATCTTATTGTTGGACATTTGAGTTGTTCCCAGTTCAGAGCTATCTGGAATGGGGCTTCTGTGACAAGGGTTGGTGTCTTTGGTGCACACATCAGCACGAATGAAGTCGATTTCCTCTGTCACGTAGGTGCTGCAAATATTCACTTGGGTTTTGAAAGGTGATTTTTAAGTGGCAGCTATGAAACAAATTGGGAGGTGGGGTTAAAGCTGCAGCTCTTGGTAGATAAGAGATGAGCTCAAGTCCTGAAAGAAAGCTGTGGCAACATCTTATTGGCTTCTGAGATGCTTCTCAGAGCCACGTTCATCCTTGAGCAGTGCACTGGCGCTGTCACGAGAGGGGACCACACCCCGCCCCAGCACAGAACTGCCAACAGTCATTTAAGGTTTCCTAGACTCTCAACTGGGAGTATCCTTGGGCCAAGTTCCTTTGCCCCCCTCCTCCTTCTGGAATTTGTGCAAAAAAAAAAAAAAAAAATTTTTTTTTTTTTTAATTTTGTTTTTCCTGAAAAGTTGGACTTTCCCCTGGGTTTATGACATGTGCTCCATTGTACTCATCCATCTCTCATAGTGATTCGCATAATTGCTGTAATTTTAGCATTCTGGAAAGCACATGGAGGGGGAGGGCAGCAAGGAGACCAGGGGCTTCTTCTGTCATCGCCGGTTGATGGCCGCCGGGTCCGTGCCCGCGGGTGGCCGGGCAGCGTGCAGAGCGGGCGCTGCAGAGCACACTCTGGAAGGAACGGGGGGCCAGCAGGGGAGGTCTCCCTTCTCCAGGGAAGCTTTTGCTTGCAGAACAAAAAGGGAATTTTCAAACTCCTTTGCATGTTGGGGGGGGGGGCGGAAAGAGTTGCATTCTGTAAAACTAAATACTTCTGTGGCCCAGATGTTAGCTGGGGGCCCACTACCCCACAAGAGCTATGTAAAATTAGCTCAAACTTCCACCAATTCCATGGTTCATGAAAATCAAAACCCCTCCCTAAGATTGCTCCTAATTCTTAAGGCACTTAAGCTCTCCGAGCCACGTTGTCTAAAGTTGTGTTACCGAAGTGGGCAAGACACAGCCTCGGCATCATTGAGAGCTTGTTAGGAATGGGGACTCTCCGATCTGAACCCTAAGGTCCAGAACCCACCGAATTGGAAACACAGTTTCCCCAAGGTCCCAGGTGATGTGTGGCACAGTCTGAGCAGCGTGGCTTTAGGAGAAGGGAAGGGGCTCTAGAGTCTAGTAGATACAGGTTCAAATCCTACCTCTGCCCTTTACGATCTGGTGGCCTTGAGCCTGATGTGAGCTCAGTCACCTCCTCTGTAAATTCTGCAGCATCAGTAAGCCAACCAACTGCCAGGTGAGGTAATGCACAAAGCCTGGACACGGAGATTCTCCCGTCTTCCTGGACCCACCCAGCCCAGAAGAGATGAAGTGCGTCCATCCTCCCATATCACTAGGCTTCTACTGACAGTAGTTTTTATTTATCTATTTATTTTTATTTATTCATTTTTAGAGAGGAGAGAGAGACAGAGAGAGAGAAGGGGGGAGGAGCTGGAAGCATCAACTCCCATATGTGCCTTGACCAGGCAAGCCCAGGGTTTCGAACCGGCGACCTCAGCATTTCCAGGTCAACGCTTTATCCACTGCGCCACCACAGGTCAGGCTACTGACAGTGTTTTGGAATGAGAGCCCGGAGGTGTCCTCCACCTGCTCTCAGCAGAATGTGTATTCACATGGTTCTGGAGCTGCTGATGGACACGCAGAGTCAGTAACATGCTCCTTCTTCCCCAGTGAGCTCACCTGGGAATGAGGCTGGAGAAGGGGTAGGACTTTTCTTCTCTGAACCTACAGATGGATGGGTTAATTCCATCACCAGCATCGTAATATAGATGCAAGTAGCCAAACCTCCTTTTCCACGGTGCTTAAAATGTCCCGATATAACAGCATATTATAGTGAGGCTCTGGGCCCGTCCAGAGAGCGATGACTTCGGAGGGAGAGGTGAGCCTTTGGAGGACAACTTTGGTTTCTTGGTTCAGGCAACAGAAACCTAGCTTGAAATAGCTTGTAGAGAAGAGGGTTGGCTCATGGCCTCTAAAACATCTGAGTCAAAAAGCAGAGGGGTAGCCAGGCCTCAGGAAGGGTTAAATCTTGGAGCTTTAATGCTTAGGATACTTGCTCTCCATTTTTCTGCATCCTTTGGTGGGTTGGTGTCCTCCCTTCTGAGCTCTGGGTTTTCCCATGTGGTGAGAAACAGGTATTCTTTATCCATGAATAAGTAAATGAGTAGGGCCCTGGCCGGTTGGCTCAGCGGTAGAGCGTCGGCCTGGCATGCGGGGGACCCGGGTTCGATTCCCGGCCAGGGCACATAGGAGAAGCGCCCATTTGCTTCTCCACCCCCCCCCCTCCTTCCTCTCTGTCTCTCTCTTCCCCTCCCACAGCCAAGGCTCCATTGGAGCAAAGATGGCCCCGGCACTGGGGATGGCTCCTTGGCCTCTGCCCCAGGCGCTAGAGTGGCTCTCGTCACGGCAGAGCATCGCCCCCTGGTGGGCAGAGCGTCGCCCCTGGTGGGCATGCCGGGTGGATCCCGGTCAGGCGCATGCGGGAGTCTGTCTGACTGTCTCTCCCCGTTTCCAGCTTCAGAAAAATACACACACAAAAAAAGTAAATGAGTAGATATCTATATCTCTGTAGTTTCATATCTATCTATCTATCTATCTATCTATCTATCTATCTATCTATCTATCTATCATGACATAAAGTAATTGTTCAGGCCAAGAGTGATATGATCCTGCCTATTAGAAGTGCAGGGAGCAGTTCTTCCTTGGACTGAAATCAGTTTACATCTTGCCTTTTCCTTTGGGATTTGTTTCCAGGGCTCAGTGGCTCTCTTGGTGCCATTGGAAAGTATCCAACCCCCACTGAAAGGGTGAGAATAATCTGTGTATTTGGGGTTGTGACTTCTTTAAGTGAAGAAGGGGGATGATACGGAGACAAGGCCACCAGTGCAGTCTAGAGAAGGAGACTGAAGGAGTCGGCTGTGAGCAAGTTAGGGAACTGGAAGTGATGGAACCAGACACTGCAATGTCTTCATCCTGTGTCAGTGGGGGCAAGATGGCTGGGCAGTTTGATCCTGACCCCTGCAGTGGGATCAATGCTTAGGAAAAAGAGTGTGTAAGGGCTAAGGATGCAAGTGGGTCTTGAAAATCTAATTTAACACTTGCACTTCTATTAAAATGAAATACTAAATTAGGAGAATATCAACATTTAGCATACCTCATATTAGTAATAGTAGGTATTATATAATTCTTTCTTTCTCTCTTTCTCTTCCCTCCCTCCCTCCCTCCCTCCCTCCCTCCCTCCCTCCCTCCCTCCCTTCCTTCCTCCCTCCCTCCCTTCCATCTTTCCTTCCTTTGAGAGAGAAAGAGACAGACAGACAGACAGACAGGAAGGGAGAGAGATGAAAAGCATCAACTCATAGTTGTGGGACTTCAGTTGTTCATTGATTGCTTCTCATATGTGCCTTGACCAGGGGGCTACAGATGAGCCAGTGACCTTGCTCAAACTAGCGAACTTGGGCTCGAGCCAGCAACCTTTGGGCTCTAGCCAGTGACCATAGGGTTATGTCTATGATCCATGTTCAAGCTGGTGATCCTGTGCTCAAGCTGGTGAGCCCACGCTTAAGCCGGTGACCTCAAGGTTTTGAACCTGGGTCCTCAGCATCCCAGGCCAACACTCTATCTACTGCACTACCAACTGGTCAGGTTTTTTTTTTTTTTTAATTTTTTTAAAGACTTTATTCAATTTTTAGAGAGGAGAGAGAGAGAGGCAGGGAGAGAGAGAGAGAGAGAGAGAGAGAGAGAGAGAGAAGGTAGAGGAGCAGGAAGCATCAACTCCCATATGTGCCTTGACCGGGCAAGCCCAGGGTTTTGAACCAGTGACCTCAGTGTTCCAGGTCAACACTTTATCATTGCACCACTACAGACCAGGCATCAACTGGTCAAGTTTTTAAAGTAATTCTTGTTTATTATTCTGTACTTCATAAAAGCTTTCCAGCATCTCTTTTCTCCTCAGTGTTAACAACATGCTTCTAAACTCATTGTGTTTTGCTGCTGGAAATACATACATAACACCACCAGCACTGGTGCAGGCTCCATACCCTGTATGTAACTCTTCAGTGCTTCTCTGTTTTCAAGGTATGAGGTGGCTGAATTATGCCCACCACTTCTCACTCTTCCAAGTCTTCCCTCCCCACAGGTGGGTTCTGAGGTGCTTCAAAGCAGGACTTCTCACACTGGGGACCTGGTTAAAATGCAGATTCTGAGTCTGGGGTGGGACTGAGAGCCAGGTGATGAGGGGGGCAGCTGGTACAGGGACCCCTCTTTGAGCATCTAGGTGAGGCTCCCATGTGACCCTTCCTTTTCCTCGTCCGCTTTCTGTCTCCTAGTCCTTCAGTGGAAGCCTTCACTCCTTTGCCATCTGCTCCACTTCTTGTCCACTCCAGCGATCCTGTCTTCTGCTTATCCCCAGCAGGGCTGTCTTGCTCAAATCACATTTACCTCGGGTTGCTCAAAAAGGGTATTCAGTAATCAAGTCGGAACAACTATAGTTTCTCACCAATGGGACAAGGAGTGAAGAGGGGAGAGGCTGGGAGTAATTGGACATAGAGCTCAGATTTTAGAAAAGGAGCCTCAGCGAGAAATAGATACGATCCTAGGATCCCAGGACCTCAAAGGGTCCATGCTGTGTGACACCCTTAGAGGGTCTGAAAACTGCACTTCTAATTGTATGATTGTGACTTAGCCTGTGGTGTGAACTTGTGCCCGCCCATACCCACTCTTCCTCCTGAACTCACTTCCTTACCCCTCTTGCAGTTAGATGGAGCCATTTGGCAAGTTCTGGCCATTTTTTTTTTTTTTTTTTTTTGTGCGTGAAAGTGGCACGTGTTCCATTGGTGCTGTACAGCTCATGCCTTTGTCATCCTGCTGTGCCAAGTCACCCTAGGCTGAGTGAGCAAGAATGAAACTGTTGCTTTAAGACATGGGTGGTGTTTGTTACTGCAGCAAAATCCTGGCTTATCCCGACTGATCTCCTTCCCAGTGAGAGGCATGTGAGGAAACAAGTGGGGCTGTCCAGAAACTCTCTATAGGCAAGGGTCAGATTCTATAGAAAAGAATGGAAGCAGGGCTAGGTGCAGAAATAGAACCCAGGAAGAGCAGAGCCCAGGGGGAAATGCTGAACTCACCCAGAGAAGAAGTCCCCTTACTGGGGACTAAGAGGAAGCAAAACCACTCAACGCCGGCTTTGATTCCATTTTTCACAGCCAGGGGAATCATCCCCTTTAATCTAAAGGAGATGACACATGGTTTGCAAAGGGAACTGATGTTTAAGACATTAAGCTGTGAACTTTGTCCTGCCAGCAGCTAACTAACCCTGCCCTGGCACAGAGCTGTTGTTGTTCAGGAATATTTGTGGAATGAATGAATAAAGGTATGTGAGGGGAAGGAAGAGGTGTCTAACTACTTTGATTGGATTCACGTCTTTGAGCTCAAATGAATTAAATTCCAGCAGCCTGGGAGGAAGTACAGCTGTGAAAGCAGAAGCAATATTAGTGATCTTCCAGAAATCAAGGGAATGGGAGGGGTCAAAGGGGAAACTGGAAATGGTCAACATTACTCTGAGTTATTTTAATAAAGGGAGGAAAAAGGGGGAATCCAAAAACTCTAACAGTGAATTGATTTTAGCTTCTGGCATGTTTTTTAGAAGAGTATCAAGTTGATGGCTTATGGACAACTGGAAAAAGAAATAAAGCCCTGGCCAGTTGGCTCAGTGGTAGAGCGTCAGCCCAGCGTGTGGAAGTCCTGGGTTCGATTCCCGGTCAGGGAACACAGGGGAAGCTCCCATCTGCTTCTCCACCCTTCCCCCTCTCCTTTCTTTTTATCTCTCTCTCCCCCTCCTGCAGCCAAGGCTCCATTGGAGCAAAGTTGGCCCTGATGCTGAGGATGGCTCTGTGGCCTCTACCTCAGGTGCTAGAATGGCTCTGGCTGCAGTGGAGCAAAGCCCCAGATGGGCAGAGCATCGCCCTCTGGTGGGCATGTCAGGTAGATCCTGGTCAGGTGCAGGCGAGAGTCTGTCTCTCTGCCTCCCTGCTTCTAACTTTGGAAAAATACAAGAAAGGAAGGAAGGAAGGAAGGAAGGAAGGAAGAGAGGGAGGGAGGGAGGGAGGGAGGAAGGAAGGAAGGAAGGAAAGAAAATAGATATTATTGGGAGTCTACATGTACTTAGAAATTGGATTATTTTTATGGAGGGCTTGCCAAGTGTCAATCAGGGTGCTATGTATAGATGATTCTAGTCAGTGCTCATTGTAATATAATGAGGAGGGTACCCTAGGTAACCTGTTTTTACAGTTGAGGACATGGATCGTCGGATCAGGGTTCATAATCTACTCTAACTCTAAAAACAGTGCTCTTCCCCATCATGCTGTCTCTCTTCATGTGTCCAAACACCTCATTTCCTGGAGCTCCCCACCCAGCCGAGGACTGGGGCTCCCTACCGAGCAGAGGAGCCATTGGAGGAGGGAGAAGACTGGGCAGTGAGTGGGAGTGAGTTAATGTCTCTGCATGTGCGGCCTTTGGGACCACCTGCTGCCCTAGACCTCCCGAATCAGAATGGCCTGGGACGGCATCAGGACCAAGCTCTCCCCTTGGCCAGGATAGACCGCAAGACTTCAACCTCTGGGCCCCGGCCGGTTGGCTCAGCGGTAGAGCGTCGGCCTGGTGTGCGGGGGACCTGGGTTTGATTCCCGGCCAGGGCACACAGGAGAAGCGCCCATTTGCTTCTCCCCCCCCCCCTTCCTTCCTCTCTGTCTCTCTCTTCCCCTCCCGCAGCCAAGGCTCCATTGGAGCAAAGATGGTCCGGGCGCTGGGGATGGCTCCTTGGCCTCTGCCCCAGGCGCTAGAGTGGCTCTGGTCACGGCAGAGCAACGCCCCGGAGGGGCAGAGCATCGCCCCCTGGTGGGCAGAGCGTTGCCTCTGGTGGGCGTGCCGGGTGGATCCCGGTCGGGCGCATGCAGGAGTCTGTCTGACTGTCTCTCCCCATTTCCAGCTTCAGAAAAATACAAAAAAAAAAAAAAAAAAAAGACTTCAACCTCTGGAATAGGGGTGGGAGTGGGGGGAAAGACTGTCTCAGATTTGAACAGGACAAAGGGAAACTATGTTAGCTTAACATAGCCAGTTTCCCTCTTGTTGAGTACTGTCTCTTTTTTTTCCTCCCTGGAGTCTTTTCACCGTTTGGGTCAAACCGAGGGCTCTTTGCCCAGAGGAAGGAGAGGACGGATACAGAACAGGGCAGGGGGCAGGAAGGGAGAGTGGGAAGCTGGTCAAGCAGAAACGGCATGGAGAAAGCCCTTTGATGCTCAGAGGACAGAAAGGTGAAACTTGGGTCAGCAGACGAAAATTTACAAGAACATGCTTTGCAGCGAAGACAAAACATTGTTGCCCAAAATCAAACACTGGATGATGCCTCTACTTCAGATCAATTCATCTACATTTCTTCAGAAGATGAGCTCTCAGGTGCTATAACAGGGAATTACTGAATAGGAAGCAAAGGGAGGTTGGGATCTACACAGAGCCCAGAGATGAGCAGAGTGATTCTGTTCCTGTGGAATAAAGGGGAGTGGAGAAGCAAATGGGCGCCTCTCCTATGTGCCCTGGCCGGGAATCGAACCCGGGTCCCCCGCACGCCAGGCCGACGCTCTGCCGCTGAGCCAAGATGGACAAAAAGGTGAAACTTGGGTCTCTTGCCAGAGCTTCCACCCCTCTCCCCACCCCCAAAACACCACCAGAGCCTAATCCTTGAACAGGGCTGGAGGAGAGAGGCAGGGAAGACACAGACACATATCCGTGAGCATTCCAGAGCCTGGCCTGGGAACACTGGATTGCAAGCCCTTGAAGATCCACCTCCAGTTCCCCAAAGTCAATAACATTTTCATATCTGCTCGTATTTAAGATGCGTGGCCTCCTGTTCCAGAAGCCTTCATGCACTCTAAGCTTTAGAATAGAAGCAGAAATTAAACTCACAAAAGAGGCCATTAAAAAATGTAACTCTATACATTTTATTTGCACTTACTGAATTTGCATTTTGAACAATATATTTTTTTTTATTAGAAAAATAAAAAAGATTGGTTCCTCCTGCCACTGGTTAGCAATGACTGAAACAGAAGAGTAATCATGTATGGTGTCAGATTCACAAAACTAAAACGATCCCAAAGAAACCTGAATAATTAACAATTCAAATGCTTTTTCGGGGGTACATCTGCAGCATTATTCACATTTCTGATATGATTAAAGCTTACAACGGTGCTAGGACTCTGGGAACACGGCGTCACGGGCAGTTTCTCGTCCTCCATCCTGACGTTATGCTGCTCGCTGTCTGGGGGTAGCTAGCTGCCAGACTGATTGCTTATTACGACTTTGAACTTTAAAATCCTACAGTCAACACCAAGGCCTCATGTGTATTTGGGTTTTTATCTCTTTGGCTTTGTTTCTTTTTCTTAATTTTGGTTTGTTTTGTAACTTCTTATAACGAGTTAAGGTAAGCCTATAAGCCTATTCTCACAGTAAGGTGAAGGATCTGTTGGGTTCATTTACTTACCATGGAAGCTCTTATTTTATTATTATTTTTTTCCTATTCCCCCTTCCCCCTTGTTCTCTTTATCAATGAGTTTGTTTTTAGATTTCACATATAAGTGAAA
This sequence comes from Saccopteryx leptura, assembly GCF_036850995.1. Taxonomy (NCBI): domain Eukaryota; kingdom Metazoa; phylum Chordata; class Mammalia; order Chiroptera; family Emballonuridae; genus Saccopteryx; species Saccopteryx leptura. Next base: position 41,814,190 of record NC_089515.1, on the reverse strand, counting down.
TCAAATAGTATTGCCTTTCTCAGTCTGACTTATTTCACTTAGTGTAATGCTCTTTAGGTCCATCCATGTTGTCACAATAGCAAGATTTTATTCTTTTTTATGGCAAATCAATATTTCATTGTATATATGTATCACATTTTCTTATCTACTCGTCTATTGATGGGCACTTGGGCTGCTTCCATATTTGGCTATTGTAAATAATGCTGCAATGAACATGATGGTGCATATATCCTTTATGTATGTATGTATGTATTAAGGGAGAAGAGGGGAGACAGAAAGATAGACTCCCACATATACCATGACCCAGATTCACCCAGCAACCCCCATCTGGGGCTGATGCTTGAGTCAACAGAGCTACCCTTAGCACCTGGGGTCTATGCTTGGACCCATTGAACCACTGGCTGCGAGAGGGGAAGAGAGAGAGAGAAGGAGGAGAGACAGGGAAAGAGAAGCAGATGGTTACTTCTCACGTGTGCCCTGACTGTGGACTGAACCTGGGACATCTGCACACTGGGTTGATGCTCTAGCCACTGAGCAAACTGACCAGGTAGGCCATGTATCCTTTCAAATTAGTGTTTTTGTTTTCTTGGGATAAATACCCAGAAGTGGAATTGCTGGGTCATAAGGTAGTTCTATTTTAAGATTTATTTATTTATTTATTCATTATAGAGAGGGGAGAGAGAGTGAGAGAGAGAGAGAGAGAGAGAGAGAGAAGGGGGGAGGAGCAGGAAGCATCAACTCCCATATGTGCCTTGACCAGGTAAGCCGAGGGTTTTGAACCGGCAACCTCAGTGTTTCCAGGTTGACGCTTTATCCACTGCGCCACCACAGGTCAGGCCAAGGTAGTTCTATTTTAATTATTTGAGGAACCTCCTTACTGTTTTCCCTAGTTGGCTGCACGAACCTGCAGTCCCACCAACAGTGCACAAGTGTTTCCTTTTCTCTACATCTTCGCCAACACTTGTTTGCTGATTTGTTGGTGATAGCTATCTGACAGGTGTGAGGGGTATCTCACTGTGGTTTTAATTTGCATTTCCCTGATGATTAGTGACATTGAGAATCTTTTCATATGTCTGCTGGCCATCTGTATGTCCTCTTTGGAGAAATGCCTATTCAGGTCCTCTGCCTCTTTTTTAATTAGATTGCTTTTTTTTTTTTGGTGTTAAGTTTATGAGTTCTTTATATATTTTGGATATTAATTCCTTATCAAATGTGCCATTTGTGAATATTTTTTCCCATTCAGTAGGTTGTGTATTCATTTTGTGGATGCTTGGTTCTTTATTACACAGTCTCTGTTGAAATTCTCCCTAAGTTACTCTATTCCACTCCCAAGTTTGATGAGCATCCTGATGACTTTCTTTCCAATCTTATTTGGATAAATTACTTGTTTCCATTTCCTTGGGGTTGTTTTATGGGGATTTTTTCTTGTTTCTTATATGAAAGATATTCTTCAGTCCTTTCATTTTATTTGACTCTGTTTGTTTATAGACATTAGACAAAATAGCTGTTTCTCCCAGTTTTGGAAACGTAGAGGCAGGCTTTGTGTAGACTGTTCCTGGTGGTTTGGGGTGCAGGTAGGAGCTCAGTGGGTGCCCAGGGCTCTGGCCTAACAGGCCAAAATGGGCTCAGGGGATGCTTCCAGAAACCCTCTGAAGCGATAGCGACCTGGCAAGCAGACCAGAGAGCTGGATAGAGCGCTTCCCGCCCCATGGAGGTAGAGGGGACGTATACAGGGTGCTCAGTGGCCCCTTCGACCCCAAGGGCTCCCCTGGCTCCCCAGTCTTTTCTGTAGTTTCTCTCTTTGGTTTGCTGCGCTTAAAGTAAGCTGTCTACAAGAGACCTCTGTGCGGCTCTGGTCCACGTGGTGTGGGGCAGCTGTGGAGCTGAGCATGCGCTCTAGACACCCTCGCTGAGCATGCGCTCTAGACACCCTCGCTGAGCCTGCCAGGGGCGTTGAGCATCACTCTTCACAGAGGCGGGTGTACGTGGTGACTCCTGTTGCCCCTGGTTTTCCTTTTGTTCAGAGGCCGCAAAGGCACCAGCCGGTATAGCTGTGACCACCCTGTCCTGTGGGGACCTTGCAGGTAGGCCAAAGCCACTAACTCCCGCCGCCCTATCAAGGTGGTGGGGACCCCAACCATGGCATCACAGCTCCTCAGGCCCAGGGAGCTCCCGCCACTCCCCAGCGTCTCTGTTCCGTGTCTTTCTCTTTGCTGTCAGAAGCTGTGATTCACCCTTGTTTGTCCCGCAGGAGTAATGGCTTTCCCTCAGTGGTGGGAGTCAGCTGGTTTGCACCGGTTAGGCAGAACTGATAGATACCTAATTTCTTGTTTAGTTAGGCGAACCAGTCGCTAAAATGGTACTTGTAATCAGGGCTCTCTCTAAGGTGGTAACTGGGCAGCCGCCCAATGGGGAAATCACAAATTTACATTCTTTACTCTTTTTTTAACATTCATCTGCACAACAGCGTATTCTAAGCGGCCCATAATCATGTTCATTCCGTCCGTAGGTGAAAAAAAAATTGACGGAACTATGCTTGTAATATTTATTTATCCATTTCATAAAACTCATCATTCCTTTGATGAAATACTATATTTTAATTCCCTCGCATTTGTTACTTCAGTAAACAAACAAATAATGTGAAGAGAAGAAGTGCCAAACAACCGAGGGGTGACAAACTGTTATTGGAAATATCTTAAATAACAGTTTTATTGTTTTTTGCCTGGTATTAATATATTTTCATTCATATTTTAAAGCTCTTTCTTATAACAATCCAGTTTTGCCTACCTCTTTTACTCTTATTTAAGTGCTAAGTGCATGGAATAATAAACTACCTTTTGGTATGCTGTTTTTTTTGTCTGTTTGTTTGTTTTATAATTTTTATTTATTTATTTATTCGTTTTAGAGGCGGGGGAGAGGGAGAGAAAGAGAGAGAGAGAGAGAGAGAGAAGGGGGAGGAGCAGGAAGCATCAACACCCATATGTGCCTTGACCAGGCAAGCCAGGGTTTTGAACCGGCAACCTCAATGTTTCCAGGTTGACACCTTATCCACTGCGCCACCACAGGTCAGGCATGGTATGTTGTTTTTTTAATACTTAAAACAGTCATTAGGGCAGGGAACGAGTTGTTAAATTATTTGAATCCCGCCATACTTTCCCTCCCTGTGTGCTGGCTTTGCTTAGACCCATGCTGCCGCCATCTTGGGCCTCCTTACAGAAGCTTTAAAAAGTATAGAAAGTGGGTTATTGAACTCCCCGTTGCCTCACTTCAACCACTGTGACATGTTTCATTTTTCTTTTTTCCTTAGCTGTTTGAAAGCAAACGCTAAACGTGAGCTAAGCGAAGTTTGGTAGGGGCTCCAGGAGATTGCTTGAACGAGGTGATAGAATCAGGTGTCAGGATGGGCAGAGGGGGGTAGAGAGGGGAACAGAAAGGCGTTCAGAATAACGTGACTGCGTGTATCCCCGTGGTCCTCTCCTGCCTCATTTTAAGTTTTCTCTGCTTCTCACCTGCGTCATTCTTTGCTTTGAAATATCAATGACCTGGGTGAGCAGAGGTGTCTCTGAGCCAGGGGTCCCCAAACTTTTTACACAGGGGGCCAGTTCACTGTCCCTCAGACCATTGGAGGGCCGGACTATAAAAAACTATGAACAAATCCCTATGCACACTGCACATATCTTATTTTAAAGTAAAAAAACAAAACAGGAACAAATACAATATTTAAAATAAAGAACAAGTAAATTTAAATTAACAAACTGACCAGTATTTCAGTGGGAACTATGCTTTTCTCACTGACCACCAATGAAAGAGGTGCCCCTTCCGGAAGTGCGGCAGGGGCCGGATAAATGGCTTCAGGGGGCCGCATGCGGCCCACAGGCCGGGCAGTAGTTTGGGGACCCCTGCTAAGCAGAGGGTTTTACATTAGAGTGAAGCCCCCTCTGCCGTGTCCTTGTCCTCCCTCCTGCCTGACCTCCCTGTGATTCCCAGTCTCACTGCCAACCCTTCAGGGCGCTGGTGGCTCGCTTCTCCTTTCCTTGCACAGAAAGAACTTGACTCTCAGTCCTGGAACCCAGCCATTTTTCCTCTGCCAGCAAAGCCTGGGAATGGGGCAGTGAAAGGAAGGGAGGGGGCAGAAGGGGTCTCTTCCTCCTTGGGGACACCTCAGCCTGGGACAGCATTGCATCAAGCTATCGCTCTACGCATGTCTGGATTCTGAGTTAGGAAACTAGCGTTTCCACAAATAAGGGGCCTCAGATGAGTTCTGGGCATAAAAGTCACCAAAAATATTAGCCTGTTAAAAACTTTGTGATGATTTACAGTAACAATAGCCCTATTTAACTTTGCTTTGCTTGGTCCAGTTTAATAGTGGAACTTTTTTTTTTTTAGGCTACCTATTAATATCTCATGGGATATTAGTAGTTTGTTAAACACAGTTTGGGGAATGCTATCCTAAAATTATTCCTTCTAATCTGGAACTGCAGGATGGGGTGACTCACCGCTCCTGGATTGCTCATTCCGTTTGCAGGGTCGGGGGTGGTGGGAGATCAGATACCAAAGTGGGAACAACCAAAGGGATGCTGTGGGTCGGGTTAACAGAACAACACAGGGTGATTCCAGAGGGCCAATGTGTGAGGCCGCTGGTTAATGCAGGCAGAGCTCTCAGGCAAAGCAGAAAGCAGGTGTTCCCTGGGTCCTGGGGCAGCTCTGGAGCTCTCATAGGACCCTTTAGAGACCTGGGATGGGACCAGGGGAGGCCACTACTCTGGTGGCTTAGGGCAGTCTTCTAGGCCGGGATCCTCATACACGGTCCTAGAAGCTCATGGCCAAAGGATATGTACATTCTTTTTTTTTTTTTCTGAAGCTGGAAACGGGGAGAGACAGTCAGACAGACTCCTGCGCCCGACCGGGATCCACCCGGCACACCCACCAGGGGGCGATGCTCTGCCCATCTGGGGCGTCACTCTGTTGCGACCAGAGCCACTCTAGCGCCTGAGGCAGAGGCCATAGAGCCATCCCTAGTGCCCGGGCCATCTTTGCTCCAATGGAGCCTCGCTGCGGGAGGGGAAGAGAGACAGAGAGGAAGGAGAAGGGGAAGGGTGGAGAAGCAGATGGGCGCTTCTCCTGTGTGCCCTGGCCAGGAATCAAACCCGGGACTTCTGCATGCCAGGCCGACACTCTATCACTGAGCCAACCGGCCAGGGCCAGGATATGTACATTCTTGAAAAGAAGTGCAAAGACCACCAATTTAAGGGAGTATATGTTGGCCCAGGAGTTAGAACAGCAAAGGAAGAATAACCCAATATTTAATGTATTTATAGAATTATTTTGCAATATGTCTTGTCTTTAAAGAATTATAAATTTACATTTGCAAAACATTTTCAAAGTAAATCAGTCTCAAAAGACAACTCAACATTTAAATGATTTCATTGCTCTCTTTTATTTTTTTTTACAGAGAGAGAGTCAGAGAGAGGGATAGACAGGGACAGACAGACAGGAAACGGAGAGATGAGAAGCATCAATCATTAGTTTTTCTTTGCGCGTTGCAACACCTTAATTGTTCATTGATTGCTTTCTCATACGTGCCTTGACCGTGGGCCTTCAGCAGACTGAGTAACCCCTTGCTGGAGCCAGCGACCTTGGGTCCAAGCTGGTGAGCTTTTGCTCAAACCAAATGAGCCCTCGCTCAAGCTGGTGACCTCGGGGTCTCAAATCTGGGTCCTTCGCATCCCCGTCCGACGCTCTATCCACTGCGCCACCGCCCGGTTAGGCTCATTGCTCACTTTTAGTACTTTCAAACCATGTCTTCCCCAGTTCTGAGACCCCCATTTTGATTCATCCTCAAAATCTTGTAAATGCTATGCTCTTGTCTGTTTGGCATTTAGGTTTGTGGAGACCAGCTTGACTTCCGTTCTCCTCTACATAATTTGTTTTCTTTTGAAAGCCTAGATTCTTCTAGAAATTTTTAAGAAGTTTTAAAACCTTTTAAGTCTTTTTATTTGGAAGTAATTATAGATTCACAGGAAGTTGCTAAAATAATACATAAACTCTGTGTACCCTCCCTCCAGTTTGCTCCCGTAGAGATGTCTGATACGGCTATAGTATGATATTAAAACCGGGATCTCAACATGGGCACAATACTGTTATCTAGACTGCAGAATTATTCATTTTTTTTCCACCAGTGTTTATATGTACTTATTTGTCTGTGTACGTGCAGTTCTTTGCAATTTTAGATTGGATTTCAACATTTATTTTATAAATCCTTTCCTTCCTTTGAGCCCTGTGACCATTGCCTTAGTTCAGTTCCCAGAGTTCTCAGCTGTAAGATTTCAGTAATCTCCCAGCGCCATCCACTTTCCTCTCTTCTTCCTCCCACCAGTCCTGCACTTTCCTGGCTGAGTTCTCTTTCCAAACTATGACCCCTCTTTATCTTCCTGCTTGAAAGCTTTCAAGGACTCCCCTCTTGCTCCAAAGATAAAGTCCACACGGATGTCTGATTTTGCCTTTGTCTTTCCCTCCCTGACTTTATCTCGGTCATTCTTAATCGGCACTCCCAATCTGTGGTAGTTTCCTTGCTGCGTTCTTCCTAGGTCTGTGCCTTTGCACATGCTGTTCCTCCTACGTCAACCACTCTTCATGACTTCTTTTTTCTTTTTTTTTTTTGTATTTTTCTGAAGCTGGAAACGGGGAGAGACAGTCAGACAGACTCCCGCATGTGCCCGACCGGGATCCACCTGGCACGCCCACCAGGGGGCAACGCTCTGCCCACCAGGGGGCGATGCTCTGCCCACCAGGGGGGATGCTCTGCTGCGACCAGAGCCACTCTAGCGCCTGGGGCAGAGGCCAAGGAGCCATCCCCAGCACCCGGGCCATCTTTGCTCCAATGGAGCCTTGGCTGCGGGAGGGGAAGAGAGAGACAAAGAGGAAGGGGGGGGGGTGGAGAAGCAAATGGGCGCTTCTCCTATGTGCCCTGGCCGAGAATCAAACCCGGGTCCCCCGCATGCCAGGCCGACGCTCTACCGCTGAGCCAACCGGCCAGGGCTCTTCACGACTTCTTGTGCATCTGCAAAATTCCTGTTGCTTCGTCAAGATTTGCTCAAATGCTACCTCTTCCTGGGAGCATTCCTCATCTCTGTGCCCCCCTAACTTGTTTTTCTGACTTCTTAGGACAGCACTTCTTTTTTTATTATTATTAATTTGTTGAGAGAGGAGAGAAAGAGAGAGAGAGAGAGAGAGAGAGAAGGGGGAGGGAGGAGCAGGAAGCATCAACTCCCATATGTGCCTTGACCATGCAAGCCCAGGGTTTCGAACCGGCGACCTCAGCGTTTCCAGGTCGATGCTTTATCCACTGCGCCACCACAGGTCAGGCAGGACAGCACTTCTTGCATAGCTGTTATGCTTGCAGGTATAGTTAGGAACGTCTTAAAGTGATAAGAGTCCAGACTATAGACAGTGGTTTAAACAAGTGGGGATTTTTTTTTTTTCACAATAAAATATGCGAAGGTGGGCAGTTCATAGGTGTGAAATGGACTCAGCAGCGTTAGGAACACAAGGACTTTCTGTATTACTCCCTACTCTGTGTGGTCTGGCTTATCACCTTGTTATCACAAGGTGGCTGCTGCATCATGTGTGTATTCCAGACGGGAAGCAACAAAAATCATGTCTGTAGCTGTCCTTCATTGCATGTAATAGCGAAAGCTTTTCCAGAATACCTTTCAACAGACTTATATTTATGTTGCATTAACCTGAACCATAGATGTCGCCATTTCTAGCTGGAAGGGAGTGCAGATGAACAAGTATCTAGCTCCCCGATCTTTATAACAGAGGAAGATGAAGGGAGAGGAAGGTTGGAATGAGGTGTCGGGTGAGTGAGACTACCCTGTCAGCTACCGACAATGCTCCCGTCAGGCCGAGAGCCATCTCCTGGAAGACTGGAATAATCTGTTAGTTCTTGTCCTGAATCTCTAGTGCCTGGAACTTACTTGAAACCTCATAAATAATTGGAGTGAACACATGCAGGCAAGATACCAGGGCTTAGGAAAAAACGTTTAAGAATTGTCATTTCTTTTATGAGACAGAGAAGCTGTTTCCCCTCCAGCCATCTAGTGCTATGCACAGGTGGGTGAGCACCGAGAGGCAGGGTGTGTGCTGTGAGGGAGGGAGCAGCAGCAGTCAGCATGAGCACCAAGAGGCAGGGTGTGTGCTGTGAGGGAGGGAGCAGCAGCAGTCAGCATGAGCATGAGAGGCAGGGTGTGTGCTGTGAGGGAGGGAGCAGCAGCAGTCAGCATGAGCACTAGAGGCAGGGTGTGTGCTGTGAGGGAGGGAGCAGCAGCAGTCAGCATGAGCACTAGAGGCAGGGTGTGTGCTGTGAGGGAGGGAGCAGCAGCAGTCAGCATCAAGCCTCAGGTCTGTTCTCTGCCTTTCTGTCCAGGCCAGTGAGTCTTGCAAGTGGCAGGGGAGAGGAGGACGGACTATAGGGTAAAGCCTCAACCCTTTCAGGTAGTAGGTACGAATTAGAAACACAAAGGACAAAAAGGAGTAAACTCAGAGAGGGTAACAAGCCTAGGAACTGGGGTGTTTCAGCATACCATCACCCCTAATGGGTTTTAACTTCCTTGGAGAGAGAATTTTCATTTGGAGGATGGGAACATTTTTGTTTTGTGAACCATTGGAAATGTCCTCTACATTTTAACTCCCTTTAGTTACTCAAGCTCTTCAGTAAAACGAGCCTCTCTCATTTTAGGAGGCTTCTGGATAGGTCTAGGGCAGCGGTTCTCAACTTGTGGGTCGCGACCCCGGTGGGGTCGCCTAAGGCCATCGGAAAATACATAATGCATATCAGGTATTTACATTCCAAATCATAACTGTAGCAAAATTACAGTTATGAGGTAGCCACCAAAATTATTTTTTGGTTTGGGGTCACCGCGACATGAGGAACTGTATTGCGGGGCCACGGCATTAGAAAGGTTGAGAACCACTGGTCTAGGAGAAGACTTTGCTCTCCCATATCACCCTCCAGGAGGCCAACTTTGTGTGGGCACAGACAATCTTGAGCTTGCTCTGGCTGGACAGCATTGTGTGAACACAGACAATCTTGAGCAGGGGTCCCCAAACTACGGCCCTCGGGCCGCATGCGACTCCCTGAGGCCATTTATCCGGCCCCCACTGCACTTCTGGAAGGGGCTCCTCTTTCATTGGTGGTCAGTGAGAGGAGCATAGTTCCCATTGAAATACTGGTCAGTTTGTTGATTTAAATTTACTTGTTCTTTATTTTAAATATTGTATTTGTTCCCGTTTTGTTTTTTTACTTTAAAATAAGATATGTGCAGTGTGCATAGGGATTTGTTCATAGTTTTTTTTATAGTCCGGCCCTCCAACAGTCTGAGGGACAGTGAACTGGCCCCCTATGTAAAAAGTTTGGGGACCCCTGATCTTGAGCTTGCTCTGGCTGGACAGCATTGTGTGAACACAGACGATCTTGAGCTTGCTCTGGCTGGACCAGCGGTGAAGACAGCTACGGTACCGGTACCAGCAGCACTGGTACGGCTGGTGCAGTAGTAGGTTGGTGCGGCTTTCAAGAGGATGACTCAGGACCAGACGTGGGGCTTGCGGCAAATGCATCACCCCCAAATACACTGAAGGAGGGTCTGGAATGGGGTAGGGATAAAAAGAGGGGTGCGGGAATCTGGTGCTGCCACTTCTGAGTTGTGACCTTCAGTAAGTCGTTCTCTGCGACCCTCACAGGACCCATATAACAGGTTGTTGTGAGGATTAAATTAGCTGAGAAAAACGCATGGAAAACACTTACGACATATCTTATGCTCAATGTTTATTCTCTTGGAAAATTCATCTCCTTATTCACACCCTCATAACAAAGGGAAACTGAGCCAAAATATGTAGATTGGTCCAAAGTACAACTATAGGTGGTCATAGTGTTCTAGGATAGCTTCATATTAGCCCTTACCATATTACCCCCAAATTATTTTTGTGTCAGATTCCACCACTAAAACTGTCGTTTGGAGGGAGAGGCCTGCCTCAGCCATCTGGTATACCCAAGGCCTAGTGGAGTGCCCAGCAAGTATAGGATTGCTCAGCAAATGTTTGTGAGAGTACAGCTGATCCCTTCACACTGCCTCCCTGACTAACGTGACCTCTCCTCAACCTCCCTTCTGGCCATTGAGAGTGTCCTGAAAGCCCTTGAGCTGGCGTTTTCATTAAACAAGGACTTCCAAGGGACAACCACCCTTTCCTTTCCTGTCCATTCTTGGGCAGGCCAGAAACTCTCAGTTCACAACAGGAAACCAATAGCTTTGTGCTATCAGAAGACATTTCCTTCACAGCACAAAACGTCTGAGTAATAATTTCGAGCCGGGCTTCACCCATTTCCTGTAAAAGGAGGCACATTTGCCTATCCTGGTCGTGCAGAGCCCGGGCCTTCCAGCTGGGAGTGATGCAATGCCTCCTGCACTGGGGACCTGGGCCAGTTTTCTCCCTCCGTCACACCAGGTTCAGCGCCTTGTGCAGCAGACTCACTTGGAAAATGGCCTCTTCACATTTATGCAGAACAGACAGTCACTGTGACTAATTTGTACCCTTGTCTGAATAAGTTTCATAGGCAGCTTTGAGAGTGAAAATTTGTGGGGTAAAGAGGGCCATAACTTTCTCTGAAAGTCAATCAGGAACTAACAGATGTTCGGGTTCATAAAAAGGCTGATGGATGGACACCCAGTAGCTTCCTTTTGGCTGATTTGGTCCGTTGGGGAAATGACCATGAAATTGTGAGGTAGAGATGAGTTTTGCCTGACCATGTGGTCCATTCCACTGTCTCCTGGCAGAGGTTAGGGCATTGTACTTTCTGAGTACTAAAAGAGAAGAGCCTAGTCCTCCTTAGTAATTACATCAGATCTTTTCATATTGAGTCTGGAAGAGACACTTTTCTTCACTTGCCTGCATTTTACACACAGGAACACGGAGGCCTCAGGAGGCAGATAACTTCTCACAAGCTGCAGAGCAGGTAGGTCACCGGCAGAGCCAGGTTAGAATCCAGACTTCTTCGTTTTCAGCACCATGCGCCCCAAAGGTTTTGAATCCCTTTCTTCTACTACTGTCTCGGAAACTTCTCACATGGATCTTTGGGCTCACCTATGAGGGACCAGAACACTGTGGGTTTCTAAAAGAAATAGCTGGTAGGAACTCGCAGCTTTAGAGAGAGTTCAGACGCTGCCCTTCTCCACATCATGTTAGGCAGAAAGCAGAGGAGCAGGGGAGGGGTCCTGATCTGTTGTGAGCAACCCCAACCAGGGACGTTCAATCACGTTACATAGGAAGTGTTAACAAGGGAGCCGTTATCACTGGACTTACCTGGCAGAAGGTGACCCTGTCAGAGGCAGCTGAAAGGCCCATCCTGTCCCTGCAGCATCACAGAGCCTGTTTATTTGCTGTGAATGGGCTTTCATGTTATAAAATGTAGATTGCAAGGATGCAGAACCTGTAAAATCAACAGGTTTAAAGAGACACATTGGGCAGCACAAAAGCCAAGCCTAAGAGTCCATAATAAGTTTCCTGATGCAAGAAAAAGATGACCCAGGTCTTATGGGCAGTCATGGATATAAGGATTAGACCAGAATCATTCTTTTTCTTGTGCTGGTTACAGGCTCCCGCCAGTCCCTCTCTGGGGAGAGTGTGTGTGGATGGTTGGATGTAGGCATCTATGTATCTTCTACAGTTTCAGTTCATAGAGTGGGCTTTGCCATTTTCTTTTTTCTTTAATTAATTTTAATGGGGTGACATGGATAAATCAGGATACATAAATTCAGAGAAAACATCTCCAGGTTATTTTGACTTTTGATTATGCTGCATTCCCATCACCCAAAGTCAAATCGTCTTCTGTCACTTTCTACCTGGTTTTCTTTGTGCCCTTCTCCTCCCCTCCGTTACACCCCCCCCACCCCGGCTTTGCCATTCTCAACACGTGCGTTTGCCCTTTACATATAAAGTCCAGAGATAAACACCCCTTCACGTATTTTTATTTTTATTTCTTTTTTCTTTTTTTTTTTTGTATTTTTCTGAAGCTGGAAACGGGGAGAGACAGTCAGACAGACTCCCGCATGCGCGCCCGACCGGGATCCACCCGGCACACCCACCAGGGGGCGACGCTCTGCCCCTCTGGGGCGTCGCTCTGCCGCGACCAGAGCCACTCTAGCGCCTGGGGCAGAGGCCAAGGAGCCATCCCCAGCGCCCGGGCCATCTTTGCTCCAATGGAGCCTTGGCTGCGGGAGGGGAAGAGAGAGACAGAGAGGAAGGAGGGGGGGTGGAGACGCAAATGGGCACTTCTCCTGTGTGCCCTGGTCGGGAATCAAACCCGGGACTTTGCACGCCAGGCCGATGCTCTACCGCTGAGCCAACCGGCCAGGGCCCTTTCACGTATTTTTATAAATACTAAGAAGACTCTCAACAGGAAATAAATGGCACACTCAAATTTGGATAACAGGAGGATTTCATAAAGGACTGTTTATAAAGTGAGTGCAGTAGTGCAGTAATCAGGCCCGTACAGCTCAGAGCGGCAAGGGGAGAAACTGGTTCTAGGGATCTGGAGGGAGAGAGCCATGTAGAGAAAGTGCTTTGAGGGGAGCAGTGACTTCTGGTCAAGAGACACAGTGATTTCCAGGCACGCTTACAGAGAGAATTCCGGAGAACAAACACCCGAACCTCACTCTTCTCCCTCCCTCTTGCTGGGCCTCCCCTTGGCCAAACTCAGCAGAGAGCCAGAGGGCCAGGGAGCGCATCGATGCAGATGGAACAGCCAGTAGGAAAACACATGTCTTGGTGCTGGACTGGAGGCTCTGTGGTTACAGTGCGGGGTCTGCCCTGCCCCCTGCGCTCCTAACATATGTGAGGTTGGCCGGAAGGTGTGCCAAGGAGGCATCAGCTTGCTGAGTTTCTTTTCTCTGCAAATGAGAAGGGAAAGAAGTGCCCTTGTCAACAGGACATCCTCAGTAACTAGGAGCAGCAGCAGGGTTAGCTGCCTGGACAATAAATAGTTGAAGATCATAGCAGAATGCGATGGCTTCGGGGAAGGGAGACTTCCTCAAGGCAGCAGAGAAAATCACAAGCATCAGTTCAGGGAGGCCAAGGGAAAAGTGTTAAAGGTTGAGGGCTCAGTGACACTTAGACTGGATTATGGTGACAGAAAATGACATAAAGAAAGCAAAAGACTTTCTTTAAGGAACTGGCTGTCCCTATGTTTTGTGTTAACTCCAGTCCAGTAAGCTGGGCACCTGAAGTAAGCTTCTGACAGAGACAGAGGAAAAGGTGGTAACATGGGGCTCAGGGAGAACCTGAAGGGTGGGCACCCAGATGAGATGAGACGGCTGAGGGGGAGTCTGCCATAGCCGACCGTGAAATGACACTAAAATTCAGCAGATGGCATTTGCTCCTTTGTTTCTCCATCCCTCGCCCTGGGACCAAGATATTTAAAGTTAAGGCAGGTTTGGTCCTGGGTCTTCTCCATGGGATCTGTCCTGGCGCAGGACCAGGGAGGGTGTACCTGGTTTATGGGAAGGGAAGAGCCAGTGCTTTGGGGGGTGCTTCCCCAGACTGAGACAGTGTCATTTATTGATTAATTTATTTGTTAATGTTTGTGTGCCTGGCCTTATGCTGAATGCTGAGGGTATAGAAGTGAAGTGTCCTTCAAGAAACCCTTAAACGCATCTATGAGAGTTCTGTAACATCCTAGCATCAGCTACATGCAAGAGACATAAGGCAAGATTCATTGTCTTTTAGAGGAGAGATAGCACGAGTGACCCCAGGTGTAGCCAGGTGAAAGATGCCCCAAAGCAGGTACATACATTTTCTTTCTTTTTTTTTTTTTTTGTATTTTTCTGAAGCTGGAAACGGGGAGAGACAGTCAGACAGACTCCCGCATGCGCCCGACCGGGATCCACCCGGCACGCCCACCAGGGGCGATGCTCTACCCACCAGGGGGCGATGCTCTGCCCCTCTGGAGAGTCACTCTGCCTCGACCAGAGCCACTCTAGCGCCTGGGGCAGAGGCCAAGGAGCCTCCCCAGCACCCGGACCATCTTTGCTCCAGTGGAGCCTTGGCTGCGGGAGGGGAAGAGAGAGACAGAGAGGAAGGAGGGGGGGTGGAGAAACAAATGGGCACTTCTCCTATGTGCCCTGGCCGGGAATCGAACCCGGGTCCCCTGCACGCCAGGCCGACGCTCTACTGCTGAGCCAACCGGCCAGGGCCTACATTTTCTGCTGGGGACATCTGAGTTGCCAAGGCCACACAATGACAAATCTCGAGAGCATGACCGGTCACTGGTAGAGTTACAGATATTGATCGACTTACGACCTATGTAACTTATGACCATTCGACATTACGACCACAATCGCTAGCCACGACTGCTCTTGTCTGGCAGCGCAAGCTTTGCCCAGCTAGGTGTACGACAATGCAGACCAGCTTCCGGCAGCACTACCATCTCCGTGTGCACCATTTCAACTGTTATCCCAGACTTGGTACAGCAGTTTGTGTTTTGTGTCTTGGATATTTTTCATCAAACCCCTCCCAAGATGTCTACCAAGAGGAAATTGTCTTTGTCTATGCCTCAGCCTGCCAAGAAGGAAAGAAAGGCCATCGGTCTCAACACGAAAATGAGTGCAGGCTCATCCGACTTGTGCATGGGTTCACCAGCTTGAGTGCAGGGGCACTGGCTTGAGCATGGGATCATAGACATGACCCCATGGTCGCTGGTTTGAGCCCAAGGTCACAGGCCTGAGCAAGGGGCCACTTGCTCTGCTGTAACCCCCTGGTCAAGGCACATATGAGAAAGCAATCAATGAACAAGTACTAAGGAAGAAAGAAAGTGAATGTGATCGCACATGTTTATGAAAAAACCAACTCCGGTAACCCCAACTGCTGCCTCAGATGACGACATCAATGATCCACAGCCAAGCACCAGCGGCCAGTAAAATGTTTTGTACATGTTTATATATTTTGATATGTTTTGCAATTGGGAAAATGTTTCCTATGGTATTTTTTACACTTGTATTTTTGTATGCACCTGTATGTTGTAATTTTGTATGTTTTGCAAATATATATTAAACCAGTTGTACTGGTAGTACTGGTAATGCAGTGTTTTACTTAAACCTGACGAATGTATTAATAAAAATAAGAAACAAAATATTGTAGAGATGATACAAATGGCATAAGATGAACAAAGAAAATTATGATATATAACAATAATGAAAGAAAATTATGATAAAATATGACTTAAAGATTTTTATAACATCATTTCACAGTACTGTACGTATAGCCTACTCAACTTACAACCAAATCATGTTACAACCAGTCTGTTGGAACTAATCATGGTGGTCGTAAGTCCAGCACTAGCTGTATATATCAAACCGAAGTTAGTATGTAGCAGTTATGGCATACACCTCTGTTCAATGCTAAGTTTTTTAGTACAGATATAGAAAACCCCTGCCAAGCAAGATCACAGAGTGAAGTTTAAGGAGCTTTCTTTTTTATTTTATTTTTTTTATTTAAAATTTTTGTATTTTTCTGAAGCTGGAAATGGGGAGGCAGTCAGACAGACTCCCGCATGCGCCCGACCAGGATCCACCCGGCACGCCCACTGGGGGTGATGCTCTGCCCATCTAGGGCGTGTCACTCTGTTGTGACCAGAGCTACTCTAGCGCCTGGGGCAGAGGCCATGGAGCCATCCCCAGCGCCTGGGCCATCTTTGCTCAATGGAGCCTTGGCTGCGGGAGGGGAAGAGAGAGACAGAGAGGAAGGAGAGGGGGAGGGGTGGAGAAGCAGATGGGCGCTTCTCCTGTGTGCCCTGGCCGGGAATCGAACCCGGGACTCCTGCATGCCAGGCCGACGCTCTACCGCTGAGCCATCCGGCCAGGGCCTAAGGAGCTTTCTTATCGAGTTATTTTATTATTGGCCAACTGTGCAATCCTGTAGCTTCACTGGGGAGAAAACATGAAGAAATGGGCTTGTGTTCTCATGAGAAAAGTATCCATGTTAATTGTCGAACAAAGAGCCATTATTGAGTAATGGAAAGAATTGGAGACATTGTTTCAGGAGATCTGGAAGGACAGGATGGGGAACTCGAGGGTGCAAGCCTCACTGTGGCAGGAAACTAGACCGAGTACCTTGTAACTCGAAAACATAACAGAGGTCACTGTGAACTTATTTGTTCATGGGCTCAGGGGATAGAGATGCGGAGGTGAGGGTCTTTTCCACTCAGTCCAGCAAGAAGGGGCTCGGACAAGAGAAAAGCAACTGGAACCACCTAGTGAAGGGCCCGTACAAAGCTGAGGGTTAGAATTATAAGTCTCCCAGACACCAGGATTCCCTTTATTTGAAATTAAGAACCATCCAAACTAATCCAAGATGACAGAAATCAGAACTGTGGTTGCTTGGGGTGGGACCGGGAGGTTGACTGGAAGGGGGGCAGGAAGGAATTTTCTAGGGTTGATGGGTGGGTTCTTTATCTTGATGGTGATGTGCAGGTTTTTCCAAATGCATCAGGCTAGACATTTCAGATATGGGCATTTCACTGTAAATAAAATTTAAATGATGGAATTAAAAATATAGAAATAGTAGGAAACTTATTTAGAAATATTCCTGTATTGGCCCACACTTCAAAAGGGAGAAAGGATATCCTCAGGCTACAACCCTAACCTTGAGAGGACAACAGGGCAGGTAACTCACAAGACCAGGTGCCAGAGGGCTGGACCCTGACCTGGCTCTGCTGGCCGGTCAGATGGACGGTTGTCTCCCTTTCTGCTTCTGTCCTACTCTGTAAACCGAGGGACTTTCCCCAGGTGATGGCTGAGCTCGGACAGCCCGAGACTCCTCATCCCCGTTTCTGAGACAGAGAGGCTGGCCGGATGAGCTATGGGTGTGACCTGATTTGGTGATTCTTGTGATCTGAATCTCTTCCACATGTCTGGTGTCAGCCCAGTGCGGAGCGGGAGGGAGAGCGGGCAATCCGATACCTCCGGGAAGTCCAGTGCTCTGTTGCTGCTAAAATTAGAACCAGGCAGCAGCTGAGATCAAGGCCGTTCCTTTCCCAGCCCCGGTGAGCTCACTTCTCCCTCCACCCTGCCCCTGCAGAGGCACTCAGCAGTTCCAGAGGACCCCCAGCCCAGAGAGAGGAAGCTGAAGGAGCGATCTTATCTCACAGAGACCTGGACCCTTTTAGACAGAGACTCGGAGTAGGAAAAAGGAGGAAAAAAAAATGAATCAAAGGAGGGAAAGGAAGAAGGAAGGAGACAAGAACAAGGGAGGAGAAGTAACTTGAATGGAAGATCCTGTTGGTCTATCCTTACCCTCTGCTGCTGTGTGTACCCACTGGCTTCCACAAAGACAGGAGTGCATACATCCTTGTTTTTATGAATGTTGGTCAAATACGTTTGTAAATATGATATATATGTTTGCTCGCTTATAGTTTGCATTGGGTGTGAGAGACAGGCTGTAATAAGCAGGCAGAGTCGTTATAGCCTAAGGCTTAGTTTTAAGACTAAGCCTTTCCCACCCTTTTAATACTAAGATCTTTTCAAAACTAAGCTTTTCCCCACACCCTTGACTATTGCATGATGTGGGGTGGTGCACTTTCATGAGGAATCCCATTATGCCTCAGATAAGTGACTTTTTTTTTTTCAGACACAGAGAGAGTCAGAGAGAGGGATAGACAGGGACAGACAGACAGAAACAGAGAGAGATGAGAAGCATCAATCATCAGTTTTTCGTTGCGACACCTTAGTTGTTCATTGATTGCTTTCTCATATATGCTTTGACTGTGGGCCAGTGACCTTGGGTCCAATCTGGTGAGCCTTGCTCAAACCAGATGAGCCCGTGCTCAAGCTGGCGACCTCGGGGTCTCGAACCTGGGTCCTCTGCATCCCAGTCCAACGCTCTATCCACTGCGCCACCGCCTGGTCAGGCAGATAAGTGACTGTATCAGAGACTTCCTTGTTTGTATATTGGATTAAAGGTTTTGATTTCTACACTATAGAAATGGGGCAGAGGAGCCCATGCAGGAGAAGAACAAAGTAAGGCCACGTGGAGGAGAGAAGCAGCAGCCAAGGTGGCAGAGAACTGAAGGAGAGGGTAGTTTGTGCAGAGAGAAGGAGATGGGGAACAGAGGTGAATAAGGCTGGTGAGCTAGAAACCTTTGATTCTAGGAAACTCGGATAAGTCAGTGGTTTTGGGAGCCCTGAATGGAAAGGGAAGTGTTTTCCCACTGTGTGTATTTCTTGCCCTCTGGGTGCAAGCTAGGATAAAAGCTAATGGCCCACTAGTTCTTGGCTCCGTTGTTTCATTACCGTCTGTCCGAATCAGATGGGAACCTGCATTGAGAAGGAGAAGGAATCACAGGCGGCTGTGATGGTGGCCGCGGCTACTGGCCTTACAAGGAAAAACTCTAAAAAGTGAAATGATGATATTTCCTCATCACATACAGGCAGAACTTGATTGATTGCACTTCACAGATTCTGTTTCCATCAACATTGAGGCAAGATCTTCCACCAGCAAAAAGATAACTCGCTCAAAGCTCAGAAGATGGTTAGCATGTGTTAGCAATAAAGCATTTTCCACTAAGGTATGTACATTTTTTGACACAATGCGATTGCACACTTAACAGACTATAGTACAGTGTAAGCATAACTATATGCACTGAGAAACCAAATAATTTGAGTGACCTGCTTTATTGCAACAGTCACTTGATTGCGGTGCTCCGGAACTGAACCCACAGCATCTCTGATGTGTGCCTGTGTTTGGCCGCTGGCTCGCACCTGAGTGCAGGCCAGAAGCAGGCCCTGGGGCTGGCCGTGAATTCTAGCTGTGTTACAGACAGATTTACCAGGATCTTGAGGAGTTCACCTGCTCCTTTCTGCCTCATTCTCTCTATCAGCAACGGAGAGCTCTAAGTGGCACGGTATTGGGAAGATGAAGTAAAGTGAATTATAAGAGAGCACTGTGGAGGTGCCCGTGCAGGCTGGCCACAGGTCCAGCTGGAAGCATCTGTAGGCGATTTTCTGGTCTGGCTGGTTTTGGTCGATCTGCTTCCAGGAGTCTTAGTTCGTGTGGGTCTCTATTCCCAAAGCTGCCCCAACAGTGGTTTTTATCCTGTATTTTCCCAGTCGTACTCAAGGTTTGCATGCAGAGAGCAGGACAGAGGTGCATCTGGCTGTCCCTTCCCTTTCTGGTTGGCCATGCACTGGCAGCTGGTGGCTTATGAGCAGCCTTCCCCTGGCCCTGTAGCAGCCAAGCCCTCGTGCCATTCGTCTGCTGAGGGGACAGGTTGCCCGCAGAGCCGTGCAGATCAAGCGCAAGATCGCATGCAGAGTGCCCGACGTGGCGGTGGACACAGAGTAGATGCTGGAGGTGACAGCTCTTCAGTAGGATGACTTAGGAAGAGTTTTTAAAAAGCCATGTCATCAATCAATTAATTAATTTGATGCTCTGGACTTTTCAGCTGATAGAAAACGTATCTAATTTCTTTTGGGAAAATACATGTTGCAATTTTGTACCTGACTGCTGAGCAGTCATACCCGTAATTCCATTCTTATCGTTGTCGCTGTTAGTAGGAGTAATACCGTACTGACAGTGCGAGGGGGAGGGTGCAGCAGGTCCCAGCGTCCCTTCCTCGGGGACAGGATGGGGTGTGCTTGCTCACGGCTCCCCAGTGGCCCTCACCGTGGGTCTGGCACCCTCACTTCGGGCTCAGTTCGCAGTGACTCTTCAGTCTTATCACCTGGATGCCGCTGGACGGGACTTGGAGGAAGTGCCGCCCAGAACTCCCCGGGAGCGGCTGCAGGTGCCCACACTGGAGCTGCCCAGAACAGAGCGACAGCACAGGGGGAAGAGGCGTGGCATTCCTCTTCCCTCTGAGCATCCTGGCTGTCCCTGCCTTAGACATCTCCATGCTGTCTTTCTGACCTCGCCTATCCGGTGGCACGGGAAGTCTGTCTTTGCCAATGCCGTGATGTCTGTGGTGGCCACGGTGACCAGGAGGTCTTTATCCTGAGGTCTCACTGGAGTCAGATATACTGAGAGATTGGCTCTTCTTCTCAACCAGAAATATTCTCAGAGGGAGCCAAGCGAGCTGGCATTCCAGGAGGTGCTGTGAGAGCTGTAGGCACGAAAAGGAAAGAGAAGAATCCTAGACATACAAATCTCAAGCTAAAAACCGTGGACATACCTGCGCAGCTGCCTCTCAGCGAGGCTGTGTTTGTGAGGCCCTGAAGGACAGCGCTCCCCTTCACGTGTGGAGACAAAACTTAGAGCTGAGCTGTGAGCCCTTGGGCTTAAGTTTCTTTCTGTGAGCCCCAGTACCTCTCATCCTCAGGCGGGAGTTACGATGGTCAGACCCCCCCCCCCCCACCTTTCTTTCCTGCCTCTGAAACTCACAGGTGGATGCCCCAAGGCACACGCTGGTTCGGCCCCGCCTGAGGCAGGGACCCGGCATCCTCGTCTGTCGTCTTGGTGGCCCCAGCACCTGTTCCCTCAGCTCTGGGGCCTGGTGCTATTGCCACAAGCTGTGTCTCTTCCCAGCCTCTTTCATGGCCTGTCACGCCATCTGTGAGGCATCACATTTTTCTTGAGTCTCCTTGGATGCTCACCGGACCCGGGGAGGTCTTTCTGATGAGCAGTAGGCTCTGTGACAGCATGCAGTGCAGGCCCCTGTGGAGGGACAGACACGGGGACAGAGAGCCCTGACCACGTCAGCGTGTATCAGCCTTCAGGGACTCTGCCCAGCTCCTTGCTCATGCCCTGCCTTGAGCTGCTGTAAGCCAACTTCCAAGATCCTTACAATGGATCTATACGTGGTTTTTGAGCTTGAATAATAAACTCACCAGCTTTTCTTTCTTTGGGCTTCTGCAGACTTCTACAAGTGTAGAGAAAGCTCTGGACCTGGGCCTTGTCTCATTTCCTTGCAGGAACTGCCCATCTGAAGATATGTGTGTCCTTTTGCACAATGTTGGTTAGAGATGCTGCTCACTGTGTTACCTCATGTCTGTTACATAAGGACTCACTTGATAAATTTCTCCTTGAACACGGTGCCAGGAAAAATTTCTCTTTCCAGTCTGAGTCCAGAGATTTGTACAGCGAGAAGAGTACGGGCCAGTGCGTTTTCCTTTCATCCAGGAAACTCAGAGATACATCCAGCCTTCACTAGAGTAAACAGTTCATCTCCATGCTGGAAACATACTGTTCTCTTTTCCTCCCACTGTCCTCTCCTGAGCTGTGGTCAGGGTCTAGAGTTTCCTTTCGCTCTTTTGAGAAAGGGGGGGTATAAACCACCCGCCCCAAAATATTCATGTGTACATATACATGCATGACACAGATGGCCCCTGTCTGCCGAGTCCCTGTTCAGGCACTGGGAGCACAGCTGGTCCACGGGGGAGCTGAGCAGATGGACAAGACCTTGAAGGCAGTGCAAAATGGGGTCATTTTGAAATCAGGGCAGAGAAAGGCTGGAGGAGTTCAGAAGAAAGGGTCACTCTGGAAGAAGATGTTAGAATGGGGAGGCTTCTTGGAAGGCAGGGAATTCTGACTGGATTGGGAAGGATGGAAGACATTTCGAAGGCAAAGGTCAAGGAGGAAGGACACGTCTGATGGAAGGAATGGTTTGAATAAAGACTTGTTTAGGAAAAAGTGAATTGCCCTCCACATTTGACCAGAACATTCAGACTTGAGTTCACTTGGCAGGTAAGACACACGCAGGAGGCGGTGGGCGCCAAGGCTATTCCTACAGTGATGTGTACTTGTTATTCATAAACAGAACTTGGGGTTGGCATGTTCTTTTGTTCAACCATCCTGTGAAGTAAATAGAGGGAAAAGGAGGATTCATTTCTATGGGGCAGGTGCTCGGGCTACGGAGGGAGCTCTGAAATCATGAACTCTGTTGAGGGTTGCAGCCCAGAGGTGAGAAAACCAGTTCCACAGACCCAAATCTAGAGCTTGATCCACTGGGTCAGGTCTCATCTCTGGAAATACAAGGTGAGGGGGTCTGCGGGGCCAGGCTGGTGCCGCTCCCCTCGGAGAAGAGAGTCAGAATTTTGTTTTCCTTAGGGGGTGGGTGGAGGTATTGGTGAGGAGGAAAGGGAGGAGCCAGGGAGTGTCATTTAAGGCAGCGGTTTCCCTTAACAACGCCTGCAGATGGATGAATTTCCGTGCAGCCCGGCACTCTGTTCCTTTTCTGTTACTGAAGAGGAACAATGAGGGAGTGAGGGATAAGCAGCAATGTTTATCTTTCCAGCTCTGAACTTTCAAACGCTGGAATCCCCCAGGGGTGGGAAGAGTGGGTGTGGTCACTTCCCACCATTGCAAGGCGGGAGACCCAGCCACTCAGCTGGGGAAGAGGGGGTGTGATTTCCTCCCAGATAGGAAATTTATCTCCCTAATGGGAGCCTGCACAGAGTCATCAACACTTATCTCCAGAAGCAGATGACCAGAGAGAAGCCCTGCCCAGTGCTTTACCCCTAAGGGACTGAGTTAGCCAAAGGAAGGAGAGTGAGGATCGCCAGCTAAGGACTGTAACCAGGAGAGCACCTGCTACCATTTGTGTGTTAAAGAATTCTGTCCACCGGACTTCCAGTGCTGACCCAGGACCCTCGGGGAATCCCAGCTGCCCCTCGCAGGAGGCTACATGAGATGAAACTGCAGGAGCACAAAGAGGGGTTTTGGTCCTTGCTTCAGAAGGAGTCCAGCGTTCTGGGATGAACATCTCAGCCCTTAAAATCAGGCTCTGGAAATTCCAAGAGCTCCACAAATAGCCCAACCTGCAGGGCTGTTTGTTGAAAGGAAGCACCCTCTTACCACAAGCAGAACATTATAGCAGGAAGGAAGCCCCACCCCTTTTACAGCTGAGGAAACTGAACGCCAGAGGCCAAATATACTCACACTTATTAGTGATATCATTTCAATTTTCCTAAACCCTTACTTTTAAAAAACCTATTTTATTAGACATGAAGTTAAGCAAATCACCTTCCATCTCCCTCCTCATGTCTGTCTTATTTCTAAAGTTTTTTTTTTCATTTTAATTACACAAATAATGAACTTTTTTGCATCTATTTTGTCATCTATGAAATGAGGGTAATCTTTAGCTCATAAAAGTGTCAGAATTAAAGTAAATAAGGCAATGAGGATAAAACATTTAAAACAGTTTGCAAATGTTCAATAAAAGTCATATAAAAGGAGAAAATTTCCATTTCAAATTTCTTTAACCTCTCCCTGCCTCCCACATTTTGGGCATGGCCTTGGATTTTTAGAAATTTATATTTAATTACAATTGTCATACAATATTATATTAGTTTCAGATGTATACCATAGAAATTAAACATTTATATACCTTGCAAAATGATCACCATAATGTCTATTACCCATCTGTCATTGTACATAGTTATTATATTATTGACTCTAATCTGTGATTTTTAATAAAGCTTAAAGCTCATTATTATTTTTCTTCGAGAATTATTTAGCAGTGCATTACTTTGTCACTACATTAATAATAATTATTTCACTTTAGTTTCTTGTTAAATTATGTCAATACTTACATAATATGCGTATTTTCAGTATTTATATAATAAGTCCTTTTATAATACAGCCTCCCTGTGATTGAGTTGTTAAGCTTGATATATAGCCCAATTACATAACATTTATAAGTAAAGGTGTATGAGAAATGTCGTCAGAGCTGACGGGTTTAATCAATGCCTTTCTGTTGCTTTCACTCATGAACAACAACGTGCTGGGTTTTGAAATCTTGCTTTGCAGACTTCTCAGAGTTTTATAGCCTCAGTGATTATGGGCATCTTCTTTACCCTTGAAATTAAAGAAAAAAAGCCTCCGCTTTTTTTTTTTTTGTATTTTTCCAAAGCCAGAAACGGGAGGCAATCAGACAGACTCCCACATGCACCCGACCGGGATCCACCCGGCACCCCCACCAGGGGGCGATGCTCTGTCCCTCTGGGGCGTCGCTCTGTTGCAACCAGAGCCATTCTAGCGCCTGGGGCAGAGGCCATAGAACCATCCTCAGCGCCTGGGCCAACTTTGCTCCAATGGAGCCTCGGCTGCGGGAGGGGAAGAGAGAGACAGAGAGGACAGAGAGGGGGAGGGGTGGAGAAGCAGATGGGCACTTCTCCTGTGTGCCCTGGCCGGGAATTGAACCCGGGACTCCTGCATACCAGGCCAACGCTCTACCACTGAGCCAACCAGCCAGGGCCAAGCCTCCACTTTTTATCTCTGAGGAATTCTCATTCTTAACAAAAAGAGGTTTAACTTGGCCTGGCGTTTTCTCCCCAAATGTGCGTTTGTGGTATCCTTGGGTACCCGGCTGATTTGTCTTCCTGAGTGCAGGCAGCACCTTCTTCCGGTTCCCCATGGTAGAGGGCCAGCCAGTGGAGCCCGAGTTACTAATTCAGGGCTGTGGCCACCAGCGTGGTGGGCTCGAGGGAGTTTAGAGGATCTTTACATCTGTGTGCTTTGTTTTTCACAAGGCTACTTTACTGGGGCAAACTTTCCATATCAAACTGCTGAGCGTTTCAGCCCTCCTTTTGTGAATGGGTCTGGCCAGGTTTGGTAGCCAAAACAGTCAACAACCTGCCCTGGCCAATCAGAAAGAAGCAGAGGTAGTCGAGGGCAGAGGCTGAGGGACCTTCCCCCACTTCTTGTGCCAAATATTTCTCCTTAATTATTGAATAATGATGGTGATGGTGGCTTGATGTCTGGGTGACCTGAGAAGGAGGGCTGGGGAAGCCATTATAGCAGAAGGACACTTAGCCAGTTTGGGGACAAGAGCTCTTTGCCAGGCAGTGTGGAAACATAGCCATACATTCAAACCAGAACAGCCGTGCCAGTACTTGTCTAGCCTGATTCCTCTGGTGTGTCGCCCCAGGTTCTCCGTTAGTGCTCCTGCTTGCTTGGGATCCCGGATGGGATGCTTTGCCAATGCTGCTTGGACACGTGCAGGGTCGTCCCCCAGAGCTCAGAGTAAGGACAATGATTGTACCTTCTCCAGGAATCTGAGCATGTGCCTGACCAACTGACCTCGCCACACTGCTGCAGACTGCGCCTCTGCCCTCTGCCAAGGTGAAAGGTGTGGTTGCAAGGGTATTTTGGGGGCTAGCAAGTGCTATTTGGACGTTCAGTTGAGATTGGCATTTAATTGTTACTGAATCATACCTTAGAACTGAGCCAAAGAAGGGCTCTATCACATGGCAGCCAAGCTGTCAGGGAAGCGGCGCCAAGAAGTATGAAATTCTTCGGCACAAACAGCAGTGGTGCGCAGAATGCTCTCACACAGCGAGAGGGTCAGGAAAACGGGGGCCTTGAGCTTGGCGCGAGCTGCGGGTGAGGCTTGGGTCCGAGAAGGTGCTGGCACAGGGCCACAGCCAAGCCCTCTAGGTCAGTCCCTGCAGAAGACCTCTTGCAGCCAGTGTCTCTGCCGAGTGTTATATAAACCCAACGTGGAACAGGCTCACAGCAAACATTTGGATAGCTTGTGGAGAGGGCAGCCCAGTGTTTTTGGCAGGCAAACCCAAAGGGACACTGGCTTGGCTTGCAGACCTCAAGGTAGACTGACAAGGTAGGACAGATGATGGGCAAGAAACACAGTTGGTGTCGGATCCTTAACGCGGGCATTAATTGAGAAGAGAACATTTGAGGTATGAAGAAGGAGTTGCTGAGAGTTTGCCAGACAGACCCTTAGGGAGGTGGTTAGGTTGAAGGGCCAAATATCTCAGTCCACTTCAGGAGTGGGAGTTGGAGGAGGGGCAGAGGAAGCCCGTCCGATGCTGTTGATGCTGGTGGAGGTTCTGACGCGGGCCTAGCACTCTTCAGATCCACTGACTCATTTACCTGCTGCAGTGAGTGAGCCGAGTTGGCAGCGTTACTGTCCCCATTGTACAGATGAGAGAAAAGGCAGAGAGGAGATCAAAAACCTGTTAAAGTCACAAAGTCACAGAGCTAAGAAGGGGTGGGGCCGGTTGTCACGTTCTATTTCACTGGGAAGAACGGACAGACAGACTTATAAGTCAGGAGTTGTTGTTTTTTTTACAGAGCAGAGAAAATAGCAGTAGGATTCAGCATGAAAGACAGGGATTGGCTCCGCTAATGCTGCTGGGGTGTCTGTCTAACTTCCTCCTCCCGTTATTCCCTCTGCCACTGACGCCATGGAGCTGGCTGGCAGCCAGAAGGCTGTGGGCATGGGGGGTGGCGTGGCTTTGTGGACCCTGATCAGGTCTTGCTGACTAATGTAGAAGCAAGGGCATTCTGAACCCTTAGTGGAGGAGGTGGACCCGTGTTCTGATACCAGCGAGGGAGGGCTAGACGTCTGGCAAACTGAATGGAAGCAGTGGAGATACTTGTCCGGCAGAGCCGGGCCTTGTTCTGGGAAAGGTCATTGTTGCCTGTTTCCTGGTAAGAACTGACAGGGAAGGTGCATGTTTGGTGGACCTGGAAATAGTGGGCACGGTTGTGTATGGGTCTGGGAGGAGTGACTGAGTGCAGACTTTTCTGGAAATTCTGCTGCTGCCAATAGGCAGGGGTGGGGGGTGTCCGGTTCAGCCCTACTCCCAACTCATGATTTGTGTGCCAGCTAGTGTGTGGGGTCAGACAGGAGTCCTGGACAGTGGGGACTGGGGGCAGGGTGAGGGTACAAGGTTAGGGAGCTCTACCCGGGTCAGTGGAGTCTCAGGACAGGGAAGAACACAGAAAGGGACGCTAGAAGCTGCAAGGAAGGTGTTCTCCCCTACAAACCAGCCCGAGGCTGTGCCAAGAGCAGGCAGCACCCATGAGTGACAAGGCGTACTTCTGACCTTCTGTGGAATGTTCTGGAATGATTGCCTTTGGAGAGTACATACTGAGGAACCATATAAAGGAATTCTTCCTAAATGTCTTATATCTAAGTCTTATACATTTTCAATCTGGAAGTTAGGAGAAGTTAAAACATATTGAGAGGAATCTTTTCATTATGTCCCCAAATCATGAGCTAGTAAGGACTTAATGGTTTTTAATGTTAGGTTTAAGGATTTTCAGAGGGTAGAAAGTCCCAGAGCCCCAGGGGAGGGGCCCGCGGATGTCGTTGAGGGAGATGGCCATTGAGATGGTCTGGATGGATGAGTAGAAGTTATATGGAGAATTGTCTTGAGTAAGAAAATTCAAGTAGAGGAAACATCAAGGGCCGTAAAAGCATTGTCGTGGGAAATCTCAAATAATTTGACTCTCTTAGAACGTAATGTGAAACAGTACTATTTACAGGAGAGGAAGCGGAGACTGTTACAAGTAGACAGTGATTTAATAGGCTTTTGACATTTGACTGGCTCTAAACCTCAATGTTTATTATCAAGAGGGATGATTCATTGTAAATTCTAGAAGCCCAACCTAACAGTTCTCTTTGGGAACAAAGACTCACTTGTAAGCTGGGGTCTCCTGTCTGGAGCCCATAGACCTTTTTGTCACTGTATTATTGTTCCTGTCTTCCTCGTTATAGACAAAAGCTGTACCCATATCATGCCACACGTGGGCGCAATTGCCCAATTATGGAATCAGACTCTCCCAAAGAAAGATCAGGAAAGACCTTGTCCTCACAAACTCTTTTTCTGGATAACAAATTACAAATGAGCGTGAGAAATGGCCCAACATGATTATGTAAAAGCTGCAAACATTTGCCAAATGGAGGAATCTGAGCACAAAACTAGCTCCCATTCTTGGTCCTAACTTCTGGAGCTACCAAGACATTTTATCTTTTATTCTTGCTATTGTGACACAAATCAGAACTTTAGGTGTGGAATGCTATGAGGTCAGACTTTTCCAAATATATACACATTTTAAACAATTGCATGTTCATCACAGAAAACTGATCCCACTCCCCATCAGTTACATAAATATGTATTATATACATTACATATGTAGAGTTATGCAAATTATGCATATATATGATTATATGGTACTATATATTGTGTTATATATAACACGTGCATATTATACATATAATGTACATATATATCATCACATGTTTATAAACTATTATTTTTCCCTATGAATATATACTTTTAAATGTACATTTTAAGTATACATTTTATTTTTATTTTTTAAGTATACATCTTAAATCTAAAATGGATATCTTCCATTATAAAGTCTTTTGTAATTTCATTTAACAAATCATTAACTATCACTCTTTTTTTTTAATCTTTTTTTTTTTACAGAGACAGAGAGAGTCAGAGAAAAGGATAGATAGGGACAGACAGATAGGAAGGGAGAGAGATGAGAAGCATCAATTCTTTTTTTTGTTGCGGCACTTTAGTTGTTCATTGATTGCTTTCTCATATGTGCCTTGACCATGGAGCTACAGCAGACTGAGTAACCCCTTGTTCAAGCCAGCGACCTTGGGTCCAAGCTGGTGAGCTTTGTTCAAACCAGATGAACCCAACCAAGCTGATGACTTCAGAGTCTTGAACCTGGGTCTTCCGCATTCCAGTGTGATGCTCTATCCACTGCACCACCGCCTGGTCAGGCTAAATATCACTCTTATATCATGACTTTTAATAGCTGCACAGCCATCCAAAGTATAAATGCTTTGTCATTTACTGTAACAACCCATTGTCATCAGATATTTGGTGTTTTGTTTTGGTTCTTTGTAGTTTTTTTTTTGTTTTGTTAAAGTAAACATCTCCATAGTATAATATCCTTGAAATGGAATTTAGAGGCATACTCATTTTTAAGGCTTTTGATAATGTGAGGCAAAATTGTTCCCCAGAGTCACCGGTTCCATATTCTATCTCAGTGGCAGCAGGTAAGAGGGCTTCCCACACATTTATCAGGGTTTGATAAACATACTATCCTGGCTCTAATTGAAACCACAGCCTAGTGGAGCTCACAGGAGTCCCTAGAAGGGTATTTGAAGGAGAAACTTAATAACTCAAGAATTGTCTTGTGTATAATTTTCCTCTCATTTCTTAGAGAGTGTCATAGTGTGATGTAGGTACCTCTGGATTTGAAATCAGAGTGGCACCGGTTTTATCCTTCTGGGCAGTTCAGGTCACCCTCCTGGGACACAGATGACACCTCAAGAGAGAGGAGAATGGTACCTCTGTAGATAATTAACTTCCAGTGTGAAATTTTTCTCTGTATAAAAAAGTCCTAATATTAAGCACTGCTACTTTACTCTCTATTTGTGAATTATGTGTTGAAGACATGCTGCACTTTCCAGTTTCTTACTGGGAACCTTATTATTATTATTTTTATTTATTCATTTTAGAGAGGAGAGAGAGAGAGAAAGGGGGGAGGAGCAGGAAGCATCAACTCCCATACGTGCCTTGACCAGACAAGTGCAGGTTTCGAACCAGTGACCTCAGCATTCCAGGTCGACGCTTTATCCACTGCGCCACCACAGGTCAGGCTACTGGGAACCTTATGATCAAACATGACTAGGAGTCCTGGCTTTTCTCTCCCACTCTGACAACACTAGCTGCCTGATCTTAGCCACTTCTCCCCTGGCTGGGTCTTTGTTTTCCTACTTGCAAAATGAAATATCCCTTGAACTCGTGAGCCTTGTACACAGAAACCTACTTGGCCAAGCCACTCTTGATGTGTGTCTTTTCAGAATAACAGGGAACAGTATCTACTGAGTGCGTGCTGTGTCCTAGGCCTGTCACATGCATCATCTTACTTTTGAATCACAGTAACGACAGGAAGTGGGTATAATTTCCTCATTTCATAGATGGGGAAACTGAGTCACAAGTAGTTACGACATCGACTAAGGGTCGCACAGCCTGTAAGTGGTTAGTTCTGAGCTTTGAATGGGGATGTCTGCCTTCAGAGCCTGTGTGTTAAATCACAGAGCGAGCCAAAGAACGTGGAGTTGTTTTCCAGCCTCTTGTATGGCGATGCCCAGCAGAGAGGGTGTACATACAAGTGGTGTGGCACCTGTGAATACTATGCAATACAAGGCCTTGCTTTACTGTTTTCTCTTCTTTTTCCTTTCCCTTCTCTTCCCTTCCCTTCTCTTCCTGCAGTCTTGTGGGAGGCGCATTCTGGCTCTGATGCTAACTTGGGTGTCTCCCATGACCTCTCTGTGCTTCCGTTTCCTCATTTGCAAAATGAAGGGACACCTTGTCTTTTCCCTTAAGATTAAAGGAACTAGAAAAGCTGACGGTTTGGGGAAATATGTCTTTGCATTGATACAATTCTGTGCACATCCACCCAGTATCTTAAGAATTTCCTGGAACTGGTTCTTTCTCTATCTTTCTTTCTTTCTTTCTTTCTTTCTTTCTTTCTTTCTTTCTTTCTTTCTTTCTTTCTTTCTTTCTTTCTTTCTTTCTTTCTTTCTTTCTTTCTTTCTTTCTTTCTTTCTTTCTTTCTTTCTCTCTCTCTCTCTCTCTCTCTCTCTCACTTTCTCTTCCCTCCCTTCCTTCCTTCTTTCCATCCTTTTTATTTTTTATTTTTTTTTTCCTTTGGCCTGTTGTACTATAAGTGTTTGGGTGATTGCCTTGCTTTTAGACACTTTTGTAATTACTGGCTTTAAGATTATAGAAAAATAAGAGAAATGAACCCACATGGGTTTACCCTTGTTGTATTCTGAGTCTTGCCCTTGATGTGTGAAATGCTTCTGTTTATATCTTTCTGAAGCCATAAAGGCTAGAACTTTATTCTGACCAGGATAATGAAATTAATGGGTCAGTGGTAGACAGAAGAGGGATCCCTTGGGTAGGGACCAGTGAGGGCTGGGAAGTAAAAAAACCTTGGCCTGAGAGGCAGTGACATCGATTCTAGCCACTGTTCTTTTCCTGAAGAGCTTGTAGTACTGTGGAGTCGACTTGCGCTCTCAATTTTCTTTCCTGTAAAACTCGATTAGTAGTCTCCATACTGTGCTCTGCAGACACTTAGGGTCCTCTAGGGGGGCGAGGGGGGCATTTGGGGGCTCACCATTTGAGTCAACCATAAGATGACCTATTTTTATCTGCTTGTTTTATGTGATTGAGTTCTGTCTTGCTTTTGTTGGAAAAGAGGGCTGCCTTACTTAAAATGGGGGGAAATGTTTGAAATCAATTTCTGGTGATTATTCTTATAATCTAAGTATCAGAGAGCCTCCTGCTGCCTGAGATCTAGAAGAGGTGGTGGGAGGCCCCATCTTCATGCTTTAGGAAGTCCCGAGTCCTCTCCAGCAGGCTCCTGTTCTCCTGGTCGCCCTGCTGCTGAAGAGATGGTGGGAGGCCCCATCTTCATGCTTTAGGAAGTCCCGAGTCCTCTCCAGCAGGCTCCTGTTCTCCTGGTCACCCTGCTGCGGGGTGTCAGCTGCTTCTCCTGAATGCAGAACGCAGGCCCGATGGGACACACGCTTTATCCCTGCTCCTAGGCAGGGCCATTTGGCTCTTTCTAACTCCTGCTGCCACACCCTGTCCTGGGTCCACTTGACATTTCCAAACCACCAGGGGGCTGGGTAGAACAGATCGGCTTCCTCTTAATAGGGTGCACCCTCCTCAGAAGTCAGTGGGATTGTACATAGAGGGATATTTCTTCTGCTGTCAGAACTGTAGAGTGTATATGAGCACATTACCCATGAGGTCAGCTTTGATGGAGGGGCCTGAGATGGATCGCAAGAGTAAGATGGATATCCAAGGGTGATAAGGAGGGACTGAGAGGGCTTAGCCTCCGTCTGTCCCTGGGGCGGATGCTGGGCTCTGGAGATGTGCCTGGCCTGGGAGAATCTGAGTGCATTGCTGGTGGTCTTCGCTCCCAGTTTCTTGGCATCCTTTGGAGAGCTCTCCTCTGCACTGCCCCATTGGCACCACGCCTCACATAATTTCTTGTTCAGAGTTGTTGCCTCTTTCTGACTCTTCCTAGAGGGAGGGTCTGTAATTCTCTTATCTCTCCCTGCTGAGCACGCTGCTTGCTGCACGGTGAATCACGGTTAAATGAGCAATCGAATAGTCATTTTTCAGAAGCTGACGATATTGACTTTGGTTCTTTTCTCATTCATTGCTCCCTCTCCGTTCCCACTGCTTTGCTCAGGCACACCCATCACCTCTTCAGGCCCTCTCTTAGCTGGGCTCTTTCCCCCGCCCCCTGCCTGCCTGCCTGCCTGAGATTCAGGCCACAGCCTGTAGCCCCAGAAAACTTCACTTACCTCTGCTCTGCCTTTTGTCAGTTTCCTCTTCAGAAACTGTCATGGCTCTGCTCCTTACAGAAGGAAATGCATAGACCTCACCTTGGCACAGGCCCTTCACCGTATCCTCCCCACACTCTCAATGCCCTGCTCACTCTCTGTTTTTCCTTCTTCTTTTTTCTAAGTGAGAGGAAGGGAGATAGACTCCTGCATGTGCCCCAACTGGGATCCACCTCGTGACCCCTGTCTGGGGCTGATGCTCTGCCCATCTGAGGCAATGCTTGCAATCAAACTATTTTTAGTGCCTTAGGTGGAGGGTCCATGGAGGCATCCTCAGCACCGGGCCAATGCGCTAAAACCAATCGAGTCATGGCTGTGGGAGGGGAAGAGAGACAGAGAGAAAGGGAGGGGAAGAGAAGCGAGGCAGATGATTGCTTCTCCTATGTGCCCTGACCAGGAATCGAACTGGGACTTCTACACTCTGGGCTGATGCTCTACCACTGAGCCAACCAGCCAGGGCCATGCCCTGCTCTCTATTCTAGCCCTCGAGATAACCCTGGCGTTCTTACTTCCTGGCCCTGCCTCATCCTGCTTCCTCTGTCTGGAAAGTACGTACCTCAGCTCTTCTATCTGTATGTCCAAATCCTACCCGCTTTTCATATTATGTCACGTAATCTCTGTCATTGTTCCTTAAAACATAGCTCCTACAAAATGATCCTTTAAAAAAGGGATTCTGCCCTGGCTGGGTAGCTAGTTGGTTAGAACATTGTTCCAATATGCCATGGTTGTGGGTTTGATCCCTGGTCAGGGCACATACAAGAATCAACTAATGAATGCATAAATACGTGGAACAGCAAATTGATATTTCTCTCTCTCTCTCTCTTACTCCTTTCCTTCTTCTCTCTCTAAAAACAATAATCAATAAAAAATTAAAAAAGAAAGAAAAGGACTCCATGTTAAACTTAGCAGGGGCTATGCTATATGCACTACCATTATTTTATAGGGTTATAGTGTGTGCCCTGATGTTCAAGGCCTTCAATAGGAAGTCTGTTTAACCCAGCGTGTCTCAAATGTACTGACAACAGAACTCTTTCCCACTTCATAACGATGGACATATCACAGACTGTTTTGGAAATGCTTCCTAGAGAATTATCAGTAAAGTTATCCTTACCTTATTTTATCAGTGAAGATGTGGAGACTTAGAGACAGAAACGCTTGCACAAGCTCAGTGAAGGAGCTTCACTCCCTCTTTTTTCTTTGTTACACTGTGATGAATTATCATATTTGTTAACCCTGAAGACTTTAAAACTTATTTTCAGCACCCTGGAAGTTCGTTGCTTCTAAGGTTATAACTCTCATTTCTCTTTCCCAATATCTGAACTTTGTCCCACTTCTCTTTTCTAAAAAATGATTCTGTTCAAGTATTTCTTTGGCTTTTCCTGCCAGATGTTTCACAAGTAAGTAACAAAAGGCTCCAATTAAATTTTTCCAAGAGTCTCATCAAATCATGAAATAAAAGCAAGTAAGTTTTCTAGTGTATACCTGGTTTATGTCAAAATCCTAACTGCAAAGGGAAGGGATTAGTGGTTGGATTTTAAGGAGATCTTTATTGCTAAATAAGAACTAAGTGAATTACTCAGTGACTAGCAATGTATGAGTGCATTTTTGTTTTCATCTTAGCCTTGAGGGTTTCTGAGGAATGTAAATTTAAAATTTTCTGTAATTATAAGAAAATAGTCATTTTGTGATTTTTCAAAAATAAAAGTAGGCCCTGGCCGGTGGCTCAGTGAATAGAATGCTGGCCTGGCATGTGGACGTCCCAGGTTCAATTCCTGGTCAGAGCATACAGGAGAAGCAGCCATTTGCTTCTCTTCCCCTCCTTCTTCCCCATCTTCCCCCCCCCCCACCCCACCCCCTGCAGCCAGTGGTGGCTCAATTGGTTCAAGTGTTGGTCCTGGGCACTGAGGATAGCTCAGTTGTTCCAAATGCATCAGCCTCAGGCACCAAAAATAGCTCAGTTACTTCAAGCATCAGCCCCAGATGGGGGTTGCCGGGTGAATCCCAGTGCGGGTGTATGTGGGAATCTGTCCCACTATTTCCCCTCTGCTCACTTAAAGAAAAAAATTTACTAAAATATGCTTTTAAATAACTCTCTAAATATTTGTTTATAGTTTTATTAAATAACTCTCTAAATATTTGTTTATAGTTTTATTATTACCTGGGTTTTATTTTCTAATTAATTAATTTATTTAGAGAGACAGAAATACCTTACTTTCTCTATGTGCCCTGACCAGGATTGACTCCACAACCCCTGCACACTGGGACGTGCTCCAAACAACCAACTTATCCAGCCAGGACTATCACCTGAATTTTAAATCCACTTGTGTTGTAGGCTGTGGGATCATTCTTTATATTACCTTGTTTGTCATAAGATTCACTTAAGGGGTCAGGAGTCCCTGCAGGCTTATAGCTTCACCCCTGAATGATGACATTGGAGTGCTTCACACTGTTGGGGAGCAGATCTCCCCTAAATAGTTCAGCCAAAGTATCAATAGATACCTAAGCAGACAAGCAAGAAAAAAAAAAAAAAAAAAAAAGGCACCAGGGCAGGGAATCCATATACAGAGTTGGTACAATATGTTATCTAATGTTCAGTTTTCAAAATAAAATTGTAAGACCTACAAAGAAACAGGAAAACGTGATCTTATGCAGAAGAAAAGACAGGCGTTGAGAAGGGCCCGGATGTTGGGCTTGGCAGACAGAGACTTCAAAGCAGTTATGATGAATATGGTCAAAGGGCTAGGGGAAACCATGATCAAAGGGTTTAAGGAAGATATAATGACAGATTCTCAGTAAATATAGGATATCAATAAAGACATGATTAAAATAAAAGAGAAAGAGAAGTTCTAGAGTTGAAAAGTATAATCAAAATGAAAAATTCACTAGACAGAGTAGTAGATTTAGCTGGCGAGGAATAAATGAACAAATTTGAAGATAAATCAATAAAAATAATGTAATTTGAACAACAGTGAGAAAAAAGAAAAATGAATACAGCCTGAGAGATATGAGGATATTATTAAGTGCATCAACATATATGTAATAGGAGTCCCAGAAGGAGAGGAGAGATGGAAAAGAGCAGAAAAAATATTCAAAGGAATAATAGCAACACCCAGATTTGATGAAAATAAAACCATTAATCTCTATGTCCAAGATGTTCAACAGATTCCAAATAGGATTAATGTACAGAGATCACCAGACCAAATGATGAAAGACAAGGATAGAGAACATCTTGCAAGCAGCAAGAGCCAGTACAAGACACTTAAAGGGCATACAAGGGAATCTCAGTAGGACTAAGAGCTGACTTCTCTCAGCCTGACCAGTGGTGGCGCAGTGGAGAGAGCATCGACCTGGGATGCTGAGGGCCCTGGTTCAAAACCCCGAGCTCTCTAGCTAGAGCATGAGCTCACCGGCTTGAGTGTGGGTTGTCAGCTTGAGCATGGGGTTACTGACTTGAGTGTGGGATCCCATGATCCCAGGTCTCTGGCTTGAGCAAGGGGTCACTGGCTCAGCGTGAGCCCCCTGGTCAAGGCACATATGAGAAGCAACCAATGAACAACTAACGTCAAGCAACTTTGAGTTGATGCTTCCCATCTCTCTCCTCCTCCTCTCTCTCTCTCCTTTCTTGTTCCTTTCTCTTAAAAAAAAAATAATGAAGTGCTCGCTTTGGCAGCACAAATACTAAAATTGGAACGATGCAGAGAAGATTAGCATGGCCCCTGCACAAGGATGACATGCAAATTTGTGAAGCGTTCTGTTTTTTTAAATAAGTTTTTAAAAATGCAAAAATGAATAAATAAATAAAATAAAAGAGTTGACTTCTCGTTAAAGATGTGGAAGCCAGAAGGCAGGGAGATGGCATGTTTAACCTGTTAAAAGAAAAACTGTAACCAAAAGTCTTATATCCAGTAAAACTGTCTTACAAAAATGAAGGTGAAATAAGAAGGTAAGTAAAAACCAAGAGAATGTGTTGCTAGCAGACCTGCTTTACAGGAAAAGCCAGAGGAGCTTCTTCAGGTTGAAAGCACGTGCTACCAGGCTGTAATTTGCATCCACACAAAAAACAAAGAGCAGCCGCAAAGAGAATAATTACAAGAGTACCACTGCATATTTTTCTCCTGATTGATTTAAAAAGTAATTGAATAAAAACAATAGGTATGTAATTGTATTATTGGGCCCATAACATACAGAAATGTAGTCAACTTGACATAACAGTACAATGGAATTAAGGTGAGAGCAAAGCTGGGTTGGTGTAAACAGTTATAAAATAACCGAATCATTAGAGCCTTATTAAATCATATGAGACCAAAGTTGTCTTATATTTCTGATTTGACAGGGAATATGGA
The DNA here is from genome assembly GCF_036850995.1 of Saccopteryx leptura. Classification (NCBI taxonomy): domain Eukaryota; kingdom Metazoa; phylum Chordata; class Mammalia; order Chiroptera; family Emballonuridae; genus Saccopteryx; species Saccopteryx leptura. The sequence continues at coordinate 41,777,668 of NC_089515.1, read as the reverse complement.
AACACTTAAAGAAAAAGAAAGAAACTTGGACTTTGGAGACAGAAAATCGGGGTTGAGTCCTTGCTTTGAGTAACTTGTAGCAGTTTCAACTTGGATAAGCTGTTAGCATCTTTGAGCCCGTTTCTTAATTTATCAAATGCAGTGAGTGGTATAATATCTGATCTACCTTCCTTGTCCCACTTACCCTATTGAAGTGTCACAGAATGTGGTGCTGTCTTGACCGAGCTGGCGGAGTCACAGGTGTGTGAGAATGTTCCCAAACGTGTGTCCTTCAAGTTCAGCTGCAAAGTCCCCTTCCCTGAATCACCACTGATCTCCTGATTCTCATTCTCACAACCCCCAGTACAGAATGGAATCTTTCTTCAAATCCATGGCCCTTCTTTACCTGAATTTATGCTATTCTTCCTGAAGGAATTGTATTTATGGATTAGAAAGGTTCCCTTGCCTTTCATTTTTGTCCTGTGCTAAGCTTTGATCAGCACCAACCAAGCTCCACATAGTTTTACAGTAATGGTTCAACCCTTCCCCTCATAAAATAAAATAACATTTTAGGCCCTGGCCGGTTGGCTCAGCGGTAGAGCGTCAGCCTGGCATGCGGGGACCCGGGTTCGATTCCCGGCCAGGGCACACAGGAGAAGCACCCATTTGCTTCTCCACCCCCACCCCCTCCTTCCTCTCTGTCTCTCTCTTCCCCTCCCGCAGCCAAGGCTCCATTGGAGCAAAGATGGCCCAGGCGCTGGGGATGGCTCCATGGCCTCTGCCCCAGGCACTAGAGTGGCTCTGGTCGCGGCAGAGCGACGCCCCGGAGGGGCAGAGCGTCGCCCCTGGTGGGCATGCCGGGTGGATCCCGGTCAGGCGCATGCGGGAGTCTGTCTGACTGTCTCTCCCCATTTCCAGCTTCAGAAAAAAAAAAAAATACAAAAAAAAATAACATTTTAAAAAATGTTGGCTCTTGCATATATATATATATATATATATATTTTTTTTTTTTGGACAGAGACAGAGGGAGAGTCAAAGAGAGGGATGGATAGGGACAGACAGATAGGAAGGGAGAGAGTTGAGAAGCATCAATTCTTTTTTTTTTTTTTTTTTGCGGCACTTTAGTTGTTCATTGATTGCTTTCTCATATGTGCCTTGACAGTTGTGCTACAGCAGACTGAGTAACCCCTTGCTCAAGCCAGCAACCTTGGGTCCAGGCTGGTGAGCTTTGCTCAAACCAGATGAATCCATGCTCCAACTCGGGGTCTCGAACCTGGGTCCTCCTCATCCCAGTCCGATGCTCTATCCACTGCGCCACCGCCTGGTCAGGTTGCATATTCTTGTTTTATTACAAGTTCTTGAAAATCATAGCCTTGTACTTGGAGAGTGGGGGAGGGAGGAAAAGGCTGTTGAGCCGGTAAAAATATGGACCACCTCACAAACATGTAAATAGAAATATGCTAACATGATACATTTCTTTTGAAGTGGTAAAATTTTGGGTAATTCTCCTTCCCCCTTTCTGCTATGCTATTTCGGTTTCCAGATTTCTACACTGGTCCTATTCTACTGTTAGAGTGAAATTGGTGCTTTTCCTGGTTATAAAAATAGGCTGCTGACAAGCTATGCTTCCGTTTAAAAACTCTGCTGCCTTACCAAGTAAGGGGTACCTTCCTTTTACAGTAATTTTTGTTTCGATCCTAAAAGAAAATATGTTTTACATTTCTCTCTAGGGAGCATTTAGGACAATAACATCTGTAGGTTTCAGTTTTTCTTCTCAGCTGCTTTGCAATTCAACTCAAGGACCAGTAGCAGTGTCCATACGGAGGGGTGGGGAGTGGCAGCTCCTGGGTGGGGCCGCGGAGGCCTGTGTAACTCGTGTGCTATTTCTAATTGGCTGGCAGGATCCGGGCCTTGGCCAATCGCAGGGGGTTGAGTTGTCATGGCAACAGGCACGCTAACTCTGCAACGTCCGGGTAAGGCGATGGCTCAGAACACGTATGGTTTCGGGGTCCGGATGGGCAACTGGAACGAGGACGTCTACCTGGAGGAGGTGAGGATGTAGCCAGGTGACTACGCAGCTGTTCAGGGACCCCCAGGTCCTCCCTAAGTTCGGCTGAACTCTGAGCACCCCAAGGCTCTTTTCTCCCCCAGTACTCATACAATTCCACCCTCTCTGACCATCTACCTACAGTCCCACTAACCCAGGTCTGTGCCTTTCTATTCACTCTTTCCTTGGGTCCCTTTGCCTCTCAAACTCGGTGCCTTGATTCTCAAGCTCCTGCTCCCACCTGTGCCTCCCGCTTAGTCAAGAACTCCTCTGAGTTCTTTTCCCTCTGTTCCCTACACACTTACAGTCCTAGAGGCTGCAGCCCAGTGAGGAGGGTGAGGAGGCAGGCTCTAAACAGAAATACTGCCTCCCCCCATGCCCCACCTTGTCATACATGCCCTCTTGAGTGTCCCCGTGGTATCCCTGTTAGCGACCTTCCACTCACTTCTTTGAATTCTATGGCGGTCTTGACAAGGCCCCGGGCCATCCCTATATCAGACTTGTGTGTGTGTGTGGGGGGGGGGGGGTAGACTTTCCGCGTCAATCATCATATCACCAGGGGGACTTTAGTGGAGGACACACGGCCTCCAAATGTTACTCCTGACTGTCTCTGGCTGGAGTTATTATGGGTGATGTTTCTTTTTTGTGTCTTTGTCATTTTTCTAAACATTTTATAGTGCAATAAAAATATTAAAGTAATGCTAAAAAAATTTCCACCATTCTCATGATATTCACGTTTGTTTGTTTTTTTTTTTCTGTTTTTAAATTTTGCTTTTTCACTTGAGGTGCTTCTGATTTAAAAGTTATCAGTATTTGTGTTATTCAGGACTATTATTGGCCTTTTGGGTTTCATTTGATTTTTTTTATTTTCACCAGGATCTCATGAAAGACTTCATAGAGAAGAGGGATAAGGGAGAGCTGCTCATACAGAGAAACAGAAGACTAAAAGAGACTCTCCTAAGACCGGTAATTTCAAAGTCAAACTCCATTTTAAAATTGTATCAAATCAAGTGTGAGTATATGTTAAGCAAGTGAGAATTCCATAAATTAGTTATTTGGAAAATACCAGTTTTTCTCTTTAGATCTGAAAATCACAGTATTTAAAATTGCATAGGATTTCAGAAACATAAGAGAAGCTTGTTATTAATTATGTTAACCTGTATTAAGAAATGACTACATTAATACATGGATTAGTAAAATGGCCTTTAGTTAGTGTTGAAGAAATTTTCAATGAATGTTGGATAAATAATGGACTTGACCCATATGGTTTTTCAATCAGTTTCATTGTAATACATTTGGGTTATTGGGGGTTTCAATTTGGCACATTGGGAATGGGCTGGTGGCAGCAAAGGGAGGAATAGAATTTGAGGGAATCTGAGTGAATCCCTTATTGAAATGGTCCTACTCTGAGAAGGAAAGGAGGTCCATCTGAGATGGCCTCAGCACTGGCCATTAAGGACTTGCATGATTTAAATTAGAAGCACCCCTATATATTTCAATTGTAGATGCAGCTTTCTGTCTCTGAGGACGGATATGTTCACAATGGCGACCACGTGATGCTTGTGAATCCGGACCATCCTGAGATAGAAGCTGATCTGTTTCTCAGCGGGGACCTGAGCCTGTGTTTGACTCCAGATGAGATCAGAGCACAACTGAGTGACAAATTTGAGGTGCCTTGTAGCCTGAGCGCAGCACCAACCAAGATCCCAGTTAGTAGAAACACCTTTATCATTTTGAGGTAAAGATACTTTAAGTTTCATTATAAATGTCTGTTTTTACTTATAGCTTAAGGATGTCCTAGGAATTGGAGGAAGGCTGGTCGGAAGTGGAAGTTCTCTGAACATTCTTGCTTTATTACCTTGAGAATTATTGTCAAGGGGCCTTTACTGTTCCTTTTCTTAAACATCAAGATAAGTTGTAATTTGTGCTCAATTAAAAAAGCTGACTAGTAGCAAAGTGGGCTTTCTTAATAACATCTCAGAGTGCTTGGAGCTCATTGGAGGACTTTTATTGTTTTTAATGTTTCCATGGATATTTTTTGTTGTTTTTTTTATACCAGAAATATATCATTTAATGCAAGATGGCATAATATGGGAGTTTGCTATTTTAAAATTAATTGTCCACTATAAAGGTATTTGAACAGATTTTGAAAATGATCATTTAAATCCTGAGAGAACAGACACATAATTACGGTTAAAAATATTGCTTTCAGGCCCTGGCCGTTTGGCTCAGTGGTAGAGCGTCAGCCTGGCGTGCAGAGGTCTCGGGTTTGATTCCCCGCCTGATTCCCCGCCGGGGCACACAGGAGAGGCGCCCATCTGCTTCTCCACCCCTCCCCCTCTCCTTTCTCTCTGTCTCTTCCCCTCCCGCAGCCGAGGCTCCATTGGAGCAAGGATGGCCCAGGCGCTGGGGATGGCTCCTTGGCCTCTGTGGCCAAGGCGAGAGTGGCTCTGGTCCCGACGGGACGGGGCGACGCCCCGGAGGGGCGGGGCATCGTCTCCTGGTGGGCAGAGCATCGCTCCTGGTGGGCGTGCCCGGTGGATCCTGGTCTGGCGCATGCGGGAGTCTGTCTGACTGTCTCCGTTTCCAGCTTCAGAAAAATACTATATATATATATATTGCTTTCACTTTATTGCTAAATTGTGATAGCCATATTTATATTATAGGAATACAGCCAGTCTTCTAAGTCTAATTTAGGGTTATTTTGAATAGGGAGTTTGCATGAAGATAACTTCTGTGTCCTAAGGATTGCATTAAATGTCAACAAATGTGTTACCTTGGTTCTCCCTAAAGATATTACTGCCCCTGACCCAGTTCCTACAGGACTTACATGCTCAGTCTACTCTAGGCTGAGCAAGTGAGGATGCTCTGTGTTCTGGCCAGGCTGGAAGGCAGGGCATAGGGGGCTGGCTGGATCTGAAGGCCAAAAAAACCCACCTTTTGTTTAGTGACTTAATTCAGGTATGGTACATGAATGTACATTATCAGGGAAATTATAACAAAATTTCACACACACAGAATAGACCTACAGAATGATTGTTCCTCAGAGAAATGACATCATCCTTATTCTTAACTGACAGTGCAGACGGAGAGGCCACGCTGGGTCAAGTCCTGAGATACGGGCAGCACTTTCGCCTGGGGATCACCGGGGTGTTTGAGGACAAAACAGTGAGTTGTCACGTTGCGCGTCTGCTTGTGACTGGTCATTTGTTTCTGTGTGGGGTAAGGGCACCCTACTGAAGCGGACAGAAAGCTCTGTGGGCGTGGGCTCCATCTCCGCAGCGTTTTACAGGCTGTTTGGGGCCAATTCTTTCCTTCTAATTTTGCGAATTTCAAAAATACATCCTTAAAATGGATAAAATCTTATTTTCAATGCATCTGGGACAAAGTAAAAATTGATACCACCTTCACTTGTAAGACAAATAATTGGATTAGATAGTAATCTGACAGTTGTTTAAGGTTACCGATGCAAGATCTGGTAACTTTTTTAAGTTTTTATTGTCGGACTTCTGTCTAATATGAGAGACAATGTGAGATGCTTAAGTTTGCATAAATCAGCATAAGTTACTTCGAAATTTACCTCTGCCTGGAGCACTAGGAGGTTAACTAGAACGAGATATATTTGGATTTCAATTCCAGCTGAGATGCAAACCTATGGGATGGGACCTGGGGTAAGTTATTGAGCCTTTTCGAGCCTGTCTCATTTATGAAATGGGAGTTATCGTACCTTACTACATGCTTAGGTGCTTCATGTGTATGAACTCATTTATTCCTCTAAACAAGTCTATGACAGAGGCACTATTTTAGCCCTGTTTTATTGAAGGGAAACTGAGACACAAGGAGGTTAAGTGATTTTGCTCCAAGTCACTCAGCTACTAAGTGACAGAGCTGGTACCCTAATGGTTTTTCATTGAATCAGAGTCCATTATTGTATGAAGTGTCATCATCATCATCATCATCATCATTATTTTGTACCATTAAGAAAAGTCAGTGCTGGCAATTAAACTATGATACACCATAGACGGTGAGCTGCTGCCTGATTTTAAATGTGAAAATTAGAGAAATTATCAAATTGTCAAGAGAGGGGAGTAAATCAACATTGTCTTATTTATCCAGATATCAGCACTATAAGAATTTGACTTATTTTTTTTTTATAAAGGGGGAAAGAACAGGTTTCAAATATAGGGAAAATTACAAGCATTGCAATATTAGATTTTTTTAATTTTTTTTATTTAGTGAGAGGAGGGGAGGCAGAGAGACAGACTCCCGCATGCGCCCTGACCAGGATCCACCCAGCAAGCCCACTAGGGGGCGATGCTCTGCCCATCTGGGTCCCTAGCTATGTTGCAACTGGAGCCATTTTTTTGTGCCTGAGGCAGAGGCCATGGAGCCATCCTTGGCGCCTGGGGCCAACTTGCTCCAATCAGTCCTTGGCTGCAGGGGTGGAGAGAGAGAGAGAGAAAGAGAGAGAGAGAGAGAGAAAGAGAAACACTAACTTGCTGCTCTACTTAGTTGTTCCATTTAAGTTGTACACTCATTGGCTGCTTCTTGCATGTGCCCTGACTGGGGATCAAATCCAGGCATGCTGGGACGACGCTCTATCCACTGAACCACCTGGCCAGGGCCTGTAGTTGTCTGATTTTATTCTAGCTTTAGAATATACTTTGACGGTTCATAGGGCTAGTTCCTTTTATTATACTTTTTTCTCTGAATTATCTTAAGAATTAATCTTTCAGTTAAATATATTTTTCAAGTCCTCCTGCTGTTATGGAGGGGGAATCACTTGGTATTTTGGTTGGCATTCCACAGTTAAGTAAATTCACATATTTAGCAGCCTTACAATATTTATCCTTCTGAGGTGTAGCTCCATTTATTTATTTAATTATTCTTTTACATTTGTCTATAAAGTTTGGTGGGTTTTTCACGTGGCTCTGACACCAGTCTCATTAAGGTTTTCCCTTGGAATCTTCTGTTTTGGATACTATTGTAGGGAGGTCCTTATGGTAGTTACCACAAAACGATAAGAAAATATTAATTTTTTTAAAATTTTTTTAATTTAATTTTTATTTTTTTCTGAAGCTGGAAACGGGGAAGCAGTCAGACAGACTCCTGCATGCGCCCGACTGGGATCCACCTGGCACGCCCACCAGGGGGCGATGCTCTGCCCATCTGGGGCGTCGCTCTGTTGCGTCCAGAGCCATTCTAGCGCCTGAGGCAGAGGCCATGGAGCCATCCCCAGCGCCCGGGCCATCTTTGCTCCAATGGAGCCTTAGCTGCGGGAGGAGAAGAAAGAGACAGAGAGGAAGGAGAGAGGGAAGATTGGAGAAGCAGATGGGCGCTTCTCCTATGTGCCCTGGCCGGGAATCGAACCCAGACTTCCGCACGCCAGGCCGACGCTCTACCACTGAGCCAACTGGCCAGGGCCAGAAAATATTGATTTTTATACTCATCATTGATAAAGTCAGTTTTATTCAAATAGTTTTTCAGTTGATTGTCATGACTTCTAGACAGATAGTCATTTTGCTTTTAAATGATAACAATTTTATCTCTTCTCAAATTCTCATATTTTTTAAAATTTCTGTTCCTTGTTTTTGAATTATTGAGAACTTCCAGGGCATTCATAAAAAAAGCTGCTGATAATGGCCTTTTGGATTTATTCATGATTTATTAGTGTTTTCCTTTAAATGAACAAGACAGAGATTGTGGGTTGAGATAGATGTTTTTTGCCGTTTGAAGTCCTGTTCTTCTGTTTGCTCTGAATGGCTCAGTCCTTCGCCCTGTCACCCAGGGACAAGGCCAGAGTGTATCTTACAGCCGTCTCTCTTCCTTGCCTACATTCAGCTCATTGCCAAGTCCCATGGGTCTCCTTCCTTAACGCACCCCTGCCCATTCTTCGTTCTCTATGCCAGTACCTCTGTCTAGGCCCCCACAGCTTGGTCCTGAGCTGAGCTTCTCGGAGGGCATGTGTTCTCACCGCTGCCTCTTCCAGCTCTGTGCGTCCTGCTAGACAGCCACACCTGACAGGCGCTTACAGGAGCCTCTCGCAGCTACACATGATTGTCACTCCTGAGTCAGAAAAGTTCTTGGGGTTAGTAACTGATTTCTGCCTTCCCCATAGCGCCCGCCTCATAGCACAGCTCTACCTACGAAAATCTATCAGAACAGACAGAAACGACCTCCAGATTCAGGGGGAAGGTCTCCGTAAAGAGCTATAACAAGGAGTCAGTATTTTGGACTTCTTTGCAGGATACGTGATTCTTGTCAGAGTCACGAGCAGCCAGATAGCTGCCGAAATAAATTCCGAGTGTGGACGTCTATTCCAGAGGGGTGTAGGCTCCCCTGGAGGCTCAGGAATAAATGAAGAGGCTGGTTTTAAGAGCAGTTCATTTCTACAGTGAGCTTTATGCAACATTATTTATAATAAATCAGTAAATACTGATATAGGCCCTATGTCCGGAACAAGAAGAGGGGATAGGGGCGGGAATAAGAACAGCGAGGGAGACTGAAACTGTTCTATCCGCTGTGCCACCACCTGCTCAGGCAAGGTGACGTTTCTAAGGTGGAGGAAAAGGAGCGTTCTCATTCAATGGTTAAAAACAAAGATTTTGAAAATGGCTTTTGAGCATGCTTGCCATCAGCCAGTTGATTGCTTCTTACTTCACAGATTTTCAACTAGCGTAACATAGTTCATCTGCTTGCTGTCCTTTTCAGTTATATTTATCAAGTGAACACAGGACCCCACTGAAGTTGTCCAAGAGGTCCTGTCTGCAGGAGGTGTACCTGACAGATGAGACCTCCTACCTGAACTGCTGGCAGGCCGCCTTCCCGGACCCCCAGCTCCGCCTGGAGTACGAGGGCTTCCCCGTCCCGGTGAGTGCAGCCTGGCGCGCTGATGCTGTCGAGTGGAGGCCGTGGACTGTTTCCTGCGAAGGGGAGGCTTATCGTGGCACCCAGGCCCCTGTGCCCATGTTCTTCCTCACTCTCTTTCTCCTTTTATTTTTATTCATTTGTGTCTCGAGCTTGGAGGCACTGTTTTGTTTTTTTTTTAAAAGACTGAGTGATCTATTTTTTTTTTTTTTGTATTTTTCTGAAGCTGGAAACGGTGAGAGATAGTCAGACAGACTCCCGCATGAGCCCGACTGGGATCCACCCGGCACGCCCACCACGGGCAACGCTCTGCCCACCAGGGGGCGATGCTCTGCCCTCGACCAGAGCCACTCTAGCGCCTGGGGCAGAGGCCAAGGAGCCATCCCCAGCGCCCGGGCCATCTTTGCTCCAATGGAGCCTCACTGTGGGAGGGGAAGAGAGAGACAGAGAGGAAGGAGGGGGGGTGTGGAGAAGCAGATGGGCGCTTCTCCTATGTGCCCTGGCCGAGAATCGAACCCCGGTCCCCCACATGCCAGGCCGACCCTCTACCGCTGAGCCAACCAGCCAGGGCCTTGGAGGCACTGTTTTGCCCTCTGGCAGCATCCTGCATTGGTGTTTCTCAACTCTGTCTGCACCTTAAAATCATCTACAGCGCTTTATAAAAATACTGAGATATCTCCTGCCCATGAGATCGGCTGACCCTGGCGCGAGGTTGTGAGGACGCTGACACCGCTTCCTACCAGGCCCCGGTTAAGTCCTCATTTCTAAAGAGACTGGGAAACCTTGGGCAGGTGAAGGAGACCGGGGCAGCCGTGCAGGTAAACACCATGGTCCTGCCGGGCAGCATCTTTCTGTTCTCATGGCTGCACGTTTTCTCAGGACCCTAGGCCCTACAGGACTAATGGGATGGCAGGGCTGGTGGGCACAGAGTGGTTTCCAGGGCCAGAGGCGTTGCTGCTTGCTCCAAAGGCATCCAGAGTGAGGAGTTGTTAGAAGTCAAGGGGAGAGTGTGGAATTACAAAGGGCTGGCCAGGTGAATCTGCAGGACACAGCATGCTTCTCCCCGAGTGCACTGGACCCAGGTCACGAGCTTCTGTCTTCTGCATGGTCCACAGTGACACGCTCAACACCTTTCCCCTCTTTGGGTGGCCTTTGCCCAGCTTTTCTCTGTGAAACTGCCTTGTATTCCCATGAGTTCAACTGTCAGTTCTCAGTTTCCTCAGGTAGCATGGGGTTGATGATAATATCTGCCTTATGAGGCTTTGTGAGGATTAAATACTTAGTCTGTTTATAGTGCTTATTGGAAAAGTGGCTTTCACTCACGGCTTCACCTGTTGTTATATCGTTGTTGTTGTTATTGTTATAGTTGTTGATGTCGCTGTGCAGTGATCCAGTCACCAGGGATTTTTTTCTCCATAGCTAACTCAGGCCACAGCCTGAGGCAGGTCTCTCTCACCCTCGCTCAGACACAGTTAAACTTTGCAAAATGAGAGACCTCAGACCTGTCCAAGCTCCCCTGCCGTCCAGCCAGAGACCATTAGGAGCCCTTGGGGGTGAACAAGTCGGCCTCCCTGCTTGCTGCCAAGTAGGGGAAGGAGCGTCTCAGTAAGAGGCTGTCAGAAAGGACAAGTTATAGATAGAATATGGGCTTTGGTGGGCGATTTTAGGGAGCGTCCTTGGAAGTGGGCTTCGCTCTGATCGGTCGAAGTCAGGAAGCTGGGTCAACTCTATATTGGGTTTCTCAGTCCATCTTACTGTGGAGTGTGCAGGCCCGAGCGAGACTGAGCTGTCACTCATAAAGCAGCAGCCATCAGTCACATTTGCTGGGAGAGGCGGGCATTGGTGTTGTGGCTCATGTTTTGTCTGTGTTCAGACGTGACTGCGGGCAATCTTGTTTTTGGCCTAACCCACTTGTGGTCGCAGTGGCAGTGAGCGATGTGAGCATTCTGTGAGGGCCAGGCCAGCTTCCCATGTCAGGGGCTGCTTTGCTCTTTCTCACACAGTTTCTACCTCACATGAGTAAGGACTCTGAATTAAGATATATATTTTTTCCCCGATTATAAGCATCATATGTTCACTACGGAAACTCAGAAAAAACACAACAAATAATTTGAAAAATAGGGAAACCCACCATTGTTTACCATTTCTGTATTTTTTATATGCTTTTTACTTAATTTTATTTATTTCCTTTTTTGCAAACTGGGGCATCAGGAATATTCTTATTTTATCCACTTAATAACACCACTGACCATATCTCGTGTTATCAAAGATTGTCTCCAAGATGACTTTGAATGATTGTGTAATGTTTTATCATTTGTGTGTCTATATTAATGTAGTTAATCTATTATGGTTTGCCCTCTAGGGTATTACATATATATATTTAAATGAGAAGAGGAGAGACAGACTCCCGCATGCGCCCTGACTGGGATCCATCTAGTAACCCCTGTCTGGGGCTGATGCTCTAATCAACTGCCCTGTCCTCAGTGCCTGGGACCGATGCTTGGACCAGTTGAGCCACTGGCTGTGAGAGGGGAAGAGAGAGAGAAGCAGATGGTTGCTTCTCCTGTGTACCCTCACCAGGGATCGAACCCAGGACATCCACATGCCAGGCCAACACTCTATCCACTTATATTTCTTAAACTGAATTTAAATGAATATACAGTACATTTACAAAGTTTTGCTTTTAGGATATTGGAGGCCTTAACTCATAATGCAAATAATATTGTTTTTTAATCTTTTAAGGCAAACTGCAAAATTCTCATCAATCACTGCCCCACAAATCGGGGGCTGGCGGCCCACCGGCATCTTTTCTTAAGGTATCGTGTTGCAGGGTATAGCAAAACACCGTGCCTGAGGGGGGGGCTGTGAATGGTAGCACAGAAGCTGCATTTAAAGTGTGGCAAGATGCAAAAAAGTCCTCTGATGATGAAATATTATTACCTAGAACTCTGCTGGTGTGAAAGAGCCTATTAGAGCCCCTTCTGTTATGCAAGAGGGGTTTATATAAGATTTCACCCACCCAGCCCCTGCAGCCTTCCTCAAATAGAGTGGAGCTTCTTCGTGCCCAGGCTGTGCTTCAGACTGCCCCTTCCCCAAGGTTCTGTATAGCAGCCTGCCAAGCTGGGTGCTTTTGACAGATGACCAGTGTGCTGAGCGCCGTTGCTGCACTTCCGTCAGTATGCGTTCTTTCCCGCCCTAGGACCTACTTTGGAAAGGAAGTGGAAGTTGCTGCTCACACACACCTGGATCCACACAAGGTAGAAAAGCCCAGGAACCACTGGATGTTGGTGACGGGCAGTCCCAGGAAGGACTCGCCCACCATGCTAGATGGGCACCAACCCCCGGTGGAGGACACCCGTACCCTGGGGCAGGCGACCAGCCCCAGGGCCCAGTGACACACCAGGTGTGCTGGCGTTCAATGTGGCTTTTCAAGAAACCGACAGTCTTGGTCATGCTTCATGCCAGTTTTAAGGGACAGAACCCTGTATCTGAGCAAGTATATTGAAATAAGGCTCTATTGGATAAGATTATTGCGTTAGTTGTGGTAGAGAGGGGTGGTCTAGGACACAAAAAAATTAGTCCTGTGGGTATAGCTCAGAAATGGTGTTTGAAAGTGACGGGGAATTCCTTCGTTGATGACGAGATTCTGAAGAACTCAGCTTTCTCTGAGAAGATCCGATGCAGCGGCCGCGTGCGCGGGGCTGGGAGCCGCCTGGCGCAGCTGTGTCTGTAATAAAGCTCTGGGAACGCTCTGAGGTTTGGCCCCATGCTTTCTCCCCGTTTGGTACAACGTCCTGAGAAATCACCAGGGTGTCCCTGGGGGCCGTGGCCTTTCTCTGGAGTCCAGCGATTTCCCCCTTGTGTGTGATGTCCCCCCTCCGCCTTAGGAGGGTCAGGATCTCTACCTGACCGGTCACGTGTGATTTGGTAATGATTTCTGAACTGCAGAATATTTTTATCTTACATTTGAAACTGGCACATTAGCAGTGGCACCCATGCGGTCAGAAAGTTCTTGACAAAACACACATGTATTCAGAGGTGGGTTAAGGTCAGTTGAGGCCCCGGGGTGCAGAAGAAAATATTGGGTCCCTTAAAAAAGAGAGCGTGGGGGGGGGAATAAAAATACATGTCAACCATATTTTTAAATAAATAAAAAATATTATGTACTATTAGTGTTAAAATTGCACATATGAAACCAAACTTGGTGTCATTAGAAAAAAAGTGTAAAGTTGGGGTTTTTCAGGGGCTTTAAAATGCATTAATGTGTGCTTTTTACTGTTCAAGATGTTAGTTTTAGTGTTCATAAGAGTATAATAGGCATGAGTGGGGAGAAACTTATAAATATGTTATATATAAGACATATATTTATCTGTGTGTGTATATACGTGTAGCTAATGTTCAGAAGTTACTAGGAAGGGTGCTCAATGACAGATGGTGGCCCTTGTGTGCTCTGGGGGCTGATTGTTATACAGAAAATGCCACTGAGTCGCTGTTGCTGCGTAGCTGTGTCCTGAGTCATGGACGGAGGCTTCCCCAGCCCTAAGGTTCACTTTTGCTCAATTGGGCAGATGTTGACCCATCCGTGACCATGTGCTAGTTCTCTTGCTAGGGTGGTGGGCACAGTGAGAAAACAGGCAAAGACCTGCCACCGGGGGGGGGGGGGGAGCAGCCACCAGTGTGGTAATGCACTGAGCCAGCGTCCCGGGTCCCAGTGGAAGAACAAGGCCATTACTCACGCCCGGGACGGGAGCACTGTCCTCAGATGACACTGGAGCTACACGCTACGGACAGCACTGTTCCAGGCAAAGGAGGCCCCTCTGTGTCCCTGAAGTACAGTCTCTGGAAAAGTGGTGCGAAGCAAGAACTTGGCACAGCTTGGGTTCTCAGTGCAAAGCCGACATTCAGTGGGTACCCCCAGCTGGGCTGCATGGGTGTAAAATCATGGGATGCCTTCCTCCTGGTTGGAAACTAGCTCCTTATCCTGGTTCCCAAGATGCCCCTTGCAACACCAGCACCTCCCCAGAGGGACCCCTGGACTTCCCTACAACCCGCCAACTGAAGAGTAAATGCCTGGCCCTGCAGGGGGCCTGCAGGACCCTGGCCTGAGTTTGCGTTAATTCATTGGCGCCTAGTGATATTGAGGGGAAACCGTAAACTGTTCACTATACTGAGTATCACTGTTGGTTGTGTGTATCAAGTTACTGAACTTGAATTTTATCCTTTGCAAGTTTGAGGAGGAAAGTATAGTGACTTTGCTTGAAAAAGATCACTATGGCGACAGCAGAGAGGGAGAGGGGTCCCGGGAAGAGAGGTGAGGTTCTGCACTAAGGCACTGACGGGGGAACCTCCATGTTTAGGGTGAGATTCTGAACACAGCAGTTGCTGTGCAGGGAAGTTGGGGTGGTTGCCTGGAGGTGGCTGACCCTGGTGGAGGCTGCTTTTCTGTGGATGAGGCTGAAGCCGGGCTCCACTGCCTCTGGGCACAGTGCTGGGCTGGCTGGCCGGTCACCCAGACGCGCAGCCGAGCGATCGCTGGCAGCAATACAACTTCAGGGGTGAGTAAGACCTTTAGCTCCCTGCCTGCGAGCGTGGAGGAGTCCAGCAAGGCTGGAGGCCAGGGTCGATCACTTCCTGGCTGGGAGGTGACTGGACCCAGGGCCGCCTCTGTGAGGCTGTGGGGGGCTGGCTGTGCTGTACCGTGAGGGCAGGTGGTCTGTGTGTGGACCCGCCTCTGCCTTCCACGGGAGGTTAGCACGGGGCGGTCCAAGCAGCTTGTCCCCAGCTCCACACTAGGTTCGCACCTGGGATAGGACCCCTCCTTTCTCGCCCACACAGCAGACTTTTGTGCGTTTAATTGAACCCAACAGACCTCCCTGACTATTTCATACTGGACACTGAGGTGGGCCCTTGGGATCCAGGCAGGAATAAATATGTTCATGCCTTCAGGTCCTCAGCTGAAGAGATGGCACTTAAGAGATGAAGAGAGGTTATTTGTGTTGTTAAAGAAAAACAAAGCAAAAAACCAAATCTAATAATCCAAAGCTACTGACTTGGGGAAATGCAGGATGTGTTTGGGAAGCTTGTCAAGAAGTTGACTTTGAGCGTAGCAATGAGTAGGAGCCGGTGTGTGTGTGTGTGGGGGGGGTGCGTGTTGAAAGGGAACGGCAGGAGTGAGGGGTCTGTATTCATCCAGTGGGCAGTGCAGAGCCTGCCTGTTCCTGAGCTGGAGATGCCCGGGATGAGGAAGGCAGGGTCACTTCTGAGTCCACTGTCATCGCCGGTGAGCAACTCCAAAGGCCCGACCCTGGGGAGAGCGGAGCTGGCCGGCTGATTGATGGGCTTTAGCAGATCAATCAATTTATTCTATGCAAGGCAAAAAATAGTAGAACATTGTTGTTTTTTTGTTTGTTTGTTTGTTTTTTTCACTAGTAAATTCTCTCAACATCTGATGTTGCCTGGAGCTTTTAGAGAGGAACATAGCTGCTTTATTTTAAAGTGTAACCATGTAGAGTCATTTATAGATTTGATAATAATTTAGTATCAGTTGAGTTATCACAGGCATTCGCATAAGGAGAGCCTGACGGGAGTCCTTGGTTTAATTCCTAAGGGCAGACCATGGTAAGGGAGGCAGCAGTTAGCTAGAAAGAAGTGTCACACACAAAAGAGAAGAAGATGACAGCCATCACAGTTGAAAAATGAGGAAAGCGTTTGAGTTGCTAATTATAAAAAGAATTCCCGTATCCAATAAGCACTTCAAAGCATGTTCAAATAAGGACAGTGGAGTGCCCTGTTCTTCCTCGGACCTAAGGCAGTAACAGAGCCAGGAGTGTCAGAGCTGACTTGGCCTCACCTGGTCATTTTACAGGTGGGGAAATAGGCCCAGCTCAGAGAGGGGACAGATGCCAGGCACGGGGAAGATGCCAGAGGCAGGGCCTGCAGGGCCCCTCTGGAGGACAGTGACTGTCAACAGGACTGGCTGAGCACCTAGGAGAGATCACACAGGTCTCTCCCGTGGGTTTGCTCTCGCCCTTCTCAAAAGTGTCCACAAGATGTCACTGTTAAAACCCGAACAAGTCAACACTTGCATTGTTCAACTGTTGAAGTTAATTTCAAAATATGAGGGAGTTTCCAGTTTTCAAAATGTATATTTTTAAGGGGGAGAGGGACTATAAAAGCACTGTGGTCAGGGTATCAGTTCATTTGTTTCCTTGTAAAAGAGAGAGTGCATTAGGCATATGTAAGAGCTGCTTTCACAGCGTCTGAGGGGCTGTGCCAAGGGAGTTCCAGTTAGAATACAGTCCCCCTGGGACTCTTTATAGACCTTCCATTCGAAGTCTCGAGCCCCCCTCGGAAATTGTTCTCTGAACCCGGGCCTGGGAACTCTCCTTTAGGCCCCCAACTGCCCCGAGTGATGGCCTTGTGACGTCTGATTAGCTACTTTCTAGCTTTGCCCAAGTCCATCCCCTCACCAAGCCTCGGTTTTCTCTACGGGGTCACTCATCTTCCACTCGGAGTTGTGAGAGGATTGAGTGAGATGAGAAAAGGTGTTCGAGAGAGGCAGGAGGGGACATTGGCATGACCCCTGGTCATGGCGTCAGACAACTCTGGTCACTGGTCCCTTCCTAGCTGTGTGACCTCGAAGTCACTGTACCTCTTTGAGTCTCCATTTGCTCATGGGTTAAAAAAAAATGTTACAAAGTTCTCATCTCAGGGGCTTGCTGTGCAGCGGGAGCCTGTGTGTGAGACCAGCACTGTCGGAGACCAGCCAGTCTTCAGTGTTCCCACTGCTACGTGTCCGCTCTTCCTCCTTCACACGACAGACAGAGCCTCCACGGGTGGAAGGACGTGCCCAGCCCTGCACGTGCGTGCATAGTCGCTCTGTCCCAGCACTTGTCACTCTGCTCTGTCGCCGCGTTTACGCCTCTGTCTCTCACGCTCGACTCTGAGCTCCCCACCCAGGGCAGGAACTCCTGGGTGCTACGTCCCCAGTGTTAGGACGTCTTTGTCATAGCTAGTAGGAAGGTGACCTTCCCCGACACTGAGCGACTTGGTCAGGGAGTCAGGCGACCCAGGGGCAGGGCTGGAGCACTCAGCCCCCCTTCGGTGGCGCCATGCCTGAGGTGGGAGGCCTCCAGGGATTTGTTGGATTGGAGTGAATCAGTACGATTGGAAACGGAGCCACGCTCCAGTGCATTACGGGGAGCGACCCTGGGGAGCGTGCAAGTGTGCACTCAGACCTGCTGTAACTGTGCTCTCCAGGGGCAACCGTAGAGCCCAGCTGCAGGGTAGGACTGAGTGCATGGGACGGGGGCGTCAGGAGGTGTTCAGTCCAGGCCACAGGGCGCAGTGGGGTGGGGCGGAGGGAAGGACTGGGACCACAGGCAGCTCTCTGTGGGAGGCAGTTTCAGTGCCCTGACACCCACAGCTGTCTGGGCACACCTGGAAACTCAGACATCCCACTGTGCCCCGCAGGCCCAGATGGATGGTGTGGGGGTTCATCTTACGTATCAATTCTGTTGACAAATAGAGGCTCTGGAGCCTTGTGCTGAGCAAGGTCTGGGGACATGTCCGGTCTCTAGAGAGAGCGTTAGAGATGCCCCATGTGTCCAAGAGGAGGCTGTGGACCATGAATTAGCCAGCTGGGCCCCACCCTTCTTTTTTTTTTTTTTTGTTAGACCCAAATTCCTGCAGCTTCTCCAGGCCTCCCAGGGCAGCCAGGCTGCCTGGTGCTGGACTGTGGGCTCTGTCTGGAGAGCTGACCCACCCAGGCCTCCACCCTGGAACACTGGCACCGTGCGGAAGTCGCCGCGGAGCACCCTCCTGCCCTCCTCCCCCAGGGGGAGTAGAGATGGCGCTTCCTATGGCTGTCCCCAGCTGCGGGGCAAGGGCCTCCGCCCTTCCTGCTTCCCTGCTGCGTCTGTGCCGTGTTACTATTGGCTGATGTGAACAGGGTTGAACAGGAGCCAAACATCTGCTCATGTCTCCTGAATGTGCTCCCAAACAGACGGCAGGAAGCAGCACCACCCTGAACTGAAGTGCCAGGGCTGGTGAGCTGCCACCCAGGACACTGCCTGGGCTGCCGGGGGGCTGGCGGGACCCCTGAACTGAGGTCTGGTCTCTCTCGGGGCCTGGGAGGGTGGCAGGAGAGGCCTCTTCTTAGCTTTACATTCTCTTCTCTTCCTGGGACGGGATAGCCTATGGGTCAAGGTCAGTTAATGGAAGGGAGACGTAGGTCATCGCTGGAGGTGGAAAGAGGGAGGTGTGTTAGAGTCCTCTCCTGCCCTGGGAGAGCCCTACTGCGAGGATGGAAGTGGGGGGAAGGGCGGCTGTTGTGGGTTCACTGGGAAATAGACCCTGAGACAAAGAGTGAGTGGAGGTGATGGGAAAGAGAAGCCTATAAAAGGTGCTTTGTCAAGCCGGTGATGTTGGGGACAACTGAGACCCCATCCCACTGAGGATCCTGAAAGGTGAGATGAGCCTCGGTTACCCCACAGTGGGGCGGGCATGCAGGGAGATTTAGTCTTCACCTCCCTGACCGAGGGCTGCTTCTGGGTCCTTGACTTCCTGGCTTTTCTGGCCGGTGGCCTGCAGTGGGCTGGGAGAAAGCCTTCAGGTGAGGGTCCCAGTGCTGGCGGTGGGAAGCCACAGAGGGGAAATGGGCCAGACATGGGGACAGTTCTTGCTATGAGGGGAAGAGGAAGGTGAGAGGTGAGGGATAGCTAGCGTCATTGCCCTATCAGTCAGTTAGCTCTCCCTTTCTTTTTTTATTTTATTTATTTTTATTTTTGTATTTTTCTGAAGTGAAAAGTGAAGAGGCAGAAGACAGACTCCCACATGCACCCAATTGGGATCCACCCGGCATGCCCACTAGCGGGTGATGCTCTGCCCATCTGGGGTGTTGCTCCATTGCAACCGGAGCCATTCTAGCACCTGAGGTGGGGACCCCATGGAGCCGTCCTCAGCGCCCAGCCAACTTTGCTCCAGTGGAGCCTGGAGCCTTGGCTGCCGGAGGGGAAGAGAGAGATAAAGAGAAAGGAGAGGGGGAAGGGTGGAGAAGCAGATGAGCTCCTCCCATCTCCTGTGTGCCCTGGCTGGGAATCGAACCTGGGACGTCCACACGCTGGGCTGATGCTCTACCACTGAGCCAGCCAGCCAGGGCAGCTCTCTCTTTTTTGATCTCTCTACTGCCTTTGCCCTTAGCTGCCCATGTCTTCATTCTCCGTCCTCTCTCAGCTCTTCCCGGGGCACATGGACTGCTACTGTGCCCCTCACACTGGTCACTGTAGTGACCAGTTCCCTCCCCGATGTTTTGTTTGTTTGTTTTTTTTGTATTTTTCTGAAGCTGGAAACGGGGAGAGACAGACAGACTCCCGCATGCGCCCGACTGTGATCCACCCGGCACGCCCACCAGGGGCGACGCTCTGCCCACCAGGGGGCGATGCTCTGCCCCTCCGGGGCGTCGCTCTGCAGCGACCAGAGCCACTCTAGCGCCTGGGGCAGAGGCCAAGGAGCCATCCCCAGCACCCGGGCCATCTTTGCTCCAATGGAGCCTTGGCTGCGGGAGGGGAAGACAGAGACAGAGAGGAAGGGGGGGGGTGGAGAAGCAGATGGGTGCTTCTCCTGTGTGCCCTGGCTGGGAATCGAACCCGGGTTCCCCGTACGCCAGGTCAACGCTCTACCACTGAGCCAACCGGCCAGGGCCTCCCCGATGGTTTTGAACACTGGTGGTCAGAGTCTGGCTAGAGTGATCAGTGACCTGGTTTTTCCTTTGGCCTGGTCTGGACTTTGTGGTCCTTCTGGTTGGCCTCCCTTCACCTCAGTTCTCAGCGATGCTGTGGCTGTCCTGATGCCTCCAGGTGGGGGCCCCTTTGTCTCTGCAGCAGGCAAGCTCAGCAGCCCAGCCCTCAGCTGCCTGCTGCTCACCCTCTTCCACAGCCTGGGGCTTTCGCGTCGCAGGCAATGCACCAGGAGGGGCAGTGCGCGTTCCTGGTCCCGCCTCACTGAAGTCCGCCGTGACGGGCTCTTTCTCTGGGCTGTGCAGGTGGTCATCGCCCGAAGGTTGTACCTGAGAGGTGAGTCCAGCTCGAATTGGGCAAAAGCATTTTTCTCAACTTCCCTCAAGCATCAAAGTCAATAGATCACCCTTACCTCCACATCCCTTGTCTCGCCCGGCTCTTCTCCTGTCCATCAACCTCCAGACAAGGGGTGTGGGCTCCAATTCCTCTATTTCTGTGTCACCCTCTCCCTCCACCGCAGTTTCTTGGACCACGGTTTCCCTCATAGGCCAGAGGCATGTTCCCTATATTAGGGAGTAAACTCAGAAATTGAGCATCCAGACCTGATCATCTAGGGAAGAATGAGGGGAAAGAAACTAACTGAGAAATCCCTTTCTTGATACAGATCTGGCTCATAAGGCTACTCCTGTGTGAGACCCCAGAATCCTGGGTGACGTGCATGCCCAAGCTGAACGACTGCCTGCCTCCTCCTGCCCCCTGCTCGCCTCTCCTCCCCCCTCCAGGAAGGGGTGTACGCCTCAGACTGTCTAGGAACAGAATGGAAACAGAAAAACACAGCGATATATTTTAAAACACTGCCGTCCTATCCAAATGCTGCTGTTTACAAAAACGGGAGTGTGGGAGAATGAAGGAGGGCGGAACACTGGCATGCTGGTGGAGCTCAGAGGCTTCACCTGGTCAAGGCCAGCCCAGCAGGAGGAAGGGCCTGCACACTAATTAACGTGCATAACTTTGAAAGAGAACATAGATTTCAAAGCCATAAAGTCAGTTGAATTGTTAAGCAACTTCCTGTTGACTTAGTATTTGTAGTTGACTTCTGATGACAAAGTAATACTTACTTAATTTGAAAAAATGACGAAAATGAAATATTGCTCATTTCCAGTGTGTTTCCTTCTAGCATTGATACGCTATAGATAGCGCTGCCGGAGTTCCCTCTGAGTTTATGTGAACAGGTGACTTGCTCTGTTGAATCGCTGCATTTTGGGGTTAATTGGTGACCCTGAGATATCCTAGCTCATTCTGACTGATTTAGAAATTTTGTAGTAGACGTCAGGTTTTCCTGCAACAAAAGTTAAAATTCCTTGCACTGACATACTGGTTAGGCTCCTGGCCAAGAGGCACAGGAATCTGAGACCAGAGACGGGTAAAATATTTATGGGACTAGCCAGCCGCCTGGGATGATGTGGACGGCACATGTGGTCCCGTAACGGACCTCTGGCTCCTGGGGACACGGCTGAAGAGCAGACGCTGGCGGAGCGGGCTCCCTGTCCCCGGCCATGTTCAACATGGCATCACAGGGAAAGATGAGCACAGAATAACAGGACGAGTGTCCAAGAGTAACAAGAGGGAATGGAGAACGGCCAGAAATGCAAGTGGGGAAATGACCTGCCTTTCGATGACAGTGTCAGAAACGAGAGGCAGGAAGGCTCGAGGAGCCGAGGGCAGACATCTGACTGAGGGTGTGGCGCCCAGTGTGCTGCGCAGTGGGAACCAGGGAATAATGCATGTGAAAGGGGGTGGCTCTCACACCTACCAGTAAATGTTACCTTGTTGGAATGGCTATAATGTTCCCAGGCTGTGTACTATACACACTGGTAACCTGTGTGGTGTTGAGAGAAAGGCTTAGGGTCCTGGAATAAAGAAATAAAGCAGATCTGGGAACCAAGTCTGGAAAGAACAATGGGTGTGGCTCCTGGAAGACAAAACCGACTACTGCGTTGGAAAGTCACACTGCCAAAAAAAGGAAGGAAGAAATAGATCCCGAAAAGAAAGCCTGTGATTATTTGAGACCTTTAACCCTATAACAACCCTGAGACCCCAATTATTTTATTGTTTTGTTTGTTTGTTTGTTTTTGCATTTTTCCAAAGCTGGAAATGGGGAGGCAGTCAGACAGACTCCCGCATGCACCCGACTGGGATCCACCCGGCATGCCCACCAGGGGGCGATGCTCAGCCCCTCTGGGGTGCCGCTCTGTTGCATCCAGAGCCATTCTAGCGCCTGAGGCAGAGACCACAGAGCCATCCTCAGCGCCCGGGCCATCCTTGCTCCAATGGAACCTCGGCTGTGGGAGAGGAAGAGAGAGACAGAGAGGAAGGAGAGGGGGAGGGGTGGAGAAGCCGATGGGTGCTTCTCCTGTGTGCCCTGGCTGGGAATCGAACCTGGGACTCCTGCACGCCAGGCTGACGCTCTACCACTGGAGACCCCAATTATTTATAGGGAGCAAAAAGGCTGAGAGAGCACCCTCTGAGGAGGATGTACTTTTCAGAGCCCGCCTTGGGTGTGGCCAAGGAGGCAATGCCCAAGGAAGGACCTCTGGAAATGTTCCCTGGGAGAGCAGTCACCAAGGCAGTAAGTACCCTCACCAGAGCAAATGAAGTATTACTCAGGGAACATCCTCCAGGACTTCAGAATTTCTGAGGACTATTGGGTGTCTCCCGTTTTCCTTCCCTTTGAATGGGATGTTGTGGCCACTGTCCTGTCCTATGCACTGTGAGGTGTGTAGAGGGCAGTTAACCCGGACTTTTACATCAGTGGTTAGCAGACTACTGCCTACTGGCCAAATCCAGCCTGCTGCCTGTTACTGTAATAAGGTCTGATTGGAACACAGCCATGCCCCTTCGCGTACAGAGCTGAGTGAGTGATTGCAACAGAGGCTTTATGGCCCACAAGGCAAGCTTATTGACTTTCAGGCCCTTTAAGAAAAAGCTTGCTGATGCCTGTTCTCAAAAGATAGTCCTCTGGACCAAGAGAACCAAATGCTGGATGCATGTGAGCTGGGTGGTACAAGTAGGTGGGACTGGGTCGTTTCCCCTGGAGACACGAGAAGAAGACAGCCTGGATCCCGGGTCACCTGCTGGCAGGTGCTGCCCTGCAGAGTGGCCCGACTTGCATCAGACTGTGTGAGTGAGAAATAACCTCCTGTTGGGTTAAAACACCATTAGTACAGCTGAGACTGTTATTCTGCTTGATACATCACATCTATCTCATAATTTAAATAAAATTGAGTGTATACATGTATACAACTGATATTCAGTTATACAATTTCAAATTTATATTGTGAAGAGCCTCCCAACACTAAGTAAAATAGTCTTTGAAAACATACCTTTCATAGCTTCCTAATATTTCCTTGGATTATTTCATTAGTTCTGCACAAATGCTTGGGGAAGGTGGTGAGAAAGAGTTTCCTTTGCTGTGTGTATGTAAAAGGGGAACAGTGCAATTTTTCTGAACTGCAACTTATGATGTGGTTACCCCTTTGATCTAGTATTTCTATTTCTGGGAACTTATCTTCAGGAAGTAGTAAGAGATGTGGGAAAAAATTTAGGGACAAAGGTTTTTGTTTAGGTTTAGTTATATCAAAATTGGAAATAATCTGGCCCTGGCCGGCTGGCTCAGCGGTAGAGCGTCGGCCTGGCGTGCGGGGGACCTGGGTTCGATTCCCGGCCAGGGCACAAAGGAGAAGTGCCCATTTGCTTCTCCACCCCCCCCCCCCACTCCTTCCTCTCTGTCTCTCTCTTCCCCTCCCGCAGCGAGGCTCCATTGGAGCAAAGATGGCCTGGGCGCTGGGCAGAGCATCGCCCCTGGTGGGCGTGCCGGGTGGATCCCGGTCGGGCGCATGCGGGAGTCTGTCTGACTGTCTCTCCCCGTTTCCAGCTTCAGAAAAATACAAAAAAAAAAAAAAAAAAAATGGAAATAATCTAAGTATCCAACAGTTACCGAGTAGTTGCCTGAGTGACAATGCTCTCCAGGCAGCTCCTGCTTATTGCTGAGTCTTCTTCAGTCTCAGCTGCGTGCAGCCTGAGGCATGGAGCGTGGATCCCATCTAATAACTGGCAGGGTGGAGGCCTCTGTCTCCCACACTGTACCTACGCACTCCTGGCCGACCACGGCCGCCCCTCCAGTTACGGGTTATGGATGGGGCTGGCCAAGGGCCATCTCCTTTTCATTTCCTTGGCAACTCATGGCTTCTGGCTGCAAAGATTCTTCAGATGGGCTCTTGGACATCAAACAGCTACAGCCCAACATTTGGTTACATAAAGTGCAAATAAATGAATCATGAACACATGGGTTATATTTTTGTTCAAATGCACAGGGATTTCAGTTTATGGGGAAAGGGCTGTGGGCTGTACAAATTAGCGCTAGATTTGGGAAACTGGTTGAATTGCTGACCAGATCCTCAGTTATGTCCATCTGCTCCCCACCCCAGATCCCTTCTCAGCTGTTTCATTGCAGGGATGCTAAAAGCTAGTCTTTCCTCCAAAAAAAAGATGGGAGGCCAAACTATTTGCCAAAGCTTACTGGGGTTTATTGGTTTTGTCCCAAAGCTAGTGAAGACTAAACAAAATGCAAGATGGTCCCTCCCTTCCCCTTGGCTTCCGTGTTGGAACTGCCTTAATTTTTTATCTTTCTTTAGCCGCTTCTCTGCTGAGCCAATAGTTCTTATATATTTCCTAGGTTATTTTCAGTCTGAACTCTGGGTCTTGACTAGTTTGTACATACTGGCAATCCTCTAGTTTCTGTCCTCCGTCCAGATCTCTCTCCTGACCCCCAGGTGCTACAGCCACACGCCCGCCAGGCATCTCTACTCTCGGGCCCATAGATGCTCCAGCTCATTGTGTATAAACTACACGCCTCTTCCTCTTCCTCTTCCTCCTCCTCTTCCTCCTCCTCCTCCCCTTCCCCTCTCCCTCCCTTTCCTTTCCCCTCCCCCTTTCTCTTTCCCCTTCTCTTTTCCCCTGCTTCTTCCCCTCTCCCTCCCCCTCTCCCCCTTTCCCCTCCCCCTTCCCCTCCTCCTTGCATTCTCTATTTTAGTAAGTAATCAATCAATCACCAGAGCCATTATTTAATTAGTTCAGGAAACTGAGGTTTCACTGTATGGCAGGCACAAAGTTAGATAAGGGGACACAAAGGTGATAAGACCTGATTCCTGCGCTTTGTGTCCTCAGAGCCTAATGTAATATACGGGCATATGAACAAATGATTATAGGACCCTGGGAAGCACAGTATGAGAAATCTGCAGAGGATCTTACACAGGGTGGGAAAGGGGTATGGATCATGTTGGGGGGGCATTCAAAGGAGGGTTGCAGGAGGAACTGAGAACCAAGGGGTGAGTTAGGTCAAGGAGGAAGGGGAGAGCATGTGCAGAGGCATGGGGGCGAGAGGCAGCAGCGTGGGAGAAGCACAGCTTCAGTGTGGTTGCGGCGGGCACTTAGGGCAGACGAGGGCTGCACGGAGGTTGCAGGGTGCACAGTGGCCAGGTAATGAGGGTCTTACATCCCTGCTCAGAGGTTTGGCTTCTATCAGATAGTCTATGTGGAATCTCAGAGCAGGGTTAGGTAGAAATTATGAAGGCCTGATTTGTGTGGCTATGGGAAAGGATGAATTTGAAGAGAGTAAGACAGAGGAAGGTAGAGAAGTTAGGAGGTCCACTGACTTCTCCCCACCTAACTGGACCAAACCAGTGTGTACTCGCCCCTCTCAAAGGTAGGCTTACTACTATCTACCTGTCAAAGTAGAGCAGAGACATGCCCCCTCACCCCCCAGGGCTTACCATGGGGCTTCGATGTTTCTTTTTCTGGTACCTAGTTCACTCCCGTGCTCCTCACCATGCTATGGGTCCCTCCAGCTCTGCTGGAGCCACTGTTCTCCTTGTTCCCTGTGCAGCAGCAGATGGCCTTGCTGACCTCATGGTCAGCCAGCCAGAGCATGGCCCTTAGTACCTGTCCATAACTTGGCAGCTCCTTCCTGCTGTCTTGTCTAGGTTGAAGGATATAACCAGGCTTTAGTGGAGGCATTCTGCATGTGATGCTTACTGTGGCCTGCCTTGATTCAGAGAGGTAATGAATGTGGAGTAGTGCAATGCCTAACATAAAGACTTAGAAAATGGTAGCTATCATCATCTTACCACCATGATCATTACCATGAGGATCATCACCAGCAACATCATCACCACCACCGTCACCATCATCACCAACACCACCACCATCATCACCATCAGCAGCACCATCACCACCAACACCACCATCACTATCATCACCAACACCACCATTATCACCATCATCATCACCACCACCACCACCATTATCACCAACACCACCATGTCCATCACTACCATCACTAACATCACCATTACCACCATCACCAGCACCACCATTATCACCATCACCATCATCACCACCACCACCACCACCACCACCATCACCACTATCACACCAACACCACCATCACCAGCACCACCATTATCACCACCACCGTCATAACCACTACCATCACCATCACCGTCACCACCATCATCACCACCACCACCACCAACACCACTATCACCATCACCACTATCACACCAACACCACCATCACCAGCACCACCATTATCACCATCATCACCACCACCATCATCACCACCACCGTCATAACCACTACCATCACCGTCACCACCATCATCACCACCATCGCCACCATCACCATTGCCACCATCACCATTGCCACCATCACCATTGCCATCACCATCATCACTATGTTCTTCATCTTCATTTTGCAATACAATTCCTTACCTATGATCTCTTCCATCTCCCACCGTCCAGGCCTACTCTAGATGATCATATGCCATCGGATGAAACTCAGTCAGGCAGGGCAGCTGGTACCTGGTATCTTGAATTGAAGGGGTTGCTCCCAGAGTACCAAAAGCAGGCTTCATAAGCAGAGAGAAAAAGATTAGTTTTTTCCAGGGAGTGAAGCCAGAGGCCCTGAATTCTGGAGGTCACTGGGTTCAGTTCATCAGTGGTCAGTCTTGAGTTGGGAAGAGGTTGGAGAAAAAGAGCGAGGCTGAGACTTTAGTGTGTAGAGTTCCTGAGGAGGGAGCAGGTGAAAGATGGGCTCTGAAGTAGCCTTGTGGGTGATAGACTCTCCGATGCTGCTCCCGTCACACCAAGAGGTGGTTCGGGCCAGACCTGGGAAGACAGAAGAGGGCAGGCCCATGAGTTACCTGGTGCCCAGCTCATTGCAGGTGCCAGGAAGCCCTTGTTGCTTAAACTGACCTCCTGATGCCTGGCATTACTGTGTCTTCCCTGTGGTCTGTGCCTGCTTGTGGGTTGCTCTTGGGGACTGATACATGGTCAACTTAGTGTTGCTGGAATTTTGTGTATTGGCCATGGTTAAGTAAGCCAAAATGTGTGTGTGTGTGTGTGCACGCACGCATGCATATATACACACATACATAATACAAAACTCTTGTAATAAAATAATAAAAAGCTTTCAGGATAAAGCCTTTATACCTTTGGATCTGCAGAAAATATTTTATGATAAATTAAAAACTTAACATATGTGTGAATATGCTTTCAAAAGTACTATGTGCAAAAGATGGATAAAGCAAATTCTATCAATTTCTGTGATTTTGGGGGACGTCTCCCTGCTTGGGCTTCTCTGGGTTTCTCAGTGTGTAGCGGACTGTTCACTGTGGGCTGGTGAAAGGGGTTCTCGTGGCAGAGGAGTGGTTGGCTTGGGTGGCCTTTGGGACTCTTGCCGTTTCTGTGATCCCTTGTCCTTGAGCAAGCCGTCTTTCCCTCCAGGCCTCAGCCTCCCATGTATGATGAGAGGGTTGCTTTAGGATGGGGGCTTCTATATGCGCTCAGCACAGTGCTGGGGGCTGCTCTGAGGAGTGGTAAAGCGAGAGGCTGGGGGCCAGGGGCCAGACTCGTCACCCTGCCTTCAACCAGAACAACTTCACACTGATCTGTTTATGGACTGCTGTTACAGGTAAGCTGTTTGAAAGAAAGGGAACCAGTCCTGCTAAAAGTTTGCAAACCCCGTGGATAAGCTTATCCGTAACCCATCCCAGCTCTAACTTCCGTGGTTCCGTGACTGCGTTCACCCAAACGCTGGAGTGGATACCAAACATCACCGCTTTCTCCTCTGAGGACACATCAGGTAGGTCCTCTTCACTGATGCATTTATATAATATATCGCGTTCTTGATTGAGAAACTGTAATAGGTACTTCTCTGGTCTTTATATAAGAGTACCCGTGTCCTGCTTCCATTATTTCTTAGTTCTATGACCCTAGGCAAGTCCCTCAACCTCACTGGGCCTCCACTTCCACATCTGTGAAATGGGCACACAGTGGGGATTAAATGATGACCTACAACAGGGTAGGCCTTTTTGATATGTGCAGAGAGTGAGAATTGACCATCATTATTAGGGGGTTAATAGTTAAACAGGTTTTGCAGTTTCCAGCGTTATCACAGATGGCCAGGACTTTTTAGGTTAGAGAACCAGCCTGTGCTTATATCCTCCTTTGAATGTTACAAGAGGCTCAGTTTGTTCTTAAAATAAAGGTTCAAAAAAATTATAAAGCATTTTAAGTGCTATACATTAGCATCATAGGCTGTCTGCAACTTTGAGTGTAAAAGTAAAATTTAAAGGCAGCGAGTATTTAGAAATGAACAGGTTGGTCGAACAAGAAAATTGATTTTTAGCTGCGTTGACTCTCCACAGGATGAAGGTGTTCAGGTTAATGATGACATATCAGGCTGAGAAATAGTCCATTGGCTTTCACTGAGCCCCCCAGGTTCCCTCGGGTCACCGTCATGCAGGTTGTCACATGTCCCTTCATGCCATGGGTCAGCTGCCTCTGTGGGAGTGAGCACAGGGCCCTGGTGGAGGGGGCGGAGAAAGCCACGGAGGTGTGTGACGTGGGGATGGTGCTGGCCAGTGCTGGCTCAGCCTTTTCCTAAGGGCTGAGTGTGACGTGAGGACATCAGCAGGGCCCGTGGGAAGTGCTCCTGGGGCTGCTGTGAGCCTGGCCGCGGGGAGCCGGACACGGGTGGGGCGGTCCCACCCGGCAAGGATCCTGTGCCGGAACCTGGCGGGGGCAGCAGCTTGTGGCTGAGAAGAATGGAGCAGGGCAGGCTGCACAGTCCAGTGTCTATCCAGAGGCCGTACACTAGATGGAGCACAATCAAGGCCAGGCCTCAGGTTCAGCAGGGAGTGGACAGGCCAGTCAACAGAACTGGGAGCAGGCTCGGCGGGCCAGGCCAATCCATGGGAACTGGGAAGACTCAGGGCTGAATACAGGCACAGCAGACCCTCTACCCTCAGCAGTGAGGGTCATCGTGGGCTCACCAGCCAGACTCTCTGAGCCACCAGTGTCCTGGCTGCCTGGTCAGAATTGGCTCGGGACTGGGCAGGGCCCACTTTGCAAAGGGGGGTATCTTTGTCTGTCACCCTGAGGGGCTGGGCGTCACAAGGACCAGCCAAGACAGGTGATTCAGTCCTCTGAAGTGAGCACAATCCAGGGAACCTATGGAGGGGGGTGTCCCAGAAGTGCACAGCCTTAGGAGCCTGGCCCTGCAGGGCCCGTGGGGACTCTGCTGGAGGAGGTGAGGTGGAGGCCCAGAGGAAGGCAGGGTTGGAAGGTGGGTGATGTAGGTGGTTGAGGTTGCATCCTCCCCCTCCTCCCCCACCGCCGGGTCATTGGACTAGTAAGAGGACCCTGGGCGACAAAAAGATTCCCTCAGCCACTTATGCAAGAGAAGGATGCCAGGGATACAACTTTGTGGAAGGGACATGCATGGGACATGCTCTGGCCTCCCAAGGGCGAGGGCTTCCTGTATGTGTATTCCCCCACTTTTTTCCCCCCTAAAAATCAAATCCGTACCTTTTGAGAAAGAAGAAAACAAATTGGGAAATTCAGAATAAAAGAAATAAAAAGTACTCCTGATCCACTAGCCAGAGATAACTTCTGTACTGTACACATCTGGACGTGTAGCTGATAGGCTATATACAAAAAATAAAAATCATGTATAAACATACAGCCTTTCTTACTTCTCTGTAATTGAACTAAAAACTCTTAGGCCCCATTTCTGCAGATGATGGAAAATTGATTTTGCCAATTCAAAGTAAGCCCTCCGCTGGCTGCGCGGCCTTTCATATCCTTTTACTACGGGAAACAACTGTTCTTTTACTGTCACATGTTCTTCCCAAACCTATGGCTTTATGGTATACATTTTGTGCTTTGAGTCCTCCAGGCTTTGCTCTCTGCAGTCAAAATCAAGTTTTTGGCATCAAAGAAACAAAATATAAACAAACCCAAATGTATTAGCTTTCTATTGCTGCTGCAACAAATTACCACAAAATTAGAGGCTTAAAGCAATACAGATTTACTTTCTTACAGTTCTGGAAGTCAGAGTCTAAAATGGGTCTCCCTTGGCTAAAATCCAGGTGTTGGCAGAGTTCATATTCCTTTCTGGAGGGTAAGGGGAGGATCCACTTCCTTGATCTCTCCAGCTTCTAGAGGCACCTGCAGCCTGGGTTTGTGGCCCTTTTCTCCATCATCAAAGCCAACGATGTGGCTTCTTCAGGTCCGTCTCTCGCTCTGACCCCCTCTTCTGCCTCCCTATCCCACTTTTAAGGGCATTGGGACTAGCTCGAGAATTCGCAATAATTTCTTTAGTTTAAAGTCATTGGATTCGCATCTTTAATTCCCTCCAGCCTCGTGAATGTAACAAATTCACAGGTTCCTAGAACAGAACGTGGACACCTTTGGAGGCCTACCACACCAATTTCTTTGTCAAAGGCTTGATTCATATGATCAAAGGCCATGTCTAAAAATTACAGGCTTTGTTGTTGGTCTAACAAAGTATACTTGGGAGTTCCAAAGGCAATGATTTGACTTAAAAAAAATTTTTTTTAATTAAAATTATTTTCTGTCATTTTTCTAAATGGTATGAATTGAAAGTTGTTTTTCTTCCTTAAATTGTGGGATAGCAAAGGAAAATTGGAAAGCCCAAATAGATATTCAAAGCTCATGGAGAAAAACCCCTCAATGTTACCTTTCCAAATTTAATCTTGTCTAATGTATGTGGTTCATACCATACACCCTGCATTTGTGACTGGATTAATTCACTTAGCAATATAATGCGAGCATCTTTCTCTGACAGTAAATCACTTTAATTTCTGCAAAGTATTTCCCCAGCTATGGAGCCCAGTCTCCCACTGACGCAGTAGGTGGCGCTACCAGAAGGCACGGGCCATCTGTGCCTCGGCATCTGGGCATTATTCAGAGCAAGGTGAATGGCGGGCGGGACATTCCAGCTGTTCCAAACCCGCCTTCTGGGGTGAGGATGACTGTCAGGGAGCTGTTCTGACTCCAGGTGCTGAGAGCAGCGGTTTCTGGCAATCTGGCAACCCGGAGCACTGCCTTGAGGAATATGATTATTAAAGGGGAGTGTGGGGGTGGGGTGGGGTAGGTACAGGAGTCACAGTGACCGAGAGGTGGTTCAAGCAAAGCAAAGTGATGGTGACTTTTGAAGGCCTTCCAGGCCTTGAGTGGCGGGAAAGGCATTGGTCAAGGGGCCTGAGGCAGCCATGGCCGGGTGGCCCATCCCAGGAAGACCTGGGACACTTGGCAGGTGACAGATGTTGTGTGTCTGTCCCTTGTATTTACATAAACAGGTAAATCAGAGACAGACCAGGGTCTAACTTCCCTGGTGACTTTTTCTCTGTCAAACGGCAGGCTTTCCCCTTCTGTCCAGTTTCTCCTTGGTGTGGTGTGTCCCCAAACCCTCACATTCTTCCCCAGTTTTCAGCTCTGACTCTGGGCCCACTCATTGTAGATATTTTTTGGTCTTTTTGGTGGGGGAATCCAAGGATTTATTTCACCCAGCAATCAAATTGGTCATTTAAAATAATAGTCCGTCTTGTCCAAATCTAAAAATAGGTTTTCCTGGTAGGAGAAGGCCAGCAGGGAAATGGGGTGGACGGGGCCGAAAAGCCTTCAGAGCCCAGTCACCCAGGGCTGGCGGCCACTCTGCTTTGGTCTCTCCTGGTCCGACGGGTGGGAGTGACTGCTCGTCTTGATTAAAGTCAGCCTCCACCTTCCCCGGGGCCCAACCGCCCTTCTGGGGACACAGGCTGCATTCACGAGTCCTCTGCCCCTGCCCTGTGCAGATTTTATGAAAGGCGTTTTCACTTGGATTAAACAGGCACTGTGTTTGTGTGTGAAGGAGAAAATGAATCACTTCGACGTCGGGCAAGGAATTGAGGTGTTGTGTTTGTCCCTTGCAATTACATAAACACACCAGAACTCATTTAAGAAAAAAAGAAGTGTGTGTGTGGGGGGGTGGGATGGAGTGGGAGCATGGTCTAAGCGCTGGAGTGATTTCCATACATCAGACCTCAGACAGGGTTGCGTTCTGCCTGCT
Organism: Saccopteryx leptura; assembly: GCF_036850995.1. NCBI lineage: Eukaryota > Metazoa > Chordata > Mammalia > Chiroptera > Emballonuridae > Saccopteryx > Saccopteryx leptura. The sequence goes on along the minus strand of NC_089515.1, from coordinate 41,745,565 downwards.
CACAACAGACTCAGAGTCCAAAGGAAAGTTTGAGGTTTTCCATTTCTGTTTGTGGTACAGGAAAAGGCTTATGATCTGAGGGCTTGATTCAGTGAAATAACATCGCTTTTATGCACATTCGCTGTGCGAGGAGGGCAGGAGTTGGAAGCGGCCGCTATGAGACATTAAGACTCGCTGGCAGCGGGGAAGGGATTTTTTTTCCCCTCCCTCCTTCTCTCCCTCCCACCCTGCCGAGGAAAAAACAGTTCTAACGAGGAGTTACTTGGTAGTTTTAACTGATTTTCAAACACTCCCCGCCCGAGAAGTTGCCGCGGATCCCCTGGCTCCCGGATCCGGCTCGGCGGGAGGGACTTCTCCCTGCTCCCCCCGTCTTCCCAGCTCCACAGGATGAGTTTGCAGAAGAGACTCTTCCCTGGAAGGGGGACCGGTAAGTGAGGCTTCCTCTTGGGACTCACGGGGAGGTGGGGACGGAAGGTGTGAAGTGACACCCTGTCGGGGGAGCACAGCTGTGGTTCAGCCGCTCCGCGTGCGTGTGCAGATGCGCTCACGTGTGCATGTGCGTGTGTGCACGTGTGTGAGTGTGCGGAGCAGCGGGACCGGCACCTGTACGGTGTCAGTGTCTGTGCAAAAGCTGGCTGAGCGCTCACTAGGCTGCTGGACAGGGGAGTGGGGGGGCGTGTGGTGGGGGTGGGGTCGCCAGAGCCCCCAGGGGATGGCACTGAGCCCCGGCCAGGGCAGCAGTCTGTGCACATTTCTTCCTGTCAAGTGTTGGTGGCAAAGCTCAGGGGCAGCAAGGCATAAATGTCGTGGGGGCAGGGTCCACACCAGCCGGGCTCCTGGTCCAGCAGGAAGCAGAACAGAGAGGTTACTGCTGGGCTTCCGGGGTGGGGGGCGCAGAGCTCGGCAGCAGGAACCCTCCGCGCTGCCCAGACCTGCGCACTGGGGGCTCCGCGTACCTGGCAGGTACAGCACACAGCCGATGGTTTCTTAGAACAGCCTCCGCCTCTGACCCCAGGAATATAAACAGGCAGCAGGGAGAAGCATAACCCCTGTGCCCAGCTTTTAAAGTCAACACTGGCGGAACGTCAGCTGTTGTAACTTTGGCATAAGAGAGTAAACACATGGTTTTCTTTAAAGAGGAGAACAAGGCACATTTTGACTTTTCTGGCTCCAGGAAGCTAGATAGGGAAGGAATGGCTAGAACCCTGGGACCCGTTTGCTCGGGTTTCATGAACAGATCTCTGAACTCTGAAGAAAGGCAGGGGAGCATAGGGACCCAGAACTGGGCTGCGGGGCTTGGCCCCTGCAGTGGAGTCCCCACTCTGAGAGTGACAGGCTGCTTGGTTTTAGCAAAGGTGTCTTAAGTCGCTAGGACTCAGCTTCCTCCTCTGCAGAACTATGGAAGCAACAAGTGAGAGAAGGCTTGTGAAGTGGCCTGAGAACCCCCAAGTGACACAGTGACACAGGAACCCTCGCAGAGCACCCAGGTGACTGTGGCGTCCCTCTCTTGAAGAAAGCGGGCCAAGAGTTCATCTCTTTGGAGGTAGATGACACAATGTGTTTACTGGCACTGAGGGCCCTCGTGGGCTGGACTTGACCTGGTGTTTGGTAGGTGGCTCCGTGTTTCTTCAAACCGTTTTGTTCACGAGAAGTCTTGCCACTGCCTGTCCCTGGGTGAATCAATCGCTAGGTTTGGTCGGCTTCCCTGGTAACAGATTGACGTATTTGTTAGGAGGGTCCCTGGAGAGTATTCCTGGGAACCACACCTGTGAGGGGCGTGGGAAGCAGAGCTCAACAGGGGCAATGACGAGTCGGCTGCCCCGTGGGACTTTGTACCCTGCAGCGGCCCATTGCTGGGATTGGGCTGTCCCTAGGGCCAGGGCATTGCTGTAGGCAAGGTAGTTGGCTGCTGGTTGGGGCAGTTCCTGAAGAGAGGCTGGCCATGAGCGGTCCAAGAACCCCGCATCAGCTGTGGGAACGCGTGCCTGGCGCCCCGGTGCTGGGGCCTTCACCGGCAGCACCCCTCCGCATCGCTCAGTGACGGTAACTGCACCCCTCCACATCGCTCAGTGACGGTAACTGAGACTCTTTTCTCTGAGCTCTGCTGCTGGAAGGTTGGGGGGTGAATGCATGGACGCCTTTCCAGTCAAGTCCTTGCACAGCTGTGCCCTTGGGAACACCCCTTTCCATAGCGGGGACTCACTGTCCTGTCTGGAAAGGGGATGCATGTGTGTTGCAGCGGATGTGGCCTCTAAGGACCATCCCAGCTCTGCTATTTCACAAGTACAGATTCTGAGCATGTGGCCGTGGTGGCTGGTCGTGTCCCCAGTGAGCAGGGTCTCCTCCGGTGGAATCAGATACCCGGGGACCCTGTGAGCCCCAAGGCCAGCTGTCAGCAGGGCAGGGGCAGGGAGTGGGGGCTTGAGGAGAATTCTGCTGCATACCTTCTCCCCTTCCCCCAACATTTCTTCCAAGGAGAAAAATCAAACCACAGGAGACACTGCCGTCCATCTTTGATAGTTAAAAGCTGTGTAGCGCTCCTCGCTGCCCGCTGCCTACTGCCCGCTTCCCGGGACAAACACAGATGCAGCTGATTGACTTTACCGCCTTCCCCGCCCCTCCGCCCACTTTTCAATTGACAAAGGTAAAGTCACTTTCCCAAACACTTGGAACTCATTTAGAACAAATTATTTCGAGCATTCTGTGCCCTAGGGCTGGGCTCCAGGGAGCTAATGGCACACATTAAACAATTTCAAACACACACACAAATTCATGTCAAAGAGGGACCAGGCACTCTAACTGGGGAACTGAACTAGTCTGATGGATCATAGTGGGCTTCCCCGAGAAGGTGCCGTCTTCTGAAAGGAGTTAGGTGGGAGCCAGGGGTGGAGAAGCAGGCTCCAGGTAAGGGGAACGGCATGTCGTCAAGCAGGATGAAGAACGAGCCACTTCAGACTCTGCCAGCCGCAGCCAGCTCTTGGCATTTCGTACGTGTACTTCCGTCCAGGCTGTTCTGCCGGCAATGTCTTTTAAAAAAATAATCACGGTGACCTGTTAGCTGAGGGAATAAGAGCTTTTGTTGGTGGGGCAAAACTTCAGGAGTCCTTGTCTGTCCCCCACAGGTAATGGCCAGCCCCCAGGTGGGCTCTCTGGAACCTGTCTGCCACACCAGCCCCTCCTGCCTCCCAAGTGCTTGTCAGCACCAGGCCCTGACTTAGGGCCGTCACGGGCACTGCGTGCTTTGGGCTTCCCACACCCTGTGCTCTTGGCAGGTTCTGCGGCAGCTGTATACACACGTGGCACTTCATGGCTGGCGTTCCTACTGTGCGGGGCTGTGGGTAACTTCTCAGTTTCCACAAAGGTGTCAGAGCCACCACTGTCTGTGGCCTCAGGAGACCCAGCAGGTGCCTGTGCTATAACTGACTTACCCATTCCTCCAAACTACTCGCTCTAACTTGCTTTCACATGTGTTTCTTCTGAAATGTTAGCGCAGAAATTTCTTAGGAAAATGGAAAAAATTGCAGTCAGTGGGTATATACCCACCATCTAGATTCTACTGGCAACATGTTACTCTTTGCCTTACCACATGTCTATCTGTCTCTTCATCCCTCTGTCCATCCATGCTTCCATCTTATTTCTTAAGGCATTTTCAGATAAATTTCAGGCATCACTGTAGTTCACTTCTAAACACTTCACCATGTGGCCCTGCCTGCGTAGATCAGTTGATTCGAGTGTCGTCCCCGTACACCAAGGTTGCGGGTTCAATCCCCGGTCAGGGCACATATAAGAATCAACCAGTGAATGCATAAATAAGTAGAACACAAACTGAAGTTTCTCTCTCTCTTTCTCTCTCTCTCTCTCTGTCCCTCTCTCTTGCTCTTTCTCTCCCCCACCCCATCCTCCCTCTCTCCCTTCCTTTCTCTCTAAAATCAATAAAATCAGTCAATAAATAAATACTTCAATGTGTATACAACTAACTCAAGTTCAGTATTTTTTTTTACTGTTCTTTAAGTAAAATTTATATACAGGGAAATGTATCATAAGTACACCCTTCAGCTAATTTCGAAAAATGGGTGACAGTGCAAGACAAACTCTTAACACAATGTGGTTGATTACCTTTAGCCCAGAGACCTCGCCCATGACCCTTCTCAGCTGCCTTCAGTCTTTACTAATAGTATATAAGGTATTCCTAAATTGAAAGAACCTGATTAAATAACGTGCAGTACCTGCTCCATCCTGCCTCAGCCGTGGGGCAGACCCTTGCTTGTAAAGGCCCCCAGTGTTGCTGGTCAGGCCTCATGATGGTTCAAGCTTATGTGCACGGGATCGGAGCTGGGCTCTGGGTTCTGACAGCGGGATGAAGGACAGGTCAGGACCGAAGGCGGAGAGCACGTGCCCTATCATGGGACTTGGGCCCTTGCAGGTGGGAACAACTATGCCAGGGCCTCTGTGTGTACGGTGTGTCCTGGGGCCTCCCGTGAGGCCCCCTGGATCCCAAGCCAGGGCGAGGTGTGCCAGGCTGTTTCCACTAGTGCTGCCCTTAGACTTCCTCACAGACCAGACTGGTCCGGGGATTGGAGGCAGTGGGTGCAGCTTTCACAGGGAAGAGGAACACAGAAGCAAAGGAGATGGGATGCAGGCAGTGCGGGCGGGGTTCTGGGACTTCCGGCTTCTGTGCCCGCCATTCTGTCCTCCCCACTGCAGGCAGGCCGAGGTGGTTCAGGGAAGGGAGAGCCGATATTTGTGGAACCATCACTATGTGTCAGACAGTGAGGACGTTCTTATTTATGTCTTCTAACACATCTCATAAGGGAGAAGTCCAATGCTCAGGAAAGGGCATGGCTTATCCCAGGTCACACAGCCCTTGAGTCTGGAGATGAGAACTCGGGCATGGGACTCGGGACCAGTGCTTTTCTGCTGTGCCCTGCCGGCCTGCTGTGTCTGAGTGTGCGTGTGCACACCTGCACCCGCATCCTCTTCCATCCACCTACCTCCAAGTCTGTATCGTGTCTGTGTCTGGTGTGACCCCAGAGATGCCTCTCTCTCTCTCTTTCTTTTCCTCTTCTCAGCTCTCTCTCTAACAGCTGTTCAGCACTCACTTTACACAGGGAGTGTTAGGCTACGGAGAAACTAGACACAGCCCCTGGCATCAAGACCTCGCAGTACTGGGTAAGACACAGATGCGGGAGATCAGCATGGAGTGCTTTCAAGGGACAGAGGGCAGCTCCCAATTCAGCCAGTGAGTTGGGGGGATGTGCAGGGGGGGGAGACTTCCTGGAGGAGGTGACTCTGAGCCAATGCTTGAAAACAGGAGCACTGGCCAGCAAGCAGGAGGTCTGCGTTAGCAAGGGCAGGGCAGGCGTCTGCAGAGGTACGGAGGTGGGAGAAGGCCTGGTGTGCCTGGGGCCGCTTCCAGCGCGGGGGAGCCAGCCTGTGACCTTGGGCAGGGGCTTTACATTTTTACTGACTGAGTCAGTCGTGTCATGACAATAACAAATTAAGAAAAGAAAGCAGGGATTTCTTCATCTTCAAAAATCCTGCTTTCTGATACAAGGCAGGCAGCGGCATTCCTCAGATAACTGCATGGGCAGAAAGACTGCCAGGGGGGTGAACAATTGCCCAGCGCGGTCCAGACGCTCCACCTTCCTTCGCCCCTGGCCCAGACTGAAACACTCAGGAGGGGTCGGCCCCCGGCGGGAGGTACGGGTCTCTGGCTTCCCTGTAAAAACAGAAAAGACACGGACTCGGCTGTCTCCACACCCTTGTAAAAGGAGAGACCCCAAACCGAACATAGCGTTCCTGCCAAAAGTCCCGCTGAGTAGAAACATTCTCCCCCTGGTGTGTCATTCATTAATACCTGGCCTTTTCTTGTGGTCTGGTGCAGGGGAGGCGGCCGGCTGTGCAAACCATCCTCATCTTAGCCTTGAGAAAGCACCACCCAGCCCGGCCACTCCCTCCCACTGTGCTGTTAACCCTTTATGGCAGGGGTCCCCAAACTACTGCCCGCGGGCCACATGCGGCCCCCTGAGGCCATTTATCAGGCCCCCGCCGCACTTCCAGAAGGGGCACCTCTTTCATTGGTGGTCAGTGAGAGGAGCATAGTTCCCATTGAAATACTGGTCAGTTGGTTGATTTAAATTTACTTGTTCTTTATTTTAAAGATTGTATTTGTTCCCGTTTTGTTTTGTTTTTTTACTTTAAAATAAGATCTGTGCAGTGTGCATAGGGATTTTTTCATAGTTTTTTTTTTTATAGTCTGGCCCTCCAACGGTCTGAGGGACAGTGAACTGGCCCCCTGTGTAAAAAGTTTGGGGACCCCTGCTTTATGGGCTCACCATGTGCCTGCTGACTGGGACAGACAGGGAGGGATCTCCAGCATGGTTTGTGTATTCAGGTTTTATTCCAAGGACAAGGATTGTTGTCACATAAACTTGGATAAGTCCAGGCTTTTCCTTTCTTCCACCACGCGCTTCCTTTCTTCCTGGGAGAACGAAGGGGCAGCCCTGCAGGTTCGTCGTGAGAGACGTGCTCACGGGGCTGCTTCAGTGCCCGTTCCTGTTATTAACCAGTCTCAGTGCTGCGTCTCCAAGTGCTGTCCCTTCATCCTATAGCTGATAATTAACCAAGCGGTGTGATGGCCCCATCCAGAGGGTCACGAAGCTCTTGGAAGCAAACCTTCCCTAGGAGAGAACATTCCTACTCCTTCCCAATCCGTGGCCTTGAGGCACTAGGAGAGAGTGTGAATATGGTTTTCAAGTTTCATCTAAGTCTCAGCCTAGTCACATGAATTAAATTAAGAACTTGCAAGAGCTCTTTGTAAAAACGCTGAAATGCAAACAAATATAGAAGCGTCATTTATTTATTCATTCAGTTTAGGTTGATTCATTCAGTAAATGTTTATTGGGCCCTTATGGGCCAGGCGTGCCCGGTGGTGGGGAGCAGGCGGATAAGTTCCTGTTTTGGGGTGCTCTTAGTCTCAAGAGACCCACATGTGGTACAAGAGTACCCGAATAGACTGACAGGACACCTTTAGATGAGGACCTGTTCCATGGAGGAAGGGAGTTGAGAGACCAGTGCCTGGGGCTAGCTTAATTGGGTGGACAAGAGAGGCCACATGTGGGATACAGAGGCAGGAAGGAGCCAGCCATATGGAGATCTGGAAGGGGAACCTTCCTGGAGGAGGGAACAGCTTGGACACAAGCCTTTGGGTGACAGGGACTTGGCTTCTTGGAGAAGGGAGGACTAACAGGAGAGAGCATGTAAATCTTTGGGACATGGCAAGGGATTTGGATTTTATTTGAAAACAAGGCGGCATCTTGGGAAGGCGTGACTTCATGGGCATGGGTGTTTTCAGGGCAATGGCACACTTTTTTTTGCATGATTCTTTAGTGGCAGATATGTGACATCATGCGTTTGTCCAACCCCAGAGAATGTGCAGCACAAAGAGTGAGCCCTGGCCCTGGCCGGTTGGCTCAGCGGTAGAGCGTTGGCCTGGCGTGCAGGGGACCCAGGTTCGATTCCCGGCCAGGGCACATAGGAGAAGCGCCCATTTGCTTCTCCACCCCCCCCCCTTCCTCTCTGACTCTCTCTTCCCCTCCCGCAGCGAGGCTTCATTGGAGCAAAGATGGCCTGGGCGCTGGGGATGACTCCTTGGCCTCTGCCCCAGGCGCTAGAGTGGCTCTGGTCGCGGCAGAGCGACGCCCCGAAGGGGCAGAGCGTAGCCCCCTGGTGGGCGTGCCGGGTGGATCCCGGTCGGGCGCATGCGGGAGTCTGTCTGACTGTCTCTCCCCGTTTCTAGCTTCAGAAAAATACAAAAAAAAAAAAAAAAGAGTGAACCCTGTTGTTAAACTATGGGCTTGAGTTAATCACAATATCTCAGTATTGTTTTTTCAAATTTAGAATGCTTCGCACTGAGGGAAAATGTAAATAATAGGAGAAACTCTGCATGGAGTTGTGAAACTCTGTAGTTTCTGTGCATTTTTTTCCTTTTTTGTCTTCTTCTTTTTTTAAGTGAGAGGAGGGGGGATAGTGAGACAAACTCCCGCATGCACTCCAACCAGGATTCACCTGGTGACCCCTGTCTGGGCCAGATGCTCGAATCAACTGAGCTATTTTTAGTGCCTAAGGCTGATATGCTCAGACCAACTGAGCTATACTCAGTGTCTGGGGCTGATGCTCAAAGCAATTGAGCCACTGGCTGTTGGAGGGGAAGAAGGAGAGAAAGGGGAGAGAGAGGGATACGGAAGCAGATGGTCACTTCTCATGTGTGCCCTGACCAGGGATTAAACCTGGCATGTTCATATGCTGGGCTCTATCCACGAGCAAACCAGCCAGAGCCACAATTTTTTCTATAAACTTAAAACTGCTATAAAAAAATAGAACCTTGGCCTGGGTTGGTTGGCTCAGTGGATAGAGTGTCAGCCCAAGGTCACTGGCTTGAGCTCAAGGTTATTGTCTTGAACAAGGAGTTAGTGGCTTGGCTTGAGCCCCCCCGGTCAAGGCGCATGGCACATATGAGAAGCAATCAGTGAACAACTAAAGTGACACAACTATGAGTTGATGCTTCTCATCTCTCTCCCTTTCTGTCTCTCACTTTAAAAGAAAGATTTTATTCTTTTTTTTATGGCTGTCATATTCCATTTATATATACACTATATCTTTATCTACTCATCTATTGATGGACACTTAGATTACCTCCATATCTTGGCTATTGTAAATAACGCGGCAATGAACATGAGGATGCATTTATCTTTTCAATTAGTGTTTGGATTTCTTTGGATAAATACCCAGAATTAGAATTGCTGGGTCACATGGCAGATTTATTAACTTTCTGTGGAAACTTTGTGCTGTTTTTCATAGTGGTTGCACCAATTTACAATTCACCCAGCAGTGCACAAGGGCTCCCTTTTCTCCACATCCTCACCGGCGCTTGTTTGTTGATTTATTGATGAGCGCCATTCTACAGGTATGAGGTGATACCTCACTGTAGTTTTAATTTGCATTTCCTTGATGATTATTAGTGATGTTGAGTATCTTTTCATGTCTGCTGGCCATCTGTATGTCCTTTTTGGAGAAATGTCTGTTCAGGTCCTCTGCCTATTTTTTAATTGGATTGCTTACTTTTTTTTTTAGTGTTCAATTGTATGAGTTCTTTATATATTTTGGATTTTAACCCCTTATCGAATGTATTATTAGCAAATATCTTCTTCCAATCAGTAGGTTGTCTTGTTCCTGATCTTAAGTAAAATGCTTTTAGCTTTTCACTGTTGATTATGGTATTAGCTGTAGGCTTGTCATATGTGGCCTTTATTATGTTGAGGTTATTATGTTCCCTCTATTCCCACTTTGCTGAGAGTTTTTATTATAAATAGATGTTGGATTTTGTCAAATGCTTTTCCTGTGTATACAGGGGTGGGCAAAAGTAGGTTCATGGTTGTTTGTATGGAAAATATTATAATACAACAATTAATGAATAATACAAGAATAAACTCTGTTCCGTGTACTCACAAGTATAAACCTACTTTTGCCTACCCTGTATTTATATGAGCATAAGATTTTTATCCTTCATTTTGTTTATGTAGTGTATCATGTTTACTGACATGTAGATTTTGTACTAACCTTACATCCCAGGAATAATTCTCACTTGATCATGGTTTATGATTTTTTTAATGTGTTGCTGAATTTGTTTTGCTAATATTTTGTTGAGGACTTTTACATCTATGTTCATTAGAAAGAGAGGTAGGTGTGTGTGTGTGTGTGTGTGTGTGTGTGTGTGTGTGTGTGTGTACATATATATATATGTGAGAGAGAGAGACAGAGAGATGGACAGACAGGAAGAGAGAGAGATGAGAAGCATCAACTCATATTTGCGTCACTTTAGTTGTTCATTGATTGCTTCTCATACGTGTATTGGCCTGGTGGAAGGGGAGGTGACACTCCAGCTGAGCCAGTGACCCCTTACTTAAGCCAGCGACCTTGAGCTTCATTCAAACTAGCTACTTTTGGACTCAAGCCAGCAACCATGGAATCATGTCTATGATCTCATGCTTAAGCCCATGACCCTGCACTCAAGCTGGTGAGCATGGGCTCAAGCCAGCAACCTTGGGGTTTCAAACCTGAGTCCTCAGCATCCCAGACTGACATTCTATTATCCACTGTGCCACTACCTGGTCGGGCCCTATATTCTTTAGAAAAAACTTTTATATATTGATTTGAAAGAGAATGAGAGAAAGAGAAATATTGATTTGTTGTTCAATTTATTTATGCATTCATTGGTTAATTCTTGTATGTGTCCTGACTGAGGATTGAATATGTAACCTTGGCATATCAAGACAACACTCTAACCAACTGAGCTACCCAGCCAGGACATATTTTCTTTCTTTCTTTTTCTTTTTTTGTAATGTCTCTATATGGTTTTAGAATTGGTTAGTGCTGTCCTCATAAAATGAATTTGGGAGCCTTCACCCTTGAATTTTTTGAAATAGTTTGAGAAGGATAGATGTTAGTTCTTCTTCAAATGTTTGGTAGAATTCACATGTGAAGCCATCTGGTCCAGGACTTTTGTTTGTTGGGAGTTTCGGATTACTGATTTCATTTCATTAGTAGTAATTGGTCTGTTCAGATTTTCAGTTTCTTCTTGATTTCAATCTCAGAATATTCTGTTTCTAGGAATTAATCCATTTCTTCCAGATTGTCCAATGTGCTAGCATATAATTTCTCATAGTATTTTCTTAAAATCCTTTCTATTTCTGTGGTGTCAGTTGTCACTTCTCTTTTGTTTCTGATTTTATTTTGGTCCTCTCTCAATTTTTCTTAATGAGTCCAACTTCAGGTTAATCAATTGTGTTCATCTTTCAAAGAATCAGCTCTTGGTTTCATTGATACTCTGTATTGTTTTTAAAAACTCTATTTTGTTTATTTCTTCTGTGATCTTTATTATTTATTTCCTTCTACTCACTTGGGGCATTGTTTCTTTTTCTTTTTCTAGCTCTTTCAGGTATGGGGTTAGATTGTTTATTTACAATTTTTCTTTCATTTTTTTTTTTTGTATTTTTCTGAAGCTGGAAATGGGGAGGCAGTCAGACAGACTCCCACATGCGCCCCACCGGGATCCACCCGGCACGCCCACCAGGGGGCGATGCTCTGCCCATCCGGGGCGTCACTCTGTTGCAACCAGAGCCACTCTAGCGCCTGGGGCAGAGGCCAAGGAGCCATCCCCAGCACCCGGGCCATCTTTTGCTCCAATGGAGCCTTGGCTGCGGGAGGGGAAGAGAGAGACAGAGAGAAAGGAGAGGGGGAGGGGTGGAGAAGCAGATGGGCACCTCTCCTGAGTGCCCTGGCCGGGAATCAAACCTGGGACTTCCGCACGCCAGGCCGACGCTCTACCACTGAGCCAACCGGCCAGGGCCTATTTACAATTTTTCTTGATTTGTGAGGCAGGCCCGCATTGCTGTGAATGTCTGTCCTAGAACTTCTTTCACTGTGGGATCCCATTGATTTTGGGTTGTTGTGTTCTTATTTTTCAATGTCTCAAGATATCTTTTGATTTCCTCCTTGATCTTGTTGTTAACCCATTTATTGTTCAGTAATATGCTAGTTAGCCTCCATGCCTTTGGGTGTTTTTCAGTTTTTTTTTCTCATGATTGATTTCTAGTTTCATACCATTGTAGTCAGAGAAGATGCTTGATATGATTTCAGTCTTCTTGAATTTGTTGAGACTTGTTTTGAGTCCTAACATGTGATCTTTTTTTTTTTTTTTTTTTTGGTATTTTTCTGAAGCTGGAAACAGGGAGAGACAGTCAGACAGACTCCCGCATGCGCCCAACCGGGATCCACCCGGCACGCCCACCAGGGGCAACGCTCTGCCCACCGGGGGGGGGTGCTCTGCCCCTCCAGGGTGTTGCTCTGCTGCGACCAGAGCCACTCTAGCGCCTGGGGCAGAGGCTAAGGACCCATCCCCAGTGCCATCTTTGCTCCAATGGAGCCTTGGCTATGGGAGGGGAAGAGAGAGACAGAGAGGAAGGAGGGGGGGGGCGTGGAGAAGCAAATGGGCGCTTCTCCTATATGCCCTGGCCAGGAATCGAACCCGGGTCCCTCGCACGCCAGGCCGACGCTCTACCGCTGAGCCAACCGGCCAAGGCAACATGTGATCTTTAATGGAAAATGTTCCATGTGCACTTGAAAAAAAAGTATATTATCTTTTGGGTGAAATGTTCTAAAAATATCAAATCAATTTAGTCTAACGTGTCATTTATGGCCACTTGTTTCATTGTTGATTTTCTGCCTGGAAGATCTATCCAGTAATATCAATGGGATGTTAAAATTCCCTACTACAACTGTTGATCTCTCCCTTTGTGTCCATTAAAATTTGCTTTATATATTTAAGTGCTTATATGTTGGGTGCATAAATGTTTGCAAGAATCATATCCTCTTGTCAGATTCATCCCTATATCATTGTGTAATATTCTTTTTTGTCTCTTGTTATAGCCTTTGTTTTAAAGTCTGTTGTATCTGAAATAAATATTGCTACTCCAGATTTTTTTTTTTTTTTTGTATTTTTCTGAAGCTGGAAACGGGGAGAGACAGTCAGACAGACTCCCGCATGCGCCCGACTGGGATTCACCCGGCACGCCCACCGGGGCGACGCTCTGCCCACCAGGGGGCAATGCTCTGCCCCTCCGGGGCGTCGCTCTTTTGCGACCAGAGCCACTCTAGCGCCTGGGGCAGAGGCCAAGGAGCCATCCCCAGCGCCCGGGCCATCTTTGCTCCAATGGAGCCTTGGCTGCGGGAGGGGAAGAGAGAGACAGAGGAAGGGGGGTGGAGAAGCAAATGGGCGCTTCTCCTGTGTGCCCTGGCCGGGAATCGAACCCGGATCCCCCGCACGCCAGGCCGACGCTCTACCGCTGAGCCAACCAGCCAGGACTACCCCAGATTTTTAAAAATTACCACTTGCATGTAGTATCTTTTTCTATCCCTTTACATTAGTCTCTGTGCATTTTCAGTCTGAAGTGGGTTTCTTATAGGCAGCATATATATGAGTCTTGTTTTCTTAGGCATTCAGCTACCTTTTGTCTTTTAACTGGGCATTTAATCTATTTGAAATTTAAATAATTATTAAAATAATTATTAATGAGTATGTAGTTATTATCCTTTTATAATTCATTTTTTTTTTTGTATTTTTCCGAAGCTGGAAATGGGGAGAGACAGTCAGACAGACTCCCGCATGTGCCCGACCGGGATCCACCCCGGCACGCCCACCAGGGGGTGACGCTCTGCCCCTCTGGGGCATCGCTCTGTTGCGACCAGAGCCACTCCAGCGCCTGGGGCAGAGGCCAAGGAGCCATCCCCAGCGCCCGGGCCATCTTTGCTCCAATGGAGCCTTGGCTGCGGGAGGGGAAGAGAGAGACAGAAAGGAAGGAGAGGGGGAGGGTGGAGAAGCAGATGGGCGCTTCTCCTGTGTGCCCTGGCTGGGAATCGAACCCGGGACCTCTGCACGCCAGGCCGACACTCTACCACTGAGCCAACCGGCCAGGGCTATAATTCATATTTTTATCTTTTTCTATTTTTAAAGCTAAAAGGACTGTTATTATAATTTTTCTTTTTTTGTGATAAAATATGGGTAACATAAAATTTGCCATTGTAACAATTTTTAACATTTTTAGATTCATACCAGAATTAAGAGGACAGTACAAAAATTTTCCTTACAGCCTCTGCTCCTCCACAGATACATAGTCTCTCCTATTATCCACAAAACCCCACCAGAGTGGTCCATTTGCTACAATTAGTGATCTTTCATTGACACCCAAAGTCCATAGTTTACATTAGGGTTCGCTCTTGGTTTTGTACATGTGTGAATTTATGTGTGGATATTGTTTTTAAATTTTTTTCAGTTACAGTTGATGTACAATATTAGTTGTAGGTGTACAACCCAGCAATCAGACATTTCTGTAACTTAACAATCATCCCGATAAACCTAGTACCCATCCAACACCATACATAGTTATTACAATATTATTGAGTGTACTCCCTATGCTGAACTTTACATCCTCATGACTGTTCTATAACTGCCAATTTGTATTCTTAATTCCTTCACTTTTTTCACCCCTGAGCCCCCTCCCATCTGGCAACTGTCAAAATGTTCTCTGTATTTATGAGTCTGTTTCTATTCTGCTTGCTTGTTTAATTTGGTTTTCTAGATTCTACATATAAGTGAAATCATATGGCATTTGTTTTTCTCTGTATGACTTATTTCATTGATCATAATACCCTCTATGTGCATCCATGTCGTTGCAGATGACAAGATTTCATTATTTTTTATGACTGAGTCATATTCCACTGTATATATGCATCACCATTTCTTTATCCATTGATCTATTGATGGACAGTTAAGTTGCTTCCTTATTTTGGCTATTGTAAATAATGCTTCACTGAACATGTGAATGCATATATCTTTGTGATTTAGTGTTTTGTGATTTTCTGAATAAATACCCAAAAGTGGAGTTGCTTCTCCCTTCTTTGTCTCTTGTTATAGCTTTTGTTTTAAAGTCTATTTTGTCTGGTATAAGTATTGCTACCCATGCTTTTCCCCCCTATATTTTCATGAAATATCTTTTTCTATCCCTTTACTTTCAGTCTGTCTTTTGATCTGAAGCATGTCTCTTGCAGGCAGCATATGCAAGGATTTTGTTTTCTTAACCATTCAGCCAATCTATGTATTTTGATTGGAGCATTTAACCCATTTGTATTTAAAGTAAGTGTTGATAGATATGTTAATTTACTACCATTTTATTTTTCATATTTTTTTCTTTTTCTTTTATTTTTTTAGAAAGAGAGAGTGTGTATGTGTGTGTGTGAGAGAGAGTCAGGAAGGGATAGAGATGAGAAACATCAACTCTTATTTGTGGTACTTTAGTTGTTCATTGATTGCTTCTCATATGTGCCTTGACTGGGGGGGGGGGCTCAAGTCAAGCCAGTGACCCCTTGCTCAAGCCAGTGACCTTAGGCTCAAGCCAGCAATCTTAGGCTTCAAGCCAGCGACCTTTGGGCTCGAGCCAGAGACCATGGGATTATGTCAATGATCCCATGCTCAAGCTGCACTCAAGCCGACAATCTTGGGGTTTTGAACCTTGGTCCTCAGTGTCCCAGGTTGATGCTCAGGCAATATTTGTTTCTTGTTTCTGAAGAAGACCCTTTAACATTTCTTGTAATATTGGTTTGGTGATAATGAATGTCTTTAGTTTTTTTCTTCTCTGGGAAGCATTTATCTGTACTTCATTTCTAAATGATAGCTTTGTAGGGTAGTCTTGGTTGTAGGTCCTTGCTTTTCATCACTGAATATTTCCTGCTGATCTTTTCTGGACTGCAAAGTTTCTGTTGAGAAATCAGCTGACAGTCTTATGGGAGCTACTTTGTAGTTAACTAACTACTTTTCTCTTATTCCTTTTAAGATTCTTTTTGTCTCTAACTTTTGCCATTTTAA
Source organism: Saccopteryx leptura (assembly GCF_036850995.1). Classification (NCBI taxonomy): domain Eukaryota; kingdom Metazoa; phylum Chordata; class Mammalia; order Chiroptera; family Emballonuridae; genus Saccopteryx; species Saccopteryx leptura. The sequence goes on along the minus strand of NC_089515.1, from coordinate 41,730,087 downwards.
TTATGATGTGTCTTGGTGTGGGCCTCTTTGGGTTCATCTTGTTTGGAACTGTTGGCATTTACTAGACTTTTGTATCTATTTCCTTTGCTGTGTTAGGAAAGTTATCAGTCGTTATTCCTTCAAAAAGGTTTTCAAGTCCTTCTCTTTCTCTTCTCCTTTTGATATGCTTATGACACAAATGTTACTACATTTGATGTCCCAGAAGTCCCTTAAACTATCATAATTTAAAATATATATATATATATATATATATATATATATATATATATATATATTGCTTTTGTGATTGGGTGTTCTTTGCTACCTGTCTTCAAAATTGCTGACTCAATCCTCTGTTTCATCTAATCTGCTATTGATTCTCTAATCAGTGATTTTCAACCTTTGTTTCTCACACACTCATAAACTAATTACTAAAGAAAAAAGGGCCCTGACCTCTTCTTCCTTAGTAACTAATTTATTTGTGCCATGAGATGAAAATGGTTGTATTTAGTCAGGGGCACTGACCTTAGTAATTAGTGTGTGTTTGTGCCATGAAAAAAAAAAAGGTTGAAAAACACTGCTCTATATTATAGTTTTCATTTAAGTTATTGTATTCTTTATTTCTGACTGGTTCTTTTTATACTTTTTATCTCTTTGCATAAGTTCTCAGAGTTAATTTATTCTTCCCTCTGTTCACTGAGCATTTTTACAGCCTGTGATTTGAACTCTGCATCTGGTAGACTGCTTGTCTACCTTTTATTTAGTTTTTTTTTTTTCTAGAGTTTTGTTCTTTCTTTCATTTGGGGCATGTTTCTTTGTCTCCTCATTTTAGCTGCCTCTTTGTGTTTGTTTCTAAGTAATTCGTAGAGCTGCTGTGTCTCCTAGTCTTGTGAGGGTGACCGTATATAGTAGGTGTGCTATGGGCTCTTTGGTGCAGTCTCCCTGATCCTCCAAGTCGGATCCTCAAGGGCATGCCTTGTGTGGGTTGTGTGCTCCTCTGTTGTAGTTGAGCCTTGGTTGCTGTTGGCGAGTCAATGAGTGGGACTGACCTTCAGGTTGACTGGCTGTGAGGATTGGCCGAAACCATAGCAGGTGAGCTGTTGTGCAGGGGCTGACCCCACGGAGCAGGATTTGCTTTAGCAGATTTCTGGTGCTGGACAAGTCTACCCTTTGGGTGTTTGTTTACGGAGTTAATTGGGTGATGCTCTGTGTGGTATGAAGTAGCCTCCAGCTGTGTTGGTTTTAGGGCCTCTTGGGAAGTGCTCCAGGGAAGGCCCAGGTCAGCACTGCCTGTGCCCAGCCTGGGCCACCTGGTAGGAGCTATGGAGTGATCTGCGGTTGGTAGCTGCCTGCGTTGGGCTTGGTGGTGTCTGGAAGATGCTATGCTCTGAATCAAGGTTGGCTGCCACTCATGCCAGGTTTGGGACCACCCAGCAAGAGGCCCAGGGCATGTCGAGACCAGCCACTGCTTGTGCCAGGTTTGTGGATCTTTGAGAGATTTTTAGGGAAGTCCACAGTGGATCCGAGGATTGTGAGAAATAGCTGCTGAATGATGTTCAGGGTGGTGTGAGTTGAGTGGGGCAGGGTCTTGGAGAACCACCAGGGTGGGATGAACAGTGATAGCCAGGTTGATAGAGATCCAGATTTGACATACACCGGTGCCTGCAGTCTGGGTAGAGGGCTGGGCTTAGCAAAGGAACAGTGGTGCCTGTCAGCACTTCTGTCCTGGAAGAGCTGCCTGTCCAGTTCTCACCCTGAAGCCAAACAATTCCATTTCTCCCTCTACGTCCCTGTGCTGGAGCCCAGATGGAGTGTTTGTGAGTGAGGGAGTCTGCGCACAGGCCCTTTAAAAGGTTGCTGGATCTCTAGCAGTCCTCCATCTCAGCTGGACAGACTCCCTGCTGATCTTCAGAGCCAAATGTTGTGGGGATTCCTGTTCCTGGCACTGGTTTTCCTGGTTTATCTGGGATTCCTGGCTCCTCAGGGGGGACCTTCACAGCCATGATATCATTCCTGATTCTAACCATCACATGTGGGTGTGGGATCTGCCCTTCTCATGTTTCTGCCCTCCCAACAGTGTCGAGGTGGCTTCTTATTTAATACCCTTAGTGATAGCACTTCTATTTAGCTAGTCTCCAGGTGGTTCTCAAGGGTGCTTGTTCTAGATTTAGTTGTAATTTTGATGTGGTCGTGGGTGGAGGTGAGCACAGTGTTTAGCTTCTCCATTCTCTTGATTGGAAATCACTCTAGCTGGAATTTTCGTATAAAGTAAGGACTTCGGTTTGAGTTTGTATGCTGCTGTGGGATGGGGAGAAGGGGAGAGCCCCGGAGTAGGGTCTGGAGACCCACAGTCCTGCCTGTACCACCTTGTCATGGCTATGTCATTTCCCTGGACTCTAGGGTCTGCATTGACAAAGGAAGGCATGCGAGTAAATCATAGAGTCCTAGCCTTGACCTTCACTGAGTTTAAGTTGAAAGTGATAATGAAGTAGAGACTCTATCATCCTTGCAAGATAGTGTTCCATCTTTAGTTCAGACTATTATGCTATATTCTGCATTGTGACGACCAGCTCTCGTGGTCTAAAGTTCACAGCATAAAGACTTGCTCAGAACTTTGTAAAGAACACTAGGTAGCTCCTCGCTTAGACTCCAAGCAGCCCTGTCAGGTTGTTGGATTATTGTTCCCATTTTGTGGAGGAGGGAACTGAGGCTCAGAAAGAGAAAAGGACTTCTTCACGTTCACAGAACTGGCCAATACAGAAGCGGCTCCTCTTTACTTTGCTGCTATGAGATCAGAGCAGATGGACCCGTGTGTGGCGTTTAAAAAACAAGCACATTTCCTTTTGTCTTCTGAATGTGTCAACTTGCTACAACCAATATGCATGACTTAAGTAAAAGGGAGGAAAAGCACCTGAAGAAATGTAAACATATAATTAAAAACAACAACAACACATCATCTTACAGATAGAATTTGTGATATAATCCCACCAGATGCTAGCTCTCTAGGGGGACCTGTGGGACAGACCTCCTGGTCACATGGCTTTATGTGTGATGGGACATGCAGAAATGGCTTGTCACTTTATGCCACAGTTTTCAGCATTATCATTTGGGTCATTAGTTAGGAAACTTTAGCCGACATCAGAATCCCTTGTTAAGTAGACTCCTGGGCTCTGTGGGCTGTCGTCCCCCCGGAATGTCCAGTCCCTCCCAGACTGCCATTGCCCGGGACACGTCCAGAGGCTGTGAGGCGCACAGACGTCACCAGCCGCTCGGTCACCAGCATCCGTGCGCTCCAGAGAGGCAGGCTGCTGTTCTGGTCACTCCCCCTGGGCAGCGGGGGTAAAGCAGCACCTGCCCGTGGAGCTGGTGAGAGGATGCCCAGGAGCTCCCTGCCCACGGCGGCCACTCTCTGTGTAACCGAGAGTGGAGATGTGTGCACACGCACGTGCAAGTCCACTGGGGGGCCATGTGGAGGCGAATTCAGATTGGTTTCCATGCTAAGAAAAAAGTGAAATAACGGTAGAAGGAGCGGGTGGTTATTCCCGACGCCCGCACTGGAGAGCCGTGAGTGAGCTTTCTCATCCACCCTCACGCCCTTTCAGTGACACCCACGGCGGGAGAGAACACCACGGCTGAGACAAGACCAGGATCCCTCAGGAAGAACCTGCCTGAGCTCGGCGTGGCTCAGTGCCGCAGTTCTAACCAGGGGCTCTCCCCTGCAGCTTCCTCCTGGAGGAGGTGCTGGAGACCCGGACGAGACATAGTCCCCACTCTCAGGTACCAACCACCCTGTATCAGCGAGGGTCAGGGCAGGGTCTCAGTGCACTTCTGAAAGTGAGCAAGAACGAACCATCTGATCACAGAGGGAGGGACAGGAACTGATTCAGGTGCAGCCGACAAGGGAGGGCTTAGACCTGTGCAGAAGGCAGGGGAGCCCGGATCCCTCACCATCCTCAGGACCTGAGAAGGCCGAGGCTGGCCTGGGTGCCACATTACCTCCCGGCCGTTTGTCCGGTGAGACGGCCTGGGCCGAAGCCCGGGCTGGGGCCCCTGCTGCGCTGTGCCCAGGCTGGGGGTGAGCAGAGAAGTTGGCACGAGCGAGCCCTCGTGCCTGGCACTTGAGAGGTTTGTCATCGGCACTCTAGACGCCCTGCAGTGTGGAACTGTCCCCCCACCTGCTGACAGAGGCAGCTTTGTCTCCAGTGAACCTCCCTCGTGACCGTGGCTTGGTACCCGAGCAGTGGCTGGGTGTTCACAGCCTCGCATGAAATTCCAAGGACTCCTACGGGTGACACCTACTCCCTCATTAAAGCCCCCAGGAAGCCCCGAAACACTTGGTGCTGGCGTCGGGAAGCATTCCATTCTTCAGAAGAGAGGACCACGCGGACGTCCCAGCAGGCACATACAAATGGCTCACACAGAAGGGGGCAAGGGAGGTGTTGAGGGGAATACGGGGGAGGGGGGATGCATTCGGGGCAACACTAGAATCTATGTAAACACAATAAACTAAAATCAATTAAAAATTAATTTCTGGTATGAGAAAACAAACAAACAAAAACAAAAAACAAACGGCTCACACAGGCTGTGCCCAGGAGCTGTGCGTGGGACAATCGTCAGGGGGCAGATGGGTTAAATGTCACCCTTCAAGTAGGCTCTCCAAGGGGACATGTGGGGGATAGAGCCCTGGTCACATGGTGATAAACCCGATAGGACAGACAGAGGCGCCTTGTCCCTTTGTGCTGTGTGGTTGTGCACAGGCTCTATGTAAGTCCAGTCCCTGCTTCTCAACCTTGACCATGCACCCGAGTCACCTGCAGGACTTGTGAAAGCAGCGCGGGGCTCCGTCCTCAGAGCTTCCGGTCCAGGAGACTGGGAGCAACCCGACAGTACGCATGGTAGCAGCTGGAGCTGGGTCCGCCGGCTCAGGGACCAGACTTTGGGAACCACTGAGCTGCATCAGCTCCTGGGCGCCAGTTTATTTTAGGGACAGCCTGGCACAGACAGGCAGCATGATGCCCTGGGAAGAGCCTGGGCTTTGGCATCTGATGGATCTTGATTGGACTCCTGGCTTAATAACGTGCTAGCTGGGTGAACTTGCTGAGTCCGTGATGGGCCGGGACCCAGGGTCACCGGGCCCGGAGTACGCTCAGTGCTGAATGAATATTTATTTGTGCACTGACTTTTCCACCTGTAAAATGGGTCTGATGATATTTACGAGATTGACGGCAGGATTGTGTGAAGTGACATTTATATATAAAGCTCCTACAGTGCACCAGGCACGTTGTAGGCACTGAGGAATGTTCATTTCCTCCCTGCCCTCCCGGCTGCTGTTGGGCTGTCCAGGGAAGGCAAGGGGCCTCGCGGGGGTACTGGGCTGGCCCTCGGCTGTTCTTTGCCAGCCCAGCAGATGGTGGACTTTGTTCTGAAGCGCTGGCAGCCCCTCTTCTGGAGCAAACCTTTTCCCGCAGAGACGTCAGATGGCTGCGGTTGGGAGTCCCAGCAAACCCATGCCAGGATGGACACGCTTGCCCTGAGTCACCTGTCTAGAGCAGGTGGTGAAGGCAGAGTCTGACTCACAGCCGCTCAGCCATCAGAACCGGGACCTGACGAGGAGACCGGCCTCCCTGAGAAAAGCCTGTTCGTTTCTCATTCTTTGCCGGCCCTGCCCCAGGCCTGGACCCCAGGCTGTCCTGGAATAAATGGTGCCGTGGTCCCTGCTGGGCAGCTGGAGAGAGAAGCAAGGGAGGTGGCCGTCCCAGGGGCTGTGAGCAGAGAGGCAGGTGGGCCCAGGTGAGTGAATGTCCCCTGGGCAGCTGCTCTGACCAGGTGGCCATTAGCTGAGACAGGAGGCTGGCCTCTGTGCTGTGTGGGGGAGGGTCTTGGTTGCTGGAACTTAACTTCACGTTTGGACACTGTGCTGGGGTCAGGCAGGAGCAGGAGCCAGAATCCCTGGGCAGGACTCGCCTGCGGCCATGTTGCCGGTGAGTTGAGGACGAAGCAGCTTTGGGAGTTGGGGTGGGGTCCGGGGTGTTGCTTGTCATTGCTCTGCAGCCTTGGGAGCCTCTGGTTCTGTGATTGTTGACATATGAGCTTCGACCTCATCCTTGGGACTGGGAATGTGGACGGAGGTGGACAAAAGAACGGGAGAGAGCAGGAGAAAGGCAGTGACACCCAAGAAAGCCTCTTCGCTGCCCGCAGACCCCTTCTCTCCAGGTGGGCACCCCTGACACACAGACCATGGAGGCCTGTCCTCTGCCTGTCAGTCACTCCGCCTGCTTCAGATGAGGGTCCTGTGAGTGTTTCCTGTGTTGGCTCAGTCCCGGGGTTGGTGTTCTTTTGGTTGATAAATGTGCTTGCTTTCTGTCGGAGAACGTGGCCACCCAGCAGATTCCTTGCTCTTTGCAGAACGGGGAACCACCCACTCCTCCTCCTCTCGCCAAGTGAAATCCTCCGGCTCGGGCCGAGGGGTCTCAGCAGCTCAAAAGCAGATAATAAAAGTGTGTGTGACTGTGTGTGTAAAGAGAGGAATAGACATAATCTTGAAAGAGGTGATATATAATTTCTTACCAAACTACAAAACAAAATCCATCACATACACCCATCTCTCTCTCTCTCTCTCTCTCTCTCTCTCTCTCTCTCACACACACACACACACACTGTCCAGCAACGTTTTTTTTTCTCCCTCATCCATACAGTACAAAAAGACTGACCGCCTCCTTCTCCATGCTTGCAGAGTGGCCCATTTGTCTTCATGGTCACCCCACATACAAGGCAAGTGAGCGTGGACACCTCAGATTTGTCCCAGAGATGGGGTTTCTAAGTAAACCATTCCCCACAAGGGGTCAGCCAGGCAGAGGTGTTGTGCCTAGTTGTGTAAGATATCCTGTCCTACTTGATACATTTTATCTGGCTGGAAAACACCTTTATACTTTAAATGCAGGCATCCTTAGTCATTCACCAAATATTTATTGAGGACTTGGTGTAGAGTAGAGGTCATTCACCGAGCCAAGCCTGGTGGTTCAGCTCTGAACACGATGGACAAGAGCCTGTCCTCCTTCCATGGTGGTGGGTCAGGGTTCTGCTGCGCTGGTGCAACGGCAGGTTTGGGAGCGCACAGGGTACCTGAGACAGTGCCGGGGTCTGGGTAGGGGTCTGGCTTGGTTTTAAAGAAGTATTTTCTAAAAATGGGATCTGAAAAGTGATGAAAATTTAGCATCAAAGGTTAGAGAGAGCAGTCAAGGCCTGGGGGGGTGGGGGGAGAGACAGCTCGGCATTCAGGAGATAGGGCGGAGTCACGTGGCATTCGGGAGATAGGGCGGAGTCACGCAGCATTCGGGAGATAGGGCGGAGTCACGCGGCATTCGGGAGATAGGGCGGAGTCACGCGGCATTCGGGAGATAGGGCGGAGTCACGCGGCATTCGGGAGATAGGGCGGAGTCACGTAGCATTCGGGAGATAGGGCGGAGTCACGCGGCATTCGGGAGATAGGGCGGAGTCACGCGGCATTCAGGAGATAGGGCGGAGTCACGCGGCATTCAGGAGATAGGGCGGAGTCACGCAGCATTCGGGAGATAGGGCGGAGTCAGGCGGCATTCAGGAGATAGGGCGGAGTCACGCGGCATTCAGGAGATAGGGCGGAGTCACGCGGCATTCAGGAGATAGGGCGGAGTCACGGAGCAGGAAGAAAGAGTTGCCGGAGGGAAGAGAGTGACGTCCTGGAGAGGGGAGCCGGCAGACCACTGTGACAGAGCTGACCCTGAGCCACAGAGGACCGCCTTTCGGTCAAATCTCAATCATTGTTCTTTCCAAGGTTTTGAAATAATACAAATGATAAAAAGCAATACTGAAAGAGATAATACATAATGTCCCCCAAACAGTCGTTTCTTCTGCACTAGAGACCGAGAGGTCGGGATTAGGGAGGACCTGAAGGCCTTCCCAGCACCTACCTTGCCTAGGGAGGAGGCGTGAGGTACAGGGTCATCCTTGCAATGGATGAAGAGGAAAAATACAGTCTCAAATATTGCTTTTCTTTTCTTTTCTTTTTTTTGTATTTCTCTGAAGTTGGAAACAGGGAGGCAGTCAGACAGACTCCCGCATGTGCCCGACCGGATCCACCTGGCATGCCCACCAGGGGGTGATGTTCTGCCCATCTGGGGCATTGCTCTGCCGCAATTAGAACCATTCCAGCGCCTGAGGCAGAGGCCCCAGAGCCACCCTCAGCGCCCGGGCCAACTTTGCTCCAGTGGAGCTTCGGCTGTGGGAGGGGAAGAGAGGAACAGAGAGGAAGGAGAGGGGGAGGGGTGGAGAAGCAGATGGGCGCCTCTCCTGTGTGCCCTGGCCGGGAATCGAACCCGGGACTCCTGCACGCCAGGCCAACGCTCTACCACTGAGCCAACTGGCCAGGGCCTCAAATATTGCTTTTAAAATTTTTTGACAGAGCGACCAGTAGGATAGAAACAGAATATAGGATCTCTACTTTCATGAAGGAGGACAAAAAAGAGTGAATAACTTGCCTGGAAGGTAAGAAAACAAAGCAATAAGGAACCCTATAAAGAAAGCAAAACAAAACATGTCAGAGGGCAGATGTCTCAAGATATAAGATATAAGGTTATATATGAAATATGTCTAAGATGTGAAATGTACGGTTACAGATAAAAAATGGGAAGCCTTCCAGATTCAGCTTAAAAAAAAAAGGGAGATAAAAAACATCTAGACAAAGCTTGTCTTCCAATCCAGTTCCATCCCACTTTCAACAGACACATTGAAACTAAATCCCATGAAGTTGAAAATAAAGGGAAGGACAAGTGCTGTGAGACTGCAGGTTAAAAGGAGGTGAGGTGGCACTGTTAATTCTGTCAGAGGACATAAATAAAACTGAGGCAACTATTAAGTAAAGGAAGAAGGACGCCTGTAATCTGACAGAAAGAAGCACACACAGTGGAGACGGGAGGGCCAGGACACTCCGTGCAGCCCGCGGAGACTCTGAGGTATGTGAAGCAGCCATCTCCAACATGGCGCCAGACTGGAACACGCACCGCTCTAAGCCTTTTTGTATTAATTAGACAAAACAGGAAGGATTTGCGGTTTTGAATTCTGTGACTTAAAAGATCAAATATATATCATATTTGAATACATACATATTTTAAACTCCAAACAGAGACTGACTGTTCTTTTCAAATGTGCACAGAACATTGAAAACAATTAGTCACACCACATACTAGCTTACAAAAGTAAACCCTCAATAAATTCCAACAAATAAAAAGTGTCCAGGACACATCCCATGGCCATGATGTAATTAAACTGGAATTTTTTTTTTTTCCAGTGAGAGGAGAGGAAGCAGAGACAGACTCCCGCATGTGTCCCAACTGGGATCCACCTGGCAAGCCCACCAGGGGACGATGCTCTGCCCATCTAGGGCGTTGCTCATGGAGCCATCCTTAGCACCCAGAACCAACTCTCTCCAAGTGAGGCATGGCTGCAAGGGGGGGGGGTGAGAGAGAGAGAGAGAGAGAGGTGGAAGAAGGGGAGGGGTGGAGAACCAGATGGGCACTTCTCCTGTGTGCCCTGACTGGGAATCGAACCCGGGACATCTACTTGCCTGGCCAATGCTCTACCACTGAGCCAACCAGGCAAAGTCAAACTGGAATTTTCTAATAAAAAAGTTAGAAGAGCAAGGATAAATTTTGGCAATTTAACTAGCAGGAATGAACAATAGCAACAAGCAATCTTTTTGTGTGTGTGTGTGTGTGGCAGAGACAGAGAGTGTCAGAAAGAGGGACAGATAGGGACAGACAGACAGGAAGGGAGAGAGATGAGAAACATCAATTCTTCGTTGCAGCTCCTTAGTTGTTCATTGATTGATTTCTCATATGTGCCTTGGCCAGGGGGGCTACAGCAGACCGAGTGACCCTTTGCTCGAGCCAGTGACCTTGGGCTCAAGCTGGTGAACCTTGCTCAAACCAGATGAGCCTGCGCTCAAGCTGGCGACCTTGAGGTCTCGAACCTGAGTCCCCCACATCCCAGTCTGATGCTCTATCCACTGCGCCGCCGCCTGGTCAGGCAGCAACAAGCAATCTTAAAGAACTGAGTTTAAACTGGAAATCAAAACTGTAAATTATAGACCATTTCTAAAATAACAACAATTAGAACATCATATTCCAAAACTCATGGGTTGTGGCAAAAAGAATATTCAGAGGGGAATTTCTACTTTTAAATACTGATGATGATGATGATGATGATGTGGTGATAATAACCAGCCAACGATCTGTGCTAACAGACTCACAGTGTTTCAACTTATCATCACAGTTGCTATAAGGTGGTGACTGTAGTCATCCCCATTATATGGATAACAAAACTCAGTCACAGGAAGGTCAAGGAGGTTTTTGAAGGTCAGACACTTAGTAAATAATTGGGCTGGGATTTGAACCCGGATCTAGCTAGACTCAAAGCCAGAACAGGTAACCACTACATGGTATGCTGTCATTTCTAAAATAGAAAAGAAATGGATCTGAGGGAAGTAAATATTAAATTCTAGAAGATGAAAAAAAGGAAAAAAACAAATACAAGAAAAACAGAAAGGGAAAAATAATAAAACTCAAGCAGAAATAAATACAGAAAGCAAATTAAACAGGGTAGGTGTTTTTGCTAGTCCTGGGAGTGAGCCCTTCCAAAGGACCCAGTACAACAGCCGTCCTCCAGGCAAGGTCAATCGGAGCAAACAGGAGGGAGACCAACCATGCACGGAGTTTCAGAGAAAAAAAGTAAGCTGTGAGTCTGTAAGAGACAGCTCTGTATTAATACTATGACAATCTGGATAAACGGATACTTTCATGACAATGTGTAAGTTGATCAAACTTGACAAAGGAAAATATTTATAGAAACTGAATAGACCCACAACCAAGGAAGTGATGAGATATTTCAAAGAACCACCTCAAAAGTGACAGGAGAACCAAAAAGACTTTATGGAAGAATTACTTCGGGTTCCTGTGGGTGAGGTGTATCTAAGCTGTGCAGCTGTTTCGGAGAGCAGGAGATGTCTGTCCTCCCGACTCCTTTTATAATGAATGTCCGGTGACCTAAGACGAAATGAGGCCGCAGGCATTTATAACTGTGAATGTAGATACAAAAGTCCTAAACAAACGGCTCTTTCTTAAAAGATTTGCACATTGCAATCTAACTGTGACTTCAAACAACAAAATTAGGTTGGTCAGTCTTAAGCCAGGAATATGTCCTTATGCGGAGAAATCAAAGGAGGCCATTCCAGGATCGTGCCAAGGAGCTGAAAAAGGCATTTAAAGAGATACCATCCATTCTTGGTGATAATTCTTCCCAAATTACCATTAATGGAATATTTCCTTAATATAAAAAAAAAATTATCTCAACATATAGCAGTCAGTATCCTCCTTGCCAGAAAACACTAGAAGAATTTCCATTAATGTCTCAGGAAAGACATGGTACACCTATATTATAAAATACTATTTACTAATGGTCTGGAAACTTTTATCTGTAAAATTAGAAAATAAAATGAACTAAGTGGTATAAATACTTTAAAAATGAAGCAAATGTTTTGACATTCAGAGATTACACGGTTGGTAGCCCAAGAGAAGCTATTGAATAGTTTTTAGAATGAATAAGGGTGCTCGTGAGGTTGCCAGTTGCGAAATGTGTATGCCAAAGTCATAACATGTGAAAGCAATAACCAACTAGAAAGTGTATGTTGCAAATGGTTCCATTCAAAGTAGAAACAAAAGAGCTGAGAAATATGCAATTAGAGATATTTAGAGCCTGTATGAAGAAGAATATAAAATTTGATTGAAGGAATCATAAATTTCCTCCCTTCGTTTCCTATCTCTGAGTCACTCTCCAGTTCAAGGCAGAGTTACCCCCTGGGCTGGCGTGGCCATACTTAAAAAAAAAAAAAAAATGCCTTTGATATAGGACACTGTCAGGGAATTCAGAAATTTAAAACATATTTCATCAACTAGTTCCCCTTTCTCCCACATGGCCATTGACTCTCTCACAATTCTCAGTGAATTAAGTATATTTTATGCAGATGGAAATATGATGGCCTTCCCTCCAGTGGATTAGCTCTGCCCCACATAGGGACAGAGTTTTTCCACACGGGCTTGCTGCATGAAACAAGTGAAAGGGAGGGACAGAAGGAAGGAGAGACGGAGGGACGGACTGACTGTGCTCCCAGCGCCCAGCCTGGAAGCTGTTCGCACTCCTTTGACGGGAAGGGACTCTCCATTTCTTTGCACCCCAGCTCTGACCTCTTTGCCAGGCACTTTCTTTTTTTTAATTTTTTTTTTTGTATTTTTCTGAAGCTGGAAACGGAGAGAGACAGTCAGACAGACTCCCGCATGCTCCCGACCGGGATCCACCCGGCACGCCCACCAGGGGTGACGCTCTGCCCACCAGGGGGCGATGCTCTGCCCATCCTGGGCGTCGCCATGTTGCGACCAGAGCCACTCTAGCGCCTGGGGCAGAGGCCAAGGAGCCATCCCCAGCGCCTGGGCCATCTTTGCTCCAATGGAGCCTTGGCTGCCAGGCACTGTCTGTGCAGAGGACAGGCCCGTTCGGGGAAGCGGCCCCTGAGGATGGTGGTGGTGAGTCTGTCCGACTCCCTTGCGGCTCTCCTGTGTGTGAACGGGACCTTCCCGCCCTGGCGTCCTGTGGAAGGTATATATAACTAAAGAGTAAACACTTTCGGGGTTTGGGGAGAGGTCCCCAGAGAGGAGAGCTGTTTCCTGAGAAAAGCAGATCCTTGGGACTTGCCGCTGGGAAGTGACAGCAGCTGATTCTGCAAGCTCAGCCATGGTGGAAAGCTCCACTGTGCCTTCCCAGGAAGCTTCTGGAAGGGACCCACAAAGCTGTCCTGTGGAGGGTCCACTAGGGACAGAGGAAATGTAGCCGAGTTTGGCAGTGGCCCGTGGAGCCTGCAGCAAAACCGGAGAAAGCTCCTGAGTTCTGCCCCGAGGCAGCAGCCGTAAGGGCTTGGAAGGGCACGATTGCCCCCAGCTCTGCCCACAGGGGTTCCGTTAGGGAGAGGGAGCTAGTCCGCTGTCCTGAGCTCAGTCACCAGAGCTGAGCTGTGCCATGTGACTACTATGCTGTGGTTTTAATTACTCTCTCTCCCTCCTCCTCTCTCTATGCCAGACCTAAGGGGAAAGCAGTCTCCCACCAGAGTCAAATTCTGGCTTCTCCTGTACAACCCTTTTGCATTTCTTCCCTCTGTTTTATTAAACATTTCCACAGCGACAAGGCTCATGTTGAAAACCAGCTTTGCTCTTGCCCGAAGGGGTTAACTCCTTGCCCCCAGCACGTTCCCAGCCTCCCAGCCCGTGGACCCTGACATCCAGCGTGAGAGCCAAGGCCACAGATGCCATAGTTCCCTCTGGAAAAGCTTATTAAAAAAAAAATCGACAGTACTCATCAGACACTCCTGTAAATGGTCCGCTGGGATTAGCACAGTCTCTACCAAGGAATTCAGTCCCTCTGCTCTTCTAAATTCTATATGCAGCCAACTTTCCCACCAAACACACAGCCCTGCACCTGGTCCCAAAGGTTCCTCAAATGTGTGTGTCCCGGAAAATGCCCAGTGAGTGGCTCGCCTTTGCTGGGACAGCTATTGTGGGTTGGGGTCTGGGGGATGAAGGGAATGCGGCTTGCATTCCAAGGACAGGACTGGAGGGGCGGAGAGCTTGAACCTTGACTGCAGAGTTTCCAAGCCTCTTGGCCTTTGGATGTGTTTGTTTTTTTTTCATGCCTTATGTCAGTAGCATCAGAGAGAACTATTCCAGGAGGATCCCCTTTTTTTACTTCTTTTTTTTAAGCAAAAAGAGGAATCTATTAGTTTGCATAACTGTGCTGAATGGCTTCAGGTGGGGCTCGATCTAGGCGCTCATGTGATATCATCTGCACAATCTTTCTCACTCTTGCTCTCTGTGCTCCTTTCTCTCCGCTTTCTCCCTGCCCCAGTGAGTCTGTTCCAGTGTCACTCTCAGGCGACTCTTCTCCACCTGGCGGCCCTCAGCAGCTCCACATGAATTCTTCCCTGTTGAACACCTGTGAGAGTACAGGTGATTTTGACACAAAACTTGGTTTAAGTTTCAGTTTCTGAAATGCCTACAGGAGCAGGGCTGGCTGTGACACACACGCACACGCATGCACACACTTCCTTCTTCACAAGTCCCAGGTGAACTCTGGAGAGTCCTAACGATGCTGAGCAGATTTGCTGAGGTTTAGATGTATTCATCCAGTGGATCTGGTGTTGGGTTACTGGTTCCAGGAAGTTGAATTGGCACATTGCAAAGGAACTCCTGTCTTTGGGGAGTGGAGGGCAGGAAGGAGAACATGTGCGATTTGGTTTTAAAAGGTGACACTGGGAAGTAAAGGACAGTAATGAGAAGGAAAAAACTGCTCTAAAAACTTGACCCCCTGTATATCCTTTAGCCCAGTGGTTCTCAACCTTTCTAATGCCGTGACCCCGCAATACAGTTCCTCATGTTGCGGTGACCCCAAACCAAAAAATAATTTTGGTGGCTACTTCATAACTGTAATTTTGCTATAGTTATGATTCAGAATAATACTTGATATGCATTATGTATTTTCCGATGGCTTTAGGCGACCCCGCTGGGGTCGCGACCCACAGGTTGAGAACCGCTGCTTTAGCCAGTGGATCAGAGCACTGATATACCAATTAACAAATCTTCTCAAAGTAGAGCAGGTGTTGAGCACGTGCACACTAGTTCAGGAAGACAAGGAGGGTGACAGTTCCATTGTCACCACTGTCCCTGCAGATAGCACTGTGCTGTACACGTAAAAATCTGTGAAGAGGATAAATCTCGTCTACGGCCATATCACCCTGAACGCGCCCGATCTCGTCTGATCTTGGAAGCTGAACAGGGTCGGGCCTGGTTAGTACTTGGATGGGAGGATAGATCTCATGTTAAGTGTTTTCACCATAATAAAAGAGGGGAAGAGAAAGATATGAAGTGGATAAAAGAGGCAGGGAACAAAAGGAGTGTATGGAGTCAACAGAGTTTTTAAAAGACAGAAATGGTTTGAGTGTGTTTACATGCTGATGGTAAAGACCAGTACAGAGAGACTGAAGGTCAAGGTAAGAGAGATGTCAGCAGTGGTGTGGAGGCGTGGGGAAGGGGGCAGGCTCCGGAGTGGACTGCCTCGCCTTGTTCCTGCCTTCGCTGGTCCCACTGTGTGATCTGAGAAAGCCAGTTAAGCTGGTGGTGCCCTGGTTGTCTTTTTTGGTGAAATGAGGCTATTGATGGAGATTGCAGTAGGTGTTATGAAGACCGAATGGTTAAGCAGTTAGAATAGCACTGGTGCCTCATTAGCACTAAATACACGATATTATTGTTATTGTTGCTACGCCCGCAAAGACTGGAGGAGGGGACCCAGGGAACAGGTGGGTGGACTGGCTTTGATAGCAGGGCGAGCATCTCATTACAAAAGGTCTGTTATGCATATGTGTGATGGCAGATGGATTCGACCTCCAGTGATGGCAAGTTGAGGAAATTGCTATCTGATAACTTTTATGTTTCTGTGAAGAAGTAGGTGACACTATCTGTTTATGATGAAGAGGCAGGTAAATCTCATTTTTAAGGAAGTGAAATTTTGTGATAGCCATTCTTAATTATCACAGTACATTGGTGGCCAGAGCTGGAGGCCCAGTTGGTGGACGTGAATGTCTCATGGTGTGGGCATGTCACCTGCAGGGTTCAGACACCTATAGTCAGGCAGGTGTGGGTTCATCTGTGGTTGGGGTTTTGCTATCATCTGAGATGAAAGGACACACAGTATATAGGACTCTGGGATATTGGCAAGAGGGTCCTTAATGAAATTGACCAGCATTGAATTAACTTATACCAAAGCCTCCAGAACACTGCCTGGCAAATAGTAGGCTCACAAATATTTATTCATTTATTTTAATTTATTGCTCTTGGTTGCTATAGGTGGTTGGTGGATAAATGGATAAAAATAAAAGGCTAATACAGAAAATAATAAATTTGTGCAATTGGGAGTATTGGAACAGAGCCTCTTAAGAAGAAATTCGTGCGGGGGATGGCTCTGTGAAAGGGTTTCCGTTTAAGAGGCTGGAGGTCTCTGCGTTTCCTCACTCAGACCCGCTGTGCACAAACAGCAGGACCACCGGGCCAAGAGCGTCCCACAATTTGTCGTTCTGGCAGCAGGTCTGCTCTGTGGCTTGGGCCCGAGTCAGAGCTCTGTTGGATGCAGCCGCAGGCCCCTTTGCCACCTGCCTCGTGGAAACTGAACCCGTGCGTGGTGCCTTTGGCCACGCTGAACTGGGCTGGGCTGAGAGTGAGCTGTTGGGCTGTGGTAGGTTGATCCAGTGGGGGTAGAGACGGAACAGGGGGCCCTTAGCCTTGGCCTCGCAGTGCACTGACCAGTGAGACCCCGGGCGCAGGGATGGGCACAAGGTTTGCCAAGGGCCTTCCCAGCTGCCCCTGTTAACACATCATCAGCCTGACAGCTCAGTGTCAGGCAAGGCTCCCAGCCGTCCTGATCTTAGGCTGCTCAGCTGGGAACTGAGGGCACAGATGGCAGGGGTCTTCACGCGGGCTCTGTGAATCCTGGGGTGTCTTTGGTGGTGCTGCCTGGGGCAGTGCAGGGAACAGGCAGGTGCAATGTAGTCTCCCCTTTGCGCTCTGACCTGCTCTATAGACTGGATTCCCTGTAAACTTGTGTCTGAAGAAAACTTGTGTCTAAGTTTTAAATTTGTCACACGCACAGATCTGTCTGATCTATAAACCCTCCTATGACTGATGCTGGCTGCTCTGCTGGTTTCCTTGTGGCTTTGGGAGTGCATTTCCCTCCCCTGTGCCTTGGTTTCCCGGTGTGGAAAGCTCTGGCTTCCCTGAGCCTGGGGATGGAGGGGGCGGTAACCACTTGGGGTCACCGAATCCCGTTTGACTGACAGCACGGAAGGGTCAAGGACTTTGAAGGACAGTCTCCCGTCCAGCCTGCTATCCGGGCCCTGGGCGCCCGTGGCCCAGCCCCTGGGCGCCCGTGGCCCAGCCCCAGGGCTCTGGTCGGACCCCTCTGTGAGCAGCAGGTCACATTGCTCCTTCCTGTCTCCTCTCTCCACCAGGGACTCGTGAAGGGGTGGCTAAGGCCAGTCCAGCTGCCCCGCGTCCGCCAAGGGGCAGAGATCAGGAGAGGAAGAAGGCCAGCTTCACTTCCTCACTGAGGATGGAGCCGCACAGCCGTTCTGCTAGGAGCAGAAAGTCCACCAAATTCCGGTCCATCTCCCGGTCCCTGATCCTCTGTAACGCGAAGACCAGTGACGACGGCTCCAGCCCCGATGAGAGGTACCCGGACCCCTTTGAGCTTTCGCTGGGCCAGGGCCAGGAGGGGCTGTTCCACTCGCCGGAACAGCTGGCAGACACGTCCGAGGCTGGGCCCGGCGGCCCCGCTCCTGGCCTGGCGCTGTCGTCCG
This sequence comes from Saccopteryx leptura, assembly GCF_036850995.1. NCBI lineage: Eukaryota > Metazoa > Chordata > Mammalia > Chiroptera > Emballonuridae > Saccopteryx > Saccopteryx leptura. Next base: position 41,712,629 of record NC_089515.1, on the reverse strand, counting down.
AGGCTGCGGCTCTCCAGGCGGCTGGGAGCGATCGAGGCAAGCCCGGCCGGAGGGTGTTCTTCCTGAAGGTACGCCCAGGACCGCTGGTGTCTGCTGCGAGTCAGAGTCCTCCAGCCCTTCCGTCCCAAAGTCGGGCAGGCACATGGTTCTAATACTGAGCAAAAGCAGGTAAAGCTTGAGGCAGGATCCCCCCGGGAAGGTAGCAGTGGGCATGGTAGTGAAGCAGGCTCGGTTGACCTTGCCCGAGACCTTCAGTAAGATTCCGTGTCAGCCTGACGTCAGCTGAGCCCGGGTCCCTGCTGCCCTGCAGCAATACGCCAGGGGCAAGAGTCGGTCCCTTGAGAAGTTGTCATCTCTAGACAGGCCACTCGTGGCATAGCACAGATGGCTCACAGCACACCCAGCAGAGAATTCCAGGGCCAAATCCCAGGGCCTGGGCAGAGGAGGAGCCCTTACGTCGAGCTGGGCGGGGGGGGGCAGGGAGAGTGAGTTTGCCAGGAGCGTTTTCTAGGCCCCCCCCACCCCCACCCCCGCCAGCTGCAGCACAGGTGTGTGTGCTGAAGGTGCACAGGGAAGGCGATAGGGGAGCCAAGCAGAGCCTGCACACCTGCCCACGTTCTCCTCCTCCCCTGGGCCGCACGGCTGCTCTGGCTGCCACAGGAGGTGGAAACTGGGGCACCGCGGGTAGAGGCTGGAAGAACTGTACTCTCCAGCTCTTCTCCAGTATGTGCTGGGTCTCCAGCCTCCTGCCAGAGGTGCCTTTCTCTGGAGGTGGAAACTGGGGCACCACGGGTAGAGGCTGGAAGAAGAACTGTACTCTCCAGCTCTTCTCCATTGTGTGCTGGGTCTCCAGCCTCCTGCCAGAGGTGCCTTTCTCTGGAGGTGGAAACTGGGGCACCACGGGTAGAGGCTGGAAGAACTGTACTCTCCACTTCTTCTCCATTATGTGCTGGGTCTCCAGCCTCCTGCCAGAGGTGCCTTTCTCTGGCTGGGCTAACTCAGTGACAGGTCAGCGCCAGCGGTTTCTCCCACCCCCACTGCCACGTCCTGCTGGGCAGTCACTTGACTGGCAACAACAAACAGGGAAGGCGGTCCAGAACCTTCCGTGGGAGCCAGTACCTGGGCACAGCTTGCCTCCTTGAGGAGGAAAATCACTGCTTTACATGTGTACAATACAAACACGCAACATTGTGTGACAGGCGGGGGCCTAACGCATGTGCAGTACACACATCACACAGCATTGTGTGACAGGCGGGGGCCTAACACGTGTGCAGTACACACATCACACAGCATTGTGTGACAGGCGGGGGCCTAACACGTGTGCAGTACACACATCACACAGCATTGTGTGACAGGCAGGGCCTAACACGTATGCATTACACACATCACACAGCATTGTGTGACAGGCAGGGCCTAACACGTGTGCATTACACACATCACACAGCATTGTGTGACAGGCAGGGCCTAACACGTGTGCAGTACACACATCACACAGCATTGTGTGACAGGCAGGGCCTAACACGTATGCAGTACACACATCACGCAGCATTGTGTGACAGGCAGGGCCTAACACGTGTGCAGTACACACATCACGCAGCATTGTGTGACAGGCAGGACCTAACATGTGTGCATTACACACATCATGCAGCATTGTGGGACAGACTAGGGGCCAGGTTCCTGGTTTGCCATGAATGATGTGACAAGTATACCATCCAACAACCAAGAGTCAAATTTATTAATGACTATATCAATTGGTTCAGATCAGAGCTTGTATAAATGCAATTCCAAAATCATTTGAGATTCCAGCCAACTCCTAGAAAGATCAGTCACTTCTGTTTCATTGCACGAGTGTTTCCTGAGCACCTGTTCTGCGCCGGGCACTGTGGGATCCAGCCCTGGCCTCGAGGAACCCGTCTGAGGTGCAGTGAGGTTGTGGGGGGCTCCCAAGGAGGTGGGCACGTCTCTGGGCCGGTGTCAGTTCCGCCTGTAAATGGTGACGGGACACCGTGCTGAGCCAGGTGCTGTTCTGGGGAGTGAGGCAGGCAGACTCAGTCTCTGCCCTCATCCCGTTTCATTCTGGTTGGGGATGTAGACATTAACAACTTAGTATATGATATACTATTACACAATGAAGGGCTCTGAAGACAACTAAGCAGGATAAGGGTGATGAGGAAGGGCCGTGGCCCTTTGTGAAAAGGGGATCTAAAAGGTGTCTCCAGAAGTGGCAGTTGAGCAAGGACCTGCATGAACGAGGCTGAGGAGTGAGTCATGTGAGCGTCCGGGGAAGAGCATGGGGCATGCGCACGGAGGGCAGAGTGTGCTCACGGGGCACTGAGGAGAGGAGCAGGCAGGGGTGTGGGGAATGGGAGTGTGGAGAAGATGGAGTCAGGGTGCCGGCCTGGGAATCTTACTCTAAGAAGGATGGGAAAAGATCGGAAGGCTGAGCAGGAGCGTGTCACGGGCAGAGCGGACTGCAGCCAGGTCAGGGGAGCTGGGGCAGTGACGGCAATGACCCGGACTGCAGCCAGGTCAGGGGAGCTGGGGCCTGACGGCAATGACCCGGACTGCAGCCAGGTCAGGGAGCTGGGGCCGTGAAGGCAATGACCCGGAAGGCAGGCACCTCCCCTGAGGTGGGTGTGGAGGCACCGAGCAGGGCCGTGTCAGGGGCAGAGCGGACTGCAGCCAGGTCAGGGAGCTGGGACCGTGACGGCAATGACCCGGACTGCAGCCAGGTCAGGGGAGCTGGGGCCCTGACGGCAATGACCCGGACTGCAGCCAGGTCAGGGGAGCTGGGCCCTGACGGCAATGACCCGGATTGCAGCCAGGTCAGGGAGCTGGGGCAGTGATGGCAATGACCCGGACTGCAGCCAGGTCAGGGGAGCTGGGGCCGTGACGGCAATGACCCGGGAAGGCAGGCACCTCCCCTGAGGCGGGTGTGGAGGCACCGAGCAGGGCCGTGTCGGCGGGCATTGCCAAGGCTGAACCCGTGGGTTTGTGGATGGAAGGATGTGGTGTGTGAGAAAGGAGAGGTTGCAAGTTTATCTGCAAGTATTGGCCTGAGCAGTCCGAGGGACAGGAGCCTGTGCTCTAAGACAGGGAACACTCAGGGCTGGGAAAGTGATCAGGAGAAGGTGAGCTGCTCCCTGAAGGTCTGACGGAGAAGGTCTGGGCGGGGTGGGGGGGGACCGTGTCAGCACAGAGGTGCCTGCCGGTGAGGAGGCCCTGCGTGCCTGCCTGGGCCACTGTGCACAGCCGGGTCTGGACAGGGACCAGCTCATGCCCGGTGCCTGTCCCACGATAGGGGCAATGTCTGGGGAAGGCTGGTGATGAGCACAGGTGGAGGCTGGCAAGGGGTCCAAGACCAACTGTACCCCCTTCATCTCTGTGATCTCATGTGCACCGTACTTTGCTTTAAAGACTGTTTTCACAGCTCTGACCTCCCCAACCCTAGGAGGAAGGAGGTCACAGGCAGCATCATTATTGCTGGAGTTGGGGGTGGGGTTCACTAGTCTGACTGCTTAGGTGTGAGTCCAACTTTCCCATTTAGTAGCTGCGTGACCCCACACAATTATTCACTTGACCTCTCTGTGCCTCAGTGTTCTTACCTGTGAAATGGAGAACATTAATAATAGTATTACATCATATGGGTTTTATGAGGAAAAAATTGTAAACACCTACATGAGAAAATGTACCTAAAGTCATGCAGTGTACCTAGTAGTTGCTTCATAAATACGGTCATTTTTTCTGTTTTAGGATGGAGACAATGACGGATACAAGTAACTAAGTAGTTGACATCATTGATGAACTGAGGGGTGGAGTGCCTCGGTGGGCCGGGCCATGTGCAGAAGTTGCCGGTGTTGCGATGCTCATAGACTAATGTTGGACACAGGGACAGAACGGGTCATTGCTCTTTCAGGGCACAGGTGCAGCAATGGAAGGGAAGTCGTGGGTAGAGACACGCAGCTGGATTTGGGGGAGGGAGGCCTGCTGTTGAGGGCGGGGGATCCAAGTACAGATGTGCAGGCCACAGTGCATGGTGTGATGGGCAGAGAGACACAACAACAGGCCTAGAGGCTGGAAAGGGGCTCACTCCCCGAGGGGGGGAGAAGGGGCGATGGGCAGAGTTGAGGAAGAGAGGGGAACTGGCCAGCTCAGAATCCAAGACTTTTATTTTCTCTTTGTAAGGAGCACAGCTGGTCATTTCCAGCCCATTAATGAGTTCTGAGCAGATGAGGGATTCCGTGGTCTGAGCAGGTCCCTTTTTATTTATTTATTTATTCATTCATTTATTCATTCATTCATTTTAGAAAGGAGAGAGAGAGGGGGAGAGAGAGGAGGGGGGGGGGAGGAGCAGGAAGCATCAACTCCCATATGTGCCTTGACCAGGCAAGCCCAGGGTTTCGAACCGGCGACCTCAGCATTTCCAGGTTGACGCTTTATCCACTGCGCCACCACAGGTCAGGCCCTGAGTAGGTCCCTTTGTAAAAGTGCCAGGGTAGAAAGGTCCAAGGTGACAACTGGTGCCACGGCCCCCCTCTTGCAGAGACCTCTCACCCCTGTCTTGACTCCTACCTGTCCCTGCACCCAGGCATGACTCAGTGGCCCTAGTCAAGCTCCTCATTCTTCAGCCATGCCATGGTTACACTGATTTCAAAACAGCATCTGGAAGGCAGCCCTGTGACATCAGCCTCTCCTCTAGAAATGCCTAGTGTGAAAATGAAAGAAGAGGAAGTGACATAAACAGCCAACTTAAAAAAAAAAAAACAACCCAACCACGGCCTTATTGCATGTGTTATGCTTGGCAGAACCCGGACTGAGGCGAGCAGGGCCCAGGGACGTGCAGACCTGAGAAGCATTTGACTGGTGTCTTGCGTGAAGGTACCCCTTTGGGGCCCCTTCTTCAGGGGGACCCCTGGGGATGAATTCACATAGGTGAACATTGAAAGCCAGACTCCTTAACCTAACAAAGAAAAAAGCCCTTTATCAGACCTTTGGAAGGAGGAGGTGCAGAGACCCAGACCCAGACCCACTGTCCTTTTTCAGATGGAAAGAATTTTTTTTTTATTTTTTTTATTTTTCTGAAGCTGGAAATGGGGAGAGACAGTCAGACAGACTCCCGCATGCGCCCGACGGGGATCCACCCGGCACGCCCACCAGGGGCGACGCTTTGCCCACCAGGGGGCGATGCTCTGCCCCTCCGGGGCGTCACACTTTTGCGACCAGAGCCACTCTAGCGCCTGGGGCAGAGGCCAAGGAGCCATCCCCAGCGCCCGGGCCATCTTTGCTCCAATGGAGCCTCAGCTGCGGGAGGGGAAGAGAGAGACAGAGAGGAAGGAGAGGGGGAGGGGTGGAGAAGCAAATGGGCGCTTCTCCTGGCCGGGAATCGAATCCAGGACTCCTGCACGCCAGGCCGACGCTCTACCACTGAGCCAACCGGCCAGGGCCTGGAAAAAATATTTTTAAATGTAGGAGGCTTGGGCCACGGGGAAGGAGGCTCAGCCTGCTGGACACGAGGTTGGCGAGGCTCTCCTGGGTCTCCTCCTGTCTCTTTGTGTCCTCCTTTCTCCCTCTCTCCTTTACTTCATTCTCCTCAGACATTGGCAGAGCACCTGCTATGAGACGTCTCTTCTGGGTATAAGAAACACGCTTACTACCAGTGACAGGATTTATGCTCTCTATGAGGGACTTCCCTAGAGGTGAATGGGTGCAGCCAAATTACCGTGAAGTCTAAGCATTCCCAGAACGAGGGGATGCGCTCAGGTCACGGCCAAGTCCCTCCCATCCGCTCCTGCCCTGGAGGGGTGGGGACATAGGTAGTGCTTTCCTGGCCAGTTAGGAGGGAGCCAAAGCTGTGGGGGCGCAAAGGCAGATGGGGAGAGGGAGGCAGCAGACATAACAGAGGTGGCCCAGTGACAGGGAGACACATGTCCCACAGGTCAAGCTGGCTCCACATTTACAAAAGGATCCTTCTAAAGAAATTATTCTCCACCGCATGGTCTAAAGATATTTGTCCATGTTTCTTCTAGTAGTTTTGTGTTTTATCTTTTACTTCTGGACTTTCAATCCATAGCAAGTCAAATTTTGTATACATTGTGAGGTAAACATTAATAATGTTTTCCCATGTGGCTGTCCAGTTGACTGCACACAATTTTGGGAAAAGCCTGTCTTTGTTCCATTGCACAGTGTCATCTTTTTTATGAATCAAGAATTGTGTCTACATGTAGGTCTATTTCTGACCTCCCTTCCAATTCATTACTCTGTTGTTTCCTTGTACTAATATACAGTTTCAATTGTGATCGTTTCATAAGTGTTTTTAAAATTTTCCCATTGATTTGAGGAGGGGGGCAGAAAGAGAGAGATATATCCACTTGTTCTACTTAGTTGTTCCATTTAGTTGTGCACTCATTGGTTGCTTCTTGGTGCCCTGACTGGGGATTGAACCCATGACCTCAGCACACCAAGACAGTGTTCTACCCACTGAACCACTGAGCCAGGGCCAGATTCATAAGTTTTTTGAAACCTAGTCATGTAAGCCCTCCAGCTTTGTTCTGCAAACTAGGCTTGGCTATTCTGCTGCAATTTTTATTGGACTTGCATCAACTCTATAGATCTAGTTGAAAAGAATTGATATCTTTACAATGTTAAATTTTCCAGTCCTTTATATATTTTTCCATGATATATGTATTTTTTGCTTTGTTTTTCAGCCTGAACAATCATTTTTTTGCCATTAAGTATTTTTAATTTTTCAATTACACTTGACATTCAATATTAGTTTCAGGTGTACAGCTGTACTTTACATCCCCAACTTTTTTGCAGCTACCAATTTATACTTTTTTTTTAAGACATGGAGGAAAAAAAGAGGGATAGACAAACAAGAAGGGAGAGAGATGAGAAGCATCAACTTGTAGTTGTGACATTTTAGTTGTTCATTGATTGCTTTCTCATATGTGCCTTGACTGGGGGGCTGCAGCTGAGCCAGTGACCTCTTGCTCAAGCCAGTGACCTTGGGCTCAAGTTAGTGACCATGGGATCATGTCTATAATCCCATACTCAAGTCTGAAACCCCGTGCTTAAGCTGGTGATCCCATGCTCAAGCCGGCGACCTTGGGGTTTCAAACTTGGGTCCTCAACATCCCAAGGCCGATGTTCTAGCTACTGCGCCACTGCCTGGTCAGGCCAATTTGTACTTCTAATCCTTTCACTTTTTTCACCCAGCCCCCCACCCTCTCCTCTCTGGCAACCATAGAGCCTGTTTTCTGTACCTATGGGTCTATTTCCATTTTGTTTGTTTATTTTCTTTAGATTTCACATATAAATGATATCACATGATATTTGTCTTTCTCTGTCTGACTGACTTCAGTCAGCATAAATACCCGCTAGGTCCATCTACGTTGTTACAAATATCACTATTTCATTCATTTTTGTGGCAGAGTCATATTCTACTATATATATGTACCATGTTGTCTTGTCCATTCATCCATCAGTGGACACCTAGGTTGCTTCCATATCTTGGCTATTGTAAATAGTGCCTCAATGAACACAAGGGTACATATATTTTTTTGAATTAGTGTTTTGGGTTTCTTCAGATAAATCCCCAGAAGTGCAATTGCTTAGTCTTTCTTTGTCTCTTGTTAGAGCCTTTGTTTTGAAGCTTGTTTTCTGTGGCATAAGTTTGCTACGCCAGCTTTTTTGTTTATTTCTATTTTTTTTATGAATTGTCTCTTTCTATCAATTAGCTTTTGATTTCTTTTTAATTTTCTATGTCCTATGTTTTCTATTTAATTAATCTCCACTCTTTATTATTTTTCTTTATGTCTAGTTCTTTTGTCCTTTTTTTCTAGTTTTTTGAGATGAAAGTTTGGATAGTTGATTTTCAGCTAAATTTTTTTAATTTGAGGCTATACATTTCCCTCTAAATTTTAGTGGTTTTATCTACAAATTTTGATATTTCATATTTTCGCTAACTAGCTAGCTCAATAGAGAGCTATGGATGTGTGTATTTTTGTGATTTCTGGTATGACTCGTGGTTTATTTAGAAATATTTAATTCCTAGGCATTTGAGGACTTTCTAGGTTCTCTGTTTTTGTCTCCCTCTATTAATTTCTGGGTTTTTTTTTTTTTTTTGTATTTTTCTGAAACTGGAAACAGGGAGAGACAGTCAGACAGACTCCCACATGCGCCCGACTGGGATCCACCTGGCACGCCCACCAGGGGGCGATGCTCTGCCCCTCCGGGGCATCGCTCTGCCATGACCAGAGCCACTCTAGTGCCTGGGGCAGAGGCCAAGGAGTCATCCCCAGCGCCCGGGCCAACTTTGCTCCAATGGAGCCTTAGCTGCGGGAGGGGAAGAGAGAGACAGAGAGGAAGGAGGGGGGGTGGAGAAGCAAATGGGCGCTTCTCCTATGTGCCCTGGCCGGGAATCGAACCCAGGTCCCCCGCACGCCAGGCCGACGCTCTACCACTGAGCCAACCGGCCAGGGCCTCCCTCTATTAATTTCTGTATTGATTTTTCTGTAGTGAGATGTGAGAACATATTGTAAATGACTTTAATCAATGGGAATTGGCCAAGACGGAATATATAAATGTGTTGTTGCTGGATGCAGTGTCTCTATTGTTACATGGGTCTGTTAGGTCAAATTCGGTAATCACATTTGCCACGTCTTTTTTATCCATCTTACAGTGTTTATGTTTTAATGGTGGGTAATGACACAACATACATATATTGTGATTTGGGGTGTGCTTGGGCCTGTATCTCTTTACTCTTGTCATTTGGTTCAGATGTTGTTGTCTGTGTGTTGTTCCAGAAGCTATACACTTTCTCCTTCTTCTCGCCCCCTTTGGATTAATTTAATTTCTGCTGCTCCTTTTCTTCTTTAGTTAGCTTGTTAGTTATACATTTTTACTTTTCTTTTTTTAATTTAAATTATTTTGTGTGTGACAGAGATGGGGGGACAGATAGGGACAGACAGACAGGAAAGGAGAGAGATGAGAAGCATCAGTTCTTTGCTGCAGCTCCTTCGTTGTTTTTTGCTTGCTTTCTCATATGTGCCTTGACCAGGGGGCTACAGCAGAGTGAGTGACCCCTTGCTCAAGCCAGTGGCCATGTCTATGATCCCATGATCAAGCTGGCGACCCTGCGCTCGAGCTGGTGAGCCCGTGCTCAAGCCGAATGAGCCTGCGCTCAAGCTGGTGACCTTGGGGTTTGGAACCTGGGTCCTCGGCATCCCAGTCCAATGCTCCATTCACTATGCCACGGCCTGGTCAGGCCATTTTTACTTTTCTTTTAATCACAAATAAAATAGGTGCTCTTCATGTATTAGAGTCTCATATAAACTAGTACTTCGATCAGTTCTCAAACAATACCAAGACCTGGAACGCACAGGTCCACGTACCACTGCCCATCTTCTGATATTAGCGTCATGCATTTCAGTCCTACTTATATTTAAAACTGAAGACTAGGTCCTGGTCATTGTTCAGTAGAATCGATATTCACTGACGGTAATTCATGTTCTCTCTTCCCGTTATTCCTCATTCCTTCCGCATTCCTGTCTCATTGACATCATCCCCTCCCTCCTGCCTCATGCAGCCCTGCCTCTCACGTGGGCAGGGGCAGGGCAGGGTACAAGTGCAGATCTACACGCCAAGGTCAAAATACTTAAAAGTTATTAATCAAGGTAAAATATGTTTAAACATCAATTTTTGTCCACCTACCTTGACAAATGCACCTTTCCTTTTTTTGTATTTTTTCTGAAGTTGGAAACGGGGAGAGACAGTCAGACAGACTCCCGCATGCGCCCAACCGGGATCCACCCGGCACGCCCACCAGGGGCGACGCTCTGCCCACCAGGGGGCGATGCTCTGCCCCTCCAGGGCGTCGCTCTGCCACGACCAGAGCCACTCTAGGGCCTGGGGCAGAGGCCAAGGAGCCATCCCCAGCGCCCGGGCCATCTTTGCTCCAATGGAGCCTCGGCTGCGGGAGGGGAAGAGAGAGACAGAGAGGAAGGAGGGGGTGGGGGTGGAGAAGCAAATGGGCGCTTCTCCTATGTGCCCTTGTCGGGAATCGAACCCGGGTCCCCCGCACGCCAGGCCGACGCTCTACCGCTGAGCCAACTGGCCAGGGCTGCACCTTTCTAAAAACTTGGATAGCCAAGCTTATTGAAGTGGTTGGGCCTCTCAGAGTTCTGCCCTGGAATGCGGTAGCGCAGGGAGCACCACTCCCTTGTCTCTGGCCACGACCCCCTTTCTCTACTGTGCCCAGCACTGACCACAGGGGCCTCACGCGAGCATGTGGACACCTGCAGTCTCTAACCGTCACCCCTGGGCCCAGGCAGCAGCCACCTGGCCCCCTGCAGCCTAGGGCTGTGCACACCAAACACTATGATGGGCTCTGGGTAGGACAGACCCAGGAACACAGGAGCTCCTGTGATGCAGTCTGAGGCCTCCCCCTACTTGTTTCTGTCTCCCTCCCACTAAATATGAGCAGATCACCCAATCGGCCAAACGCCCAATGTTCACCGACTCTGGAGCTGGCACTCTTCAGGGCACCGGGTGGATTGGAATGGGCACATAGCAATGGCTCTGTAATACGTGTGGAAGGAATGGCTGCTTCAGGGAGTATAATGAAGCCACTCTTCAGGCGGGGAGCCTACTGACATAGCCAGCGCTCCCATGGGTTTTTCAGGCAATGCATGGGTTTCCACTGGACATGGCTTTGGGCATTGCCACTGGCTGGAGGCAGGAGTCACTGGCCACTTGATCTGGGAGTAGGACAGCAGCAGATGAGACCAGACGCGTGGGAGGTCCACCCTCCCCCCCCCCCCCCGGGGCTGCCTCCTAAAAGGCTTCAAAACACTTTGAACCACATGGGAACGGCCTCCATAGTGGGGAAAATTCTACTTGTGTTTTTTTTTTTTTTCCACACATTCAAAATATTGGTTAGGCCAAGTCACCGCTCACGTAGCCTGACTCAGGATGCAATGAGGTCAGATCAACCGTCGGTGCTGTGGGTGGAGACTGCGTGGTCAGACCCTCCGAGAGCAGACAGAGTCTTTCATTTTGCTCCTGTGAGCAGCTAAGCCTGTGGCTTTGAGGCCTGGCTTCCTTGGCAACTGGGAAACCCAATCCTTTGGCTACTTGCCTCTTCCTGCCACAGAAGAGCAGCTCGTGGAGGCCGAGAGCGGCCACGAGGAGGGAATCTTGGGACTGGCTGCAGGACTCCCACGGAGCCAGCTGCGTCCCCATGGGTGGGGAGGATGGGGTCAGCAGGGGTGGTCCACATGGAGGAAGCAGGAGCAGGGTCCACGGGTATGACTGCTGCACGCTTGCTGTCCGGGTCCCAAACCCCACGTGGCTTCTAGGTGTGTGTGCCCCGTTGTCAGGAGACACTGGGAGCTGCGTGCCCGGAAGCTCGGTCTTCGGGAGCTCACTGGGTCTGGCAGGTCATCATTTGGTTGGTGCAAAGACGCAGGAGAACTAGGGAAGCTGGGAATTTCATTTTCAGAGCCTTTGCGGTGCTATTCTGGTTGGCTTCGTTTTTCTGGCCTGGCTGGAGGTTTCACTCAGTCTTGGCCGTTCTTCCTGCTGGGGTGGGAAGAGCTTCTCTGGCTAACCTGGTATCCCGGGGTGACCATCTGCTGCTCAGGCTGGGGATGAGCAGAAGTTGCCAGGCTGGGGTCTCTTCTGTCACTAGGTGGGGGCAGGGACAGGAAGCACTCAGCTGATAGGCCTCTGCTGGTGGACCCACCCCCTGCTTGTGCCCTTGTTATGGACCTGGGCTGGTCAGCCTGGGGCTTGGCTGCGGCCCTGCTGCAGGTACATTGCATCCTGCCCGTGCCCTCATTCTAGGGCAGGGGCTGGGGCCCCTACTAGGTGTTTGTGGCTCCTCCCCTTTCTTGGTATTTGGCCAGAGGCCAAAAGAGCATCGGTCTGGTTTTTTATCTTGTCTTTGCCTGTTGTCAGCTCCGGGTCGCAGGTCTCTCCAGCACCCATATAGCAGACAGAAGGGAAGCCCAGGGACACTCCATTCACCATTCCTCAAGTCCTGAGGTTCCTGGCCATCAGCTGTGTCCTCTTAGCCTTTCAGAATCCCTTTCCTGTTGTCTGTGGGTGTTTAGTTGTATAGCAGCGAGGAGGAACGTGTGTCCTGGCCCCGGGAGGCTCAGTCCCCCTACGTTTGAACATGATTTGTAAATGCAATTCCACCATGATTCCACTTGCCTCTCTACTCAACACATTGTTTTATTTCACTGTAGATCATTGATCTGCACTGCTTTATGGCACTCTAATGTGTGAGCATACACTATTTACCCACCCTACTGTTGATGGACATTTGGGTTATTTCTCTTTTTTACATTTTTATACTAGAGACTGTATTGCTACAGACTTTCTTATTGATGCCTCCCTTGTGTCCGTCTGCACGTGTCAGTAGGGTGGAAGCTGTGGGATGCTGAGCCAGAGGGCCCCGGCTTCCTCGCCCGCACTGGACCGCCCGGGCCTCCCCCTGCGCGCCGGACCGCCCGGGCCTCCCCCTGCGTGCCGGACCGCCCGGGCCTCCCCCTGCGTGCTGGACCGCCCGGAGCCTCCTCAGGCGTGCTGGACCGCTGGGCCACCCCCTGCAGCCACCTCCCCTCACAGTGCTGTGTTTTGGTTGCTGTGTAGCCTCGTTCTTGCTGATGTCATTAGGCTTTAAACCTTTTCCAGTCTGGGGCCTGTTAAATTGTTTTGCCCTTTTTTTTTTTTTTTTACTTTTCCATTGATTTGAGAGAGAGAAAAAGAGGGGAGGGGGAAAAAGAGAAGCATCAACGTGTTGTTCTACTTAGTTGTTCTGTCTCGTAGTGCAGTGGTCCCCAACCTTTTTTGGGCCACAGACTGGTTTAATGTCAGAAAATATTTCCACAGCCTGACCTGCGGTGGCGCAGTGGGTAAAAGCATTGACCTGGAACACTGAGGTCGCCAGTTCAAAACCCTGGGCTTCCCTGGTCAAGGCACATATGGGAGTTGATGCTTTCTGCTCCTCCCTCCCTTCTCTCTCTCTCTCTCTCTCTCTCTCTCTCTCTCAAATGAATAAATAAAATCTTTAAAAAAAAAAAAAAGAAAATATTTCCACAGACTGGCCTTTAGGGTGGGACGGATGAATGTATCACGTGACCAAGACAAGCGTCAAGAGTGAGTCTTAGACGGATGTAACAGAGGGAATCTGGTCATTTTTTAAAAATAAAATATCGTTCAGACTTAAATATAAATAAAACGGAAATAATGTAAGTTATTTATTCTTTCTCTGTGGACCGGTACCAAATGGCCTATGGACCGGTACCAGTCCGCAGCCCGGGGGTTGGGGACCACTATCGTAGTGCACTCATTGATTGCTTCCCATTCGTGCCCTGACTGGGTACTGAACCTGCGACCTTGGTGCACAGGGACATTGCCTTATCCATTGAGCCACTCGGCCAAGTGTTTTGCACATTATTTGCAGTTTGCATTTCTCTAATTACTAATGTTTGTTCTAATTACTAATAAGTTTCCATTTATTGGAGGACCTTGTAAATTTCCTCTTATGTAATATGCCCTAAATTTTTCTGTTTTTCTTTTGGGTTGTCAGAGTTTTGTTTTTCCTGTATTCCCTCAGCGTTTAACTTGTTGTTTTACTCTTCTCATTGATGAGTAGAAGCTGCTCATTTCAATGTGGGGTTAACCAATCATACCCTTTAGAGTCTGTGCTTTTTGCATCCTATTTAAAGATACTCCTGCTTTGTTAAAGCGAACGCATTCTAAGATAATGTCTGTTTTCTTCGACTGTCTTCTGAACTCGTTCTAGTTTTGCCTTCCATACGTATGGTTTTAATCCACCCAGAGGAGGCTTGTGAAGTGGACGTTGTCATTTTCTCACATGGCTCACGAGCTGTACCAGCACCTTCTGCTGACATGTCCGTCTTCCCCTCAGACGTGTCAGTTCTGTCACAAGTCATTTCCTCACGGGAGCGTGAGACTGTTTCTAGGCTCTGTTCTATTCTATGGGTCAGTTTGTTGTCCTTACTTCCAAACTCTACTATTTTATATTTTAATCAGTCAGCATTGTTCTCTTGTATGGGAGTTTCTCCCTCTTTTTGTTTATTTAGGAATGTTTCTTTATTTCTAGTCCTTTGCTTCTTGATAAAAATTTAAGGATCAGTTTGTGATACTCTTAAAAAAAAACCACCTGGAGCCTGACCTGTGGTGGCGCAGTGGATAAAGCGTCGACCTGGAAATGCTGAGGTCGCCGGTTCGAAACACTGGGCTTGCCTGGTCAAGGCACATATGGGAGTTGATGCTTCCAGCTCTTCCCTCCCTTCTCTCTCTGTCTCTCTCTCTCTCCCTCCCTCTCCTCTCTAAAATGAATAAATAAATTTAAAAAACCACCTGGAATTTTGTTAGTGTTTCACTAAATGTACAGATGAATTTGGGAGTGGGATTGACATGCATATATTATTAAGTCTCCTGGTGGTTTGTTTTTTTTTCATAGTATATAACTATCCATTAATCAGATGTAAATTCTTTTCAGTAAGTTTTATCATGTTCTTTAGAAAGGGCTTCTATGTCTTTCATTAGATTAGTTCCTGGGTATTCTTTATTTCCTGATGCAATTGTAAATGTTATCCTTTTAATAATTCTATTTCCTAACCTCTATTTTCTGGTATATAGAAATGCAATTTCAAATTAGTTTTCTAAATTGAATTCTTTATCTTAAGATTATTGTCGATTCATGTGAAGTTTTAAGAAAATAATCCAAAGAGATCCACATACTCTAGTTTCCCCCAATGGCAGCATCTTGCATGACTGTCGTACAATGTCACAATCAGGATATTAGTTTGGTGCATTCAGGATAGAGACTGTTGGCCCTGGCCAGGTAGCTCCATTGGTTAGAGTGTTGTCTCAATGTGCCAAAGTTATAGGTTTGATCCCTGGTCAGAGCACATATAAGAAGCAACCAATGAATACATAGATAAGTGGAACAACAAATTGATGTCTCTTTCTTTCTCTTTTTTTTTTTGTGTCCCTTCCTTTCTCTCTCTCTAAAATAAAAATTTTTAAAAGATACAAACTGTTTCTGTCATAAGGATTCTGTCTGTTGTCTGTAGTCACCCTCATTCTTCCCCCTCCCACATAAATGCAGAGACTGCAGCCCAGCACGGGGCACCCCTCCTATAGAGCTGCTGCCTGCAGCTTTGTCTCTGATGAGAACAAGGGGCAATGACTTGCCAGCCCCCGGCCTCAGTGGTAGAGCCTCCGCGTTGACAGCAGCCTCACTTGGGAGCAGAAACAGAAGTGGTCTGTCCCGCGTGCTGACGAGGGAGCCGGCCTGGGGCACCTACGGACTCCTTTGAGGACATCTTGTCTGGAGTGACCAGGCTCCCCTGGGAGGAAAGAAATTTTGTGCAGAATGATCTGCTGACGTGTGATCATGTCAGAAGACAGTGGCTTGTTAGCTCTTTAAACATAAGCATCAGTTATGTTCAAAACTGCAGAGCTGACAGTGGTCATGAAGGTTGTTTAGTCCACACTCAGCTTACAAAAGAGGAACCTGAGCCCAGGCAATTAAGTGGCAGGCCCAGGGGCACGAGAGAGCTAATGCTGCTGGCGCCGTGACCCTCTGTCCACTCTGTCTCTGTGTGTCTCTGCTGAGGACCCACGGAGCTCAGGCTTTTATGGAGGAAGGAGGAAGAGCAGTGCCTTGCAGTGGCCCCAGGGTGGGGATGAGCACCGGACCCTTGTTGGTGCTCAGGATGTGGAAGCTCTACAAGATTTGTGCCCTTTGCTTGCCCCTGTTTTGGGAGCTCTTAGGAAACCAATAGTTTTTCGGTGTTCTTTTCTTTTTTATTTTTACATGTCTGGTAGAAAATTGCAACTTAGATGTCGTCTTCAGTCCTTGGCTGTACACGGCTATCCTTTCCTGTGGCAGCCGTCCAGCGAGGTCAGAGTCCATGGCCAGGTCAGAGTGAAGTGCGTCAGGTTGACACAGCCGGGCAGGAGATTGACAGCTGCCTGGCAACATGCAGGTTACTGGAGCCTCAGAGGTGGGTTCAGAGACGGCTGCAGTAATATATGTATATCTGTATCACAATGGCCGCCCCTGCCCTTTAGGTCCGGGACAGTGTTGGGTGGAGGACACAGAGCTGTGAAGGATGCGTCTGTGCCGTCTTGGACATTCAGGACCAGCTCTGACCATTGTGTGCAGAGAGAGAGAGAGAGAGAGAGGGAGGGAGGGAGGGACGGAGGGAGGGAGGGAGGAGGGAGAGAGAGGGAGGAAGAGATGGCTGCTCCTGGCCCCATGACAGGGTGAGAATGGTTTCGGATAGGACTTCCACAGCCAACCTTGAAACCCCCAAAGAAAGAGTCCCTCTTCTGAACGTGATGTTAACTATTTCCAGGTAATCTAGACCAAAAGCCAAACCAGAACCCCCTCCATTTTCTATGATTCTCTCATCATTCAGCTTTACTTGCAAAGCAATTTCTAAATCATGTTTTGACAGGAAGCTTCACAGAGAGTATTAAAAGAAAAATATATATATTATATATATTTATATAATATATATAAATAATAAATATATATTATATATTTATATAATATATATAAATAATAAATATATAATATATATAAATAATAAATATATAATATATATAAATAATAAATATATAATATATATAAATAATAAAACACTATGTCTTACGTCGACTAGTATGACAATTGAAATAAATGTAAAATGAATGTTTTATTTCTGGTCTGGTTTTAAAAGTAATACAGACTCATTACAGAAAACATGGAAAACGCAGCAAGTTGTGTAAAAAGAGAAGAAGTATCCGTGGCCCCGTCACCAGGGCAGAACTTTGTCTTTCCCGTCTGCGGCAGCATCCTCAGCCCCTGCACTAGTGCCCAGTGCGTAGCAGGGGTCCCCAAACTATGGCCTGCGGGCCACATGCGGCCCCCTGAGGTCATTTATCCGGCCCCCGCCGCACTTCTGGAAGGGGCACCTCTTTCATTAGTGGTCAGCATCCATATCCTGTGCTCCTGGAGTACTGTATGTAGCAGCGTCGCTCACGTACAGTACTACTTTCGGTGATGCGGGATGCACGCGTCACGGCTCTGGAAGTGTGTCATATACTTGTTACGGCTAGCAGTGACAAATATGGAACCGGACATTGACCATCTCATTAGCCAGAAGCAGGCCCATAGTTTCCATTGAAATACTGGTCAGTTTGTTGATTTAAATTTACTTGTTCTTTATTTTAAATATTGTATTTGTCCCCATTTTGTTTTTTTACTTTAAAATAAGATATATGCAGTGTGCATAGGGATTTGTTCATAGTTGTTGTTTTTTTGTAGTCTGGCCTTCCAACAGTCTTGAGGGACAGTGAACTGGCCCCCTGTGTAAAAAGTTTGGGGACCCCTGGCATAGGGCGTGCTTGGTCAGCAAGTGTTGAAGAAATCAATGTCACTGTTTTGGTGTATTTTTTCCAGCCCCCTTTTCTTTGCTTATTTTGCATGATTATAGTCAGACTCGACTCATATGATCATATATTTTTTAATATACCACAATAATATATGTATAGCTGCATCACAAAAGCTCTTTATGTTGTTTTTAAGATGCTCAGTGTTCCATATGTTGTGTATACCTCACTTAGTTATATTTCTTTATCTCACTAGATAGTTTGGGGGGGAATTCACATTTCGAAGGTACTTTGCACAGAAGGCTTCACTGTGCGCAAGTCGAAGCGCTGGCTGCTTACTAGGCTCACCTGTGTCTGGAGAACACAAAAAAGCTACTGACATACTTTATTATCTGCTTCCTTAGTCTCGCTGGGGAGCGTGAAGAGGTGGGGACAGTCCCAGAGGAAAGCCTTAATACTACAATCAGGACATGACCTCAGAGGCGACTGTAGGTTAGGCAATATCTTTTGAATATTATATTGTATGAAGCAACTAATTCAGAGAAGCAGCTAGTGATGTAAGTTCTAGAAATGTAGAGTCTCAAGAATTCACCTGTACTCAGCCACCTTCCACACAATCCCCACTCCCTCTCCTTTTAAAGATTCCCTGGCTGCCGTGGTGGGAGAAGGTGGTTTAGGTGAATGTGGCACCATCTGCCACGGAAAAGGAGAGTGGTGGTACCTGGGAGGAGGCGGTCTCTGATTCTCAGCAGGGAAGGCAGGGCGCAGAGGGAGAGGGAACTGTCCTGTGGTTTTCCTGCAGGACCCCCTTGTGTCAGAACCGGACACAGTTTAAAAAGAACAAATACCCTGAGGGGACTTCTGGCTGTAAATGGCTCCAGGATATATTTCATATTCTGGAAATATTTCACCTCTTAGAAATTTCTATGACAATTCAAAAAATGTATGTACTAACAGGGAGAAAGGTATGCAGAGCAGGAAGCCGTGGAAGGGGGCCAGTTTCATTCTGGAGCCCCTGAGCACTCTGCATGCCCTTGTGCAGGTGAGATCGGATTGAGGGAGGGCGCGTTGGCCTGCGCTGGCCCCGTGGGGGACATGAGTGGGACAGATGCCAGCAGCACCCTCCCCAATGCCATCCCCCTCACAGGGGCTGGAGCAGAGGGCAGGGCAGTGGGTATGCAGGGGAGGCAACAGTAGATCCTCCTTCCACTCTGGGAAGTGCGCCAGGTGCTGGAAGTCCACACACACTGGGCACTTGAGATTAACCCGGCACTGGCCAGGCTGGTTGAATAAAGGCAGGCATGTAAGTCAGAGAAGGGTATCAGGTGCCCCTCACAGACCTCACCCCGGAACACTAAATCTCAGGTAGCATTGGAGCCAACTATAGTTTCCAGATTGAATAACCAACACTCAAAAACTCTATACTCAGCAAGTCATTGAAGGGTGATGACCACAAAAACAGCAACAATACCATTTCAAACATTCAGACATGCAAATATTCAGAGAGCTTTCCATCTGCATAGCTTTACTGGAGGAGAACACACACACACACACACACACACACACACACACCACTCATTCACTCACTCAAAGGGTTATGGGAGTGAGTAATGAAACCAACATAACTCAAGAATTAAGTCAAGGTCATTGTGGCTAATCAAATTATGAAAGAGAAAAACAATATGAAAACAGTTCTGAGAAGAGAAGTAAGATAATTAATACCATCATCTTCATTATCAAACTGTTACACTCTGGCCATGAAGTCCCAGCGGGAGGAGAGGCAAGGGAGTAAAAGTTGTCTCATGCTCACCTTACCTGAAGAAGAGTCGTGTGTTCTGTGCTGTTATTGACCCCATAGAGAAATGAGCCCCTGCCTGCCGTTTGACTGACAGACTGCACAGTGGAGCACTTCCAAACTATTCGCATATAAAGGAAGCAAAGAAAACCTGACCCACATGGAATGGCAGAAAAAGAATAACAGAACAATGACCAGACTTCACTTCAAAATATAGACTTTTAGAGTCTTAATTTAAATCCTCATGCAAAGTAAACAGCCGAAATGATGAAACACTAATACTCTTAAGAATGGATGGATGGTTCAATATAAAGAAGTCTACGTAACATTCATTCAGCAAAGGTTTCTAAGTTCTTAGTAGGTGCCAGACCTTGGAGCTTGGAGTTCCTAGTAGGTGCCAGAACCTTGGTCATCTTCTCTAAAACATACACACTGCCTCCGCTCCCCACTGATGTCACTCGTAACACCCTTTTCTGTAACTATCTCTCGCTTTTGTTTTCTTGTTTACATTTTACTAAAATGGCACTGCTCCAAGATCAGGGTCCTTGTTCACAGTTGTAACCCCACCCAGTGCCCAAGAAAGAACCTGACCTAACGCTGACAAAGTCATTCAACACTTCCTGTGTTAGAGCACCATTTACGACAGCAGTGTGTCTTCCTTCGGCATTCTTTATGAAATGAGTTAATATGTCTATGAATTAATAGATGACAGTACTGCTAATTCCCTGCCCCCACGGAGCCTATACTTTAGTGGAGGAGACAATGCAACAAGTACTTCCAAGGTCAGTGTTGAAATCCCGGTTTTCTAAGCACATTTTTTCGATTCTAACTAACCTGGTGAATAAAAGATGGAAACTGTTTTTGCAGGAAGCTTCTACGACTTCCTCTCGAGAAAAGTCTGGGAAACTAGAAGCACAAAGTAGTAACTTCCTGCTCCCCAAAGCCTGTCACCAAAGGACACGCAGCAATTCAACCAGTAAGTGTCTCTGTCATACTGCCCTCAGGATCCATGAGGAATGTCAGTGATGTGGGACATTTGGGGGAGGGCGGGTCTCTGCTAGTCCAGCCTGCCAAACCACGGTTGTGGTCTGTGAGCAGCAGTCACTGCGCGTGAGTCTTACTCCAGCTAGCGAGCTTCTGCTGTCTCTTTAGGGCAGGGGTCTCAAACTTGCGGCCCGCCGAACAATTTTGTGCGGCCCGCAGACTAATCCACGAAGTTCAAAATATTTTGGATAAAATTAAGTAAGCCTAGGGGCCTACTTGTATTTTTCATTTTTCTAGCATCCTAGCTAGAGATTAGCTTAGTTAACAGCAGTTGTGATGCGAACTACAGTTTCTGGTCGTTTTGTGACACTGAGTAAACTGCATGTACGATTGTGCTTGTTGTACTGATTTTTTTTTGTTTTCAACTGCAGTGAGAAAAGTGTTGCGTAACAGTTGCCTTTTGTAGACCTAGTGCAGCCCGCCGAACGGCTGTGATCTTGCTCTGCGGCCCACATGCTGAGTTGAGTTTGAGACCCCTGCTTTAGGGCACCCAGTGGCCCGGAATCTAGTCAGCATGTCCGTCTGGACTCCCCGCATTGAGAAGATGCAACAGAGGATAGAACACATACAGTACCTCCTGGATCTCAGCAAGGTCACTCTCTCTCAGGGCCTCTGTCCCTCATCTGTGGCAGGTTGGGAGGTGAGGCTGGAAGATGCCATGGTTCTTGGTTGTTGCAGGGAAAGTACAAAGTCAGGAAAATGTGAAGAGTGAGGAAAAGCATGAAGAAATGAAAACCACACCACATGCTAGTGTTAGAGACAATCTATGTTAAGATTTTCAATAAGTTTCTTCCTATGATTCTATGCGCACCTCATGTTATTGGACATGTTTTTGTAGACGCCATTCTTCATGGATACCCAGTATTTTATTATATAAATGTACATGATCTAATTACCTAACTCCCTATTATTAGACATTCTCAGCTTTCCACTAGCATCGTCAACGTTGCTGACGTTGTATGTAAGGTTTTGTTCAGCCTGGGATGGTTTTCTTAGGGGAGATACACAAGGCAGTGGACTGGTGCGTGGTACCCAGCTCACCTTTGGGAGCCTAGGCACTTGGTTTTAGATCCTGCCTCCGGAAGGGATTTATTTGTGCGACTGAGGATGAGGCCCTTAGATTCTCCCTGCCCACATTATTCTGTTGTGGGATGTACTACCATTAAATTAATCATTTCCTATTTTTGGACCCTTAGTTGCTTTTCTTTATCATAGATTTTTTTTTTTTTTTTTTTTGTATTTTTCTGCAGCTAGAAACGGGGAGAGACAGTCAGACAGACTCCCGCATGCGCCCGACCGGGATCCACCCGGCACGCCTACCAGGGGTGACGCTCTGCCCACCAGGGGGCGATGCTCTGCCCCTCCGGGGCGTCACTCTGCCGCGACCAGAGCCACTCTAGCGCCTGGGGCAGAGGCCAAGGAGCCATCCCCAGTGCCCGGGCCATCTTGCTCCAATGGAGCCTTGGCTGCGGGAGAGGAAGAGAGAGACAGAGAGGAAGGAGGGGGGGTGGAGAAGCAAATGGGCGCCTCTCCCATGTGCCCTGGCCGGGAATTGAACCTGGGTCCCCTGCACGCCAGGCCGACGCTCTACCGCTGAGCCAACCGGCCAGGGCCTATCATAGATTTTTACTTTTCTTTTCCTTTAGCACAATTTTCTAGTCAAGGGGTTTCAGAAGCTAAGTAAATATACCTTAGATTGTGATCTGTGCTATGAAATGTCAGTAGCTAATACTCAATGTATTTATATATGAATATCTGTATCCTTAGGCATAGCCCATTCTAGATTAGAATTTTATAAAATGTTTGTGGCCCTGGCCAGTTGGTTCAGTGCTAGAGCATTGAACCCGTGTATAGAAGTCCTGGATTCAATTACTGGTCAGGGCACACAGGAAACCTCTCCTCCTTCCCTTCCCCCTTTTCTCTGTCTTCCTCTCCTCCCACAGCCATGGCTTGATTGATTCAAGCACCTTGGCCCCAGGTGCTGAGGATGGCTCTGTGGAGCCTCTGTCTCAGGCTCTAAAAATAGCTTAGTTGTGAGCATGGCCCCAAATGGACAGAGTATTGGCCTCAGACAGGAGTTGCTGGGTGGATCCTGGTCAGGGTGCATGCAGGAGTCTGTCTAGCTATCTCCCCTCCTCTCACTTAAAAGAAAAAAAATTTTTGCTCTGCAAGTTTCTGTTTTCTGTTGTCCCCACACCCACGGTCTGCTGTTCTCTGCCTTGTTTTGCACTTGGTACCAGCTACAGAGTTTGCGGGATCAATGTAGAATGAAAATGTGTGACCCCTGTTTCAAAATTATTACAAATTTTAAAATGGCAAAAGCAGAGCATTGGACCTTCTAAGTGTAGGGCTCTGTGACTTTGCAACTCCATGGCCATGAAGCCAGCCTGGCTTGCACCCTGAGTACTGACTTTCAGATGGTGTCATCTGGGTCCCGCGGTCCTCCAGTTTCTGATTGAGTTCAGTCAGGCAGGGAGAGAGGGTCAGGAGGTTGGAGGGTGAAAGACGGAGCTCCTGGGTGATTCCCCCCACCCCTCTGCAGCCTTGCAATGCTGTGGAAGGGACACCCTTTCTCCCCTGGTCTCGGATGGGAACCGCCTCCAGCTCTTGCCAATTCTTGGATGCCCCAATAAGCCTCGTTACTTTCCCAGACCCTGTTCACCCCTTTGTAGGAGCCCCTTCCTTTGTCTTCTCCAAGTCCTGTCTGAGATGCCCTGCCTGGTCCACGTGCGGGTACCCTGGTGGAGAAGAGCTCCTCCCCGCCCAGCTGAGGCAGGCCTGCTGCCCCTGTTCCGTCTCCGTGTGTGGTACACCCGTGTTTCTACTGGGATGGTCATTGTGTTACATGAATTTACAAAAAAGCCTCCTGGTTGAAGTAATATCTGGCTTCATATTTGTTGAACATACTTTCCTCAGATTGTTGGTTTTCTTTTAAATTTCTTTACTTGAAGACATTTTCGTCTTCATATACTAATCAAATCTATTGCTATCTTTTTCCTTCTATTGGTAAAGTTTCTTCCACATCCAGAGAACTATTTAATATTTGGCTACAATTTCTTTGCTTTTTAAATGATTTTTTCCTCAAACTTACTCTATATCTGTTACTTATTTCATGTGTTTGATACAAAGCAAGAATCTAGATAGAGTTTTTTCCTAAGCACGTAGCTGATTCCAGCATCACTTATGATAATCGATTCTGGCCATCTTTTTATTTCATCCTTTTTGTTATTTTATCTCTTGCAAAGGATATGCAGTCATATCTTGAAAGCAAATTAGGCAGTCTTTGTAAGACAGAAGTATGAGCTGTTTACATTAATATTATAAATAATACTTGCTTTTACTATGATTTATTTTATACTTTCTGATTTCTGGTCACTTTTCATTTGTTTTAAGCTTCTTGCTGTGTGTTTAATTTTTGCAGTGATTTGAAAGGTTTATTTAATTTTTATCCCCACTTCTGGTTTCCTTTAAGTTAATTAATCCATTACATTTAATTAATGAATTAATACTTGAGACTGTTTTCCAAATTGTCCACCTTGTGAAGAAAGATGGTATTATTTACCTCTGGTTCCATTTTTCATTTACCTGTATTTTTCGATTTCCTAATTCAACTTGATCTTAAATTATAAACTGACAATTTTTATTATTAAATCACCTCAATATATAGTTTCCCCTTCACTTGTTGTTTTGGCTCTTGCATTGGATTTTATAACCACATTTTCAGTGAACTCAATGCTACATGTTTCAGTGGTTTGTTTTAAACACCCCCCCTCCACTGCCAGATGATAATTTCAATATACAGGGTGAGGCAGAAGTAGGTTTACAGTTGTTTGTATGGATAATAATACAATAATGAATAGCAAGCTAAGGCTCGACTCAGTGTTCCGCGTGCTCACCACTGTAAACCAGCGGTGCCCACTCTATTTCCTTGCGGCTGGAGCACATGAGTAGTT
This sequence comes from Saccopteryx leptura, assembly GCF_036850995.1. NCBI lineage: Eukaryota > Metazoa > Chordata > Mammalia > Chiroptera > Emballonuridae > Saccopteryx > Saccopteryx leptura. The sequence continues at coordinate 41,688,416 of NC_089515.1, read as the reverse complement.
TTCAGGAACAGCAGGACTGGCTCAGATAGAGGAAGACCTTTTCTTTGTCCATCCCCCGTCCCCCCAGGGCCTCACACCCTCAGGGATGCCTGTTTGTTCCTCTTCTCTTTCCTGCACCCACCCTGGCCTGTGGCTTCCTTTCTGCAGCCCACACACAAGCCTGAGCTGTTTCATCCCGAGTAGAAGCCCCGCTCCCACCACCTTCCCTGTGGACGACTCCCCATCTCACAGCTTTCTCTTGGGGGGTTTTCCATAAAAGCCTCGTCCCTCACTGGATCTGGGGCACTGGGAAACCCTGCTGCCTCTGGGTCCCCGGAGCTGTGCTGTCCAGCACAGTGTCCACTGGCCACACTCTGAGCCCTTGACGTGTGTGGCTCGTGCACGTGAGGATGGGGGAGGGGGGCCGTGGGCGCCTGGGTCCAGAGACTGCGCCAGCTCAGGAAGGACAGAACACAGTAGTTTTATCTGTTATTTACATGTCAAAATGATGGTCATTTAGGTCTATCGGACCAAATAGAATGTTTTTGACTTTTTAATGGGGCTACTAGAAAAGTTCAGGTCGTGTGAGCAGCGTACAGTGTCTCACCAGGGGCGCTGCTCCGGTCAGCAAGGACTGTGGCCTGTAACCTCCGCAGGTTTGCAGCTGGGTGGGCGGAGTCCCTGGTTGAATGGAAGGAGGTCTAGGGTTCCCAGCAGAGGAAGCGGCTAGCTTGCATTGTCTTAGCTGCCACAGAATCAGGTGTTGGCTCTTTGTCACCTGGGTTAGGGGTGTGTGCGTGCCTGTGCCTGTGCATGCATGTCTGTGTATGCAGGAGTCCTCGGGTCCTCTTGGGAGGCTGGTTGTTGCAGGGGAGGCTGCTAGGTTCCTGCCTGGTCCCCTGGTTCTGCCTGTCCTGAGCCTCTGCGTTCCCCTCCTGACCCTCTTTCTTGGGCACTGAACACGCCCTGACATCAGGGACTGGAGTGGCCGCAGCCTTGTGTCTTCCTGAGCCCGGCACGCTGCTTGTCAGTAGGAGGTGCCCATCCACTCCTGCTGAGGTGAGCTGAGGGGAAATGCAAACGAGAGTCCTGTGTGCACCTGCGCTGTGGGAGGCGCGTCAGAGAGCAGCGGGCTGCCCGCCGCGTCTCCGTCTCCACCCTGCGCCCAGCACCGGCTGCCCAGTGGTCCACGCTCACTCTGGCTCCCGAGGGCCGGCACTCTGGCGGCTGCTGTTCTCTTTTTTTTTTTTTTTGTATTTTTCTGAAGCTGGAAACAGGGAGAGACAGTCAGACAGACTCCCGCATGCGCCCGACCAGGATCCACCCCGCACGCCCACCATGGGGCGACGCTCTGCCCACCAGGGGGCGATGCTCTGCCCCTCCGCGGCGTCGCTCTGTTGCGACCAGAGCCACTCTAGCGCCTGGGGCAGAAGCCAAGGAGCCATCCCCAGCGCCCGGGCCATCTTTGCTCCAATAGAGCCTTGGCTGCGGGAGGGGAAGAGAGAGACAGAGAGGAAGGAGGAGGGGGTGGAGAAGCAAATGGGCGCTTCTCCTGTGTGCCCTGGCCGGGAATCGAACCCGGGTCCCCCGCACGCCAGGCCGATGCTCTACCGCTGAGCCAACTGGCCAGGACCTGTTCTCTTGCTTTTAGAGAGCACAAATATTTTCTCCTTTCTCCCTCTCCTGGTCTAGGTGTTAATCCCTACTGCACAGCAGAGATAGATTTTCCAGTGACCAGGAAGACCGCTGCTTCCACGGACAGGCCGCCATATTCCCTCTGCAGCAACAGGAAGTCCTTGTCTCAGCAGCTGGACTGCCCGGCAGGGAAAGCTGGGGTGAGGCGACAGTAGGGGTCCCAACTTAGAGGGGGCTGGAGAGGGTTTCGGGTAGTTTCATGTCCACAGAACTGCAGGGGACAGGGACCCGCCTAGTGAGCATGGCCACCTCTAGGCAAAGGACCACATCAGGACTGTGACCTACCGAGCGCCCCCCTGTGCCAGAGACTTGCAACTGCTGCTGCTTCTGTGCATTAGCAGCAACCTTGCAGAGAGCATTCCACGTGTGCAGACCCCGCACTAGGCTGTATGAGGATCCCGTATGTCACCTGCACAGTAACCCAAGAGGCAGACGAGGGGAATGGGGACTGGACAAGTTCACGTGGATTGTCAGAGACAGCGGACACTTGATGGTGGATCTTCTGGCCTCCACCACCTGGTTTTTCATCTCTGTGACCTATGACTTGCTTTACACATACTGCCTCTCATTCTTAAAACAAGCTTACAAAAGCATTAATATTAGCTTCATTTTAGTATATCTTAAGACCTAAGGGCCCAGCCTGACCAGGCGGTGGCACAGTGGATAAAGTATTGACCTGGGACACTGAGGACCCAGGTTCGTAACCCCGAGATCACTAGCTTGAGTGCGGGCTCACCAGCTTGAGTGATGGTTTGCAGGCTTGAGCGTAGGATCATAGATATGACTGCATGGCTGGCTTGAGCCCAGAGGTCATTGGCTTGAAGCCCAAGGTCAATGGTTTGAACCCTATGGTCGCTGGCTTAAGCAAGGGGTTACTGGCTCAGCTGGAGCCCCCTGGTCAAGGCACATATGAGAAAGCAATCAATGAACAATGAAGGTGCTGCAACCATGAGTTGATGCTTCTCATCTTTCTCCCTTCTTATCTGTCCTCTGTCTTCTTTTTCCTTCTCCTTCTCGCTTAAAAAAAAAGAAGAAGGAAAAAAAGACCTAGGGGGCTGGAATTTGAACCAAGTCCTGGGTGGCTCCCCAGTCCATGCCCGTCCCACTATGAGGCATCAGCATGCAGATGGGGTCTTAGCATAGAGGAAGCGCAGTGTCCCCCATACATGTCACTCCAGCCTGCCTGTATATATATTTGTTTCCCAAGCCCCAACCCATGCACAACTCACACAAGGGCCTCATGCTGCCACTCATGGCCACACAGCGCCCTCTGGTGGCGTCACCTTGCCCTCTCTCCCTTCTTTCTGGAAACCCCACCCCATCCTTCAGAAGCTTTCCTAACACACCCTCTGCGGAAGGGACTCCTGACCCTCCCAATGCCCATCACCAGGGCTTACGGGTCTCACACCTCGTCGCTGCCATCACTTCTGTGCTCTCTCCATGGCACACTGCGAGCCCCAGGGCGGGCTCCTGGTCAAGGTGTGTTTGACTCTCCCTGCGCAACACACAGCAGATGTTTGAAAATTTTATTTCCGTCTTCTCTCCCTTCCTTGAGTAATCGTGTTCTAAGATCGCAAATGGGAAGCAATGGTGTCCCAGTGTTTGAAAAAGATGGCTTCCCAAGTACAGATGATTTTACAGGCAAGGACACTGAGGCAGGAGTGTAGCTTCCCACCCCCTCTCCCCGCAACCAGGTCAGATAGTTGGCAGAGCCTGAGAAGCAACAGTCCGTGGGGCTCCGAGTCCCAGCGCTAACCACTGTGCCACGTTATCCCTCGCTGAGGCTGCTTCCTGCAGCAGGGTGTGTGTGCAGCATGCCGCCCCCTGTGAGCTGTCACCACCTGCCTGCCTCCCCGGATTTACCTTCTGAGTTTTCAGTTCTTCAGGTTGCTGCCCCTGCCCACCACTGCCTGCCTAGCACCAAGAAGGGCCTCAGTTAGCGTGCCTTGCATTTTGTTGAGGCTTTCCTAGAAGCCGGCTTCCAAACCTCGCTGGGGCCTTTGGTGATAGGACTCGTCCTGGGTCAGGGTGGTCGGTGACCGTACCCGGGCCTGCTGCCTAGGCAGTCCTGACTGAGCCCCGGCTGCTGGGCTGCAGGCAGATCGGGCTCAGGGAAGCCGGCTTCTGGGACCACCACAAACAGCCCCTCTGGGCCAGACCCTGGCCACGCCCACTCAGCCACGCCCACTCAGCAGTGGAAGGCATTGTGCGCAGGCGCTTAGGGTAGAGGGGATTCGGGTCCTCTCCTTGGCTGGGCCTCTCCCGCCCAGTGAGGTGCTCTTGTCTTGTGGACTCATCACTCCCTACTTGGTCCATCCCTGCAGGGCGCGTCCAGACCCACGAGGTCCCTGAGCACAGCTCAGCTCGCGCAGCCCTCAGGGGGCCTCCAGGCTTCTGTCATCTCCAACATCGTGCTGATGAAAGGCCAGGCCAAGGTAAGCAAGGACCGCTGCCAGCGGAAACTTCTGGAGTGACACCAGATTCTGAGGAGCTGCTGTGTCAAAGGGAAGATAAAGACAGGCAGTGGAGATTCTGGCTCCAGATATAAATATACATATGAACGCACATCTGTGGAAAAGTGGGAGGGACCCACACGTCTAGACTCCTCTCCCCCCCCCCTCCCCCTTCTTCCGTCTCTGTCCTGGGAGCTCAGGGAGAGGTGAGAGAAGACAGCTGAGAAAGGCTGTTATTGTTCCTCTGATCAAAGGGAGTGACTGTCTCCGGTCCTGAGTTGTAGCCAAGCAGCCCCACTTTCTGGTTAGAAATCACAATGCTTGTTTCCCCTCTAGAACACAACCAATGAGTTAGGTGCTGTGAGCATCATTTCACAAGAAGGTTAAGTGAGGTCAGACAGGAAGTGATCCACTTGGAACGGCCAGCGGAGGGGAGGGTCTCCGTCCAGGGTCCCTCTGTGTGAGGGAACAGCAGACTCGTGCAGACACACTCCAGATGCCACACAGTCCTGTCTGGCCTCCAAGTCACAGCTCTTCCCATTCTTGTTATGTCTCGGGACCTGTGAGACCAGAGCCACCTGCTCCTCCCTGGGGTCTTTGTTCAGGGCTAAGGCAGGCCCTCAGGAAATGTAGCCCAATGCAGAGAAGCCCAGGGACCACTCTTCAGTCTGATATCTCCTCTTCTTCCCCAGGGCCTGGGCTTCAGCATCGTCGGGGGAAAGGACAGCATTTACGGCCCCATTGGAATTTATGTCAAAACCATCTTTGCCGGCGGAGCCGCTGCCGCCGATGGCCGACTACAAGAAGGTACATTCCCAGCCCTTCCTGTCATTGTCCCTGTCCTCCCTAACTTACACTTGTAGGGAAACCAGACTCAGTGCATCCAATGAGTTGTAAAAAGCTCCCTGCCAGCCTATTACCCTCTAGGCTCTAGGAATTGAGAGACTTTCCAGCTCTGATTCCTCTTACAAGGAGTTCATGGTCTACCCGGCTCCTGTCTTCCCCTCCTGCCCACTCTGCTCCTGTCAGCCACCTGCTCCTAGCTGTTCAGGTGAGGGAAGCCCTGGTCATCCTGGGAGTAAGGGGCTTGGTGACATGGGGTGCCTCCTGAGTGTCCTGCACTGGCTTCTTGTCCTGGAGGGGCAGGGTGGGTTCCCAGCCTTAATTCTACCCCAAAGTCATATTTGGATGGTTGGGCAATAGGCTTGGCCCAAGGAACTCCCCAGGTTTAAACTTAGGGGGCAGAATGCAGGGTCAGGCCGCCGTGGAGTGCAGGGGAGCCTCTGTGGACGCTGGCCTCACACGGGAGGTTTAAAGGGAGGTGACGTCACAGTACTGCCGCTGTCTTTTGTCAGGCAGGTTCTGTAAGCCAGGCTAGGTTGGCAAACAACAGCCCACATCTGCCTGTTGTCACACAGCTCATGGATGAAGAATGGCTTTTTTGTTTCCTAATGATAAAAAAAAAAGTCAAAGGGATTTTTGTGTCATATGTAAATGAAATGAAATTCAGATTTCAGTGTCCATAGGAGAGCTTCACTGGGACATGGTCACATTCATTTGCCCCTTGTCTGTGATGCTTTGGGCTACAAGGGTCTGCAGAGCCTACATTTACTCTGCGGCTCTTTATACAGGAAGTGTGCCACCTCTAACCTCATGCGGGGCTGTGCCTGTGGGCTTTATTGTGTGGGCAGTGGGACCCTCTAACCCAGTGGTAGTCAACCTGGTCCCTACCGCCCATTAGTGGGCGTTCCAGCTTTCATGGTGGGCGGTAGCTGAGCAACCAAAGTATAAATAAAAAGATAGATTTAACTATAGTAAGTTGTTTTCTAAAGATTTATTCTGCCAAACAGCAAAAATCCAACATAAAGTACTTGGTAAGTAATTATTATTATATGCTTTAACTTGCTGTAACTCTGCTTTATAAATTGTATACAGTAAAGTTACTTCCCTACTTTATAAATCACCATTACTGTGGAACTGGTGGGCGATTAGAAAATTTTACTACTAACAGAGATACAAAAGTGGGCGGTAGGTATAAAAAGGTTGACTACCCCTGCTCTAACGGTTCTGTCATGTGGGAGGGGCAAGCTAGGATCAGGGTGTTTAGATGATTCAGGAACCAGAGTGCAGGGGCGGGGTTGGCTGGCGAGACACCAGAAGCAGGAGATCCAGCTCAAAGGCCCTGGTGACAGCTGGTCTGCAGTTCCTGAGAGCCTGTCCTGCAGGGAAACCCTGGGAGGAGGAAGGTGCTAGTGGGACAGGTGACAACCTCCTAGCAGGTGGCCAGGGCAGGGAAGGTCAGAGGAAACACGAAGGTTTCAGGTCTTAGGAAAGATAGATGATGTGTCACAGAGGGTAAAAGGTAGAGGGGGAGAAGGAAAAGCAAAAAGCAAGGCAAATGAGGTCAAATGGGTTCTTAATTTTTACTTTTTAAATTACAGTTGGCATGCAATAGTGTATCACTTCAGCTGTCCAGCATAGTGGTTATACATAGTATAATTATGAAGTCATCCGCTTAGAAGTCTAGTACCCGTCTGATACCGTGGTTATTACAAAGTTACTGACTGTATTCTCTATGCTGTGCTTGACATCCTCGTGAATATTTTTATCACTTAGTCCTTTTCCCTTTTTCACCCAGCTGCCCAACCACCATCCCATGTGGTCACCATCAGTCTGTTCTCTGTATCTATGAGCTTGTTTCTGGTTTTTTTGTTGTTGTTCATTTACTTTGTTTTTTAGATTCTACATGTCAGTGAAATCTTATGATATTTGTCTTTCTCTGACAAGCTTTTTTCGCTTAATATAATGCTCTCTGAGTCCATCCATGTTGTTGCAAATGGCAAGATTTCATTCTTTTTTATGACTGTCGTATACCATTTATATATAATTGGTGGTATATATATACCACCTCTTCCTTATCCACTTGTCTGCTGATGGACACTTAGACTGCTTCCATATCTTGGCTATTTTAAATAATGCTGCAAAGAACATAGGGGTGCAGATATCTTTTTCAATTAGTGTTTTAGATTTCTTCATATATATGCCCAGAAGTAGAATTGCTGGGTCATAAGGTAGGTCTATTTTAACTTTAAAAATATATATATTTGTAGTTTATTGATTAATTTTAGAGAGAGAGGAAAGGGGAGAGAAAGATATATATATAATATATATATAATATATAATAATAAAAGATATATACATAATATATATATAATAATAATATATATATAATATCAGTTTGTTGTTCCACTTATTTATGCATTCATTGGTTGATTCTTGTATGTGCTCTGACTAGGGATTGAACCTGCAACCTTGGCATATCAGGATGATTCTCTAACCAACTACTAAGCCAGGGCTCTATTTTTCATTTTTTGAGCAGCCTCCATACTGCGTTCCATAGTGGATATACCAATCTGCATTCTCACCGACAGTGCACGAGGGTTCCCTTTTCTCCACATCCTCCTCAACACTTGTTTCTTGATTTATTGATAGTAGCCCTTCTGACAGGTGTGAGGTGGTATTTCATGGTGGTTTGAATTTGCATTTCTCGGACGATTACTGATCTTGAGCTTCTTTTCATATGTCTGTTGACATCTGTATGTCCTTTTTGGAGAAATGTCTATTTAGGTCCTCTGCCAATTTTTTAAATTGACTTTTAGAGAGAGAGGAAGTGAAAGAGAGAAAGAGGGAAATATTGATTTGTTGTTCCACTTATTCATGCTGTCATTGGGTATGAGCTCTGACCAGGGAGCAAACCTGCAACCTTGGCATCTTGGGATGATGCTCTAACCAACTGAGCTACCTGGCCAGGGTCTCCTATGCCCATTTATCTGTCTGTTAGATATCTATCTATCTATCTATCTATCAATCTAAAGTGAGAGGAGGGGAGGTAGACAGACTCCCACATGTACCTTGACTGGAATCCACCCCCTAACCCCCATCTGGAGCTGAATCAACCAAGCTATCCTCAGCGCTAGAGGCTGATGCTTGGACCAACTGAGCTATCCTCAGTGCCTGGTGCTATGCCGATTTTTTAATCAGATTGTTTTTTGATGCTAAGTTGTATGAATTCCTTATATATTTTGGATATTAACCACATTATCAGATATACCATTGGTGAATATCTTCTCCTGTTTGATGGGTGGTCTTTTCATTTTGTGGATAGTATCCTTTGTTGTGCAAAACCTCTGTGTTTGAGGTAGTCCTGTTTATATATTTTTTCTTGTTCCCCTTGCCCAAAGAGGCGTATCCGAAAAAATAAAAAAAACTACCAAGAGCAATCAAAGAGTTTACTGCCTATGTTTTCTTCTAGTTTTGTGGTTCTTAAATTTAAGTATTTAATCCATTTTGAGTTATGGTGAAGAAAGTAGTCTAGTTTTATATTTTTGTATGTGTGTGTCCACTTTTCTCAGCACCATTTATTGAATAGACTCTGTTTATTCTATTGTGTGTCTTGCGTCCTTTGTCATAGATTAATAAACCACAAAGGCATGGATTTATTTCTGGGCTCTCTGTTCTGTTTCATTGATGTACATGTCTGTTTTTATGCCAGTACCATACAGTTTTGGTTACTATGGCCTTATAGTATAGTCTGATATCAGGTAACATGATACCTCCAACTTTGTACTTCTTTCTCAAGATTTCTTTGGCTATTCAGAGTATTTTGTGGTTCCATGTAAATTCTAGGATAATTTGTTCTAGTTCAGTGAAAAATGCCATTGAGACTTTGATAAGGATTGCATTGAATCTGTAGATTGCTTTGGGTAGTATGGACTTTTTATTAATGTTAATTCTTCCCATCCATGATCATAAGTATATGTGTCCATTGAAGATATTATCTCTTCTTCAATATCTTTCTTCAGTGTCTTAGACTTTTCTAAGTACAGGCTGTTTACCTCCTTGGTTAAATTCCTAGGTATTTTCTTTTTGATGCAATTATAAATGGTATTGTTCTCTTTCTGATACTCTTATTGATGAATAAAAATATAACCTACTTCTGAATATTAATTTTGTTTCCTGCTGTGCACTGAATTTATCAGTTACAATAGTTCCTTGATGGAATGTAGGGTTGTCTAGGTATATTACCATGCCGTCTGTAAATAATGACGGTGTTACTTCTTCCTTTCTAATTTAGTTTATATTAGTTATTTTAAAAGTGTGTCTGTTTTCACTCCTTGAGTTAGAATCTCATGTGGACAGAGACTGATCCTTTCTTTCTTTAATCTAGTTTAGCAACCTAACAGATTAAGTGATTTGAATATTCTCCCCACCCTACCTCTAGCCTTCATTTTCCACCTACAGACACGTTAAGAAGAGAGCACATCTGAATTCTAGAGAAAAGAGTGGAAGTGCCCAAGTGCTAGCAGTTTTCCAAAGAAACAAAAACTTTACAGAAACAAGGAACAGCTTTAAATCTGGGTACAGCACACTGAGGAGTTGATGACGGGACCCTAGGAGCTGCTGTTAGGGGCCCTCAGGGTTAGGGGCAGGATCTGACTGTCCACTGGGCTGGGAGACATGGCCGGGCGTCCGTGCACACCTCTGGAAGACTTTAAAGCCTCCACAGTAAAGAGCTGCGCCTCATGAGGGCCGACGGCCTGAGGAGAGTGATAGGAGGATGTAGCTTCGTCCATGTCTTCTTGGGTGGGAAAACAGGCCACAGTTATAGTCTGTATTGAATGCAGGGATTTCTAAGCTGAGACACTACTATATGTTAAAAAATAATCTCAACAACCAGAGAAATAGGATGGATTATGCACAATGGGGCCTTAAATCAGATGGCAATGGATCTTACCAGTAAGAATCAGGCCAGAAATCCACAGAAAAAAACTGTTGGCATCTTAATGGCACAAACTCAGTGCTGACTATTGAGAAAGTGTTCCTCATCTGCGTGCTGATGGAATGGAAGGAAAGGGAGACAGTGGTGCACCATCCACATCAACGCGGGTTTCTGGATACAAAAGAAAAAATTGTTCTGTGTTGTGAAGAATTTCGTGAGCCTCATGCAGAATGGGCCCTGGGGACCTGCCAGCCTGGAGGGGGGACTTCACGGGTCATCAGTTCCCAGCCATGGCGAATGCAGTGAGGGCAGTAGGGAGGGGGTGCCGTGAGCGTGCGAGGAAACAAAGGCAGTGGAACTGAGTGGCGGGAAGGGCAGGAGCTGGTAGGAGGACAGGTTAGCTGAGAAAATGGCACAGAAAGAAGCATTTAACTGCCTAGCCCCCTGCTCAGCAAACTGTGGCTCGCGAGCCACGTGGCCCCTTGAGTGCGGCTCTTCCACAAAATACCACGAGCGGGTGCTACCTTGATAAGGAATGTACCTACCTATATAGTTTAAGTTTAAAAAATTTGGCTCTCAAAAGACATTTCAATATTTGTACTGTTGATATTTGGCTCTGTTGACTAATGAGCTTACCGACCACTGGCCCTAGACCTGCGGTTCTCAACCTGTGGGTCGCGACCCCGGCGGGGGTCCAACAACCAAAACACAGGGGTCGCCTAAAGCCATCGGAAAATACATATTTCCGATAGCTTTATCCGCTGAGAAGCCGCGCTACCGTCTGCAGCAGTGCTATTCAGCTTGAACGCACGCCATTATGGACGTGCGTTCCAAACTGAATGCCTGCGGTCATGCGCAGACGTGATTGCATCATCCCTCCGGGCCTAAGGGGCGGGGAAGCGGGGGGGAATGCTCCACAGTCCATAGCAGCGCATTACGTGTGTCCGGCGCTTGCTGACGTCATCAGTGGGCGGGTGCAGCAAGATGGAGGACAGAAGCCTAGGAGGCGGAGAGGCAATGAGAATACATAATGCATATCAGGTATTTACATTCTGAATCATAACTGTAGCAAAATTACAGTTATGAAGTAGCCACCAAAATTATTTTTTGGTTTGGGGTCATCACAACATGAGGAACTGTATTGCGGGGTCACGGCATTAGAAAGGTTGAGAACCACCGCCCTAGACCATTTCATATGGGCACACAGCTGGCGTTGGTGTGGACGCCATGTTAGAAGGAGACCTCGCTCAAATCATGGGCAAGGCAGGAAATGGTTTATGGGAGCAAATGGTGTGTGGGGGGCGGCAGCAGGGAAGGATGTAAAGCCAAGAGGTGGACAGGTGTCATGGTCCAGCCACAATGAGTCTATTATGGGGTCTTCGAATGGGAAAAGGTATAGAACTGAAATAAATGATAGACAGGGACTTAAAGATACACACACACACACACACACACACGGGTTCAGGAGGACGCCACAGCAAACAGTCTCTACTGTTCCTTAGCCATAACGTGGCTGCTCCTGGAAGCACATCCACTTTTATTCATAGAAAAAAACGTGGTCCATCAGCAATTCAATTAAGTTTCCAAGGCAACTCAAAGACAACCCCCACCATACCATCCAAATCTACTTTACACTAATAGGAAACTAGCTTCCAGAGAACATGGGTGAGACAAATGAGAATCAGGTGTAGCTCTTTGTTAACTAGGCAGGTGAGGTGTGGTTTGGGCCCAGCACCTCTGTTCAGATTGCAAAAATACCCTGTTTATTAATTCGGTCCCCAACAGACAGGGACCAGGTCAGGCCAGGCCACACGTGCCTGGCTAAGAACCCTGATCCCCTGGAGGCTAACAGGTGCCAGAGGGGGCCCATCACGCTGCCCCTCCAGCTTCTTGGGTGGGGGTGGATGCTGCATGAGAAATGTCTTAATGGTGCTTTGTGGATTGTGCAAACGCTGGGCTGGTGGGCGGGACTGGAGTTCAAGGTGAGAACGATGTCCCTGATTGGGCAGCACGCTTGTTAGCCACGACTTCTCCCTGTCCCAACAGGTGATGAAATTCTGGAGCTCAATGGTGAATCAATGGCTGGACTGACACATCAGGATGCTTTGCAGAAGTTCAAGGTGATCATTTATCATCGAGATAAAGCCCAACTCTGGCAAAGGAACTGGGCTGCCAATGTCACCCTCCTCGTTCAGACCTACGGTCCTGTACAACCCTCCATATGGGCACGCAGCTGGTGCTGGTGTGGGCGCCATGTTAGAAGGAGACCTGGCTCAAAAAATAGCAGACTGATCGGGATTGTTCCAGGGGATGCTTCAGTATTGAAGACTGATAGATCTGTTTTAAAACATTCTATGTATTTATATTGATATATTTCCAAATCAGTTTCAGGTTTTGTTTTTTTTCTTGTATTTTTCTGAAGCTGGAAACGGGGAGAGACAGTCAGACAGACTCCCTAATGCGCCCGACCGGGATCCACCGGCACGCCCACCAGGGGCGGCGCTCTGCCCACCAGGGGGCAATGCTCTGCCCCTCCGGGGCGTCGCTCTGTTGCAACCAGAGCCACTCTAGCGCCTGGGGCAGAGGCCAAGGAGCCATCCCCAGCGCCTGGGCCATCTTTGCTCCAATGGAGCCTCGGCTGCGGGAGGGGAAGAGAGAGACAGAGAGGAAGGAGAGGGGGAGGGGTGGAGAAGCAGATGGGCACTTCTCCTGTGTGCCCTGGCTGGGAATCGAACCCAGGACTTCTGCATGCCAGGCCAACGCTCTACCACTGAGCCAACTGGCCAGGGCCAAATCAGTTTCAAGGTTTTTTTTTTTGTTTTTTGTTTTTTGTTTTTTTTTTTCATTTTTCTGAAGCTGGAAACGGGGAGAGACAGTCAGACAGACTCCCGCATGCGCCCGACCGGGATCCACCCGGCACGCCCACCATGGGGCGACGCTCTGCCCACCAGGGGGCGATGCTCTGCCCATCCTGGGCGTCGCCATATTGCGACCAGAGCCACTCTAGCGCCTGGGGCAGAGGCCACAGAGCCATCCCCAGTGCCCGGGCCATCTTTGCTCCAATGGAGCCTTGGCTGTGGGAGGGGAAGAGAGAGACAGAGAGGAAAGTGCGGCGGAGGGGTGGAGAAGCAAATGGGCGCTTCTCCTGTGTGCCCTGGCCAGGAATCGAACCCGGGTCCTCCGCACGCTAGGCCGACGCTCTACCGCTGAGCCAACCGGCCAGGGCCAGTTTCAAGTTTTTAAGGCAATTGCTAAACAACATTTTTGAATCTCCATCTAGTTCAAGACTAATGTTTATATGTATCACATATATGTCCTATGTATAACATGTGCTATCTGCATATATACACACAGAAATGTCATATATGTGTACATACACACACACACACACACACACACAAACGGTTACTCAGGCCTGTGTTTGCACCTTGCCCACAGTCAGTCCCAGATGCCACAGCACCCTCTCTTTCTTTTCAGCAAGCCAAAAAGGGGCTGCTCACCCTCACGGTGCGGACCCGCCTGACGGCCCCCCACTCCCTGAGCAGCCACCTGTCCCCCCCGCTGTGCCGCTCCCTGAGCTCCAGCACCTGCGTGGCCAAGGACAGCAGCTCCTTCCTCCTGGAAAACCCTGAGGCTCCTGCCGGCACTGCCAAGCCCAATTACAGAATCATGGTGGAGGTTTCTCTGAAGAAAGGTAGGAGCGTGTCCCCTGGAGGGCTCTGCTGTCCTCCTCTGCACCCTTCTGCCTGGGCCTCCCCCCCAGAGTCGTTTCCCACACTTTCCTCCCCCGGAGTCAGTTCAGAGGCAAGGCCCTGTGGTCTGGGAGCAGACTGTATGGCCACTGCTTAGCAGAGGGGCTGGGGCGCTGCGTGTGGAGAGATTCTAGGGGACACCGTCCGGACCCAGTCAGTGTCCGAGCGCAGGGGCCAAAACACAGAGAAAGAAAGCAATTCCCCCTGCCCCCCCTTCTTACTCTACTTGGACCTGACATCCCTTAAAGCCTAAGCCACCATGTGTGGCCCCTTAACTGCTCTCCTGGTTTCTATTCTTTTTTTTTTTTTGTATTTTTCTGAAGCTGGAAACGGGGAGAGACAGTCAGACAGACTCCCGCATGCGCCCGACTGGGATCCACCCGGCACGCCCACCAGGGGCGAAGCTCTGCCCACCAGGGGGCGATGCTCTGCCCCTCCGGGGCGTCACTCTGCCGCGACCAGAGCCACTCTAGCGCCTGGGGCAGAGGCCAAGGAGCCATCCCCAGCGCCCGGGCCGTCTTTGCTCCAATGGAGCCTCGCTGCGGGAGGGGAAGAGAGAGACAGAGAGGAAGGAGGGGGGGTGGAGAAGCAGATGGGCGCTTCTCCTGTGTGCCCTGGCCGGGAATCGAACCCGGGACTTCTGCACACCAGGCCGACGCTCTACCACTGAGCCAACCGGCCAGGGCCCCTGGTTTCTATTCTTGACTCCTCATATTTCTTTCTCTTTACAGCAGGCAGTCATATTTGTGAAAACAGAGATGAGGTCAGGCCCCTTCCTTGTTGAGTGCAGGCTAGTCCTTTGTTCACACAGCCCCACTGAGGATGGCGCGGCCCCTCCACCCAGCTCCTTGTCCCACTGACCCTGTGACCAGCTACGGCCGGCAGTAGGCATGCAGCTTCTCCCCTTTGTGCCTCTGGCCCATCGCCACACCTCTGGTGTATTCTTGTCACTCATATTTTAGCCTAAATGTTTCCCCTCTGAAGCCTGAAGCGGCCATCCTGTCCGTTCTAGCACATTCCTCATTAATTTCTGCATAATCCTTAATAGTCTCTGACACCTTCTTCCCTCCCTCCCTCCCTCCTTCCCCCTTTCCTCCCTTCCTTCCTCGTCTCCACACTCGGCACTCAGCATCCTTACTGCCTACATCACTGTTGCTGACCCTAAAGCAGCGCCACCCACAGTGAGTGTCCTGTAAATGCAGGGAATCAGGGCCCTAGTAAGTAGAGGACAGCAACTGACCTGTGATGGTGTTTGGGCATGTGGGCCCCTGACAGAGCAGCATGCCCCTGGGAAAGCCTCAGTCAGCCCCTGTTCTGCCCGCAGAGGCCGGTGTTGGTCTGGGCATCGGCCTGTGCAGCGTCCCCTACTTCCAGTGCATCTCGGGCATCTTCGTCCACACGCTCTCTCCGGGATCGGTGGCACATCTGGATGGACGGCTCCGGTAGGTCCCCGTCTCTGGGTTTTTTTTGTTTTTTTTTTTTTGTTTATAATTTAATTTTTTTTAATTTATTTATTCATTTTTTAGAGAGGAGAGGGAGAGAGAGAGAGAAAGAGAGAGAGAAGAGACAGAGAGAGAGAAGGGAGGGAGGAGCTGGACACATCAACTCCCATATGAGCCTTGACCAGGCAAGCCCAGGGTTTCGAACTGGCGATCTCAGCATTTCCAGGTCGATGCTTTATCCACTGCAGCACCACAAGTCAGGCCCCTGTCTCTGGTTTTGAAAAGACCCCTGATTTGCAACAGAAGGGATTCCCTAGGCTGTCAGGAGGTTACTTTGGAGGCAAGACACTCAGAATGATCCAGCAGCATGGAAATGACTGGGGAACGTGTTAGACAGGCAGAACCTAGGCCCCTCCCCAGACCTGCCAATCAGAATCTGCATTTACCATGCCCTGGGGTTGTCTGCACGGGAAGGCTGGGAGGCCTCGTCCGGGGAAACCGGGGCAGAAGAGGGAACGTGAAGGAGCCACGCTTTCACCCCGATTTTACTAAGTGGAGGGAGGAGTGACGTAAGTAGGCGTGTGGACGAGGTTCGCCTGCATATTCTATGTAGAGAAAGAAGCTTGCTGAGCAAATATGTAGTATTCACTAAATTTCTTGGTGGCCTAAAGAAAATATTTTCAGGCATCCTTTTGTAAAAAAAAAATTTTTTTTAATTTTACTTATTCATTTTAGAAAGGAGAGAGAGGGAGAGAGAGAGAGAGAGAGAGAAACAGAGAGAGGGGGGAGGAGCAGGAAGCATCAACTCCCATATGTGCCTTGACCAGGCAAGCCCAGGGTTTCAAACCGGCAACCTCAGCATTTCCAGGTCAATGCTTTATCCACTGCGTCACCACAGGTCAGGCCATAAAATTTTTTTTATTTGTATTCAGTTATCAGGGTGATATTGGTTAATAAAATTATGTAGGTTTCAAGTGTATGACTCTAGAATACGTCATCTGTGTATTGTATTGTGTGCTCACCAGCCCAAGTCAAGTCTCCTTCCATCACCATCTCCGCCTCCCCCTCTTCTGCCTTCCCCACCCCCATTCCCTCTGCTAATCACACTGTTGTCTGTGTCTGTGGGTTGTTTAATCCCTTTACCTTTTCTTACTAAAATCCCACAAGCCCCCTCTCCTCTGACAACTATCAGTCTGTTCTCTGTTTGAATCTATTTCTGTTTTATTTATTAGTTCGTTTTGTGTAATAGATTCCACATGTGAGTGAAATCATGTGGTACTTGTTTTTCTCTGACTGGCTTATTTCACTTAGCATAATGCTCTCTAGGTCTATCCATGCCAGAAGTGCCCAAACTATGGCCCGCAGGCCGTATGCGGCCCCCTGAGGCCATTTATTCGGCCCCCGCCGCACTTCCGGAAGGGGCACCTCTTTCATTGGTGGTCAGTGAGAGGAGCATAGTTCCCATTGAAATACTGGTCAGTTTGTTGATTTAAATTTACTTGTATTTGTTCCCGTTTTGTTTTTTTACTTTAAAATAAGGTATGTGCAGTGTGCACAGGGATTTGTTCATAGTTTTTTTTTATAGTCTGGCCCTCCAACGGTCTGAGGGATAGTGAACTGGCCCCCTGTGTAAAAAGTTTGGGGACCCCGATCTATCTGTTGCAAAAGATGAGATTTTCTTTTTTCTTTTTTTTTATGGCCACATAGTATTCCATTGTGTAATGTACCGCAGCTTTTCTATCCACTCACCTACTGACGGCACTTGGGCTGCTTCCAGATCTTGGCTATTGTAAATAATGCTGCAGTGAACATAGGGGTGCACATATTCTTTCAAATTAGTGTTTCAGACTTCTTTGGATATATCCCAGAAGTGGGATGGCTGGGTCAAAAGTCAGTTCCATTTTTCATTTTTTGAGGAACCTCCATACTGTTTTCCACAGTGGCTGCACCAGTCTGCATTCCAACCAGCAGTGCAGGAGGGTTCCCTTTTCTCCACATCCTCACCACACTTGTTGTTTGTTGATTAATTGATGAGAGCCATTCTGACAATTTGGGGCTGATATCTCACTGTGGTTTGTTGTTTTGTTTTTGTTTTTGTTTTTTTTACAGAGACAGAGTCAGAGAGAGGGATAGACAGGGACGGACAGACAGGAACGGAGAGATGAGAAGCATCAATCATTAGTTTTTCGTTGCGCATTGCAACACCTTAATTGTTCATTGATTGTCTTCTCATACATGCCTTGACCGCGGGCCTTCAGCAGACCGAGTAACCTCTTGCTCAAGCCAGTGACCTTGGGCTCAAGCTGGTGAGCTTTTTGCTCAAACCAGATGAGCCCTCGCTCAAGCTGGTGACCTCGGGGTCTCGAACCTGGGTCCTCTGCATCCCAGTCCGATGGTCTATCCACTGCGCCACCACCCGGTCAGGCTCACTGTGGTTTTAATAAGCATGTCCCTGATGATTTAGTGACATTGAACATCTCTTCATATACCTATTGGCTACCTGTATGTCTTCTTTGGAAAAGTGACTATTCAGGTCCTTCTCCCATTTTTTAATTGGATTATTTGTCTTTTTGGTGTTGAGGTATAGGAGTTCTTTATAAATTTTGGATATTAACCCCTTATCAGATGTTTCACCAGTAGGCATTCCTGACTTATTTACAAGTAACTTGTAATAAAAGTAGAAATCTAAAAATTATTTTCAATAAGTAATCTGGATGTGATAACAACCTTTTTCCCCAGTTAAACTTGTTACTTTATGTTCACCTGGCCCAACATTCATATGTAGAATATGTGGTCTCATATAGTCTGACGTCATGTGTACTCATAATGGGTTAGGTTCTGCCGAATCAGCAGAGTTTTGACATCTTGTTTAAGGTTTCCCTGTAATTGCACTCTGCAGAGGCAGCCCTGGTTAGGATGGTGTCCTGATGGAGCTCCTGAGGTAGAGGGGGATCTGCTGTCACCTGCAGGAGGGTGACAGCCAGTCTGCTGACCCACTGAGCTGCTGTTACCTGGGCATGGCCGCAGACTGGGGCTGATTGCTTTAGTGCCAATACCTTCAGACAGTTTTCCCTCCTAGACCAGCAGTTGGGAGCGATTGTTCGGGAAGTTTTTGCTTTTCTGGGCATTTGGTGCTGTATGGGTATGCTGCTTCTTCTGTTGCAGCAACAGAAGTGTGTCCTTTCATTTCAGTTATTAAGCAGACCAGCTCAGCAGAGGTGTAGGAAGAGGGGACAGGCGACCTCAGTGGAGAAACGGTGCAGTCAATAGGTCACCCAGGTTCCAGTCCTGTTCTGTCCCTGCTGACAACTAGCAAGGCCAAGGGCAGCAGACTGGGGCCACTGCCTGAGTTTTTTTTAAATAAAGTTTTATTGGAACAAAGCCACAGCCACTTCTTTACATATGGTCTATGGTAGCTGTTTTCAAGCTACAACGTAGTCAGTTGAGTTGTTGTGACAGGAGGCGTGGCCCAGAAGCGTCAAGTATTTACTAAATGGCCTTTTCAGGAAAAGTTTTTGGCCCGTAAACAAGGTACTATTAATGAGATAGTTTCTCCATCTGTGAAACAGGGGGCTGGACTAGAATTCTAATTACGAGCGAATCCACAGTCGAACTATAATCCTAGCACGCAGCCTACAGACTATTTTACCCCTTATAGTACAAATCCTCCAGGTGCTGATGCTGCCGTACCTTTTGTACATCATTTTTCCTTGTTGAGGTTGCCAGTAACTCCATTCTCACTTGACAATGCAGACTCCATCACTTTCTTTCTTTTTTTTTTTTTTTTTCATTTTTCTGAAGCTGGAAACAGGGAGAGACAGTCAGACAGACTCCCGCATGCGCCCGACCGGATCCACCCGGCACGCCCACCAGGGGGCAACGCTCTGCCCACCAGGGGGCGATGCTCTGCCCATCCTGGGCGTTGCCATGTTGCGACCAGAGCCACTCTAGCACCTGAGGCAGAGGCCACAGAGCCATCCCCAGCACCCGGGCCATCTTTGCTCCAATGGAGCCTTGGCTGCAGGAGGGGAAGAGAGAGACAGAGAGGAAAGCGCGGCGGAGGGGTGGAGAAGCAAATGGGCGCTTCTCCTGTGTGCCCTGGCCGGGAATCGAACCCAGGTCCTCCGCACGCTAGGCCGATGCTCTACTGCTGAGCCAACCGGCCAGGGCGACTCCATCACTTTCTTAACTTATGTTGTTTTGTAAGCACTTTAATTGCTCCCCCTCCCAGTTATTTCCTCTTTACATTTTAGCGTATACTCTCCCTCCTTCCTTCCAACATTGCACATATGGGAAAACACTAAGGCCCAAAGGGAGGGTGTGGCTGGTTAAATTGTGGTTAAGATGGGAAAGGGAGAAGGAAGGCCACGGACAGACCTCTGCTATGTTGCCTCACTAACCGTGCAGCGGGGGATGAGCCAGTTGTTGCTCGGGGCTGCCCTCCTCGTCTGAGTTTCCCGGGTGACCGTGGACATCTACTTAATAACATGGTTTTTAGGTTGCATCAAACGGCCCCAGCAGGAGTGTCCCCCTGCCCCCCATCAGTGACCGTCCCAGTGCCACATTGATGAGCTTGCCCGTGGCTTCCTGTTCACACGTTCACAGGTGTGGCGATGAGATTGTGGAAATCAATGACTCCCCGGTGCACTACATGACCCTTAACGACGTCTACGCGGTCCTGAGTCACTGCAGCCCCGGCCCCGTCCCCATCACTGTCAGCCGGCATCCAGACCCGCAGGTAACGCCCTCCTGGGGCATCTTGCTTTTCCGAGGCTCACTCTGTTAGCACTAAAGTTGGAACAACAACAAAAAAAAAATGACTGGATTTCAACCTCAATTTCTTGGAACGTGTTCCAAGTGTCTGAAGTAACAAGGCATGCAGAAGTTCACTGACCAGCTCTTAGACACCGGAGGCAGGGGCATTGCTGATGGCTCTTGCAGCTGGGGTACAGGCTCTAAGTGAGGAAAATACTGACCCAGGGTCCTGACAGTGGGTGAACGAGACTTATCCGTCCACGCGCCTGGTGGATGCCCCTTTTGTGACTGTCAGGAGCTGAGCATCTGAGGTGAGTTCAAAGCACGCACACAGGTTGTGACCTGAAGTTCCCAGTCTCCTTGAAGAGGACGACCTAGAAATGACTGCAATACAGAGTGGTAACTACTATGGGAACCCCAGGAAACTGAGGCACGAACTATCAGCAGTTGTTTTCTTCTGGCACAGAATTTGAGGCAGGTCCTCCCATGCAGTGTGAAGAGAGTTATGGAGTCAGGATGTCAATGAACAAAATCAGTGGGTTCCTTGCCCAACGTGCACATAGAAGCCAGAGTCTAAGGCAACAGATTTTCCTTTTTTAAAATTTTATTGAATTTATTTGGGTGATAAATTTATTGGATTGATTTATTGGTTAATAAAATTATGTAGGTGTCAAGTGTGTGAGTCTAGAATACATCATCTGTATATTGTATTGTGTGTTCGCCGCCCAGAGTCAAATCTCCTTCCATCACCATTCATCCCTTTTACCCTCTTCTACCCCCCCCCCCCCGCCTCTGGTAATCACCACACTGTTGTCTGTGTCGATAATTTTTTTTTCTTAATCCGCGTGCCTTTTTCACCCAGCCCCACAACCCCCTCCCCTGTGACAGCTGTCAGTCCGTTCTCTGCATCTATGAGTCTGTGTCTGTTTTGTTAGTTCATTTTGTTCACTAGATTCCACATCTGAGTGAAATCATAAGATACTTGTCTTTCTCATCAGAGAGAAAGTGGCTTATTCCACTCAGCATAATAATCTCCGGTCTATCCATAATACTGTGGCAAAAGGTGAGGTTTCCTTCTTTTTTATAGCTGTGTAGTATTCCATCGTGGAAATGTATCAGATTTTTTTTTTATCTACTCATCCACTGATGGAAACTTGGGCTGCTTTCAAATCTTGTAAATAATTCTGCAATGAACAGCATTATTTAGTCTGATGTCAGGTATCATGAGTCCTCCAACTTAATTCTTCTTTCTCAAGAATGCTGTGGCTATTCAGGGTCTTTTGAGGTTCCCTATGGATTTTTTTGAATATTTGTTTTAGTTCTGTGAAATACGCCATTGGTATATTGATAGGAATTACCTTGAATCTGTAGATTACCTTGGGTAATATGAACATTTTTAATGATGTTAATTCTTATAATCCATGAACACAGGCTGTGCTTCCTCTTATTTGTGTCTTAATTTCTTTCTTTAGTGTCTTATAATTTTTGAGTATAGGTCTTTTACATCCTTAGTTACATTTATCCATAGTCTTTTGGCTTTTCTTTTGATGCAATTGTAAATGGGATTGTTTTATTATTTCCCTTTCTGATAATTCATTATTGGTGTATAAAAATGCAATGATTTCTGGGTATTTATTTTGGTTCCTGCTACTTTACTGAATTTGTTTTTTAATTCTAGTAATTTTGGGGGGGGAATCTTTAGGGTTCTCTATATACAGTATCATGTCATCTGTCAATAATGAAGCTTTACTTCCTCCTTTCCAACCTGGATGCCTTTCGTTTCTTCTTTTTATTTCTGTGGCCAGGACTTCCAGTACCATACTGAATGAGTGGTGAGAGTGACCGTCCCTGTCTTTTCCTGTTCTTAAGAGACATGCTTGTAATTTTTGCCCACTAAATATGATGTTGGCTGTGGGTTTGTCATATGTGGCTTTTATTACGTTAAGGTATGTTTCCCACTTTCCTGAGAGGTTTTTTTTTTTTTTTAAATCACAAATTCGTGCTTGATTTTATCAAATGCTTTTTCTGCATCTCTTGATAGATCATATAATTGTTTATGTGGTGTATTGCATTTATTGATTTGCAGATGTTGTGCCAACCTTGCATCCCATAATTAATCCCACTTCATGATGTGTGATCTTTTTAATGTGTGGCTGGATTTGCTTTGCTAATAATGATATTTTGTTGAGGATTTTAGCATCTATATTCATCAGGGATATTGGCCTATAGTTTTCTTTCTTTCTTTTTTTTTTTTTTGTGTGTGTGTGTGTGTGTGTGTGTATTTTTCTGAAGCTGGAAACGGGGAGAGACAGACAGACTCCCGCATGCGCCTGACCGGGATCCACCTGGCACGCCCACCAGGGGCGACGCTCTGCCCCTCCGGGGCGTCGCTCTGCCGTGACCAGAGGCACTCTAGCGCCTGGGGCAGAGGCCAAGGAGCCATCCCCCAGCGCCCGGGCCATCTTTGCTCCAATGGAGCCTTGGCTACAGGAGGGGAAGAGAGAGACAGAGAGGAAGGAGGGGCGGGGGTGGAGAAGCAAATGGGCGCTTCTCCTATGTGCCCTGGCCGGGAATCGAACCCGGGTCCCCCGCATGCCAGGCCAACGCTCTACCGCTGAGCCAACGGGCCAGGGCTGGCCTATAGTTTTCTTTCTTTGTAGTGTCTTTATCTGGTTTTGGAATGAAAATAATGCTGGCCTCGTAATGAGCTTGGGAGTTTTCCCTCCTCTTGAACTTTTTGGAATAGCTTGTGAAGGTGTTAGTTCTTCTTTGAATGTTTGGTAAAATTCTGTGAAGTAACGCAACAGGTTTTTTTTGCAGAGAAATATGGTTTATCTTTCAGCTAAATAGGAGCCCAGAGATGAGGCTCAGATCGGTGTCTCCAAATAAAGACTTGAGGCTGCAGAGTCCCTGCCCAGGTCCAGTTCTGCTACTTACCGATTGGTGAGCTTGGACAGTTCACCTAAGCTTTCTGAGGTCCGGCTGCTCAGCTGAGAAGGTTCTGTTGCTGAGGGCATGTCTCTTGTTTTGAGAGGCTACCGTTGCCAGGTTGTGCCCAGCACTTCAGTTGATTTAGTCAGTATTTTTATTGTTAAAATATATTTAACATAAATTTTATCATGTTAGCCACTTTTAAGTATAGAGATCAGTGGCATTAATACATTCAGTTCTGCAAGCATCACCACCATCTGCAGAGGTGTCCATCTTGCAAAGGTAACTCCCTCCCGCAGCCCTGGGAACAAGCATGTGTCGCAGGCATCCCCAAACTACGGCCCGCGGGCCGCATGCAGCCCCCTGAGGCCATTTATCCGGGCCCCCGCTGCACTTCCGGAAGGGGCACCTCTTTCATTGGTGGTCAGTGAGAGGAGCACTGTATGTGGCGGCCCTCCAGCGGTCTGAGGGACAGTGAACTGGCCCCCGGTGTAAAAAGTTTGGGGACCCCTGATAGAGGGTGCTTGATGTGAGCATGCACTCGGGCTCATACAGTTGTGTGTGCTTTTGTGACTGGGTTTTTACTTAATGTAATGTCCTTAAGGGTCATCTGTGTTGTATGTAGCACCTGTCAGAATTTCCTTCCTTCCTAGAGTGAAGTAAAAATTCATTCTGTGTATACACCATTGTTTGTTCATCCACTCATCAGTTGATGGACACTTGGGTGGTTTCTACCAAAATGGTGGTTGTGAAGAACTCTGCTGTGAGCACAGGTGGACAGACATCTGTGGGAGACCCCTCTTCTACTTGTTCTGGCCTGTATATCCACAAGCGGGGTTGTTGGGGGTGGGGGGGAGTTATATTTTTAATTTTCTGAGGAGCCTCCATAGTATTTTCCATTCTGGCGACACCAATTTACATTCTCATCAGGAGTGCGCAGGGGTTCAATTTCTCCCCATCTGTATCAACACTTGTTCCTCTGTTTTGATAGGAGCTGTGCTAATGGGCGTGTGGGCGGTATCATGGCCTCCGTGCACTTCCCTAACGCCTGGTTACGCTGAGCACATTTTCCTGTGCTTATTGGCCATCTGTTTATCTTGTTGGGAGAAATGTCTATTCCGGTCCTTTGCCCATTTTTTAATTGGGTTGTTTGATTTTGTTTTTCATTCTTTTGTGTACATTGTTGATTGACACAGATTTAATTCTGACCTAGTCTGGCTTATGTATATTTTATTTTGTTGCTTGTAGTTTTGGTATCAGTTCACGTGAAAACAAAACACCTGCCCTCAATGGGAGGTAGGTTCTATTGTTTTACAGAGGTAGGAATGGACGGCTAACTCCAATTAAGTGACTTGTCTAAGTGTACACAACTAGACACAGGGTGAAGTGGGACTTGAACGCAAGTGTGTTTGGCTTCAAGAGTCACACTCTCGGGTGGCTGATGATGATGGTGATGTCACGATAGCATTGCCAGGGTGGGTCAGTCCCAGGGTAGGCTCTGCAGTGGTGACTTCCCCGAGAGCAGTGGTTCTCAACCTTTACCACTCGAGGACCGGTGAAAATAGGAGAATGATTTTGGGGACCGCTAAGGCAGAAATCACCCTGAGCGTAAGTGGGAGTGACTAAGACCATCGGGCCTATAGTCTTCATACAGCGTCAGGGTGGTTAACTCTTTCACGGACCGGCCAGTGGATCATTGGTTGAAAAACACTGGCCTAGAGTTCTGTCACAGCGGAGAGAAGGCTGGAGAGTGGAGGGGCCACCTTGTGACCCTTTTATGGTCAGTCTGGACTTGATCTAGCAGAGACTCGGGAACTGCTGACGCCCAGGCTGCGTCTGGAAGTGGAACGGGTTAGCTGTCTGCAGCATGGCCTGGAAGGAAGTAACCCAGGGGCCCATTTTGGGAGCCAGAACAGGGATGGGAGCCTGCCGGAAGGGTCACCGTGGTTTATCTGAGATGATGTCCATTTCCTAGGTCTCTGAACAGCAGCTGAAAGACGCCGTGGCCCAGGCTGTGGAGAGCCTCAGGTTCGGAAGGGAGCGGCACCAGTGGAGTCTGGAAGGTAAGGGACACTGGGAACTTTTCTTTGGAATATCTTTGTCTCCTTAGCTTTGAGTTTATAGACATTACCTCACCCCGCACCCCAGGAATACATAAGAATGGTCATCATGGGCAAGCCTGGCCTACGGACAAGGTTTGGAAACTGGCATCTCACTAGCCAGATGTGGCTCACTTTATTCTTTCCTGGGAGGCACAAGATTTTACAGCCCTCTGAATGAGATACCACACACCCCTTCCTCCGGCTCGGGAGCCGTGGGGGATTACTGCCCATCCGCGTGTCCTATTGGCCGAAGTGGCTGGGCCTGCAGGCCCCCCCCGGGTCAGTCACTGCTGCTGGGCTGCCCTCCGGCAGAGCGGCCCCTGGAGGACGTCATGAGGGTCCGCGCCTCCCCTCATGGTCAAGCTGGGCCTGTGCGTCTCAGGGCACCTCCCACGCAGACAGAAAGCGGGTGAGGATCCAACCTGAAGTCCCAGAGCTCACTGCTGAGCCGACTCAGGTCCTGGGTGCGTCCTGACCAGGAGCCGGCCGCCTGGGGTGCAGTGTGCTGTCCGGACACTGCTGGCCCCGAGGCGCCGCTCTGCAGTGTCCCCTGTGCTTCGATGCAGGTGTCAAAAGGCTGGAGAGCAGCTGGCACGGGAGGCCAGGCGCGGAGAAGGGGCGCGAGGAGAGCTCGGCGCCGCTGCAGCGCAGGGCGCAGCGGGTGATGGTCCGCTCCAGCAGTGACAGCAGCTACATGTCCGGGTCGCCGGGGGGCAGCCCCAGCCACGGCGCCGAGCAGCAGCCCTGTGACCTGGAGGACAGCACAGACAGCCCCACTGCGTCCCTACAGCAGGAAGCCGATCCCCTCCCGGAGAGCCCGCCCCTCCCCCAGGAGCAGGAGGACCACCAGCCACTGAAACTGAAGAAATCCTTTGAGATTTTCGTCAGAAAGCCCACGTCCTCCAAACCCAAGCCTCCACCCAGGAAATACTTCAAAAGTGACAGTGACCCACAGAAGAGCCCAGAGGAGCGCGCTGAGGTCCCCGTCCTGGTGAGTGAGTGCCCTTGGGTTGCGTCTGCGTTACATACAGTGCAGGTCAGGCTGCTCTCCTGCGGTTGTTCCCTGAACTCACCAGGATGGAGGGTCACGTGCCACATGCGCCTGAGTCAGTGAAGACCGCTGAGGGCATCCCCCTCCTTATTTGTGGGGGAGGTATACCTCCCGGCACCGCGTGGAGGGGCGGGGAAACCGCCCTGGCGCACTCTGGACGCAGACGCGTTGGGATGGCACTGTCAGTAAGTGCGCAGCACAGGCTGCCATTTGGTGTCCCGGGGAGGGTGGTCATGGGGAGCACTCACGGGGTCAGGGGTGTGTGCGGCCTCCGCCGCGCGTGGTCTCCGGCACAGTCAGTGCACCGCCCAGCAGCAGCCAAGTCTGCCTCAGTCAAGGACTGCTTCTGCTCTCCTTCCTCTTTCCCCCTCCCTCTCTCTGCTGCCTCTGTCAGCCCCCTCCTCACTTGTCTCCGTCTCTCCTCCTCCTCTCTCTCTGTGTCCTCTGTCTTTTCCTCTCTCTCAGCTTCTTCTCTCCCCTCCATTCCCTCCGTCTTGTCTCCTCTTAGCTCTCTCTCCAGGAGCCAGAAAGGAGGGGTGGTGAAGGAGACAGGAGAAGAGGGGAGGAGGAGGGAGAGTAGGGGAGAGGATCAGGTGAGGAGGAGAAGGAGATGAGGAAAGGGGGAGAGAGATAGGGAGAGAGACAGGCGGAGAGAGTGACGAAGGTGGGGGTGACAGGCGAGGAGGGAGAGAGTGAGGCAGATAGGGCTGAGGAGAAGAGAGAGCAGAGAGCAGTAAGAGTGGAGACAGAGACAGAGATAACAGAGGAGAGAGAGATGAGTGGGGGGAGAGATAACAGGATAAAAATAGGGAGAGAGAAGAGGGGAGTGAAACACACAGGATAAAGGAGAAGAGAAAAGAGAGCTGAGGAGAGAGAGAGGAGAGAGGGAGATAAAAGATAGGAGGGGGAGAGAGATGAGAAGAGAGGAGGGGAGAGAGATGGGGACCCAGGAGGGAGAGAGAGGGCAGGGATGAGACAGGCAAGAGGGATGCAGTGAGGGAGAGAGATGAGGACCCAGGGGAGAGAGAGCCACCACTCACAGGCCCTCAGTGCCACAGGAGCCACTCTCAGTCCCAGAACCGGAACCGGTACCCTTGACGTCTGCAGTCTTGATTTCTCAGGCCCACCAGCGTCAACAATAGGAAACCAATCCACACCTCAGATTTGAACCTGCTGCCAGAGACTGTCATTTCAGAGACATAGTTGGCTTTTTTATTATATGTCCCTTTATTAATAGGCTATTATTTTACTACTGAGCAGTACTACTGACTTCTTATCAATTATTGTTGGTACAATCCTAGAAAGTAATGAACCTTGAATTACCAGTATTGATTACTACCTTTTTAGTAGCTTCTTTCCCTACAATTACTGCAGACCCCTAACTACCTGACAGCGTACACCCTCTAACTGTGAGCTACCATGAACACCAGCCTGTCTGCCTGCCCCAGAGACTTAAAACCACCCACGGTGTCCCCTCCGCCACCCACACAACCCAGACCTCGGGCCACCCCAGGGAGCCCCACAGGAGCAGAGGCCCCGCAGCTGCACAGCCACACTGTGAGCGAGCTTGGGGCCACACTCTTCTCAGCCACGGCCTGAAAACAGTCTGCTCACTAACAGCAGCAGGTGACTCCCAGGAGCTGCCACCCACCTGCCTTCACCTACCACAGCTGATCTGACTGGAAAGTGACCCGTACTTACATCTCGGTCTAACATCTCTGTCATTCCTACAGAATACACTGCTGTCACCACTCAGCCCTCCCACTGCAGGCCAGTGACAAACACCATGACGGGGAGGCACACACCACACTGACAGCTCCAGCCCGCCCTCCACACGAGGGGGCACACGGACTGCCCACCCCTCCGTCAGCGTGGGCACGGCATAAACATTGCTCATCTAGTAATACAGACTAAAAATTCTTACTCCATATATAAAAACATGACATTTTTTTTTAGAGCCCGGAGTGCTGTTATACTATGGGACCAAGAACATGACTTTTTGAAACCTAATTTTAAGGACAGGAATTATCCATTGGTCTAAAGACCTGCAATTTCTGAAACTACAAATCAAAGTAATAAATCTATTTGTCTTCTCAATAATTCCTCTACTTATCCTAACAATCAAAGCGACCACCTCTAAAACGTACAAAAGGAAGATGCACCCAAACTGTGTGAGAAAACTAGAGTTGCACACGCCTTCGTCACGCGCCTGACCCCAACAACGATAACACCCATCCAGCTGGGCCGGGAAACATTAATCTAGACCTGACATTGGGTAACTATTCGAACTCTAAAAATAGCACTAGGACTCCAGCTCAGCAACTTTCAACCCGTGCGCTGCAGGAAATTTTTAAAACCTGCAATACCTGACTATTTAGTCAAGGGCACTGATCTCTTTCTCCTTAGATTGTCAAATAAAAAATGACAATACTTATCCAATGTGAATGAGTCAAAATTATACCTATTTTTTTGGTCAGATTGGCAAAAAATATATGTGTTTGGTTTTTTTTTTTGGTGTGCTGCAGAATTTTAGTAATTAGTTTACACGTACCCTGAGGTGAGAAAGGTTGAAAGTCGCCCTTCTGGTGAGATGGCTTCTCCCTACTATTCACAATAGCATGACCGACTCCCAGCCTTCCCAATGTGTTACATATACTCGGGTGCTAACATCAACCAACTTTCACACACCTCCTTACATTTCTCATTCCAGTAATAATCTTCGTCACTGCTAACATTCTTTTTCAGTCATTCATTGGGCGAGAAGGAGCAGCCATGCTGGTGGCTCTCCAAGAGATCTTAAATAACCACATCTAGAGGCTGGGGAAGATCTTCAACAGAGCTTTCTTCTCAACCTGACAGCACGGGTCTTCCAAGCGCTGGTCTCCTGGCTGCAGCGGGCACACCCGCTCAGGACCTCCCCTGAGGAGGCCCCACCCTGTCTCAGCCCCACCCAGGCACCAGGGTCACGGCAGACCCCCTCAAAGTGAGCGAGCGTATCCAAACAGTAATACTCTACAGAGCCGCCATCAACACGCCATTTACGGCAATCTGTGCTCTTGCCCAAAATGATGTTAAAAAAAAATTGTAACCTTTTCTACCTCAAGCTAATTAGGTATAGCCGTAGTAACCATGGGTATTAACCAGGCATGACGAGCGTTCCTCCACATCTGTACACATGCGTGTTTGAAAGCCATGTTACTATGTCCTGGCTCCATTATTCGTGGTCCAGCCAGTGAACAAGACACCCAGAAGATGGGTGGTCTATCCAAAGTGTCACCCTTTGCCACACCTGCCCTTCTCATCGGAAGCCCAGCACCAACACAGATGCTTTTCCTCACAGGATTCTACTCCAGTTATCAAATTCGATAATCTAGCGATTGAAACTACAAAAGCATTGTATGCCAACCCCGAGCCCTACCAGCTGGTTGCCATCACTGCTCCAACAGCTCTCCGTGGCACCTAGGAAAGCCGAAGACGCCTTCCTGTTTGCCGAGACAGAATTTTGTGTCAGGAATCATGGTTATACGATTAACCCAAATTCATAGAATCTGGCATCAAATATATTAAAGGATTTTCAGTAATAAAATTAAAAGCTACACCTGAAATAAACAACTCATGAAAATAACGTTAGAGACTCCAACTACATAATAGCTAAGACTCAGACTGGGGTTAGATGCCCCACTCCGCTTAGCCATAAACCCACACTGTGACCAAAGAGATTAAAGTGATTTGCCCGAGTACTGTCACAACAGGTTAAAACTCAAGGCTTGGTGGTGCTTTATCTCCCTCTAGAAGAGCCTGTTCTATAATCCATAAATCAAAGCACTTGTCCTGCTGAGAGTGCCTGTGGGCTGCTGTCTGCAGCGGGCCCTAAGGAGGAACTGCAGGAAACACAGATATGAAGCATGAAGAATGAAGCCAGGGTATAGTTTATGAGAGGGAAAGAAATGGGCTACCTTTTGGATTTCAAGAACCTTGTGTTTTTCTCTATTTTTTTTTTTTTTTAATTTGAGAGAGAGGAAGAGGGATAGAATGGGGGAAGGTGGGGAGAGAGAGAGAGAGAGAGAAGCATCAACTCGTTTTCCTTAGTTTTTTCTATTTAGTTGTACACTCATTGGTGACTTCTCCTATGTACCTTGACTGGGGATCAAACCCATAACTTGGCATGCTAAAACGCTCTATCCACTGAACCACCTGGCCCGGGCCAAGAATATCATTTTAATTACACAAAAGTTTTTGTGAAACCAACATCTAAAGGAGGATTTAGCAGTAAATGAAGAATACAGACCTGAATTCAATCAGGGCACGAATCACACTGCCCGTCACCCTTCGCAGATAGCAAGACTTGATGTTTCTAACGATTACACGTGCACATACGGATGTGTTCATCCTTCCCTTCCCTTACAACACATCTTCTGGTCGTTGCATACACAACCTGTGCATATCTGTGCATGGGAGTTGTGAGCTTATTTCCTGGTTAGGAATTAGCCTGGTTGCAGGCTCCACAAAGGTGTCATTGACCAGCTGTCATCTCTGTATTTGTGATGTCTGTTTTTAAGACCAATTTGGAATGCATTCTCACACCTGGTGATCCTGTATTAAAATATGGCATTTTTTTTAATTTAAAAAATAGTAGCCTTTGTTTTCTGTAAAAAACAAACAAAACACCCCACCCCAACATAACCAATGACCTTATTTCTAGTCCTGCGTAGGTGAGAGGAAGTGACTCGAACACAGGCACGCGGCGTCAGTGACACAGGCCGCAGGAGGGACCCGCTCACAGGCCAGCTGGCGGGCTTTCTCACAAAGCCCTCCTCACAGCCGCCAGTCCCAGGCAAAGAACCTGCCTTCTCTTCTCACAGCCGGAGGCTACCGTTTTGACACAGTCTCGCTTCCTGTTTACACCACAGGAAGCCAGAGAGCTGCTGCCACCGCAGGAAGTCACACCAGTGAGAGTCCCCCATGCCACTGCCTGCTGCCCAGGACCCGCAGTCGGCCTGCAGACAGCGTCCCCCGCCGAGGCCGAGCCCGCGAGGAGGAGAGGCAGCCCAGGTAGGACTGTTCGGCTCTTCCAGAAGGGCCTTCCGCACAGAGCCCTGGGTGAAGGTCAGACGTGGCCTCGCCTGACCCGTGCTCTGCCTCACAGGACGGCTGACGGACACTCGGAGCCCCGTCACGCCGAGGCCGCAGGGCTGAGGGTGCTGGGTGGGGTGGGAGCCTCCCGTCTCGTGGGAGAGGCTGGGCTGTGAGGGCAGGAAGGCAGGAGTGGACAGGAGGACGGCCCTCAGGAAGAGGCACAGACACACCCACCTCGCCGCTGCGGGCGGCTGGGCCTGTCGGCGTCCCCGCGTCTGAGAAGGCGGATCAGAGAGCAGGGACAGTGTTCCTTCACCGCCTGCACGCGTGAGACAGGAACACCTGGTCCTGCTGACACCAGGGGACCTTCAGTAACGGGGTTGGGCCTTTAGTAACGGGGGGGGGGGGCGGGTGAGAGGGAGAGATACAACACAGGAGAGGGGAGAGGATGAACACGACCGTGACCACACGGGGGGGTCTCACCCTGCCTGTGTCCAGGCTCAAAGACAGCCCCTTACACTTCTGAATGTTGGCTCCGTCGATTCTAACGAGCCGCACGGAGGACCACATGTTCTGAGCTCTAAAACTGCAGGGCGCTGTGACATTGACATCCACTGTGGTCCCGCCATCCTGCCTGCTGCATTTCTTGCAGGTCATGGTGCCTCGATAGTTCCTCACCCAGCCACGGGCCCCCCGCTTCTGCTACCACCCTCCTCCGGAATCCTTCAGCTTTGAAAACAAACCTTAGGCTGAAAACGCTCAGTCAGACGTAATGCGAACCTCTGGCCTTGTTTCTGCTCCCTAGAGACGGAAGCCTCTCCGGTCAAACACCCGGTGCTGAAGAGGCAGGCTCGAGTGGACTGCAGCCTCGACGGCCCGGCCGAAGACCCGTGGGTGAGAATTTCCGACTGCATCAAAAGCCTGTTCAGCCCCATCATGAGCGAGAGCCATGGCCACACTCCCCTCCAGCCCACTGTTAGTCTGGTTGAAGACGGGACTCAGGGCCACCCCGACGGGACCCTCCCAAAGGCGGACACCAACGGCGGCGCCGTCAAAGCTTACAAGTCGGCGGACGTCGTCAGCGTCGTGAAGAAGGGACCCCCCGTGGCCCCCAAACCAGCCTGGTTTCGCCAAAGCTTGAAAGGTTTGAGGCATCGTGGTCCAGACTCCAGGCACCTGCCCGCAGCCTCCTCCACGAAGCCCACGCCTGCCCCCAGGGAGCACCTGGGCCCACACGCCCGGGCCTCCAGCTCCATCAGGCAGAGAATCAGCTCCTTTGAGACCTTCGGCTCCTCGCAGCTGCCTGACAAAGGAGCCCACAGACTGAGTCTCCAGCCCCCCAGCTCCTCGGGGGAGGCAGCAAAGCCTCCCGGGAGGCAAGAAGGAGGACAGGTGCCTGGCTTTTTGGGGCGAGGGGCTCCCCCCACCACTAAGCAGCCACGGCCACAGCAAGAGCAGCTGTGCCCCGGTTCCCACTCGGCCACGGGGGCCAGTGACCTGGGTGTGCCAGGGACCCCTCCCCGGGGGCGGCTGCCCAGTGAGAAAGCCCTTACCCCCGACCCTCTCCCGAGGCCGCTGTTCACGCAGCCCGCGGAGTCCCACGGTGCGGTGGTCAAGATGCCGAGCCAGCGGGCACGCAGCTTCCCGCTGACCAGGACCCAGTCCTGCGAGGTGCAGCCGCCGGACGACAGGGCGGGCAAGCTCTACGCCATCAGCAGCCAGGTGTCCTCCGCTGTCATGAGGTCCCTGCTGTGCCTGCTTCCCTCCTCACCCTCCAGCGGCCAGGCCCCCTGCAGCCCCAAGGAGGGGGCGTCTACGGTGCTCTCGTCCGGCCAGGACCTGGCTGCCAACAGTGCCGACACGGGCTTCTCTCTCAAGTAAGGGTCTGCGCGCCTCTGCAGAGGGGGTCCCGCCACCTCCTCTCATCTCTGAGGGACAGCTCAGCCTTCGGGCTGAGGAGGCCTCCTCCCAACCTGGTCCAGGAGGGGCGGGAGGTGAGGCACGGGGCTGTCCCCTCACGAAGGCACACTTGTCACGGCCCACTGTTGCTCAGGAAGGCCTCTGGAAATTCCTGCTGCCCCTCCTCCCTTCTCCGCACAGGGTTCGTTCCCCTGGACAGGGACCTAGAAGCCTGGGTCCCAGCCCCAACTCTGACAGTGACTCACTGACCACAGCAGGCTCTGGACTGGCCCCGGTTCCTCTCCCATTCAAATTAGTAGGTGGCGACACCTGCCCCACGGAGCCGGGGCTCCGGCCACCGGCGGCCTGTCCTTGTCTCTGCTCGGAGTACTTTGCCCCTCTCTCTCTCTCTCTCTCTCTCTCTCTCTCTCTCTCTCTCTCTCTCTCGTCACTGACCCTCCTGCCGGGGGGTTTGCGACCCCGCCCCCATCAGGTTCCACCAGGCTCCGCCAGTGGCCTGGGCGGGACAGGACAGTCCTGGCAGGGACGCCAGGAGCAGTCCAGGGGCCTGATCTGGACGCAGCACACCAGCACCGGGCTCTTCCTGGCTGACCAGCGGCTCTCCTGTTGGACGTGCTGTGGGACCCGCGTCCCAGTCCAGTTCTGTCAGTCAAAGGGAGTGGGCGCCTATTACTAAACCGTAGTTTCACACAAAATATGAAGTGAAGCTGCAAAAAAATTGCTAGATATCAAAATGAGCTCAACAGAAAAGGAGGCCCACAGCTGGCTGAGTGGGCACCCTTTGTAGTTACAGGTGCCAGCAGCAGGGCAAAGAGGGCAGAGGGGATGGGTGTGTGACGGGCATCAGCCTCAGCCACCAGCCGGGGGCGAGGCTGTGACCTGGCACTGGGACAGAACTGTGCAGACTATCAGCGGCACTCCAGTGGGGGCTGCTGAGGGCTCTGCAGTCGGCCCCAAGGTCGATCTTTCACAGCCATGGGACACAGACAAGTCATCGGCCCTGCCTGAGCCCCGACGTCCCTGGTGCTGTCGGGAGGGGTGCCACTGTTCACAGATTTGGGGCAACGAGTGATAGGACAGGCCTGAGTGCAGGGCACCGCTCCCGGCCTCCCTACGCAGAGACACTGCCCTTGCTCACGTCACGACTCATACCTTGTGCTCTTCTCCCCGGACAGCCTCTCAGAGCTGAGGGAATTCACAGAGGGCCGCACTGAGCCTGCGGAGGCCGATGAGTGTGCCCCCGCGTCCGGCCAGTCGGTCATCTCTCTGCTGAGCTCGGAGGAACTCAAGACGCTCATTGAGGAGGTGAAGGTTCTGGATGAAGCGACGTTAAAGGTGGGTTTCTTTAGTAAAACAGACGAGGGCCGGGGTCAGAGTGCAGTCATTTCCTCGGGCCACAGGGAGGCAGCGCGAGGACCCCGGGCTCCGTGAGGCTGCAGAAGGCAGTTCCCAGGGTGACACCAGCCCAGGGTAGGTCCAGCCCGGGGTGGAGGGGACAGTGTCACTCGGCCACAGTGGGACCTCGGGGGACCTTCCATGGGGAAGGAGCTTTGTGGCTTGTGAAAAGCTTTCAATCACTAGCTTATTGCATCTTTTCAACTTGATCAATGAGAAGAGGAGAGGCTCAGAGCTTAGGGGGTTTTTCCAGGCGATGCTATTTCCTGTCCCACACTGCCTGCCCGCCTGTGTCTCCAGGGAGCTGCTGCTTTGTCTGAGCTCTACCCGGGGGCTTCCCCTGCACCCCGAGAGGTGACAGGCCCCAGGGCTTGCCAGGGCCCCGCTCCTCATTCTGAAAGTCTCACTTCCTATACACTTTCTGAGCACGGCCCACAGGTGTGTGGAGAGGAAGTGGCCGGGCAGCGCCAGGCCGAGCTCAGACAGCACAGGCGGCAGGCCCTTGCGCCTCCTGGGCCTCCCGGTCTGCACAGGCTCTCTGCTGGGACCCCCTGACCGGGCGGGAGGCAGAGCAGCAGCCGTCAAAGAGCTGCACTCCCAGGTCAGGGCCTAGGCGCACCGGGACCACCAGGCTCCCTGGGCGGTGCCACCTCCACGGTCCCCAGGGCTTTCTTCAGCAGAAACAACAGGCAGAGAGTTGTGTGAAGACAGGCCTGTCCTGCCAGGGCACCCCTAGGCGGCATTTGCTTCCAGCTTGACAAGGGCCTCTCACAGGGCAAGGAAGCTGCCTCCTGGGTAAAGGTTAGGAGGTTTGGGCCAGTGCTGGGGTACGGCTGGGGCAGGGAGGCCCTGGGGACTTCAAACCAGAGGGTTCCGGAGCTAGGAGCACGACAGGTGCCCTGCTGGTGTCAGAGCAAGTTGTATCTGGGACAGGTTATCCCCCAGCACCAAGGTGCAAACTGGGGGCCCAGAGCCACCTGGACCAGCCGAGGTGTTTTATTTGGTCTACTACATGGTGTCTTTAACACATCGTTATACTCTCAGCGTTATGAACCTGAATCGGAACCTGAGGCTCTGGCTCCCTTTTCTGAGCAGGAACACCGTGGCGGCCCCGGCCCCTCGAGCTGCTGTGCGCCCCGGGCTCCAGCCCCCGTCACGCCGCGTCCTCGTGCCTTTCCTGCGCAGTTACGTGATCTGGCCCGGCCCCATGTGCACATGCGACCCGGAGCACAGGGACTGTCCAGGCTTCGCAGGGGCACCCCAGGCAGGAGTCCTGGTGGGATCCACCACACCTGAGTGCCACCCACTCCTGATCACGCACGTGTGGGTGGGGCTGGGGGGAGGAAGAGACATCTTCTCGTGGCTTTACACACAATGTTTCTTCTAAGCATCCCATGACTCCAGAAAGTACAGTCCCCGCTCACTCAACAGGCACTAACCCAGGTGTGAGGAGGTGCTGTGATCGAGAGCACAGAGGGGCTGAGCCTGAGACGTTCGCACTGTACACTGTACGCGCTGCTGCACAGAAATGCTTTTTACTGTGTTTATTTCCTCCTGCAGCAACTAGACAGTATCCACGTCACCATCTTGCACAAGGAGGAGGGGGCCGGCCTCGGCTTCAGCCTGGCGGGGGGCGCGGACCTGGAGAACAAGGTGATCACGGTGAGTGGCCCACAACAGATCCTAGGCGGTGGGCCGCCTGCCAGGGCGGGCGCTCAGCGCAGGAGCCACGCTCTTCAAGAAACTTAGGCGACCCCATATCCACCCTCATCATGGCCCTGCACATAAAAAGGTGTCTGTACATCGTACACGACAGTAACAGACCCAGGAAATCTGAGTCCCATGTGGAGCTCAAAGAGAAGTCACAGGTGTGTTGGCCTCACTCGAGACCTGTTAAATCAGAACTTCTTGTGAGCTGTGCACACTGAACACATAGACGGGGTGACTGTGACCATGGGGCCTCACAGAGGGCTGTGCAGCCAGGCCTGAGGACCTGCCGTGACATGTGTCATGGCACACCGGCACGGAAAGGGCCTTGGGAAGGCAGGTCCTCCAAAGGTGGTGCTTCCTGGGTTTGGCCCCCTTGGAGAACAGGGAGTGGGGATGTTGACCTGGATGGTGGTGAAGCTTCCCTGATGGCCGGCTGGGGGCCATGCTGGAGGGGGCACTTTCTGGGCAGTGCTGAGGTCGAGCAGGTATGACAAGGACTTTAACTGAATGCTATCTGGGGTCACAGTACAGAGCCTAAGACACTGTTGGGAAGGATTTGGGGCACTCTGTCTACTGTCGTCAGGGGTCTCTGCTCTGAGTGGAGGGGTGGCGACGCTGCCCACGTTCAGGACTCAGTTGGTTCCTCGTCTCTGCCCCCACACCCTCTGCACTGGGCTAACTGGCTCGGATGCTCCAGCGAGACTCGGTCTGACTTCCTGCTGTTGCCTCAGGTCCATCGAGTGTTCCCCAATGGGCTGGCCTCCCAGGAAGGGACTATTCAGAAAGGCAACGAGGTTCTTTCCATCAACGGCAAATCCCTCAAAGGGGTCACCCACAGCGATGCACTGGCCATCCTCCGCCAAGCTCGGGACCCCAGGCAAGCTGTGATCGTCACGCGGAAGCCGGCGCTGGAGGCCACGCCCAACCTGAACTCCTCCACAGACTCTGCAGCCTCAGCCTCAGCGGCCAGTGACGTCTCTGTAGAATCTAGTAGGTTCTCCCCATGTGGTGGAAGCCCCAGGGAGCGCACCACCTTGGTCCCTGCGGAGCTGGTCCTGGTGGGGCTGCTCGGTCTTTTGTGGCTGGCCTTACATGTTGCTCGAGACACACATCTGTGCATGGACATGCACAAGGTCGGCAGGCAGCACACGCCGGGTCCGTGGACGCTGAGGGTACCCGGGCCCGAGGAGAAAAGCATCCCTAACCATCCCCATCTCTCCCTCTGCAGCAGAGGCCACCATCCACTCGGTGGTGCTGGAGAAGACGTCCGCGGGGCTGGGCTTCAGCCTGGAAGGAGGGAAGGGCTCCCTGCACGGGGACAAGCCTCTCACCGTTAACCGGATTTTCAAAGGTACACTGTGCGTCCGGCTCTTTTTCTCCCCAGTGACGGGTAGGAGCTACCTTTCCTGGTTCCTGTCACGTGAATACACTACCTTCTCCCTCATCGCAGGGGCAGCCTCGGGACAGACTGAGACGGTCCAGCCGGGAGACGAACTCTTACACTTGGCCGGCACGGCCGTGCAGGGCCTCACGCGGTTTGAAGCGTGGAATGTCATCAAGGCACTGCCTGACGGGCCGGTCACGGTTGTCATCAGGAGGAAAGGCCTGCAGCCCCAGGGGACCACAGCTGCTGGAAACCCTTAGGCAGAGCACAGACGCCAGAGCCAGCAGCAGCACACGAATTCTCAGGGGCACTGCTCACCCCCACCCAGGGCTGCTGCCCAGGTCCGGACCGTCTGGGACAGACCAGCCAGAGCGCTGCCCCAGAGGGGAGGCAGTCACGCGGGGTGGCTGACACAGGGACTGTGTACAGAGCTCAACGCAAACACTGTGGTGCTGAAAATAAAGTGATGTATTGCGACCTGACATGAAACCCATGTCCTGCTTTGTGGACCTTCCGTGCCTCATAACCGGGCAGTGGTGCACACCATGCAGCCACCCGGCTCTGCCAGGGATTTGCAGTACGACAGGGCTTGGAGGGCCGCTCAGTCCTGCCCGCCGGGCACTGGCTGGGGCCACGCGTTCACTCAGAGTGGCACTAACACTCGCAGGTCCTCTCCCTGTGGCCTGGGCTTCCTCAACACGGCGGCTGGGTGCCAGGGGCGAGTGTCCCTGCAGACTGCCAGAGCTGGGCGCCCGCGGGCCTCGTTACTGGAACGGCACCGCGTCCTGTGGGCCCTCTGTGGGAGCGGGCGTGCGCCTGGCAGGTGGAAGAGGAGGGGAGGGTTACAGGCTGTTTGGAAAGGACCATCCCTCACACACAACACGTGCAGAGCAGCTGTGGTTGCAGAGCAACACCCAGGCCAGGCGGCGCCCAGCGGCGGAGCAGGAAGCCCGAAGGACAGGCAGCGCCCAGCGGAGGAGCAGGAAGCCCGAAGGACAGGCGGCGCCCAGCAGCGGAGCAGGAAGCCCGAAGGACAGGCAGCGCCCAGCGGAGGAGCAGGAAGCCCGAAGGACAGGCGGCGCCCAGCGGAGGAGCAGGAAGCCCGAAGGACAGGCGGCGCCCAGCGGAGGAGCAGGAAGCCCGAAGGACAGGCGGCGCCCAGCAGCGGAGCAGGAAGCCCGAAGGACAGGCGGCGCCCAGCGGAGGAGCAGGAAGCCCGAAGGACAGGCAGCGCCCAGCGGAGGAGCAGGAAGCCCGAAGGACGGGTGGCGCCCAGCGTGGACAGGTGCACACACAACAGGTGGCGCGGCCACAGCAGCACGGGGCGCAGCACTAACCTCAGCGCCTTCTGAAGGTTGGCGTAGAAGCCGGCCATGCTGCGGGGGAAGAAGGCGTCCACCACGCTCTGCGGGAGGAGGCCGCTCAGGTCCGTCTGGAAGAAGGTGACCACCCTGGTCTTGTTGGGCTCCCTGTGAGGTGACAGCACAGCTGGGTTACACGTCGGTGGAGGGACCGAGGCCAGGCCAGAGAGAAGGCCGGGACGGTGACGTCCTGCCCAGGGCCCCCGGGATTGGCGCGGGCAGGGTGCGATGGCGCTGGTGGCAGACTCCGTGGTCAGCAAGCAGCGAGCAGCCCACCCTCCGGCCCAGGAAGGTCGCTGATTCCTGGCACCAGATGAGGCGAATGCACTCTGTGAGGGGGCGCCTTTGGGGGAACGAGGTCTGGGAAGTCCTGGGGGCTCCGGACACCCTTTCAAGGGGGTCTGCATGGTCAAGACAATTCCCATAGCAACACTAAGATGTAGTTCGCCTTTTCCACTCTCATTCTCTCACAAGTGTACAGTGAGTGTGTCTGCAGAGGCCGCACACAGGCTGTCACAACACTCCGAATGGACAAGCAGACAGGAGCTCTGAGGCCTGACGTTCAGGAGTGCGGCAAAATACAAAATAATGCCACTCCTGTCATTTTTTTTTTAAATAGAGTTATTTTTCATAAAAATATTTGTCGATATGTAATGAATTTGTTATTTAAAAGTATCTTTTTAAATTTCCCATTTTAAATTTCAAATGTAGTGCATATTGATACATATAATCTACATGAACAAAAACCCCTTAAAGCCTGAAAAATATTTAACAGTATAATATTTTTATACCACTAACAAAGTGTCAAAGAGAAATTAGGAAAACAATCACAGGCCCTAGCCGGGAAGCTCAGTTGGTTAGAGCATCAGCTCGACATGCTGAAGTTGCAGGTTTGATCCCAGGTCAGGACATATACAAGTATTAACCAATGACAGCAAAAATAAGTGGAATGACAAATTGGTGTCTCTCTCTCTCTCTTTCTCTCACCCTCTCCTTCTAAAAATAAAATTAAAAAAATAAAACAAAAATGAAAATAGTCACATTTATAACTCTACCAAAAAGAATAAAATAACCTAGTAATACACACACACACACACACACACACACACACCGTATTTTTCACTCCAAAAGATGCACCTGATCATAAGACACACCTAGGGTTTTAAAGAGGAAAATAAGAAAAAAAATATTCTGAACCAAATGGTGTGTTAAAATATTTAATAAAATACTGTATTTTTTGCTCCATAAGATACACGGGCATTTTCCCCTCTCCACTTTTGAAGGAAAAAAGCTGCGTCTTATGGAGTGAAAAATACGGTGTGTGTGTGTGTGTGTGTGTGTGTGTGTATATATATATATATAGTGGTTTTTTTAGAGACACAGGAAGGGAGAGAGACAAGAAGCATCAATTTGTAGTTGCAGTACTTTAGTTGTTCAATGATTGCTTCTCATATATGCCTTCACAGGGGGGTGGGGAGGATCAAGCCAAGCCAGTGACCCCTTGTTCAAGCCAGTGACCTATGGGCTCAAGCCAGTGACCTTGGGGCTCATGCCAGCAACCATGGGACCGTCTATGATCCCATGCTCAAGCCAGTGACCCCGCAACTCAGCTGGTGAGCCTGTGCTAAAGCCAGCAACTTCGAGGTTTTGAACCTGGGACCTCAGCGTCCCAGGCTGATGGACTGATGTGGATAGACACGCCCGTTCCAAGAACCACCACCAGTCAGGCCCTAGTAATAAATTTAGTTAAAGGGGTAAAAGACCTATACTTGGAAATTATAGGATACTGAAGAAAGAAATCAAAGAAGATACAAATAAGTGGAGGCATATATACTACATTCAAGGATAAGAAGAATTAGCAACATTAAAATGTCCTTACTACCCAAAGTTACCTATAGACTCAATGCAATTCCTATCTAGATACCAATGGCATGTTTCACAACACTAGAACAAATATTCCAAAAATGAATATGGAACCACAAAAGACCTGAATAGCCACAACAGTCTTGAGAAAGAAGAACAAAGTTGGAGGAATCATGCCACCTGAAATCAAGCAATACTACGAGGCCTTAGTAACCAAAACAGCATGGTACTAGCATAAAAACAGACATATAGGTCTGTTTATGTAACAGAATAGAGTGCCCAGAAATCAACCTAATGCCTATACGGTCAATTCACATTCGATGAGGGAGGCAAGAACATACAAATGGGTAGAGTCTGCTCAACAACAAAATGTGGAAACTGCTGACTTAGAGGATACAGATCCCTTGGGCTCATTTCAGGGACTCTGGTGAGGAGTGCCAGAGCCCAGAGGGAGGCAGGAGCCTGGCACCCAGCAGGCGCCTGGGCTGCAGTCAAGGGGCAGGGCCCTGTCATCGACTTAGCGACTCCATTGACCTTCCTGGGCTACAAAAGTAACATTCTCACTCAGGGCAGAGAGGACGGTGAAACCACCAGCCAGACTGATTTGGGGAGGGGCACACGTGGGAGGAGATAGGACACCACCTGGTAGGGACAAGGGGTCCTCCCTGTCACACCCTCCCGATGGCCAGAACAACTAAGGTACAAGTTCCATGGAGCGCATCTGGCATTCTACTTCAGTGGAGCTGTCCCCAGAACTCCAGGTAGCATTTTACTTGTGCATCAGATGTTTGCTGACATCATGTAGCTCAGGGGCTTGGTGTGGAGACCCTTTAGAACCCTCTCTCCCTCCCAAGGCCAGGAGGCCAGCAGGGGAACCACACAGGTGGTGCCTGCTGATCTGGGCAGTGTCCTTTCTCCTCTGCTCACCTCATGCTGAGCTCTGCGCAGAGCCTCAGTGTCATACAGGCTCCTTCCCCTGCCCGCCGACTCCGCCCACTGCCTCTCTGCCCTGGACGGACTCACCCTTCATCTCTCTCAGCAGTGTCCCTCTTTGGACTGGAGACATTTTGCTCCGTGACTGTGCTGTCCCCTGGGGGAGCACTGGGCGCTCTGTGGGCAGTACACACGGTCAGGCCGAGGGTCCTGTTTGCCGGGCGGGGGGGGGGGGGTTGGGGAGGTGGTACAGTGTCCCAAATTCTGTGCAGAGAAGGCTAGCCTAGGTCACGGCACCCACTACAGTACTGTCCATTCTAAGGCTCAGTGAGATTGTGCGTGTGCAACACCTGGATCACCCGCTGGGCCCCGAGCAAGGGTTGGGCCACAGGGTGACACTGCTGTCCCTGCTGCAGACTCTCGCCAAGACCAGCACACACCCCTCTCCGTGCATCCCTCCGGGCTCAGCCCATCCCAACCAGAGGCCGCCTCCCTCCCTGTCCATCCCCTGCTCTCTGACCTCACACAGCATTGACCCTGAACCCCACACTCATCTGCTCAAAACTCTCCAGTGGCCTCTTTACCATCCACACAGGGCCCACAGACCTGACGGCTGCGGCCTCTGCTACCTCCTTGACCAGTTACCTGCCTCACAGTGGCCCAGTGTGATCCCGCAGCCTCCCTGCTGCTCCCTAAACGCCCCACACCTGTCCCACCTTAGGGACTTTGGACTTGCCCGTCTCTCTGCCAGGAACAGTACAAAATTTCAGTGTCAACCTGGGTGGTTCCTGGGATAAACCGGTGACCTTCAGGTTATTACACAGAAAACTGTAAAAACCTGGCCATGACCCGTGAGAACAAGGAGACAGAACCATCCCTGAACTGATGCACGGAGTGCTCAGAGCCGGACTCTGGCCTGAGCACCTTCACGGCATCCACGGGGAGGGAGACGAGCACTGCGAGGTGTGGGGTGTGGACCACAAACCTCTCAGACATTCACCAGGCTGCTGGGCGGAGCTCAGAGCGCACAAGGAAAAGACTACCCCCCACCCCGTGACCCCCGCACAATCCCTCAACCTCCCTCAGCCTCAGCTGCCTCATCTGCTAAGTGGGAGCATGGCTCCGCCCAGCTTGCTGGCACGAGAGGGAGGATCCCCCACATCAAAGACAATAACGCTTCCCATGGTCTCTCCCACGTGCTGACCCTCTCGCTTCACACTCCTCGGACAGCGGCGGCCACGCTCTGTAACATCCGGCCCTGCAGAGCTGCGAGGCGGCGTACTGCCTGTGCCCACTGAACACAATCCGGCCCTGCAGAGCTGCGGGGCGGCGTACTGCCTGTGCCCACTGAACACAATCCGGCCCTGCAGAGCTGCGGGGCGGCGTACTGCCTGTGCCCACTGAACACAATCCGGCCCTGCAGAGCTGCGGGGCGGTGTACTGCCTGTGCCCACTGAACACAATCCGGCCCTGCAGAGCTGCGGGGCGGCGTACTGCCTGTGCCCACTGAACACAATCCGGCCCTGCAGAGCTGCGGGGCGGCGTACTGCCTGTGCCCACTGAACACAATCCGGCCCTGCAGAGCTGCGGGGCGGCGTACTGCCTGTGCCCACTTGAACACAATCCGGCCCTGCAGAGCTGCGGGGCGGCGTACTGCCTGTGCCCACTGAACACAATCCGGCTCTGCAGAGCTGCGGGGCGGTGTACTGCCTGTGCCCACTGAACACAATCCGGCCCTGCAGAGCTGCGGGGCGGCGTACTGCCTGTGCCCACTGAACACAATCCGGCCCTGCAGAGCTGCGGGGCGGCGTACTGCCTGTGCCCACTGAACACAATCCGGCCCTGCAGAGCTGCGGGGCGGCGTACTGCCTGTGCCCACTGAACACAATCCGGCCCTGCAGAGCTGCGGGGCGGCGTACTGCCTGTGCCCACTGAACACAATCCGGCTCTTGGCCTGTCACTCCGTCCAGGAGGCCGTCCTTACCCCAGCACAGGTTCGCAGAAGCAGCCACAGGGATGGTTCCGTCCCCTCACGTAACCCGGCTGCGGAGGGTACGAGGGATGCTCCAGGTTGGCAGCTAGAAGTCAGAGCAAAGGGCCGGAGAGCCGCAAAGTCAGACAGGGCTGCTGACATGCCTTCTGGCCCCCAGAGGGCCACACTAGGGAGCCAGCAAGGGACCCTGCTACCTGGCCCTGAGCCCCCGCTGCCCCCACCGCACTGTCCCGGCACACACACACACTCCACTTCCCCAGCCCAGCAAGAACAGCAGAGAAAAGAACATTTCAGAATGCGACACTTAGGGGTACGAGGATGAGGAGGAGGATGAGGAAGAAGAGGATGAGGAGGAGGGCGACGAGGGCGAGGAGGAAGGCGA
Organism: Saccopteryx leptura; assembly: GCF_036850995.1. NCBI lineage: Eukaryota > Metazoa > Chordata > Mammalia > Chiroptera > Emballonuridae > Saccopteryx > Saccopteryx leptura. The sequence goes on along the minus strand of NC_089515.1, from coordinate 41,644,460 downwards.
AGGGGGGGATGGGGGCAGGGGTGGAGGGAGAGGGGGAGGGGGAGGAGGAAGGGGCGGAGGAGGGGGGGCGAGAGGAGAAAGAGGAGCGGGAGGAGGAAGAGAAGGAGGAGGAGGTGTGATCAGGAGAGGCGGGGCCTGCGGCTTTCGGAGGGGGCGGCATGGGACGAACAGGGGCGGGGCCTCTGCCCTCCGCTCCCTGAAGCCACCCCAGCCAGGCTCAGGGAATCGCTGCGCCCCCAGGTTCTGCGTAGCCACACTGTAACGCCCAGTGTGGGCACAATCGTGAGCCTCAGCAAGAACAAACGGGGGAGCTGACCAGCCCTGTGACTCAATAGTAAACAGGCGGGTATGTGAACTGTCCCGCCTCCGACAGCCACGACACAGAACCCCCAACCGCACAAGGTGTGTGAGGCGCGCAGAGAAGGGAAGGCCCAGAGCTCCGGCTGCCACTCACCGTTGGAGCTGATGGTCCCATCCTTGTATGTCTTGACCAGCACCAAGTCCACAAAGTCTCTGGGGGAAATGAGATTCATGACGGCTGAGGGGGTGGCGGTCCTGGTCACGCACAGCGTCTGTCAAAGCCGAGGGGCGTCCAGCCACGTCAACGTTGGTAATGTTGTTTTAATACATTACAATCATATCTCAATGTGGATTTTTTTTTCAATGCCTAGAGTCTTACAGTTACAGGAAACATGTATTTAAAATTTTTCGTTTCAATTTACATACATATTTGTAATGCAGGGTGATGGTTTTCAAGAATAAATGTACGAGGATAAAATTGGGTAGGCTACATGGCACAGAATTTTGAGTTCAGGCAAAAATATATATATAGCATTCCTGACCAAGGAAAACTTGTTTCTGAACTGTTAAATGGATGCTGGTAAAAAAATCTTCATGTTATTTAGGTATGTCAAAAAGAAGGATGTTCTGTTTTGTTTCCAAACCGCCAGATATGTTACGTGTTAAAAATGATGTGCTTGGGAATTTATGGTGAAAATTTTAGATGCCAACTAAATGTTAGCTGTCAAGCAGGTGTGGCGATGGTGTGTTACTTCTCAGAAATCTGCCGGCAAGTTGGCCGAGGAGGTGAGAACTGGGCACAGAGGAGGGACTCGCACGGGCAAGCTCTCTGCAGTGCACAGGCTCAGCAAGCTACTGGTTACTCAGGAGCCATGAGGGCAACTGTGGGGCCTCTGGGCCCAGGTCAGCGGGGCCCAGACAGGAGTGGGTGAAGGGGGCATGACTGACAGGTGGAGAGCAGACAGCTCTCACAGCACCTTGAAAAGGGACTCACTAAGTGACAGTGCTTATTTTAATCAAGATTGTGGCAGCTCGGGTAACCTAATTCCAATTTCTAGGCCTTCTCTCTCAGGTCCCACCAGTCTGAACATGCTAAAGAACAGGCTGCCACTGTACCTTCAAGAACATTCTACACGTGGTACTTTTTGTTATTACACTTGTATTATGTTTAAAGAGCATCATTCCACATTTCCTCAACAGCAGGCATCTGACAGCATGTTCATATCTGTTGTTATGATGCTTTGCTATTTCTGTAAGCCCCTGTCCTTGTTAACTCATCTAAGGTTTTTATCCAAATGTGCTCACTTTTTAAAACTTGGATTATTTTCTTTTATTTTTTTTTTGTATTTTTCTGAAGTTGGAAACGGGGAGGCAGTCAGACAGACTCCTGCATGCGCCCGACCGGGATCCACCCGGCACGCCCACCAGGGGGCGATGCTCTGCCCATCTGGGGCCTTGCACTGTCGCAACCAGAGCAACTCTAGTGCCTGAGGCAGAGGCCACGGAGCCATCCTCAGCACCCGGGCCAACTTTGCTCCAATGGAGCCTTGGCTGTGGGAGGGGAAGAGAGAGACAGAGAGGAAGGAGAGGGGGAGGGGTGGAGAAGCAGATGGGCGCTTCTCCTGTGTTCCCTGGCCGGGAATCAAACCCGGGACTCCTGCACGCCAGGCCGACGCTCTACCACTGAGCCAACTGGCCAGGGGGATTAGTTTACTTTAAAGGAAAGCTATTTAACTATTAGAAATGGGGGGGGGATTACTTTGCATAAATTAAAAGCAATTGCAAACATACAGAGAAGAAACAGATTCTAATTCTGGTTCTGAGTCTGGGGCAGCTGTTTTGTGATGGAGGCGGTTAGCAAGGCTCACATACGTCAGACACGTTGGCCGCATCTGAGACTCTCCTTGTCAAGTTGTCAGAGATCAAGAAAGAACCGAAATGGGGTGGCCTTCCTATGTGTGATTCCCTGTCGGCCTGGACTGTGCAGGACCTCACCTCACCTGCTGTTCCCGGGCTGTGCCCCACCCTCGGGAACCCTTGACATTCACTCCAGTGAATGAACCGGGAGTGAAATGTGATGTTGGTCAACAATTAGGAATGCCAGGTGCTACTGACTGACCAACCAATCAAAAGTGACTGCTTAAGGTTTCACAACACCATCCGTGTCAGTATCCAAGAGGGCGCCAAGTCCACAGATGTCGAAGTGAAGACATCGTCCGATCAGGTGGTTGACAAACATTTCTCCAAGGTGACTTGTTCAGTTTTAGCTATGACTTTTTTCCCCCTTCTTAACTTCTACAATCAAAGTGAGGCGGGTTCTGAAACCTACAGAGGATCCCAAGGTTGACAGGTGCCCACTGGTTCCATGTGGCTATTTACAGTGACAGAAATGAAATAAAACTAACAAATCTTTTCCTCAAAGGAGGCACCTTTCAAGTGCTCTCTGTCTACATGGGGCTTGCGTCTACTGCTGAACGATGATATAGAACATTTCCAGAAGCTTCCAACCAGCGTCACTAGCCTACATGCTGCATGTCACCACTGGGGAAACTGTCATCCAGAAGCTGCTCCCTGGCAGAGCCCTGAAGCTGGCTGAGAATCCTGACCCTGTGGCCCAGACCCTCAATATTATCACGGCCCCATCAAGAGCACTTCAGACTAGAGCTGATGGGTCAAATCCAGGCCCTGCTTCCACTTCCTCAGAGCCCACGGCCACCTGCTTTCCTCTGTCAGTCGCTGCCGTGCTCCCTCGGCTCTTAGGGCTCTTGTCCCTCTTCTCTGAGTCACACTGTTTCCTACCTGTGCCCACGCCCAGGCCGGGACCAGTGCAGATTGTGCTGCCTGGGCACAGGGGTTCTCAGGGTACCCCCTTGCCAAAAGCTGTCACAACCCCCCTCCAGAGGGGATGGGTCAGGTTTCTGCCTGGGGCTAACAGTGCTAGACTTACATCACTGAAGCTCTGGATAATTTCAAAACTGGACACGTTCTCATCCCACTTGTCTCGGAGGCTCCCAGCAAGTGGCTTCACAAAGGCCCACACGACCTCTGGCGGACCGTTCACAACGCCTTCTCCCCGGTACCTGTGGCACACAGACGACTCTGATCCCCAGGGTATCCTCCCTCCAACTTTGTGTATGCTGGGACTAGGAGCAAGGATCAGACGCCATCATCGCTCTGCAGGACAGCCTTGCAGAGAAGGGGCTGATGCTGACCAGCCCTGCCCCCCCTCAACCCCAGACCTGCAGAAATGAATAACAACCTTTCACAAAAAAACATTAAGTTTGCTTGGAATGATTTATAAACAGAGCTTTTCTTGTTGAGAACTGGTGAGTTGATTGTAGGGTGAGGGGTTGATCAGAATCTTTCAGGAGGGAAAGCCGCAGACCCACCAGGAGGGCATAGCCATCTGACAGGCTTTGAACCAGACAAACACTTACAGGTTCCCTGGAAACTCCACAGATGGCCTCCAGGAAATTGTCACTCCGTTCTGTCAAAAGGCAAAGAATCGGAGAACTTCAGAGCCAGAAAGGCTCTGGGAGACACCTTACTGAAGGGAACGCAAAGCCTCAGGAGATATATTCTCCAGGGTGACCCATCCGACACATGGCGGAGCGTGTTCTTAGCTAGCTGACCCCCACAGCTCTGGGTGGTTTACAAACTACCTTTAAAAGCCACCATTTTATTCCCTTGAGCTGTTGACGTCCATTTGTTAAAAACCAGAACTGTCAAGGAAGCAAAACTGTCCTCATGCCACCCTTTTGGGACCACAAAGGGAGGGGCTTACACTGTGACGGACAGTGCCTGTCCCAGCACGACACATCAGGTGACCTTGGACAAGTTAATCTAGGAAAGGGGCAGATACTTACCTCCAGTTGTAAGCACAACAACCAAATATATATATATATATTTAAGGAAATCCCCTCCCTCCCCTTGCCCCCAATCTCCTCCATCCAGCGCTGAGACTGAAGTGCCCGATGCAGCAGGCAGAGGAGGCGCCCGGGGACTCAACCACCTGGTCCCAGTGAGCAAAGGCCCTACGACCCCTCCCGCCTAGCTCCGCACTCACGCCTTCCCGGCAAATCTTCCAGCCTGACCCGTCTTGCCGATACTGCAGCACCTTGTCGGCCACTGCCTCGCCCACCTGCGCGGCCAGCGCGGGGTCCATAGCGCCCAGGGATGCGGGATAGGGGGGGAATGAATGCCCCTTTGACTCCGAAAGCCTAGGTTTGGGCGGAGCGCAGCGCCACGCCCCCAGCCACACTCCCGGTTCATGATTGGCCCCGGCCCTCAGGTCGACCCCGCCCCGCTCTGAGATTGGAAGGGGCCGGATATCGAAGGACCGGCTCAGGACACATCACCCCAGGGCGGGTCCAGCAAATCCCGGCTCCGCCCTACGGTTCTGGGAGGGGTTCGGGAATTGGAGACCCTGCAAGGGCGGGGCATGGTGGAGAGCCGGGTTCTCCTAGAAACCATAGAAGAAAAGACTGCGAAGTTAACCATATTTTAAAAATTAAGCACATCAATATCATAAAAATCAGATAATGACCTGAGAGAAAAACAGGAGCATATTGTAACTAAAACTAACTTTTCTTAATATACCAAGTGTTCTTACAAATACATTTTCAAACAACCCAATGGACCAAAAGAATGCACATCCTTTGCAGAAAACTAATGTAACATGGCTGATAAAAGGGCCAGCAGCTCCCTCCTAGCGAGGAAGGGGCCACTTTCTACACCCATCTGATGGGCGAATAGGGAGAGGAGCATGTAAATTTTTTAAATCTTCTGAGAGCAAAATAATATACATTAAAGTTATAACTTGTTTTTTCACCCAGCAACTCCTGTATAAAGACATACAAGATTCATCTTGCAACTGGAAACACTCCATTTCTCAATAGATTAAACAAAGTTACAGGGTATTCATTTAGTGGAATATTATGTAGCTACTAAAATACCCTGGCACCATGCAGGAAGAGGGGTTGGCGCCCAGGAGAGGCTCGGTACAGCCCAGGCACAGACTGGAAACAGGCGCTGACATGAGAGACTATTTTAACCAAGAGCAATGCACTCTCCACAAGTGAAATAAATGGTATTTAGAACTTAACTTAAAAATAACAATATTTTCTAAATTCTCCCTCCTCCCAAAAATCAGTTTTATGTGTGTTGACAAGAAAAATATCCACTTATATATATGTACATGTAGGAATGTACATATGTATGTATATGTAGGAATGTCAAAGCTGTACATTGAAGTGTTGCAGGCAGGACGGTGCTCGGGGCATAGTGCGCAGGCTCCAATCTCAGCACCACCACTTACTCACTGTGACCTTGATAGGAAGTGATTAATCCAGATCATAGCACCCTTGTTTGACAAATGAGAAAAATATTAGCACTCATTCATACAGTTGGCATATGGGTCAAAGGATTTAACAAATGAATAGCAATTAGAATGGTGTTGGCACACAAGAAACACATATTACATCACAAATATTATATGTTATATATATATATATACATATTCATATATATATATATATCTTGAGTAAGAAATAACTAGAAATGTGCTCATATGTGTGTGTTTATATATAAATATTCAGTTCCAGAAAGGTGTAGAATAAACTTAGTTACCAGCAGGGAGAAGTTAGTGCAAAGGACATTCCCTATCATTTTGTCTCATCATGCACCATTTAATTATTTTAATTGCTAACATGTAGGGACTTTTAAATTATAAAAAACAAAACAAAACCTCTGTAAAAGAAAACAAAATCAATAGGACATCATCCTGGTATACCCAGGTCACCAGTTCGATCCCAGTCAGGGCACATATGGGAAGCAACCAATGAGCGCACAACTAAATGGAACTAAATGAAACAATGAATTGATGCTTTGCCTCCCCCCATCAATGGAAAAAAAGTTTTTTTTTAAATCAATGTAGGATATTTCTATAAATCTGCAAATCCAGATTCTGTCAGGCTAGGGGTTCATTAGAATTTCCTAAGTAACTCCTGCTGTAGAAGGTGCCTTTTATTAAACACCACTTAAGCATTCTTATGTTTATTGGAATAGATAGAGAGAGAGGGTTTACAATGGTTTTTTGCACTCTTAAGAGCCTTTGCCAGAAAATGGGAAGCCCTGGGTGGCTGAGCTACCTGAAGGAGCACACTGTTTGCTCCAGAGGTAAGGACAGACCGGCAGCAGGGGGCGGGGAGCTCAGGGCAGCCTAGGGCTCGCCTCTGGCCTCTGGGCTGTTCTGGTTCTGAAGGTGGATGGGAAAGAGGAGTAGCTGGCGCAGAGGAGGGTGGGGACGCCCACACAGCCGCCCAGCTACCTGTTTTGCAACCTGCCGTGAGCTGGCGGGAGGGGGGGGTGAGGGGGGGCAGGAATACCTGGGCTCAGTTCAGTGCCAGTGATCAGGGCCCCTCCCGTCAGGTCTGGGGCAGATCTCGCTGAAGACCTAGTGGAATTTTAAAAGCTGGATATGGGGCTGGGAGCCCAGGCCACGGAGGGGATGGGCCCAAGCACCCGTGCTCCAACTGTAAAACCCCCATAATGGAGCCCTGTGCTCTGCTGCTCTGCTCTGACCCGCGGAGGAACCGCATGCGCACTGACTCAGTCAGCCCAGGCCGGTGCTGGGTGCGGCTAGTCCACCCAGGGTGCTGGGGGCGGTGCATGTGCACGTTTATTTATTCTTCACCTAGCAACAGCTAATTGTCACTCCACACGCTACTTGCCAGCCACTCTCTAAGCAGTGGACTCATGCTATGCCCTTTACCCCTCCCAACGACACCCCGGCATTGTGAGGTAGAGGCTACACTCCCCATTTCGCGGGTTAGGAACCCCAGGCTCACGGAAGGCACCCGAGGCCGCTTGGACAGTGAGCGCAGTGCCGGCACACGTCTGTTTGCCGCACACGTTTGCTCAGGTTTATTGCCTTCTCCTTCCCCTGAGGACATGCAGTGTTTGCCACGAACCTGGCAAAGAGTAAATAAAAAAAAAGAAAAAAGAAAAGAAAAGCGACCAGCAGAAGAACACACACACAGAGCAGCTACGAAAGAGGACCCCTCAGACCAGGGCAGTCAGTCTCCAGGGACGCGCAGAAAAACTCTTCTCTACATTGGCGGCCATCTGCCAATTTGGAAGCATAAGGAGTGACCAAAGGAGGTATCCTTATGTTACCAAGATATTTACTAGACTACCCTCATCAAGAGGAGGTCACTCTTTATATTTCATGGATGCGTGCGTGCTGATCTCGGAGACCTGGAGTTCATTACAGGCATTTTAAGGAGACATGTTTAACAACAGCTTGGTTCACAGTCTTGGTGGACCGCTGACTGGTCTCCCCACACACCACCTCCCGCACTGCAGACTGCAAGCCAGAGGAAGTCTGTGACAGGAGTTACACAAGGGCATTTTGAAAGCATAGACATGTTCCTTACTCTTGTGCAACTTAGGGAAGGGCGAACACTGGTGGCCACTGTGGACAGAACACCCAGCCTGGGTGCTGCCCCAACAAATGTGAGTTGATTGAAGTAACTTGCAATGTGTTTTCCCCCCTGACTGGATTGGCAAAAGTGACACTGTGGGGCCATATCAAGTATTGGTGAGGCTGTGAGACAAATGGCCCTCCTGTCGCCTGCACAGTGAGTCTGTGTTGGGTCTGGACACCTGGAGACCATCAGAGTAGCAGGTGGTGAGGCTGAACACACCCACCTCCTGGGAGCAAAGGGTCCTCCCTCGGGGTGCCAGCACCCACCCCTCAGGTGGTGTCAGCACATGAACAGGAGCTACATACATATATTGAGTGCCACATAGTTTTTAGCTCTAAAGAAGTAGATGTGATTTCAATGTCCATCAATGACAAGTGGATAAATACTGTGCACTTTATTCGTATGATGCAATGCTACACGTCAGTTATAGTTAGTGAGCTGGATCTAGGTATTTCTTCAACAGACCTTGACATACAAATGTGTAGAGAACACGTACTTCTCTCAGTAAGATACAGACTTGTCTATGGACGCCTATATTCACTGTATTCTGTATTCACACACACACACACACACACACACACACGTAACTATGAACAACAGATGGCACAGACACACGTCAAACTCCTAGTAGTGGTGTGAGGGGAATGACACTAAGTGTGGGGATTAGCATGGACTTGGATTATATCTGCAATACTTTATTGCTACTATTACTGCTACTAGGAATAACGTGAGTACTTGTCAACTAGTCTTGGTACCATTCAGCGTGTTTTAGAGTAGCTGGAGTGCACGTGACTGTGCTGCGCCGACAGGTGACACACACGTGCAGCGCTGGGTGTGTACTGGCCACACTCCTGTGCTGTCAGTGCCTGTGGCCCTGCGCTCCTGACAGAGCCCCCCCAGACATGGGGCACCTGGTTCAGTGCCTTGGTGAGCCCCATGCCACGGCCCCAGACCCTTGCCATTGGACCCCCGGGGGCACCTCAATCAGAAAGGGATGTCCCTGTGGCATTCTAAAATGCCTCATCTTTGATGTTTCAGTTACCGGGGGTGCACAGATGAATGAACAGTATTCCTGTCCCCAAGGCACTCACAGTCAGGGGGAGGAGACAGAAACTTCAAAGACAGTTTACAGAGTGACTAGTGTTGTCACAGAAACAGAGGTGGCGTGCACGTCTGGTTACCTGCTGCCCACTTCCCATAGTGACAATGAAAAGGGCCTTGGCCATGAAGAGGAAGCTGGAGGGAGGCCTCCCGGGCCTCGTGGCTGCTGCTGCAAGCCTGGGATTTCCTGTGGCAGTGAACGCCCGCTCCACCCACCACCTGGAGGAAGCCAGCTGGCCGGGGGAGAAAATGAAGTCAGCAAACAAGGAGAGTGGGAGATGAAGGACAGAATCCCGAGGGTGCTCAACGTCCTGGATCCAACTGAGCCTGAGGCCTGCTGGGCTCCCATCCTTCCCCGTTTAAAGAACCAAGAAACCTTGCGGGTTCTGCTCCCTCCACTCGGTGTCCTGACTCATTCGTACAGACGCAGAGCCTGGTAAGCAGCAGAGCCGGCTCTCGATAAATTCCAGCTACTCCTGTCGTCGATAACCTGACTACTCACACGAACTAAGTCAGTGCTGTGGTAACTTCAAGGACAGCCGCCTTGCTTCTGCGCTGTGCTGGGAGGCAGTGCTTCGGGACAGAGAGTGGGCTCTCAGACTCGGGACAGGCACAGCCTTCTCAGGGAGGCCTCTGCGCAGGCACGAGCTGGCAGGCTTGCCTGGGGCTATGGTCGCCCTGAATGGAGGCAAAGGACTGAGGGTTTTTGAAACGAGGCCCAATGTGACGCCAGGAGAGCCCGTGAAGGCCCCGTGCTGTGTGTGGGGCAGCCGGCCCTCTGGGCCTCGCCCCATGGGTCTGCCTCCCACCACGCACACTTGGCCTCGCTCTCCAGAAGGGGGCACTGTCCGTCCACACCAGGTCCCCAGGAGCCCTCTGACCTCTGTGAATGCAACACTAGCTGCATCCACTAGACGCGTGAACAAACCAGGTCATTTAGATTCACGGACAGCTCTGGCTTCGATGCTGCCTTCCGCCTGCCGGCTCGGCCCACGGCCCGTGGGACCTTGCCGTGCCTGTGGGTGACCTGGAGGTACTGGTCAGTGCTGCTGTTCTGCGGGTCACTGCTGGACGCCGCCGACACGGAATCAGACTCGGTGGGGGATGGCTCGGCCTTGGGCTTGACTCTGGACCTCAGAGGGTGCTGTGGGTGCTGGAGAGCCCGGGTGCGTGGCTTCTTCTGCACATACATGGGCCCATCAAGGTGACCATCAAAGCTGTCCTTCCAAGAAGACTTGGAGTGCCCTCGTCCCTGGTGCTCAGGAGCCAGGGTCTGGCTTCCTGACCTGTCGCTGACACAAAAGTGAGGAGCCCCAGGCAGGTCTGCCAGGGAGCGGGGATGCAGGGACCGCCCACTCAGCGTCTCCTCCTCGTCTTCACTCGGCTGCGGAGAGCGAGCCCGCCGCGGTGGAGCCAGGGACACACAGCTCCGCACGCTCCGGGGGTCCATCTCCACGATGTCCCATAAGGCGTCGATCTGAAAATGCCCTTCTGGCCAGAGCATTGGACGGACTTCTTTGTGAGAGTCACGTTCGTTAACGAGATAGTATCTGGGGGCGTGGGGCCTATGAGCGTGTGGCGCCAAGGCCGAGGCGCCCAGTCTGGGGAGACAGGGGCTGATGTGCTCAAAGCCTTTCTGGGAAAGAGCTTCTGAGCGGACATCTCCAATGTGCTTTGTAAACGTCACAGGTGTGCCGGATCTGCTCTTGTGACGGTCACCTGTGGCTGCACGTGGACCACGTGGATACCTGTGAGACAGAGGGGGGTCAAGCTCATGGCCTCGGCTTGGTCAGAGCTCACAGTGTCCGAGCCCTGGCAGCCAGAATAGCAGTGCTTGGAGTTGTCACGGAACCGGGTTCCACAGTGTTCTAGGGTGCCTTTCACCGCACGCCCATGACACTGGGGACGGCCGAACGGGTTTCTTCTCAGCCAGAATTCCCAGAGCCCTCAGTGTAATGAGGGGACTGTGTGTTTCTTGGATGGGCACCGAGGGCTCTGCTAATGTATGCCAGCACGGGCCCCTGTGCCGGGAGCACGCGGTGGGAATGGCGCTGGGGGAGCATGTCGGGAGCACACGCCTCACCCTTTGCCACACAGCTGTCCAGCTTCACGGTCACCTCTCCCTGAGCCTGCTGGGCCTACAGGGACCCTTCTTCCTGGTCGAGGCCCCATAGAGACATGAAGACAGAGCCTCGTACAGCAAGATTGCAGGTGGTTAACTTAGTCATTGTCTTTAAACAAAAAAATCCAACCTGGTACCCCCGCCCCCTTGTATTTTATCTACTCTGTGTTCACTGTGATCCACGACCAACTCGCATTCTCTGTGTGCATTTAATGGTTGAGAGCATAGCGTGGACTCCATGGCCCTCTCGTGTGTGAGACAAACAACTGACCCCACACGACGCAGATGACGGGACAGTATCTCGACACAGATGTGGTCTTGCTGACAACTTGGCCCGCCCAGAACTACAACATAAACGGTCACGTCAAAAACACACAGGTGAGCTCACCTGTTGGCGCCATGCTCTGGGCCGGACCTGGACATGCCGAGAAGAGCCACGCCGGGGAGAGCCACGCCGGGAAGAGCCACGCCAGGGAGAGCCACGCCGGGGAGAGCCACGCCGGGGCTGCAGGGCCCTGATGGGGGACTCAGGGGCACGGGCTGGGCGACTGTCTCTGCTCTGCCACTCTTGCTGCTCGATGAGTCCAAGCTGGCCACATGGCCATTGTTCTGGGGCGTCCCTGTGTGGGTCAAGGATGGCTGGCTGCTGAGGTCACTGTCCCTGGGCAGCCTCCTGGTGCTTTCCTCCTGAGTGTGGATTCGGGCTGCAGGGAGAGGGGGCACTGTGAGGGGCGGGCACATTCAGGGAGCTTCTGCTGCAAGTGTCATGACTTCCAACAGTCGGGCCTGCAAACGGTGTGGTCACTGGCAGATACACCGAACCCATGGGTAACGAACATGTCCTAATTCAGAGAAAGCTGGAGCTGGAAGGGAGTGTGGGAGGAACACAGGAACCCCCGGGCTTTGCAGGTGATCAATGGGCACCCCCCATGAGGCCAAGTGGGCGGTTCCCAGTGGTGGGCTCCGGTCCCTTCTCTATACAATGGACACAGTAAAGCTTATATGGCGGTAATGTTTTTTTAAGAAACAGTTCATAGAGCCTTCTGAAAAACAAAACAAAGACAAATAAAAATAAAATAATAAAAGAAAACAAAACATGTGGTCTTGAGCTGGAAAGTGGACACTGGACAATTCCACTGTTATCCCGAGGAAGCCCACGCAGAACCTAGTTTGTGAAGATGACCTGAACTAACCCTATTCACGCTGCCTGGAGAAGTAACAGCGGAAAATCAGAGCCTGAGCTACGGTCTCTTTCCATAGCGATTTCACACAGCAGACAGGCGCGGGTCACCGCGGCCTCACGCTCTGACTCAGTCATCCTCCCCCAGGGGAGCAGACCCCTGCCAGTTAGCTCAGAGGTGAAGCAGACAAAAGAGTCAGTCCACAGACCCTTTCGGGGTCTCATTCTCCTTCCTCTTCTGAGGGAGAAGACAGATGGCACCATGTTCATGTCCGGTCACCCTCTGAGCTATTTGTGGTCTCCAGGGGAAGCATATCTCCTTGGCGCTGGACCTGGCCTCTTCCTCCCTGCAGGCCATCGGACTCCACTCCTGACTGTTTCTGGGGAGTCTTTCCTTTTCCCTCTGAGCTCCAGGTGCAGTGGAGACAATGGAAGGAGAGGGTGTGCCCCCTGGGTGTGGGTCCTTACTGGCCTGCATGAGGGGACAGAGAGGACCTGACCGGAGAGGCTGGACTGGGACAGAGGCCTGAGGAGGCAGGACACCGAAAGACGTGCACACAGATAGATGAACGAGACAAACACAGGTTCTTACAGGTTTTCTCCAGATCTGTGTACTTCTCTCTCTTTCTCTCCTATTTCAAGAATTTCCTTCTGATTTCAGACATGTTTGGGGTTACTCAAAGGCTGGGTATAATGTAAAAACTGTAGATTTAAACGAACATTTATATCCCTAGGTATTATTTTATTGTGCCTAGTTAATAGTGAAGCCAGACTTTCTCAGGAAATTTTAATAGTTATGTACCTTCAACTGCTCTATTTTTATTTTATTTATTTATTTTTTGTATTTTTCTGAAGCTGGAAACGGGGAGAGACAGTCAGACAGACTCCCACATGCACCCGACCGGGATCCACCTGGCACGCCCACCAGGGGCAACGCTCTGCCCCCCAGGGGGCGCGATGCTCTGCCCCTCCGGGGCGTCGCTCCGCAGCGACCAGAGCCACTCCAGCGCCTGGGGCAGAGGCCAAGGAGCCACCCCCAGCGCCCGGGCCATCCCTGCTCCAATGGAGCCCTGGCTGTGGGAGGGGAAAAGAGAGACAGAGAGGAAGGGGGCGGGTAGAGAAGCAAATGGGCGCTTCTCCTATGTGCCCTGGCCAGGAATCGAACCCTGGTCCCCTGCACGCCAGGCTGACGCTCTACCGCTGAGCCAACCGGCCAGGGCCTGCTCTATTTTTAAATGCCCAACAATGGAGACATCATCACACATTTTTCTTCAGCCTTACCTTCAACCATCTGGGCAACCTTTTTCTTATCTTCAGATCTTGCCTAAAATAGAAATGATAATCCTATGTTGGTTTGGGATTTAGCAGGAAGCAGTTACAAACCCTGTTCTGGGGGGGGGGGGGGTGAGGAATGACAGATGCCGCATGGCTCACACCTTTGACCATGACGGAACACGAACCCCGGGGGCAGCGTGCTCTGGACTCAGGCCTGTGAACTTGGGTGAATAAACGCTGACCCGAGAGCGGAAGTTTATCCCCAGCAAGCTCTATCTTCAGCCATTGGCTCAACCATTGAGATTCCGCCAGTGACGGATTGCCCGTGACACAGAAGACCAAATGTGGGTCGCTAATATAAAAGACATGTCTTTCTACGAAAATGCCCTTTGCCACTCCAAATGCATTTCTTTTTCTTTTTTTTTTTTTTCTTTTTTTTTTTTTTCTTTTTTTTTTTCTTTCTTTCATTTTTCTGAAGCTGGAAACAGGGAGAGACAGTCAGACAGACTCCCGCATGCGCCCGACCGGGATCCACCCGGCACGCCCATCAGGGGCGACGCTCTGCCCACCAGGGGGCGATGCTCTGCCCATCCTGGGCGTCGCCATGTTGCAACCAGAGCCACTCTAGCGCCTGAGGCAGAGGCCACAGAGCCATCCCCAGCGCCCGGGCCATCTTTGCTCCAATGGAGCCTTGGCTGCGGGAGGGGAAGAGAGAGACAGAGAGGAAAGCGCGGCGGAGGGGTGGAGAAGCAAATGGGCGCTTCTCCTGTGTGCCCTGGCCGGGAATCGAACCCGGGTCCTCCGCACGCTAGGCCGACGCTCTACTGCTGAGCCAACCGGCCAGGGATTTCTTTTTCAACTATGTATGGAACGAGCTATTTCTTTACATGAATTGATGTGTATGGGAGGATTTGTGTTGTTTTTAAAGAAAAACTAAAAGAGGCCTGGGGTTCTGGGACAGGCTAGAAGCCTGCGAGGCGTCCGAGGCCGTGTTTACGGTGCTGTGAGAGCACAGGGCGGGTGTGAGCCTGAGAGTTTGTGCCTCCCCAGACCTGGGACCCTGGTGCCTCACCTGCCTCGCTCCGGTGCTGGCCCTGGGGGAGCAGCTGGGGTGTGGGGAGGAGGGGAAACCGTTGAAGGACTGACTGAAGAGGGTTGGGCTCCCTTTGACTGTTCTGACAGCCACGGGCTGAGGCCCCGATGGGAGAGAGGGTAAGGACCACCAGAACCTAAAAGATGGGCAAAAGGCGGTCTTTGGGTCCAAATAGTGCCCTTGGGCTTAGATGGCCATGTTGACACAGATTCCAGGGGTCCTTTCTCTTCCCCTCCCCCGCAGAAGAACCTGACTACAGAGTGCCTGGCAGGGCCACAAGATGGCGCTGAAGTGCTCAGGGCATCAAAACACACATAGGCAGGCTTGTTTAGGGGCAAATGGGAGCTGTCACTGTCCCTGGGGGGATTCTTAGGCACGACTCTGGGAGGAGGGGTGGTCCTGCAATCCTACCAGGTGGCCAAAAGTTGTGGTGGTTTGAAGCTGTGAGCCCTCACTACTGTCCCCTTACTGGTGGGACCTGCCAGGGGGCGCACACACTCAGGATGGCAGAGACGAGGTGATACTTGCGTTCTGGATCTGCGTCCTGAGCTGGTGGTTACTGAGCTTCAGAGATCTCGCGATGCTCTGCAGGTAGTAGAGGAGCATGCTGGGACAGAAGAGCACAGGGCGCTCAGCGACTTCAGCTGCAGCGGCCCCTGCTGGAGGGGGGGGGAGGGAGCTGGCCACCCCCCCGCCAGGACACAAGGTCAGCAGCTCTCAACCATGAGCCTTGGGAAGGGGCTGCCTCCCTTTCCTTGTCTTGCTCTTCACAGCCACCTCACCTGACCTGGATTTGTGCACAGGTAACGGTGACAAGGACAGAGTGAGTAGACATGGGGGAGGCATTATGGTCTGCGGGCCACGCCCTTGAACCCAAAGCACGTAGCCGCTGCTCAGAGGTTGTGGGAACTTCCCTTCTGAGATTAACCCTCTGGAGAACCGGCAGACGATGGCATTCAGCCCCCGACAAGGGGCCACAGTGATTGCCCACGTGCCACACCTGCGGCCTGGTCACAGCCCCTGCTTAGGTCCTCAGGCCCCATAAGTGACTTCTGCACGAACTCATTGATTTGTACAATTATTGGGGAAGCCGTGTTTGCCGGTCAGCCAGACAAGCCGAAGCCTGGAGCCGGCGGGGAGGCGCGGGCACTCACAGGAGCAGCAGCGCCGCCGGCAGGATCACCACGGGGCTGCTGAGGTACCCGGCCGCGGCGCTGAGCCACGCGGGGAAGTCCTTCTCGATGGTTTCCGACACAATGTCGTACATCTTCTCCTGCCCGCTGCAAGAAAGAGAGCCAGGAGTCCGAGTCGGCTACAGCGCAACCAAGCCCCAGTCGGTGAGGGCACCAGAGTGCGTGCCTGAAGGTGAGAGACACGTGGTACCGCGCGGCTGGGAGGGCGGCTGCCCTGGAACAGGTTAAGGTGCAGCTTGGAAGGTGGGTCTGTAATCACAGTGTGTGTTTTAGTGATGCGCACAAACCCAGACTCTAGATCAGGGGTCCCCAAACTGCGGCCCCCTAAGGCCATTTATCTGGCCCCCGCCGCACTTCCAAAGGGGCATCTCTTTCATTGGTGGTCAGTGAGAGGACTGTATGTGGCGGTCTTCAAAGCACGGCATCGCTCATGTACAGTGATGTGGGACGCACGCGTCACGGCCCCCGGAAGTGCACCATATCACTTGTTACGGCTAGCAGTGACAAATATGGAACCGGACAGTGACCATCTCATTAGCCCAAAACAGGCCCATAGTTCCCATTGAAATACTGGTCAGTTTGTTGATTTAAATTTACTTGTTCTTTATTTTAAATATTGTATTTGTTCCAGTTTTGTTTTTTTACTTTAAAATAAGATATGTGCAGTGTGCATAGGGATTTGTTCAGTTTTTTTTTATAGTCCGGCCCTCCAACAGTCTGAGGGACAGTGAACTGGCCCCCTATGTAAAAAGTTTGGGGACCCCTGCTCTAGATGTTCAGTAGATGTTCTAACCCAACAGACTCAAGCGCTCAGTGGAGGTAACTGCAGAGGTTGCTGCCTTGACATCAGATAATATAAAAGCAGGAGTGATCAGGAGTATCTCTTAGTAAAGGCTTCCTGAGTCCTGGAGGGGGGAAACTGACCAAGGAGCACCTCTTTCTAACCCCAGGGGACTGCTGTTGCCTGTTGCCCTTTCCGATTCGGAATGGGCTGTGTCTCTTTAAGAGAAGCACGGAGATGACCGTGCCGGAGGGCAGAGGGCGGAGGGCAGCTGGCTGTCAAGGACAGGGTGCGCCTCCGGTCCTGCGCTGCCCACCTGCTCCGGGAGCCGGAGGGGAACGCAACTCAGCACAGGCGGAGTGGCCCCGCCGGCACTCCCTCACCTGAAGGGCCCGCAGTGCAGAGACGGCTTGTAGCGGACGATGGCGAACACGGTGGGCAGCATGCACAGGAACAGCATGAACAGCAGCATGGCCAGGTAGAAGTTGTTGGATCTGCAGGAAATCGACAGCTGCATGTTAGGTGCACTCTGTGGCCCGTCGCCAGTGACCGCACGCCCAAGGAACAGACACGGAAACCACAGCCTGACTCTGCAAACAGAGAAAGTGCCCACCCATCACTGTCCAGGAAGGGTCTGCCAGAGGGACACGGGCAGCTTAGTGAACTAGAAATCAGAGCCAAAGAGACTTCATGGGTCACCCGGCCCGACCCGCTGTCTGCTGTGTGCCCACCCACCTCAGACAGAGAGGGGCAAACCTCTCATGTCTTCATGTAGTAAGCTTCATCCATGGAAAGCCCTCAGAACCTTTCTCCTTACCTAACGGTTTCCTCTCTTGCTCCCAGCGCTGAACTCATCGCTATGTCTGAGGATGGCTGGATTCCTTTGCTTATGACCTTGACTCTCACTCGGATGTGGTTGTCACTCAGCCTCTTATCCTGCCTCCTCTGGCTGCTGGGTCAAGCCCTGAGTCTATGCTAGTGCAGTTCTGGGGGGAGTATGAGTGACTCCCACTCCCCGTCAGTCTTGAATAAAATTATTTAAACTAGAAAAGGAATATCAGCACTCATAGATGTAGCAAGGAGGTGAGTGCTAATTTGTGAAATCTCTCTCTCTCTTTCTACTATGGATACCTACATCTACTATATATACATTGTAGCTATCTTTAACACATATATATATATATTACCTAGATCTAACTAGATATTTGTTTGAAAGCCATTGATATAGATCCACGTAATAATTACTATGTCAAAATAAAACCAGTGAGCTTGAATTAGGGTGATCAAAACGTGTTATAAATCCACCAAAACTGTCCACAATAAAAACACACACAAGAAAAAAACAAGTGCTGTCCAGGTTGCAGGACAACTGAGACCCCCTATCCCGCTGTGGGTCACCCAGACCACAGCATGACCACCTGGGAAACCTTTTTGGTGCTGTAGGCTGAGTGTGAGTGGACGCTGGCCTGTGACCCAGCGGCCGCACTTCCGGTGTCTCCCAACAAAGACACCGAGAAGAAAGTTCAAGGAGCATTATTCGCACAGCTAACAGCTTGGAACCGCCCACGAGCCCACTGGCAGCAGTGTGGATAAAGACGTGGGCACTTCCTCAGGGAGGTGAGTCTCACAGGCACTGTGCCGAGGGGAGAAGTCAGAACAGAGAGCACCTGGCGTGTGCGATCACATCACGTGACACGACCCGAGGACAGCAAAGGACACTGTGAGGGCTGCAGTGACTGGGCCTCGGTGCGTGGGCGTCTGAGCGATGTCCCTGTGCCGTCTCCCTCTACGTGCTGTTCAGTTTGTGACTATTCATTGAACTGGGTATTTATGCAGGTGCGCTTACTACCAGATCATTAAACCTCCGTAAAAGATTTTTTTTTTTTTTTCATTTTTCTGAAGCTGGAAACAGGGAGAGACAGTCAGACAGACTCCCGCATGCGCCCGACCGGGATCCTACCCGGCACGCCCACCAGGGGCGACGCTCTGCCCACCAGGGGGCGATGCTCTGCCCATCCTGGGCGTCGCCATGTTGCGACCAGAGCCACTCTAGCGCCTGAGGCAGAGGCCACAGAGCCATCCCCAGCGCCCGGGCCATCTTTGCTCCAATGGAGCCTTGGCTGCGGGAGGGGAAGAGAGAGACAGAGAGGAAATTGCGGCGGAGGGGTGGAGAAGCAAATGGGCGCTTCTCCTGTGTGCCCTGGCCGGGAATCAAACCCGGGTCCCTCGCACACTAGGCCGACGCTCTACCGCTGAGCCAACCGGCCAGGGCTCAGTAAAAGATTTTAGACACGTGTAATGATTGATTCCAACGGTGGTGCCCTGAACAGCTGCTTCCTGGGGGAAGTGAATGGGAGCGCCGGCGGGACTGAGAGTCCCCCACCCCCACCCCCACCCCCACCCCCGGCCTACCACTGAGGGCGCCCTGGACCGGGCGGGTGCAATGAGCTCTCTGTGGGGAGCGGGCCTCGCTCTACTGACCTGGACGCCCGGAACACCTGCTGGTGGGGCACGTTGCAGGTCAGCACGGCCCAGCTCCTCAGGTACATGAGCCCGATCAGTTTGAGGACATTGAAGGCGGGGAGGCACGGGGAGAAGAAGGAGCCCATCCTGGAACCGAGAGGGAAGCCCCTGAGCATGTGTTCCCTTCCTCCTGAGCCCTGGGGGGGGGGGTCACACCTGTGCTTCAAGAACTGGGTGAGCCCTGGCCGGTTGGCTCAGCGGTAGAGCATCGGCCTAGCGTGCGGAGGACCCGGGTTCGATTCCCGGCCAGGGCACACAGGAGAAGCGCCCATTTGCTTCTCCACCCCTCCCCCTCTCTTTCCTCTCTGTCTCTCTCTTCCCCTCCCGCAGCCAAGGCTCCATTGGAGCAAAGATGGCCCGGGCGCTGGGGATGGCTCTGTGGTCTCTGCCTCAGGCGCTAGAGTGGCTCTGGTCGCAACATGGCGACGCCCAGGATGGGCAGAGCATCGCCCCCTGGTGGGCAGAGCGTCGCCCCTGGTGGGCGTGCCGGGTGGATCCCGGTCGGGCGCATGCGGGAGTCTGTCTGACTGTCTCTCCCTGTTTCCAGCTTCAGAAAAATGAAAAAAAAAAAAAAAAAAGAACTGGGTGAGACCCAACCCTCCACTTTCCGCAGATAAAGCAAGTCACTTCTGCAGGTGAGTAGGGACCCTGTTTTAAAGTACCCTCCTCGTCTGTCCACACTTTGCAAAGGGGGTGTCCTCTGAGGACCCGGCGAATGGCAGACAGCTGCGGTTGGAGCCAGCTCTCACGTCTCTGGTGAGGGCTGATGAATAGTTTCCGATTTCTGGATTTAAATAACAGGGGAGCAGCCCTACCTTTGGGGGACTTCATACCTTTTAGCTCGTTTAATCTCCCACGATCATGATGGAAGAGGTAACTATCCGAAGTTTAGACACGGAAGCTGGGTCTGGTGTTTTACCCAAACCCGTGTTGCTAATAAAAGGGTGGATGACCTCGTGTCATCCAAACTGAGATACCCCGAGGGTCTGGGGTCAAGCGGCGAAAACTGGACCGCCCCAAGGAATGTGTTTATGACAGTCACATCCCACCCAGACTCAGTGACTGCCACCTGTGCCCGGACACCATGTGACAGAGGCGAGACAGCACCGCGGCCCCTACCAGATCATGCCTTGGTTGTAGACTAAGTGCAGCACGTTCTCTGCGATTTTGAATTCCCCGTATTCAGGCTACAAGAGAAAACACATCTAGGAAATATGTCCCTACCTCCTCGGCACAGAGCAGGCATTACAGCCCACACAGAGGGGTTTGTGCTCTTAGGACACATGAGGTCGCCGCCGGCCTCCCTCGCAGCAGACGGTGCAGACAGGTGTGAGGAGACTCAGCTTCGCCCGCCCTCCCTCTCCCTCGTGAACTCGCCCTCGGCCACCCCATCTCCGGCCCCAGGGGACGCAGTGTCCCACTCACAAACTTGCTCTCCAGGTCCCAGCACCAGCAGTCACTCAGGTACCGGACGAAGAGTCCCCGGAAGAAGTCAATGAGCAGGACGCTGGCCACGGTGAAGAGCATGTCGATGATGGACAGCTTCAGCAGCTCCTGAAATGCAGGTGCCCTCGGTGTCCCGTGCCCAGATCAGCCTTGCCCAGCCCTGCCCTGCCCTGCCCAGCCCTGCCCTGCCCTGCCCTGCCCTGCCCTGCCCAGCCCTGCCCTGCCCTGCCCTGCCCAGCCCTGCCCAGCCCTGCCCTGCCCTGCCCTGCCCAGCCCTGCCCTGCCCTGCCCAGCCCTGCCCAGCCCAGCCCTGCCCAGCCCAGCCCTGCCCAGCCCTGCCCTGCCCTGCCCTGCCCAGCCCAGCCCTGCCCTGCCCAGCCCAGTCCTGCCCTGCCCAGCCCAGCCCTGCCCAGCCCTGCCCTGCCCTGCCCTGCCCAGCCCAGCCCTGCCCTGCCCAGCCCAGCCCTGCCCAGCCCTGCCCTGCCCAGCCCAGCCCTGCCCAGCCCTGCCCTGCCCTGCCCTGCCCAGCCCAGCCCTGCCCTGCCCAGCCCAGTCCTGCCCTGCCCAGCCCAGCCCTGCCCAGCCCTGCCCTGCCCTGCCCAGCCCAGCCCTGCCCTGCCCAGCCCAGTCCTGCCCAGCCCTGCCCTGCCCTGCCCAGCCCTGCCCAGCCCAGCCCTGCCCAGCCCAGCCCAGTCCAGCCCAGCCCAGCCCAGCCCTGCCCAGCCCAGCCCTGCCCAGCCCAGCCTTGCCCAGCCCTGCCCTGCCCTGCCCTGCCCAGCCCTGCCCTGCCCTGCCCTGCCCTGCCCAGCCCAGCCCTGCCCAGCCCTGCCCTGCCCTGCCCTGCCCAGCCCAGCCCTGCCCTGCCCTGCCCAGTCCTGCCCAGCCCTGCCCTGTCCTTCCCAGTCCTGCCCAGCCCTGCCCTGCCCAGCCCAGTCCTGCCCAGCCCTGCCCTGCCCTGCCCTGCCCTGCCCAGCCCTGCCCTGCCCTGCCCTGCCCAGTCCTGCCCAGCCCTGCCCTGCCCAGCCCAGTCCTGCCCAGCCCTGCCCTGCCCAGCCCAGCCCTGCCCTGCCCAGCCCAGCCCTGCCCAGCCCAGCCCTGCCCAGCCCAGCCCTGCCCAGCCCTGCCCAGCCCAGCCCTGCCCAGCCCTGCCCTGCCCTGCCAGCTCCACCTTCAGCGTCTCTGGTAGTTCATTCCCATGGGCTGCAGGCCCTGAGCCCTCTCATCATTCCCAGCACATAACGGTGTTCAGCGCTTGCTCATTTGAATTTTGACAGCCACGCTGGCCGTGCCCCAAAGCAGGAGAGAGTCTAAGGCCTGTGGCTCTGCCTGAGCTGCAGGGGGCTACTGAGGCCGGTGGTTGTTTCAGGAGCTAACGTCTCAGGGCTGAGATTCTCCGTGAGCAAATTACAGGTGGAGGACCCGTCGGGAGCACAGAGGTAGGAGCAGGTGCCTGGGTAGGGCCTGTGCTGTGTCCTTGGACCACTTATTTAACCTCTTGTGCTTCAGTTCCCCCACCTGTGCCTATAAAGATGATGATAACAGGATTTTTTACAAGGACTAGCACTTAGAACAGGACCAGCCCATAGGCAATGCTATGTGAATCTTTGATCGTTATTATTCATTTTGAGATCGAGAAAACCCTAAACAGTCACTGAACCTTATTTTTCTCTTCTATGAAATACGGACAATGACACTTCAGACAGCTGTTAGAGTCACAGGACGGGAGAGAGGAACTCACCTGCCCGACGTAGGTCTCCCAGCACTGGCCTTGCAGGCTCTGGCTGGAGACAGCGGTCTGGTTGGCCTCTGAGAGCGTGGACGAGTACGCCGCGATGCCGGCCAGGGCCGGGGCCCACGTGCTGTTTCTTCCAAGCCCTGGCCCCGACCCCGGAGTGGACCATTTCTCTTCTTCAGGGGCTGCCCTCGTGGCAAAGAAGATGGTGGACTCTAGCCAGTGGCTTGTGCTATTTTGGGGAGCAGCTTCCTGTGGAGGGAAGGAAGAAAGAAGGGAGGGAGGGAAGGAGGGAGGGAAGGAGGGAAGAAAGAGAAAGAGGTCGTCCTTGTGTTTGTAAATCAGAACCCGTCGTGGGTCCCAAGGACATCCCTGCACTGCAGGGACGATCTGTCTGCCTGTCCCCGTCTCTCTCTGCCTCCAGCTTGGCAGAGAGCCGCCTGACCAGAGTTGGCCGTGACGGGACACAGAGCCGGGAGGAGAGTACTGACTGGTTCCTAGCAGTCGCCTGAGGTTAATTCATGTCACAGCATCTAGTCCTCACAAGCATGTCAGGCAAGAAGGACTGCCCTGTGTCACTGACAAGGGGACAGAGGCTCAGCCAAACATCTGAGGTCACGCTGCTGGTCAGTGGGTCAGGACCCAGTCTGTGCAACATCTCAGCCGAACGTGGAACCGTGACTGTCGCCTCTTCTGCCCCGGAAACCCCAGGACTAAATGCTAGTGCAGCAAACAGCCCTGAGACCCCCTCCCTGCCCCCGCCTCCCCACCCCCACCACGTGGGACACCCGCATGGGAGGGGCGGGTTTAGAAGGAGCTTCTGGGCCCAGAGCTGGGAGTGAACCCCTCCACTGGGGTGGGACAGTGGGCCTACTCTGAAATGTTCATTTCCTCCCACTTTTCTAAAAGTTCTCACAGCCACTCGTCATGGACCCCTGCACCTAGCTGTTGATTGCTTCTCCTGGTGGAGTTCAATGACATGGGGCAAGAGAAAGGGACCCGTCATCAGAAGACCCAAGTTAGCGCACTTCCAGCGCTGTCTCTCGCCCCCAGAAGCCTGGCCTCTATTCCTTTACCTGCAGATGGCACTGCTCTCCTCACCTCGCGGGGGGGGGGGGGTGTGTGGGGGGCCTCAGTGAGGGGAGTTCTGAATGGGACGCAGGGAGGGTGTGCAAGCAGTGATGCTGACAGAGAGGAGGAGGGCCTGGTGTGTGTGTGTGTGTGTGTGTGACTGTGTATCTGTGTGTCTGTCTGGGTGTGTCCGTGTGCGCGCGCGTGTGTGTGCCCGTGACTCTGTGTGTATGTGTGTGTGCCCGTGACTCTGTGTGTATGTGTGTGTGTGTATGTGTGTGCGTGTGCGTGTGCGGCAGTGTACGGGCGGGCACCTGCTCGGGGCCGAGCACTCACCTCGGTGCTCATGCTGTTGACCTTGTCCAGGAGCGCGATGATCAAGCTGTAGAGGTTCCCCAGATACAGCACAAGGACCCTGAAAGGCACAGCCCCCTTGAGAGACAAGACCACAGAAGTCCCCGGTTCTAGACTTGCCTCCACACACACGTGTCTACCACAGCAATGCTAAGACAGTGGCTGCCACACTCGAGTTCCTTCAGAACCATATTGGGGGGGGGGGTATGTAATAAAACACAGAATTCCTGAATCCACCTGCTGCAGTGGGTCTGGGGTGGGGAGGGGCTGCCCCGTGACCCGGCCCCGGCTCCGCGTTCACACACTGTCGGCGGGGCGGGCAGAGTGAGAACTTAGCAAGTGCTGATCCGAAGGGTAGCGTAAACCCTACGTGTGCTTGTGTCATGCTTTCTGGTTTATAAAGTGATTTTCAAAACATTATCTTGTTTGACTCCCTGGCTCTGTGTGGTACTCAGCATTCTAAAGCCCACTGGGGGACAAGAAGCTGAAAGTTGGGGAGGCTCGGTGACCTGCTCAGAAAGAGGCCGGAGCTCGGTGGGTAGCTCTGCAAAGCAGGCTGACCCCATCAGCACACCGAGGGGCCACGGCTGCAAGGGCTGTGGGCACAGCTGCCCTGGGGGCCCCGCTGAGTGGACAGGACCTGCCAGCAACTGCCTCGATCAGCCCACGATCAAAGTCGTGATCCCAGCTTCCCCTGGGCTGGAAGGTTTTGGAAACACATCCTGGAATTTCCCAAGATGCAGTCTTAACTCGTATCAGACAGACACCTTCTGTAAGAACGCGACGAGGCAGGAAAATGGCAGGCTACACAGACCTCCCAGGGACAGCGGCTGGCACGCTGAGGACCATAAGACCAAAGCCAGTTCAGGGAACAGAGAAAGAAGCTTGCCGGTGCAGGAGACTCCAAACTGAAACTGTGAGAGTCCCACCCACCCCGAAGCCCCCTTCCATCCTCAGGAGCAGAGCCGGCCACCTGTGCGCAGGCGTGAGCAGAGTGCAGGGGGGGGAGCGTGCCGCCTGGGCCCCCGCTGTGACCGCGCTGGGGCTCCCTGAGCACTTGTGAAAGGACTGCCTGCAGCGTCCTGCTCAGACCGCTCCTTCTGGGTGCTCACAGTCCCTAGCACAGGGCGGGACCCCCAGCCAGCTGGGTGGACACCGGCTCAGGAAGAACTGAAGGCAGTGAGGCCCCGCTGTCTTGTCCCCTGGAGCTCTGGTCACTTCGCTGAGAGGTCACCGGCATGATGGTGAGTGAATGGCGCTGAGATCATGTGTCTGGCCTTGGTTACCAACAGGAGGCCTCTGGGCGTGCCTCTCGATGCCTCCGTTTCTCTAGTTCTGAATATGAGTAACGAGGCCAATCTGTGTAACAGGATTGCTATTAGACCAAATGCAATAACCGCATCGATCCGCCCACCACCGGCTGCAGAGGAAGGCGCCGGCGGCCCCGCACCCCCAGGTGCACACCGGGCGGAGTGGGGAGACCAGGCTCCCAGATGGACGGCACCAGCCGAGACTCGACCCAGGGCGGCCCCACACCCCCAGGTGCACACCGGGCAGAGTGGGGAGACCAGGCTCCCAGATGGACAGAACCGGCCGAGACTCGACCCAGGGCGGCCCTGCACCCCCAGGTGCACACCGGGCGGAGTGGGGAGACCAGGCTCCCAGATGGACAGAACCGACCGAGACTCGACCCAGGGCAGCCCTGCCCGGAGGGGCCTCCACAGCCTCTTGCTCTTTTCAGGGTCTGAAACGACGGTTTCAGAGGGTGGCGAACGACGGCCTCCAGGCCAAGTCCTACCCTCCCTGTCTCTGTAAACACAGTGGTGAGGGATGGCTGTAAACTTTCGGCAGAGCAGAGGTGGGTTTCACGGCCGGGCATACCGGGTGCGCTTCCTGGGCCCTGACTTCCGAAGGGCCCCGCAAAACCCCTACTTTACCTTTTTCTAATGACACCAAGTTTGGTTTCATATGTGCAATTTTAACATTAATAGTACATAATATTTTTCTATTTATTTAAAAATATGGTTAACATGTCTTTTTATTTTGCCCGTCTCTCTCTCTCTCTTTTTTTTTTTTTCAGGAGCCCAATATTTTTTCTTTTGCTCCTGGGGCCTCAACTGAGCTTAATCTGCCTCTGCCTTTCGGTCACAGGTTGTGGATTGGTGGCCGCTTCCTTACTGCAGCCTCAGAGTTGCAGCAGGTGCGACAGAGACCACACGACCCATAATAACACCTAAGAGTTCCTCTCCAGTCCTTTGGAGAAAACAGTTGCCGACCACTGAGGAGGCACGACCCCGCCCGAGTGGTCACAGGAGCTTGTCCTGTAGAAGGTGCTCAGTGTCAGAGAGCCAATACGGTGACACAGACATGGCCCTGGGGGTCTCGGGACAAACAAGCAGGGCCCAGCAGGGCACCTGCTGCCCACGTTCCATCCGGCCGTCCTCCCTGAAACCTACTGGTTTAATTTATGTGTGAGGAGACCAGCCCAGAGGGAGTGATTTCTCAGGCAGACATGTGCTGGCTGCTCTGACCCCAGTGGGTGACTCCCAGGATGTCCCTCAGACCAACCGGCCTGCTGTCCCTCAGGTTTGCGTTCACCCCACGGGACCCCTGCCCCGCCTGCGTGCCCCCTGGCTTAGCCACAGAACCCCTGAGAGCTTGTGGTTTGGGAAATTATCAGAGCTTTTGGTTGGCTTCTTGCCCAGAAAAAGCACGGGAGTCTCTCTCACCTCAGTCCATGGGGACCCTGTGGGGAGAGACCGGGCATACGTCTGTCATCTCGGTCCTCTTCCTCTTGTGTCTGCCGTTTCTGTCAGCTCCTCCCTCACGCCCCCTCCTCCCTGACCCCCGGCCTCCTCCTCTGACTCTTGCCCCCTTCTCTCCTGTGCACCCTGCTCATCTTGAGATGCATCTGCAGGAGAAGTTCTGTGCTGAGTTTTTTTGGGGGGCAGTGAAGCAAGGCCTGGCCCCCCGAGGGACCTGGGCTCCCACCACGGGGTGGCACAGCAGCATTTCCCACAAAGGCCACGGTACCTGGCCAGCTGGAAGCGCAGCGTGGTCCGCGGGTGGTACATCTCCAAGGCGGCGATGAGGTCGAAGGCTGATGGCGCGAGCATGGTCACGAGCGAGACCACCACGCTCACCTGCCGAGAGAGCGCCCCAGGTGAAGCCCCGGGTGCCACAGCCACGCCTTGCTCGCCTCACGCCCGACCTCACGTCTGGGCCACACAGCTCTCACGTGGGAAGCTGCCCTCAAATCTCTACTAATTAGCTTTCTGCCAAAGGCCACCTCCTCGTCACGGGTTACTCCGTCAAGGGTCTCTCCTCAGCCTGGACACACCCAGGTGTGCCGTGTGCCAGCTCTCCCGCCAGTCTCCAATGACCACGGTTTTTATACGCTTATTTCCCCAACCTTGGGTGGGAGGCGGAAACCCCTGCAACTCTCGGGAACAGAGAAGGGACAGCCGAGAGGTGACTGATGGTCACCGGTACGGGGAAGACTGACGTCAGAGTCAGGCCCAGCCCTTGGTCCCTGCACCTGTGGCGCACGCAGGAGACTCGCCAGTGTGCGGAGCAGGAGCTAAAGCGAGAGGGAATTCTGGCAACATCTTTCAGAAATTTATCTATCCACACCCAAACCCATAATAACATAACCCACCTAAATGGCATACAAGGAGAGAAGGATGGGGAAAGATGACCTAAGGTAATCTCGGACTGAAAACCGATCGTGCCCTGAGGATAAAAAATGGGAAGTGTCGAATCACCCCCACACTGGCCTTAAACCCCAGGGACAATGTGTGTCTGCGCAGACGTGGGGGCAGGGCGCTTTGTGCTGTTTCTGCCTCCCTGTCTTTCCAGGTGCAGTGAACCCGGCACCCAGGACAGCCGCCTTGTCACCAACATGAAGAATTATGTAATTGTCCTGTTGTCCTGAACCTTCCTTTGGACAGAAATGGAGGAAAAGGTTGCTTTTTTTTTTTGTATTTTTCTGAAGCTGGAAACGGGGAGAGACAGTCAGACAGACTCCCGCATGCGCCCGACCGGGATCCACCCGGCACACCCACCAGGGGCGAAGCTCTGCCCACCAGGGGGCGATGCTCTGCCCCTCCGGGGCGTCGCTCTGCCACGACTAGAGCCACTCTAGCGCCTGGGGCAGAGGCCAAGGAGCCATCCCCAGCGCCCGGGCCATCTTTGCTCCAATGGAGCCTCGGCTGGCTGCGGGAGGGGAAGAGAGAGACAGAGAGGAAGGAGAGGGGGAGGGGTGGAGAAGCAGATGGGCGCTTCTCCTGTGTGCCCTGGCCGGGAATCAAACCCGGGACCTCTGCATGCCAGGCTGACGCTCTACCACTGAGCCAACCGGCCAGGGCCTTTTTTTTTTTTTTTTTAAGTCGTTGGTTGGAGCTGGTTGGGAAGCATGATTTGTGTTTAGAAACACGGGCGCCAGGTGAGTGCTGCAGCACTGGCCCAGCACTGACACGCCCATGGGACAGCAACGCAGCTGGAGCGTCGCTCTGCGGGTGACTCTGTTTCTGGAAACGTGTCCATGAGGAAACACCACTCGAGAAAACCAGAGCGGGCAAAGAAAGGGTCAGAAGTGAAGAGCATGCAAATGCTGGATGCTGTTTTTGACTCAAAATCTTCCCTGACTGAGACCAGTGAAGTCTGGCCGTGCCTGCTGCCACCAGGCTGGCTCCGAGTCCCAGTGGCACCCGCTCCGGAACAGGGGGCCTGGGGTGGTCTGTGCAGCATTTCTAGCTCACCTGCCTAAGGAACGCCATGGGGACGGAAGGGCCGCAACTTTCTTTCTTTCTTTCTTCTTTTCCAATAGAAGAAAGAAATAGAGGAAATAGAGAGACAGACTCCTGCATGAATCCCAATTGGCATCTATCTGGTAACCCCATCCGGGGCCAATGCTCGCCCATCATGGGCCATGTTCACAACCAAGCTGCTATATTTAGCGCCTGAGGCAGAGGCTCCATGGAGCCATCCTCAGTGCCCAGGGCTGATGTGCTCGAACCAATAGAGCCATGGCTGTGGGAGGGGAAGAGAGAGAAAGAGAGAGAGAGAGAGAGAGAGAGAGAAGGGGAGGGGGAGGGGTGGAGAAGCAAATGGTGGCTTCTCCTGTGTGCCCTGACTGGAAATCAAACCCAGAATATCCTCATGCAGGGCCGATGCTCTACCACTGAGCCAACTGGCCAGGGCCAAGGGCTGCAACTTCTGTGTGGGTACCTCATTCTTCTCCCAGAGCGTCAGCTCTTTCTTTGACTGCTCCAGCTTCTGGGACCGGTCCACCACGAAGTAGATGAGATAGATGCTCCCGGCCAGTGAGACGAGCACCAGGACGTTGGCCACGACCCTCAGGCAGATGGTCACTGCTCTGTGGGGAGAGGCGGGCACGAGGACGGGAACACTCACCACGGGCTAAAGGACCACGGGGATATCAGATGAGCAGACATGTTTGTCTTTGGGGACTCTGCCCTCCTCCCCGGAACAACCCTTTCGTGTTATCAGTTTACACTGAGAAGAACGTCAGATCTGAGAAATCACCTTGGAAGGCTCGTCAACACGAATTTGTTACTATTTGTGTCCTCTGACTTTGGGGGAATATTGCTAAATACAACTAGTCTTAGTAGAATTTAGCAAACTAGAAAGTGGTGCTAGTTTTACTATCAAACTAAAAGAACATAAAAGAACAGGAAGCTGGTCAGCTCTAGCCCTCTCCCCCTGAGGGAGGAGGGAAGCATGCCCAGACGATGGTAGTGAAAATTATGGGGTTCGCCACATCACTTGACTAGAAGGACTGATTCTAAGGAAAAGACGAGCTGCCCGACAGAGTGTGGGAGTTGAGTGGAGCAATCTGGCGGTTTCTGCGCCTCACTAAGCCGGCGTCTCAACGCGCTCCGCCCGGGCCTCATACATACAGGTTTTTGCTTTTCCGCTTCTCGTGCTCCTCCAGGATCGCCTCCTTCGGGAAGGACACAGAAGGCACTGTCATCAGTTAAAACTCTATGGATGTATTTTATGCTCAGAAATTACTTATCCAGTGACTTATACCATGCCTTCAAGTGTCTACTGACATCAATGTTTTATATAATAATAGATGGAAAATGGCCACTGGAGCTCGGGAGGAAGAGATGGGAGAGGAAATTAGTTAGTTGTGTGAAGTGATCAAAAGGGGGCACACTCTGGTGCCTGCTTGTTCGATGGACCCCTTTCTCTGAAGGCTTTAATTGCACTGTTTTCTTTCTCCTTTCCCTCCTTCCCTCCCTCCCTCCCTTCCTTCCTTCTTTCCCTCCTTCCTCCCTCCCTCCCTCCCTCCTCCTTCCCTCAATTCCTTAATTCCTTCCTTCCTTCCTTCCTTCCTTCCCCCTTCTCTTTCCCTTTCCTCCCTCCCTCCCTTCCTTCTTTCTTTTATTTCTCTCTTTCATTCTTTTTCTTTCTTTCCTGCTCTTTCTTTTTATTTCTTTCTCCCTCTCTCTCTCCCTCCTTGCCTCCTTGCCTCCTTCCTTCCTTCCTTTCCAAGAGAGAGAGACAGGGACAGACAGGAAGGGAGAGAGATGAAAAGCCCCAATTCTTCATTGTGGCACCTTAGTCGTTCATTGAATGCTTTCTCATATGTGCCTTGACCATGGGGCTCCAGCAGAGCCAGTGACCCCTTGCTCAAGCCAACAACCTTGGGCTCAAGTCAGTGACCTTGGGCTTCAGGCCAGTGACTTTTGGGCTCAAGCTAGTGACCTGGGGTCATGTCTATGATCACACGCTCAAGCCAGCAACTCGTGTTCAAACTGGCGACCTCGGGTCTCTAAACCTGGGTCTTTAGCATTCCAAGCCAATGCTCTATCAACTGCACCACCGCCTGGTCAGGCTAATTACACTGTTTTCTAAGTTCATACTCATAGCTTATATCCCCCACATATACGTGCCTATTCATTTACAATTTCTCTATGTGCAATATGGTGGCAATCCATTATGCAAATTATCAAAAAAACCACACAGATTGAAATTTCAGAAAGATGCAATACAAAAATGAATGAAGAGAATATTTCCTTTCTGTACTTGGTTAAATGGTGGGGCAGGTGGGAGGCACATCATTCGCTTTGGCTGTCCTGGTCTACCTGATGTCTGGCAGAGGGCCTGCAGCTCTCACAGTCCTGGCTGTGGTCTGAAGAGCCCAGACTCCAGGCCCCGCCCTCGGCCGCCTGTGCGGGCCTGACTCACCCTGATGCTGTTCACGATGGCAGCGGCTTTGCTCTCCGCAGCCTCTGGGTTCCCAATGAGGTAGTCCCAGGCACAGAACACACGCCAGCAGAAGGTGTAGTGGTCCCTGGAGGCACTGGCAAGGCTCGTGCGGGAGTTCTTCGCCATCCTACAAAACAGGACCACCTGGGCCATAGAGGGCAGTGTAGGGACAGGCTCAGCCCTCGGGGCTGCTGTGTCCACACGAGCCACTGTGTGAGTCACAGCATCACGGATTCAGCCCCACTGTGTCCCCTTTGAACAGTGCAGAAATTGCAATGCCTGTTGTTGGGTAATGCTATTTGACAAGAGGTTCCACCACCATGGTAGCCAGGCGGTCACTGATGGTGTGTGGCCACAGGAGGGGACCCACTGAGGGTAACTCTACCCACTACTGTCCAAAACTACAAGAACTGGCCATGGTCAGTTTGCTCAGTGGTAGAGTATCAGCCCAGCATGTGGATGTCCCAAGTTTAATTTCTGGTCAAGGCACACAGGAAAAGCAACCATCTGCTTTCCCACCCCCATTCCCCCTTCTCTCTCTCTCTCTCCTCTCTCACAGCCATGGCTCAATTGATTTGAGTGAGTTGGCCCCTGGCACTGAGGATGGCTTTGTGGCCTCTGGCTCAGGTGCCAAAAATAGCTCAGTTACTGAGCAATGGAGCAATGCCCCAGATGGGCAGAGCATCTTGCCTCAGGGGGCTTGCTGAGTGGATCCCGGTCAGGGCACATGCAGAAGTCTGTCTTTCTGCCTCCCCTGCTCTTACTTAATTAAAAAACAAACAAACAAAAACTATAAGAACTGCTGAAGTCCATATGATTCTGGTCTTTCCAGAAGCAACACAGAACCTGGCACAGAGCGGCAAGCATTCAGTGAGTGTTAGTTAAAATCAGCATCCCTTTTTGCGTTGGTCTCATCTGTGCAATGGGTACAGTGACACCTTAACTTTATGGGGGTCACCGATGAGATCACGAGACCTCACACATCACCCCTAGCGCACGTTTTGAGAAACTGAGCAGCCATACTTTTTCAAGAGGACGATGAAGCTGTAAGCGAACACGGCCATCCCCACCAGGAAGTACGCCAAGGGCAGCCGGTAGCCCGCTCTCCCGATCCTCCGCTCCCGGCTGTAGTAGCCGTAGAAGAGGACGGAGTACTGGAGGTAACCCTGCGGAGACAGCACTCGGGTCAGCGCTGAAGCCCAGGGCCCGGAACCGTGGCGGCTCCCTCCCTCTTTCCGGATGGGCATGTGGCCGGCCGAGCCTCACCCCCAGGGACCAGACGGTGTCCAGGTCTTGGGCCGATGCCTCCTGCACCTTGGGGATGCTCTTGCTGGCCGTACTTCCAAAGGGCTGGCCTGCAATGAGCTGGGGAGAGAGCACAGGGAATCACATAGTGCTCTGTGGGAGGGGCCGGAAGGAGAGGGGTGCTGACCTCCACGTGCCGAGAGGGGCTACATGGAAGAGGTCTCGAGGGGTGGGCTTTTGCTTGATCTTCACCGACAGAAAATTAGTCACAGTGGCCAGATTTTCCTTGTGCCCACTCAGGGCCTGCCTGGATGTCCTGTCTCTGGGCTGGACGTGGTTTCTACTGGTGAGCTGTTGAGGTCACTGGGTTTCCCAAATGGCTTGGGAAATGGCTCCCTTTACTTTTTTTTTCATCTACTTTTTGAGGATGAAGTTTAGTTCAGAAATAGATTTTTTTTTTTGTATTTTTCCAAAGTGAGAAGCGGGGCGGGGGGGGGCAGACAGACTCCCTCATGCACCTGACCGAGATCCACCCAGCTTGGCCCCTCTGGAGCATTGCTCCGCTGCAACCAGAGCCATTCTAGCACCTGGGGCAGAGGCCATGGAGCCATCCTCAGTGCCCAGGCCAACTTTGCTCCAATGGAGCTTTGGCTGTGGGAGGGGAAGAGAGAGACAGAGAGGGAGGAGAGGGGGAAGAGTGGAGAAGCAGATGGGCACTTCTCCTGTGTGCCCTGGCTGGGAATCAAACCCGGGACTTCCACATGCTGGGTCAATGCTCTACTGCTGAGCCAACCAGCCAGGGTCAGAAATAGGTTTTATTTTAGTGGGGTATCAGCAGGCTGGCCCACAGGCCACATCCAGCTCCTTGCCTGTTTGTGTATGGCCCGTGAGCTGAGTTCTGCCTTTTTAAGTGGTTAGGAAAAAATCATGAGAAGAACAGTATTTTGTGACACATCAGGATGACACAGAGCTCAACCTCAGTATCTGGACAAGGGCATGGCCACACTCGTTAGTGTGTGTGTGTTCTCTGTGGCTGCTTTTGTACAACATGGTAGATTGGAGTTGTGACAGAAGCTGTCAGGCCCACAAAGCCTAGCACACTTCCTATGTGGCCCCTTACAGGACATGTGTGCCGCCTGGTCTGACGCACGATCACCCTCCCCACAAGGACATCGACAGCGGTTGCTTTATGGTAGTGCTCTAAGGGTGCTTATTAACCAATGGCACTATTCATCTCTAAAAAAAGATACACAATTTTGTGTATCTTTTTTTTATGTGACATAGTTTTGAGAATTTCAAGGATTTTTCTAAGGGTTTATCTTCTTAATTTTTTTCTTAAGTGAGAAGTGGGGAAGCAGAGAGATAGACTCCCGCATAGACCCTAACTGGGATCCATCTGGCAAGCCCTCGCCCTGGCAATACTCTGCCCATCTGGGGTGTTGTTTCGTTGCTCAGTAACTGAGCTATTTTAGCATCAGAGATGAGGCCATGGAGTCATCCTCAGTGCCCAGGGCCAACTTGCCCCATCTGAGCCATGGCTACAGAAGGGGAAGAGAAGACAGAGAGAGAAGAGAGAGAGAAGGGAGGGAGACAGAGAGAGAGAGAGAGAGAGAGAGAGAGAAGCGAGAGGGGAAAAGGTGGAGAAGCAGATGGGCGCTTCTCCTGTGTGCCCTGACAGTGAATTGAACCTGGGACTTCCACATGCCAAACCAACCGTTCTACCACTGAACCAACCAGCCAGGGTCTTAATTTCAAGATAAAGCATTTGCTTGCTGGTTCTTACCTCTGGGATGACAATAAAAGCACCTGTCATAACCGTGAGCACAATATTAATTCCAAACAGCCACCTCAAGAAGATGAAATAGGAGGCAACCCCAGATCCAAAATGACCTAGAGGAAGATGAGACAAACAGCACAGCTCCTACAAAACCCCTGCTATGCAGGAAGTTCTCCCTAGAGCAACACTGCAGTTTTTCTTATTAAAAGTGCCAGAGTTGCACCAAATTAAGGTGTTCCCCCAAATGGTCATTTATATGGATCAAGACGCTCATGAATAAATACCAGTCATTTATGGAGAAAAAAAAAAAATCCCTAACAAAATAATTTCCATAATGACATATTCATCTAAAATAATTTGACCAAATTTACAACATTTCATATAGTTCAGAAGAATCAGCATCTTTTGAGACTGTCACGTATCTTTTTTTAAATTTTGTATAGTTTTGCGAATTTCAAGGATTTTTCTAAGGACTCCTTTTTCTCAGCTTCGACAGAAAGACTTTTCCTGATGGTGACATTAGGGGAGACTGGGTGAAGGGTTATGGGAATTCTTTTTATGGTTTTTCTGTACATCTAAATTTATTGTAAAATAGTTTGTTTGTTTATTTATTTATTTTAGCAAGAGAGAGAGAGAGAGGGAGAGACAGGCAGGGACAGACAGGAAGGGAGATGAGAAACATCAACTCATAGTTGAGGCATTTAGTTATTCATTGATTACTTTCTCATATGTGCCTTGACCAGGGGATTCCAGCCCAGCCAGTGACCACTTGCTCAAGCCAGCAACCTTGGGCTTCAAGGCAGTGATCCCGGGATGGAAGCCAGCAACCATGGGGTCATGTCTATGATCCCACGCTCAAGCTGGATGACCATGCGCTCAAACCAGCGACCTCAGGGGTTTCGGACCTGGGTCCTCAACATCCTGGGTCAATGCTCTTCTCTACTGCACTACCACCAGTCAGGCTTCAAATAGTGTATTTAAAAACAAATTTTTACTTAGGAGGGAGCATAGAAGGAATAAAATGAGGGTGTGAATGATACTTTGATGAATTTCTGGAGCAGGCAGACTTGTATCATACTTTAAAAAAATAACCTCTCTTGAATTTTTTTCAAGTCTAGTTTATGCTTGTCATGATAACCAGGAAGACACAAAACATCACAAAAAACAATCACCACCATCACTCAGTTAAAATCACCACTAGAATTACTCTTTAGAGTAACTGGCATCTCTCAAAGCATGCATCTTGTGTTTTCAATATAGTACAAGGGTATGTTTTACATACAAAAATGTTCTTCTATAAAATGAACTTTATTGTTCTTTTAAATGAATTTTCCTGTTTATGTAACTAACATACTCCCCACTATGCAACATGTAGGAAGTTTCTAACCTTCCACTAGGTGGCATCATCCCAGGGTAAATAACTACAGTAAGTTGCTCTGTCTACACTAAAGTCTTCTAGACACAGAGCCTGGGGAACAGGGTCAGGAATCGTGACAGGCTGAGGAGGGGGCTCTCGGAAGAAAGGGGCAAAGGGCCGGGGAGGAGGGGAGGGCACCGAGTGAGGACTGGTCTCAGCGGGAGCCTGGCTCAGCCTGACCCACAGGGGCAAGCTGGTCCCCTATGGACAGAAGGTCCTCTCAGTCAGTTATGGTCTCCTACGGGGCAGGGGGACCAGGTGACATGTGCCCACCATGTGGAACAATGTAGGCCAAGGGCAGTCCTCCAGAGAAGGGGGCAAATAGGCTAGGCTACGAATAAGCAAACTTTTTGTACTTTTGTTTTGCAGTTGCCCATGTTAGTTCTTACTCGATCTCTCTGGCCTAATGAATGAACTAACAGAGAACAGCGGAGTCACAGTGGAATGGGGACTGTGTCATCTGGGGGTTGGGGGGGACAGACACTGCTTCCCACTCCACTGTCCTATGTCCAGCCCAGGCCGCCGTGGGTACCTGAGCCCAGGCCACGCAGGGTGAGCACCAGACCCCCCACCCCCACCCCCGCCAGTACTGCTCTACCAAGGGGCAAACTCACTCTCGATTTTCTTGATCCTCATCTCCCACGGCACGAAGAGCACCACGAAGTTGCAGGCCAGCCGAGCCAGCTTCCGCCAGAGCTGGAAGGAGTGGAGGGACTGGGGCGCTCTGCATTCATTAGGACAGCGATGATTTCGGGTTCCCGGTCCCAAATGGCGGAGGGGCTCCCAGACACACACACCTGATGCCCTTAAGCAGGGCTTCACGTGTCAGATGCAATCGCTAAAAGTTCAAGTGTGTGTGGTTTTCTCAAAGGAGAACGGAGCAGACTGTGTGCCCTGACAGCGGCCCTGCTCCCGACACAACCTTGGCAGGTTGTTCATTTTAACACACAGACCATCTGGGCTTGTGTTGGAAGCAAATGACATCATTGCAGAAGCAAGGGCTGCAAATGCAATTACAGCGCCCTGAACGCAGGCAGCACCCGGTTCTGACACGGACGACACGTGGGGGAGCGCCGCCCGGGCAGACACGTGGGGGAGCGCCGTCCCGGGCAGACACGTGGGGGAGCGCCGTCCCGGACGTGTCTGCCCAGGCCGGGGTGGCGGCCGCAGGGAAACCTGAACGTTAGCGGAGTCTGGAACCGTCCCTCCTCTGCTCACGATTCAAGACCCACATGGAGTACGGCCGCCCCACGGCCACGGCGCAGGGCTTCTCTGCACCAGAAACACCCTCCTCCGTCACCGCTGGGCAGTCATTTCTGGCCTCTCCCGTTCTGCCGGCCACACCCACGCGGGCTGCTTTAGTGTCCCTGCTGTCTCCTGCCACCCAGAGAGAGGACCGGAGTCTCCTGACCTCCCACCCCCACGCGTCCAGAGCCCCTGGGAGGGTCGGGTAGGGAGGCGCTGGCGTCTGGGGACCACTGCAGAATCCGGAGCGCGAGAAGCGTTCGGGTAGGAGGTCGGAGACCGGGGTTGGAGCCCCGCCGCCGCCCATCTTACGCTGCGCCCCTGGGGAAAAGTTACTTTCTTTCTTTCGGATATGATGTCCTCATCTGACAAGATAAAAGGTTCAATCCGTGGTACTCAGTGTGCTCTTTAAATTTAAAACTGTGTGAGGGTTTCAATCCACGGCACGGACTGAAGCAGCAAGGCTCTTGTAGGCGGAGACGCGAACCCCCCCCACCCCCACCCCCACCCCCCGTGTCTGGGACGTTTGAGGACCCAGGGGCCACGCTCAGCTTAAAGAGCAACGGAGGGCCCTGGCCGGTTGGCTCAGTGGTAGAGCGTCGGCCTGGCGTGCAGGAGTCCCTGGATCGATTCCTGGCCAGGGCACACAGGAGAAGCGCCCATCTGCTTCTCCACCCCTCCCCCTCTCCTTCCTCTCTGTCTCTCTCTTCCCCTCCCGCAGCCAAGGCTCCATTGGAGCAAAGTTGGCCCGGGTGCTGGGGATGGCTCTGTGGCCTCTGCCCCAGGCACTAGAGTGGCTCTGGTCGCGGCAGAGCGAGCCCCAGAGGGGCAGAGCGTCGCCCCCTGGTAGGCGTGCTGGGTGGATCCCGGTCGGGCGCATGCGGGAGTCTGTCTGTCTCTCCCCGTTTCCAGCTTCAGAAAAATACAAAAAAAAAAAAAAAAAAAAAAAAAAGAGCGACGGAGGACTGAGGGCGTGGCCCTGACGCCCACACCGGTAGGGGAACCTCCAGCAACTGCGCCGAAGGAGCTTCTAGAGGCAAAAGGGATGGAAAAGCACAATTTGTTGATGACCAGGATTCGGGAAGGCGTGGGAGCAAACACCACGCTTCTCCACGGCAAAGGCATTGCAAACGGTAAGAGAAAAAACTCACGGCAACGTGGAAAAATCCTTGTTGAGGTGGGAGGTGAAAACGGAAGCCAAAACATTTGTATCTTATAATTACTCTGATGTGAAAATTAAATAGTCAATGACTGAAACGTGAGATTTTTAAAAAAAGACACTCTACTGAGACGTAGGGGTCCCAGAAGAAGATGTGATTTTTTTGGTTTTCTAAACAGTTATGAAAATTATTATAATGTCTTTATAGACAGATTAATTTCCATATATACTGAAATTTAGCTCTAAGTAACTGAATGGGAAAAATTAGGAACAAAAACCTTAGCATTGTATTATAAAACGGGCAATTAGCATAGGCCTGTGCCTTTCTCATTACAAGAAATCTGGTGAGGAAAACCTGTCTGTGTGGGTGGGGTGAAGTCAGGAAAGATGTGAAGTCATTCTCTCAGCAGAAGAGACCTATTTCTGATGACTAGGGTCACACAACTGGGAAGTGACAGTATCTGGGACTACAACCCAGGTGTGAGGAAGTGCAGACCTCCCCACCCAGCAGGCTGTTCTGCATCCGCTCATGACTGACGGCTCACACAGGTGCAATGGCAGGTGCCACCTGCTGAGACCACAGGAGGGGGACGCCCACGCGGGGACTCCTTACCTCTGCACCTGCGGCTTGGTAGCCTCGGGTCCTGGTCAGCCTCCCTTCAAACCTCAGCACGACCTCCTTCGCTCGCCTGAGAGAGGAAAGACAGGACATGAGCGCAACTTCATCATGCGAGTCATCCTCCCCCAAGATGTGAACGTCCCACAGGATCAGGGGCCCCCAACGCAGGACCACATGCTGGGGAGGTGGATGGAGTCAGCAAATCTCTCAGCTCCTGGGCTTTTGGTAACTGGAAAACACCCTTAGAAAGTCTTTTCTGAGAGATGAGACTTTTGGTTGCCAAAGGGCAAAGGTGGAATCGGAGGAAGGCGGGAAAAGGCTTTCCGTTATAAGGTGAGGAAGCACTTATATGATATATAAGATGAGCTGTTGGGTGCAGTGTGAGGACAGTGGCCCGCACGTGGCTGGCGCACAGGGAGGTTGGGGGCGGGGCCGAGGGTCCTCATCACAAGGAAAAACTTTTGTGGTGGTGGTTGTATCAGCACAAGATGATGGATGTTAACTGAACCTGTTGTGGTAGTCCTTTCACAATCCTGTAAATCAGGCCATCCTGCTGCACATCTTAAACTTATACAGTGATATACGTCAATTAGTTCCCAATAAAACTGGGAAAACAGAATTTCTTTACTGTTTAAACGGATTAATTCATACAAATGATGAATATCCAGATCAGTTACAATGGAATTTCTTTTATGTGTGTGTGTGTGTGTGTATGTGTGTGCATATATATATGTATGCACATATATATATACACATATATATATGTGTGTGTGTATATATATATATATATATGGTCTACCGGAAAGTTCTGTCCGTTTCTCTCACAACAAGTTTTGACACTTAAGCACATGTTTATTTGGCACATGGGGGCCTCTCTATTTTTATCACTTCATGTGTACATACTGACGTAGCAAATTAACTAAAACAAAGTTGATTCACGTTAGTCTTATGTGTGAAGCGATAGTGTACCCATGGCTACTGATCAAGTTCATTTACGCCACTGTAATTTTTACGAATTTCAACAAGGAAGAAATGCTACAGAAGCATGTCTGTCGCATCCACCATATTCCCCGGACTTAGCACCCTCCGACTATCATTTGTTTTTGTCCTCACAAAATTTTTGAAGGGCAAAAAATTCAAAAATGAAGAAGATATCAAACAAGCACTGGTTCAATTTTTCACATCATAAGATAAAACATTTTTCAAAAATGGGATATACAAATTGCCCTCACACTGGCAAGAAATCATTAATAATAATGGCAATTATACTATTTAATAAAGTTTATTGACGGTAAGAAAAATTTGTATTTTGTTTTATTCCAAAAACGGACAGAACTTTCCGGTAGACCTCATATATATATATATATATATATATATATATATATATATATATATACTTAAATTGCATTTATTTGGGCTACATTGGTGAAAACCATGTAGGTTGCAAGTGTACAATTCTATAACACATCACCTGTATACTTACTGTGAGTTCACCACCCAACGTCTAGCCCCCTTCCATCACCATTTATTGCCCCTTACCCCCCTCTACCTCCTCCACCTCCCCTTTCCTTCTGGTGATCACCATACTACAATGGAGTTTATTTTTATTTTTTTATTGATTTTAGAGAGAGGAAAGGAGAGGGAAATAGGCAGAGAGGGAGAGAGAGAAGCATCAGCTCCTTGTTCCACTTAGTTGTTCCACTTAGTTGTGTCCTCACTGATAGCTTCTCGCACCTGCCCTGACTGGGGCTTGAACCCGTGACCTCAGCGCCCTGGGACACTTTATCCACTGAGCAACCTAGCCAGGGCCCCGACAGAATTTCTTAAAGCCCTTCCCTGATTCTGGCTGTTGTAGGGACTCAGCAGTTTGGAGACCCTGGTAGCGGACACTAGTTCTCGGCTGCTCCCCTTAATCTGGGGCCCCTGGCCTCCCACGCTCAGTTCTCGGGAGGGGAAGGCTGAGCTTCAGAGAACCCACTTCAACAAAAGGGCAGTGTCTGCTTAATGTGAGCAAGAGCACTGTGTGTCGACAGCCACAGAGCACCCAACTTAGCGCAAGCAAACCACTGCCATGCTAACTGACCCTTCAGTGGGCTGACCTGACATCTCGACGAAAAATGGTTAATCCTTAAAAACAGACTGAAGTCACACCTAAATGAACAACAGGGGTAGAAAACAAATGTCCATGCCGTGGGACAGACTGACGTCAAGGACTCTTAGAGATGAAAGTCACTGTCAAGGGGACTCATCTGACACTACACTGAGGAGACTCTCGTCACCTGAGGCTGACCACTTGGGTGACCATGTCAGTGTCCATGGCCTCTGTCCTCCTGAGTCACTCTATGTGTTAGTCCCACAAGCCAACTGGCCAGGTAGTTTTTTTTTGTTTTTTTTTCCTGAAGCTGGAAATGGGGAGAGACAGTCAGACAGACAGACAGACTCCCGCATGCGCCCGACCGGGATCCACCCAGCACGCCCACCAGGGCGACGCTCTGCCCACCAGGGGGCGATGCTCTGCCCCTCCGGGGCATCACTCTGCCGCGACCAGAGCCACTCCAGCGCCTGCGGCAGAGGCCAAGGAGCCATCCCCAGCGCCTGGGCCATCTTTGCTCCAATGGAGCCTTGGCTGCGGGAGGGGAAGAGAGAGACAGAGAGGAAGGAGGGGGGGGGGTGGAGAAGCAAATGGGCGCTTCTCCTGTGTGCCCTGGCCGGGAATCAAACCCGGGTCCCCCACACGCCAGGCCGACGCTCTACCGCTGAGCCAACTGGCCAGGTAGTTCTTGCTTGTCGGTCCCAGGCAGCCTCTGGGAAACGCCCACCCGTTCTGGGTTCTTCCTCGAGAGACAGGAACTAGCCTGTCACAGTGTGGTCCCTTCAAAGCACTGCCTAACCGGGCACAGGGACTTCGGCCTGTCTGCCCACGCTGCAACCAGCCCACCTTCACAGCCAGGATAATCTGGCTTCCTTCTGATCAGAACCAGATGTGCAGGTGAGGGGAAGGTTGACGGCCTACCCTACACAGCATCTAAAAGAGTGAGGCCTTCACAATAAAACAGTAATTCATGTCTCTCCTGTGAACATTTTCTGCACATGTGCTTGGATCAAGCAATAATGGCCTACAGGAGGCACATGAAACAGAGTTGTTGCCTCAGAGAGCCCACCAGCCAAGGGGGAAAAGGGCCCTAAAGTGACAACAGCCTCAGGTGTGTGGCAGGTGCTGTGACCAAGGGGTGACATGGGGATGGAGGGAGCAGGGAAGACGGACCTAAACGAGGCGAGCCATAGAACAGGGCTGATTCCAACGGCACTGACCCCATTTCCCCACAAGGGCACAGAAAAATGTGCTCTGTCCCCGGGCAGGTGGCTGCGGTCCGGTCCGAGAGCCAGGGCTCGAGCTCCCTGCTCTTCTCTGTGTCGGCAACGCCCCTCCCGCATTCCCCAAGCGGTCAGGGCTCAGTGTTCTGCGTCCCGTCTACGGGGCGCGGGGAAGAGCCTCAGCCGGTGTCATCTGTGACTCTGGCCCCAGCAGCTCCTCAAGGTGACAGCAGAGACATGTGGGACAAGAGATGACAAATGCAGGTGCTCAGAGGGCAAGCTGCCCTCCAGAGCTTACCAGCTGGCTGGCGCCGTGGAGTGGGCCACTCAGCGCCTGGCTGAGCGTGGCAGGCTTCACCGCGGAAGGCCTGACTGTTCTTCTGTTGCTAAGTGCCTGGACAGAGAAGTGACTTGCTCTAATCGGCCTGCAGATCAAAAATGCTTAAACTGGCCCTGGCCGGTTGGCTCAGTGGTAGAGCGTCGGCCTGGCATACAGAAGTCTCGGGTTCGATTCCCGGCCAGGGCACACAGGAGAAGCACCCATCTGCTTCTCCACCCCTCCCCCTCTCCTTCCTCTCTGTCTCTCTCTTCCCCTCCCGCAGCGGAGGCTCCATTGGAGCAAAGATGGCCCGGGCGCTGGGGATGGCTCCTTGGCCTCTGCCCCAGGCACTAGAGTGGCTCTGGTTGCAGCAGAGCGACCCCCCGGAGGGGCAGAGCATCACCCCCTGG
Organism: Saccopteryx leptura; assembly: GCF_036850995.1. Taxonomy (NCBI): domain Eukaryota; kingdom Metazoa; phylum Chordata; class Mammalia; order Chiroptera; family Emballonuridae; genus Saccopteryx; species Saccopteryx leptura. Next base: position 41,602,057 of record NC_089515.1, on the reverse strand, counting down.
TGGGCAGAGCGTCGCCCCCTGGTGGGCGTGCTGGGTGGATCCCGGTCAGGCGCATGTGGGAGTCTGTCTGACTGTCTCTCCCCGTTTCTAGCTTCGGAAAAATACAAAAAAAAAAAAAAATGCTTAAACTCCTAGGGTTCAGATACTCATGAATCATCAGCATTTCTGTATGATTTTAAAAATTCTAATTGAACACATTTTTTTTTTTAAATAAAGTGCTTGGGCCCTGACTGGTTAGCTCAGTGGATGGGTCATCGGTTTGGCAAGTGGACATCCTGGGTTTGATCCCCAGTCAGGGGACACAGGAGAAGCAACCATCTGCTTCTCTTCCCCTCCTTCTCACTTCTCTCTCTCTTTCCCTCTCACAGCCAGTGTCTCAGTTGGCCTAAGCATTGGCCTCAGGCGCTGAGGATAGCTTGGTTGATTCAAGCATTGGTCCCACACAGGGTTGCCAGGTGGATCTCGGTTGGGGTGCATACAAGAGTCTGTCTCTCTATATCCCCTCCTGAGGAAAGAAAAGGAAGGAAGGAAGGAAGGAAGGAAGGAAGGAAGGAAGGAAGGGGAAGGAAGGAAGGAAGGAAGGAAGGAAGGAAGGAAGGAAGGAAGGAAGGAAGGAAGGAAGGAAAAGAAAGAAAGAAAGAAAAGAAAGAAAGAAAGAAAGGAGGGAGGGAGGGAGGGAGGGAGGGAGGGAGGGAGGGAGGAAGGAAGGAAGGAAGGAAGGAAGGAAGGAAGGAAGGAAGGAAGGAAGGAAGGAAGGAAGGAAGGAAGGAAGGAAAGATAAAGTGTTCCATTGTCGATATTTTGGTAGAGTTCTGGAACACTGGAGCTGGGCTCAAAGCCCAGATTTAAACCTCAGTTCCAGCACTCAGAGGCCATGTGTCCTGAGGGGAACCATGGGATGTCTCTGTCTGTCTTCTCATCTGAAAAGCGCCACTTTACTTGGAGAGAGAGAAAAGAGAGTACTGATCGCAGACATGGAGGGTGGCTGGAAGCTTCTGAGAGTACAGATGACGGACAGGACCTCAGTAGCCACATGTTGTGCCATCTGAGGGCCGGATTCCACCACCACCCCCCCCCCAGACTGGAAGGACAGCGCCAGGCGTGGGGATCTCACAGGGGTGTGATTTCGGGGGAAGAAACGCCAGCCTCAGGACAGACGGGGGAGAGAGCACTGTCTGGCATCTAGACGGGCAGTCAACAGTAAGTTAGGGCCAGGTTCTAATCCAGACACAGCATGTGCCCGGGTCTCCGGGGACTGCCACAGCTCAGGTCAGCAGGACCGCTAACTCACCTAACTTCCCTCGCTGTGACCTCAGGCGTCTGGATCGCTGGTCACTAGTCCCTCGCAGGGAATGACTACGACATCCCAGACACAATGCTGAGCACTGAGGTGTTCATCTCATTTAATCCTTGAACTAACTGTGCCGGTGCATCTCCCACCTGAGCACGCGAAGGAATCAGACTGAGTGCACCTCACAGACGCGGGGCTGTGGCCGCCCCCCCTGACTCAGGAGGTCTGAGGGCCGCAGGGATTTCTGAGCCTCCGGAAGCACCCTGGCTGCTAACAGCAGACATTTTGGGGAACTCTGCCGCAGGGGGTGGGGGCTGCTCTTCCCCGTAGCGCCAACTTTAAGGAGAAAGGAGCTGGTATTCAGATAAACTAAGAAAACTAGCTAACATCACATAGCCAGTGATCAGCGGCGGTACTTTTCGTTTTGGGCAATCTGCCTTCTAGTTTCAGCCCTCTGCTATTATTATGTGAGCAGCCCCCACAGGCTCCGAGCGGTACAGACATCTGGCTTCCCATGGAGATTTTTCCACCAGAGGGAAATTTTTACCAAACACGTACAATTAACATTAATTTTCATTTGGATTATACACCCGTCTCTAGTAAGTTTGCTTATTTTGTCCACCTCTACACAGTGCTAAAATCTAGTGTTTGAAAAGGAGACAGGAAACCAAAAGCTTCCCTCCAACATGCACGGGTAACCCAGACAGACAAAAAGGAGGCAAGGGCCCTGAGGCCGGGCCCAGACCAGCAGGACCCTCCCAGCCAGCGAGGGCGCCTGGCCCCCCCGCACACGGTCTTCCCCGGGCTCCAGGGCCAGGCCAGCTGCTGCCACCAGGGACGGCGGCCGCGCCCCTCACCTCAGTGCCCGCAGCTTCTGTCCCATGCTCCAGGGTCTGCAGCGAATGTTTGCCATGAGATCTTTCTGGAACTGTATGTTCTGGAAGATCTGCTCCGGGTCACTGCTGTCCCCAGTTTCATCGGCATTAAAGCTGCCATCCAGGCTGCTGGAGGGACCAGGGCGGGGGGTGTGGGGTGGGGGTGGAGGGAGAGATGATTAGTAGAAAGACTTCCAGCAGAGACCTCGCCCTCACTGCCCCAGGTCCTCTGAGCTGAGGGATGGGTGTGTGCAGAGTGGAGAGCTCGGGGAAGGAGAGAGAGAACTCGGCGGGTTAGCTGTCCACGGGGACACTTTCATTGGATTCCACCACACTTCGTTGGGACAGCAAAAGTGAACAGTGTCTCAGGATGAAAGATATTTTCAGAAGACGTCATATAAAGAAACAAGAGGGGGCTGATAACGACTCCTCAAAACAGCACCTTTGGTGGCAAATGCTGTCTTTTCCAGGCACATTGAGAGAGCCAGCTAATCACAGAGATAGACAGGACTCTTGCCGCTCCCGCACTCTGGATGTGAAATAAACAGAAACCGAGTTGTCCCCCAGGGACCTCTCTCCGCATGCCTACTTGAATTCATTTGAAATCTGACAGAACAGAGGCAGACCCGGCAGCACTGTCTATGAACAAGAAACAAGCTAAGCCAATTCACCTAGACAAGTGTATCAGGGAAATAGTTACTCTCTAGAAACAAGCTAAGCCAATTTACCTAGACAAGTGGATCAGGGAAATAGTTACTCTCTAGGAGAATAATTTTTCAACATGTAGCAACATGTATTCCCAATTACAATTAATATACTAATCTCAATGCGACTTGGCAGGAGGACACAGGAGTGATCTGCGATGGCTACTTGATCAACGACACATGTAAAGAAAAAAAAAAAGAAAGAGAAAAAAAATTGCTTTTTCTAATTTAGATTGTTTCACTTATTCAAAGAAGAATTTTGTCCAACTCCTCTAAATTCATGGAGGATTTAACATACCTTTAGAAATATATAACAAATTTGAACAGACGCCCCCACTTTTAACCAGTTGGAAGCCTTTCCCAGCAGATGCTGCCTCATTTATTAAGACAGAGTGCTGTCTCCTCTCTGTCGACACTGCTGATTGAGTTAACAGAAACAGATCAAGTGTGTCTGTGGGTCTGGCCGGCGATAAAGCCAGGTTGGTTCCACACTTTCGGACGCGGATCCCCTGGTCAGGAAGGAGGGTAGAGCCATTTCCCTCTGTGCACTTGCTGATATTGCCACCCCAAGTGTGCAGAACCTGGTGAGGGGGGTTTCCGAGTCCACCCTGAAGGGGCACGGAGCAGGACACAACTTGGTCCTCTGGTCAGAGGCAAGCAAGGCTCCCCTTCCCCACACACCTGCCTTGGTGGCCCAGCAGAGAGCCAGGACGGGCTCACCTGAGCAACAGGGACTCCTGGTAGAGCTGGCTGGCATTCCTCCGGATGCTTCTGTAGTGCTGGGATGCCTCTGAGCGCTTCATGGGAGCTGCCAGTTCCCAGTGATGACTAGGGGCGGGCGGGGCGCTGGGGAAGCAGGCAAGGTCTGCTCCGATGGAGGGAGCCGCAGGCTGCTCTGCCCCTGCTCTCAGAAGCCGGGCTGTGTCTGCAGCTGTGCTGAGCAGAGGAGAGGATAAGTCAGAGGGCAGTCATGAATATGAATGTCAATCATGAATATGTCAATTATGAATATGAACGTTGCGGTGGTGGCAGCGGGGATTGGCGGGACTCTGAACAGCCAAGGCGGAAGGCTTGGCCCAAGTAATCACATCTGTGACCGCCTTGTGCCCAGGCAGGGCTCTGAGGTTCGCAAAGCACTCGACGTCGGTTACCGTGCCTGGTGTTCACAAAACATGTAAGGGGAATACAAAGTACTGCTTATCTTTTCCCTTTACCTCTCAAGAAAGAGGCCCAGAAGGAATCAGAGTCTCAACCGTGTTCGCCAGCATCGGACCAGAGAGACACAGTCAGACAGTTTGTTTTGGCCTTGGCCGGGTTGCTCAGTGGATAGAGTGTCAGCCTGACATGTTCAATCCCTGGTCGGGGCACACATGAGAAGTGGCCATCTGCTTCTCTTCCCCTCCCTCTCCCCCTTCTCTCCCTCTTCCCCTCCCACATCCAGTGCCTCAGTGGTTTCAGCATCAGCTCTGGGTGTTGAGGATGGCTCGGTTGGTGTGAGGATAGCTAGAGATGGGTGTTGCCGGGTGGATCCCGGTTGGGGCACACGCGGAAGTCTGTCTATCTCCTCTCTTCTCACTTAAAAAAAACAACAAGAAGTTAGTTTTTATGTATTTTGATCAGCTTTTTGTTTTCTGTTCTAAAAAAGCCACACCTACAGAAATGTTGATAGAACAGTACCACAAATACTGTTTATTCTCATCCCAGATTCCCTGATTGGTAACATTTTGCCACAGTTGCTGTAGTTCAATCTATATATTCTCCCCAACACCATTTTAAAAGTGGTTTTCAGAAATGACACATCACCCCTAAATACTTCAGTATGATATTAATAATAGTCAAATTAACATTTTATTATAGTTTACATTTACTAAGTTGGACACATTAGTCAGAACGATGATCCTAGCAGGCTAAGAGAAATCAAGAGGCTGTCTAGAGTTTTGCGGTGGGAAACAAGAATTTAAAGGTGATTAGATAATCACGCAGATAGTCTGAAACCAGACCACCTGCTGTGACAGGGGATGCCAGCCCGTCCTGGGCCTGGAGCAGAGAACAGCAGCTCCTCTCCCCTTCCCCAGCCAGAATGGCACCACAGTCCTTGTCACCAATAGGTTCCCATTTTCAGTCATTCAAAACAACGACCGCAAACCAGGATTCTCGGCCCAAGAACACATCGCCAAGTCCAGGACTTTCCCCCAGTTTCACAGGATAAACCTCTATTTTCTAACACAAGGGTGGTTGGTTTGCAGTCAAGTTGCTTGAATGTTAACTGAGTGGGAAGGTGCAGGATAGGAAGAAATGACCTCTTCTGTTGAACAGGCTGCCTCACAGGCACAGCAGACTCAGCAGATGGGTGAGGCAGCTGATAGGGCGGCGCCCCCAGCAGGCAGGAGGCCCACCAGCACCTCCAGGGTGTGGCCTAGGAGAAGGACTTCATTCATTCATTCCTCCATGAATTCAACACAAATCAACAGACAGCTCTCATTGCAGAGGCCAGCCAGGGCCCTGGGCAAAGTCCTGAGGCTCATGGGCTATCAGAAAGATGTGCAGACCGAGGGCTCAGGGCACAGGGACGAAGCAGAACCGGGTGCCACGTCTGGCCTTCTGCCAGAGGTGGACCTGGGGGCCTTTGCAGCTGGGTCACCTGTCTGCCAGCCTGCCTGAGGCCATTTGGTCTGGTGTCCTGTCTAGTAACACTAGATAAAATTTGTGCTTAAAGAATGGACAAAATGGCATATATAATAGAATTATTTCTATTTTGGGAAGGAATTATTTTATAGATCTTTATTTACATGGACGATTTCTAAACATTTCAAAGATTTTCTTTTCATCCTTTTTCTAGAGGTCCTTCTGCCTTGTTTTGGAATATTTATTCAAAATTTAAAATATTTTATATTAATTTTATTGCAATTAATTATTTTAAACATTTTTGTCTCTCTATATATATTTTTTTGTGTTTTGGGGGTAGAGAGAGGTCATAGCAAACTGAGATACTACAGAGATTTTTTAAAACAAATTATGTATTTTCTTTTCATATTTACTCACATAATTCTATTTGATAGTATGGTTGAATTAAAATGTATTTATTTGAAAATATTTAACTATCTTTAATATCCAAACCATAAATTAACTAGGATAATTAAGAAATAATTACTACTTTTGATATAAATCAATCATCCCATATTTTTGCCTAACTTGAAAGAAATGTAGATTTCTAAACATTTTTTATCACAAAAGTAATATGTAGTCATTAAATAAAAGGTGAAAAGAGTAGGAAAATTAGAAATAGAAACACCTAGAACAATATTGCTGAGTGACATTCACTGCTGGCTTTTTTAACTTTTTAACAAGTATGTTTTTGGTTACATATATATTTTGCAATTTTACTGTATACATGCATTTCTTTTAACTTTTACATAAATCTTAAAAGCTCTGGCCAGTTGGCTCTGCAGTAGAGCATTGGCCAGATGTGTGGAAGTTCTGGGTTTGATTCCTGGTCAGGGCACACAGGAGAAGCAACCATTGCTTCTCTGCCTCTTCTTCTCCACCTCACCCCCTTCTCTTATTCTTTCTCTCTCTCCCCCTCCCACAGCCATGGCTTGATTTGAGCAAGTTGGCCCTGGGTGCTGAGGATGACTCCATGGCCTTGACTCAGGTGCTGAAATAGCTCAGTTGCTGAGCAATGGAGCAGCAGCCCCAGATGGGCAGAGCATTGCCCTGTAGGGGGCTTGCTGGGTGAATCCCAGTCGGCGCAAATGTGGGAGTCTTTCTGCCTCCCTGCCTCTAAGTAAAAGAAAAGGAAAAAAAAACTTTCCCATAAATTTTATATCTAAAGTAATCTCCATACTTTTAATAAAAATTTTTGTGACATATTTAACCAAGGGGTCACTGAGTGGAAGATTCTATCTAAACACATAATAGGCAATTTTGCCCCATTTCTTACACATCCATTTTGTCTTCAGACACATTTTTTTTTTTTTTTTTACCAGTGATGTTTTTTTTCTGCTATAAGAGAAAACATTATTTCTTTAGAATTAGTTTTCCAGAAGTGAAACTACTGGACAAAAAGATTATTATTTTAAAAAATTAAGTATGTTGTTAAAGAAATCACTCTCTTTACATGGTATCAATGGGATGTGTTCTTTTTGCTTTGTTTTTTAGGTGAGAGGAAGGGAGACAGAGAGACAGACTCCTACATGCACCCTGACCAGGATCCACCCGACAACCCTCAACTGGGGCTGATGCTCAAGTACTGAGCTATTTTTAGTGCCTGAGCACACATTGGATGTGCTCCAATGATGCTATCTTCAGCCAGGGATTAATGGGATGCATTTTTATGATTGTTGGTAAAATGGGTTCTTAAAATAATCAGATTTGTCTGTCTGATGGATTCCTTGGTCTGACTTTCAAAAGTTCCCTTTGGAGGCCAGTTGGCATCCATGTTTAAGTTGAGGCTGTCCATGCCCCTCTCACTCCTTGCACCAGGGGCTCAGATTCACTTCCCAGTCCCTGCCGGGGCTCTGGCTCCCCAGGCTCCCAGAGCTGAGACACAAAGAGAAAGAGAGGACAGGGGACACAAAGGGACAAAGCACCCGCATGCACTTGACTTCCTCTGACTTCTGATCAGAGGCTTTGGACATGTTGAAATGATTTTAAGTTTGCCAGCATATGTATACAGATAAAATGACTAAAAATCCCTCAGAGGCTTACAATTCGGATATATATATATTTTTAAATCAGGATCCAATGTCAAAATGAGCTAAAACTATGCTTTCCTAGACCAATGCTGACAGGATGTTTGTTGTGGAAGGAGGAAGGTAATGAAGGGAAAACCTATTTGTATAAAATATGAATCCTTTCAGTTAAAAAAAAAAAAAAAGGAGGAGTAAAATTTTGTTATAAATCCTAGGAGGTTTTAACAAAAACCATCAGATGGCTTAGCTTACAGGAATAAAAACATTCATTCTCTATGTCATCAAAAAAAGCAATTTTTCCCCGTTGCTAAATGAATTCTATTCTGAGACATTAATGCTCTGAGCACGTCTGAGTCCCATCCAGGCTCCTTCTTCTAAGATATCAAGTTTTCAGCTTTGGATTTTTACTAGACAGACGTTTCCATTTCTGAGATATATTTACACGCCTGTTACATTGTTCCAGTGACTCTAAAAGCTTTTGTCTGAAGTTTAGAAATATGCTTTGGGTCTGGGAAATGTTACTCAGAGAAGATGCCCAAGAATAGATTGCTTCCAATTATGTGAATAACAATCGCATTTGCAGAGACATGAGAACAAATGACGGTGTTGTTGCTGCATCCGCCCCACATCAGCTGCAAAGGAGCTTGAAATGGAGCAGACACCCTGAGAACGCCATGGGGGGTCACGTGACGCTCCGTTACTCACTTAAACTGTCGTGAGCTTGGTGATTTGCAATGGCCGGTTCCGACCCATTATTAAAACGTCAATTTGAACTTCATCATGAAAGCTTGCTTTGAAATGACTTCTGGAAAACTAACTAAGCTGATCCATGCAGAGGATCTGCAAAGAATGTCTAGTGCAGGGGTTTCAAACTCGCGGCCCACGGGCCACATGCGGCCCGCCGAACAATTTTGTGCGGCCCGCAGACTAATCCATGAAGTTCAAAATATTTTGGATAAAATTAAGTAAGCCTAGGGGCCTACTTGTATTTTTCATTTCTCTAGCATCTTAGCTAGATATTAGCTTAGTTAACAGCAGTTGTGATGCGAACTACAGTTTCTGGTCGTTTTGTGACACTGAGTAAACTGCATGTACGATTGTGCTTGTTGAACTGACTTTTTTTTTGTTTTCAACTGCAGTGAGAAAAGTGTTGTGTAACAGTTGCCTTTTGTAGACCTAGTGCGGCCCGCCGAAAGGGCTGTGATCTTGCTCTGCGGCCCACATGCTGAGTTGAGTTTGAGACCCCCTGGTCTAGTGCAAATCTGCCCAACTGCATGAGCCAGCACTCAGTGTGCTCTTTAATCTAGCTACAGGAAGTACTCTAATAATGCCTCCCCTTCCAAAAAGCATCTGACTCTACTCAACAAATGTGAACAGCGGCCTGTTACGCACACAGAACCGAGTGGGGTGCCGCGTTCACCGCCGTCGGCCGTGGGAGGGAAGCAGCTTGCCGAGGCCGGGACACAGGGATTCGCCGAGGCCGGGACACAGGGATGGGCCCCCAAAGCTCCAGAACACGGGCAGATTCCTGACCGGACTGCGCCGTGGACAACCCCAGGACGGTTGTCAGAAGGAGGAAATCCGGTTGGTGGTTGAAAGACTATCGCTAACTACAACAGGATCTTGGGGCGTCTCTATTGTGCTCATCTGGAAACCGTGGTTAATGCAGACTTCACATGATGTGGTAGGAAACAGAAATGTACCGCTGAATGCTGTCACTTGGAAATCTTAAGTTAAATTGCACTACCCAGACAACAAAATCCTGGCACACGGCTGGGCCAGTGGGACTGAGGATGGCATCACAGTGCGGCTGATTTGAGAGTGACACTTGGAAGAGTGGCCCGGTGCCATGTGTCTCGGTGGCCACAGTTCACAACAGGGACCCCGGGTGGAGCTTGCTAGGACCCTGCAAACATCACCCTCCTAGTGACCTCACTCTGCAGCGCTAACAAAGAGGGCCTGTGTTTTTCCTGGTCGGTTTACCCTACTAGACACAACCCTGTAAACTAATTAATTTGCTCCAGGGACTTTTGAAAGCATCCTAAATGCATTATCATTTTTCTGCATAAAGGAAGCTTAGCAAGAGAACAATTACGGAATGGACTTCAAATGATCTCCAAATGGCCATAAAATAGAGGAGGCAGTCAACAGATGCACGAGGGGGAAAAATGAACCGTGGTTTGCTTGCTGAGATCTAGGATTCACTTATTCTGAAAGCCATGCTTGCTGACCCTTTCCTGGTCTTCCTCCCTCTCATCTCCAACAGCAGTCCTTCAGCACCTTCTCCTCTCCCACTGTCCCTGGTCCTTCTGCTCTGTCCCCTTCCATCCAGCTTACTAGCAAGGCCAAAGTAGAGTCCTCACACTTGGCCTATTCTGGGTGAGCTAACTTGGCCGGAACAGGAGGAGGTAAGAAATGAATTAGCACATTTCATAAGCATTACTAATGACCCGGCCAGTGACTGGTCCTGTGCACTTCCTTAGGGACAAAATGAAAAACAAAACAAAACAAAACAAACACGATCCTCTCCCTGAAGCAGCCTGATGCTCAGTGGGAGGACACACAGACAAAGCCAGAATCACGATACAGTGAGGTCACTACTGTGCTACAGGGACACCTGGGTGGTGGGAGGGCAGGAGAGGGAAGGAAGAGTGCTCGGTCTGGGTCTTGAGAGATAGATTACTGTTCTTTTTTGGTTTTGTTTTGTTTTTTTAAGTGAGAGGAGGGAAGATAGTGAGACAGACTCCCCTATGCACCTGGACTGGGATCCACCTGGCAACCCCTCTTGGGCTGATGCTCGAATCAACTGGGCTATATTTAATGCCTGAGGCTGACACTCTCAGACCAACTGAGCTATCATCAGCGCCCAGGGCCGACACTTGAACCAATCGAGCCACTGGCCGTGGGAGGAGAAGAAAGAGAGAAAGGGGAGAGAGAAGCAGATGGTTGCTTCTCCTGTGTTCCCTGACTGGGAATCGAACCCAGGACATCCATACACTGGGCTGACACACTATCCACTGACCCAGCTGGCCAGGGCCAATAGATTACTATTCTGAGAATACAGTGGAGGGATGGCGAGTTGCAATGGCTTTTGGGGACAGGTGGGAGTTGCCACCTTCCTCTAATCACACAGGTTCTGAACCAGAGCCCTGCCTGTCCAGTCATGTCTCCCAGCCACACCTGCAGGGACCCCGGGAGAGAGCAGAGGACAGAGTGGGGTGGACATGCAGATGCCTGGCACTGAAAACACACAGGTCCAAGGCTGAGGTTGGGCTGACTCAAGAAATGAGGCCCTCAGAAGCTATGGCCCAATGGGTTCCTAAAACCCAGGAGACATTGCCGGATTAAAGCCGAATGAAGGTTTGCATCAAGCATTGAAGAGAGCCCCACCCAGTCATTCACTGAGTGCAGCCTCGTTCACTCAGTAATTCACCAGCTGATCCATGCGGACTGACATCCACAAGGTGCCAGCCCCTTGGCTGGTCTGGGGGCACAAGATGGATCGGACCCCATCCCGGGCATCTGAGAGTCTGTGTGTCTGTACCTCGCCACCATGGCTCTGGTCAGCTCAAGCCATAGACTGTTCTCCCCGTCACACTTCTGAGAAAACCTGAGGCCCCCTCCCGTCCTCATTACAGGTTACAGGAAGCCTGCACTGTGGGAGTCCCGCCTGCCTGCAGGGGTTCCAACATCTGCCTGAACCTCCAAACCATCTCCTCCGTCGACGATGCAGCTGGACCTCCTCCCAAACCGGCTGCCGATGCTGCTGCCTCGCCCCGCAGCCTGGTCCTCCCGTACACAGCACCCTCTTCCCGCCTGTGTGCCTGCCTCGGGTCACCAGGCTCCCCTGACATCATCTACAACCGCGACGCGGCTCCCTCCTGTCCTTCTCTGACCTGGCGCTCCCAGCAGGTCCACAGTGGGGGCCGCCCTCCCTGTCTCTGCCCCTTACTTACGCCCTCCCCTGATGGCCTATTTCTCCCAGCGGCTCCATCGCTTCGGCCACCTGGCTAAGAACGCCAGCGCTCCTTGCCGACCCCTCTCCAGCTTCCCATGTCGGGAGATTGCTGGAACCCCCACAAGCTGCTCTGGACACAGGCTCCCCAGTGAGGCGCCTCCGGAGCTCCTCTGATAAGGGACAGAGGTGAAGGACGGAATCTTGGCTCCTTCCAGAGGTTGGGTTTGAAGCCTCAATGGAATGAGCCAGCTAGAGGAGTCGGGCTTACCTTGTAGTATTAAAACATGCGTACACATGCCCTGGCCGGTTGGCTCAGTGGTAGAGCATTGGCTCAACATGTGGAAGTCCCAGGTTTGATGCCCAGTCAGGGCACACAGGAGAAGTGACCATCTTCCCCCCTTCTCTCTCTCTTTTCCCTTCCCACAGCCATGACTCAATTGATTTGAGCACATAAGCCCCTGATACTGAGGATGGCTCTGTGGAGCCTCCACCTCAGGCTCTAAAAATAGCTTGGTTGCAAACATCAGCCCAAGATGGGCAGAGCATTGGCTTGAGATGGGGGTTGCCGGTGAATCCTGGTTGAGGTGCCTGTGGGAGTCTGTCTCACTATCTCCCCTCCTCTCACTTAAAAAACCAAAACAAAACAAAAACACGCGTACACTCTTCCCTGACTATCAGCACCATCTCCGCAGCACGCAGATATCCGGAAGCGGTCTCACGTCTGTGGTGATAGCCGCCCTGGCCTCCTCTGGTCATACAGGCTCACAGTCTTTGGTTAGACGGGGTCTCTGTGACCTTTACCCCAGTTCCTGCACTGATACTTCAGTCACCACGGTAACATTTCTCCACATGACCACACAGCTCCTGCCCCAGCTCCTCCAGGGGCTGGGAGGTCCTCACTTCCCGAGGTTGCCCAGTCACCTCTGGGCTTCCCTGGTCACTAAAGCTTCTTTCTACGGATCTGAAATCATTGTTCTGAGGTTTCTACCCACGTGTCTGAGTCTTGTCTACAGAGCCGGAGCACCAATAAACACGTCCAACAAACTTGCAGGATACAAGGTCATTACGCAAACTCAACTGCTTCTCCACATACCAACAATGAGCAACAGAAGTTTGAAATTAAGAAACAATTCCACTGACAATAGCATCCAAAAGGGAAACACTTGGGCATAAATCTGTCAAGATATGTATGTGGTCTGTATGTGAAAAACAGCAGAATGAATAAGGATCATCAGAGGTCTAAGTAAACGGAGACACAGTCCATGTACACAGACGGACTCACTATTATGATATCGATTCTTACCAAACGGATTCACTGAGTCAGTAAAATCCCAACTCAAATTCCAGCAAGCTTTTGTGTGTATCAGTGAACTCACTCTCAAATTTATATAAAAAGGTGAAGGACCTGGTCTAACCAACACGATACTAAAACCCAAACTTGTGGACGCTCACTACCAGGTCTCATGGCTGAGCTATAAAGCCGTAGTCATCTAGACTCTAGCAGAGGTCCCCAAACTTTTTATACAGGGGGCAGTTCACTGTCCCTCAGACCATTGGAGGGCCGCCACATACAGTGCTCCTCTCACTGACCACCAATGAAAGAGGTGCCCCTTCCAGGAGTGCGGCGGGGGGCCAGATAAATGGCCTCAGGGGGCCACATGCAGCCCGCGGGCCATAGTTTGGGGACGCCTGCATGGTGCTCATGAAAGGCCGACAGACAGAGCAATGGGACAGACAGAGTCTGAAACAGACCCCCACAGTACAGTCAAGTGACTCTTGATAAAAGAGCACATGGGGCCCTGGCCGGTTGGCTCAGTGGTAGACCGTCGGCCTGGAGTGCGGGGGACCCGGGTTCGGTTCCCGGCTGGGGCACATGGGAGAGGCGCCCATTTGCTTCTCCACCCCCCCTCCTTCCTCTCTGTCTCTCTCTTCCCCTCCCGCAGCCGGAGCTCCATTGGAGCGGGGATGGCCCGGGCGCTGGGGATGGCTCCTTGGCCTCTGCCCCGGGCGCTGGGGTGGCTCTGGTCATGGCAGAGCGACGCCCCGGAGGGGCAGAGCATCGCCCCCTGGTGGGCAGAGCATCGCCCCCTGGTGGGCGTGCCGGGTGGATCCTGGTCGGGCGCATGCGGGAGTCTGTCTGACTGTCTCTCCCCGTTTCCAGCTTCAGAAGAATACAAAAAAAAAAAAAAAAAAAAAAGCACATGGATATTTCTTCACGGTGTCATCTAGCAGGACCAGGAAGCAGCCACACCCCAGGATCAGTGGGCACATCTTGTACCCAGATGGGGTTTCTAATACCATTCACCAAAGAAAGGACAGGATCCTTGGAGAAACTGATGGTTTTATCACTGGGGTGAGAAACACGTAAGATGAGTCTAGAACATGTTACAGTGCCAGAGGGTGAAAGTGGCTGTGAGAAGTCCACACGGATGGGGCGTGCCAAAGGGCACCGGAACTGTCCGAGGGCACTCCCTGTGGCCCTAGCTGGAATAATTGGAGCAACAGAACGAAATAGTGGATTAAAACACAGAGTATGAAATAAATATCTGTGAGTTCATATAAATAAATGGGTGAACAGATAAATAATTGGGGGAGAAGAGACATATCTCTAATGCAGAAGAGTTCTAAATACTTTATGTAGGTCTTGGCCAGCTGGCTCAGTGGTAGAGCATTGGCCTGGCTTGTGGATGTCCCAGGTTTGATTCCCAGTCAGGGCACATAGAAGAGGTGACCATCTGCTTCTCTACCCTTCCCTCGCTCAGTTCTCTCTCTCTCTCTCTCTATCTCTATCTCTATCTCTCTCTCCCACCTCCTGCAGCCATGACTCAATTGGAGCGAGTTGGCCCCGGGTGCTGAGGATGGCTCCATGGCCCTGCCTCAGGTGCTAAGAAGAGCTTGGTTGCTGAGCAATGGAGCAAGGGCCCCAGATGGGCAGAGCATCGCCCCCTAGTGGGCTTGCTGGGTGGATCCCAGTCAGGGCACATGCAAGTGTCTGTCTGCCTCCCCTCCTCTCACTAAATTTAAAAAATAAAGAATATTTGCTCAGGCAATGACTGAGAGGATGACAGCCTCGTCTCATATGATTTTGTGAGCCCATGGAGGGGACCTCAGTGGCCAGCCTAAACCTACAAAGTGTCACTCTCACATATTCTCCTTCTTCTTCTTCGTCTTTTTTTTTTTTAAGTGAGAGAAGGGGAGATAGACAGACTCCAGCATACACCCTGACCTGGATCCACCTGGCAATCCCTGTCTAGTGCTGATGCTCTGCCGATCTGGGGCCCATGCTCACAACTGAACTATTTTTAGCACCTAAGACACAGGCTCTACGGAGCCATTCTCAGCACTCGGGTCCAATGTGCTCGGATCAGTTGAAGGGAAGAAAGAGAGAGAGAGAGAAAGAGAAAGAGAGAAAGTAGGGGGAGGGGGAAAGGAGGAGAAGCAGACGGTCACTTCTCCTGTGTGCCCTGACCAGGAATCAAATGTGGAACTTCCACGCGCTAGGTCAGTGCTCCACCACTGAGACAACCGGCCAGGGCCACTCACATATTCTGATCTCTGCTTGTTCCTGCTGCTTCATGACCCTGGTATAAATTGTTTAGAAAATAAAGTAAATGCAATTACAGCGCCTGCTGGGCCGAATGTAGATAAACAGGTGGGAGTATAGCTGGGTGTCTCCCTGTCCGCAGTGGCCGGTGTCAGCACAGGACGAAACCGCTGACAGTGGCAGGACTGCCTCACTGCAGTGACCTATCAGCTCCGGAGTACGGGCTCCATGAGAAAGCCACTGCTGGCAAACATAGCCAGTTATCACATACCAAGCTTCTCTTCTTTTTTAATTTTAGTGAGAAGAGGGGAGGCAGAGACAGGCTCCCACATGCACCCAGACTGGGATCCACCAGGCAAGCCCACTAGGGGGCGATGCTCTGCCCATCTGGGGCCCCTGCTCTGTTGCAACTGGAGCCATTTGTTAGCACCTAAGGCGGAGGCCATGGAGCCATCCTCAGTGACGGGGGCCAACTCGCTCTAATAGAGCTTTGGCTTCAGCTCTATTAGAGCTGGAGGGGAGGAGAAAAGAGAGAAAGAAGCGAGAGGGGGGAGGGGAGGTGAAGCAGATGGTCACCTCTCCTATGTGCCCTGGCCAGAATCGAACCTGGGACTTCCACATGCCGGGCTGATGCTCTACCACTGAGCTAACTGGCCAGGGCCCCAACCTTCTTTTCAAACAGAGTTTTTATACACTTGTAATAGAATTCTGACTCCCCAGTGGATAATCAATCCATTGGACGGGCAGGCCACAGCCGACCTTTCACTGTAACTTACCTGGCCTCTGTATCATGGGAGACCCAGTCCCCAGCCCGGGGTGTCCCTTCAGACAGCAGAGTCACAACTTGGCACGTGGAGAGGGCCGGCCACATGGGCCCATCCGGGATTCATCTACACAAGAAACCAAGTGATTGGATGGCTCGGAACAGGGTACTGGTCCTTCACAATGAGCCCTCCTTGCTACTCCTGAACTCCGCAGGCTGTAGACACGAGCTCCTGTTAAAGGAGGAGTTGAAATAAAAACGAAGTGAACTGTTTTCTTTGTCCCTGCGGTTCACGTTGATACAATGAGGATAAATGCAGTGACCATCTCTGACCTTGATCCAGAGACAGTGCAAGTGCGGACGCTGGCCTCAGCACACTGAAGCCAGAACTGTCTCCCCGCCACTGTGACCCTGACCAAGGAGGGTGCTTCCCTGGCATGACCAGCCACTCCAGACCACGCCCCTCTCCGTGAGTGTGGCAGGTGGACAGGTGCCTGGGGTGTGGTGGCCAGAGAGAAGAGGGAGGGTACCGGCCCGCTGCCCTACTACTCAACCCTCCACTCGATCCCCGGGGGGTCTGGGAGGTGCTGAGCCACCTTGGTAAAGAGACTGAATGGTGGTGTCGCCTTCACCCCATAGGGAACCGGTTGATTTGAGTTCCTCTAAATCTCATCTAAACCCCTAAACTAGTCTGGCCCTACCGGTCCCTGGCCATGTGGCCCTGTCCACAGGCAAGTCACACCGTAGCCCTTTATTCTTTAAGGTCGGCAAGAAACCCTCCCCCCCATCTGCTGACACTGATTCTGTGACCTCCCTGCACCTCAGTTTTTCCAGTTAATCTATGGGGTCAGAGTCTGGATGTGAAATAAAGGTATTTCATTCTAAAGTTCTAAGTACTGTACAGGAATCCCCAGGAGCTGGGATGTTTCCAGGACTAGGAGAACGTCGCCATCTTGTGGCAAAATTCAGTTCTGCGCTCACTCTCAATAGGACCACGAACACGAGGCCGACAGAAACTCAGCTCAGAGGAGCAGCCTAGAGGTCAGCGCTTTTCGTGAGAAACACAAACGCACCTTGTTAACCGGAATCCAGCAGGGCGGGTTCCCTGCAGCTGTTTGGAAGGGGATCTCCACTGGTACAGTGACCTGTGCAATGATACGGATTCATTCTTTTACTCCAGAGAGAGAGGGCCTCCTGTATGCTGGGAAATGCCGAAACGCGGAGGAACAAGACCCCTCCCTGCCCCCGTGAGCCCACAGGCCCGTGGGTGGACAGGTGAGTCCGCCAGAATACATCTCACAGGGGTAGGGTGTACTGCAGGTTAACCAGGAGAAGGACAGGGAAGTGCACTGAGGGCAGGGGACAGAGCGGCTGGTCATTAAGTAGGAGACAAGAGTGCGGAGAGCTGGGAAAAGAGAGCAAAACCTTTGCCCACGATGTAAGCTCGCACCAGGTTGGTGCCCTGAAGGGCAAGGCTAACTGCACAGCATGCACACGGTGAAGACGTTGATACTGAGTCACAAACTGTACTGTCAAAAGGCTGCAGCCGGCAGCCTTTCTGAGCATTTCAGGAGTGAGCATTCATTCATTCATCCATTCATTTATAGACAGGGAGAGAGAGAGAGACAGGAACATCAATCTGTTCCCGTATGTGCCCTGACCGGGGATCGAACCAGCAACCTCTGTGCTTTGGACCGATGCTCCAACCAACCGAGCTACCTGGCCAAGGCTTAGTTTTTTATTTATTGATTGTTTTTAGAGAGACAGAGAGAGGAAGGGAGATAGAGAGAAGGGGGAAGGGAAACATTCATTTGTTGTTCCCCTCAGTCGTGCATTCATTGGCTGCTTCCCGTGTGTGCCCTGACTGGGGATTGAACTCACAGCCTTGTCTTTCTGAGATGATGCTTTAACCGACTGAGCTAACCAGCCAGGGCCAGGAGTGAGCATTTGTGTCCCGTTTTCAGACAGCCATTTTCATCTTAGAGCATTTGTTAGGTGGAAAATACCATCACAGTTGCTAAAGTAAACACATCATCTCTTATATGTCCATCAGCCAATTGTCTTTCTTCAACTTGTATTTCCTTCTTACTGGAACATGCCGTTGCATTTGCTTTTACTTGCTTCACTCCTTGCGGCAGGATGTGACTATTAACGCTCTCTCCACACCCACGGCTCACCTCATTCTACAAAGAGAGTTCTCACGGGCAAAGCGGATTTCTCCCTCCTGACACTCAGCCTCCACCTGCTCCGAGAGCCTCTCTGACCAGCCCCGAGGTTTTCCGTGCTGCAGAATAAAAGATCCCACAGAGAAGGGCTCGTCTCGGAAGCCAGAGAAGCAGGGAGGGTCTAAGGAGAGAACTTGGGCATCTCCCTGATGAAGGGAGTGAAATGTGAGGTTCGCTCTAGCAGACTGACTCCCCTATTCAGTCCTCAAACCACCTTCACATTCATGCAGGTTATGGCTTCTCCCCAGAAAAATACATACATGCACCCTCCCCTATATATACTGTTACCTTAGTCTGCTGTCACATGATGTCACAGACTGTGAGATTCAACAGATACTCACTGCTCGTGATCCTGGAGGTCCAAGATCAAGGCGAGAGGAGGTTCGGCGTCTGGTGAGAGCTCTCTCCCCGGTCTGTAGACAGTCATCTTGCGGTGTCTTTGTGTGGAAGAGAGAGAAGGCTCTGGTCTCCCTCCTCTTATTAGGGCACTAATCTGGGCATGAGGGCTTGTGACCTCGGCTAACCCTTGTCACGTCCGTGTCACACTGGGTGGGGGTGGGGGGTTCAGTCCTTCCCCAACAGGTCACTTCTCATCTGGCCGAATCCACCTAAGTTTCACTTTCTTACCACTTGATTTAGAACCCGCACACTGAAGTTACGTGCTCACTTGGGTGTTTCTGTCTGGTAAACAGATAATTCCAAAAATCACTTTCCTTTAAAATCACCCTATGGGGACCCTATACAGTTCTATAAGTTTTTTTTTTCTTCTTCTTTTTCCAAGTGAGAGGAAGGGAGATAGAGAGACAGACTCCCACATGCACCCTGACTGGAATCCACCCGGCAACCCTCGTCTGGGGCCATGCTCACAACTGAGCTATTTTTAGTGCCTAAGGAGGAGGCTCCATGGAGGCATCCCTAGTGCCCAGGACTGATGTGCTGGAACCAATTGAGCCACAGCTGTGGGAGGGGGAGGGGGGAGGGTGGGGGAGAGAGAGAGAGAGAGAGAGAGAGAGAGGGAAGGGGGAGTGGGAGTGGGAGTGGGAGTGAAGCAGACGATCACTTCTCCTATGTGCCCTGACCAGGAATTGAACCTGGGACTTCCACACACCGGGCCGACACTCTACTACCACTGAACTAACAGCCAGGGCCCAGTTTTATAAGTTTTATACCAATTAGCAAATTCATGTCAGCATTCCACGGACTCCCCCCAGCAGCCTTCATTCCTCGACTCGTTCTCTGAAGCCGTTTCCCCACCCGACTGGTCCTCTGTCGAAAGAGTGGAAGAGAGCATTCGGCTCATGTCCGTTCTATGTTGGTGCCGGAGTCAGGAACGTGACATCTGACAGTGGGAGGGCGGTGTCGTGGTTTCCAGAGCGCAGTGTAGAGCCGAGGTCACCTGGAAGCCACTGGCTACATCGCAGCCCCCCGCCCCCCCCCGCCCCCAGCTCCTTCCTCTCAGGTCTCCCAACACGGAGCTGAACACTGACACCCGTAACGATGAGCAGAACCAAGCCCCCTGCACAAGCCATAGAAAAAGATGGCAATGCCGCGGAGCGGGGAGGGGAGGGCTGATCAGCCGAGGGCAGAACGAGAGTTCGGAAAGGCCGCGAACACTGGGTTGAGATAAACCACATGTCACATGAAAGAGAAAAGCCACGGTTGATATCTCATGGTGTCAGCTGCAAAACATTCCACTCCCTGGACTCTGAGGTCTCGCGTGTATCCATGCATCCCAAGTTCAGAATCAGAAACTACGGAAAGATATTTTTGCACAGGAATGTTAACTGCGATGTTGTTAAGGGTAATGAAAAGTTGGAAGCAATGAAATGTCAACAATATGGGGATGATTAGAGTGTCTAATTCATGGATTTTTCCCCCAAGCCAATTAAAAAGACACTGGTTGTGAAATATAGCATAGAGCAGGGAAGCACACACCACGAAATGTCCAACTTACTAACTCACCGTAAAACTGGCAGCCAGATAAGCACCACCCACACCACCCGAGCGAGAAGCATCCCAGCACCTCACCAGTTCTCTTCACGTGTTTCCTCCAAAAATTATGAATTGTATGAGTTTGAAGAGTTCTGATCGTACTGATAACTCAATACTCGCTCCAGGCCACAGAGCTCTGTCAGAGGAGTGACGTGGATGTTGTGGGCAGCTGCCACGGGGCCCCTCAAGCTCTGACAGTGCGGACCCCGCTCTCCCTTCCGCAGGAGCCCTGCAATGACACAGATGTCTCTGGGAACTGGTCAAGGGGCCACTCAGTTCAGGGAGAGCTAGTTTCCCCCTGGATGCAGGTCACTGAAATACACCCTGGCTCTGCCGTCTACAGGTTTATTTGGGCCCTGGATGGTTTGCTCAGTGGTAGAACATCGGTCCGGCGTGTGGATAGCCTGGGTTTGATTTCCGGTCAGGGCACATAGGAGAAGTAACCATTTGCTTCTCCATTCTTCCCCCTCCCCCTGCACTCTCTCTTTCTTCTGCTCCTGTAGCCATGCTTAAGTGGTTTGGTGTATTGGCCCTGGGTGCTGAAGATGGCTCTGTGGCCTCACTTCAGGCACTAAAATAGCTCAGTTGCTGAGCAATGGAGCAGCAGCCCCAGATGGGCAGAGCAGAGCCCGGTAGGGGGGTTTCCGGGTGGATCCCAGTTGGGGTGCATGTGAGAGTCTGTCTCTGCCTTCCTGCTTCTCACTTAAGAAAAAAGTTTATTGGAACCTTAATCACCCTATTTGTAAAACAGGAAGAATGAGACCCAGTGCACAGCTTGCAGGGAGCACTAAATGAGATAATATCTGTAAAAGAAGCGGGAGCTGTTCCAACACAAGGGTTCATTTCACGACCCAGAAAACACCCGTGAATCCGGGTCCCGAGACAATGTTGCTGCCAGGAGGCGCGTGCATCTGCCACGCCTGCTGCACAGCTCACAAGATTCGGGTCTAACTGGTCCCAACTGTGGCCTGAGCACCTGGGGCTGGTGCTAAGCTCCCCGGGTGACCCCCAGGTAGTCAGGACAGCTTCACCCGTTCAGACGAGTTAAAGAGAAGAGAACGACCAAGGGGCGGCTTTCAGAGCTCGGTTTATCTCCATGGCTGCAATCGACAGCTGGGGCTTTGCTTCCAGAAAGCTTAAAAAAAGAAACAAAATTAGTGAATGTGTGAAAACGGTTCCTGAAATAACTCTTACAGATGCTTTAGAATAAAAGTTAAAAAAAGAAAAAGAAAAAGAAAAAGAAAAAGACCAGCGTGGTTCTTTCACTGTCCTGGACTTTTTTTTTTTTTGGCGCTGAAAATGAAATGCTCGCCTAACCCAGATGTGGCTATTTTTATTCTCTTTGCAGGTTCTACTTCCTGTAGCGATTTCTCTCACTGTTGCAAAAAATATTTCAGCAATAAGCAATGCCTGAACGTGTGTCAGTGATGCCTAAGATGGCCACGTCTGCAGCTGTCACTGGAGGCAATGCGTGCCTCGTCCACAGAAGAAAGCTCGTAACAGCTTTCTCAGTTCTTTTCATTTTAAATTTCTATACTATTTTAGTTGCCTTGTTAAAATGTCATAATTCTTTTGTATTAAAAATAACTTGGCTCTAGCCAGTTGGCTTGGTAGATAGAGCGTCAGCCCAGCATGTGGACATCCCGGGTTCGATTCTCGGTCAGGGCACACAGGAGGAGCGACCATCTGCTTCTTTTCTCCTCCCCTTCCCCTTCTCTTTCTCTTCTCTTCCCGGAGCCAGTGGCTTGGTTGATTCGAGCATTGGCCCCAGATGGGGGTCGCCAGGTGGATCCTGGTCAAGGCAGATGCGGAGTCTGTCTCCCCTCCTCTCACTTAAAAACAAACAAAAACAAAAATGAAAACTTGCGGCCCTGGCCAGGTGGCGCAGTGGATAAAGCATCAACCTGGTATACCAGAGGTCTTGGGTTTGACCCTTGATCAGGGCCCGTATGAGAAGCAATCAGTGAGTGCACAACTAACTGAAACAAGGAGTTGATGCTTCTCTCTCTCTCTCTCTCTCTCTCTCTCTCTCTATCTCCACCTTTGTCTCTTTCTCAAATCAATGGAAACATGTTTTAAAAAATTATGTCCCCCCCCCAAAAAAAAATTATGTCTCCCACCTCTCCTGCACTGAGAAGGCTGCGCTCTGTCAGGTGTGGCTCAAAACAGATGCCCCGCCCAGTGGGAGGGCTGCGACTGGGCTGTCCCAGGCCCCAGGTCCGTCTCCTCCCCGCACTGGGACGATGGCATCCAGCTGGCAGAGTGCAGGGACACGGCCGGCCGCACTGAAGTGATCCAGGAAACACACTGGACCCGGGTCGGAGGCTGGACACATTTAAGGACAGAGCACGGAAATGACAGGGACAGTTCAGGGCACAAACGTCACACAGCGAGCAAGTGTTCTCAGGGGTGCGAGAGCGACAAAGGCAACGCTGGGGTGACAGAGACAAGTGCAACTGCGACACGGCTGTCCGTCATGCTGTCATGCCGTCATCCTGAGGCGGATGGGGAGCCACTGAAGGGGACAAAGCGAGGGGACAGCACGGGAGGACAGCAGTGAACGGTCTCAGAGCTACTCTTCTGGCCCTCTGGAGCCCCCTCCTCGTGAAACCGACCCCTAAGTCTGGCTCTTGGCTGAGGACTTACAGAGGTTTATTCACGTTTTCAAGATGGTCACCCATACCGGATGTTGAGCAGGTCCTGCCCTCTCGGCTCTCTGGTCTGAGCCAGCTCTTTGGCAGCTCCGAGTCTGGGGTGTACTATCACCTCCCACGGGGCCTGTTTAGTGTAGACAGGGGATATTCTGTTAACCTCCTAAGCCATCTCACAACAAAGCACCAACCTGAAAGTTGCACCTGTTTCTTTATCAACCGGTCTCGAGGGCAGTGTAGCTCAAAACAGGGTGTGTGTACAGGAGCCCTTCCTGAAATGACCCATCACCTGTCCCTGGTGAGACAAACACAGGAAGAGAGTCAGCCTTAGAGCTTGTACAGAGACCTGACAGAGGGAGTCATTTCCCAAGTCTATTGAATCCAAAACAGTTTTTTAAAATCCTAGGGTTAAATTTTGCATTTTTAAAAAATTTCATTTTTTTTCCCCCAGGAACTGGTATTTATTATCAAAAGTCATATTTGATGTCTACAAGATGCCACAACTACAAAAAAAATTGCACACATTGCGATCTCAATGCAAACAGTCAAATGGAACCACAGTCATTTAAAAAAGTAATTCAAATTACCCTCAAAAGCATCTGAATTTTTTTAAACGTCATGATACATCAGCCAACAAATTAAAATGGTTAACAAGAAAAAACCCCAAATAATTCACTTTTGTTATTGTAAGGTATTTTCCCCCTTGAGGAAGAAAGAAGGGCGTAGCCACGAAGTGTGGAATAATAAAAGCTTTATTCAGAGCGCTTCCCGGATGATGTTCTCGGGTCCGCGAGGCGGGGGCCAGAGAAGTCGCATGGATTCTCCCGCGAAGGGCTAATTTATAGGGTTATTGGAGGGGGGGGTCAAGTTGATATGACGTGGCAAAATTTCATTGGCTGACAGACGGTGGCTCATTTTCAAAGGGCTCCTGGGAAGTTTCTTTTGGAGCGCAGGGGTGTGTGGGCGGTTCCAGCCAAAGTTACCAGGTCTGGTTCCTCACGTAACCTTCCCCCATTGCCAACCAACCTCGCAGTGATATTTCCCAAAATGATTCTATGTTGGATGGGGAAGAAAAATAAAACACTTTTTTGTTGTTGTTGTTCCTGTTTTCAGTGAAAGGAGGGGAGGCAAAGCCAGACTCCTGCATGTGCCCTGATGGGGATCTACCTGGCAAGCCCACTAAGGAATGATGCTCTGCCCATTTGGGGCATTGCTCTGGTGCTCAGCAACAGAGGTGTCTTAGCGCCCGAGGTAGAGGCCATGGAACCATCCTCACTTCCTGGGGCCAACTCATTCCAATGAGCCACGGCTGTAGGAAGGGAAGAGATAGAGAGACAGACAGAGAGAGAGAGAGAGTGGGAGGGGGCGGGGTAGAGAAGCAGATGGGCACTTTTCCTGTGTGCCCTGACCGGGAATCGAACCTGGGACATCCACGTGTCAGGCCGACGCTCCACCACTGAGCCAGCCAGCCAGGGCTATAAAACATTCCCCCCCCCCCCCCCCCGTGCTGTTTCAGAAGCACTGGTGCCAAAAACATCCTCTTCTCTCCTGACTGCCTTGGAGCAGGAGCTCACAGCTCCCTGTCAGTGCTGACACTAAATACTCGTGTGGAAGTCATCTGATCATGGGAATCCGCATAGTAAGAAGATGATGTTGGCAAATAACAGGTAAAGCGTAAAAGTGATTATCTTTGCAAAGTAGCATGCGTTCCTGGTCATTGTTAAGCCGTCCCTTGTTGTAGGTAACAAAACCGCGACAGAGGAAAATGCCACACACGTGATGATGTCCTGACTGTATCCATCCCACGGACACCATTCTGCCTGCTTGGTTTCACAGGCAGGCATGGAAAATGTGTGTCATTTAGCATAAATTATGTATGCGGATGGAAATGTGTGCTTGCTCATCCATCCTAGCAGCCCTTATTAAATCTGACACACCCCTGACCTGAGTTTCCAAGAAATCGACGTGGTCCAAACCTAATGAATCGGGGGGGGGGGGGGGCATGTTTGTCAGCCTCTGGGAGTCTGAACCAAGAAAAACCACCAATCTGGTGGCTTTTGAAAACTTTCGCTTCATAAGTCGCCCTTGTTAAGAAAGTTGAGAGTGCGTATGAACAGGAGGGGAGCCTGGCTGGCCCCAGGAAGAGCTGGTAGATGTAGCCGTGCCAGAATGGACCGCCTGTGATGGTCTATTCATGTGGTGGAACCGCGACTTAACTCTGCCCTACCTCCTGCTCTTTGAATATGTTCGACGACACAGACAGCCCAGGGAAAAGTGTGCCCGGGACACAGAAAACAATGCCAGCAACCATTCTATAACCGAGGAATTAGAGAAACCATTGAGCCAATGCAGGAAGTTGAACATCTTTTTTTAAAAATATATTTTTAATATTCAGTGAGAGGAGGGGAGGCAGAGGCAGACTCCCCCATGCGCCCCGGCCAGGTTCCACCCCATAAGCTCACTAGGGGGCGATGCTCTGCCTATCTGGGGCACTCCTCCATTGCTCAGCCACTGAGGCAGAGGCCAGAGAGCTATCCTCAGTGCCCGGGGTCAGTTCGCTCCAATTGAGCTATGTCTGCAGGAGGGGAAAGAGAGCGAAAGAGTGGGATGGAGAAGTAGATGGGCGCTTCCCTGTGTGCCCTGACTGGGAATCGAATCTGGGACTTCCACACTCCGGGCCAACGCTCTACCACTGAGCCAACTGGCCAGGGCCAAAGTTGAATATCTTTAAAAAATATATATAGCTCCATTAAAAATACAAAAAAATAACTTTTTTGTGTGCAACAAAAGATTTAGAGAAAATAAAAACTCACTGATAACTGGGAAAATGTCTGCCGTAAGTGTAACTGGTGTGTATCCATTAGGGTGATTTCACCTGCAAATAGACACTCCACCCCCAAATGGTCTAATGCTGCTCCATCTATCTTCTGTGTGCTGGGAGGTAGTGTATTGTTCATGGAAGGCCTCCACTCTCATTAATTCTGGCTTTTAAAAAAATATTTGCACTGATTTGAGAGAGAGAGAGGAAGAGAGCAGCACCAACTCATCGTTCCACTAGGTGTCCCATTTAGTTGTGCGCTCATTAATTATTTCTCATACCTGCCGTGATGACCTCAATGCATCATGAAGACGCTCTATCCCTTGAGCTACCCGGCCAGGGCCTTGTGTATTTCTTACTGGACATATGAGGACATAAGGCCACCTCCACAGGAAAATGGGAGTGAGATTTCCCTAAGTGGTTTATGGACCGATACTACACCCTTTCCTGGGCCTGAGTATGTTATCTATCACCTGATGTCTAGGAAATTCAGCATTCTGTTACCAAGGAAGAAGGGCTCCTACTAATGGGGAACAAAAGCAGGGTGGACAGATGGGATGAGGACTTCAATTCTATCAATAATGCTTTGTTAATAAACAAAGAATGTGAAACCTTTTTGACATGTCAACTCTTGGTATGGTTACATGAGAAGTCACTATATTATTTTCTGTATCTTTTGCATGTTTGAAATATTTCACAAAAATATATTTTAAAGGGTAAGTTTAGATTCACTTGGCTTGTTTATTAATCCGTGAGATTTATTCCTTTTATCCCTGATCTTTTAGTTAAGATCTTAACTATTTCGTAGATCTCTGTGAGTTTCATCTCCTCAGCAACCCTAGATAGATTTACGATGCCTTTTATTTTTTCTGATGCAATGAAATAACCAGCTAACAGTAAGCATTTGTAACTCAAACCAAAGCTTGTCTGACACCATATTCTGTGTGCTTAACCACTAAGCTACAAGATGAGCAAGCTATAATACAAATTTTGGAATGACACAAACATTCAGTCTATATAGCACTCTTTATCTTGATTAATA
The DNA here is from genome assembly GCF_036850995.1 of Saccopteryx leptura. Taxonomy (NCBI): domain Eukaryota; kingdom Metazoa; phylum Chordata; class Mammalia; order Chiroptera; family Emballonuridae; genus Saccopteryx; species Saccopteryx leptura. Next base: position 41,575,503 of record NC_089515.1, on the reverse strand, counting down.
GAGTTACCAACCACAGATCATGTTAGGTTTGAAACTGAACACTGGGCCCCTGGCCAGTTGGCTCAGTGGTAGAGTGCTAGCTGGGTGTGTAGATGTCCTGGGTTCGATTCCCAGTCAAGGCACACAGGAGAAGCAACCATTTGCTCCTCTACCCTTCCCCCTCTTGCTTCTCTCTTTCTCTCTCTCTCTCTCTCTCTCTCTCTCTCTCTCTCTCTCTCTTCCTCTCCTACAGCCATGGCTCAATTGATTTGAGCACATCAGCCCCAGGTGCTGAAGATGGCTCCATGGAGCCTTCACCTCAAGTGCTAACAATAGCCCGGTTGGGAGCATGGCCCCAGATGCACAGAGCATCAGCCTCAGATGGGGGTTGCTGGGTGGATCCTGGTTGAGGCACATGCGGTAGTCTGTCTCTCTGCCTCCCCTCCTCTCACTTGGAAAAGAAGAAAAAATAAATAAAAAGAAACCAAACACTCATCCTAGATTCATTCTCCTATATCCCTTACATCCAGTGAGACCTGGCCAACCCTTCTTGAATTCCTGTTGCCAATGACATAGTTCAGAATTCTATGAACTCATCAGATTCTACCAGTTATATCTTAAAAATGCAGGCCTTCCCATTCAAAGCTTTCAGAGATTGGACAGTTCTCTGAAGACAGGAATTAAGGGATGCATTATCCCCTACACACACACACACACACACACACACACACACACGCATTAGGACAAGCCCTCTGACGTCCTCAAAACAAATGACTACTGCAAAACTTAAAACTTTTCTATTTATGCACATTTTCATTTTTACCTAAGTATCAATGCTTATAGCAAATAAAAGAAGAGAGTAATGAAATAGAAATGGAGTATATAATAGTGAGAACGAACAAGGACAAAAGTTAGTTCTGTAGTAGATGAAGTCTTAAATGTGTGAGACAAAGCTATTAAATGTTTACGGGAAAATATAGGAGAATATGCGTATGGCCCTGGTATATGAGGGAGTTCTTAAGCAAGCCACAGCACAGTCTCAAGAAGAGGACAAATACATTTTAGCCTGACCCGCGGTGGCACAGTGGATAAAGCATTGACCTAGGACGCTGAGGTTCCTGGTTCGAAACCCTGAGGTTGCTGGCTCTGAGCATGGGCTCAGCAGCACAGGGTTGCTGGCTTGAGTGGGGGACTCTCCATACGATCTCAAAGCTTGCCAGCTTGAGCCCAAAGGTCACTGGCAAGAGAAGCCCAAGGTTGCCGGCTTGAGCAAGCGGACACTGGCACAGCCCTGGTCAAGGAACGTATGAGAAGCTCAACGCACAACTAAAGTGAAAGCAACTACGAATGTATGCTTCTCATCCTCTCTCCCTTCCTGTCCCTCTCTCCCAAAAAAAAGACATTTCACTACATTAAATTAAGAGTTTATGTTTAACAAAAGGCCTATGAATAAAGTAAAAGGATAATATGTAATACCCAGAACGTCATGTTAACCCATTCACTAGAAAAAAGAAGATGGCTCAATAGAAAAAGAGGCAAAAGTCCTGATCACACACCATACAGAAGAAATAAATGAACAGCAACTCTTATGAAAAGATGCCCGATATTGTTTATAATTCAGAAAAGGCCAAGCAAAACTACAATGATATCTTGTTTCACATGCATCACATTGGCAAAAAAAAAAAAATTCAAAAGTGTAAAATCAAATGCTGACAAAGACATGGAGAAACGGGAACTCACCACCATACTGGAGGAGATGTAAACTGATATAACACAAGATGAGGACAATTCGGCATTCCCTAATCGAGGTGAAGGTGCGCACCCTGGGAGACACGACACCCAGAAAGGAGCCCTGGTGAATGTGCACCGGAGGACAAGAATAAAACTGTTCGTATCTTAGTAAAAAAACAACCACAACGGAGGACGACCCAAATATCCATTATGAATAGACTGGAGGAACACGCTGTGGGTATCTGATGCAGTAATAACATAGAAACCACAGCTGCAGACAGCAACAAGGATGCTTCTGCGTCCTGGTCAATGGAAAGTAGTTGAAGAATAAAGGCAGAGGCCCTGGCTGGTTGGGTGAATGGATAGAGCGTTGGCCCAGTGTGCGGACATCCCAGGTTCGATCCCTAGTCAGGGCACACAGGAGAAGAGACCATCTGCTTCTCTTCCTCTCTCTCTCTCTCCCCCTTCTCTCTCTTTCTCTCCCAGATTCAGTGGCTTAGTTGATCTGAAAGTCAGCCCCGGGTACTAAAAATAGCTCTGTTGATACAAGCATCGGCCCTAAACAGGGTTGCTGGGTAGATTCTGGTTGGGGCACAGGTGGGAGTCTGTCTATCTCCCCTCCTCTCACTTAAAAAAAAAAAAAGAATAAAAGTAGAAACTATACATCCACATACAAAAGGTTTTCTTAAAGTGCAAGAACTAAATCATATATTGTTAAGAATGAGTATGCATACGGTTAATGATGAAGAAAAAGTGAACCATGAACTCCAGGTCCCCGGGCGACGTCCCCCGCAGGAAGAAGGAAGAAGATGAGGCTACACTTCTGCACGGAGACAGATGCACACAGGTCTGGGCGGCCAGTGCGGCCAACACAGAGGTGCCTGGGGCTGGGGCTGTGCTGACAGTGGAACAGGTTTAAGATTTATCTTGGTGTGTGAACACTAGTTGTCTAGTTATTCCCCTTTTACATCTTTTTTTTTTTTACTATTTGTGCCAAGAGGAGTCCATGGAATGAGAGGGTCCACGGAGGAGAGCGTGAAGATGGCTTGTGTTTGGCCTCCCGTCCTCCCCTAAGTCATAACCTTCCAGGCCACATTCAGAGTCAAATAATTAAAGGATTGGTGAGAAATGAGTCAAGTTAGAAGATGAGAAAGTATTGCATCATGGAAAAGGAGAGAAACGGAAAGCTTAAGAGAAACAGAAATTTAAGAATTCCGAAGTTAAACACGGGGAGATTAAACAGAGCCAAAGAAATGTAAACCAGAACTTGGAAAGTTAAAATTAAAAGTTTAAAACCCGTTAACAACCAACAGGAAAGTTAAAACAATCATAACGGATAAAAACCACTAGCTCAGAACTTGTACTGATCTAATTGTGTCAGAGTTAACCCACAAAAGGGCAAATAATAAAAATGAAAGGATAGTTAAAGGCAACAAAGTATATTAATGAAACTATAAAAGCCAGAGAAGCTCATCAATCCGCAAATAATAACGTGGACCTTTCCATGTGCTGTGCAGGAAAGGTATTCACTATTAGAAATTAAAGCCCAGGCCCTGGCCGCTTGGCTCAGCAGTAGAGCGTCGGCCTGGCGTGCGGGGGACCCGGGTTCAATTCCCGGCCAGGGCACATAGGAGAAGTGCCCATTTGCTTCTCCACCCCCCACCCCCTCCTTCCTCTCTGTCTCTCTCTTCCCCTCTCGCAGCCAAGGCTCCATTGGAGCAAAGATGGCCCGGGCGCTGGGGATGGCTCCTTGGCCTCTGCCCCAGGCGCTAGAGTGGCTCTAGTAGCGACGGAGCGACGCCCCGGATGGGCAGAGCATCGCCCCCTGGGGGGCGTGCTGGGTGGATCCCGGTCGGGCACATGCGGGAGTCTTGTCTGACTGTCTCTCCCCATTTCCAGCTTCAGAAAAATACAAAAAAAAAAAATAAAGAAAGAAAGAAATTAAAGCCCAGGTATCAAAGGCCATAAAAACTATGTCAGTGCTAAATTATTCAAGGGTAAATAATAAAAAGCCTAAGATATTTAAGGGGCAAATAGACACAAATCTTAAGTGGTTGTGAAGAAGAAAGAACTACGAAATCCTGAAAGCTTAGAAGATTAACATGAGATCACAAAAATTAGGGCACTTTAAAGGAGATTGTATTAGTCCAACATGAAGAAATCAAAAAACTTAGTGGCAAAGAGCACGTGGTCAGTTGTCACTGGCAGTGTGGCCCCCAGTCTTCTGATCTATGAACAAGGAAGGGCGTGGCTCCCACCTTGGCGGGGGGGGGGGGGAGGTGGTAGGTGGTGGATGTGAAGTCATGAATACAAAGCACTCCATGCAGTGCCTGCCTGAGGTCAACTCTGGACAAGAGTTCACTGCCTCTCCAATAAGCCCAATTCTGATAAACTTTGTAAACTATAGGATTGAGAAAAGAAAGGGTTTTTTTTTGTGGGGGGGGACAGCTGACCCCAGTGTGGGGGTCACGTCTGACCTCTTGTGGTTGGCTGTCAGTTTTTCCAGCTTGGGTCCTCTCAGGTCTGACCCAGATTCTTTTTTTTTTTTTTTTTAAGTGAGAGAAGGGGAGATAGTGAGACAGACTCCTGCATGCTCCCCAACCGGGGTCCACCCGGCAACCCCCATCTGGGGCCAAATGCTTGAATCAACTGAGCTCCTTTTAGCACCTGAGGCTGACGTGCTCAGACCAACCGAGCTCTCCCTAGCACTCGGGGCCATGCTCGGACCAATTGAGCCATTGGCTGCGAGAAGGGAAGAGGGAGAGGGGGGAGCTGGAGGGGGAGAGAAGCAGATGGTTGCTTCTCTTGTGTGACCAGGAATCGAACCTGGGACATCCGCACACCAGGCTGAGGCTCTATCCACTGAGCAAACTTGCCAGGGCCTGCCCCAGATTCTGAAATAGTCTGAGGTGGAGTGTAGCCCTGCCCCAGGGCAATGTCTTGCCCCCCGCCACAGCCCCCATGGCAGTCTGCCCTGCTTAAATACCCAATTCCTCAATCTCTCAAACCCACTAGGGATCTTGTCAATGAGCTTCGGGGCCTGTTCTTGTCGGAGTATGGCAAGCAACATCAACCTTCACAATTGCGCTCAAAGAAGTCAGGCCACTGTAGGCATGTCAGTCATTCCTGCCAACGTTTAACACCTCGGGGGGTCCAGCTGGGGTCAGCCTGTGAGTTTTACCACTGAGTCCCAGAGGCCAGTACAGATAGCTATTTTGTGTTTTTGTTTTTTGGATTTTTTTTTTGTATTTTCTGAAGTTGGAATCAGGGAGGCAGTCAGACAGACTCCTGCATGTGCCCGACTGAGATCCACCCGGCATGCCCACCAGGGGGCGATGCTCTGCCCATCTGGGGTGTTGCTCTGTTGCAACCAGAGCCATTCTAGCACCTGAGGCAGAGGCCATGGAGCTATCCTCAGCGCCCAGGCCAACCTTGCTCCAATGGAGCCTCGGCTGCGGGAGGGGAAGAGAGAGACAGAGAGGAAGGAGAGGGGGAGGGGTGGAGAAGCAGATGGGCGCTTCTCCTGTGTGCCCCTGGCCGGGAATCGAACCCGGGAATCCTGTATGCCAGGCCGATGCTCTACCACTGAGCCAACCGGCCAGGGCGATAGCTGTTTTGTTTTGTTTTTCTCCCCTAAACTTTACGTTCATAACCTCCCAGGAAAAGGAACTTTCATTTAGGATGGGAATAATTCTAGATGATCTGTACACTGTTCTGTGCAGCATGGAAATACGCTAAACGTGAAGCAAAGAGCACAGACATCGCCAAGGTCTGCATTAAATCACAGGCAGAACAGCTCAGGGACCGCGAGGTGGGGAAGGACTATTCTAAGTGACCTTACCGTCGGGTGACCTGGCAGCGCCGGAGTGTTGCATTTTATCATCCAGGGGGAGCGAACTGTGTAGCCAAAGCTGGCAGAGTGAGAGCTCTTAAAATATGTTCTTCCCTATCTATGATTTCCTTCCTGCGAAGTACCAACAAAGAAACCTTAAAATGGAAGGAAGTACAAAGGGAAAAACAATTCTAGCTTGCTGTCTTCTCAGCACCGCAGAAAATTAAGAAGGCAGTTGTACACATTGGCGTCACTCAAGAGAATTTCTCACTCTTTCTTTTGGTCAATGTCAAACTCTCCGTCCGAAGAGCGTCCACGAGCCACGCCGAACACAGCAGAAATAACCGCAGGGCGGAGATTCCGGACTCTGACAACGCAGAGCTGGAATTGAAAAGAAATCGATTGAACTGGCCGAAAATATGGCAATCTGAGGCCATGTGCTCATCAATACACCCAGCTTATATATCCCTCTTAAAGTGACCGCAGAGGGCAAAAGGTTTGCATTGTCTCCCAAACTTCAGAAACTTCAAAAACTTTTGACCCTCTATAGTGAAGTTGATGCCAGCAGGGAAAGGTAATACCCGGCTGAATTCCAAGAGTAGTAATTGAGTCCACCTGGGCAAAGCCTCTCCCAAATTTCCGCTGACACGACCAAAGAAATATAAGAACAGGACGGGGAAAAGCAGTATTAGTACTGGGAAAGGGAAAATGTCATTGTATGCCAGACACGCTAGGGAAATCTACAGGATATGTACACAGCTACAGAATACGCCAGGGCTACCTCTGCGAACCTCAAGTTCACAGGAGCCCAGACTGGGAGCGATGGAGGCAGCCTGACTTTGCAGGGTAGTTGAATGTCGCCTGGGGCCCCAGCATCAAGTCACTGCTAGGCTTTCACTTCCAGAAAGGCACGTCCAGCAGGCTAAGAGGAGCCGTCTGTGAGGAGGGGTCACCTGCAGCCACTTCCCGTCATGGACTGGATTTCCATAACCAAGCCCTGCAGCTCCCCCTGCAGGCCGCCCTCGGCCTCCCTGAAGTTGGGGAAAGATCTGGGGCTTTGCTGAGGGAGTAAGAGCCCTGGGATGCTGCCAGTTGTTGTGGTCAGGGGTCAGGTACAGAGAGGCATCCTTCTTGCGGGATCAGTGCCATGCAAAGTGTTTGCTGCTAGCCGGAGGGACACCTTTTGAAAAGGCGATGGACATGGCTCCTTGCTCAAGTAGAGGACAGGAGGTCTGTGAAAGTAACCTCGTTTCTACTGTCCATGTGTCCCCTTGTCCCAAACCCTGCTTCTCCTCTGTCCCTGGCTCTCACTGCATTCATCAAGTCCAGGATATATATATAATACTATATATATATATATATATAGTATTATATATGTATTATATTATAATACATAATATATAATAATGCATATAATGTATATAACATGTATCATGTACATATACTTACACAATGTATATACACACACAGGTATGTACAATGGAGAAAGACTTGCTTCTGTTTTTCCTAAAGTGTTTGTCTAATCTTATTGACTTCCCAGCCTTTCGACCTTCTATTTAATCCTCTAAATTCCACCTGTACACTTTTATCTGATGCTCATCACAAGGCTTGTTATAACAGCCACTTCTTACACTGTCTGGTAACTGAGACTTAGAGGCATTATCAACATGAATAAAAACAAATGACAGAAAGTCATGCAAATGACTTTTACAGCATATTTAATGACTAGGAAGGATGTCCATAATATATTAAGCAAACAAATAAATGCAGATTACAAAAGTATGACTTGTTTAAAGTGTTACTCCTATTTGGTGCTCAATAAACATTTGCTCAATGAATGACTGAACAAACCAATGAATGAGAGAATAGACAGACAAAAAAATAGTTTTCTTTCTGATAATATAGAGGCACACCTAAAATGGTGAACTTTAAGCCAAACAAAAAGTTTGCATGCCCTGGCTGGTTGGCTCAGCGGTAGAGCGTCGGCCTAGCGTGTGGAGGACCCGGGTTCGATTCCCGGCCAGGGCACATAGGAGAAGCGCCCATTTGCTTCTCCACCCCTCCGCCGCGCCTTCCTCTCTGTCTCTCTCTTCCCCTCCCGCAGCCAAGGCTCCATTGGAGCAAAGATGGCCCGGGCGCTGCCTCTGCCTCAGGCGCTAGAGTGGCTCTGGTCGCAACATGGCGACGCCCAGGAGGGGCAGAGCATCGCCCCCTGGTGGGCAGAGCGTCGCCCCTGGTGGGCATGCCGGGTGGATCCCGGTCGGGCGCATGCGAGAGTCTGTCTGACTGTCTCTCCCTGTTTCCAGCTTCAGAAAAATGAAAAAAAAAAAAAAAAAGTTTGCAGAGCGTTCTTTTCTAAAGCGCGACAAGGCTTCCCAGACAACAAGGGAGTACTGTCCAAACGGCCCGTGAAAACGGAACGGCGTTGGACCGCATGCGCGCAGCTGGCCGTGCCCTGGCAGGATCTGGTAACCTGGGATTTCCAGAATCGCATGCAGTGAGAAGGGGAACAACCTCAATCCAAAGGGCAAAAAGAAGGGGAAAAATAGAAAGGTGGAACAAAATAAAGTGGTAGAAATGAATACAGATGTGTCAGCAAATGAGTTCAACTCACCTGTAAATTAGACAAAGATCGTTCATCTTGGTAAAATAAACTGAGTCCAACTCTATACTGTCTACACACGTCACTTATAAATTATAACAGGTTATGGAAGACGGGAAGTCAAGGACGGAAGACTCACTCCAGGTAAACACTAAACCAGGGGTCCCCAAACTTTTTACACAGGGGGCCAGTTCACTGTCCCCGTTGGAGGGCCAGACTATAAAAAAAAACTATGAACAAATCCCTATGCACACTGCACATATCTTATTTTAAAGTAAAAAAACAAAATGAGAACAAATACAATATTTAAAATAAAGAACAAGTAAATTTAAATCAACAAACTGACCAGTATTTCAATGGGAACTATGTTCCTTTCACCGACCACCAATGAAAGAGGTGCCCCTTCCGGAAGTGCGGTGGGGGCCGGATAAATGGCCTCAGGGGGCCGCAAGCGGCCCGCGGGCCATAATTTGGGGACCCCTGCACTAAACTAAAGACAGCGGAGGCAACTACGGTATGTCAATACCAGACAAAGCGGACTTCCAAACAAAACACCAATGATCTGAGCTAGCACCCCGACATCATGGTAAATGAGGTTGGAAAAGCATATGGGGTCTGGAGCCCCTTTCCTGCTGTGAGTGAGCCAGGTTGCCCGCCTGTCTGTCTCTCCAGCTCCTTCCTTTCCACGGGGTTTGAAGTCAGGGCGCAGCTCCGGGTTAAGCCCCAGGACGCCTTCAGGACGCAGCGCCACCTGTTGGTAGCTGGTGTGGACTGAACAAGCACATTAGCAGGAGTCAGAAGGTCTGAACTCAAATCCTCAGGAGGAATCTCAGGCCCCACAGGTAACCCTGATGTGGCTTCGGCAGGTGGCCGCCCTCCCTGCGCATAGGTTCCGTACTCTGTGAAGTAGGGCTAAGGTCACTGCTTCGTGGGCTGCAGCGAGGACAGAGGTGACCCATGTAACGGCGACTGCCTCACAGTAAACAGCGAAGGAGTGACGGCTGGTCACACGTGAAAGTGCTCTGTGAACTGTTAATGCTAACGGACACCGGGAAAACAGGAGTTAATAACAAGTTATTATTACCACCAACCCTGGTACCTAATTTGTACCTAAAATATTCATATATAAAAACAAACAAGAAAGCAAAAACAGCAAAACGAAGGACGGTGGCCTTTTCTAGAGTGTTTTTCTCCCCCCAAAACATGTAGTTTTCTCAGAGGGACATTTTCCTTCATTGTGACCAAAGAGGTTACAAATCACAGGGTAGCAGTTAAGGTTCCTGGTTTAGTCCTAAATTTGCCACCTAGTGTTGCCCTTGGCATTGTCACTGTTGCTTATCTGGACCTCAGTTTCCCCAGATAAGAGGTGAGAGAGTTGGATGAGATCCCTTCCAAATCCTGAGCAGGAAGGTTTGAGGCTTTGCAGTGAATTATTACATTACAAACCCCACCCGGGGACAATGTCTGTGTATTAAACGTAAGCTCTGGACTAAACAGAACTGAGCTTGGGCTTGCAAACTGTTCCCTAGGACCCTGAATCCACTCTGCAGAGGACAAGATCTGTGCAGCTCCCAGAGTGAGCCAGGTCCCTGCGCGGCTCCCAGCTGCACGGAGAAGGCACACCCGTCCCAGGCCAGCCCCAGGAACCTGGACAGGGGGAGGAACTGTGCGCTGGATTACTGAAAGCTTTCTGACTGTGGTTTGATATCTTCGGTGAGGATATAGTATGTCTTGCTTCATTTACAAATTATTTTTTCTTTTTCTGTCCCTTAAACATGGGCAGAGACACTGGCACCACTTCTATGAACTTGAGTGATAATATTCGTTTATAGTTTTCTGAAACATCTGGAAGTCTCCTATGTGCTAGCACCGTGGGATTCTTGGCTACCCCAGCCAATGGGGAGCCGCCTCAGCCAATAGGGAGCCGTTCTAGCCAATGGGGGAGCCGCCCCAGCCAATGGAGAGCTGATCTAGCCAATGGCGGAGCCGCCCCAGCCAATGGGGAGCTGATCTAGCCAATGGGGGAGCCGCCCCAGCCAATGGAGAGCTGATCTAGCCAATGGGGGAGCCGTCCCAGCCAATGGCGTCCCAGCCAATGGGGAGCCTGCCTAGACCCAGTGCTTGTCAATTCAAGTCACACCCGAAAGCAAGTCCAAACCCAAATCTAGGGTAGGTCAGAATCCAGAGGATCTGGAGAACAGGAGGATCACTTATGGGGTGATAATGGCAAACAAATGGAAGAATGTTGGGACAGGATTCCACTCGCCTGAGACTGCATTTACTCTATACCCTCCATAACCCAACTCTTCCCACTGAAAGTATGGCCAGGGCTGTGGAGAAGCTGTCAGTGCCTCCTGGTCAAGCCGCCGATGTGAGGCATGAGTAGTTAGTTATTCGTCCCCTCACCCTGGGAGGATCCACTGTAAAGAACACAGTGGACCATCTGCTTCTCTCCCCCTCTACCTCCCCCTTCTCCTCTCACAGCCAGTGGCTTGATTGGTTCGAGCATTGGCCCTGGGTGCTGAGGATAGTTTGGTTGGCCTGAGCATCAGTCCCAGATGGGGGCTGCCACTTGGATCCGGGTCGGGGCGCATGCAGGAGTGTATATCTATTTCCCCTCCTCCCACTTAACACACACACACACACACACACACACACACACACACACACCAGAATACAGCTCCAGGAGACGGTCTCCATCCACATGGAGTTTTGGGGAACAGGCTACACCAGGATACAAATATTGCTAAGTGAAGAGAGAGTATGTTGGGGGCCCTCGGAGAGAGCAAGCCAAGCCCGAGGAGACAGCCTTCCTTGACCTGGAAGGGAGGAGCTGACTGACAGAGATGAAAACAGGGCAGTGCAGGAGAAGGGGCGCTAAACTGATTGGGTAGGCGGAGCAGTAAGTCAGGTGGATGAAGAGCCATGTGGTGATAGCACAGGGAGTGGCAGAGAGAGGAGGGGACAAGAGAAGGTCCCTTCCTGCGCCAGCCCCATCGTCCGGACAGTCCACGAGCTCTCCTCAGCTCTTCAGACCCCTCAGCTTACACTGTTAGAAAGCAGGAGGGCAACGGGGCACCCCCCTGTACTGTGTGTAGACACGTAAGTCTTAGGTTACATTGTTAGAAAGCAGGAGGGCAACGGGGCACCCCCCTGTACTGTGTGTAGACACGTAAGTCTTCACGTCTTTTTTTCTTGGTACCTTGGTACGATGCATCAGAATATAAACCGCACACACCACCTGGGATCGAACCAGCAATCCACTTCAAAAAACTTTCCCCGAGCAGATAAAGACACAAACGTGACAGGCATATGTGAAAAGCTGGTCCTTGCAGTATATGCCTAACAGTTAAAAGCTAGAAAAAGTCTATGCATCCTTCAAAGTGGAACTCAAATAAATAATGGTATATAGGAACCATTTAATAAAAGGTAATGCGTATCTTGGTGAGAAACTCATATGTTGCTCAATGTAAGTAGATGCAGAACAGCAATGCATATAGGTACCTCCGATAAAGCAGCTCCATGTATGCAAATGAGACCATGTGCTCACAGGGAGTTGTTTAAAAGGATGCTCACCAAACCATTAACAGATGAGTACGTTGTTTTTCTTTGTATTTTGTGTATTGTGTTAATTCTTTACAACAAATGTGCATGGCATTTTTACAGAAACTCCACAGAAAAAGAAAAGGATATATTAATGGATACATAGTTAAAGAAAGAAGGAGACAGAGGGATATTAATGGTAAGGAATTGATGAATACGACTATGGAGGTAGACGTCTAGAATCTGCCAGAAAGGCCGGCAGGTGGAGACCCAGGGAAGAGTTTCAGTTCAAACCCAATGGCTGTCTGCTGGCAGAATGCCTTCTTTCTCAGGGGAGGTCAGTCTCTGGTCTATTTGGGCTTTTAGCTGATTGGGTCAGGCTCACCCACATTAGAGAGGCAACCTGCTTTACTCAAAGTCCACTGATTTAAATGTTAATGTCATTCAAAGATGGCCTCACAGAAACATGCAAAATAATACTTAGCCAAGTATCTGGGCACTGTGACCCAGCAGAGCTGACACTGGAAAGTAACCATCTTGCGAAGTGCCCAGGATGTACCAATGTTGGGACTGGCAGTTGGCTCCCTGAGGTTCAAAAGAGGTTGTTCCTACAGCTTCTCAGGAGATGGGGTACAGGGAACATGGAGGGTCCCGATTCTGGAAAGGTGATATTAGGTTTTGTTTTACTTAACCTGCTAGAGAAAGTTGGACCGACTCCCATACAGAATTACTGATTCAAAGAGGAATCTATAAAGAAAAATAAGGAATTTGAGTTTTTCTCCTACACTGGACAAAAGTGAAATGCTCAGGTCTGACAAAACAAACAAACAAAAAAACCCACTTTTTAAAAAAAGTTTATTTTATTGATTTTAGAGAGAAAAAAAGAGAAAGCATGAGAGAGACAGGAACATCTGCTCCTGTATGTGCCCTGACTGGGGATTGAACTGACAACCTCTGTGATTCCGGACAATGCTCCAACTAACTGAATCATCTGGCCAGGGCCAAAAACTCCTGTGGAGTCCCTTTCCTGAAGTGGCCTGTGTCAGTGCCTCCATCAGGGTGTGTTTGTCTCCGTCCACACCCCCTTCAGGAACTCTCACCCTTCCTCACCAGAAACCCACACACCTTGCTAGAAGCAACAGCTAGTTACTGATTTCAAAGGTACAACCTGAAAAAATGTAGCCTCTGTTTAAATTAAAAATATAATTTTGTGCTTTCTTAACATTTTCTTTTCACCTTCAGGGCCTTGATGCAGGAAAATTAGGACATAAAGGCTGGTTCGGGTGAAAGTAACTCAATGTGCGTCATCGCGGTCACCTCCGCAAAACCGTTCTGCTCACCCTTTGTAAATCCCACCGGCCTCCGCTCCGATGCTGCTACCGTCACCCCTCAGCTGCGTTCTGGAGAGGGGCAACATGTTCTGCTCTGCAGCACGTGTGCCCGGGCACAGGCCTCCTGATGGTGCTATAGCCCAAAGGTGTTAGCTACAGTAGCGTTGGGGAAGCCTTCGTGGCTCCCTGGGGTTCTTCTTGCTTTGGGAACCACGGTATCCAGCTTTCCCAACACACCGCCAGAGGGCGCCCTCTCCTCCTCCCGCAGCTTCCCAGGTCCCCGGCGTGGATCTAGCCCCAGAGGTCCCGCTAAAGGCAGCTCAGCGCCTGGCTCAGCCTAAACGAGCTCTTGCCTCAACTCCCACTGTCTGAAGCAAGGCTCCTTTCCCACAGGCAATTAGTCTTAATGACAAACGACAGAGGTTATTTGTAGAAGAAACGACACATAAACCCAGAAGCTATCAAATCCTAGCAGCCGGGGTTGAGTCCTATTAGTATTAGCAGCCGGCGCACAATGGGGGCTGTGTTCCTCCTGGCAGGACCCTTCTGGTGGAATTACTCGCTCTTCCTGAACACCCAGGGATGTCCACCTGGAGAGCGGGGAGGGCGGTGGACTGGCGACCTCTGTCAGGCTCTCTTTTTTATTTCCTCATGAGCTGTTTAGGCAACTGTCCCCCTGCTCAGGGAATGTGCAGGCACCACGGCTTCTGATTCAGATCTCGTTTCAGAACGGATTCAGCAGATGCAGACATGGTCCATGCGCTTTGCTTTTCCTGGCGCAGCAGCCACGTGCTTAGAAGAACTTCCAAGTTAAACGTTTGGCTTGGGGATGTGCAAAACGTTGAGTAGCTCATTTGGTTTGCATCACCTGCGGTCAGAGGCTTGGGAGGGAGTCAGGGAACACGGACGGCCCAAGTTGTACAAAAGGCTGTTGAGGACGGTCTGTGCTTACAGATCTGCCCCTCTGCAGCTGGTTTTTGACTTCTGGCCACGCTCACCTAAATCTGCAACCCTCATGCCTTTCCCTGACCTATTTGCCTTGTTTGCACTTATCTCTATACCACACAGTGGAATGTTTATCCTGTTTATCCATCAAGTGTTTGCCTCTGACACTGCTATCAGCTTTCTTCACAAAAGTAAGATATTTTGTTTTGTCACTGTCATGACTCCAGAGGTGTAGCAGGAAATGGCCGCAAAAGGACGATAACAGACGCCCGGACAACCTGATAGAGGAAGAAGAATTTACTAGTAGCTGGCAGAGCACCTGGGATAGTAGCACCAAAGCACAAGCTCTCCAAAGTTAGTTTTTCTGAGTCTAATATACCTTCACAGCTTTAGTTTTCACGTGACAAGTGCCTGATTTCTTTGTCTGCAGCCCTACATGACTTTTGTGTCTCCAGGAGGGGAGAGGGTAAGAGAGGAGGTTTGGATTGTCTATCCTTGATTATTCACATATTCCATTTTTCTTGCTGGTGCTGCAAGTTTATTTTAGGGAACTGATAAAAGGGGCTACAGCTGTGGTTTGTTACTTTTCAAATTTTCTCAGTCAGCCCTTCCTCCCTCAGTATGAAACCCTGAGGTCACTGGCTTGAGTGTAAGATCACAGACATTGCAGGCCCCCCTCTCCTGCATTCTTCTGGTTTCTGCCCTCTCAGAGATTGGCATAGGGGCTATAAATAAACACCTGTTTAATAATAAATGAATGAACACATCTTAATGCCTTGGCCTTAAGTCTGTCCTTTGTACTTTGCAGAATAAATTTATCTTAACCCTTTCCAATGGAAATAGTTCTCTAGCTCTTTTTTTATGAGGTACTAGCAAGCAGAAACTTCCACCCACCTAGAAAAAGCTAGATCAGTCTTTATAAGAATGGAGCATTTATCTAACAGATACTCATAATACACAAGGTGTGTTCAGACACTATTCTGAAAGACTTTATAAATATTCGACCACCTAATCCTCTGAACAGCCCTCTGAGATGAGTACTGTTGTTAGCAGCCTATTTTACAGATGATAAAGTGAGGCTCCGAGTGGTTAAGGAGCCTATAGCTAATATAGGCAGAGGGGATCCTCCTGGGAAGTCTGTTTAGAGACCCCACTCTTCCCCCCACCTTCCCTTGTCTGCCTGTCAGGACCCAACCTTGCACTTGGGAAGAGCTGAAGTGAGCTGTATATTCTAGGACTGCAGATAGCCATGCCCAATTCTCTTCAATAAGCCCTTCATTTAACCCATAGGTTCTGCATAATCCACTCAAAATTGTAAAGAAATATTTGGGGAGATTTTACATAAGGAGTATGAAGTTCGCAAGTAAGTGTGCAGGAATGTTCAGAATACGGCAGGACTTACTCTGCTGGGTATTAAAATTTATGACCAAGCTTCAAACAATCTAAACAACTGGCCCCAACACCAGAACCAATTAATCAGAATGAAAATCAACTAGTGCAGTGATGGGCAATCTTTTGAGCTCGGTGTGACAAAATTTACCAAAAACCGAGCATAACTCAGGTGGTGTGTCACTTTGAGAAAAAAGCCGTAATTTCACAATATTTATAGTTTAAATAACAAAAATGTATAATTGTTATATATAACTGTACTTAATAAACCAAAAACTAATTATTTAACTTACCTGCTTAGTGACTTCTTTGTTCATCTGTCAGTCGGTTTCTTTTGTTGGTCTTGATATTATTTAACTTGTGTGGGGTGCTGTGAACTAAGATAAGTGAGGGGGAGGGGGAATTCTTTAACTAACCCGCCTATTAGTGACTTTTTTGTTGCTGAATTTTATTGGCTAAATCTTCAATTAAAGGTTGGTATTTTGTACACTTCAAGCCCAAGCAAGCGCTACTAATTTCATCTGTCAACTTGTTTCTTTTGTTGGTTTTGATATTATTTAACGCTGAGAATAAGGTCTCACAAAAGTATGTAGAGGGGAAAAATTGTGAGTAAAGCCACTGCTATATTTTTCAGGGTGCTAAAAGTATCTGGTAATCGGTTCCAGGCACTCCAAATTCTCTGTTTGTAGTGGCACTCCTCTTGATTCTCCAAGCGGCACCTTTCCAGATTCTCAAGCTTTGACCTCAAGTCGACAAACACCTGAGCCCAGGTGCTGTCTTGAAATTCTACAAGTTGCATCTTATGTAAATGAAGATGGCTGCTGCTATTTCTAATGGAGGGAAACGGCACCCATAGCACAGGTCCTCTCCTCTCCCAGCCTCCCCCTCACTTATCTCAGTAATGATGGTCAATTAGAAATCATGACACCCCAGAATAGTAGACTGGATGATGGTTGCTGTGGTTATATGGTTGCTGGTAATGGCGATCACAGGGCCCCCAGAGATGCGTCCCCCACGGCATTCCACTGCTTCCCGCTCCTCTGGCCGGAAGTGAGGTCAAAGATCCCCTAACGGCCTAACCGGAAGTCCCAGAACTAGATACTCTGTGCCAGAGTTCTGTTGTTTTGGCCTACAGACCTCCAGCACAGAGTGTCTACACTACAGCGAATGTTTTATCCTCAGCTACTGCACCTGGCCGAGCTGAGGATGAAACGTCCTTCTCGGCATGCAGCCCCATACTTCTCTGGTATGCAGTCACATGCGGTCGGTGTCATCAAAAGTAGCTATGCGTGTCAGTGCTGACACACGTCATAGGTTCACCATCACGGAACTAGTGCATGTATGTGTGTCTGCTAAGATCTAGTATATGCCACAGAATTTCTTATCAGTGGGGCAGAGATGGATTAATACAAAACTAATATCAGAACAATAACATTACAGGAAAAATTAATCAAGATCTCTCTCCAGCCTGACCAGGCAGTGGCATAGTAGATACAGTGTCAGCCTGGGACACTGAGGACCCAGGTTTGAAACCCCAAGGTCGCTAGTTTGAGCATGGGTTCACCAGCTTGAGCACAGATCACAGACATGACCCCATGGTCATTGGCTTGAGCCCAATGTTGCTGGCTTGACCCAATGTCACTGGCTTGAGCCTAAGGCTGCTGACTTGAGCAAGGGGTCACTGACTCAGCTGGAGCCCCCTCTCCATCAAGGTACATATGAGAAAGCAATCAATGAACAACTAAAAGTGCTGCAACTATGAGTTGATGCTTCTCATTATTCTCCTTTCTTTCTTGTCTGTCTCTCCCTTTCTCTCTTTCTCTCAAAAAAAAAAAAAAAAAAAAAAAAAAAAAATCCCAACGGCATTTTTCAAAGAAATAGGACAAAAAATTAAATTTGGATGGATTCACAAAAGACATCCCCTGCTCTGAATATCCAAAGCAATTTGTGAGGGAGGAAAAGCTGGAGGTATCACACTCCTTGACTTCAAATTATACCACAAAGCTACAGTTACCAAAACAATATGGTATTCACAGAAAAAGACACATGGACCAATAGTACAGAAATAAAGACCCAGAAATAAATTCACACATATACGAACAACTAATTTTCAATACTGTAAAGGAGCCAAAAAACATACCATGGAGAAAGGAAAGCCTCTTCAATAAATGGTGCTAGGAAAACAGAAAAGCCACATGCAAAAGCATAAAAACTAAACTGCCATCTGACACCATACACAAAACAAGCTCAAAATGGATTAAAGGCTTAAGTATAAGAACTGAAACAATAAAACATACAGAAGAAAACGTAAGTACTAAACTTACGGACCTGAGTCTCAGAGAGGTTTTTGTGAACTTGACCTTAAAGCAAGGGAAGTAAAAGCAAAAGTAAATGAATGGGACTACATGTAACTAAAAAGCTTATGCAGGCCCTGGCCGGTTAGCTCAGTGGTAGAGCGTTGGCCTGGCGTGCAGGAGTCCCGGGTTTAATTCCCGGCTAGGGCACATAGGAGAGGTGCCCATCTGCTTCTCCACCCTTCCCCCTCTCCTTCCTCTCTGTCTCTCTCTTCCCCTCCTGCAGCCAAGGCTCCATTGGAGCAAAGTTGGCCCGGGCGCTGAGGATGGCTCTGTGGCCTCTGCCTCAGGCGCTAGAATGGCTCTGATTGTGGCAGAGTGATGCCCCAGATGGGCAGAGCATCGCCCCCTGGTGGGCATGCCGGCTGGATCCTGGTTGGGCTCATGCGGGAGTCTGTCTGCCTCCCTGTTTCCAACTTCAGAAAAATACAAAAAAAAAAAAAAAAAAAAAAAGCTTATGCACAGCAAAGGAAACCACCAACAAAACAGAAAGGCAACCAACCAAAGAGGAGAAGGAATTTGCAAACAATACCTTCAATAAGAGGCTATTAGCAAAATATATAAAGAATTCATACAACTCAAAAACAACAAAAAAATCCAATTATAAAAGGGAGTAGATACTGCTTCTAAGAAGACATACAGATGGCTAAACATATACAAGATGCTCATTTTCACTAGCTACAAGAAAATACAAATCAGGACAACATTGAGATACCACATATACATGTCAGAATGGCTGTTATCAATAAGACAGGAAATAACAAGTGTTGGGGAGAAAGTGGAGAAAAAGAAGCCCCTATTCAGTGCTGGTGGGAATGAAAATTGATGTAGCCATTCTGAAAAATTCGAAGGTTCCTCAAAAAATTAACAATAGGGCAAGTATATGACCCAGAAATCTACAATCCCTCTTCAAGGTATCTACCCAAAAAATTGGAGAACACTTATTTATAAAGCATGGTGGCCAAGACACCACAACAACCTACATGTCTTTCGACGCACGACTGGATAAAGATGTGGTCCATACATATTATGAAATACTACTCAGCCAGAAGAAAGGATGAAATCCTGCCATTTGTGACAACACGGATGGATCTTGAGACTATCATGCTAAGTGAAATAAATCAGACAGGAAAGGACACGAACCATAGGATTTCACTCCTGTGTGAATATAAAATAGAAAGCAACAAATGAACAAACAAAACAAACTCATAAACACACAAAAAAACAGTATGGTGGTGACCAGAGGGGAAAGGGGCGAGGGGAGGAGAAGGAGGGTAAGAGTGTCAAACATGGCGTCACAGGAGACTAGACTTTGGGTGGTGAACAAACAATGCATTACACAGGTGATGTGTTATAGAATTGTACACCTGACACTTATATGTTATTAACTAATGTCACCACAGTTAACTTAAAAAAATGTAAACAAAAACATAAAATAGAGGTGAATTTCTATAATTATGAGGTAGGGAAGGTCTTTCGAAGCATGGGTGTAAAGGCAGAAATTACAAACAAAATGATTGCTAGCTCTGTCTTTCATAAACATTTAAAGAACCATAAAGTAATTTTTTAACTGAAAAAAATAAAAAAAACATATTTGTAAAATATATGGCAGACAATGATCCAATATATGGAATATCTTAAAAGCTATTAAGATTACATATTAAAAAGAAAAATACTGGTGAATAACAATCAGTTTGCAAATGAAAAATAACTCTTATATAAAAAAGTTTTAAAAATTCAATGTATAATATTCTGTCATATTTGTTACAGATGTTTTCTATTCAGTTATTTTAATTTTCTTAGTTTTTATTGTTTCTTATATAAAATATTTTAGTTTATACAAATGTAATCCATTGAGCTTTAACTGTCACTTTAACTGTGAGCATTTTCTGTCACTTCTAGAAACACAATGGTCAATTTGACTTAAGTTTTGAAAATACATTGTTTTCTATAGTTTCTATAATTTAATTATTATAATTTAACTCCTTAATATATTTGGAAGTTATTTTGTATGCTATGAGATGTGGAGCTAATTTTATTCAAGATTATGCCTCAATAGTGCTAAAACCATGCATTGGACGTTTATTCTTTTTTTAATTTTATTTTATCAAATATGACTGGACAGTCATTTATACATTCAATACAATTTATTGAAAGTTTTGGTAAGCTCAGTGGATGGATGCTTTATTAGTATGCCAGTGTTAATCGTCATTGCTTTGGGACATACGTTTCTATCTAATAGCATGATCAACCTCAGCTTGGCCTCTTTTCCAATTTTAAATACGTCGTCACTTTGTTTTCCTGAATCAACTTGGTGAATTTCCAGAAGATTTCAATACAGGTGTAGATACAAGTACAGGTGTAAGTGCAGACACGTGTGCATATTAGTAAGCTTAAGGGGTGATTCAGTGGGAAGAAGCAGGTTAAGATTCCAAGAATTTGGAATTTCACGGCAGAATTTACTTGGTGATGTCCCCGTTAGTATCAAGGGCACAACCAGATGAACCACCCTTGGGGAAAAACACCTAAGATGGCTTTGATGTCAGGAGAGGAGGCAAAGAAGACAAGAAGGAGACAGAAGCACAGGTGGCCACAGGAGGGAGTCAGGGACCCATCCACAGTGGGAGACGAGGTGCAAAAAGCAGCTGGTTGCCCTGGAGAGATGTCGAAAGGAAGTAGTGTCACAAGGGGGAATGGTTTGCGGAGAAATAGAAGCGCTGGCCTCGATGTTCTGCTTGTATAAAATAACGTTTCAATAATGCATGGGCTTGCTGCACTCCAAGAACAAAAGTCCTTACTTTCAATGTAAACACAGGCACGTTAGTTACGGCGCTGCATTTTTGGATGCATCTGTGGTTTATGAGGAACAAGCCCCTGAGGAAGCTGGGGGCTAGAAACTGAGGGGAGCCTCCTGAGATGGCCACGGGGAACTTTCTCCTCACCGGGAGTGGGATTCTGTGAGCACAAGCAGAGAACAGCAGATCAGGAGAGAGTGAGGAACAAGGGGAGGCGATACAGGCTCTGAGCTTCCATCCACAGCTGTGTTCAGAGGCATTCACACCATCCTTCCTTGTAAGACGAGCATGAAGCGGTTATCTTTATCTGAACTCGACAGAGGGATGAGTCCACAGAGGTCTGACCCTCTTAAGAGGTGGATGGATGTGCTTAGAATAACACCTTACCGGTGCTCTTAAGAAGGGTCGGTATTTTTAAATAAAATAGACTATCATCTTTGAGACAAGAAAGTAAAATGTTTTAGAAGTGCTTTCGTTTTTAGGGCTCTCGCTGAATTTAATCTTTTTTTTTTTTTTTTTTGCATGTGTTCACAGAGACCCAGAAGAGAGCGCTAACCATCCGTCCACACAGTCCCATCTCAGGATGAAAGGAGGTTTCAGCTCATGGCTCAGCGCCCAGAGCGGAAACAAGAGTCCCTGCTAGAGGAAGGTGTGCTGCCCTGGAGCTGATCCGCCTTTGGCGGGTGTGGATGGTCCGGGGCGGGATCAGTTTTCCAGATGAAAGGGGCGGCGGTCTGTTGCCCAGAGAGGGGAGAACGTGCGGTGGGCAGACCCCAGACCCGGCTGCAGCTCCGTGCCGTAAGTCAGCGGCCCGGGGCTCACCGCGGTCCTAACAATGCTGGAAGCGGGCCAGGAGCAGCGCCCGCTGAGGCTGCCGCACAGTTGGCTTTTGTGTGAGTGCCGAGCATTCGCCCGCTCTCAGCGGGCAGCACGTGGGGGGCTGAGGAAGCCCTGTCAGACACCTTCATAAAGGCTCCCAGCGCCTCTGCGGCTGAGGGCAACCGTGACCGTGCACTCCGAGAAGTCCCATTTGGAAATGGAACTTCGCGTGATGGAGGCGAATGTGGGTCTCTTTATGGCCTCCCCCCAAACCCAGGAGCTCCAGGGATTGGTAGCTTTCCCAAAGCACTGGGATTTCTTTTCCCCTAAGAAAGCACAACCGAGGTTTTTAACTATATAATGGCTGGGGAGGCTCTGAGAAGAAATTAAGCAGATTTTTTTTTAAAGGAAACATACGTTTTCTTTCATTTTATGTTTCCTTTGTTCCATTCCCAGCGGCACTGGCAAAGCCAAACCATACCCCTGAGGTGACAGTTACCAGAGTGCTTGGCCCATAATTAGCACCCAAGAAAATGTTCACAGGTGGGTCACTTTGTTACACCCTGTGTAGTATTGCTTCATTCTTTCAGGCGTGAAGCAGCCTGCTAGCAGACCCTGTGACAGGCGGTGACACTGAGGACGAATCAACACCTGGGTCTACTCCACGCTATTCCTGTTAGAAAGCACACTCGTTCTCATCTGTCCTCTTGTTCCACACACACCGCAACTCTGCAAAGACTGCATTAAAGAGAGGTCAGCACACTGTTTCTATAAAGGTCCGGACTATATTTGAGGCTCCGTGGCCTAAATGGTCCAGCACAGCAGTATGAAAGCAGCCCTGGACAGTGTGCTAATGAGTGGATGTGGCTGCATTTCAATAAAACTTTATTTATAAAGACAGGTGGAGAGCCACATTTAGCCAGCAGGTTTGTGGAACCCTGAATAATAAGGTCCTAATGTTGCTGACTAGGAATGTTAAGGCTTAACGAAATTATATCTTGTATCTTTGTTGGTTTAGCCAATTTATACTCTAACGTTTTTTTAAAGGATTTTTTTGTTTGTTTTTGTTACTAATTCTGGACTCAACCATAACAGTTTATAATAAGCAAGACTGGGTAATGACAATTATCCCCAACCCCACTCCATCCAGACCTAATGCTCCTTTTATCAACTAAAGTTACTGGCCATTGTGTTGTAGAAGTGGTTCATGCAAGAAATCAACTACAGCAGGATCAGTGTTGCTCATAACCCATGAGCCAAATAATGTTAAGAACTGAATAACAGAAGTCCTCTGTTTCTGAGCCTCTCTGTGCCCAGGCTGTGCTATGCCCATTAGCCCTGTCAGGCAGCCACACTCTTTCCCTTTAAAAGAGGGGAAAGCAAGGCCCAGAACAGTTCAATGAGGTCATCAAGGTGACCTACAAAGTCATGTGCAGGCACACAGGGCCCATGTTCAGAACCTTACTGGTGCTTGGTTTCACGCTCTGCTGTCATCATCTTGAAAATCTTAACATATTTTGAACAAAGAGCTGGTCCTGGTCCCACAGGCTGTAAGAGAAGAGCTGCGACTCAAATCTGTGGCCTTTTTGCCAATCTGCTCCCCATCAACAACTCCCAGTGACTGGACTGAAGGAAGATGTTGATTTCACCCTCAGGCCTGGCTCCAAACATACTTACGGGGGAAAATACAAATGTGGTCAAGGGACCAAGTCCAAATGACCTGAATAAAAGACAAAATTCAACACAAAATATTTTTAAATCATGTGGTCCAAAAGATCACAAATGTAGAAGAGTTTGCAGTTGTGTAGTGTGTCTGCTTCTATTCTGACACGATCCTTCTAATTTCCTTGTAAGTGGACATTATCTCAGATTTCGAATGAGGAAACTGAGGCCCAAATTTTCTCTCTCAGAATGAAAAAGATATCCTTCCCTCGGCCTTATCTCAACACCCAGGTTTATAAGTGATTCCAGGAAAGGAATATAATTACTTCCAGGACGCACACTCACCCCACAGTCTGCCTACAAACAGTTAAAGAAAAAAGTGAAGTGTGCCATTTCCTGTAAAAATGAGCCTCTTGTCCCTCTCATCTGTTGGACTCCACCATGAGGCTTTTGGTCCATTAGGTTTCCCTGGGGCAGATTCAACCAGGGAGATGCTAGTGGAGACTCCCATAAAATGTAAATAGAAGCAGGTATTTTTCCTGGAAAACACCCTCTCTGCTGTGGCCATATATGCTGTGTTCCAGGGTGGCCTTAGCATCAGCAAGAAGAAACACCGATGATGGCCTCAGACCCATGGCATGGATTCTAGGCCCATCAATCACAGGGGGAAAAATGATTTCAGTAAAGCCATTCCCAGAAGCAAGGCTCGAGTGCCCTTGAAAAGGTTACAGTCCAGAAGCCATCACTAGCCAGATGGTGAAAAGTAAAACTCTGCTTCTAAATATGAACTGCCTCCTCCCTGGAGTAGAGTTCAGCAGTGAGCAGGAGGCTGGGCCCAGGGAGTTACAGATCACCCAGGATTTGTCCCACCCATGGCAAGCTACCTTCCCTTTGTTGTGCTGCATTTCTTCAACTAAAACAATGCTGATAAATAATCTCACAGTTGTGAGGATAAAGCAGACAATGGCATTATGTGAAAGCAAAGCATTTGTTTTTTTTAAATCCAGAAAGTACACTGTAATAACATAAGGGAAAGGTTGCTGCTGCGTTTGAGTTTCCACCCCCGCTGATGATCCCATTAGGACTGCAGGATTACCTGCAAGAGACTGACACTATAGGGCGGAAGTACTCAGCGGCCGAGCGGAGGGAGATGGCACAGACCGGAAGAGACGAGAACGCTAAGTTTAATGACGGGACTATTTTCAAGGGTGCCAGTACGTATGTCATGGAGACCAATGGCGGGATGGGGTTTTCAGCTGTCTAGAGGGTCGGAGAGAGAAGTGCTTTCTAGAACCCGAAGAGGGTTGCAGCTATGGAAGAGGGCCTGAGACAGAAACACTGCCACTGTCCGACTGGGGGGCGCGCGCAGACCTCCCTCCTCCTCGCTGTCTCTTGACAGTGCCTGCAGGGGGCGAACCCAACCAGAACCCGCAGGGCAAGAAAACCCACTGACGCAGTTGCGAAGCATCCGCCTGTTGATGCAAAGCACAGCGGAGAGGGGCACAAGTGGACTCACAGGTACAATCTCTAGCACAAAGCATGAAAAAGCAATGCCGTGGTCCACCTGATTTTTTTCCATTATCTGGGGATTGATAACGCGCGCACACGCTTGCGCGTACACGCATGCGCGCGCGCGCACCACCCAGCCTGGCCCTTAGATATGCTAATTTAGGAGACCTAGCGTAAGAATGAGGGTCTCCCGGTGATCTCCATGGTCGTATACATTTGGAAACTATAGAAAGATATATTTTCAAAGGCCTTCCACTTGCAACATGTCAGAGATTTTGCAGCAAAACTCCGCAGGGAAGATCGCTCACCGGAAGCGCCAGACCCGCCCTGCCCCGCCCCGCGCAGACCACCGGCGCGGATGAACATCTGCACCACGCGGTGCTCTGCGGCCGCGTTTGCCGCATGGGACTTTTTTCCGTCTCCCGCACATACGTATAAAAGACTAAATATAAAAGATTCTGTAAATATAAAAGATTCTGTAAATATAAAAGATCCCGTAAATATCAAATATGTTCATAAAACCTAAAGGCAATAATAGAGAAGATAGTGTAAAAAGGCAACTGTTGAAAGCAAAAAAACGCTGCTGCAGAAGGGAAGGGGCCGGAAGTGCTCCGCCCGTGTCCTCACGGTACCCGGCTGCGTGGGCGGCTGCGTGTTAACTGTTTCACAGACCCGCAGGGTGCGGTCTGCCCGGGCTGCGTCATCTTTTTCCAGGGCTCTAAGCACCTGTGTCTTCATGAAGCCTTTCTTCCATACAAAAGATACTTAAAATTCTATTTTACAATATAGGTATAAAGATGAAGACCCCCTTCTGATTTAAGAAAAATTTTAACCTTTTTCTGGACCCCTAAAAGTGTCGCAGCTATAAGCTCCATGCCTAATGAAGTCGGCCCTGAGCAGGAAGTGATTTGTCCTCAATTACACAGTAGATGAGCAATTTTCTGATCACCTGTCAAGTTGGAGCTATGGATGTCAGCCTTGCCTGTACCTTAGTGTAGGCTGGGGGACTTCCGAAAATCCCAGGGTCAGCTTGCACCCCAGACCAATGAGGTCAGAAGCTCTGGTCCCTGGGACCAACAGCAGCAGTCAAAGCTCCCAGGAGATCTCTGGGTGGCAAGGTTGAGAACCCTGCTGGGAAGTCCTGGCTAGCTCCTGTCCCCCATGGAGACTGGCACCTGTCTGTCAGCTGACACCTTTGTGACTAAGGGAAGGGTGCATGCTCATGTCTACACGTGGACCTCCATGACCTGCTCCGGCTCTGTCCAGCTTCCTTCTTCCTCCCTGGCCTCTCACTGCATTGGAAATGGGGCTCCTCCCTGTCCTGGGAGTGATTTCTCAGCTGAAATCTGCTTCCCCTCCCACCTGGACACCCACCTGGACACCTACCCAACCCTGTGCACAGCAGGCCTTCCTGGCTACCCAGGCAGATGCCCCCTCTGAACCGTGTGCTGCCTGCCTGTCTCAGAGCCAGGCCAGAGGGCCAGCTGGCAGGGTGAGCGTCCGGCAGCGGCTCCAGGCAGCACATGGCCTGTGCCCCGCGTGCCAGGCTGGGCCTCCTCTATGCTGCGGCCACACCCACCACCGAGGCCATCTCAGGCCAGCCTGCTCCTCTGGCTGCTGTGTCCCCTCTGCCACTTTCATTTTCATTTCAGAATTGCCTCTGATCACTTCCCACCATTCCACCTGGATTCAGATGTTCTGGGAAGAGAAAGCGTAGAACAGTATGAGAACACATAAAATCAGAACTATGAGTCTCCCTTCAAGATCTTTTTTTGTTTGTTTTGTCTTGTTTTAGTGAGAGGAGTGGAGGCAGAGACAGATTCCTGGATGCACCCTGACCCAGATCCACTCGGCAGGCCCACTAGGGGGCGATGCTCTGCCCATCTGGGGCCTCTTACTCCCTTGCAAATGGAGCCATATTTTTAGCACCTGATGCAGAGGCGCTATACTCAGCCCTGGAGACTAACTCACTCTAATCGAGCTGTGGCTGCAGGAGGGGAGGAGAACAGAGAGAGAGAAAAGTGAGAGAGGAAGGATGGAGAAACAGAAGGGCGCTTCTCCTGTGTGCCCTGACCAGGAATCAAACCCAGACATCCATCTGCTGGGGCCAGTGCTCTACCACTGAGCCAATTGATTAGAGCCAAGATAATATTTTAATAAAGGGAAATCCATGAAGCAAATCCCTTGGACCTAATGCCCGTTTACTCCTGGCTGTTGTCCTAGGTCTATTTTGTGTGCTGATAAGAACGCTCAAATAGAGTCTTGATCATGTAAGCAAGTGGAAAACACACAAATAATATTGCATTTTACTGTGTTTTATACTCAGTGTAGCGGTGGAGTTTCCGTCTTGTGTTTTCCTGCTATTTAAAGACATAAGAACTCTCTTGACACTCACATAAAACCTAAATACTATAATCATTCCATTGGGCCACAGAAGGGCTGTGTCCCTGCTACATTGATGCTTCATCTCCCACCCCTGTCCCCTCTCACCTGGCGCCAGCTGCCTGAACTCCTGACACTCCCATCCCAGGGCCTTTGCACTTATGGTTCCCTTTGTCTGGAATCCTAGACAAATCCACAGAGCTCATCTCTCACTTCCGTTAGAGCCTATTGAATACTCACCTCCACAGAGAGTCTTCTCTGACCACCGCATAGAAAACAGAGCCCACCCTGGTTTCTCCATCGACCCTGACTTTTCTTCCCAGCCCAGTCAGTATGTGGAGGTGGTCCCTCCCATCTGTTATAATTGAGTACACGGCTATCTAACAGAACACTCACACAACGTCCATCTAACCACAAAGGTCAGCATAGTTGTTTCAAAGGTTAATATGGACGACCTTAAACACAGGTAGGGAAACATCCTTCCTCCCTGCTGCGAATGTGAGACAGATCTCCACCTCACCTCCCCATGCCAGAGGAAGAATCTAAAAAGAACATGTAGGAAAAATGGCCTCACATCTCAGGAACACATACAGAAGCATCACAGAGGGTTTGGGAAGCTTTTTCCTCCTGTGGGGAGGATGCATAACTTGCTGGAAATCCACCTTTGCTTCTGACCTTCAGCCTCAGTGACAGAGGAACTGGAGGAATCATGTGCTTTCCCGTTGGCAGGGTGGGGGGGGGATGATGCATGGTAAATGAATGCCCAAAAACCCAGGGGGCCCAACGCAGCAGACACTACTGTCTGCTCTGGGATCGCAATTGACCCCCAGGGTTTATCCAGAACGAATGATACCTGACTCTTAGCTGTGAAGCTGTGGGTGCAGATGGTGCAGAAACCAGTAGCCATCTGATGTCCTGTCCAGGAGGAACGACCACCTGAGGACGCCCAGGGCTCAGTAGCTATAACTGGGGGCACAGCAGAGGATCTCATATTAACCTACAAATGCCACCCCCCACCTCCCGAGATCTGTAACCATCCATCCATGGGTCAGTTTGCAAAGCCTGACATGGTCAGCTCTCTTTAGCTCTGGGCCTGAAGATGAAGTCACGCTAGCGGGGACACCGCTATCTCGTCCTCACAGCACGGGCCAGCATCAAGTTGGCTGCGGCTAAGGGGACCCAAGAAGGTTTTGATTCTGGTTCAAGTTTAGAGTTTTGATTCTTTTTTTTTTTTTTTGGTATTTTTCTGAAGCTGGAAACGGGGAGAGACAGTCAGACAGACTCCCTCATGCGCCCAAACCGGGATCCACCCGGCACGCCCACCAGGGGCGACACTCTGCCCACCAGGGGGCGATGCTCTGCCCCTCCGGGGCGTCGCTCTGCCGCGACCAGAGCCACTCTAGCGCCTGGGGCAGAGGCCAAGGAGCCATTCCCCAGCGCCTGGGCCATCTTTGCTCCAATGGAGCCTTGGCTGTGGGAGGGGAAAGAGAGAGACAGAGAGGAAGGAGGGAGGGTGGAGAAGCAAATGGGTGCTTCTCCTATGTGCCCTGGCCGGGAATCGAACCCGGGTCCCCCCGCACGCCAGGCCGACGCTTTACCGCTGAGCCAACCGGCCAGGGCCTAGAGTTTTGATTCTTAACAGAAGAATAGGATAAGAATAGGCATTCTACTACTGCTTATGGTTTGATTTTACCTGAGTGTGAGCTGAAAAGTCTTGAATTTGCTGGATCATTCATCTAGGGGCCAATGAAAGAATCCGTTATTGATTACACTAGCGGCCCTACCTGTGTTTAAGGTCTTCTATATTAACTTTTGTAATGAGTATATTGACTTTTGTGGCTAGAGCTTTATGTTTCATAATCGTTAAAGCACGAAATGCACCAAAAATTCCAATTTAAAATAATTTAAGCATAGGAGCAAGAACATATTTCATGATCATTCTGTGTTTTTGTTTTGCAATACTGCAGATTTAAGTTTAAAGAATGTGGAAATTTACCTAGGATTAGTGGTGTGTTGGGGCTGACTCACACCCAACTCACGAAAGCTAATGGTGCACATCTCTTCCCAGTGACGGCAAGCTGGTAGCTTGAAAATCAACCACATGCAGAGAATTTACACCAGGGACATTGGCACAGTCTATAAATCAAGACTTTCTTTTTGGAGAGCTGATTAATGCACATTTACCAATATACTACTAAGTAAAATAAAAGGATCTGTAACCGTGATTGGGTTTTACAATGTGGTATACCGTTATATTCTTTGTAACAAACCTAACTTTACATGAGTTTCTCTTAGAAATGTAATCACCCTGAAGCGCTAGACGCTGCATATTCAGCAGCTCGGTGAATCCCTTGGATTGGTAAATCCTATTTCCTGCCTTGAGTCATGCTTATCTCCCGAGTGAAAAGACAAATTGTTATGTCCCTTTTAACAAATGGGACTCTTTTGGAAAAGCAGTTAAAAAGTAGTCTTTTTTTTTTTTTAAAAAAAAGTTACCATTTATAGTCATTTTGACATGAAAATTAAAAATGTAGTGATACATATTCAAAACCTTTTCAAATATCTTTGAACGCTGATAAAGTAATCTTGTAATGCAGCATGTGGAAATGGTTCCTATTCGTGCCACTGGTGCCCGTCTCTTTCCTGACCTAAGTCTACAATTTTTTGGCTCTGTGCACCAGGATAAGCCCATGGGGCTTTAGCCATTGCAACAGCATATCCAGCCCTGAACATTGTGCAGACATAAAATTTTAGTAACCATGTAGTAACCTTAACTTACGAATTGCCATTTATTGAGTCTCAATGTCTAATGACTATATATGAATATAATCACTATATGTATTATATACATGATGTACACATGATTACATGAGCACATAACAGTACCTGTAGTAATATATACTATTTTCTCTTTATTATATTTATTACTTGCGCTTTTTACATAATCCAATAAAAGTCATTGGCAGAACTGATGGATGACCAATTTGAAAATATAGCTTTCCTTCCATTAAAAAAATTAGAAGCTTGGAGAAGACGGCAGTTTGAAATCAAAACAGTTCAACTCCATCTTAAAGTTTCCATTAAATTATCCATAAAAATTCCATACAGGGAAACTCCACAGATGGACCCAAAAAGGTTGGGGTTAGAAAACTAGGTACTGGAAGGAAGTTAAGATAAGTCGTCTGCTTGTTGTCCCCGCCGTCCTAGTGGGGAGCTGGTGGAATGGCGGAGTCGGGAAGATCGTTAGTCCTCAGCCATGATGAGTCCTTTCTGACAAGTGTAAAGAAGGGGACACACTCCTCTGAGCCACGGAAGAGTGCCGACTCACTATGAGAAGCTTCTCCTTCAGGAAAGAAGGGGAGAGACTCCTGTTTAACCAGAAAACCCCCACAAGTTCAAGGCTGCTTAGGCATCGAGTGAGCGTAGAATTCTAGGCCCTGAGTCTGGAGATGAAGTCATGGCTTTGGCCCTGGCCGGGTTGGCTCAGCGGTATGGGAGGCGTTGGCTTGGCATGCGGGGGACCCGGGTTCGATTCCCAGCCAGGGGCACATAGGAGAAGTGCCCATTTGCTTCTCCACCCCTCCCCCTCTCCTTCCTCTCTGTCTCTCTCTTCCCCTCCTGCAGCCAAGGCTCCATTGGAGCAAAGATGGCCCGGAGGGCGCTGGGGTGGCTCCTTGGCCTCTGCCCCAGGCGCTAGAGTGGCTCTGGTCGCGGCAGAGCATCGCCCCCTGGTGGGCAGAGCGTCGCCCCTGGTGGCGGTGCCGGTGGGATCCCGGATCGGGCGCATGCGGGGAGTCCTGTCTGTCTGTCTCTCCCGTTTCCAGCTTCAGAAAGGAAAAAAAAAAAAAAAAAAAAAGAAGTCATGGCTTTGTGACTATCTTCATGTGGCTCTCCTAGGGCATGTGTGCGGGAGGCTCCACAGGTCACACTTCTTACCATTTTTAAATTTTATTTTTATTTTTTGAGAGAGAGAAAGGAAGGGAGACAGAGACAGGAACATCTGTTCCTGTACGTGCCCTGACTATGGATCGAACCAGCAACCTCTGCGCTTCGGGACGACACTCCAGCCAACTGAGCTATCCAGCAGGGGCTTAATTTTTATTTATTTATTGATTTTTTTTTTTTTTTTTTAAGAGAGACGGAGAGAGGAAGGGAGAGAGAGGGAGGGGAAAGTAAAGCATTCATTTGTTGTCCCCTCAGTCAAGCATTCATTGGTTGCTTCCATGTGTGCCCTGACTAGGTATTGAACCCGCAACCTTGTCATTTTTGGGACGATGCTCTAACTAACTGAGCATAATGGACCAGGGCCAGGCCACACAATTTTGCTTTAAGTTCTTTGAATAACTCCACTGAGGTGACAGGTACCTGAATTTTCATGGGTTTTTATCTTCCACCTTATGCCTCATAGGCATCATAACACATTTGAAGTACTGTTAACTGTTGTTCATTAGGTACAATCAGAGTGCTGTCACCATAGCAGTGGGCCAGAGGGATGTCTGTGAAATGTCAAGAATGATTAGGACCCCCCGAGGGCTGTGTTATTGCAAAGACCAGGAGAACTGAGCCAACTGGAGGCGAGACTGGGGCTGTGTACCGCTCTATTCCGAGTAAAGCAAACTACTTCTGGTGGTCCTTGCAAACTGATATTGGAGGCAAAATATTTTATAGAACAATAGTTGCAAACCAGTATCCCAACACTGAAGGTCTGTTTGTTAGGACTAATAGCCATCAAGTTAAAACCAGAACAGGTATTTTGACTGGGGGACTTTAACATAGGTAATTGGTTACACATAATAGTTGGAATATTGAAGGAAAAAACAAACAAACAACAAAAAACAGAGGAAACACTTAGGGAGCCCAGAAAAAATAAAAAACAAAAATACAAGAAGTGGCCCTGGCCGGTTGGCTCAGCAGTAGAGCGTCGGCATGGCATGCGGGGGACCCGGGTTTGATTCCCAGCCAGGGCACATAGGAGAAGCGCCCATTTGCTTCTCCACCCCCACCCCCCCCTCCTTCCTCTCTGTCTCTCTCTTCCCCTCCCGCAGCCGAGGCTCCATTGAAGCAAAGATGGCCCGGGCGCTGGGGATGGCTCCTTGGCCTCTGCCCCAGGCGCTGGAGTGGCTCTGGTCGCGGCAGAGCGACACCCCGGAGGGGCAGAGCATCGCCCCCTGGTGGGCAGAGCGTCGCCCCTGGTGGGCGTGCCGGGTGGATCCCGGTCGGGCGCATGTGGGAGTCTGTCTGACTGTCTCTCCCCGTTTCCAGCTTCAGAAAAATACAAAAAAAAAAAAAAAAATACAAGAAGCAGTTACTGCCCACAGGCCCAGGAGAGACACAGCGAGAGCCTTGGAGGTTATTACAGTACAGAACTCGGGCTGGTCTGGGTGAGCTGGGACCCAGACCTGTGAGAAGGGGCCATTCTTTGCTGCAGCTAAAATAACTCAGAAGGTCCGTGCTGATGGAAGTTCAGGGAGTGCTGGCAGAAGCAGAACTCGAGAACTAATTTTTGCTGCTGGAGAGAAAGGCTACTCCGGAGCGACACCAGCGAGAGCGGCATGCAGACAAGACGGAAGAGCTCAGCCTATCTCTAGCCTTGCACCCCCCTGCGTCCCCCGTATTGGCAGGACCGAACGTGAAGTCATCTGGCAAAGACAGTCTCCAAGCTCAGCATCCTGACACACAGCCTAGAAGAGTGCTTCTGGGGGGACAGACATTAATTAGGTCAATGACAGCCACAGCAAATTTGCTTTTGGAAAGCTTCAAAAATTTAGTTGATCCGTTCGAGGAAGAAAAGAGAGGTTTATGAATAAGCTCTCCGTAGTGAATCAGCATGGGTACTATTCGGGTTTTTTCTGAATCGGGATCTAAGTGCGTATCATGAAGCTGAGTTTAACTGGGATTAGTTCAGGAGTATTAAGTGACTTGCCATTTGAGATCACAGGCCTACTGTGAACACTTGTGCAGTTAGACAGGGAAATTGACATTGTGTAAGTTACAAAGCAGAGCCAAACCTGGAGCAAGGACTCAGAGCAACAGCTCCCTTGAAGATTAGCAGATAGAAATTCACACGAAGTTCAACCCTTCCCCACCCCACCCCCACCCCCACCCAAGTTCCAGCCTATTCATTTCATTCAAGGTTCTCCAATTTCCAAATTCATTTTAGAATTATGAGGCTGTTTGGTCACGTTTCGACTTTTGTTACGCCATTCCCACTTCCCAGCCTCTAAAATGTAGTAATTTGGTCTGTTATGCTTAGATAAACACCTGGAAGCTCTCTTGGGAAAGATCCCAAGTCTAGACATGGTTTAAAAAAAAAATCTTCACATATGTTTCTTATTATAAGAAACTATTACTCTGCAGACAAGAGAAAATCCCATGTCTTCAATGAGCTGCCAATTGTGTCACATTTTGTGATAAAGCACTTATGAGTAATATATGAATGCTTGCCTCCAAAAAAGGAGAACTGTGAAAGGGAAGAGAGAAGAGTAATTTTATCTAAACTGCTTGAACACTAATTTTTGGAAAGACAGCCTTAGACTGTGGGAGGGGAGGGGAGGGGAAGGGTGAGTGGGGAGGGGTTGCACAGCCATCTACCAAGTGATTTTTGTTGTTCCATTTGATAATTTTGACAACTCTACTCATAAGAAATCCGATCATACCACTTCAGCTTTAAGACTGCAATCTAGGCAAACACATTTACCTACTGTTGTTTTCTAAAATTCAAATTGAAATTTAACTTCTTATTATTAAATAGAAAACCACCTATAATAATACAAAATTCTAGGAACAGGTACAATGCCCAAATCAGAAATTCTAAAAATTTCATCAAAATACGGTGCTATCAAGAACAGGCTCGAAGGGTTCTGGCCGGACAGTTCCATTGGTTGGAGTGCTGTCCCAGTACGTCAAGGTTGTGTGTGGGTTCGATCCTGGGTCGGGGCCCCCACAGGAATCAACTAGTGAATGCACAGATAGATGGAACAGCAAATCAATGTTTCTCTCTCTCTCTCTGCCTCTCCCCCTTCCCCTCTAAGAATTGAAATAAAATAAAATAGATAAAATGGAAATAGGCTCCAAGAGGACCAACAAATCGCACTGCGATTCCACAGGTGAACTATGAATCATTATCAGGGCACTAACCTCCCTTTCTCAGGGCGGCCAGGACTGAGACGCAACAGCTCCTGAAGAGGCTGACGGAGCTCCGACAGCAACACCAAACCCCACGTGACCGGGATGCGCGTTCAGCCACAATTCTGTACAGCAATGGGCGAGGTAAAGCCGGAGCACAATCAGCTACCAGAAGGGATTCTAATAGCGTGAGACTCAGAGGATGTAACAAACACACTGACATAAAATCTTGATCCCTTCACCTTTTCCTCCCAGCCCCCAACCCCCACCCCTCTGACAGCTGTCCACCCGTTCTCCATATGAGACTGTTTCTATTTTGTTTATTTTGTTCATTATATTCCACATGTGAGTGAGATCATATGGTTGGTACTTGTCTGACTTGGGGTGGTGAACATACAATACAATATACAGATGATGTATTCTAGAATTGCATCCCTGAAACTTTTATAACTTTATTAAACAATGTCATCCCAGTCAAGTCAATAAAGATTTAAAAAATTCTTATAATAAACATGTTTATTCCAATTAAAAACAAAAATCGAGAAAATAATCAAACCTGCCTTTGGTGATAACTCTTCTGATTCTGTCAGTTATTGGGTCTCTATTGTCATAGACTAAAAGTTTCATCAGATTGAATTGTCCCCACCATGTCTCTCATCTGTGCCTAAAAGATCAAAATAGGAATGTGTATGATCTCTAAAAAAAATATATATATAACAGTATTAACCCCAATGTACAATATTCATATTTTTAAATGAACAACAAAACATATTTATGAACAAATATTTGAACTGATTCGGTAAGAGAAAAAAAGAACCATCTGATCTCTCTGGGACATACTTTCCCTTTTTGAAAGACTATAACCTGAAAGAAAAAGCTTGTAAACCTCCCATCTTCCTTATGATTAAACTACAGCTCAAGTCCCACAGAAGGAGGAAGATGGGGTCGACACAGCGCATGCAGAAATGGAGAACACATCCCCGATCTGAAGGAGACGACAGGCCGGGTGGCAAATTAGAAGCGACCATCAGTAGTCCCGGTTTCATAGAGCAGAACAGCTGAACTGCAGAGCGTACTGGCTCACATGCTGGATAACCCTGGGAAGAAACCGAGTTTCGGGCACAGACTGACTCTGAAGCTCAGATGATGTCGTCAACTCTGTCTATTGCACGACTTGACTTGTCTCCGCTTCTCTTTAACTTGGGCCCCAGTGTCTCTTACTGTACTCATACCCGGCGAGATATTCATCAGACGCTCCAGTCCTATATGCTTTAGGAGCATAATGGTATCAGAGGAAAAATAAACCCCAAATTCCCCCCAAAATATCCCAGGGAAAACTCTGGCCTGGGAAAGGGCACATACCCTGTGTGACAGTGTCCACTGCAACGTCGCACAATGATTGTCAACGGCACCTGCCCGCGTTGGGCATTGGAGGTGGGTACCATAACTGACAGCCACCCAGCACTGCCCGAGACTGAGCCAGTCCTAAGGAAACACAGGCTGTACTGCTTGTCCTCACCAGTATTAACCACATGCTTCAGAGATGGCATCCTGAGGTGGTCTCCCAGGAGACGTCTCCAGGGGCGGAGCATGCAGCCTCCTACAAAGCGCAATGCAATGTGGGCTACAACCCAAGCCTGAGGGAGCCTTCTGTTCACCTGGGGTTTACCGGGCTGATGTCACATCAGCTCATAGGAACTGTCCCCACCCGGCTGGCATCCCTCTGGAACACCAAGTTGGAGGACACAGCTCAGTGCCTTCGCCTGCAGTGGTGTCAGTGCTGTGGAGGGCGGCAGAGTCAAGCTACACACACAACCCTGCACGTGACCCACACCAGTCAAATACACAAACGCGTTAGAAACCAGCAAAGAACTGGTGGGCTCCAAGTTAAGAGGCTGGAATAAACCTAAGTAAGAAGATAAACTGTTAGAAGACACCTAATAAAATTAATGTAGGTTAGTTAAAACAACAACAGCATTCACCAATAATAATCAGTCTAAGAATAGATGGGGGGGTTTATCTAAAGCTATGAACTTCCCCAAATGATGGCCAGATAAAGAAACAAGACTCCTGCTTGAAGCTAGGAGTTGGGGTCCAAGTTCCTCAAATCGAACCTCGTCCTTAGAACAACGGTCGGAGCCATTGTTTAAAATCACATATTTCTATATTAAGTAACATTAACTCCCTGCCGTTAAAGATGTAGCTATTAGCATTCTCACGGGTCCACTGATCTCCTGGTCAATTTGTTCGTTGCTGATTTTATCAGTCTAAAATGTATGCATAGAAAGATGTCTGAAACAGATGTTAAAAGAAAAAAAACAGTCATTTTTTTCCCCTAAAATAATTTACTCAAGAGGGTCCTATGTCTTGGTGACATTTTGAGGCTTGCTGGACAGTGTGGTCCCCATTCCCACGGTGCAAGAGTGGCATACCTGAGGGTCTGTCCAGGGCTCCCAACATGAGGGCTTTGACTTAAATGATTTCTTATGCCCTCTGATTGTGGATCAAGATCTTCAACACGTCTTGAGGGAATTCCTCCCATTGGATTACCAGGAAGCTTATATACACACATTTTATAAGCACCCTCATATACACACATTTTATTCAAAGACTTGATTACAGTATACATTTACAGCACATGAGGAAAAACATAAAACACAGTTCAGGTACAAACTCCCAACCCATTCTCTCCAGGGAGTAGGAAAATTTCTGCTCCAGAAAAGGTTGAGAGAGATGCTTTCTCTCTTGCCCAGCCTTAGCCATGTCCTTCTTTAGGGCTCTAATTCTCCATTATTCATGGA
Organism: Saccopteryx leptura; assembly: GCF_036850995.1. Taxonomy (NCBI): domain Eukaryota; kingdom Metazoa; phylum Chordata; class Mammalia; order Chiroptera; family Emballonuridae; genus Saccopteryx; species Saccopteryx leptura. The sequence goes on along the minus strand of NC_089515.1, from coordinate 41,538,704 downwards.
ATTGTCCTTTGTGTCCCGTAGTTCACTTGTTCTACTGGCAATGAATGGTTATGTCTTGGTGTTAAAAAACAAATCAAACAACCCAATTTCTCTGTTGTAAGGAATAGCCCAAGACTTATCATTGTAAGTGAAGAATCTTAAACAATCTTTTCTTTGTCTTCAGGCACCCCCTCTCTTTTTTTAGAGAGAGAGGGGGGGAGAGGGGAAGAGGGAGAGAAAGAGAAAGAGAAAGAGGGAGAAGGTAAGGGAGAGGGAGAGGGAGACAGGAAGGGAGAGATAGAGAAGCACTAACTTGTAGTTGCGGCACTTTAGTTGTTCATTGCTTCTCATATATGAGAAGCAATGAACCAAAGTGGGGCCTCCAGCTGAGCCAGTGACCCCTTGCTCGAGCCAGCGATCTTGGGCTTCAAGGCAGCAACCTCAGAATTGTGTCAATGGTCCCGTGCTCAAGCCAACAACCTTGGGGTTTTGAACCGAGGACCTCAGTGTCCCATGTTGATGCTCTATCCACTGCGCCACCACTGGTCAGGCAGGCATCCCAGTGTTGAGCCAGGCTGCCAAGAGATCTCTGTAAACCCTGGCCGTGTAATGTGCAAACTTCAAAACAAATGCCTCATCCTTGTGTGACACAGATGTGACCTTCCTACCTAGGTCATGGGCTTTGCTCTGGGCTTTGTCTTTAATTCATACTTGGTCTTCCTCTGAGCTGTGCCCTGGTGGCGGATGGAATTTTATGGGGCTATAAAACCACCCTGCCTTTGGTGCAAAGACAACAGATTCTGGAGAGAGTTCAACGTGAAAAGTCATGCTCTGTGCGGAAGTCATTGATTTTTATGATCCTGCCAGTATCTCTCTCTCGTCCAAGTATTTCCCTGGTTTTTAGCACATGATGCTTTCACTTGGGCTTTCTTTTTCTTTCTTTCTCTCTTTCTTTTTTTTTTTTTGCATTACCTTCCCAATAAGCACTCCCAACTTCTTCCTAAATGTCAAAAGAACATAATATAGACAGATTTGGGATGATCATGTCGCTGTAAACCAGAGACATTTTACAATGCTATTATGTAAGGAATTTTTGGCGGTGGTTTCAGATCATTATTTATATTCCCAAGAGGATGCTGACAGCACTTTCTAATCTTCCCGGATATACTGTACACTCACGCTAAATCCGCGTCAGGGTCTGTGTGGGAGATGAGAAGAAAGCTCAGGCTTATTGACTCGCCATGTGTCGGACACTAGACTTACTCCCCTTGTTTAATTCTCTCCCCAACCCTCCTACCAAGTCATTATCGTTTTTGAAATAAAGAAACTGAGGGCCAGCACAGTTTGCAGAGCTTGTTTAGGTCGCCGGTCTGGTAATGGATGGGACTGTCCAAGTCTGTCTGATTCTAAAGCCGATATTTTTCACACAAACATATTGTATTTTTCCAGAACTGCAAGCGTGGAGAGGAGGGTTGGGGACCCATTTTAAAAGACTTCCAAATGTTTATAACATTCTCTGTTTCAGACGGCCCAAGGTTGCTCTGCGGGGGCCCGATACTGCTGTTTCATTGCTGGGTTGGTGAAGACAGGTCAGGGTCTGAGCACCGCAAGGAAATTCTTACTAAAGGTCCCAGGGGTACCCGGGAGTCCACGTGGTACTTATTAAGAAGATTTTGCAAATGAACCGCTTTGAGGCTTCTGGGGGAGGAAGTCGGTCTGGGAGACCCCCCTGCCCCATATGGCTGCGTTCCACTCAATGGGGTCTTTGTTACAGCTCGGCTCGGGAGGGAGGTCAGGCGGTGGTCAGCTGAGGAAACCACCGCTGAGAAGTCTGGGCTCGGAGCTGTCATTCCCCCACTTTGCTTTGGACAAGGTACAAGAAATCCTTTATGGGCTGGTGTGGCGAAAACTGATGGGAGCCAGCTTTGTTCTATTTTTGTAATGTATTTCTGGTTGGGTTAATTCGATGGAAAAAAGGAGTCAGTGGGCCGGTGTGTTTATAGAGGCCCCTCGTCCTGCTGCTTAGTGCCAAGTTCCCCGGGTCTGTGAGGAAGTGAAGCCAGACGAGCTCTGTGTCCTGGGTTCTCACCCCGGTGACCTCCTAATCTTTCCAAGTTTACCCAGCTCTCTCCCGGCCATGTTTGCATGGAAAGTGATCTCTCAGCTCCTGGCTTTTGGCAGGAGGACACTTCCTTCATATGGAAAAGTGTTTAATACCAATTTAATGGTCTGTCTAGCCACTGTACACCCTGCGCCCCCCTCCTCCCTCTGTACCACTGGCACAGAGCATGGAAATCTAACTTTTAATCACCCTTTTCAAAAGACCCCAAATTTTCTTTCCAGTTATGTCCACAGCTCTTCGATGAGGGAATTGCCCCAACTCCCTTCGAATCCTGCAAAGGGTAAGGGCTACTATAAATTACAATGATGTCCCTAATGCATCCAAAGTCTTTTTAACCTTCTATTCTCATTAAACATAATTGCAGACAGGGAGGAGGTGGGTTTGTTTATAAATTCTCGTGAACCGAAGCAACAGGAAATTATTTTGTTGGTGACACTGATAAAAAAACAACAACAATGATGTCACATGTTTAAGTTTAAAGAATAAAACTAATAAAGACCAATGTGAGGAAAAAGAGAGGCCCAGTGAACATTTTCAGGACCTGAGGAATCGGGCAGACACAAAGGACACATCTAAGCCAATAAGAGCACTAATTTGCCTGTGCCTCCTTAAACAACATATGTACACAGTGGAAAACTAGTCAGAATGCTAAGAAAGCTGCAAGAGTCTTGTTATCAATACGCTACAGGGGTCCTTGGGTTACGACACAGTTCCATTCCTACAACAGTGACGTAACTCGAATTTTGGTGCAGTCAAAATATACCCTAGCCTACGTCACTTAGCTATCTTTACACAGTTGTAAAGTCATCATCTAGAACATAAAAACACAACTAAGCCACAGAAAAAGGAAAAGGACATAAATACACTGTACTGTGCACTGTACTGTGTACTCTCCCACCACACACAACTAAACTAGTTTGCCCACATGGTCCATAAGTATGATGTGAACAGAGCAAGCTGAAACACTCACTTCTCAATTTTTTTTTAAGTTTTTATGGGAGTGAGCATCATAAATTCGAAATGTTGTATGTCGAGACTGTCGTAACCCGAGGACCCCATGTACAGTCATAAGATAAATGATATGCTACATATTATATTTCCTAAAGGTGAATTATCAGTATGATGATTTATCCCTGGTCAACATGTGCTGATGTGGACAGCTGTCGCTTTGTTTATTTGTTATTGTTGACACTGCCCAGTTTCTAATGTCATGTATATGGCTGTGCTCCAGTCCCGACTGTAGGTCATCCCCCCGGTGACCCCGGAGACTCGCTCACTCTGCCTGGTTCCCCGCAGGTTCTGTTAGTCTCTCACACATTTACGGTTCTGTTATCCCAGCTGCTCCCGTTAAATTACATGTCTTGAAACGCACTGACTTATCCCCAGTAACTAGGCTACTCATTCTTGCTTAGCAGTTGCTTTCTCCTTTTTAACGTTTTATTATTATTATTTTTTTTTTTTTAGCAAGTAAGAGAAAGAGAGAAAGCATGAAAGGGACAGACAAGGACAGACAGACAGTGAGGGAGAGAGAAGCATCAACTCCTAGTTGCGGCGCCTTAGTTGTTCATTGATTGCTTTCTTATCCACGCCTTGACCGTGGGCTCCAGCCAAGCCAGTGACCTTGGGCTTCAAGACAGTGACTATGGGGTCATGTCTATGATCCCACGCTCGAGCCGGCCACCTCAGGGTTTCGAACCTGGGTCCTCTGCATCCCAGGCTGACACTCTATTCACTGCATGACCACTTGGTCAGGCTTTTTTTACATTTTATTTTTATTTTATTTATTTATTTATTTATTTATTTATTTATTTATTCACTTTTAGAGAGGAGAGAGAGAGAGGAGAGAGAGAAACAGAGAGAGAGAAGGGGGGAGGAACTGGAAGCATCAACTCCCATATGTGCCTTGACCAGGCAAGCCCAGGGTTTCGAACCTGCGACCTCAGCATTTCCAGGTCGATGTTTTATCCACTGCGCCACTACAGGTCAGGCTTTTTTTTACATTTTAATATACTACACAGAATGCCATGTTAGTGGCTATATAGAGGAGAAAAAATCGGGAAACTTTCCCCAACATCCTCACTGTCATTCTCCATCACCTCTCCCCACATCTGGAAATTTCTTCTCCACATCTTCACATAGGCACGCACATCTTTCACATCATTGTACCAATAGTTCCAGCAGGATTTCTTTTGCCTTTCACTTAATATTATATTTTAAGTATTTTCTGTGTGGATAGAAAATTCATTCCTTCACCAATGTTTCACACACAGGCTTCTATGAGCCAATTAATATAACAAAAGCATAATTAGGCCCTGGCCGACTGGCTCAGTGGTGGAGCATCAGCCCCACATGTGGACCTCCTGGGTTTGACTCCTGGTCAGAGGACACAGGAGAAGTGACCATCTGCTTCTCTACCTTTCCCCCTCTCCCTTCTCTCTCTTTATCTCTCTCCCTTCCCCTCCCCTCCCACAGCCATGGATCAATTGGTTCAAGTGCATCAGCCCCAGGCACTGAGGATGGCTCTGTGGAGCCTCCACCTCAGGTGCTAAAAATAGCTCCGTTGCGAGCATGGGCCCAGATGAGCAGAGCATCGGCCCCAGATGGGGCTTGCCAGGTGGATCCCGGTCAGGGGCACATGCGGGAGTCTGTTTCTCCATCTCCCCTCCTCTCACTTGGAAAAGAAGAAAAATCAGCGGTAGAGCGTCGGCCTAGCGTGCGGAGGACCCGGGTTCAATTCCCGCCAGGGCACACAGGAGAAGCGCCCATTTGCTTCTCCACCCCTCCGCTGCGCTTTCCTCTCTGTCTCTCTCTTCCCCTCCTGCAGCCAAGGCTCCATTGGAGCAAAGATGGCCCGGGCGCTGGGGATGGCTCCTTGGCCTCTGCCTCAGGCGCTAGAGTGGCTCTGGTCGCAATATGGCGACGCCCAGGATGGGCAGAACATCGCCCCCTGGTGGGCAGAGCATCGCCCCTGGTGGGCGTGCCGGGTGGATCCCGGTCGGGCGCATGCGGGAGTCTGTCTGACTGTCTCTCCCCGTTTCCAGCTTCAGAAATGAAAAAAAAAAAAAAAAAGAAAAGAAGAAAAAAATAAAAGGCTACATACTATCGGAATAATACACCATTAAAAAGCACCATTTATTGAAGTATATGCTCTTATTGAATGTTTATGATTTCATTTTTCTGTATCATAAGGGACGCGGTAGCATAGGTGTTTTGCACTCAGTTCTTGCTTCCTGCCGACAGTTCCCCACCCCACACCGCTGTCCTGGCTGATGACAGCGTTCTGGAACGTCAGTGTGATGGTAGTTACACAGGTGTACCTCTATCAAAACTCATCGATGCTTTTATATGTCTATGCTTTTATATGTCACTTACACTCAATTAAACTAATTATTGAAAAATAAAAAAGGAAATAAGAAGCCCCCAGCCCCAATGTTTTCCAATGACCCTTTGGTGTCCCAACGGAACTGGGAAGGAAGGGGTATTCTGAGGGCACCACGATCCTCCCCTGCAAACGAACTGAAACCTTAGTCAAAGCCAAACATAATTAGGAAGCATCTTCTGCCAAGAATGAAACATGCATTCCATATAACAGACTTCGGGGTGTTATCTGGGAATAGATAACGGAGTGCTGAGCGTATTATAAAATTTTTGCTCTAAAATGTGATTCAGTTTAGTGAACTTAACCTTCAAAACAACTACTAGACACTCTTCCATTGCTGGAACAAATGTTCAAGCTGAGCAAGAAGTCAGGGTGCCCCCATCCCAGAAAGCGTCCCATCTTAGCTCTGGTTTGGCCAAGACAGTCCCCAGCCTTGGCCCGAGTGTGCACTAAATTTTTAGTTTATGCCCCTTTACTGGACATGACATCTGAATGTAATGTAGGCAAAAGGAACCACTTTTATAGGAAATACAGATTCTGTCCTAGAACTACAGTTCCAAGTATTATAATATAGAGAAAACCTTCTCGAAGATTGAGTCTCATTGACCAATTCAATAGTGTGAAGTTGGTGTTTTAAACTGACCCAAGGTAAGTTCTTAAAAGCAGAGATGACTAAAAAATTAGGGAATCTGCTCAAAGAATCATTAAGAAGTAAGACAAAGGGATAAAATAAAAGACTAGCACGAACAGAAAACAAGTGCAGATTCTTCAATGAATCAGCCGTAAGACTGTGTTTTCTACAGAGAGGCTAAGTTTCATCACTTTCTCAAAGAGTCCACAAGCCCCAGACAGCCCAGACCATCAGCACACACAGTAAGGACTTCCCACCTCCATTTCCTGCTTCGGTATCTCTGCAGCCACCTCAACGGCCAGTTCTGCAAGGGCACTGTCGTCCCCGCCCAAGGTCTCTGCACAGAGCTCCTCTGCATGCAATCCTTCCCTGTCCCCCCTTCTCCTAATTCACTTCCACTGTCCTTCATACCTTAAACCAAACGTGTCTGTAGAGTTCTGTCCTTTTTCATTTAGAATGTTTACTAGAATTGGTAATTCTATACTTCTCTGTCATTTCCCCCAGCAACTCTAAATTCCAGGTAGGTAGAGACAGTATTTTGATGACCAGTTTATCACCAAAACTTTTTTTTTTTTTTGAGAGAGAGAGAGAGAGAGACAGGAACATAGAGCTGCTCCTGTCTGTGCTCTGACTGAGGATCCAACCGCAACCTTCCTTCTCCAGGATGACGTTCCAACCAACCGAGTTATCCGGCTAGGGCTTAATTTTTATTGATTTTTTTTTTTTTTTAGAGAGACAGAGAGAGGAAGGGAGAGAGAGGGGAGGGGGAAGGGGAACATTCACTTGTTGTTCCCCTAAGTTGTGCATTGTTTGGTTGCTTCCCGTGAGTACCCTGACCAGGGATCGAACCTGCAACCTTGTTGTTTTGGGACGCCACTCTTAACCAACCGAGCTAAATGGGCAGGGCCTCGCCAAAACTTTAAAAATGTACTAAGTGAATGATATCTTAAATATGAATCTGCATCATCATACTAACAGGAGTTTGAACCTACGTCTGTTTATGTTACCAATTTTATTGTTCATCAGCTTAAACTAAAACTAAATGTCTTAGTGTAAAGGGGTGACTGTAAGAATGATGAGGCCAGGATGGGGTCACACCTCATGACATGTCGCCTTCCCTCCCAAGCATGCAGAATGCCTGCACAGGGATGCAGACACACTGTGAGGCACAAACACTTTTAGCCCAATACAAGGGGCAAAATAATTCTCCAAGACAAACAGGGTCAGTGAGATCAATTTGCAGAGTAGGGGACACATCAGAGAACGTGGATCAGATTTTCTAAGTCCTTGGTCTTTGTCAGCACCTTTCAGATGCCCGAGGGACATTGTAATGGGCTGCCACAGAAAATTATTTTCTGTACTTTTCAACTGCTTTACAATGAGCATGCTATTATTACTCTCCTGATTAAAAATAAAAGGTTAACCAAGATAGGATGGCTCTTCCAAAAATGGGGCCTTGTGTGGAATCTAGTTCTTTGAAAGGTTAAATTTTGAACTTAAACTCCAGCTCGGCTCTGGCGGGTTGGCTCAGTGGTAGAGCATCTGTTTGGCATGTGGATGTCCTGGGTTCAATTTCTGGTCAGGGCACACAGGAGAAGTGCCCATTTGCTTCTCCATCCCTCCCATCTCGCTTCTCCCCGCCCCCCCTCTCCGCCTCCTACAGCCATGGCTTGATTGCAGCAAGTTGGCACCAGGTGCTGAGGGATGGCTCCATGGCCTCGCCTCAGGCTCTAAGGAAAGTTCGGTTGCTGAGCAACAGAGTAAGGCCCCAGATAGGCAGAGCATGGCCCCCTAATGGGCTTTCTGTGATGAGTGGGCCCCAGTCCCCGCATATGTGGGAGTCTGTCTCTGCCTCCCGTTCTCTTACTGAATAAAAAACCAAAAAAACTACAGCTCCAAGAGGATGTTTATTTCTTCTTGCATGTGGTCAATTTGTCTGCAATTAGAAACTCAACCATTACTTTGGGAATCATCTGGAAACCCATCTGAAGTGGTGTGCGGGAGCTGCCTCATGCCAGTCTGCAAGAGCGGAGTGTCAGATTTTCAGGAATTTTGCAAGCCGTTTGTTAAACCTTCAGTAGCTTGAAATCAGCCCTGGTAGAAGTTTTACACCATGGAAACTGGCAAATGCTACAAATCATGGCATTTTCCCACTAGAGAGCTGACTATTAAACATTTACCAGCCTACCGCTGAGGCTGGCTTGAATGTGGGCGTGCCCCCTGGGCAGTGTAGAGGCTCAGCCTTGAGCTCTGAGTAGCCTAATCCTTCACATGTTTGGTTAACCAAGAGAGAATCTGGAAGCTTGCCCTGCGCTATGAATGCTTTATTATATTAGGTGCTTGGCAAAGTCAAAGAGGACTTCCTTCTGTGAACCAGACATATTTGAATATTTTAATGAGCAAGGAGGTAAAATGTCAAGATGCCAAGAAGCTTATAGACCAATCAAATGGTTATATGAGTGCTCATTTATTTTCTACACACACATACATGCACACGCATGCACACACACATCTTACAGTGTGTGTAAGAACAAACATTTTCTACCTGAATATTAAGCTCTCTGCTTTTGAGATTAATTACTATCTCCTATATCTCAACAGAGCAAAAGACCTCCTCTTTTAGTGTGTGGGACAGATGTGGGGGACTTAGGTCATTTAATTCAACTAGGGGAGAGGTTCTTTTCCTCCTAATACCCCTTTGAAGACAAAAATGATAGGCAGTGATGCTATCCAATTAGAACACCCTTACTAATGACTGGCAGTCATACCATTCAATCAGCACATTATTCCCTCAATTGGAGTGAGATTAATGGGCAGGTCCTTTTCTTTAGTAGCTATATAGCAAAGAGCAAACTGCCACATATTTTGAAGTTTCCTTCCAGAAACTTTTTCAGCTGTTTCCTGCCCATTCGTTGCTAGAATGTAAAATTGATCTTTCTGAGAACAATGCACACAGATCTTTAGGGGTCACAGGAGGAGATAAGAGTTTAAAAGTCACTTTGATTTCTTCTCTTTTTCCCAAGAAAGAGCAAGTTTGTGTCCATAGTGGCGCACCGCGCATACACACACACACACACACACACACACACACACACTCATACTCACACTCACGAAATATACAATGAATGTCAACAGTGCCGCAGGTGTCTGTGAAGAGAAATTTGACCATATGTCTCCTGGAACATTTACACAGAGCAATTTGGTTCAATCTAGCATCAATATTAGCCGTGAGAGTAAGTGGGCGCACTGCGCACCACGGCCGTCTACCACACTTCCGGCTACAGTGCTCTCCAATCCTCTTTTCATTGCATATTCTGCAGGGCCTCTCAATTATTCTAGCATCTCAAATTCCAATCTCTCCCTCTTCTCTTTTTCTCAATACAGGAGTTGCCTAAGTAAAAACAAGAAAGGCCATGGCCAGCTGGCTTCGTGGATAGAGCGTTGGCTGGTGTATGGATGTCCTAGGTTCGATCCCCAGTCAGGGCACACATGAGAAGCAACCCTCTGTTTCTCTTCCCTTCCCTCTTCTCTCTCTCTTCCCCTACTGCAGCCAGAGGCTCCGCTGGTTTGAATGTTAGCGCCGATGCTGAGGATAGCTTGGATGGTCTGACTGCATCATCCTCAAGTGCTAAAAATAGCTCAGTTGATTCCAATATTGGCACAAGATGGGTGCTGGGTGGATCCCGGTCAGGGTGCATGTGAGAGTCTGTCTCACTATCTTCCCTTCTCTAACGTAAAAAATAAATAAAAAGAAAAAAACAAAAGACTCACAAATATAAATGGCCGCCTTCCTTAGATAAGAGAGAGATCTAGTTGAATCTAGAAGCTTCAATATCAAGAGTATGAGGATTATTTATTTATTTATTTATTTATTTGGCTAATTTTGTGTTCATAGTTCACATTTTTATTAATTTTTATTTTTTGAAAACTTTTCATTGGTACATGGTAACCTTTGGGGGAATTGCTTAAAAAGGTCTAGTTCCCTTTGCTCAGTTGAGACTAGGGCTCGAACAGATCCTGTTTCAAGACTCCCTTTTTAAGAATCCTCCATTTTGATGTGTTTGCTACACGCTTTCTCTCTGAGGAAATTCATATCCATTTACAGTGTGATGCCTGGAGCAATCTGTCCCTATACAAAGGTTGTGTTCCTGTTCTTCCTGGACTCCATTCCAATGCACTCCTTGCACTGGCTTCCCACCAAAGCACCATGTCTCCAAGGAAACATGGGGCTGGTTGCCATGGACACTCCCTTCACTAATAAGCCACATCGCACCTCTCCACTTCCAAACACGCCCACGAAGCCAGTCGTTTGGGTGATCAGATGATTCTATCCATTGACATTTTCAAACCTCACAAGCCTCGCTTTCATTTCATGTGCGAGAAAGAGACATATATAAAGGGGCCTTGCAAATATTTGTACCTGTCCCAACTAGCATGGTGTGAAGCCATCCTTGGAATAAGTAAGCTTTTGCAAATATCAGGCCTGAATTGCAGCAACTGCGCTGTGATCAGAGCAGCATGAGTGGGGACTGCCTGTGAGACCTGGTCCCTGGAACCAGGTCAGGCTTGATTCCCTTCCCATCCCTGGTGTGACCCTGGGGGATGACAGCAAGCCCGGAGTGGCCTTGAGGGCTCATTCAGACTAGCCGTGTCAGTGTTCGACATGTGACACTTTTGTAACAGTGCAGGTTTTGCTTTTAATTTCCGAGTAATTAGAGACCAGAGGTCAATTATTAATATGTAATGAAAAGTTTTTCTCTCCGTGGATGTTTAGGGCGCTTCCATATCTCGGCTGTTTAAACCAGGGTTCCCCAAACTGCGGCCCTCGGGCCGCATGCGGCCCCCTGAGGCCATTTATCCGGTTTGGAAGGGGCACCTCTTTAATTGGTGGTCAGTGAGAGGAGCATAGTTCTCATTGAAATACTGGTCAGTTTGTTGATTTAAATTTACTTGTTCTTTAATTTAAATATTGTATTTGTTCCCGTTTTGTTTTTTTACTTTAAAATAAGATATGTGCAGTGTGCATAGGGATTTGTTCATAGTTTTTTTTATAGTCTGGCCCTCCAACGGTCTGAGGGACAGTGAACTGGCCCCCTGTGAAAAAAGTTTGGGGACCCCTGGTTTAAACAATGCTGCAAATGAAACATAGGAGTGCCGTCTATCTTTCCGAATCAGTGTTTTAGGTTTCTTCAGATAAATACCCAGAAGTGGAATGGCTGGGTCAGATGGTAGTTCTATTCTTAATTTTTTGAGGACCCTCATAGTGTTTTTCATAGTGACTATACAAATTTATAATCCCATGAACAATGCACCGAGGGGTCCTTTCGCTTGTTCCTTTACCTCCACAATCCCATTTTGCTGATTTATTCATGATAGGAATTCTGAAAAGTATGAGGGAATATCTGACTGCGGTTTTAATTTGTGTTTCTCTGATTAGTGACTTGTACATCTTTTTCGCATGTCCATTGGCCATCTGCATGTCCTCTTGGAGAAGTGTCTATGCAGGTCTTCAGCCCAATTTTTAATTGGATTGTTTGTTTTTGGCTGTTGAGCAGTATGAATTTTTTTTATAAATTTTGGATTTTTACCGCTTATCATTGGCAAATATCTTCTCTCATTTGGTAAGTTGTCTTTTAGTTTTACAGATGGTTTTCTTTGTGATGCAAAAACTTTTTAGCTTGACATAGTTCCATTTGTTTATTTTTTTCTTTTGTTTCTCTTGCTCAAGGAGAGCTATCAGAAAACATATTGCTAACAGAATGTTGGAGATTTTACTGCCTATGTTTTCTTCTAGGAATTTTATGGTTTCAAGTCTTACATTTAAGTCATTAATCCATTTCGAGTTTATTCTTCTATATAGTGTAAGGAGGTGGTCTAATTTATTGTGTTGCATGTATTGGTCCAATCTTCCCAAAACAATTTATTGAATAGATGGCCTTTACTTCATTACACATTTGTGCCTCCTTTGTCAAATATTAATTGACCATTTGGTGTGGGTTTATTTCTGTTTCATTGATCTGTGTGTCTGTTTTTATGCCAGTACCATGCTGTTTGGGATACTATGGCCTTGTAGTATAGTTTGATATTAGGTAGCATGATTCCTCCAACTTTGTTCTTCTTACTCAAGATTACTGCAGCTGTTTGGGGTCTTTTGTGGTTCCATAGAAGTTTTTGGATTATCTGTTCTAGTTCTGTGAAACAAGCCATTGATATTTTGGTAGAAATTGCATTGAATCTATAGATTGCTTTGGGTTGTATAGACATTTTAATGATGTTAATTCTTCCTATCCATAAGCATGGTATATGCTTCCATTTATTTGTATCTTCTTCAGTTTCTTTCTTCAGTGTCTTATAATTTTCTGAGTGCAGGTCTTTTGCCTCCGTGGTTAAATTTATTCTTAGGAATTTGATTTTTTTGATGCAATTGTAAATGGGATTGTTTTCCTGGTTTCCCTTTCTGATAGGTCATTATTGGTGTATAAGAATGCCGCTGATTTCTGAATATTTATTTTGTATCCTGCTACTTTACTGAATCCATTTATCAGTTCCGGTGGTTTTTTGGTGGAATCTGTAGGGTTCTCTATATACAGTATCGTGTCCTCTGCAAATAATGAGTTTTACTTCTTCCATTCCAATTGAAATGCCTTTTATTTCTTCTTGTCTGATTGCTGTGGCCACATAACCATTGCTCTGAACATCGTATCTGGTAGACACAAAGTTTTTCCTGGAGACTTCTCCTTCTCTTTCATTTAGCACCTGTTTCTCTGCCTCCTCCTTCTGGCTGCCTCTCTGTATCTGCTTCTGTGTACTAGGTGTACCTGCTATGTTCTCCAAGTCTTGGTATGACGGCCTTATGCAGCAGGTGTCTTTTGTGACTCAGGGGTGTGGTCTCCCTGATCACCTGAGCTATGTGCTCCAGAAACGTCCCTCGTGTGGGTTACACGAGCTCTCCTGTTGTAATTGAGTCTTGATCGCTGCTAGCCCATCTGCAGGCCGAGATGACGCTCAGGCTGGCTGACTATGATGACTGACCCTGAATACAGTGCACGAGCTGCTTGAGGGTGCTGACCCCATGAAGTGGAATCTGCCCCAGCAAGCTGTGCTGCCTGCCATGATCTCCTTTTGGAAGTCGCTTGTGGAGCTAATTGATCTGATATGGTCTAAAGGTCCCCCCACTGGGTGTGTTGGTGCTGGGGCCTCTTGGGAGACAATCCTGTTCAGGTCAGTGTCAGGCGCTGCCTGTGACAAGCCCTGGGCTACCTGTTGGGAGCTACAAAGTGATCCACAGTCTGTGACTGCTTCTGCTCGACCTGGATGTGCACGGGAGGGGCCCGCTTCACACCTAGGTCAACTTCCACCAGCATTGAGCCTGGGGGGGGGCAGGTCAGGCCAAGGTCCAAGGCCTCCTGAGAACTGCCTCCTCCTGCCAGCTCTCTGTTAGGCTCAGTTATTGAAAGAGCCTCTAATGGAACATGAGCTATATGAGGCAGGGTCTCAGTGAGTCACCAGGTAGGGGCAAGTGGTATTCACAAGACTGACAGAGATTCAAACTCGGTGCCAGTGCTGGGTCTGAGGCCACTCAGCAGAAGCCGCAGGGTACAGCCAGGCCAGCTGCCACCCGCCAGGTGCCCGTGGACCTTTGTGGTAGGGTGGAATCTCAGGTAGTCATCAGGGTGAGGCCAGCAGAGTGTATGAGGCCCAAACAGATTAAGATTTGGCCGTGGTGATGGGAGGCTTCTGCACAGAAAGGGCTGCACCTGTTGGGTGTGCCAGGGAGAAATGGCCCCCACTCCAGAGCCACATAATTCCGTCTCTACCCAGACCTCCTCAAGAACCTTCCTAGAGAGTCCGCACCATGGGCTCAGGCTGGCCACAGCCAGCTGACAATTCTGCAGGGTGGGAGCTCCACAGGGCAGGTGATGGAGTGTCTGAGGGTCGGGGCTATTGCTGAATGGAGGGGAGTGGTCAACCCAGGAAAGAGGGCATCTATGAAAGGTACGGAAAAGGGACTGCACAGGAACCCTGGCACTGTCCCTTCAGCTCTCTCCCCAGACCCACACAGCCTAGTCTCTCCTCGCACAAGTCCAGTCGACTCTGAGCTGCCTCGGAGGGTGATGGTTGCAGCTGAGATTTTATGTGTTGGACTCCCATGTCTTCCTGGTGGACAGAATTCCTGCTGATTTTCATAGCCAGGTGTGATGTGGGCTCCTTTTCTGGGCTGGGGAGCCTGGTGTGAGGTTGAAATCCCTTGTTCCTAAGTGGGTCTTTGCAGCTGAGATTTCCTGCTGGTTTCTCAGCTGCTACACCCGAGTGTAGGGCCAGCCTTTTCTGTATCTCTGCCCTTCCTCCCAGTCTCTATGTTGTTTCTTCTGTACATCCTTGGTTACAAGACACCTATGCAGTTAGTCTTCAGTTGGTTATTAAGGTTAGTTGTTCTATAATTTATTGTAATTCCAGTTTGGTCCTGGGAGGAGGTGAGTGTAGCTTCTATCTACTCTGCTGCCATCTTGGATTGCCTCAATACTTTATTTTTTAAATAGTCTCCAGTAGACATATTCTACTCGAATAATTATTACCAAGTGTTATTTGAAAAAGTGAGTCATCTGGTTTGATAGCATCTCTGACAGATGGTGTGCCAGCCTGAACACTGTCAGCATGTCGGGGTCTCCATATCCCCAGACTGATTGCATTGTGTGACAGTTAAAATTATTAGAAAATGTCCCTTCTATTGAGCCAAGATCTGTCTCGCTGTTACTTCCATCCACCGTTCAGAAGTGCACCTTCTACTCCATATGGCAAGTCCAAGAATATTTGAAGACAGCTTCTGTTCGCCCCAAGTTTTTCCTGTTTAAGTCTCCTTGGTTTCTCTAACCGTCCCTAGTATGGACAACAGCCAGATTATTGGCTGCCAACCTGCAGAATTATATGTCAGATCAGAATAGCTTAATGACCAGGTCAGTCCTGCTATGCTGAAAAACACCTCCAAAGCCTGCCTATGGCCATTTCTCCATGCCCCAGCCTAGTCTGCCTTCTACTTGTAATAACCTCATCTCAGAGTACGTCCCCAAAGTAGCGGCATTTCCGTCCTGCCCCCGGCCCAGCCCCTTTGTGCAGCCAGATGTCAGCTTCCTCCCTCCTCACTATAGAATGAAATGCAGTGCCTTTGTCTTTTCAGGCTGAACCACAAGGTCCCGACTCCCCACCTGCTATCCTCTTTATACCTCTTTGTTTACCCTTGTCTCTCTTCTCAGTTCCCTCTTTCTTTAAATCCATTACCAACATTGGCTGCCTCTCTTCCTACCACCACCCCAACTCACTCTCATCATCAGATAACTAGAAGTCCTATGGAGAGCAAGCAAGCAATCTCTTCCATCTTCATGATATGTTAACCTCAGAAGAGCACTGTTTCTCATTTCTTCTCATTTAAAACTGTAACTAACACTTTAAAAAATTTATTTATCAGAAAAGCCAAGTTGAAAACACAATACATATTATACCGAAAGGAAATAGAAATACTGGATTATGATACAGCGTTACGTTATATAAACTCCTGAACTCAATTCTAATGGATTCTATAAAGCACAAAATATCACTTCTCTACATGCAAGAGAATATTATTACCTTAAGCATCATCCCATCATGTTTCTAACCAAGAAAGAGAAGAGCGGTTTTCAAATTCTCTAGTACAGCCTGACCAGTAGCGGCACAGTAGACAGAGAGTCGACCTGGTATGCTGGAGATCCCAGGTTTGAAAACCCGAGGTCACCGGCTTGAGCGCGGGCTCACTTGGCCTGAGCACAAGCTTACCAGCTTGAGCCCAAGGTCACTGGTTTGAGCAATGGGTCACTGGCTCAGCTGGAGCCCCCGGATCAAGGCATATATGAGAAGCAATCAATGAATAACTATTGGCACTGGCCGGTTGGCTCTGTGGATAGAACATCAGCCCAGCGTATGGACATCTTGGGTTCAATTCCTGGTCAGGGCACACAGGAGAAGTGACCATCTGTTTTTCTCCTCCTCCTCCACCCCCCTCTCTCTCTTCCCCTTCTGCAGCTAGTGGCTCAATTGGTTCAAGCATTGGCCCTGGGTGCTGAGGATAGCTCCTAGTGTCAGCTTCAGGTGCTAAAGATAGCTCAGTTGATTCGAGCATTGGCCCCAGATGAGAGTTGATGGGTAGATACCAGTCGGAGCACATGTGGGAGTCTATCTCACTATCTCCTCTCCTCTCACTTTAATTTAATCGATCAATCAATCATTCAAGAATTGCCGTGCCTACGGGTTGATACTTCTCATCTTTTTCCCTTCTTGTCTGTCAGTCTGTCTCTCTCTTTCTCTCTCGGTTAAAAATATATATAACTCTCCCGTGCAGCAAACAGAATCCTGCTGGCTTCCTAAAGTCTCCCTCTAGGGACTGCCGTGCATTGGTGATGGTTTCCAGAGGAAGAGAACTCAGAGGATGTGGAGACACAGAAAGAGATTTTTGGCTCATGTGATTTAGAGGCTGGCAAGTCCCAAAGTCTGCTGGGTGGGCTGCAAAGCTGGGGGCCCAGTCTGAAGGCCAGCAGGCTTGAGGTCCATGCATAGCAGATGTTTCAGTTGGAGTCCAAAGGCAGGAAAAGCTGACAGCGTGCCTAGTTAGAGTCTGAAGGCCGTGCCTGGAGAAAATCTCACTCTCAGGGGGAGGCCCGGCTTCGGGTTTTAGTCACATCACAACTGACTGAATGAGGCCCAGCCACATTATGGAGGGCAATCTATGTTACTCAGAGCCCACTGATTTAAATGTTCATTTCATTCCAAGACACCCTCACAGAAACACCCAGAGTAACAGTGGGCTGACTGAGTATCCAGGCACCTTGTGTGGCCCAGCCAATTAACACATAAAACTCACTATCATAGCCTCCTTGCTCTAAACAATTCAAATTAGCCACATATGGTACTAGTTTGAGCATATAATACCTGGTAGACAATAATTAAGCTTACTAAATAGTCAAAAGTAAATAAATGATTATATAAAAAAAAGTAAAATAAAAAGCGTCTATGAAATAAGGCGTCAGGAAGAAAAGCAGAATAGAAACTTATCGACAAAGGTGGCTACTCCGCCGAAATAAACGCACATGCCGGCAATGACTAGAAGAATAACAAAAGAAGTAATTGAGGGTGGTGGGATGAGGGTATGAAGTTTCTAAAATTCACAGTGAGATCATTTTCCCGCAAGTATGATGCAACCGTATTGACATTTCAACCATATGCTCAATCGTTTTCGTTATGCCCTGTGAAATTATCATTAGGCAGTCCCTCGAAAACTATGCAAGGCCTTGGGCTTTTACTGTAAAATGTGGGTTGAGATCCAGGGAATTCCCTCACCCACACATGTCTTTCCTTTACACTTTCTTATTACTCTTAAAATTAATGTGTCAAACCAAATAGTTTAAATAGATTTCTTTGAAAATTTTTTTTTTTTTTTTTTTTACTAGGGTCTCAGTGATTCTGGGAATAAAAACAAACAAATAAAACAAAAAAAACAACAACAGGTGAGTGCGTCAGCACAGCTGGCTTCCTGCTTTGGAAAAAAACGCAAGCCTGATAATCACGGAATATCTGAAAACAATCTCCGGAATTTCTCTTCTCTCTCTCTTGCTCTCTCTCCCATAAGCTCCTCTAGTCATGGGCGGTGGTAGAGCTCCCACTTTTTATGTAGAAGAGGCAGCACAGGTTTCAAACAAGGTGCATTTACAAGAGCAGCAAGCCCACTGCAAGCGGTCACGGTGATCTCAGGTATTTCCTATTCTAGGGCTTCCGGCACGCGTCTGTGCACCAGGGCTGTGGCACCAACGGCTCCAACAAGGCAGGAGTGTGGGGAGAGACCCCACAGGAACCCTGGGGCACCCTGAAACTGATCTGAGCAGGAAGCTGCCAACCCCCAGGTCCAGAGGGGTACAGGGCAGGAGTTGGGGAATGCTATCAAAATCCACGGAGAGCCAGAGGGGAGGGGAAGAGTCAGATGGAGCCCTGGCCACTGAGGGACACAGAAACTCTCAGGATCTCTGTGCTTGTAGGGAGCAGGCAGGGAAGAGAGACTCCGCCTCCTCTCTCCTGTCTCTCGATGGCACCTCCCACTGGCTGATACACCGTAACGCACAGAGGCTTCATTTCTTCAATATGACCTTCTCTCCTTTCTTTCCTTTTGATTCAAATTGGTCTCACCCAGCATCCAGACTCCCCTGCCTCCTTCTCCCGTGGGTGTCCACTCTCTTAATCATTAAGCCCACAGGATGATGAAGTTCTGATCAGCATCAAATAATCTTAGACAACACCTCATGTCTGTTGACCACAGAGATGGTTTCCGTCAAGCTAGAAAGAACATCTAGGCCTCAGTCGTGCCAGGAAAGCAGTGAGATCAGACACAGCGACGCCATGGCTGACTCCGGACCAGCTGTAAAGACTAGGACCCACCACCACCACCACCGCCGCCCGGTGGTGACCAGTCAGTAGCAATCACATCACTAACTCCCTGAGTCACCATGATTAATGAGCTTCTCCCTGGAAGACACTGGGGAGCCAGATCTTTAAACATTAGCTCACCTGTGACTCTGGGCACGGGCCATTTTCTAAAAATAAACCCTTAAGTTTTTTTTTTCTGTGAGCTCCTGTTGGTGGCTTATAAGGCTTTGATGCACGCAGGTAAGCAGACTCCTTCGGCCTGGTACCACCGCCAGATGTCAGCGGACAAGGACACTTGGGTGAGACAGCCCGGGTGGATCAGGGCCGAGTCACAGAGCAGGGCAGAGCCGGGCAGAGAGCCGCTCTCTGCTGACGTGGGGTAGGCAGGCCACAGGAAATAATTAGCACAGCGTCCTTTGTTGAGATGCATGGAAGAGGGAAACCTTCTTCCCAGGGCTTCACTTTTGATAGAAAATAATAGACTTCTGGTGGTTTTCTCCCAACTCTAATCTAATGGGAGCCCCTACCGAGAGCCGTGCAGCCTCCCCCGTGGGAAGGTCAGCTGGAGTTTCGCGACAAGCTGGGCCGTCACAGCCCCCCACGGAGACACCTCCAGGGCGCGCTGGCCAGGAGGGGATATTATATTTGAGAGCCTGGTACTTAACACCTAGCAGGAGCAGGGAGGGAACATTCAGGGAAAGTGGCTGCCTCTCACCCCAATGGCCAGGAGAGGTGTCTGGGTAGTCTCCATGAGTCAGCATTCATAGTGGGCCACCTTTCCCATAGAGCTCAAGCCCTCGGAGCTTTTGTTATGGCCAAGCACAACGTTCATGTTTCTGGTCTTGGCCACCTCAACGAGAAAGAGAGAAACTGTTATCTCTTGGGTACAACATGCGGTGAGGGCAGGTACCCCAAAGTTCAGAAGTCCCATCTGTGTCACTGACAACTCTCATAGGTAAGGGAGGTGGGTGCTGCTCTCATGTGTGACTCTAAAGATGACACAGGTGCTGATATTTAAATGAATTTCTTCTATGTTTTAGTAATAATCCTAGCTCAGTTCAGGTCATGCCTTAACAGACTTCCATATTATCTCAGGATAGAGACAGATCTACATGGAATGTCAGATTCACATGATTTTTTAAAAATGTTCATGGTATTGATTTTAGAAAGAGAGAGGAAGAGAGGGAGAGAGAGAAAGAGAAAAAGAAAAAGAGAGAGAAAGGGAGAAAGAGACAGGAACATCGACCTACTCCTGTATGTGCCTTGATCTGGGATCAAACCGGCAACCTCTGTGCTTCGGGACAATGCTCTAACCAACTGAGCTATCCAACCATGATAGCAGATTCACATTACTCTGGGTTAGCTATGTGGCCTACCTGCTTTACAGTTCACCCAGAAACACGGTGCCTGAGCGTTCGAGTCCTTATCAGGTATAACATACAAGTCCACAAATCGGCCCTCCAGCAACTGTTTGTCAGGGGACGCCCCACGTTCACAGCCTCGCCCCTCTCTCTGCCCTTCATGAGGCCTGTCTTACTGTGCATCCTGCTTCTGGGTTATTTTTTGGCTTGCCTTTGATCAAAATTAAAGTGGTTAGTAATTTTCTTTGGAATCTTGAATGGCCATCAATCAAGCCTGTGCAAACTGGACAACTGTTCATCAAGTCTGGGCTCCATTTTTTCTGTTCAACTCACTTGTAATTGTAACCAATTCTTTTGTTTGTATCACTTTGAGCTTTGTCTCAAATGTGTGCTGAGATGTCTCCCTTCATGCTCTGCTTTCCCTTCTCTGCGCTTACCCGATGGTATTAGACTTCCCACTGGTTCCGACACAGTTCTCCATCACAGCTACCCCTCATTTCCTGCCCATTATAATTGTATTCTTAAAGGGGAAATGTCACCCATATTTTCTGTCTGATGAACCATTTGAGGTATAAGTCGACATTACATCTGTCTGTCTCTCTCTAATCTTTGTAAATTCTACTCCACTTTCAACTATGCATGCATAGCTCTCTTCATTATTATTTTTTCTTCTTTTTGAAGTGAGAAAAGGAGAGATAGAGAGACAAACTCCCGTATGCACCCCAACCAGGATTCACCCAGTAACCCCCATCTGGGTCAATGCTCTGCCCAATCTGGGGCTGCTCACAACCAAGCTATTTTTAGCAACCTGAGGTGGAGGGCTCCATAGAGCCATCTTCAACACCCAAGGCCAAAGTGCTCAAATCAATCGAGCCATGGCTGTGGGAGAGGAAGAGAGAGAGAGAAACACATAGAGAGAAGGGGGTGACATGGAGAAGTGGCGAAGCAGATGGTCGCCTCTCCTGTGTGCCCTGACCGGGAATTGAAGTTGGGATGTCCACCTGCTGGGACGATGCTCTACCACTGAGCAAACTGGCCAGGGCCAGTCTCCTCATGACTGAGTCTGTCTTCCATGCCTTGGAGTCACATCCCTCTCACATTGCCCTCCTGTGAACACCAGCCTGCCCCCCAATGCCAGCCATGACCCCAGTTCTGCATGAGCACGAGACTTCCACCATTGCTATCACTTCCTGCACTAGAGGGCACGTACCATATAATAACGTTCACAAAAAGGCCATTTATTTTTTTGTTTTTTTAGATTGTATTTATTCATTTTTAGAGAGAGAAGAGAGAAGAGAGGGAGAAAGAGAGAGAGAAGAGGGGAAGGAGCAGGAAGCATCAACTTCCATATGTGCCTTGCCTGGGCAAGCCCAGGGTTTCAAACCGGTGACCTCAGTGAGTTTTCCAAATTCCTCCTTCCCTGTTCCAGTCTGCAAGTGTTCAACTGAGTTTCCTTATCTGCTTAAAATAGCTGTTACTGGAACAACAATTTGGGTTCCTGTCTCTCAAAGACTTAAGCTCACCTGACTTCACGGGCTCAGACAAATCTAATCCAAAGATCTGTTTGTTGCCCAAACAGAGGCTCGAATCCTGAAACTGTCTTTTTGGAGCATCTGGGATAAGCACAGACCTAAAGGCAGGAAGGCTGTGGCCCCTTCTACTACCATGCTGTCTCCGGGGACATGTTCCAGGAAACAGGCTTCAGCTCACCGCTCCCTGGCCCGCCACGTGCGGCCCACCTCCACCTGGTCTCTGTGGAAGCGAGTCTGACAATGCCTGCCCTGCCCTGACATCTGTCTCTGGGCTGACAGGCCACGAGATGTCCTTGTCTAGACATGGAAGCTTGTTTGGCATTTGAGTCTGGGCGACCTCCCCCCGTGTAGCAAGTGCACAAAGTACGCTCAATGGCAGGCTCACTGGGCCGGCGGGGGGGGGGGGGATTCCCCTGACATATAGGGAGATGCCACCAGGGAGGTATGTTGGTGTCTCACCTGCCAGATGCCACTTCATAAGTGGTGTTTGTGGGGGAGGAAGGGGGCTAAGTCCTACACATTTTTCATGGACTCTTTTCAAAGATCAAACTTTTATGTGTAACTTACTAACGCACGTGCAGTGGGCATGTCTTTTGCAAATATTCTTTCCCGGTCTGTGACCTGCCTTGTCATTCTCTTGATACTGTCTTTTGTAGAGCAGAGGTTTTTAATTCTAATAAAGGTCAGCATATCAAGCTGTCTTTCAGGATTGTGCCTTTGGTGTTGTATCTAAAAAAAAAATCATAGCTATAGCCAGGATCTCTCAAATTTTCTCCTACATCACCTTCTAGGAATTTTGTAGTTCTGCATTTTACACTAAGGTCTGTGATCCATTTTGACTTAATTTTTGTAAAATTTTTATAAAATGTGTCTGGATTCATTATTTTCCATGTGGATGTCCAGTTGATTCAGCACTATTTGTTTATTATTTATTTATTTATTTATTTTTTAGTGAGAAAAAGAGAAACAGGGACAGAGAGACAGGAAGGGATAGGGATGAGAAGCATCAACTCATAGCTGTGGCACCTTAGTCGTTCACTGATTGCTTCTCATATGTGCCTTGACCGGGGGGGGGGGGGCTCTAGCCGAGCCAGTGACCCTGGGGCTCATGACCATAGGGTCATGCCTATGATCCCACACTCAAGCCAGCAACCTTGGGGTTTCAAACCTGGGTCTCAGCATCCTAGGCCAACGTTCTATCCACTGTGCCACCACCCGGTCAGGTTGCACTATTTGTTTAAATAAAGATCTTTTCCCTATTGTGTCACCTTTGCTCCTCTGTTGGAGACCAGCTGGCTCTATTTAGGCGGGCCCACTGCTGGGCTCTCTGCTCTGTTCCATGAACCTTTCTGTCTATAACGTCCGGTTCTGATGTAACACCGTTCAGCCATGGCTCTAACAGCTGGCTGCAGACCCAGCGTCTCCTGGTCACAAGCCCTGCCTCTGTGTGCTGGGACTCAACCTTGGTGTTCGGGGCTCCGGAGTTGCTGCTGCCCACACTGCCCTGAGCGCCTTACCCAGCTGTCACCACGCTGCCCTGTTCTATGAGGAACACAGGGCCTGAGAGCTTCACAGATGTCACTCTAAGCAGCAGGACAAATCGACTCTGCTCTCAGGCTCCCCCACAGCCCTCTGGGATTCCTGTCAAACCCACCTGGGAGACAATGTGTCCTTCTCCTTGCCAGAGTGCTCAATTTTTATTCCCTTTTGGGCAGGAACTAGATCTTATAACAGCATGTGTTCTCTTTCCAAAGTATTATTTTTTTTTATAGAAACGTTATATCCTCCTCCTCAGAGCTCTTGGTCTATCTCGTCTCAAAGCCCTCCTTTCTCTCTCAAAAGCAAATAATCAAACAAAAGACTTCTATTCTGGCATGGAAAACCCTGGCTTCAGAGACTATTATTTATGAGGTAGACAGACCCATTCAGCAACTTCACTGATGCCCGTGGCCGTCATCCCAGAGCCTGGGTTTCATCCCTCCATCCTGAGACCAGTGCACACAGCAAGTTTCCCCAGATCCCTGACCAGCATGGAAAAGGAAAGAGCATTGAAAAGCCTAAGAAGAAAGTCTGGTTGCCTGTCCTGTGGTGGCACAGTGGATAAAGCGTCTACTTGGAATGTTGAGGTTGCTGGTTTGAAACCCTGGGTTTGCCTGATCAAGGCACATATGAGAAACAACTACTACGAGCTGATGTTTCTCGCTCCCACCCCTTTCTCTTTCTCTCAATAAATAAAATCTTAAAATGAAAATAAAAGAAAGTCTGGTTAATATCTCAAAAAATTTCGGTACACACATAGACACACACAGATGTCAAACGGGAGAATAGATACTACAGATCAAAAGAATGGACACTAATGCCAATGGGCGTGGTGGGGTGCATTTTCTCACGGACCCTCGAGAGAGGCAGCTTTGCACAATGCTCAAGTCAACTGACCCAGGTTTTGTGTCTCTTCTCCACTAACGAGAGGTCTAACTGTGAGCCAGCTCTCATTCCAGGATCTTTCCCATTTAAATATGACACTTAACAAAATATTTATTTAACTATTTCATGGCTGTTAACTAATAACAGAGTGGTTATTTAATGTTTCCTTTCTCATCTACACTTTCTAAAAATTTTAATAGACATAAAATATTCAACCAGATTTTTTTTTCCATTTTGAATTTTTAAAAAAGTGTGAAGTATGAGACTGTCTACGTAATCTTGTTGTTTTTACGTATCATACTGGCAAACAGCCCACACTTCAAGGGCCCCCCAAAGCACCTGAGAAAGCAAATAAAGTCCCTTCCAGGGGAAGATGACATCACCCCAGACCTCAGATGATTTCTAAAGCAGTTTTGCAATAAATATGCAACATAGAATCAAAGATCACTAGGAACACAAGAATGCCACATGATACAAATGAGACCTAGGGAGCGACCACAACAGAACAGCAGCAGACTAGATCTGCAGAGACGGCAGGTGCTGAGATTGTCAGGCACATCCCGGGAAACAACCATGCTACCTGACAGAGCAGATAAAAGCCACGCTGGAAAATTTCTGCAAGGAACAGAGCACAGTAACAATTGACATGGCCAATTTCGCCAAGAACAAAGAGCAAACGTTAGAACTGAAAAGTACACTCACTGAAATGCGTTAATGTGGGTTTAAGGGCAGATTAGGCACTGCAGAAAAGGGAGCAGAATTGGAAGACAGATCAAAGAGACTACCCAAAAGAAAGCACAGAAAGGCAAAGGAAGAACAAGAGGGGGGGGGAGTAAGAAGCTAAACACAGTGAGTTTCTAAATGCATTTAATGGTGAGTTACGCGCGCGTGCATAACAGTTCGCTCGCTGGAGCAGGAGTCTGGGTACGGAGAGGGAGTCTACCCTGTGTGTGGTCCCCGCCCCCCGCCCCACAGCACATATGTGGTGTCTGTTAAATGCCTGTGAATTGACAGCAAGCTTTACAAGCTTCGCTGGCTCAATCCCGTGAAGGAAAATCAATGTGCTCACTCAGGGAGGGAGGCGGCACTGGTAACAGGAAAGCTCTGTATTCTGCAAAGTCCGACACAGCATGCAATGTCAGCCAGTCAACCAACACACCAGAGCATGGACGGACAGCGGAGCACCCTCCCTTGAAAAGTGAGGAAACTGCCTGGAGAGGGAGGGCGAAGGGACAGACCCCGAGTGGCAGAGAGTCTGTGGGGCTCAGGTCTCTGCAGCCCCAGACTCGCCGTCTTTCCAGCACAACATGCTGCCTTCAAGGTGCTGTGCTTCCCTGACATGTCCCATGGTGCACGGAACCGGTTTCCAAAAGCAAAAAACTTAAGTATCATATGGACCGTTTTCATACAATCACCAAACCATTATTCAAAGCACCTTCATACGTTCTGGGAGAGTTGAAGAATTTTGGTTTTGGAAATTATCATGTTGGAAAGGCCCTCCCGGGGGCCCCAGTCCACTCCCCACGGGGTAGGAATCCTGATTGTGGTGTCACTGCCTTCTGCTCCAAGGGCATCCGATGGATGAGGAGAGGGCGGCCCCAATCTCAGCACCTCCAATGACAGCCGGATCACTTGGGCAAATGATCTAACTTCACAGAGCCTCAATTTTCTCATCTACAAAATGGGGGGCAAAGAGGGAACTATGTTCTCTATGTGGCCGCCTCCCTACTCGCCGCTTTGACTCCGGCATTCCAGTGCTTCTGTGACAGACACCCCAGGGCCAACTTCATGCCGAGTGGCTGGTTCTGTTAGATCAGAAAGCGTGTCTGTCCTTCCCCTCACAGTGAGATGGGAATCAGTGGGTCAGGAGAGGACAGCTCTCGCCCTCTCCGGTGACCCATGGCCCTGGGCACATGCAGGGTCTGTTCACCCTTGGCTGCCCTTGAGGAAGAGTGCCCCATCCCACCCCCCAGTCTCTGTAGCTTTCCTACGGAGCCGCAAGCCCCTTAATCACACCCTGTCACAGACCCAGGGGGAAAGAACAATGCCATCGGGCTGCCCGGCCCTCGTGGCGGCAAAGTGGAGACACCCTTCGCACTCCACTGCTTGCTTGTGAGGGTGTCCACTCAGCACTGGCAATGATCAATCCCAGGCCCTCGCTGGGAAGCAGGGATGACAGACGGGGCGGGGCCTGAACCGTGATCCATGTCAGGCAGAGTTCACGAAGCCTCCTGCCTGAGTTTCTCGATTCCCTGGATAAGTGCCACGCAAAGCTCAGGACTGTGGCCTCGGGTCCTGCTCTGCGGGGCCGTGGTGCTTCCAAGTAGCACCTGAATGAGGAGTAGATCGTGGAAGTGTCAGATCTAAATTCTAAACATAATTCCAAAGGACAGTTTCAGGTGTCGTGAGGTCAGAGGACTGCTTCTCAGAAAGGGCCACCCCTCGGGGAGTCATCCTATGTTGGCAATGAAAGGGCACCTCAGTCCAAATGTCACTGCCGTGCCTGCTGCCACCCGTCACTGCGAGGACCAATATGTGCTGAGAACTAACCACTTACCAAGCACTCTGTGAAATGCTCTGCATGTCCCTACGTCATTCAGTCTTCACAACCACTTTATGATGTGGGACCCACAGTGATCCCCACTTTACAGGTGAGGACACTGAGGTGTAGAGAGTCTGAACAATTACAGCGAGGAAGTGGTAAAACAAATAAGAAAGCCTGAACTTGAAATTAGATCCCAAAGAGAAGAAGTGACGTCCAGACAGCAACACAAAAGAGCCACACAACCGAGGACTTCTGGTCTTGCCTGCTTCTCCAGAGATGTCAGCAACCTGGGCTTTGGGGGACGGATGGCTCTAGAGTCACACGAGATCACAGTATTTACTCCTACTAAGTCCATGACCTGGGATACATTAATTCCCATCTCTGACTCCCAGCTTTCTCTTCTGTACAGTGCGGATGAGACGCCAACCCCCAGGGGAGGTAGGGGTATTCAGTAAGATTATTGGAAGGCTCTTTAGAATTGGGGGAAGTGGCAATGTTGAGAAGGAACGGCCAGGACTTAGTGACAGGGGACGGAGTGCTGGCTCAGTTGCCTGGGAAGCCAGCCTTTCAAGAGGGAGGAAATGACTGACCCAGCCAAGTGCCACCTGCAAGCGTGCTAAGAGGAAGAATGACAATTGTACACCAGATCAGTACAATGGAGGGTGACAAGGGCCTTAGCGAGAACAGGTCTCTCTTCTTCTTTCCTCCCTCCCTCTTTTCTGTCTCCCTTTCTTAACAGAGTACAGAGGCAGGAAAACATCACTGAGCAGATTGGGGAGTGACTGAGGGACAGGGCAGCGGACAATTCATCCGTAAAAGGGTACAGAGAGTAAGAGAGGGGACGACAGAGAAGGGAACGAAGCGTGGGGTTGGTGCAGTTTGTGCTTTAAAAAGGGAGAAACTCGCCCTGGCCAGTTGGCTCAGCGGTAGAGCGTCGGCCTGGCGTGCGGGGGACCCGGGTTCGATTCCCGGCCAGGGCACATAGGAGAAGCGCCCATTTGCTTCTCCACCCTCCCCCCTCCTTCCTCTCTGTCTCTCTCTTCCCCTCCCGCAGCCAAGGCCCCATTGGAGCAAAGATGGCCCGGGCGCTGGGGATGGCTCCTTGGCCTCTGCCCCAGGCGCTAGAGTGGCTCTGGTCGCGGCAGAGCGACGCCCCAGAGGGGCAGAGCATCGCCCCCTGGTGGGCAGAGCATCGCCCCTGGTGGGCGTGCCGGGTGGATCCGGGTCGGGCACATGCGGGAGTCTGTCTGACTGTCTCTCCCCGTTTCCAGCTTCAGAAAAATAAAAAAAAAATAAAAAAAAAAGGGGAGAAACTCGATCATGGTCCTGTTTGGATGCTGATGGAAAGACAAGAGCTTCCTGGGGAGACAGGGCAGGGATGTCAATCAGAGCACAGGTGGGGGCGTATGTTTTCACATTCGGTATAGATGAAAGATGCCTCGTTCTGTGTAGTGTGTGTAGCTCCAAAACACAAACCAGGTAACAACCAACATGCATGATGTTCAAGTCGCACTGACACACCCCCATAGCTGGCGTTACCACCCACCAAGATTTCATAGAAATACACAACAAACCAGAAAAGCAGTCCCAACCTTCCATCCAGTAACATTACACCCGTTAGGTATCAAGAGAAACAGTTCAGGTAAATGAACATTTCATATATATGAACACGTTTGCTGATGCAGTACTTATTATTATAGAGAAAAACTGGTAAGAGCCTGAACAGTCAATAATAAGGAAATCAGTAAATAATTTGGGGGACTGATCTAAATAGAATCTTTACTCATTAAAATAATGATTAGAAAGCCTATGTGGCCTCCCAGAAAATATATGATAAATGTAATTAATTTTAAAATACAAAATAGGCTCTGACCGGTTAGCTCAGCGGTAGAGCGTCGGCCCAGTGTGTGGAAGTCCCAGGTTTGATTCCCAGTCAGGGCACACAGGAAAAGTGACCATCTGCTTCTCCCCTTCCCCCTTCTCTCTCTTTCTCTCTCTCTCTCTCTCTCTCTCTCTCTCTCTCTCTCTTCCCCTCCCGCAGCCATGACTTGATTGGTTCAAGTGCGTTGGCCCCAGGTGCTGAGGATGCCTCTGCAGAGCCTCTGCTTCAGGCACTAAAAATAGCTCAGTATTGAGCATGGCCCCAGATGTGCAGAGCACTGGGCCCAGATGGGGGTTGCCGGGTGGATCCCAGTTGGTGTGCATGTGGGAGTCTGTTTCTATATCTTCCCTCCTTTCACTTAAAAAAAAAATTCAGGATAATACACTATGACAATGTATATGCAGAAAGCATACGCACACATGGGTAGTTAGCATTGATTAATATTTGTTTCTTTTTAGGAGATTGCTTGAGTAAGAGATTTTTTTTTTCAAAGTTTTAACCTGTGTATATGGACAATTTTCAAGACCCTAAGTGCTTTTGATTTGGAAGTTTTCCAAGGATTATTTCATTCGGAAGTTTTCTAAGGGTGATTATCACGTATTTACCCATTATATTTTACTGCATTATTATCCTTAAGCCACCAGTTTAAAACATTTAAAAGAAACACTTTAATAAATGTACTATTTCACTAAGAAATGGCTAATGCCAAGATTGCTACAGCACATGACATTAAAATCTGAGTCATTAAAAATCACCTTTTTAGAGCTGTCCGACTGAAAAACAGAGCTATAAAAACTGTACCTTTGTGGCCCTGGCCGGTTGGCTCAGTGGTAGAGCATCGGCCTGGCGTGCGGAAGTCCCGGGTTCGATTCCCAGCCAGGGCACACAGGAGAAGCGCCCATCTGCTTCTCCACCCCTCCCCCTCTCCTTCCTCTCTGTCTCTCTCTTCCCCTCCCGCAGCCCAGGCTCCACTGGAGCAAAAGATGGCCCAGGTGCTGGGGATGGCTCTATGGCCTCTGCCCCAGGTGCTCGAGTGGCTCTGGTCGCGGCAGAGCGACACCCCGGATGGGCAGAGCATCACCTCTTGGTGGGCGTGCCGGGTGGATCCCGGTCGGGCGCATGCGGGAGTCTGTCTGACTGCCTCCCCGTTTCCAGCTTCGGAAAAATACAAAAAAACAAAAACAAAAACAAAAAAACACAAAACAAAACTGTACCTTTGTTACACAAATGTAATAAGCAGGAGGAAGAAGGGAAGGAGAAGGGAGAGACCGGGGAGGGGAGCCTAGGTCATTTTGGTTTCAGAGTTATTCTCCACGTGGGGCACAAACAGTGCCACCTGCCCTGTGCACAGCAGCAACTCATTCGAAGACTCAGATGAAAGAAAACACGAACTTAAGTGAAAGGTTATTGCTCCTCTTGTACATGTGCACGGCTCCACTCGCCCTGAAGGGCTAATGCCCCTGGTCCCCCTAATGTGCCCAACCTTTACAAAGATCTGGTCTAAAGAGAGGTCATAGCTCCCCACTTTGCAGGGAGCTGTCTGTTTCCCCCCCTTTTTGTTTTTATTTTTTATTTTTTATTTTTTATTCATTTTAGAAAGGAGAGAGAGAGGGAGAGAGAGAGAAGGGGGGAGGAGCAGGAAGCATCAACTCCCATATGTGCCTTGACCAGGCAAGCCCAGGGTTTCGAACCGGCGACCTCAGCATTTCCAGGTCGACGCTTTATCCACTGCGCCACCAAAGGTCAGGCCCCCCCCCCTTTTTTGAAGAGCATCGCTTCACAGATGCCGACCTCGGCAGAGGCCTGATGGGAAAACGAACAGGCTGACATGGACTCTGACAGGACACGGAGCTGAAAGCGTCGATTAGTAATTTATTTCAGGTTGTGGGGAAGAACAGGGTCCCCACTGACTTTAAAACCATTAGTCGGTTGATAGCCTCCATTCAGTCATTGTGGAGGTGAAAAGCATGTCTGAAGTTGATAAGATGGAATAAAGGCAGCTCTCCCTCTGTCTCTTTTTTCCCCCACAGCTGGTATAACTTCTTTGGCAGTGGGAGGAAAGCCTCAGTCATAAGAGGCTGAAAACTGACAATCACGTTTTGGTCTTTCTATCCAGTAAACAAAAAGATGACAAGTCTTTCTCAAACCACCGCCTTTCCTCCCAAAGAAGCACAGTTTTGGCCCTGGCCGGTTGGCTCAGCGGTAGAGCGTCGGCCTGGCATGCGGGGGACCCGGGTTCGATTTCTGGCCAGGGCACATAGGAGAAGTGCCCATTTGCTTCTCCACCCCCCCCCCTCCTTCCTCTCTGTCTCTCTCTTCCCCTCCTGCAGCCAAGGCTCCATTGGAGCAAAGATGGCCCGGGCACTGGGGATGGCTCCTTGGCCTCTGCCTCAGGCGCTAGAGTGGCTCTGGTCGCGGCACAACGCCCCGGAGGGGCAGAGCATCGCCCCCTGGTGGGCGTGCCGGGTGGATCCCGGTCGGGCGCATGCGGGAGTCTGTCTGACTGTCTCTCCCCGTTTCCAGCTTCAGAAAAATACAAAAAAAAAAAAAAAAAAAAAAGAAGCACAGTTTTTACGTCGAACGCTAGCTTCCGGATGGCTGCTTCCCAGTGTTGTACTGTTTGTGGATATTATATTAAAAGCATGCATTTTAAAAGTAAAAAAGGAAGTCACAGGGTCAAAATCAATTTGCCAAAAATAAATCAATTTGCTAAACATCATTTATTTGCCCAAAACTAAGATAGATTTCTTAAACAGGGTCTAGGACAGCTTGTTTGGACATCTGACACTAAAAACCAGAGTAGCCCAGAAGCTGAGTGCCTAGCAGGACAGGGGTCAAGCCAGAGCAGGGATGGCAGGGGACAGAGCAGATGCAGGGGGCAGGTTTAATAATTTGACAAAATAATGATGAAGTGAATTAGTCATTCTGTAAGTTTATTTTTGGCCAATGGACTTTTAGAAACTTGATTTTGGGCACGTTAGCCTGTGGCCCAGGCACTGGCCACCAGCAACTGCATGCTCCCCTCTGCCTGCAGCCAACTTACTCTACAATGAAGGAATTCCGTGAAAACTCTTTAAAGCCTCCCCCAGTTTTAAACTGTTTTCATTCTTTCACTAGAGCAGCTCCCACTGCGCATGCGCACATACCTTCCACTATGCACGGAGCCACTCAGGAGCCGTTCATAAAAACCCAGAGAGCAAAGCAGAACCATGATTAGTATTTCTGTTTTCAGATAAGAAAATCACCCCGGAAAGTTTCAATGAATGGAAAGATAACAAAGAGATAGAAACATGCCTAGTTTTTGGCGAGATTATATCTTGGAAGCCATGCACTCACCATTCCGTAGAGTCCTCGGCTGATCCTTAGGATTGGGTACTGGTTACAAAGTGTCCGTTGAGTCCATATAATGATTTCCTGGGTCAAAATAATAACAAAGTATCAGGCTCTGGCCGGGTGGTTGGGTGAATAGGGCATTGTCTCAGTGTGCCTAGGTCACAGGTTTGATCTTCAGGTCTGATCTTCCGTTAGGGCACATATGAAAAGCAACCAATGAGTGCACAACTAAATGGAACTAAGTGGAACAATGAGTTGATGCCTCTCTCTCCCTACCCCACACCCCACAAACCCTCAAATCAATAAAAAAAAATTTTTTTAAATCAAGTGATGACCCACTTTTCTTGGTAAACAAGATATAACCCTTCCCACCGGATTTTTCAATTTAAGAGCTCTATTTTTCTTTCAAATAATTATTCCATGCCCTCCCCCCCCCCCACTTTATTGACTGACATATGATTAACAAATTAAAATGGTATATATTTAAAGTGTACAAGGTGATGTTTGATATATATATATATTGTGTAAGTATTGCCACAATTAAGCTAATTTATATATCCATGACCATACAGTTACTCCTTTGTGTATGTGGTGAAAATTTACCATCTACTCTCTTAACACATTTTGAGTATATAATAGAATATTATTAACTTAGTCACCATTCAGTACATTAGGTCTCAAAACTTACTCATCTTATAACTGTGAGTCTGTTCCCTTTGACCCCATCTCTCCATTCTCCCAGCACCCAACAACCACTATTCTGCTCTAGAAGTTTGACTTTTGTAGATTACACATAGAAGTGAGATCATGCAGTATTTGTCCTGTTATAGCTGGCTTATTTTACTTAGAATCATGTCTTCCAGGTTCACCTGTGGTGTTGTAAATAGCAGGACTTCCTTCTTTTTAAAGCTAAGTAATAGCCCATTATATATGTGCCATGTTATCTTTTTTTTTTTTTTATCTACTTAATCAATGATTTCATTGCTTGAGTACACAGACATTTTATACAACCAGGGCAGAGGCTGTGGATGACTGGTATTTCCGATTGGGGGTGATGACTCATTTGGTCTTATTATCTCAGGCCAACCCAGTGACTGCAGCTCTCGATCAGAACCAGAAAGAACTGGGCATCTTCATCCTTTCTGTTCCTCTCAAGATGCTTTTGAACAGCGACAGCGTTCTTAATTAAATGGTAGAGACCTGAAGCAAGATGAGGGGCAAGTCCTTTGCTCAGAATTCTCAAGATTTTATTGCCTGTCACAAAACGTACTTGTGCAATGCCATGTGTGCCTCTCAGGGTCACACCGATTTGTGAGGGTGTCAAGGCCCTCCTTGGCCAGTTTGTAGATGTGCTCCTTCATGTCATCAGACATCAACTTCAGCCAGGTGGGGACGCTGGGGCAGTAGGGCAGAGCTGACTGGGACAGGCCCTTCCCGGGAGTGTGCATGCGATCCATGATGGCAGTGAAAAAGCAAGAATCAGACATGCAGCAGGAAGTCACCCAGCATGCAGGAAGTCATGCTACATTATCTTTATCCATTCACCTGATGACAGACGCTTAGGTCTCCGCATCTTGGCTGTTGTGATTAATGCTGTAGTGAGTGTGGGGGGGAGGGGCTCCTTTTCTTCTGTCTCTCTCCAATTGTGTGTGACTAGAGGAGGCACCAGTGCACAGGGGCTAATGGTAATAATGTCTGAAATGGGCATCATGTAAATGCCTTTCTTAAAAAAGTACATTACACCTTTCCAGTGTACACATATCACCGCTGTGTAATGTTCTAACATTATAAAAGCAGCAAAAGCACTTAGCAAGAATGATGAATTCATTCCTTATGTGCCCACTGTTGAAAGCCATCTTAGTCCAGCCGGGGACAGAATGGGAGATGGTAATGCAGGCACAGAGGTGGATCTTGTTACTGGATCCCTTCTCGCCATTGTAGACACTGTGGTTCAAGTGACATAGGGACTATGAAAATAGCCCTTCAAGCTTTTTGTAATCACTGCATTGATCTCTCCACCACTATGGCTACTGGTGGCAGGAGGGTTCTCACAACCAAATTCAAAGAATTGCATCAAATATACTTAGAACATCCCCTATGGAACTGAATTCTCGCTCCCTTTATCTGGATATGAGATGTCCAGTGATTTCCAAAAACATGTTTTGCGCTGCCTCCTTTTTCTACATTGGACTATTACTTCCTAATTATCACCATCACTTCAGTCACAAATATAGGAGTGCCTTAGTGTGTAATTAAAATAGAAACCTCTGGCATCATAGTTCGATTCGATTCTATTTAAAAAGGAGAAAGGAGAAGTCCAGAAAACTTTAATGGATTACCCAAGGTGACACCTTGTAACAAAATCTCAGAGAAGGCCCTGACCAGTTGGCTTAGAGCTGTGGTCCCCAACCTTTATTGGGCCATGGACCGATTTAATGTCAGAAAATATTTTCACGGACCGGCCTTTAGGGTGGGACGGATAAATGTATCACGTGACCGAGACAAGCGTCAAGAGTGAGTCTTAATGGATGTAACAGAGGGAATCTGGTCATTTTTTAAAAATAAAACATTGTTCAGACTTAAATATAAATAAAATGGAAATAATGTAAGTTATTTATTCTTTCTCTGTGGACCGGTGCCAAATGGCCCACGGACCGGTATCAGTCCGTGGCCCGAGGGTTGGGGACCACTGGCTTAGTGGATAGAATGTTAGCCCAGTGTATGGATGTCACAGGTTTGATCCCTTGTCAGGGCACAGAAGAGAAGCTATCATCTGCTTCTTTCCCCCTCCTCTTCTCCATTCTCTCCCTCTTCCCCTCCCACAACCAGAGGCCCGATTGGTTTGAACGTCACCTGGGATAGCTCAGCTGGTCCAAGCACATCAGCCTCAGGTGCTAAAAATAGCTCAGTTGATCTGAGCATCGGCCCTAGACAGGGGTTGCTTGGTGGATCCCAGTCAGGGTGCATGCAGTAGTCGTCCTTGCTCTCTCCCCTCTTCTCCCATTAAAAAGATATCATAGAAGTCAAATTTTTATGTTCTGTTCTCTATATTATATATTGTCCCTCCTTGAATTTTACTTATAACACAAAAGGTATTATCTAAAGTCAAAGTCATAGCCCAATCTTTACTACCCACTGTTCTTTTCCTTTTTTTTTTTTTTTTTTTTGTATTTTTCTGAAGTTGGAAACGGAGAGAGACAGTCAGACAGACTCCCGCATGCGCCCGACCAGGATCCACCCAGCACACCCACCAGAGGCGACGCTCTGCCCACCAGGGGGCGATGCTCTGCCCCTCCGGGGCGTTGCTCTGCCACAACCAGAGCCACTCTAGTGCCTGGGGCAGAGGCCAAGGAGCCATCCCCAGCGCCCGGGCCATCTTTGCTCCAATGGAGCCTTGGCTGCGGGAGGGGAAGAGAGAGACAGAGAGGAAGGAGAGGGGGAGGGGTGGAGAAACAGATGGGCGCTTCTCCTTTGTGCCCTAGCCGGGAATCGAACCCAGGACCTCTGCACTCCAGGCCGACGCTCTACCACTGAGCCAACCGGCCAGGGCCACCACTGTTCTTTTTCTATATAAAAATACAACTCAGAACAAAAACAACAAGGCATAAATATTCACGAGGCCTAGCATGATACTATGTTTAAGTAGATATTATCCAAGCAAAGTAAGGGACAAACAAAGACACCCACAAACTATCCTTTTATGTGAATATTTCTAAAGGGTTTTGGAGGAAACCTACTGGTTCCCCTAAATGGCTGACCCACAAGGAGGTTCTTAACCTGCTGGAAATCGACTACAGGCCATTATAATTAGAGCCACTTCCCTGCTAAGGCCCTTGTACACTGGCACCAAGCTCCGATAGGACGGGAGTGGGCAAAGGAAGCAGGTCAGGCCAAAAGAAGATTTTCCTGATTGGAAAAATAATTTTTTTGCAGAGTCAAGAGATTTTATGTATCTTAGGTGTTGATCATTTTTTCTCCCAACATAAGAAAACTGGGTGGGGGAGACCTTCCCTGGAGAACCAGATCGCACTTTTCTCTGTTCCAAGTGCGCAGAGGGGTTAAGTAACCCAAAGGGCCCGTTCTGAGTTTGCAGAAATTGTTACTGTTCATATGAAGTGATAAAATATCCCCTAATTTTTGTGAGCAGTGTATTAAAGCCTCATAAAGAATCAATAAAACCTAAAGAAAAGTTTTGCAAAATAATTGCACCACTCCAGTAACGTAACTGCTCACTCCTGTTTCCTGCTACACTCTTTTTTTTAAAGATCATGGTTTTTATTTTTATTTTATTTTTTTAACAGAGACAGAGAGAGAGTCAGAGAGAGGGATAGACAGGGACAGACAGACAGGAGTGGAGAGATGAGAAGCATCAATCATTAGTTTTTCATTATGCTTTGTGACACTTAGTTGTTCATTGATTGCTTTCTCATATGTGCCTTGACCATGGGCCTTCAGCAGACCGAGTAACCCCTTGCTTGAGCCTTGGTCCAATCCGGTGAGCTTTTGCTCAAACCAGATGAGCCTGCGCTCAAGCTGGCGATCTCGGGGTCTCGAACCTGAGTCTTTCCGCATCCCAGTCCAAGGCTCTATCCACTGCGCCATTGCCTAGTCAGGCTCCTGCTACACTCTTACCATTGAAAATATACTTTTACAAATATTTTCAACTTTAGTGTCCATATGTCTTTAAACTTCTCTCTTTAAATTTACTTTTTTTCTTTTTTCTTTCTTTCTTTCTTCTTTCTTTCTTTCTTTCTTTCTTTCTTTCTTTCTTTCTTTCTTTCTTTCTTTCCTTCTCTTTCTCTTTCCTCCCTTCCTCCCTTCCTCCCTTCCTCCCTTCCTCCCTTCCTTTCCTCCCTTCCTCCCTTCCTCCCTCCCTTCCTTCATCTCCTTACTTTCCTTCTTTCCTTCCTCTCCTTACTTTCCTTCTTTCTTATTCCCTCTCTCTCTCTTTCTTTCTTTTTTAAAGTGAGAGGAGATAGTGAGACAGAATCCGGCATGCCCTCCGACCAGGATCCACCCAGCAGTCCCTGTCTAAGGCCAATACTCGGACCAGCCGTGCTATCCTCAGTGCTTGAGGCCGATGTTTGAACCAACTGAGCCACTGGCAGTGGGAGGTGAAGAGGGAGAGAAGGGAGAGTGAGGAGAAGCAGATGGTTGCTTCTCCTGTGTGCCCTGACCAGCAATTGAACCCGGGATGTCTGCATGCTGGCCCAACACTCTATCCACTGAGACAACCAGCCAGGGCCTTATATTTCAATATAAACATTTGCCTCTGCCCTATTGTAAATTTTCAAAAATTACTTCATAAAAGGCTTGAGTACCAAATTGATCCAAAGCACCTGAAACAGAAGAGCTGAGAGTAAGAACACTTTGTTACCTGATGCCTGGTTCTGGGTGACATGAATTTTATTTTCTA
This sequence comes from Saccopteryx leptura, assembly GCF_036850995.1. Lineage (NCBI taxonomy): Eukaryota > Metazoa > Chordata > Mammalia > Chiroptera > Emballonuridae > Saccopteryx > Saccopteryx leptura. The sequence goes on along the minus strand of NC_089515.1, from coordinate 41,501,659 downwards.
CAGAGAGCTATTTATTGAGCTATTAATTCCAAGTCATATATTTTCAAATTTTATTGTTACATAGGCAACAAATTTTGCTTTAAAAAAATACAATGAACTTATACAATGGACATTACTAAACTCTTACTATCACAAACACTTAGAACATTTTTTCCCCACTGCTTTGAAAGAGGCGGGGGGAAGCATCATTCGTTGTTGCACTTAGCTGTTCCATTTAGGTATGCACTCACTTGTTTCTTCTTATATGTGCCCTGACCAGGGATTGAACCCACGACCTTGGTGTACAGGGACAACATTCCATCCATTTAGCCACCCAGCCACGGCCCCACTAACACTAGGGTAGATCTCCTTCTATTCTTAGGTTCCATATGCATATTATGTATGTATATCACAAAGTCACACACAATACATATCCATATATAACCCCTACCAATTACATCGTCCCACCATTTCGAAGCTGCTCTTTCTTTTAGCATATAGAAATATACATTGACCTTCCCTTCCGCTATTAATTACTCTTCACTATATATCATGTGGATATCCTATGCCCATTGTTAGGCATTTAGGTTTTCCCCAGTTTTACTAAAAATAACTGAATTATGATTATGTTTGTCGATACACATCTATGAATATCTCTGATAATTTTCTTAGGACAAATGGTTGGATCAAACAGTTGTGCCTTTAAGGGCTTTGGATCAATGCTCCCAAATGCCTCTATGTGTACTTCTACCCCACAGTGTCATAATGCCCCTTTCCCGTGCCATTGCCAACCTTGAATATTTCATTAAAAATAAAATCTTTGATGATCACAAAAGTGAAGGAAAACTTCAGTACTTTAAAATTGCGAATATCTGTGAGATTACAAACAGGGTGTGCTATGCTCGCTGGCCCCTGCCTTCCCCTCACACCTCACTTCCTTTCATTTCCTGCAGTGCCTGGACTCCTTTGGTACTTTCACATTATATTAACTGTTCATATTTTACACTGTAAACATAGTGGGCTGAATGGTGATGCTCAGTAAATACACCTGTGTTCTAATCCCTCAAACCTGTAAATATTACCTGATTGGTAAAAGAGTCAAAAATATCTTTTTTTTTTTTTTTTTGTATTTTTTCTGAAGCTGGAAACGGGGAGAGACAGTCAGACAGACTCCCGCATGCACCCGACTGGGATCCACCCGGCACGCCCACCAGGGGCGATGCTCTGCCCACCAGGGGGTGATGCTCTGCCCCTCCGGGGCGTCGCTCTGCCGCGACCAGAGCCACTCCAGTGCCTGGGGCAGAGGCCAAGGAGCCATCCCCAGCGCCAACCTCGCTCCAATGGAGCCCTGGCTGCGGGAGGGGAAGAGAGAGACAGAGAGGAAGGAGGGGGTGGGGTGGAGAAGCAAATGGGCACTTCTCCTATGTGCCCTGGCCGGGAATCGAACCTGGGTCCCCCGTACGCCAGGCTGACGCTCAACAGCTGAGCCAACTGGCCAGGGCCCAATAATATCTTATAAGTCAAGAGATATGATTAAGAATTCTGTGGCCCGCCGGTTAGCTCAGTGGAAGAGTGTTGGCCTGGAGTGTGGATGTCCCAGGTTAAATTCCTGGTCAGGGAATAAGGAGAAGTGACCATCTGCTTCTTTGCCCCTCCCCCATCACTCTCTCTTTCTCTCTCTTCCCTTCTCACAGCCATGGCTCAATCAGTTCAAGTGTATCAGCCCCAGGCACCAAAGATGACTCCAGAGAGCCTCTGCCTCAGGTGCTAAAAATGGCTTGGTTGTGAGCATGGCCCCAGGTGGGCAGAGCATCATCAGCCCCAGACAGGGGTTGCCATGTGGATCCCAGTCTGGTTGCATGTGGGAATCTGTCTCTCTGTCTCCCCTCCTTTTACTTGAAAAAGAAGGAAAAGAAAAAGAATTCTGAGAGGATGAGCTTATTCTGGACGATCCCAGTGAGTCATAAATCTAATGACAAGTGTCCCTTTAAGAGGGAAGGGAGGTAGAGGGAGAGGTACCCAGAGAAAGCTGAGGACAGAGAGGCATGAGCACAGCCCAGAACACCAGGGCCGCCACCAGAAGCTGAGCGGCAAGGAAGGACCGTCCCCGCAAGCCCCTGGAGGGAGCACAGCTCGCTGGAGTCCGGACATGGAGCCTCCAGGCCTGTGGGAGAACCAGCAGCAGCTGTGAAGCCACATGTTGGTGGCATCCTCCCACCGCAGCCCTGAGAAGCTACTACAGCAGACTACAATCCAGACGTGAAATATCCGTTCATTGTTCATGGTTAAGATTTTCTCCAGTCCACAGCCATTTTAGAATCATTTTGTAAAATTGGGATGAAAAATAAAATCCCATCCTGACGCTACACTGTGACGTGTAAGAAGTCAACTGGGGGCCACAGACCTCTTGACAACCCGCTGCTTCCACCAGAACTTCTAGTTCCTCTTATGTCGCTCATAAAGCTATCGCTTCCCCTTCAGATGGGCTACACTGAAACTGAGTTTAAATGTTTTGGGTTAAGTACATCACACAAATTGAGGGTGATTTTATTTTTTCTATGATATATTCTAAGTCACTGCTGTCTAGAACTTGTGAAAATGATATATATTTCACTAATCAATATGGCTGCCGCCAGCCACATGTGGATAGTGAACCCTAGAAATGTCATTGGGGAACGGAATTTTACATTGTATTTCATTTTAATTCATTCAAATTTAAGTAGCTATATCTGGCCAGGGGCTGTGGTATGGGGGGAAAAAACCCCCATATAGTTCACAGCAGTTCCGCGCAGGGGTCGTCAAACTTTTTATAAAAACCGCCCACTTTTGCAGTGCTGGTCGACCTGGTCCCTACCGCCCACTAGTGGGCGTTCCAGCTTTCATGATGGGCCAATCGCTGTTTGGTTGCACTGTAGGGACCAGGTTGACCAGCACTGCAAAAGTGGGCGGTTTTTATAAAAAGTCTGACGACCCCTGCGTGGGCTCTGGAGTCATGTGGTCTGAGCTGGCCCCTCAGCGCCACTTTTATTAGCTCAGTGACCTTATGCTGGGAAGCAGCCCTGAGTGCAGGCATAGAGGCCAGCGGAGAGGTGGAGAAAGTCCGAGAGAGGGAAGCACTGTCTCACAGGGACTTGCATCGCCTAAGTCTTGTCATAGTCCTCGAGCAAGGGACCGGGATCGTGAAATACTTTTTCGCACCCATCCAAACAGCCCCCCCAATCTCACGGCCCATTCCCCTCTCAGGACCCGGTTGTTGCTGTCGGAGACCGCCCAGAGCTGAGAACCCAATAGTATCTGAAGTCTCACTCCTCTGACAATTTGGTCATGATCTTGTTCCTCGTTTTGGACCCCACCTCCAGCCCAGCCACAGAAAGAGTCAGATTTTTTTTTTAAGTGTGAGAGGAGGGAAGACAGAGAGACAGACTCCCACATGCGCCCCGACCAGAATCCATCCGGCAACTCCATCTGGGGTTGATGCTCGAATCAGCCGAACTATCTTCAGTAACTGATGCTGATGCTCAAACCAGCGCAGATAGAAAGGAGAGAGGGAGGGGTGGAGAAGCAGATGGTCGCTTCCACTGTGTGCCGTGACCGGGAATCAAACCCAGGACGTACGCATGCCAGGCTGACGCTCTATCCTCTGAGCCAACTGGCCAGGGCCAAGGAATCAGCTCTTGATGCTGTCAAATTGACCCTGAAGGAAAGCCCACACTCCACTGTAAGTGGGTGACTGCCATTTTCTCTCTTAAAGTAAAAATAAAAAAAGATCCAGCCCCCCTCTTCTGTCTTGCAAGCCTCTACCCTCCTACAACGTCTCCCTGTTTGGGGTACTTTTCCTGGACTGTCTAAAACAGGGGTCCCCAAACTTTTTACACAGGGGGCCAGTTCACTGTCCCTCAGACCGTTGGAGGGCCGGACTATAACAAAAACTATGAACAAATCCCTATGCACACTGCACATATCTTATTTTAAAGTAAAAAAAAACAAAATGGGAGCAAATACAATATTTAAAATAAAGAACAAGTAAATTTAAATCAACAAACTGACCAGTATTTCAATGGGAACTATGCTCCTCTCACTGATCACCAATGAAAGAGGTGCCCCTTCCGGAAGTGCGGCGGGGGCCGGATAAATGGCCTCAGGGGGCCGCATGTGGCCCACGGGCCGTAGTTTGGGGACCCCTGGTCTAAAAGCTGTTTTTAAGATTCTGTCCAGAGTTTATAGCTCTTATCTGCTAGAGGTTTGGTTCAACAGGAGCTGCACTGCTGTGACTAGAAACGGAAACTCTTCTGGAGCATTAAAACCTGTTTACACAGAAAGACACCTCATCCCAATCTGGGCAGGAAGAGTAGGCGGGGAAAGAAAGGGGACAACAAAGAAAAGAGTCTTAACTTTTGGACACCCGTGTCAGTTTCTTCTTCCTCGTAAATGAATTTAGTCTTTTTCTACTGCAATTTTTGGTGAGCTCATGTTTTCTTTTTCAGTCATGAAAAAGTTGATTCATCCAATGGGGAAATGATTCCTTGGGCGAGTAATTTAATATCTCTGGGGTCCAACTCCTTCATCTTTGCAATCGGGATGATTGGGCCCCTGTGAGGAGGCAGCTGAGGGTCTAGAAACTCCATAAATGCCCATTTCTCCAGATCAGCTCATTATCTCACGACTTATTCAAGGGAAAGGACTGAGAGCCATTGATCTTTGAAGCTACTGCTTCTAGATCAAGGTTTTCAACTGTGGGCCTGCGGACCGCTGCTGGTCCACCAGGTATTTCGTGCTGCATGGGCCAGCGACTGTAAACCATTGATCTACATCAGTTTGGTTGTCACACAAATGTCTGTACAATAAATAAATGAATAGACTTGCCTATGAATGTGGTGAGTATTAAGATAAACATTATAAATATATTAAGCTCTTGATTCATTGCAGAGATATTTTATTACTCTGTCCACAATCTGAAATCTGCATTGACACCCTGGTGGGCAGAGATGGGTAGCATCTGCCTCATTTCAATGGTCACCCACCCAGCACCTGCATGTCTGTCTCTACAGTCTCTGTAGAGACTTTATGACTATATAAATGAATATAATTTTATGTAAACTACTGAAAAATAGTTATATTAAAAAATGTTCTTCAGCAATACCTTGGTCAAAATCAGATTTATAAAATCAGGTAATAATACTTCCCCTGGAGCCAGTTTTGGGAAAGGATGATAATAATCCAAAATCCAACCACTGCCCTGTGTAATAACACAGCTAATAAAAGACTTTGTAATTGTAGTTCCTGGTGAATTACGTGAACTGTATTAACTACCGTGGAGGACATGCTTGCTGCGTGGGTGGGTAAGGCGCTCCAGATAATGACGGTCTCAGCCACGCGTTGGCACGCCCAGCGCAGCTACACCAACAGCTGGCAGCAGCCACTCCCGTGTTAGCTGTTGGGGGTATAAGTTTGCTTTCTGGTAAAATTTTGTTGATTAAATAATTTAAACCTGGTTCTGAGCCCTCACCACCCTCGATGACAGGACATTTATTTTTAGTCAAAACAGGGGCTCCCTCCCAATTCCACATCACTGTAAAACAGTCCAGGCGAGGGTCTCGTTTGTCTTAGCAAAGCCATCTACACCCATCCACTCTGCAGCCGAGGTGAACATCCCGTTCCAGGGGCTTGTACAGTGGTGCTGAGAACAAAGCACCTACTATGTGCTGTGGCATGTGCTAGGAGTTGCAGCAGATTTTGAAAACACAGGGCATCAGTCACGCCCTCAGTGGCGTCCAGGAAAAATCTCAGGGTCAAAAATGTACAGATGGCTCTGGCCGGTTGGCTCAGTGGTAGAGTGTCAGCCTGGTGTATGGATGTCCTGGGTTTGATTCCTGGTCAGGGCACACAGGAGAAGCAACCACCTGCTTCTCCACCCCTCCACCTCCCCCTTCTCTCTTTCTCTCCTTCTCTCTCTCTGTCTTCTCTTCTTGCAGCCATGGCTTGATTGGTTCTAATGCATCGGCCCCAGGCACTGAGGATGGCTCCATGGAGCCTCTGCCTCAGGCACTAAAAATAGCTTGGTTGCAAGGATGGCCCCAAATGGGCAAAGCATTGGCCCCAGACATGGATTGCCATGTGGCTCCCAGTCACGGTGCATGCAGGAGCCTGTCTATCTCCCCTCATCTCTCTTGGAAAAGAAGAAAAAAAATGTACAGTTTACATTCTTTTGGACATAGGTCTTCCTTTCAGCGTTTGCTACAACTGGTAGAAAAATGGAAAGCTGGCTGTAGAAACCAGAACTGTAGCACATTTAGAAATAGGTAATGAAAACGGCAGAAAATTCAGTTCTCAGCAGAATCCTGTCAACAGGAGAAATGCTACTTGCCTGAGTTCCTGAGCGGAGGAGGCGCGCGTGCTTCCCAGGCATCTATAAAACGTGAGCCGGGAAAGAGCACACAGAAAGAGCTCTCTATTTCCTTTCTGATTTAGCCTTAAGTTGTGGTTCAGGTTAAAAAAAAAGAGTGGACTAAGCTCTTCTCGGGGCCACCACAGGGCCGCTCAACCATGTGCCTGCACTAACGCTGTTTACTTCAGAACATCTGGGTGAGACTCTCCGGTGAGGCCTGTGGAATACATGAGGTCATCTCTTTGGATGTTTATGTAGCTGAAGACTAATCAGAACCAAGGCACCACAGATGGATTCCTTTCCCCAATTTTTAAGCACTTTTGCCCTTTTCCTGTCATCTCTCAAATTTGCTCGACCCAGCAGCAAAACAGAATTGAATTAATGAGCATGCTCTGTTTCCAATCTGCACTAGCCTTGCCCTTTTTCTCTACACACACACACATACTCACACACGACACTCACACACACACACACTCACACACTCACTCACACACTCACACACTCACTCACACACTCACACACACACTCACACACACACTCACACACAGACACACTCACACACTCACTCACACACTCACTCACACACTCACACACACACTCACACACACACACTCACACACACTCACACACACACACACTCACATACACTCACACAGACACACACACACTCACACACACACACACTCACATACACACTCACACACATACACACACACACTCACATACACACACACATACACACTCACACACATACACACATACTCACACACACACTCACATACACACACACACACTCACATACACACACACATACACACACACATACACACTCACACTCACACACACACACACTCACACACACACACACTCACACACAAGACACTCACACACACACACAGACACACACACACACACACTCACACACTCTCACACACACACACTCACACAAGACACTCACACACACTCACAGACACTCTCACACACACTCACACACACACTCTCACACACACACTCACTCACACACACTCTCACACACACATACACACACATACACACACTCACACTCACACACTTACTCACACACTCACACACACTCATACACACTCACACTCACACACACACTCACACTCACACACAAGACACACACACACACTCACTCACACACACACATACACACACTCACACACAGACACACACACACACTCACACACTCACACACACTCACACACACTCACTCACATACACACTCACACTCACACACACACACACACACTCTCACACACACTCACACACACTCACACACACACACATACACACACACACACACTCGCATACACACACACTCACACACACACACACACTCACACACACATCCAAACACTAACGAAAGATAAGCAATATAAAATTATGATGCACTGAGCTGTGGTCTTGGCTCTGTAGCTACTTCCCCCACCTTAGGCAGGCCCAGCCGTCCCTCTGCCACCGGCTCAACTCTTTGTTCCTCTTCTCTTTGAAACCTGTCTCTGACTTCCAATCACAAACAGGGCAAAGTCCCCAAGATCCTGTCAGGGCTTCTGTCTACTCTTCCGGAATCATCCCATAATTCCATCAAGAGGGCCTCTGTTCCCATGCACCAGCCCGACCTGCAGACTCTACATTAGACACAGGCTTCTGTCTTACCTGGACACTTTCCTTGCGTGTCCTTTCACCGGTGGTGGGCGCCACCCCCCCCCCATCCTCCCTCACCCTCAGCACTCCAGCTGCTTTCTTAGCGGCCCTGAGTCAAAGCTGCAGGAGAGCTAAAGGCGGCCAGGGGTCTGGAATCAGACAGTCCTGGGCATGAGTGGCTGTGCTTTGCTTTAAGTGGGAAAGATGACGCTCTCAGATGGCGGAGTCAGCGGTATTAGGAATCAGAATTCTTCTCCGTACCTACTTCCTTTTTTGGGGGTCCAGTTATGTTCCTAAGGATCAATACAAGCAGGACACGTCTCAATGACAGTGAAATGACATGTGGCTTATGTTTTACTCTATTTGGAATGTCCTGATACCCAGGGGCCTCACCCTCATGGTCACTGCCTTCCTCTCCCTAGGGACCAGCCTCTCCACCAGTCTCTCTGTGAAAGCATTTGCCTGAAGGTAAATTATTCTTAAAAGACCCCTTCGGGCCCTGGCCGGTTGGCTCAGCAGTAGAGCATCAGCCCGGGATGTGGAAGTCCCAGGCTAGATTCCTGGCCAGAGCACACAGAAGCACCCATCTGCTTCTCCACCCTTCCCCCTCTCCTTCCTCTCTGTCTCTCTCTTCCCCTCCTGCAGCCAAGGCTCTATTGCAGTAAAGTTGGCCCAGCTGCTGAGGATGGCTCCATGGCCTCCGCCTCAGGTGCTAGAATGGCTCTGACTGCAGCGGAGCAACACCCAAGAGGGGACGAGCATCGCCCACTGGTGGGCATGCCGGGTGGATCCCAGTCGGGTGTATGCAGAGCCTTTCTGCCTGCCTACCTCCCCCTCCGCTTCTCACTTTGGAAAAATGCAAAAAATTTAAAAGACCCCTCCCTGTATCTACCCTGTTTTCTTCCGTCCCCTTCCAGAAAAGGCCCTGATGGCAGGGACCGAGGAACGTGCACACAGAGAGACCCTGCTGATGCGCTGAGAATAGGAAACCCCCCTCCCCCCCCCTTCCCCCCCTCCCCCCGCAACATGAGCCTTGGGGCAGTGCTGCCCTCCAGGGTGTGGGCGGGGCCATTCTGAACAAGGCCATCAGCACTGAGTCGGATCTTTTCTTCTCCAGAAAGTGAAGCAGAGAGGGACTTGACCAGCAGCTCCACACTAGGAGGAGGGCGTGCTGTATGGAGTGGGGGACAGCTCTGGCGAAGACAGGGAACAACCCCACGGCTGCAGGGCTGCCAGTGGTGGTGGCTCCTGAAGGAACCAGAGACCCTCGTGAACCACAGGCAGGGGCAAGCAGAGCTTGGCAGCTGGCCTGGCTTCTCAGTGCCAGGAGAAGGGCTTTCTGGAGACACTGGACTTCCATTCACCCTGCGTGGGCTGGAGCTACCTCGGCCCGCTGAGGACTTGGAAAGCAGACAGGGAAAGCGGCCTCTTGCCCTCAGGTGTCACAAGCCCAAAGGAGGACACCTGAAGAGATGCCACTTCCCACCTGGGCTGCCCTTCACTTTGACCTCCTTATACCTTTGCTGCTGGATACTGTTCACCAGTGCTGCCTATACTCCCAGGGTTGAGCTTAGGACTAAACAGGAGACTTCTAACAGGAGCTAGGCTAACACAAGGGGACCCACCCAAACTATTCTGAAGGACGCAGAGGCTGGGACAGGGCCATGTGTGAGTTAGAAATAGTACTCCTGTGGGTAGATACAGGTCCACACCTTTCATCACTGTTTAGCACTCAGATGAGGGGACAGACACCAGCCCCACTGGCCTCTTCACTCAGGGGCTTTTGTGTAGCACCCCCTGCTGGAAAGATCTGCTCATTTTCTAAAATAAGTCAAGGGAGCAGAAGAAAACAAGATAGGTCCAGCCAAAAACTCACTAGCATAAAAGCAGGAGACAAGTATCACCTACAAGGCACAGAATCAGAGCATCTCTTCACCAAAGACTTAGCGCAAGTGTCTTTTTGCAATTTTATTATATAAGCAATTACTCATTATAAAAAAAGACAAAATGTGGGCCCTGGCCAGTTGGCTCAGGGGTAGAGCATTGGCCCAGTGTTTGGTAGTCCGGGTTCAATTCCGAGCCAGGTACACAGGAGAGGCACCCATCTGCTTCTTCACCTTTCCCCCTCTTCTTTCTTTTCTTTTTTCTTTGCATTTTTCTGAAGTTGGAAACGGGGAGGCAGTCAGACAGACTCCCGCATGCGCCCGACCAGGATCCACCTGGCATGCCCACCAGGGGGCGATGCTCTGCCCATCTGGGGCGTTACTTTGTTGCAACCAGAGCCATTCTAGTGCCTGAGGCAGAGGCCATAGAGCCACCCCCAGTGCCCAGGCCAACTTTGCTCCAATGGAGCCTTGGCTGTAGGAGGGGAAGAGAGAGACAGAGAGGAAGGAGAGGGGGAGGGGTGGAGAAGCAGATGGGCGCTTCTCCTGTGTGCCCTGGCCAGGAATCAAACCGGGACTCCTACACACCAGGCCGACATGCTACCATCCCCCTCTTCTTTCTATCTTTCTCTTCCCCTCCCGAAACCAAGGCTCCATTGGAGCAAAATTGACCCAGGTGCTGAGGATGGCTCCATAGCCTCCCCCTCAGGCACTAGAATGGCTCCGGTTGCAACGGAGCAACACCTCCTGGCGAGCTTGCCAGATGGATCCCAGTTGGGCACTTGAGGGAGTCTGTCTCTCAGCCTCCCCATTTCTCACTTCAGAAAAAAAAAAAAAGACAAAATGTTGAAAGCCACCCATGACCTCACTTGTGAGACATAGTTTTTTCTTTTGTGTTTTGTTCTTTTTAGCAAGGTGGGGGGGGGGGGGACTGACAGGGACAGACAGACAGGAAGGGAGAGAGATGAGAAGCATCAAGTCTTCATTGTGGCACTTCAGTCTCATATGTGACTTAATTGGGAGGCTACAGCCAAGCCAGTGACCCCTTGCTCAAGCCAGTGACCTTGGGATTGTGTCTATGATCCCACACTCAAGCTGGCAACACCACACTCAAGCTGGATGAGCCCGTGCTCAAGCCGGTGACCTTGGGGTTTCAAATCTGGGTCCTCAAAGTCCCAGGCCAGCACTCTATTCTGTGTGCTACCACCTGGTCAGGCTGTGAGACAGACATAGTTTTATCTTTTATTTGTAGCCATTTGATTTTGTGGTAAGGTAGAAGGCAGAAATATTGACTGATTATTTTCTTCACAAATAGTCATCTTGTGTGCCAGCAATATAGACTGGATAAATTCTATCTTTCCTCCAATTTCTGAAATAACAAAATTATATTCTAAATTCAAAGACATAGTGAGACTTGGTCCTGGGTTTCCTTCTGTTCCGTTCATCTGCACATTCTGGTAACAGTTTTGTGCCTTTTCTGCCATAGATAATAATTGTGTTGAGAGAAACCGCATTGAGGCTTTGATTGGGAAGATACTTCTGTTAAATGGGGAGAACTGGTGTTTTTGCAATGAGTCTTTTCATCCAGAAAACATTGTATGCTTCTCCATTTTTCTCTTATGCATCTCAATATGGTCTAGTTGGGTTTTTAAAATGCATTCTGTGTGTTTCCTTTCTGCTTATTGCTAGGTTTTCATATTTTTGGTGTTATTAAAACATCCCCCCTTATATTTTAATAGCTTATATTTTACAGGAAAGTTATTGCTTTTCTAAAACTTAATTTTGTAACTGTTTTTCTAAATTGCCACCCATTCTCAGTTTTCAATTGATTCGTTGTTTATTTTCAAATATCATGTTGAATTATTCTTCTTGTGTCTTTTTCTTTCCTGCTATTGCTCCGGGGACCACCCTCACCATCAGAAATTAGAAATGCTTTGAAGTCCTACAGTAAGTGCATAAATCCAGAGATAGACACCCTGGTAATATCTTAAGAATATGTACTGACTTGTAGGCATCTTTCATCATTAGTTTCTGTATTTCCAGAGTATGTGTTAAAATTGAGATAAAGTTTACATCTGCTGAAAAGCATATAGATCTGAACTTTACAATTCTGTGCATTACACATTCGTGTGACCGCCACCCAAGTCAGACCGAGGACATTCCCATCACTCCAGACAGCCTCTTGTTCTCTGTCCTCATCAGTGCCCACTCCCCCATGTGAAAACTCTGTTCTAACTTCTGTCACTATGGAGTACTTTGGCCTGTTGCAGAACTTCATATAAACAGAATCATACAGGGTCATCTTCTGTTAAACATAATGTTTTTGTTTGTTTGTTTTCTTCTTTTCCAAGTGAGAGGAGACAGACTCCTGCATGTGCCCCAACCAGGATCCACCCTGCAACCCTCATCTGGGGCCAATGTTCTGCTCATCTAGGGCTATGCTCACAACCAAGCTATTTTTAGTGCCTGAGTCAGCAGAGGGTCCAGGGAGCTATCCTCAGTGCCCAGGGCCAATACACTCAAACTAATCAAGCCATGGCTGTGGGAGGGGAAGAGAGAGAGAGAGAGAGAGAGAGAGAAAAGAGGGAAGGGAGAAGCAGATGGTCACTTTTCCTGTGTGCCCTCACTGGGAATCAAATCCAGGACATTCAGACGCCAGGCTAACACTCTACCACTGAGCCAACAAGCCAGGGCCTGTTTTTGAGATTCATTCTTCCTTATTATCAAGTAATTTTCCATTTTTCAAATATACCAAGTGTGTTTATCCATGCTTCTGTCAGTGGACAGTTGGGGTGTTCTCATTCTTTTATTGCTATGAATAATTTTGCATAAGTCTTTCTATGAACATACATTTTCATTTATCTTAGGTACATTTCTAAAAGTGGAATTTCTGGATCATAGGGTAGGTATATATTTAAATTTATTTTAAAACTCTACTTTTCCAAAGTCTTTGCACTATTTTTGTAACCCACAGAAAAGTTGCAAAAAACAGTACCAAAAAATCCTCCAATGATGTTTATAACAATTATTCACCAATAGTTTATACTTTGCCCTATTTGCTTCTTTTTTTCCTATTATTATCATAGATGTATGCATGTATATTTTTATACATATTAGTTTTCTAAATTATTAGTTAATTGGGAAAATTTGGGCCCTTACCTCCAAGTAGTTTAGTGATCCCATTTAAAGATGGTTTTACCCTTTGAGTTTGGTTCATTTATTTCAAGACTTCCTTTCACTCCATTTTCCACTCACTTTTGTCATTATCCAAGCTCTTCAAATAGTCATTTACCAAAAAAGTATTTTGTCCAGAGTTTATAACTGTTATGTGTTAAAAGGAATATTTGTCCAAAAAAAGCTGTTTCACCATTACAAGCACCAAAATGTACCTTTACCATCACCATTGACCAAACCCTGCCAGAGTAGTACAGCTAATATCGCCTCCCCATGACATTCCTTCCCTCTGTCGTCATTGTTACATGGACCAAAATGACACAGAGCCCAGGCATTATTGAAGAACTTAAAGTATACAGCTAGTGCTCGACTTATGACCACGATTGGTTCCGACACCCCGGCCGTAACACAATTTGGTCGTAAGTTGAGTAGGCTATACGTACAGTACTGTGAAATGATGTTATAAAAATCTTTAAATCATATTTTATCATAATTTTCTTTCATTGTTATATATCATAATTTTCTTTGTTCATTTTATGCCATTTTTATCATCTCTACACCATTTTGTTTCTTATTTTTACATTCATCAGGTTTAAGTAAAACAGTGCATTACCAGTACAACTGGTTTAATATTTGCAAAGACAATTTCCTCTTGGTAGACATCTTGGGAAGGGTTTGATGAAAAATATCCAAGACACAAAACACAAATTGCTGTACCGAGTCTGGGATAACAGTTGAAATGGTGCACGCGGAGATGGTAGTGCTGCCGGAAGCTGGTCCGCACTGTCGTACGCCCAGCTGGGCAACACTTGCGCTGCCAGACGCGGAGCAGTCGTGGCTAGCGATTGTGGTTGTAAAGTTGAATGGTCGTAAATTGCATAGGTCGTTAAGTCAATCGATATTTGTATGCACCCAGTTCAGGAATTTTGAACCCAGAGAGCTCATGTAATAATTTTTACTTCTTATGAGATCAATCTCAGCGTTTTGTGACAATAACATAAACATTTCTGGTTGTTCTAGACTCTCTCAACATCTTAGTACCAACAGTGATGAGAATGGACAGCCTCTACTGAACAGATTTCATAGTAGAATATCCTCTTTAAAATCGTGGACTAAAACTGAGCTGGTCGTCAAAACCTATGTGGTCATCATGTATTACTTTTTTACTTCGATGTTTGAGACAAATACTATTTTATCTCTTGTTCATATGTATATATCCATAAATTAAACTGGTATGTGATTTTCTTCTCTGAGTCATCTTTGCCAAATTTCTCAATGAGGACAGTACCAGTATTACACAGGTGACTTCAGAGAGCAGAGACATCATTGCTCTGAGGATCAGAAACGCTGCAAGTGACACTATCTGAGACTGGCCTTTTAAAAAGAGTTACGTCTATGATGAGCTTTTCCAATTTTCAAGGTTCTTAGTTGACTCATGCTTTTCTCTTCCTCGTAAATCGATTTTAGTCCTAGATCATTTCCTCAAAGATCATGTGCTTCATCAAACTCATCAAGTTCATTCCCCTCCATTTCCACATGATGATCTCTTGTGTTTTTATTGATACAATCCCATCTGCATCTGTGGTTAGAGCCACTTTAGTTGTATATTCATATTTACTTAGAATTTTTTATTAGAGCATAAAATTTAGAAAGGTTGTATTCTTTCAATTCTTCAACTCATTTTTTTTTTAGTTTGGTTCTTTTTGTTGTTTTGTTTTCCCCAAACAATTCAGCTCTTGCATGTAAACACTCTAAGTGAGTTTTCCAATTCATTAAAACCTATGTTGCTATTAATTTATTGTTTCTTCTCCCATATGTTTATTTAACTATGCATCCTGACTTGTACTATGTACTCATTCCAATCACTTTAATTCCTTTTATTTAATAATACAGTAAACGCTCTAAATTTTTTAAAAATGACTTCAGCTCTGGCATATGTTTTGATTTAATTGTGCTCTTATTGTTATTTAGAAAATATTTCTGTTATAAATTCTATTAAAACAGTTTTAAAATGGCAAAAATTACTAACATGAATAGATGCTCAAGATATTGTTTTAAATAAAAATTTTGGGCTATAATCCAGGATCTACAGAATCATCCCATTTTTATTTATATACTTCTCACAAAAATTAGGGAATATTCAAAATGAATATGAAGTGATAAAATATCCCCTGATTTTTGTGAGCAGTATATATTTATTAATTCAACAAATATTTATAAGTATCCAGGATGTAGTAAATTATTTTTTCCAAGTAAAAGGAGGGGCAACAGAGAGACAGACTCCCACATGCACCCCAACTGGGATCTACTCGGCAACCCCCATCTGGGGCCAATGCTCTGCCCATCCAGGGCCATGCTCGCTACTGAGCTACTCTTATCGCCTGAGGTGGAGGCTCCACAGAGCCAACCTCAGCACCAGAGGCTGATGTACTCAAACCAATCAAGCCATGGCTGCAGGAGGGGAAGAAAGAAAGAGAGAAAAGGGGGAAGGGGAGGGGTGAAGCAGATGGTCGTCTCTCCTGTGTGCCCTGAGCGGGAATCAACCTTGGGACATCCACATGCTGGGCCAACACTCTACTACTGAGCCAACTGGCCAGGGCCGTAAACTTCTGTAAAACTGTTTTTGTTTGGGTAGATAATACATTTTGATATACAGTGGTACCTTGAGATATGAACTTAATTTGTTCTGTAACCGAGCTCGTAAGTCAATCAACTTGTATATCAAACTGCCGATACTGGACCTGTGCGCCAACTAGCAGCAGCTTCCCAAATCATAGCTCATATCTCGGAATTTCACTTGGATCTCAAACAAAAATATGGACTGAGTTGCAGCTCCTATCTTAAAATTCATATGTTGGTCTGTTCGTATCTCAAGGTACCACTATATACCTAAAATGTATACATAAATTGTAAGAAAAGTTACATTAAATGTATTTACAGGTAGCTAAATAGATGTAACATAGCTGGCTTGCAGTGTGGGGGGAATAGAAGTGACCAATCTCCTTATGTGGGAATCATCTTTCCTATTTCATAGTGCTGCTTTGAGGGTCATGTGAGATAATGCTAGCATTGTTAAATTAAAGGTATTCTTGCCACATGGATTGGCTGTGACAGGACTTGCTTTATACTGAAAAGTGTTTGTGTAGATGGTGTTATACTGAGTTGTACATTTGAAACTTGTATATGGAAAACCATGTCATCCAATAAATTTAAAATAAATTAATTTTTTTAAATGTTTGGCCCTGAAGATGGCGATGGAATAGCCAGACGTTCCAACTTCCACCTCCCAGAACCAAACTGGATCACAACTTAATTTTAAGAACAATCATCTGGAAAAACCAACTTTGGGCTAAACCAAGAGGAATCTATGACCAAAGATCACCAAAGAAGCCACACTGAGACTGGCAGGAAATGCAAAAACGCTGAGAGGGCTGCCCAGCTCCTGGGAGCGAGTGACGGCCCAGGGAACCTGAACATTTAAACAAACATCCTCCAGGCCAAAGGTAGATAAAAGCCAGCCTAAGTTGATATTAACAATGGCACCTGGGCTCTGCAGAGGCAGCCACAGGATCTGGCTTGCCTATTGCTCCAAAAAGATAGATAAGGGCCAGTCATAGGCAGCGACCCCCACTGGTCTGCACCAGGCTCTGGCCAAGAAGGTCCAGGGAGGGCACATCCAGAGGCCAGAAATGGAGAGCATCAGTTCAGGACCTAACAACCCTTGCTAGAGTAACATCTTAAGAAAGGGCTCCTCACAACTGACCCAGTTAAGATATAGAAAATGGAAAAGCAACTCTACTAGTTAAGGAGACAACTCAAACAAGCCCACAAACAGAAACAATGAGAAGACAGAGGAACGTAAGCCATAAGAATCAACAAGAAAAATCTCCAGAAAAAGATTTGGATGAAATGGAAGTAATCAAATTACCAGAGGCAGAGTTTAAAATAATGATTGTTAGGATGCTTAAGGATCTCAAAGCTACAATGGATGGACTTAATGAGCACCTCAATAAAGAAATTGTAAGCATCAAAAAGGACACCAAAATCATAAAAAAGAACCAGACAGAAATGACAAACACAATATCAGAAATGAAGACTACACTAGAAGGAATGAAAAGCAGGCTGGATGAAGCAGAGCACTGAATCAGCAACTTAAAGGACAAGATAAGCAAAAGCGCAGAAGCAGACAGCAAATAGAAAAGAGGATCAAAAAGTCTGAAGTAATTCTAAGAGAGCTCTGTGACAACATGAAGAAAAATAATGTCTGCATAACAGGGGTTCCTGAAGGAGAAGAGAAAGAACAAGGGATAGAGAACCTGATTGAAGAAATTATAGCTGAAAATTTCCCTAAATTGATGCAGGAAAGAGTCATACAGGTTCAAGAAGCAGAAAGAACCCCATTAAAAAAGAACCCAAAGAGACCTACACATCATAATCAAAATACCAAAGCTATGAGATAAAGAAAGAATACTAAAAGCTGCAAGAGAAAAACAGTCAATCACCTACAAAGGAGCCCCATACGGATGACATCTGACTTTCCAACAGAAACACTTGAGGCCAGAAGGGAATGGCAAGAAATATTCAAGAAATGCAGAACAAGAACCTACAACCAAGGCTTCTTTATCCAGCAAGGCTATCATTTAAAATTGAAGGAGAAATAAAAAGCTTCTCAGACAAAAAAAAAAAAAAAAAAAAAAAAAACCTCAAGAAATTCATCACAACCAAACCAATGTTGCAAGAAATGTTCAGGGGCCTGCTAATGACAGAACAAAGCAGGAAAAAAATCTAGTAAAAGAGGAATGTAGATTTAAAGACAAAAATGGCAATAATCAAGTACATATCAATAATATCCTTAAATGTAAATAGATTAAATACTCCAATCAAAAGACACAGGGTAGCTGGATGTATAAGAAAACAGGACCCGTACATATGCTGTCTACAGGAGACCCATATACAAAGACTATAGTAAGGGATAAAGAAGGTCAGTACATAATGATAAAGGGAGCAATCCAATAGGAAGAGATAACCATTATAAATATCTACGCACCTAATATAGGAGCACCTAAATATATAAAGCGGATTTTGATGGACATAAGGGAGAGATCAACAGCAATACTATAATAGTAGGGGATTTCAATACCCCACTAACATCACTAGAAAGATCCTCGAGAAAGAAAATTAATAAAGAAACAGCAGAATTAAGGGACACACTACATCAACTGAGTTTAATAGATATCTTCAGAACCTTTCACCCTAAAGCAGCAGAATATACATTCTTTTCAAGTGCTCATGGTATATTCTCCAGGATAGACCACATGTTAGGGCATAAAACAAACCTCAACAAATTTAAGAAGATAGAAATCATATCAAGCATCTTTTCTGACCACAATGGCATGAAACTAGAAATCAAATACAATAGAAAAACTGAAAAACACTCAAACAGTTGGAAACTAAACAGCATGTTATTAAATAACAAATGGTCAACAATGAGATCAAGGAAGAAATAAAAAATTTCCTTGATACAAATGAAAATGAGCATACAATAACTCAAAATTTATGGGACACAGCAAAAGCAGTACTGAGAGGGAAGTTCATAGCATTACAGGCATACCTTAAGAAGCTAGAAAAAAC
This sequence comes from Saccopteryx leptura, assembly GCF_036850995.1. Classification (NCBI taxonomy): domain Eukaryota; kingdom Metazoa; phylum Chordata; class Mammalia; order Chiroptera; family Emballonuridae; genus Saccopteryx; species Saccopteryx leptura. The sequence goes on along the minus strand of NC_089515.1, from coordinate 41,482,939 downwards.
TCAAATAAACAACTTAACCCTGCAACTAAAAGAACTAGAAAAAGAACTGCAAGTAAAGCCCAGAGGAAATAGAAGGAAGGAAATAATAAAGATCAGAGTGGAAATAAATGACATAGAGGAAAAAAAAAATACAGAGGATCAATGAAACCAAGAGCTGGTTCTTTGAAAAGGTAAACAAGATAGATGAACCTTTAACCAGACTCACCAAGAAAAAAAAGAGGACTCAAGTAAATAAAATTAGAAATGTGGGTGGAGAAGTAACAATGGACACAGCAGAAATACAAAGGATTATAAGAAAATACTATGAAGAGTTGTATGCCAAAAATTAGACAATCTAGGTGAAATGGACAAATTCCTTGAAAAATATAATCTTTCAAAAATCAATCTAGAAGAATCAGAAAACCTAAATAGACCGATTACAACAAATAAGATTGAAAGTTATTGGCCCTGGCTGGTTAGCTCAGCGATAGAGCATCGGCCTGGCGTGCGGGGGACCCGGGTTCGATTCCCAGGCAGGGCACATAGGAGAAGCGCCCATTTGCTTCTCCACCCCCCCCTCCTTCCTCTCTCTCTCTTCCCCTCCCGCAGCCAAGGCTCCATTGGAGCAAAGATGGCCTGGGCGCTGGGGATGGCTCCTTGGCCTCTGCCCCAGGCGCTAGAGTGGCTCTGGTCGAGGCAGAGCGACGCCCCGGAGGGGCAGAGCATCGCCTCCTGGTGGGCAGAGCTTCGCCCCTGGTGGGCGTGCCAGGTGGATCCCGGTCGGGCGCATGCGGGAGTCTGTCTGACTGTCTCTCCCCATTTCCAGCTTCAGAAAAATACAAAATAAATAAATAAATAAATAAATAAATAAATAAAAGATTGAAAGTTATCAAAAAATTCCCAACAAACAAAAGCCCTGGGCCAGATGGCTTCACAGGCGAATTCTACCAAACATTCAAAGAAGAATGAACTCCTATCCTTCTCAAGCTATTTCAAAAAATTCAAGAGGAAGGAAAACTTCCAAGCTCCTTTTATGAGGTGAGCATAATTCTGATTCCAAAACCAGGCAAAGACAACACAAAGAAAGAAAATTATAGGCCAATATCCCTGATGAATTTAGATGCTAAAATTCTCAACAAAATATTAGCAAACCAGGTCCAGTAATACATGAAAAAAAAATCATACATCATGATCAAATGGGATTTATGCTGGGGAGGCAAGGCTGGTACAATATTCACAAATCAATCAATGTGATTCATCACATAAACAAAAGGATGGAAAAAAGCCACATGATAATATCAACAGATGCAGAAAAAGCATTTGATAAAATCCAGCACCCATTTATGATCAAAACTCCCAGCAAAGTGGGAATACAGGGAACATACCTCAACAAGATAAAGGCCATCTATAACAGACCCAGAGCCAATATCATACTCAATAGGCAAAAATTAAAAGCAATCCCTTTAAGATCAGGAACATGGCAGGGGTGCCCCCTTTCACCACTCTTATTCAACATAGTTCTGGAAGTCCTAGCCACAGCAATCAGACAAGAAGGAGAAATAAAAGGCATCCAAATTGGAAAAGAAGAAGTAAAACTATCATTATTTGCTGATGATATGATACTGTACATAGAAAACCCTAAAGACGCAGTCAAAAAACTACTGGACCTGATAAATGAATTCAGCCAAGGTGTCAGTATATAAAATTAATACTCAGAAATGAGAGGCATTTTTATACTCCAACAATGATCTGTCTGAAAGAGAAATTAAGGCAACAATCCCCTGTACTATTGCAACAAAAAAAATAATAAAGTACCTAAGAGTAAATTTAACCAAGGTGGTTAAAGACTTGTACTCAGAAAATTATAAAACATTGATAAACGAAATCAAGGAAGATACAAACAAATGGAAGCATATACCATGTTCATGGTTAGGAAGAATAAACATCATTAAAATGTCTATATTACCCAAAGCAATTTATAAATTCAATGCAATTCCTATTAAAATACCAATGACATACTTCAAAGATATAGAACAAATAATCCAAAAATTCATATGGAACCAAAAATAAACACAAATAGCCTCAGCAATCTTGAAAAAGAAGAATAAAGTGAGTGGTATCATATTTCCTTATATCAAGTTGTACTACAAGGCCATTGTACTCAAAACAGCTTGGTACTGACATAAGAACAGGCATATAGATCAATGGAGTAGAACTGAGAACCCAGAAATAAACCCGTACCTTTATGGACAATTGCTATTTGACAAAGGAGGTAATAGCAAACAATGGAGTAAAGACAGTCTCTTTAACAGACGGTGTTGAAAAAATTGGACAAAAATGAAACTAGTCCACCAACTTATACCATTCACAAAAATAAACTCAAAATGGATAAGACTTAAATGTAAGTCATGAAACTATAAGCATCCTAGAGGAAAACATAGGCAATAAGCTCTCCAACATCTCTCGCAGCAATATATTTGCTGATTTATCTCCATGTGCAAGAGAAATAAAGGACAGGATAAACAAATGAGACTATATTAAACTAAAAAGTTTTTGCACAGCTGCCTGACCAGGCGGTGGCGCAGTGGATAGAACATCAGACTGGGATGCGGACGACCCAGGTTTGAGACCCAAAGGTTGCCAGTTTGAGCACGGGCTCATCTGGTTTGAGCAAAGCTTGGACCCAAGGTTGCTGGCTTGACCAAGGGGTTACTCAGTCTGCTGAAGGCCCACGGTCAAGGCACATATGAGAAAGCAATCAATGAGCAACTAAGATGTTGCAACGAAAAACTGATGATTGATGCTTCTCATCTCTCTCCGTTCCTGCCTGTCTGTCCCTGCCTATCCCTCTCTCTGACTCTCTCTCTGCCTCTGTAAAAATAAATAAATAAATAAATAAATAAATAAATAAATAAATAAAATTAATAAAAAGCTTTTGCACAGCTAAAGACAATATGAACAAAATAAAAAGACAAACCACATAATGGGAGAACATATTTGATACATTAAATAAGGGGTTAATAACCAAAATTTATAAAGAACTTGTAAAACTCAACACCAGAAAGATAAGCAATCCAATCAAAAAATGGGCAAAAGAAATGAATAGACACTTCTCCAAAGAGGACATACAGATGGCTAATAGGCAGATGGAAAAAATGTTCAACATCACTAATCATTAGAGAAATGGAAATTAAAACCACAAGGATATATCACCTCACACTAGTCAGAATGGCACTCATTAACAAAACAACACAGAAAAAGTGCTGACGAGGATGTGGAGAAAAGGGAACCCTCCTGTACTGCTGGTGGGAATGCAGACTGGTGCAGCCATTGTGAAAAACAGTATGGAGATTCCTCTAAAAATTAAAAATGAAACTGCCTTTTGACCCAGCCATCCCACTTTTAGGAATATATCCCAAGAACACCACATCAATGATTCAAAAGAAGAAATGCACCCCATGTTTATGGCAGCATTGTTTACAATAGCCAAGATCTGGAAATAGCCCTAGTGCCCGTCAATGGATGAGTGGATTAAAAAGCAGCGGTACATACACACAGTGGAATACTACGGGGCCATGAAAAATAGGGAAATCATGCCTTTTGTGACAACATGGATAGACCTGGAAACTATTATGTTAAATAAGACCAGGAAGAGAAAGAAAAATATCATATGACCTCACTCATTTGAGGAATCCAATGAACAATGTGAACTGAGGAACGGAATAGAGACAGAGGCGGGATCAATGGGTCCAGAGGGAAAGCGAACAGAGGGAAAGGGGATGATAGGAAGGGATCAGAAAAGGGAAAGAGACTGGTGAAATTATACACACATAACACAATGTTATAGAGAGCATAAAAGCTAATGCTGGAGGGAAGGAGGAGGGCGTTGAGGGGAGAGGGGAAAGGAATATGTTGTGGGGAACACAAGGGTGGGAGGATGCATTTGGGGGGACACTAGAATCTATGTAAACACAATAAATTCAATTTTTTTTTCATTTTTCTGAAGCTGGAAACGGGGAGCCAGTCAGACAGACTCCTGCATGCGCCCGACCGGCGCATGCCCACCAGGGGGCGATGCTATGCCCCTCTGGGGCGTCGCTCTGTTGCATCCAGAGCCATTCTAGCACCTGAGGCAGAGGCCACAGAGCCATCCCCAGCGCCCGGGCCATCTTTGCTCCAATGGAGCCTCGGCTGCGGGAGGGGAAGAGAGAGACAGAGAGGAAGGAGAGGGGGAGGGGTGGAGAAGCAGATGGGCGCTTCTCCTGTGTGCCCTGGTAGGGAATTGAACCGGGGACTCCTGCACGCCAGGCCGACGCTCTACCGCTGAGCCAACCGACCAGGGCCTAAATTAAAATTTTTAAAAAACGTTTGGCCCTGGCCAGTGCCTCAGTGTATAGAGCATTAGCCCAGCATATGGACATCCTGGGTTTGATGCTAGATCAGGGCACACATGAGAAGCAATCATCTGCTTCTACCCCACATCTTCCCTCTCTTTTCCCCTCCCACAACCAGTGGCTCAATTGGTTCGAGCGTCGGCCTTAGGTGCTGAGGATAACTCTGTCAGAGTGCATCAGCCTTGGGCACTAAAAATAGTTCTCTACTTGAGCATCAACCCTAGGTGGGGTTGCCAGGTAGATTCTGGTTGGGGCACATGCAGGAATCTGCCTACCTCCCTTCTTCTCACCTAAAAAAGAAAAAATGTTTGAAACAGTCTGGTTTTTAAAGCGCTGTCCACAAGCAGGGACATGGTGGAATTAAAGAGAGATTTGTACAAGCGCTTTCTCCCTTATGTTACATCATGTAAATGCGAAGTCAACATTTTCAGCCCCATAGTGATGGCTTTAGCATGAAGGATTCAGCGGCAAGGAAGTAGTGTCTTGAGCTGAGAGGCAACATTCTCATGGAGAATTAAAAACAAGTGCTTATTTTTAGCCATGCAAATGCAATCTTTCTTGTGTGCTAATATGCTTTACATTACCTAGAAGAGGATTTTCTGGCATTTGGTCTGTCATGTAACTGAGGAAACCACTGTGTGCTATAAAAACACACTAATGGGAAAGCCAGTCCAATGAGCAGTGGGCTGATGGGAGAAACAGATAGCAGAGCAGAGGAAAGCACTCCCTGCCTTTCCGGAGTGGGAGCAGGAAGCTGGAGGAGAGAGCTGGCCCCACAGTGCCGGGTTAGAATGAAGGCATTGTTCAACACCTCAGAAACAGAATTCCAAGTCAGAGAAATGACGACCTTAACAGTGAGAAGAGATTATTTCTTGTTGGGATAGAATTTTTTTTTTTTCCTATTTAAAATGGTCAGATGTTGGTCCTGGCCAGTTGGCTCAGTGGTAGAGTGTTGGCCCAGTATGTGGATGTCTTGGGTTCGATTCCCGGTCAGGGCACACAGGAGAAGTGACCATCTGCTATTCCACCCCTCCCTCTCCCCCTTTTTTTTTCACTGTTTCTCTCTTTTCCTCCCACAGCCATGGCTTGGTTGATTCCAGCATTGGCCCTGACTGGGATGCAGGAGTCTGTCTATTTCCTCTCCTCTTCCTTGGAAAAGATGGGGGGGGGGAGAGAAATTGTCAGATATCTTTGAAATCTCAAAATTTTGTTCTCTACAGTGCCCACTTTGGGGGGAGAATCCCAAATGCCTACGCTGAGAGCAGGGAGAAATCTTTACTTTCAGTGATACTTGCAGGGTTGGTAGCAACTGGCATTTTAAAAGTAGATAAACCCGCGCTAAGCCTGACAAGGACCCCGAGGAAAATGCTTTGGCCTGACTGAGGACGTATCTCCTGATGTCTGGAATGATGGACCGGCTCTCCTGGGTCTGTGGGTCTCATGTCTGTATCTCTCAGGCGTATTATTTTACTCTTAATACAAAAGCATTATTGATAAACATAATTAAACAATCAGTACTAGGACTGCTCTGGAGGGCTTGGGGCAGGAAAATCTTAGCATATAAGCCACAAATAATTCCCTTTCCCTCACTCAGATGGCCGCCTGCAGACAGATGCTGACCAGCTCTCACTGACCTCCTCCTTCTTGTCTCTGCGAAAACCTCCACTTGTTACTGCACTTCCAGGAGGGGGGCCTTTTCCTCCTTCTCTATCATTACTGGGTTTTGTTTTGGTTTGTTTTGTTTTTTTATTAACCATTCGTTCTGCTTCCTCTAGGTACCATAGAGATGAGGAAACCCAAACTTTATCAGTGGGTAGGAAAGGGCAAGAAAATAAACCCAAAGAAATTCCAAAGAAAGAAATGCTGAGATAAAAGGTGACATTAGGCCCTGGACAGTTGGCTCAGTGGTAGAGCATCAGCCTGGTGTGCAGGAGTCCCAGATTCGATTCCCGGCCAGGGCACACAGGAGAAGCGCCCATCTGCTTCTCCACCCCTCCCCCTCTCCTTCCTCTCTGTCTCTCTCTGCCCCTCCTGCAGCCAAGGCTCCATTGGAGCAAAGTTGGCCCGGGCGCTGAGGATGGCTCTGTGGCCTCTGCCTCAGGCGCTAGAGTGGCTCTGGTTGCGACAGAGCGACGCCCCAAGATGGGCAGAGCATTGCCCCCTGGTGGGCATGCCGGCTGGATCCCGGTCGGGCGCATGCGGGAGTCTGTATGACTGCCTCCCCGTTTCCAGCTTTGGAAAAATACAAAAAAGGTGACATTACTGGAAATGATTTCCCTCTCTCCAGAAATAATGTGATCAGTAAAACCAAAAGCTTCTCCCTTAAAATGACTAATACAGTGGACAAACCTTAGGCAAAACAGAGTCAAGAAAGCTGAGGCACGGATAACATTAAAAACCAAAAGAAGGCCCTGGCCGGTTGGCTCAGTGGTAGAGCACTGGTCCAGCAGGTGAATATCCTGGGTTCAATTCCTGACCAGGGCACACAGGAGAAGCACCCATCTGCTTCTCCACCCCTCCCCCTGCCCTTTCTCTTTCTCTCTCTCTCTCTCTTCCCCTCCTACAGCCATGGTTGATTGGTTCTAGTGAAATGGCCAGGCACTAAGGATGGCTCTGTGGAGCCTCCACCTCAGGTGCTAAAAACACCTTGGTTGCGAGCATGGCCCCAAATGGGCAGCACATTGGCCCCTGATGGGGGTTGTTGGGAGAATCCTGGTCAAAGCACATGGGGGAGTCTGTCTCTCTCTCTCTCTCCTGCTCTCACTTGGAAAAAGAAGAAAAAAAGAACCCAAAAGAAGAAAAAAAATCTAACAGAGATAAATTATGAGGACACTATGAGAGACTTTATAACAAATTGGAGAACAGGGTAGAAACAGACCATTTTTCTGGGAAATAAGAGCACCAGAACTGGCCCCGATTTTCACACAGGCAGGGTCTAGGGTTACTAGCTCTCCCCGTGTTTACAATCTCAGCTCCTCCTCTCCAGCGCTCACCTGCCTGCTGCACAAACTCTAGAGCACCTGGTAGTGTGCAGCTCCATCACACCTGCTTTTTCTCCTTGTAATATTATCACAAACAGGGCACTGAGGAGGTGAGTGGAAGGGGTGCACGCACTCCAGTTCACGTCGCCCCGGTGCACCCTTTCGTCCCAGCCCATGTGTCCCCAGCTTCGCCCATTATTCTGCAAGTTCCAACAGTGGAACTCCTTGCCTGCCGTCACCTCCTTATTGCTTCAGGTTTCTGACGTGACACCTGGGTGTCACTGATCCGCACGTGCCCCCTGCCTTCTCAGCATTCACACATTTCAGTTTCTTCTACATCTGTACACTAACATCTCCAACGTCGCAGATTCCCCTGCGGCCAGCGCTTCCAGCTCCACCTATCCACACACAGAAAAATGGCGGAAAGGATGCAGAACCAACAGCTATGTGTGTCTGTCTTGGAGTGGCAGGATTAGAGATTTATTTTCCTTTGTGTCGTTCAGCTTTTCTATCAGGAGTCTAGATTATACTTTTTTTTTTTTTTTAATTTTCTGTAGCTGTAAACTGGGAGGCAGTCAGACAGACTCCCGCATGCGCCCGACCGGGATCCACCCGGCACGCCCACCAGGGGGCGATGCTCTGCCCACCAGGGGGCGATGCTCTGCCCATCCCGGGCGTTGCTCTGCTGTGACCAGAGCCACTCTAGCGCCTGGGGCAGAGGCCGAGGAGCCATCCCCAGCGCCCAGGCCAACTTTGCTCCAATGGAGGCTTGGCTGCGGGAGGGGAAGAGAGAGACAGAGAGGAAGGAGAAGGGGAGATTGGAGAAGCAGATGGGCGCTTCTTCTGTGTGCCCTGGCCGGGAATCGAACCCAGGACTTCCGCACGCCAGGCCGACGCTCTACCACTGATAGATTATACTTTTAAAGTTATTTGTTTTAATTCAAAAGTAAAACACAAATATTCACCATTTTCAAACATGTCAAAATGTCCAAGATAAAGTTTCCTCTGGCACCACTCAGAACCCGAGTCCCTTTTCTAGAGGAAATTACTCACCAGTCTGGTATATGTCCAAATGTATCTTTACTTGAGTTTGAATCTGTGTGTATGTGTGCCTATGCCTATTTCTCTATGTCTTTTATATGAAGGGTTGGTTTTATATCTAAATCTTGTTATACTTTCATTCTTGTTCTGAAAATGGTATTTTTGTCACCAAACAATATCTTTTGAAGACCTTTCCACAGTGGTACATGCAGATTAGCCCTGTTTCCTGGTACATGTTGCATAGTCTGGCGTACTGGGGTGTACTTATTCTAATTCTGATGTTTCCTGTTTGCCTGCTACCAGCACTGCTCCAAGAAGCATACGTGTACTTCCACACTGGCCTCACACAGGCGTACCTGTAAGGTACAAACTGAGACGTGGAGTTACTGAGTCATAGACTGTATGTGCCCTTCATTCTAACAGACGCTGCCAAACCATACTGTGGGGTAGCTATAAAAATGCACACTTCACAGAGCAGTAAGAGCCCCCATGTCTTAACATCACCATCAATATTTGATACAATGAGTTTGTTGCTCTGAGCAGTAAAAAATTACATTTTTTTTTGGTTCCAACTTGCATTCCCTACGTAGTTAGTGAAGTTGAGCTGCTTTAATTTATTGGTTGTTTGTATTTCATCTTTGAGGAACAGGACAACCTGTTCGTGGCTTTTGTCCATTTTCCACTAGGATTTTTGTTTCTTTTTGAAACAAATGTCCTTCCACATTCTGAGCATCAGTTTTTCTTTGCTGGAGTGCTCCCTTTGGTAACCCACTCAGAAAGAAATGGCAGAGGACTGGCTTTCTTCTTTTCATCCCTTCTTTTCTTCCCTTCTTTTCTTCCCTTCTTTTCTTCCCTTCTTTTCTTCCCTTCCTTCCTTCCTTCCTTCCTTCCTTCCTTCCTTCCTTCCTTCCTTCCTTCCTTCCTTCCCTTCCTTCCTTCCTTCCTTCCTTCCCTCCCTCCCTCCCTTCCTTTTCCTCCTCCTCCTTCCTTCCTTCCTTTCTTCCTTCCCTCTTCTTCCTCTTCCTTCCCTCTTCTTCCTCTTCCTTTTCTTTCTTCCTCTTCCTCTTCTCCTTCTTCTCCTCCTCCTCCTTCTTCTTTCTTCTCCTTCTTCTCCCTCTCCTTTTTTTGAGAGAGGCAGGGAGAAAGAGGCAGGAACGTGGAGCTGCTTCTGCACGTGCTCTGACCAGGGAATACAACCAGCAAACTCTGTGCTCTGGGATGACACTCCAACCAACCAAGCTATTTGGCCACACTTAATTTTTTTTTTAAGACAGAGAGAGGAAGGAAAAGAGAGGGAAAAGAGTAAGAGAGAGAGAGAGAGAGAGAAAGAGACAGGAAGGGAAGGGGAGCATTCATTTGTTGTTCCACTCAGTTGTACATTCATTGGTCACTTCCCGTGTGTGCCCTGACTAGGGATAGAACCTGCAACCTTGTCATTTTGGGATGACACTCTTAACCAACTGAACTAACTGGCTAGGCCAGAGGGCAAGTTTTCCAAGTCCATGCATTTCTGAAGTATTCTCTATTGTGCATGAGCAAACCATTCTGTTTGTCTGCACGCATTTATTCTGTAATTATTAGGGCTATTGGACCTTTAGCATGTGTTTATTTTGATAGGCATCGTGAATTAGAAATCTGTGATTTATAATGTCTCTAAAAGAAAGAAAGCACAAGCAAACACAAGTCCTAAATCTTTGTATCATGTCTCAAAAATCAGGTTATTTCAGGCCCTGGCCAGTTGACTCAGTGGTAAAGCGTCGGCCTGGTGTGTAGAAGTCCCAGGTTCAATTTTTGGCCAGGCCATACAGGAGAAGCGCCCATCTGCTTCCCTACCCTCCCCCTCTCCTTCCTCTCTGTCTCTCTCTTCCCCTCCCGCAGCCAAGGCTCTATTGGAGCAAAGTTGGCCCAGGTGCTGAGGATGTCTCCATGGTCTCCACCTCAGGTGCTAGAATGGCTCGAGTTGCAATGGAGCAATGCCCTAGATAGGCAGAGCACTGCCCCCTAGTGAGTTTTCCAGGTGGATCCTGGTTGGGCGCATGTGGGAGCCTGTCTCTCTCCCTCCCAGCTTCTCACTTAAGAAAAATAAACACACAAAATAAGTCAGGCTATTTCAGCTAAAACACATTTTCATCCAGCCTCCATGCTGCACCTGCCCTGTCTCCATGCAGAGGCGAGAGCAGGGGCTGGGATCGGGATTCGGCTGCACTCCCAGAATGCAGAGCCTAGGGAAGGGCAGAAAGAGACACAGTACACTTCGAATTCATTATATCAGGGGTATTGCCCACAGAAAGGTTCTGCCAACAACTCTGGTCTAATTATTAATTATAATCAGGTCTCTTTCACAATAACAACTGGAGCTATACATAATAATGAGCAGATTCACATTCATCATTCCATTTATTTTGCAAAACAACCCTGTAAGGTAAGAGCTATTTTTATTCTACTTTGCATAGGGGAACTATTTTAACACTCTGAGCACAGGGTATTGATCCTTCCTTTGATACTATGTGGCACAAGAAAAGCACAGCTGATTGGCTGTTTGCTGTGGCCATCCTCCTGGGAAATTAGAGGTTGTGAAAAACTTCCAGGAAAACCAACCAGGCCTGGCCCCTCCTCCCAAGCCTATTAATAAGAGCTAAGGCTGACAGTCTGCCAATTATATCGCTGCTCCCCCAGGAAATCTGCATGCATTGAATCGCCGAATCCTCACAATGCCATGGGAGGGAAGGGCTACTATGACCCCCTGTTCCTGAGGCACAGAACAGTGAAGTAACTCACCAAAGGTCACACAGCTTGGAGAGGAGGTGCAGGATCTGAACTCAGGCTGGCTAGCTTCAGGGTATCTTGTGCACCATGGGAAACAAACTGGCTATTTTTGAACAGTCTGCAAGCTAAGAGTGGTTTTGTATTTTAAAAAGCTTGCAAAAACAAAAGAATAATAGGTGGCCCACAAAGCCTAACATATTTACTCTCTGGCCCTTTCCAGAAAAAAAGCCAGTGAACTGTTGATCCCTACTCTGAAGCACCTTACGATACCAGGAAGTGGCCCTTTAGTTAGGAAAGACATTAAAACAAAGTATCAAATTTAAGCCCTGGCTGGTTGGCTCAGCGGTAGAGCGTCGGCCTAGCGTGCGGAGGACCCGGGTTCGATTCCCGGCCAGGGCACACAGGAGAAGCGCCCATTTGCTTCTCCACCCCTCCGCCGCACTTTCCTCTCCCGCAGCCAAGGCTCCATTGGAGCAAAGATGGCCCCGGGGCTGGGGATGGCTCTGTGGCCTCTGCCCCAGGCGCTAGAGTGGCTCTGGTCGCAATATGGCGACGCCCAGGATGGGCAGAGCATCGCCCCCTGGTGGGCAGAGTGTCGCCCCATGGTGGGCGTGCCGGGTGGATCCCGGTCGGGCGCATGCGGGAGTCTGTCTGACTGTCTCTCCCTGTTTCCAGCTTCAGAAAAATGAAAAAAAAAAAAAAAAAACAAACAAACAAAAAAAAACAAAAAAAAAAAGTATCAAATTTAATTTAGAACCATCCTTGAATGATTGCATCAAAAATGCTAACCAGTACTTAAAAAAAAAGAATGCATCTTCTCACAATATGTTATTAACATATGCATGTGTTGTATATACTTATATGCTTTGATGCTTGGGGGACAAGCTCAAGGACAAATTTGGAAACCATTGCTTTAAGTCGAGTGGACAGGGAAAGGAGGAGCCCTTTACTGCAGGGGTCCCCAAACTACGGCCCGCGGGCCGCATGTGGCCCCCTGAGGCCATTTATCCGGCCCCCACCGCACTTCCGGAAGAGCCACCTCTTTCATTGGTGGTCAGTGAGAGGAGTATAGTTCCCATTGAAATACTGGTCAGTTTGTTGATTTACATTTACTTGTTCTTTATTTTAAATATTGTATTTGTTCCCGTTTTGTTTTTTTACTTTAAAATAAGATATGTGCAGTGTGCATAGGGATTTGTTCATAGTTTTTTTTTTATAGTCCGGCCCTCCAACGGTCTGAGGGACAGTGAACTGGCCCCCTGTGTAAAAAGTTTGGGGACCCCTGCTTTACTGAGTACATATCTGTAACTTGCTCCACCTGCAATGCAGTTACATGAACATTTACGCATCAGTTTACAATTGAGAGAGTAATGCCCTAGCTGCTTTCGGGGTGTAAAGGTAAAAAGTAAAGGGAAGACCCAACTCTCTGCTCTTCCTCTCACCCTTATGCAGGCTTGATAAGTCAAGATAGTGACAGCTTTCAACCTCCATTTTTAGCAAAGATGACAACTTTGAACGGGTCCAGTGAGAACGAGCAGAAATTTTTAAAAAATATACATTAAAAGTAATGTTGTGTAAGGTATACGTCACAATCGCTCTCTGGAGACAAAAGCTCTGATTTGTGGCTTCTGCCCATTTCCATGGTGTAAATTCTTCTACCAGGGCCAATTTCCATCGCAGCACAATATCTCTGAATGCTGAGGTTGGAAGGGATGAGCATAAGCAGCTCATGCAAGACAGGATAAGTGGCTTAGTAAACACACACCACTGGGGGGAAAAAAATCATTAAAGTAAATGCAGTTGTATAAGATAAAAGACACCACATTGATGACAGAATCTTTCTCTTTCTTCCCCTTCCCCAACCAAATTTACTGCATCAAATTAGAGAGGACAAACGGGTTTGGAATCAGGAAACTTAAGCTGGTGCCCCAAGTCAACCACCTGGGCCTGGGTCCTGAGATCTTGTGGCCTTCACGCAAGCAGCCTGGGCCTCAGTTTCCTTATCTGTGAAATGAGCATAACGCCAGCCGTCCGGTCAACCTTCCAGGATTGTCATGAGGATCAAATGGAATCTTGTGTGTCTGGGCTGTGCCTGTGTAACAGTGAACTTTTCTTTCCTACGCGGCCCTCCCCATCAGGCAGACAGTGCTCCACACTGGACTCGGGGGCATTGTCAGAAAGGTACGTACGTAACTGAGTGCATGCACTGTGAGTCGCGGGCCGGGAGGATAGGAATGGCCAACCGTCACCAGAGAAACACCACGCCGTGCCTCCTGCAATTGCGCTTTCTAGCCCATCAGTTTTGCCTGACTTCTCTAATCCTATGCAGTTCTTCTATAATTAACTGCCTACCGCTTCTCAATGAGTAGAAGAACTCTTTGCTGAAGGCAAAGACTTGATAACATTCACACGCATTTCCCTGACAGCTGCTGTTCTGACGCCCGGTTGCTATTTTTGTATACAGCCCATAAACGAAGCCCCGGCAGGAACATTCTAGAGATGTACCTACTCCCTGTCTGTCAATTACTTTGCAGCGTGTGGCTTATTAATGCAGCGATTGCTTTCTGACCTTCTTGCCATGATCCATTTCCATCCATTAGGGCGTTACATTATCTACTTCAGCAAAACATGAATCATAAATGAAATATTGATTTTTAAAAATCACAAACTGCTTCACATTGGAGAAAAAAAACCCAATTCCCAGGAAAAGCAAAACTTCTTCTAAATTGATAATAAGAATTCAAAGTATTTAAAAAGCACAACGCAGTTCGAAGACTTCTCACAGTGATCAAATACATGTGCAGTTTCTCTTTATGATACCTTTATTTTTAAGATCCTGTAAGTATGTGTTTTTTGAATTTATCATCACTTTATGACATTCTTTTGGATAGACTTATCTTTCATTAAAGCAAGTAAGTGTATATTTTAGAAACCACACATCTTCTGGCCCTGATGGTTTAGCTCAGTTGGTCAAGAGTGTTGCCCTGGTCCTGGCTGGTTGGCTCAGTGGTAGAGCGTCGGCCTAGTGTGCAGGAGTCCCGGGTTCGATTCCTGGTCAGGGCACACAGGAGAAGCGCCCATTTGCTTCTTCACCCCTCCCCCTCTCCTGTCTCTCTCTTCCCCTCCCACAGCTGAGGCTCCATTGGAGCAAAGTTGGCCTGGGTGCTGAGGATGGCTCCATGGCCTCTGTCTCAGGCGCTAGAATGGCTCTGGTTGCAACAGAGCAATGCCCCAGATGGGCAGAGCATCGTCCCCTGGTGGGTATGCCGGGTGGATCCCGGTTGGGCGCATGCGGGAGTCTGTCTGAGTGCCTCTCCATTTCCAACTCAGAAAAATACAAAACAATAAAAAAGAGTGTCGCCCCGAAATAACAAGGCTGCGGCTTTGATCACACACAGGAGCAGCACAATGCTCCCATGTTCCTGTCCTGTCCCTCTCTCTCTGCCTCTCAAAAAAAATTTTTTTTGTGTGTGTGTATATATATATATGAACACACACACACACACACACACACCATACACATTTCTTTGTTAGTGTTGCGTGGACAAATCAGGTCTGTTTCAGCTTGGGGAGGACGACCCCGTGGGAGTGTGGCTCCAGGACAAGGGACATTACCAACTATGACAGAGTGTCTTTCAATATGTTAATTTCTTCTGCAGTATAATAAAAGAATTTGATCTTCTGTAAAAGTGAGACCCTGGATGTTTACAGAAGTATACACTTGTCTCTCTCAACGAGATGATGGGACACAGGGCTCAATCCATCGTGATAGATGATCAGCTCCATGGAGAAGACCTCACCCCAGTCATCTGAGATGAACTAAGGTTTACACAGAGAGGAGTTAGCTCTGTCCCTATGAAAACTAAGTATAGCCTGGCCTGTGGTGATGCAGTGGATAGAGCATTGACCTGGAACGCTGAGGTCACTGGTTCGAAACTCTGGGCCTTCCTGGTCAAGGAAGGCATGTATGGGAGTTGATGCTTTCTGCTTCTCCCCCATCTCTTTCTCTCCTCTAAAATCAATAAAATCTTAAAAATAAATAAATGAATAAAAACTAAGCCCAGTGCTGAGAAGCTGCATATCTAAATTTAAACGAGACTGGAAGGATGGGGATTAAAAGGACAGAGTGGTGAACTCTGCCACGTGCTGACCTCACTTTTAAGGCCTAGAGAGATCCCCAAACTCAGGAAGCAAGAGGGCACCTCATGGTGAGACAGTCTGTGGGGGAACAACCGTGTCTATGCCTGTGTCTACACACCACCGCACACAGGGGGCCCGTCAGAGCCCACGCCCTCAGCGCGGAGACGGCCACATGACATGACGGATCCCGAGTATGGATGCCCGAGCCCTTGCTCCCAGTCTCAGCAACATGAAGTAAATAAATGATCTGGCTCATGGCCACGGCCCAGTGAGGGCCTGTGCGTTCTGGTCCACCACTGACACGCATTTCCCAAGCACCCGGCTCCCCAGATAAGAGGCCAACCAGAGACTGGGTGACCAGCCCCTCCGGGAATGCTCTGGGTTGGGGGTCCGTGCAGGGCACACCGTCGGGAAGAGAGAGGAAGCAGTCTCAGACGCTTTTTAAGGCCTTCTAGGGCTTAAAACTTCTGACAGCTCTCATCTCTTCTTGGTCAGGTACCCTCCCCCCCCCCCATTAGGAAATATCTCTGTGGCTGAATGACAACGAGGAAGATGACATCAAGATAAACACAGAGCCCTGGCCGGTTGGCTCAGCGGTAGAGCGTCGGCCTAGCGTGCGGAGGACCGGGGTTCGATTCCTGGCCAGGGCACACAGGAGAAGCGCCCATTTGCTTCTCCACCCCCCCCCTCCTTCCTCTCTGTCTCTCTCTTCCCCTCCCGCAGCCAAGGCTCCATTGGAGCAAAAGATGGCCCGGGCGCTGGGGATGGCTCTGTGGCCTCTGCCTCAGGCGCTAGAGTGGCTCTGGTCGCAACATGGCGACGCCCAGGATGGGCAGAGCATCGCCTCCTGGTGGGCAGAGCGTCGCCCCTGGTGGGCGTGCCGGGTGGATCCCGGTCGGTCGGGCGCATGCGGGAGTCTGTCTGACTGTCTCTCCCTGTTTCCAGCTTCAGAAAAATGCAAAAAAAAAAAAAAAAAAAAAAAAGATAAACACAGAATAAGGGACACAAGGAGAGATGAGAGAGACAATGAGCAGGCAGTTCAAAGAAAGGATGTGAGCAACCCTCCCGTGTGGAATCCTGGTGGGTCTAAGGTTCCATGTGGAATCCTGGTGGGTCTAAGGTTCCGTGGGCCAAGGGCAGGCTTGAGCTGACCCATGACAGGGACCACATAGAAGGGGTTGTAAGGTAGAGAGACTCCAGAGTACAGCCTGTCACCTTCGCCCCGCAAAATTCTCACTTTGCCAAAGGTCCAAGGATGGAAATGGTCCTGAAGGTAGAGAAGAATTCAGCCATAATGATAACACCCCATCTTTGAGCTCGAGTAACACCCTCCGGGCCCACAGCCTGACTCTCCCGGGCTTGTCCTAACCTTGCGCCATCTACCTGCCGCTCCTGGACTGGAGGGCGGGCCCACGCTCCCGACAGCCAACTCATAGCCCGCCCTGATGGACAGCTGCTAAAGGAAAGAGCCAGAAGCATGTTACAATCGTACAAGAAGCCAGAGGATGCTTTGATTTTTCAATTAAAATGAAGTCCAGGCCTCAACCCTCTACCACAGCTTCCCGGTAGGAGCTGTCTTCACCTTAGAGATCTCCAGTCTTTGATGAGTCCACTTCAAATGTAGAGGTGTGAATCTGAGGTAGCCAATTATCACTCCCTTTTGTTGTTTGATTTTTTTTTTTTTTTTTTGCTTCCAAAATGATAAATAGAAACCTTCCCTTCCATCCTGTGCTTTCTGACTCTATAAAGAATTCCCTAGGTGATCAAACCACAAAATAAACTCGAAATCCAACCTGTGTGCACAAATTTGCTTTTTAGGGGGCAGGCAAGTGAAAAGGCCAGATCAGGAGTGTGTGTGTGTGTGGGGGGGGGGGCTCCATTTCCCCTGCTGAGTCCCCTCCCCCCATTCCTCACCTCATGCTTCTGTGTGTAAGGTCACTTCAACACATTTCCTGCCTTTTCTTTTTTTTCAAGTAAGAGGAGGGGAGATAGTGAGGCAGACTCCTGCATGCCACTCTGACCAGGCTCTACCCCATCAATCCCTGTCAGGAGCTGATGCTCGAATCAACCAATCTATTTTTAGTGTCGGAGGCCGATGTGCTCAGACCTACTGAGCCATCCTCAGTGCCTGGGGCGAAAGCATGAACCAATTAAAGCACTGGAAGGGAAGAAGAGGAGGGGAGAGGAATGGGGAGAGAAGCAGATGGTTGCTTCACTTGTGTACCCTGACCAGGAATCAAACGTGGGACATCCATATGCTGGGCCAACATTCTATCCACTGAGCCAGCCGGCCAGGGCCACTTCAAGGTGGAGAAAGACACTCCACCTCATGATCAGAGTTGCTCCTAAGAATTTGTGGCCATTTCCTACTGACTGTACCCACTGGGCTAGCGGCCTTCCCCTCTTTGGTCATATCCTCATTTCTCTCCTGGGGTCGTCTTCACCTCCCAAATAAATACTTTCACTAAAATCCTTATCTGGGTAAACCCAATCTAAGACAAATTCTCTTATAATTATCTTGAGTATAGTTGTGGATACAGAATGGGATCAGATACCATTATGTCATTTAGCTCAAGGCTAACTTAGAATTAGACCATGCTTCTCATTTCTTTCCCTTCCTGTCTGTCTCTCTCTGTCCCTCTCTCTGTCTCTCTGTCTCTGTCACACACACACACAGGATTAGTGATCACTGTTAGTGTTTACTATATTAAGGGAAAGAATGAGAAGCATCAATTCTTCATTGTGGCACCTTAGTTGTTCATTGATTGCTTTCTCATATGTGCCTTGACCCGGGGGCTACAGCAGAGCCAGTGACCCCTTGCTCAAGCCAGCGACCTTGGGCTCAAGCCAGTGACCTTGGGCTTCAAGCCAGCGACCTTTGGGCTCAAGCCAATAACCATGGGTTCATGTCTATGATCCCACGCTCAAGCTAGCAATCCCATGCTCAAGCCTGTGACCTCGGGTTTTGAACCTGGGTCCTCACATCCCAGTCCAATGTTCTATCCACTGCACCACTGCCTGGTTAGGCATAGTATTTCTCATTATGCTTCTCTTCCATTCACCCTGATGTTGAACATTCTCACATGACTTACTTTGGCCAATGAAATGGAAGCAGAAGTGAGGTGGACTGTGTGCTTGCCTTGAGAAAGGGGTCATAAAAGGATTTAAAACCCAGGACTGTGCAACTTCTCATCATTGCCTGGGAACCTCAATGGGGAATGTTTGGGCTGAAATTCACTGGGAGACTGAGGGATAGCAACTGCTTGGCAGAAGCCTCGGCGGTGTGGGGTGGCTGGTGTTTGCCTGTTAATGGAGCTCTTAGGGAACTGGGTCCCACGTTTGTTATTTAAAAGTGGAGTAAGGCCCTGGCCGGTTGGCTCAGCGGTAGAGCGTCGGCCTGGCGTGCGGGGGACCCGGGTTCGATTCCCGGCCAGGGCACATAGGAGAAGTGCCCAGTTGCTTCTCCACCCCCCCTCTTTCCTCTCTGTCTCTCTCTTTCCCTCCCGCAGCCAAGGCTCCATTGGAGCAAAGATGGCCCGGGCGCTGGGGATGGCTCCTTGGCTGCTGCCCCAGGCGCTAGAGTGGCTCTGGTCGCGGCAGAGCGACGCCCCGGAGGGGCAGAGCATCGCCCCCTGGTGGGCGTGCCGGGTGGATCCCGGTCGGGCGCATGCGGGAGTCTGTCTGACTGTCTCTCCCCATTTCCAGCTTCAGAAAAAAAAAATACAAAAAAAAAAAATAAAAGTGGAGTAAATCAATCATCAGGACCCACGGCCCCATAAACCTCTCTGGGAGTCAAAGTTCAATTGCAAGGATGTACATGTCAGAATATGCGTAATTTCTAGGGACCATCAATCAAAAATTGAAGTTAGAACTGTCCAAGAAATTTTAAATAAAGAACCATCTAGATTAAATCTTTTAATCCAAACTTTAAAAAAAAATTTTATTAATACATCTTTTTTTTTAATTCAAACTTTTATTAGAGCTTGGATTTATTCTTCAAAATCCCTGAGGCCAGGAATTTCATTTTGTCCCACAAGGCGCGCAGCCCATCCGTGGACTGTTCTGAGACACAAGTTGATTTTTATTTTTGATATCCCTCCTGCTCTCTGGGGGTGTAAAAAATAAACACAGGACTTTTTCATGTGAAGACACAACTCAATATTTGATGACAGTGACCCTTATACTTCCCTCATCACATGTCGTCCTTGCCTCAGACTTCTCATTGCCTTTAAATGTTCATCATGCCCTTTATTACAAATTGCCTCATTTAGCCAATGATTAATTTATGTAAATAATATAATAATTTGCCCTGGCTGGTTGGCTCAGTGGTAGAGCATCAGCCCGGCATGTGGAAGTCCCAGGTTCGATTTCCAGTCAGAGCACACAGGAGGAGCAACCATCTGCTTCTCCTCTCCTTCCTCTCTCCCGCACCACCTCCTGCAGCCATGGCTCGACTGGTTCAAGTGCATCAGCCCTGAGCCCTGAGGATGGCTCCATGGAGCCTCCACCGCAGGAATAATGGCTCAGTTGCAAGTATGACCCTCGCACCACCTCCTGCAGCCATGGCTCGACTGGTTCAAGTGCGTCAGCCCTGAGCCCTGAGGATGGCTCCATGGAGCCTCCACCTCAGGAATAATGGCTCAGTTGCAAGTACGGCCCCAGCTGGGCAGAGCATCGGCCCCAGACGGGGGTAGCCAGGTAGACTCTGGTCGGGGCACATGAGGAGTCCGTCTATCTCTCCTCCTCTAACTTGGAAAAGAAGAAAAATAACATAATAATATACACTTACAACCTTAAATAGAGGCATATCTAGAATAAAGTGCTAAAATCCCAGTTGATCACCCTCCACTCCCCACTTTCCGTATTTCTCTTTCAAGTAAACATTTTTTTTTAACACTTTGGTGCATTGCCTTCTGCTCTGTTCCACACACACACGTGTTGTGCGTGTGCATACAGAGCACGGAATACTGTGGTCTGTTCTTGTTCACAGGTAAGTGGGATTAGATTACAGGTTTTGTGTGTTTCATTTATCTGTTTCCACTGAACACTAGCTTTAGAAATGTTCCTAGAGCAGAATTTATAAAGAGATCTCATTCTATTTGATGGCTGCCAAACATATATAACAGTGTGACTGTATCATAACTTGTTTCACATTCCCCTGTGGGTAGCCATTTAAGGTATCTAGTTTTTTCACTATTACAAACAATAGTTCATACAGGATAAATCTGAGGAGTAGAACTGCTAATTAGAATGATATAGAAACTTCACTATCTATACAGTGCATGTTAGTTAGTGTCCTCCTGTTATTTCTACAGTCTTTATGCCACGCTCATTTACAAACCCATAAAAGGGAAACATGATTATCTGTTTTCACACACAGCGCATCTTAGCCTAAGGTGACTGACACAGACAATGGCAGACCAGCGCAACGGAGCCTAGCTACATGGCCCTGGCCTCCCGCCAGGCAGTGCTGAGTGACATGTGGAGACTGAAGACATGGACCCACATCATGCAGTGGTGAAACATCTGATCAGACTCCTTCCCCGATAACTTGGAGAGCAGCTACTAAACCTAATGAGCTGACGACTTCGAGCAGAGACCGGGAAACAGGGTGCTAGCAGCAAGCCACGGTCAGGACTAGCTGCATTTGACAAGGTACGAGAAGAAAGAACTGAACTCATGAAAGGATTGACTGTCGGCTTAGAGACGAAAGAGACTAGAGTCCAGAAATTGCAGGACTGCCAACTAAAAGACACACTATTGCTCCTCTCCATGCCCTTTGAACAACAAAGATCAATTGATAATATTTAGCCGGCCCTGGCCGGTTAGCTTGGTCAGTTGAGAGCATCATCCCGAAAAGACAAGGTTGCGGGTTCGATCCCATCAGGGCACACACGGGAAGCGACCAAGGAATACATGACCGAGGGGGAACAACAAATGAATATTTCCCTTCCCTCTCACCCCTCTCCTTTCCTCTCTCTGTCTCTCAAAAAATCAGTAAAAATTTAGCTCTGGCCGGATAGCTCGGTTGGTTGGAGCACCGTCCTGGAGCACGGAGGTTGTCATTTGATTCCCAAGTCAGGGCACATACAGGAGCAGCTTGATGTTCCCCTCTCTCTCTCTCTCTCTCTCTCTCTCTCTCTCTCCCCATGTCTCTCTCAAAATAAATAAATAAATAACAATAAGCCCATGTGGTGGCAACAGGCACACTCAGCACCCCAAGAGAAGGCTCTAGGAAGGAGCCAACCCCATACCTGCAGTTTCCCTGGAGAAATGCACACACTGAAGGAAACCCTGGCTAAGCACTCAGACCAACCCGACTAATAAATATTCAACAAAAGCAACTACCCCACACTCCAAATATATCGGTGTCATTAAAGGCAGGGAAAGGACACTAAGGACACACGACAATTAAATGCAGTCTGTGATTCCTGGACTGAAAAAAGAAAGTGCATTATTGGGATAATTGGATAAATTTAAATATGCACTGTGTATTAGAGGAGACGCTTAGTCCTTGTTAAATGATCTGAATTTGACTATTATATTGTGGTTATAGGAAAGCGTGTCCTCATTACCTGCTAAAATATTTAGGAGTTTAATATCATTACTGCAACTTACTCTCAAAAGGTTCAGCAGTGGTGACGTGAACGTGCATTTCCATGTCTGGTTGTGCGTGTGTGTGTATGTGTGTGTGTCTAAAGCCAGCAAGTAAGAGAAAATCATCCAAAACAAGAGAGAGAATGTAAATGCGGGAAAATACTAGTAATTGGTGAATCTAGGAAAAGGAAATAGGGGAGATTTTCACACGATTCTTTCTCTCTTGGTGTAAATTTGAAATTTTTCAAAGGGAAGGTTAAAAAATGTTAAACCTTGGAACAAGGTCGTAATACCTTAGGTTGGACATAAAGGCTCGATGAAGTGAGAACAAGGGAGAGGCTTTTCTGCAGAGGTTCAATGTGCTTCAGATATTCTCATCAAAACAATAACGTGGGGTCTTGTTGTTGGCACGCGGAGCTGAGTAGAAGCAACAGCTGGCTAAGTTTCCATGAGTATCACTGTCATGGACACACCAGCCTTGACTGGAAGACTTTTTTTTTTAGGTGAGAGGAAGGAAAATAGTGAGACAGACTCCCACATGCACCCTGACTGGGATCCACCGAGCAACTTCATCTGGGGCCGACAGTCGAGTACCAAGCTATTTTTAGCACTTGAGGCTGGCACACTTGGACAAACCAAGCTATCTTCAGTGCCTGGGGCCATGCTTGAACCAATTGAGCCACTGGCTGCAAGAGAGGAAGAGAGAAAGAAGAGGGAGAGGAAAGGGAAGAGAAGCAGATGGTTTATTCTCCTGTGTGCCCTGACTGGGAATCAAATCCGGGATGTCCATACACTGGGCCAATGCTCTATCCACTGAGCCACTGGCCAGGGAGAATCTGACTGAGCCAAACCTACAACAACCCCTGCCCCAGCCCTCCAATGAGAAGGAAATTACAGGGAGGCTAGGAAAAAGAAAAAAAAAAGCCGTAATAATGAGAACCACCTAACAAAAGAGCTGCTTTGGTAATGAGCCTCCTGCCCCTGAAAATACTTAATCAAAGGCTGAGAGACAAAAGTAAGGCTGCCTTTCAAAGGGAGAGGAACACTTCCCTGAAAGGAAATGAAGACAAGGTGACCTATCGGGTCTCTTGCCGCTGTGACGGGGTCATTCCAGGAAATGCAGCAGCTTGTTATTGTATTTCGGTAGCTTATGTAATACTTTGTGCATTTTAAATGCTGACACAGGAACCCTCTCCTTGGGCTGGGCTATCCGCTCACATTAGTAAATGTCGTGTGGACACCACTGGAGGAAGACAATCACTAATGACTGTTTGAGAATCCAGGTCTTGCCATGGTTCTCCCGGGTTTGGTTGTCTGCCATGCACGGACATCATCTCACCTTATTCCAGGTCAACTAATAGAGGAGCTAAATCTCCCTTGAATCGTCATTAACATTTATCAAATGTTCACTTTCCTCCCAGCAACATGTCCCGCATATGTTTCCATTTTCTATGCAGACTCAGATTACTCTGTGACTGTTTGGTTCCCAGAACAAAGGCGTTCCAAGGAACATGTGAAACTCTTCTGCACCTAACATTCTGCAAAAGTTTGGTAAGGGCTCTGTGGTCATGAGCTAGTCAACATGTGGAAAATCCTTCCAGACTTCCTTCTCTTGTGGTGTTTCTTGCCAGGAAATGGCTTGATCACTAGATACCTGATGTTTGTGATCAGCCAAAATAAGCTTTCTTAGAGTTGGAGTGAAGAGAGAGAGAGAGAGAGAGAGAGAGAGTGTGTGTGTGTGTGTGTGTGTGTGTGTGTTAGAGGAGTTAGAATTAGGTGGGTTTTTCTTTTCACAGTTTTAAGATATTTACAAAGCATTCTTTAAGTTCCCATCAAAAATGCAAAATAAAGTTTTCCTCCTGCCATTCTATACGAGTTTGTGAAAGACACAGCAGCCGCGTGAACAGCCTGCAGCTCCGTCCTGCAGTTCCGGAGTGCCAAGGCTCTGCAAGGCAGGGGCCAAGAAGGGATTAGGAGCCAATCGTCAACACTCCGACACTTCAGCCTGGAAAGGCAGTTGCCCAAGTGCCAATTTGCAAAATCCCAGCCCAGCTCAAGCCAGACAGTGAGCACTTTGAAAGGGAAACAGATTTCAGTGGCCATATGTGCAATCATTATTCATCCCCATGACAACTGAATAAAGAAGTGTGTTGGCCAGTCTGGACGCCGCTGTGCTGGGGCTAGGACAGGCTGATTCCACTTGCTCCCCATGTAGAAGCCTGCACCACCTGCCCCAGAGTCCAGATCCAGAGCGGCCCCAAGAAGGGGGGCACTATCAGGAGACTTTAGGCCAGAATCTCAAGGTCAACCTTGTCATCCACACATGTTATCCAAGTGGAGACATGGCCATCACATTGGACAATGTGACCTTAGCTCATTCCCTCATGGCCCCTTCTATCTGAAATTCTTGGCTTTTATCTGACTATATTTAATCCCATTTCCCTAAATTTGTGCCTCCCCCAGACATCTGTGATGAAATAACATACTACATTTGTCTCCTCCTCCTTTTCTTGAGGCAAGATCCGGATGGGAAATGAGCACTGGTTCCATACCAGGTGTATATAACAAACCAATGAACCAAACTCAGGGCGTTCTCACCAACCCTGGCTGAAAGGCAGGCCTCCCCTGCTTTTCCCTTAGTCTGATTTGAGGTCACAAGATGAATAAGGAGCCAAACTCCTCAGTTATCATCGCTTTTCATTCCTGATAAGTGGACCACATCCCCAAATTGCCCTGGAGCTCCACAAGCAGGTCATGTAACCACGAAAACATCTCTGATTCTGGTCCTGTCCACCCACAGGCCAGAGTGGACGTTTAACAAAGCAAATCATGGGTGAGAACTGGCTCCAACAACAACCACAGCTGTGGAGTCATATGCACATGATACACTATCCAAACTGACAAAACTCAGAAGCCCTGATTGGAAGGAAAAAAATCAAGGCGTGCTGATCAGGAAATTCACCCTCCAAAAACTTTCCATAGCAGGTCACTTCTTATAATTCTAGAAGCACAAGTGCTTACGGTGCAGCTGCCATAACGTCTTCTGTCCCACAGTATCCATTCATTTCTCGTTGAATGACATGGCTTAACCACTAATCATTTATTTGCTCAATCAGCAGACACTTACTGAGCATGCACTATGTCCCAAGCACTGTCCTAAGCAAATACAGATGCTAAGACAAAAGGGAGGCCCTGGCTGGTTAGCTTAGTGGATAGAGCATTGGCCTGGTGTATGGACGTCCCAGGTTCGATTCCTTGTCAGGTCACACAAGAGAAGTGACCATCTGCTTTTCCTACCCTTCTTCTCCACCTTCTCTCTCTCGTCCCCTCCCACAGCCAATGGCTCGATTGGTTTGAGTATTGGCCCCAGGCGCTGAGGATAGCTCGGTTGGTCCAAGTGTGTCAGCCTCAAGTGCTAAAAATAGCTCAGTTCATTTGAGCATCGGCCCCAGACAGTGTTGCTGGGTGGATCCCAGTCGGGTCGCATGTAAGAATTTGTCTCACTATCTCCCCTCCTTTCACTTAAAAAAAAAAAATAAAGAAAAGCCAAAAGGGAGGCAGAAGTTTCCTTTATGCATTATCTGGCTTTGTGGAAGTTCCCACATTAGTTCATTGGCAACTGGACTCATTTCCAATTAAATCTAATTATCTCGGTGCCTCTTTGGAATCAGAATGCAAGTTCCTGGAAGGGTGGCTCCAAAACAAAGAACAAAGATTCCAAATAAATTCGTTTTCGCCTGACCAGACATTAGCGCAGTGGATAGAGCGTTGGACTGGGATGCGGAAGACCCAGGTTTGAGACCCCGAGGTCACCAGCTTGAGCGCGAGCTCATCTGGTTTGAGCAAAAGCTCACCAGCTTGAGCCCAAGGTCGCTGGCTCGAGCAAGGGGTTACTCGGTCTGCTGAAGGCCCACAGTCAAGGCACATATGAGAAAGCAATCAATGAACAACTAAGGTGTCACAACGAAAAACTAATGATTGATGCTTCTCATCTCTCCGTTCCTGTCTGTCTGTCCCTGTCTATCCCTCTCTCTGACTCTCTCTCTGTCTCTGTAAAATAAAATTAAAAAAAAATTTGTTTTCCTCTTAGATGAAGGTGTGGATTTCAGGGACAATACTCTAAACCTTTAAAAAAAAATTCTTCCAGTGGATCGCAGCCATGGTAACTGGTGGCACCTATGGGGATGGCCTAACCTGAGGGCTGAGTCCTTTTCAGACCTGAGGAACTAAAAGAATCAAGAACGCAACAACACAACACAGCATACTGATTCTTGTTTAACAGAGTTCCTTCTTTTAAATTTGAAATAAAACATCTGCATTCTATTGTATGTTTATAAAACTGAGAAAGAGATGAAGTTAAGAACAGAAAGGCTGTGCATATTCCAGCCACTAAGGTAACTGTACCTAAATCAGACGTGCTCACTTCACACACTTACTTGCACTCTTTGCACAGCCCCCTTATGACCTTGCCTCCCTCTCTTCAACCTCCTCCTCTACCACTGAGACTTTGTTTAGCACAGGATTGGGCAAAATATTATATATCCCATGCCCACTGCCTGGTTCTGTACAGCCTGTGAACTAATACTTTTTATATTTTTAAATGAGGAGGAGAGGTTATTCTGTAACACGTGAAAATTATGTGAGATTATCCCTGGCCAGTTGGCTCAGTGGTAGAGCATTAGCCCGGCATGTAGACATCCCAGGTTCGATCCCTGGTCAGGGAACATAGGAGAAATGACATCTGCTTCTCTCTCCCCCTCCCTCTCCTCCTTCTCTCCCTCTTCTCCTCTCACAGCCAATGGCTTGATTGGTTTGAGTGTGGCCCCAGGTGCTGAGAATAGCTTGGTTGGTCCAAGTGAATTGGCCTCAGGTACTAAAAATAGCTCAACTGATTTGAGTGTCAGCCCCAGATGGGGGTTGCTGGGTAGATCCCAGTCGGGGCACATGCAGGAGTCTGTCTCACTATCTCCCCTCCTTTCACTTAAAAAAAGAAAGAAAATGATTTTGAAATGTCAATTGAAGCCCCATAGACAAGTCAACAAAGGGGTATCACTGTATTCTAGTCCCACTTTACTTATTGGCTGCTTCGGCCCCACAAGGGCCGAGCTGAGCAGTTGAGAGAGGACTTGCGGCTCTCAAAGTTGACACTGTGGGCCGCCCGTCCTTTCCTGAAAGCATGAGCCTGCTCCTGGTCTGACCGAACATTACTCTTTCTCAATTCGGTCTCACACATTGGCTCTGCTTGTGTCTCCAGCCAGGTCTATTTTACTTCCCTGGCCACAAAATGCATTCATTCAGCACTTTTTCTACCTCCCCGAGCATTGAACTTGCGCGCCAGCCATCCTTTCTCCAAGGCTGAGCAGCTGGTCGGCTGAGCCATGGCATCGCTGGCCAGCCCCTCCCTGACTGTCCCACCTGCCCACCTGCCGGCTTGCCCTGTCATGTGACTCTCACTGAAGCTGTTGTCCATCATTTCATCTCCGGTTCAACCTTCCCCCTCGTTTTTCCCACAGTCCTTTCTGCCAAAGGCTCAGTGGGCTTGGTCCCAGGGGCCCTAGCCCCCATGACTTGTCATCTCCCAGGAGCCTCACCCCAACAGGGACACATGGACACTGTCTTTAACGATGTGACTGTCACTCACTCCTTCATTGACCTACCACCCTGACCCTCTTGGCGATAGTCAGAGATCCTATGGGCTCCAAATATCTTTCCCTTTTTCTAAATATTTTAACACAATGCATCCAAACAAACCTGGTTTCAGTTGGGGCAGGGTGTTTCTGCGGTAAACTGTTTGGAAGTGTTTGTCACAGTAATTCTATTAAAGCTGCATGGTTGAGAGACATCTCTGATAAATGTTGTCAACATTCCTCCTGCCCTTCGAATGTGGTTTTATAAACAATCGTTAATTTTCACGGAAATGGGTGATGCGGGAGGGCGCAGAGGACCGTGAATCAGAACTGTCTGTTGATAGTGCCTCCTAAACTCTTCACCTAACCCGAGGACTGAGCAGAGGGCTGGGGCTGTGGACGACTCTCTTCTCTCCTGGTCCTGACACACTCGGTATAGATACAGGTATGAACAGACCACCGTGAAGGACTCAAGGGCACTGTGCACACAGAAAGAGCAGGAGGAGAGACCCTGAGACAATCTTCCGGGACACACACTGATCACTGAGTTTCCGGGGCTGGAGGTTGGCGGGATGGAAGAGCTGTGCTCATTCCCAAGCTTTGCCGAGTTACAGCGCTCATCATTACTTTTGTAATTAAAACTTCATTTAAAGGTCCTGGCCAGGTGGCTCAGTGGATAAAACGTTGACCCAGACTGCCAGAGGTTGTGGGTTCAACCCCCCCCCTCGCCCTCCCCCTTGTCAAGGTACATATGAGAAGCAATCAATGAGTGCACAGCTAAGTGAAACAACAAGTTGATACTTCTCTCTCTCTTTCCCCATTCCCCTTTCTCTTTTTCTATTCCTCTCTCAAACCAATGGAACACATTTTTTAAAAAGTCATTTATAAAGCCCTGGCTGGTTGGCTCAGTGGTAGAGCGTCAGCCTGGCATGCAGGAGTCCCGGGTTCGATTTCCGGCCAGGGCACACAGGAGAAGCACCCATCTGCTTTTCCACCCCTCCCTTTCTCCTTCCTCTCTGTCTCTCTCTTCCCCTCCTGCAGCCAAGGCTCCATTGGAGCAAAGTTGGCCCGGGTGCTAAGGATGGCTCTATGGCCTCTGCCTCAGGTGCTAAATGGCTCTGGTTGCAACAGAGCGATGCCCCAGATGGCAGAGCATCACCCCTTGGTGGGCATGCCGGGTGGATCCCGGTCAGGCGCATGAGGGAGTCTGTCTGACTGCCTCCCGATTTCCAGCTTCAGAAAAATACAAAAAAAAAGGCCCTGGCCGGTTGGCTCAGTGGTAGAGCGTTGGCCTGGCATGAAGAAGTCCCGGGTTCGATTCCTGACCAGGGCACACAGGAGAAGCGCCCATCTGCTTCTCCACCCCTCCCCCCCTCCTTCCTCTCTGTCTCTCTCTTCCCCTCTCGCAGCCGAGGCTCCATTGGAGCAAAGATGGCCCGGGCACTGGGGATGGGTCCTTGGCCTCAGCCCCAGGCGCTAGAGTAGCTCTGGTCGCAACAGAGCGACGCCCCGGAGGGGCAGAGCATCGCCCCCTGGTGGGTGTGCCGGGTGGATCCTGGTCGGGCGCATGCGGGATTCTGTCTGACTGTCTCTCCCCGTTTCCAGCTTCGGGAAAATACAAAAAAAAAAAAGAAGAAGAAAAATACAAAAAAAAATTTTTTCTTAAATAAATAAATAAAAAGTCATTTATAAAGCAAGAAACAATTTATTATTTTAACCCTCTTAGAGCTAAACATGCACAGCGATGTGGTCCTGACTTATCAAGACCTAATCTGGTCATGAACTCCAGCCCCAGTTAAGTCATCAATAAAAGATTAACTTGTTTAGATCTCAGTGTATTAGGATTAATACTCCCCAATGAACTGGGGAGGACCTTCTCCCCTCACAAGGAAGCAATAGGAAACTGAAATGTCATAGTCAAGGGGACCACACGGGGGCCAGATGACGTGAACTTCCCATCCGTGCAGGCACCATATGCAAATTCTACTGGAATCCTTCTCTGTTGGCCGGCCTGCTGCACTGTCCCCTCTGAGAACACCAAGCATGACATCAGTAATTGCTGGGAATTCCTTAACCTGCGGCATCTTCTGGGAGCAGGAAGCCAATGAACCATGACATGTTGATGCTCTGGTGTCCCTGCAGACACATGTGTCTGTGCACACAGCGTAACTTTCATGTGAAAACCTACAGCTGGGGACCTGAGAGTCATGCGGATCCTGCCTTTCCATTGACTGTAAAAGCCTTCATTGTGTTCCTTTTCCCAAATGACCCTGTGTACACTAATAATACCAGTAGCTCAGACAGAAACTATCATCTCAATATCAGGGACATATGAGTGTCAAAGCTTTCTATCAACAGTCTTCAAATGAATCCAACTCTCCCCCCTAAAAGTGAAGTAAAATGGGGCGAGAGATAGTCATTCAATATCAAGAGAAAGAAAGAAAAAAATGTCTACATATTGTCAATCTGGATTGTGTCCAATGGCCAGTGACAGTAACTTAACTATAGTAATTTAAGCAAATAAGGGTTTATTGTCCTCACATAATACGTAGTCTTATGTAGGCAATCGACATCTGAGTACTGACTCTGTCCACTCCCCCATCTTATCCGTGTCCTTTTATTCTAGTGAATGCTGCCTCATGGTCAAAAAAGGGCTGCTCCAGCTCCGGCCTCAATTCCGTATTCCAGGCAGAAAAATAATATGCAACAGAAGAAAATAAAAAAGAAAGAAAGGAAAGAAAAAGCAGAAAACTAAACCATTTACCCAAAATCCTTAGCTGACCTCTGCTTTTACCTCATTGTCCGGAACTGTATCACGCAGCCTGCTTTCACTTCAGTGCAGGCTGGAATCAGTAGTCTCCTGCAGAACGGATCACAAAACTGGTGCTCTGTTAGCAAGAAAGGGAGGGTGCAAACCAGGTAGACAACTTGCAGGGTCTGTCATCTAGGTATAATTTCCAGGGGAGAGCTCATGGGCAACATGCTTACAGCCATTCTGCCAGAACCCGGATCAGACTGCCTGTTTCCACGCGAGAGCAAACATCCGGCTGTATTGAAACCATCTGAAATACGTTCACGTCCACCAGATGTTTGGCCCGTTAGAACCCCAGTCTGAGCGTGCTGAGTTTAGCCCCCACCACCCTTAAAACAACGAGTCTCTGGGTTACCGAATTAAAATGAAGCACAAGGCGTGCCTTGTATCGGAACCAACGAACTGTGCCAGAACATGGAAAGAATGTATGTCATGATCTGTGATAGTAAAACCAATGATTTTTGCTTTCTGTGTGATATGAAGCAAATGTCTCTAAACTAAGCATCAAAGCTGAAGTTTCTGGGCGTGGGAGGTTGATTTATTAATTCTCTTTGAAACCCAGGGTTAGTCACGCTCACACACACCTTGGGACGTTAAACTGCCAAGTCTTAAGGGAAGGCGTTTAGACCTATATGGAAACTGACTGAAAGCCCAGGCCTCTCCAAGGACGAGGTTTGGCTGCCTGGAGCTGCCGTGCCTTTAAGAAATTATTATTTTTTTTTGCATCCAGATTTAAATGAGACCCAGGGACCTGATTGCATCTGACGACGCTCACCCAGCTGGCATTCATTTCCCGCGACTAAGTTAAATTGCGCCTCTACCTGCTACCTTTCCTCCGATGAAAATAGAACATGCTTACGTGAAATGAAGTATTTTTTTATGGGTCCAGGGGAAGGAAACCGACTTTTATTGAATACCTACTACCTACCTACCTATCTACCTACTGTGAACTGGAGCCTGTGCTAAACTCTTTGCATATCTGTGAAGTACAAAGTACAATAACACTTTAGTTTGAGTCCTGTGGGAGGAGGCGACAAGGTCAGCCTGAGAAGTGGAGCTCCAGACCAGCAGGACAGAACTCCTGTGTTGTCTCTGTGGTTTAAGGACGTGGACACCATGTGAAAGCTCTGTGGTCAGCCCTGTTCAGCGGTTTCCCTTCCAGGCCTTTCTATTTGCACCCTCCTGGTGAATTTTATCAAGTATTTTTATTTTCTTCTCTCCAATTTCCTCCACTGTTCTAAACTGGAAAGCAATTATATGTTGTCTTATTGACAGATTCGGTTCCACTTATGGAGGAGGGTGTCAATTTAATTCGATATGTCTGTTTTTATCCATAATTGTGGGATCAAAACTTTTTCCTCATTTTAAATTCTCAACTCTAGAGGGATATAGGACAGAAAAATTGACCAGCAAGTTCTATAAAACTCTCTAGGTACAGAAAACTCTACATGGACCTAGGCAGCAGCTCAGTGGATAGAGCATCGGCCTGGAGTATGGATGTCCCAGTTCGATTCCCAGTCAGGACATGCAGGAGAAGCTACCATCTGCTTCTCTCCCCTCCCTCTCCCCCTTCTTTCCCTCTTCCCATCCTGCAGCCAGGGGCTCAATTGGTTCTAGTGTGGCCCTGGGCACTGAGGATAGCTCCATCGGAGAGCTATAGCCTCAGGCACTAAAAATAGCTCAGTACTTGAGCATCAGCCCCAGATAGTAGTTGCCAGGTTGATCCCTGTCAGGGTGCATGCAGGAGTCTGCCTCATTATTTCCTCTCCTCTCACCTAAAAAAAATAAAAATAATAAAAAATAAAATTTTATGTAATATAAGGTGTTTCAGAGTACAGGAAAGGATGGGAAACTCCCCCAATTTTAATGACACAGCAAAACCCTTATAACAAAAGCAGATGAGAACCAGTAGAGAAGGAGGATTATAAATCACTTCACTTACAATGATAAACATTTTAAATAAAATGCTATTGCATCAAAACCACAAGCAGATGAGAAAAATATTATCACCAAGTGCTCTCTCTGAATGTGAGAGTGATTCAGAATTAGGAGATCTAGTAAGATAATTTGATGAAACTGACATGTGAGATTTATCTAAGCCCTCTTCTCTTCAGAGCAGGAAGAGGAATGGAATGTCCTTCCCCAGCTGGGGACTGAGAAGGCAGGCCAGAGACGAAGAAGCCAAGTTGGTGACTTCATTTTTCATACATGCTGGGAAAATTTTAAGAGACTGGTAATATCCAGTGTAGTCCAGCATGGGCCGGAATAGGAACCTGCATACACTAGTGAGTGTCTACTGTTACACTCTTCACAGAGACCAATTTAGCAGCTATCTATCAAAATACAAAATAGATGGACCCTACTGACCCTGCCATTTAACTAAAGAATCTACCTGAAAAAAAATACTTGCAGACCCTGGCCGGTTGGCTCAGTGGTAGAGTGTTGGCCCAGCATGTTGATGTCCCAGGTTCAATTCCCAGTCAGGGCACACAGAAGAAGCGACCATCTACTTCTCCACCCTTCCTTTTCTCCTTTCTCTCTCTTTCTCCCTCCTTCTCTCTCTCTCTCTTCCCCTCCCACAGCCATGGCTCAATTGATTCAAGCACATTGGCCCCAGGCACTGAGGATGGCTCCATGGAGCCTCCACCTCAGGTGCTAAAAATAGCTCAGTTGCGAGCATGACAACATCAATCCCAGATGGGGGGTGCCAGGTGGATCCCAGTTGGGGCACATGCAGGATCTGTCTCTATATCTCTCCTCCTCTCACTTGGAAAAGAAGGGAAAAAAAATACTTGCATATGGGTATAATGATATATAAAAATCCCCCACTTCTGTATTGAAGAAAACTAGAACAAACCGAATGTCCAGCAATAAAGAAATTGTGATGTTAACTATTGACTCATTCATAAAATGGAATACTCTACGGACAGCAAACGGGATGAGGTATATTTACATGAACTAGCAAGAGGACATCTTAGACATGGCGTGAAGTGAGTAAGAGGCTGCAGAGCTATAACAATAAATCATGGCCTCAGTTCTATAAGTAAAAATCTCTCCTTGAGTGTGTGCACAGACATGCACACACAAGAGCATGATGACAGGTGTGACAGCGTGTCACTTTTAGCAGATTCTATTGGTGTGAGGCAAGTTGCACGTCCCATCCACACTCACGGGGAAGTGACTGGCTTTTGGTTCAGTGGTGTGGCTTTTGGTACCCCCCAGAGATCACTGCCCTAAGGAACTGATGGACTAATCCACTCCTTAATCTCATCCTGCAGGTTTGAGGAAAGTCAGAACTCAGTTATTATATTTTCTCTCCCTAACTTGATGACATCTTCTTTCACGCCTTAGAAGACGAATGTGTTCACTTAACGACGAGAATGGATTTTTAAGCTCTACATAATTTAAGAGTTTTAGTAAGACGAGCATTTGAGGATTATTTCTTGACCTTTGCTTAGAAGGCACTGCTGCTAATATGTATCTAAAAGTCAACTGGAACCCGCCTTTCTCGGTTTTCATTGAAGGGTGAGATTCATTCATCTAGCTTCATTCGATACGATTGTAAATGGAGCCTCTGGAAACGCAGCACGGTGCGGTCAGCCATCCATTAGGCCTTCATTTTACTCAAAATCACAGGCTGCAAAGTATCATGCTGCGATTTAAAGGCATAATGGCTACGAAAACAATCCCAGGAGCCACCCCTGGGGAGCGGTGAGCATGCACCCTGGATCCTGGCACCTTCTCAAGAGAAGAAAGTTTTCAAATGAGGAGGCAGGATGACTAATGTTTCCACGGGTAGAAAGATCATTTCTTTCCATAGAAATAAAAAGCCACTTGGCTCTCAGCAAAGATCAGGCGATTGAAACTGAAGAAAACAAAATGAATAAACACGGAAAGGATATCTGGGGTCAAAAATAATAAATCTGTTCCCCCAATCACAACTACCCTCAAAAACAGAAACTGGACACCTTAAGGGACCGATCTTATTTGTCCAAAGGAATTGAGGGCTCAGCCAGGGAGCTGAGGGGGGACCTCTCAGCAGAGCACAGCAGAGACCTCCCGCTGTGGCGTTCTTGACTGTCTTTGAAGAGGCAGCCAAAAGTGGGTTGTGGCACTGTCCCCTTCACTCGCTGAGGGTAGTGGCTATGGCTCTCCCTCCTGGAATCCAAGGGGTGGGGATGATGTATAAAATGCCACAGTGGGGGAAGGGGGCCATGCCACCACCCAAGGTGATGGTATTAGAAGGTGGGGATTTGGGGTGATTAGATCATAACAGTGGTACCCTCATTCATGGGCC
Organism: Saccopteryx leptura; assembly: GCF_036850995.1. Classification (NCBI taxonomy): domain Eukaryota; kingdom Metazoa; phylum Chordata; class Mammalia; order Chiroptera; family Emballonuridae; genus Saccopteryx; species Saccopteryx leptura. Next base: position 41,448,305 of record NC_089515.1, on the reverse strand, counting down.
TTGTGCTCTTATAAAACTTTGAAAGAGCAGAGGTTACCTAGAACCCCTCGATCATGTGAGGTCACGGCAAGAAGTCTGTGGCCCAGAAGCGGGTCCTTCCCATGACCATGCTGGTGCCCATCTGGGCCTTCCGGCCTCCGGAGCAGTGACAAATAAATGTCTATTGCTTCTAAGACACTCAGTTGGTGGCATCTTGTCACAGCTGCCATAATGGATCTGAACACCACCAGGGCCTCCTGTCCCTCTCCCCGCCGATGGGCCTTCGACCACCTCCATCCACGGATCTCTAAGATGCTAAGGAGCAAACTGACCATCAGCTCCAACTACCCTCCTCGCACAGCGGTGGGGACAGTGAGGAGCGTCCAGTGTGGCCTGCAGCGCGCCGTGGCTGCCGCTGGGCAGAGGTTACCCGGAACTAGCATGCACACCTGCTCTCTCAACTCACCAGAAAACAGTGCCTCTCCCTTAAATAAAGCACCAAACGGACTACATGTATCTTTTATATACTTTATATTTTGAGACTTTAGGTGAAACATAATTACAGAGAGTGCAGTGAGACTATTAATTATCTTGTACCTGGAGGAGGCCCAGCCCGCTACTCACCTCCTCATTCCACTGGTGTCAAGAACACCTTGGCAAGAATTTGCTGCCATCCGCTCTCATTAGAGTTAGTCTAAGGGCCCTCAGGACAGAAGACAGGATGTGAGTTCTGGAGAAAAGGAGGGTTTTACTGTACTTGTGATTGCTTTTTGTTTTGTGTTTTCAAATTAGCTTGTTTGTTTTAATCTGGGATCAACCTGTGAGAGCTCAATGCAGAGCTGTCCTGTGAAAACTGCAAGCGGTTTCTAACAAACTCGGGAGAGACCACAGGCAAAGGCAGTGGAGAGAAAAGAAAAGCCAGTTCTATATATTTAAAGATTTCCAGAAAAAAAAAAAAGTCTTTTCTCATGCAGTAAGCAAGCCCTGCTAGGAGATTCCCCATCTCTCCTCCTCCACTAACTAACTGTCCTCACGCCAGAGACAGATGTCAGAGCGATGAGCACGCTAGACCCGGAGCCCTTTTCTTCAGGGACGGGAGGGCTGGAAGATCAGAATTCCTGGCAACTTTGGCAAAAGACCGAACGAAGCAAGAATTCCACTTCTTCTGCTGTTAAAACAGCAGAGAGCAGCAGCCCCAGGCCCACTTAATGGGTTAGAATTGAGCTTCTGTGTTTGGGTGGAGAAATATGGCTGCTGACAGATTGATGGTTCCTTCGAGTGTGTGAACCCCGGGCCCCGAGCGAGCGTCTTTCTGCACATGCCGACCTGACATGCTGCGAACTATCTGCTCCAGGGGCCCTCGTCACCCCTGCAGCCTCCTGACTTGATATCCCTGGGGTGGGTCTGAAGACCCTGCAGTCTCAGAGAGCCCTTGGCTGGCGTGGAACCAGACAGAGTGTAACAACGACGAAGAGCAGGGCCAGACAAGGGCCTCCTGGTGCCTGCAGCCTCCACCCCCTTCTTCCCGGAGGCAAGCCTCACGGGAGAGAGCGCACCTCGGCTTCTGTGTGGTGACCCAGCGCCCTCCTGCGCAGCTTCCTCTGATATTAACCCAACACTGACCCAGAAGCCAATCAATTGGGCTTATTTATGATCTACCTGCATCTCTGTTCACGGAAAACCAAATCTTAATTATCTGAATCAATACAACCAAGGAGAAAGCTCTCGTGCCTGGGTATCCGTCAACCTCTTTACAGCCCTTCAGAGCCATCTGCCCAATGACCGAACAAAATATAAATCATCAAGTGACACAACAGCTCTGTTTTAGAATTGACCCGAGAATCCCACGCCATCCCTAAGACGTTTTCAATTGGAAAGATCACAGTTATTATTATCCAACATACCCTTGGAGTGCAAACTGTAGCATTTTTTTTTTTTTTTAATCTAAAACGCTGGTATAAGAAATTATCTAGCATAGCTCAATTTTATGGATAATTTGAAATCAGAGAGAAGAGGAGTTGTCCTTCGTTCAGTAGCAGAATTCTAGCACGGCTCCCGAGGTCCCCACCGCCTGGTGTACACACACAGTTCAGTGCTCTCCCCTTCCGGGGGGCGGGGCGGAGGTGGGCTGTGAATGTGACGGATTTCACGTCTGTTTGTGTCATGCGAAAAGGTGGAGAAGTTTTTCAGACGTAACAATGGTCCCTAATCAGTTGACTTTAAGTCAATCAAAAGGTGGGCCTGACTTAATCAGGTGGGTCCCCTTTCTTTAAGGGGAGAGTCAAGAGCAGGAGATGTTCTCCAATGGGTCTTGAAGAAGCACCTGCCAGGTTACAGACAGGCCCGCATGACAGAGCAGCAGGCTCTCTCCAGGACCTGAGGTCCTCAGTCCTAGGGAGGAAGTAAATTCTGCCAACAACCCGAATGAGCTTAGAAATAGGGCGCTGCAGCCCTGGCCGAGATCTGCTGGAACCTTGAGCAGCACACCCCGCTGACCCATGCCGTACTCCTGACCCACAGGCCGTGCAGTGATACAGCTGAGTTGTTTTAAGCCTCCAAGCACATGGTCATTTGTCTCACATGGCAGAAAACAAACACACTGAGATCAAACATTGAACCCTGCTGAAAGGGGACCTAGAAAGTAGTTTCACCCACAACTTAGCTCCCTTCCGGTTATTGCTGTGCGGGAAAACCAGAGCTGTCCCCAAAGAGCACAAACCAAATACAGAACCCACAAAGCAGCTCAGAATCCTTAAGAAGGAGTCACTGCATCCAGCTAGGATGACCCTGGTCAGACCCCAAATGGGATTCCAGCTGCATCCTCACAGGTTTAGGGGAGAAATCACACCAACAGCCTGGGTCCCTCATACCTTGCAGAGGAGGTTTGCTTGGTGCTTAAGAAGTCTTGGGGTCCTGGCTGGTTGCACAGTGAATAGAGCGTTGTGTATGGACTTCCTGGTGTATGGAAGTCCCAGGTTCAGTCTCTGGTCAGGGCACATAGAAGACACAACCATGCGCTTCTTCATTCCTCCCCCCCCCCATCCCTTCCCCCCCTTGCAGCTAATGGCTCAACTGGTTCGAGCACTGGCCCTGGGTACTGAGGATGGCTCAGTTGGTCTGAGCACATCAGCCTCAGGCAGTAAAAATAGCTTGGTACTTGAGCATCAGCCCCAGATGGGGTTGCTATATGGATCTTGGTCTGGGTGCATGTGGGAATCTGCCTGACTATCTCCCCTCCTCTCACCTATAAAATAAAAAAGGTCTTAGAATTTTTTGGTAATACATAAAAATTCAAAAGACTTATTATAAAAATTAGTATTTCTGCCTGTCCTTGAAATTGGAAAATAAGACATTAAACCCATGAGGCTGAGCTACAGCATCCTTTTCAGACAGGACAGTTATCGTTGCGATCCCCATGGCCCTAACTGTCATGCACCTGGACTGTTTCATTCATTAGCTTTAACTGTCAGGCCCCAGGAGTTTATGGGTCGGGTGCGTGAACAAGACCAGGTCCCTGCAGGGAACCAGTGGAAGGGTCGTGAATGCTGTGGTCCCACTCTGGCAGGGGGAGTGGGACAGAAAGGCGAGGTGGGCCCTTGGCAGCCTGTCAGACAGCTCCAGCTTCTGGGGGCAGGTACCATTAAGGCACAGAAAAATGAGCGGCTGCCCCAGAGCTCAGCTGGGACTGAACAAAGAACAACGGTGGTGACTGCCGCCCGCCTGGACTCTCTGCTGCCAGCCGTGGGCCGGGAGGGCAGGCTGCAGCCCCCACACCTGCCTGCCACTCGCTGAGAGCAGCAGCCCTGACCCACAGCCCCTGGCTGTGGTCAGCTAGAAGCCCGGCCCTGTGAGCCAGGTGGCAGAGAGGACGGCTGCACGCCAGGTGGGAGGCCGGCTGCACTCCCAGCTGAGGCCCCCTGAGCCAGGCCACCCCTCGGCCATGGGCATCCGGCTTCGTGCTGCCAGGTGCAGCCCCCCGGGAAGGTGCTGGCACAGTGCACTGGTGAAACACAGCCCGGTTCCGGGCTCACTCGGGCTCCCGTGTGGCCTTTGTCCCGGTCCTTGCAGCCTGCGCCTGTGCGGACACAAGGTGGGCACTCAGCCGGGCACCGTGGGAGTGGGGACAGAGGCACGAGGAGCAGAGGCTCCCACTGGTGGAGGCAGAGGAACCGCTGCTCAGCTCCCCAGGCGGGAGAGGTGAGAGGCCACATAGGCCTGGATGCTGCAGCACCAGTGTCCTGACAGCCAGTCCCCAAAGCTGACAATGGCTGGAGAGAGAAGGCGATCCGGCCCAAGTCCTGATCCAGCAGGGGTCTGCTCACTGCATCAACAGCAAGCGTGTCCCCTGTCCCCTAGTGTTTCCCCACAGGACTGGGAGGCAGACAGAAAGGGGGGCGTGCGTCCTGACAGGCAAACATGCTAACCCTGTCCTGTGGAAACAGCCCCAGGACCGCTACTGTCACCAGGGTTCCCAGTGGCCTGGTTCACCCCCCACCCCAGGCCCCGCCCACAGGCGTGTCCCACAGGCCCCAGCTTGGGTTTATACACAGGGCAACACTGTTCTTATGCCCCCAGCTGTCATGTTCACCCCCTCTAACTGCACAGGACACCTCTCAGAACCTTGCCCCCCCGCCTCCCCATTGCCCACACTGGCCTCACTCTGTGTCTGCTGTGGGTCCCACTCAGGGTCAGCACCAGCACCCTCCTAGGTCTTGCTGGGAGGGCCTGGCATCAAGGAACTGTCCTAACTTGAAGTCAGTACGGTCTAGCCCAGAGGTCCCCAAACTTTTTACACAGGGGGCCAGTTCACTGTCCCTCAGACCGCTGGAGGGCCGCCACATACAGTGCTCCTCTCACTGACCACCAATGAAAGAGGTGCCCCTTCTGGAAGTGCAGCGGGGCCCGGATAAATGGCCTTAGGGGGCTGCATGCGGCCCACGGGCCGTAGTTTGGGGATGCCTGGAGCCTGTCCATCAGCAAGGAAGAAAGCATTCCAGCCCTGGCTGGTTGGCTCAGCGGTAGAGCGTCGGCCTAGCGTGCAGAGGACCCGGGTTCGATTCCCGGCCAGGGCACACAGGAGAAGCACCCATTTGCTTCTCCACCCCTCCGCCGCGCCTTCCTCTCTGTCTCTCTCTTCCCCTCCCGCAGCCAAGGCTCCATTGGAGCAAAGATGGCCCGGGCGCTGGGGATGGCTCTGTGGCCTCTGCCCCAGGCGCTAGAGTGGCTCTGGTCGCAACATGGCGACACCCAGGATGGGCAGAGCATCGCCCCCTGGTGGGCAGAGCATCGCCCCTGGTGGGCGTGCCGGGTGGAGCCCGGTCAGGCGCATGCGGGATTCTGTCTGACTGTCTCTCCCTGTTTCCAGCTTCAGAAAAATGCAAAAAAAAAAAAAAAAAGAAAAAAAGAAAGCATTCCACTGGCATCTCAGATGCATATAAAAGCAATGGTGAACCTCTAAGGCACCATACCAGTGTCAAAAGTGGCGATTAGGAGAACTAACCGCTTCAGCGCAGGAACTGAAAATGTAATAAATGGCACATCCTCCGGTTAGTTTGGGGCTCACAGTCATGCGGACCTGGCCCTCATCTGCACCAGGCTTTGACTGCCTTCTCTGTGCATGAGACCAGCTCATTAGAAGACAGTGACATTTGCCTGGAGCAGCAGAGGGGCACCAGTCCCAGGGAAGCAGTCTGCAGGGTGTGCTGCTCACCTCTGCACATCCAGGAGGAGCGCCAGGCTGCAGGTGCCTCCCCCGAGCCAACCTATTCCTTGGACAGCCTCAGGCAGGCTCGGCCTCACATGCCAGGTCCTCTGCTGGGCTTCCTCACTGGCGAGTCCCTTGATTCCCATTCAGGACTTTGCCTTTCTAATGTGCACAGCAGCGAGGCACAATCACAGAGAAACACTGCAGTTGTGCCCCTCCTGGCCCAGGGAGCTGCAGGTGCCCCCACCAGGGCCAGCTGTATCCCCCACACCTGCCCAAGTGGGGGAACAGGTCCTTTTTGAGGCGCCCATGCGGCATAAGTCCCTCTGCACCGTTTTGTCTCCTGATCGATCCAGACTCCCTTTGTGATGGGACATGGGCACAGTCTCCATGGAGAAGCTGCAGTTCATTTCCTAAAGATCCTCGTTTTTCTTCTGTTTCCTCCTTTAAAAGGAAAGGTACTGCCGGGGGGTGGGGGGGAAGATATCTTCTAGCAAGGACACACAGATTGCCTCTTCACTGAGGCACACTTTCCTCTTGATCTATTCAATATCCACCTCAATTGATTTCCACTGATCAGGATACACTTCACTAGGAGCAAAGGGGTGTTATTTGTGGGGAAAAAAATCCTCCCAACTCCCTATAACAATATAACAATATAGAAACAACTGTGTAACAGTACAGTTACAAATCATCTTCCCAAGGGCAAGGGAGATAGTAAGGTGGATAAATTACGGCAAATGCTCAAGTCACAGAAACTGCATAACTTGTGATTTGGCGCCTCAAATAGTGACGTGGTTTGGACGGATTTTTCCCCCCAGTGTTGAACAATAAGCTGATTATTTCTCATTTTAAAAAGTGTGCTTCAAGTACTTTTATTCTTTTTTTTTATTATTATTAAATCTGCAAAGGAATACCAATTCCTTCCCGGAAAACACGTGCCCCTTTCCTGCCCCCTCCGCGCCCTGCCCGATAAATAACATGAGCGGGCAACGATCTGCCAACAGCAGCTCCAGGCATGAGGCACAACATCTGTTACCGAGACACTGGAGAGACAGTGGAAAGCACTCTGGCTGCCTGCCAACCCTCAGACTCCAGATTTTTGCTGACAAGGCTGTCAATAAATGGGCAGATGGCATTAGCTCCGCTGGCAGGAGAGTTCGGTTAACCCCACACGGGACATTATCTCCAGCTCACGGTGCGGTGGGCTGAGCCCATTGTGGGGACATGAAAACCATCCGTTGGTGGAGAAGGGAGAGAGGGGAGGAGCCATCGGCGGCACCGGCTCCATTTAATGAGACTCGCTGAGCCACCCCGAGTTGAGTTGGCAGGCAGAGTAGGATTAACCTTGGGGCCACGGACGAGGTGGGGGAGGCATGTCTCCTCCACACACTGCATCTTATGCCACAAACACCGGGATCCGATCCACACGCAGCGCATGTGGATCACTTGATCCGAAATAAACACTCATTGCCTGGCTAACTCTTCAAGGATTGTCTTACAAGAACTGAGGTCGGCACTAGTTCGCAGTACCCGCCCCCGCCCCTCACATGTAAAGCCAGTGTGGGCTCCCAGCACAGGACGAGCATGGGGGGCCCCTGACAGATGTCCTCTGCTGGTGACGTGGAAACACACCCTTCCTCCAGGAGAGCATCATCAAAACCAGTTGGAAGAGAAGCTGGGGCCCACCGCCCTGGGATGTGAAGAGACCGGGCCATGACGGATCTGCAGTGGGACCCAGAGCAAGGTTCATCCAGGGCTCGCCCTGCTTCCTCAGCCATCAGGTGAGAACAACAGACCACTCAGCTGCTGGAAGGAATACGTGAGATCATCCCACATGTCTGCAAAGCATTTCAGAGCTACAGAGCGCTCTTGCATATTTAAGTTGAGACGGTGAGTCTCAAATGGGGATGATGTCCCTCCCCCCACAAGGACACTTGGCAATATCTGAGGACATAACTGGCATCTCTTGGATGGAGGACAGGGATGCTGCTAAGACACCCTACAGCTCACAGGAGGGCCCCCAATGACAGAGCATCACTCAGCCCAAGACATGGACAAGTGCCCCAGCTGAGAAACTCAGTGTTAGGATACTGTAAGTGGCAGTCTTGTATGTGCCTTCAAAATGAGAATAAATAGGAGCCAGCAGGGCATGGAGAGAAAACCTAGATATTTGTTCTTAGTGACTCACAGGGTCACTGTTCCGCGTGTGATTTGCTATTTTTAACCTTCCCCTAAACCACCAGTTCCCTCCATTCCTTCTGGCTATTTTTGTAAATCAGTTGTGAACACTGACACATAAACCATCCACAAAAGGCTCTTCAAGTCTCAGCACCGGATGAGAACATGCGACTGTCCAACAGCAAAGCCTGTAAGAAGTCGCGCACGAGCAGGGTTTCCACACTGGCCTTCGGAACCTAGACAGGGTTGGGAGGTTTTCGAACTGACGGAGCTGGGGAGGATTGGGCTGTGGCAATCGCGTGGTCTCGTCATCTCTGCACTTGGGTTGGAACCGCTTTGGACAGGAGCAAAAAAGACGACTCACTCTAGGTTTGCAGGTGTTAACTGCCCCCCTTTCAGGCCTCGTCAGGTAAAACCTCTGTGCTGGCTGTTTCCATGTCAGTGAGATAGGTTGAAATCTGTCTCCTCACCCCCACTCCCGCCAAGACTGATTTGCTGAAGTCACTACAGCTCAGAAGTCCCTCGTCCTTTACAGACCCCACTTCCCTGAGCCCCCGGTCAGGACAGTGCTCCCCAAGCCTCCCACCCAGGCAGGCCAGGAAGCCTCTGTAAGCGGCACTACCATGCCCCGGCTAGCTCTAGGTCCCCAAGACCGTGAATTCCTTGAGAGAAGGACGGCTCTGACTCATCTCCACGCTCCCTGCACCAAGCGCAGCTCCTGGCACCGAGCAGCTGCTTAATCACTGTTTACAGTGTGCGCAAGATTACATCAATGAGCTCGCACCACAGACCAAAGCCTGCCGGTGGGGGGGGAGAAGGCGCCCCTCACCTGAAAGGCGGCATGCTCAAGTGCCTAAGCCTGTAATGAGGGAAGGGTGGCGGGCTTAATGTAATCACCCCCAGCTTCCTCTCCACTAATCGCGACTCCCCAGCTGGGTGTTGAGGGCTGGTGAGTGAAGGGAGTACTTCTCCTCAATCACTGCTGACACATTCAAAAATAAAAATCTGCAAGTTCCCCTGATCTCTCCCTAATTCCTACCTGAAGGAGCCCCGAGGGAATGGATATCCGATTCTGCCTCTTCGTGTGAAAAGAACAAAGTCGGCAGCTCGCAACTGTCAGAAGGGGGCTCAAGGCTGGTGGAGCTGCCTGATCAAGGGGAAGGAACCATAAACAGGAACACTGTGCTGTCGACTTCACATCAAAGTCAAGGGCAGTCCCCCTTTTCAACAGCAATTAACACGGCCATCTCACCATTGGTTTACACAGTGAGCCCAGCTCTCTTCATTAAAAAAAAAAAAAGGGCAGGAATTTGATCTTGCACAGAATTGTGGCAGGAATATGAGCTCCCTCTCCCCACTTCCTTTCCATCCACAACTGGAAGCAGAAACTCTTCACCCCGTGGGTGCCGTCTAGAGCCCCTGGGGGGGGGGGGTCCGCACAGAGATGCCCTGGGCTGGGCTGGGCTGTGTCGCTGCCCTCCCTTCCTGGGACGAACATGGGCATGCTAGGTGGGCTCAGCCTCACTCAGAGTCCACCATCCTAGCGGAAGATCTTACTCCCAAAGAGGAACACGCCATGGATGAGAAGCACGGAGGGAGAAGATGGACCGGCTTCCAGGCCAGAAGAGGCAGAACGGGACTAGGAGGCAGAGACCTAACCAGCAGCTTGTATGCCCCGGCCCGCAGCGTCTAGGGCAGGGGTCCCCAAACTACGGCCCCGCGGGCCACATGCGGCCCCCTGAGGCCATTTATCCGGCCCCCGCCGCACTTCTGGAAGGGTACCTCTTTCACTGGTGGTCAGTGAGAGGAGTATAGTTCCCATTGAAATATTGGTCAGTTTGTTGATTTAAATTTACTTTTTCTTTATTTTAAATATTGTATTTGTTCCCGTTTTTTTTACTTTAAAATAAGATATGTGCAGTGTGCATAGGAATTTGTTCATAGTTTTTTTTATAGTTTGGCTCTCCAACGGTCTGAGAGACAGTGAACTGGCCCCCTGTGTAAAAAGTTTGGGGACCCCTGGTCTAGGTCCTGCCAGCCGCGGTCCCTTTCTCCCAGGTCCCCCCGGTGGGCAGTGGGCTGGGCAACAGAAAGGCCTGCCCGGGCCCCCTCCCAGCACCTCAGTGCCTGGAAGAGCAGCCGCTCCCACTGAGACAACTGGTTGGAAAGCTGCAGGAAGCCCCTTTGGCTCTAGGCTGTTGCAAACACCCCTCCCTCCTGAGAGGTGGGGGAGGGGCCCTGTCCCCGACTTTTGGGTTTTCACCTTGACTCTTTCCACTTGAAACAAATATATTCATATCCACCTCTGGATCTGCTTCAGTCCAGAGCAGACCCCACCCCCGTCGCACCAGTTATTAGAACTGGGAGCACGCACAACCATTCATGGTCTTCAGGGGGCTCGCAGCTGCCCCGTCAGCAAAACACAGGGCCCAGGGGTGCAGTTCGCCACAGCACACTCCTCCTGCACTGCTTCCCTCCTTACAGGGCTCCCCCATTCTTGCTGCCACTTAAGCCTGGACACAGCCCCCTCTCTTGTTCTCTTGAGCACAAAGCCTGGGGCTTTTCGAACACCAAGAGAATGAAATGGGGACCAAGGCCAACAATGCGGCAGCTATGGGAGCCTTGCCCGCCTGGTGCTCTGTGCTTCTCGCCACATGAACAGAGGCCCCCCCTAACCCCCCCCCCCACACACACACACAAGACACCGAGCTGCCCACTAACACCTTCTTGGAGCGGTTAAAAGTATGACTTTGGGGCCCTGGCCGGTTGGCTCAGTGGTAGAGCATCAGCCTGGCGTGCAGAGGTCCCAGGTTCAATTCCCGGCCAGGGCACACAGGAGAAGCGCCCATCTGCCTCTCCACCCCTCCCCCGCCCCTTCCTCTCTGTCTCTCTCTTCCCCTCCCGCAGCCAAGGCTCCATTGGAGCAGGGATGGCCCGGGCGCTGGGGATGGCTCCTTAGCCTCTGCCCCAGGCGCTAGAGTGGCTCTGGTCACAACAGAGCGACGCCCCGGAGGGGCAGAGCGTCGCCCCTGGTGGGCGTGCTGGGTGGATCCCGGTCTGGGTCTGGCGCATGCGGGAGTCTGTCTGACTGTCTCTCCCCGTTTCCAGCTTCAGAAAAATAAAAAAGAAAAAAAAAAGTATGACTTTGGATCAGCATTGCCTGATTCTAGTCCCAACTCCGCAACTTACTACTAGCTGAGTGACCTGGGACAAACCACTAGACCTCTCTGTGCCTTAGTTTCCGGATGATCTTGCGAGTGCCTGTCTCATGGACTGCCTCCCGTGGCTGTGATGAGGAACGAAGGTGCGGCGTGAGTGGGTGTTGGGAACATCACCTGACACAGAGCAAGAGCGTGAGTCCGGTCCTTGTACCTCGGGAAGGGGCAGCCTATCACAGCGCCTACCCCCGTGGCCACAGCGGGTCGCCCAGAGGGTGGACACATGACTCATGTGGCTACTCAGGGTCTTCCCCTGGGGTTTTTCTCAATGGACCTGGGTCAGGAGAAGCAGTCTCTCTTGGGTGGCACCGCTCTGAGCTGTGAGGTGCAGGGGCTTCTTGCCAGGTGGGCTGACTGGGTCCGACAGCAGGAAGCCAAGTGGAGGGGAGAAACTTGGAGAGGAGCACTCCCAGCAGCCTTTGTGTCTGTACTTCTGGGCGTTCCTGACAGTCACTGATACCCCAGGTTTCGTCTCATCCCAGACCCCATCCCTTTCTCCTGTAGGGGTTTACTGCCTATTAAAGTAGCATTTTAAGGTCTTTAGGGTGAAAGTAACCCTATTAAAGTGGCTGTTACTTAGAGTATAACCAACCCCTGACTCAAGACACAGTAAGACAGGGACGTGGTTTGCAAACATTTCCTGCCATTCCGTATATTGCCGTTCCATTCTGTGGGTTGTTGCCTTTGAAACGCCGAAGCTTTTAGTTTGGTGTAGTCCCACTTACGGGTTTTTGCTTTTGTTGCTTGTGCTTATGGGGTTAATATCCCAAATATATAAAGAACTCATACAACTCAATAACAAAAACACAAACAATCCAATTTAAAAATGGGCTGAGGAGCTGAATAGACATTTCTGATGTACAAAATGCCCAGCAGGTAGGTTAAAAGATGCTCAAACCACTAATCAAGGGAATGCAAATGAGAACCACAGTAAGATATCACCTCACACCTGTCAGGATGGCTGTCATCAGGAAGACAAGAGAGCAAGTGCTGGAGAGAAGAGAGAGAGCCAACACCATGGTGCTAATCGTATTGTAATAAATGAATGTATCACATCGACATAGTGTATACCTGAAATAATGTTACATGGCAATTATATCTCAGCTTTTAAAAAGACACGATAACCCAGTCTCAGAGGAGTGTTACACACCACATTTCATCCCTTAACAGTGCATGGAGCCCAGCCTCCCCAGTTCTCACCGCCCTTTCTCACTTGGAATCCTCCAGGCTCTAGCTAGCTCCATAATGGAGGAGGGTGTGGCTTGCCCATTTGGGCCAGCCATTTGTATACCATTCTTTTTTTTTTTTAAACAGAGACAGAGAGAGTCAGAAAGAGGGATAGACAGGGACAGACAAACAGAAATGGAGAGATGAGAAGCATCAATCATTAGTTTTTCGTTGCTCACTGCGACACCTTAGTTGTTCATTGATTGCTTTCTCACATGTGCCTTGACCGCGGGGCTATAGCAGACCGAGTAACCCCTTGCTCGAGCTAGCGACCTTGGGTTCCAAGCTGGTGAGCTTTTTGCTCAAGCCAGATGAGCCCACGCTCAAGCTGGCGACCTCAGGGTCTCGAACCTGGGTCCTCGGCATCCCAGTCCGACGCTCTATCCACTGCGCTACCACCTGGTCAGGCTGGATACCAGTCTTGATTGTTTTATGACCACCAATTTCACCAGGCCAGCTTTACATTGCATCCAATTATTAATCAGCTGGGTTTCCTGTGCCCAGTGACACCCTGCAAGGTGTCAGGTGGGCTGACTGGTTCTGACAGTAGGAAGACAAGCAGAGGGAGAGCAGTGTGCTGGGACCAGGGGGACTTGTGGCATTGTGCTTGGTGTTCTTCGGGAAAAGCATCGTTGGGGATATGCAGCTTCAAGAAAACTAGTGGACGTCAATTCCATGTTAAATGCTTGGGATATAATCAAGTCTTTTTGGCCAATACAGAAAATACCAAACAAAATCACACTTTATCTGGACTTAGCCTTGGGGGAGAAAAGTCTATAAAAACTATCAGTTTTTTTTCCTTTTTTGGGGGGGGGCATCTACTACCTTAAGGAAGAAGTTAATGGGAGTCACTCTCTGCATATAGATTTCTAAATGATCTAAGACACACAGAAAAATGAGACGGGCAGCTCAATTTTCAACTCCACAATGGCCTCCTAGTGCTAGGCGCTATGTCAGTCTCTCTTACAGGTGTTTTGTTTTTATTACTCTGTGAATGAGGGATCCTGGCTCTGCTACTAATGTGAATGCGTAAAGCCCGGGACAAATTCTGAGTCTGGGAGCGTTGCACAGCCTTCCTCTCTTTTTATGTTCACAGAGTTTATCCATTGTGGGGGCAGGGGGGGTGGATGTATAAGGTTAGAATGAGACCCCAGTGCTTCTAAAGCAACTCTGCCGTGTCCTCCCTGTGTGACCTTGGAAAAATCACAGTCCTCTCCCAACCTAGGTTTTCTCACCTCCAAAACAGGCATAACCACCCCTGCCTACTTCATTGGGATAGAAGGAACTGGTAGATTAATACATTGACAGATACATGTGCATTGTAAGTATGGGACATCACCACCACCACCATCATCACCCTCAACACTATCACCATCATCGTCACCACCACCATCGTCACCACCACCATCACCATCAACATCATTATAACCATCACCACAATCATCATCACCATCACCACTATCACCGTCACTGTCACCATCACCCTTATTCATTCTTGGCCATGGTACAGGGCATCCCAGAGAGTGGGATGAGTGCAAAGCAGGCTTTCTCAACCTGGGCACTACTGACACTCTGGGCTTTTGTGGCATCCTGGCCTGTGTACTGCAAGATGTTTAACAGTGTCCCTGGCCAAGACGCCTATAGCACCCCCTTCCAAAATCTGTGACAATCAAAAATGTCTCCAGACATTTCTAAATGTCCCCTGGAGGTAAAATGTGATTGAGACCCACTGGTCTAAAGAGCAAGTGCTGTCTCTTCATGAGAGAAGAGGGAGAGGAGAGGGAGAGGGAGAGGAGAGGGAGAGGGAGGAGAGAGGGAGAGGGAAGGAGGAAGAGGGAGGGAGGGAGAGGGATGAGAGAGGGAGGTGGGGGGAGATGGCGAGGGGAGGGGAAGAGAGGGGAGGGGAGGGGAGGGGAGGGGAGGGGAGGGGAAGGGAGGAGAGGGGAGGGGAGGGGAGGGGAAGGGAGGGGAGGGGAGGGGAGGGGAGGGGAGGGGAAGGGAGGAGAGGGGAGGGGAGGGGAGGGGAGGGGAGGGGAGGGGAGGGGAGGGGAGGGGAGGGGAGGGGAGGGGAGGGGAGGGGAGGGGAGAAGACAAAGTCAAGCCATCACTCTCCTCTGAGCAATGGGCTAGGGACTAGAGACATCAGCATCTGCCCCACTGCTTCTGTAGTGCCCTGTGCTCCTTTTCCCAAACACCTTGCTCCGTCTAGACTCCGCGTGTCTCTCCCAGGAAGTCCCTCATGTTTTACATCAACTCCCTGACCTTTGCCGGGAGACTGCACCATCCACTTTAACCTCTGGTGATCTGCCCAGAACCTGGAATGGTGAATTTGTGAATATTGTACAGGGACTCCTGGCTCTTGGCAATGCCGTTCAGCGGGGAAGGGCACCACACAGACAGTCAGTGGGGGTGTCTGCCTCCCATCGTCATTACTCTACCAAACAGGTCACCACCCTTCCCAAAGCCACCTGGGGGAAACAGCCCTGACCCCCACGGAGGACTCCTCTCTGACCTGTGTCCTGCTTGGTTCTCTCCCAACAGGTAAGTGTCTGCGGAAAAACCTCAACCGTTTCGTTCCTTCTGGGAATCTCATCAGTCATGTTTCATCTTGTTTGGATTCCCAGAGTTGCCCTCGAGCCCTGCAACCACCCTGGCCCAGGAGGCAGACACAAGGCTCCTGCTCCAGCCCCAGGAACTTCTGCCGGGTTTCTCTGCTGGCCTTGGCTCCTGGCGCCCTGGCAGGAGCTGAGCCCCATTGCCCACCCTATGCCCTGGCCAAGGAGGGGAGACAGAAACTCCGCACACGTTAACAATCAAGAATTTGTGGCCCTGGCCAGTTGGCTCAGCAGTAGAGCGTCGGCCTGGCGTGCGGGGCACCTGGGTTCGATTCCCGGCCAGGGCACATAGGAGAAGCGCTCATTTGCTTCTCCACCCCCACCCCTTCCTTCCTCTCTGTCTCTCTCTTCCCCTCCCGCAGCCAAGGCTCCATTGGAGCAAGGATGGCCCGGGCACTGGGGATGGCTTCTTGGCCTCTGCCCCAGGCGCTAGAGTGGCTCTGGTCGCAGCAGAGCGACGCCCCAGAGGGGCAGAGCATCGCCCCCTGGTGGGCAGAGCGTCGCCCCTGGTGGGCGTGCCGGGTGGATCCCGGTCGGGCGCATGCGGGAGTCTGTCTGACTGTCTCTCCCCTTTTCCAGCTTCAGAAAAATACAAAAAAAAAAAAAAAAAAAAAAAAGAATTTGAAAAATTCAAGTCCCCAACACACAATTCCGCCCCTGAACACATCAGCTCCCTTCATTTTTCTGTGTCCCCTTCTAATCCTTGTCTATGTGAGAACATAGCGTGCATGCTTATTAAGGTATAAATATAATTACATGTCCTGCATTTTCATAGTTAATATCGTATCATAAGTATTTTCCATCTTGCTTTAAAAATTACCATTTTAATGACTAAGCTTCCATAGAGTAGTTATAAAATTCCTTCCTTAACCATTTTTCTAAGAGTTGGTCTTTTTCTCTTTTATTATTCAAGTTAATTCTGCAATCAACATTCCATATCTTTCTGAATTAGAATCTTTTCCTCTAAATTATTTCCTTGAGATACATTCCCATAAATAACATTCGAGTTAAAAAATATATACATGTTCACCCTGGCCATTGGTTCAGTGGTAGAGCATCAGCCCAGTGTGTGGATGTCCTGTGTTCAATTCCCAGTCCAGGCACAAAGAAGAAGCACCCATCTACTTCTCCTCCCCTCTGTTTTTCTCTTCCCTTCCTGCAGCCATGGCTCAATTGGAGCGAGTTGGCACTGGGCACTGAGGATGGCTCCATGGCCTCTACTTCAGGCACTAAGAAGAGCTCAGTTGCTGAGCAATAGAACAACACCCCAGATAGGCAGAGCATCGCCCTCTAGTGGGCTTTCCAAGTGGATCCTGGTCAGGATGCATGCGGGAGTCTATCTCTCTGCCTTCCCTCCTCTCACTGAATAAATCTCTCGTGTATGTGTGTGTGTGTGTGTGTGTGTGTGTGTGTGTGTGTTCATTTGGCCCTGATCATGTAGCTCAGTTGCTTAGAGCATTGTCCCAATATACCAAGGTTGCGGGTTTGATCCCCAGTCAGGGCACATACAACAAAGAATCGACCAATGAATGCATGAATAAGAGAAACAACAAATCAATGTTTCTTTCTCTTTCTCCCCTTTCCTTTCTCTCTCTCTAAAGTCAATAAATAAAAAATTTAACATACATACATGTTTGTGTAATTTTGATACAGATAGCTAACCCCTGAAGGGTTGTTCCAAACAAACCTGGCATGAGCAATGCCAGTGTAATTACTTTGTCATGGCCCTGACCAGTTGCTCAGTGAATGGAGCATTGGCTTGGTGTATGGACGTCCCGGGTTCAATTCCCAGTCAGGGCACACAGGAGAATCGACCATCTGCTTCTCTTCCCCGCCTTCTGCCCATTCTCTCTCTTTTCCACTCCTGCAGCCAGTAGGTCAATTGGTTCAAGCATGGCCCTGGGCACTGAGGATAGCTCAGTTGGAGCACATCAGCCTCAGGCACTAAAAATAGCTCAGTACTCAAGCATCAGCTCCAGAAAAAGGTTGCCAGATGGATCTCGGTCGAGGTGCATGTGGGAGTATGTCTATCTTCCCACCTCACACCTAAAAAAATTTTACTCTACCACAACCATGCCATTATTTGTACTTTTTAAATGGCATTATATTGTCTATCAATGTTTTCACCTGCATCTCTTTGATTACTATTGAAAAGAAATATTTTCCCTATGTGAATTTTGCAGTTCATTCCTTAAAACATGTATTGATTGATTATAGAGAGAAAGGAGGAGGGAGGGAGGGAGGGAGGGAGGGAGGGAGGGAGGGAGGGAGGGAGAGAGAGAGAGAGAGATCTGTTGTTCCACTTATTTATGCATTCACTGGTTGATTCTTGTATGTGCCCTGACCAACCTTTGTGTATGGGGATGATGCCCTAACCAACTGAGCTACTGGGCCAGGGTGAATTTTGCAGCTTTATGAAAGAGTTAATGGAAAGAACAGAGGTAGGGATTTACATTTCAATTCTACTACAAACTACACAAAACCCCACATGGAAATGCCTCTGTACTCCGTCAAAGCCCCCCGTGGGCCCGGCCCTCTCTGCACATCTGTGGCTGCTGTCTTGCTTTATTTCTCTGTGCTCACCCTCCCATGCAACACCAACTTGCTGACATCTCCCTCTTGCCCCTAGAACCTCAAAGTCCTCGTACTTTTATTATTTAGAACAACTCAGCTCAGTCCAAGCCCACAAAGGCTCCATCGCCCCAAAGGCCCTACCTGGGAAAGAGCAACAAATGGAAGGCGGTCGGCAACAGTATTCTGTAACCAGCTCGCGCCCCAGGCCATGCCCTTCACAATCGAAAGTTAGCATTGTTGCCTCTGCCCACACAGAGGCCGATCCAGAGAATTCTGGTGAAGAAAAATTTCTCTCTCTTATCATAAACTTTCACCACTGAATTGAAGGTAACCTTCCTCATACACCTGAAGAGACTCGTGGAGAACCTGTACCGTGCTTCCGATGGATTGGATCACATGTTCCTTCTTCCAGATGTAACGATAACGCCCGTCACACTTCCATAGCTCACATTACATGCCGGGGACCACGCTGAGTGTTTCACATTCGCTGACCCCACTAACCCTTATGGTTAGTGTATGAGTTCAGTGTGATAATTATCCTCAGCTTTCAGGTGAGGAAACAGGTTAGAGTGGACAGAGCATCGGTCCAGCATATGGACATCCTGGGTTCAACTCCCGGTCAAGACACACAGGAGAAGCGACCATCTGCTTCTCCCCTCCCCCTTCCCCCTTCCCCCTTCTCTCCATCTTCCCCTCTCGCAGCCAGGGGCTCAATTGGTTGGAAGACATTCTTCCTACCACTCCGCCTCATGTCCTGTGAGCTGCTGATGCCTCCGTAGCCAGCACAGCACTGAGCCCAGGGAGTGGAGGCGAGGGGTGCAGGGGGCCCCGGCAGAGCCTCTGGCTCCTCACTCGGTCCACACGCGTGCTGGCTCTCATGCCAGGCCGCCCAGAAGGGCCGCGTGTCCGCAGCCGTCATGGGTGTAATAGGCCTGCCCCATTCTCAGAAGCAGGTCTGCGGCACACAGATGTCCTAGTTCTCTTTGTTGGCCGAGGTCAGAGCCATTGTGGGGGGATAATAGCTCCTCACAGTCAATACTGCACGGCAGTCACGTTTTCCCGCTCCTAATGCTTCCTTAAGAATCAATCCCACCAGCGTTAATAGAATGTCCTCATTAAAAATAGACGAGACACGCCGAGTGGCGTGCGGGTGGAAGGTAAACACCACGCGGTGAAGCCCAGGGTTGCCCGGAGTCCATCCGTTACTAACCCCATTTTTCTCACAACTATCAGGCCCCCACACTGACTACTGCTAATTAATTACTAGTAATTAGTGCAGAAGTGGCAACATTGGTATCTGAATGCCGGCCCCGTTCAGCAGAACACACACCAGCCTTGGAGGGGAGTCTGAGCTGTGCCACCCGGGCAGGCCCCTTAACACCACTGAGCCTTCTTCTTCTCCTCTGTGACCTGCACGGGACTGGAAATCCCACCGCCGCCCAGGTCTCCCCACAGCCCCGGTGGGGACATGCTTGTCCCAGCTCTACCTCCATCCTCACTCCTTCTGGGGTTTGTATAAGGGACACAGCCGTGTGACCCTCAGTTTCCCTGTCAATCCAATGTGGACAACAATCATGGAGTCACTAAGGGGAATCAGGACGAGACAGAAGCAGACATAGTTAGCAAACCAGGGCGTGCTGGGCATAATAGACGGCCTGGCCCACCCGGAACTTCAAAAATTAAAGACAGTAAGTGTGCGGTAGGATCTTCTACAGTAGTGACGTCATCGTTCTGATAGCCAATGGAATGTGTGCTTGTGTATACATCTGGTTTTTTGGGAGGTTTTTTGTTTGTTTGTTTGTTTTTAGAGTATTAGAAAATAATAAGTTTAGCCCAGGCAGGATAGCTTGGTTGGTTAGAGCATCGTCCTGAAGCACAGAGGTTGCCGGTTCGATCCCCAGTCAGAGCACATATAGGAGCAGATGTTCCTGTCTCTCTCCTGCTCTCTCTCTTCCTCTCTCTAAAGTCAATAAAGGAAATATTAAAATGAATAAATTTAGAGAATAAGTATGCATATTTTAAAGCAGGGGTCGGGAACCTTTTTGGCTGAGAGAGCCATGAACGCCACATATTTTAAAATGTAATTCCGTGAGAGCCATACAATATGTTGAACACTAAATACAAGTAAATGTGTGCATTTTATGTAAGACCAACACTTTTAAAGTACAATAAGTCTCTGAATTCTTTTTAATAACATTGTTATGCTGTTGCTAACCAATGATGAATAAAGTACTTCTTACCATTAATGCGACTTCTGGTGCTGCATGGTTTTGCTGATGGCTTTGTAGTCTGGTTGATACGTGGTGAGGTTAAGCTTCATGCAGGTGTTGAGACTTCCATCTCAACACTTAAACGTGATCGTAGGTTGGTCTTAACGTTCTTTAGATGTGAGAAAGACTGCTTACATGCATACGTAGAGCCAAACATTGTCAGTACAGCCATACTCACACGCTGCAGTGTGTGGTATGTGACAGGAAGCACATTCCAAGTTTTGACAATCAGCTGGTCCGCGGGTTGAAGTTTTTTCATTTCTCCCCACTTGTGTTTGCTCGCCAACTCTGCTTGCTGTCGTACAAGTCTTTCCAAATCTTCATTCAGTGACTTGAACTTATTCACCCACATGTCTGAGGCCTTCAGGTCAGCAGCTTGTAGCTCAAAATCTCTGGGGAAGACACCGGGGATGTAACTCAGGTCGGCGCTGTACACTGTACACTCATGTGGATGGGTGATGAACTTAAAAAGACGAGTGCGCTCATGAAATTCTCCAAAGTGCGCTTAGAATGACTGTAGGAGATTAGATGTGAAGCCTGCTAGCTGCTGGAGATCAAGATGTTGAGCAGGGTCACTTGCTGTGCATGCATCTTTAAACTTTCCCAGTTTTTCAAAGTGTAGTAAATGACCTGTTTCAATGTCGGCAGTGAAGCGTTCCAGCTTGTTTTCACATGCAAACACTGCTTGTTGTAGGAATAAGACTTTATTTCCAATACCTTGCATTTTCACATTGAGCTGGTTCAGATGTTCAGTCATGTCCACGAGATAGTAGAACTTCAGGAGCCACTCAGTGTTAGCTAACTCAGGATGCTCAACGTTTTTCATTTCAAGAGAAGTCCGGATTTCGCTCAGACAAGCCGCGAAACGGCTGAGCACCTTCCCTCTTGACAACCAACACACATGCTGTGCAGAAGCAGATCAGGATAATTATTCCCAACTTCATCCAGCAGTGTTTTAAACTGGCGATCATTTAAAGCTCGGGCAACAATAAGTTGACCACCTGAATGACCAGCGACATCACCTCACCAAGCTGCTTGCCACACGTCTGAGCACAAAGCGCCTCCTGATGTAGGATGTAGTGAAAACTTAGGATGGGTCTCTTCTCATGTTCATGAAGAAGCTCTACAAATCCTCTGTTTTTCCCCACCATGCACGGAGCACCATCAGTACACACCGAAATAAGTTTATCCATTGGCAGATTTTTTTCTTTAGCGAACTCAGTGAAAGACTTGAATAAATCCTCCCCTCTTGTTGTCTCTTTCATAGGCAAAATAGCAAGACTTTCGTCACTAGTGTGTCATCAACAGCATACCTTGCAATCATGCTGAACTGGGATAAATGGCTTACGTCTGTTGACTCATTCAAAGTAAGAGAAAAGAATGGTGCTGCATTTATGTCCTTCACTTGTGTTGCCTCAATTTGATTTGCCATCATGATGGTACGATCGTGAACAGTTCTTGCCGACAGAGACATGTCTTTTATTTGTTTGATTGTCTTGTCTTTATCTGAAAAGTCGTCAAAAAGTTCATTGGCAACATTAAGCATGAATGTTTTGGCATACTCCCCATCTGTGAATGGCTTTTCATTTCTCACAGTTACTAAAGCACCAGAAAAGCTAGCTGAATTCCAGTCACCTTGTTGGTTCCAACCACGGAGTTGCTGCTGACTAGTTTGCACTCTGCACAGTAGCTCTTGACATGCTTTCTTCCTGCTGTCCCCCTCTAGATATTTCGATGCAAATGTAGTATGGCGTGTGTCGAAGTGCCGCTTTATATTTGACCGTTTCATTGATGCAATTGTATCATTGCATGTTAGACACACTGTAGAACCTGCTCTCTCCACAAAGGCAAATTCCTCTGTCCATTCCTGCTGAAAAGTGTAATACTCATCATTTTTTCTTTTAGCCATCTTCTTCATCAAAAGGGTTTCTGCAGTTAGCTTACTACTTGATTAAAAGGAGGAAAGTTTACTTCCTGACCTCACAACAACCCGTGTACGTTATGCATTATCCAATAAAAATTTGGTGTTGTCCCGGAGGACAGCTGTGATTGGCTCCAGCCACCTGTAACCATGAATATGAGCAGTAGGAAATGAATGGATTGTAATACATGAGAATGTTTTATATTTTTAACATTTTTTTTATTAAAGATTTGTCTGTGAGCCAGATGCAGCCATCAAAAGAGCCACATCTGGCTCGCAAGCCATTGGTTCCCGACCCCTGTTTTAAAAGATTAACTCAGTTTGTTTTCTGTGCTCTTATAGCATCCTGCTGTGGTCTCACCATTGCAGCAATAATCTCTGGAATGACATTCACCACCGAGAAATCATCACTTTAATTCCTCAGTTGTCCATATACCTGTGCAGAAACCAACAGGAACTAATGCAACCTGTTGTCAGATTTTGCAATGACAGAAAAAGTTTCAAAATAATTTTATTTTTTTACATAAAATTTATTTTAGAATTTAAAGTTTTGCTGTAAAATAAAACAAAAAATACTTAGAACTTATTTTTTCTTGTATTTATGGACAGATCATTAAAGAAGATTTGAGAACCAGCTTTTTCATCCCCCAGGCACCCCGTCTACGTCTAAAGACACCGAAGAAGCGTGACCTGGGCGGGCGGAGGACGCTGGGCGGGCGGGGGACGCTGTGCGGTGTGAGAAGAACTTGTGCTAAGGAATCTGAGAAACTGTGAATAGGAAACAAAGACATAACACACGTTCTTGTCGCCTTCAATATGAGACATTAATAATTACCCTTATTGTGTTTTATGCAACTAAATATTTTCTTTCTTTCTTTGTTTTTTTGTGACAGAGAGAGAGAGAGAGAGAGGGACAGACAGACAAGGAAGGGAGAGAGATGAGAAGCATCAATTCTTTGTTGTGGCACTTTAGTTCATTCATTGCCTTGCCTTCTCATATGTGCCTTGACCGTGGGGCAACAGCAGAGCTAGTGACCCCTTGATCAAGCCAGTGACCTTGGGCTCAAGCTGGTGAGCCTTGCTCATAACAGATGAGCCCGCACTCAAGCTGGCCATCTCGGGGTCTTGAACCTGGGTCCTCCATGTCCCAGTCCGACACTGTATCCACTGCGCCACCACTTTGTTAGGCCAACTAAATATTCTTTTTTATGATTTTATTTTTTTCAAAGTTAGAGGAGGAGTGATAGAGAGATAGAGTCCCATATGTGCCTCAACCAGGATCCACCCAGCAAGTCCCATCTGGGGCTGATGCTTAAATCAACTGAGCTATCCTCAGCGCCCAGGGCCGATGCAGGGATCTACTGATCTACTGGCTGGGGAAGAAGAAGAGAGAGAGAAGGGGGAGAGGGAGGGGAAGAGAAACAGATGGTGGCTTCTTATGTGTGCCCTGACCAGGGATCAAACCCAGGACATCCACACACTGGGCCAACGCTCTATCCACTTAACCAACCAACCAACCAACCAACCAAGGCCAACACAATATATATTTTCAAATAGTATTTTGGTGTATAATATTCCATAATAGTTTTATGTACATAAGTTTCTACATCATTTTGAGATTAGTAATTCAGTGTTTAAAGGAAAAGGAATTAAATGTTAAATTGTGGGCATAATGAGCTCCTTGAAGACCAAGAATTGTGTTTTACAGCTTCTCAAACTACCAATGGTCAATCCAGAAGCACCGCGGGGTGGCGATCACAGCATTAGCTAGGAAAGCACCAGCTCACGGGGCACAAATACCGCCCGAGCAGCCGGCCCCGCATGCCTGCAGGTGCAAAGCCAGGAAAGGACCCATGCTGACGCTGCTCTCAGACAAGACCGGTGATGATATCAATGAATGCAACTTAAAAATTTTTTTTTCATGAGATATGTCAACATTTGCTAGAGCTGCATGACTCAGTGAGCCAATATGCTAAGTCATCCACACATAGCATTACAAAATCATGATGCATAAGGACAAGATAAGGCAATGGAATTTAGCGTAACCGAGGACAGGAAGCTCACTGACATGATGTCAGACCCACACAGCGCACACTTTTAAGAAACCACCACCTGGAGTTTGGGTGAGTATTGGACATCCAGCCACAAGTGCCTAAGAAAGCTACTAGAACATTCTTCCCACTTCCGACTGCTTATTGTGTGAGGTCAGACGGTCATCACATGCGGTGACCAAGACCACATGTGGCAAAGAGACTGCTGAGTCAGGTGCAAGAATCAAGCCATCTTCCATAGCTGGACAGTAAAGAGATTTTCTGCATTCGTCCTCAGAGCCATTGTAGTGCTCATCTCTCACTCCTCCCTGACACACTCCAATTCTCTGCCCCAGATATCACCTCTGCTGGTTTCCAGTTATGGAGTGCTTTCGGCCAAACTCCACTTCCCAAGATGTCCAAGCCCTTGGTAATCATATGCGTCTCAGCCTGGACACAGCAATAACTGGTCGAGGTGGCACCAACAGGCACTGAATGGATCATATTAGTTCCACACACCTCCTCTGGCCCCTACCATGTAACTAGGGCCATCACACTACAGGAAAAAGTCAAAAATTTTTGTGAAAATAGAAAACAATACCTCTATTCTTTCTAATGCTTTAGTTTGAAAAATATAGAAATTTTTTTTAGATAAAAATTATGTTACTTAATGGTTGCACTGAATTTATTTTTAAATGATTGAATAAATATTTTAAGGGTTTTTTTTTCAGTCTTTTTAAAGTGAGAAAAGCAGAGATAGAGAGACAGACCCTCGCATATACCCCAACTGGGATTCCCCCAGCAACCCTGTCTGAGGCTGATGCTCAGACCAACTGAGATATCCTCAATGCCTGGGGCCGATGACTGAACCAACTGAGCTACTGGCTGTGGGAGGGGGAAAGAGAGAGAAGGGGGAGACAGAGAGGAAGAGAAGCAGATGGTCACTTCTCCTGTGTGCCCTGACTGGGAATCGAACCCAGGACATCTGTATGCTGGGCGATGCTTTATCCACTGAGCTAAATGACCAGGGCTGCATTATTCAGTTTTAATTACTAAAGGGCTACACCGAGAAAATTTGGTGTGAACTTACCGTAATATAATATGCAGCCACTAAAAATGGTAAGGACACACAGAAAGATGCCCATGACAAGTCATTGACTGGAAACAGTAGATTGTAAATTAATATGTATGATATAAACCCATGTGTGGGATATAAACCCATTGCTAGCACTCACCAACATGTGGTCTTCCTTCCCTCTGAGCATGCAGAAAGCCATGCTTTTCAGTTTCATGGAAGCTGGGTAGGCTTACACGACCACTTCTAGCCAATGAGATTTAGGCAGAAGTGATGTGTTATTTCCCGGCAGAGGAAGTAAAAAGTGGTGCCTGGTTCCCCAGCCTCTCCTCTCCCTCTGCAGTGACCAGGGGGTCGCATAGTTCAGAGGCACAGTCCCGGGCCGGAGCCTGCTCCTTCAACTTGGCTCACTGAATGGCTGAGTGGAACGGAGCCCTTGACAACCTGTTCAGGAGAAATATGAACTAGGAATAAATCTTTGTTTTGTTTACCCACTGAGAATCCAGAGTTCATTTATTGCTGCAGTTAAACCTAGCTAACATGAGTGAGACACTATTTTTTAAAAAATAAAATCACAAGGGTAGTCTGTGAGCATGTGTGCACACACTTTGTGTACCTGCTTCGTAAAACACCTGGACAACAATATTCCAAAGTTTAAATTGTGACTTTCTCTCGGTGTTCTCATGGTTCTAATTTTATTCTGTATTTTCCTCCCTGAATTTTCTACAGTAAGCATGCATTACTTTCACAATCAGAAACGTGTAAAGTAAAAAAGCACACTGATAGTATCCAGAGGGAATTATCACAGTCATTTGAGGGCTCAGGTCCTACTCACATTCGGCTGTTAGGAAGGAAAGACAATAATCCTCGAAGTACGCATTGCTCAATAAACAAGAATATCATGTTTGGGCGAGAGTGTGTTCTCCTGGACGCGGACAGAGAGGGGCTGGCCCTGAAATGGATATGAGATGGGCAGCGTGGGTGGAGGTCAGGCTGGGCCAGGCTTTGAGCATCAGGCTACAAAAGGAACAATTTTGAAGGCAGATAAGAGAAGGGATTGAATGCAACCACGGAGCCAAGCGACCCAACATGTCCTGACTTTACTCCAACCGAGCGTCCCCGGGGAGCTAGGGGAGTTAGTGGAGCTGTCGGGGAAAAAACCCAGAGATCTGGCAACATCTGTGAAACCAGCCGTGTAAGCTAGGGTTCTGTTTGTCCATATTGGTTCACAGAATGATATGCATTCTGTGACAGGGTAAAAATAAAATAAAATAAAATGAAAAAGCCCGATCTTTTTCAGGATGCTATTTGATGAGGAATGGTAACACTTCCCTACACACATCCATGCACCCCCTGTTCCCTCGGCATCCTTGGTCACTGTCGCTTTGCTGACAGCTCCCCAGGGCCAAGGCAGGGACAGTGAGGGCCTAGGGGACGTGCCGTAGACGAGACTGAGTCTGAGAGAGGGGCTCTGAGCGCCATTTTCAGTTCACTCTCCCCAACAAACTAGTAGTTTCAGAAGATTTCTGGAATCTTCAGCATTTCCCTGGATGTTAGCTGTCCACACTAGCACCAGTTTCCCTGCGGGATAAGTCATCTAAGGGGACCTGGTAGGAGGAAGGAGCTGAGGTGACAGTAACTCAGTGGCCAATTATTCAATTATCAGGCCGTAGCTGCAAACTTGCCCCGCTAGACCTGTCTTCATGATGCCCGAGCAAGGATGCTGCAAACCACATTTCTGCCCTGCCAACTGCTTCCTGTTGGGGTGCTGCAGGGAGACTGCGGCTGGAGGAGGGAGTAGAGATGACAAATAAAATACTGGCCACCAAACACATCTGTGTTTCAGATCAACAATGGACAACTTTTTTTTTTTTTTTTTTTTTTTCTTTTTCTTCATTTTTCTGAAGCTGGAAACAGGGAGAGACAGTCAGACAGACTCCCGCATGCGCCCGACCGGGATCCACCCGGCACGCCTACCAGGGGCGACGCTCTGCCCCCCAGGGGGCGATGCTCTGCCCATCCTGGGCGTCGCCATATTGCGACCAGAGCCACTCTAGCGCCTGAGGCAGAGGCCACAGAGCCATCCCCAGCGCCCGGGCCATCTTTGCTCCAATGGAGCCTTGGCTGCGGGAGGGGAAGAGAGAGACAGAGAGGAAGGTGCGGCGGAGGGGTGGAGAAGCAAATGGGCGCTTCTCCTATGTGCCCTGGCCGGGAATCGAACCCGGGTCCTCCGCACGCTAGGCCGACGCTCTACCGCTGAGCCAACCGGCCAGGGCCAACAATGGACAACTTTTTAGTGTTAAGTATGTCCCCTAAAACTGCATGAGAGATACTAAAAAAAAAAAATTAAATGTAACTGAGCATCCTGTACTTTTATTTTCAAAATCTGACGATCCTCAGAGAGAAGTACGCATTAATTTCTCTTCCCGACATGGAGCCCCAGACCCCTCCTCACCACAGCAGACGCATCAGGTTCTGGAAAAGCAATGACTCCGGAGGTGGAGGGGCGGTTTGTCTAACGCTTCCCGGCAGAACCAGCCTCACTGCATCCCCTCAGCGATGCCCCCCCCCCTCCAAAGGCCAGTGCCCCTTCCTCACAGGTCTGGGTCTCAGCACCATAACCCTCCCTCCAGAATCAAAGCCCTTGGCCCCAGCCAGGCAGTGCCCCCCTCTTGAGAAATCTGAGCTTCATCTCAGATATAATTTCAGCTTCTTCCCCCTATATTCCTCGAGCCTTAGGGATGGCAGATCCTTCCCACAGTTGTTACTTCTTAATACATGAGTATTTTCTTTTGGCCTTTTCAGTTTCTTTAATAACTAATAAGCAATGCTTTCTATTAAATTTTCTCTGTTACAATAACTGGTGTGGTTTTTCCTTTGGATTGGGCTTGCCCGAGACACCCGCTCTGTAGCTAATTCTGGGGCTGGCAGAGAAAGCAGCAGGGAAACGGCACAGTGGCATGGCTATAACGTCGTGGGGGGGAAGCCGGCCAGCTGTCTGGACTCTCAGGGAGCAGAGACTAGGTGTAAGCCAGCAGCCGGTAGCCAATGGCCAAGGCAAGCCAGCAGCCTTGGAAGACATGGCTGTAGGAGTTCCCGTGCAGTCAAGTCCACAGAGCCGCTGGACACGAGAGTGAGAATGAGTAGGTTCCAAGGGGCTGGGATCAAAGGAAAAAGCAGATACTAGAGAAAGGCAAGATTTAAACAGATGTGGACATGAACGTGAGCGACAAGAACGAGGCACACAGACTGGTGCATCGGGTCAGGGGCCTCATGTGGAAGCCGGGGCAGCCCACAGGAGCAAAGGTCCTCACCTGAGTCACCCAGAGACAGCCAGGAGGCCATGGAGTAAGAGGGGAGCAGACGCAATAAGGGTTCAGAACACAAGTTACCCTGCAATGGATCAGGCTGGGGAGGAGCAGAGGGTGGAGGAAGCCCCTGGGAGGCGCAGCAGCAGGGAACTGACTTCTGGACGGGGATGTCGCAGGGGTGCTGGTTGGCAGAGATTTGCTGAGGCTCCTTCCTCGTGTCTCCTCCCTCAGAACGATGGGTGGCAATGGAAAACCAGTTCCGTTAACTACTGCTCCCTAGTCTTGCTGCCTCTAGTCCTTGCAAGTGACCATTAGCGCCCCTGCTGGCAGAAGGCAGCAACCTTCCAAGAGGGCTCTTTAGTTTCCTACCACTGCTGTAACAAATTACCACAGACTCGGTAGATTAAGAGAAACACATTTGTCATCATGTAGCTCTGGACACCAGAAGTCCAAAATTCAAGTGTCGGCAGGACCGTGTTGCTTGTGAAAGGTCTAGGGGACAATCTTCTTTCTTGTCTTGTGCAGCTTCTAGACGCTGTCCCCACATGGGCTCACGACCTGCATCAATCACCCTGGCCTGCCTCTGCCCCCTGTCACCACTCCTCAGAGTCCGCCTCCTCTGCTTCACATGTACCCACCCCCCTTGGGATTGGAGGGCTCCCAGGTAATCCAGCTTAACCTCCCCATCTCAAGATTTATAGCCTTAATCACATATACAAAGTCCCCTCTGTAATATAAGGGAGCACAGTCACAGGTTCCGGGAATTAGGATATGGACAACTTTGGGACCATCGTTCTGCCCACCACAGGGGCCAGGAGAGAGCTTCATGTGTGCTTGTCCCTTTGACCACTGAGAGTGGGTGGGGAAGTTCACCTGTTAAGAGTCCTGAGTCACCTGTGGGCCACCTAGGGCTCCAGCAGCAGGGGTGACAACGAGGAATGTGGAGACGCTGGCCCAGGTCTCTGCCTCCAACATGCTCAGGACAGATCATAGGAACAAGGACGGGAAGGCGGAGTCTCTCGCAATGCACAAAACTTCCGTCTGTGGCTATTCACGCGCGACCACCCAAGGGAAGCAGCAAATGGAAGAGAGGTGACAGGAGGAGGGAAGGGGAGGTGCAGGGGGCTGCTGTGTGGAGAAGCCTCTTGCATGTCGGGTCTGCCCTGGGGAGGTGCCACCACCAAAGCCCTCACCAGATCCCTGCCCCAGAGGTCACACGTCCTTCCACAGAGAACCACCAGCACAGCAGCCACCTGGCAACACGTACCCATAGAAGTTTTATTTGTGACTTAGCAGCCAGGACTTCTGTCCCAGAACACCTGCCAAGTGAAGTTGGCAGCAGGACAGGTTTTCTGAATCCGCTGGGCCAGAAAAAGCAACCTCATTGGCTCACATGACCCTCTGTTTGACAGGTTCAAGAAGCACCAGAAGTTAATGATCTGAACCCTGGTTCCCCAACCGGAGTAATCAAGGAACGGAGACGTTAGTCAACAGCTCCTGTTCAACCTGTGGGGAGAGAGGCCCGGAAGGTGCACACCTGCCCGGCCCAGGCATGTCCTGGCCGCCACGTCGACCTTCCCCAGCCGTGCTACTATTCCGTCCATGTGAGCTTTCCGGGCACCTGGCTCAGGCGGCGTGTCCGCAGATGTGTAAGCAAAAAAGTACAAAGCCATAGGAATGGGGCGGGGGGTGGCTGGGAAGGGACAGATGTCTGGATCTGGGTATGAAAGAAGGAAATGGGTTGTTCTGGGTTCTGGAAAGAATACCCCCCCCCCCTTTCAGGGCAACGTTGGGCATAGATTACCATGTTCCAGGGTAGAAGGGAGGATGCCGGGAGACCCCGACCCTGGGAGTTAGTGAGTCAGGAAGGGAGGGAGACCCGAGACAAGGATCCAAGGTGAGGAGCGGAGAGGTGTCCACCCAGGGACTTCTATGAAGACAATATTTTTTCTTTTTTCTTTAGACGCTGAGAATGGTCACATTTTGAACCTTTTACTACAGTATAATTAACATCTTTACAGAAAATCATTCATCACAAATCATCCATGTACAGAATGAGGGACTTTCATAAACTGAGCATATTCATTCATACAGCCAAAACAGCCCCAGGAAACGGGCGTGGCCAGACCTCAGACCCAGCTCGGCCCTTTCCGGAAGCTACCCCCTTCCGGCGCCATCTTGAAATCCAGCTCCAAAGATCAAGTCTGGTCACTTTCTGAACTACACATAAATAGACTCATACAGTAAATCCTCTTTTGTGTCTGGTGTCTTTTGCTCAACAAAATTTTTGTAAGCTTCAGCTACATTGTTGCATGTGGTTTAGTCTCAGTTTCTTCATTCTCATTGCAGAATAATAGCTATGTCATTCCGTGAATGTGTTGACCCATTTTCCTATTGATGAACATTTGGGTATTTTCAAATGTCTTGGGGCTATGAAAGTATTTTGGTGAATTTTGTATGCATTTTTTTAAATTATATTTTAGAATCTAGTTTTAAGTGTGTGTTTTCTCCCCCAAATACACTTAACGACCTAACCTCCAAACCTAGAGTGGAGTCTCTTAAGTGTGTGTTATACGCCCTGAGTCGGCTCTGACTCCTGGCGGCCCCCTGAATGAGCGATGACCACAATGTCCTGTCCTCAGCATCCCTGCTCAGCTCCTATAGACTCGTGCCTGTGGCTTCTTTTATGGACTCAACCTATCTGGTCAGCCTCCTTTCTCACTGCCTCCTCTTTCCCCAGCATTATTGTCTTTTGCAAAGAACCCCATTTTCTCATGATGGGCCCAAAGCAGGGCAGCTTCGGTTGGTTGCATCACTTTTGCCTCAAGTGATGCTTCAGGCTTAACTGAGGACCCATTGTGCAGCTTGCTGATGGCCCAGGGTCCCCCCGAAGTTCTTCTACACAAACCATACACGAAATGTTTTTCTATCAGCGTTAACTGTCCAACTTTCATATCCAGACATAGTAACTGGGAATGTGAGGGTATAAATAAGCTTAGACTTTGTCTCTAATAACACATCTTTGCTCTTGGTGATCTTTCCTAATTCTATTTTACATACATTCAGTGTTTAAATCTAAAAACAGGCCCTGGCTGGTTGGCTTAGGGGTAGAACGTCGGCCTGGTGTGTGGATGTCCCGGGTTCAATTCTCGCTCAGGGCACACAGGAGAAGCAACCATTTGCATCTCCACTCCTCCCCCCTTTTCTCTCTCTTCTCCTCCCTCAGCCATAGTTTGACTGGTTCGAGCTCATCGGTCCTGGGCACTGAGGATGGCTCTATGGAGCCTCTGCCTCAAGCATTAAGAATAGCTCAGTTGCGAGCATGGCCCCAAATGGGCGGAGCATCAGCCCAGGATGGGGGCTGCTGGGTGGATCCCAATCAGGGCACATGCAAGAGTTTGTCTCTCTATCTCCCCTCCCCTCAACTTAGAAAAGAAGGGGAAAAAACCTGAAAACAGAAATGAAATAAAGATAAAATTCCCACTGTCCAGAGTTGGTATACATGTTGGTATCCTCACCAAATGCAGTATGATTTGCATTATGGGTTGGTGGGAAATTAAAGGAGAGGAAAATAAAGATAATAAAATCTTTTGACCTTAATTGTCCCTTTATGGCCCCTTCCCTGAGACCACTGTGGCTGCAGCCATGTCACATTCAGGGAATGGTCATCTCCTAGTCTGGACAGTTGCTGATGGCAATGTCTGTGAATTGGCAAAGATAATAAAGGACCCCCAGTAAGGACAACCAGCAAACCCAAGTTCATGGTCAACGTCAACCTCCCTCAGCACTGACCTGCCTACATTGTCCCTTCTCCTTCACTCTGACTTTGTTTTTATAATGCGATTTTCCTCTTTTGATGCAAGCATAGCACGTGTGGCTGCGAACACGTTCTCTGAGACAAGCAAAAGCCCATTTCAGGAGCAGCTCAAAATGAAGCGATCGGGAGGCAGCTTCAGAGAACACACACAGCATAAAAGAGGGAGGGGAGAGGACAAGGAGAGGCACCCCGATCAAATCAAGTTATCAGATCTTGAAAATGGGATTTGGATCACTGTATCCAAATTCATAGAAGAGAGAAACCTGTATGCCTAAGTAAGACATTCTAAGCCTGCCATCCGCTGGACCCCATTGTGAGAAGCCTAAGAGAGAAATAACTGGTATTAACCAGCCTTTTCTCATTTAATTTTCTGTAGTAGGGACACTCACAAGGCTTGGGAAAGGTGCCACAATAGAAATGAGAATTTCTGTTTCCAAACCAAAAGCTGTGCAAGAGAGCCTACCAGGTTTGAAAAACAAAAGTTGAAAAATACTCTCTGAGCATCTCACAGCTCTGCGAAAATACACATTAATATCGATGCCTCTTCAACACATGTTTTAGAATAAAAATCCTTTCCCCAAAGAAGTTAGCCGCGCATGGCATCAGATCATTTTACATACTTCCTCCAATGTTTCCATAGCACACTTCCATCCATCTTGAGGAGAAAATAAAGCCAACTATTTCGCAGGAAGACGTCTCCACAAACACCTCTACTTTGAAACAGCTACGGAGACTGTCTGCACGTAGGGAGGCTCCTCCAGGTTCTCCTAAGATCCCTCTCTTGCTGTTTGAGAGTGAGTGCATTCCTCGGGGATCCGCACACAGAGCCGCCCGCTCCCTTCCCTTCCCAGGAAGACGGATGATTAGCTGCAAAGAGCTCTCTCCTCTTTGCCACTGGCTGGAGAGGAAGTTCTAAAAGTCAGCCCAAATGGATTATTTTCCAATCTCTCTGGTGTGTTTTTGTATGTTTGTTTTTAATGTGTTTCCCAGGCACCGTGCCTGAGATTTTTCCCAGTTGTGTCCCATTTTCTGTGAACTTCTGTCAGTGAGCTGTGAGGGACTGTCAGAGACCAGACAAGGGATGAACAGCCCTACTGTGGGACAGGGAGGTAACACACTGAGTGAGGCTACAGAAACTACCTGATTTTTGCTGCCCTGAAGACACCACGTGCATACCTACAAACCAACAGGAAATAACAGCTTAAATAACTGAAGCCATGTGATGTTAGAAGTGAAATAGTTCAACACTAATACCTCCGAGATGGTGTAATCGTGTCATCTAAAATTCATGAGTCTACGGATCTTGGACCCAATCTGAAAGTTACTGTTTGCACTAAAAAGAATAGGAAAAACAACCTTCTTTCCATCACGATAGCACAGAAAGAGTAGGGGCAGCTGAAGAAAGTATAGTCAGGCAGAATGCAGAAACCCACAGGTGCAGAAATTCCCTCACTGATACTGCAAAATGGTGTTGAGTGCCTGCTCTATGTCAGGCGCTGTCGTAAGCACTGGCTACGCAACAGAGAAACAACCAGATCAAGTCCTGCCCTTGTGGAGCCTACAAGATAACAGGAAGATAGAAAAGAAGTGTAAAAAAAAAAAAAAAAGGACCCATGAAGCTGCTGTGTAGAAGATGCAAGGTAGGATAGAGGAGTCAATGACAGCCTTTCTGAGAAAGTGACATTGGATGTGAGATAATTAGGAAGTAATCTGAAAGAAGATGATGCCTGATCAGAAACAGCATGTGCAAAGGCCCTGTGGTCACAATGATCAGGATGCAGAATTAGTTTAGGATGTGCACAGGAGTACCTGGAGAACATGGAAACAAGAAATTTTAAATTTTTCTGTTCAAATGAAAGGCAAGGTGACTATTTTAGCCAAATCAGGGGTTTTTTTGTCTGTCTGTTTTAGTGGTTAGGGAACCCAATCCATCTGGTGAAACATGTAAATGAGCAGTGGGGACATAGCTAGTTTAGATGGATGAAATTCTCTTAATAAGGATCAGCTCATCCAAATTTACCCAAGACTATCCAGGTTTTAAAACGGAAAGACCTGCATCCCAGGGAACCCCTTAACCCTGGAGCAAACCTACATAAGGATGTGTGTTAGCTCATGAGGCTCATGAAAATATTCTGTAATATAATAAAAAGATGAAACAGCAGTCAAAGGAAGAGAATGATTTTTTAAAAATATTCGTAAGAAGAAACAGAAGTACCTTTAAAAAGTATCTTCTTGCTATTCTTAAAGAATCCAAAAAAGAAAAACTACATATGAATGTCAAAAATTATTCTTAAAACAAAGAAATATAATGCCAAAATATTAATTTAAAAACTGTAATACAAATTTTCAGGTCCTAGATTGGATGAATAAAAAAAAAAAAAAGGTGAGATAAGAAATGATTGATTTATGGATTCAATATTTCTTCTCCAATCAAAATAACTTGTGCAGGGTTTGTTAGGGGAAAGCAGGGAAAGAGCATTGAAAATTATTAAAAATTTATCTGAAAGAAAAACCAATTAAAATAGCCAATATCTTCGGAGATGAAAAAGAGTTGGAACTTGCATTCCTATATATTAAAACACTAAAAGCAATATTGTACTGGCTTGATAAAGGCTATGGAGTCAAATAAAAGGCACAGAAATAATCACAAGTAGATATAACTAATATAAGATTAAAGTCAATGAATTATTTAATAAATGGGGGTGGGAAATCGGCTAAATATTTGATGAGAGAGAAGAGCTGGATGCCCTATCTCAAACCTTACACTAAAATAAAGTCTAAGCTATTAAATACAGAGATATATATTTTTTTAAAAGTT
Source organism: Saccopteryx leptura (assembly GCF_036850995.1). Lineage (NCBI taxonomy): Eukaryota > Metazoa > Chordata > Mammalia > Chiroptera > Emballonuridae > Saccopteryx > Saccopteryx leptura. Next base: position 41,413,565 of record NC_089515.1, on the reverse strand, counting down.
TTTAAAGAAAGTCAATATCCATTACAAGCAGACATACACAGGCTCAAAGTGAAAAGACAGAAAAAGGTACTCCATGCAAATGAGAAAGAGAAGACAGCAGGGGTAGCTATACTTATGTCAGAAAGTAGACTTGAAGTTAAAAGCTGGAACAAAGAAGCTCACTATAGACTCAAATAAAGGAATCAACTCATCAAGAGGATATAACAATTATAAATATATGTGCCCTCATCATTGAAGCACATAAATATGTTAAGCAAATACTAACAGATCTCAAGGGAGAAATAAGCAACCACACAATAGTAGCTGGAGACGTCAATGCCCCACTCTCAACAATGGATAGATCATCCAAACAAAAAATCAATCAGGAAACATTGGACTTCAACTATATTTCGACTAAATGGTTCTAACACACATACATGAAACATTCCATCCAATAACAGTGAGTACATGGTTCTTACCAACTTCATATGGAACATTCGCCTGAACAGATCGTATGTTAGGTCATAAACAAATCTCAGCAAATTTGAAGAGACTGAAATCGTGCCAGGTACCTTTTCCGACTGCAACGGTATGAAAGTAGAAATCAACAACAGAAGGAGCACCGGAAAGGTCACAAATATGTGGAAATTAAACAACACGTTCTTTTTTGTGTGTGTGTATTTTTCTGAAGCTGGAAACGGGGAGGCAGTCAGACAGACTCCCGCATGCGCCCGACCGGGATCCACCTGGCATGCCCACCAGGGGGCAATGCTCTGCCCATCTTGGGGCGTCGCTCTGCCACAATCAGAGCCATTCTAGCGCCTGAGGCAGAGGCCATAGAGCCATCCTCAGTGCCTGGGCCAACTTTGCTCCAGTGGAGCCTTGGCTGCGGGAGGGGAAGAGAGAGAGAGGAAGGAGAGGGGGTGGGGTGGAGAAGCAGATGGGCGCTTCTCCTGTGTGCCCTGGCCGGGAATCGAACCCAGGACTCCTGCACACCAGGTCAACACTCTGCCACTGAGCCAACCGGCCAGGGCCAAACAACACGTTCTTGAACAACCAATGGGTCGAAGAATAAAACATATCTTGAAACAAACAAAAATGGAAACGACATATCAAAAATGATGGGATGCAGTAAAAGCAAGTATAAAATGGAAGTTTATAATGAAAACTGCCTACATTAATAAAGAGGAAACATCACAAAATAAACAATCTCGCTTTACACCACAAAGGACGAGAAAAAATCAAAGTAAGCCCAAAGTTAGTAGAATGAAGGAATAAATGTTACAACAGAAATAAATGAAATAGAGACAAAAAAAACCCAAACAAAACAGAAAAGATAACAAACCTAAGAACTGGTTTTTTGAAAAGATACATTAAATTGACAAACCCTTAACTGGACTAAGAAAAAAGAGAAAGACTGAAATACATAAAATCAGAAATAAAGCAACACTACAACTAATATAACAGAAATTCAAAGGACCCTAAGAGACTACTATGAACAATAATACACCAACCTATTGGACAACCTACAGGAAACAAATTCTTAGAAACAGAAACTCACTTAAACTGAATCATGAAAAATAGAAACCTTTCACAGATCAATAAAGAGTGAGAAGGTTGAAACGGTAATCCAAACCTTCCCAACAAATAAAAGCCCAGATCCAAATAGCTTTATTGGTGAATTCTAGCAAACATTTAAAGAAGAAGTAACACCAATTATTTTCAAACTCTTCCAAAACACTGATGAGGTGGGAATACTCCCAAACTTACTCACTTTATGAGGTCAGCATTACCCTGATACCAAAGCCGGAGAAGTACAGGCCAACGTCCCTGATTAACACAGGAACGCCCCACTCTCAACAAAATACTTGCAAACCAAATTCTCCAGTACACTGAAAGGATCATGCACCCTGCTCAAGTGGGATTTATCCCTGAGATGCAAGGATGGTTCAAGACACATAAATCAATAAATGTGGTACATCACATTAATAAAATGAAAAAAATATATATATTCTCATTAGATGGAGAAAAAGCGTTTAACAAAATTCAACATCCTTTCATGATAAAAATTCGCAATAAATTGAGTACAGAAGAAACATGTCTCAATATAATACAGGAAATATATGACAAACCCACAGCTGACATCATACTCACTGGTCAAAGATTGTAGGCTTTCCTGCTAAGATCAGGAATAAAACAAAGATGCCCCCTCTCAACTCTCCTATCCAGCATCGTACCGGAAGCCCTAGCCAGAGCAACTATGCAGGAAATAAAAAGTACCCACTGGAAAGGAAGTATAACTATTTTTATGTACATGGTATGATCTTATATAGAGAAAATCCTAAAGACTCCACCAAAATCTATTAGAACTAATAAGTAAACTCTGTAAAGTTGCAGGTTTGAAAAATCAACATAGAAAAACCAGTTGTGTTTCTATGTGCTAAAAATGAAAAAGAAATAGAGAACACAAACCCTATTTACAACAGCATCAAAGGGATTTTATCTACCTGACCAAGTGGTGGCACAGTGAATAGGGCGTCGACCTGGGAATGCTGAGACCCAGGTAAGAAACCCGAGGTTGCTGGCTTGAGCACAGGCTCACGAACTTAAGTGCAGCATCACCAGCTTGAGCATAGGATCATAGACATGATCCCGTGGCTATTGGCTTAAAGCCCAAGGTTGCTGGCTTCAGCAAGGGGTCACTGGCTTGGCTAGAGCCCCCTGGTCAAGGCATATATGAGAAGCAATTAATGAACAACTAAAGTGCTACAACTACGAATTGATACTTCTCATCTCTCTCCCTTCCTGTATGTATGTCCCTGTCTGTCCCTCTCTCTGTCCTTTGCTAAAATAAATAAATAAACAAACAAACAAATAGATAAAAAGATAAAATCCATAGGAATAAATTTAATCAAAGCAAAAGATCTTATACACTTAAAATTATGACACTGATGAAAACAATTGAAGAAGACACAAATAATTGGAGAGATACACTATGTTCATGAATGGGAAGAATTAATGTTGTTAAAATGTCTATACAACCCGAAGCCATCTATAAATTCAATGTAATCTCTCTCAAATTTCCAGTGGCATTTTTCATAGAAATAAAAAAAGCAACCTAAAATCAGTATGTAATAATAAAGGCCCCTGAACAGCCAAAGCAATCCTAAGAAAGAAGAACAGAGCTGGGGAATCATGCAACCTGATTTCAAACTATGCTACAAGGCCATAATGACCAAAACAGCATGGTACCAGCATGAAAGTACACACAGACCCATGGAACAGAACAGAGCCCAGAAATCGACCCACGCCTATATGAGCAACTGATATTTGACAAGGTACCAAGAAGACACAATAGAGAAAACACAGTCTTTTCCATAAATAGTGTTGGGAAAATTGGATAACCACGTGCAGAAGAATACACTGGATCTTACACCACTCACAAAATAAAAAGGCAACGTACATAATGGAAGAAAGTATCTGCACACCATTTATCTGATGGAGTTCAATACTCAAAAAGAAAATTATATCAGTTGGTCTCCCAATTCCACTTCTAAAAATTCAACCTATGAAAATGAGAATACATAGTCACAAAAAATTAGTGTACTGAAGACATATGATGCCACAACTTTGATAAAAATGGAAATGATTAAATGATTATATGCAGAAAAAGTGACACAATCACAACATACCGAGTATCATCAGGATTATTTTTGGAAGGGGGGATTGAAAATGGTTTTTAGATTTTATTCTTTATGCTTTTATCTATGTCTCAGTTTCAGTTTCCTTCTATTAAAGTCTACTATTTATAAACTGAAAAAAAGACTCAATTATTAATACAAAAAAATATTGACCTGCCTTCACAGAGACCAAAGAAGAACTTGACGTGCACCACCGCCCTTTGAGCAAGGTTAGCCGAAAAGTCTAACAAAAATGACAGGGCGTTTTACTGCCTAGAGGGTGTTGGGGGGGAGGTAAAGGTCCCCGTGTGGTACATTAGCCACAGAGCAGGCACAAATGTCAAGCTGATGGCCGCGAAAGAGTTTTACAGAGAAGTTATTAAATGAGAAGGGACTTCAGAAATAACAGAAAAGGATTTGAGAAATGAGAAAGGATTTGGCACAAGTAAAGAATGCCTCCTGCCCTGGCTGGTTGGCTCAGTGGTAGAGCATCGACCTGGCGTGCAGGAGTCCTGGGTTCGATTCCCAGCCAGGGCACACAGGAGAGGTGCCCATCTGCTTCTCCACCCCTCCCCCTCTCCTTCCTCTCTGTCTCTCTCTTCCCCTCCCGCAGCTGAAGCTCATTGGAGCAAAAGATGGCCCGGGCGCTGGGGATGGCTCCTTGGCCTCTGCCCCAGGCGCTAGAGTGGCTCTGGTGTGACAGAGCGACACCCTGGATGGGCAGAGCATCACCCCCTGGTGGGCGTGCCAGGTGGATCCTGGTCGGGCGCATGTGGGAGTCTGTCTGACTGCCTCCCCGTTTCCAGCTTCGGAAAAATACAAAAAAAAAAAAAAAAAAAAAAAAAAAAAAAAAAGAATGCCTCCTGAGTATGCCATGGAAACCGTTGCAGGGTGAAGGTCAAAGACACCCAAGCAGTGTCCTGGGCTGGGGAGCCCCACCAGGGACTGGGAGGGGGCAGCCTAATCAGTCACAGGTGTTTCCTCATGCCAAGAACAGGGTTGTCTCCCTTGCAAACAACCAGAATGTTCATAGATGGAGAATTCCCCAGTTGTGTCAAACATTTAGAAACCCCACCTTCCTTCAATAGTTAATTACACCAAGGCAAGTGCCTCACCCCACCCCCAACAATACCAGCAACAGGGCTCCTGGTTTGGGCTGTCAAGGTAAGGGGTAAACAAAGAAAAGATAAATATTTGAAAAATTCTTAAAAGCAGCAGGTCAATAAAGGAAATTAAAGGAAAGGAAGAGGGGAGGGAGGAGAGGGGAGAGAGGGAGACAGGGAAAAGAAGAGAAGGAAATCACAATGTTAGTAAAAAAATTTTAAAGGCCACTGGAGAGTGGAGAAAGCGCTATATTGAGAGTGAGAGGAAATGGGCCCTGGTTCTGGACCTCGTGTGGTCTGAGAAAAATTCCTTAGCCTCTCAGGATCCTGATAACTCGTCAAGTGGGGCTGCCAGTGAGCTTCCCAGGCTGCAGGTGAGGCGTTCGAATAAACCGCAGCAGGGTTTAAGCAGCAACACTCCCCATTGCCGCGCCACAGTAAGCGCTGCAGCTTCACACACAAGCTTCCCCTGGAACAGAGGTGGACTTGGTGGAGAAACCGCACCATGAGCTCCCTTCTCTCAAACACCCCCTTGGTGGTGTCACGTCTGAAGAAAATCAGAAATCGAAGTGAGGGACTGATCTTATGTGCCTAATACTGCCCAAAGGGTTGGGAATCTTCCGTGGTTTCAGCAAGAAGTGAGACGGGTGCGCCTGGGGGAGACTGCTTTAGTGGGGGGAGGGGCAGAAGCCACATTTCAGTAGGCGCAGAAATAAGTGGGAAACTCAGAGACGAAAACGTGAAGACGAGGTGCGGACCACACTGCGGTGCAGGTAAAAGTAGGAAACAGAGGTGGATGATGGAGGGGTAGACCCCGAGCCCTGGGGAGGCGGCTCCTGCTTTCTCTTCCTTTGCTTCCAGGGAAGAGACTCCCCGCTCGTGATCGTGGACCACAGAGAAGACAGCAGCAGTCAGTGAGGAATTAAAGCCCAGAAGCATGGAGGGAGTGGAGCCCCTGGCCATAGGAGAGTGAGCAGCTGGGATAAAAGCCACAGATGGGACCGAGAAGACTAGGTTGCAGCTGAGCTAGAAGGAAGGGTGAATGTGGAAGGAGCACAGGAAGTAGGAGGTGGGCTGGGACTCCACTGACGATCGCTGGTAGGACAGGAAGCCATCTGCTGAGAAGGGTGTCCAAGGAGGGTAAGCGAGAGCTGGGTGGCGAGGGTTTGCAGGAGCTGCCGACGGGGATGAGACAAGGACGTGCCCAGGTTTGTATAAATGTCTGACACGGTGGGTATCTGTAATTTTCAGGGATTTATTCTCCCCTGTTGCTTGACTACTCATGTTTAGAGTTAAAAGGTGGGTGAAGAATAATTCAAGACAAAATCGAGTACAGTGCATGGTATAGAGCAGGGGTCCCCAAACTACGGCCCGCAGGCCGCATGCGGCCCTTTGAGGCCATTTATCCAGCCCCCACCGCACTTCTGGAAGGGGCACCTCTTTCATTGGTGGTCAGTGAGAGGAGCATAGTTCCCATTGAAATACTGGTCAGTTTGTTGATTTAAATTTACTTGTTCTTTATTTTAAATATTGTATTCGTTCCCATTTTGTTTTTTTACTTTAAAATAAGATATGTGCAGTGTGCATAGGGATTTGGTCATAGTTTTTTTTATAGTCTGGCCCTCCAACGGTCTGAGGGACAGTGAACTGGCCCCCTGTGTAAAAAGTTTGGGGACTCCTGGTGTAGAGAGACAGCGCAGGGATTTAGAAGGTGAGCAGGAGGGTCTGGGCAGGGACGTGGTGTCCGGTGCTGGGTGGACCGGGACGTGGTGTCCGGTGCTGGGTGGACCGGGACGTGGTGTCCGGTGCTGGGTGGACCGGGACGTGGTGTCTGGTGCTGGGTGGACCGGGACGTGGTGTCCGGTGCTGGGTGGACCAGGACGTGGTGTCCGGTGCTGGGTGGACCGGGACGTGGTGTCTGGTGCTGGGTGGACCGGGAGGAATGGGGCCGGGAGCAGTGTGATGTCGGGGCAGAGAGCAGGAGCGGGGACGATCCCTGTAGCGCTGCAGTGTGTGTGTGGCCAAGCAGCAGGTGTTCAGAAACTGTAACAGAAGCAAGCTGCATGGAAACGGAGAGGAAGAGGAAGGTCGGAGCGGAAGGCCAGAACTGAAGCTTCAAACGCTTGGACGTTCCCAAGGTCACATAATGAGAGCGGGAGCCTCAGGCTCAGCGAGCGGGTCGTGTTCTTCCTCACAATATCTCTAGACCCGTAAGCACCTTCCCGTCTACCCCAATGCCCCTCACCACAGCAAGCCCCCGGCCATAGAACACGGAGGCCTTTCCAAGTAGAGGGAAAAGGAGGAAAATCAATCCCACCTGCACCCCACCCTCAAGGTGACTGTCCTTGGACATCTCAACCATTGGTACACAAGTAACGGAAAGGAAGTATACATTCCTTAACAGAGATAAAGAAATACGACTTGCTATGCTTTCAAGAAAAAAATTTTTTTGTGACAGAGACAGAGAGAGAGACAGATAGGGACAGACAGACAGGAAGGGAGAGAGATGAGAAGCATCAATTCTTCGTTGCAGCACCTTAGTTGTTCATTGATTGCTTTCTCATATGTGCCTTGACCAGGGGGCTACAGCAGACTGAGTGACCCCTTGCTCAAGCCAGCAACCTTGGGCTCAAGTTGGTGAGCCTTGCTCAAACCAGATGAGCCCTCACTGAAACCAGCGACCTTGGGGTCTCAAACCTGGGTCCTCTGCATCCCAGTGTGATGCTCTATCCACTGAGTCACCACCTGGTCAGGCTCAAGAAAAATATTTTTAAAAAATCTTTCCTGACTGTTTATTATCCAATTGCTGGCCTATTCACCTCTACGTCCCAAGTGTCTAAGCTCAGCACCATTAAAGTTGCTCATGAAAGATATTTTGGATTAAATGGAACAGAAAGGAGTAAGATTGAACGGAACTGAATATAGTTACATTTCAGGGAGAAGAAGGTACCCACCACCCAGACCCCTCAACGCAAGTCGTATTATCACAGGGTTTCACTGTTTTCAAGGAAAACCCTAATTTGAACCACTAATAATATGACCAACCTAGATAAGGGTTTTCTTAAATTGATTTTTAAACAGAGGGACAGAGAGAGGGAGGGGAGAGAGTGTAAAAGAGAGAAAGAGAGAAAGAGAGAAACATTTATCTGTTGTTTTACTTATTTATGCAGCATTGATTGACTCTTTCTTGTATGTGCCCTGACCAGGGATCAAACCCACAATCTTGGCATATCAGGACAATGCTCTAACTAACTGAGCTACCCAGCCAGGGCAAGCTTCAAACATTTTAATAAGAAACAGCAAGCTTAGCCTGACCAGGCGGTGGCACAGTGGATAGAGCATCCAACTGGGACACGGAGGAGCCAGATCCGAAACCCCAAGGTCGCCAGCTTGAGTGTGGGATCATAGACATGGACCCAAGGTCACTGGCTTCCTCACTCTGCTGCAGCCCCCTTGGTCAAGGCACATATGAGAAAGAAATCAATGAACAATTAAAGGAGTCGCAACGAAGAATTGATGCTTCTCATTTCTCTCCCTTCCTGTCTGTCCTTGTCTGTCCCTCTCTCTCTCTCTCTCTCTCTCTGTCAATAAAAAAACAAACAAACAAATAAAAGAAACAGCAAGCTTATAATACCCCACTTCACCAGCCAACAATATGTCCCTTTTCTTACCAGTAGTAGTTTAAAGGGGTGCAGTGCCTACGGCCGAGACCCAGCAGGTCCACATTGGATTTGGGCAGACAGTGGAAGGAAGAACTGTGGGGCAGGAAAGCATGGGGCCATTCCCATTTATTGGAAGCTAGAAAGATGAAAGAGCGAACAGGCAGGGAAAACCTCTTCTCCTGGAGGTGGCGAGCACACGGGAAAACCGGCCCTCAGGGTGGTAGGCACGTGAGCCGCGTGCAGCACAGAGGGAAAGTGCCCGTGGCCTCACATAGCCCCGCCTGGCTTTCTGCCGCGTGCTCACACACTAATCACACAAAGTGCTTGCAGCCGGGAAACAAGCGCACAAGCCTAACACAGCTGTTTTCTCTACAACGGCAAAAGGGTCTACCAGTCTTTCTAGCTCCCTTTAATATTATTAAAAGTACCAGCGTGACCTAGCAACTGCCAACACATAGATATTAAAACAGACACTTTATAATATATTCCAGTACTTTGAGAGCCATTTAGTGTAAGCATCTACATTCTACTAATTACCTATTTATTTCTCATAAGAAAATTTTATGCGATTTTCCCCGCTGTCTTTTTCAGGACCTCTTCTCTTCCTCCTCACCCCACCTCTGAGCACATCAGTCTAAGCACCCGCTTTGGGGGACACCCCGCTTCGACTGATGTGCTCAGAGGTAGGGTGAGGGGGAGAACAAGTTCAGTTTTTTAAAAATGAGAAACAAAACAGTGCATGGGTGGGACCGGCAGGTGGTGTGCCAGTGCCCCTGACCAGAGCCGACAGTGTGGCGGGTGCTTCCTCCTCCTCAACCTGGAACAGCTGCTTTATTAGCAATGGAAGGCCATCATTTTGTGAACACGTAGTGCATCATTCTGCAAAGTGGCACAGGTGATAAATGCTTGGGGTCGATTTATATTTCAGTCTGGGGATCTTGCATTTAACTAAACCCTAAATCAATGAATGATAGGATTCTAGAACGGGGGATTGCAGAGAGTCCTAAGAGTTATCTCTGCCACACCCACATATCTCTGACAAGCCTCTCCCCACCCCGATCTAATGCTCTGACAACAGAGACCTCACCGGCAGGTGTGCTGCCACTTACAGAAGGGTCCTGGGCTCTAGAACCAGGTGGGCTAGGAAGCACTGCAGCTTCCGTTTCTGTGCAAAGCTCGGCTGGGGCTGGAAGTAAGGAATCCTGGTTGGACTATAGTTTAAAGGCAAAGGGCAAGTCAGACACGGTCCTTTTTAACCCTCACCCTCTATAGCAGCATCTGTCACTTTTACGGTGAACGAAGGAAAAGATCGCTGGTCCCAGAGCCTGGAAGGAGTGTCGTCTGTGAAGTTCACATAGGTCAAAAAGAATAAGAAAATCTCTCACCTGACATTAAAAAGGAAAGGGATGTAACTCTTAGAACCAATAAACAAATTCAGTAAAGTAGCAGGATGCAAAATAAATATTCAGAAATCAGTTGCATTTTTATACCTCAATAACAAACTACCAGAAAGGGAAACTAAGAAAACAATCCCGTTTACAATTGCATCAAAAAGAATAAAATACCTAGGAATAAAGTTAACCAAGGAGGCAAAAGACCTGTACTTAGAAAACTAGAAGGCATCAATGGAAGACATTAAAGGTGAGGAGCCACTGTGCCATTTCACCCGCAGGTGTTGTAAAGTACCAAAGGCTACAGAATTAATATTAATATTTTAGGAGGCTTGGAGAACATTTTATTAATTTGGATTAAGGTGTGCAGAGAAATTGTGAGAATAGTCTCTGTACTGTGTGATTGGCATAACCAGGATGGCCCTTGGCATTGTATTGTAAATGCAATGGGAAGGAAAACATGGATTCCCAGACATTCCACCACACCTGTGGGGAAAGGGGTGAATGGCTAGCCAGGTACAGGGAGAGAAAAGCCAAAATAAACCTTTTCTTATAGCAATGAGTCATTTGCGGGCATTTGTCCCCACCGAAACTACCTCTCCTATGTAAATGTGTGTGTGACTCTGGACAGAGAGATAGCAGATAAACACTAGATAATATAGGAATGCCTTTAATATGTAAAGAGACATCTTTCTACCATTGTGTTGGCTTGTAAACTTTGTTTTCCCCAAAATAATGTATAGCTTGCAAATTAAACGTGGTCCTATCATGTTAAAGGACATATGACTATAACCAATAGTGGTAAGGGGCTCCTAATTGCAATTTTTGCTTCTGTACTTCCCACTTACAAAACTATAAAAACTAAGTAGAACAAAGGGCCAGCGCGCTCTCCCTCAGATTTCTGTCGGAGCTGCCGCCGCTTGGCCAAGCTAAACAATAAAGCTTTGGTGTGTAAACCACGGACCTTATTTCTGTCTTTCATGTTTTGGGTCCCTCCGAATTTGGATTAACAAAGGCACATACAAATGGAAAGATAGTCCATGCTCATGAATTGGAAGAATATCATTAAAATGCTCATACTACCCAAAGCAATCTACAGATTCATGTAATCCTCATCAAAATACCCATGACATTTTTCACAGAATTAGAACAAACAATGCTAAAATATGTATGGAACCACAAAAGATCCCAAATAGCCACAGCAGTCTTGAGAAAGAAAAACAAAGTTGTAAGAAGTATCATGCTACCCAATATCAGACTATATTTCAAACCTACATTAATCAAAAAAGCATGGAACTGGCATAAAAATAGACACAAAGAGCAACAGAACAGAATATAAAGCCCAGAAATAAATAAAGCCACACATATGAAAAAAAAAAGGAACATAAAATAATTGGAAATGGAGATACATTTCTAAAAATGTATTTTTTTTATTTACTTGACTTTGATTAAGCTATTTATTCTCTGCTAAGCACTGTCCTTAGGACTGGGGATACAATATAATTCCCTGTGTCTAGTGGCAAGGAGAAATTCAGAAATGGACAGTCATCGGTGCAATGAGAAGATGAATGAAACTGACAGGAAGAGATCAAGAGGAGGCAGACCCGTCACTCCTGCCTGGGTCAGGATGGCTTCCAAGGAGAGGGGGCACGGAGTCGCAATAAGGAGGAAAGGTGGTCCACGTTTATCATGAACCTGTTCACTATGCAAATAAGTTGTAGGTATGTTCTAGGCATATTTTTCCGCTGAGAAGGATAAAGCTCAGAGCTGAGTGAGTGGTGTAGTCACCACGGCAACCGGACAGAGTACCTGGCTCCACATCTGAGACCACACTTTAAGAACGTTTACTGATGAATGACAAGCCCAGAGGAAGGTGACAGGATGGAAGCCTCTGAGGACATGTCATCCAAGGCTCTGGTGAGCAGTCTGGAGCAGGGGCTGTGGTGAGGACCCTTTGTCACAGCCAAGCTCTGCAAGCCCTTCCCACGGCCCATCCAGAGATACATGGAGTGGGGGTGGGGTGAGGTGGGGTGGGGGTAGGGTGGAGCGGAGCGGGGCGGGGCAGGGTGGGGGTGGGGCGGGCGGGGCGGGGTGGGAATGGGGTGGGGCGGAGTGGGGTGGAGTGGAGCGGGGCAGGGCAAGGAGGGGGTGGGGGTGGGGGTGGGGGTGGGGGTGGGGGTGGGGGTGGGGCGGGGCGGGGCGGGGCGGGGTGGGGTGGAGGTGGGGTGGAGGTGGGGTGGGGGTGGGGGGGGCGGAGCAGGGCAGGGCCCTGGACTTAGGATCCCCATCTCCAGGGCCCCTGGCACTGGTTTCCCAGGGATTTCCAGACTAAGTTACAGAGTCTTAGCCTTGGTCTCAGACTAGGTGAAAGCCCCATAATGATGTCATTTAAATACAATAACAGTTCCTGATCCGCTTCTCTCCTCTCAGCTTCCTGGTCTGTTCCTCCTCCTTCAAACCTTGTGTTCCACCGACAGACAGTAAGTACCCAGCTGAGGTGGTCCTTCGGGTGGAGGAGAGGGACAGAGCGTGGGAAGGAGCAGCTGGGCTGAAGTGAGGAGATGGCAGGGGGCCTGGAGTTGAGGTGATCAGGAATGCAGGATGCCTCCTCTCCCCCCCTCCCCCCACAACCTCGGGACTGGAACGCAAATGGACCTCACTGTATCCTGTTAGAAAACTGCCTGCCAAACCCAGCTCCCTCTGTCCTGTGCCCTAATCTCAATCCCATTCTGCTGATGGCCTTGGCCCACGTGCTGTGTGTACGTGTACGTGTTGCCTAAACACCTTCAACCCAATGGGTGTCTAGGAGGGCCAGAGGTGGGGCAGATAATTCATAGTGGATGCAACAGAAGCCATCATAAACCAGCAAGGTGGCAGAGAGAAGGGTCTGACATCTGCTGGGGAATCTCTAGCATGGAGGCAGAACTGAGGGCCCAGAGCTCAGCAGTAATAGTATCCAATGGGAAGAAGTTGGTACCAGGTCAGGGGGGTTGTTGCAAAGGCCTGGGGGTGTTCTCAGCTTATCTTCACAAGCCCACAAGCCATGGTGCATCAGCTTCCCTTAAAGGGCCAGAGGCAGAGCAAATAATTAGCACGCACCCGAGAAAGCAGGAGTCATTCTTCTAGAAACATCCATCACCTTGACTCAGCTTCTCCTAACAATATCTTACAGAGAAGACACCGACAATAGGTGTAACGGGAGTCCTCCTGCCACACACACTGACTGCACGGCTGCCACCAGGGGCTGCAGACAGATCAGGGGGATGGATTCTGAGAGGCTGTGAACAAATTCAGCAGTGTTTCCTGTTGGACTTGCCTGCCGGGAGATGTGTCACGGGGGACCCACTGACAGCGGATGCGTGATGGGTGCCTAACACTGCACACAGCACCAAACGCTATATACGCTGTCTTTCCTGAAGAGATATCCGTACGATAGAGCTTAATTTATAAATAGGGCTCAGTAATAGATGAATCACAATTACCCAACAAAATAGAACCATGATAACCATATACTGTCATGACAGTTATGTGGCTGTGGTCTCTCTCAAAATATCTCATTGCACTGCAGTCACCCTTCCTGTGGCGATGTGAGGTGATAAAATTCCTTCCATGTCTAGAACTTTTACCTTTTCACTGAGAGGAAGCACTTCCCGGCTTCTCTTCGGTCTGAATCGCCAGTGTCGCCATCCGCACGTGTTGGGGCCGTTCTGCAGTAAAATCAGGGTCACCTGAACACGAGCACTGCCGCAATGGCGACCCAGACGGCTACTAAGTGACCAGCTGGTGGGGAGAGTGTACAGCGTGGCGACGCCGGACCCACGTGGCGGAACCATGGAGAGTTCATCACGCTCCTCAGAACAGCGCACCATGTAAACCTTACGAATTATTTATTCCTGGCATTTCCTACTTCGTACTTTCAGATTGCGGGTGAGTGAAATGATGAGACGTGAACCCCAGAGTCAGTGCTGTGCCCGCCCCATGAGGCTTCTGCCACCTGCACGCGCCCCAGCCGTTCACCTGCCTCAAGAGCCCAGGTGTTCCGTGGGGCAGAGCAGGGACAGGGCGACCATCCCATCAGTGAGGCAAGCATTGGAGCCACCGTCTTGACGACGTCCTCCCAATCAGGGGCCTGTGCTTGGATGACAGGTGACTGTTAGAGGGTTAAAGCCACAGGAGGGTGTTTTCGAGAAGAGAGGCATCCACGCCGCCCCTCTCCAGATGCCCCGCCCGGGGGAAGAGCCTGCCTTGCACCTGCCACAGCTACCTTTCACCTCCCGGGTCATGGTGAGAGCTCACACCCTGACCTTTCCTCCTCTGCAACTACAGTGTCAGCATCCTCACCCCCCACGGCGTGGCCCTTCTGTTCCAACCATCGCCCAGTCTCTGCCGAAACCTTTCACGTGACCTTCCACACTCCTCTTGATCAGAGCGCTCTCTCCATTTCCAACCCCACAGCCTCCTCCATCTCGTAAAAAGCTGAAGCCAGGCCCTGGCCGGTTGGCTCAGTGGTAGAGCGTCGGCCTGGCGTGCAGAGGTCCCGGGTTCGATTCCCGGCCAGGGCACACAGGAGAAGCGCCCATCTGCCTCTCCACCCCTCCCCCTCTCCTCCCTCTCTGTCTCTCTCTTCCCCTCCCGCAGCGGAAGCTCCACTGGAGCAAAGATGGCCCGGGAGCTGGGGATGGCCCCTTGGCCTCTGCCCCAGGCGCTAGAGTGGCTCTGGTCGCGACAGAGCGACACCCCGGAGGGGCAGAGCATCGCCTCCTGGTGGGCAGAGCGTGGCCCCCTGGTGGGCGTGCCGGGTGGATCCCGGTCGGGCGCATGCGGGAGTCTGTCTCACTGTCTCTCCCTGTTTCCAGCTTCAGAAAAATACAAAGCTGAAGCCATAACAAATAAAACACTGTGTTACATGCTAGAGTCTCTGCACATTCTGTTCCCTCTGCCTGGAACGCCCATCCACACCTCACTCATCTGCGAAAGCGTTTACTCTCCAGGAGTTAAACGGCTCAGGACAACTCACTTGATATTTCTCTGTCTGTGGGCTAAGACCCCAATTTCTTTTAGCACCCATCCACTTCCAGTGTTTAATTGCTTCGCCTCCTCTCTGGTCTGGTGGTCAAAGAGCATGAATTACCCTTCCTCACTGACAGTGCCACCTAGCGACTCTGCCAGGAACAAAGCCTCCTGGGCTGCTGGGTGTCCTGTCTTGACATGTGAGCTAATCCCATTTCTGGTTAAAAACTAGTGGCTGCAGCCCTGGTGGTGACTGCGGAGTTCACACACACAGCCCAGCTTCCCTCGTCCGTTTCTATTTTTGTTCCTGTGGAAGGAAAAATAGCAACATCGGTGTTTTATAATTGGAAACATGACCTATATCTTCTTGGCTGCCCCAACCTTCCCTAGAAGGGGGAAAAAGGGAAATTGAATTTCAGAAACAACAGCTTTCCTAATCTGTGTACTCAGCATTAATGCCTCCAGGTTAATTAAGGACAGTAAAATGTGGATGTCTGAAAACAATGAGGGAAGGAGGCGGGGAAGTTAGATTCCAGAAATCCGAGGCTTCCAAGAGGGAACTGGAGACTAGGATGCAAGCCTCCAGCAGGCACGGAGTTTAAAATAGCTGAATCAACTTAACTCGTCTAAGTCTCTGAGCACAGCCCCAGGAAAGTGTCTGCAAGGCCTGGGAAGCTAAACCTCAGCCATTCCATTCTGGCTCTTTAGAGAGGAAGATCCCAGCCACTGCCTGCTTCAGGTGACGAGAGCAGGTGACTTCATGTCCAAGCAGGACAGACCTGACTGACCTTCCAGCTTCCGTATGGCCCTGGATGCAAGAAAAACAGTCCCCAGGCCCTGGCCGGTTGGCTCAGTGGTAGAGTGTCAGCCTGCCATGTAGATGTCCCAGGTTCAATTCCCAGTCAGGGCACACAGAAGAATCAACCATCTGCTTTTCTACCCTTCCCCCTCCTCCTTCTCTCTCCTCTCTCTTTTCCTCCCACAGGCTTGACTGATTCGAGCACGTTGGCCTGGGATGCTGAGGATGGTTCAGGGAGCCTGCCTCAGGTGCTAAAAATAGCTCAGTTTGGAGCATGGCCCCAGATGGGCAGAGCATGGGCCCCAGATGGGGGTCACTGGGTAGATCCCAGTCAGGGCACATGTGGGAGACTATCTCTCCTTTCTTTCACTTAAGTAAAAAAAAAAAAAGAAAAGAAAAAAAAAAAAAAAAGAAAGATAAACAGTTCCCAGATAAGTGAGACCTTTGGATTTTCTGACCCTTGCCCCCTTGCTCCTATCCTGATCCTCCTGTCTCAGAGGCCTCTTAATAGTCCATCATGTCTTCCTGTTCATCCATAGTGTGGATGCTTACCCTACTCAGTGAGGCTCTGGTCCAGCACTCACAGATGGGGTCTCACCGAGCCCAGGTCCAGTGCCCCTCCCCGAGCTCCCGGGGCTGGAGATTCTTCGAGCCGAAGCTTTCCTCCAGGAGTCCCCACAAGCCTGGGTGGGCATCAGCCTGCTTGCTATCATTTCCCAGGTCAGCCTTTCACGAGGCCAGAACCGGTCAGGAGCACAATCCCCACAAAGCTTCTGCTGGTCCCAGGGTAAGAAAGGCTTCGAGACAGACACGGGACCTAGATCAGTGACCTTAGCTACAAGGTAACTGAATAAGGAAGCATGGGACAAAGGTGGGTGGCTTGGAATGACAATCGTTACTATTTTCCCTGCAGGGTCTGCATTCCTGTATTCTGATCACAGAACCCTTTTCACTTGGGCAATTTCCTCCCGAACTCCCAGTAACCCCGGTGGAGCTGCCAACCAAGTGTCCTCCTCGGCTCCGCAACCCACAGGGTGGCACATGCCCAGGAGCAGGCTTACCATACTCTTGTGTCTCCTGAACACATGACCCCAAACGAGCCAATCCAGGGCATTTACGATTGGCCAGTTCTTTCTCTTTACCTGCAGAGCGAGAAAGAATCCTAAGCTTATAGACACGTGGCTGTTGATGGCCATGTTCTCAGCCACATGCAGAAGACATGAAAGCGAGGGTCAGCTCAGACACAGCAGAGAAACGGGGGACGGGAGACGATTCTCCATCCTCTCCGTCCTCACAAACCCACTCACATTTCCCAGATAATCCCAAACCTTCTCTCCCATCACCACCCAGTGTTTTATTTTTGGCCGAGCCAGTATGAAGTAGGTTTTTTATTACTTGAGCGTTCTGGGTCACAGAGTAACTCCTCAAGCGTCCCTGCTTTTTTGTGAGCCTGCAACCCACCCCCCTTCCTTTCCCCGCCTGCGTTTCCATCATGGCACAGACCTCCATGGTCTGGACCCGCAACCCCTGCCCTGCCAGCCTGGATGCACTTCAGGCTCTTCCAAGCCTCGTCCAAGTCCTCCTGGGGATCACCAGACACTCCCACTGCCCATAAACACAGCCCCGGTGCTGTATCCAACTCTACTACCTTTATTTGGGGGGGGGCATCGTTTCCAAGCATTCCGGAAAATGGGGACATGGGTGCACACCAACCCCTCCCCCCCAAAAAAGAAGCAAGCCCCAATGGTGCCAGGAGAAGTAAAGCCACATTTCCAACATGTGCCTTGACCCAACGCAGACCTCCATTAAACAAGTTCCCTGCCCTGATTCGCTCATCTGGCCTCCTTAATCCCAAGTAAACTCTGGGAATATTCAGGTGAACTAACCCTACCTCTGAGCAGCCTGGGGAAAGTGGTCCGGGTGGCAAGGGTGTGTGTATGCGTGTGCATGTGTCTCTGTGTATGTGCATCACGCGTGTGCATTGTTTATTCCAGCTATTAAATAAGCTCCTAACGCCATAGGATCGCGAGAGGATCATGTAGCTTTAAAATCCTAAAATAAAACATCAAATACAACGATTTTACCCCCTTCATTATTCCACGAATAACCACATCCCAGTGTAAATGTGTCATTTGGCGAAGCCACAAAGAGAAAGAAAATAAATGCCCCTAATGAATAATCTTTTATAAAACGGCCCTGGAAAAACTCTTAGTGCTCTTTGGAGCACGACATACCAAATGCAACTTTATTTTTCCATTTCCCCCCCCCCCCCCCCAGGTTTCAAGTGGCAGAAGAAATCTGATGGGCTCGCAGGCTCCGTATGTAGGTCACTGGCACATTTGCATGTCCTCCCAAGAATCATTTTCCATGGGATTTTTGCTCAGGGAGTGAGCGTATCTAAAATTGAAACTCTCCTTGGTGAGGCTGGTATTCGAGGGGGGAAAAAATAGACAGTAGCTCCCAAGCTATGCTAACGAGGCTGGTTCCATTTCAAAGTGTGTTCAGTCTGATGAAAACTACAGCCCACCAAAGCTCCCCAAGTGTCAAACAGCCAAAACTGTTTGGGGTGGGGGGGGGGAGGCAGTGTCATTTATAATTCACATGTGCCCTTTCTAGATTCATGCCCGGAGGCATCTTGTCATTTATTGTTTGGCCAGTGCCTCTTGGAGACGATCTGCTGTCATTATTTCCAGGCATTTTTGCAGAAGCATCTGCTCTCGGGTGGTGACGTCCAAGAAAGGAATTAGAGGCTGTAAATCGAGAAAGTCGTGGAATCCAACTTCTCAAAATGAGAAGTGACAAAAGCCCAGGGAGTACATGGGTGAGTCTTCCGATCCTGCACTTACAAACGCATTCGTCTGCTAGGTCGCCGAGGCCGTGACAGGAAGCACCGTTGCGTTTGCCCCGTTCTTCTGTCTGTGCCGTCCCACAGAGGGTTCATCGGACGAGCTGCAGCCTGACCCTCAGTGAGAGCAGGCCGTCCCGACTGGGTCTGCGAAGCAGGCTGAGACGTGTGTGCTCCGTGTCTTCGGTCTGGTGTGTGTTACCAGAGTCCGTGGCCCGTAACCCGTAGGAGGATCTCAAGGCCTTGCTGCCCTCCCTTCAGAAGAGAAGCCATCGGGCCATGGATTGCATTTTCCCGGCACGAGCCATGGGTGAGGCTGGGAGGAACACACCACAATCGACCTCTGCTAATGGCAGGGCAGCGCCACCTTTGACTGGTGACTGGTGCCCCTTGTCTGACAGCCTGACGTGCTTGGAAATGGAACGCGCCCCATACTCCACGTGGAGCCAGGTGCAGCCCAGACCATCGGGACCTTGGCGTGGTGGCTGAGGTGTGTCCTTTGCTTCCCTGTGGGGGGGGGGGGCAGATCGGAGGGCAGCCCGGGGAAGTGTTCCCAGGGCACTTTTCCTGTCTCCGATTTAGGCCCCGAGTTTGAGCGACTCGGGACAGGAGGCTCCCATGTGCTTCAGCCCAATTCACGTCAGCAGGTAAGTCCTCAGCAGCTCAAGTGTGCTGTCGCCTGTGCACCATCGTCCCCGGGGCCTGGCTGAGCGCAGATGGGCAGAGACGCACTCAGTCCACACAATGTGACTGGGTCTATGGCAGGTGCTGGGGAAATAAGGGTAATCCGGGTACACCTTTGACATAAGGAAGCACATGGCACCCTGTGAAATTACGGGACAGGCGTTTTCATTCCAGGGTGATCCATGCAAACCCTTCCAAGAAACACGCTGAAGAATGCTGCCCCATGGTTGGCTGTCCTGCTGACAGAGAGAAGACACCAAGAGTGGGCCAAGTGGTGAGCAGGTGTCCACAGCATGAGCAGAACAGGAGGGGTGGTCCCAGGAAGGAAGAGAAGTACATTCTCTAAACAATTACAGGACAGGGGCCCTTGGCAGCTGGCTCAGTGGATACAGCATCGCCCTGGCCTGGCGTATGGACATCCCAGGTTCAATTCCCAGTCACACAGGAGAAGTGACCATCTGCTTCACCCTCTCCCCCCCCATCTCTCTCTCTTCCCTTCTCACAGCCAGTGTTTCAACTGGTTCGAGTGTCAGCCCTGGACGCTGAGGATAGCTCGTTGGTCTGAGCATCAGCCTCAGGCACTAAAAATAGCTTGGTTAAGTTGAACATCGTTACAAGACAGGGGTTGCCAGGTGGATCCCAGCTGGGGCACATGCGGGAGTCTGTCTTACTATCTCCCCTTCTCTCAATTAAAAATAAAATTATAGGACAGGTAGGAAAGAAGAGTCTTTTTCAGGAAACAGTTATTGGAGATTTCAGGGTGGGTAAAAGACGGGACCCAGTAGAACACAGGAGTCGGTGGGACAGGCCAGGGCCTTGTCTGTTACTCACGCATTCCTTTATCCCCTCATTCAACTACGATTTCCTGCACACACCCTCCGTGCCGGCATTCCACGGGCACCGGGAGCCCAGCAGCAAAGAAAACACACACAGTCCTGATTCCACACCACTTCGTTCCAGCGGCGGGGGAGGGGGGGACACACATGAGCAGGTAAGAACAGTGCTGTGAAGAGCCAACCTGGATGTGGAAGCAGGAAAGGCGAAAGGCGCTATTTTTACAGGGGGGCCTTCGGCTGCCAGGTGGACAGAGGGCGGAAGGAAGTGAAACGGGGCCAGAACAGGGCTGACACGCACTGTCACACTGTCGTCCCTACAGCTGGCGGTCACAGCCGGGCCCTCAGTGCCCCTGAGCCATGTTATCACACGTCCATGGTCAGCTGCTTGGCTCAGGGGCCACAGCGATCCTTTCGGACCCTCACCAACACTGTGACCCTGCGCTGGGGAGCGGCCCTTTCTCACAGCAGATGACAGCACTTTCCACGGCACAGAGTGAGCAGAGGCCACTGCACACAGCCTCCATCTTCTGTCCCCGTAACCGCAAACACTCATTTCCGTGGGCACCACGCTCCACATCAACCCACCTAAAGCCACTCTCTGAAATTCTGTTCAGTGATTCACCAATGCAATAGAGATAACTGACAAACAATTGGCTAAATTTACCAAATTCCCTTATTTATTATTAATGTTCTCAATCACTTTAACAATGATGACTATGGAAGAACTTTAAAAATACTCAGTCTTGGCCCTGGCCGGTTGGCTCAGTGGTAGAGCGTCGGCCTGGTGTGCAGGAGTCCTGGGTTCGATTCCCGGCCAGGGCACACAGGAGAAGTGCCCATCTGCTTCTCCACCCCTCCC
Organism: Saccopteryx leptura; assembly: GCF_036850995.1. Classification (NCBI taxonomy): domain Eukaryota; kingdom Metazoa; phylum Chordata; class Mammalia; order Chiroptera; family Emballonuridae; genus Saccopteryx; species Saccopteryx leptura. Next base: position 41,392,717 of record NC_089515.1, on the reverse strand, counting down.
CCTCTCCTTCCTCTCTGTCTCTCTCTTCCCCTCCCGCAGCCAAGGCTCCACTGGAGCAAAGTTGGCCCGGGCGCTGGGGATGGCTCTGTGGCCTCTGCCTCAGGCACTAGAGTGGCTCTGGTTGCAACAGAGCAATGCCCCAGATGGGCGGAACATCGCCCCCTGGTGGGCATGCCGGGTGGATCCCAGTCAGGCGCATGCGGGAGTCTGTCTGACTGCCTCCCTGTTTCCAACTTCAGAAAAAAAAAAAAAAAAAAAAATACTCAGTCTTGACCCTGGCTGAGTAGTTCAGTGGATAGAGTGTCACTGAGGTCACAGGTTTGATCCCTGGTCAGGGCACATCTGTGAAGCAACCAATGAATGCTGACGGAACAACTAAGTAGAGCAATGAGTTGATGCTTCTCTCCTTCTCTCTCTCCCTTCTTCTCTCTCTCTATCAAATCAATGGAAAAATGAAAAAAAAATTCAGTCTTTATTCTCAATAATGAAATGTAATTTTCTAAAAATTAAATATTCTATTATCAAAAACCAAAACTTAATCCTCTTCTATGTAGGGAATTTTTCAGTTAATACCAATGTTTTTAGAATAAACTTTGAAATCCTTTTAAATGTTTTTTTGTTGTTTTTACAAATCTTCTAGCATTTGAGGGGGTTTTAAATTCTTCTTTCACAATTTCATACTTACAGCAAACGAATGTGAAATTTTAGGTAGAAATATCTAGTCTGTCACGATAATTTGTGAAATCTCATTCCTTTTGGCCATATTTGAATGGCTTTAACTTTTTGTGTCTAATTTTCTGTAAACTATTAACAAGTTGACATATCCAAATTGTTCCTTTTTAGAAATGGACATTTCAACATTTTAGTAACATGTTTTTGGTTAATTCTGATTTCTTTAGCAGTTTTTCCTTTACTTTATCTTTAAAAACTGAATTGCTAGCAATATATACAAGGCTGATTTAAGGAGTTAGCAATGTAATACTTATAATGGAGAGCTTTTAAAAATAGAAATATGCATTGAAAAGCATCAGAAAGAAGTCAGGAGTAACAAGGACCTCGCCACATTTACAATACAGAAGTCTGAGTTACAGAAAAATCGTCTTTTACAGAGAAAATGTTCATGGATTGTGACTTCTCCACCTTTTTTGGAATTGGCTTGTCAGTTTTTCAGGTGGCAAAACAATTTTAGATTAGTTCATAATTAGAAAAATCTTTAGTATGTAATCACTCACCAAAAAACAAATGTTTCTGCCAAAGCTATTAAAAGGCACATTAAAGCTTTTAAGCTGCAAAGCTACAATTGATAAATATAAAGTTTAATGAGTTGATTCTTTGATGAGGTTGAATTTTGACTAATTGAGTTGTTGAGAATTAACTTTGGGCAGGTTGCCGGATTTTTGAGGGAACCCATTCCGCTCACCCGGGGGGAATCTGTCTCCACAACTGGCTTTCAGCTTTTGGCTTTCCGTGGGCAGCTGGGCTCCGGGCTGGCTGTCTTCTCATCCGTCCACTCCCCCTTGCTCTGCCAATTAGATCATAAATCCTGGCCCAAGCTGAGCCCTCTGAGGATCTGTCACTCCAGCTTCCTTGCTAAGACATGATATGACCGGGATCATGAGCCACAGCAACACCTTGGTGACAATTGAGTTCACTTCCATTAATCCCCCCATACAGCACTCTGCCAGGTGTTTGCTTTCCATCAGCTTGTAATGCAGAAAGGAAGCCTTTGGATTTCTGCTGAGACGCTGACTTCTATTTTTAAGTGAGTCACAGGCCCAGAGGCCATCCCCTTCTGTTTGAGCGCCTAATACTCTTGATACCTAAATCCTAGCATTCTTATTTTGAGCACAATTATCCTCCACTTAACCGTGAGAGTGTCATCCCAGGCTGACAGAAGGAAACCTGAGGATTTCCCCTCTCGCTGCCATTAGTCTAGGGGGAAGGAGACACTAAACTAATAGCCAGGACTCAGCTTTATCCAGGATGCCACTCGCTGGGTCACACAGAGCTCACAGCCCCACTTCTTAGACATCACTTCTTTTTCAAGTGAGAGGAAGAGAGAGATAGCGAGACAAACTCCCACATGCACTCCAACCAGGATTAACCTGGCAACTGCCATCTTGGGCCGATGCTCAAATCAACTGAGCTATTTTTAGCACTTGAGGCTGATGCACTCAAACCAACCAAGCTATCCTCAGCACCCAGGGCCAATGCTCAAACCAACCAAGGTATCCTCAGCACCTGGAGCTGACACTTGAACTAATAGAGCCACTGGCTGCGGGAGGAGAAGAGAGAGAGAAGGAGAGAGGGAGCGGAAGAGAAGCAGATGGTCACTTCTCACATGTGCCCTGACCAGGCATCAAACCCAGGACGTCCACATGCCAGTCCAATGCTCTATCCACTGAGCCAGCTGGCCAGGACCCAGACCTCACTTCTTCTCGCTGTACAGTGAGGGTCTCTGAAGCCACTCTCAGAGTTACTGTACGTGACTCTGTCCCATACAGAGCTGCTGCCCACGTACAGAAATAAGAGGCCCTATCTCTCCAAAACCCACTCTTCCCTGACCCGTGAACAAAACACTTCCACACTTTTTCTACTTCATGTATTTGGATTTCAGGCTAATTAACAATAATGTCAAAAATGCCACCCTTCCAGAGGGAGGTAGCAACGCCAGAGCAGACATGTTGGCCATCCTGGGTCCCCTAAGGCTCAGTCCCACACTATTCATCTGAAATCACCATCTCTGTGCTCTGCCTTCTTATATACCACAGGGGAAACTACACTCATCCTATGAGTTGGAAAAGAAACATGAAAGTATTTTCAAGTTCACACAGGCATTCTGCCCTTAAGTAGCAGCGTTTCACAACCTCAAGACTGTTGTGGGCTGAATCATCCTTTGCTGTGGGGGGCTTTGTTCTGCACTGCAGGACAGTAAGAGGCCTCACTGGCCTCTATCAGCTAGAGGCCACATAGCACCCAACTCCCCATAAGACAACCCAAAATCATTCCAGGGGCCAAAACCAACCCCGTCCGTGAACTACTACTGCCACAGAGTAATCTAACTTACAAACCTAAACTTTAGATAAGAGATTTAGTAGATCATGTTAGAGATTTACTGATGTTCATGTCACTTAAAGTTAAAACTTTAGAGCAGAGCACATTGATCTTAAAAGCACAGACTTAGGAAGGAGTTAGCCCTGGTTTTGAATCCTGCTTCCCGGCCTATGAGCTGAGCGATCTTGGGCTTGCAACCCGACTTCTCTGAGCTTTCATCTCTTCCCCAACAGCAGGGGTAGTCAACCTTTTTATACCTGCCGCCCACTTTTGTATCTCTGTTAGTAGTAACATTTTCTAACTTGCCCACCGGTTCCACAGTAGTGGTGATTTATAAATTGGGAAGTAACTTTACTTTATAAAATGTATAAAGCAGAGTTACAGCAAGTCAAAGCATATAATAATAATTACTTACCAAGTACTTTATGTTGGATTTCACTAAGTTTGGCAGAAAACAACTTACTATAGTTAAATCTATCTTTTTATTTATATTTTGGTTGCTCCATTACCGCCCACCATGAAAGCTGGAATGCCCACTAGTGGGCGGTAGGGACCAGGCTGACTACCACTGCCCTACAGGATAGAGTTTTGGGAAGGATTAACTGTGATGATTCAGGTACTTAGCAACGTAAATGTTCCGTAATGGTAACATGTTATCACAGTGACACCTATTGGCAAAGCTTAATATTACCACTCAGCTCTGCTAGAACTTGGACTGACTAGGACTCATTGAGCATTTGTTGTGCGTGTCCCGGATTAGATGCTGAGAGCTAGAGATACAAAAATAAATCAAACAAAATCACTTTGCTCAAGTTGCTCAACCAGTTATAAAAACATATCAGGGCTGACTTCGTGTGACAGAGTCATCCATAAGAACTGCAAAATCCAAGAGAGAGGAAAAGCCAAAGGATCAATGGCGTTCCTCGGATTGAAGGTAAACAGGAAGGAGGTGTGGATTTCCACCAGGTGTCAAAGTGAGGGATCCAGCATCATTCCAACTAGATTTAAAGGGTGGGGAAGCTTGAAGATGGATAATAGGTCATGACAGCCTCTCAGTACATAAAACAGGTAGAAACCAAGGTGCTCTCCTGAGTGGGCAGGGCTGGGGGAGACGGAAGACAGAGGGGAGTCTTTGCCCTCAGTCTCCCTCTAGGCCTTCCTCCAAAACTGAGGGAGCTCTGGGAAAATGAAAGCTCTGGGAAATGGGGTGTACAAGCCACTTTACAGACTAGTGAATGTATTTCAAAAGCAATAAATTTATCAAACTAAGGTGAATCGATTAAGGAATCAATCTGGGCCCTGGCTGGTTGGCTCAGTGGTAGAGCATCGCCCAGCATGTGGATATACTGGGTTCCATTCCTGGTCAGGGCACACAGGAGAAGTGACCATCTGCTTCTCTTCCTTTTCCTCTTCTCTCTCCCTCTCTCTCTCTCCCCCTCTCGTAGCCTTGGCTTAACTGGTTCAAGCAAATTGGCCCTGGGTGCTGAGGATGGCTTCATGGAGCCTCCACCTCAGGCACTAAAAATAGTTTGAGTTGAGTTGCCGAGCAACAGCCCCAGATGGGCAGGGCATCACCCCATACTAGGGGGCTTGCCAGGTGGATCCCGGTCAGGGCGCATGTGGGAGTCTCTCTGTCTCCCCTCCTCTCACTGAAAAAATAAATCCATCTGGCCGGGCCACCTAGTTCCTACTTTGTCCATGTCGGTGCAGCCCTGGTTGACAAGAATTATTTCACCAGCTTCATTAGGTGGACCAAACAGACTCAGAGCCGTGAGAAAATTAAAGCATGGAGAATTGAATTTGGGAATGAGGAAGCCAGAAAAAGGAAAGGCGTGAGGAATAAGACATCCTACGGGGAGAAACTGAATGAGATGAATGACAAAGAAGAAAAGGCAGGTGGGCGAGCCTTAGCGTCTTAAGAATTTACATCAGGCTGAACCGCCTGCAGAAAAAGGATGGTGGAGTGGGAGTGCCCAGGACCAATGCCATGGGAAGCTTTTGGATAAATCACCTCTTCTCAGTAGCCCTGTGCCTCCCACTGGGCCCGTGGGAAGATTTACGGTCCCGAACGAAACTGCTGAAACAGGTCAAAAGATATATTTGGTGTCGAGACACCAACAGTTTGCCTCCATTTAGTCCCCACCTTGTGCCTGCCTGCCCATTCTTATCAGGCTCGTGACAAAGCTTCTCCCTGTGCGAGCAAAGCCAAGAGATAATTGCTTTATGCTCTCCCTCTGCCTCTTTTTTCCAAGTGACTGATTTGTGAGCAGTTGGTGGAGTGGACAGTTCCCAGGCGGTACACTCTTCATCCTGTGTTTTTGTTTTTGCTTTATTTTCTCCAAACGCTAGCGCTCTGAAGGTGGGTTTTAGGTACATTCGCTTAAAGAGCAGAGCTGGAAATACTGCCAAGGGAGGTTGATGACGATGTTTCCGGGACAATGTTACTCCACTGTTCTGCAAGAAATAGGTCTCCTTACTATTATTCTAAGTAGTGAAAGCTAGACCTAGATCAACATTTCTCTAAAAACAGCCGTCACACCATCAGTCAAGGCACAAATGCAAATGAAAGGTGGTCCAGCAATGACAGGCATCTACAGACACCGTTCAAAGATGTGTCTCATTGGCTCTGTCCAAACAACAAAAGTGCTATCTGTCCTAAATTCTCATAAGAGTGGCTTCTCAACCTTATGTGTTTACAGCCTAGCCAACTCTGAACAGTCCTGAAATGGTCTGGTGTCTGTCATTGCAATCCACGATTCTCAGTTCCTGGAAGCTACTAAAACCCATCAACCCTGGCCTGTTGGCTCCGTGGTACAGCGTTGATCTGGCATGTGGATGTACCAGGTTTGATTCTCAGTCAGGGCATATAGGAGAGGCGATCATCTGCTTCTCCACCTCTCCCCCTCTCTTTCTCACACTCCCTCTCTCTCTCTCTCTCTCTCTCTCTCTCCCTCGCCTTCTGCAGCCATGGCTCTATTGGTTGAGCACATCAACCTCCAGTGCTGAGGATGGCTCCATGGAGCCTCTGCCTCAGGTGCTAAAAATAGCTCAGTTGCAAACATGGCCCCAGATGGGCAGAGAGCATTAGCCTCAGATGGGGCTTGCTGGGTGGATACCGGTCAGGGTGCATGCAGGAGTCTCTATCTCCCCTCCTCTCATTTAAATTAAAAAGTAAAATAAAATAAAACATCATAATTGTTTATGAGGATCAGCCAGGGAGTAGGGCTTCCTCATCTCAGCCTTTCTGTTGGGGACGCTCCAAAACCTACCCAGCCTTCACCCAGAAGGGCTCTGAGCAGGCAAAGAGGTCTGTGGAAAATACTGGTTTCCCACAGAACCTCCACGTCCTCCGCGTGTCCACCTTAAGGTTCAGGACAGTGCCCGACCTGGAAGCACCAAGCTATGCTGCTGCTAATGTCACCATTCTCAGTCGTCAGTCTGGGTGCAGGGATACCCAGTAACGACAGCAACGACAGCACGACAGCAATCAGCCCTGTCATTGCTTTGCCGGTCACTGCTTTGTTGCCCCCTCTGAAAGCTAACAGAGATATCTTCTGGCAGGGAGGTGTAACAGAAAGTTCAAAATAACCTTAGGGGGCCCTGGCTGGGTTGGCTCTGTGGCTAGAGTGTCGGTCTGGTGTGTGGACGTCCTGGGTTTGATTCCTGGTCAGGGCACACAGGAGAAATGACCATTTGCTTCTCTCCCTCATCCACTCCCCCCTTCTCTCTCTCTCTCTTTCCCTCCTGCAACTAGCGGCTTGATTGGTTCAAGTGTTGGCCCTGGGCACTGAGGATAGCTCCACTGATTAGAGAACCAGCCCCAGATGGGGACTGCCGGGTGGATCCCAGATGGAGCACATGTGAGAATCTGTCTCTCTATCTCCCCTCCTCTCACTTCAAAAATAAAAAAATGAATAAAATAAATAACCTTATGGTAGGAGGAGATACTTAACCTCATATCCTCAGTTTCCCCATCTGCAAAATAGAAATCACGCTGGCACGCCTACAGCACAGCACTGTTGTTGAGATTAAATGTCGACGACCCTAGTGCAATTCCTGACACAGTAAGCTTCTGTCAGGAGAGCTGCTTATCTCAACATCATGACTATTATTTGATCACCATTTTTACAGATGGAAAAAATGAGACTTGGAGAAACTGAGGCCCACACAGCTAGTACATGCTGGAATTGGGATTTAGGGCCATATCTATTTAACTCCCAAATCTATGTCTTTGTCCCTTGTCTTCTCCTCACTTTAATATAAATTTTATAGTGTTTCAACATTAAGCAAGTTTCCTTGCAACTCCTTGTTCATGAAAAACATTTTGTGAAGCATTGTATCTAATTTTCATCAGTGGCCATTTCAGGGTATTGATATGATTATGCAGTTTTTTTCTTCTAATCTAGCCATAAAACTAATTTCGTGGATAGATTTCCTAAGGTTAAACCATCCTTGCATTTCTGAAATAAACTCTTACTTAGAAATGGTCATGTTATTCTTCTAATACAGTGGAGAAATTCTCCATTTCATTCACTCACACTGATTTATGATTTCTTGTCAATGTAAGAGACACTCCTCCCTGAAGGGCAAAGACCCTGCACAAATATGAACAGTAGTAGTTAACTTCAGCGCAGGGGTTACTTGGAGATGAGATCTTGGAGTGTGTTAGCCATAACGGGAGACTGGCCTGGGGCTACTTGAACGCAAGTACGCAGGATTCTTGGAGGAATGCCTTCAAGAACCAGATGTCCTTTATGATTGATAAGCTCTGAGACTCTGACTTTTCTCCTGTCCTCGATCATGAAGGAAACAGTAGACGTGCAGGATTGGGGGTGGTACGGGTGGGAAAAAAGGCGCTTGTAGCTTTCTAGTTTTATCTGCTGAGCTGTGGCTTTTGGAACTCAATAAATACGCAGTGGCACAGTTTCTCGGGGCTGATTCCGCCTTATGGGTTTCAGCCCTCTGCTTATACTACTTTCATCTGATGTGTCTTATTCCTTGCGAGTCCGAACCGTAAAGAAATTGTAACACCTCCCCTTTTTAGGTTTCAATTTTTTTTTTGGAGGGGGGGGTAGGGAGAGAGAGACAAGAACACTGAGCTGCTCCTGTACATGCCCTGACCACTGGGGAATGGAACAGGCAACCTCCCTGCTCTGGGAAGATGCTCCAAGCAATCGAGCTATCTATCCAGCCAGGACTTAATTTGTTTTATTTATTGATAGAGGCAGAGAGGAAGGGAGAGAGGAAGGATGGGAAAAGGAAGCATTCACCTGCTGTTCCACTCAGTTGTGCACTCATTGGCTGCATCCTATGTGAGCCCTGACCAGGGACCGAACCCACAACCTCGTTGTTTTGGGATGACTCTCTTAACCAACTGAGCCAACCGGCCAGGGCCAGGTTTCAACTTTAAAGTCTTATTTTAGGTGTATCTCTCAGACCCCACAGAATTAAATTCCATTTTTGATTGGGTTTAAGATACTTTATATTTTAACAGACATTTCCCACCCAATTACATTTAATTTCCAAACCGACACAGGTGGCTTTCACGTGACAGTTGTCCACATCGTGTGTTCTTATTTCTGTACTGCTTATTGCTTCCTGTCCCCTATTTTTCACAGATCATTCCTCACATGGCGACTTTAAAAAAATGCTTTAAAACTGCATAAATGCTTATATTTCAGTTTTCTTTCACTATACTTCCTAAAGTGTGATATAGTATATTGACTATGACCATGAAAGCTAGAGAAACTGGTACATTTACAATAATTTTCATAATTCTGCACCAAATGCTTCCTCATTCTAAATATTCCAACTGCTGACTAGGTGGTGGCGCAGTGGCTAGAGCTTCGACCTGGGACACTGAAGACCCAGGTTCGAAAACCCAAGGTCGCCAGATAAAGCACAGGCTCATCCTGCTTGAGTGCGGGGTCGCCAGCTTGAGTGTGGGATCACAGACATGACCCCACGGCTGCTGCCTTGAAACTCAAGGTTGCTGGCTTGAGCAAAGGGTCACTCGGTCTGCTGAAGCCTCCCCCGTCAAGGCACATATGAGAAAGCAATCAATGAACTAAGGTGCCAAAACTATGAGTTGATACTTCTCATCTCTCTCCCTTCCTATCTAACTGTCTCTCTTGCTTAAAAAATAAACAAATAAATAAATATAGAGATATTCCAACTGGATTTTTTTTTTACCCAGCTTCTTCAAGATGAATTGTTTTTACTATAATATAAATCTTTTCTTTGAAAAAATTACCTGTGGCATTTAAATTCTCTTTTACAACCACATTTACAGCAATTCTTTAGATTTAATTCATCTTTAAAATATTGTCAGGCTTTCTTCTATTCTGTTTATGCCCCTTCTTCTCCATGTGTGAGCTCTGTTTTGATTTATTTCACAGCTGCCTGGTGTATATCTTCAAATAAAGCCTTTTGGGAAGAAATATGAAGGCAGTATATTTCCTAAGAGCTTGCTAATCTGACAGTGTCCTTCTTGTGCCTATACTCAGGAACCATAAATTTGGCTGTAAATCAAATCTTTGGATCACGGCATTTTATACTCCATAAACTCCACCTCACTGCTGTCTGTCATGAAAGTATGGCTCCTCCCACTTTGTTCACATCTCTGGGGTAGCATGTCCTACATTATCTGGCGATATGTATCTCTTTGTACAACATTGTGCTACTAGACAATGAGCTTTCAGGGACTGTGACCATATCTTATTGCTCTTTGGTTCCCTAAGACCTATCGCCATACCCAGCACATAGCAGGGTCTCAACAAAGAGAGAGAAAATTCTGTAATTTTTTATTAAAGAATATGTGAACAAATGAACTTCACTAATTATAATATTCTGCATAAATATTAGGGTAAAACCATAAACAAAAGCTTTTCGGTCTATGTGAAATCATATAAAATTATGTTGAAAAGTCTTGCTATTCAAGTAAATATCATCTTAGTTTTGCTTACTGATTGTTTTTACAGTGTAGATTGTGGCTGAGGCTCATGCTAAGAGTCTAGGTCAGTGGTAGAGCATCGGCCCTGTGTGTGGGTGTCCAGGTTCGATTCCCGGTCAGGGCACACAGGAGATGTGACCATCTGCTTCTCCACCCCTCTCCCTTCTCTATCTCTTCGCCTCCTGCAGCCATGGCTGGCTTGGTTGGAGCGCATTGGCCCCAGGCACTGAGAATGACTCCATGGCCTCCACCTCAGGCACTAAAATTAGCTTGGTTATGAGCACGGCCCCCGATGGGCAGAGCATCACCACAAAGGGGGGTTGCCAGTTGGATCCCAGTCGGGGCGCATAAGGGAGTCGGTCTCTCTGCCTCCCCTTCTCTCATTTAATTTAAAAAAAAAGAGTCTAGAACAGTAAACTTCTTTCTCCTAGAGTTTTGTTGGTAAAGGTTGGGACTTAGAGAAATGATAATCAAGAGCAACCATTTAATTAGTTAATTAGTTAGTAAATAGGTTAGATTTGAAAATAGCCCAGAAAAGAAGTAACCGCATGAGAAAGTTGAAATCTTGTTAGAATGGACTCAATCACCAGGTGAAGCTCAGACATCTCTGCACAGGATGCAGAGAGCATGTGTCAGGAACAGCTAAGCATCTTTCCTGAGACAGCACAGCACAGTGGCAGGCAAATCTCAGCGTCTGACAACCTAGGCACCAATGCCACCTAGCTGGTTTGGGACTGTAATAAGTATCAGCAACTGACCTTCAGTTTCCTCAAAAGCAAAATGTAATAATGCAACCTGTCTCTTCATGGTCTTATTATAATGAACCAGGCTAAGGTATCAAGAGGACTTAGCATATAGCACTGAGAGACAGAAAGTGCACAGTTCTTCTGAATTCTGTTCCCTTATCACATAGCATGGGTCTTAACTATGGACATAGTGAGTATTCAAGTGTGGAAGTTTGTCCCATAGCCATAGTATTTTGCATGTTCAGTTACCACTCATAACTTTCAGTGAGTAACAAGTTGGCATGGGTTTAGGGCTTAGCAAAGTGCCAAAAATCGTAGAGAGTTAGTAGACTTACTTTTATAAATGCCATCTATACTATTTAGTTTATTAACTATGTTGGAAGAATTCCATAAATAAGACTGGTGTTTTTAAAAGGAGGCACAGTAATCTATATAAAAGACGCAGGCATGCTTCCAATTCAATAACGTCAATTTGAGAATAAACATGTAACAAACTCAGTGTTATAATAACAATAACAGATTAGTAAAATGTTCTTTGAGTGTTATAAAGTGTGTTATAAAGAGGAAAAACCTAAAATGTGCAAATGACTTCCATTTAACTTTCTGAAAACTAACTTCTGAAGAAGTACCCCGTCTGACAAGGACATGCATCGGACACAAGAATCCAAGATGGAGAGGGTCCTGTGAGCAGCAACTGAGTCAGAGAAACTTAGAGTGAAGCTAAATAACTGTTAGTGTGGCTATAAAATAATATAAATGTCAGAGAGCAATCCTAGAAAAAGCCTTCATCATGTAAATATCAGTAATATCTGATTTATGCTGATTTATTTAACTTAATATTAATAAATATATTGGCTAATATAAAGTCTTACATAGTCCCACTTAAAAAACATACAGCCTGACCTGTGGTGGCGCAGTGGATCAAGCATTGATCTGGAACACTGAGGTCGCCAGTTCAAACCCTGGGCTTGCCTGGTCAAGGCACATATGGGAGTTGATGCTTCCTGCTCCTCCCCCCCTTCTCTCTCTCTCTCTCTCTCTCTTTTCTAAAATGAATAAATAAATTTAAATTTAAAAAAATCATACAAAAAGAAAAAGAAAGCAGACAGGCATAAAGTTAAAGCATGACACATTTCTTCCCAAAGGAGCAATAAATCCTTTTTAATTCTTATTTCTGACAGAAAGATATCAGTTCAGCATGCTTTTATCTTAAACTAGAGTAGACTTTAAAAAAAAGAGCACATGTGTTTTCTAAAATACTGGAAAGGAAAAAGATGAATAAAGTTTGAACAAAAAACTAGTGTAAGAGGTAGAGAACGCAATAATAAAAAAAAAACAACCAGGAAGCAAAAATAGAAGGTGCAGAATAATTAAGAGCAGGCACAGCTATTACCACAATAAATATGAATGTACTAAGTACAATCAAATGGTCAAAGTCTCAGGCAGTGCATAGAGAACCAGCCTGGGACACTGAGGACCCAGGTTCGAAACCCTGAGGTTGCCGGCTTCAGCGTGGGATCATAGACATGACCCCATGGTTGCTGGCTTGAGCCCTAAGGTCACTGGCTCAGCTGAAGCCCCTCCCCCCCCCATCAAGGCACATATGAGAAAGCAATCAATGAACAACTAAAGTGCCACAACTGAGTTGATGCTTCTCATCTCTCCCTTCCTGTCTGTCTGTCCCTCTTTCTCCCTCTTAAAAAAAAAAAAGTCAAAGTCTCTAATGTTGAATTCAATCCCAACATGTACAGAAAAGTTGACAGGGCCCTGGCGGGTTGGCTCAGTGGTAGAGTGTCGGCCTGGCGTGCGGGGGACCCGGGTTCGATTCCCGGCCAGGGCACATAGGAGAAGCGCCCATTTGCTTCTCCACCCCCCCCCTTCCTCTCTGTCTCTCTCTTCCCCTCCCGCAGCCAAGGCTCCATTGGAGCAAAGATGGCCCGGGCGCTGGGGATGGCTCCTTGGCCTCTGCCCCAGGCGCTAGAGTGGCTCTGGTCGCGGCAGAGCGACGCCCTGGAGGGGCAGAGCATCGCCCTCTGGTGGGCAGAGCGTCGCCCCTGGTGGGCGTGCCGGGTGGATCCCGGTTGGGCGCATGCGGGAGTCTGTCTGACTGTCTCTCCCCGTTTCCAGCTTCAGAAAAAATACAAAAAAAAAAAAAAAAAAGTTGACAGAACCACAGTTACAGTGGAAGAATCTAATCCACATCTCTTATGCTTGAAAGATCAAGATAATCTAAATTATATAATGATATAGAATATTCTGATAACAAAACTAATCAACTTCAAAGCCAAATGTTTATAAACTTTGTAATCCCAACACAGAGTACATATTTCTGCTCCAACATTTCTAGAGTATTTTCAAAAATTAATTACATATCAGAGCTCATAATAAACTCTGTCATTTCAAAAAGTAGAAATTACAAACATTTTCTTTTGGAGCATTTCAAAAAAAATACCCCTTTGAACAAAAAAAGTTGAAAACAAAAGCTCATCCAAAGAAATCCAACCACTTGGAAATTTAAAACACTGTAAAAAAAAAAAAGCATTGATAATAAGAAAGAAATACTGGTTCTTGTTCTGAGACAAACCTTTTTGTGATCACACAAAGACACCTTATGTGCGGCAGCAGCCCGGCTGGGACCATGCTCCTCGCACACTCCGCTAGAAAAGATGGCGGTGCCTGCTCAGCCTCCCGCCCCATCACTGTCCGGGCTTCCTCCGCCCGCTGTCTGCCGCCAGGGACTGGGGTCCTAGGCTGAGAAGTCAAAGGACGTTTCTTCCCTACACCTCCTGAAATTAACTTTGACATTTTCTCCCTCTCCCAAGTCACAGTCTATTTATTTTGGAAGCTTGGGCTTCTTTGTGTACTTTTTCCAAACTCTTGGTTGGACCCACATAACCTAACAGTCACTCTTTCACTTTCTGTCTCTCACTGTGTTGTCCCTTTCCTGAGGCTGACGCCTTTAATGCCACAGTCATGGATGGGCTTCAGGAAGGGCAAGGGTAGGAGAGCATTTTAGATAAAATTATAATATAAAAATATAATTTTTATTGTGCAATATGAGTATAATTTTGATTTTATTTTATTTTTTATTTTTTATTTATTTATTTTTTGCATTTTTCTGAAGCTGGAAACAGGGAGAGACAGTCAGACAGACTCCCGCATGCACCCGACCGGGATCCACCCGGCATGCCCACCAGGGGCGCCGCTCTGCCCACCAGGGGGCGATGCTCTGCCCATCCTGGGCGTCGCCATGTTGCGACCAGAGCCATTCTAGCGCCTGAGGCAGAGGCCACAGAGCCATCCCCAGCGCCCGGGCCATCTTTGCTCCAATGGAGCCTTGGCTGCGGGAGGGGAAGAGAGAGACAGAGAGGAAGGTGCGGCAGAGGGGTGGAGAAGCAAATGGGCGCTTCTCCTGTGTGCCCTGGCCGGGAATCGAACCCGGGTCCTCCACACGCTAGGCCGACGCTCTACCGCTGAGCCAACCGGCCAGGGCTAATTTTGATTTTATTAAAATTAGCCCACCTGGCCAGTGGGCTCAGTGGTAGAGCGTCAGCCTGGCATGTGGATGTCCCGGGTTCAATTCCTAGCCAGAGCACAGAAGAGAAGCAACAGTCTGCTTCTCCACCCCTCCCCCTTCCCCTTCTTGCGCTCTTTCTCTCTTCTACTCTTGCAGCCATGACTCAACTGACTCATGCATGTCAGCCCTGGGTGCTGAGGATGGCTCTGTGGAGCCTCCATCTCAGGTGCTAAAAGTAGCTTGGTTGTGAGTATGGCCCCAAATAGGAAGAGCATCAGCCCCAGATAGGGGTCACTGGGTGGATCCCAGTCAGGGCGCATGCAGTAATCTATCTCCCTTCTTCTCACTTGCAAAAAGAAGAAAAAAAATAATTTGACCCGTAAGTTATATAAATGTCAAATGACCATGTTGGACATCTGAAACTAATATAAATAATATTATATGCAAACCATACTTTAAAAAAAAATAAATTCAAACCAAAAAGTTGACCCAATACATCCCACATATGAAAACTGGATCAATCTCACTTAAGAATATGGATGTAAATTTTAAATAAAGTCCAGACGCATACACAAATAACACAAGATTTGCCACAAACTGGTAAAATGTTGATAATTGTGGAAGCTAGACATAAGGTCTACTTATGTTCTTTTCTCTACCTTTTCTCTTTTTAGTTTATTCCAATGCATTCAAAAATGGTTCACGGCCCTGGCCGGTTGGCTCAGCGGTAGAGCGTCGGCCTGGCATGCGGAAGTCCCAGGTTCGATTCCCGGCCAGGGCACACAGGAGAAGCGCCCATCTGCTTCTCCACTTCTTCCCCTCTTCTTCCTCTCTGTCTCTCTCTTTCCCTCCCGCAGCCAAGACTCCATTGGAGCAAAAGATGGCCCGGGCACTGGGGATGGTTCCTTGGCCTCTGCCCAGGCGCTAGAGTGGCTCTGGTCGCAACAGAGCCACACCCCGGATGGGCAGAGCATCGCCCCTTGGTGGGCGTGCCGGGTGGATTCCGGTCGGGCGCATGCGGGAGTCTGTTTGACTGCCTCCCCGTTTCCAGCTTAAGAAAAATACAAAAAAAAAAAAAAAAAAAAGGTTCACTATTAGAAAATCTATTTGTATAGTTCATCAAATCGACAAGAGGAAAAATAAAGACATTTGATAATATAAGCGGCCAGCCATTCCTGGAAAGGTCCTTAGTCAATTGGGAAAATGGGATATTTTGTTAAAATGATTTAAACATGTTCAAGACTCGCAGACACCCTACTTAGAAACAGTGGCCAGCACATCTATAGGATTTATTGCATGCCAGTCTCTAGTCAAGTAATTTACATATATGAATACATTGAGTTCATAGCTCCATGAGGAATTACAGTGACCACACCCACTTACAGGTACAGGAACTAAGAGGTTAAGGAACTTATACAAATTCACCCAGCTAATCACTAGAGGTGTTAGGATTGAAAGGCAGGTCTTTGGCTATAGAGTCCCTCCCCTGCACACACATGCCCCCCCATATAATGCTATAATGCACACCTACAGTGAAACTCAAGAGAAAGTCTCATTAGCACCAGGACAATGTCAAGGCTCTCCATGATCATCACAGCTGTTTAATTCTGATCTGAAAGCTCTAGCAACTAAACAACATGAGAACAATGAAAAAAAAAAACTGTATAAATATTAGAAAGGAGCTGACTGGCCCTGATTGGTTGGCTCAGTGATAGAGTATTGGCCAGCATGTGGATGTCCTGGGTCAGATTCCCGGTCAGGGCACACAGAAGCAATCATCTCTTTCTACACCCCTCTCCCTCCCCCTTCTCTCTCTCTCTCTCTCTCTCTCACTCTCCTGCATCTATGGCTTTATTGGTTTGAGCATGCTGACCCTGGGCACTCAGGAAATTCTGTGGTGTCTCTGCCTCTGGTGCTACAAATAGCTTGGTTGCTGAGCAACGGCCCTAGGCAGAGCATCACCAGTAGGGGGCTTACCAGGTGGATCCCCATCCCAGGGCATGCAGGAGTCTGTCTCTCTGTCTCCCTTCATCTCACTTAAAAAAGAAAGAAGCTGACCATATTAACATTATTTGAAAACAAAAAATTTTCTCTAGGAAATTCAGGATAGCAATTGAAAAATTGAGTAAATAAGCAAATAGGAACTAAAACACACATCAAAAATGTTTTCCCTATATTCAAGAAATATTTAGTTAGAAAGCATAATGCAGAAAAATTTCCTTTGAAAGGGCAAGAAAAAAATATAAAATGCCTGAAAACAGGCACAATCTAGATGCTATGAACAAATAAAAATACCCACAGAATTTTATTAAATAACATAAAACTTGGAAAAAAATAAAGTATAGGCTATATTCCTGAATGTGAAGTTTCCCTTTTGCAAAGGTAGCTACTTCCCAAAATTAATTTATAAAGATGATAAAATTCCAATTCCAATCCCAATACCATGGACTGAGTTGTGCCCCCCCCCCCGATTCCTATGTTGAAGCCCTCACCCTCAGTTTGATGGTATTTGAGTCAGAATTTTTAGGAGATACTTAGGGGTGAAATGAGATGATAAGGGTGGGCCTCTGTCAATCTGATAGGATAGGGGCCTTCTAAGAAGGTGAAGAGAGGGTTTTCTCTCTGTCACGTGAGGACACAAGATGGTGGCTGTCCATAAGCCAAGAAGAGGGCCCTCCCCCGAACCAACCATGCTGGCACCACGACCTTGGATTTCTGGGCTCCAGGGCTGTGAGAAAATAAATATCTGTGTCTAAGTCACCCAGTCTGTGGTATGGTATTATGGCTCCCGAGGTGACTAACACACCCCGTCAGACTCCTCATGTAAATATTTAATAAAATTGTCCTACAGGTCATCCGAAAGACTCAACTCTTGAGTTACATTCTAGAAAACCATCATTTTGCAACTCTCACGGTAATAAGCCATTCAGATAAGAGTCATCAGCGGACGTAGATGCAAGAGGATATTTACAGAATTTCAAAGGATTTTCCCACATGATACTAATCAATTGCAAAGGGAAAATTATAATTTAGTGGGAAAACATGGCAGGTACCACCTTCACTAAGTTATCCCAGTGACCACTGCCAGGAACAGGGCACATAGATTTGATGGGCCTCCTAGTGTGACACACAGGGAAAAACGCAGCGTCACATCTCTCAGAGCTCATGAAAGGAGTGTGACCATGAGGAAGCACCAGGCAGATCTGAGGGTGGCTCAGGTCCTCACCACAGTTTTTCTTCTATGCGCTTAGGAGACCCTGAGGGGGAGTGGACATCCTATCCACTGCATCTCCAGCCCAATAAAAAGATAAAAAACAGAACAGTGGTACCTGGCTGGTTTGCTCAGTGGATAGAGCATTGACCCAGCACATGGATGTCCCAGGTTCAATTCCCAGTCAGGGCACACAGGAGAAGCAACCATCTGCTTCTCTCCCCTTTCCTTCTCTTTCCTTTCTCCCCCATCCCCTCCTGCAGCCAGTGGCTTGTTTGATTCTAGCGTGGCCCCAGGTGCTGAGGATAGCTCAGTTGGTGCAAGTGCATCTGCCTCAGGTGCTAAAAATAGCTTGGTTGATTCAAGCATTGGCCTCAGACAGGGGTTGCCAGGTGTATCCTGGTTGGTGTGCATGCAGGAGTCTGTCTCACCATCTCCCCTCCTCTTGCTTAAAAACAAACAAACAAAAACAGAGCAGTGAATAACTGTTATTATGCCTTCCAAATTGCCTCCTATGACAGGCTTTTTTTTAATTAGGTGAGTTATAGCTTACAAATTTATTTTCATTTATCTTGAACTAAGCTGTATCCAGCCATTTCTGGAAGCAGAGTGTAGAATGCAACAAATGCAGATGTTCTGATGGCCCAGGGACACTGCTTTCTGCGCCTGCACAGTCACCACACTACTGAACCACCCCGCGAATCACCAGCAAATCGCTGAAGTTAGAGGCAGGGAGAAGATGCAGTAGACACCATTGACAGACCATGGAACCTGTTTGTCCCAAGTAAGAAACCCCATCAAAACCAAGTCCCCCCCAGAAAAGTCTTTAGTTCTGCCAAAAGAACAAGCATGGCTAATTGCCCTCCCAGTGAAGGTAACTTATAATTCGCCGGTTATAAATCTCTATTCTGTAGCATAAAAGAGAGTCATAAAAAAACTTCCAGGTTTAAAAAAAACAAACCAGTGGCCCTGGCCGGTTGGCTCAGCGGTAGAGCGTCGGCCTGGCGTGCGGGGGACCCGGGTTCAATTCCCGGCCAGGGCACATGGGGGAGGCGCCCATTTGCTTCTCCACCCCCCCTCCTTCCTCTCTGTCTCTCTCTTCCCCTCCCGCAGCCGAGGCTCCATTGGAGCAGGGATGGCCCGGGCGCTGGGGATGTCTCCTTGGCCTCTGCCCCAGGCGCTAGAGTGGCTCTGGTCACTGGCAGAGCGACGCCCCGGAGGGGCAGAGCATCTCCCCCTGGTGGGCAGAGCGTCGCCCCTGGTGGGCGTGCCGGGTGGGTCCCAGTCGGGCGCATGCGGGAGTCTGTCTGGCTGTCTCTCCCCATTTCCAGCTTCAGAAAAATACAAAAAAACAAAAAAACCAGTGCTCTTTGTGTGAATGGATGGGATAATGACTAAAGTCAACTCAGAAGTGAAACAAGATTCCATTCGTGTGGAGGAAGCAGGTGAGGCAGCCTGAACCTGTACTTGTGGATAATGGAGGTAGAGTGGCCCTCTTGGTGGCAGGATTCTTTTGTGCTCCTAGACTTGTGCTCCCAATGACTCGGAATGGGGTTGAACAATTTTTGAAAAGCTTTGATGAAGCCTCTCCACTGCTCTAATGGGAGGCACTGTGAAGAGATTTCAATTGTTGATTATTTTGCCGAAAGCTGTTTAGCCTTTCCAGAAGGAGGAGGTGTGGGCAGGGAGAGTGCTTGAAGTGGCCTCATTTCACCTAGAGCAATGCTTCTCTTTAAGCAAGAATGACTGAGACTCAGAAAGAGGTGCTAGGTTACCCAAAGTCATAGGTGTAAAAGTGAGGGGGCCCCAACTTCCACCCGTCCGGCCACAGGCTTCCCACGATGACCTCCACAGCAACAGGTAATGCA
Source organism: Saccopteryx leptura (assembly GCF_036850995.1). NCBI lineage: Eukaryota > Metazoa > Chordata > Mammalia > Chiroptera > Emballonuridae > Saccopteryx > Saccopteryx leptura. The sequence continues at coordinate 41,373,369 of NC_089515.1, read as the reverse complement.
TTTGAGAATTTTAATTTCAGGGTCAGAGCACGCTGCTACCTTATATTTTCAGCATCAGCAGTTGCCCAAAAGACAATTTTCCACATAAATGAATCTAACCCTTTTTAAGTACCAGATTTTGAAGTACTTTGGGGACAAGAATGTTTCCAAAATAAATTAATCTCCTACACCACCTTCCCAGAGAGTACTGAATATAAAGTTTGGTTGGCAAAACAACGATGTCTGCATTCTAATGTGTCACTGTTACCTTACATGGCAAAAGGGGACTGTGCAGATGTGATTAAATTAAGGGTCTTGATATGGAGATTATCCAGGGTTATTTGGGTGGGCCCCATCAGAGGGGGCAGGACTGGAAAGAGAAGGGGAGAGGATGATATGACAACCGAAGCAGAGGTTGGAGTGATAGGCAGAATAACTCTAGAGGAAATATTGTTTAAACTGATACTTTTTTTTTTTTTTTTTTTTGAGAGACAAACAGGAAGGGAGAAAGATAAAAAGCAACAACTCATAGTTGAGTCACTTTAATTGTTCATTGTTTCTCATACGTGCCTTGACTGGGGGGACTCTAGCCGAGCCAGTGACCCCTTGCTCAAGCCAGCGACCTTTGGGCTCAAGCCAACAACAACCTTGGGATCACATTGATTGAGCCCCGGCTCAAGCCAGCAACTTTGGGGTGTTGACCGTGGGACCTCAGTGTCCCAGGTCATTGCTCTACCCACTGCGCCATCACTGGGGAGGCCAAACTGAGAGGTAAAAGATGAGAAATCCAGTAGGCAAGAAGGAAACTTGCAGGGAAAATCATGAAAGGCAGAGGAAACGGGATAGGAATGGGGCCGATTTGGGGAAGTGGGGAGCTAACTGAAAGAACTGCCCGCAGATGACCAGGACGGCTGGGCTGAAAAGAACAAGACGTCCATCAGAACACTGGGCGCCAGACAACGCATGGCTTTGCGGGCCAAATTCACAATGATGAGCTCTACTCTAAGGACAAGGGAAAGCCAGTGGATGGTTAAACAGCAGAGTAATATGAACAAACTTGCATGTTAAAGTGGTCTGTTTGAAGCCCCGGCTGGTTGGCTCAGCGGTAGAGCATTGGCCCAGTGTGTGGAAGTCCCAGGTTCAATTCCTGGTCAGGGAACTCAGGAAAAGCAACCATCTGCTTCTCCATCTTTCCCCTCCCCCTTACCCCTCTCTCTTTCTCTCTCTCTCTCCCTCTCTATTCCCCTCCTGAAGCCATGGCTCAACTGGTTTGAACACATCAGTGCCAGGCACTGAGGATGGCTCAATGGAGCCTCCATTTCAGGCACTAAAAATAGCTTGGTTGCAAGCATGGCCCCAGATAGGTGAATTCCAGTCAGGGCGCCTGCAGGAGTCTGTCTCTCCCCCCCACACACACCCCACCACCACTTGGAAAAGAAGAAAAAAAATGTCAGTTTGACACTACAGTAGAGGACAGATTGAAGGGGGACAGGGCACAAATGGCTGAGCCATCCAGAAAAGTGATAATGGTGGCCTACTTGAGTAAGGGTGACGATAGCATCATCAACAGGCCTGTGTAACTGATCAGATGTGGAGAGCAGGGGAGAAGGTGGAATCCGGATGGCCAGACAAAGAGTAATGCCATTTTCCAATGAAAGGAAAACTAAGACAAGAAGGCTGGTCCTTCCAGAGGGGTGATGAGAAGGACAGGTTTACATACACTGTATGGAAAACCTCGGTCTTCCAGGCCCTGGCCGGGTGGCTCAGCGAATAAAATGTTGTTCCAGTGCAACAGAGACCATGGGTTTGGTTTGACCTCTGGTCAGGGCACATACAAGAAGCAATCAATGCCCTGGTCAGTTGGCTCAGTGGTAGAGCGTTGACCCGGCGTGTGGAAGTCCCAGGTTCAATTCCCAGTCAGGGCACACAGGAGAAGTGACCATCTGCTTTTCCTTCACTTCCCCTTCTCTCTCTCTCTCTCTCTCTCTCTCTCTTTCTCTCTCTCTCTCCCTCCCCCACCCATCCTTTCCTGCAGCCATGGCTCAAATGCTTCAAGCAAAGTTCGCCCTGGGTTCTGAGGATGGCTCCCTGGCCTCACCTCAAGCGCTAGGGGTTGCTGGGTAGATCCCAGTCAGGGTGTATGCGGGAGTCTGTCTCTCTGCCTCCCTGCCTTTCACCTAATAAAAAAAAGAAGGAGAAAGAGAAGAAATCAATGAGCACACAATTAAATGAAACAACTAAGTGGAACGATGAGTTGCTATTTCTCTCTCTCTCTCTCTCTCTTTCAATCAATGGGAAAATTAAAAACAAAAACAAAAAACACCTCAGTCCATCAGAGCCGTAATGGAGAAATAAGAAATGGTACAGACTTATAACGGAATATTCTGCAGTGTTTATAAAGATGGAATTGTATGAAAGGAAGATTCTCCAGCTACAAAGTTAAATTTTAAAAAGCAAAGTAAGGAACAGAGCGTGGTGACATTGGGGTTTTAAAAAATGTATATATGAGTATGTGTGTGTACACCCATGCTTGCTGTCATACAAGCAAAGGAACAGAGATAGAAAAGAAACCAGTAACAGTGGTTATAAACCCCTGGGGAGCCGTGGAGGGTCCAGGTGAGAGGAAGGCTGCTCACTGTTTGATCTTGTGCTACCTGAATGTTTTAATGTGTGCATGCATTGCCTATTTATTGAAATAGAATTTCAAATCAACACATAGAGAGGTATAAAATGCATATCTTCCTAAAAGAATAGCAGTCACGAGATGATGCCAGGAAGGCAAACAACAAAGGAATGACAAGAGCGGACAAATCAGGATTCTTGACTAAAGCTTTTTAACAGGATAAAGCAGGTTAGTCTGTGCTGGATCCGGGTATCACAGATTTAAAATATGGTTAACTTGAAACTTTATGTAACTGACATCACAGTCTAAAGCATACCAGGTGGTGGCACAGTAGATAGAGCATCAATCTGGGATGCTGAGGACCCAGTTTTGAAACCCTGAGGTCACTGGCTTGAGTGTGGGCTCATCCAGCTTGAGCGCAGGGTCGCTGGCTTGAGCGTGAGATCATAGACATGATCCCATGGTCATTGGCTTGAGCCCAGAGGTCACTGGCTTGAGCCCAAGGTCATTGGCTTGAACAAGGGGTCACTGGTTCGGCTGAAACTCCCCTGTCAAGGCACATATGAGAAAGCAATCAATGAACAACTAAGGTGCCGCAACAAGTTAATGCTTCTCATCTCTCTCCCTTCCTGTCTGCCTGTGTCTCTCTCTGTCTCTTTTCTCTACATCTCTCTCTCACTAAAAAAAATAAAATAAAATAAAAAATAAAGGCATATGGAATTTGAAAACAAAAATACAAAGATAAATTGGCAACACTAACATCACAAAGGGAGATCTAAACTTACTTCTTTTGAAAGAATAAATTTAGATCTGTGGTTAGAGAATAAAACCACAAAAATCTGAAACACTGAATAGTAAAATGCAGAACACTATTTATAGAAAATAATGAACTTTATAACTTACAATCTATTCCTCCCTTTTAAACAAAGGTGAAACATTTACCAAAAAAAAAAAAAAAAATTATCTTCTAAGGAAACATGAAAACTACAATACATTCCCTAAAGTAAAAACTATACTTATTATCTTCCCAGAATGCAGCAAAATAGGCAATTAATATTTAGAAAGCAACTACTTGGAGATTTAAAAAGCATTTCAGAGAAAACCAAAGTTGCAATTACATGTTGTTTAGAAATAACAGCAATGACACAGTGAAAACATTACAAACACTACGTATCAAAGCCAGCGGGGCGTGACTAACACTGTACTCAGAATATCAACAGCCTTAAATGCTTTCATTATTTAAAAGAAATAAATAGTAACAAAATGATTAAACCAGATCAACTCACAAAGCTAAAATCAGAGCAAGAAAACAAATTCGAGGCAACATTTACCACATTGTTTTTATGAAATACGAGAGAGTCCCTGAGGGTTCGTACAACTCAGGCAGGCGGAGTTCCATCTTTACACGGGTGGTGAATTGTTTAATAATACACCCTCTCTCTTGGCTAATCACCAATATGCATTAGCTTGTTGGAGCTTTGGAGATTTTTACATTTAGACAAGAGACTGTTTTAATTTTGTATGACTTTATTTACTAGCACAATAACGATGTCATCTTACCCTACAGGTAAAAGGATAAGTAGGGATAATTTTTTTGGAGATAAATGTGTTGATATGTGTCTAAAGAGTTAGAATTTAATTAACAATTTGAATTCTGGGGAAAAATTCTAAGGAAATAATTCTAGAGATGTTCAGATATCTAGATAAAAGGATTTCTACAGAATTATTATTATTATTATTATTACTATTATCTTAAGTGAGAGGAGGAGAGACAGAGAAACAGACTCCCAGATGTGCCCCAACCGGGATCCATCCAGCAACCCCCGTCTGGGCTCAATGCTTGAATCAACTGTGCCATCCTCAGCCTCCTCCGGGGCCAACACTTGGACCAACCAAGCCACTGGCTGCGGGAGGGGAAGAGGGAGAGAAGTGGAGGAGGGAAGGGAAGAGAAGAAGACAGTTCTTCTCGTGTGTGCCCTGACCAGGGATTGAACCCAGGACAGCCGCACACCAGGACAACGCTCCCAAAGAATTCTTTTAACGATGAAAATTGGAAAGCTTTAAATGTGCAACAATGGGAGATCAATCATTCTATGTAGCCATTTAAATTCGTGTTGAAGATGCATCTATAATTAGATGGGAGAAGCATTTCATAAACATATAGAGTCTTATTTTTGTAAAATGCTTTGACTAGTTGAAAAATAAAACTCCCATGCAAAAGATTCAGAGATTTCCAAGCAAAGAAACCTTTGCTATTAGGAGAACCTAGTTCCTGGTTCTAACTCTAATTTGCTACATGACTAGGGAAAATTTACTTTTCCTTCCAGACTTGTTTTTTCATATGAGGAGGTTGACTTAAATGACCCCTTCCAAGAGTAAAATACTATATGATTCTTTAATTGTATGCATTCAACATGATAAAAATTACCTTAGGTACATAGTGTAAATTCAGTGTGAATGACTATTTTGTGCAAATCACTATGGTAGAGACTAATCAAAAGCTCTTATGTGGCCCTGGCCGGTTGGCTCAGCGGTAGAGCGTCAGCCTGGCGTGCGGGGGACCCAGGTTCGATTCCCGGCCAGGGCACATAGGAGAGTCGCCCATTTGCTTCTCCACCCCCCCCTCCTTCCTCTCTGTCTCTCTCTTCCCCTCCCGCAGCCAAGGCTCCATTGGAGCAAAGATGGCCCGGGCGCTGGGGATGGCTCCTCGGCCTCTGCCCCAGGCACTGGAGTGGCTCTGGTCGTGGCAGAGCGACGCCCCGGAGGGGCAGAGCATCGCCCCCGGTGGGCAGAGCGTCGCCCCCTGGTGAGCGTGCCGGGTGGATCCCGGTCGGGCGCATGCGGGAGTCTGTCTGACTGTCTCTCCCCGTTTCCAGCTTCAGAAAAATACAAAAAAAAAACCAAAAAAAAAAAACCTCTTATGTGATTTGCCACACTCTAAGATATATTGATAATCAAGTTACGGGAAACCAATTTTCATCTAATAGCAAAGGCAGGAAGCCAAGGATGCTAATCAATTAAACTATCTACACTTGAAGAAATTTTATCTTGCTGATAAAGCTAAGACAGACATGAGTTCTGCTTATTTCACATCATATTTTTTTTTTTAGGTGAGAAGAGGGGAGGTAGTGAGGCAGACTCCCACATGTGCCCCAACCAGGATCCACCCAGCAACCCGGCCTAACCCAATGCTAGAGTACTGAGCTATTTTTAGTACCTGAGGCTGACATGCTAGAATCAACCGAACTATCCTCAGTACCCAGGGCTGATGCTTGGACCAATCAAGCCACTGGCTGCAGGAGAGGAAGAGGGACAGAAGGGGGAGAGGGAGGGGAAGAGAAGCAGATGGTCAGTTCTCCTGCTTGCTCTGACCAGGGATCGATCCCGGGACATCCTTATATCGGGCTGACACTCTATCCACTGATCCACCAGTCAGGGCCTCACAGCATAGTTTTAATAGCTCTGTTTGTTTCATTCCTCAACTTTCAGACTATTTTAATCCAGCCTACATCTAATATTGCTGCTTTCAAGGTGCAAGGTGTGTTAATTTAGTGATCTATGCAGATACCATTTCAAGAATCAAAATTATTTCTTATTGTTCTGTAAGAATAAGCATTTCTAGACTTTTAACTAAAGGTCTAAGATAAGATGCAAAACATATTTTGACTTTTTTTTAATCCCTTTCCTTTCTTTGGTTTCTCCACTTTCTTACTTCTTAGTTTCCAGATTCAGTTGTCGGTTTCCAGTGTTTCCACTGAACGTTGTATGTGTGTAGATCAGGGGTCCCCAAACTTTTTACACAGGGGGCCAGTTCACTGTCCCTCAGACCGCTGGAGGGCCGCCACATACAGTGCTCCTCTCACTGACCACCAATGAAAGAGGTGCCCCTTCCGGAAGTGTGGCCGGGGGGTGGGGGCAGATAAATGGCCTCAGGGGGCCACATGCGCCTGCGGGGCCGTAGTTTGGGGACGCCTGGTAGCTCATTTCCCCTTGCATCTGTAGTGCAAGGTGAATCACACTGCATCTCCGGCCACAGGGATGCTGCTTCCACCAGCAGGAGCCGCGAGTCAGGCGAGCTAGCTCCAGTGCCCTCCCCACAGTACGTGACCATGTACAAGTCACCTCACATCCCAGGTCTCAGTTTTCTCATCGGCTATGTAACACAAAAAGGTGTGAAGACGGAAGGGGTTACTTCAGGGAGGGCAAGCTGGAAATGCCCTCGAGAGCCAAGCAAATGACACAACGAAGGAAGGGGCTGGGGGCACACTCCAGCTGAAGGCAGCAGCTGTTACTCCACTTCAACCAGACATCGAAGGCTATGTCTGACTTCTCTCTAGGGACAACAGAAATGCAGGGGATTTTTTTGTCGTTGTTGTTGTTGTTTTTATTTTCTAGTGAGAGAGAGACAGAGAGAGGAACAGGCAGGAAGGGGAGAGAATGAGAAGTATCAGTTCTTTGTTGTGGCACCTTAGTTGTTCATTTGATTGCTTTCTCATATATGCCTTGACCCGGGGGCTGCAGCTGAGCCAATGACCCTTTGCCTGAACTGGTGACCTCTTGCTCAAGCCAGTGACCTTGGGCTCAAGCCAGAGACCTTGGGCTCAAGCCAGAGACCTTTGGTCTCAAGCCAGAGAACATGGGGTCATGTCTAGGATCCTACGCTCAAACCAGCGACCCCGCTCTCAGCCTGGATGAGCCTACACTCAAGCCAGCGACCTCAGGGTTTCAAACTTGGATCCTCTGCATCCCAGGCTGATGCTCTATCCACTGAATCACCGCCTGGTCAGGGAAAATGCAGGTTTTTACATGAAATATCCCAATTACTAGATGGTGACCAGTCATTCCATATTTTAATGAGGGTAGCCAGACTAAAATATCCACACCCTAAATTCATTTTGTAAAACAAGGGTTTGCCACTTCTAATCTGGAAGAACATAAGGCCCATTCCAGTTTAAAGAGTCTGTCACTGTGGACTTGTCTCAGTGCTTTTATTCACACAGGACACTTTTGTCACACCATCAACAACAAGCATGTGTGAAGCACCTGCGGTAGATAGAACTTAAGCTTGTCACTGGAGAGGCGACACATTCATACACAAAGCCTTTATCAGACACGGATACCAGGGAACATTCATCCTTTGAGTGCAACTCACACGTCTGTCCTCTGACTCATCCCGCACCATGACCCCCACCTCGCAGACGAAGGGCCTCCCTCTTCCACCGCACGGGGCACAACACTCCCTTTCAGAACGTGCTACACTGTACCACTGCATCTCAGAGTCCACCACCCCAACGGACTGGGAGCTCGCTGAGGGTAAGAACATGCCTCTTTCTTTTCATACCCCAGGGTCTAGGCGAGGACCTGCCACATTCTTTGCAAAGAAGTGACTTTTCGCCCTGGCCGGCTGGCTCAGCGGTAGAGCATCGGCCTAGCGTGCGGAGGGCCAGGGTTCAATTCCCAGCCAGGGCACACAGGAGAAGCGCCCATTTGCTTCTCCACCCCTCCACTGCGCCTTCCTCTCTGTCTCTCTCTTCCCCTCCCGCAGCCAAGGCTCCATCGGAGTAAAGATGGCCCGGGTGCTGGGGATGGCTCTGTGGCCTCTGCCCCAGGCGCTACAGTGGCTCTGGTCGCAACATGGCGACGTCCAGGATGGGCAGAGCATCACCCCCTGGTGGGCAGAGCGTCGCCCCATGGTGGGCGTGCCGTGTGGATTCCGGTCGGGCGCATGCGGGAGTCTGTCTGACTGTCTCTCCCTGTTTCCAGCTTCAGAAAAATGCAAAAAAAAAAAAGAAGTGACTTTTCCCAGCAGGCACACGGAGCACAGCAAGAGCCCATTATGTGCCACTTCCATCGAGAAATGCAGAGTTCGGCCCTGGATGGTGGCTCAATGGATGGAGCATCGGCCCAGTGTACAGACATCCCAGGTTTGATTCCTGGTCAGTGGTCAGGGCACACAGGAGAAGTGACCACCTACCCCCCTTCTCTCCCTTAACCTCTCGAGCAGCTAGTGGCTCAGTTGTTCCGAGCATGTCCACCTCAGGCACTAAAAATAGCTTGGTACTCATGCATTGGACCTAGATGGGGTTGCTGGGTGGATCCCAGTTGGGGCATAGGCAGGAGTCTGCCTCACTATCTCCTCTCCTCTCCTCCTGCAAAAAAAAAAAAAAAAAAAAAAAGAAATGCAGGGTTCGAAGGAAACTCCATCCTGCGGGCTGGAAAAAGTGGTTGTGAGAAGAGATGGAGTTGGGACGAGAGCACATATCCTACACTGAATCTCTAAGAGGCCACAGCCAGAGAAAAAAGGCTCCTCCCTCAGGGTCTGAGTCTGTACCCCCCAATCTGGGTAGAACTAGTATCATGTGGCAGGTAAGTTATCACCAAGATGCAACTGGGGTCTCTTTTCTCCCCAGATGTAGGAAATTGCCATGGGACCTCAAAGTCGAAAGCATTAAGAAAAATCTAAAATACTCCTGTGAACGCTCGGGGCTCCTGCTCTCAGGACCTCTGCTTCCCCTGGGTTTTGGCTTCATGTGTGCTTTCTATGTCTGTCACCACACTGACCCAGACATGACGGGGCTGCTGCTCTAATTCCCACACCCGCACAGGTGGCCACAGCTGGCTAAGGTCACTGAGGATTTGTGACGGACACACACGAAGCGCTCACAGGACCCGATTGTAAGCTTTCCTGGGATCACTTCCTCATCCTGCAGCCAGTCAAGCTCACGTGTGCACAAAAGCTATGTCTACCTCCAGCAACTTCCGTTACTGCACAGGTAACTGTCCCAGCTCCCTCCATGGACCTCCCTCTCTCTACTTCCTTTATTCTTTCCTCAGCCTGTAACAATCCTCCCTCCCACCCCACCCCCTGAACCAGGATCCAAAAAAGTCCAGTTCCCTCTCTTTTATTTTTTTTAAGTGAGAGGAGATGAGATAGAGAGACAGACTCCCACATGCACCCTGACCAGGATCCACCTGGCAATCTCGTCTGGGGCTGATGCTCAAATCAACAGAGCTCTTTTTAGTGCCTGAGGCTGCTGCACTTGGATCAACAAGAGCTATCCTTGGTACCTGGGGCTGATGCTCAAATCAATCAAAACAGCTGACAGCTTCGGGAAAAGAAGAGGGAGAGGGAGAGGGAGAGAGAGAGAGAGAGAGAGAGAGAAGGGGGAGAGAAGCAGATGATCACTTCTCTTGTGTGCCCTGACCAGGAATTGAACCCAAGACAGCCATACACCAGGCTGACACTCTATTTACTGAGCAAACCAGCTAGGGCCACAGTTCCCTCTTCTTGCCTTTGCTCCTTTTTATGGTTTGAGCCCTGGCCAGCTCCCACCGCTCAGTCCCTCCCCCTCATCCCAGTTTCGTGCCCATCACAGACTTTTCTCAAAAAAGGTCACTACTCCTTAGGAAGACGTATGCAGCCTACGTCCCTCACAATGAGCCACAGAGCCTATGGGACGTACAGGACACCCGGGAGACTTCTGCCGGCCCAGGAAGGGACCCCAGGGCCCAGGAAGGCACCCCAGGGCGCAGCCCGCACAGCGCTCACCTGTGACGTCTTGGCTGCAGAGCTGGGAGTGAGCACACCGGGCAACTTGGTGGAGGACCAAATAGCACAAGTCGGGGTCTTTTTCTTTAGGTTTCCTGAGATGTTTGGAAATGTGACAGCAAGGCTACGAACCGACCTCTTCTCCATGTCTGTTACATTTTCTTGAGACCAGATCAGGAGAAGAGGAAGGAGGTTTCCTGAGATTGATTCGAAGAAGGAAAGACTTGAGGGAATTTGGGTGAAATCTGGCCTTTCCTTTCTGTTTTTCTGTGGGATTGACAATACTGTAATATCTAAAAATCTCATGATTTAGGCACTGGCTGAGAGGGAAAGCAGCCCTCCAGCCTCAGGCCCAAATGTGACCCAAGTGACAGAAAGGTGGAGGTAGGGAGGGGCCTTACTGCTCCAAACGGTTCCCTTTGCACATAACGTGTGAGGAGCCAGGGCGCGGTGCTGTGGGGCCTCGCGTTTAAACATAAACTTCTGCATTAGCCTCTCTACTTCACTGGTGCTTTAATCCATTCTCTGAGCTAATGCAGTGTTTCCAATATGATCCCACAGTGTCTTGGCAGGGGACAGCCATGATGTCATATTTGAACTATTCATTATGAGTCTAATATGTGAAGGGAAATGGCTGATTCTTTTCTGGCTCCAGGTGTGATGGCAGCATGAGCAGTCTCTATCCATCTCGGAGTAAATCAAGACCAAAAGGCCCATCATTTCCCAGAGCAGGCTGCTGCAGACAGCCCCCATAAATTAGGAGTTGCTTACTCGGTGGGTACGTAGACTCAGTCATTATTTTTAGGAGTAGATGACTGTGATCAAATTCAAGGCTCTATTGACAGAAAAGAGGGAAAGAGAGACAGAGAAATAAGAGAACGGACTACGTCTCTGAGATTTGGATTCCTGTGTTTATTCTCAGGAGTGAGGGAGGAGATGGAGGTGAGCCAGAGGAGCGGAGAAGCAGAGTTATCTTCTGCATGGGCTCTTTCCAAACGGGTCTCGGGAGTCACAGACAGTCCTGGAAGAAACTGAGGGGCAGCAGAGGTGGGCGGTGACTTGGCCAAGTCTCCCAAGTGAGGAGTGAGGCAGACCAGAATGAGATGAGCAAGCTCATTTTTTAGTCTCCAGTCCATGGTCGATGGCCCACATCCACCCGAGTCCTGGACGCCATCTATTTCAGGAGAGCGGAGGCCTGGGGGTTGCCGGCACCGCGTTTGCTGCACCTGAACTAAGAGCGGCTCTTGGAGACCGGCATGGGCTTGGGCTTTCTGCAACTACCTAAACCAACCCAGGATGAGGACCCCGAGGTCAGGTCAGTGAGCACCTGACCGAGCCCCACCCTCAGTTCAGTGAGCCTTGGGTTCCTTCTCAAGATGACTGGGCCAGTCCCACCTGCCCACCCATCTCACAGGAGCAAGTGAGGAGCAAGTCTGATGAGAAACAGAGACATGCTCATCGGAGTAAAGTGTAACATCAATGAGCCCTAACCGGTTTGCTCAGTGGTAGAGCGGCGACCTGTTGTGTGGAAGTCCCAGGTTTGATTCCTGATCAGGGCACACAGGAGAAGCACCCATCTGTTTCTCCTCTCCCCCCCTCCCCCTCCCCCTTCCCTTTCTCTCTCTCTTCTCGCCCCACAGCCATGGCTCAATTGATTCGAGTGCATTGGCCCCAGGCGCTGAGGATGGCTCCATGGAGCCTCCACCTCAAGCACTAAAAATAATTCAGTTGTGAGTATGGCCCCAGAGGAGCAGAGCATCAGCCCTAGATGGGGACTGCCAGGTGGATCCCGGTCAGGACACACGTGGGAGTCTGTCTATCTCTCCTGTCACTTAAAAAAAAAACAATTAAATTAAAAAGTGTAACATGGCCCTGGCCAGTTGGCTCAGTGGTAGAGCGTTGGCCTGGCGTGCAGAAGTCCCGGGTTCAATTCCCGGCTAGGGCACACAGGAGAGGCGCCCATCTGCTTCTCCACCCCCCTCCCCTCCTTCCTCTCTGTCTCTCTCTTCCCATCCCACAGCCGAGGCTCCATTGGAGCAAAGATGGCCCGGGCGCTGGGGATGGCTCCTTGGCCTCTGCCTCAGGCGCTAGAGTGGCTCTGGTGGCAACAGAGCGACGCCCCGGAGGGGCAGAGCATCGCCCCCTGGTGGGCAGAGCGTCACCCCCTGGTGGGCGTGCTGGGTGGATCCTGGTCGGGCGCATGCAGGAGTCTGTCTGACTGTCTCTCCCCGTTTCCAGCTTCGGAAAAATACAAAAAAAAAAAAAGTGTAACATAAATGTGTGGGATTGACAGTGTGGCTATTGTCACTAAAAGCATAATGCAGGAGGTCTTCCTAGAGGGGGAGCAGGGGCTCTAAGCTCTGGGGGGCGTGTGGAGCGTGGCAGCCAAGAGAAGAGGGAGAGCCGGAGACCAGGCACCTCTCCCAAGGGAGACCAGGACCCAGGAGCAGTGACAGACAGACCAGCCTGCAGGGCCAGCCTTCTCCCCAGGGATCCTGGGGATTTCCCTGGGGGGGATGCCCCCTGCTCCACGCCCAGCTGCAGGAAAGGTCAACCCCAGAAGCCAGATACACACGGAGTCACAGCTCACTCAGTTTCAAAACCATCACAAAAGGCAAAAATCACGAGTCAACTTTTACTTCGTTACCAACCCAATAGGTCTAACACAGCCATTTTATTTTATTTTAATTTATTGACTTTAGAGAGAGAGAAGGGGAGAGAGAAACATCGATTTGTTGTTCCACTTATTTATGCATTCACTGGTCGATTCCTGTATGTGCCCTGACAGGGGATCGAACCCGCAACCTTGGCATGAGGACGACGCTCTAACCACCTGAGCTTCCCAGCTAGGTCGAGCTCATTTAATTTTTAGGATGGGAACAGCTTGGGTCTCCCTAGTGCAGCTCCTGATAAAACAGCTGGCTAATATTTCAGCCCACATTGTCCCACATTGTCCGAAAGGCACATACCTTAAAGGTCAGAATCACACTCGGGGGCCCGGGAGACGAGACAGGGCAGAGTGGGCGACACATCATGTTCCTCAGCCCCCCGTGCAGACGGCAGACAGCTCACTGCCGAGCAGGGTGGCAGAGCTCTCCCCACCACTCAGACTGCTCCCTGCCTGTCTCCCCTCCCGCCTCCCCTCCTGTGGATTGCTGAATGGGCGTGTGGACATCCCTTCTCTGAACAAGTCTCACCAGATCACTCAGCTGTGTTTACCGCTGACCTCCCTTAGGCCAGAGCACATGCGACAGGAGCAAGCTTAAGTCAGTGGGGTCAGGCGGGGTCAGCTGGGATACCCAACAGGGGGGCTTGTTCACCTTTAGGATGGGGGCTCCAGAGAGCCAGCTGGGCGTCTCTGCCTTCAGACCCTGCAGGAGTCCCAAGGCAGAACTTGTATCAATCTCTGGGCCAAACGCCCGCTCCAGTTAGAGGCTCCTTCTCTTATTTCTTCTCTGATGTGAACTGAACTGTCCAGCCTGGGGAAACCCCACCCTTTCTGGGGCCTGGAAATTGGATAGATGCTCTAAGCATCTCCCGGCTCTAAACTAACACCCTACCTGGACCGATCATGTGCTGACACGGGCTGTGACTGATGATTTCAACATGCGGACGTGCCCGTCGACAGCAACCCAGCACAGCATCTCTGAAATATTCTAAAGCATCCATTTAGCACCCACTATCGCCAGACTTTGTCCTAAGTGCTTTAGAAATATTAATTCTCTTAATTCTAGTTACAATTCTTCCTCCCTTCCCTAGGTGGAAGGCACTGTTATTACACCCATTTTACTGATGAAAAACTGAGGCACAAAAGAAAGTAAAAAGCTTGCCCAAGATGATGATACCGCTGCTTGGACTTGCTGACATGTCTGCTCAGACTCTGATGTGACTCACACCAGGGGACAGGGATGGAGGACACGGTGCCCAGGGAGGGGCAGGAAGACAGCAGGGAAACACGCCCAGGACTTCCGACACTCAAGCTCCTGCTTTATCCTCTTCCTAGCAGTTCTCACAGTCTTTCTTTCCAAAAGACATAAAGGTACTTTGCCAACATAGGAAAAGGAGGTATGAGTGGGGCTTGAAGTTCCACGGGTCCTCTTGCTGTGGGACTCCTCCGAGCCTTTACTCCCCAAATCCTTGTGAACGTCCCCAGGGGGACAGAAGGCACCTTCTCTCAAACAAACATGTCTGATGCTGGGGCCCTTTTTTTCAAGGAGTATCCCAAGGGACAAAAGCTCCATCAGACACACTTTGGGCCCTGGCTGGGTGGCTCAGTTGGTTGGGGTGTTGTTACTATGCGCCAAGGTTATGGGTTTGATCTGCAGTCAGAACACATACAGGTACCAACCAATGAACACGTAGATGAGTGAAACAACAAATCAATGGTGTTCTCCCTTCCTTTCTCTCTCTCTCTCTTAAAAAAATAAATAAATAAAAAATAAAAAAAGACTCACCATATTTTGCAACTACCAGAAATGGAAATTTGATGTATATTAATGACATCCTCCCATCATCCTCCCCTTTCTTTTTTTTTATTCAGTGAGAGGAGGGGAGTTGGAGACATAGACTCCCGCATGCACCCTGACTGGGGTCCACCCGGCAAGCCCACTAGGGGATGATGCTCTGCCCATGTGGGCTGTTGCTCCGTTGCTCAGCAACCGAGCTCTTCCTAGCACCTGAGGCAGAGCAATCCTTAGCACCCGGGGTCAACTAGCCATGGCTCCAATCGAGCCATGGCTACAGGAGGGGAAGAGAGAGAGAAAAAGAGAGAGAGAGAGAGGAGAGAGGGGGAGGGGTAGAGAAGCAGATGAGCACCTCTCCAGTGTGCCCTGATCAAACCCAGAATATTCACACACTGGGCAATGCTCTATCACTGAGCCAACTGGCCAGGGCCCATCCTCCCCTTTCCTGAACATATCTATCTGCTACTCTGTACATAACCCCACCACCTGGGGGTATGCTCCTGGGGTGAGTCCTCTCTGGAACATCTTTTTCTTCTTCTTCTTGAATTGATTGATTTTAGGGAGACAGAGAGACAGAGAAGCATTCATTGGTTGCTTCTCATGTGGGCCCTGACTGGGGATGGAACCCACAACCTTGGCGCTTTGGGACGAAGCTCTAAACGACTGAGCTAACCGGGCTTACTCTCTGGAATATCTTCGTCATCTTCACAGTAATGAGCACAGTGTCTGGCACACAGTAGACACTCAGCTGTTTCCTGAGTGAATAAATGAGTGTGTTCAAACCATTTCCACATGGGAACAGCAGAAAACAGTTTCCCAAGAAAAGAAAATGAAAGCCGAGAGCACCCATGTTGGTCTGGATTTCCATGATGGGGATGGTGTGAAACACAGCAAAGTTCGAGAGCAACAGCTTGTTCTCCCATGAGAGCTGGTTTGCTGGGAACAAAAACATTAGCAAGAAAAGCAAAACAGGCTGCAGGTGACTCAACTTTTAAAACTGTAGAGGACACTGAAGACACACATGCCTGAGCCCCACATTTTGATTTTTATTATTATTTTTTTTCTTCTTTCCCAAGTCAGAGGAGGGGAGATAGAGAGACAGACTCCCGCACGCACCCTGACCGGGATCCACACGACAAGCTCCGTCTAGGGCCAATCCTCACAACCGAGCCATTTTTAGCACCTGAGGCAGAGGCTCCAGGGAGCCATCCTCAGTGACCAGGGCCAATGTGCTCAAACCAACCGAGCCATGCCTGTAGGAGGGGAAGAGAGAAAGAGAGAGAGAGGGGGGGGGAGGGGTAGAGAAGTAAATGGTTGCTTCTCCTGTGTGCCCTGACTGGGAATCGAACTCAGGACTTCCACACAGCAGGCTGATGCTCTACCAGTGAGCCAACCAGCCAGGGATGAGCCCCATATTTTTTATTTTTTATTTTTTTATTTTTTGTATTTTTCTGAAGCTGGAAACGGGGAGAGACAGTCACAGACTCCCGCATGCACCCAACCGGGATCCACCCGGCACGCCCACCAAGGGCGACGATCTGCCCACCAGGGGGCGATGCTCTGCCCCTCCGGGGCATCGCTCTGCCGCAACCAGAGCCACTCTAGTGCCTGGGGCAGAGGCCAAGGAGCCATCCCCAGCGCCCGGGCCATCTTTGCTCCAAAGGAGCCTTGGCTGCAGGAGGGGAAGAGAGAGACAGAGAGGAAGGAGAGGGGGAGGTGGAGAAGCAAATGAGCGTTTCTCCTATGTGCCCTGGCCGGGAATTGAAACCGGGTCCCCCGCACGCCAGGCCGACGCTCTACCGCTGAGCCAACCAGCGAGGGCCGAGCCCCGTATTTTATAAGTGGGGAGCCTGTGGCCTACAGATACAGAGTGACATCCTCCAGGCTGAAAAATATCCATTCTCAGACTTTAATAATACTATCAAGGCTTTAAATCCAAAGAATCATTCCAAGCTGAACTCCTGAAATTATTTTTAAGGAAATTCATTATGGATAAGCAGGGAAAAAAAAGTCCATTTCTTATAAAATTCTCCCCCTCCTTGGAAAGCGGGGGGGATTATCTCATTCAGAGGCGCGAAAGGGCAATTTTGCTGTCAGTCCCAAGCTTAGCAAGCTGTCCCTCTTGCCTGACCCCTCTCCAATCAGGTTACTTCGTCCCAAGCTGGGATCCAGGCTGCCTAATGGGACAGTGACCTGTAAATGCTAAGCCGAGTTTCCACCAGTCTGCAGCAAGCCCACAGAAGGCACAGCCTGCTCAGATTATCTTTCACCCGTCTTGGTTAAGAATCAAAGTAAAAATCATGTTTTTTTTGTTTGGGTCTAAAATAAACCAGGAGCAGCTGACTTCCTCGGCCTAGGCACAAAACTGCAGTATGAAAGGCAGACAGACACAAAGGCCGTGAGGACAGATCTTTTCATGGTTTCCTATGGAATATCATGTTACCTCCCCCGGCCCGAGGCTCTGCTCTCCCCGCACTCAGCGGAGGAAACCTCAGCCAGACGCGGGCGGGGTTAGCGCTGCTGCCGAAGCAGGGCCTCGCCTGACCCCGACACGCGACCGAGCTCGCCGCCGGCTCTCTCCAAGTTCTCCTAAGGTCAAGGGTATTTGTGTGTGGGTAGGAATGTCTGCTGACAGCTGCGACAAACAAATGGGAGTTCCCATACACTGTTCTCTGGAAGAAGTCATGAATTGAACCAGATACTCTTAACACCTAACTGAGTAATTCCGTCACATTGTCATTGCTTACCAGAAGGCTGACTTACATGGTGAATCTGGGCCAAAAACATGGAGAAGAGGCACAAGAAAAAAAAAAATCTAGATCTTGATAAGGAAGAGTAAATGGGGCCCTGGCTGGTTGGCTCAATGGATAGAACATCAGCCCCGCGTATAGACATCCTGGGTTTGATTCCCAGTCAGGGCACACATGAAAAGTGACCATCTGCTTCTTTCCCCTGCCTTCTTCCCCTTCTCTTCCTCTTTTCCACCCACAGCCAATGACTTGGTTGGTTCGAATGTTGGCCCCTGGTGCTGAGAATAGCTCAGTTGATTCAAGCATCGGCCCTAGACAGGGGTTGCTAGGTGGATCCCAGTCAGGGCACATGCAGGTGTCTGTCTATCTCCCCTCCTCTCCCATTAAAAAAAAAAAAAAAAAAGAGTAAATGGTAAGTAGAATTTGTAGTCTCACATCTATGAGGGACAGTGTTTGTATTTTATTAAATTCTTCTCTTTATATTAAGCACTTCTATTAACCTCCTTGGATCCTCACAGTGTGGGTGGTGGTGACGGTAACAAGGAGGTTACAGAAAGCACCTAGGTTAGTCACAGAGGCTGCCGTGGCAGGGACAGGGCAAGGCTGACCCTCTCTGCCCAGTTCCCACAGCAATGGGCAGGTTCTGCTGTGCGTACACGACTTCTACACAGTACTGATCAGGTTCTGCCCTCTTCAACGTGACATCCCAGTGTCCAGAGACTAAGCCACCCAAGGGATGGCTTTGGTGAGCGATTCTATCACAAGAGGAGCCCGGCCCGGTCCCCAGGCACCCTGCTGCCTGCAGGGAGCAGTGACAGCCAGGGGCTACATGCAGACAGCCTGCAGCACAGGTTCCCTGAAGCCGCAGTTTCATTCAAGGGAATGGTGACCAGCTCTATCTTAACAGCAGAGCACAGCTAGTATTGACTTCAGTGGCTATGCACCGAAAGGGAACCAAAATTCAGAGAAAAACAGCAACATGCAGTTCAATCATTGCCATGTTAATTCTCAGCTGTTATCAGCCAGCATTTAATGTACCCCTGACTTTCTGTCACCCCAACTAGATACAGTCTTCCTGGGCAGCGCCTGCCTGGGCGCAGACACGGCTCGGGCTGTAGGGCCTGGTTAGTGCCGCTGCCACCCCTGCCCAGCTCCATCCCGGGTGTGAAAGCCTTTGCCCACCCAGAGCCTGCGCACAGCCCACCCCCCCGGGCCGGTCCTGATTGAGAGAGGGTGCGTGTGGAGCCTGGCCATCTCCTTGGGAGAGGAACAACAGTAGGAGTTCTGCTGCTGCAGATCTGCACGTGGGTTCGCACAGACGCACGCACGCACAGACGCACGCACGCACACGCACAGACACACGCACGCACATGCACACGCACGCACACACACGCACTCAGCCCAGAATGTATAAAGGGTCAGCTCAGACCCCAAAGCGGGACCCTCATCTCCTTCCCCAAGGGGAGGGCCGCAGCTGCGATGGGAGGGGCGAAGCAGCCGTGCGGAGACCTGGGCAGAGCTGCTTTCCCCCGTCACTCCCTCCAGGGTGGCGGCCAGGGTGCTGCCCATAGGAGAGGATTATCACAGACACACTTCACAGGGTGTGAGATAATACAGCTTAAATATTATTTTATGTGTCAGCTCATAAAAAAAAAAAAAAACATTTTCAATTAGGCTATGATAAGCCCTAAACTGTAAGAAGTACCTACCCCAATTTCAGAAATGTTGAAATGAGGGAAAGAAGTCTTAGGAATGATAAAATAGTCTGTGTTTATTTTGTGGGTGGGAGTAAGAGGAGAAGGAGGAGAAAGAAAAAGAGAAGGAGAAGGAGGGGGGAGGGTGGGGAAGGAGGAAGAGGAGGGGGAGGAGGAGGGGAGAGGGAGAAGGGGGGAGAGGAGGGGAAGGAGGAGGAAGGGATAGAGGAGGAAGAGGAGGAGGGGAAGAGGAGGAGGGGAAGAGGAGGAGGGGGAGGGAGGGGTGTGAGGGGGAGGGAGGAGGGGGAGAGAAAGGAGGGGGAGGGGAGGGGGAAGGGGAGGGGGAGGGGAGGGGGAGGGGGAGGGGAAGGGGAGGGGAGGGGAGGGGAGGGGGAGGCTCTCCCTGAGGAGGTACTTGGTTTGCTCAAGGTCACACAGCCTGTGGGAACCTAGGATGCAAATCCATGGAACTCATTCCAAACTCAAGGTTCTCTTTACAAAACAATTCCACGTTTCACCTGCCACATGCCACATTCAACCTTTCCGACAGTAAGGCTTTCCGAACAAAGCAGGCCCCCTTAGGACACTGACGCCACCACAGGGATGGCGGCAAGGACTGGCCTCCGCCTGCCCCCCCTCCCGCCACCGACTGCCTCACTTGCTGAGGTCTCCCTGCTCCTGGGCTTGGACGCACCAGACGCGCCAGCAGCAGGTCTGCACTCTGAACCCGGGACGTTCAAGAGACGTGGAGGCCTCTGTTTTCATTTTCTAGCACAATAGACCAGAACTCTCGACAGACAGACAGTATGGTTATTTGGAGCCAGATAATTTTTTATTGTGGAACCTGTCCTCAACATCCCTGTGCCCTACCCACTAGAAGCCAGTAGCACCCCCCAAGTGTGACCATCAAAAGTGTCTTTAGACACCCCTCCCCAGTGCCCCATGGTAGAGGGGCGGGGGCCAAATCAGCCCAGCCGAGGGTCTTTACAACCGACCTTCACTCGTCTCTGATTTACTTTTTTTTCCCAGACATCTCAGCACTCCACATTATCAGTGTACCACCTCGCCTGTGGCCCCATCACAAACTGGGGGGAGGAGGGAAAGTGGATTCCAACAGTGCCATGAGTCCATGGTGACTGCAGTTTCCAGTAAGGCAGGACAGGCACCAGGTTCAACTGCGGTTCTTCCCTCTTCCCATCCGGCATTCGGTCAACATCGTATTACTTGATGAGCTGAAGGAGAAACCCACACTTGCATAGCTCAATACTAACAGCTCTCAGGGAGAATCCAGCTTTTACTGTTTTTTTAAGCTTAAATTTTTTTTTTGTTCTTTTTTTTCTTACAGATTGATTGATTTTTAGAGACACAGAAAGAGGAAAAGGTGGAGGAAGCATTCATTTGCTGTTTCTCTTAGTTGTACACTCATTGATCACTTCCCATACGTGCCCTGACCGAGGATCGAACCCACACCTTCGTGTGAACTTCATCTTCTTAAATGCAACTAGGCACATGCAAGCCAGTGTTTAATGTGAAAGACAAAGGTCCCGGGCAGGTCACATCCCAGGTGGGTGGACTTGAGTTGAAAGATGTCTCTTTCTTTCCATTTCCACTTCATAACTCTACCAGCCTAAACAATGGCCGGGGCTAAGTTAAATCTGGAGTGCAGGCCCTGGCCGGTTGGCTCAGTGGTAGAGCGTCGGCCTGGAGTGCAGAAGTCCCGGGTTTGATTCCTGGCCAGGGCACATAGGAGAGGCGCCCATCTGCTTCTCCACCCCTCCCCCTCTCCTTCCTCTCTGTCTCTCTCTTCCCCTCCCGCAGCCACGGCTCCATTGGAGCAAAAGATGGCCCAGGCGCTGGGGATGGCTCCATGGCCTCTGCCTCAGGCGCTAGAGTGGCTCTGGTCGCAACAGAGCGACGCCCTGGATGGGTGGAGCATTGCCCCCTGGTGGGCATGCTGGTGGGTCCTGGTTGGGCGCGTGCGGGAGTCTGTCTGACTGCCTCCCCGTTTCCAGCTTCAGAAAAATACAAAAAAAAAAAAAAATCTGGAGTGCAGCAGCTTGCTTTACAGGTGAAGGAGTTAAATCTCTTAGCATAGGATTGGAGATACAGGTTGGGTTCTCATTTCCTCCCTTTCAAAACAAATCCTTGAAGCATGAATTTAGGAATAAGTCTAAAGAGTCTTCGGATAATTTTAACGATGGTTGGTTCGTATTACCTTTCTTGTCAGCTGCCCAGAGGCACATGGACTAACACTACAGGAAGGCCAAGCTAGCCCACGAGACACTGGAGACAAAGGTGCAGCCAGAAAAACAGCAGCTTACTCCGGTTTGCATAGTTGGTATTTTTTTTTCTATGACTATGGAAATGACCCCCACAAAATTATTATAGAAAGTGCAGCGGCGGTCCAGGAAACTGAGAAAATAAATATGCAGTCATGGAAGAGCGTTTCTATTAAGTAGAAAAAAGAAATACATTCATGACCCATTTATTCCTTCCTTCATCCATTTATTTATTAGCCATTATAAAAATATTTACTAAGCTGCTACTTTGGGCCAGAGAAGGACGGGGGAGATAACAGAAGCAATTTATACAGGACCTCGGGAAGCTGACACAGGCTGGGAAAAGACAGCAAGAGGCTGAGTGGGTGGTTCTTGAGATGTGGAGCATGTATGCGGCATGGGCACTAATAATTTAGCCTGTGGGAAGGGCAACTCCCTGGAGATAGCTATCTTTTTTTTTTTTTTTTTTAATTTAAGTGAGAGGAGGAGAAATAGAAAGATTCCTGCGTGTGTCCCAACCAGGATCCACCTGGCAACCCTGTCTGGGGCTGATGATTGAATCAACTGAGCTATATTCAGCACCTGAAGTGGAGGCTCCATGGAGCCATCCTCCATGCCCGGGGCCAATGTACTCGAACCAGTCAAGCCATGGCTGCAGAAGGCGAAGAGAGAGAGAGAGAAAGAAGGGAAAGGGTGAGGGGAGGAGAAGCAAATGGTCGCTTTTCCTGTGTGCCCTGACCAGGAACTGAACCTGGGATTTCCACACGCCAGGTTGATGCTCTACCACTGAGCCAACTGGCCAGGGCTGAGATCACCATTTTTAGGTTGAAACTGGAAGGGAGGGTCACTCCAATGTCACAGCTAAATGATAAGGACGGGGAAAGTATTCCAGGAAGAGACCCTCAAACCACAGACTGTTGGAAGGTGACAGGACCTGAGTCACCTCCTCACAGAACATTTTCATTTTAAGAATTGGAAACCTGAAGTTCAGAGCAGATGTTGCCCTGCATGTAACTCGCGGAGCTGGAAGTGAGCTAATCAATGAAACTCTCTTGACTCATCCTGCGGAGTTTACCCGGGGAGCTCCCACACAGCCAGAAGGACAGGCTAGCCGATATCTTCTGATTCATGCATTCTTGCTTTCACTCAACTATTTATGGACGATGTCTGTGTATTTCTGATGATCACTCACAGGTTCTGCCTTCAAAGACCTTGTAGCAGAGCATAATAATTAAAGATAGAAATTGCTAAGCACAAAAATGAGGGGTGACCCCAGACGGGAGAGGATGCGGAGCCCCAGGAACCCTTGGTCGTTGTTGGTGAGAATGCAACACAGTGTAGCCAATTTGGAAGACTGAGTGGTTTCTTATAAAACTAAATACATTCTTATATGATGCAGCTCCTTAGTGTTTATCCAAAGGAGGTGAAAACATATCTCCACACAAAAATCTGCACATGATTTGTAACAACATATCCATAATTGCCAAAACTCAGAAGTAACCAAGATGCCCTTCAGTAGGTGAATGGATAAACAGTGGTCCATCCACACAATGGAATATTATTCAGCACTAAGAAATGATCTATCAAGCCATGAGAGTCACTGAGTTACTTTAAATGCATATAAGTGAAAGAAGCCAATCCGAAAAGGCTACACACTTTATAATTCAAACTCGATGACGTTCTGGAAAAGGCACAACTATGGAGACAGGAAAGGATCAGCATGTGACAGAGATCAGGGGAAGCACGAATGGGCAGAGCACAGGATTCTTAGAGGAGTAAAACTACTCTATATAATATTTTAATAGCCGAACACTATTAAATAGTAACCTGTTTAATAATAGGTTACATGTCAGTATACATTTGTCGCATAAAATGTACAACAGCAAGAGTGAACCCTGGTGCGAACTACGGAGTCTGGGTGACGACGATGTGATGTGTCAGTGTAAGTTGATTAATTGTGACAAAAGCTCAGACTGATGGGAGGTGTCGATAGGAGAGGCTATATGTGTGTATGTGGGTGTGTGTGGGGGGGGGTAGGGTGGAGAGCATATAGGAAATCTCTGATCAGTTTTTTCTGTGAACTTAAACCAGCTCTAAAAAATAAAGTCTATTAAAAATAAAAGATGGGTGCGGTGAAGAGCCAACATTTGAACAGTGCTGAAAAAGTGTATGAGTTAGGAAAGAATTAGCTGCTGGACTACGGAGCTCCCCAATCAGCGGCTTCCAAAATAGCAAAGTTTTAGTTCTCTCCCTGAGCAGCAGGAGAGGAGCGTGTCGGTCAATTCTGCACCCATAACCATGCTCCCCAAAGGGGTTTCCTCAGCACCTGGTCTAAGATGGGTAGAAGAGTCCGGAGTCCGGGGTCCAGCTGGTGGGAGGAAGGAGAAGGCTCCTTCCGTCTTAGTTCCTCCAGAAGCGAAACATCACCTGCTCTGACAGTCCCCGGGAGAGAGTGGAGCCAAATGAACTCACCTTGCTGCAAGGTGCTCTGGGAAATGCGGTGCCTGCACAGGCAGCCTGGGCCCCACCACACACCTATTACTACACATAAACGGAAATGGGAGCATGAAGGCAGTCGGCCGTACCCAGCACCAAAGGGAACTTCAGCTACACAAAAAATAAATAAGACCGTTCTCTACTCCTCAAGATTCTAAGTCTTGAATAAACCCAAATCTAGTCCCCAAGTCAGAAAGGCGCGTCCTTGGGAAGACACCCCATGCATGTCCAACTGAACATCACTCCGTCCCTGCCCTCCTTTCGGTCTCCTGTCTCTTTGGCTGAGTCTCTCTACCGACCACTTCACTGTGCCTGTAAGTACGTTCCATGATTCCCCATGCCCAGGAGAAAGGACACCTTCCCTCACCTCATCTCCCCTTTCCCTGTAGCTATGTCTCGACGTCCCTTCCTCTCTAATCTACCAAAATTGTTATTATTATTTTTTTTTTACATGAGAGTAGGGAAGATACAGACACAGACTCGCACATGCGCCCCGACCAGGATCCACCCGGTGACCCCCATCTGAGGCCAATGTTTTGCCCATCTGGGGCCATGCTCGCAACCAAGGTGTTTTTAGCACCTGAGTCAGATGCTCCATGGAGCCATCCTCAGGGCTCAGGACCAACATGCTCGAATCAATCAAGCCATGGCTGTGGGAGGAGAAGAGAGAGAGAGAGAGAGACAGAGAGAGAGAGAGAGAAGCGGGAGAGGCAACGGGGAGAAAAGCAGATGGTCATTTCTCCTGTATGCCCTGACCAGGAATCGAACCTGGGACTTCCACACACAGGGTCAATGTTCTACCACTGAGCCAACTGGTCAGGGCCCCAAAATTCTTAAGAGTAGTAACTCTGTAGTCTGTATTCAGCCCTGCCATTTCCTGACACCGTCATGTCTCACCATCGCTTATTCCATCTCTCTGCAGCATTTAGCGACACTGTTCGTGATAACAGCTAATATTTATTGAGGTATGCACTGTGCCAGTCATTGTGCTAACTGCTTAGACACGTCTTAACCTTTGAACCCCTTTACCCATTTCATGCTTTTCACAGAAGACCTAAGCATATTGGAGCTCTAATACTTACTCCAAATAACAACAACAAAACATAGATCATTTCATTTTTCCAATGCCAGTGAAAGAAAATACATATCAAATCTAAAATAGAGATAAAATGTTTGCATCTTATCTGACAAGTAAAAAATACACCTAATTCTCCCAATCAACTGGCAACTGCTACAAAGCCGCACAGGGATGGGTCCTAATATTCTACTTGACTTTGCTTGCTGTGAGGTTTCATTTTGTGATAGTTTTGGTGCCACCCCCCCCCCCCCCAGATGAATAATGGGAGCAGCAAGAAAAACAAACAAACAGACAAAAAAACACCCTGAGCTCGATGTAGATGCCACAGGCCCTGCAGAGATGGGGCGGGGCTCTGTGCTGCTGCTTCTCCGAGGGGGAGAGGCACAGCAGCCAATCAGAAAGAAGGCTCCCGAGCCACTTTGTTCCCAGCAGGGCAAACGGAGCAAAAGGAGCCCAGGGTTTAATTCCCTGGGAGCCAGAACCTTTCAGAGAGCGCCTTGCATAATTTCTTATTTAGGAAAGGTTTAAAGAGATTCGTGAAGTGTTTAATCCGAAACCCTGGAATTGTCCCAGCGGTGGGTATAGATTAGGGAACAGTTGACTTCACACATTGATATTCAAACTAGAAAGTCACAATTCTTCAGAAGTGGCAAGGCGATTGCAGAGTGACAGGACCCAACGCCAGCTGTGCAGGGGACAAGCCCCGCAGGCTCTCTCTCTCAACCTTCGGGGGTCTCTGCAGCTATTGGCAAGCCGGCCTCCCGCTTAGTGGAGGGCCCTCCTGAGCCTTGGGATGCGCAGGACTTCACAGAATCAGCTCGGCCTGATCGCTCTATCGCCTTCTCTCTCTCTCTCTCTCTCTCTCTCTCTCTCTCAGCTGCCTTTTCTGTTCTGTTTCACGAGATTTTCATGCCACAGACTAGGAATGTTTGCACTTGGCAGGGAGCCCATGGCCATAACATTCAAGAAGGGTTGTTTATTTATAAGAATCCTGCAGTTAGGGTAAATTCAATAGAACGTTTCAATTTAAAGTAAGCAAGAAACATTGAGTAATCCATCACTGATTTATATTTTCCATTGAGAAGATGGCATTTATCGCTATCTGCAAATAGCCACACACTCCCTTCTTAGGGTCTGCCAAGTCCGACACCTGGCCAGGGACTGTCAGACAACCCTGAGAGGAGGCGAGCGCATAAATCAAATCTTGGGGTTTGGAGATGCCACGCAGAGAGCTACAGGAGATGCCCGCAGAACTTGGAAAGAAGGTGACTCCTGGTATCCAAAGTTAGAAGAATTGACTTTTCATGCTAATGGGGGAGCCTCACACAGAAGCAGTTCACTGAGAGAGGCAGTCTGTAAGTGGGGTCAACAAGACCTGGGGAACCCAAGTCTGTGCCGTATCCATGGAGAGTGGTGTCGGGAGGTGGGGCTGGGGAGCGGCCGCTCTTGAAGGAGACTGGCAATGGTTGTGGTCTGTAGGAACGCTGTGCGCACAAGCGGACCGGACAGCACCAAGATGGGAAGGGGGCCCACAGAAGAACACGTATGTGGTGCTCCAAGAGCACAAGTACTGGCTTCTGAGTTGGGAGACCAATGGCTGAGTCGCAGAATGCAGTCACAGAAACCCCAGCAAACTAATGCATGGCGTTACTGGTATATGTTGTTGTCTGGGAAGCCAGAGGAGTCTCTTCCCTTTTTCTTCCCTGTCTCAACTCTGTGAAGAGTTGACAGCTTCCATGTTTACTCCACAGCCTCAACCCACCCACCAAATCCCAAGAGGCCCATCAGAAACCCACATTATGGCACTCCAGGGGTACAATTCACAATGAGATGGATTCTGGCCAGATACTTACGACAGAATGGAGGAAAAGGGCAGAGGTATGACCAAGGTCCAGGCTCACCCTGGCTCTGGGATAAACTATGTCATGATATTAACAAGAGTAATCCCACATAGAAGTCTGTTTTCTGTATATGAAGAAATTAAGCAGGCCCTGGCCGGTTGGTTCAGCGGTAGAGCGTCGGCCTAGCGTGCGGAGGACCCGGGTTCGATTCCCGGCCAGGGCACACAGGAGAAGCGCCCATTTGCTTCTCCACCCCTCCGCCGTGCTTTCCTCTCTGTTTCTCTCTTCCCCTCCTGCGCCAAGGCTCCATTGGAGCAAAGATGGCCCGGGCGCTGGGGATGGCTCTGTGGCCTCTGCCTCAGGTGCTAGAGTGGCTCTGGTCGCAACATGGTGACACCCAGGATGGGCAGAGCATCACCCCCTGGTGGGCAGAGCATCACCCCATGGTGGGCATGCTGGGTGGATCCCGGTCGGGCGCATGCGGGAGTCTGTCTGACTGTCTCTCCCTGTTTCCAGCTTCAGAAAAATGAAAAAAAAAAAAAAAAAGAAATTAAGCTAAAAAAAACCCTTATAGACACAGACAACAATGCGGGTCCTGGTCGCTGATTCAGTGGATAGAGTGTTGGCCCCGTGTATGGATGTCCTAGGTTCAATCCCTGGTCAGGTCACACATAAGAAGTGACCAACTGGTTCTCTTCCCCTCCCCCTCTCCATGTTCTCTCTCCTCCCCTTCTGCAGCCAGTGGCTCAGTTGGTCCGAGAGTGGCCTCAGGCACTAAAGATAGCTTGATGGATTCAAATATCGGCCACAGATGGAGGTTGCCAGCTGGATCTCAGTCAGGGCGCATGCAGCAGTCTGTCTCTCTATCTCCCCCCTCCTCTCACTTAAAAAAACAAACAAACAAACAAAAAGGATGAGGGGACTGCAGGAAGAAAGGAGGGAGGAGAGGGAGAAAAGAGTAGAGAGGGGATAGATGGTGATGGAGGAAGACGTGGGGTGGTGACCACATAATGTAGTATGCAGGTGATGAACAGAATTGCACACTTGAAACCTACATGATTTTATTAACCAATGTCACCCAATAAATTCAATTTAAAAACTTTTTAAAAAAGAAACAAATACGCCTGTGATACTTGCTGAAAAAATAACACATTTTAAAAGCATGACAGGCAAAAAGATTATTTTAAAATCTCAGAAAGCAGTTTTAAAATGGGTTGTTGTTTCGTGGTTCAGGAAGAAAAATCCTATGATGAGATAGGTAAAGCCCAGAAGCAAGGAATCCCAAACAATAGTCAGGTAAGTGCAAAAAAAATCATTTATCAACATGTAGTAGGCCTCAGCCAATGGACTCTGAGTTAGGCATAGCCCTTGGCCAGGGGAGGAGGAATGAAAGAGACCAGGCCAGACACCGGTTCTAACTGGACATGAGATATACAGCGGCTGTCCTGAATAGGAAACAGAAAGAGTCATGGAGACAAAATAATGGTAATGAGAACTAAGATATTCAGAGGAAAAGAAACTTGGGTTCCAGAAGATGGGATACCACATTCTGGCAAGTGATGGGAGGCCTGTAGTCTGTATAGGTGAGGAAAAATTATTTTTTCTCTACCCTCTGAGTTCTTGGCTGAGATCCCTGTAATGAGAGACAGAGTAACAAGAGAAACACAAACAGAAGTTTTATTAACATGTAGACTTAATGTATCTATGGTAGATACCCAGGGGAAAATGAGTAACTCAAAGTGGTTGCTTAGAACTCTGGCTTATCTAACATCTTCAACAAGGAACAGTAAGTTTATGGAGAAATAATAGGACAAAGAGAAATAATTTGGGGCTCCCTAAGGCAGCCATAAAGGCTAGTTAGTAAAGCATGTTATGTAGATTCCTCTGGTGCCATCTTTAGACTGATGGGTCTAAGGCTGTCACCAGTGGTTAACTTTTATCTTTCATGGTAGATAAAATTTATGTAAATTTATATCCTGTTTTAAAGCAAATAGGGAAAGGGCAGGGAGTCTCTTCCCAATTGCCATCAGCTCAAGATAATCCTTATGCCACAGTGGCATGTTTTAGGGTGGTATACTTCCTACTCTTCATCTGACTCAGATGTTTTAGTTCTTTTCCTGTAACAAATCACCACAAAATCTCAGTGACACAGAAATGTATTCATTTATTTAGCTCACACATTTGTAGATGAAGATAAAGTCAACTGATGTAGGGGGCTCTCCCAGTCTTGGTAGTGAAACTCCCAGGCAACTGCAGTTCAGCTGGGGACTGACTGATGTCGGCTTGGCTGGGGTGTTAGACTGGGGTCACTCTGCCCTTTGTGTCTCGTATCCTCCTGGGACCAGTGGTCTATCACAGGCTTGTTTTTCTCATAATGAAACCCAGATGTTCCAAAGAGCAAGCCCAATCGCAGCAGTGCATTTTAAACTTCTGGTACAGCCAAGTCCACTTACATTCCACTGACCAAGTACAACATCAAAGGGTGGAGAAGTACACTCCACCCAAGAAGGTGGGGAGGCAGGGGGGTAGCGATGGGAGGAATACATATTATATTTAAAAAAATAAATTCAAAAGCTTTGAGGAAGAAAAGGAAAGATGCAGAAAACAAGAACAAGGCCAATTAAATTGCCACTTTTTTCAGACAAGCCAGATTCCCCAACCTCTACTCTCAGACCGCAGGAGATATAAGTCCAGATTGTGATACTAATATCTTCTCTTCCCACAACCGTGACCACATAACTCACCATGTGTGCATTCAGCTTACCCAACACCCCTGCTGCAGTTAAGGTTTTAAATGCTAAACTCTCTCACAATTTGAACATCCCTGGTCATCCTATGATGCTAACTGCTCAGCTGTTACTATTTGAATGATTGGCCCATTTCCCAGAAATGACTATTAAGTATGGAGTAAGAATACATTTTAATTTTTATTTATTTATTTCTCTTCTTTTCCCAGTTTAGAAGTGAGGAGATAAAGAGACAGATTTCCACATACGCCCTGACCAGGATCCACCCAGCAACTCCCATCTGGGGCCATGCTCGCAACCAAGCTATTTTTAGTAACTGAGGTGGAGGCTCCACAGAGCCATCCTCAGCACACAGGGCTGATACACTCAAAGCAATTAAGCCATATCTGCAGGAGGGAGGGAGGGAGGGAGGGAGGGAGGGAGGGAGAGAGAGAGAGAGAGAGAGAGAGAGAGAGAGAGAGAGAGGAAAGGGGGGGTGGAGAAGCGGATTGTCACTTCTCCTGTGTGCCCTGACCAGGCACTGAACCCAGAACATTCACATGCCAGGCTGACACTCTACCTCTGAGCAAACTGGCCAGGGCCAGGATACATTTTTAAAATAAATTAAAGGTCAAGTATGAACAGAACCAGCAGGACTAGATCAGGATAACATAGGGATTAGTGCTAGAAATGTACTTTAACACACTCGCTCAGCTCAAAATACTTGATGGTGAGAAAGTACAATATAAAAATGAGTAAGCCAAGGGACATCAGCCAACTCACAAAAGTCTCGATGGACCAGAAGAGGAACAGAAACCCAAAGGAATAGAAATGAGGAGAAATGGATGGGTTCTAGACTGAAAAGAAGACAGTAACGTCAAGAGGCTCAGCTCATGAGATGGTGATGGGGAAGAAAGTTTTGGTAAGAAATAAGAAGAAAAGGTCAGGTCACTGTGGGAAGTCAAGAGTTCTGGCCCGTGCACTGAAGGATGCTGGGAAAAGCGGCAAGTGATTTTCCTCTGAAAGCTATTATTTCATAGAAATTCATGGAGCTGCAGAGGTCTGGGCACAATGAGTGGAGACAAATACCCCACTGGCTCTGTGGCTACATCTTACTTAGCACTGGGTCCGAGGCATCTAGGACAATGTTTGGCATCTGGTAGATGTCAAGTGAGTAACTTTCAGCTCCAGAAGTCTGCGATAGTGTAATCTGAGCTTTCAGTCTCACTATTCTCTCTCATTAGATATAAAGAAATCTTTTTTTTTTTTTTTTTTTGTATTTTTCCGAAGCTAGAAACAGGGAGAGACAGTCAGACAGACTCCCGCATGCGCCCGACCGGGATCCACCCAGCACGCCCACCAGGGGGCAACGCTCTGCCCACCAGGGGGCGATGCTCTGCCCATCCAGGGCGTTGCTCTGTAGCAACCAGAGCCACTCTAGCGCCTGGGGCAGAGGCCAAGGAGCCATCCTCAGCGCCCGGGCCATCTTTGCTCCAATGGAGCCTCGGCTGCAGGAGGGGAAGAGAGAGACAGAGAGGAAGGAGAGGGGGAGGGGTGGAGAAGCAGATGGGCGCTTCTCCTGTGTGCCCTGGCCGGGAATCGAACCCGGGACTTCCGCAAGCCAGGCCGACGCTCTACCACTGAGCCAACCGGCCAGGGCCTAAAGAAATCTCTTAAACTTGTTTTGCAGGTGATTTTTTTTTCAGTATATATTTCTGTAAACTACAGTGGAGTACCACGACATGCAGTCCTTTTAGTACTCAGAGCTTTCTTAATGATGTCTCAGCGTGGAAGCAGTGTGTGTGTGTGGGGGGGGAGGGGTATAAAATATGCATAACCCACTCTCCGAGTCCAAGATGGAAGGCTTTGAGTAACTATTTCATTTTTCTTCATAAAGCTCACCCAGGCAATATCATCAGCTGTTTCATAGGTTTAGATTCCCATTTGGGTAGAGAAAAAAATAGTAGAATGCAGCATGATCACTATAGTTAACAGTACCACATTATAGGCCCTCGCCAGTTTACTCAGTGGTAGAGCATTGGCCCAGAGTGTGGATGTCCCAGTTTCAATTCCCAGTCAGGACATAGAGGAGAAGTGAGACCAGCTGCTTCTCCACTCCTCCTTCATCCCCTTCTACCTTTCTCTCTTTCTCTCCCACAGCCATGATTCAACTGGTTTGAGCGCATTGGCCCTAGGTGCTGAGGATGGTTCTGTGGAGCCTCCACCTCAGGTGCTAAAAATAGCTTAGTTGCAAGCATGGCCCCAAATGGGCAGGGCATCAGCCCTAGATGGGGTTGTCAGGTGGATCCTGGTTGGGGCACATGCAGGAATCTATCTCCCCTCCTTTCACATGGAAAAGAAGAAAAAAAATTTTTAATAAAGAATAAATTAAAAATTACATTATATACATGCAAGTTGTTAAGAGAGTAGATCTCAAATGTTCTCATCACACAAAAAAAGTAATTATCTGAGGTGATGGAGGTGTTAATTAACCTTATGTGGTAATCATTTCACAATACAGTGGTACCTTGAGATACGAACAGACCAACATACAAATTTTTTAAGATATGAGCTGCAACTCAGTCCATATTTTTTTTTTTGGTATTTTTCTGAAGCTAGAAACAGGGAGAGACAGTCAGACAGACTCTCACATGCGCCCGACCGGGATCCACCTGGCACGCCCACCAGGGGGCGATGCTCTGCCCACCAGGGGCATTGCTCTGTTGCGACCACAGCCACTCCAGTGCCTGGGGCAGAGGCCAAGGAGCCATCCCCAGCGCCCGGGCCATCTTTGCTCCAATGGAGCCTCGGCTGCGGGAGGGGAAGAGAGAGACAGAGAGGAAGGAGAGAGGGAGGGGTGGAGAAGCAGATGGGCACTTCTCCTGTGTGCCCTCGCCGGGAATTGAACCCGGGACTCCTGCACACCAGGCCAACGCTCTACCACTGAGCCAACCGTCCAGAGCTTCAGTTCATATTTTTGTTCGAGATTTGAGCGAATTTCCGAGATACAAGTCATGATTCAGGAAGCTGCTGCTAGTTGGCGCATTGGCGCACGGGTCCAGTATCAGCAGTTTGATATATGAGTTGACTGACTTACAAGCTCGGTTACAGAATGAATTAAATTTGTATCTCAAGGTACCACTGTATATGTATCAAATCACATTGTATGCCTTATACATACACAATGTTATATGTAAATTATATCTCAATAAAGTTGGGGGGAGTAGTAGGAGAAGGAAATATAACCCTAAACTACTAGTTCACAGGGGGTCATCAGTTAGAGAAAGATTTTAGAAAACACATATAGATAAATAGATAAACCGATGGGTGGATGGATGAATGATGAAAGGAAGTATGCATGGACAGGTGGACAGACGCATAGATGGATGGATGCATATATGGAGGATGTGTGGATGCATGGATGCGTGGATGGATGGATGGATGGATAGATGGATATATGCATGCATGCATGCATGGATATGTGGATGCATGGATGTGTGGATGGATGGATAGATGGATACATGCATGCATGTGGATGCATGGATGCGTGGATAGATGGATGGATGGATGGATACATGCATGCATGCATGCATGGATATGTGGATGCATGGATGTATGGATGCGTGGATGCATGGATGTCTGGATGCATAGATGGAGGATGCATGGATGTATAAAAAATGTTTACAGAAAGAACTCAAATTTTTCCATGTAAAAAATGATGCACTTAGGACTGTGCAGAGGGAGGCTTACAAGGCATGTAATGTACACAAGGACTCAAGGGTTTAGACTAGAGAACAAAAGAGTTGACCAGCAGGTTACACAGCCAGTGCTCACCCGAGCTACAGAACCAATTTCCACTGAGCAATTTGTTGATTTAGTAATAGACAGTTTCTCCAAACACTAAGAAAAAAGGACCTTTAAAAACACTACATTGACCTGTATAAGCAGGACAACTGTGTTTTCTTTCATTCAGAGGGGACTAGGAAAATAAAACAGGAGAAATCGCTTCAGCAGCACCACAGAGAGAAGTGGCCCCACAGGATTGGTGCCGTGTAGGGAGCATCACCCATGACTCCCACCATGTGGAAGGGAAGTCCACAGGTGCCACCAGCCGTTGCTCTAAGTGAAATAGTGCCAACACAGCGGTCCTGTGTGCACAGGACAGACAATTCCCACACACGCTGCAGCACGGGAATGCAGGGAAGCGAGTCCTCTACCATCACTTGGGGACTGCGGGCACCTGGGCTGCCTGCAAGCAATTCTTCAACACTTCAAGTTCAGCCACGGGATACTCCATTAGACGAGGTTCGACAACAACCATACTCTGCTTGTCTATCCATGCTCTAATTATTTTGACACCTCTGAGAAACAGTCACAAGGTTCTTTTGAAAGTGCTCACAATTCTAAACAAGACTAATGCTGAAGAAAAAAAATGAAAAATATGTTTCTATCCTCTGCCTGCCCACCCCCCCACTAATAGGGGACTGTGGCCAATGGAAGGTCTACCCACCCCACCCCACAGACATCATAACACATCTGCACACCCAAACATGCCCCATTCATGCTGGAAGAACTCGGGAAGTCTCTCAGACATATTTACAAAATGTCCCACATGTGATCAACAAACAAACAAACAATCCAATAAAAAAATGGGAAGAGGGCGGGGCTGGGCCAGAGCAGCCCAAGATGGCCGACTTGGAGGATCGGTTGTTGGATGAGGAGAAGATGATTCTGGATCGCCTGTAGCTCCAAGAAGGTTGCTGAGGGCCAGTCAAAAGCGGTGATTCCCACTGGTCTTCGCCAGTTTCAGGCCTGTGAGTTCCAGGGCCGGTACATCCAGCGGCCAGATACAGAGCATCAGCTCAAGACCTAACAACCATAGTTAGAGTGGTATCTTAAGGAAAGGCTCCTCACACCTGACCCAGCTAAGGCAAAGAAAATGTTGTCACAAACAGCAAAAAGAGCAGTAGCAGCAGACAAGTAGCCCACAGCGGATTACAAACAGCTGAAGTCATCCCAGGAAGATTTAGAAATTACACAACTGAAAGCTGGAGTCAGACAACACCAACCCTATACTCAACTACGCAAACAACATATTTGAAGGAGCAGTCTATATCGAGACAAAATGGGAAGACAGGGAAGTGCAATTCAAATGAATCAACTAGAGGAATC
Source organism: Saccopteryx leptura (assembly GCF_036850995.1). NCBI lineage: Eukaryota > Metazoa > Chordata > Mammalia > Chiroptera > Emballonuridae > Saccopteryx > Saccopteryx leptura. The sequence continues at coordinate 41,338,719 of NC_089515.1, read as the reverse complement.
CCCAGAAAAAGAATTGAATGAAATGGAAATAACTAAGATGCCGGATGCAGAGTTTAGAATAATGATTGTGAGGATGCTCAAGGATCAAGGATCTTAGAGCAACCATAGATAGACAACATGAGTACCTAAACAATGAGATATCTGGCATCAAAAAGGACATTGAAATCATAAAAAAGGATCAGACAGAAATGATAAACAGTGTCAGAAATGAAGACTACACTACAAGGAATGAAAAGCAGGCGAGATGAAAAAGAGGATCGAATCAGCAATTTAGAGGACAAGATAAGCAAAAGCATGGAAGCAGAACAGCAAAAGAAAAAGAGGATCAAAATGTCTGAGAAAACTCTAAGAGAGTTCTGTTACAATAGGAAGAGAAACAACATCTGCATCATAGGGGTTCCTGAAGGAAAAGAGAAAGAACAAGGGATAGAGAATCTGATTGAAGAAATCATAGCTGAAAATGTCCCGAAATTGATGCAGGAAAAAGTCACACAAGTTCAAGAAGCACAGAGAATCTCATTAAAAAGGAACCCAAATAAACCTAAACGAAGACACATCATAATTAAAAAACCAAAGCTAAGAAATAAAGAAAGAATACTAAAAGCTGCAAGAGAAAAGCAGTCAATCACCTGCAAAGGAGATCCCAAAAGGATGACATCCGACTTCTCAACAAAAACACTTGAGGCGAGAAGGGAATGGCAAGAGATATTCAAATTAATGCAGAACAAGATCCTACAACCAAGACTTCTTTATCCAGCAAGGCTATCGTTTAAAATAGAAGGAGAAATAAAAAGCTTCCCATACAAAAATAAAAAAAAACCCTCAAGGAATTTATTACAACCAAACCAATGATGTAAGAAGTGTTAACGGTCCTGTTGTAAACAGAACAAGGGTAAAGAGGAATGTGGATTTAAGATTTTAGAAATGCATCCAAATTGAAAAAGAAGAAGTAAAACTATCATTATTTGCTGATGATATGATACTGTACATAGAAAACACTAAAGTCTCAGTAAAATAACTACTGGACCTAATAAATGAATTCAGCAAGGTGGCAGGATATAAAATTAATATTCAAAAACCAGTGGCATTTTTATACACCAACAATGAACTGTCCAAAAGAGAAACTAAGAAAACAATCCCCTTCACTACTGCAACAACAACAAAGAAAGTACCTAGCTGTAAATTTATCCAAGGAGGTTAAAGACTTGTACTCAGAAAATTATAAAACATTGATAAGAGAAATCAAGGAACATAATTGAATCAAAAATGGGCGAAAGAAATGAATAGACACTTCAAAGAGGACATTCAGATAGCCAATAGGCAAAAGAAAAAATGTTCAACATCACTAATCATTAGAGAAATGCAAATTAAAACCACAATGAGATATCACCTCACACCAGTCAGAATGACACATTAACAAAACAAAACATAATAAGTGCTGGTGAGGATGTGGAGTAAAGGGAACCCTCCTGCACTGTTGGTGGGAATGCAGACTGGTGCAACCACTGTGGAAAATGGTATGGAGATTCCTCAAAAAATTAAAAATGGAACTGCCTTTTGACCCAGCCATCCCACTTTTAGGAATATATACTAAGAACACCAAATCACTGATTCAAAAGAAGAAATGCATCCCCATGTTTATGGCAGCATTGTTTACAATAATGAAGATCTGGATACAGCCCAAGTGTCCTTCAGTGGACGAGTAGATTAAAAAGTTGTACTACAGGCCCTGGCCGGTTGGCTCAGCGGTAGAGCGTCGGCCTGGCGTGCGGGGGACCCGGGTTCGATTCCCAGCCAGGGCACATAGGAGAAGTGCCCATTTGCTTCTCCACCCCCCCTTCCTCTCTGTCTCTCTTCCCCTCCCGCAGCCAAGGTTCCATTGGAGCAAAGATGGCCCGGGCGCTGGGGATGGCTCCTTGGCCTCTGCCTCAGGTGCTAGAGTGGCTCTGGTCATGGCAGAGCGACGCCCCAGAGGGGCAGAGCATTGCCCCCTGGTGGGCAGAGCGTCGCCCCTGGTGGGCGTGCCAGGTGGATCCCGGTCAGGTGCATGCAGGAGTCTGTCTGACTGTCTCTCCCCATTTCCAGCTTCAGAAAAAAAATTTTTTTTAAAATTTTAAAAAAAAGTTGTACTACATATACACATGGAATACTATGGGGTCATGAAAAAGAAGAAAATACCTTTTGCAACAACAGGGATGGACCTGGAAACTATTATGTTAAGTGACATAAGCCAGACAAGAAATAAAAATATTATATGACTTCACTCATATGAGGAATCCAATGAACAATGTGAACTGAGGAACAGAATAGAAGCAGAGGAGGGATCAAAGGGACCAGTGGGAAAGCGGACAGAGGGAAAGGGGATGAGAGGATGAGATCAGAGAAGGGAAAGGGCTTGGTGAAATTATATACACATAACAGCATTATAGAGAGCAGAAGAGCAAATCCTGGAGGAAAGCGGAGAGGGTGTTGGGGGAGGGGCAAGAAGGATGTTGAGGGGAATTCGATGGTGTGGGGGGGATGTATTCAATGGGACACTTGAATCTATGTAAACACAATAAATTTAAATCAATAAAAAAATAAAAAATCATGAAGTGTGAGATGGATAGGAATTCCAGAACATAAAGATTCCTATAAAATGTATTACAGTTAAAGAGTAAAAAAAAAAAAAAAAATGGGAAGAGGACATGAACAGACACAATTCTCCCAAGAAGAAATACAAATGGCCAATAGATATACGAAAAGATACTCATCTTCACTAGTTATTAGAGAAATGCAAATCAAAACTACAATGAGGCCCTGGCCGGTTGGCTCAGTGGTAGAGCGTCGGCCTGGGGTGCAGAAGTCCCGGGTTCGATTCCCAGCCAGGGCACACATCTGCTTCTCTACCCCTCCCCCTCTCCTTCCTCTCTGTCTCTCTCTTCCCCTCCCGCAGCCAAGGCTCCATTGGAGCAAAGATGGCCCGGGTGCTGGGGATGGCTCCTTGGCCTCTGCCCCAGGCGCTAGAGTGGCTCTGGTGGCAACAGAGCGACGCCCCGGAGGGGCAGAACATCGCCCCCTGGTGGGCAGAGCGTCGCCCCCTGGTGGGCGTGCTGGGTGGATCCCGGTCAGGCACATGCGGGAGTCTGTCTCTCCCTGTTTCTAGCTTCAGAAAAATACAAAAAAAAAAAAAAAAAAAAAAAACTACAATAAGATACCACCTCACACCTGTTAGATTAGTTAGCTATTATCAACAAGACAGGTAACAACAAGTGCTGGAGAGGCTGTGGAGAAAAAGGAACCCTCATCCACTATTGGTGGGAATGTAAATTAGTACAACCATTATGGAAGAAAGTATGGTGGTTCCTCAAAAAATTAAGAATAGAACTACCATATGACCCAGCAATCCCTCTACTAGGTATATACCCCCAAAACTTGAAAACATGGGTACATAAAGACACATGCATCCCAATGTTCATCTCAGCATTGTTCATGGTGGCCAAGACATGGAAACAGCTGAAATGCCCTTCAACAGAGGATTGGATAAAGAAGATGTGGTACATATATACTATAGAATACTACTCAGCCGTAAGAAATGATGACATCGGATCATTTACAGCAACATGGATGGAAAACAAAATTGAGACTCACAGACATAGATAAAAGTACAGTGGTTACCAGGGGTAGGGGAAGGAAGGAGAGGGGGTAGGAGAGGGGGAGGGGCTTAAAGAAAAACAAATATAGGGTGACAGAGAATGATTTGAAATTGGGTGATGAGTATACAGCATAATCAACTGTCCAAATGATGTGGAGATGTTTTCTCTAAATCTATGTACTCTAATTGACCAATGTCACCCTGTTAAATTTAATTGTCTAAATAAAAAATAAAAAAAAAACTAGGCAAAAACAAATATGTATTTTTTAATGAATTGTTTGGGGTAGCAATCATAGCCCTGAAGGTATTTAAAACAACTCTTGTGGGAAGAACAAATGTTTGTTTCTAAAAACCTAAAACAAATGACACTGGCCTGCTTTCCAACCAGTCCTAACAAGGCCCGACAATAAAAAACACCCGCTTTTCTTTTGGTCTTAAGCAGACAAGGAACGTGTTGAGGGTTGACTTGCAACTTTCCCCCGTTTTTGGAAATCACAACGTAGAGGCACTGGCACCTACGAAGTCCCCCTGCGTGAGGAGTCCCCACCCGCCCCACCCCAAAGAGAGGAAGCACCGCAAGTGATCCTTCTGCCCATGGCTAATAAATTCATCAACAGCATGGATTCTTGTGGTTAGGATCAATGACTGCCCTAATGAAAAGCACATTGCTGCGCACCTTCCTCACTAGCTCTCACGGAGGGCCTGTGGCCGTGCAGCGCCAAGGCCTGCACGGCTTTCAGAGCTAACTGCTTCCAGGTGCTCGCAGAACATGCCCTGAGCTCAGAGTGCTATTTTCAACCTAGTGCCTGAGCGTTCTTTGTTCTTGCAAGTGTAAAGTTTCCCTCATTCCCCTTTTTACGGCCACAGGTTTTCTGAGTTGCATAACACCCAATAAGAAAGCACCAAAGGACTTAGTTTTATTGTTTTGTTGTGTTTTATTGACTACATGCCTTACTCGGCTAATGTGTGCCCGGAGAGGCAGGCAGGCAACGGCAGCTCAATTACAGTGCTCACGCCCTTCCTCTCTGCCCAGAGTGCGACCCAGCTCACTTTTATTACATCCACATGCAGATGTTTAAAAAAAAAAAAAAAAAAAAAAAAAAAGAAGAAAGGAAAGGAGGAGGACTGTGTTGTGCTCTGGTTAAAGTGTTAAAGCTGGAACCACTCCCTTCCCAAGTGGTCCTTGAAGGCCAAGAGCCTTCCAAAGAATAGCAATTTGTTTCTGCTGTGGTCATGGAGTCAGCCATCCGATCTCGTCTTGGGAGAAGAATGCCTTCGCTCCTTGGAGAGGAGCCAAAGGAAACGCGCTCCCATTTGGAGGATTAGGGGCGCTGGGATCGGGCCAGGGGTGCCCAGCCATCCCTGAGCCATTCATCCATGCCTCGGAGTCAATGGCATTTCGCCAAGAGGAGGAGCTCACACACACACCCTTAGCTTTCGCTGTTATTAGTTTTCTTGGTGTGCTACAGTAATTCATAAGAGGTCATACAACCAAAGCTTTAGAATCAGAGAGACCAGGGTTCAAATCCAGGCCCCGCCACTTTCTAGCTCTGCTCACTTGGACAAGTTACTTACCTTTTCAAAGGTTCAGTTTCCCAAATTGTCAAATGGGAATAAAGTTGCTTGCCTCAGGGTTGCTGTGAATATTTAATGTGATCGTATTAAGCATGTGCCATATCGCCTGAATGCACACTAATTGGTAGCATGTTATCTTTTTTACAACAGATGCACTCAATTTCTGTAGTTTGTTGTTACTTGTTGCATTAAAAGTTTATCTGGCCTGGCCTGTGGTGGCGCAGTGGATAAAGCATGGACCTGGAACACTGAGGTCACTGGTTCAAACCCTGAGCTTGCCTGGTCAAGGCACATATGGGAATTGATGCTTCCTGCTCCTCCTTCCCTTCTCTCTCCCTCTCTCTCTCTCTCTCTCTATCTATCTCTCTGTAAAAATGAATAAATAAAATTAAAAAAGAGCCCTGGCCGGTTGGCTCAGTGGTAGAACGTCGGCCTGGCGTGCAGAAGTCCCGGGTTCGATTCCCGGCCAGGGCACACAGGAGAAGTGTCCATCTGCTTCTCCACCCCTCCCCCTCTCCTTCCTCTCCGACTCTCTCTTCCCCTCCCGCAGCCGAGGCTCCACTGGAGCAAAGATGGCCCGGGCGCTGGGGATGGCTCCTCGGCCTCTGGCCCAGGTGCTAGAGTGGCTCTGGTCGCAACAAAGTGATGCCCCGGAGGGGCAGAGCATCGCCCCTTGGTGGGCAGAGCATTGCCCCCTGGTGGGCGTGCCGGGTGGATACCGGTAGGGCGCATGCGAGAGTCTGTCTGACTGTCTCTCCCCGTTTCCCGCTTCAGAAAAATACAGAAAAAAAAAAAATTAAAAAGAGTTTATATCTTTGTCAATGTTGTTTTCATTGCATCACAATGTTCCAGAGTGGAGGTTCTATAATTTTAGCCATTTCCTCATTGCTAAATATTAAGGCTTTCCCCACTATCTATATAAATAATGCTGTAATGTGCATATTTGTACATAAATTTATCAGCACTGATTATTATTTCCTAAAAACAGATTCATAGATGAGGAATTATAGGGTCAAAGGACAGGAGTATTTTTAAGACTCAATACATATTGTTAAATTCTTTTTCAAGAAGGTTCCCCTTACCTTTCACAATGATGTTAACAACATCTCTTCTTGCCCATCAGAAATATCCTGAATCTGACTTTATTCATGAAACATTATTTGGGCTTAAAGTTCACATTCTCTTCTACATAACAAAGGAAATGGAAAATAGTGGTAACTATCAATTAACAAGAATTAGCCAGAAAACTGAAAGAAAAAAATTTAAATGACTTGGCTGAATATATTCGTAATTCTCCACATTGCATTTCCAAATATATCAATCACACAGAACTAATTTCTACAATTTATGGTCCAAATTTTTTACCCTAAAGTAAAAAGGGCCACAAGCTGAGACACCGGCCCTTTATGAAGTCTTCAGTATTCCGTAGGCAGACATGGTGCCCCATTCATGAATCCCACGCAATCTGAAGGTCACACGGGATACAGTGTTTTTGGTGCAATCTTTATGTAAGATCAGCATCAGAGTGGAAGGAACTTACAGATGATCTGTCTCAACATTCTCAATTTTGGAAGTGAGACAACTGAAACCAAGAGAACTCAAGGCTTTGCCCAGTTACCCAGTGAGTAAGTGGCAGAACCAGGACCCAACAGCTGTGCACACCACCCATCCACCCCGCTGCCCCTGCAGGCAGCGTCTCCACCAGCCCGGAAACATTCCCAGGGATGGCCCGGTTCTCACAGAAGTAACCCCCTAAGGGACACACCCTGGTGGCAACTAAGAAGTGTGTGCTCTGATGAGGAGAAGCAGGGCCCATGACTCTAGTAGGGGTCCCCAAACTTTTTACACAGAGGGCCAGTTCACTGTCCCTCAGACCGTTGGAGGGCCGCCACATACAGTGCTCCTCTCACTGACCACCAATGAAAGAGGTGGCCCTTCCGGAACTGCGGTGGGGGGCTGGATAAATGGCCTCAGGGGGCCACATGCGGCCCGCGGGCCGTAGTTTGGGGACGCCTGCCTACAGGGAGGACCACACACTATTTAATTCTGCTTCATCCACAGGAGGTAGGCACTCAAGTTGTGTCTAGTTAGCCAAAGTCCCACACTCAACACTCCCCTCATTCCCACATAGGATGCTGTGCCACCTCTGTGCGGGTGACAGACGAGGAGGGACCTCCACCTCCTCCCCCTGCCACCCAGCAGGCCAGGGCCCTTCCTACGCAGCCGCAGCCCAGGGCACAAGCCCCACTTGTCTCTGACTGCTCAGCCCACTAGCAGGCCCCCAGCCAGGTCCGCTGGCTGCCTGTTCTCACGAGGTCTGTGAGTGAAGAATGATTCTTACATTTTATAAGGGGTTGGGAAAAAAAAGTAAAACAGAAGACAATACAAGAAACAGGGATGGCCTGCAAAGCCTAAAATATTTACTATCTGGCCCTTCACCGAGAAAAGTTTGCCAACCCCACTCCAGATGACAGCTTGGTGCTGATTTATCAAGCCTACTGTCGAGGCTCGGAGTATAAGTTTTTGCGCTTAAAATTCTCCCTTGTCTGTCGGAACACCACTTCTCAAACTCTGGGAAGGGTGTATTCGGGAGCGGTGCGGATGGCTGGAGAGAATGCTTTCAAGGTCAGATGGGTCTGATTTGGAACTCAGCGCCTCCCTCACCTCTGATACACAGGAACTAAAAGGTGCTTTCCTTTTTCCCCGAAACTCAAAGGTATCTCTACAGTGTTGAGTCCCTGTACAGACGGAAGATGTTCATTTGGAGGGGAGGAGAGTCAAGAGAGAACATGAGAGAGCTGGGATATTTACAACACTCTGATTCATCAACTTCTTTAACAAAGGAGTTCGTATCCAACAGACTCAAATTAGGTTATAAACAAGGACAAGCACATGAGAAATTTTTTTTCTTATAATAAGAATTGACGGCCTCGGCCGGTTGGCTCAGTGGTAGAGCGTCGGCCTGGCGTGCGGGAGTCCCGGGTTCGATTCCCGGCCAGGGCACACAGGAGAAGCACCCATCTGCTTCTCTACCCCTCCCCCTCTCCTTCCTCTCTGTCTCTCTCTTCCCCTCCCGCAGCCAAGGCTCCATTGGAGCAAAGTTTGCCCGGGTGCTGAGGATGGCTCTGTGGCCTCTGCCTCAGGCGCTAGAATGGCTCTGATTGTGGCAGAGCAACGCCCCAAGATGGGCAGAGCATCACCCCCTGGTGGGCGTGCCGGGTGGATCCCAGTCGGGCGCATGCGGGAGTCTGTCTGACTGCCTCCCCGTTTCCAACTTCAGAAAAAGAAAACAAACAAACAAACAAAAGAATTGACAAGTTATCCAGAGGATGGCCCCTGAGGCCCCTCTCCTGGGGCAGGTCTGCAGCCTGCTCTGTCTGGCTTTCATGCTCAGGGTCTCAGGATGGTGGCTACTCCGGCGGCAGGCACCAGGCTCATGGGTGGGCAAGGGGTAGGGATCCAAGGTCCTACCAACTGAGCTCTTCCCTTCAAAAGGATGCTCACCCTGTGATCTTAGAATCCATCTCATGGATGTCAGCCTCCAGGAAGTAGACCTACTTCTCCCTGTTCCTCCTGTAGGTACGACTAAAACACTTGAACATATTTAAATCGAATATAAGAAGTCTCTGAAACACAAGAGACAGGAAGACAGCCCAGCTAGGGACCTGGGGACCCAAGGACCAAACTGTAGTGACTTCCTCTGTTTTCTTTTTGCCTCATATTATTAACCAGACTTGGAGCAGAAGAAGCTGGCAACTAGGGAATGTCAACATGCATGGACAAAAAGCCCAATTAAAACCTACCCTTGGCCCTGGCCGATTGGCTCAGCGGTAGAGCGTCAGCCTGGTGTGCGGGGGACCCGGGTTCGATTTCCGGCCAGGGCACATAGGAGAAGCGCCCATTTGCTTCTCCACCCCCCCTCCTTCCTCTCTGTCTCTCTCTTCCCCTCCCACAGCCAAGGCTCCATTGGAGCAAAGATGGCCTGGGCGCTGGGGATGGCTCCTTGGTCTCTGCCCCAGGCGGCAGAGCGACGCCCCGGAGGGGCAGAGCATCGCCCCCTAGTGGGCAGAGCATCACCCCCTGGTGGGCGTGCTGGGTGGATCCCGGTCGGGCGCATGCGGGAGTCTGTCTGACTAGGTCTCTCCCTGTTTCCAGCTTCAGAAAAAATACAAAAACAAACAAACAAACAAAAAAAAAAAAACCTACTCTCTTTCACCAAGGGGGCAGCCTAGAAAATAGAAATCTTTTAAACAATCAACATTGTACTTGAGTCAAACACCACAAATAAAAAGGTGCTTGCACGAGGTTATCATCAGGCACCCCAACCAACACACAAACACATAGACACACTCCCTGAATGATGTCAGAGAAGGTTAAGTGGGGGACACAACTTTCATCCCTGGCAGCCAGCAATGATCCCCACCACACTGAGTGAGAGGAGACCATAGGGGGAGCCAGACCCCCACCCTCACTCAGCAGTAAACAGGAGTCCCTCCGTGGCTGCTGGACTTCACCGTCACTTGGCTGTAACAAGGAGTGGCTCCAGGCCAAAAGGTGTCAGAAAAAGACAGCTAACACAGATTTAAATAAGATCCATTTCTTGTGCCATAATGCAGAAGTGCCTAGAGTTCAATCAAAAGTCATGCGTCATCCCAACAACAAAAAACTTTTCAACAGGAATGAAAAAAGACATTCAATAGCTGCCAATACTGACATGAAAGACTTGTCAGACCACAGCAGGAGGCAACTCATTGGCCAAAATGGGTCACGTGGCCATGGCCATCCCTAGCTGCAAGGGAGTCTGAGGAAATCTTTCCCTTCGCAGCCCCTTGAGGAGAGGAAGAAAGGGGTAAACAGGCTTTGTGGGTAGTCTGGGATAACCAATCAACAGTGTCTTCTACAAACCTACTTGTAAAATGTCTGCAGCCTGCTGTTTCATCCTGCTTCACCAAACCAGAGGTAGCGTTTTCGCTGTATCTTCAGATCTTTCCTTTTGGTGCCTGTTGTGTGTGCGTGTGTGCGTGTGTGTGTGTATAGCCCTAATCCTTTGTGAAAAGAAATAATAAGTGAATTATTCCTTAACAGTTGAGTGATGATTGGTGATTACTGATTAATGGTCTCTGTGGGCAAAAACTATGAAGACTGGAATCCTCTCACTTTCACATAGATATTTTCATTACTGATTTTAAGCAAACTATAAAAAGGTTAATATTTCAAGGGAAATATTAAAAAAATTTTTTTTGAAACTGCCATAATACCAAAGGCTGTGTATTTCCTATGACAGGAGAGGCCATAACAAGCCTTTTCATTTTTTTATTTTTATTTATTTTTTACTGTGACTTTGAAACACATCCACTCAAACAAATTAATGTTCCCGTTCACTGACTTCTTCTGCCAGGAGTGAGGTCACAAGCCAATCCAGGTACAGAAGGAGGATGGCACAGGCAAAGGGCAGGAGCCAGAGAAGCAATTTAACCCCTATGTTTAAAGTGCTTCTGGCATCTTATTTTTTAAAAAAAGGAAAGAAAAGAAAAAGTGCTCTCCATAATTAATATTTAATCAAAAGAGTGGAGGATGGGTGGCAGGTGAGAATATAGCTAAATTGTTTTTTTAAGTGAGAGGAGGGGAGATACAGAGACAGACTCCCACATGCGCCCTGACTGGGAACCACCTGGCAACCCCCATCTGGCATTGATGCTCTGCCCACCTGGGGCCATGCTCATAACTGAGCTATTTTTAGCACCTGAGGTGGAGGCTCGACAGAGCCTTCCTCAGCACCCAGGGCCAACGTGCTCAAATCAATCAAGCTGCAGGAGAGGAAACGAGAGAGAGAGAGAAAAAGGGAAGGGGAGGGGAGAGGAGGGGAGGGGAGGGGAGGGGAGGGGAGGGGAGGGGAGGGGAGAAGAGAGAAGAGGGGAGGGGAGAAGAGAGAAGAGAGAAGAGAGAAGAGAGAAGAGAGAAGGGAAGGGAAGAGGGAGTGGTCAAGAGCAGATGCTCACCTCTCCTGTGTGCCCTGACCGGGAATCGAATCTCGGACTTCCATACATCAGGTTGACGCCCTACCACTGAGCTAACCAGCCAGGGACTAAATATTTCTAAGAGCACCAGGAGCACCATGGTTCCAAATTCAGTCCCAGTTTCACAGTGTGACACACGGTTCCAGGAACCGTGTAAAGTGGGACTTAGCACAAGGCGGCTGCTCATTTCTTAAAAAAATTTTAATGGCAATAATGGATGCAATGGAAATATTTCACTGATTCACATCTAGTAGGTTCTGTGTTGACATGCCTTTGAAGTTTTATTTGGAGAAATATGTATTTCTGACGTACACTGCTTCTAATACAAGTGGCAGGGGACAGAGTGCCACTGATGGAAAGGTTAATAAAGAAGGAACGTCGGGCAAAGGTTTTGGAGGAAAATAACACAACTATAAAGACAGGCAGGAGGAGAGAGGCATCTTAAAGGGGAAATAACAGCTTCTGGATGAGGGTGGTCATGCTCTAAATCCCAGGACACCCCTCCTCCCTCTGGTTTTCCAGACCTTCAGCCTGGCCGGGCGGGTAGAAAAGGCCTGGGCAGTCAGACCATCTGTTCTCCCATTGGACGGTCACACTTAGATGGAGCTAAGAAGAGCTGGAGGCCCGGTCTGGTTCTGTCACTGTGGGTACAAGTCACAGAAACAGCCTGCAGCTACAGAAGCACTAATAGGAATTTAGTGGAAGGACCCTCATCTGATTAAATCAGCTCCTTATGTCTTCCTTGGAGAGCTCAGTGCCCCGGAGAGAGCACTAATCAGCCTCTAGCTGGTCAGACACAACCTGCTCGCAAGGACTCCCGGTTTCGCAATCCCATTAAGACTATGAAAAATTGGAGCAGTGACGGCCAATGATGGGGGTCATTAATGCCAGGCAGGCAAAAGCCACAGACATCATCAGTACACTGTAGAAGTCTCAAAGGAGTGAGCTAATTCTAGGAAAGGTGAAATCGGAGTTTTTAGTTGATGAGGTTACAAATGAAGTTAAAAGAAAATGGAATGATGTCCCCCCCTAGCCTCGAGAACAAGAGGGAGCTTGGGTAGCCTACAGTCTTACCCTGAGGACATGTGCCAGGCACTGTGGACATTACCACTTCTATCCTTACAACAACCCGGCGAGCAGAGTCCTAATATTTATCCCTATTTCACAGATGAGAAAAGTGAGCTTTAAAGCAATAAAGAGATGTTCTTAATATCACAAATAGGTATGGAGATAAGGAAGTCAGAGGTCAGAGAGCCAACTCTCTTGCTAAGAGTCACACAGCCCCCAGCCTTCCTCATCCTGAGCCATGATGTCCTACCTAAGGCTTCTCCCCAGAAAGCCAACATGCTTCTGTTGCTAAATACACAACAAAACAAATGTTTTTAAAACCTCGGATCTAGGCCCTGGCCTGTTGGCTCAGCGGTAGAGCATCAACCTGGCGTGCGGGAGACCCGGGTTCGATTCCCGACCAGGGCACATAGGAGAAGCGCCCGTTTGCTTCTCCACCCCCCCCCCCTTCCTCTCTGTCTCTCTCTTCCCCTCCCGCAGCCGAGGCTCCATTGGAGCAAAGATGGCCCGGGCGCTGGGGATGGCTCCTTGGCCTCTGCCCCAGGCGCTAGAGTGGCTCTGGTCGCAGCAGAGTGACGCCCCGGAGGGGCAGAGCATCGCCCCCTGGTGGGCAGAGCGTCGCCCCTGGTGGGCGTGCCGGGTGGATCCTGGTCGGGCATATGCGGGAGTCTGTCTGACTGTCTCTCCCCGTTTCCAGCTTCAGAAAAATACAAAAAACAAACAAACTCGGATCTAGGTAAACAGTGTACAGACTTCTAGATCCCAGCCAGACAGCAGCCAGAGAAACTAGACATATCAGATTCTATAACATCATACAGATTCTATGATGTGCTGTGGAAATATATGGGCAGACGCACTTCTTCAACAGTAAGTACAATAACAGAAAATGGTCTCATCAAGTATTTTATGCTACAGTGGCAGGGGGAAAAATCTGTAATTGGTTAAACTTCCATGTTAATTCCTTACAGTTTGGCTAATGCTACAGCACATGAGTCATTGAGCGTAGTCTAATTTTCAATCCTAAGCATAGTAATATAGTACATATTTTAAAGTGGAAGCTTTTAAAGACAAGAGTCAAAACTTAAAACCATTTTTAATTTAAAAAAAGAAAGGCATAAAATTATTACATGTCATCTTGATGTGTTAAACTATATATTTAATGTTTTAGTTCTTATATCAATTATTCGTATGAAATGTTATTTATTTGGCACTTTTTTTTTCAACTCAATATACCCAAGCTATATTCTTTAGTCCTCATATTAATTGGAAATACCCCACTACATCTGATTTTGTGTGAAGGAAATGTACTCTTGGAACAATGACAGCATTCAATTTTAAAGTCTCTACTATATTATTGTAAAAGGTATAATTTGTGCCCGGAAGCTTCTGTTAATATTTCTGCCAACTGCGATTCTTTTATGTAGGTTTCATCACACCACTGATCTCTAAACACTGAAACGCACATCCACCTCTGCCCTGCCTTTACGAAACAATTCAGGTTTCAGAGTTACTATTTCTGAGCCCAGTTCAACCGAAGGAAACCCTCATGGGGCGGGTCACACGTGACCTCAGAGGGAAGGGCCCGGGGAACAGGAGGTCTGGGTCTACAGCATTTTCTTTCTGAGCCCCGGTGATCATTTGTCAATGTGGGACGCCACAGAGGAAACATGACCAAAGGTTGGGGCCCCTGGTCCTAGAAAAACACCTCTGTGGCTAAGCTTGTTGGGTCAGGCACTTCCTTTGTATAATGGCTACAATGGTTCTCACCTTTCAGCTTTCTGGAGCTCTGTACTAGCAGAAGACCTATGATTTTGGTAATAATTTTTTTTTTTTCCTTTTTCATTTTTCTGAAGCTGGAAACAGGGAGAGACAGTCAGACAGACTCCCGCATGCGCCCGACCGGGATCCACCCGGCACGCCCACCAGGGGCAACGCTCTGCCCACCAGGGGGCGATGCTCTGCCCATCCTGGGCGTCGCCATGTTGCGACCAGAGCTACTCTAGCCCCTGAGGCAGAGGCCACAGAGCCATCCCCAGCGCCCGGGCCATCTTTGCTCCAATGGAGCCTTGGCTGCGGGAGGGGAAGAGAGAGACAGAGAGGAAAGCGCGGCGGAGGGGTGGAGAAGCAAATGGGCGCTTCTCCTGTGTGCCCTGGCCGGGAATCGAACCCGGGTCCTCCGCACGCTAGGCTGACGCTCTAACCGCTGAGCCAACCGGCCAGGGCAATAATTTTTTTTTTTATTTTAGAGAGAGGCAGGGAGAGAGGGAGAGAGAGAGAGACAGAGAGACAGGAACATCGAGCTGTTCTGTATGTGCCCTGACCTGAGATCGAACCAGCAACCTCTGCACTTTGGAAGGATGAGCCAACCAACTGAACTATCTGGCCAGGGCTTAATTTCTCATTGATCTTTAGAGAGAGAGCGAGACAGAGAGAGGAAGGGAGAGAGAGGGAAGGGAGAAGGGAAGCATTCATTTGTTGTTCTACTCAGCCGTGCATTCATTGGTTGCTTCCCATGTGTGCCCTGACCGGGGATCAAACACACAACCTTGTCATTTGGGGACGACGCTCTAACTGACCGAGCTCATCAACCAAGGGCTATAATAATTTTTTAAAGAAAAGTGAGTTATGAAGATAAGTGAAAAGTTGAGATGCTAGATGGTTAAGGAAACTATTAAAACACCTGGAAAGTCACCACTACCGGCATTATGACACCGACTGTGCTCACAGGGCATCTGGGGTGCTGAGCAGCGGGCGCTGGGTGGCATCACTCAACCTCCATTCCCACCCACTCCTGGCGTGCCCTCCCAGTCATAGACCGAAACCCCGACTATGCTTTTAGTTCCGCCACTGAGATGGATTCACACGTGGAGAGACAGGCAAGGCTCGAGGCATTCATTTTCCTGGTGCAGAATTTCTCAAAGGAGCGATTCCGGAGCAGGCAGCATGATAGAAACTTCCAGACTGGGCAGCTTCCTGACCACATAAGAGGCAGAAGCTCTTTGGTGGCCCAGGTCCCTGGCATGGTCCTGCAACGGCTCCCAGAAGCTCAAGCTAAAGTCTGCTTCTTCCACCCTCCCCTAAGATGTTGTGAGCTTTTGTGTGTGTCTTAATACATCTCACTTCCTTAGACCGGGCAGATGGCTTCACTGACAAGACAATACAAGTGGAGGGTACCAGCCACTTTCCCGAAACTATGGGCAGAAACCAGAGAAGCCCAGGTCTGACTCCCTTGCTAGTGCTCATGTCCCAACATCGCAGGAAGAGAAAGGAAAATTCAGCCAACTTTAATCTGACCTCAATCATTAAGTCTATAAAACATGATTATATGGCTGCTATCACCCTAGAACTGTGCCAGGCCCTGGGAATGTTTGAGTTAGTGTGGAACTACATGACTTGTCTTTAAGGAGCACTTAATTAGTGAAAGAAATAAAACAAAAGCAAACAATAAAAATAATATCCGGTGTAAGTGCTTTAATAAAGGCAAACACTGCACAAGCAGGAAGAGGGTGGGTCCCTTGGTGACAGGGCCACAGAGGGTGGATAGGGAGGAAGTGACTCCAGGCAAGGGAACAGCATTTGCAGGGCACAGCGGGCATAACTGCTCATGGTATTTTTAGGGTTATTTTAATCTTCAGATAAAAATCAGTAGGGCTTTATTTCAAAATTGTCTTACTATAAAATCGTTATACCACATAACTTTTTGAACCAACTTTTGAACCATAAGTTTTTGAACCATCCTGGCCGGGGTATAGGCCATCCCTGGGTTATGAACAAGATAGGTTCTGTAGGTTTGAAAATGTGTAAGTATTTGTATGCACGGAAAGGTAAAAACAAATACTATGTTAAGTAACATCTGTCTAAGTTGCCTTTAATAGGTAAACGTACCTGTTCCAACTTATATACAGATTCAACTGAAGAACAAACCTACAGAACCGATCTCCTTCATAACCCGGGGACTGCCTGTATTTCTTACAGGAGATTTAAATAATCAGCACAGAAGCCATACACTATGGATTGGCCAAATGAATGCATATGGCTGTAAGCGTCTTGGCTCACTAAGGCACATCAATACAAACTGTTGTTCCCCTTGGAAGACCTAAGGCCACTGTGATTATGACTGAGAGGACCATGTTCCGTCCCCAAGTAGTCCTGAGTACCTACAAGGTGCTGCATTAGACTAGGAATGCAAGGTCCTTGCCCTAGAGAAACTCACATTCTGAGACTGAAGGGGAAGGAGCTTTTCTTTTTTAATTTTTCCATTGACTTGAGAGAGAAAGTAGGGGGAGGGAGGGAGGGAGAGAGAAAGAGAGAGAAGCATCAATCAACTCGTTTCACTTAGTTTTTCCATTTAGTTGTGTTGTTTCGTTTTTCTTAACATAGCCATTGACCGTGAATGGTTAAAAAAAAAAAAAAAAAAAGCCTGACCTGTGGTGGTGCAGTGGATAAAGCATCGACCTGGAAATGCTGAGGTCGCCGGTTCAAAACCCTGGGCTTGCCTGGTCAAGGCACATATGGGAGTTGATGCTTCCTGCTCCTCCCCCCTTCTCTCTCTCCTCTCTCTCTCTTCCCCTCTCTCTCTCCTTTCTAAAATGAATAAAAATAAATAAATTAATTAATTAATTAAAAAAAAAAAAAGAGGCCCTGTTCAAAAAAAAAAAAAAGCTTGGTAATTCCCTCCATATCCCTTTGCCTGTGCCGGGGACTTTGGACATTATTCCAAATAACGCTCCTATCTTTCCTGACCCTGGAACTACACATCTTAACTGCTCACAGGCTTCCGTCCTTCTCTCCTCACCCTCTCTTCCTGCCCCCCCATCCACCTCCAGCATCTCTCAAAAGCGCCTCCCCCCCCCCCCCAGTTCCTAGGCCCTGCCCTTCTGTCCCCATCTCTCCCTGACTATCTCAGAGGGCCCCATAGCAGGTTGTGGGAGAAATAACAAGGAGGTGGGGTCAGGGATTCTGGTCCCTTCCTCTGTGAGTCCTTACTGAAGTCACAGCTGCTCTCCAGGCCCCGTGGCGCCCCAACACCCAGAGACACCCAGGGGGAGACACGACCCCCAAGTCCCTTCGCACCAGCAGCTGAGGCCAGCAACTTGAGCCGGGGGCGGGGGGTGGTCTCTTCCAGACGCAGATATAATTGCGTTCTGAGGGTAACAGACCGAACAGGACTGCTAGAACATTTGCTTTTTAACCTTGTTTACAGCTAAATCAGATCAAACTAAGTATGGAGTTTCTCTACCTCTGATCTGAGGGATTTAGGGGGGCAAACTGCGACAAATTCTGAAAATTCCAACTATGGGAGCATCTGGTCGTCCTCTGGAGGGAGTAAATTGCATATACAATTCCTACAGAATAAATAAGCCAAAAAAATTGATAACTACCACTAATGGAACATAAATATAATTTTATATCTTGGCCAGCTGGCTTTCACAGGCTTCTGTCATCATCTTGAGAAATAGGACATGTTTCAAATCTAAAGCTTGAATAACACAGGCTGAAATTAAATTACAGGCGCAGTCTGGACATCAGGACTTCCCGGGACTGATGAGGACAGAGAAGCAGTCAGCAAACCTGGCTCTGTGCTGGGCGGGGCTCCTGCTGCCCCCCACCCCAATCGCTGCTCACTCCAGGTGAACCAGCCACGCCCTCTGAGTTCACGCCAGGCCTGATCACGGGGTGGGCGGGGCCTCTGGAGGCCCCGCGAGTGGAGCATCGTGCCGCTGGACAGTGCCGCACATCCCTGGGGATTCTCCCGAGAGTCCTGGACATCCATGTTTCTGTTACATTTAAAAGGGGCAGTATATATGATCTCCCAGGGTTCCAGATACTGAGCGAAGTGCTTTAAAGACCGAGGCAGATTTAACGGTGGGCACACTGGGGTGCGCAGCCTGGGCCTCGACTTCGGAAAGGCCCCACAAAACCTCAACTTTACCCTTTTTTCTAATATAAGAACCCAATATTTTCTTCTGCACACAGGGCCTCAACTAACCTTAATCTGCCTCTGTTTAAAAATATCATTATTTTCACAACAATCCTCCAGCTTCAATTCACAGATGAGGAAACAGATTCAGAAAGAAGAAGTAAGTGCCCCTGGCTGGTTGGCTTAGTGGTAGAGCACCCGCCTGGTGTGTGGGAGTCCCAGGTTCAATTCCTGGTCAGGGCACACAGGAGAAGCAACCATCTGTTTCTCCACCCTTCCCCCTTCTTTTTTTTTTTTCTCTCTCTCTCTTTCTCTCTCTTTCCCTCCCACAGGCATGGCTCAATTGATTCAAGTGTGTTGGTCCTGGGTATGGAGGACGCTCTATGGAGCCTCTGCCTCAGGAGCTAAAAATAGCTCAGTTGCAAGCATGGCCCCAGATGGGCAGAGCATCACCTCCAGATGGGGGTTGATGGGTGGATCCTAGTCGGGGCACATGTGGGAATCTATCTCCCCTCCTCTCACTTGAAAAAAGAAAAAAATAATAAAGACAAAATAACCCGTCCAAATTCACATGGGTAGTTGGAAAAAGTACAGCCAAGACTCAAACTCAGATCTGACCAACCCTAGAACAATGAGAAGTCACCCTGTTTATAAAGATATAGCCAAAAATGGGCTGGGCTCTTTCTTTATCAGACTAAAAGGTGAGGCTGCTTTAGCCATTTTCAAAAGATAAAGAGACACGAGCTATTATTTGTCTGTACATAGTCTGACTCCCTGGTATTTCCAGCCTACACATGCCCATCATCTGCTCAATCCTGCAGGAAGTCACTGTCTCTTCCTCTCAGGTGTCATGGGGGCTCCACGGCCTGGGTGTCACAGGGACACTGCAGTATCGTGGCCTCGAGAGAGTTAACCATTGCCAGGCCTGGTCCGCCGTATTGGTCTGGGGGCCTCAGGTACTCCCACAAGCACAGGCTGGGCAGAGCAGGCTGCTGGTGAGTAGTCGGGGCCCGAAAGCTCTGACTGACAGAGCCCCCATTGGTTCATTGTCACTCTTGTTGCCTTTGCCCGAGGAGACACATCCAAAAAATTACGAGTAACTATGTATGGTGACAGATGGCTACCAGACTTATCGTGGTGATCACTTCGTAAGATATATAAGCACCTAGTCACTACATGGTATACTTGGAACTAATATAATATTGTATGTCAACTATAATTGAACATTAAGTTAAAAAAAATGTTTTGACTGAATGAAGGGAAACTAAGGAAAGCCAAGGGCAACATGGTCAGGCTTTTTGCCTTTCAGTCATTCAATAGTGACTCCCATGGGCTGTCCCCATCTCAGAGGTGCTGGGGAGCATGCCAGGCACACCCAGCGCCAGTCTCTGCCCGCGAGAAGTGTACCTTCAAACGCAGAGAAGACACACACACACCACTCTTTAAAGAAAGTGGCCAACGTCTAGGTGTGTAATGCATCTCATTTAGATACAAGTGAAGACCTGTTGCTGCTGAAGGGGTGGAGAAGTAAACAGAACGGAAGAGGCAATTTGTTTTATAAGTTGATGAACAGCAGCTTGTCTGGGTCTGGGAGCTGCTCTGACGTTCACATTTGTGCTTGGTTTAAAATCCAAGGCGTGGATTCACTAGCTCTCTCTGCAGACTGGAGAAGGCTGCCTGGCCAGTGCATGTCCCATCTGCACTACAGAAAGGACGAGGCTGTAGCCATGAAAAACCCAGAGCTTATAACTATCACTGTTATTCTTTCTTTGTCTGAATGCTAGGAGTCTTGATAGGACAGAGTGAAGAGGCAAAGAAAAAGATTTTTTTAAAATCCCATTTCTAGAATGATAGTCTCCTGTCCTGTTCAAATGCTTGTAAGTAATATTACAGAAGGCAACTTCGCACTTGACAAGTGAGGAACGGAGGCTCTGGGAGAAGAGACAGCTTCCCAAAGCCACACTGCAAAACAGCCAGGACTAGAACAGCCTGCCTGCCTGAATCCAGATGGCCCAAAAGCCAGTTTCCATCAACCCGAGGGCAGAGACAGAGACAGAGACAGAGATGGGGGAGGGAGGGAGGAAAGTTGGTTTCTTGGAGGAAGAGGGAACACATTGATTTAAATAGTGTGTTAGCTTGATGTATGACGTTTAAATGTTGAGACACACGGTAAGCGGTTCTCCACATGGATTCCTGTTCTGGGCCCCATCCATGAGGCTGCAGTCTGCCTGAGGATGCCCTGCCCGCTGTGCAGAAAGCACCAAGTTCACGCTAGTTCTGAGTCTGGGTGTTTCACTACCAAGCCCGAAAACAGCCACAGTGGGAGGAGCACTGGGGCATGTTTCTTCCTATTCTTGGTGTTTCCTCTCGCGGGGAGAAAGCTCTGTTACTGGAATACCCCTGGTCTCTCTCCACCTTGGAGAGATGGAGTGGTCCAGCCCAGGAGAGATGGAGTGAGCATCTGTTCTACATTTAGAAAGAACAGACTAGGCATTCTTCACTCACCTCTTCCCTTTGCCCCAAGATCACACTTGTCACTTGTCAGGGGGACAGAGCCCTCTTTCCTCCATGAGGGAGACTGCTGCTGTGACTGGATAGTAAGCAAGCTTAAGGAACTATAGACCAATCTCTCCAATAAATATAAATACACACACAAATCAAATCCAGATAGCAAAGGCAGGAAACAGAACCAAGGTGAAGTCTATTCTAGGAATGAAAAGATGATCTAATATTGGAAATGTATCAGTTATATTAGTAGTGCAAAGGAGAAAAATCATATGATTATCTTGATAGACGGTAATTTGGTAAAAATCAACAATAACTGATGAAAGCTCTTAGCAAACCAAGGCTAGAATGATGATTCTGTAACATGGTAAAACTATGTCAAACCAACATCATGCAGAAAGTGGCACACTGGAACAGAGAGAGCTTCCGAAGGGATGCTGTGCTGAACAAGAGCACTGTGGATACCTGTTGGGAGGTACTGTGGCTTTGTTGGGAGGTCCACACACCTCCCAACTTCCAGTTCTCCTTCCCCCTAAATTTGGTGGGACAGAGTTTCATGGGGAAAAAAAAATGAGAGAAAAGTGCATACTATATCCTTATGTGTTAGTGCGCTAACATAGTCAGAACCATGGCATACCAGACAAAAAGTTTAGAAAGTAACAACAATGAATAAAACTTTAAACCTGTTTCACCTTAAACCGCTTGACTTTGGAAGTTTCTATCATTAACATTCCCAGGCAGGAATGAACTAGCACTGTGCACACTTTGTAAAATGATGTTCAGAATGTCTTTAATAAAGCAGATAAGCCTGTTATTCTACTACTATTCATCGATTTCTAAATAAAACAAGAAAGAGTAATAGAAATAAATGCTAGAAATTAATGTAGAAGTTATGGCTTTCTGGAGGTGCTGTGCTTGTCTATTTGGAAAAAGAAAAAAGGAGCAAACGAACAGGACTGATTAGAATTAATGAGAGAGTTCGGCATATGGCTGAGAGGATAAACAAGCAACATCTAGGCACTCCTGTACGCCAGCAGGAATCAGTCATAGCGTAAATTATTTTTAACACTATGCTAGCAATAAAAATATATTAATGCTTATGAGTAATCATATTGCTATATAAAAATAAAATCTATAAACCTTTACTGAAGCAAGCATAGAAGACTTGAAATAAATGAGAAGATGTACCACATTTCTCATTGAGAAGGGTCAAGATATAAAGATAATTAGTTCTCCTCAAATTAACCAATTCATTTAAAAATTATTCCAGTCTAAATTCCTGAAGGATTTTTAAAAATATGTCCAAAAAATTCTAGTATTCATCCTGAAGAGTGAATAAGACTAAAATAATTTTTTGAACATTAAATAAATAAAGGAGAGACCCTGCTAGATATTAAAATCTAACATAACTGCGTTGATTAAAACATTAAGTTAGTGGCAGGGGACTACACAGAGAACAGCAAATACAGGCCCTGGCCAGGTAGCTCAGTTTGTTAAGAGTGTTGTCCTGACATGCTGAGGTTGTTTGTGGGTTCAATCCCCAGGCAGGGCACATACAAGAGTCAACCAAATAGTGTGAATTGGTGGAATATCAAATAAAATGTTTCTCTTTCTCTATCTCTCTCTGGCCCTTGCTCACTATCTCTCCTTTCTCCCCTCTCTCTAAAAATCAATAAAAATTATATACATATAATTTATACATATAATATGTATTGAATATGTATAATATATACAAATTATATATATATTATATATAATATATATATATATAACAGCAAATATGGAGTGAACCGAGGCACACTGAACAATTCAGTACAACCAAAGGATTTCAATCAACAACAAAAAAGAAACATTCTGCATAGCCTTGGGAGACCTGACTGATCATTTGGAAAATAAGAATGCAAATGCCTCCATCTCATCATACTTTTAAAATACATTTTCAATCAATGTAAGATCTAAATGTAAAAAATAAAATATATTTAGATAAACCGGAAGTAATTTTTAAGCAGCACACATCAAGACTAGAAACAATAAAGGAAAAGATAAAAAAACGTAGAGTTAAAACTTAACATGGAATTAATTAACCGGCTATTGAAAATCTACTGTGTGTCAGGCGCTGTCCTAGCCGCTGGCCGCAGCAGGTCCGCCCAAGCGAGTCGACTGTCCGTCCAGCAGCTCTGCATCTGGATGGGGCTACCTGACTAGCTCTGGGCAAAACGGATGGAAGAGGCAGACACAGGCTGATTCATCCGCCTGGCTCTTATCTACAGACAGACAGCAAGAACCCTCTCCCTCCTTTTCTCTCTACCCTGTGTGCAAAGCCTTGGAGGCCAGGTGTTGACGGTGTTATCACATGATGGGAGAAGCCTTGATCCCGGAGTCCCATTGGAAAAGGAGCCAATCAAGAGGGCTTCCTGCCCACGGAATGCACGTGGAGCTTTGCATGAGCCAGGAGAAACCTTTACTGGCCACTGAGACTAGAGGCTGCTAGTTACAGCTCTTCGCCTTATCTCACGGACACAGGAGTCATGGGAAAGGGGAGGGGTGAGCCGGAGGTGACAGTGAGGAAGACTGTGGCAGCTGGGAGGCTGGCTGTCCATGCTCTACAGCCACAAAACACTCAGGAGGATTGTCCTCGGGTGACTGAGACAGCAGAACAGGTGCCGACTGAGCCCAGAGAGGGGACAGAGGACAAAACCTCAGTTGTGTTGGTGGTTCCTTGCAGGATTTGGCAAGTTGTTAGGAAGGGCTGGTTTTTAAGTAGAAACAAAAGGGAACAGAAAGATTTCAGACATTTGCAACAACAAGGGGTGAACAAGCCAGGTGCACCAGGCCCCCACAGTATAAGACAGGATTGAAAAAGGCTTTGAGTGGCCAAAAACCAGTGAAACTTCTTGGGGGACTGAAGTAACAGCAGGCAGTGACTGCTGTAAGGAGTTATCCTTCTCCAACACTGCTTTGGAAAGACTCAAGGTGCTGGGTAAATCAAGACTGTGTGTGGAGAGGAGAAGCAAAGAAACTGAGAAAGAGGCCCTGGCCGGTTAGCTCAGTCAGTTAAGAGCATCGTCCTGAAACAACAAGGTTGCAGGTTCGATCCTGGGTCAGAGCATATACAAGAACCAATCGATGAATGCACAACTGAATGGAACAACAAATGAATGCTTCCCTTCCCCCCTCCCCTCTCTTTCCTTCCTCTCCCTGCCTTCCTCTCTCTGTCTCTCTGAAACAATAAATCAAAAAGAAATTAAGCCATGGCTGGATAGCTTGGTTAGAGTGTTATCTGGAGTGCAGAGGTTGGGGCACTCCCCCAACCCCTGGTTCAATCCCTGGTCAGGGCACATACAAGAGCAGCTTGATGTTCCTGTCTCTTTCTCTGCCAGAAGGAAGAAAGGGAGGGCGGGAGGGAGGAAGGGCGGGAGGGAGGAAGGGAAGGAGGGAGGGAGGGAGGGAGGAAGAGGGAAGGAAGAAGGGAAAGGGAAGGAGGAGGGGGGAGGGAAAGGGAGAGGGGGAGGGAAGGGGAAAGGAAAAGGGGAGGGAAGGGGAAGAAAAGGAAGGGAGGGAGGAGGGAGGGGAAGAGGAGGGGAAGAGGAGGGGGGAGGGGAGGGGAGGGGAGGGGGGAGGGGGAAAGAAATGAAACCAAGAGAGAAACTGGGGAGAGCGAGTTGTTAGCACATGGGACAGAATGAAAGCAAAACATCAGAAGTCTTTCAAGCTTTAAAGGGAATTAGGAATTACTAAAAAAACAACAACTTTTAATTGAATTTAAAGAGAGAGGAAGGGAGAGAAAGAAACATTAATTTGTTCCGCTTATTTATGCATCATTCAGTGATGTGCCATAACTGGGGATTGAATCCACAATCTTGGTGTATCAGGATGATGTTCTAAGCAACTAAGCTAACTAGCCATGGCTAAAAGAATTATTTTTCTAAAAGACCTTTGACTGTTTGGGATATAAAACTTCAGCATAACTGGAAGAGGGCAGCAGAGTGAGTGGCACAGTTCTCAAAGAGGGTGATGGCCCCCACTCACTCCTGACACGGGCAAGGAGGACAACAGGAAAGGAAACGGCCAGGGATCTCCGAGAGCACAGCTTAGCAGCTTGTCCCAAACAGGTTCCCGGCCAGGAGAGAATTAGGCCCCAAAGCCCCAAGGCACATCTCGTACACAATGAATTAACCTCTTTCCCATGAATCTGGAAGGGTCCCAGCTATGTGTCAACCTTGGGAGAACTGAGAATAGCACACAAATTGCTTTTGCACAATTTTATTCTCTCATGGAACCCTAGCTGAAAAAGAACGCCAGTGCGTTCGTTCCAAAATCCAGACAGGCATCTCATTAGGAAATGTCCCCCTCGGCCAAGGCAGGAGGAGGTTTCAGGAGTCTCACACTGACAGGAACCAGAATGACCGTGTGGAACGTGAACATTCCAAATTACACAGATGGGTGTGAAAATTAAGTCAGCAGTTTCTGAGGAAAATTTAAAAGGCCTTTAAAAACAATTTTTTTTTTTGACCTAGCAATCCCAATTTTAGGATTGCATCTCAAGAAAATAATTGTTTATAGATAACATGCAAAGATGTTCACTGAAATGTACCTCATGGAACAAGCTTCTTACTGTGCAGATTTGGATATGTGAGAGACACCAGCAGATTTTATAAGTTTTTTTCTTTTTCAAGCAAGGATAGGGGAGATACAGAGACAGACTCCCACGTGCGTCCCAACCAGGATCCACCCAGTAACCCTCGTCTGAGACTGATGCTCTGCCCATCTGGGGCCATACTCACAACTGTGCTATTTTTAGTGCCTGAGGTGGAGGCTTCATAGAACCATCCTCAGCGCCCCAGAGCCAATGCACTTAAACCAACTGAGCCATGGCTGTGGAAGGGGTGGGGGTGGGGGGAGAAGCAGATGGTTGCCTCTCCTTTGCGCCCTGACCAGGAATTGAACCTGGGACTCCCCCACACGCCTGGTCGACCAGCTAGGGCCAGACTTCGTAAATTCTAAATTGCATACAT
This sequence comes from Saccopteryx leptura, assembly GCF_036850995.1. Lineage (NCBI taxonomy): Eukaryota > Metazoa > Chordata > Mammalia > Chiroptera > Emballonuridae > Saccopteryx > Saccopteryx leptura. The sequence goes on along the minus strand of NC_089515.1, from coordinate 41,312,985 downwards.
ATAACAGCATCCCCACCCAATCACACCAGGGATCAGGGAGCTTACACTGAGTTCACTCTTGGTGGACAAGGACGGCTTCCTTTTCCAAGTGCCAGGGTCCATGCAGGCGGTGCCTTGGCTTCTGTGCCCTGCTTGGGGATAGGAATGCTCACAAGGCTGAGAGCCCCCCTGACCAACACCAGCCCCCCAGAGCTGCTCCCAGTGTGGTCCTGCCACACACACACACACACACACACACACACACACACACACACACACACACTGCCCGGCCAGACTCACATCCTTCCACTTTCTGCCCTCCCTTTCATGACTGCCAAAACTCTTCTCCCACACAACTGCCACTTTGCCCTTGCTCTTTGCATAATCCCTTCAATAAACTGAGATTTACCCCAACAAAAGCCAGGAAGAAAGAGCGTCTTCAGGCTCCTGCTACAAAGGAGCTCAGTGGCTCCGGCAGCCTTCTCACAAAGAGGGGAGTGAAAAGTGAGGGGAAACACAAAGGCCTGGCATCCTTTCATATTCTACCACAAAGGCACAATTAAAATGCAAAATGGCCATTGTCAATTATTTTGCACCTTTAAGACAGCAAAGCTACCGGGGGAAATTGGGTATACTATGTGCGGTGTGAGGATATTAAATTCACCACCCTTTATCCAGTGTAAGGAATACTATGCAGAGATTAAAACATAATGGTAAAGAAGATTTAATAACAGGGGAGAAAAGGAAGGGGCATAAAAATGTTTTTAAAAGGTGACAAAAAAGTACGTAAGTATGTCCCCACTGCCTGGCCTGTGGGGGTGCGGTGGATAGAAAGTGGACCTGGCACGCTGAGGTGGCTAGTTGGAAATTGTGGGCGGGCTTGCCTGGCCAAGGCACATACGACAAGCAAGCAATGAACAACCAAAGTGAAGCAACTATGAGTTGATACTTCTCATTCCCATTCCCCCTTCTCTTAGTAAAATCAATAAATAAAAGCTTTTTAAAAATGGAAGGTCTAAGAAGTCCGTCAGTCCCCACTTTTATAACCCAAAGTTTATAGAATATAAGGGTGAGTGGGTATGTGTATAAATGAGTCTATACACACAAATATTTAATATGCAAAGACACATTAATGCTACAAATCATGATGCAATGACACATCTTTCACCTTTTCACGTGTGCATATATGTAATGCGATTTTTATAAGGTTCTGTTGTATTTTCAGGATCGAATGGGTTTTTTTTCTGTTTTTGTTTTTTTTAATGAGAGGCAGGGAGACAGAGAGACAGATTCCCGCATGCGCCCTGACTGGGATCCACCTGGCATGCCCCTACAGGGCAATGCTCTGCCCATCTGGGGCCATTGCTCCATTGGTTGGCAACCAAGCTATTTCATCATCAGAGATGAGGTCATGGAGCCATCCCCAGTGCCTGGGGCCAACTTGCTCAGACCATGATTCAAGCCATGGCTGTAGGAGAAGGAGGGGGGTAAAGAAGCAAATGGTCACTTCTCTTGTGTGCCCTGACTGGGAATCGAACTCCGGACTCCCACACACTGGGTCATGCTCTACCACCACTGACCCAACCAGCCAGGGCAGGATTGAGTGTTTAAAGCACCTGTGTCCCTCTACTGCCTCCTCTCCATCCGTCCTGCCTGGCGTACGGCTCTGGCCATTGCCATCAGTCAGCCAACTTGAAGTCTGAGAGAGCAGAACCAAGTCACGTGAATTATAATTGAAAACATTCTTCAAGGACTTTAAAAGCATTATTGGCTCGGTTTGTGCTGAGGATGAGCCCGAGTCTGGGCTTCATGGGAACCGAAGGGCAGGCAGGGAACAAGTTTCCATTTATATCTGAAGGGCCTTGAGAGAGGGGTGCAGAGAGGAGGTGAGGAAGAGGAGGAGGGGGAGAGGCAGAGCCAGGCCCTTCCCCGAGTGTGTCCTTTACAGAGGAAGCACAGTGCGTGGGCGGGCCGCGCTTGGACCCTTGCACGCACCATAAAACAGGGCTGATTTACAGTACGGGACAAGGATTTTACAAGAGTGTAATGTTGTACATCTAGTCTTTCCCCAGCCCCCAAATTCATCTTGCTGTGCTTTAATCCATCCTTTTAAGGGCCATCAGAAACCAAATTAAAGCTTTCTGCACAACGGCCTAGAAAAGTGAATGTTGGAAGGGTGCCCTGGGGGCCAGGATGGGTTTGGCCACGAACAAGCCCTGGGGCTGTGCTTCCCCAGACCTGAGTCCCCACTGAAATGGCCCACCCAGGCCTGGTGCTTGCCAGGGTCAGCCACAGGAAGCCCCAAATGTGCCCATATCTCCAGAGACCGCCAAGGGTGCCCTGGGGTGGAGGTGACCCCTTCACTACGGCAGCTCCGGCTTGGTTGCCTGTGTGTGTGTGTGTGTACGTGTGCATGGGTGTGTGCGTCTCATATTTTGTAAATGCTTGCATGTCATTTAATTTATGTTCCACAGCTGAAAAATGGTTTGCAAACTATGGCACTTGATTTTTGCATTCCATTTCTCTTCGATCACTTGGTGATTTCTTTTTTTTTTTTTTTTTAATCAGCATAGCAGCATCAGGAAATGCAAGCTGCACCACACAGACCCGTCCGTCGGTCAGCCCCGTGCCGCTCCATGGTCTGTCTGTCTGTCAGTACCTCCTGTCCGGGTGCTAAATGTGGATTCACAAGAAGGCCTTTAGCCACAATCGAGCACAGGTGGCGTTATGTGCCCTCCCTGCAGCCTGGGCACATCTGACTTCACAGTCCCCTTCCTGCATAAGATGATATTAAAGACTATATTTTACCGCTGTGTGGTATAAAGAGAAATATAATCTAGCTTTGATTACATTCATATTCTTTCTTCCGATTTTAAAAGAAATTAAGACATTTAAATGGGCTCCTGAAAGGATCGTGGGCCCCCACGCTCAGCGTGAATGCCCAAAAGGAGGGATCTAGTTTTTAAATGTTGGAGAGATGGAAAGTTGAACGTGAGGTGCTGTGGGGATGTTTAAGGCCTCTCTGGGAGAAATGATCACAGAAATGGTCAATAAATTTGAATTAACAAACTCTCCCTGTCCTCCCCCTCTTCACCCTCAGAGAGAGGAAAGTAGGCAAATAAGCATGGTTTGGAGGAAATTAGCAGATCATTACTGTGTGATTTTGCTCAGTTTCAGCAGAGTACAGTTGGCATTCTTTCTGCTGGAGTGGGCAATTAAGTCCACATTGGAGGCAAGAGGCAGAGGCTCATTATACAAATGAAATAAAATAAACGTGTGACCCGGCACCACATGGGAAGAGGCACTGTCACGTGTCTTCCCAGGAGGGGCTTTTTAAGTAACTCAAGCTCAGTCCAAGAGTCTGACACACACACACACACATACACACACATGAGCTCAAGGCCTCGAAAGGGCCCCATGTAAGAGCTACCAGTCAGCCAAAGAGGATCCAGGAACAAAGGAGAAACGAGCAAAGGAAGGGACGCAGAGAGAAAGGATGCATGGGTCAGTGGGGGCATCACGGTGACAGTGACATGAGAACAAACCCAGTGACATGATTACTGGCCCTGACCAGTAATCAAACCCAGGACATCCACACACTGGGTCCATGCTTTACCACTGAACCAACCAGCCAGGGTCACATTAAGGTTCAATGATTGCTTCTCTCTCTCTCTCTCTCTCTCTCTCTCTCTCTCTCTCTCTCTCGGTGTTTTGCACACTTGACCCAAAGCAGAGCACATGTTATCTTCTGAAGGAAGTAGGCAGGGGATGAGCACAGCCTGTGCTGGTTTAGGAGGCAGAGCGCAGCCAGGAGAGGAGCGAGGAGCATCACTCAGAGGGACCCTGGACACCCGGACCTCCAGCTCCCCCACCAGCGCGCTGGTAGACCTTGGGTGAGTCCCCTTAGCTCTCTGTGCCTCTGTCCTCACCAGTGAAATAGGGATTTTCCCTGCCTGCCTCTCGGGGCTGTTGTGAAGATGAAACGAGAGCACACGTGTACACTGAGCCGTGGTTTAGAATAAGCGTACATTCAGGATTTGCCGTTATTACTACCATCAGCCTTAACGTCATTGTCATTAATATTCTCTGAGAATATTGATGTTACAGAGATACGGAGCGACAGAGTCAGGTTGTCGGGGAGGGGCTCCCACTAGAGGGGTGTGTTTTTAAGATCTGGGGGACTGGAAGAGAATAGGGCTGGCGAGGAACCATTAAGGGTTTTTGTTTGTTTGTTTTTTCTTCTTTTCCAAGTGAGAGGAGAGGAAATAGAGAGACAGACTCCCGCATATGCCCCAACTGAAATCTACCCAGCAACCCCTGTCTAGGGATGATGCTTTGCCCATCTAGGGCCATGCTCGCAACAGAGCTGTTTTTAGCACCTGAGATGGAGGCTCCACAGAGCCCTGCTCAGCACCCGGGGCCAATGTGCTCTAACCCAGTGGTCCCCAACCTTTTTTGGGCCACGGACCGGTTTAATGTCAGAAAATATTTTCACAGACCGGCCTTTAGGGTGGTACGGATAAATGTATCATGTGACCGAGACAAGCTTCAAGAGTGAGTCTTAGATGGATGTAACAGAGGGAATCTGGTCATTTTTTAAAAATAAAACATCATTCAGATTTAAATATAAATAAAATGGAAATAATGTAAGTTATTTATTCGTTCTCTGCGGACCGGTACCAAATGGCCCAAAACCGTTACCCGTCTGCGGCCCGGGGCTTGGGGACCACTGCTCTAACCAATTGAGCCATGGCTGTGGGAGAGGAAGAGAGAAAAGGAGAAGGGAGAAGGGAGAAGGGAAAGGGAGGAGAAGCAGATGGTCACTTCTCCTGTGTGCCCTGACCAGTAATCAAACCCAGGACATCCACACACTGGGTCCATGCTTTACCACTGAACCAACCAGCCAAGGTCACATCAAGGTTCAATGATTGCTTCTCTCTCTCTCTCTCTCTCTCTCTCTCTCTCTCTCTCACTCACACACACACACACACACACACACACACACTACTTTTTACCTATAGTCAAGTCAGGAGATGACCCTCCTGTAGCCCATCTCGGGATATAACCATAACTGCTGGCTCTCCCTGTTCTCAGACTGAACCCAAGGCTTTCTGCACTGACACCCGACACCCACCCAACCCCGCAGCTTCCCCTCACTCCTGAGGCCTTCAGCCAGCTCTGGGCTCAGAAGGCCGGCAATTCAATGACACAGGGGTAAAGAAAACAGCAAAGACCTGGGGGCTCGGTGGTGGGCAGGAGTGGAGCTGGAGGAAGGGATGCAGGAGCCACTAGCAGAACCCCTGCTGACTCAGAGGCGGTGTCCTCAGAAGGCAGACCTGCTCAACGAGGCGCTGGCAGCCCCGCTCCAACCCCCTTCCCTTCACAGGCGGCCCTCACTGCACCTTCCGGCTTGTCCTGACTCCGTCTGCCTCCTCGATGCCGAGCTGCGAGGGTTCATACGAGTTTACAGCTCTGCGTTTCCTTAGGAAAAAATCAGCAATTTCTTGTTTGCTTTATGAAGTTAGCCAGCTTTTTATTTTCCCTTCAATACCCCCTTTCCAGCTCTAGCCCTTAATCCTCCACACTATTCATTGTGAGGCACACACTGAAATCAACAGCAAGAACTGAGTGCACGCTGTGCGCGCAACACCTTGCCAGGCACTGTCTGCGCATTTTCTCTATTATGTTTACAAATGATAAAAGTGAGACTCAGAGAGTTTAAGTTACTTGCCAAAAGTCACACAGCAGGAAATGGCTGATCACAAACTCCAGGCTGTCTGACTCCCATGCCTGGAGCACAAACCCTCTACCGGTTCATTACAGGCAACTTAGCATATGAAGAAATAGGGACGCTGTCAATTAATCCTCTATTAAAGCGCACACTAGAGCAGGCCTTGGGAACTTATGGCTTGAAAGCCAGATATGGCTCTTTTGATGGCTGCATCCGGCTCGCAGACAAATCTTTAATAAAAAAAATAATAACATTAAAAATATAAAACATTCTCATGTATTACAATCCATTCATTTCCTAACGCTCATGTTCATGGTTGCGGGTGGCTGGAGCCAATCACAGCTGTCCTCCGGGACAACACCAAATTTTTATTGGATAATGCATAACATACAAGAGTCGTTGTGAAGTCAGGAAGTAAACTTCGCTCCTTTTAATCAAGTAATTAGCTAGCTAATTGCAGAAACCCTTTTGACGAAAAAGATGGCTAAAAGAAAAAAAGATGAGAGTATCATACTTTTCAGCAGGAATGGACAGAGGAATTCGCCTTTGTGGAGAGAGCCGGTTCTGCAGTGTGTCTAATATGCAATGATAAAATTGCATTGATGAAACGGTCAAATATAAAGCGGCACTTCGACACACGCCATACTACATTTGCATCGAAATATCCAGCAGGGGACAGCAGGAAGAAAGCATGTCAAGAGCTACTGTGCAGAGTGCAAGCTAGTCAGCAGCATCTCCGTGTTTGGACCCAACAAGGTGACTGGAATTCGGCTAGCTTTGCTGGTGCTTTAGTAACTGTGAGAAACAGAAAACCAGTTCACAGATGGGGAGTATGCCAAAACATTCATGCTTGATGTTGCCAATGAACTTTCTGACGACTTTTCGGATAAAGGCAAAATAAACAAATAAAAGACATGCTTCTGTCGGCAAGAACTGTTCACTATCGTACCATCATGATGGCAAATCAAATTGCGGCAACACAAGTGAAGGACATAAATGCAGCACCATTCTTTTCTCTCGCTTTGGATGAGTGAACAGACGTAAGCCATTTATCCCAGTTCAGAGTGATTGCAAGGTATGCTGTTGGTGATACACTATGTGAGGAAAGTCTTACTGTTTTGCCTATGAAAGAGACAACAAGAGGGGAGCATTTATTCAAGTCTTTCACTGAGTTTGCTAAAGAAAAAAATCTGCCAATGGATAAACTTATTTCGGTGTGTACTGATGGTGCTCCGTGCATGGTGGGGAAAAACAGAGGATTCGTAGCGCTTCTTCATGAACATGAAAAGAGACCCATCCTAAGTTTTCACTGCATCCAACATCAGAAGACGCTTTGTGCTCAGATGTGTGGTGAGCAGCTTGATGAGGTGATGTCTCTGGTCATTCAGGTGGTCAACTTATTGTTGCCCGAGCTTTAAATGATCGCCAGTTTAAAACACTGCTGGATGAAGTTGGGAATAATTATCCTGGTCTGCTTCTGCACAGCAATGTGCGTTGGTTGTCAAGAGGGAAGGTGCTCAGCCGTTTCGCGGCTTGTCTGAGTGAAATTCGGACTTCTCTTGAAATGAAAAACGTCGAGCATCCTGAGTTAGCTAACACTGACTGGCTCCTGAAGTTCTACTATTTCGTGGACATGACTGAACATCTGAACCAGCTCAATGTGAAAATGCAAGGCATTGGAAATACAGTCTTATTCCTACAACAAGCAGTGTTTGCATTTGAAAACAAGCTGGAACCCTTCATCGCCGACATTGAAACAGGTCGTTGACTACACTTTGAAAAACTGGGAAAGTTTAAAGATGCATGTACAGCAAGTGACCCTGCTCAACATCTTGATCTCCAGCAGGTAGCAGGCTTCACATCTAATCTCCTGCAGTCATTCTAAGGGCGCTTTGGAGAATTTCGTGAGCACACTCGTCTTTTTAAATTCATCACCCATTCACATGAGTGTGCAGTGGACAGTGCCAACCTGAGTTACATCCCCGGTGTCTCCATCAGAGATTTTGAGCTTCAAGCTGCTGACCTGAAGGCCTCAGACATGTGGGTGAATAAGTTCAAGTCACTGAATGAAGATTTGGAAAGACTTGCACGACAGCAAGCAGAGTTGGCGAGCAAACACAAGTGGGGAGAAATGAAAAAACTTCAACCCGCGGACCAGCTGATTGTCAAAACTTAGAACGCGCTTCCCATCACATACCACACACTGCAGCGTGTGAGTATTGCTGTACTGACAATGTTTGGCTCTACGTGTGCATGTGAGCAGTCTTTCTCACATCTAAAGAACGTTAAGACCAACCTACGATCACGTTTAATGGATGAGTCTCAACGCCTGCATGAAGCTTAACCTCACCACTTATCAACCAGACTACAAAGCCATCAGCAAAACCATGCAGCACCAGAAGTCGCATTAATGTTAAGAAGTACTTTATCATCATGGTTAGCAACAGCATAACAACGTTATTAAAAGAATTCAGAGACTTATTGTACTTTAAAAGTGTTGGTCTTACATAAAATGCACACATTTACTTGTATTTAGTGTTAAACATATTGTATGACTCTCATGGAATTACATTTTAAAATATGTGGCGTTCATGGCTCTCTCAGCCAAAAAGGTTCCCGACCCCTGCACTAGAGTCATTTAAAGAAATAAATGAGTGCGTATCACAGGCAGTCTAATGTACACACAGGGTTTACCACAGCACAGCCACAGAGAAGCCGGCTGATCACAGGCTCAGACAGACACCAGGAGAAAGCGGAAAGACGCTCAAGGTTCAGCTCTCTGAGCTTAGCTTAATGAAGCAGGAGCAGGAGTCTAAAACAAACAAACAAATCCTCAGCTATGTAAGTCCACAGCACTGAATGAAGAGCAGTGTGCTGTATACGGATAAACGCAAGAATAGGAATAAACCAGGCGCTGGCCAGTTAACTCAGTCAGTTAGACTAGAGCATCTTCCCAAAACACCAAGGTGGTGGGTTCAATCCCCAGTCAGGGCACACATAGGAAATTATCAATGAATGCACAACTAAGTGTAACACAGATGAACACTTCTCTCCAAGACTGCCGGTTATCTCGACAGTCCTTGCTCAAACCTCTGCTGCCATTCTGGAGGGAGGCCCTCCCTTCCCCCTGAATCCCACAGATCCCCAGCCATGGCTGGACGCGGCTTCCCCAAGGTATCTCAGCACAGAGAAGCAGCTCTCAGGGCCTGCATGGCTACTTCTGGACCCTGGCTCTGCCCCACTGGTCAGAATCCCACTCTCCACCCTCAGTTTCCGTCTCCGTGGCCAGGGGTTTAAAGAGAAAAGAACTGCTTGAAAGACTCCACAGGGTTCCAGGAGTCAGTTTCAGGACACAAGTGAGTTAAAAACACTTTCAAATTTTCAGTATTGGTTTCTAGCTGCAAACTCATTTGAAGAAAGGTCTCCACCGTGTTCCAAAGCTTGTAAACCTCTGGGCCATATGCTCGCTGCAGTCCCTTCCAGCTGGGGCTGCCCATCATTCTGTGACAACTCCCTTCAGCAGTAATGGCAGCATCAGGTGTGAGGGCCCCCCTCCCCAGGGACAGGCCGCTCATTCTGGTTTCTCTTGGCCCCTCGCCAGGAGCTGCAACAGCCTCTGCACCGTGACACCCGGGACCACGCCAAGGGATGCTTTGGCTGCCTCTCCCAGCTGATGGACAACAGCTGGCCAGATGTGGTGGCATTTCATGGCCCTTATGGTTATCCTCTGCTTTTCCCCATTCAGTCGACCAGGACAGCTCCCCCATGACCTATGAGCTCTCAAAGTTAGAGAAGATGGACCTGTCCAAGGCTTCCTGAGGTGGCCAGAAACAGCCACTGCGGCCAGGGAGGGAGAGGTGAGCCTAAACCACCAGCCTGCCCGCTGCCCAGCCTCACGCAGCCCAGCCTCAAACAGCCCGGAGACCCGCAGCCCAGAGACCCGCAGCCCAGAGACCCGCAGCCCAGCCTCACACAGCCCGGAGACCCGCAGCCCAGAGACCCGCAGCCCAGCCTCACACAGCCCGGAGACCCGCGGCCCAGCCTCGCGCAGCCCGGAGACCCGCGGCCCAGCCTCGCGCAGCCCGGAGACCCGCGGCCCAGCCTCGCGCAGCCCGGAGACCCGCGGCCCAGCCTCGCGCAGCCCGGAGACCCGCGGCCCAGCCTCGCGCAGTCCGGTGACCCGCAGCCCGGAGACCCACAGCCTGGCCTTGAGCAGCCCCACGACTCGCAGCTTGCTCAGCTGTCCAGTGAGCCCCTCACCGTGAGGGCATCAGCCCCAGTGCTCTCGGCCGCTCCAGCTGGATGCCCAGCGGAGGACAGAACACCTACCTGCCAGGGCTCCGCTCCTGTGAGGGAGCACGGCCGAGGCTCAGAGTCCATCCTGCCTGTTACTGGCATGGTCTCTGGTCGGCCAGCCCTGGATGAGGCGCATCCGAGTCCTGGATCTCCTGGATCTCTGTGAAAATTGGTTCAGCCTCCCTGCCTGGTTCCCTCATTTATGAGATGGAGGTGATGACCCCCACCTCACTGGGTTGCTTGAGGATCTAATGAACTATTGTGAGAGTAATGCAAGGTCTGCACATAGTGTCTTATTATTTTTACAACTTTTTAACAAGGAAGGTATGCACCTCTGATGTGGGTGAAATATGCAAAATCCATTTCCATGTGTATGCTAGGGAAGAATCTATCATTTATTTATTTATTTAACTTTTTTTAAATGAGAGGAGGAGAGAGAGACAGACTCCCCACATGCACCCCAACCAGGATCCACCCGGCCACTCCCGTCTGGGGCTGATCCTTGGATCAACTGAGCCACTGGCTGCAGGAGGCGAAGAGAGAGAGAAGGGGGAGAGGAAGGGGGAGAGAAGCAGATGGTCACTTCTCCTATGTGCCCTGACTGGGGATCAAACCTAGGATGTCCATATACTGGGCCAACCAGCCAGGGCCAGAATCTATAATTTAAATGTTTATCATCACAGAATTCAGGGGCCTCCCTGCCTGGTCCATCTCCACTCCCATCACTACCACATACAAGGTAATGAACTGGACCACACCTCTAAAATCAAGGGGCTGTAGTAGCACAGAGGCTCCTGGGTGTCGGTTGGAGCCTGAACACCTGCATTTTTTTTTGGTTTTTTTTTGTATTTTTCTGAAGCTGGAAACGGGGAGAGACAGTCAGACAGATTCCCACATGCGCCCAACCGGGATCCACCCAGCACGCCCACCAGGGGCGACGCTCTGCCCACCAGGGGGCGATGCTCTGCCCATCCAGGGCATCACTATGTTGCAACCAGAGCCACTCTAGCGCCTGAGGCAGAGGCCACAGAGCCATCCTCAGCGCCTGGGCCAACTTTGCTCCAATGGAGCCTTGGCTGCAGGAGGGGAAGAGAGAGACAGAGAGGAAGGAGAGGGGGAGGGGTGGAGAAGCAGAGGGGCGCTTCTCCTGTGTGCCCTGGCCGGGAATCGAACCCGGGACTTCTGCACGCCAGGCCGACGCTCTACCACTGAGCCAACCGGCCAGGGCTACTGAACATTTGCATTTATAGGATTCTCAGGAGCTGCTGATGCTCTGGTCAGGGCCACACTTTGAGAACCACTGGACCCTAAATGCCCTTTCCAGCTCAAAGGTTTTATACTTTATATGTGTATGTTACACATAATTCTAACTATTTATTTATAGCTTATGCTTTTAGGACTTTATCTTCTAAGTCTATCTGGGGTCTTCACTAGGTGGGTTTTCCAGGAAGGCAGTCAGCATTTGAATCCTGACTGTTTATAGCAGTGGTTCTCAACCTTTCTAATGTCGTGACCCCGCAATACAGTTCCTCGTGTTGCGGTGACCCCAAACCAAAAAATAACTTTGGTGGCTACTTCATAACTGTAATTTTGCTACCGTTGTGATTCGGAATGTAAATACCTGATATGCATTATGTATTTTCCGATGGCTTTAGGCGACCCCGCCGGGGTAGTGACCCACAGGTTGAGAACCGCTGGCTTATAGTGATGGTCTGTGTGGGACCCTGAGGAGACTCCTTATCCTCTGATGACAGTGTTCTCACCTGTACAGTAGGGATAACAACAGTCCCCTCCATACATAATCTGTGGTGGAGACCAACGGTCATCCCTCTAATCCCCTGCCACGGAACACTGGCTGAGTACACAGCCCCACAATATGAATCATAACTGATCAAAGCCAAATTATATTTCCCTTTGCCAGAAACTGTTGGGGGGGGGGGGTCAACCTGACACAGTCTATAAAAAGAAAGTCTGTCAGTGATGAGAAACCTAATCAATGATGAGAAACTGTCAAAGGGAAAGACCTTTTAACCTGTCATCCCATTCTCCACGGCTTTCCTGCTTGGGATTCTGTCCCGTGGAGGCACAATGCTGGGGCTGCAGCAGCCACCTTGCCACCATGAGGCCAGCGACCACTGACTCAGTGAGATGGCAGAACGGAAAGACAGAAAGGACCTAGGTCCTCAAGGGGACCTTTGAACTGCTGAGCCAGCCCTGGGTCGGTCAGCTTCTAGACTCCTGTTTATAAGAGGCCCACATTAGTGATATTGGTGAGCACTGCATTGGCAATACGCCAGATATACTGTTCTATTGGATAATATGTGAAGCACATTTTTACTTAATGACTAAGGGCATAGCCTATATACTCAGTAAATATTAGGTCTGGGCAATGTTGAAAATCCTAAATCATTTCCTGTGGGTAGCATTTTTGCTCATTTTCAAAACAGTTTTTGGGTCAAAGAAATAAATTTCCCCCTGTCTCCAGCACCTGGCAACCCATAATCTACATTCTGTCTCTATGGAGTTGCCTATTCTAGATCTTTCTTATAAATGAAATCATAGAGTATGCAGCCTTCTGTGTCTGGTTTCTTTCACTGAGCATAATGTTTTTCATATATGGTTCATCCACATTATAGAATGTAGGAGTACTTCATTCTCCTTTATTTAAAACTGAGTTTTAGAGACAGAGCTAGGGAGGCAGAGAGACAGAGAAAGGGAGCCATTGATTTGTTGTTCCACTTATTCATGCCATCATTGGTTGGTTTTTGTATGTGTTCCGACCAGGGATATCAAATTCACAACTTCGGCATGTTGGGACCACACTTACAAACTGAGCTCCCTGGTCGGAAGCGTTCATGCCTTTGGGACCATACATCAATCCTTTGAATTGTCAAATAGCACTCCCCTACAGCATGGACATAGTACATTTAGTTTATCCAATGAGCAGCTGGTGGACACTTGGGTTATTTCTATTTGGGGGCTATAATAAATAATGCTGTTATAAAAAAAGAAAAACTTACAACAAAAGGGTTCATCTTACTATTCTTCACCATTCATTTTTCACTTAAAAACCCACGTTGCAGATCTTCACATATTAGCATATACCATTTGCCAGGTAGAAAAATAAAGTGCATTATCAATGAAATAAAATGTGATGAGGAAAAGGAGTTTGTGTGGAGGGAGCCATCTTTTATTCTGAATTAGGCAAATTTATAGAAAAAGGAAACAGCTAAGAAGAGATGACTTTACAAGCAACCGGAAAAAGGGATAGATCGGTTAAATGCTATTACCATCTACTTTGGCAAGTGCGGTAGCTTCTCTTGACATCCCTGACTTCATTTCTTACAAAAAAAAAAAAAAAAAAAAAAAACCCAAAACAAAAAAACAACCAAGCAACAATTGGTGAATTGTCAGAATGGACAAACTGGATTGACAGGTGAACTTGCTGGGCTCACCTGACCCTGGCCAGACTGCCCACAACACACCACCTTAGAGCCTGTGGCCAGCCCCACCCATCTCCTCTGGGCACTTCCGCCTCACCTCTGCCCAGCCCAGTCCTGCATCCACCCTCCTAATCTCCGCTGATACGCTGTAAATGCTTCCTGTGCCCAGTCCCCGACTCTTACCACTCTCTTTATGAATGAGCCCGCTCGGGTACCCTGCAGTGGCTGCACTTTAACCACAGACACAACCTGGATGCTCTGAGCAGCAGAAGCGCAGAGAGATGGTAAGGAAAGGGGAGGGCAAGACTCCACCTTTGTCCCTTGGTTACCTGTCATCAAGGTAACTGAAAGTGTAGCCTTCTGGTCTTGAACTGCTCACCCAGCCCCAGGCAAACTTCATGCAAAATAATGCAGGATCTTCTTATTGCTTTTATTTATTTTTTCCCCCAAGTCAGAACTGGTTGCTATATTTGTAAAAATTCATTACTGAGCTATTCCACCTGGCGACCAAATCAGACTGGCAGCAGAGGAAGGCTGATTATACAGAAACCCATCTGTCCTCATTAATCTGGGTAATGATGTGCAGAACCCCTGGAAGTTGGCACACGGGGCCTCTGGGCTGCGACAGCAGGCGGTGACACGGCTGTGCCCTGCCTCCCTCTTTGATCTGCAGGAGCTCCATCAGAGGTGGTGACAGCCAAGGTCTAAATACCTCCATGGAGACAAATCATTAGCTGGTGTCCGAGGAAATGGCACCAGTATCCTACAAATTCAGGTCCTGTCCCATCTCCAGATGCACAGGGGACTTAATCACTCCCTCCCTCCCCTGCTCTGCCACCTCGCCCAGCACCCTTTCTTAGACTTGAGAAAACAACACCTCTTTCTAAAAATGGGACTTTATAACCCTGTCAATGTTTGGAAATAATAAAATAGAAATTTAGGCCCTGGCCGGTTGGCTCAGCGGTAGAGCGTCGGCCTAGCGTGCGGAGGACCCCGGTTCGATTCCTGGCCAGGGCACACAGGAGAAGCGCCCATTTGCTTCTCCATCCCTCCGCCGCGCTTTCCTCTCTGTCTCTCTCTTCCCCTCCCGCAGCCAAGGCTCCATTGGAGCAAAGATGGCCCGGGTGCTGGGGATGGCTCTGTGGCCTCTGCCTCAGGCGCTAGAGTGGCTCTGGTTGCAACATGGTGATGCCCAGGATGGGCAGAGAATTGCCTCTGGTGGGAAGAGCGTAGCCCCATGGTGGGCGTGCTGGGTGGATCCCTGTCGGACGCATGCGGGAGTCTGTCTGGCTGTCTCTCCCTGTTTCCAGCTTCAGAAAAATGCAAAAAAAAAATAAAATTAAAAAAAATAATAAATATGGCCTGACCTGTGGTGGCGCAGTGGATAAAGCGTCAACCTGGAAATGCTGAGGTCACCGGTTCGAAACACTGGGCTTGCCTGGTCAAGGCACATATGGGAGTTGATGCTTCCAGCTCCTTCCCACCTTCTCTCTCTGTCTTTCTTTCTCCATTTCTCTCTCCTCTCTAAAATGAATAAATAAAAAAATAAAATTAAATTAAAAAAAAAAAAAAGAAAAAAAAATAATAATAAATAAATAAATAAATAAAATAGAGATTTACATGCTGCAAACTTGACCCTCACCCTTGCTGACCAACTCATACCCAGGATCTCAATGCTGAAATGTCTCCATGGGCTGACAGGGTTGGGATCTGACTGACGTGTGTACCCATGCTCCCAGCAAGCCTGGAGACCGCCCTTCCCAATAGCAAAAGTGGTGTGTGCGTGGCCTCCCTGCACCTTCCGCTGCTGCCTGTTCAGCCCAAAGCAGACGTGGCACTAGAAAGAAGGGACAAATGGTTTCAGAGGGAACAGCTGTTTATGTCAAATATGGATGTGTCCTCTTATCTAATTACCCAGATGCCTGCTGGACCCTCCTCTCCACTGTCCCCACGGGGCGTCACTCCACCTGTCTCCTGCCCCCCAACATCTGAATGAAGTTCTCTTCCCAACAACAAAGTTGACATCCTGGCCCGACATCCGCTCGTTCCCCTTCTCAGATGGAGTGCGGCCACTGGATCAGCTTCTGAGCTCTGAGTCACTTGGCTGCTTCCATTTCCACATCATTCACTGACAAGCTCAGCTATTTGTTACCACCCATCACATTAATGACCCCACTTCTAACCAGGTGTCCAGTTATCCCTCACTCCAAAGTTCAATATAATAAAACAAAACAAAACAAAACAAAAAAAGAGTCATTAATATTGGAAAGGAGGGGACAAAAGTCACTGTTTTCCTATGACATGATTGCTTACTCTAAGTCCAAAGCAAGCCACTTAAAAGCTATTAAATTAGTAAGAGAGCTTTGTAGTACATCAGACTCAAGATAAATAAACAAATAACCCATATATGTCCCAAATGCATGCAATAACAGAATAGAAAATAAAACAAGGCCCTGGCTGGTTGGCTTAGTGGTAGAGCATTGGCCCGGCATGTGGAAGTCCCAGGTACAATTCCTACTCAGAGCACACAGAAGAGGCAATCATCTGCTTCTCCACCCCTTCCCCATCTCTCTCTCCCTCTCTCTCTCTCTCTCTCTCTCTCTCTCTTTCTCCCTCTCCCTCTCCCTCTCCCTCTCTTCCTCTCCTGGAGCCAGTGGCTTGACTAGTTTGAGGGCATCAGCCTAAGCATTGAGGATGGCTCTGTGGAGCATCTGCCTCAGGTGCTAAATATAGCTCAGTTGTGAGTATAACCCCAGATGGGCAGAGCATCGGCCCCAGACAGGGGCGGCCAGGTGGATCCTGGTCGGGGCACATGTGGGAGTCTGTCTCTCAATCTCCCCTCCTCTCACTTGGAAAAGAAGAAAACAAAATAAGAAAAAACTACTTCCTCAAAAACAACAAAAATGTAAATACTTAGAACTAACTCTGAACCAGAAGCATGCAAGACTTATATGAAACTATAACACTTTACTGAAGAAACACAAGAAATACTCCATGCTCTTAGACAGGAAGAATCGGTGTAAAGATGGTAATTTATCCCTGAAACTAATCCACTAATTCAATTCAATCCCAATAAAAATCACCACCAATAGTTAGCACAGTATATGAAAAGTCTATATAAATCTAAAAGTCGTGGTGAAGAAAAAATATACACAAATAAAAAAGGAAGTTTTGAAAATAAAAACAATTTGGAAGAACTAGTTCTATTAGAATTCAAAATGTATTGCAAAATAATAGTCATGTGTGTCTTTGTGTCAGTGGAAAAAGACAAGGGGAACCAAATTACGACTCCAGAAATGCAGCTATACGAGAACTTAGTTTATGATTATTTTATGGACAGTGAGGGGATTATAGATAGGAAATAATCTATAAATGCCATATGGAAAAACTAGCTATTCATTTGGAAAAAACAGAGATTCAACCTTACCTCACACCACACATAAGACTAAAGGCAGAGTAATAATTCAAGTGTACAAATCAAAGCTGTAAGAGAAAATATATGAGAATATTTGTATACTCTTAGGATGGGGAAAGGCCTTTCATCTTTTAAATTTTTTTAATTAAAAAAATGTTTTTAGGTGAGGGGAGGGGAAATATAGAGACAGACTTCCACATGCACCCCGACCGGGATCCACCTGGGGAACCCCATCTTGGATAGATGATTTAGTACCAAGCTATGTTTAGCACCTGAGGCTGATGCACTCCAACCAAGCTATCCTCAGCACCCAGGGCCATACTCAAACCAACTGAACTGCTAGCTATAGGAGTGGAAGAGAGAGAAAAGAGGGAGAGGGGGAGAAGCAGATGGTCGCCTCTCCTGTGTGTCAAGTGGGAATTGAACCTATGTCGTCCATATGTCTGGCCAACGCTCTAGCCACTGAGCCACCAGCTAGGGCCAGAAAGGCCTTTTTTCAAAGACAGGAGAAAACTCAGAAGCCATAAAGAATAAGACTAATTTGACTACAATATATATTAAAATTTTAAATGATTTAAAAGAGACAACTTAGCAAAGTTAAAATATAATTTACATACTGGGAGATAAAAAATGCAACAAAGATTATGAGGGGACATGGCCTGAGAGATGAGGCAGGTGATGGAGGACCTCAAAGGCCATAATAAGGAGTTTCATCTTCACCCCAAGAGAAGTGGACAAACACTAAAGTTTATAACACAGATCATGACGACAGGCTTGGGATTTGCATTTAGAAAGATCATTGTGGCTACAAGATAAAGAGGATGGGTTGGAATTTAGTTAAGGTTGATATGGGCCACCCCAGTCAGACCAACTACGAGGTCTTACATTACAGTGGTCGAGGCAAGAGATGACCAAGGTTAGGACAGAAATGGAGAGAGTGGACAGATTGGAGAGACGGAGCATGGATTGCCGCAGGGCCGGGGGTGAAGGACAAGAGGTATCAGGAGTTACGGCTAGGTGTGGGTTTGGGGGACTGATGGGTGGCAGATCCACACAGTGAGACAGGAAACAGAAGAAGAACCTGCTTGAGAAGACAAGGTTCCGTGGGGACGTGGAAGATGAGGGTAGGTGTGAGACCTCCTCGGCAGTGTACAAGGTCCATCGTTAACAGGAAGACAGGGATGTCATAAAGGTGTGGAGACATGGGGGTCCAAGAGTGAATGGCCAAGAACAGACACTGGTCCTCGACCTCAAGGAGTTTGTCCTCAATGGGGAAGAGAGCTGCTCACACCAGGAGTGACAAACATCTTGCTCCTCCAAGTGGCAATGCTTCATTTGACTCCCACTCTGCGGAAAGTCTTTGGGCCTGGACGCATCTGCGGTCTGAGCCCAGCCACAAGGGTCCCAGGTCGTCTCGTGACAGAAATCATGATGGTGGAATTACAAGTAGGCATTATTTTCTTCTTGTTGTTCATAAGATTTAAGTATTTTCTGATGAATGTGTATTCTTTTATGAGGAGACTAAAGAATAAGTAGAGATGATTTTAAAAAATAAGACTTACTGCCTGATCAGGCAGTGGCGCCGTGGATAGAGCATCAAACTGGGATGTGGAGGACCCAGGTTCAAACCCCAAGGTCACCGGCTTGAGTGCCGGCTCATCTGGCTTGTATGTGGGCTCACCTGCTTGAGTGTGGGCTCACTGGCTTGAATGTGGAATCATAGACATGACCCCATGGTCGCTGGCTTGAGCCCAAAGGTCGCTGACTTGAGACCCAAGGTCGCTGGCTTGAGCCCAAGATCACTGCCTTGAATAAGGGGTCACTCGCTCTGCTGTAGCCCCCCGGGTCAAGGCACATATGAGAAAGCAATCAATGAACAATTAAGGAGACTAAGGAGCCACAACGAAGAACTGATGCTTCTCATCTCTCTCCCTTCCTGTCTTTCTGTCCCTATATCTGTCCCTCTCTCTGTCTGTCTTGGTCACAACAACAACAAAAAATAGTTACCAAAGAAGGATTATGGAGAACTGAAGATGGTGGGTGACTGTTTTTTTTTTCATGTCCTCTAACACATGATTTTTTGAGGAACAGTAACATTTGGGAGGAAGAACAAGCGCGGAGGGGAGCCTGGACAGCCCTTGCGCCCAGGGCGCATCGTGACTGCGTGACGAGAAAGGCAGAGGGAGGAAGAACCCCAGGGGACACCCAGGAGGAAGCCCACGAACACCCACCTTCAAACCCAGTGACACACGGCAGGGGTTTCTCAAAGTTATTGAGGTCATTTCTTTTTTTTTTTTTTTTCTTTTAGCAAGAGAGACAGAGAGAAAGAGACAGGAAGGGAGAGAGACAAGAAGCATCAACTCCTAGTTGTGTCACTTTAGTTGTTCATTGATTGGTTCTCATATGTGCCTTGACCGTGGGGCTCAAGCCAAGCCAGTGACCCTTTGCTCAAGCCAGAGACCTTGGGCTCAAGCCAGCAACGATGGGATCATATTGATGATCCTATGCTCAAGCCAGTCACCCCGCACTCAAGCTGGATGAACCCATGCTCAAGCTGGTGACCTTGGAGTCTCGAACCTGGGACCTCAGCATCCCAGGTTGACACTCTATCCACTGTGCCACAACAGGTCAGGAATAGAAAGTTATTTGTTAGCAAAAAAAAAAAGTTTTCCAAAAAATTTCAGAGACGCTGTCCTTCAATTCATTAGAATCACTCAATGCAGTTTCCAATTTGGAGTCTTTAGTATCTAAATGATCCAAGTCATTGAAATGAAACAAACTTCTTCATTTAGACTGCCAATTCTCTCTCATTCTCTTTTTCCCCTTACCTGAACAATATGGATGCTAAAAAAAAAAAAAACTGTTATAGACTAACTGAGTCTGCTTCCTGGAGCTGTGGACAGGGCAGGGACATCCTGACCACTCAAGTGCAGCCAGATCCACAGGCCACCTGTGCTGGCCGACTCCCTCTGCGTGCCGTCTGCATCATTCTGACGCCTCCTCACCCCGAGCAGTCCCTCTCAGGGCCACGCTGAGCTGCGTCTCAGACAGTGAACCAGCAGCTTCTCTGACACCGCTTCCTGGGTTCCATTCTGGTGCCTTGTGTCCATGTCTGGCCACCTAAGGGTAGTTGACATGGCTGGGACAATGTTCAGTGCAAGAAAAGTCACCAAAGAGTGATGTGGACCCCACCTCTCAAGATACCGTTCTTGGAGACGGCATCCAATCTAAGCAACAAGGGAGGAGACCACGTGGGAAAATCAACCGCCTCCGTGGTGAACGCACCCCCTTCCCCAGGAAGGAACCCTGAGACCTTTGTTGTATGGAAGGCCCCTCCCAACCCCAAAGAGCCTAAACCATGTTTAAAGTCAGGTTTAGAAACTCTTAATGTTGCAGCAACATAAAATAAACCTAGAGCTGCGTTAACACCTTTCATCTGATTAGAAATCGCCAGAGCCCTGGCCGGTTGGCTCAGCGGTAGAGCGTCGGCCTAGCGTGCGGAGGACCCGGGTTCGATTCCCGGCCAGGGCACACAGGAGAAGCGTCCATTTGCTTCTCCACCCCTCCGCCGCGCTTTCCTCTCTGTCTCTCTCTTCCCCTCCCGCAGCCAAGGCTCCATTGGAGCAAAGATGGCCCGGGCGCTGGGGATGGCTCCTTGGCCTCTGCCTCAGGCGCTAGAGTGGCTCTGGTCGCAACATGGCGATGCCCAGGATGGGCAGAGCATCGCCCCCTGGTGGGCAGAGCATCGCCCCTGGTGGGCGTGCCGGGTGGATCCCGGTCGGGCGCATGCGGGAGTCTGTCTGACTGTCTCTCCCCGTTTCCAGCTTCAGAAAAATGAAAAAAAAATAAAATAAAATAAATAAATAAATAAATAAATAAATAAATAAATAAATAAATAAATAAAAGAAATCGCCAGAAAGCAGCTGACTGTAACAACATTACAAACATCCCTTCTCTGACCCACATAAACAATACATATAAGATACGGCTGTGCACATATATGTGCAGCTAGAAATAAAAACATTTATCAGTAGACTAAAGAAACTAAGGAAATTAGTCTCACTTGCTTTTTAACCCCCACCCCCACCCCAATCAGGATGCATTTTTTGGAGTCTGCATTTAATGCCAATTAAGGGATGCTTTTCTATCTTTTACACAGGAACAACTATATTTAACACCACCATTCACTCTAAATAGTAACCGGATTTTATAAGGATGAAGCCTTTAAAGCTACCTTGAAGTCTCAAAATCTCTCAGCTGCTCATGAGCCGAGCTGGCTGGGCTCACAGCGGAAGGCACTGGTGGGAGCCACCCAGGCACCGGCAGACCTGCTTCAGCCTCGGGGGCTGCAGAGCAGAGCCACGCAGAGATACAGTTAATGTGCACATCCAGGAAGAGAGGCACTCCTTTATTTAAAAAAAAAAAAAAGTGCTGGCCCTGGCCAATGGGCTCAGTGGTAGAGCATCAGCCAGTATATGGATATCCCCAATTCAATTCCTGGTTAGGGCGCACAGGAGAAGCAACCATCTGCTTCTCCATTCCTCCCCCTGGCCCCTTCTCTCTCTCTCTCTTCCCCTTCCATAGCCATGGCTCAATTGGTTCAAGTACACTGGCCCGAGTGCTGAAGAGAGCTCCATGGAGACTCACCTCAGGTGCTAAAAATAGCTCGGTTGTGAGCATGGCCCCAGGTGGGCAGAGCATCAGCCTCAGACGAGGGTGGCTAGGTGGATCCTGGTTGGGGTGCATGCGGTAATCTGTCCCTCTACCTCCCCTCCTCTCACTTGGAAAAGAAGAAAAAACTGTTAATTTGCAGGAATTGGCCTTCTGGATTTTTTCGAATTCACAATTAGGTTTTAAGCATGATGACTGTAAAGAAGAGACAGGAGAAATAAGCAGAAATGTGTTATATTCTGTTGAAAACTATATCAGCCTGAGGTGGAGGTTGGGGAAGAGGGCTTTTACAAAACCCGCTGAGGTTAATCATGACGTTGGCCTGCTTTTAGGGCAACAAACTGAAAGTTCTGCAATGTCACACAGTAGTGGCCTGCGTGAAACTTCATAAAAGTCAGAATGAAACATCAGTTGTGTTGATGGGATGAGTTGAAAAAAAAAATCAGTCCTTTAGACACTCTCTTCTCTTGGAACACATGAGCCTACCCTTCCAACAGCCCAGGCACCCGTTAGTGCCCCACCACTGTCCTCCACATGGTATTCAAGAGTTGCTGGACAAAAATGCATCAAAACAGATTTGCTGGATCCTGGGAAAGTGGTGGAGTAGAAGTGTCGGGAGTCTGTCTCCCCACCTATATAACAATTGCACTGGCAGAATCTGTCTCCTGTAACCACAGTATTTTGGAACTCTGACATTTATTGAGGGTTTGCAACTTCCAGGGGAAGGCTTGGAAAGTAAGTGACATTTAGTTTCTGTATATTTCAACTTTTAGCTCACCAACAGCTACGCATCCCTACCCCAGTCCCATGGCAGGCAGCTGTGCACCTGTTCCTGGGGCAGGAGGCATGAAGTCTGGGGAAGCCAGGGTGGGTAATAGGGACCTTGCCCTCCAAAAGTCAGGGGTCTGTGTTCTGGTCACCGATTGCTGCTTCTGGTCATGAAGGTGCACACACAGAAGCAGCCACCATTGTTATATCATTGCAAGCCCCTCCCATTCAGCTTAAGTGACTTCCAAGGGATTTAAAGGGCTGGTACTTTCTCCCCCAATTCATTTTTCTCTTTTTTCCTTCAGGGAGCCAGGCGTAACCTTAATACTAGGTTCTCCCAAAGCAACTGCCTAGACAAAGAAAACTAGAAAGTTACCATGCATTCCCAGGGAAAGGTTTAGGTTCAGAACAGACCTGAGAAGACTTTAAATTTACACCTCAGGCTGATCCTCAACATGGAGACAACCTGCAGAATTTTTTAAAAGGCAAAACAAAAACAAAAAACAGCAAAACCTGGGGAAGGGGACAAACCTGACTTCCAGAGTCACCACATTAGATTCAAATGTCGGGTTTTCAACAACAAAAAAAATTACAAGGCAAATATAAAAACAGGAGAGTACAGCCCATTCAAAAGAAAACAAACCAACAGCCTGATGAGGCGATAGTGCAGAGGACAGAGTGTCAGACTGGGACGTAGAGGACCCAGGTTCGAAACTCCAAGGTCGCTGGCTTGAGCACAGGCTCATTTGGCTTGAGCACAGGGTCACTAGCTTGAGCACAGGGTCACTGGCTGGAGCATGGGATCATAGATATGACCCCATGGTCGCTGGCTTGAAGCCCAACGTTGCTAGCTTGAGCAAGGGGTAACTTGCTCTGCTATAGCTCCCTGGTCAAGGCACCCATGAGAAAGTAATCAATGAACAACTAAGGTGCCACAGCAAAGAATTGATAGTTCTCATCTGTCTCCCTTCCTGTCTGTCCCAATCTATCCCTCTCTCTATCTCTTTCTGTCTCTCTCTCACTAAAAAAAAAAAAAAAAAAAAAAAAAAGATGTAAAGCAAGTGTCTTAAAGATGCTTAAAGAACTAAAGGATGATGTGGACAAAGTCAATAAAAATTAAGTATGAGTAAAATGGAAACATTCATAAAAAATATATAAGTCCCCTAAGATGATACATAAGAGAAATTCTAGAAAGTCGAGAAATGAAATGTGCAAAAGCTGAAATGAAAAAATTCACTACAGATCCTGGCTGAATAGCTTGGTTGATTAGAGTGTCATCCCCATATGCAAAGGTTGTAGGTTCGAACCCTGGTCAGGGCACATACAGGAACAGATCAATGTTTCTGTCTCTCTCCCTTCCTCTCTATCTACAAATCAATCAGTAAATTAAAAAGAAATTTTCTAGAGGGATTCAAAGGCAGATTTGAGCACACAGAGGAAAGACTCAGCAAACTTAAATATAAGACAATGGAAATTATTTTGAGTCTGAGGAACAGAGAAAAAAGACTGAAGAAAAGTAAACAGAGCTTAAGGGATCTGTGGGACACCATTAAGT
This sequence comes from Saccopteryx leptura, assembly GCF_036850995.1. NCBI lineage: Eukaryota > Metazoa > Chordata > Mammalia > Chiroptera > Emballonuridae > Saccopteryx > Saccopteryx leptura. The sequence goes on along the minus strand of NC_089515.1, from coordinate 41,289,127 downwards.
AAATCAATATATGCACTGTAGGAATCTCAGAAGAGAAGAGAGGAAAGGGCAGAAAGATGATCTGAATAAGTAATGGCTGAAAACTCTCTGGGTTTCATGAAAAATATGAATATACATATTCATGAAGCTCAACAAATTTGAAGTACAATGAAACTCAAAACAACTTACACCAAGATACATACTCAAACTACTGAACACCACAGGCAAAGACAGAACTTTGAAAGCAGCAGGAGGAGCAACTCATAACAGGTTTCCACAGTCTTTCCAGTGCTCTCCCTTCCCCCAGTCCGAGCCCCTTCCAGTCCATTCTCCACCTCATTCTGAAAGACAAAATCAGACCCTGTGCCTCCTCTGCCCAAAACTGGCCAACTGCAACTGCCATGATCTGGCCCACTGGTTCCTTGAGCCCTACCCGCTTGCTCTTCTCCAAGGCTTCACTCACATTCTGAGTGCACTGACCTGTTCGCGGCTCCCTGCATGGACATTCTGATGTCACACCTCAGTGTTGGTCCACACCGCACCCCCTCCTGGAAAGTCCTCTCATGCCTGGCCCACCTTGCAAACACAGTTCACACTTTCAAGTGCAGCTGTGCAGTCACTTTCTCATAGAGAATTTCCTGGCCACCCTGGCATTTGATCACAGCAGGTACACCTTGAGTGTACTTCCCTGTCCCCATCTGGAAGGACCAGTACCTGTTCCACTTCATGTTCCCAGTGCCCAGCATGGTCCCCACTCAGAATAAAGAAATCACGTGGAATGGACAGACCCTACTGTGCACTGGCAACAAGGAGATGTAAGTCCTGGTGTCCACTCTCCAGGAACTTGGAATTGGATTACGGTTAGAGAATAATACCAGCCAGTAGTCCAGGAGGGAATACAATCAGTGCGCAGTTAAATGTCTCAGAAGGGTGTAGACATTGTCTCATCTTCAAAATGAGGATGGCATTTGGGGAGTTTTCACAAACTCTGAAATAGCAGCCAGTATCTACTGAGCACACCTCTTTGGTATAGGGGATCGTGCTGATTGTACTCAAGTGATTACGTCATTGAAGCCTAAAACATCAGTTTGAGCAGATAGAAATCAGACTCTATATAAATCCCTAAGATGACACAAAAGAGAAATTCTAGAAAGTCAAGAATACTGCACATAATTGAGTTTCTACCATTCATGTTCTCCTCACGTGCACGTGTCAATGTGTATTTTATCGACTCTGTAACAAAAGAAAGGCCACAAACAAAAAAAAGTTAAATCTTTGAGCCTTACAGGAAGACAATGGTTGAGAGCTAAGCTTCAAATAAAACAGGAGGAAAAAGAATCTTGATTCCAAATGTTTCCTGTTTACTTCTCAGGCGAGCCCAGCCCAAGTGTAGATCATAGAGCTTACTATATACCATGGAAACTCAGACATGAAGTCAGAGAAGTTTCCTCCACACGGAAAGGGAGGACCCCACCCCTTCTCATCCACAGAACGTGGGAAGGAGACAGGTGGAGCAGGAGGGGAGTCAAAGATGTCCGGGCTCACCAGAGACCCTTAGGGTCAAAACCTGGGCGTAGAGGGTCAAGGTCTTCATATGCTTAGGGAGGCGTTTGAGAACGCTGTGCCTAAGAAAAGCCCTGCACTTAGCCCGACAACACAGCTGAAAGGGCATCCGAGGAGAAGGCGGCTCTGAGCAAGGGGGGGGCGCCCAAGGTTCTAACTCCCCCACCCAGGAGGGAATTGTGAGGGCGGATGGCAAGAACTATAGAACATGGGCCTCAGGACCAAAGGAAAATGGTCCAGAGCACGGTCTTCAGCACAGAGTATCCAAGCCAGTTCCCGAAGTACCACAGGACGCAGCACAGCGGAGCGGACAGCCAGCGGTGAGCCAGGCTCAGGACCAGAGCAGCCACCCAGCAGAGAAAGCGGTAAGGACACCATCCGGCACAAGGTCCCGCACTTGCACGGAGCCGGCAGCTTGGTAACTCCCTCCCTGTAGGCCCAGCTCACTTGAAGACAACCGAGAAGGAGGAGAATATCGAGTGCACATTTGTGCCAAGAGATTCATCCATTCATTCTACAAACACTAGATCCTACCACACGCAAGACAATGCCGTGGACCCTGGGAATACGGCACTGAGCCACAGAAGCCAAGAGCCTGTACTCAAGGGCCTTGAGCTCTGGTAGAGAAGCAGACCTATTACAAAAAAAAAAAAAAAAACAGGAAAATATTTCAGGGTACTGTCAATGTTAGAGTTCTGAAACAGGCAAAATTAAACCGTTTTGCCCTGGCCGGTTGGCTCAGCGGTAGAGCATCGGCCTGGCGTGCGGGGGACCTGGGATCGATTCCCGGCCAGGGTACATAGGAGAAGCGCCCATTTGCTTCTCCACCTCCACCCCCTCATTCCTCTCTGTCTCTCTCTTCCCCTCCCGCAGCCAAGGCTCCATTGGAGCAAAGATGGCCCAGGCGCTGAGGATGGCTCCTTAGCCTCTGCCCCAGGTGCTAGAGTGGCTCTGGTCGCGGCAGAGCGACGCCCCGGAGGGGCAGAGCATTGCCCCCTGGTGGGCAGAGCGTCGCCCCTGGTGGGCGTGCTGGGTGGATCCCGGTCGGGCGCATGCGGGAGTCTGTCTGACTGTCTCTCCCCATTTCCAGCTTCAGGAAAAAAAAAAAAATTAAACCGTTTTGTCTACTGACTTATACATAGGTACTGAAACACAAAAATAAGCAAAGGAATGATAAACTCAGGACAGTGGTTTTTCCCTGTGGGTAGAGTGGGAGTACCAGGGCGGAGGGGGGAGGAGGGGAGAAGGGATGGGGGTCCCCCCCCCCGCCACAGTTCAGCCCTAAGGCACTGGGAATCAATTCTTAAACTGAACAGAGGGCACGCAGTTGTGTGGTTTGTTATTCACTAATTGCACACGGATGATTTATGAACTCTTTTGCATGTATGATTGCCCAATAACTTTTACCAAAACATATCATTTGCATATCTTAGTCGTGTGTGTCATTATTCAAACATGCTCCGAGTATGAAGGCCTCACGCTCAAGTATGAAGGTGTTGTAAACCTGAGAGACTCTGTGCGTAAAGCCACCTGGGTGACACAGTAAATGACCACTCTCTCTCCTCCTTTCCTCCTTCCTGCAGGAGTCTTCAGCACCAGTCCACGTTTCTCCCAGTTCTCTAAGGAAATGGTTCTGGTTTTACAGAGGAAGTTGGACAATGGAATGACACCGTTGCTGGTCAAAGGGCTCTCCTGGAGCAGCCTCTCCATCCTTCTCCATTATCCCTAGGGAAAGGGACAGCACAGCTGTTGTCTGAGTCTCTGCCAGTTCCCTGATCAGTGCCAACAGGAGTAAAGGAACCTCCCAAGACAGACCAGCCTCTCCTGGTACAACACCCTGAGATTCCGCCCTGAGATTCCGTCTCTCCCCAGCACTTTAGACCCCGCCGCCGGCTTAAGTCTCAGTCACTCACTGACGCTCTGCGCTGGGCTAGCAGTCAAGCTCCCTGCTTGACAGACACAAATGAAGAAAGTTAAAAGGGTTGAGGAGGGCTTGACCTGTGGTGGCGCAGTCGATTAAGCGGCTAAAGCGTCAATCTGGAACACTGAGCGCCAGTTTGAAACCCTGGGCTTGCCCGGTCAAGGTGCAGACAGGAGTTGAGGCTTCCTGCTCCTCCCCCCTTCTTTCTCTCTTTCGATCACTGGAAATGAATAACAACTAAAAAAAAAAAAAAAAAAAAAAAAAAAGTTGAGGAGTTCAGTATTATCCTTCAATAATTGGATTTAAATGTTAACAAATATCATTTTTGTCACCATTGAGATTTTTCTTTTGAACCATGGATATACGTTACAGTAAAATATTTCTAACATCAAGTCGTTACCGCCTTCCTGCAATGTTAATTTGGTAATAACTTTATCTTAATTTAATAGAATGTTGGTCAATTTGTTAGTGTTAAATTCAGAACTATTTGCTTATTTTCATAACTCAAATTGAACTCTAACTTCTTTTGCACAGACATGGAGCATCATGTCAGTTGTTACCGAGGTTGTTAATAAATGAATAAGAAAACTTTATGTATTTCCTTACTCTGTTTATAATACATTTGAATGAACCATCATCCCAGCCCCTTCATCTATTTTTTCTTAATAATTTTTATTTTTGGACGTTTTAGATTTATTCATTTTTAGAAAGAAGAGAGAGAGAGAAATGGGGGGGGGGGGCAGGAAGCATCAACTCCCATATGTGCCTTGATGAGGCAAGTGCAGGGTTTGCAACCTCAGCATTCCAGGTCAACACTTTATCCACTGCACCACCACAGGTCAGGCCTCTTCATCTATTTTTTAATTCATTTTCATTAGAGAGAGAGAGAGAAAGAAAGAGAGAGAGAACGGGGGAGGAGCAGGAAGCATCAACTCCCATATGTGCTTTGACCAGGCAAGCCCGGGGTTTAGAACCGGAGCCCTCAGCATTCCAGGTCAACGCTTTATCCACTGCGCCACTACAGGTCAGGCCCCTTCAGCTATTTTTAAGTATAAACTTTAATATCTGTGGAAATTTGTCCTAATTAGTTATTCTATCCTTCAAGATTTGCCACTTCCAATGTAAATTATTTTTTAAATTTATCTATTGATTGATTGATTTTACTGAGAGAGGAAGAGAGGGGGAGAGAGAAACAGAAAGCAACAGGAACGAATATACAGCTGTTCCTGGATATGCCCTGACTGGGGATCGAACCGGCAACCTCTGTGCTTGCAAATGATGCTCCAACCAATGGAGCTATTTGGCCAGGGCTAATGTAAATTTTTATAGCTATATTTTCCTTGAAATCAGTCCGTATTTTGAGATGTTCATATTTATTTTCTTAATTACACAGAAAGTTTTCTATATTCTTTTCTTTCTCCCTGCACACAAAAAAAGTGAGACATCAACTTCTTTGTAATTTCCAATTTCTTTTAAGTGCTCATTTTTTACTTCACGTTGCTCTTGCTCCCCGTTTTCATAATACTGTATTTGCCGTTCCTTTCTAAGCTGGGTTGAACCTTTGATCACGTTCATTCACTGCTCACCCTGATCACCAAGCTTCATTTTCTGAGCCATAGCCCTCCCTTTCTTCACTGCCCTCACGGTCCTCTGCGTCTGATAAGGAGAACTCCCATTTTCACTGTTTTCTAAGATGTTTGAAATCACACGTTTATACTTTTTCTTTTTTAGGGGATTGCAATTTTTTCCCCACGTAATTGAAGTTTGTGATCACAGAAAATGAACTACTATATAAATTCTCCCATTTGCAATGTATGAAGGTCTTCTTTGTATTTAATTACATTTTATCGTTGTTCAATGAACTCTTACCAGAGATATTCAGTTGTCTGTAAGGTACAAATTCCAATTTGGTCTATTTAATTAAATTTAGTGATGTTATCATCCAGATTCTCTGTTTTCTCACTTAGTTTTGGCTGCTTGATCTTTCAGAGATGTAGGAAACTGTGTTAACTCTTTCTCCTGTGGGCTTCAAAACTTTTTCTCCCTGTGTACCTTATACAAAAGTATTTTGTTGAATATGTCAATGACATGTAGCCACTGCATATATGATATATTGCTGACCCTTATGTGTGTAGGGGGTCTTGTACTTCCTGTCAAAATAAAATTACCTGTCATTTTCTAGGCCAAGTAAGAGGAGGGGAGACAGAGAGAGACTCCCACATGCACCCCAACTGAAATCTACCCAGTAACCCCCATGTGGGGCCAATGCTCTGCCCATCTGGGGCCATGCTCGCAACCAAGCTACTTTTAGCACCTGAGGTAGAGGCTCTACGGAGTCATCCTCAGTGCCTGGGGCCAATGTGCTAGAACCAATTGAGCCACTGGCTGTGGGAGGGGAAGAAAGAGAGAAGAGAAAAGAGGAAGAGTGGAGAACACTTCTCCTGTGTGCCCCGACCAGGAATCGAACCTGGGACATCCACATGCCAGGCCGATGCTCTACCACTGAGCCAACCAACCAAGGCCAAATTACCTGCGTTAATTTTAATGTTTCTATATTTTAACTTCTTAATTATATAATACTAATATATCAGAATCTGTTGAGGTTTTCACTTTTTTATTTTTTTACCTGCACATATTAGCCCAACATCGTGGTTTTAACCTTCTCATTTTCTTCTTTGCTTTCTGAGATAGACAGTCTTTCACAAGTAGGACATGAGATTTGTGTGGGGTTTTTAATTCCAAAGATTTTTTATTTGAACATCTTGATGTTTACTATCATGAATATGTTTGATCTTATTTATGTTCCTCTTGCTTCCTGTTTTTTGGTGCTTGGGAAATTTTTTCATTGTCGTTTTTCATGTGTTCTTACTGTACACACCATGTTGCATTTATATTGTCTCCTGTGGTATTATTAAAATTAGTATTTTAAAAAAATTTATATTTGTAATTACTGTTAAGTCAATATAAAATCATACTTGAAAATAAATTTCTTTAATGAAAAAACTCAAAAATAAGAACCTTCTTCCTCCTCCTCCGTCGGGGGACACATTCAGTTCATGCTCAGCTCTCAGTGACTCTTCCTGGTTTTGTTAATAATAGTTGGGATTTTCAGAAACATGTCAGTATAATGAAATTACAATTTTTACACAGTATTTTCTCTGCTTTGTGCATGTAGGTTACAGGTATATATAAAACAATTCTGTTTCACTCGTTTAATTCTCCAAGTCAGGACTTCCCCATTGTAACCACACCATTTTTACTTACTTTGATTTATTTCTTGGCCCACTTCACTGTTTTGGGAAGTAATATTCCTCTAAGAGAGTTTATAGGGCTTTTACATTCTAGAACCTTCAGTCTCCCTCCCCTGCCCCAGAAAGAGAAATGACAATGTCTCATAGACGCCCTTCACCTACGAACATTTTTGCTAATATAAATTTGGAGGCAAAAAGATTCTCCTTTCAAAACAATAATTTGAAGAAGTCTACTGCAAGCATGAATATAAATTAAATTAAATTAAAATAAATGGATATTCATTTTTATTTTACCATCTTCTTACATGACTACAGGCATATACTGTATATACACCTTCATAAAGGGACATCACATGATGTCACTCCTCATCTTTTATAAATTGTACTTAATGCTTACTTACCTGGATTCTGACAAGCTTTCTGCTTTATTATTCTTCCTTTTCCTCTGTCTGACCTCTTCTGCAGGTATTGTGTCATCTACCTATAGCTTCACTATGACACTGTGCCCATGTCATCTCCTCTCACTGTTTTTATTCCTTTGTATTTTTCCTCCAAATCTGGGAGCCTTTCTCAATTTGATTCAACATCAGTAGGTTTCAAAAGATTTTTTGCCATAGGGACACAATTTCAAACAAAATATCAGATGCCCAGATTATAAAGAATTTTTTTTTTCCTGGTCTGTGGTGGCGCAGTGGATAAAGCACTGACATGAAATGCTGAAGTCTCCAGTTCGAAACCCCAGGCTTGCCCAGACAAGGCACATGTGAAAAGCAACTACCACAAGATGATGTTTCTCCCCCCCCCTAAACTTTCTGCAGCGTGAACTTGCTTCTTTACACGGCTGCTGTTGATTTTAATCCGATGACTTCGTTTCTAACGGGAAATACTATATTTGATCTGATGACTTCGTTTCTAACGGGAAATACTATATTTGATTTGCTGGCCTCATTGGAAACTTCCGAAAGCAGTGTGCCTAACTCCTCCATACACCTGTAATTTTACAGAGCTTAACTTCTACATTTAATTGGCAACACAGGCCAAAACGTTTTAAAGAAGTCAAGATTTATTAACACTCGGAGACTTTTAATAGCACTTTTGGCATTCACTGATGGTAGGTCTCTTTGAAAAACCAAAATAGGAAAGAAGAAACTTAATTTTCTTTTCATTAAAAAAAAAAGAGGCTAAATATCCATTTAAAAATAAATTTTGAACTACTGAAAACATCTGTCCAAAGGCAGAATATGGAATCAGCTCTGGTAACCACATCAATGAAAAAGGAATGCAATATTTCTTGTGCATTTTTGTAGCTTTTGCATCTAGATCCATTATCAACCATTAAAAACATCGTTAAATTTCAGTCTCCTTGAAAAGCTCTCCTTATCACAAACATCTCCCTTTTCATCAAAGTCTACTCTGTTTCCATCTTTTCCTTGGCTTCCTGAAGTTTATTGAGCTCAAGTTAGATATTTTCTAAAACTTTTTTGCTCTTTCCTATCATAATTCTTTTTTTCCCAAAGGAATACTGCTCCTCGGCCTCTTGCCTCCCACATTTTCCCTTCTCCACGTCCAATCCTTTGATCAAGGAAAGATCTTCACCTTGATATTTGCTCATAAAAAGTGTGTGGTTTTGCTTGGGTCCCATCCCTGTCTGCCTCCTCTGAGCTTCCTGTCTCCGCCCCTCCGTGGCCCACCCGCCTGTGATTGGCAGTTGGTGGTAGAACCAAGGGGAGGGTCTCCCCATCAAGTCTCTGGTCTGAAGTGCTGTACGTTTACTTCCTTGTCAAAGACATTGAATAAAAAACATTTTTCCGTTTGCATGAATCCCAGTTGCTGAATTCTCATTTCTCTTCTAGCATATTGGGAAGTCCAGCCCAGGAGTCACTTGGAGACAGATAGACAGACAGAAAGACAGACACTGACTCTGTAACAGGGAAAGCATTTCCTATGACCTCTTTTTCCCAATATATCCTTACTCGCTTCCTTGAAGCTTCTCCAAAGTTCTATACAATAGAAATCCCTCCTGGCTTCTAGTAAGTTGTTAAATAGTATTTCTGGTTTCCAACTTTGTTGGAAATTTGAATCCCCTTCTATATTTTCATAATTATGTCAGTGGGAAGATGTGTGTGTAGGGGGGATAAATTTAAAGTCCGTTGTTTCCTGCCACCATAACCCACAAACTAGTGTGGTCATTTAAATACAGGGGGCCACTGATCAAACCTGCAATCTCGGTTGAAATGATTGGGAACGACTGGTAGGGCTGGGAGTGAAATGTGTCCTCTGAGTGTGAAGATGGTGGAGAGCTGGAGTGTACAAGCGTGTGTGCTTATGCACAGAACGTCGATGTGTATAGGTGCTGACACGATGTGGGGTGGTCACTGAAACAAGGGGTGGGCAAACGACATTTAATAGAATTTAAAATTGAAGACTATGTATAATAATTCCTGTTCCTGAAAGATCTAATCCACTCAGGGTCAGACCTTGTTCCCTAACTCACCACACAGTTCATTCAGGTAACAGACCTAAGCCAATCAGCACCCCCTTTCCCTGACCAGTTTCAAACAAGCAGGTAAGCAGTGAGAAGTGAGGGGAGGTTTGCTGAGGAATTCTGAGAAAGAAACAGGGACAACATAATGAAAGAGAGGCTCTCCCTGGAGCTCTGTCATGTTCCTATCCAAGCCTGGAACTGTGACGACAATTTTGCTAATGAGAGAGAACTTACCCTGAAGGTGGGTGCAAAAAGTTGAGCAGAAACAAGAAAAGCAGATCCTTGAAACATCCTCAGGTTACTCTTGTCTTTCTAGTTCATGAAACATAAACCATGGCTTTTGTAGTTTAAGCTAGTTCCAGTTGGGTTTTCTGTGACCTCCAAAGAACCCCAGCTCACTCAGGGATCAGGGATCACGTTCACCTCTATATCTCGTACCTTACATGTGACATCTGCTCTTTTGCTCCATCCGTTTCCAAAGTGGTCATGACACGTTGATGGAAACAAAAGCCCAAATGGTGCAGAGAAGCAAGCCGTTCCGGTCAGTGCCAGGTCATCAGCCACCTCTGCAGGTACTGAGCCACGGCGTCATGTCAGGACTGCCCCACGCAGAGGACAGCCTCAGAGCAAACACATCATGCTGGGTTTATGCTGTGGCACAATGGCACCACCAATGAGACCACAGTCACTCCCAAAGCAAGAATACCGGCTTTACCTTTTTTTAATTGATATTTTTATACACACACACACACAGAGGGGGAGAAAGAGAGAGAGAGAGAGAGAGAGAGAGAGAGAGAGAGAAGCATGGATTTGTTATTCCACTTACTTATGCATTCACTGGTTGATTCTTGTATGTGCCCTGACCTGGGATCAAACTCACAACCTTGGTATATCGGGACAATGCTGCAACCAACTGAGCTTTCCAGCCAGGGTGTACCCACTTTATCTTCAACGGTTCCCTCTAGAGCAGGGGTCTCAAACTCGCGGCCCGCAGACTAATCCACGAAGTTCAAAATATTTTGGATAAAATTAAGTAAGCCTAGGGGCCTACTTGTATTTTTCATTTCTCTAGCATCCTAGCTAGATATTAGCTTAGTTAACAGCAGTTGTGATGCGAACTACAGTTTCTGGTCGTTTTGTGACACTGAAAAGTGTTGCGTAACAGTTGCCTTTTGTAGACCTAGTGCGGCCCGCCGAACGGCTGTGATCTTGCTCTGCGGCCCACATGCTGAGTTGAGTTTGAGACCCCTGCTCTAGAGAACACCCATGGGGAAATTGGATCCGTTCACAGAAAAGATGACTGACCCCGCAAGTGCAGACATCCCCCGACTGGACTAGAGGAGCTGCCTGTGTGATCCATCTCTGTGTCCTAGCACTAAACACACACCCGATTCACAGAGTACACCCCAAACACGTTGTGACTGATGGTACAGGGAACACGCCCTTCTGGAAAATTACTGAATCTTCCTTACTATGTTAGCATCCCTTCTTTCCAAATGCCCGCAGTTACCTAATAAAAGTTAATTGAATTAATTGTCCCCAAAGTGGAGGGTTTATTGCACAGGTTTTGGGAGAAGAAATGGCCAAGCCAATAAGAGATAGCAGGTGCTGGTGTTGGGGCTTCGAAGGATGGCCTCATGGTGGGTCCCAGGAGGAGACACATGGACAGGACACCTGGCTCAGGTCCTGATCTTCCCATTTACTAATTGTATGATCGTAGATGATGATGGTGATAATTCTTATTCTTCCACCACACATAAGATAAAGTGTTACTGAGGAATTTTTTATAGACCTAAATAATTGTAGTAATACACCATCTCCGTGGATTTTAAGACTCAGTATTATAAGAAGGTCAGTTCTCCCAAATTTATCTATAGATCCAAAGAACCATATGGGACGATGGACAGGAGAGAAGGTCTCAGTGGCAGCAGGAGTCAGACACAATTCTGAGCTCTGAGGGTAGCAAGCTGACTAAGGCCCTCACAGGAAGGCATAGCTCAAAGAAACAACCCTTCAGAAATTTCCTGTGATATGCAAATTTGAGCAAACAGCTCTTTCCTGATCCACACACCCTGCCCAACCAGATTCCTGCTAGAATAATTGGGGTCCCTGGCCTATTGGATCAGTGGTAGAGGGTCAGCCTGGCGTGCAGGAGTCCCGGGTTCGATTCCCGGCCAGGGCACACAGGAGAAGCGCCCATCTGCTTCTCCACCCCTCCCCCTCTCCTTCTCTGTCTCTCTTCCCCTCCCACAGACAAGGCACCATTGGAGCAAAATTGGCCTGGGCACTGAGGACGGCTCCATGGCCTCCGCCCAGGCGCTAGAATGGCTCCACTTGCAATGGAGCAACACCCCAGATGGGCAGAGCATCGCCCCCTGGTGGGCATGCCAGGTGGATCCTGGTCAGGCACAAGTGGGAGTCTGTCTCTCTGCCTCCCCGCTTCTCACTTCAGAAAAATACAAAAAAAAAAAAAAAGAAAGAAAAAAAAGGCCAGCTAACAAGTATCTTGTCCCCCTCCTCACCTCGCCCCAGGCAACAGTCTCGAACTAGAACTTCACAAATAGCATATCCAAATGGCTTACAAATATATGAAAGGTTCCCAACATAATTAACCATCAGGGAAATTCATATTAAAAGCACAATGTGACACCACTACACACTTGCAAGAACATTTTTTAAACTGTCAAAGATGTTGGGCAACTGGAACTCTCGCAGGTGCCTGGTAGAATAAGAATGGATATAATCACTTCAGAAACCCGTCAGTGTGCACTAAAGCTATGACTTATGCATACCTTACGTTCCATTAGCTCTATTCCTGTGGATGTACCCCCAAGAACTGCATGCATTTATACACCAAAATACATTACAAGACTATTCCTAATATCATTACTTATGTCCATTCATAGTATATTGGATAAACAGTGGTATAAACAATCAATGGAATACTATACTTCCATGGAAAACAACCACATAGCAAGATGGATGACTCTCAAAAGCATAATAATAAAGCACAAGAAGACAGCTGTAAAAGTATACATACTGTATGATTCCATTTATAATCAGTTTTAAAATAAGCAAAACAAACGCATGGTCAGAACATGCAGAATACTGTTTACCTTGAGGAATAGAATGCACTGGTGAAGGCACCAGGAAGCCTCGGGGGTGCTGGTCATGCTCTATTTCTGGATCTGGGTGTCGGTTACCCAAGGGCTTGCCAAAGTTGATGCCGGACATGGAAGAAGAGTTTCAAATCCCAGTATATCTGACTTCAGAGTGCTGTCAATTGCACTCTCTTACTAAATATGGTATGGTAAGGAAGTCTACTTAAAAATGGATATGAATAAGAAAATGTTCAAATTAGCTCTCCTTTAACCATCCATTTGGTGATGGAAATCACAGAACCATGACTGAGAAACCACTGCCACCTAGTGGTATCCTGCCCTAATTGCAGGACCAGATATTTTGGGCGTGACTCAACTTCCAAGTGTGCCAATTCAAAGCCGGAGGATAACAGCAAAAAAATGTGTTCAGTCTCCCCACGTACACCCAGTATTTCTTTCTCAAGTGATTGTGTATGGAAATAAATCTCTTTTCCTTCCTATGGTTTCATCCTAGTAATATATTCACTCTTTATCCTATTTTCATAAAAATAAGAATGCTACCTACCAATCATTGAATAGACACTGTATTAATCTCTTCGCATAGATGATGTCATTTACTTAGCATACCAATTCTATGGAGTCTACTATAATACCGACTTCAGGTATGAGTATAGTGAGCACTGGTCAGGTAACTCAGTTGGTTAGAGTGTCTTCCTGATACACCAAGGTTGCAGGTTTGATTCCCGGTCAGGGCACATACAAGAATCACCCAATGAAGGCATAAATAAGTGAAACAACAAATAAGTGTTTCTCTCTCTCCCCCCCCCTTCTAAATATCAATAAATAAAAAATTAAGAAAAAAGAAACGATTCGACTGAGATGAGACGTGCTGAAATTTCTCAAGTCATCGCAGATATTAAGTGATCAACTTGAGATTTCAAGCCACATCTGTAGGATTCCAGACGTCCTGCTCTCCTGTTTCCCAAGTGTGAAAGTCAGGCATGTTGTCCTCGCAGGAGGAAATGCAGAGATGTGAGTTCCGGGGGGAGGGGGCGCCAAGGACTCACTGTGGATTGGGAGCAAACCACTCTACTTCCCAGGGCTTCTCAATTCTCTTATCTTTCCACTAAAAGACTTGCCCAGATGATGTCTGAGGCTCCTTCCCACCCCAGCACCTAATAACTTCTAAACGCAGAAGAGAAACATTCATCTAAGTCACTTGCAATATGTTTTTGCGGTTTGGTACAACTATTTTTAGATCATCGCCGAATAAGAGCTCATTTTATGGAGCCGGTCACAAATTTCCCACAATCTTTAGGGGAAATCCAGGCTTGAGAGATTCTAGTGCTTAATGAGATGATGTAATGCAGGAAAATATATAGCTGGAAGAAAATTTTATTAGTGTGAGTAAATGTACATTTTCAAGCGAACTACAAGAACTTAAGAAGTAAATGTATACGCCCCACGGGGGAAATCACCTAGGACTTTAGAACAGAGCGTGCAGTGTTCATTGTCAGGCAGTCTGAGAACCTCTGCAGATGTGAGCAAAACAGAAAATTGTACAGGACCTTTAACCCTAGAAGGAAAAACAAAAGACCTTAGGAAAATATCTTCAGGGAGCAAACTGAAGACATCCTGTGACAGGTGCTTTTGTCAGAGAAAGGAACATTACAAGGCTCCATGAGTTACTCCATCATTCAGCAGAACTGCACTTATGTAAATATGGTGATGAGACACCTTCAGGATTAGCAACATTTAAGAATAATGCAGCCCTGGCTGGTTAGCTCAGTCTGTTAAGAGTGTCGTTCTGATACAACAAGGTTGCAGGTTCGATCCCCAGTCAGGACACACACAGGACGCAACCAATGGATATACGACTGAGTGGAACAGCAAATGAATGCTTCCCTTTACCCACCCCTCCCTCTCTCTCCCTGTCTCTGTCAAGGAATAAAAAATAAAAAGAAAATTAAGCCCTGGCCAGATAGCTCAGTCAGTTGGAGCATCCTCCCGGAGCACAGAGGATGCTGGTTTGATTCCCTGGTCAGGGCACATACAGGAGCAGCTCGATGTTCCTGTCTCTCTCTCAAAAAAAAAAACAAAAATAAAAATAAATTAATTTATTTTTTAAAAAGAATAATGCGTGATATTGGTCAGCATTCCAATAGCGGAGTAGCCACCTCCCAGTTCAACATGCCTATTTTCCCCCAAATAAGCATCTTGGCTCATGCAAATGCAAAAAGTAACATTCTAAATCCTATAAATTTTGTGACGTGCTTCTACATTGTTACATACCTAGAATATGTCTGACACATGCATCCTGGCAAATTTCAATCCTGTGATGTCAACTTCAGAGTTTAAAACTGTGACAAACCATTAGGGACTGGGAAGCCTACTCATTTCCATTATGATTTCACAGAACTAATCTTAAGTGAATAAAGGAAGGGGTAAGTCAGTGCAGAATGAGAAAGGTATCCCAGAGAGATGCTCTTTTGTCCTGCCTTCCCTGTCCTGCCTCTGTAGAGGCACTCAGGGTGTGTTTCAATCATTAAACAAGAACTTGTCAGTGTGTAAGCTGAGAATAAATTCAGAGAGTAGGCATCTTAGGGAACACCACTCACTGATGCTTTCAAAACCAACAAAGCATCGCAAGGAATCAAGGGACCACGGCCTTGATGGGACTAAAGCAACCAGCACACTCCCAACCCAGTTCCCAGTGGGCAAAGGGCCACCTGCGCACCTTCCCAGGTGAGGAGACTAAAGCACAGAAAGCAAACTGAGCCTGCAGCCAGCAGAGCCGGGGTGGGTGCCTCCGAGGGTGGCCAGAGGGTTTCTCCGTGGAATTGCCCCTCTGCCCTTTCTGGTCTTGTGCTGCTGTTCACTCCCATCCCAGCAGCCCACACTCCCTTTCAAGTGCCATCTGGCTCCCCAGTGCAACCAAGCCTCTCCAGCGCCTGCTCTAACCCCAGAAGGCTTCTCTCTCCTTGCCCAACTGCGACGCATTACTCCACAGAGGCTTATAAAGGAAGGGTGGACCTTCCGTACATCTAGCCCTCTCTCCTCACATCAGTTCAACCCAACAAATCCTGCCTGACACATAATAGGTCCTCAAGTTTTAGCTAGTGGCTAGGGGGATTGGCCAAACTGTTTACATTTACAAGAGGAACAAGATCCACTCTGCTTTCTTTGAGTTCAGAGTCCAGCTGAGAAGTGAGGCATGTTCAAAAGTAGCTCTAATTAATGAGAAACCACCAGCATGTGGGGTGACCTGTGGGAGGAGGCAGCATTTGAGAAAGACCTACAGGATTCATGGGAAAGTTCAATGGACAGATAAGAAAATGCTTCCTCTTTTCTTTAGAATCTTTCCCTTCCAATTTCTTCACATTTTTCTGAGAACTATTTCTCTAACAGGCAAGTTCATGAACAACCCCCACTGAGGGTTTATAAGTGGACAGAGTAACGGCTGGCTGGATGGATGGGAAATGCTCCCTGCCTGCATTCTGCGATGGCTCCCTATTGTCCACCATACTGGATTTTAGCTAGTCTTGATTGACCAACCCCATGTTACAGCTTAATCTTCACTGTGGTCCATTCAAATATCCTAAGCACCTTGGAGAAATCTTTTATTAAATTTTGCATTTGCCTGTAGGGTTCTTCTGCCGTAAATGGCCTGTGACCCTTTTCAGACCTCTCCATCCTCCAAAGTCAAGTTCAAGTTTCATCTCTTCCAGGAAGTCATCTTGACGGTAATAGCCCACAGAGATATCTCCTATCTCTGAGTATCTGCAGGACTTGCAATGGGAACAGGTAGTTTGTTCCTCAAACACAGAGTGCCCAGAATCTCCCTTGACTCTATCAAATGAAACCAGATTTTCCTACAAGATACTGATCTTCACGCACAGAAACACTCTGCATTCATGATATGTCCCTTCCCAGACACCTGGCTTACAAGCTGCTGAGCAAGGCGGGGTGGGGATGGAGGCATTGAACAGATGGAGATTAAACTGAGTTTAAATCCAGGCTCCCTCATGTACAACTCATTCATTCCTCCAAAACATCACTTCCTCATCTGAAAAAAATGAGATCAAGATGCCTGTATTGGCCCTAGCCAGTTGGCTTAGCGGTAGAGCATCAGCCTGGTATGTGGAAGTTTCAGGTTCAATTCCTGGTCAGGGCACACAGGAGAAGCGACCATCTGCTTCTTCATCCCTCCCCCACTCTGTCTTTCTCTCTCTCTTCCCCTCCCACAGCCATGGCTCAAATGGTTCTAGCAGGGTTGGCCCCAGGTGCTGAGGACGGTTCCATGACCTCACCTCAGAAGCTAAAATAGCTCGGTTGTCGAGCAATGGAGCAACGCCCCAGATGGGCAGAGCATTGCCTCGTAGGGGGCTTGCCAAGTGGATCCCAGTCAGGGCACATGTGGGAGTCTGTCTCCGCACCACCACCCCCCCACTCAATAAAAAGTGAAAGTTAAAAAAAAAAAAAAGATGCCTGTATTGAAAACATGGCATAGCAGGCCCTGGCCAGGTGGCTCTGTGCATAAAGCATTGTCCCATCATGCCGAGGTCATAGGTTCAATCCCCAGCCAGGGCGCATAGGAGAAGCAGTCAATGAGTGCACAACTAAAAAAAAAAATCGAACAATTAAGTAGAACAAGTTGATGCTTTGCTCCTCTCTCTCCCTCTCTCTCTCTCTTTCTCTCTCCCTTCCCCCACTCCCTTTCTCTCTCCCTCTTAAACCAATGAGGGGGAGAAAAAGGAAGACATGGCATGACAGTTAAATGAGACAACCTATGTGAATGCACTTAGTATAGGCAGGTAGCAAGCTTTGGACCTTCAACAAATGTTCAATGCCCTCTTGTTCTGAAGTTCTAAAATGCAAGGAGAAGCAGGGGCGGAAGAAAAAACAGTCCCCTCTCTCCAATGGTTAATGCTATCAAATCCTGAAATTAATAGTCTGGTGTTTTGTTTTGTTTTTTGGCAAGAGGGGGGGAGATAGAGAGACTCCCACATGTGAACTGACCGAGATCCACCCAGCAACCCCATCTGGGGTTGATGCTTGAATCAACTGAGCTATGTTTAGCACCTGAGGCCAATGCTCAGACCAATTGAGCAACTGGCTCCAAGAGGGTAGGAGAGAAAGAAGGGGAGAGGGGGAGAGAAGCAGATGGTCACTTCTCCTGTGTGCCCTGAGAATTGAATCCAGGATACAGCATGCTGCGCCAATGCTGTATCCACTGAGACAACCAGCCAAGGCCTAATCTGGTATTTCACTCATTCATTTGGAAGGAGACTTTGCAAAAGTCACACACTTTAAATCTGAAATCTCTGTTTCACAAGGTCAGCCCTCACTCTACAAAGTTCTGTAACCCGGGAGAGAACAGGGTGACGCTCTCTACTGGCGACATGCCACAGATCCCCAGAGTCAAGGATTTACCCAAACAACGTGATTCAACGCGATTCTCCTCTACAAAAACTCCCAGACAGCTCCCCTGCTCCTCTATAATTACCATAAAGTGCCTGCAGACCGACCACACTGGCGCTTCATCCTTCCCCTGTCAAGGGCAGCCTCTCCTGGCCACTGGAGGATCTCCTGCAGTGGACAGGAGCAGCCAGACTGGACAACGTGCTGCACTTCCCGGTCCTGAATCAGAGAACTTCCTCATCCTGGTGCCTCTTGCTGGCCCTGTTTACACATTTCCTGTGATTTCAGAAATCTAAACTTGAATGAGCAGAAAAATAACACAAAGCAGAGAGACGTTCAAGATGACGGAGCAGGAAGATCCCGAGCTCACCTGGTCCCACGGGCACAAGCAATCTACAACCACATGCGGACTACGTCCCTCTGAGGGGGACTGGGAACTGGGCGGACAGAGCCTTGACAACAGGAGCGGCACCAAGAGGGGAGGGAGAGGCAGGGACACAGCCTAAGGGAACCCCACGCCCCGCTGCAGCACTGCATGGTCTGGCTGGGGAGGCCTCAAACGTACAGAACTTTTCTCTGAGGAGCGGGCAGGATTTGAGCTTCCACATCAGGCACCTCAATCCTGGGATCCTGCACAGTAGACAGGAGCCCCCAAATCTCCTGGCTTTGAAAGCTGATAGGAGTATGCCCAGGTAAACTACAGAACTGCAAGGAAAGGAGGACCTACTCTTCAAGGACTCACTCAAGCTAGAAATCGGCAGAAAAAAACCCAGCAGCTAGGAAACCACACGGACCAGACCCCAGTGGAGGGGGCCCACATGGGGTGCCTCTGGGGAGAGGAGAGAGCGAGCGGGGGTCTCCCGGGGACAGCGGAGCAGCCAGGGAAGAGGGAAGAGACCGGGAGAGGAGGCAGCGTGGGGAAGTAAGAGGGAGAGAGTCAATGGAGCTCACGTAACAGAAAAACCCAACAGGCAGAACACTTTCTTGAATGACATCCTTCTTCCTCCCTTGGGATCTCAAACCAGCCATCCGCTAGCCACCCTCGGCTCCCTGACTAAAGGAGCCGCCAGGTCCACACTCCGGGCCACTGCTCCACCGCCTCAGTGCCGGCCCTGCTCACTCCCCGGCTGCCAAACATTGGGACCGGTTCCGTCATTCCTCTTCCTTCTAGCCCAATCTCAAACCTCCTTCAAGTATGCCCACTCTCTAAAATATCACTGTGACCATATGACACACCCACTCTCCCTGAAAGTCTTAGGTTGCTTCCAACCACCCTCAGAAGGAAGCCCGGGAACGTCCCTCACGACTGGCCCAGCCTGTCCCCAGCCTCACCGCCGGCCACGCACCCACACTGTCTGGCCTCGCCACTTCCATGCAGTGGCCCGGTGTGAACACTTGGCCCAAGTCATTTCTCCTTACTAGCGTGTTTTTCCTCCTTATTCACCCAGAACGCTCCTACTCATCCTTCAAGTCTTGATTTAACCGCTGTGTTAGTTTCCTGAGGCTGCCATTATAAAGTACCCCTGATGGGTGGTTAAATAAATGAGATTTATTGTCTCCACTTCTGGAGCCTCCAAATCTGAAATCAAGTCATAGGAATGGTTCCTTCTGAGGTTCTGTGAGAGGAATGTGTCCTAGTCCTCTCTCCTGGCCTCCGGTAGCCTCAGGAGTCCCCTGACTCACAGCTAGCATCCTCCTTGCGTCTTCACATCGTCCTCCAGCTCTGCCTGGCTCTGTCTGTGTCCATTTGGCTCATTGGTAGAGCATTGACCCAGTGTGTGGATGTCCCAGCTTCAATTCCCAGTCAGGGCTCACAGGAGAGAAGACCATCTGCTTTTCCTTCCCTCCCTCTCCCCCTTGTCTCTCTCTCTCTCCTTCTCTCTTTCCATCCTGCAGCCATGGCTCGATTGATTCGAGCACTTTGGTCCAGGAAGCTGAGGATGGCTCTGTGGAGCCTCTGCCTCAGGTGCTAAAAATAATTCAGTTGCAAGCATGGCCCCAGATGGGTAAAGCATAGGCCTCAGACGGGGGTTGCTGAGTGGATCCCAGTCAGGGTGCGTGTGGGAATTTGTCTATCTCCCCTCCTCTCACTTAAAAAATAATAATAATAAGGGCACAGTTACATTGGATCAGGGTCTACCCAATGACCTTAATATAGTCATCTTTACTTGATCATGAGCAAAGACCTGTTTCTGAAAAAGGTCACACCCATAGGTACTATGGGTTAGGACTTTAGCATCTTTCGGCAGAACAAAATTCAACCCATAAGAGCCATTATTATATCAACTACCCTTTCTTCTTTCTGCCTACAATAACAGCCCTGTCCTCGCATATAAAAACGCCCCACTAAACTTTAGCCCCCTTTCCATCCAATAATTCACAGGCTGGAACCAAGACGATCAGGACCCAGTGAAATGGTCCGGTTCCATTAGCCATTTGCCCCTGCAGGAAAACTGAATTCTTTTTGATGGCTTTCTGGGTCAAGGGCCAAGCGACAGATGTTAAAGCCACAGGTCACCCAAAATAAGGCATCTGAAAGAGCCTTCCTGCACCCCACACCAGGCCATGATGATGCAAAACCACCTGCAGCGGGGAAGAGGGGGTCAAGGCTGAGCCGGAAGTCAACGGGATTCCCTGTGCAGACCCAGCAACGCAGAGAGAGCAGCTTGGGTACTGAAGGAAAAGGGAAAGACTAGAGTCTCACCAGGCAGTGGCACAGCGAATAGAGTATCGGCCTGGAATGCAGAGGACCCAGGTTTAAAACCCCAAGGTCGCCAGCTTGAGCGCAGGCTCACCAGTTTGAGCATGGGGTCCCGGCTTGAGTGTAGGATCATAAACATGACCTCATGGTCACTGGCTTGATCCCAAATGTGGCTGGCACGAGCCCAAGGTCGCTGGCTTGAGCAAGAGGTCACTCGCTCTGCTGTAGCCCCCCAGTCAAGGCACATATGAGAAAGCAATCAATGAACAACTAAGGTGCTGCAATGAAGCATTGATGCTTCTCATTTCTCTCCCTTCCTGTCTGTCTATCCCTATCTGTCCCTCTCTCTCTCTTGCTCTCTGTCACAAAAGAAAAGGGCGGGGGGAGGACTAGAACCTATTCCTGAGGAGGAGTGAGCTGGCCTCAGCCCTAAGGCAGCATCACAGCCCAAATTCTTGCTGCCAAGGTGTTCTGCGCTCCAGTTTCTCTCTCCCTGCTCCCCAAACTGAGCCACTGAACCTGAGAAGGTACCTACATGCCCATGAAGATGACGATGTTCTGGACAAAAATGAAATAACCGGTCAAAGAAATATGCAGCATCTTTAGAACAAAAACAATTCAAGTCTGAACCACATCACGTTGATACAAGCACACTGACTCTTTTTAAAGAAAGGAAAATGAATGGAAAACTCTAGGTGTTGTTTTTTTTTACTTGACACTTTTAAAATTGATACCCTAACAGTATATAATATTTGTTATTAAAACCATATATAAGCCCTGGCTGACTGGCTCAATGGTAGAGCATTGGCCCAGCATGTGGAAGTCCCAGGTTCAATTCCCAGCCAGGGCACACAGGAGAAATGCCCATTTGCTTCTCCATCCCTCCACCTCTCCTTCCTCTATTTCTCTTCCCCTCCTAAAGCCAAGGCTCCATTGAAGCAAAGTTGGCCCAGGCACTGAGGATGGCTCCATGGCCTCTGCCTGGGGTGCTAGAATGGCTCCAGTTGCAACAAAGCACGCCCCAGATGGGCAGAGCATCGCCCCCTAGTGGGCATGCCAGGTGGATCCCGGTTGGGCGCATGCGGGAGTCTGTCTCTCTGCCTCCCTGCTACTCACTTCAGAAAAATACAAAAAAACAAAACAAAACAAATAAAACCCCAGAAAACATATATAATGAACAGTCTTCATTCCTCTAACATCTGATTAAATTTCTTCACTTCCTGTTGCTCTTTATGCCTCTTTCTTTTTCTTTCTTTCTTTCTTTCTTTTCTTTTCTTTTCTTTTCTTTCTTTCTTTCTTTCTTTCTTTCTTTCTTTCTTTCTTTCTTTCTCTCTCTCTCTCTCTCTCTCTCTCTCTCTCTCTCTCTCTCTTTCTTTCTTTCTTTCTTTCTTTCTTTCTTTCTTTTTTGCAGGAGGTATTGACATTGCTGGAGAAAAATTTATTGCCTGGAATCCAGCAATTGTGAAAACAATGTTTTCATAACATCACAGTGAAAACAACGCTCAGGCATGAGTTCTACCACCGAGGAGGAGCTGGCGCTGCATCCACACCCAGGAAATGAGGAACCCCTCACCTCTGCACTGCAGGACCCCACCCTCCGCACTGCAGGACAACCCCTTACCTCCCCACATTATAGGACCACCTTCTCACCTCCCCATATTACAGGACCACCCCCTCGCCTCCCCACATTACGGGACCACCACCCTCGCCTCCCCACATTGCAGGACCACCCTCTCACCTCCCCACATTGCAGGACCACCCCTCTCACCTCCCCACATTACAGGACCACCCCCTCGCCTCCCCACATTACAGGACCACCCTCTCACCTCCCCACATTGCAGGACAGTGTCGTCCCCTTTGTAAGAGGCAGGTAGTAAGAGAGATAACATGATAGGTGTCAAATAAAATGAAGCATTTCAGACCTTGAAAGGGCCTTAAAAATCAATATTCTGTGAACGTTTAAGGCGGTTCATTTGCGGGACACAAGACAAGCCGAGGTGGACGAAGCCAGAGTAGAAAGCTCAATGACTTAGGAAGCCATGGAACTACCTAAGGAATTTGCTCCAGAGCTTTGGACAAGTGTCCAGGTGGCTCTTGAGCTCCAGGGTCCCTTCAATACTGCCACTGCCCCTGGCGGAGGGCACGAAGCCAGGCCGTAGCCTCCCCTCGGACAGTCAGGGCAAGTTGTGGGTAGAGCACCCGCTAAGAGAGAGGGAAGTAGCCACCCCCTCAAATGTCAGACTCACGCGCATCTACACGTAGCACCTTAGACACAAAATAGGCCCAGTTATAGAAATATAGCGAGTCAGACATTGTAATCAAGTGAAATGTGGGCTATTGCAGAGGAAGAGATTGAAAACAGATATGAAAACTCAGATACGAGGAAGTGCCCTTCTGAAACAGATTTCTGCAGCGTGAGGAAACGGTGAGAGGGGCCAGGGAGTGCATGAATGACCGGGAACCAGGCTGAGGCAAAAAGATAAGAAACAAGAGGGTCTGGGAGAGTCATCTCCGTGGCCACACCTAGCACAGCCTGGGCACGGTTCCCCAGGGGGGCCCTTAGCTGTTAACCTCAGACCACGGTGCAGGAAGCGAAACTAGTTGAAGGTAATTATACTTCGTTTCACTTTTAAGGAGCTGTAGAGTTATTCCATAGGATGGATTGCTCCTGCTCTTCCTTTAGTTGTTTGTTAAGGAGGCCCTCGGAGATGTCAGAACGACACCTCCCTGGACTAGTGGCAAGAACAGCAGTGCTCGGTCGGCCGGAGTGGGCAGACCAGAGCAGCACCTGCCTCCAACTAGACTGACTCTTCCCTGCGCGTCTGCATCAGCGCTGAGTCCCCGGGCCTGCGACGTGAGCGGGTCACACAACATGTCAGCACCGCGACGGTTTCTGTTTCCTATTGCTGCTGCTGCTGCTACAAGTCACCACAAACACAGGGTCCTAAAACAACACAAATCCGTTCCCTTTCAGTCATCCAGGTCAGCAGTCCAAAAAATGGGTCTCACTGGCCTAAAATCAACTTGCTGGCAGGGCTGTGTTCCTTCTGGAGGTTCAGGGGAGACTGTTTCCGTTTCCGGCTTCTCCAGGCCACCCTCACCACGCCTCCCTCTTCTTCCTTCTTCCAGCCAAGTCGGGCTTGGAAGGGTCTCAGACTGTCACCCCTCTGGGTCTCCTTCTCCATTTCTATGGACTCTTGTGATCACAACAGGGTCCACCCGTCTAATCCGGGATCATCTCCCAATCTTAAAGTCATCTGATCCCATTCAAGTCACCTCACTTTTATCTGCAACCTAATCCCCCCTTTGCCACTTAACCTGACAAGAGTCTCAGGTTCTGGGGATTAGACCGGGGGGGGGGGGGGTTGCAGGGATCACTCTGCCTGTACCACCAGGAACACAAACTTCCGCTTCCACGCTAGTCACACATCACGACTCTCACCCACCCTTCACCTACGCAGGGCCCAGGGTGAGTGCCAATGGAATAAGAAGCAGGCATTTCACCTAGTGAATCACCTGACACGAGAGTGGGGGAGGAGGGAGGGGGGAAGGGACCGGGGGTCACATCAGCTGCTGTGCTGCTGCTGCTGCTGCAGCGCCAGCGCCTGGTTGGTCACCATCTCCACAGCGGAACTGCAAGGCCGTCCGGTCAACATGGCTGCTGGTGGCCGTGGGAATTCGAGCCCACGTGTACCCCGACAGCTTTGCGTTTGTTCTTTTCCGTGCGTTTGTCCTTTCCCAGCTGGCAGGCCCCTGGCCTGCGCATACACACGAGGAACGTTCAAAACGCGAATAAAAGAACAATGTGATGGATATGCTTCGCTCAAAAGACTGTCCTCTAGTCTGAGCCTTTGTCCTTCCTACTGTTTTGGTTTTAAAATGATTTTTAGTTTCTAGGATGCTGGGGGTAGAAAATGAGGGTGGTTGGTGTCTGACAGACCTGGTCTTGAATCTCAGCTCTGCCGCCCGCCGCCTGTGGTACGGACTGGCCCTGGACCTGCTTGCTCCTCTATAAAGGGTGGACAAGGTCCAGCGCCCAGAGCTGTTGCAGGTGCTGAGAAAAGGGACAGTGCCTGGCCCGGGGCCTAGCGCTGCTGTTGGTGTCAGCTCTCTCTTCCTGCCGTCTCTGCAATGCCCACCATCACTGGGCTCCAGCTATCAGTTTTT
This sequence comes from Saccopteryx leptura, assembly GCF_036850995.1. Classification (NCBI taxonomy): domain Eukaryota; kingdom Metazoa; phylum Chordata; class Mammalia; order Chiroptera; family Emballonuridae; genus Saccopteryx; species Saccopteryx leptura. The sequence goes on along the minus strand of NC_089515.1, from coordinate 41,264,538 downwards.
TTTGCAAATGACGCCTGGAGTCACATTCCCAGGCTTCCTCTCCCTGGTCCTTACTTTTCCCCTGGCCTGCTAAACATCTCTACCCAACATCATGGCAGCACCTCCAGAGCTGAGCCCTCCCTGCCCCGGCATCTGCTTTCTCTCCCATTTTCTTTGCTTCTATTAATGATAAATGCCCAGTGTCTGGTCACCCAGGCCGGTAACCTGGGTCTTCTTTGGTCTGCTTTTTCCTGGCTTGATGTCACCTCCTCCTGTGAGCTTCCTTCTCCCAGTTCTCACTGCCACCACATCAGAGCCCACACATACCACTCCCAGGGGCCGCACACCACAGCCTCCCTGCCCTGGGGGACTACCTTTAGAGGTGTCACCGCTCTGCCCCCTGTCCAAAAGCATTGAATAGTTGTTAAAACGCCTCTAAAATCACACTCAGACTCCTCGCCTGGGTCTTCACGGCCCCCGCGGCCTCCCACCGGCTCTCCTGCCGCTCTGTCATCCATCCCGACTGCAGCACCGCCTTCCGGTGCTGCCCAGCTCCCAGACTTCCATCTGCTGCTGCTCCCACAGCTGCCCAGGGTGCCCTCCCTGGTCCCCGGGTCCCCCAGCCTACTGCACCTGTAACAAACTTCTTTCTCTAGCCAACATGCTGCTCAGCAGTCGTCGGTGTGTCCAGGTCTTCAGTGTAAAGCTGGGTGATGACAATGCAATGCTTTGAATGCGGTCTGTGGGGCGGCAGTGTGAGACTTGCTCGCGGGGGCACCAGCTGCAAGCACTCTGCCTGACTGGTGTGTGAGTGCGTGGCTGCGCCACGTGTGTATGGCCTATCCAAGGCTACAGGTGCTTGCGCTCGGGAGAGATTGGGGATTGCGGATACACGGATTGCCTGCCCTCCACTGTAGGAGCTGTTTTTGCTGTTTGTTTGCCTGAGAGGCGGTTTCCCCTGCCTGTGTGCTTGTCTGCCATTGTGAGACTTTATCAAACAGAACGGCCCATCTCTTTCTGGCTCTGCAGATTTTCTACCATCTGCCCGAATCCAATGTGAACCTGCCTGGCCTTGGCCACCGGCGTTACACAGTCCCAAAAGCTTTATTTGAAATACTAGCATGGAACCTGGCTTCTGGTTACATATTCGTCAAGAATGAGTGGTCACGTGTGCATGGGCAACCAAGCCGCACAACACTTGGCTCTTAGTAACAGAGCTGCTCCCACTTCCTCCATAAAACAGGGGACCCCGTGGCTCTCTCTGCGACAGCTGCTTCTCAGGCACACACCAAGATCCAGTGACTAAAGGGTCACTCCTTCCTGACGCAACGACAGAGCCGGTTTCCTAGGGGTCCTCTGGGCTGTGGGAGCCCGCCACGGTCACAGAAGACAGGAGGTAGCCTTATACTGTTCCTCGTTTATGCCCCTAACTTGGGAGTCCAAATTCTCTCTAGGGATCCTTCGGGTTAGAGCAGTGGTAGTCAACCTGGTCCCTACCGCCCACTAGTGGGCATTCCAGCTTTCATGGTGGGCGGTAGTGGAGCAACCAAAGTATAAATAAAAAGATAGGTCCTGGCCGGTTGGCTCAGCGGTAGAGCGTCAGCATGGTGTGCGGGGGACCTGGGTTCGATTCCCAGCCAGGGCACACAGGAGAAGTGCCCATTTGCTTCTCCACCCCCCACCCCCTCCTTCCTCTCTGTCTCTCTCTTCCCCTCCCGCAGCCAAGGCTCCATTGGAGCAAAGATGGCCCAGGCGCTGGGGATGGCTCCTTGGCCTCTGCCCCAGGCGCTAGAGTGGCTCTGGTCGCAGCAGAGCGATGCCCCGGAGGGGCAGAGCATCGCCCCCTGGTGGGCAGAGCATTGCCCCCTGGTGGGCGTGCCGGGTGGATCCCGGTCGGGCGCATGCGGGAGTCTGTCTGACTGTCTCTCCCCATTTCCAGCTTCAGAAAAATACAAAAAAAAAAAAAAAAGATAGATTTAACTATAGTAAGTTGTCTTATAAAGATTTATTCTGCCAAATTTAGCGAAAATCCAACATAAAGTACTTGGTAATTATTATTATATGCTTTAACTTGCTGTAACTCTGTCTTATAAATTTTATAAAGTAAAGTTACTTCCCTACTTTATAAAATCACCATTACTGTGGAACCAGTGGGCGGTTAGAAAATTTTACAACTAACAGAGATACAAAAGTGGGCGGTAGGTATAAAAAGGCTGACTACCCCTGGGTTAGAGGAAAAAGAAGCAACTTCTCGCTTCACTCCTGAACCTGGAATCTGAATCCTGAATCAGATGGCTGTTGTTGCTTTCCCCTCCCCCACATGCTCACAAGCCCCGCCCCCATCAGGCTCTGGCTCCGGGGCTTCATGGTTTCAGAAACCCTTCCGGGGTCCATCTCTTAGCTGGTCACCTGCTATCAGTTCACATTGACCCACATCACAGTCATCTCTGGTCCCTCTTGCACATCAGAATTACCCATGGAGCTCTGCCAAGCCTGAAATTCTGGGTCCCACCCCAACTTGCCCAATGCTGGGAAAACAGCTGTGTTAGGCTTGCTCACTTGTATTTTGTGCGATTAGTGCACAAACACATGGCAGAGTTATGTATTCGTAAAGATATAGTCTATGTAAAGCTATGGGTGTTTGCCCTCAGCGTGGGTTGCAGTTTGTAGATTGCCTGCCCGCCACTGTGAGAAGCCATTTTGCTGTTGGTTTGCCTGCTGCCACGAGAAGTGATTTTCCTCTGCTGGTTTGCTTGTCTGCCGTTTCAAGACTCGATTAAATGGAAATGGCCCAACGCTTTCTGGCCTCCACAGTTTCTCTACTGTCTGCCCGAATCCAATTGAACCTGCCTGGCCTCGTCCACCAACATTACACCCAGCCATACCGTCCAGGAGGCAGACCCAGGCATCTATATTTTTTATGTAAGTGGGCGTGGGGCAGCTGTATTAGGCTTGCTCACGGGGTCACCAGCTGCAAGCACTTTCCCTGACTGGTGCCTGAGTGTGTGGCCTATATAAGGCTATGGGTGCTTACGCTTAGAAGCGATTGGGGATTGTGGATGGTGGATTGCCTGCCTGCAGCTGTGAGGGGCCATTTTGCTGTGTGTTTGCCTGAGAGGTGGTTCCCCCTGCCTGTGTGCTTGTCCGCCGTTGTGAGACTTTATTAAACAAAATGGCCCGGCTCCACAGTTTTTCTACCGTCTGTCCCAATCCAATGTGAACCTGTCTGGCCTTGGCCACCGGCATTATACTGGTGCTTCTTGATTTCTGTCTAGCACCAAGAGAATGGCTCCCACCTGCCCCCACACTTACACTCCCGTGCCCGGGAATGCTCCATGAGCTCACAGTTTCCACAGGCCGACCCCGCCCCGAGCCGCCTCCCAGGGCATCGGAAGGCTGCGCGGGTGACTGCAGTCGTGGCCAGCTCAGTCCCTGTCCAGTGTGAGGAACTCCAGAGCCCTCTTCATGGTGCTTGCTGTCTCCCTCGTGGGAGACGGGCAATATCACCATTTCTCATAACGCTCCCTGAATTAGCAAATGAAATGAATTCTGCTCTACCATGAGAACTAAACTGAAAGTGAGAAATTAATTCCTGAAGCCAAATTCAATACACTAAATTCATAAATTAAAAAAAAAAAACACTTTTACTGCCTTTCATTATATTTTCTCAACTTATTTCTTTACTTCTCTATTTCAAATTCCCACTTCGGACACCTCTCCTTCCCTATAAATCAATCTATCCATTTTTATTTTAAGTCTACCTGTTTGTCTTAAATGCCAGGAATGATGGCTCCACACCAACACCCAAGATAGACACGGGTTACCTGTCACTCAGTTCTAGGAAGAAATTGGCTACAAATTTAGTTTGCTCCCAGCCCAGGCTTTAGCTCCTGTGCTACCTATTTACCTGATGTAAATATTTTGCAAAAAAAATATTTTGCAAAAAAAAAACTTAAAGCAGTCTGAAAAAACTCTGCTACTTGATTTTACTATTACTACATCTTGCTAAAGGATTGCCAATTTTCTTTATGTACTCTTTCCAAATACACTGCTCACAAAAATTAGGGGATATTTCAAAATGAATGCAAAGCAATAAAAAAAGGAAGCATTTGTTTTTTTATTAAATAAGAACATCAGAAAAGCAAACAACAAGTCAAAGAAAGTTTTCAATTATGCAAATGAGATGCAAAAACAACTTTTATTTCATTGGTGAAAATGCACTATACAAAAGGCTGAAAGTACTAAAGTGTCTGCATGTTCCCTGATCTTGAAAGTGCGTTTTGAAATATCCCCTAATTTTTGTGAGCAGAATAGTTGCTCTTCATTCTCAAGTGTGATTATATTTTGTCTTGGGAACAACGCCTCCCAGCAAGCCCAAGTGCAGTCATGGTCTGAGGCCACGTGCAGGCGCCATCTGCCTGGCGCACACTCACCTACTGGCGGTAGATGCGGGGTGAGGAGTAGTCACAGCGGTGGTCCTCCTCATCCAGCTTTCCCTTGTTGCATCTTACACACCACGGAAGAGCAAACCAAGTATTTAGGACTCTGGCTAAGCACCAGCAGGACCCTCCTAGGGACCATCTTCATCGGGCAGTTCAAGATAAAGAAGGGTCCCTTGGTATCATTCAAGCAGGGACCAGCTGCTCGTAAAAGCAGGGCACCAGAAAATGTGGCCAAAGGTAAAGGACACCAATTCTAATGATGTGTCAGCATATCCTTCTCACCCTAGTGACACGAAGAGAAGCAGGGGGGCTGGAGGCAGCTAGGGTACATGTAAAAACCCCTAAAAACAAATTCCAAACTTGCAAAAAAATATTATTACCAAAGTCTGAGAAATGAAGCCCCTCACACTCCCCAGCCATCCATCGCCAGCGTATCTCCTCACTGTGAGTGTGACGGGAGCCACTGAGGGATGCAGTAGCAGCAGGGGAGGGGCCAGAGACCAGGTCACAGTGGAGCAGGGCCCAGGAAGGAGGGATACACATGGACCACTTGCCGCTATATAAAAATTACCCCAAGCAGGAAACCTTTCTCTTTTTCTTTTTCTTCTTGTTTTCTTTTTTTTAGGTGAGAGGAGGGGAGATAGTGAGACAGACTCCCTCATGCACCCCGGCCAAGATCCACCCAGCAACCTGTCTAGAGCCAATGCTCGAATCTACTGAGCTATTCTCAGCACATGAGGCTGATGTTTGAACCAATCCAGCCACTGACTGTGGGAGGAGAAGAAGAAGAGAAAGGGGAGGGAGAGGGGGAAAGAAGCAGATGGTCGATTCTCCTATGTGCCCTGACTAGGGATTGAACCTGGGACATTCATACGCCAGGCTGATGCTCTATCCACTGAGCCACCGGCCAGGGCCAAGAAACATTTCTTGTCTAGCAAGCTCTGTGGGTTAGGAGTTGGAAAGTGGCAGAGCCAGCAGGGATTTCTGTTATTTGAATGGTTCGCAGGCTCAGTCCGGTGCTGGCGCTGGTGCTGGTGCTGGGAGCAGGAGGCCTCAGCGCCAGGTCATCTGGGCCTCCCCGTAGGGCTTCATGAGCGTCTCTAGAACTTGGTGGCTGACTTCTCCCAGAACAAGTGATCCAAAAGACAAAGCCAGGAAAATTCCTAATGCCACCGATGACCTAACCTCCAAAATCCATACCATCAGTTCTGCTTTATTTGCTTCACAAGAAGTAAGACGCTAAGTTCAGCCCACACTCAAGAGGAGGGGAATTTGACGCCACCTCGGAAGGAAGGAGTATCAGGAATTTGTGTATCTTAAAACCATCAGCGAGTGGGGGGGGGGGGGCTTCAGGAACGGAACAAGGGCAGAGAATGTTTGTGGTGCACATTACCTGGCAATAAAAACACTACTTTTACATTCTAACATAGTTGCCTCCAGACACTCAGTCAAAATGCACACTCCTTCAGACATATTGACTGTCACTCGTAACTCAAGCGACCTATGATTCTGCATCAGCGCTCTCTTGCAAATCACCTTATTTGTGGGTGCTCAAGCCAATAAGCAGTTGTATCAACTTATTAGGAAGGTCTCACAGGTCGTGAGCCTTTGAGGGGTGTGGGTGGGGGCAGCTCACTGCTCTCAGGCTGACCCCTCAGCTGCACTGACTGCAGCAAATTAAACAGAATGTGTTGAACCATTCTGTGCATTAAATTCACATGATTGTGTAGCAAGAGAGAGCTTTGTCCCTGCAAAGGCTCCCTGTGTCTCAGATAAAAATAAGCAAAGCTGCTTTTAGAAGCTTTGTATACTTTTTCCCCTTCTGACAGCCTTCAAGTGGCAACATATGATTTGGTCCCTGGGACACACAAAGTGTTTTAATTAAAGGTTGTCTAAAAATACAGAACATTTCCACAAGCACATCTGCCATAAACTGCTCTGACATTCCGGCGGCGTGAAGTCCCCGAAAATTCTTTACATCTTAAGAGAGAATCCGTGTGTGCCCGCGCACTGCGGGCTGTCTGCACTGACAACCCGAACGGGATGTTTCTAGTTGGTGACCACAATAATTACAGGCACTGGGGGGCCGCTGCAATTAGTCCTTACAACTTGAAGAACAAGTTTAGAGATTTTGTGGCGTTTGGCTGAATAACTATTTAAACATCCTGTGAGGAGAAGCAATGGTGTAAGTGTCCATTAGACAATTACTCCCTGTGACCTTGAGCAAGTCAGTTAACATCTATGAGCCTCAGTTTTTAAAATCTATAACAGCAGCAGCTTTTTAGCAACGAGCTGAGGGGTACACAAAATGCTTCCCATCGCAGACAGCACCCGATCCCTAGTTCATCCCAATGAGACAGGTCCTATTCATTATGCCCATTTTATAAGTCTCCTGCTTCTTCCCTGTTTATACTTCATAGGGGGGGGAGGGAGAAAGCTTTCTTCTGAGAGGCCATGAAGGCGGTGGTGAACAGGACAATTTGGGGAAAGGGGGCCCAGGTTCAAACGCTGGCTCTGCTGTTTACTAGCTGAGTGACCTCGGGCTAACTACTTAACCTCTCTGTGTCTCACTTTTCCCCCCTCAGTAAAACATGGGTAACAATACTGCCGACCTTATAAGCTTATTAACATGAATGAAGTAAGTTAATATTTGGAAGGTACCTAAGACAGTGCTTGGTATACACATTCAGTCAGATAATAATAAATCTAGTATGATCTTGGACCAGCTCTTTCCTGGACAGGAGAACGTTGGGCAGTTAGGTCCCTGATGAGTCCGGGGAGACAGAAAACGTGCTTTCCGGAAGGGCCTCTGCCCAGAAGTACCTCCAGAGCCTCCCACCAGGGCAGAGAGGGGCGACAAGCCTCAGGGCCGTCCCACGGGCCAGGCCGCCTGCGCTTGTAGATGCTGTCACCTGCACTGAGACAAGGGCCACGTTAACAGGAGGGCAGAAGTCACAGTGTTTTGTGTAGAATTCCAAGAGGTCAGTACCGCTGAGGCCCCGTGAGGGGAGACTTCAGGCTCTGTCCCTGTAATCCCTACCTCGATCTTGTAAATAACACATCACGACACAGGAGCCTCCATCCACTTTCTGTCCCAGCCTACCCTGGACCAACCGGGACAGCAGCAGCATGTGACCAAACCCTCTGTCCGGTCATTCCCTCTTCACCCTAACTACCCTTCCCTGCCAATGAGGGGCCGCCTCACCTATTCCCGAGGCTGCTGTGAAGAGCAGAGGAGTTCTGGTCTTGGAAGTAACAGGTTCCGTACACAGGCCCCCACTTTATATATCTTTGCAGAGATAACCACAGATAAATCTTTCATTCCTCGGGGTTTAGGGTGAGAAGTATTGACTATTGAGAGGAAAGCAGTTCCCACGGACGAGAAGATGATGGGCTATGGCAGCTGGAGGGTCACGAGAGCGTCGCCCCTGGTGGGCGTGCCGGGTGGATCCCGGTCGGGCGCATGCGGGAGTCTGTCTGACTGTCTCTCCCCATTTCCAGCTTCAGAAAAAATACAAAAAACAACAACACTCCCCTACCCCCGCATCCTATCCCCTTGGAGACTTTTCAAGGAACTAAGTAAAAACTGGCAGTGTTTTCGATTCTATTATTCCGAGGACCTTTTAATTTTTAACTGATACTATGTAAAGATGGGGCGCCACGGGGCTCCAGCTAGTGAAGTTGTACACACAAAACACAATGCACTGAACAGGGGCGCTCGCCGCTCAGGGGATGAAAGGGAGGAGAGCGAGCGAAGCGACAGGACGTCCAGGAGGGTCGGACCGAGCACCCCTTTACGGGAGCAGCTGCGGTCCATGTGGGGAGACTCAGAGAGGGGCCGTGGAAGGAGGGGTTTCAAGAAGCGTTGCTCTGCATCCAAACCACTCCCCTGGCCCTGGCCGGTTGTCTCAGCGGTAAAGCGTCGGCCTGGCGTGCGGGGGACCCGGGTTCGATTCCCGGCCAGGGCACACAGGAGAAGCGCCCATCTGCTTCTCCACCCCCCACCCCCTCCTTCCTCTCTGTCTCTCTCTTCCCCTCCCGCAGCCAAGGCTCCATTGGAGCAAAGATGGACCGGGCGCTGGGGATGGCTCCTTGGCCTCTGCCCCAGGCGCTAGAGTGGCTCTGGTCGCAATACAGCGACGCCCCGGAGGGGCAGAGCGTCGCCCCTGGTGGGCGTGCCGGGTGGATCCCGGTCGGGCGCATGCGGGAGTCTGTCTGACTGTCTCTCCCCATTTCCAGCTTCAGAAAAAATACAAAAAAAAAACAACACTCCCCTACCCCCGCATCCTACCCCCTTGGAGACTTTTCAAGAAACTAAGTAAAAACTGGCAGTGTTTTCGATTCTATTATTCTGAGGACCTTTTAATTTTTAACTGATACTATGTAAAGATGGGGCGCCACGGGGCTCCAGCTAGTGAAGTTGTACACACAAAACACAACGGCTTCAATAGAACCTCAACCCCGGCGTCCCACAGTTCTGAGAACACAATGTCCAGGCAAGTACTGTTTAAGCAAATGTGTCTGTGCTGTGCTCCCATAAGGAAAATGTGCCTTCTCATCTTCGGGGCCCCACAAGCAACATTAGGAATGGCTTGGAAAGTGGATTGTGCGAAGTAGGGTAACAAGACACACACAGATGTCCTAGGGACCCCGCGCCGGTCAGGAAATAGCAGGGTTCCTGCAAACCCATGGGCACTGAGAGCCAGTCGTCTCTCTCGGGTTGCTATTATTATAAATCTCCTATATTCCTAGGCCAGGAAAAGACAACTACTCATCAGGATTCTTCAGCTATAAGACATATCACTTATAAGACACAAGAGCACACCATGCATTTAAAAATAACTGGGAGAAGCTGAGCCAGGGACCATGCCTTCTTCCATCGCCAGGGAGGGGCTGAACGAAGCATCTGTCCTCTGCTTTCCGGTATTTCATCCTCCCTTCACTGTCACCCCCCCCCCCCCCCGAGAGCTGTTCACGAGCTCATCCCTCCAACACTGATGCCAACAGAGCCCGTGCATATTGTTATTGTTTTTATCAATTGTTGTTTAGAGAAGCAGAGGGAGGGAGGGGAGAAAGGAGAGACGGAGGGAGAGAGAGAGAAGCACTCAGTTGTGCATTCATTGGTTGCTTCCTGTACGTGCCCTGACTGGGGATCGAAACCGCAACCCTGCATTTTGGGATGACGCTCTAACCAACTGGCCCAACCAGCCAGGGCCTATGTGGATATTACTGAGAGTCCTCATTTAACAAGGCTTCGCAGCAGCCCGAGTGCTGGTGACACGCCTGAAATGTTCACCTCTCCGCTTTGATTTCTGTGATGCCGCCTGGCCGTCCACGGCTGTCCCAATCCGCTGCCTGTGCTTCCCGGCCTCTCTGCCGGCTTCCTGCTACATACTCGGTTTATTTTTCCTCAAGGACTCGATGCTAGGCTCTCAGTTCCTTACCCGTACCCCTTCCCTGAGCGGTCTCATCAATGCACAAGACGTCAGTACCGCCCAAACTGTCAAAGCATTTCTCAGAGCTCAAAAGAACCCTAGCTAAATGTATACTTTAAATCTCCCCTTAGCTACCTCAGAGATTATTCATATTCAGTATGTCCCAAACTGTTCATGTTATCTACCCTTCAAACTTGGTTCTCTTCCAAAATCCTTCCTCTCAGTTCATATCAAAAGCAGTAAGAATGACATCAAACATACTCTCTCTGCTTACCGTACTCCCAGCACCGAGCTACATACATTACAAGTGACTTGTAGAAATCTCTGACTTTGCCCAAGAATTCTAAGGTTGGTACTTTGTTGGCACTAGTTTAAAAATAAAGACACTAAGGAATGGAGAAGTTAGAATTCTCCTCTGTCTGCAAGTGTTGGGTCCGCTGTCTAAACAGGTTTGAAGCCAGAAACAAGGGGCATCACTGACATCCCCACTAGGAGACATAACAACTTGCCAGGTTCTGTCCATTTTTTCTTCTGAAGAGATGTTTCTTTTCCCTACCTCTAACTCCACCTCTCCTTCCACCTTCTGTCCTTTCTCCATCGTATGCCTGCAATCTCCTACCCGTGTTCCTATATCCCCTCTTGTTCGTGTCTAGCATTATAACAACAGATTCAGAATGTGAATCTGATTGTTTTAACCTTTTAATATCATCTACTGCTTTTAGAATAAAGAACAAGCTCCTAATGACAGCCTACAACGCCCTCGGGTCATCCTCCCTGCCTCCCAAACGGTACATTCTTTTCTCACAGCACTGATCTTTCTCGAGCACCTCTGTTGCACTGTTTGATGTCTGTATCTCTGCATGTGGGAAAGTTGCTTGAAATGACCGTGTCTATTTTGTTCACCACTTCATCCTCCTTTAACCAGCACAAAGCCTGGCAAGTAACTGGCATTCATTGATGTCTGGTAGATGGGTGGATGGGTGCATGGGTGTGTGGGTGCACAGATCATGAACAATAAATGGAGGAAGAAAAGATGGAGGTTGGATGGGTGGAAAATGGAGGGTGGATGATGGAGGATGAATGATGGAGGATGGGTTGATGGCTGGATGGCTGGCTGGATGATGGATGAATGGATGATGGATGGATGGATGGATGGAGAATAGATGGATGATGCATGGATGGATGAATGGATAAATGGATGATGGATGGATGGGTGAATAGATGGATGAGTGGGTGGGTGGGTAGATAAATGTATGTATGGGTGGGTGGGTGGGTGGATGGATGGATGGAGGATAGATGGACAGATGGATGATGAGTGGAAAAGTGGATGGATGGATGGATGGATGGATAAATGGACAGATGGATGATGAATGGAAAAATGGATGGATGGATGGATGGATGGATGATGGATGGATGGATGGATGGATGAATGGATAATGGATGGATGGATGGATGATAGATGGATGGATAGATGGATGGTGGATAGATGGATGATAGATGGATGGATGGATAGATGGGTGGGTGGGTGGGTAGATAAATGTATGGATGGGTGGGTGGGTAGATGGATAGGTGGATAAATGGAGGATAGATGGATGGATGGATGATGAATGGATAGATGGATGATGGATAGATGGATGGATGGATAGATGGATGATGAATGGATGGATGGATAGATGGATGGATGAGTGGGTGAGTAAATGGATGGATGGGTTGGTGGGTGGATGGATGGACAGGTGGGTGGATGGATGGATAATGGATGATGGATGGATGGATGGATGGATGAACGGGTGGGTGGATGGATGGATGGATGGATGATAGATGGATGGATGGATGGACGATTGTATGAGGAGCGACAATCAGAAGTCCAACCTGCTGCCCCGTTTCTATTCTGCACATTTATCTAAAAGATTTTTTTTGCACACTTAGCCATGCCTTCAGTACGTTCTGTGGGTGGTAAGCACCAGAAGTCAAGTGATTCGTATAAACCTAAAAGGAGACTGGCTGCCAGACTCATGAGAATAATGAATAGGACTGGGGAGGAGACAGGGTTCTAACTGCAACAGGAGACAGTGCATGGAGCACTGGCCTGGTATCTGGAGACCTGCTTCAATCACAGCACTGCCCACGTTGGCCACGTGACTCTGGAGATGCTCTTTGCTCCCTTACTTTCTCCAAATGCTGTTGAAGAAAAAGGAGGTTGAAGATACAATGCTGTGTTCACCTCTAAGAATCCTTCCATGCTCATTAATAAGTTTCAGTTCATTTCATTTACAGTATCTGAATTCTTCACATAGAGGGTTTCACACAGGATACAAAAGGGAGGTTTAAAATGAGGAAATTCACGTAAGAAATAAGCATGGCTTTTAAATTGCATTTGGCATTGTTTCTAGACTGGGTACTAGTGTTTTGCTGCATTTTAAAATAGCTATTAAATGTTCTGCTTCTGTTAGTCATATGGTCACTTATTTGCTGCTCTCTAGCCATTAAAAGAACTTAAAAGAAGCTAGGGTTATTTCATTATTAGAATTATTAATTTCTCTCTATCATAAATGTGGCTCAGTAAAGTCATTCTGTGCCCTGCAGTTTATAGCTATAGTATGTTGTTTATGTGTCAATCATCAAAACACACTCTCTTTTTTTAATAAAAAGTTAATAAACCATAAGCACCACAAATTGAGCTTCATCTTCATTGTAATCGCTGCATTCTATCTGTGCACTTTCCAGAAATGACCTCTGGAAGGGAAGAGAAGCGAGCTTCGTGTCTGTGCTAAGTCTCATTAAGATAAGCCCAGTGGATGACTTGGAGTGAGACCCACAGTGCCAGGAAACCCGGGGTTCTTCCCTGTCTCAGCATAAACCAACACATCTCCACTTTGTTGTTAACGGAGCAATGGCAGGGCAATAAAAATGTCTGGCAGACACAAATAAAGATGAGGTTATGAATACTGACTAACAAAGGGCCCCGGCTAAGAGATGCAGGCCCTGGAGAAGAACAGAGTGTGGAAGCCAGGTAGGCTGAGCCACAAGGGTCCGAGGTTCCATATCCAGGGCCTCATGCTGAAGCTGGGCCCCGAGGAAACAAAACAGAAGAGAGGTGAGGCCCTGGCCCGGTTGGCTCAGCAGCAGAGCACCAGCCTGGTGTGTGGAAGTCCTGGCTTTAATTCCCCATCAGGGCACACAGGAGAGGCAACCATCTACTTCTTGTCCCCACCCCCTCTCCCTACTCTCTCTCTCTCTCTCTCTTTTTCTTCTGCAGCCATGGCTCAAATGGTTCAAGCAAGTTGGCCTCCAGCACTGAAGATGGCTCCATGGCCTCGTCTCAGGCACTAAAATAGCTTGTTTGGCCCTGGCTAGTTGGCTCAGCAGTAGAGCATTGGCCCAGTGTGTGGCTATCTTTGGGTTCGATTCCCGATCAGGGCACACAGGAGAGGCGACCATCTGCTTCTCTACCCCTCCCCCTCTCCTTCCTCTCTGTCTCTCTCTTCCCCTCCCACAGCCAAGGCTTCACTGGAGCAAAGTTGCCCCCAGACCCTGGGGGATGGCTCCATGGCCTCCGCCTCAGGCACTAGAATGGCTCCGATTGCAGCGGACCAACACCTCAGATGGGCAGAGCATCGCACCCTAGTGGACATGGTGGGTGGATCCCGGTCAGGCGCATGAGGGAGTCTGTCTCTGCCTCCCGCCTCTCACTTAAAAAAAAAAAAAGAAGATATGCGAGGATGTGATCCCCTTCATACAGAACTTCCTCATCACATGCCTCTGCTACAGGTCACTCTTTGGCTGACAGCCTATAAGGGGAGTGGTGCACAAGGGAGGTGGAGAGATAGAGCAAAAATAGACCAAAAAATAAAAATAAAACTCATGGACACAGACAACAGCGTGGTGACTGTCCTGTCCCAAGAGGGGAGAAGGTAGAGGAGGGTATGGAGGCATCAATGGTGGTGGACAAGGACTTGAAGTGGGGGGAGAACACACAATGTGCTACATAGAGATGCCTGCGGAACTGGGCACCTGAAACCTGTATAATTATATTAACTAGTGTCACCCTAATAAGTTCAATTGGAAAATTCAGAAAAAAAAAAAATGGACAGTGTGTAAAGACTAGACATTCCATACGAATGCATGATATAATGAACCTGGTTAGTTTCTTTTCGACAAATGAACAAGCCCAGAAAGAGGTAAGAGGCTCTTTCAATGGACATAAAACTTCTAGTTAAGAACAAGTTTGGCTCTGGGAACTGACCTTCATAACTAAAATAGAAAACTATTCGGGAAATATGAAAAGACGTTCTGTGGTCACACCCTTAATGCCTGTGATATTCAGCCTCCGTGAATGTTGATATAACTGTAAATCATGTCAAACTCCATTTTCTAGTGAGTCCTCATTATAGGAGGGCATTGAGTCTGCCATGGCCCTGTCTCGTCAGTCATTTCTGTTGACCTTTATACTTCTATCTGGAGTATATTTATTAAATAGCTCCTCATGATTAGTTATGTTTTATGGAAGCCAGAACACAACCACAATACTTAAGCCTAGTACCATTAATTTATCCTTTTTTTTTTTTTTCTGAAGCTGAAAACGGGGAGAGACAGTCAGACAGACTCCCACATGCACCCGACCGGGATCCACCCAGCACGCCCACCAGGGGCGAGGCTCTGCCCACCAGGGGGCGATGCTCTGCCCCTCCGGGGCGTCGCTCTGCCGCAACCAGAGCCACTCTAGCGCCTGGGGCAGAGACCAAGGAGCCATCCCCAGCGCCCGGGCCATCTTTGCTCCAATGGAGCCTTGGATGCAAGAGGGGAAGAGAGAGACAGAGAGGAAGGAGGTGGGGGTGGAGAAGCAAATGGGCGCTTCTCCTATGTGCCCTGGCCGGAAATCGAACCCGGGTCCCCCACACGCCAGACCGACGCTCTACTGCTGAGCCAACTGGCCAGGGCCTATACTTTTTTTATACATAAATTTTTATTAATTTTAATGGGATGACATCAATAAATCAGGATACATCTATTCAAAGAAAACATGTCCAGGTTATCTTGTCGTTCAATTATGTTGCATACCCATCACTCAAAGTCAGATTGTCCTCTGTCACCTTCTATCTAGTTTTCTTTGTGCCCCTCCCCCTCCCCCTCCCCCTCCTTCCCTACCCCCCCCATAACCACCACACTCTTGTCCATGTCTCTTAGTCTCGTTTTTATGTCCCACCAATGTATGGAATCATGCAGTTCTTGGTAATTTATACTTTTAATAAATGTACCAATTAAGAGAAATAAAAAAGAGATGCAGACCTAGAATGTTAGTTTTTTGTTTTGTTTTTCTTTTAGGTGAGAGGAATGGAGATAGTGAGACAGACTCCTACATGCACCCCAACCGGGATCCACCCAGCAACCCCCATCTTGGGCTGATACTTGAATCAACTGTGGTATTTTTACTGCCTAAGCCTGACAGTTGGACCAACCAAGCTATCCTCAGAACCCAGGGCTGGGGCCCTGCCGGTTGGCTCAGTGGTAGAGTGTCGGCCTGGCATGCGGAAGTCCCGGGTTCAATTCCTGGCCAGGGCACACAGGAGAAGCGCCCATCTGCTTCTCCACCCCTCCCCCTCTCCCTCCTCTCTGTCTCTCTCTTCCCCTCCCACAGCCGAGGCTCCATTGAAGCAAAGATGGCCCAGGCGCTGGGGATGGCTCTGTGGCCTCTGCCCCAGGCGCTAGAGTGGCTCTGGTCGTGACAGAGCGATGCCCCGGATGGGCAGAGCATCGCCCCCTGGTGAGCATGCCGGGTGGATCCCGGTCGGACGCATGAGGGAGTCTGTCTGACTGCCTTCCCATTTCCAGCTTCAGAAAAATACAAAAAAAAAAAAAAAAAAAAGAAAGAACCCAGGGCTGATGCTTGAACCAAGTAAGCCACTGGCTATGGGAGGGGAAGAGAAGGAAAAGAGGAAAAGAAGTGGGGAGAAGCAGATGTTCGCTTTTCCTGTGTGCCTTGACTGGGGATCGAACCTGGGATGTCCATAGGCCAGGGTGATGCTCTCTTCACTTAGCCAATCAACCAGGGCTGGAATGTTAGTTTGAAGACATGTAAATTTCCACCAACGAGGGAGGGACCGGACCGTTAATGGTAATGCTGAGCTTCTGATGTGCAAACTCCATAAACTCATTCTCAACCAAGGCTTTTGGGTGTATTTTAGACTTTGTATTTTAAATGCAGGAGGGAGGCCATGCACATAAATGGTGGATTCGGTGTTCCTCTGTCAGGGGGTGGTTGAATATGGTTAAAGAAAGATCAAGTTACAGATTTAAAGAAACACAAACCTGGAATTAGATGACTGAGTGGTGGGCACGCCACGCAATATACACAGGATGCACCATGGAATTGAAACCTATATACCTTTATTAATCGATGTCACCCCAATAAATTTAATGAGAAAAAAGGAAACACAATCCTCTTGTAAAGAAGAGTTAAATCCAAGGGCACACTTTTTAAAACTTGTTTAAAAGTGCTTCTGTTCAGAAAGTAAACAAGGCAGGCCAAGGGGCACACAGAGAGGTCGCTTGCAGAGAAAGGATGAGAGAAACATGAGCATGGACCCACGCCGGCACACTGCCCCGTGCACGCAAATGCCCAAGTACATCCCACGCACACACAGTCACTGGGGCCTGGGGATCTGTCTTTATTGGTACAAGGAAGGGGCATCTGTTTCCATGGCTCACTCCTTTATTTTATTTATTGGGTTTGGAGAGAGAGAGAGAAGAAGAGAGAGAGAGATATCTATTTGTTGTTCCATTTATTTATGAATTCCTTGATTGATTCCCTGTATGTGCCCTGACCAGGAATCGAATCTGCAACCTTGGTATATGGGGACCACTCTAATCACCTGAGCCACCCAGTTGGCCGTGGCTCACTCTTAATTGGTGAATTTAAAACATAAGAGTGAGAATTTAAAGTACAGGAAGAAAACAAAACTAGCCCAAATGGTCAGTTATCAAATTAACCAAATTCTAAAACAGGGGTCCCCAAACTTTTTACACAGGGGGCCAGTTCACTGTCCCTCAGACCGTTGGAGGGCCGGACTATAAAAAAAAACTATGAACAAATTCCTATGCACACTGCACATATCTTATTTTAAAGTAAAAAAACAAAACGGGAACAAATATATTTAAAATAAAGAACAAGTAAATTTAAATCAACAAACTGACCAGAATTTCAATGGGAACTATGGGCCTGCTTTTGGCTAATGAGATGGTCAATGTGCTCCTCTCACTGACCACCAATGAAAGAGGTGCCCCTTCTGGAATTGCGGTAGGGGCCGGATAAATGGCCTCAAGGGGCCGCATGCGGCCCGTGGGCTGTAGTTTGGGGACCCCTGTTCTAAAACAAAGGAGGCAGCCTTACACTTTATCTAGTCCTGGGGCTGGCAGTGGGTTCACTTAACCTGTGTTGAAGCAGAGATGCCTAATCAAAGCTTAAGTCAGGCACATGCATTTCAGAAAGAAAATCCACATCAGGGCTCACAGTGCAATTATTCAGGTATCTGTGACAATGCTGGTGTAAACAAACCTACCACATGGCCAGTCACATGAAAGTGTCACTTACAACAGAAAACCATCGGGCTGTAACATCTAGGTTTGTGTGAGTGCACTCTAGGGTGTTTGCACAACCACAAAACCACCCAACCACACATTTCTCAGAACTTAACCCCATCATTAGGCAGTGCATAACTGTATCTCAAAAAAATTTTTTAGCCCTGGCCGGTTGGCTCAGTGGTAGAGCGTCGGCCTGGCGTGTAGAAGTCCGGGGTTCGATTCCCGGCCAGGGCACACAGGAGAAGCGCCCCATTTGCTTCTCCACCCCTCCCCCTCTCCTTCCTCTCTGTCTCTCTCTTCCCCTCCCGCAGCCAAGGCTCCATTGGAGCAAAGATGGCCCGGGCGCTGGGGATGGCTCCTTGGACTCTGCCCCGGGCGCTGGAGTGGCTCTGGTCGCGGTAGACGACCCCCCCCCCCCAGGGGCAGAGCATCGCCCCCTGGTGGGCGGAGCGTCGCCCCCTGGTGGGCGTGCCGGGTGGATCCCGGTCGGGCGCATGCGGGAGTCTGTCTGACTGTCTCTCCCGGTTTCTAGCTTCAGAAAAATACAAAAAAAGTAAATAAATTTTTTTTTAGTGATATGAATAAAGATACAACTACACATGCAGAGACAGAGAAAAGTTACCTTAAAAAGAAACTGGCTTCAGTCTTCTCTGCCACTTTGTCACAAGATGATGGGCCCTGGCCAGAAAGCTTAGTTGGTTAGAGGTCACCCAGATACACCAAGGTTGCAGGTTTGCAACCCAGCCAGGGCACATACAAGAATCAACCCAATGAATACATAAATAAGTGGAAGAATAAATCAATGTTTCTTTCTCTCTCTCTCTTGCTCCCTCCCTCCCTCTATAAAAAAAAAATCATAAGATGATGGATTAATAGCTATAGAATTTTAAAGGTAAGTGTGGTGACCCAAGAACTATATTGGTTAGATTTCAAGACAACAGGAAACCATCAGGCATTGGTTAAGGTCTGAGAAATACACCACCTTTGTGAGATAGGATAAGGATTTCAAGGTTTGGGAAGTTCTAAATGTTATTTCTTGCTAACTGTTTAAATGTAGCACATTATTTATTATTTTGCAGACCAGCTGGTACACAGGATGAACTGATAGGAAGGAACTCAACCTAATGCAAGTTGCCAACTGCAAAGAAGAAATCAACATGTAATTAACCAAATAGTATGTATAAACAATGGCAAACCTCCCTTTGGGGAAAAACAATTTTGAATAGGACTGGCCTCTCCTTTGCTTACTGCAAGTATATAAAACTACCTTGGGATAAACAGGTCTTGTTTTTGAATAGAGCATCCCAAGAGGTGCACCCCTTGAGTTTGGTAACACCTTTAACACAACCTCAAAGGTATTTTTTCCACTGAATGACAACCTGGCAACATTCAAAGCCAAGAAACGGGAAAGCCCTTCTAAATGAAATAGCAGGGGCTCTTGAAACCACTTAAACTGAAACAAGCATATTCATTATACATGGGGTCATAAAATCAAAGACAAATAACAAAAATTACCCTGGAAGAGGAAATAGTATATAATATGTAATAATATCAATCAAGATCTAAAATTTCAGATAACAAAAACAAAGATTAAGAAGGGGAAACAGAATGATGTAGTTTTTAAATTTCTATACTGAAACCAAATAATATTGCTTCCTTCTTGGGTCTGATAACTGTTGAAATATAGAAGTGGTTTTTTTTTAATTAAACAGGCCCTGGCCAGGTAGGTCAGTCAGTGAGAACATCATCCTGAGACCCCAAGGTTGTGGGTTCGATCCCCAGACAGGGCACATACAGGAACCAACCAATGAATGCATGACTAAGTGAAAAAAAACAGATGAATGTGTGTGTCTCTCTCCCTCACTTTCCTCTCTCTCTCTTTAAAATAAATTGGTTGGCCCTGGCCGGTTGGCTCAGCGGTAGAGCGTTGGCCTGGCGTGCGGGGGGACCCGGGTTCGATTCCTGGCCAGGGCACATAGGAGAAGCGCCCATTTGCTTCTCCACCCCCACCCCCTCCTTCCTCTCTGTCTCTCTCTTCCCCTCCCGCAGCTAAGGCTCCATTGGAGCAAAGATGGCCCAGGCGCTGGGGATGGCTCCTTGGCCTCTGCCCCAGGCGCTAGAGTGGCTCTGGTCGCGGCAGAGCGACCCCCCGGCGGGGCAGAACATCGCCCCCTGGTGGGCAGAGCGTCACTCCTGGTGGGCGTGCCAGGTGGATCCTGGTCGGGCGCATGCGGGAGTCTGTCTGACTGTCTCTCCCCGTTTCCAGCTTCAGAAAAATACAAAAAAATAATAATAATAATAAATAAATAAATAAATTGGTCAATAAATTTAAAAATTAGGCCCTGGCTGGCTGACTCAGTGATAGAGCGTCGGCTCAGTGTATGGATGTCCTGGGTTCGATCCCCCATCAGGGCACACAGAAAAAGCAACCATCTGCTTCTTCACCCCTTCCCTTCCTCCTTTCTCTCCCTCTCCCTCTCTCTCTCTCTCTCTCTCTCTTTCTCTTGCTTCCCGTCCTGAAGCCATGGCTCAATTGGTTCAAGCATATCAGCCCCAGGTGCTGAGGATGGCTCCATGGAGCCTCCAGCCTCAGGTGCTAAAAATAGCCCAGTTGCCAGGACTGCCCCAGATGGGCAGAGCATCAGCCCCACTGAGGTTGCCAGGTGGATCCCGGTCTAGGTGCATGGGGGTGGGGGGTCTGTTTCTATATCCCCTCCTCCCACTTAGAGAAGAAGAAAACAATTAAAAATTAAATATAATCATAGAAATAAAAATTGTAGCTCTATAGATGTATATGCTTTCCCAAATAATATAAAAGATAAAAACAATAAAACTATTTAATACAGAAAAAAGCAAAGCTTAAAAACAAAGAGAATAAAAAGTAAGGCCACATGTTATCAATTGCAATGACTGAAATTAGGCCAAACTCAAATTTTTTAAATAGGAATGACCCCTGAATGAATATTTAAACATGCTGTTTATAAAAAGCATTCCTAAAATATAGTGGAAATGATGAAAAGTACAAGGACAGGCAAAAATGTATCAAGCAAAAATAAACAAAGCCAAGATACCACTTTATACAAAATAAGCGAAAGGAATAAAGAAAATGATAACTACATCAAACAGGCTTTATTTTGTATTTTCAAGAAAATACAGAAGCATGAAAGTCCATAAAGATGGTTAATTTACTCTGATAACTCAATTTATAATTGTTGGACAAACCACTGTGCTACAAATGTCTTAGGTTTGCACTTTGCCTAATTGGTGCATGAGCACAAAGCAGCACCAATGTGTGTAGTCTATGGAAGGCCGGGGCTGGGGGGGGGGGGGGGGGCAGCAGATTGCCTTCCTGCTTGGGAGGGGCCATTGTGATCTTCCCTGCCTGTCTGCTCCTCCCTTTAGGAGACTTTAATAAAGGGAACAGCCCCACCATTTTCTGGCTCCACTGTTCCTTTACTGTCTGCCCAAATCCCATGGGAACCTGCATGGCCGCGGCGGTGGCCACTGGCCTTACAATAATAAAACAGTAATCATAATGAATCATCCGTGTTTAATAGCCTTGCTCCCACTTACCTACAGAAATGTATAAAGTAAAAGAAGAAATAAATACAAATAGAAATGAATGAAAAGCAAGGCTCAGGTCTGATCTGTCAGGAAGATAAAAACTTAATAAAGATACAGAAATATGAATACAGTGTCATTTCATTCGACAGCATTTCATCACAGTGCTGATGGGGGATCCCGGGCAGGGCCGTTGTCAGTGTGGTGCGCACACATTCTCCGTGTCTGTGCGGGTTTTCTCGGGATGGCGGTTTCCTCCCATGCCACAGAGATGTGCACATAATTGAATGGTGTGTCTAAACTATCCCCACCTGAGTGTGAGTGGGTGTGGGTAGCCCTGCAATGAAGGGGTGCCCTGGCCAGAGTGGGGTCCCCCCTGGTGTCCTGAGCTACAAGGAGAGGCTCTGGCCACCCTGGACCCTGAACTGGATGGAGTCAGCAGGATGGAAAAGAATTCTCTCACCTGCTTTTAGTCATCTTCGCTAAATGTACATATGCCTCACATTTATTTCAATGTTTCACAATAGAAGTGTTTTGAGTCTTTATTTACAAATTTGGTGGTTTTTCTCAGTGGTAGAGCGTCGGCCTGGTGTGCAGGAGTCCCAGGTTCGATTCCCGACCAGGGCACACAGGAGAAGCGCCCATCTGCTTCTCCACCGCTTCCCCTCTTCTTCCTCTCTGTCTCTCTCTTCCCTTCCCGCAGCCGAGGCTCCACTGGAGCAAAGTTGGCCTGGGCGCTGAGGATGGCTCTGTGGCCTCTGCCTCAGGCACTAGAATGGCTCTGGTTGCAACAGAGCGACGCCTCAGATGGGTAGAGCATCGCCCCCTGGTGGGCATGCTGGGTGGATCCCGGTCGGGCGCATGTGGGAGTCTGTCTGACTGCTTCCCCGTTTCCAACTTCAGAAAAAAAAAAAAAAATTTGGTTGTTTTTCTGACCAGAAATATACTGTAGGAATTTAACTCTTGCTTCTATCAATTAGCCTCTGGTAAAATTGGTTTTGTTAAAGATCATTTTGCCTAACAGCACAATTTCTAATGTTGTATCAGAATAGCGAGATAAAACGTCTTGCCACACAATCAATCAATTAGCCAAATTAAGAAATTGGGAGTCTTTAACTAGCCGGCTACACGGACTTCATGGAAACCTAAGCTGTTCAAATCAATGCGACGGTGAATACAGTTTGGAGTTAGGTTTTATAGGGAGAATGACATACTGATTGAGGAAAGGGGAGGGGAGAAAGCGTAACAGTAAAACAAAGCAGTGAAATAAGCTTTCTTACAATGTTTATCTATAGGGTTAGTTCAGGGAGGAATATTCTGAGAATACTTGCTACTTCGCAAAGCTAGTCCAAGGCCACAGTCTGGGAAACCAGCCTCAAAGCCAACAGAGAGTAACTGACTTTCAGAAAAAGTATAAGTTCTGCTAGAAGTCTCTTTGTTTTAGAGAAAGTAAATTTGCCAAAATTTATTTATAAGCCTTTCTTTTCTACACTTCACTAACTACCTAGCGACAATCTTAGGTGAGGACTTACTGTACAGCTTGTTCATTAATATACCTGTATATGTAAGGCCGGTAGCCCTGACCACGCAGGTTTGGGTTCGCACTGGATTCGGGCAGATGGTAAAGGAACTGTGGAGCTGGAGGATGGTGGGCCATTCTGTTTATTAGAGTCTCCTAACAGCGGACCAGCAAGCAGGCAGGGAAGACTGCTTCCCTCTCTCTCTCTCCAGACTCACAAGGAAAAAAGTCTGGGGGCAGTGGGGGGAGGAGACCCCTTCTCTGGCAAACAATAGCAAATAATGTCCCTTCCCAATGGCGGCAGGCAATCCATAATTTACAATCTGCCGCCCTGAGGGCAAGCACCAATCAGGCCAAGCACAAGGCGAGCAAGCCTAACATACTGGTTGGCCCAACAATATACAAGAACAAAATATTTTTGATATTTAGATTACATCTCTTCTAAAATTCATGAAACAAAATTGATCATATAATTGGCCAGAAAAATAAATAGATTTCAAACAGCAGAAATTATATGGATTAGATTTACATATAAAGCTTCTTTGAAATTAAAAATTAATTTTAAAGCCTGACAGCGGTGGCACAATGAATTGAGCCTTGACCTGGGATGATGAGGGCCCTGGTTTGAAACCCTGAGGTTGCCAGCTAGACCATGGGCTCATTGGCTTGAGCCCTGGATCATTGACACGATCCCAAGGGCGCTGGCTTGAAGCCCAAAGGTCACTGGCTGAGCCCAAGGTCGCTGGCTTGAACAAGGGGTCAGTGGCTCGACTGAAGCCCCTCCGTCAAGGCACATATGGGAAGCAATCAATGAATAACTAAAGTGATGCAACTCTGAGTTGATTCTTCTCATCTCTCTCCCTTCCTGTCTCTCTTTCAATTAAAAACAAAAAAAGGCTTAAATAAAAGTTATTCTACCTAGACTATCTGCACGACTTACCGTGTTGACCCCGGTCACCGTGCAGACTGCAACGTTTGTCACTTTTCTCCACCGTCAAGTTACTTTCCCCCCTTTCCACATGCTTTGGAAGGAAGTCACCAAATGCAGCCAAGCGTGCAGAGTAAGGAGTTACAAGAGGGCAGAGTTTCCACATAATTTGGAATTCTTCTGCACAGGAGATGGGGCTCTCCTCCTCTTTGTACTTATTTATTTATTCAATCATTATGTATACCAGTATGAACTCCTGGATGTCTAGTTTATGCTTTGGGTTATAAATATAGGCACTATTTTGTTGCTCGGACTGTTTCAGCTGGGGCCACGGGGCGCTCCTCAGATGGCTCCTGCGATCCTCTGCCGACGCGCCCTCTTCTCTGGCGTTACAACCGCCAGGTTCATCCTGCATCTTTTCTCGCCTGGACCTGCAGTCAGTCCCTTTCCCTAGGGGCCCTGGTGCCACTAGTTGGAGAATGATACTATTAGACACCAAAGGCTCTAGGTGTTAAATTACTTTTTTTAAAAAATCTGGTGGCTTCTGGCTAACGGAATTATGTCATTTTTGATCCTGTTTCTTTATATGTTTTGTTTTTCAGATAGTCTAAAGAAGTTGGTCCTTATAAAAAGTAAGCAGAGTAATTTTATCCTGTTAAATAGCTATATGTGAAGTGGACAGAAGGACACCATGGTTTTCTGGCAGGCAGTGAGTGCCTATGTGCAGTGGAGGTGGGGACAAAATGAGGAGACGGGTCCACCCCTCCCTAAAACCACACAGCAAATTCGTGGCAATAATTGAACTCAATATAGCATGTGACCCTACAAATAGCAATGGGCTAGGAGTTGGGCAGTCGCGTTCCTCTCGATGTGCCTCGTCCCTCCTCTCCTCCCAGACTCACTGACTCCTTAGAATGTGCACCTTTCTGGGCTGCAGGGATGGCCAGAAAAGGAGGCAGGTCCCAAGTATCACAGGGTGTGCAGCCTGTTGAAATGACAGAGTTAAATTCGGCTCTCACAGGATGGCAAGGCGGGTAACTAATTCACACGAGACTCTTATGAGTTCTCGGTTTGTTTTTCCTCTTATGCGAATCCGGGTTTGTTTTGGTGGAAAAGCAAGTAATAATTCTGTGTCGTCTTCCCCGGCTACAGAGCTAGGTCACGTGGCCCCAAGTTTTGCCAAAAGCAGCACTTTTATTCTGTCAAGTTGCCAAGGCAACACCAGCTGCTTATGACATCATGTGACTGAGGGGACACAGACTGATTTTAGAAGCCTAAAATTATCACTCAATCTGCTCACCAAGATTCTGAAGCAGCCAAGACGGCCCCAAGCCCGAGGAAGAGCTTCACAAACGCTGCTGGGGAGGAAGACAGTCTCGGACTGGAGCTGGCCTCTCAGCCCAGGGCCACCGCCTCCTCACACACCGGAAACACGCGCGAGACCAGCCTGTCGTGGGCGCGCAGGGCACGCCGGCCCCTCGATTCCCGCTAAAGTTCTTGTAGCACCACGATGGGTACAGATAATTTTTAGTTTTTATTGATGGACTTTTAAAAAAATCAAAATCTATATTTATTTAAAGTCGAATTCTATCTCAAAAGGTTCTAATTCAAGAAGTGTTCAAGAGGAAGGATTGGATGTATATATTGGGGATATATATAATATTTATATAATTGCTTCAATATTTTCATAATAATAAGAGTCCATGGATCATAGTAACATTCTAAATTTTAGGGATTCCCAGAAAGAATTGATTACATTGACAGATTTCAGAGAACTATAATTATAAATTGATCATTTTTCAGGCACTTTTAGAAGCAGTGAGCCTCATGTTACCCCATCGTAGAGAATAAATTAGAATGAAAAGTAAGCCTTGGCCAGCTGGCTCAATGGATAGAGCACTGGCCTGGCCTATGGACGTTCTGGGTTCAATTCCCAGTCAGGGCACACAGGAGAAGCAACTGTCTGCTTCTCTCCCTTACCCTCCCCCCCTTCTCTCTCTCTATTTCCCTCCCACAGCCAGTGGCTCGATTGGTTCAATCGTGGCTCTGGGAGCTGAGGATGGCTACTTTGGAGCACATCAGCCTCAGACGCTAAAAATAGCTCGATTGCAAGCATGGCCCCTGATGGGGGTCGCTAGGTGGATCCCAGTTGGGGCACATGTGGGAGTCTGTCTCTCTATATCCCCTCCTCTCAGGTATGAGAGAAAGAGAGAGAGAGAGAGAATGAAAAGTAAAAACTGGACCAACTGCAAATTGCAAATACTTGGTCCTGCCACGTGGCCCAGGCTTTCCCCTTTAAATTCCCATAAAACTCGCTTTTAAATTAAGATAGTTGCATTGAAATGCTTATGCTTATTCTGACAAAATGAGTGAGATTATGGTTGAAGGAAGATACCCAGAGTGTCCATATTCCCGGTGAACAGAAATACTTCTTTATATTTCATTTTACAAATATGAATATTTGTGCCCTCTCTACATGCAGGACGGTGTTCTAGAATTCTCTGGGGCCAAGATGAACAAAATGTCATGCTTTCCTCCGTGGAGATAAGTCAAAAGGTACAAATAACCAAACAAAGGTAAGAACAGCTAAAACTGAAAGCCAGCGGACGTGAGAGGCCAGGCGAGGCCACGAGTGCTTCTGGCTGGAAGGGTGGGGGTCTTCGTGGAAAGTGATATTCTGAACTGAGACTTGAAGGACCAGTAAGACTTTAACAGCTTAAACGGACAAGAATTGCCAGACCAAGGAGGAGACACACAAGGGGTAAAGCTTGAAGGAGGTCAAGGGAGAGTTCGAGCAGGAAGAAGAGAGGCGGAGTGTATTCAGGAAGTTGTTGACCGGGGAGAAGGGTAAGAGATAGGGACCAGGTCCTAGGAGAAACCAAGTGTCATTCTGAGGTGCTTGGGCTTGATCCTGAGAATAAAAGGAGATGACCGGCCATTTCTGGGCAGAAAAGCATTATGTATACTATGAGGAGATGAACTTGGGGAATGTACCCAGAATGAAGGCTCAAGCAGAAGAGTGGGAGTCATAGAAACCATAGCAACCCAGATGGGTGACAGGCAGTGGGGCTTGGAACTGGGTAAGTGGATGAGCGAGCAGATGGACTTGAGGTGTACAGAAGGGGTAATCGGGACACGGCGGCCAGCTGCAGGAGTGTGGGCGGAGGGGGTAGTTCAGGACACCGCCAATGTGCAGTACATGAAGAAAAACAGCGCTCCGACCCCCCCCCCCCCCCCCCCCCGCCAGCTACAGGATTTGGGCGTGGCCTACTGAACTCCCTCCCCTTCCCCACCTGCCAGGGGGGATGTCTGTGCGTGTGCGCCCACGTGTGTGAACTCACGTGTCTCTACAGGATCGGAACTAGAAAGAAAAGAAAAGAGGAGAAGCAGACTTGATAGGGCTGGAGAAGCTGTCTGGGAATCTATAAGAGAAACCCAGGGTAAGGAGCCTCAGGGAACTGAGGACAAAGTGAGTACAAAGCAGGGGCAGGTTACAACTTTCAGCTCTTTAATGACAGCGCAGCAAAGGATCAGATTCGTTTTAAATTATCGTTCTCCAGTGGATGTTTAATTCTGGAAGCCCCACTCCGGAATTTAAACATACGGATCACAACTTCATGTGCATTATTTATAATAGCCAAGATCTGGAAACAGCCCAAATGCCCAGTAGATGAGTGGAGCTATATATAATGAACTGTGGTTTGATTCTGAGGATGGTAAGGAAGGAAGGGGTTTTTTACTTTATCTTAGAATCCCTGCCATGACTAACTGCAAATTGCAAACACTTTGTCATATCAGCCCCAAGGAGGGGCTGACTCTCTGGATAGGAACCATGACAACATGGAGACGCATCTGAATTTATTGAAGACTCAGTCCACTGAAATGTCTGTCTGGCTGATTTCTTAGAAGAAACGAGAAAAACCCTGGGATAAGAGTACATGTCTGCGAAGCCCATTCATGGTGCTTCCCACAACTGTGACTCATTCATTCTTATCTCTGTACACCAGTATTCCTCAATCCTTAGTGTGTATCTGAATGGTCTGAAGGGCTTGTTGAAACTGCCCTCAGTCTCACCTCCAGAGTTTCCGATTCATCGGGTCTGAAGCAGGGACTGAGAATGTGCAGCCCTGACAAGGTCCCAGGTGATGCCAAGCCTCACACTTCAAGGACCACTGTTGTGTATTCCACACGTCACAATGACACAATTCTTTTGGGGGGGGGGGGCGGGAGTTAGAAGAGGGGAGATAGTGAGGCAGACTCCCCCCACATGTGCCCTGAACAGGATCTACCCAGCAACCCCATCGAAGGCCAATGCTCAAGTATCAAGCTTTTTTTAGTGCCTGAGGCTGACATGCTCCAACTGAGCTCTCTTCAGTGCCCAGGGCCATGCTCGAACTGACTGAGCCATGGCTACGGGAGGAGAAGAGAGAGAGAAGGGGATCAGTGCCCAGGGCCATGCTCAAACTGACTGAGCCATGGCTACGGGAGGAGAAGAGAGAGAGAAGGGGATCAGTGCCCAGGGCCATGCTCAAACTGACTGAGCCATGGCTACGGGAGGAGAAGAGAGAGAGAAGGGGATCAGTGCCCAGGGCCATGCTCGAACTGACTGAGCCATGGCTATGGGAGGAGAAGAGAGAGAGAAGGGGATCAGTGCCCAGGGCCATGCTCAAACTGACTGAGCCATGGCTATGGGAGGAGAAGAGAGAGAGAAGGGGATCAGTGCCCAGGGCCATGCTCAAACTGACTGAGCCATGGCTATGGGAGGAGAAGAGAGAGAGAAGGGGATCAGTGCCCAGGGCCATGCTCAAACTGACTGAGCCATGGCTATGGGAGGAGAAGAGAGAGAGAAGGGGATCAGTGCCCAGGGCCATGCTCAAACTGACTGAGCCATGGCTATGGGAGGAGAAGAGAGAGAGAAGGGGATCAGTGCCCAGGGCCATGCTCAAACTGACTGAGCCATGGCTATGGGAGGAGAAGAGAGAGAGAAGGGGAGCGGGGGGGGGGGGGGGGGGGAGAAACAGATGGTTGCTTCTCCTATGTGCCCTGACTGGGAATCGAACCCCGGATGTCCATACACAAGGCCAGCATTCTAGCTACTGAGCCACCGGCCAGGGCCACCACAATTCATTTATACTTTCTACTGCTGATGGGCATCTGGGTTGTTTTTATTTGGGGGCTATTAAAAATAATGATTCTGTGACTATCCTTGGCTATGTCATTTATTAACTAGGTAACACATTTCGCTTGGATCCCTAGGAATTATCGGGTTCAAGTTTAGTAGATACCACAGATGAGTTTCCAAAGTAGTTGGATCATTTTACACTGCCAGGAATGACACCTATCTGAGAGTTCCTGCAACGCAGCTCCCCACCACACTCGGGCTTGTGCAGCTTGTAAGTGTCTGCCAATCTGGTGACTGTGCGTGTGGTTTTCATTGTGGTTTCAATTTTCACTTTCCTGATGACTAACGAGGTGGAGGCCTTTTACTACGTTTATTGGACATGAGGATTTCTTTTTACATGAAGTGCCTCTTTGAGTTTTTTTGCCTATTTTTCTAATTGATTTGAATGAGTTCTTTATGCATTTTAGATACTGGGCCTTTGTCAGCTGTGTGTGTTGCAAACATTTTCTTCCATTGTGTAGCTTGTCTTTTCATCTCTCTAGTGCTTTTGGTGAAAAGCATGTCTTGATTTTAATAGAGTTTAGTCTAGTGTTTCTCAAACTATCTGTGGTGAAGGACCCCCCACCTATCCATTGGGGATGATAGTTTTGAAAAAACAATAAAATAACCACATAAATGAAACACTAATTCAAAAGAATGTATACATCTCTATGTTCATTGCAGTGTTATTTACAACAGCCAAGATCTGGAACAGCCCAGGAGATGAATGGATAAAAAGGCTGTGGTACATTTACACAATGGAATACTACACAGCTGTGAAAAAGGAAACTTTACCTTTTGCAACAGCATGGATGGACCTGAAGTTTATTATGCTAAGTGAAATAAGCCAGTCAGCGAAAGGCAAATGCCATAGGATCTCACTTATATGTGGAAAGTAATGAACAAAATATAATAATGAGCAAAACAGAAACAAGAGGCATGGACACATGGAACAGACGGACAGCTGTCAGAGGGGAGCTGGGGTTGGGGGGATGGATGAAAGAAGGTGAAGGGATTAGACAAAAAACATATAACGAACACATAGATCCTGACAACAGTGTGGTGGTAGCCAGAAGGGAGGGGTGGGGAGCTAGGTGGGTGGGAAAAGACGGGGAAGTGGTGACAAAAGAGACTTTGCTGGAAGCAGTGGGTACACAGTGTAAAGACGGTGTCGTACGAAGTTGTACACTTGAAACCTATATGGTTTTGTGAACCAAATCACCCCAATAAATTCTATTTTAAAAACATGAAAAATTATAAAAGGCATTCAAAAAAACATTAAGCACTGTTTTATCAAATAATGTATTCAAGAGACACACACACACACACACACCCCGCATCACTCAGCCACACCCAATACTGTACCCAACAGTGACAGGAAACCGAATTCAGAGTGGAGGTCTGACATTTACACTTAACAGATCAACCTTTAAATGAGAACGTGCAACTGCCAGGCTTTGTTTTGTTGAGTAAAGGTCACAATGGACATGTTACCTGATTCCCCTGATGGCTGAATTTTCTTTCACCCCATTCTTCACCTTTGCCCCATTTCTGTCCCCATTCTTGAGCCGCCAACGTCCTTGAAGCACAGGGATGGGATGAGGCATCTATAAACATGATAGGAATATATTATGACGGTTTTAAAATCATGTCAAAATATCCCCAGAATTTTTTTTTTTTTTTTAATATATGAGTTAAAATGTCACATAGACTAGGTGAGCGGCATGCTCAGAGTATAGCTTGATTTTCAGCAAAGCATTCGGACACTGTCCTACAGGATATAATTATAGACAACATGTGCACACGAGCAGGAAGATGACACTGTTAAGTCAGGGACAAGGGAACGTGGGAGCAGCTTTATTATAGGAAAAAATTCAATGTGATGACATTTAATTGATGGAACTCTTATTCTCTTCTCTGGTTAAGAGGACTTAAAAATGATTGTGCAGCCCTGGCTGGTTGGCTCAGCGGTAGAGCGTTGGCCTAGCGTGCGGAGGACCCGGGTTCGATTCCCGGCCAGGGCACACAGGAGAAGCGCCCATTTGCTTCTCCACCCCTCCGCCGCACTTTCCTCTCTGTCTCTCTCTTCCCCTCCCGCAGCCAAGGCTCCATTGGAGCAAAGATGGCCCGGGCGCTGGGGATGGCTCTGTGGCCTCTGCCTCAGGCGCTAGAGTGGCTCTGGTCGCAATATGGCGACGCCCAGGATGGGCAGAGCATCGCCCCCTGGTGGGCAGAGCGTCGCCCCATGGTGGGCGTGCCGGGTGGATCCCGGTCGGGCGCATGCGGGAGTCTGTCTGTCTCTCCCTGTTTCCAGCTTCAGAAAAATGAAAAAAAAAAAAAAAAAAAAAATGATTGTGCAAGGCCCTGGCTGGGTGGCTCAGAGGATAAAGTGTTGACCTGGCATGCCATACGTCACAGGACCAACCCTCATTCAGGACACATACAAGAAGTAGTCAATGAGTGCACAACTAAATGGAACAATGAGTTCCTGCTTCTCTCTCTTCCTCTCTTTCTCAAATCAATGAAAAACCATTTTTGAAATGATTGTGCAATTCATAGCTGTGTTTCTGGGCCTATGTCCCCCTTGACAATAAACCTCTTGAAGGCAGACATTATGTCTTACTTGTCTTTGCAGTAGGTTTTTATAGATAATCTTTAACAGGTTAAGAAAGTTCCCTTCTCTTCCTACCTTGTTAAAAGTTTACCATGAGTGAATGCTTAATTAAGTTTTTACCATTTTTCCTGCACCTATTGAAAAGATCATGGGGTGTTCTGCTCTAATCAGTGAATGTAACAGAACAAGGACTAGATCTTCTAATGTTAAACTATTGTTACATTCCTGCTATAAATCTGTTGGGTCACGATGTGTTCTCAATTCCACACATTGCTGGATTCAGCTTGCCAACTTTTTGTTCATTAGTTCATGTTTGAAACTGGCCTAAAGTTTTCCTTTATCTTACTGCCTGTCTGGTTTTGATATCCATGTTATACTTGCTTCATTAAATGAGTGCGAAAAAATTCCTTTTTTTCTTATTTTATGGACTACTTTGTGTGAGACCAGAACTATCTGTTCCTTAATTGTTTATAAGAACCTGCCTATAAGAACTCTAGATTTAAATATTTCTTTTTAGGAAAGTTTTTAACTACTGATTTTTCTTTAATGGTTTCAAGTCCATTTGTTTTTCATTTTTCTTGAGTCAGTTTTTTTATTTTTATTTTTCTATTTATTGATTTGAGAGAGAGAGAGAGGGAGAGACGGAAACACTGAGTTGTTGTTCCACTTATTCATGCTGTCATTGTTGGATTCCCGTATGTGCCCTGACCAGGGATCGAACCCACAACCTTAGCATGTCAGAATGACACTCTAACCAATTGAGCTACCCAGCCAGGGCCTCATTTTACCAAAGTTTTTTTAAAATGGGGCACAAAATTAGTCATGATGGTAATCATTATTTTTTCATCTCTGCTGGTATATGCCGTTATGTTGCCTTTTTATTTTTTCCCTATATATTTTGTTTTTATTGAATTTGTTAATGTTACACAGTTTTTGCACTGCCAAACCATGCTTGAGAATTCAGAGAAAGAAATGGTACAATGAACAGCCTGTCCACCCATCATACAGTATATTAAAACTTGATTCATGTGCATTTTGATAATTCCACAATTTTTTTTAAAAGTTATAACAAGAGTTGATTTTAAATCTCCTGCAGGTCTTCAGATTTCTCATATAGTGTACCATTAAATATCCGTTTCAGTTAATTCCTCAATAACATAACCCTCAACAAAATTTTGTTGGAAAAAAAATGCATAGTTTTCAAGGAAAATATGTGGCTCAATGTCCAAGAGATTTGTTAAGATTCTGGTTCCCAGATGAAGTCTTCAGTTTAACCAAGAATTCCCTGTTTCTCACTTAATCATCCAGCCTCCCCTTGGCTTACTCAGCAGCTCTCCCACACACGTCAGAAGGCAGGCGCCCTGCCTGCCACCTCCTGTAACACCAACCCTATTGCCCAGAAATGGTCGGCAGGTCCTGTCAGGAGACCTTTTAAATCCCCAGGAGTCCAAATCCTACAGTGACACTTTTATCAAGACTAAACTCGGTTCTGGCTGGTTGGCTCAGTGGTAGAGCGTCAGCCTGGAGTGTGAAAGTCCTGGTTTCTATCCCTGGTCAGGGAACACAGGAGAAGCGCCCATCTGATTCTCCACCCTTCCCCCTTCTCTCTCTCTCTCTCTCTCTCTTTCTGTGTGTGTGTGTGTGTGTGTGTGTGTGTGTGTGTGTGTGTATGTGTGTCTCCCTCTTCCCTTCCTGCAGTCATGGCTTGATTGGTTTGAGAGCATTGGCCCCAGGCGCTGAGGATGGCTCCTTAGAGGCACAATCTCAGGTGCTAAAAATAGCTCGGATCAGATGGGCTGAGTGTCAGCCCCAGATAGGGGTTGCTGGGTAGATCCTGGTCAGGGCACATGCGGGAGTCTGTCTCTCTGTCTCCCCTCCTCTCTTAGTTGGAAAAAAAACCAAACCACTCACCTACCGCAGGCCCTGGCCAGGCAGCTCAGTGTGTTGGAGTTTCGTCCCCACATGCCAAGGTTGCAGGTTCCATCCCTGGTTGGAACATGTACAGTAATCAACCAGTGACGGCATGAACGGGACATGTACAGTAATCAACCAGTGACGGCATGAATACGTGAAGCAGCAGACTGCTGTTTCTGTGTTTCTATCACTCCCTTCCTCTCTCTCTGAAAATCAATAAGTTTTTAAAAATTAAAAAGAAACTAAACTCCCACAGCAGGATAGTTTCACTCACCTGTCTGTTTCCCTCACACCTGGAGCAGGTCTGTGACTCCCGACCCTGGCAGAGGTATTTATGGCAGAGAAACCCAGACTCCGCCCCAAGTGGCCACACCTCTTTGTTTCCTCTGCCGCTTATCTCAGCTTTTATATTTTGTTGATTAAAATTGCCAAAGGTTTATCAATATTACTAATCTTATTTTTTAAGATTTTATTTATTGATTTTAGAGAGAAGAGAGAGAATGAGAGAGAGAGAGAGAGAGAGAGAGAGAGAGAGAGAGAAAGGGAGTGGTGAGGATGGGAGCATCAACTTATAGTAGTTGCCTCCTGTTGCCTCCTGTATGTGCCTTGACTCGGCAAGCCCAGGGTTTTAAACTGGCGACCTCATCATTCCAGGTCGAAACTCGATCCACTGCGCCACCACAAGTCAGGCAATATTACTAATCTTTTCAAACAACAAACTTTATTTTCTCTATTGTCTCTTCATCTTCTAGTTAAATAATTTTTAGTTTACCTTGACCAGTTTGTTTTTTGGAGGGTTATT
This sequence comes from Saccopteryx leptura, assembly GCF_036850995.1. Classification (NCBI taxonomy): domain Eukaryota; kingdom Metazoa; phylum Chordata; class Mammalia; order Chiroptera; family Emballonuridae; genus Saccopteryx; species Saccopteryx leptura. The sequence goes on along the minus strand of NC_089515.1, from coordinate 41,230,605 downwards.
TTGCTTTTATTTTTCTAATTTACTTAGAATTACTTAGGTCATGCATTTTAAGCCTCTCTTTCTTTCTTGTGTAAGTATTCAAGGTGTAAAATTCCCCTCGACCAAACTCAGCTGCAACCCAAGTTCTGATACTTCATTTTGTTATTGTTCAGCTTCAGATACATGTGAGTTTCATTATGATGTCCTCTTTGACTTCTGAAATATTTAGGAGTGCTTTTCATTTCCAAGTGGATAAGATTGTTTTAGTTATCTTTTCATCTTGATTTTGGATCTTAGTTTTTGTTATTGTCAGAAAACGTCTTCTCAAGGTAACTACATACCCAAGTCAAAAAAGCCTATTGCCTGGCCAGGCGGTGGTGGCGCTGTGGATAGAGCGTTGTACTGGGATACAGAGGATCTAGGTTTGAAACCCTGTGGTTGCCGGCTTGAGCACAGGGTTGCTGGCTTGAGCGTAGGATCATAGACATGACCCCATGGTCGCTGGCTTGAGCCCAAAGGTCTCTGGCTTGAAGCCCAAGGTTGCTGGCTTGAAGCCCAAGGTTGCTGGCTTGAGCCCAAGATCACTGGCTTGAACAAGGGGTCACTCGCTCTGCTGTAGCCACCCCCCCAACTCCCCACCCCCGTCAAGGCACATATGAGAAAACAATCAGTGAGCAACTAAGGAGCAACGAAGAATTGATGCTTCACATCTTTCTCACTTCCTATTTGTCCCTATCTGTCCCTCTGTCTCTCTGTCTCTGTCACACACACACACACACACACACACACACACACACACACACACACACAAGCCCATGTCCTCTTTCCCTGACCCCTTGCCTTCCCTGTTGCCTCCCCCTCTCTTCCACCCACTGGTCAGTCATCACTAGCTCACGATTTCACCTCCTAGTTTATTTTTCCTCGATATCCATCCCCACTACTGGCCACTGTCCTAGTGCTCACACACGTGATCACTATTGCAACAATCTTTCTCCTCTGGTCTCTTTGCCTCTCCATTTGTCCTGAAATTCACCTTCCACAGGATTGAAATCTACATCTGAGGATAGCACTTTGTGCTAGGTAATACCACCCAAAACCCAGACTTTTTTCTTCTCATGACCTCCGTCTGCTGCCTGCCGCAGCCCCAGCCCCGGGTCCTGGCTCACTCTGCCACCACTCCTGCTGTGCTCAGCCTCTCTGCTACCAGAAATGTTAGTGCTGTGAAAGCAACCCTGCAAATAGTACCTGATTTCACAGAACTACTGAGGAGAGCGGTAGGAAAAGCTTGTGTGATTTCTCTTCACTCCTAGTAAAGAAGCTGAAGTTCAAAAAGTGAGGTGATTGCCGAAAGCCACACACCTAGAAGGAAGTGGAAGAACCCCATGCCTTCAAGCACATTGGTCACTGCTTGTCTTGACTACTTAAAGTTGGCAGCAAAGAGGGGAAGATCTCTACCAGTAAGACAATGAGAGGCCTACCAGTAAGACCTGTGGTGGCACAGTGGATAAAGAATCAACCTGGAATGCTGAGGTCACTGGTTCAAATCCCTGGGCTTGCCGTGTCAAGGCACAAACAGGAAGCAACTACTATGAGTTGATGCTTCCCTCTTTCTCTTTCTCTCTCTCTAAAAATCAATAAATAAAATCTAAAAAAAAAAAAAAGGAAAGACTATGAGGGAGGGGAGTAAAGAGTGGGTAAATGAAAATAAAACAGAAAAACACACTGAAAAACAATTTTTGACACTGATTACTCCCTTCATGTCCAACTATAAAAGTCTATTCTCCTGCCCTGGCCGGCTAGCTCAGTGGTAGAGCATCAGCCCAGTGTGTGGAAGTCACAGGTTCAATTCCCAGCCAGGGCACACAGAAGAAGTGCCCATCTGCTTCTCCACCCCTCCCCCTCTCCTTCCTCTCTGTCTCTCTCTTTTCCTCCCGCAGCCAAGGCTCCATTGGAGCAAAGTTGGCCCAGGCACTGAAGATGGCTCCATGGCCTCTGCCTCAGGTGCTAGAATGGCTCTGGTTGCAATGGAGCAATGCCCCAGATGGGCAGAGAGAGCATCGCCTCCTGGTGGGCATGCCGGTGGATCCTGGTCAGGTGCATGCCAGAGCCTGTCTGTCTGTCTGTCTGCCTCCCTGCTTCTCATTTCAGAAAAAAAAATTTTTTTAAAGTCTATTCTCCTCTAACTGCTGTCCAAACCCCAGACGTCGTGTAAGACAGATGCTTCATTCATTCAGCGTGTCAAACTTTTGGACCATTTAAAACGACAATTTATGGTCCCTGAAACACTCAATTACAAAAAAATAATTTTGCTGTACTTCAGCCTTCATGATACGGTGAGCACATGGGCAGGCCTCATGGTATGGTCGGCGTCAGATGACAAGAACCATTACGACAGCTGCGCCGTGCCAAGTCCAGCCTGGATAGCCTCTATATATACACTCCTGTTTCCTCCTCCTTGTCTCAAGATAAAAAGTAGAGCGCATTAATTAATGGTCTGACCTTACAGGAAAAAAATATATATGATTTGGACAAATGCCCATCAGAGTCCCCAAGATACTCTCATACATATACCCTTGTATTTCCAGGCTTTTTTAGTCACTTTTAGCCACTGTGGACTCCTTTCCAAGGCTGAGAAACTTCCTTCCTTCTGCCACACCCAGAGTCTACAGCTCTTATTCAGAAAAAAGGAAAGAAAGAGAAGAGAGGGAGGGAGGGAGGGAGCAAAGGAGGGAGGGAGCAAGGGAGGGAGGGAGGGAGGGAGGGAGGGAGGAAACTTGGCACCGATCGACAGAAGTTCAGTCTTAGAACGCCTATGCCTTTCTTCATCGGTATAGCCCTGTGATGTCTCATCTGCTGACCCTGACCCCGGCTCCCGGGCCACCCAGAGCCTCTGCCTTGATGCTATAGAAGTAGTTTGAGCTAAGCCAGACTCAGCCCCGAAGGCCACATGTCCGGCCCCATCCCTGAGACCCAAGCCATCTCTCCCTCCCTGGTTCTCTGCCAGTTTCATGGCTCTCCTATGGAGAGATGAGATCTAACTGCTGGGCCCTCGTTTTCTGGATCAGAGGCAGTCAGGCTGCCCGAAGAGAAAGCCAATGAAGGAAGTTTAACCATATGCCACTTCTACGTCCCCCACCCGATCCCACATCCCCTACTCGGCGTCCCCTTCACCAGGAACACAGTCCTACCAACACTGTTACTTTAGCCCGGACACCCATTGTCAGACTGCAAACCTCCACAACTATGAGATGATTTTTGTCGTGTTCAGGTGGTAAGTCTGTGCAATGTATTCAGGCAGCGCAGGGATCACACATCACATCCCTCTTTAGCTCAGCTCCAAAGACTAACCTCTTTTTCACTTTTTTTTTTTTTTTTTGGTATTTTTCTGAAGTTGGAAACGGGGAGAGACAGTCAGACAGACTCCCGCATGTGCCCGACCAGGATCCACCCAGCACGCCCACCAGGGGCGACGCTCTGCCCACCAGGGGCGATGCTCTGCCCCTCCGGGGCGTCGCTCTGTTGCGACCAGAGCCACTCTAGCACCTGGGACAGAGGCCAAGGAGCCATCCCCAGCGCCCGGGCCATCTTTGCTCCAATGGAGCCTCAGCTGCGGGAGGGGAAGAGAGAGACAGAGAGGAAGGAGAGGGGGAGGGGTGGAGAAGCAGATGGGCGCTTCTCCTGTGTGCCCTGGCCGGGAATCGAACCTGGGACCCCTGTACTCCAGGCCGACGCTCCACCACTGAGCCAACTTTTTCACTTTCAAACTTCTGCCACCATCTCCCCCCGAACAAGACTGCCTTTGCCAGGCCCTCCGGCCGCCTCCCACTGCCCAACAGAACCGCCCTCTCTCAGTTGGCAGCATGGCTCCCCTCAACCTCCTGAGGATTTCAACACTCAGGTGAGGTCCTGGCTCCTCTCCCTTCTCTGAGTTGGTCCTAGTCTTAGGGGTCCACACCTGTCTTTTCCCTGCATACCTGCTCTGGGTCCCCCTGCTGATGCCATGTGAGTGGGTGAGGAAGACAGTGCATGAAAGTATCTTCTTCGGGCCCTGGCCAGGGGCTCACTGGATAGAGCATTGGCCCAGCATATGGACATCCCAGGTTCGATCCCCGGTCAGGGCACACATGAAAAGTGACCATCTGCTTCACTCCCCTCCCTCTCTGCCTGCTGCAGCCTAGTGGCTTGATTGGTTCGAGTGTGGCCCCAGGTGCTGAGGATAGCTCCTTTGGAGAAAAATCAGCCTCTCAGGCACTAAAAATTGCTCAGTATTCAAGCATCAGCCACAGATGGGGCGAGGGGGTGGGGGGAGGCAGTGGTCATTGGGTGGATCCCAGTCAGGGAGCATGCAGGAGTCTGTCCATCCCCCCTCCTTTCACCTAAATGTATATATTGCTCACAAAAAAATTAGGGGATACTTCAAAATGAATATGAAGCGATTAAAAAAAGAAGCATTTGGGCCCTGGCCGGTTGGCTCAGCGGTAGAGTGTCGGCCTGGCGTGCAGGGGACCCGGGTTCGATTCCCGGCCAGGGCACATAGGAGAAGCGCCCATTTGCTTCTCCACCCCTCCCTCCTTCCTCTCTGTCTTCCTCTCTGTCTCTCTCTTCTCCTCCCGCAGCCAAGGCTCCAATGGAGCAAAGATGGCCCAGGCGCTGGGGAGGGCTCCTTGGCCTCTGCCCCAGGCGCTAGAGTGGCTCTGGTCGCGCAGAGCGATGCCCCGGAGGGGCAGAGCATCGCCCCTGGTGGGCGTGCCGGGTGGATCCCGGTCGGGCGCATGCAGGAGTCTGTCTGACTGTCTCTCCCCGTTTCCAGCTTCAGAAAAATACAAAAAAAAAAAAAAAGAAGCATTTGATTTTTTTATTAAACAAACGACAAGTCAAAGAAAGTTGTTTGATTATGCAGATGAGATGCAAAACCAACTTTTATTTCATTGGTGAAAACGCACTACACAAAAGGCTGAAAGTATTGGAGTACCTGCACGTTCCCTGATCCCCTAATTTTTGTGAGCAGTGTATATCTTCAGGGGAGACTCTTACTCAAGAGACCCAAGTCCACTCTTCATCATCTGCTAGATGAAGGGTGAGGCCCCCAGCATCTCCCCTCAGCTGAGGGGGCGTGGTTGCCTCATGGCTCCGCCCCAACCATGTTATTCCTGCTTGGCCTGCTTCGTTTTCACACTTATTTTTTGGCATCTAGTTATCTCAGCTTGCCTGATGTACGATGCTTCCACATCTGCATCGATTTTCTATTTGAGCTCCATTCTGAGAGAGAGTGAGTCTTTACTCCAGTCTTTACTCCAGCTGCATGGAGAAGACTCAGCAGCTAAGACTGCCCCAGAACGGCCTCCGGGGCGGGGAGCCCGCAGCAGCTGGTCGCACCGGGAAGCCCTGCTCTGCACAGACCGGTCCATGGCATGGCCTGTGCCCAGGGCCTCTTCTCTTATCCTTCCTTAGGGACAAGCTCACATATTTCAGCTACTACCTACCTGTTCCTCAAAGGCCTGACGAAGTTCACAAAAGAACAACCACAAATAAACAAGAGCAAGCTTTAGAATATTAAATATATGATTGCCAACATTAGTTTTTAAAACTTTTAATAGCAGAGCGGGGAAGATAAAGGTGAGGAACTCCCCTAGAGTTATGTATCTCCCAGAAGATCAAATACCGAAAGCATCTATTCAAAAAAGATATATTGGCACAGGAAGAATACTATCCAAAATGAAAGAAAATCCACCCTCCCCTTCCAAGGGAAGCAGCACCGGCCTTCAAACGAGAAGACTCCCGAGGCGCCGGGGCTGGATGGCTGTGGCCCGGCCCGTACCTGGACATGTCACTGCCGAATTGCAGAAGAACAGGAAGAAAGCAGACCGCTCTAAAGCACCTAGACTCTGAAGCAGGGGTCTCAAACTCGCGGCCCGCCGAGCAATTTTGTGCAGCCCGCAGACTAATCCACGAAGTTCAAAATATTTTGGATAAAATTAAGTAAGCCTAGGGGCCTACTTGTATTTTTCATTTCTCTAGCATCCTAGCTAGAGATTAGCTTAGTTAACAGCAGTTGTGATGCGAACTACAGTTTCTGGTCGTTTTGTGACACTGAGTAAACTGCATGTACGATTGTGCTTGTTGTACTGATTTTTTTTTTTGTTTTCAACTGCAGTGAGAAAAGTGTTGCGTAACAGTTGCCTTTTGTAGACCTAGTACGGCCCGCCGAAGGGCTGTGATCTTGCTCTGCGGCCCACATGCTGAGTTGAGTTTGAGACCCCTGCTCTATAGGAAGGAAAGCAGGTCACTGGAAGAGAGAAATAAGTAACACACGATTCTGCTCGGTGACCTGGAGGAGAGATGAGGCTCCAGCCCCTGTGCCCTGGAGGGAGCTCTGACTTCTCAAGCTCAGAGTGCCGATGGGCGGGAAGCACTGAGACTCGGGAGACAGTAGCTCCATCCTTGCTGAGCAAACGAGAGATGTCCCATTACGACCCTTACGCAGCCGGCCTAGAAGAGCTGCTGCGCACACTGCAGTGGGCTAGCTGCAACGCCTTCCCGTTATAAATGCAACGGCCTCACATTTGGTCCACAGATATCCCCCGCACGCCTGCTCAGGCACGGAGGCGAGCGCAACGGCGATGAGAGGGACACACTGGCCCCCCGCACGCCTGCTCAGGCACGGAGGCCAGCGCAACGGCGATGAGAGGGACACACTGGCCCCCCGCACGCCTGCTCAGGCACGGAGGCCAGCGCAACGGCGATGAGAGGGACACACTGGCCCCCCGCACGCCTGCTCAGGCACGGAGGCCAGCGCAACGGCGATGAGAGGGACACACTGGCCCCCCGCACGCCTGCTCAGGCACGGAGGCGAGCACAACGGCGATGAGAGGGACACACTGGCCCCTGCACTCACGGAGCCTACAGTCTCGCCCTGGCCAGGGGTCCCAGCCAGTCTCCCGAAGACTGCCTCAGGGCTGCCCGGTAAAGCCAGAAGTGCCCCAGGGGCTCTCGGCTGCTGGCCATCCGGTAGAAGTGAGGATCCCGGGGCTGGCATTCCCCTTCCGTCCCATGGCCCATCCTTCTGTTTCCAAACAGGATGAGCATCCTCACAATCTGCGCCACCCCCTGCTTCTCCGGATGGAAACCACAGGTGAGATTCGAGTCGTCCCTCAGTCCGGCTCTCTGGGTACTGGGCTGGGCAGGCATTCCTCCACAGGGTGATGATGGCCTATGACTGGTCGCTTCCCCGAGGCCGACTTTCTCCTGGGATGGGGTGGAGCAAAATGAAGAATAACTCCCTATTTATGAAAAAAAAAATTGGGAGTTATTTGCTACTTAATAGCAGAACCAGGACCTGAGAATGGAATGGCTTGCTTTCCTTATTAGCTGTCCTCCTTGAATTACCAAACAGGATAAAACTTCGTTATTTTCTCTATGCAGACGAAAGTGTGACATGAAGAGGCTCCGGTAATTAAGTTTAATTGGAACCAGATTTCTGAGAGACAGACCGTGAGCCCTGGTGGACAAGGGCCGTCTCATTTCCCTCCCTCTCCAAGTCGGCGCTGGCGATGATTGTTGACGTTGGTGCTGTTATCTAATTATTATGTGTAACAGAATTGAGAAATAATTGCCTCAGAGAATAATCAAAGTGGGATTGCACTTTTATTGATCATTATAAGATTTTTTTTTTTCCCTAAGATAAATTGGGGGCTGAACAAAAAGAACATGCACGGCTTTGTAAAAGGGATAGCATTATACGGCAGGATCTATTATTTAAATGCCGGAGATAATATTTCTGTTAAGGAGCATACCAGAATTAGCTATAAAAATGCTGTGTTCCTCCTCGATCAACTGCGCAGCCAGCACTGTTGGTTATGAAGGTAAAGCTATACACATCCCAAAACGCACCTCCCTTGCCCGTGTTTCAGCCTGACCCCCATCAGGAAGGTGAGCACTGTGGGCTGGCGAGCCGGGCGAGGGTCTGTGAGGGAGAAGCAGCACGCACGACGCACAGAGCACAGACCAGAAGGGGACAGACCCACGGTGACAGAGTGTCAGGGACAACAGACAGGAGAGAAGATGGCAGTAGGCGGAGAGGGGGCAGCTTGCAGAAGGGAAAGGGGAAATGAGAGCAAGGAGACAAAAGCCGCCCCAAACGGGAGGTGTGGGAGGCAGAGCGCCAGCCCAGGGGTACCCCAATTTCTCTCCAGACGCGGGTCAGAGAGCAAGAGAGAGAACGATGGAGAAGGTGAATAGGGACTGAAACACAGGCTAAGTTTTCTGGCCCCGGATTTCCCTTAATGCAGGGAAAATGTTCATGCCCGTGGCAGGCACCACAGATGTCCAGCACAGGACAGAGCAGGACAAGACTGGCAATGCTGGCCCTGGCTGGTTGGCTCAGCAGTAGAGCGTCGGCCTGGCATGCGGGGGACCCGGGTTCAATTCCCGGCCAGGGCACATAGGAGAAGCGCCCATTTGCTTCCCCACCCCCACCCCTCCTTCCTCTCTGTCTCTCTCTTCCCCTCCCGCAGCCAAGGCTCCATTGGAGCAAAGATGGCCCGGGCGCTGGGGATGGCTCCTTGGCCTCTGCCCCAGGCGCTAGAGTGGCTCTGGTCGCGGCAGAGCGACTCCCCCCCCCCCCCGGAGGGGCAGAGCATCGCCCCCTGGTGGGCAGAGCATCGCCCCTGGTGGGCGTGCCGGGTGGATCCCGGTCAGGCGCATGCGGGAGTCTGTCTGACTGTCTCTCCCCATTTCCAGCTTCAGAAAAGTACAAAAAAAAAAAAAAGACTGGCGATGCTGAAACTGGCATTTACTGAGCAGCTACTACGGACCATGCCCATTATGAGGCATGGTGTGTGTGTGTGTGACATCAGTGAGTTCTCATGACTGTCTTGTGAGAGAAAGAGTATGTATCCCCCCGTTAGGAACGGGAAAAATAAGTCTGCAGGAGATCAAATCATTTTCTTCAGGGCCAAACATCGAGCGATGCTGGTGTGTGTTTAAACCGTCCTTAACAAGAATGAAAGCTAATGAAGGACACAGTCTGACAACTCTTATGCCATTTGTTTTAAACACATACCTAATAAAATAAGCTGGTTGTTTATTAATATCCGGTTGGGACAAATGAATAAACTGGGGGTGCCCGTGAACGTCAAGTCATGCAGCCTGGAGAAAGTGCTAGAACTGTGGCCACAGCCAAACCTCCCCACTCCCTGCCCAATGGTTTCCCAGACTCCAAGTACGCAGGAACAAGGTGAGAGCCATTCACGACGGCAAGTGAGGGCGATTCTGCCAGGAGCACAAGACTGGCCACGAAGAGGAAATGAAAATGTATGTTTTTCTTTGACAGCCTATCAGTTGAGGCAGCACCAACTGGTGAAGCAGAGAAATCCTCAGCAGACTGACAAACAGAGGATTCCTTCCCATGTCAAGCTCCCAAAGGAGCCGCAGGTCATCGGGTGACCCAGAGGCCCGGGTTCCTCCTATCCTGTGGCTCAGCCGCCTTCAACATGGAGCTTCTACAGTTGTCCTGAAAGGGCCAAGGGAATCGGAAGTGGCCCTCGCCAGCTGGCTCAGCGGTAGAATATCAGCCTGGCGTTCAGAAGTTCCGGGTTCAATTCCTGGTCAGGGCACACAGAAGAAGCAACAATCTGCTTCTCCCCCACTGCCCCCTTCTCTCTCTCTCTCTCTTCCCCTCTCGAAGCCATGGCTCGACTGGTTCGAGCGCATTGGCCCCGGCAGCTAAGGATGGCTCCATGGAGCCTCCACTTCAGGTGCTAAAAATAGCTAGGTTGTAAGCATGGCCCTGGATGGGCAGAGCATTGCCCCAGACAGGGGTTGCTGGGTGGATCCTGGTTGGATTGCATGCTGGAGTCTGTCTCTCTACCTCTCCTCCTTTCAGAGAGATAATCGGGAGTGGAGGGTGTTGTGGAACAGAGAGTCATGCTTATGACCTTCCCCCATATCCTCTTGGTTTGGAGTCCAGACACGCCTACGGCAAGAGGCGCTGGGGAACTAGTGTAGCTATATGTGCGGGAAAAGAGAGCACGAGCTCGCCGAACGACCGCTGTCTGCCACGGTCTGCCCAAATCAGCACCATACTTGTTTCTCCCTTCTCAGTACATATAAAACTCGGGCCACCCATCCCCAGTGGAGGCAACCCAAGTCCCCCTGTCACTGCATCCAGCTCCCAGTCCAGGACCTCGGGGGGGTGACGGGGTTCAGGTGGGGCTCTTCAGGCTTCACAACCAGTGAACTAGAAAGGACAGATCAGCCTGACCAGGCGGTGGCGTAGTGGATAGAGCATCGGACTGAGACGCTGAGGACCCAGGTTCGAGACCCCGAGGTCCAGGTTTGAGCGCGGGCTCACCAGCTTGAGTATGGGATCATAGACATGACCCCGTAGGCATTAGCTTGAGCCCCAAAGGTCTCTGACTTGAAGCCCAAGGTCACTGTCTTGAGCTCAAGGCCGCTGGCTTGAGCAAGGGGTCACTAGCTCTGCTGTAGCCCCCCGGTCAAAGCACATAGGAGAGAGCAATCACTGAATAACTAAGGAGCTGCAATGAAGGACTGAAGCTTCTCACCTCTCTCCCTTCCTGCCTGTCTGTCCCTATCTGTCCCTCTCACTGACTTTCGCTGTCTCTGTCAAAAAAAAGGACAGATTATCTGCACTTCCCCCTACCCCCCCACCCAACACACACACAGACACACACACACACAACACACACACACAACACACACACACGCACACACACACGCAGCACTGGTATAGTCAGGACAGGAAAATCATAGTCTCATTCAGAATCTGGAAGAATGGGAAGTCCAGAGCACCGAGAGATCCGTCCTGGCCCCTTTCCCAGGCCCCTTGCTGGACTCTGATTCTAACCTCTGGGGACGTCGCAGGCTCAGCCCTCTGAGAGGGTTCACTCGCCCACCCCCTCCATGGTCGCAGAGGAAGTAGGTGCTGGTGAGTACACCCTCCTGAGCCTGGACTGCCTTTGCAGACCACCCCCCACTTCTGAAAGGTTTGGGGACCTGGGAGTTGTTACCAGGCTCAGTCAAAAACTTTTTAAATATAGATTGTCTTGGCAAAATTCAATTTTCTCCAAAACTTAGCAGGTTTCTGGTATCTTCTTTTCCAGTTAGGTCCATGCCCAGGAGTCATACCCCAAATCCTTTCCAAGTCTGGAGTTTCTATTTGCCTCCTCACTTCCATTCTCTCCCTCTACCCATCACCACTGCCTCCAGACCCCCTCAGACAATAGGAACTAAGGGCACGCCATTCATCTGGTCTTTAGGACAGGACTGAACCGTTGTGCTTACTGACTGGCCTGATCTCTTACTCAAGGTGACTGAAAGCACCAGCTTTTCCCTATACTCTCTTTCATTTACTCTCGCAAATTGGCCCATTATTTCCGCAGTGTGTCTGTATCTTACAATACCAAAAGCAAAAAGCAAAAGCCAACACATTATCCCTAGAGCCACAGTTTCATTAGGCAGATAGCCTGCTTTTAAAATGATCAAAGGTAACAATTTTACCAAATGTTTTGCGGCTGCCTGGCATGGGTCTCCGTGTTTCTATCATCTGATAGCAGTGATTATGTAGTAAGCCAAGGCCACATAGCTTAGGTTTTTGTCACAGCAGCACCTCACTTAGATACCAGGGACCAGGGTCTGGCCTAGGGGCTCCGTGGATAGAGCATTATCCAGGAGCGCCAAAGTTCTGGGTTCAATCCTAGTCAGAGCATGTACGAGGATGCAGCCAATGAGTGCACAACTGAATGGAACTAAGTAGAAAATGAATCGATGTTTCTCTCTTCTCTCCCCCCACCGCATTCTCTCTCTCTCTCTCTCTCTCTCTCTCTCTCTCAAGTCAATGGAACAAAAAAATTTTAAATGATACGAGGTACCAATTTCTGAATTAGGTAACACCAGCTGTAACACAGCAGGCAAACCACAGTCTCGGGGGCATAACTTAATAGTAGTTTATTTTTAACTCATGGGAATCCAAAATGAGTGTTTCTGTCCAGCAAGCTGCTCTACTTCAGTGATAATCCAGGAACCCGGAACCCTGCCTCTAGGGGCTTTCCCTTCTCCAAAATTGGTGCAGGAGGTCAACAAGAATGTGTGGGAGGCCTGAATAGTGAGCAAATCTCTCACTCACATTTCATTGGGTGGAACTCAGTCACATGATCACATGTACTGCAAAGGAGGCTGGGAAAAGTTACCTAACTACACTCCCAGAAATAATAGATAATGTATGTGGTTATTAGCTAGCTCTGCCACATACATCCAGTTCCCAAATTTTAATTCAGCATTCTGTTCCAGTTTGTAGATATACAAATAGCCAAAATAATTATGAGCTGTTTAAAGCAATTTTGCCTAGAGCATTGACTGAGCATATACTATATATAAATGGGCTAGACAGGATATGTAATCTGCTTGGAACGATGGACATCAGTGGACGACCCTCTGTACTAACTGTTGTTGTGCTGTTACTGCCTTCCTTCCAAAAGGAGAAAGGGACGCACCTACGGAGCAGCGGGCTCCTTTCAGGATAAAAGAGGGAAGCATTTGTTTTGATGGACGCCAGCTTTCGGGGTTGAGGGGAAGGGACATTCTGGCTAGATGCCCTTCCTCAGAGAATTTCAGTCCCTAGGGGAGCCTCTCCCGCCCAGAAATGCCGGGCTGCCTGTGCTTGTGGGAATCGGGGCTCTCCCACCTGGGCCGCAGGGGTCCCCACACCTCCCCAGGTCTCTCCCCGTCTTCCCTCCTCCTCTCACACAGCCATCACTGTCACGACAAGCTCAAAGGTGGCACAGGCAGATGACTGCACTGCTGTCTCCCTATATCCACACCTCCCTCGTTAAAAACCCAGTGCCTTCCAACACTACCTCCCTGAGCCATATTTGATGCCCAAGACCTGGGTCACTGATACGGAAAGCTCCGGAGCTTCCTAGAGCATCTGCCAACTGTAACCTGGGCATCTCTGCCCACCTGCTAGGCTGCAGCCAACTGAAGGGGCGTATGTTGCATGTCCTGATCCCTTCCTCTAAGTTCCAGATGGTTCCTTTGCCCCAGGACCCAGGTAGGCTCCCCCACCCCCCCCCCCACCCCCTCCCGCTCCTTCAGACACCATATCTCAGAACTGACTGACACAGCAGATGAAAAAGACGACCTCAAATATGCTCAATTTCACATTCAAACTCAGTTAAGCCCATGGCACGGTTCTAAGTCACCCATCACCCTTCCTCCCCTGCCTGGGGAAGCTCTCGTGGGGTTTCCTGTGGAGCAGTCCAGGGAACTGCATCAAACCATCCGAGCAGAGAGGGGCCCATACTGTCACATGAGGACTGGCCTCCTTCGCTGCTGCTCAGCACAGCAACGCTGTCTTAGGGGACCAAGCTCCTCAGAATGCCTCTGGACCTGGTCTTGGCCTTTATGCTCCTCCCTGCTCTGGGGCCACCTTTGTAGTGACAAGAGAATGATCAGAACGGGAGCAGGAGCCCGGGACCAGTGCAGTCAGCCTCCCGCCAGCCCTGTGTCCCGTGAGAGGGGCCTGCCGCCTCCAGAAGCCTGCGGAGAGCCCGGCAGCGCTCTGATGTGCAAAGAGGCATTTACCCTGTAATTAATTAACAAATTAATCAGATCAATCTACTGACATATGCTGATGCCTCCTCTCTGCCAGTCCCTGTGCTGGGCAATGAGGACGGCATGACTCACAGCCTCTTCTCCAAGACCTCATCCCTGGGGACTTTCCTGCGAGGAGTCTCGTGGTCCCTTCCAGCATGATCCCATTGCTCAAACAGTCGGGGCCCCTTCACCACGCACTGGGCGCCAGTCAGGGAAGAGCATTTTCACGGATTCTTCCTCCCCTGCCCCCTTCATTTAAATGAAAACAAATCCCTCCATGCCAAATGGACTCTCAACTAGCATTGATTCTTTTTTTTTTTTTTTTTTTTTTCACCTTTCTGAAGCTGGAAACAGGGAGAGACAGTCAGACAGACTCCCACATGCGCCCGACCGGGATCCACCCGGCACGCCCACCATGGGACGATGCTCTGCCCACCAGGGGGCGATGCTCTGCCCATCCTGGGCTCGCCATGTTGCGACCAGAGCCACTCCAGCGCCTGAGGCAGAGGCCAAGGAGCCATCCCCAGCGCCCGGGCCATCCTTGCTCCAATGGAGCCTTGGCTGCGGGAGGGGAAGAGAGATACAGAGAGGAAAGCGCGGTGGAGGGGTGGAGAAGCAAATGGGCGCTTCTCCTGTGTGCCCTGGCCGGGAATCGAACCCGGGTCCTCCGCACACTAGGCCAACGCTCTACCACTGAGCCAACCGGCCAGGACCTCAACTAGCATTGATTCTTAAGTCATGGGTTCTCCTTAGCTTTCTGTATGGATTTCAAGAGACAGGGTCTGCTTCTTCATAGGGATTGCTGGGAAGTGGCGAGCATAGTAGCACTTAGATCAGGGGTCCCCAAACTTTTTACACAGGGGGCCAGTTCACTGTCCCTCAGACCGTTGGAGGGCCGGACTATAAAAAAAGCTATGAACAAATAAATCCTTATGCACACTGCACATATCTTATTTTAAAGTAAAAAAACAAAACGGGAACAAATACAATATTTAAAATAAAGAACAAGTAAATTTAAATCAACAAACTGACCAGTATTTCAATGGGAACTATGCTCCTCTCACTGACCACCAATGAAAGAGGTGCCCCTTCCGGAAGTGCGGCGGGGGCCGGATAAATGGCCTCAGGGGGCCGCATGTGGCCCTCGGGCCGTAGTTTGGGGACCCCTGACTTAGATGAAGTGATGTAAATGCGAGTCTTCAGTCTGGAAAGATTGCCACAGGGCCTGGTGGCAGTTCTGGTTTTCTGCAGAGAGGCAGGCCAAAGATCATCCTCCTACACACACACACACACACACACACACACACACACACACACACACACGAGGTGCCTAGAACCTCTCCCATCCACCTGTTACCCACAGAAATCTGTCCCCCATAATGGCAAGGATCGGAGTGAGGGGCTGACCCTCTTTCCAGACGCAGCCCCTTTCCGACCCTCTTCTCCTGGGCTTGGGTGTCCACCTACGGTCAGCTAGTCTGAGCTTCCTCCCAGAACACCTGCTCCGGGGCCAGGCCTGCTGGTAACGAGGAGCGGGAGGTGGGTGGCAGAGTCCAAGGCCCCTGGTGGGAAGCCTGGAAGACGAGGACCAAACATCCCCCTTCACCAGTCTCCCTCCCAGAGTCGAAAGGCCTGAGCCTCAGCCGAGCTGTCGAAGGGGCTTCCCTTCCTTCCTCCCATGCCTCTGTGTTTTGCATCTCGTCCAGCTGTTCCTGCAGCCTGTGCAGCTGCTGCCCGGCTCCCCCAACTGCTCCTGCAGGACTGGACATGTTTCTCCCGCAGCCTCCTCCTCTCCCTTGGCAGCCGGCCGAGCAGCAGAAGCCACCAGGAGTAACCAGTCACTTCAGCTGGGGTCACCGTGGGCCTTTCCTTCTATCTCAAGGACAAGGGCTGCCATTTCAGAGTCGGTCTCATCTCCAAGAGCTGCCTGGGACAGCCCTGGGGTCCGGTGACAGCTCTGCCGGCCGGACGACAAAAACGGCTCGGGAAAACATGGTCTCTGCTTCCCACTGCGCCGCCTCCTCCCACAGAGGTCCCCACTCTCTCTGAAGGAAAACAGGGTCTCTGCTTCCCACTGCACTGCCTCCTCCCACAGAGGTCCCCACTCTCTCTGAAGGAAAACATGGTCTCTGCTTCCCACTGCGCCGCCTCCTCCCACAGAGGTCCCCACTCTCTCTGAAGGAAAACAGGGTCTCTGCTTCCCACTGCACCGCCTCCTCCCACAGAGGTCCCCACTCTCTCTGAAGGAAAACAGGGTCCCTGCTTCCCACTGCACCGCCTCCTCCCACAGAGGTCCCCACTCTCTCTGAAGGAAAACAGGGTCCCTGCTTCCCACTGCACTGCCTCCTCCCACAGAGGTCCCCACTCTCTCTGAAGGAAAACATGGTCCCTGCTTCCCACTGCACCGCCTCCTCCCACAGAGGTCTCCACTCTCTCTGAGACCCCCCCCCCAGGTCCAACGTGTTGGACTTGAGGGAGACCCCTCCTCAATTAACTACAGGGCTCTCCTGGCCTTGATGAGACTCTTTGGAGGATCCAGCCAAGAATCTCTCTCCTTTTCTACAAGGGAAACGCCCCATAAGGTCTCCGGATCCCCTTCCTTGTTTACAACCTAAGTCAGTCTCCATCCAGCAGGGTGTCTGCCCTACGGGGAACACTGGGCAACATCTGGAGGCAGCCTCGGTTGTCAGGAGAGAGTGAGGGAAGGCCATGGGCACCCAGTGGGTACAGGCCAGGGGTGCTGCTAAGCAAACCACTCGCAGTGAACAGCCCCTCGGGAAACAGTACCCATCCCCAAACGTCAATAACAGCCAGGCTGACAGACCTTCCCCTGAGGGTTTTGGCCTCAAGGGAGCCGCAGGGTTCCCTCCAGCACAGCAGTCTATGAGATCCCATCAACCTCTCCCCATTCGGACACCAGTTCCGGGTCCCAAGTGCTTAGGGGTATCCAATCAGTGTGCAGTTTCTAATAGACGAATGTTAGTAATCCCAATGACAAACTGGACATAAATTGTACAGTTGTACATTGTATGTACATTGTATGTACAAAACTGACACACCTTGTATGCATACATGGTGGCACACATTATGTATTTTGTGTTAGTGGAGTACTTATCAGTTTAATTTTTTATCTCAGCATTCACTTGTTGAATGCTGTATGAAGTTGTTCATCGGGACTTGGAAAAATATTTTTTTTACTAAACCTTCATAATGCAGTTTTATCTCCACAGAGGAATATGTGATTTCCCTTAGAAATTTTGTAGCTCAAGAGAGGCAATATTGACCTCCTTAAAAGTAAGGAACTTTATATCAGTAAATGTGGTTAAGGAACGCAAGTGAACCTTATCTTTCTGTGAAGGCTTTTACCAGACTCCTCTATAGGGAGGTGTTCTTGCCCTCCACAATGTCACAGCTCATCTGGGGACTTGCAAGTAATGAAATTGCCTTTCTCTAAACATTTGCCTCTCAAGTCAAAGTTCATGAATTCAGATTAACCTCTGGAGTGAAAAGTAAAATAATTGACATCACTGGTATCTGAAAATTTTGAAGTCAGAAGTCAATTCCTCAGCTGAGAGCTGGGCCCAAGGAACTCAAAGGGAAGAAGAGAGAAAGGGGAGAAGGCAGGGAGGGAAGGAGAGAGGGGAGGGAAGGAGAGGGGGGAGGGAAGGAACGAGGGGGGAGGGAAGGAGAGAGGGGAGGGAAGGAGAGAGGGGAGGGAAGGAGAGGGGGGAGGGAAGGAGAGGGGGGAGGGAGGGAAGGAGAGGGGGGAGGGAAGGAGAGGGGGGAGGGAAGGAGAGAGGGGGGAGGGAAGGAGAGGGGGAAGGGAAGGAGAGAGGGGGGAGGGAAGGAGAGAGGGGAGGGAAGGAGAGAGGGGAGGGAAGGAGAGGGGGAGGGAAGGAGAGAGGGGGGAGGGGAGAGAGGGAGAGACTGTGGAGGCCTGGCATGAGCTTGGTGTGCTGGGGCAGGAAGTGGGGGTGAGTATCAGGAAGGGGAAACGAGGAGGAAAGAAAGAGCCACTGGATTAAAAGTGCAAGAGAAAGACAAGAGTCAAAGCCTTAGACTGAGGCACGGGGCAGAAAGATGGATGGGAGGATGGAGAGAGGGAGATGGGACCACAGTGGCCAGGGGGTGAGGGGCAGGAAAGCCCTGTGGAGACGGAAACAAGGCGGGGCACCACAGAGGAGAAAGCCCACCCTCTCCAGTGAGGCAAAGCAAGGTGTTTTGTTTTCTAGAGAAAGAAAGATATGAATTTCTTCCTTGAAAGTTTCTTGACCGCTGGGTGCTGGTGGATAGAAAGACACAGAAAGGCAGAGACCGAGCAGGGTGGGGGGTGGGCAGGCCGCGCAAGCACTCATCTGGCCCAGCCCCTCCTCGCTGCCACAGGGGTAGGAGCCAGGCCACCGACACACAGCGGGCTCTAGGTCTCGCCTGAGGTGCGAGCAACCTGCCCCACCCACCCCCACGAACTGCTGGCTTCCCTTTAACCCCCACTGACGTCAGATGCACTAAGCCCTCAGTAGTTCATAGTCCCGGGTCCAACACAGTCATCTTGCCCACCCCCAGCACACACCCTGACCCTCAGCACCTCTCCTCTTTGTTTTATTTTGTTGTTTGTTTTGTTTTTTAGTGAAAGTAGGGGAGGCAGAGACAGACTCCCGCATGCGCCCAACCGGGATCCACCCAGAAAGCCCACCAGAGGGCGATGCTCTGCCCATCTGGGGCATTGCTCAGTAGCAACCAGAGCCATTCTAGTGCCTGAGGTGGAGGCCACAGAGCCATCCTCAGTGTCTGGGGAGGCCACCTTACTCCAATCTAGCCATGGCTGCGGGAGGGGAGGAAAAGAGAGAGAGAAGCAAGGGGGTGAGGGGGTGGAGATGCAGATGGGCGCTTCTCCTGTGTGCTCTGACCAGGAATTGAACCTGGGACATCCACATGCTGGGCTGATGCTCTACCATTGAACCAACAGACCAGGGCTCCTCCTTGTTTATCCTGTCATTTCCTCTGCACCCTCCATCTCGGCCTCCCCAAGCGCCAGCCATCATAGGCTCTCTTTCCCTTGTAGAGTGGCAGTGGACAGGTCCCACCAGCACTTTAGCCACTGGGGTCCTATTCTTCTCAGCACACCACCTTTAGAAAATTCTTCACTGGGCCCAGGACTCACATCAGAGCAGGGAACCCCCAAGAAGAGGTTCCTGCAGCAGCGCCCAGAGTATGTGGCAGCCCTGACCAGCCCTCAGGGCTGGGATATCACCTTCAAAGTGAGAGACAGGAGGAATGGTGGCCTCCTTGGGCTCCACCCTAGAAAGCCTGCTCTGGCCCGCAGACCAGGTGACACAGAGCTGACCGCTGCAGGAGCAGCCCTGCCATGAGCCTGACATGCAGGAGGCCCTGTGCTGTCAGAGAGGTCCTGGAAGACGCTGCAGTGTGATGTCCGTCACAAAGGCCCACTGGGAAAGCCACAAGCAGGTCTCTGGGGGGCTGGACAGAGGCCACACCATCTATCGCTGAGACTCATATGACTTTCACGAAATAGCTCCTGATGTGTCACTGGGCCCTGGCAGAAATGGAGGCATGATTATGGGGCACAAAAGACCACACGTCCACAGCAGTCCACGTGAGCCGGGCTCTCCAGACATGAGGTCAGATGGGTGCCATCAGAAGAGGGAAGTAATACTTCTGAGACTGGGTCAGAGCAAGACCAGGGGCCACACAAAGGCCACAGGAATGGGTAGCTCAGATGCCCAGGTCACCCACAATAGGGTTCTCTGCCTGTCTAGTCTGTGTGTGTTCCCTAGCACCAACTGAAGGAGAAGAAAGGTGTAAGCCTGGCTTACCACTGGGTAAGCTGGGTGTGTGGGGACAAGCCAAAAAGGGGACAGGCAATGCACGGTCACCCCAGTCAGGGGTGGTCCTGAAAGATGAGGGGGCGGGGAAAACTCTTCCACGTGGCAGAGCTGTAGATCTGGTAATACATTTTGTACAGAGCAAGGGGCCGAGAGGAAGACAAGAGCTCCTTGAGCAAGGGCCATGGGCTGCCGTTCTTAGTGCAGGAGCAGAAGGGCGAGGACCGGAGGGCTGGGGCCAACGCGGTCCGATGCAGAGGCAGGTAGATGACCCGGGAGCGGGCACAATGTGTGATGGTTTTTGCATCCCACGTTAATGCCCGCCAGAAAACATTCACCACGGAAGAGACAGGGACACCAGCTAGACAAAACGACTTGGCCAGCTGCCTCTGCCCACCCTGAAACTGCTCCCAGTGGGCACATCACTGGAGAGACAGAGGCTACACACGGGCCCCACAGCATGGGCTCCCCCAGACCGCGGCTGCTCTAGCTGCTGCCACCTCTGCACGTCCAGCCTGCCAGCAAAGGTCGAGGCTGAGTGCTGGAAATGGTGTGTTCCCTGAGGAGCTCCTCCATCCTCTAAGGCAGTGGTCCCCACCCCACGGGCCGCGGACCGGTACCAGTCCGCGGGCCATTTGGTACCAGTCCGCAGAGAAAGAATAAATAACTTACATTATTTCCGTTTTATTTATATTTAAGTCTGAATGATGTTTTATTTTTTTTTAAATGACCAGATTCCCTCTGTTACATCCGTCTAAGATTCACTCTTGACACTTGTCTCGTAAGTTCAACAATTACATTTTAAAATACCACAGTTTTTACACCGGTTGCATAATTTTATTTTGTGCGTTTATCCATCCCACCCTAAAGGCCGGTCCGTGAGAATATTTTCTGACATTAAACCGGTCCGTGGCCCTAAAAAGGTTGGGGACCACTGGTCTAAGGAATGCTGTTCGCCCCTCTCTAGGCTCCAGGTCCCATTGCCTGCCCTGCACTTGTCCTGGCCCAGCTCACACAGATCCTGTTCAGGAACCCGGCTGATGACCTCGGCCTTGATCCTGACCTTGGCCAATTCCTAGCCCTTCCAGGCACAACTGCTAAAGTTGATCTGCTGCTATCTGCCCAATATTCACTCCCCAATCTCCTATTTCTTTTTTCTTTTTATAATTTTTTTTTTGTATTTTTCTGAAGCCGGAAACGGGGAGAGACAGTCAGACAGACTCCCGCATGCGCCCGACCGGGATCCACCCGACACACCCACCAGGGGGCGATGCTCTGCCCCTCCGGGGCATCGCTCTGCCACGACCAGAGCCACTCTAGCGCCTGGG
This sequence comes from Saccopteryx leptura, assembly GCF_036850995.1. Lineage (NCBI taxonomy): Eukaryota > Metazoa > Chordata > Mammalia > Chiroptera > Emballonuridae > Saccopteryx > Saccopteryx leptura. The sequence continues at coordinate 41,209,841 of NC_089515.1, read as the reverse complement.
GCAGAGGCCAAGGAGCCATCCCCAGCACCCGGGCCATCTTTGCTCCAATGGAGTCTTGGCTGCGGGAAGGGAAGAGAGAGACAGAGAGGAAGGGGGGGGGTGGAGAAGCAAATGGCGCTTCTCCTATGTGCCCTGGCCGGGAATCGAACCCGGGTCCCCCACACGCCAGGCCGATGCTCTACCGCTGAGCCAACCGGCCAGGGCCCCAATCCCCTATTTCTTTATCTTTACTGCAATAACACAGATTTTGTTCAAGATGACACTATATCCAGCTAAAAATATTTTACTCCTCAACCACATTAACAATTCTTGACAGCGAGAGGGAGTATCTGAATGAAAAGGCGAAAAGCTCACGAGGGAAGTGCCTCTTTGTGACCCCTTTTGCCCTTTACTGGGCCTTTCACAATCCCTTTTTCATGCAAGGACTGTGGACAAGAGGCTTGGGGGCACAGCAGTGATATTGTGACCCCTGAGGCACCAAGCACTTAACGGTGACAGAGCAGAAAGGTGGAAAGAGCTGTGGTCCCTGGTCCTGTCTGAGGCACTGGACCAGCCCTCACCTGCCTACCGTGGGAGGCCTGTATGTAAATGCAGTCAGACTCTGCCTAGGCCACTATAGGAAGTGCTACGGGGTTGAACTGTGCTCCCTACAAAAACATATGTTGTAATCCTAATCCCTAGTATCTCAGAACACAGCCTTATTTGGAGACAGGGTCTTTACAGAGGTCATCAAGATAAAATGACATTACTATGCTGGGCCTTAATCCACTATGACTGATGTCCTTACAAAAAAAAGAAAATTTGGCCTGACCGGGTAGTGGCACAATGGATAGAGCGTCAGACTGGGACACAGAGGACCCAGGTTCAAAAACCCAAGGTCACCGGCTTGAGCATGGGTTCATCTGGTTTGAGCACAGCTCAACAGCTTGAACCCAAGATCACTGGCTTGAGCAAGGGTCACTCGCTCTGCTGCAGCACCACCCCACCCCCGTCAAGGCACCTATGAGAAAGCAATCAATGAACAACTAAGGTGATGCAACAAAAGTTGATGTTTCTCATCTCTCTCCCTTCCTGTCTGTCTGTCCCTCTCTCTGTCTCTGTCACATACAAAAAAGAAAAAGGAAATTTAGGCATAGAGACAGATGCAGATAGAGGAAGGATGACATCTCACCTTCAGAACTGGAGGCAATAAATTCTGCGGTGTAAGCCATTCAGTTTGTGGGACTCTGGCAGTTGTAGCGAAATACTGGCTTCCTGGTATTTGAAATTGGATATATTCTTGTGTGATAAGCAGGCCACTCACCCAGCTGTGCCGTTTCCCCTACATACACCCTAAATGTGACCTCCTCAAGCATCTGATATAATCTAACATTTGGAAATATTTCCATGACTTAAGACGACTGTCCAGGGAGCTGACAGCCAGCAAATTGTGTTTGAACGTAATGAGCCACTAAGGGCAACTGAACAATGGGAGAGTCTTGAACTTTGACTCAAGAGCTCTTAGCAAGGGGCCAGTCCTCCCTCTCAAATGGGCCCAGCTCTTTCTTGACAGCGTCCTCTTGTGCACAGACCACCGGTGGCCACAAAGTTCAATGTTCGATTCAATGCTAGCACCATGCAGTAACATGTTTTCCTGTTCCCACTGTCCTGCTAACAATCCTGAATACACCTCCCGCATATGTCCGGGCCAGGATCCACCCAGCAAGCCCCCAGGGGTGATGCTCTGCCCATCTGGAGCACTGCTGTGTTGTTGAGCAGATGATTTTTAGCACCTGAGGCAGAGACTCCACAGAGCCATCCTCCGTGACGGGGCTGATGCACTCAAACCTATCGAGCCATGGCTGAGGGAGAAGAAGGCGGGGTGAGAGGGGGAGAAGCAGGTGGTTGCTTCTCCTGTGTGCCCTGACTGGGAATCAAACCTAGGACAACCACACATAGGGCCAGTGCTCAACCACTGAGCCAACTGGCCAGGGCCTAGAGCAGGGGTCCCCAAACTTTTTACACAGGGGGCCAGTTCACTGTCCCTCAGACCGTTGGAGGGCCGGACTATAAAAAAAAACTATGAACAAATCCCTACGCATACTGCACATTATCTTATTTTAAAGTAAAAAAAAATGGGAACAAATACAATATTTAAAATAAAGAACAAGTAAATTTAAATCAACAAACTGACCAGTATTTCAATGGGAACTATGGGCCTGCTTTTGGTTAATGAGATGGTCAATGTCCGGTTCCATATTTGTCACTGCTAGCCGTAACAGGTGATATGACGCGCTTCCGGAGCCGTGATGCGTGCATCCCACGTCACCGGAAGTAGTACTGTACGTGAGCCATGCTGCGCTTTGTGGCGCCGCCACATACAGGACTCCCGGAGCACAGGATGAGGATGGATCCTGTGCTCCTCTCACTGACCACCCTCAGGGGTCCGCATGTGGCCCGCGGGCCGTAGTTTGGGGACCCCTGGCCTAGAGTGTCAACATTCTAACCATGAAGGCAGAATTAATTGAGTTGCCCTGGAAGGGATATTATTCTGGTTTCCAAATTTAATGAATGGCTTAGCTCCACCAAGAACCCAAGGCCTGGGTTACTCACTCTTTCATAGTGAGCTGCTTGGCAGCTCCAATCTTACAAAGGAGAGGGCAAAACATCAGTGCAGTAAATTCAAAAGCACGTCACTTCTACCATTTCCTTAGTCCCAGGCTTATCAATTTTTGAGTGAAATTTGAAGTGGCTTTTCTCTGTAAGTGGGAAATATAGATTGGAGGGTTTCATTCATTTTGATCTCTTCTTTGGAGTGGGATTGCTGGAATCTTACTGGCACTTACTCTAAATGTATATTAATTAATACGGAACTATTGAAATTAAACTTTTATGACAATAACACATTGATGTACGTGCTCATACAAACAGATTTAACATACTGCTCCTCCTAAGAAATGCATCTTAAAAGCTTCCTCCTAGTAACAACTGTTGGTCTTTGATATTTAATTAACACGAGCTGGATCCAGGGTAAGACACACTGTTTAGCAAATCTTAATAGTTGCTAATAAAATAACGATTCATTTTTTTTTACTCCTGAGTCATTTAATACAGTTAGCATTTTTTTTCCTTCTCAAGTATAACACTTAGTGAGTCTGAGGGTTAAATCTGTTCCAATTATGTGCATGATACCACTTACTGTGCATGAACCTGCAGACAGTGTTGCCCCCAACGCAGTTCTTATTAACAGAGAAGGCGCCTCAGACAGAGGTTCAAATGAAGCTTCTCCATCATGCAGCATTTTGAGTGTTTATTCAACGCGGTTTAAAAATTTCTTGTTTTTTTTTTTTTTGTTTGTTTGTTTTTTTTTCTTTTCATTTTTCTGAAGCTGGAAACAGGGAGAGACAGTCAGACAGACTCCCACATGCGCCCGACCGGGATCCACCCGGCACGCCCACCAGGGGCGGTGCTCTGCCCCCCAGGGGGCGATGCTCTGCCCATCCTGGGCGTCGCCATATTGCGACCAGAGCCACTCTAGCGCCTGAGGCAGAGGCCACAGAGCCATGCCCAGCGCCCGGGCCATCCCTGCTCCAATGGAGCCTCGGCTGCGGGAGGGGAAGAGAGAGACAGAGAGGAAAGCGCGGCGGAGGGGTGGAGAAGCAAATGGGCGCTTCTCCTATGTGCCCTGGCCGGGAATCGAACCCGGGTCCTCCGCACGCTAGGCCGACGCTCTACCGCTGAGCCAACCGGCCAGGGCCAAAATTTCTTGTTTTTAACGTATTGATTTGAGAGAGAGAGAAAGAGAGAGTAATATCAAATTGTTTTTCCATTTATTTATGCATTCATTGGTTGATTCTTGTATGTGCCCTGACTGGGGATCAAACCTGCAACTGTGGCATATTGGAACAACGCTCTTAATCAACTGAGCTACCCAACCAGGGCTTTATTCAGTGTGTTTTAGCCTAGTTCCCAACATCTTGTATTTCAGGGCTCACAGCTGTAACATGTTTCCTGTTCCATGCCCTTCCTCTTAATTTCTGCCTGCTGACTGTTTGCATCTTGTACGTCCATTTATTTAATCTCTTTGCCTGTTCCCAATGACTCTTCTCTTTCCTCCATGTCCTTTGCTCATCTTGGCTTCTCCATCTGAGGTCTGTTCTAAAGTGTGGCTATTGTTTCTTCTCTGTCTACCACTTTATGAAAACTTTAAGCACATTTTTTTTGTTTTTTTTTTTATATTTTTCTGAAGCTAGAAACGGGGAGAGACAGTCAGACAGACTCCTGCATGCGCCCGACCGGGATTCACCCGGCACGCCCACCAGGGGGCGATGCTCTGCCCACCAGGGGGCGATGCTCTGCCCCTCTGGGGCGTCGCTCTGTTGGGACCAGAGCCACTCTAGCGCCTGGGGGAGAGGCCAAGGAGCCATCCCCAGCGCCCGGGCCATCCCCACTCCAATGGAGCCTCGGCTGCAGGAGGGGAAGAGAGAGACAGAGAGGAAGGAGAGGGGGAGGAGTGGAAAAGCAGATGGGCGCTTCCCCTGTGTGCCCTGACTGGGAATCGAACCCGGGACCCCTGCACGCCAGGCCGACACTCTACCACTGAGCCAACTGGCCAGGGCCTTTAAGCACATTTTTATTTTTATTGTTTCTTCTTTTCCAAGTGAGAGGAGGGGACATAGAGAGACAGAATCCCACATGCACCCGGATTGGGATCCACCCAGCAAACCCATCTGGGGCAGATGCTCTGCCCATCTAGGGTCATTGCTCGCAACCAAGCTATTTTTAGCACCTGAGGCAGAGACTGCTCAGAACCATCCTCAGCACCCAGGGCCAACATGCCCGAATCAATCAAGCCACTGGCTGTGGGAGGAAAAGAACGAGAGGGAGACAGAGAGAGGAAGTGGAGGGGAGAGGAGGAGAAGCAGATGGATACTTCTCCTGTGTGCCTTGACCAGGGATCTAACCCAGGACTTCAACATGCTGGGTCAATACTCTACCACAGAGCCAACCAGCCAGGGCCATTACCGTTTAAAAGGAGGAACATGCTAATAGGGCGCTGCTCTGCTCAAAGGCCATACCTAACACATCAAACATAATGCTTCTCTCTGCCTTTCAAATCCTCAGTAACTTTCCCAGCTCCGATGAGTTAATAAATTCTACCCCAGGTAGACCTTCCTTTTCTCTATCAACACGTCCTGAGCTGAGAGAATGGTTCAGGCAAAAGCACAAGATGTATTCAGGAAACAATAAGCAAAAGACTTGCATTACAATTCCATGACACACCCTTTACTCATGACCTCAACCATCCTCATTTCCCTATTTTTAATAACGGTGACCAAGCCTCACAGCCTTTATACCCCCAGATCACCCTGTCCGTCCTCACTCCCCAGGGGCCCTCTCTGCCACCTCACAGTGTCAGTCCAATCAGCCTGAACCACATGAAACTGCCGTGATTGTGGGTCAGAATGGTCCGACACGGGCAATTTCACACGATTCAACCTCACAGAATTATTCCAAAGCCCGTACAAGTCTCTTTTCCTCTTCTTAGCAATCAGATACTCTCCTACCTCGTGTCTTGCCATCTACGTCCCAGATCGTGGCTGTGGCTCCTTACCGGCCTCCCCACGCCTGTCCTGGCACTGTCCCAGCCAATCCAACCAGGGTTCCCCAAATCAATACAAAAACAGGGTCCCCTGATGCCCGCGAGACACACTGCAGAACTTTCAGTCGAGCCTTCTTTGGTCTCTATGATCTGCAACTGACCCGGTTTTACAGACTTCTCTTTTCTTCTGCACTAGAAGTGGGCTTAGGGCTCATCCAGTCTTTCCAAACCTGGCTTCACATCAGAATCCCAGGAGCTTTTACTTTGCCAATCAATCAATCTAGCATTCATTCATATATAAGCTACTATGCCTAGTATTTAAATTTCTTTTTTTTTTTTAAGTGAGAGGAGGGGAGATAGGGAGACAGACTCCTGCATGCGCTCCAACTGGGATGCACCCGGCAAACCTCATCTGGGGTCAATGCTTGAACCAACTGAGCTATCCTCAGTGCCTGAGGCCAACACTCGAACCAATTAAGCCACTGGCTGCAGAAGGGGAAGAGGGAGGGAAGGGGGAGAGGGAGGGGAAGAGAAGCAGATGGTCAATTCCCCTGTGTGCCCCAACCAGGGATCAAACCTGGGACATCTATACGCTGGGCTGACACTCTTCATTGAGCCAACCAGCCAGGGCCTAAAATTTTTTTTAATTAACAGACTTTATTTTAATAAAACTAGAGCAGTTTTAGGTTCACATTAAAGCTGAGCATAAACTACACACACACATACACACACAGTCTCCCCACCCTCCACACCCCATAGCAGTATGGACATTTGTGGAAATGAACCAACCCTGACACGTCGTCATCAGCTAAAGAAAAATGTTTTGTTTTGTTTTTTTGTATTTTTCTGAAGCTGGAAACGGGGAGGCAGTCAGACAGACTCCCGCATGCACCCGACCGGGATCCACCTGGCACGCCCACCAGGGGGCGATGCTCTGCCCATCTGGGGCGTCACTCTGTCGCGACCAGAGCCACTCTAGCGCCTGGGGCAGAGGCCATGGAGCCATCCCAGTGCCCAGGCCATCTTTTGCTCCAATGGAGCCTTGGCTGCGGAAGGGGAAGAGAGAGACAGAGAGGAAGGAGAGGGGGAGGGGTGGAGAAGCAGATGGGCGCCTCTCCTGTGTGCCCTGGCCGGGAATCGAACCCGGGACTTCCGCACACCAGGCCGACGCTCTACCACCAAGCCAACCGGCCAAGGCCGAAAAGTGTTTTTTAATAGTATAAGGCCAGTGCTGCCACCGTGGCCATGCAGATTCATGTTCACACTGGATTCGGGCAGATGATAAAGGAACTGTGGAGCCAGAAAACGGTGGACCATTCCACTTATTAGACTCTCATAATGGCGGACGAGCAAGCAGGCAGGAAAGACCACTTCCCTTTCTCTCAGGGCCCCCAAAGCCCCAACCTCCTCTGGCTGCACCAGACATTTAGGCCCCCACTAGCCTCAGCAGGGCTCCCAAGCCCCTCCGCACTCTCTCTTTCTCTCTGCAGTCTCTCTCTCTCTCTCTCTCTCAACCCCAGCAAAACAAGCTGGGGGGAAAAAACCCTTCTCCAGCAAACAATGGCCCCTTCCAAGCAAGAAGGCAGTCCACAATTTGTAATCTGCCGCCCCGAGGGCAAGCATCCACAGCCTTCTGCAGACTATACACCCATGGCACTGCCTCAATACAAGCGAGCGAACCTATAAAACACTTGTTACAAACTTGTTTGTCCAACAAATAGGTATTATGCAAACTATTTTAAAAGATCCAAACACAGTCCTGGCCTAACTGCTCAGTTGGTTAGAGTATTGACCCTAAACACCAAGACTGTGGGTTTGATCCCTGGTCAGGGCACAACGGGAAGCAACCAATGAATGTACAACTAAAATGAAACAACAAATAAATGCTTTCTCCCCTCCCCCGTTGTCTCTCTGTCTCTAAAAAAAAAACACCATGAAAGGATATACAGCAAAAAGTCTCTGAGCCCCTGAACTAACTCTGTCTCCCTCCGTATATTTTATACACACACACGCACACACACACACACACACACACACACACTGGGACAAAAATAGGTTTACAGTTATTTGCATAGAAAATAATACAGTAATTAATAAATAATACGTTTCACATACTCACAACTGCAAACCTACTTTTGCCCACCCCTGTACAAACATCCTTGTTTATGTCTTCATGCACAATTTTAACACAAATGTAGTATACTATACACACACTATAGTGCACCTTATCTTCCTCGTAATAACACATATTGAATATTGTTCAACATCAGTAGAAACTAAGCTGCTTCATTCTTTTAAACTGCATTATGGATATAGGGATTAGAAAATATGTTTATTGTTCTTTAGGAGAGAAACATTGATTCGTTGTTCTACTTATTCATGCCATCATTATTGATTTTTATATGTACTCTGACCAGGGATTGAACCCACAACCTCAAAATGTCAGGACAATGCTCCAACCAACTGAGCTACCCTGCCAGGACCGATAGAAATTATGTTTTAGATTGTAGATTCCCAGGCGTCCTCCCAAACATATAGAATAAGATTTTCCAGAGGTCAACCCAGGAATTTCTCCTTTATATGCCTTTTCCAGGTGGCTCTCATGTAGGCATCTGAGGAGTCCACCCTTCTAGTAAGGTCATTTCCCCAAAGTCTCACAGCAAAGAAACTGGAGGCAGAGTTAACAGAATGTCACAGCTCCGTGAGTAGGACGCATGGATGATTTCATTGTCCAGGAGGCACACGGTAAATGTGTGGTTGTAACAAGTAACCCGGGTGTCATAATCCTGTTAATCAAAAGATTTTTTTTTTTCTTTTCTTTAAAAGTGAGAAGAGGGGAGACAGAGAGACAGACTCCTGCATGCACCCCACCCGGGATCCACCCAGCAACCCTCATCTGGGACAGTTGTTCCAATCAACCAAGCTATTTTTAGTACCCAGGGCCGACAATTTGGACTAACCGAGCCACTGGTTGTGTGAGAGAAGAGAGAGAGAAGGCAGAGAGGGAAGAGGAGTGAAGCAGATGGTCGCTTCTCGTGTGTGCCCTGACTGAGGATCGAACCCGGGACGTGTGCACACCTGGCTGACGCTCCATCCACTTAGCCAACCACCCAGGGCCGATCAAAAGATTTTAAATAATCGTTTTTCTCACAACACAGTCTGCTGATGTTAAACTACCTTCTGAGTCATCAAAGGACCATTAAAGCAAAGCATTCGTGTCAGCCTCCAAAACTTTTCTCTGCATATAAAACTCTTCTCTTACAAGAAGCATATCTTTTGCATTTTGTGTTTCCGGATATCAAGGTGATCCTTGTTTACCATAACATCCAGAATTTCACTGTGTGGAAGTTACCTAACTTAATAAGCTAGTCCCCTATCAATGGGTATGTAGGTTATTTCAAGTGAAACAGCCTTTTTTCACTCATTTTCCAAGTTAGTATTTCTATGTCGGCACTGGAGGGCACAGAGTGGGAAGAATGAGATCCCCGCCTGGAGGCAGAGTCAGTTTCTTGGGGAGAAAAGACAGGTAAACAATCAACTACAGAAGGTACACATTGTCACGTAAGTCCCAAAGAGAGGCTAAGCATAGTCTCTAATTCCAGAAGGAAGTAATCTACCTCCCTTTTCACAGGTAAGTAAACTGAGACCCAAAGCTGCCGTTTGAGTCACTTGCCCCTTCCGTGAAAAGCATGTTTTCTGAGGAACTGGCGCTGAAGGCTGACAGGGTGGGCAGCCCCCACGATGCCATTTTCAGGCTGTGCCCGGCTCCTACAAGGTCTTACAAATAGATGCCCTAGTCAAGGGGAGAAAACAAAAAGCAAACCAAGAGCTTAGCAACCTGGAAACCAAACAATTGACGGCATTTTACTTTGCAGTCAGGGTTTTAGCATCTTTTAATCACTATCTGAAGTAGTTCAGGTGACTTTAAAATTTTTCCATTGATTTGAAAGGGAAAAGACAGAAAGGGATATATATATATAGATAGCTATATATATATATAGATATATATATAGCTATCTATATATATCTATATATATATATATGGTCTACCGGAAAGTTCTGTCCGTTTTTGGAATAAAACTAAATATAAATTTTTCTTACCGTCAATAAACTTTATTAAATAATATAATTGCCATTATTATTAATGATTTCTTGGCAGCGTGAGGGCAATTTGTATATCTCATTTTTGAAAAATGTTTTATCTTTTGATGCGAAAAATTGATCCAGTGCTTGTTTGATATCTTCTTCATTTTTGAATTTTTTGCCCTTCAAAAAATTTTGTAAGGACAAAAACAAGCGATAGTCAGAGGGTGCTAAGTCCGGGGAATATGGTGGATGTGACAGAATTTCCCAGCCTAGTTCTGCAATTTTTTGATGAGTCCCCAAAGCAGCATGTGGCCTGGCATTATCATGATGCAGTATGTTCTTCCTATTGAATATCGCCGGCCTATTTTCTCGGACTGCTGTCTTTAAATTATCCAGTTGCTGCTGACAATACTTCTCCGAATTGAGCTTTTCGTTCGGTTTTAAAAGCTCGTAATATATTGGTCCTCGAATGTCCCACCATATACACAACATTCTCTTATTCAGAGTCAAATTTGGTTTAGAGGTGGAAGGGCTAGGTTTTCCGGGTTCACAATATGCCCTTTTCCTTACGATGTTTTCATAAGTAATCCACGTTTCCTCCCCAGTTATCATCCAGTTCAAGAAGGGCTCGCTTTTGTTCCAAGCAAGCAGAGATGTGCATATGACGACTCGATCATCCAAATTCTTCTGACTTAATTCATGTGGCACCCATCTTGAATATTTCCACACCAATCCTATCTTCCGAATATGGTCTGAAATGGTTTGCTGAGCTGAATTAAGCCTTTCTGCGATCTCCGATGTTGTCAGAAAAGGATCTTGCTCTAACATAGTCTTAACAACATCGTCATCGATCAAAGATGGTCGCCCAGAATGTGGCTCATCAGAAAGGTCAAAATCACCTGTTTCAAATTTTTCGAACCACTTCTGCATGTCCTATCAGAAACTGTACCTTCACCAAACACTTTCAATAAATTTCTACATGCTTCTGTAGCATTTCTTCCTTGTTGAAATTCGTATCAGATATAGTGGCGTAAATGAACTTTATCAGTAGCCAAGGGTACACTATGGCTTCACACATAAGACTAACGTGAATCAACTTTGTTTTAGTTAATTTGCTATGTCAGTATGTATACATGAAGTGATAAAAATAAAGAGGCACACATGCGCCAAATAAACGTGCTTACGTGTCGAAACTTGTTGTGATAGAAACGGACAGAACTTTCTGGTAGACCTGATATATCTATATCTATATATATATATATATAGATATATATATATAGATATATATAGAGAGAGAGAGAAATCTATTTTTTGTTCCACTTATTTATGAATTCATTGGTTGCTTCTCATTTTGTACCCATGACCTGGACCTGCTAGGACACTACTTTATCCACTGAACCGCCTGTCCAGGGCCCATGGGACATTGTTATGGAGCTTTTTTTTTTTTTTTTTTTTTTTCTTTTCATTTTTCTGAAGCTGGAAACAGGGAGAGACAGTCAGACAGACTCCCGCATGCGCCCGACCGGGATCCACCCGGCACGCCCACCATGGGGCGACGCTCTGCCCACCAGGGGGCGATGCTCTGCCCATCCTGGGCGTCGCCATGTTGCGACCAGAGCCACTCTAGCGCCTGAGGCAGAGGCCACAGAGCCATCCCCAGCGCCCGGGCCATCTTTGCTCCAGTGGAGCCTTGGCTGCGGAAGGGGAAGAAAGAGACAGAGAGGAAAGCACGGCGGAGGGGTGGAGAAGCAAATGGGCGCTTCTCCTATGTGCCCTGGCCGGGAATCGAACCCGGGTCCTCCGCACGCTAGGCCGACGCTCTACCGCTGAGCCAACCGGCCAGGGCAATGGAGCTTTTTTTTCTTGCAATTCTATACTCATTTTATCCTCATCAAATGCTCATTTCTTTGGTCAACTGGAGAAGATGTATTACAGAATTTGCTTATCGTTTCTTGTTTGATGAATCACAAAACAGTCAAAAGATAACCAGGCTTTGGAAACAGGTCACAGAAGTGGCCCTAAGCTGGTAAGGTGCTATTCATGTTCCTGGTTCTGCTCCATGGCATTGGTGTGTGGCCTTGCATCATTACAGCTACTGGGCCTTGCTCCGTTTTTGAAATCAGTAATACATCATTAAGAAAGGACCATCACTGCCATGAGTGACTGTGTTGTGATGAATGAGTGCTTGCTTTTTCTGAAAACACCTCCTATAAAAGCCATTTATCTGAAGGAAGAGAGATACGACCTTGGATTTAGATAGACTCAAGGTAGAATCCTAGGTCCAGTCTTATGAATTGTGTGAGCTTATATTGGTCATTTAATGTCTCTCTCTCTTTTTTATTTTTTTATTTTTCTGAAGTAAGAAGTGGGGAGGCAGAGAGACAGACTCTCGCATGTGCCAGACCAGGATCCACCCGGCATGCCCTCTAAGGGGCAATGCTCTACTCATCTGAGGCATTGCTTCCTTGCAACTGGAGACATTCTAGAGCCTGAGGCGGAGGCCACAGAGCCATCCTCAGCGCCAGGGCCAACTTTGCTCCAATGGAGCCTTGGTTGCGGGAGGGGAAGAGAGAGATAAAGAGAAGGGAGAGGGGAAGGGGTGGAGAAGCGGATGGGCACCTCTCCTGTGTGCCCTGGCCAGGAATCTAACCCAGAACTTCTACACACCAGGCCAATGCTTTACTGCTGAGCCAACTGGCCAGGGCCCATTTATTGTCTCTTTAGCTCCATTTCCTTATCTTTGCAATGGGTTTGCTTGTAGCTACCTCATTGAGCTGGGCTAATGTAAAGCCCTTAGCACAGGGCCTGCTTCAGCCAATGTGAGAGCTCAATAAACTAGAGCAGGGGTCCCCAAACTTTTTACACAGGGGCCAGTTCACTGTCCCCCAGACCATTGGAGGGCCGGACTATAAAAAAAAAAACTATGAACAAATCCCTATGCACACTGCACATATCTTATTTTAAAGTAAAAAACAAAACAAAATGGGAACAAATACAATATTTAAAATAAAGAACAAGTAAATTTAAATCAACAAACTGACCAGTATTTAAATGGGAATTATGGGCCTGCTTTTGGCTAATGAGATGGTCAATGTGCTCCTCTCACTGACCACCAATGAAAGAGGTGCCCCTTCTGAAGTGCGGCGGGGGCTGGATAAATGGCCTCAGGGGGCTGCATGCGGCCTGCAGGCCGTAGTTTGGGGACCCCTGAACTAGAGCAATTGTCATCCACAGTCACTGGGCCAATGTTAGGAAAGCCTAACTCCCAACCTTCCCCTTCCTGGAAAACAGGCTGGCCTCAACAGTGGAGAGAGCCTCCAGCACTTCAAGCATCCCTAATGGGGGAAGGAAGAAAGGTCAGGTTTTGACCAGGACAAGGAGGGGGGAAGGCAATAGGAAAAGCTAGGAATGATTCAGCATTAGAAGGGCCCTCATGGCCCTGGCTGGTAGGCTCAGTGGATAGAGTGTCAGCCTGGCATGTGGACTTCCCAGGTTCGATCCCTGGTCAGGGAACACTTGACATGGGACTATCTGCTTCTCTCCCCCTTCCTCTCCCCTCTCACCCTTCTCTCTTTCTTCTCCTCTCGCAACCAGTGGCTCGATTGGTTCAAGTCTTGGCCCTGGGCAGTGAGGATAACTCCACTGATTCGAACATCGGCCCCAGACAGGGGTTGCTGGGTGGACCCTGGTTGATGTGCATACGGGAGTCTATGTATCTCCCCTACTCTAAAAAAAAAAAAAAAAAAAGAGGAAGGGCCCTCATTCCCTAGCTAGGAAGGGAACCTTCTTATTAAGGTGAGGAAGTGACTGAAGCCAGTATAGCTTCCATCTCTTCCCAAGTCACCTTGCCCCCACCTCTGCCCAAGTTACCTTGCTCCCATAAAGTTTTAAGAACAATGGCTACTAGCATTACACTGGCCAGCAGGCTGAAAACCCCCTTCCGAGGGGGCAAATTTATCCACATTTCTTGGAACGATCAAGCTGAAGAGATAAAAGCTCCTGAGCATGCAGTGCCTGAAATTCACTGAAGGTAACATAGCTCCTCCCAAGAGCCAATCCTAGTAGGATAAAGGGGCCCGTGAAACAGGACAGGGCAGAGCTGCTGGCGCAGACCCGTTTCCAGTATTTCTGCAGGTATCCGTCTCACAGCCCCAGGCGGCCTGGCAAGGCAGAGAGGCCGCACGCTGGAGTGAAAGCTCTGGGTTTGGGTTTGGGGCCTGCATTTTGAGTCTCTGCATTTTTACAGCAAACAGGTGCAATCACATCTCAGTGCAGCTGCCCTTGGCGTTCTGGAAAGGACCACAGGAGAATGGGGAATCAGGTGCTCTGACCGGTCCGTGTCAGCATGATCATCGTTAACTGGGCGCAATCCACCGCTCACCAGCGGTGAAGAAGGAGTTCCTTGATTTTGACCTCCTGTGCTCAGACATCATCAGCCTCACCCCCCCCCCATATTCCTGATGTCACCAGCACTCTTGTGGAGGGGGTAACCCCAGAACACCACTGACGGTCAATGTGTATGCATTTAGGCGTCAGAACAACATTGCCAATATTACCAGTGTCACGGCAGAGAGCGGGCAGCAGGGCTGCCGGGCCAGCTTTGTCTCTGTCTGGGTCTTTCAACCCTGCTTTGGAGAATTCCATCCTGTGCCTTGGGAACATCCCTGGCCAGAACACCTTAAGATGCCAGTAGCTCGACCCGAAGTTGTCCCACCCAAAACTGTCTCCGGAGATTGCCAGATCGTGGGGGACGTGGATCTTCAAAAGCACCCCCAGCCGAGAACCACAGGTGTCTGTGAAGGAAAACATGGAACAGGAACTGGGGAGACAGGGCTGGTGACTGGTATTTCAGAGCAGCAGGAAGATTTCAGAGGGGTGTAAAAAGCAGAAAGGGAAGTTGCTGGCAGTCACACGGCATAAATGGGGCACCTCTCATCTCTCCAGCAGGACTGTCGCCTCCACAGCCTGTGGTCACCTCCACAGCCTGTGGTCACCTCCACAGCCTGTGGTCACCTCCACAGTTGTCATTTGAAGGAGCTGGGGAATGGGGCAAAAGGCTTGCCTTGGTTCAAAAGCTAATGCCTCCTAATACCACGAATATGTGTCCACATCTTCTGCTGGTGACAAGGGCCCGCCCTGCAGGGGAACCGAGGATAGAAAGCTCTCTCTCCTAAGAAATGTAGTTTTATTAATAATAGATCCCAACACTGCATGTCAACAAAGGAAACTTGTTTCTCAACAAAGCAAAAATATAGGCCATCTGAGGGTCTGTCAGCAGCTTCAAAATCTGATCTTTTTCTTTTCTTTTTCCAAAGCAGCATATACAGATCACAAAAAATTTCCAGGTGTGCGAAGCGCAACCAATCAAGGCTTTTGATGTTCATCCCAGCCTCCTCAGCAATCACTCCGTGAATGCAGAAAAGCAGTGACGTTACTAAAGAAGTGTAAAAGGAACCCTGGTTCTCGTCTAGGCATTTCCAAACCGCTGAGAGGAGAGGGGGAAGGGGATGGTAACACTGCTCCTTGCCAGGCCTCAGCTAACCTCCAGTCCTTGAGGGATAAGAAAAGGGGGAAAACACAGGCTGGGACGTTTCCAGAGTGGAAGATGATGCCAGAAACTTCCCAAGCAAGCAAGGCCACGCCTTTTCCTCCTCCCACTCCAACGGCCTTTACACACCACCATGTAAACCAAACAAACCGGGAGTTAAGGATGCAAGGCAGCGACTCAATCTCCAGACAAAAATAAAAGGGGGGGAACAGGAACCACCAATAATATTGTAGTCCACCGTTTGGACTCACCTGCTCAGTGTCACCCTCCAGCACAGATTCAAGCAAAAGCCTGCCACGTCCTGGGCGGGCAAATGCTGCTCTGGGGAGGGGGAGGGGCTGCCCAGCCAGGAAGTTTGCTGAAAAGTCAGTGGTCTGGTCATTCCTAAGCACTCGATAGAAGGCAGAGTTCAGGCCAAGTGAAGGCGTGTGGCTCCACCCCTTAACCACCCGCCGCAGTCCAGCAGCAGGTGCAGACTGTCAAAAGCAAACACGAACTTCTCTCCAAACAACAAGTTAACACCGCAGCCTGTCAACACCAATTAGCAAGCCCTACCAGCAGAAGCCTCGAAGACAGTGCTCAAATCCAGCTCTGTCCTCTGCAAGCAGACACTGGTTACCCCTATAGCCCTTCCCCCCAGGAAGTGACCCTTCATGGAAACTCACAACAAACACAGCCCTTAGCCTGCTGTTCCCTTCGGGTCCCAGGCTGGGTAGGATTAGGACTTTCCTGGATCCTAGGCCCTCTAGCATTCCTGGGCGTCTTTCCTCCATACTACTACTATTAAAATGTATTTTTATATAACTTTAAATGCTCTTCGTATTTTACTTTCTAATGTTTTAGGCAAATGTTAATAGGTTTGTGTAAGTCTGAAAATTACAACTTTTTCCTGGACCCCTAAAAGTATCACTGGGCCCCAGGCGCTGGGCCCACGCTGCCTCATGGAGAAGCCCTGATTCAGTGCAAACCTGCAATTTTTAAAAATTTAAAAATAAAAATTTTAAATACCACGGCCAATACATGCACCCAAACACAACTGCTCTCTTTTAAAAGTTTGTTTTATTGATTAAATTACTGACATAATAAGCCTGGAAGTGAGGTAGTACAGCTTGTCACCTAAGAGTGACCAACTCCTCACATAGGTACACCAAGAAGCTTAAATGGAAAAAAAAAAAAAAAGTCACGCAATATACATTTTCTTCAATATTTTATTTATATAGAAATACTTAAAAAATGAAGTAGCACCATTACTTAAGTTTTACCTTTATTATGTAGAACTTTAAATGTCAGAAAAATAAAACTCTTGATACAATTTCAAATCTTGTCTCAGCAAATATAATATTAGTATTTGACCATGAGGTTAAAGGCCCTTTATCATAAAATAAAATATACTTTTTTTTTTAAACTTTGCTCAGTAAAGTACATTTAAGCTCAAGTAACATCACCTACATATACATAAACAAGTGGTAAACAAATGTATTAAAATAGAAATACTAAAACTATAGTGGTGCAACAGAATTTTCGTAACTTGCACTGAATTCTATTTATACAAATGTTAGAAAGCATCAACAGTTCCTTTCGACGTTTATACATTTCAGGGGAGTTTTTTTTTGTAATAATATAGAATAAAATATGCTTTATATCACTAAATAGAAAATATGCTGGGTGAAGCAGATCTAGATTTGTCTGAACCTATAAAATCTCCAACCCAACAGAATACTGTTCAAAACGTTACACATTTCACGGTTTTGTAATTCCGTCACAATTGTGTGATTATTAAAATAATACAGTGTTCTTTGCCCTAAGGCCATACTAAAATAAAAAGATTTAACCCAGCTACAAAAAAGTTCACTGAACTTAAATTAAAATACTTGTAAACATCTTTTGCAATATGAAATATAATTTTTCAAGTCAAAAAAGAATAAAATACTTCAATCTGTATTAATGCGATTTCTCTTTAAAACTTTTAAACGTTTTTTTTTTTAATATATAAGAGATATGTTACAGTTTTTTTAACTTTAATAAAGCTGCAGTATTCTGGTTTCACAGGAACTCTTGGCCCTTCCACGAACATTCAGAAAGGATCCACTGTGTTCTAGAACAAGCATGGTAGGAACCCAGCATAATGGGGAACACACTAGAACAATTCACACATCCCATAGCACTATTATTATCATCTTCATAACAATTATTGTTCATTTTTGTCCTATTTTAAGAAAATGGAACACTTGCAGGGTTTTCTTCTTTTGGACGCTTCCTATTAAGTACAGTGTAAAAACTATCATTACTAGAAGGTTGCCGTTCCTATTATGTATAGAGCATGCATTTCAGGTGGTTCAGAGGTTTCCCAGGCTACAGTACTCTTGATTCAGATATCCTGGCAAGTTCCTTTGTTTAAAAATTAAATTTCAAACTGAGCGGATACTACAGCTTTCCAAGCTCCTCTCGGATCTCAGAGTGTGAGCACGGTAGGAGAGGGCACCAAGGAGGCCGGCAGGCGCTGGCGTGTGGGAATGGAGGGAAGCGTCCCCATTTCCCAGCGCGGAGAGAGATGAGCACAGGCGCGCGTTGCCCTCAGGAAAAGATGCGGATGGCCTGAGTGACCGCGGTGTGGCAGACTGGACACTCGGGCTCGCTTTTCTCACAGATGCGGTTGGCGCACTCCATGCAGAAGAGGTTGTGACCGCAGGGCACCAGCGCGGCGATCACTTCGCTCTCGAAGCACACGGAGCAGTCGCGGCTGCCCTTGCGCCGCAACCCGGAGGAGGAGGATGAGGAGCTGGAGGAGGAGCTGGATGACGACGAGGAGACCGACGTGTCGGAAGGCTGCAGGCCTGGCAGCTGCGCCCCCAGCCCGTTGGCATAGGCCGCGTAGGCCAGGCCCCCTCCGCCTGGGTCGCTGCGCACCCGGCGAGCCAGGTGGTGCTCGCCCGCCCCCGAGGCCATGTGCAAGGGCGGGGACAAGCGTGGGCAGCTGGTGCCCGGGTGCATCCGGCGGTGCACCAGCAGCCCCAGATTGGCGTTGGAGGGTGCGCTGGCCCCGCCCCCGGGAAAGACCACTGAAGACGATGAAGCTGACGAAGATGCAGAGGATGAGCACGAAGAGGACACCGGAGTTGCAGGCCCGCCTCCCGGCGACCGTTCGAATTGGGCCCAGAGAAGAGGCGCCCCAGGTGGGGGGGCGGGGGCCGGGTCGAAGGTAGGCTGGAGCTCTGGACAGCCGTCAGGGGAAGGCACAGAAGCTTCCCCCGTAGTGTAGGTGTATCCATTGGCATTGTTGTTGTTTCCATTGTGGGCAAAGCTGAGCGCAGGGCTGGGGGGGCTGTAATCTGCCAAGCGCGGGGTAGCGGCTGCGCTGCCGCCGGTCCCCCCGCCGAAGTAAGAGTCTGTGGAGGCGCTGCCAAGAGAGCTGGAGCTGTCGTTGCGGTAGCTGGAAAAGGGCTTGCGGCCGGGGGTGGGCGTGATACTAGGGGTTGGCTTGCTCCACAGGCTGCCTGGGCCAGCCCCGCCAGACCCGTGATGCAGATCAAAGCCCACATCCGTGCCGTTGGCGTGGAAGTCGTTCTCGTCTGTGAGCTCAATGATGCCGCCGGTGCGCAGGGCGATGTGCGCCTCGATTTCCTCACGAGCTCGGTCCACGTTCTCAGGCATGCCGGTCACCTCGAACACTGGCTCCTTGTCGCGGCTGGGCGTCACGATGTATGTGTGCGTCTGCTGTTGGATGCGCTTGATCGTGGCACCCTTGGGGCCCACCACAAGTCCCACCACGCGGTAGGGCACCCGCACCTGGATGGTGGTCTGCCCAGGCAGGTTGGGTGGCCCCGGCACCGCTCCATTGAGCGCTGTGTTCTTATTTCGCGAGGCTCGAATCATGGAGAAGTGCTCCGCGGCAGAGATGATCTCCCTCCGAGCCATGGCCACATCCTCCTTCCTGCCCGTCACAACAAAGACAGGCTCCTCCCCGCGAACCGGGGTCTTGATATAAGTGTTGGTCTTCGCCCGCAGCGCTTTGATTTTACAACCTGGGAGCCAGGGTGCAGGGGAGGGAGTGGGAGAGAGAGACAGACACGCCCATTACCCCGGGAAAAGCAAGGAGACTTGGGACAGCCCGTGTCCTGAACAGCGGAACCACAGGACACTCGAGGGGACGGAAAGGGGGCGGCTCCTGCCCTGACCCCAGGCCGGGAAGCGGGTTCCACCCGCGAAGCGCTCGAGGAACAGCCTATTGGCTGCCCAGCCCTTCCCTAGTGACTGCAGTCGTCCGGAGCCAAACCCCAGAATCCCAGAAAAAGTCAGCTGGGGAGACGCCTCTGGGATCCAGCGGGGTGCGCCGTCCGTCCTGAAGACGCGGCGAAGGGGTTCTGGGAAGGCAGCAGGAGCTGGGGGACCGCTGGGAAGGGGGGCAGTCCCGGGACCCATTGTTCCTCTTCTGAGCTCCATTACGCTTTGCAGAAATCCAGAATCCTCCTCCATCCGATGCTCACTCCTCCTCCTCCCCCCTCCCAAAGGACCGATCAAAGGCCCCCTCCCCCAAGCATCTTCTATTTAAATTGTATTTCCCGGGGTAGGCTGGGTGGGGGGCGCCAGGGGAGAAGGCAGTGATTTTAGCAGGAGAAGTGCATCCCGCCGTGGCCACGGCGTGGGTCTGGGAAACAGCCTGCCTGCACTTTCTTTGTCTGGGGCGCCGGCCCTTCGCGCGGCTCTTCCTCCCTCCCCAAGGCTCCCGGGCTTCGCGGATCCCGATCCCTCTCGCACCCTCCCCGCTGACACTACAATGCGGGGCGGTGACCGGAGACCCGCTACACTCCAGCTCCCCATCCTTGCCGGACCCACCTTGCCGCCCCACGATCTCGGCGACATGCTCCGAACTGGGCACCGGCACGCACTCGGTCATGTTCACGCTCTTCTTGCGCGGCTCGCTGTCGTACAGAGAGGCACCCTCGTCGCTGTCCAGCCCCAGGAGGGAGAGCTGATCCAAAGCGAGCTGCAGGGCTCTTTGGTCGTCCAGGGTCTCTCCCCCGCCGCCGCTGCCTCCTCCTCCGCCGCCGCCGCCTCCCCCTCCACTGCCGTTGCGCTCCAGGTCTGCAAACAGCGAGCTGGGCATCGCTCGGCCGTGCGCGCCGCGCCCCCGCCGGCTCTCGGCTCAGAAGCTACGGCCACAAAGGCGGCCGGGAAGCGAGCGGTCAGGGGCGGGGAGACCCGCGGCTGCAGAGGGATCCGTGGCTCCTTTCTCGGCGCCGGAAGGAGTGGGTCGCTCCGTGCGGTCCACGCCGGGCAGTGGCTGCGGGAACTACCGCCTTGGTCCCCACCCCAGGTCCGCTGTCGGATGGGGTGGGGGCAGAGCTCAAGTGGCAGCCGCGCGTGCCCCCCGAGTGCCCGGCTGGCTTGCCACAATGCCGAGTGAGAAGCGAGCAGGCGAGCGACAGCAGCGTTTCTTTAAGGAGCCCCTCCCCGGCTCCTCCACTCCCTCCCGCCAGCCCTCACTCAGCGCTTTTTCCTTCTCTGCTCCCCGCCTCTTGACTGAGGCTCTGCAGCGAGACGGCTCCGGAGGGGGACGAGCGAGGCGCAACGTCACCGGCGGGAGCTGACACTACAATGCTACTGACACTATCGCTGGGGGAGGCGATTGGCGCGCGCCGGGCGGGGGGCGGGCGGAGGCCGCGGGCAGAGCGAGCGGAGCGCGAGCGCCCCCAACCCCTGTTCGCCGCAGCCCGCCCGCCCTCCTCCCGGCCTCGCCCCGCCCCCGCCGCTGCTAACGCCTCTCTTTGTTGTCTAATGCGGGACCGGCAGCTTCGGGACACTTGCTTGTACCTATCAGCCGAGGACAGTCGCTGTCCACAAGTCTCCTCTCTCGCCTGACCGAGAAAAGTCCAACTTTGATGCCAGGGGACCGGCTCTAAGACAGCGGTCCTTAGAAAGTCCCGTTAGTATCCCAAATAAACTAACCCTAGAACCAGAAGTGCAACTGCGAGAAGGGTCTATTGTGTGCCCAAAGGGCTGGTCCGACACCTCAGACACGAAAGGAGAGCTGGAGGTCCTGGTAGCGCCAGCAAAGTGGCTTCGGCGCGGGTTGCCCACCTGCGCGAAAGCGCACGAGACACAAAGGCATCCGCCCGGCCGCATCACCACTCGCGCGCGCTCCCGCAATTTTGTCCCCTTAGGCAGGACTTTGCCCTACTGGCCCTGAAACTGTGGATCTGAAAACCAAAATCCGGCTGCAGCGAGGGCCTGGCCCGCCTAGCAGCTAGCGACCTCTTGAATGGACCGTGTCGGGGTCCTGCACCAGCCCCACGCGCCTGCCGGGACCCTGCGCGCGGGCGCGGGCGCGCGCGCCGAGATGAGCACGAGCTCCGTCACCGCTGGAACGCCGGCTATGGCGCCAGCCGGAGACGCGAAGTGCGCGCCTGCAGATTTCGGTCCCTCCCCGCCCCACGGTCGGGCATGCGCAGTGGTCGCGAGGAGTGGCGGGTTCTTTAAGGCAAGCGCTGCGTACCTCACCAGCCCCGCCTACGGCCCCGCCCCGACGGGAGGTGTGCGATCTCCGCGCACCCCTCTTTGTGCGCTTCTTGGGGAGGGTAGGAGGGGGGTGGTGGAGAGAGGATGCGACGGGACGAGCGGACGGGGATGGTTAGCTGAGCCCCTCCCCGTTGTCCCGGGGGCCGCTCCGAGAGCGAGCGAGAAGAAAGGAGGCTTTGAGGGGCGGGCCGACGCGCCGCTCGGTCCTTCTCCGCGCCGGCCCTAAGATACCCCCTCGAGCCCGCGCTCGCTCCGCTCCTTTGTTCTAGTACCGCTGGGCTCGCTGCGCTCTCTGCGCCCCTTGCTCTCGGTCTGGGGGCATTCGGCAGAGCGCCGCGGAACAGTTCGCCGAGATGGCCAACATCCGCGCAGCCAGACGTCTACCGAAAACAATGAGGACATTTGGCCGCTACAGCGGATGGGCTTACTCGGGGGACCAATTGGTGCCGCGGGACCATCACAGGGCTCGAAGGCGGAGGCTTCCCGCGTGCGCCCTGCTCGACCACTGGAAGAGTGAGCGAGCGCCCCCAAGGGGAATCATACCTGCCCCAAGGAGAATCGCAAGTTACAGTAGATGAGAGCGCGCTTTGTAATCAATGGACAATTATGCCAATGCCTTTACTTTTGAGAACAGGAAGATGTGCCCTTCTTTGCTCGCTCACCTGGAGCTGTCTTGGGGCGGAGGTGCTGATTATTTCCTTTGGGAAATGCAGCTTAAAAGCCACTTACAGTGGCTATTTCCTCAGGATGTTTATGTCACCTTCCAGGAGCCTGGTGTGTTTTTCTTCAAAGGGAATGCTTGATGAGGGGGGAGGGGGATGTTTAGTCCTCCCGGTGAGCCACCACCTAGATCTCCAGTAGAGATTTTTGTATTTTTTTGACATGGTTTATGGACTCCAATCCAATTAATCTGAGAATGAGGAGGAAATGCCCTTGAGTATTCCTGTGGGGTGGAGTGCTCCTAGTAAGGGGTCCGGGCTGGGGAAGGCCACAGGGGAGGCCCAGCTTTGAGCCCCTCACTCCCTGTAGGGAACTTCAAATGTTTGATGAAATCACACATCTTAGCCCACATTAAGGAAAACCTAACTCTGATCATAGGAATTCATGGAAAGCTGCCAATCCTGAGGTGCCCATGATGTCCACATAGCTCAGGTTACCCTCCACAGACCAGAATGCTTCAGTAAAAGCTATACACAGATCAGCAGGGTTTCCTGCAGACTCAAAGAAACTGAAGGCCTCCCTGATAGTCTAGGAGGGTGAGGACTGCTGTGGAAGGAGCTATGACTGACAGATCTGGCTCCCATCCTAAGCGAAGGTGACAGTGTCAATGTGAGTAAACTACAGCTTTGCCCCACAGTCACTTCTTGTCTTCTTGTGTCCAATATTGACTGATACGTGAATGCAATCTGGAAATCTTAATTCTCAATTCATTTAAAAAGCCAAGGCCCTGGCCGGTTGGCTCAGCGGTAGAGCGTCGGCCTGGCGTGCGGGGGACCCGGGTTCGATTCCCGGCCAGGGCACATAGGAGAGGCGCCCATTTGCTTCTCCAACCCCCCCCCCCCTCCGTCCTCTCTGTCTCTCTCTTCCCCTCCCGCAGCCAAGGCTCCATTGGAGCAAAGATGGCCCGGGCGCTGGGGATGGCTCCTTGGCCTCTGCCCCAGGTGCTAGAGTGGCTCTGGTCGCGGCGACACCCCGGAGGGGCAGAGCATCGCCCCCTGATGGGCAGAGCGTCGCCCCTGGTGGGCGTGCTGGGTGAATCCCGGTTGGGCCCAGGCAGGAGTCTGTCTTGACTGTCTCTCCCCGTTTCCAGCTTCAGAAAAATACAAAAAATAATAATAATAATAAAAAAAATTAAAATAAAAAGCCAAGACATCATCCAAACAGGCAAAGCCCAATTCTTTTTTAAAATAGATAACATAGGCCTTACCTGCAGTGGCACAGTGGATAAAGTGTAGATCTGGAACGCTGAGGTCATCGGTTCAAAACCCTGGGCTTACCCGATCAAGGCACATATGGGAGTTGATGCTTCCTGCTCCTACCCCCCCTTCTCTCTCTCTCTCTCTCTCTCTCTCTCTCTCTCTCTCCCCCCCCCTCTTCTCTAAAAATGAATAATTAAAAAAAATTTTTTTAAATAGATAATACACCCAACACCATAGTTTCTGGTTAGACTTTCTCAGGCTCCTTTAAGACCCCAGAACTTAACTACTTTTCCTGATATGGGACATGTTCTCCAAGGACGTTCCCAATATGGCTTTTTTTCTCTTTTTTTAATTACCATGAGAGAAGCTTGAAGAGTGTGGTCTGGTAATTAAGAACTTCAGTTGTCATAAAATACGAAAAGGTAAAGTCACACAAAAAAACAAACCAAGATTAACAAGACCACCTTGTAGTTTCCAGAAGCATCAAACTATACTGCTCACAAAAATTAGGGAATACTTCAAAATGAATATGAAGCGATAAAATACCCTCTAATTTTTGTGAGCAGTATATTTTGCACACATATTGCTTACTTTTGCAAATTAAGTAGCTGGGAACTGAAATTCTCATGACAAACAAGTTTGTACACCTTCAGTCAACTCTTTTACATTATGGAGCAACCTACATATTTCATCATGGGCATAGAGGAAAGTGAAGATGCAGAAATGAGCAAGGAGAAGGGTCCCTTCCCTTGAACACTGGTCATGTCTTAACCCAGTTACACAGCAGTGCCCAGAGAGGTTTCCCAGAGGTGAGGGAGATCAGTTGTGCTTTCAGAGGATGAAGTGTAAGAATTCAATGAGACCAGTGCCTAGCATAGTGCAGCAGGAACTAAACGTTTACTAAGGGTTGTTTTTTTTTTAATGATTATTTTATTGATTTAAGAGAGAGAGGAAGGGAGGCAGAGAGAGAGAGGGACAGGAACTTTGATCTGTTTCTGTATGTGCCCTGACCGGGGAGCAGACTGGCAATCTCTGCACTTTGGGATGATGCTCTAATACAGGGGTCCCCAAACTTTTTACACAGGGGGCCAGTTCACTGTCCCTCAGACCATTGGAGGGCCGGACTATAAAAAAAAAAAACTATGAACAAATTTCTATGCACACTGCACATATCTTATTTTAAAGTAAAAAAACAAAACGGGAACAAATACAATATTTAAAATAAAGAACAAGTAAATTTAAATAAAAAAACTGACCAGTATTTCAATGGGAACTATGGGCCTGCTTTTGGCTAATGAGATGGTCAATGTCTAGTTCCATATTTGTCACTGCTAGCCGTAACAAGTGATATGATGCGCTTCCAGAGCCGTGACGCGTGCGTCCTGCATCACCGGAAGTAGTACTGTATGAGCAATGCCATGCTTTGCAGTGCTGCAACATACAGTGCTCCTCTCACTGACCACCAAGGAAAGAGCTGCCCCTTCCAGAAGGGCGGCGGGGCCAGATAAGTGGCCTCAGGGGGCCACATGTGGCCCGCGGGCCGTAGTTTGGGGACCCCTGCTCTAATAGTTACAGTCTAACCAACTGAGCTATCCAACCAGGGCTGTGTTCACTAAGTTTTTAAGGGCATAAAGTGAATATGAAGCTATAAAATATCCCCTAATTTTTGTGAGCAGTATAGTATTGTTAATCATATGTTATACAGCAAAAATCTAGAATGTATTAATTTTGTATCACTAAAACTTACATAACTGAACAACTCCTCATTTTCTCCCTCCTCCCCCACCCCAGTCCCTGGTAACCACCATTCAATTCTCGGCTCGTGTTGGACTATTTTAGATTCCTCGTAGGCATAATGTCCTCCAGGTTCATCCATGTTGTCATAAATGGCAGGATTTCCTTTTTTCAAGGCTGAGTAATATTCCATTGTGTGTGTGTATGTATATATATATATATATATATATATATATATATACACACACACATACATACCACATTTTCTTTATCCATTCATGTCTCTCTGGACATTTCGAGTTGTTTCCCTATCTTAGCTATTGTGAATAATGCTGCAAAGAATATTGGAATGCAGATATCTCTTCGTGAACATGATTTCAATTTTAAGATTACTGGATCATATAATAGTCCCATTTTTTTTTTTTTTTAAGCAAGAGACAGATGAGAAGGGGGAGAGATGAGAAGCCTCAATTTGTAGTTGTGGCAGTTTAGTTGTTCACTGATTGCTGCTCATACATGCCTTGACTGGGGTAGGGGGGGGGGGTCCAGCTGAGCCAATGACCCCTTCAGGCCAGTGACCATGGAATCATGTTGATGATACTGCACTCAAGCTGGCAATTTCGGGGTTTTAAACCTGGGACCGCAGTGTCCCAGGTTGATGCTCTATCCACTGTGCCACTACTGGTCAAGCCCCGTTTTTCTTCTTCTTCTTCTTTTTTAGGAAACTCCATACTGTTTTTCATAGTAGCTACACCTTTTGACATTTTCATCAGCAGAGTACAAGGGTTCCAGTTTCCCTACACACTTGCCAACACTTTTGTTTTGCTTTGTAATAGTCATCCTAACTGGTATGCAGTGATATAACTCATTGTGTTTTTGATTGGCATTTCCCTGACGATGGTGACGTTGGTCTCTTGTCCATTTGCATGTCGTCTTTGGAGAAATGTATATTCAAGTCATTTGCCTAATTTTTTATTCCTGGTCTTGGCAATGAAACTGTGGATATGACACCAAAAACACACTAGGAAAAGCTTAAACACGTGGGACTACCTGAAAACAATTAAAATCTTCTGCACAACCAAAGAAACAATCAAGAAAATGACAAGGCAACCTACAGAGTGGAAAAAAAATATTTGAAAACCATGTATCTGATATGAAATTAATACTCAAGATAGATAAAGAAATCCTACAACTCAATAGCAAAAAACCACAATAACCTGACTGGAGAACAGAATAAGGACTTGACTAAACATTTCTCCCTCTTAATCACTGTACCAGTTGAATTTTAGAATTATACACACACACATGCCCCTAACATTTAGTCACATACCATGTATCTAAATATTTCAGAGTTATAAATCAAGTGACTGTTGAATAAGCTATGTCCTAAACACCTACCTAGACAAGTGGACCTTCATAATGACTAGAAGGTCCAGGTTAGAATCTGGAGCTCTCAGCCTCCTTGGGGCTCTGTCCTGCACTCTGGTCATACATGACTCCCTTCCCTTCCCCCCTACCTTCAGGCTCTGACCCACACCACAAGAGGGTCTCAAGCACAGGTTTGTAGACACCCTAGCTCCGTCCATGTCCTACACCCTGGAAACAGTCACTGCCTTAGATACATCTTGCACCTGGGGGTGGACACATTTCCCAGGAAGACCTGGGTGGACTATCAGGGGAGAGGTCCACACGGACACTGAAAGAGAACTGGAGCCTTCTGGGTAGGTAAGTCCAGCTGTGACTTCACACTCTGGGGAGGGGCACAGCCAAAGGACAGCAACAATGGGACCCACTGAAGTATGGGGCCAAGGACAGGGCCTCTTGTCTGACACACAGAATAACTTAAAAAATATAAAATAACTATTTGACTTATAAAATAGCAATTAAGTTAAGCACGATTATTAGCTCCAGTTTCTAAATAGGAAAAGATAACAGCTAAACCTATATACTACTGGACAGGATGGTTTATAGAGTTCTTGTAATATTTCTCACTAGCAACTTGCTTTTTTCTTCCTCCTCCTCCCTGCCCTCCTTTCCTTTCTTGGTCACACAAATGTTTTGAGAGAATGCCCTGCGTGCCAGGCACTGCCTGGGCCTGGGGTTTAAGGCAATGAAGGCAAATACAACCTAATGAGAATAGCATCGATCACACACAAATAAGCCGATAATTACAAACTGGGACAAGTGCACTGACTGATAAGCATGTGTTGATCTGTTGGTTGCCTTTGATTTACAGCTTCCTGCCGAGATAGGAAGGAATGCAAATCTGTTTTTTCTTAAAGCCAGGAGCTTTACATATTCTCACAAACCTCCGAAATGGATGCATACTATACAGCAGGGGTCCCCAAACTTTTTACACAGGGGGCCAGTTCTCTGTCCCTCAGACCGTTGGAGGGCCAGAGTATAAAAAAACTATGAACAAATCCCTATGCACACTGCACATATCTTATTTTTAAGTAAAAAAACAAAATGGGAACAAATACAATATTTAAAATAAAGAACAAGTAAATTTAATCAACAAACTGACCAGTATTTCAATGGGAACTATGCTCCTCTCACTGACCACCAATGAAACAGGTGCCCCTTCCAGAAGTGCAGCGGGGGCCAGATAAATGGCCTCAGGGGGCCGCATGTGGCCCGCGGGCGGGCCGTAGTTTGGGGATCCCTGCTATACAGCTACACCAGAAGTGGGTGGGCCTCCTGCAATCATATAAACTAATGCATTAAATTAACTCCACTCCTTGAGCAAAACTTCACCAAAAATTTCAGAGATACAAGTCCCTGCAGTGTGAGAAAGCCAATTGTCCAATTACAAGTGGTCCTTTCGTCTATCATGGGGGTCAGGTTCCAGAACACCCCCCCACCCCCGCGATAGGTGAAAATCAGTGAAGTAGACATCTTACATTTATTTTATTATTTATATGTAAAGGCTTTATAAACCCTCCCCACACTCTTAGAAACTTTTCCCACACTGTTATGAACCTTTCCCACCCTTATTTTGCTTATTTTGCCACAAAAAAATAATTAAAATGATAAATAATAAAAATACCTATATACCGCAAAATCCTGTGATATAGCAAATAATCCGCGATACAAAATTAGATATATACAATTTTAAAATGCACAATACAGTGAGACCATGAGAAGTGAGCCGCGACATGGTAAGGGACGACTGATATGGGGGACTAGAGCTCGCGATAACAAATTCTTCTGGGAATGCGGAGGGTGGCATGGGCAGGGCCCTCCAAGCTCTTATAAAAGACCCGCTGTCCCTCCTAATGTCCCTGCATTACAAAATAGAAAAGGTGCAGCATAGGGTAACGCCTGGTATATCATTACTTGTCTTCCGGTCACCCTGCTCTGGATGATTCCTAGTAAATGAAGGCTCCAGGTGCAGGGGACGGGCAGCAGTCACTTCAGAACTAGACCAAAAACTCAGTGGAGGAAAAAGACCTCAGTGAGAAGCAGCGTTTTGGCCCCAGCTCTGCACAACCCTAGCCAGTGTAATGAAACGTTTACACAGCTGTTAATATGCAGAGAAGGCCTAGAAGCTTTGCATTGAGGGGAGAATCCTAGCAGGACAATCTGGTTGTGTCAGTCACCCTGGTAACTGGGGTTTCTGATTGTCTGCTTGCTGATCTTAGATCTTTTTCCTGTTTTCATGGTTTCCCATAAGGAAGAAATACATCCCATGCAACTTAGCTTCAGAAAGGAACAATTTTATCTCTACTGATACTTAAGGGTAGATTAGGCAAACTCCCTAAGAAGCAAAAGCAGTTTCCCATCCTCTCTCCTGCTACCTCACCCAGGACTAAACATTGCAACTTTTTAAAATTGTTATCTCCTGCAGAGCAAAACCTTATTTTAGTAATTGTTTTAGTACACACACACACACACACACACACAGAGGTTTTCCAGCATTTTCCCTTTTCAGGTTTGGAAGGTGCCCATGGGAAGTGGAAGGCACTGGGGTGGGTTCCCAGCTCCTCACCAGAGTGTCCCAGTGTCCCGAGGCTTCATGAGGGACCGGCCTGGCCTGGTGACTGTGACTAAACCACCTTCCCCACACACTGCTGTGACTCACCCCCGCCCTCCTCTCCACCCTGCCCCGTGTAACCACCTGCAATGTGTTTTCTCTAAGTCACCTACAAACTGCCATAAACAGGTTGCTTTTCTTTTTGTTTTGTTGTTGTTGTTGTTGTTGTAGGCCTTAGGAAAACATTACACAGCAGGAAAAAATGAGGATATGGCTGAGGAAGGGCGACTACCTTGGAGACTGTCCTGTCGCCAGAGTGTCTTTTCTCCAATGAAACTGCAGCTTTTTATAAACCTCTTCAGTGCTCCCAAGCAGGGAGTGAATATTCAGGAGATTACCAGCTTGTCCCAGGCTCAGGCCAAGTGGGAGAAACCAGGCTCCTAATAAAGTTCTGCAGCTCCAGGGCTTCGCCCCCAACCCACCCCCATTGCTGCTACTGCTCCTCTTCTTACTACTGTGACTGCTCTTCCTGCTGTTGCTTTCCTGCTGCTGTTACCACTACTACTGGTGCTCCCCACACCCCCCTCACTCTGTCATTACCTTTTGTCTACTATCCGGAAGCACTTTGCTAGCTTGCAGGCTTTGCTGCCACACTGGATGTGCATGACCTTCCACGGTGCCTCTGTGGGCTCGTCTATGCAATGAGAGGGCAGCAAGGCTCCCCTTAGAGAGCTGCTGTTTAAATGAGCAGATACGGCCCTGGCCGGTTGGCTCAGCGGTAGAGCGTCGGCCTAGCGTGCGGAGGACCCGGGTTCGATTCCCGGCCGGGGCACATAGGAGGAGCGCCCATTTGCTTCTCCACCCCTCCGCTGCGCTTTCCTCTCTGTCTCTCTCTTCCCCTCCCGCAGCCAAGGCTCCATTGGAGCAAAGATGGCCCGGGCGCTGGGCATGGCTCTGTGGCCTCTGCCTCAGGCGCTAGAGTGGCTCCGGTCGCAATATGGCGACGCCCAGGATGGGCAGAGCATCGCCCCCTGGGGGGCAGAGCACCGCCCCTGGTGGGCGTGCCGGGTGGATCCCGGTCGGGCGCATGCGGGAGTCTGTCTGACTGTCTCTCCCTGTTTCCAGCTTCAGAAAAATGAAAAATAAATAAATAAATAAATGAGCAGATACTTTGGCTGACCTGTGGTGGCGCAGTGGATAAAGCGTCGACCTGGAAATGCTGAGGTCACCGGTTCGAAACCCTGGGCTTGCCTGGTCAAGGCACATATGGGAGTTGATGCTTCCAGCTCCTCTCTTCTCCTCTCTCTCTCTGTCTCTCCCTCTCCTCTCTAAAATGAATAAAAATAAATAAATAAATAAAAATAAATAAATGAGCAGATACTTCAAAAGTGCACCCCCTAGTGCCAGGCACACAGACAGCACTCGATAATACCAGCTCTCTCAAACTCCTCTTGTAAAAATCATTTTCCTTCTGTAATCTCTGTCACTCTGTTGGGTTCCACACACGTGCCTCCTCCCCACTAAAGCCTCCCAGATGGAGCCCAGAATCCAAACTGATCGCTCCTCCCTTTCACCCCCTGCCAAGAGTTAGGGTCTCTAGTGGGCACCCCCGTCCTTTGGCCTGCTATTGATGTTTGTGGATCTCTTTACCTCCCGTGCAAGGCTGCAGCGTTTTTGGAAAGCTCCCCTCCACTTTGTTCTGTTACCTCATAAGCCGCTTAGCCTCTGTGCCTCAGTCTCCACCTTTGGAAAATGGAGCACTGTACTGTGCTCACGGAGTTGGCATCAGAACTAAATAAAGCACGACACGTAAACATGTAACAGTCTTTGGCACAAGGGAGCGATCTCACACGGCAGGTGCTCAGACAGGGTCGGCGGGTGACTGTACCGGCAGTGGCCTGTATTGAGCTGCGGGCGTGGGGGTGAGCAGGTCTGGACTGGGAGGGGCACGGGGTGGGGGTGGTGAATGCAGTCAGCAGATGCGAGGGCCCCCGACAGTCGTAACTGTCCCCACTCACAGTGGGCAAGTTTGCAGTCACACAGATGCCTCTGTCCACACAGTCCTGCGACCCGCAGGGGGGTGGCTTTCCAACTGCAGGCCCCACTGTTCCGGGGTAGCCGCATCTGGGCCGGGGTCCTGACACCATCTGTGCCTCTGCCCGGGCACGTGTCATGGCTTCTCCAGCCACAGGCGTCCCTGTCTCCCAAGCACCACATCTGCAAGGAAACCCAGTCGCCTCTCACACGCTGGGGCCAGCTGAACTTTAAGCAGATTCAGGATGCACAAATAGGGAAAGAAAACCAGCCGTCACAAGTCCGTCTGAAGGAACCCTCATTCAGCCACTGGGCAATCAACAGCCTCCCCAGCCCTGCTCACTGTAGTTCACAGAGAAACAGTCACGAGACCGTCTCCGCGGAGTTCATTTCTTCCGAGGTCAGCATTTTTTTTTTTTTTTTTTTTTTACACTTTTTGTTTGGACGTAATTTTACACTTACAAAAACAAGAATAGTACAAATGACATATATATTCTTTAACTATTACCATTTATCACATTTGCTTTACCATTCTCTCTCTAGATATAGATATGGGTGTATTTTCTCTCACTTTCACACACATACATTTTTGAAATATTTTTTTTTTCCTTTTCTTGTTTTCCAAGTGAGAGGAGGGGAGATAGAGAGACAGACTCCCATATGCACCCTGACTAGGGTCCACCTAGCAACCCCATCTAGGACCGATGCTCTGCCCATCTGGGGCCATGCTCACAACCAAGCTATTTTTAGTGCTTGAGGCAGAGGCTCCACCAAGCCATCCGCAGCACCTGGAGCCAATGTGCTCGAACCAATCAAGCCATGGCTGCAGGAGGAGAAGAGAAAGAGCAAGAGAGAGAGAAGGGAGGGGGGGCAGGAGGGGTGGAGAAGCAGATGGTTGCTTCTCCTGTGTGCCCTGATCAGCAACTGAACATGGGATTTCCACACACCTGGCCAATGCTCTACCACTGAGCCAACTGGCCAGGGCCATATTTTTGAAACATTTGAGAGTGTGCACATCAGAGTCTTGACCCCTAAATGCTTCATCTACATTTCTTAAGAATAGCACTCGTCTCTTACAAATGCAAACTAGTCACCAAGGGCAGTAAATTCAACACTGATATAATACTTTTATCAAATCAGTAAGGGTCAGAATAAAAAAGATGAAAGTCTCAAATAAAATCATAATTGTTTTAAAATCCTTCAGCCTTTGGATACGTTTTAAAACACATAATAGCCCTGGCTGGTTGGCTCAGTGGTAGAGTGTCAGCCTGGCATGCAGAAGTCCCGGGTTCGATTCCCGGCCAGGGCACACAGGAGAAGCGCCCATCTGCTTCTCCACCCCTCCCCCTCTCCTTCCTCTCTGTCTCTCTCTTCCCCTTCCGCAGCCGAGGCTCTACTGGAGCAAAGAGGGCCCGGTCGCTGGGGATGGCTCCTTGGCCTCTGCCCCAGGCGCTAGAGTGGCTCTGGTCGCGACAGAGCAATGCCCCGGAGGGGCAGAGCATCGCCCCCTGGTGGGCAGAGCGTCGCCCCCTGTTGGGCGTGCTGGGTGGATCCCAGTCGGGCGCATGCGGGAGTCTGTCTGACTGTCTCTCCCCGTTTCCGGCTTCAGAAAAATACAGAAAAAAAAAATAATAATAAATAAATAAAACACATAATAGTGCCTGAAGCTGCCCACCCAAGTTTGCCTGATATCCTTTTGTGTCTATGATCATGAAAACCCGAGTCCTGTGTGGGCTGAGTAGGCTGGTATCCCAGGTGACCTAGGAAGGGAGCCCCAGCAGGTAATGAGTGCTTCCAGGAATGACTCACATAAGGGAAGGGGAGGCACCCCATATTCCAGGCCAAGGAAATTGCACGTGTAAAGCATGGGCAACCGAGAGACGGCCCATGACTTTAGAGTGGCTGGCTTCAGAGCCAGAGGGGGAGATCAGTAGGTGATGAGGCTGGAAAAATAATACTAGGGACACTATAGCAAGAGTGATTTTGCAGTAAAATTCCTATACAAATACACACAAATACAACCAGCCACACTACCTTTAGTCACTTGTGCGTTCCCGAGCTCAGGCTACTAGGCTAGGCAGGAACAGAGCCAGCTCAGAGGCTGTGGGCAGGTCAGCCTGCCCCTCTCTCTCACTAGCTCAACATACCTAGATTAGTGTTCATGAAAAAAAAAAAAAAATTTTTTTTTCTGATCACTGTATTAGATTTTAAAAATACTGCTCACAAAAATTAGGGGATATTTAAAAATGAATATGAAGCAATAAAATATCCCCTAATTTTTGTGAGCAGTGTATATTATTCTTTTAGCAAGACAGACAGGGAGACAGAGAAAGAGAGAGAGAGAGACAGGAAGGGAGAGTGATGAGAAGAATCAACTTGTAGTTGCAGCATTTTTAGTTGTACATTGATTGCTTTCTCATATGTGCCTTGACCAGAGGGCTTCAGCTGAGCCAGTGACCCCTTGCTCAAGCCAGAGACCTAGGGCTCAAGCCAGGGACCTTGGGTTTCAAGCCAGCAACCTTAGGGCTCAAGCCAGTGACCATGGGGTCATGTCTATGATCCCACACTCAAGCCAGTGACCCTGCACTCAAGCCGGATGAACCCATGCTTAAGCCAGTGACCTTGGAGTTTTGAACCTGGGTCCTCAGCATCCCAGGTCAACGCTCTATTCACGGCACCACCACTGGGTCAAGCAAAAATACTTTTTAAAAAATCTGTTTTTCAGGGCCCTGGCCGGTTGGCTCAGCGGTAGAGCGTCGGCCTAGCGTGCGGAGGACCCGGGTTCGATTCCCGGCCAGGGCACATAGGAGAAGCGCCCATTTGCTTCTCCACCCCTCCGCCGCGCTTTCCTCTCTGTCTCTCTCTTCCCCTCCCGCAGCCAAGGCTCCATTGGAGCAAAGATGGCCCGGGCGCTGGGCATGGCTCTGTGGCCTCTGCCTCAGGCGCTAGAGTGGCTCCGGTCGCAATATGGCGACGCCCAGGATGGGCAGAGCATCGCCCCCTGGGGGGCAGAGCACCGCCCCTGGTGGGCGTGCCGGGTGGATCCCGGTCGGGCGCATGCGGGAGTCTGTCTGACTGTCTATCCCCGTTTCCAGCTTCAGAAAAATGAAAAAAAAAAAAAAAAAAATCTGTTTTTCACTTTCAATTAAGAAACTCTCTTGGGCCTGGCCAGTTGGTTCAGTGGTAGAGTGTCAGCCCAGCATGTGGAAGTCCCGGGTTCAATTCCTGGCCAGAGTACACAGGAGAAGCACCCATTTGCTTCTCCCCTCTTCCCCCCTCCTTTCTCTCTCTTCCCCTCCCACAGCCAAGGCTCCAGTGGGGCAAAGTTGGCCCGGGCACTGAGGATAGCTCCATAGCCTCCACCTCAGGCACTAGAATGGTTCCAATTGCAATGGAGCAATGTCTGAGAGGGGCAGAGCACTGCCCCCTTGTGGGCATGCTGGGTGGATTTCAGTTGAGCGCATATAGGAATCTCTCTGCCTCCCTACTTCTTGCTGTAGAAAATTTTTTTTTTAAAAAGAAACTCTTTGTAATAGCTTTGTTATTTGGCATGTTGAGCTCATTAAAAGGTTGGTGAGCTGAGTATCATGTCACTGGCCACCCTGTGGTCTCCCCTCCCTCTCCCCCGCCCCTCCCACAATCTGTTAGTGCCAAGGAAAGCCCACCCCCCTGCATCATCCTGGCACCACTTCTCATCCCCCCGTGCTCGTCTTTCCAGGGGAAGATCGCACTGTGTGATGTAACTGCCTGGTTTCCCCAAAGGTGGACCATGTTATTTTCTTTTATTGTTATCTTCATTTAGAAATTAAATTTCATGGGGTGACATTGGTCCATAAGAACACACAGGTTTCAGGTAAACATTTCTATAGCATTTGAACTGTTCATTGCTTTGTGTGCCCATCACCCAAAGTCAAATCACTTTCCATCACAGTATATTTGTTACTCTCTACTCCCCTCCCCTCAACCCCCTCCCACTGATAACCACTTTACTTTTATCTATGTCCGTGAGTCTCAGTTTTATATCCCACCTATGTGTGAAATTACATAGTTGTTAGTCCCGGGTTCGATTCCCGGCCAGGGCACACAGGAGAAGCGCCCATCTGCTTGCTTCTCCACCCCTCCCCCTCTCCTTCCTCTCTGTCTCTCTCTTCCCCTCCCACAGCCAAGGCTCCATTGGAGCAAAGTTTGCCCAGGCGCTGAAATTACATAGTTGTTTTTCTGATTTACTTATTTTGCTTAGCATAATATTCTCAAAGTTCATCCATGTTGTCAGAAATGGCAGTATGACATCATTTCTTACGGCTGAGTCATATCCCCTTATATCTATGTACCACATTTTCTTCTTCTTTTTTTTTTTTTTTTTTGTATTTTTCTGAAGTTGGAAATGGGGAGGCAGTCAGACAGACTCCTGCATGCGCCTGACCAGGATCCACCTGGCATGCCCACCAGAGGGCGATGCTCTGCCCATCTGGGGCGTTGCTCTGTTGCAACCAGAGCCATTCTAGTGCCTGGGGCAGAGGCCATAGAGCCATCCTCTGCGCCTGGGCAAACTTTGCTCCAATGGAGCCTTGGCTGTGGGAGGGGAAGAGAGAGACAGAGAGGAAGGAGAGGGGGAGGGGTGGAGAAGCAAGCAGATGGGCGCTTCTCCTGTGTGCCCTGGCCGGGAATCGAACCCGGGACTTCCGCACGCCAGGCCGACGCTCTACCACTGAGCCAACCGGCCAGGGCCATGTACCACATCTTCTTTAACCAGTCCTCTGTGGAAGGACACTGTGGCTGTTTCCATGTCTTGGCCACTGTAAATACTGCTGTGATGAACATGGGGTGCATGAAAAGGTGGCTCATTTTAAAAGCTATGGATTTTAGCTGCACTTCTTAACAGAAAGCTGGCGGCAGAGTCCCCGGGAGCTCTTCTGCTCACACGGACACCCCGCCCCTCTCCCACCTGCTCAGGAAGGCTAGGTGGGCTGGGCTGGAGTTTGGGGCTATGGCTCCCCAGGACATACCTGATGGGCAGCCCTGGTCGAAAACCTCCCCATCAGAGGGGTGCTTGTTTATTCACTTTACAATCAGTGGAGAGGGACCCCAGAGGGAACTAGGTACTTCGAAGCCCAAGGCTGGAGTCCCCTCATTAGAGCTCCACTTCCTCCATCATTTCTTTTATTTATTTATTTTTTCTTTTAGAGAGGAGAGAGAGAGAGAGAGAGAGAGAGAGAGAGAGAGAGAGAAGGGGGGAGGAGCTGGAAGCATCAACTCCCATATGTGCCTTGACCAGGCAAGCCCAGGGTTTTGAACAGACAACCTCAGCATTTCCAGGTCGACACTTTATCCAGTGCGCCACCACAGGTCAGGCTTCATCATTTCTTTAAATAGCCCCACCCGCTGGAGCTTTTACAACACAGTTTCTTTCAAAAAGTAAGTGCTCACTCAGTCCTTCTCTCCCATGCTCGCTCCGTGAAGTGACGCTCCTCTCTACAACCTGGCCTTGACTTGGGTCTGACCACAACGAGTGCAAACGGCAGGAAGCAGACCGGCAGGAAGCGGACCCAGCCTGATCCAGATTCATTGTCCTGCTAACGCTGCCTTTTAAAAAAAATGTGTTCGCTTTTCTGATCTTAACAATATTATCATATCCAAATGCTAATAATGAAGGGCTTGCATTCCACTTCACAAGGGAGTTGAAGAATACATCAGAGGAGAGCGTGGTTCCCTCCAAAGATCTGGAAATTGGATTCCGCTTATAATCACTAGTTTTACATAACATTCTTGGGGAACATAGTTGATGCATGGACGCGGCCTAGGTGTCCCACAGTCTCCACAGTCTACCTTTTGGCAGAAGCACAGAACAGGCTACAGCCTTTCCCTAGAGCTCTGCCTGGCATGTCCTCCTCCTGCCTGAGTGCCTGTCCCAGACCTGGGACACAACCAGGCCTTGCTGTTACACGTGCATATCTGTGCAGCTTCTCCTGACATTTGTGAAAAATTAAGACAAAAATAAAAACATTCTTGAGAAACACCTGACTGAGTTCTTAAGAGGAGTTAGGAAAAAAAATAAAACATTATTTGTGTTTTTATTAGGTTGGGTGTTATTTGTGGTTTCTTCATTTCAATGTAGCCAAGAAAGCTTCTTCAGATAGTGTTAGACTTGATGTGCCTTCTGAAAGTGATGACATCACTGTCTCTCATATCGGATTCCTTTTATTTTTCATGCACAATTACATCGTCTAGTCTTTGTATTGCTTCAAGAACTTCCTGATTTCATTGGTGTAAGGTTGGTGGATAATGGGGAAAGGTCAGGCCTGGGAACTTTGGCTAGGACCGCCCACAACCAAGCACACCCAAAGAAACTTCCCAGGAACCCTTTGGTAAACAGTGACACCTCCGTCAGCCAGTGAGATTTCACCACGTCATATTAGCTCGACCACCCTAGGGACCCTTTAAATATCTCTCACACGGGTCATCCGTTGCGACTTCTCTGGCCTCCATCTTTCTTCGGGGCCAGGGAACCTCGTCGGGCAGGAAGTGTGCTCTGTACTCAATAAAGCCTTTTATTATTCCACACTTTATGGCTCTGACCCCCTTCCTTCTTTCTCGGCAGGGAAAAATACCTTACATTTTGGTGCTGAAAACCAGGAGGAGTTTGAAGAACCAGGATCTCTGACCTTCCACCCACTTCGGTGCACAGTGCAGTAAGTCCCCTGCTTCCAGCCACCCTTGAGTTCTTTCTGCCAAGACTCCCTATCTGGAAACCATAGCTAAGTCAGGGAAGTCTTTCCATTCCGAGTGTGTGTGCCCGTGGAGACGTCCCGAGCACATCCACTTTACCTTATCTGTTCATGGCCAGAGCTTGAGTTTGGGGATGCCAGTTCTCAAATCTGACCACTCCGAGGACTGAGGGTGGCTGTGGGGGCACAGGAATCTCC
This sequence comes from Saccopteryx leptura, assembly GCF_036850995.1. Taxonomy (NCBI): domain Eukaryota; kingdom Metazoa; phylum Chordata; class Mammalia; order Chiroptera; family Emballonuridae; genus Saccopteryx; species Saccopteryx leptura. The sequence goes on along the minus strand of NC_089515.1, from coordinate 41,171,524 downwards.
CTCCCTAAAGAAGAAGAAACTGTTCTTCTCCGCCGTGGCCGGGCCACAGAACCCACTGAATTAGCCTCCTGAAGGAACTTTCGGTTTTAACACCCTCATCAATTTAACTATCGCCAAAAAAGCTGGGAACTGATTGGAGATCTATTACATTCATGGCTTCTAATTATTTGCGCACCCGTCCTTAATCTCTGTGCAGCCTGTTCCACCATGCAGGCCCTTTTTCTGGCCAGAGAAACCTTACCTAAAACCTCCACTCCTGATCTTTCCTTCTCCACAGACTCCCCACTCTCTCCCCCTCCTGCCTGACCCCCGGGAGTGCCCCTCTCTTGGGACTTCTCTCTGGTCCCTCTGTGGACCTCTTTTGCTCAGGTCTCTTCCCTCCAAGAGCCCCCTCCCCTCCCTTTGCAAAATCCTGTTTCTTATTCACCACTGGTCCTGGCAGAGCTACTGCCTGCAGCTGCCCACTAAGCCCTGCCCTGACTGCAAGCAGTCTGGTCACTGGCAGAGAGATTGCCCCTTTGGGCAACAGGCTTTTCCTCAGTGCCTCTACATGGAGGACAAGCCGCCCGAATGGGATGGCCAATATAGCCAGGTGGGTGCATCACTCAATCTCCTAGGACACGGCCTGGACTCAGAGAACCCAGGGTATGCTGCAACTAGTGGGTAAGTCCATTTCATTTCTTGTGGACACAGGAGGTGCATTCTCTTTTTGCCATCACACTCTGGACCTCTAGTTCCCTCACGGGTCTCAGTTATGGGAATGGATGGAACCCCTTTCTTTCCCCCCCCCCTTTTTTTTTGGTATTTTTCTGAAGCTGGAAACGGGGAGAGACAGACAGACTCCCGCATGCGCCCGACCAGGATCCACCCGGCACGCCCACCAGGGGGCGACGCTCTGCCCACCAGGGGGCGATGCTCTGCCCCTCCGGGGCGTCGCTCTGCTGTGACCAGAGCCACTCTAGCGCCTGGGGCAGAGGCCAAGGAGCCATCCCCAGCACCCGGGCCATCTTTGCTCCAATGGAGCCTTGGCTGCAGGAGGGGAAGAGAGAGACAGAGAGGAAGGAGGGGGTGGGGGTGGAGAAGCAAATGGGCACTTCTCCTATGTGCCCTGGCCGGGAATCGAACCCAGATCCCCTGCACGCCAGGCCAACGCTCTACCGCTGAGCCAACCGGCCAGGGCCTCTTTCCCCTTTTTATGCCACGCCTGACATGCAGTTTTGCCTCAAGCTTGCCTCTATACAGGACCACTGGCAGTCGGAACCACTGGACCCCATCCATCTCCAGCCCACCAAAAGGCTGGACCCTGCAAATCCCCCTATTACTCCTTTTTTTTTAAATCCTTACAGGACCGCATCCACAAAGTTTCTCAACTCACGGCCAAACAAATGTTCCTCCTGACACCCCTCAAAACCACCACCGACCAATTTCCCCCTCCCCACGATGCCCCTAATCAGTAGGAAGTAGCCAGATGAATAAATGGCGCCCCTATTCTGTTTAACACAAAAGGTCAGAATGTAAGGTCGGTGGATAATGGGGGAAGGTCAGGCCCGGGAACTTTGGCTAGGACCACCCACAACCAAGTGCACCAAAAGAAACTTCCCAGGAACCCTTTGGAAAACAGCGACTGTCTGTCAGCAGTAAGATTTCACCACGTCATATTAGCTCAACCACCCTAGGGACCCTTTAAATATCTCTCACGTGGGTCACCCCTTGCGACTTCCCTGGCCTCCATCTTTCCTCAGAGCCAGGGAACCTCGTCGGGTGGGAAGCGCGCTCTGTACTCAATAAAGCCTTTTATTATTCCACACTTCGTGGCTCTGACCCCCTTCCTTCTTTCTCGGTTGGGAAAAACACCTTACAATTGGTAATCTTCCTTCTACCTTTCTGCTCCACTGTTCTTAGCAGGATCAAAATCACCTCATGATCACAAAGGGGTGCTGAAATTCCAGTCATCACATCGGAATTCCAGTTGGAAAAGGCAAGAAGGGCTTACTTCCCATCCGAATCAACCTCTTTTAAGCAGCTTTAAGGAAAGAGGAAAGCTTTACCCAGTCTTGCTCATATCTCAACAACCATCTCTAGGTGCAAGAAGGAAGGGAGATGTATGTTTTCACTACAGCTCCCAATAATACAGAGGTTCTGTTAGTAAAGAAGAAGAGGAAGTGAGGCGTTGGGCAGACAACTCCCACACCCGGGCACCAGCGGTGAGGCAGAGACCACCACACAGCTCTGTGTTCAAGGAGCTCAGGCTACAGGGAGAATAATTCCTTCCAAGCTGCTTAAAATAATAATTATGCCTTGAGACATAAACTTTCATCTCGATGAAGAGACTCCATAATTTAGGGCAGCACTTTCCCAGAAGATTCCAGACTGCAGAGACTTCTGCTGAGTTTGTTTTAATTCCATACGAATTACATTTCTCTCTATGAAATCTGCTTGGGTCCTGCTTCCACCGACCGGGATTTTCATTCCTCATAACTCCACGGAAGGAAACGGGAAACGGGAGGATTTTTTGCTAATAGCAAATCTCTACAGAATTTTTATCAGGAGATTTTCCTGAAAGACAAAAGGACAAGTAGCTGCAGAAGGCGCTGTATTGCTGTCTGTCTGTCTGTCTCCTCCCGCACAACCTCCTTTGGGTTGTGGGTCTTGATGGCTGCAGCTCTTCCACTGTGACATCCTCATCAAGAGAAGAATCCTCTACAACAGGGGTCCCCAAACTTTTTACACAGGGGGCCAGTTCACTGTCCCTCAGACCGTTGGAGGGCCGGACTATAAAAAAAACTATGAACAAACCTCTATGCACACTGCACATATCTTATTTTAAAGTAAAAAAACAAAACGGGAACAAATACAATATTTAAAATAAAGAACAAGTAAATTTAAATCAACAAACTGACCAGTATTTCAACGGGAACGATGGGCCTGCTTTTGGCTAATGAGATGGTCAATGTCCAGTTCCATATTTGTCACTGCTAGCCATAACAAGTGATACGACGTGCTTCCGGAGCCATGACGCGTGCGTCCCACGTCACCGGAAGTAGTACTGTAGGTGAGCGACGCTGTGCTTTGTGATCTCTCACTGACCACCAATGAAAGAAGTGCCCCTTCCGGAAGTGCGACGGGAGCCAGATAAATAGCTTCAGGGGGCCACATGCGGCCTGCGGGCCGTAGTTTGGGGACCCCTGCTCTACAAGGGTGTAAAACCCTCCCACTGTACAATATGTGGCTGTAACTCTAGACATAGGAGAAATGTGTTTTTCTATTTCATTTTGAGAAAATCTCGTGTTTCCTTCAAGTAAATGTGGTAGACTGATGGTTTTTGGCCCTGGGGACAGAGGTGGATTTCAGGATTTCCTCTTTCTATCTTGGTCCGGATGGGGAGAGGGATTCCCCCTAAGCTAGGAATAGAGGAAACCAGCTTAGAGTCCTCCCTGAACCGGAAGTATGGGGTGGAGTGCTCCACCGTTGGCTTTCCTTCTGCCATTCACCTATCCCGCCTGCCTTCTCACTGCTCAGGGGCAACCCACAAGCTCAGTGGTAGGTGGCAGGGTCGTGGTGGGGGTGGCCCTGAGAGGGTGCAGCACCACAGGTGGGCTCAGGAGGGGGCACAGGGAGAGCATGAGTGAGGTTCAACCAGATGCTCAAAGAATCTCGAGAATGAGTCCCATCAATGCGGGTGTGTCCAACCTAGTTGTCATCTACTCGCCATTTACTGCGAGCATGCCTTCTGTTGGGTGCTATACCAGGTTCTAGATATGCCAAGTTCCTGCCCTGTGGAGTAAGGAGGTAGGAGGTACAAGGAGGGAGTCCCCCAGAAGGACTGATGGGCACAGAAGGTTTCCTGGAAGAGGTTCACCCAAACTGAGTTCCAAAGGAGAAATGGGAGTAAGGCTGGTATGGGGCTATCTGAGCTCGGCCTAAGCTGTCTGCCACGGGGAAGGGTGCCAGGTGAGGCTGGGCAGGACTGGCCAGGAAAGGCAGTAGAGCCATAGTAATGGGGGACCTTACAAGCAGGATGACATGTGAGCTGCAATGAACTTCAATCAAGGAAAGACCAACAGCCCATGTGGCTAGCTAGGCACAGGAAGTTTTGGAGTTAGGGTCTTCCTGGCAGCCAGCCACTGGGCTGGAAGCTGTCATTGTCACCTGGGCAGGGAAGGAGGGCCTGAACTCAGAGACGTTGGGCCCAGAGACAGCTACACAGGCTGCCAAAGAGACAACCCTGCTAAGCTGGTGTGTGATGGACGTTGGGGAAAAGTAAGGAGCGATGGAGGAGGACGGCTAGGTTTGGGGACTGTGTGAGGCTTTGTTCCAGCCCCCTGTCCCATTCAGGGGACAGAGGAGTTCTTACTGAGTGGCAGGTTTCGGGCAGTCAGCTCCATGTATGTGGACCTGGGTGTCAGGAGAGCTGGGCAAAGGCATCTGACCCCACCAGTCGGCGGCACACCATGTGCAGCTCTGAAGACAACATGTGGCTGTCCCTGCGGTTATACATGTCAGGTCCCCTCTGCGAAGTGAAGTCCCCTCTGTAAAGTGCCAGGAGCCTCAGAAAGAGGGGGACATTCTTATTATGGGGGTTCTCTCGTTACACATCACTTTGATACGTTTTTTTCAGCAAATCCTGATAGGTGAGTACTAGAATTTCCTCCCTTTGACTTGTCATGAATCGCAGGATCAGAGATGGACAGTGACTTACTCAACTTGACCCAGCCCATTAGCAACAAACATGGAACCAGGGTCCAGGCCTTCTGTTCTGATCCCTGGGTCCGACCCAGAGAGGGAGTTCACACAGTGGTTAATGCACGGACTTTGGAGTTAGGCAGATGGAGGCTTGAGTCCCAACTCGACTACTAAGTGACTTCCTGGGTCTGCTCTTCGTCACCTGTGACTAGAGGACGGGAGTCCACCTTCGCTCAGGAACGTGTGAGACTTGAAACCACATACACCTGTACTGCACTTCACTCCATGCTGGCACATGGAGCCATTGCTTACTGCTGCTGTTTGTGGTGAATTCAAGAGCTCAACATCAGAATGAGCTGGTCCTGGAACCGGGTCAAAACGCTGAGTTCATCCTTCCTCCAGAGCCAGATGCAAACCAGGGCCTGGCCCACAACGGGGGTTTGAGGGACAACTGAAAACCCACCCTGCTGGTGTGCCTGACACCTCGCAGCATCTGAAGCTCCCGGCAGACATGAGCTAGGCTCCTTCATGGACCCACTGGACTCAGCGCTGGGCCCACACCTTGAGCCCTGCTCTCCCTCCTCCCTCTCTGCACAGTCCTCCCCCTACCAGGCGTCAGGCTATGGAGTCGAGCCCAGGAGTGGGGAGGCCCTGGCACTGACCGCAGCCCTGGACTCAGGCAGGGGCAGGGGCAGGGCTGGGCGGGGCAAGCTGCGCTCCGTCCTCGGCAGTGCCAGAGCCCGGGCCAGCAGAAGACCTGACTCAGCCTTGTGTCCTCATCTGGGTCCCCAGTCACATGTTTGTGGTTGGGACCATGGGCCCCGGTGACGACGGCGGCGTTTAACCGTGAGCGACACAGACGGCAGGCAACCTCTCTGTTCCATTTCTGGTGGGGCCCCATAGAATTTCTGAAAATCTTGGTCATGCGGTTGCTATGGACCAGACATTTTTTTAGTTCTTAAGTTCAAATGCAACCTTTTCTTTTCAAAAGAAAAAAAAAAAAATCAGCCACAATTCCAAGTAAACTGTTTCTTAAAAAAAGGAAGACCCTGGCCAGCCTAGCTCAGCCCATATGTAGCGTTCTCTTCCTCCTGCAAACTCATAACCTGGGTAGATTTTCCCCAAAAGTTCTGCTTACAATTCTAAATGGGAGCCCCTCCCAGTGTTCAGTGTGCTCTGATTAGTCTGTTGACAAAATAAAAAAAAAAAAAATTTTTTTAAAGGAAGAAAATAGTACTTAAACAAAAAACTGAAACAAAACAAAAACAACCCATAGCCCAAACTGGAACATTTAATATGAGACTGTTATATAAATATGCATACCCTATCATAAAAATAGAGTGGTTTAGGTTTATATATTTTTTTCCTTCATTTGTTGAGTGTCGTTGAAAATCCACCAAAAGCCAGTAGGTCAAATCAACACTGGTCACACCTCTCCCTGAATTACTGCGGACAGTTGTTAACATGAAGAATGAATAGTAGAGCTATTTCCGGGGCACCGGGCACGGTTTGTTGTTGCAAAAGTTAGCCAGTGACCGGTTTCCATGATCTCGTAGGAGGTGCGTTTCCAAACCCCAAACACAGCTGGAGGATGGAAGTCGGCGGCCTGAAAGTGAAGGTGACCGAGGACCCTGGGGGAGGGGCTTCCAACGGGAAGGGGGCGTGGCGAACACTCGGAGGGCTGTGCCTGCACTTGCTGCCAGGAGGGGCTGAGGACACGCTCCTCCAGGGCGAGGCGGCCGCACGGTGTGGGAAGGCCCGGGCGCAGTCCTCCTGGGCCGCTCGCAGTCTCTCCACGATAGGACGAGGATGTCTGCTCAGAGGTGTTCTGTGGTGACTCAGTGAGAACATGCTCGCCCTGCTGGGGCAGGCACCGGTCAGCCGCGGGAAAGGGCTGGACGTTCTTGGCCTTTGGCAGTAACGCATTTATTTTTCTTTGTGAAAACAAGGAACTAACAAAAGGACCAAGAGCAGCCAAGGGCAGGAGTGAACCGAAGGGAGCATCGTGTGGTGGCAGCCGGGCGCGCGCACACACCTGCGCCTAGTAGGTCTTCGGCACTGCCTGGTTCCTGCCCCAGGAGAGCTGCCGCCAGACCGAGGGGTGTCGGAGCACAACGCAGGGCTGCTCCCTCCGCCCGGTGCTGACAGTCACCTCCAACGTGGAACTGAGCTCTCCACTCACGCATTAGCACCCTTTGAAAACACTCATTTTTCTTCTTTTTGGTTGACATTTGGAAATGGGGATCACTGTGTGGCTAATATGCTCGTGTGTGTCGGTGGCGTGAGGAGTGGGAGAGCAGGGAGGCGGCTAAGAGCAATTGTTTAAAATCTCCCCACCCTCATCCTCTCACTGCCCGGGCCAAGATCAGGCTTTCAATGAGCAGTGGCTGGGCTGTTACTGTTGTTAGGAGCCACGGAAAGGTGGGGGTGGGAGGTGGCAACATACATCGATGCCTCCACGTTGCGAGATTTCTTTGGTGGTAGCGTGAAGGACACAGAGGGTTTGGGGAAAGAAGGGACCTGAGAGTATCCAAGGCTGATAACAGGGCAGCTGCAGATGGAGATGAACCTTCAAAGTGAGGTGAAAATGGGTGAGGGCAGATTGTGAGAAGGATGAGAAAGGGGGTATTTGTGGCACTGGGAGCCAAGCAGGAAACCCAGGTACAGTCTTAGCCCCCCAAAATAGCTCACATCTGGGTCCCAGATCTTGCTGTAAAACCCTTTCTTCTTTCAGGTGGAATCCTCCCCCCGGGCTCCTTCTCTGTTCCTATGACTTTCATACACGTGGCTGGGTGCGTGGCAAGGGCCCCTGTTCTGGCAGCATGGCCAGCTGTCAGCAGCAGGGCAGAACCACAGAAGATCCCAAATCCCCACATCAATACCGAGAAAGAACAAAGCTGGAGGCATCGCACTTCCTGATTTCAAACTACATTACAAAGCTATGGTAATTAAACCAGTATGGCACTGTCATAAAAACAGATACAGATCAGTGGAGCAGAATAAAGAGCTCTGAATAAACCTATGCATATATGGCCAACTATATCTTGACAGGGAGCCAAGAGCACGCAATGGAGACAGGACAGTCTCTTCAACAAATGGTGCTGGGAAAACTGAAGATCCATATGCAAAAAATTAAAATTGGACCCTATGTTTTTCTGACTGGGCTCCCTGCTACCAGGAACACTGAAGCCCAGGACAGCTTCTGGAGTGAGCAGTGGTCCTCGCCTGCCCCCTTCCTCACCCAGGAAGCAGCAGCAGCTTTAATGCAATAGCCATACAACTCTCTTGAGACAAGCAAAGGAGTTTGCCAACCCATTGATTAAATGTTCTTATCTCAAGTGTAAGGGAGAAATTACATGAGGCTTTATGAAGTGAATCCTTAAGTTAATTTTTTTTTTAAGTGAGAGGGGGGAGATAGTGAGATAGACTCCCGGCAATGTGTCTCGACCAGCAACCAGAATCCACCCGGCAACCCCATCTGAGGCCAGGGCTCAAATACTGAGCTATTTTTCGCACCTGATGCTCAGACCAACCGAGTTATCCTCAGTGCCCGGGGCCACGCTTGAATCAACCGAGCCACTGACTGTGGGAGGGGAAGAGGGAGAGAAGCGAGAGAGGCAAGGGGGGAGAAGCAGATGGTCGCTTCTTTTGTGCGCCCTGACCAGGAATTGAACCTGGGATGTCCATACACCAGGCCAACGCTCTATCCACTGAGCCACTGGGCCAGGGCTTTAAGTTATTATTTTTTTAAACCATCACTTGAAGCACTTGCTTTTGTCCTTGGGGGTACAAAAAAAAAAAAAAAAGAAGAAGAAGAAGGCTGGAGTCCCTGGCTCTTCTGGAAGGGAAAGCAGAGAACCTTGTAGGATAACGACTCAGTTAACAATCCCAGCTTATTTCAGAAGGCGGAACCTGAGCTTCAAAGAGTTAAAATAAACTTCCATGGCCTACACAGCTAGTAAGACACGAAGCCTGAACCAGATCCCAAATGTGCCTGGCTCCAGAGTCCGTGGTCCTAGAGCTTCTGAAGCCCATATGATCCCAGGATCACCCTGAGAACAGGAAACATGCTGAGGCTGCTGTGACGGACTGTCCAGTTTCAACCCAAACAGGAGGCGGGAGGTGCAAAGTGCCCGAAGGAGAAATGTCAGAGTGCTCAGAAGAGGCCTCCACGCCCTCAGCCTCTAGGCATCCGACCCACTTCCAGGTGCTCCCTCCTGCCTAAGTGCCCTTAGAGAAGCCACGAACAGCCCGTACCCCCTGGAAGCCAGGCTTCTTACACGCGGCTCCTAGCCCACCACTTGTCAGACCCCAGCTATGCAGTTGTTGGTAGGAAGAGCTGAAGACTTTCCAGCCTCGTGATGGAAATTTTAAAGAAAATAATGTGAGACCTTCACGGATAACTGCACATTTACCACCACAAATGGTAGCATCACAAAGACAAATATGTAACATCTCAGAAGTTGGGAAAACGGCCCAGGGGTGACCCATGCTAAGTATGGGAGCAATTTGGCTGATACATGGCCATCCTGTGATCCAGCAGAAGAAAAAGCCCACAGTTTCTAATTACCCAGCCACAATCCTGTATTTTGATGTCAAAGAGAGGAAATAGCTGAACTCTCTCCTAGTCACAGACATGCCAAGGAGCCGAGCGAAAGCCCTCTCCGCCCAGACTGCTGCTGAGCCCGCACTGGCCACTGGCCCGGCTGCCCAGCGCCTGCTCCTCAGATGACCCTTCAGGAGCCCACGGCGGCCCCACCTCATCCTCTGCCCATTTTGCAGGGACATTGGCAGCGATTTGCTTCTCAATACTTTGTCACTCTCTTTGGTGTCTTCCTCGCAGAAATCTGTTGGGGCTGGAGGAACTGGGGTCAGGGGGCTCCAGTAACAACCCATTTCCTCAGTAATCAACCAAGTCACAGCGCGTCCACCCAGGGCCCTCCTGATCCAGTCTCCTGCTTGTCCTTTCACTCTGTGCTTTCCAAAGCTCTGAGGAAGCCCCTGAGTGTCACCTGTGGCCAGGAGGTCAGCCAAGGTCTCTACTCTTGGGCTGCAAGAGTAGCAGAGTCAAGCTTCAGCCCTAAGATTCTTAGGACACGACAAACATTCCATCTCAAAATTTTGTCCAAAGCCTCAGCACAGCCGGTCTGGCATGAAAGGTTGCTTACTTACCAAGAATGGCATTTCTGCTTGGGAAACTCTTTGTTGTGCCTCGTTTTCCTTAGTAATCCCTGCAGGTGCTCAAGGCTAGGACTTCCCCATTGCCCAGAAGGGACAAACTTTATGGTACTTCCTGTCTCATAGTATAGGAGCAACTACTGCAGCTGATAACACAGAAACACATGCCCCCTGCCTCCAGCCTGCTAGGTTTTACTAGTCATTCATTCATTTTCCAGACATGTGGTCAGGAGAATGAAAGAGACTGGATGGCAAGGTAAAGAGAAACGGAGAAAAAATGTGGGAAGGAAGAATGAGGTATCCTCTTAATACCACTGACACGTGATATATTATTATTATTATTATTATTATTATTAAATTTATTTATTTATTTATTTATTTAATTTTTTTATTTTTCCGAAGCTGGAAACGGGGAGGCAGTCAGACTCCCGCATGCGCCCGACCAGGATCCACCCGGCATGCCCACCAGGGGGTGATACTCTGCCCATCTAGGGTGTTGCTCTGTTGCATCCAGAGCCATTCTAGCGCCTGAGGCAGAGGCCACAGAGCCATCCTCAGCGTCTGGGCCAACTTTGCTCCAATGGAGCCTTGGCTGCGGGAGGGGAAGAGAGAGACAGAGAGGAAGGAGAGGGGGAGGGGTGGAGAAGCAGATGGGCGCTTCTCCTGTGTGCCCTGGCCGGGAATCGAACCCGGGACTCCTGCACGCCAGGCTGATGCTCTACCACTGAGCCAACCGGCCAGGGCAAATTTATTTTTTTAGGTAAGAGGAGGCAAGATAGTGAGGCAGACTCCCACATGCACCCTGACTGGGATCCACCTGGCAACCCTGTCTGGGAATGATGCTCAATCAAGTACTGGGCTATTTTTAGCACCTGAGGCTGATGCACTTCAACAGAGCAATCCTCAGTGGCAGGGGCCACACTTAAACCAATCAAACCACTGGCTGTATGAGGGGAAGAGGGAGAGAAGGAGGGTAGAAGTGGATGGTTGATTCTCCTGTGTGCCCTGACTGGGAATCGAACCTGGGACATCCACACGCCAGGCCGACGCTCAATCTACTGAGCCACTAGCCAGAGCCACCTGATGTATCACTAATTTGACTTCTCTCCTAACTCGACAACAAAATCTCATAAAAGTCCGTTTATCAAAAAATATTAACATATGTAGTTGTGATACTTCTCCCTGCCGTAGCCTAACAGAGCAAATCCCATCATCCATGGCCGTGTTTGTCCTCCCCTTCCATGGGACAGCCTACGTCCCTGCCTCAGTCCCTGAGCATGTTGTCTGGTGAAACACGGTTCTATCTTGAAGAGGCTACAATCACGAGAGGGCAAATTGATTTACGTAATTCATTTGGAAAAGGCAGGAAAACCACTTAAGGGGGAAAAGAGAGACTGAAAGGGGAAGAGGAGAATGAGGGAGTCAAAGGCCAACCAGAGAGGATTTGAGGACAGCTTTTTTTTTTTTTTTTTTCATTTTTCTGAAGCTGGAAACAGGGAGAGACAGTCAGACAGGCTCCCGCATGCGCCCGACCGGGATCCACCCGGCACGCCCACCAGGGGCGACGCTCTGCCCACCAGGGGGCGATGCTCTGCCCTTCCGGGGCGTCGCCATGTTGCAACCAGAGCCACTCTAGTGCCTGAGGCAGAGGCCACAGAGCCATCCCCAGCGCCCGGGCCATCTTTGCTCCAATGGAGCCTTGGCTGCGGGAGGGGAAGAGAGAGACAGAGAGGCAAGTGCGGCGGAGGGGTGGAGAAGCAAATGGGCGCTTCTCCTGTGTGCCCTGGCCGGGAATCGAACCCGGGTCCTCCGCACGCTAGGCCGACGCTGAGGACAGCTTTTTTAGGCATTGAGGTGAGGAAGTGAGAAACAGGGGCCCTTCCCTTGGGGCGGCCCCCGGTGTGAGGACTGGGAAAGGTAGCGAGCGGGGAGAGAGGACTGTGAGTTGTGAGGTCCTCTGTTGACGATCTTGGAAAGAGATTTGGAAACTTGATCCTTGCCCCTAATAGTGCTCATTTATTCTTCAAGATTCTCACAAAAACCGCCTCCAGATGTCTTTAAAATGACCTTCTAGTGACCTCCCACGGCTCTGAATTAGAAGTGATCAAGGCCCTGGCTGGTTGGCTCAGTGGTAGAGCGTTGGCCTGGTGTGCAGGAGTCCCGGGTTCGATTCCTGGCCAGGGCACACAGGAGAAGCGCCCATCTGCTTCTCCACCCCTCCCCCTCTCCTTCCTCTCTGTCTCTCTCTTCCCCTCCCGTAGCCGAGGCTCCATTGGAGCAAAGTTTGCCTGGGCGCTGAGGATGCTCCATGGCCTCTGCCTCAGGCGCTAGAATGGCTCTGATTGCGGCAGAGCAACTCCCCAGATGGGCAGAGCATCGCCCCCTGGTGGCCATGCCCGGTGGATCCCGGGTGCATGCGGGAGTCTGTCTGACTGCCTCCCCGTTTCCAACTTCGGAAAAATACTCACACACACACACACACACACACACACACACACACAAAAGAAGTGATCACGGATTTAAATCTATGTAATTCTTGTAAATATGTAAGAAAAACAGCTAGATCTTAAGAGATTAGTGGTCTCCCATCCTAGCACTGCTGGCTACTATTTATTGACCACCTACTGTGTGCTGGGAACTGTGCTTAGGCAGAGACCCAGGTGAGAGTGAGCAGCCAGTATGGCTCTTACATTGAAGAGGAAACCAGAAGAAACCCTTTCAGACGGGAGAGTAACAGCAGCTGCTATTAATTGAATGTGCCGATATAATATTTGGGGGCTCTTAAAGCAATATGCTTTCATGTGTGGTAGTATGTACTGCCAAACCCAGTAGACTCAGGCCATAGAGCCTCCTCTAGAACGTAGAGAGGACACCCCTAGCAGTCATGGGACCTAGGGAGGAAGGAGGGTATTGTGTACAGGAGACTCTTCCAGACAGGAAGAGGAAGTGGAGATCCTGCTATTTCCTCTTGCTGGACCATGGAAAGGATGTAGAGGAGGAAAAACAATGGGTCAGACACGTGTGTCCCAGCTCCCTCCCCAGCCCAAGCCCCAGCGGCGGGGGTGGATGTTAACATGGGTTTGAGGGAGAAACTCCAAGTGGTAGTGGAGAGACACTTGTGTTCTGCCTCTGGGAAGAGACTTCCTTGCAGCAAGCCCCTCACTTAGATATGAAGCAGTCACACAGAATAAACATGAGGTGCGGTGGGGTGAGGTGGAGAGAAGGCCTGGGTTAAAACTCCCAGCCTTCCCTGGCCCAGAGGGACCAGAGAGCCAGAGGGTGAAAGCCGTGGGATGAGCTCCAGGGGTCCGCTGTGGAAGGGGGTGCAGTGGTGCCACCATGAAGGCCAGGGGTCCGCTGTGGAAGGGGGTGCAGTGGTGCCACCATGAAGGCCAGGGGTCCGCTGTGGTAGGTGGTGCAGTGGTGCCACCATGAAGGCCAGGGGTCCGCTGTGGAAGGTGGCGCAGTGGTGCCACCATGAAGGCCAGGGGTCCGCTGTGGAAGGGGGTGCAGTGGTGCCACCATGAAGGCCAGGGGTCCGCTGTGGAAGGTGGTGCAGTGGTGCCACCATGAAGGCCAGGGGTCCGCTGTGGAAGGGGGTGCAGTGGTGCCACCATGAAGGCCAGGGGTCCGCTGTGGTAGGGGGTGCAGTGGTGCCACCATGAAGGCCAGGGGTCCGCTGTGGTAGGGGGTGCAGTGGTGCCACCATGAAGGCCAGGGGTCCGCTGTGGTAGGTGGCGCAGTGGTGCCACCATGAAGGCCACAGGGATCAGGTGGAAGGTGTTTCTGACACTCAGAAGGCACTACGAAGAACTGGGGAAGGAGCAACTCAGCAAGGGAGAACAACTGGGCCCCAACCCAGCCAAGAAAACAAGCTTCAAGTTAATCTCTATACATGGGAGAAGTGGCCCATGGGGCAGGGTCCCTGCCTCTACCCCCTTTCTAGTTCCAGCCTCTCCCATGCTCCATTTATAGCAGCTAGTACGCCTCCTCAGGCCCCCAGTGTTGCCACACTTCTTTCAGCCACAGGGCCTTTGCACACCCTTCTCTTCACTCCTCAACCTCTGCTTCCTGGCTCAGTCACATTCTTCTCTTCCATACTTTTATAATATTTGCCATTTAATTTGGTTTTAAATTTACATTTGTCTTTGTGGTTCTTTAACACCTGCCTCCCCAAGAAGATTACAGCTCCACCAATGCAGGGACTGTGTCCATTTTCACTCAGTGTGTGACCAGAACCCAAAAGACATGGGCAAATTATAGGCCCTCAATCAGTATTTGCTCAATGACTGGATAAGCAAACAGCTGAATGAATGAATGACCTCTGTGAGGCAACAACTTTCTCCATTCTTCGGAGAAAGACCTGAGGCAAGAAATTTCTTGTGTCCAGCACAGAAGACGGGGGAGCCAGGCCAGCAGGGTGCAGGCCCTGCCCGCACTGAAGTAGTATGTATGCCTTTCCTCACCACACACTTGCTTTTCCTTTCCTTCAAAGTCAGAGCAGCATTTTTTCTTTCTTCAGGTGAGAGGAGGGGAGATAGTGAGACAGACTTCTGCATGCGCCCTGACCGGGATCTACCTGACAATCCTGTCTTGGGCAGGTACTTGACCACAGAGCTATTTTTAGCAGCTGAGGCTGATGCACTCCTATGGAGCTATCCTCAGTGCCCTGGGCCATGTTAGAACTAATCAAGCCACTGGCAGCAGGAGGAGAAATGGGAGAGAAGGAGGAGAGAGAGGGAAGAGCATTTTCTTTTTCAGAGGAGGAACCTAAGGATTTGGTTGTTTTTACTTTTCATTATGAAAATTTTCAGCAAACAAGAAAAGTAAGAAGAGGAGTATTTTAAATTATAGACTTCATGACAATTTACTGTCAAATACTTCCATATGCATCTCTAAAAAAATAAGGACACTCACTTACTTAACCAAAATTCTGTTATCACACCTAATAAAATTAACGGTAACTTCTTATAATCCTATAATACTTGGGCGTATTCAGATTTTCCCAAGTCTTCAAGATGTCCTCAACACTTAGTGCCTGAGGTCCAGGATCCAATCAAAGTCCCCACACAGGGCAGCGTGTTTTGAAAATCATCTTGAATGTCTTAATTCAGACCATATGTTTACCCACGTGGAACACAGAGAGAATCAGACGTCTCCCGTTTGCATTTCGGGAACCTCAGTCCTTTTCCAAAACTGCCTGGCACTGGCTGGTACGCAAGTCCAGGAACGGACAGCCGCAGAGCCCAGATCTGCGCTGACGGGGCTCCGCAGGCGCTCCACAAGCCAGGGCAGCCACAAGAAGAGGCAACGCGCAAGCCACACCACAGAGGAGAAGGGGGATGAGCCATAAGAAAAGTATTTTCTTTTCCCAAACACGGCCAAGCCCGCCTGGGAAATCTTGCCACCACTCCTGATGGCGCGGCCCCTAGGCAGGTCCGGGAGGCCCTTCTGAATGTGAGGTCACACTTGAAAAGTCATCCACTTGGGGGACAAAGCACTTTCTCCGGTATTCAGCTCTCCTGCAGCCAGCCTGGAGGCCTGAGGCTGGCCAGAGAGGCTACCAACAGGCACTGTCCCCAGAATGTTTGGGGGTAAGGCTGGGAGAGTCTACACAAGACTTGGCTGTAAGAGTGGTTTTTATCTTGATGGACATTTTGTGGTTTTCACATTGTCTTAGAACAGCAGCACCTAGGTTCAAAGTCCCCCAACGTAGCTACTGAAGTGTCCCTCAGATGGCTCCCTCAGGGTCCCCGTGAACCTCTCTCCTGGGACAGCGGAGGGAGCCCAGCTTTCCGGCCCCCTCCGTGGCTCCCCTCTTCCACGATGAGGGAAGGATGCTGGGAAGCTCCAGCCCAAGTAGAGATTCGCCTGACCTTCCCCTGTCGACAAGGGGGTTTGGACAGACCGACCCATGCAGGCCACTTCCCGGAAGAGCGGGAGAACTGGACACATCCAGTCCTAACTGGCTGCAGGAGCCCGACTCACAGGGTTGGTGCAGACGGTCACTCCCAAGTCCCAAGCCGCGCTCGCACCTCTGTGCTCCAGGGCAGCCTGGGCCCTGGGTACCATGGCACGAGGTGCCAGACCCAGACAGGGAGCAGGGGACCTCAAAGAGGATGGGAGAGCCTCCCGCTCCCCACCTCCCTCCTGCCCCATCCAGTCTGGACAAGTCTTCGTTGTGGGGCCTGTCCTAGGAGCTCTAGGATGTTTCAGCACCACCCCAGCCTCCACCCACAACATGCCAGTCGTGTCGACTGTCCCCTGGGGTCCAAACTATCCCCAGTTGAGAATCTCTGTTCTAGGTCTTAGGGACTTACTTAAAAAGCCAGACAGTTTCTTGCCTGACCAGGCTTTGGGATAGTGGAGAGAGTGTTGGCCTGGGATCCCCAAGGTCACTGGCTTGAGCACAGGCTCATAGACAGGACTCCATGGTCACTGCCTTGAGCCCAAAGGTTGCTAGCTAGAGCAAGGGGTCACTGGCTCAACTGGAGACCCCCGGTCAAGGCACATATGAGAAGCAATCAATGAACAACTAAGGTGCCACAACTATGAGCTGATGTTTCTCATCTCTCTCCCTTTCTCAGTCTGTCCCTGTCTATCCACACATCCCCTTTTTCACTAAAAAAAAAAAAAAGTCCCGACAGCTCCAAAACTGTGTACACTAGCAAAGAGCGCCGTGATGTCTGGAGAGCCTCACACAGCAGGCGTTCCCGTGCTGCTCAGGAGCCTGCCTGTTCCCGCCCGTGGGAGACGTGTCCAGTCCCTCCCGCCCTCCACTCGCACCGAGGAAGCTGAGCCGGAGCCCGGGCTTGTGGTTGACAGGACACAGCAGCGTCACTAAGAGAGGACTAACGGGTTTCACATTGTGGTTTTCCATGACTCATTCTCAGTGACCCACACTGTCCCCACTCCTTCCATCCTTCCTCCCTCTCCCATACTTGCGTCCCACAACTGAGGCCCAGGCCTCTGGCTCTGTCGACCCCTGAGCTTGACCTCATGCCCAGCGGCTTCTCTAGCCACAGCTAGACTGGCCAGGGGCTGCAAGGTCTGAGCAAACCTTTCCCCACTTAGTGACCCCTAGGGAGGCAGGGCCAGGGCCAGGCTGTGCATGGTGAGGCCGCCCCTGCGCACTCAGGACCCAGCATTCATGCCCCCTGCCACCTCTGGCCAGATCCATGATTTGGAACACTAGGTGAGTAGATCCCAACTAACAACAGTGAAGCGCAGGCACCCTAGATGCTCACAAGGACAGAAGAACACAGCTGATGAGGCATTCCAGGTCTCTCTGATCAGTGATCTAATTTACATAAGCCCATTATCTGTGTGATGTTAAGCAAGTTCCTTAATCAAACTGCGCCTCGGTTTTCTCACGCCTTGGAAGGAGAAAGGTGTTGCGGTAACATTAATGGAAGTAATCTTTATAAAGTGCTTAGAAATGAAGTCAGGCACATGGTAGGAGCTCAAAAAATAACATTTACATAGTTTTTAAAAAATATTCCAATATACCTTGGATTCTGTGTCATTAAGTACAGATCTATGCAAACTCTTTAATGGCTGTTAAACACAGCACAGTTTAATGAAGCAATTCTTCGCTGACAGACACTGGGGTTTCCCTCTGGGGGCTGCTGCACACACCCGTGTTTGGATGACCTGTGCATTTGCACGATTGTTTCCGGAGTGATTTCTAGAAAGCTGTCTAGGTTAAAGAGTGTGACCAATTTACATTTTTTTTTCTTTTTTTTTCCTGAAGCTGGAAACGGGGAGAGACAGTCAGACAGACTCCCGCATGCGCCCGACCGGGATGACCCGGCACACCCACCAGAGGCGACGCTCTGCCCACCAGGGGGGGATGCTCTGCCCCTCCGGGGCGTCGCTCTGCCTCGACCAGAGCCACTCTAGCGCCTGGGGCAGAGGCCAAGGAGCCATCCCCAGCACCTGGGCCATCTTTGCTCCAATGGAGCCTTGGCTGCGGGAGGGGAAGAGAGAGACAGAGAGGAAGGAGGGGGTGGGGGTGGAGAAGCAAATGGGCACCTCTCCTGTGTGCCCTGGCCGGGAATCGAACCCGGGTCCCCCGCACGCCAGGCCGACGCTCTACCGCTGAGCCAACCGGCCAGGGCAACCAATTTACATTTTAACACATATTGCCAAAGTGGGTAGGGCCACTTCTCAAAGCGGCAGGTCTGTGTTGCGGTCAACAACTACAGAGGATGTCCGGGTCCCCGTGAGCTCACTGACCTCAGGTCCAGCTCTGTCTCAGGCTGCTGCGACCTATCTGGACGGACTCAGTGAAAATGCAGCCATTGCTGCCAACATATAATAAGAACTAATGGCAGCGAGGGCCTGCTCAGAAGCAGTGATGGGCATGACGGGAAGACAGACCTTTCTGTTGGGGATTCTGAGGAACTTCACAGGCGAGAAACATACTGTAGGAGGAAGGAGGAGCAAACGCAATCGGTTGGGTAACAGAAGGAGTAATAATTTGAGTTCAGTTAGTGATGGCCATTTGAGGCCATTCCAGGCTAGGCCTTGGGGACACTTGTCTGGTCTTTTGGAAAGCAGGGTGCCAAGGAGCTGATTCACTCAAAACCCCATAAAACCCCAGGATATGAGGACCCATGATTTTGAGACCTTTCCAACATGACACCAAAAGAAGAAATAAACAAACAAACAAAATCCATTTCCACAGCTTTGGCAGGAGCGCGGCTCAGTGAAGGGTGACAGCAAGTGGCAGGGGACCAGGGTGCAGGCAGTGAAGAGGTGACAGCTTCAGGGGAGAGGGAGCCATGGTGCCCCACAGGTCAGTGCCCAGAGGAAGCAGCCTGGTCCCCAGCCTGTGTCAGCTGCCCCAGGAGCACCCTGTAGTGTCTGGGAGACGGGAGCAGCTGGAAATCCTGTGTGAGCAGGGCCACCATTAGCACTGCAGACCCTTTGGGCTGGGTGGACGCAGTGATGTCCGTAAGGCACATTCTATGCACATTACTTATGAAATATTAACCTTTCCTGGGGAAGGAAATTAGGGCTCCTAGAGAGCAGGCCAGGGCCAGCCTCAGACCTGAGGGTACTTCTGCTTCTGCAGAGAAACACTGGACCAGTGTGCACCGCTTTTTCTGTATCAAACTCCATTTCAAATGCTAAATCCTGTTTATTTTGACAGATCAAGGGGGGGTTGGTAGTGACAACTTAAAAACACTTCAAAGCCTCTAAAAACAGCCAAATGAATTCACCTCTAATTGAGAGCCTCAAAAAGTGAAGTTGTTTTAATAAAAGAAAATGTCTTTGGAAAGGGTAGCATATAACATAAAAAATGTGTACTTTCAATGACTTCATGTGAAACGTGGAACAGAAAAATCTCCCAGCTCTGATTTTTCTAGACACTCTTTTAAAAAAAAAGATAAAGGGGAGTAAACATTCATAACTAGACATCTCATAAGGTCACTTCCCCCTTTTTTTTGTTTTGAATTAGGGCAAAGAAAAAAAAAGAAACATCTAAATCTGATGTTCAAACAACCCTTTGCAGTTTGATCCACTCCTGTCTCCTTAAAAGTACATTTATAAGCGCCTCAGATCTTTGAGCTAGTTCCTCCCTTTCTTGTTCCTACTGGATCTGAAAGACAAATAACTTGTTCCTCCATCCATCAGCGTTCTGTCTGGAATAAACACTAGACTAGATAGATGCTCTTCTTCAAAATAAGTGAACTTTGCTTAGTTCTCTCTTTTGATTTTTAGTTCCCAATTCTAAAGTAACAGTGTATACATTTGAAAACACTTAAGAATTTATTATGGCCCTGGCCGGTTGGCTCAGCGGTAGAGCGTCGGCCTAGCGTGCGGAGGACCCGGGTTCGATTCCCGGCCAGGGCACACAGGAGAAGCGCCCATTTGCTTCTCCACCCCTCCGCCGCGCTTTCCTCTCTGTCTCTCTCTTCCTCTCCCGCAGCCAAGGCTCCATTGGAGCAAAGATGGCCCGGGCGCTGGGGATGGCTCCTCGGCCTCTGCCCCAGGCGCTAGAGTGGCTCTGGTCGCAATATGGCGACGCCCAGGATGGGCAGAGCATCGCCCCCTGGTGGGCAGAGCGCCGCCCCATGGTGGGCGTGCCGGGTGGATCCCGGTCGGGCGCATGCGGGAGTCTGTCTGACTGTCTCTCCCTGTTTCCAGCTTCAGAAAAATGAAAAAAAAAAAAAAAAAAAAAAAAGAATTTATTATTATTTTTTAAGTGAGAGGAGGGGAGATAAAGAGACAGGTTCCTGCACGGACCCCGACTGGATCCACCCGGCAACCCGTCTGGGGCCGATGCTCAAATCAACTGAGCTATCCTCAACGCCTGGGGCTGATGCTAGGACCGACCGAGCCACTGGCAGCAGGAGTGGAAGAGAGAGAAGAGAGGGAGAAAAAGGGAGAGAGAAGTAGACGGTTGCTTTTTATGTGGGCCCTGACTGGGAATTGAACCCAAGATGTCTGTACACCGGACCAACACTCTATCCACTGAGCAACCTGGCCAGGGCAGGAAGAATTTCTTAATTTCTACTCTCCAAGGTAGAAAAAAGTTAATGATCGAAATGAGGCCTAATTTTACTTAAAATTACACCCAAGATAAACTGTGTGCATTTTCATGTGTAAATCACAAAGGAGTTAATAAAAATTTCAAGAAACAAAAAGTAGAATTTTAAATAAGTGTCAATGAAAATCTCGATGCAGCGGTTCTTAAACTTGAGTGTGCGTCAGCATCAGCCGATGGCTTGTGACCACTGGTTGGGCCCAGCCCAGAGCTGATTCAAGTCTGGGGGGGCCTGAGAATCGGCCTCCCCCAAAAGTTTCCAGGCACTGCTGGTCTGGGTCCCGCACTTTGAGGGCCACTGCTCTAAACCATGCCTATCCTACTGAGACCTCTCCCTCATGAAGGAGAGAGTGGCATCCTAGTCGCCCTGCAATGACAGTCAGGAGACTTGTGTTCTCAATGTCGTCTATACCTACACACTATCGGCTTAGTCAATACACTCCACCAGATTTTCTGAGCATCTGTTCTGCACAAGGCACTTATAAAACCATCTTGACCTTCAAGCAGTTTTCAAAGAAGTCAGCGGGTAGGACCTGTATACAAACCACTACCACACTCACCAGAACACTTATCCTGGGTGCCATTAAACAGAGACAAATAAAGTCATGGGCCTCAGAAAGAGATAAGCTAATTTGTCAGGCAATGAGGAAGGTGACACCCTCAGAGCGAAGGCCCTGGACACAGGCTGTGAGGTGGAAAAGAGACAAGGGCTCCAAACGGCACTCAGAAACTGGCCTCTCCTCGCTGTTCAGCGCTCCTTGCAGGCACGAGCTTAGTCCTTTGGCAGGTTGAGCCCAGGGGAGACCAGAATGGCACCAGCAGCCTCGGGTTTGTATTTGACCAGCTAGCGACCCTAAGCAAACATACTTCTTTATCAAAAGCCCAGCAGTTGACACTTACTGGGACCTCTTGGGTCACATGTCCATTCCAATGAGGCAGAGGAGCTTGAACACAATGATGGGCCCAGCCGGGGGTCATAGGCAGGTATGGTGAGATCAAACCCGCCCACACCTCATGGACTTAGAGATGAAGTAGTTTCACAAAAGGAAAGCAGGAGGCTGTCTCCCTACTAGACACTGTGCAGGAGAAAACAGGAGGAAACTCGGAACTACTAACAGTACGAATAGCCCAGAGTTGGGATCCAACAGGTAACCATTAGAGCAGGCGCCAATTTAACAAAATGTCTCTACCAGCCTCGCAGGTGCTTTGCAAATAGACTTGATTGGTACAAGCTGGCTTCTGTCCACAGAGTCTAGTCTAGGGCAGGGCCCTGTTCCTGTCCCCTCTGCCTACAGCTTCTCTTCTTACAGCAGCAAGAACCCTACAAGGGGAACCATTCAGCTCAGGGGGTGGGGTGGGCCACTGCAGTGGTGGCCCCTCTAGACCACGCCTTGAAAGTGAGTAGCTCTGTGGTCTCCAAGTGTCTAATCAGGGAAAGGTCAGCTCAGCCACCATGCAGATTTCCCCCATAGCCTTGGATTCCAGTGTCACCTTCCTAGAAGGCTCTGGACTCTCCCTGTCCCTTGCAGCTGCTGCTGTGTGCTTCCTGGCCAGAGTTAGAGCCATGACTGCTCATCCATTCCTCCTGCTCAGCCCAATTCCACTGGGCACCAGCTTCAGCGCTCCCCTACAGGTGGGCCCCCCTGGAAGCCAGTGTTCTAGCGACTGCAGCTCCAGCAGCTGCCGCCTCTGCAAGAACTGCTGTCCCCAGGGTTCTCCTGCTCTTTGACAGGCGGAAGGCATGGCCACAGCGCGCGAGGAATCAGAGCAGTCAGAGGGCTGGCTGAGATGCAGCCAGGGCTCTGGCAGTGAAGGCAACAGCTCTGTGCAGGGATGGTTTTGACTGGTGGATGGGGTGTTGTCAAGAGACCTTTAAAATTGGGATTAAAGGCTGGTTCCTTTGGAGAAATCTGGGACAATGGAATTAGAGCTGTTAAACCTTTTGCCATGAACCTCATTAGATAAAATAATTTCAGCCAGGTCCAAAGACCTGGCTCAAAACACTCTATTCCTGTGAGGCCAAGGTGAGCAGGGGAGGGAGCCGTGGGTGGAATGTTGCCCGGCCCTCTGGAATTTCCTCAGAAACAAAAGGAGGCCCAGAGGAAGGGGACGGTGGGCATACGCAAGACGAAGTCTCTGGCTCCCCAGCTCTGGGCTGGAAAAATCCGAGTCAGGAGGCTCTGGCCCCTTTTCTCGGCCCTGTAGGGAGCGCATCCTCTGTTCTGCCTCTCTGCCCTTCTTCTCAGGTAGGAACTGCTTTATCTCCCTAAGGTCTGTAAGGTCGGTGGATAGAGGGATGGTCACGTGGGGAACCTAGGCCCGAGAACTTTGGCTAGGACCGCCCACAGCCAAGCGCGCCAAAAGAAACTTCCTAGGAGTCCTTGGAAAAAAAGCGACTGACTTGTCAGCCAGTGAGATTTCTCTACGTCTTATTAGCCCGACTTCCCTAGAGGGACCCCTTTTTAAAATATACCCACGTGGTCTCTCCGTGCACGATTTTCCTGACCTCCATCTTCGAGGCCAGTGAGTCTCGTCCGAGGAACGCTGTGTACCGAATAAAGCCTTTTGAACTTACCACACTTGGTGGCTCCGAGACCTGTTCCTTCCTTCTCGGCGGGTAAAAACACCTTACAAGGTCTGCTGCAGACGGCTCTGCTCCTGACCTGCAAGGCAGGTTTGCCACAGGGCAGTGTTCTTCAACCACCAGTACGTGAAAAAGTTAACCACCTGATGAAGATGACAGACCCAATGATCTTAGCTGAATTCGATTATGCTCAGTGATTTCTGCCTTAGTGGTCTTCAAAATAATTTTGGGTTCACTGGCAAGGTGACCAATCGTCCTCCTTTAGGGAGGTCAGTCCTTCTTTTGTAAGTTCCGTCCTTCCTCGAAGTGTCTTCTTTCATGTCCTCCTTTTTGATATTGGAGGACTAATCTGTAAATGTCCATATTCGATCGATGCAGTCAATCCATTGTGTGTGATGAGACATACAGCTAGTGCTTGAACTTACGACCACGATTGGTTCCAACAGACCGGTTGTAACACGATTTCTTCGTAAGTTGAGTAGGCTATGTATATATGTACAAGTACTGTGAAATGATGTTATAAAAATCTTTAGGTCATATTTTATAATTTTCTTTGTTCATTTTATGCCATTTGTATCATCTCTACACCATTTTGTTTCTTATTTGTACATTTGTCAGGTTTAAGTAAAACAGTGCATTACCAGTACAACTGGTTTAATATTTGCAAAGACAATTTCCTCTTGGTAGACATCTTGGGAGGGGTTTGATGAAAAATATCCAAGACACAAAACACAAATTGCTGTACCAAGTCTGGGATAACAGTTGAAATGGTGCACGCGGAGATGGTAGTGCTGCTGGAAGCTGGTCCACACTGTCGTACGCCCAGCTGGGCAACGCTTGCACTGCCAGATGCGGAGCAGTTGTGGCTAGCGATAGTGGTCGTAAAGTCAAATGGTCGTAAGTTGCATAGATTGTAAGTTGATCAATATTTGTATTTGTATTTGACATGATTTGTCAAGGATCAGTACAGTGAGGCGAGATGCGATTATGAGATGCATGCGCTCTGCACAGGAAGACCTTGAGAGACCATGTGATATACCGAGCCCGCAAATGGCTTTGTGTACTTCTTACTGAAACACGACACGGCACATACAACATTGTAGACTCACGATTATTTCTTTCTCAGTGAATTATTCAATCATAAGTAAGCACAATTCACGTTTTATTAATTCATTATCTATTTAATAATTTCCAAATATGTATAATTTTACTTACAAGTATTTTCCCGAAATTCGAGTTTTACAGTGGAAATCTAACCTCAAACAATATCTATTAATATCTATTAATAGTTGCATAAAACAGATGTCTTTAAATTAGAAAATGATAAACACACCCGAATATCACCCCAAGTTAGTGGTTTTGTTTGATATTTAGTTTTACTGAGTACTTTTTTCTTACAATTATTATTAAAAATTAATAGGCATGTAAGCATAATTATAATATAAAATACTACAAATGTTTTTATTATGCATTTATCATATTAGAGTATTATTGTTGTAATGAATAAAATGTTTCTTTTATTTACGATATTGTTTTCTTCGATTTATTTTTGTCCTCCTTTTCATTATAAAAAAGTTGGTCACCTTATCACTGGTCCCATGTAAAAGAGCTGAAAACCACTGCCACAGGGTCAGTGAGCTCCCCTCCTCCTTCCTAGGTCACTAGAGATTTCCTGCCACAGGCTCTGTGTGGAGCACCAGGATCAAAGAAAGGCCTCAGTCCTCCCATGGTCTGGTTTGTACATTTAGGTTGATGTTCATAATCTCCTGTTTTTAGAATTAGACTTAGATTCTTAACTTTTATTAATTTTATCCATTTCTATAGCTTATAAAGTTTAAAATGCTCTTTGCCTTAAAAAGGGTTAGTTTATTGCTTCACTATGGAATACTTCTAATTCCTAGAATAACCTATTCACCTGGAGGGCTCTGAGCCTTATTTGGTAGTTTTAAGATGAGGAAAGGGGTATTTCATATCTAGTTCCCTTTCCTCAGTTCCAAGTGCACAAGCTAACCTATTTATTTATTTAGGTGAGAGGAGGGAAGACAGAGAGGCAGACTCCCACGTGTACCCTGACCAGGATCCAGCCGGCAACCCATGCTCGAGTATCAAGCTCTTTTTAGCACCTGAGGCTGAGGGGCTCGGACCAACCAACCGAGCCTTCTTCAGTGCCTGGGGCCACACTCAGACCAAGAGAACCACTGGCTCCAGGAGGGGAAGAGGGAGAGAGGGGGAGAAGCAGATAAGTCATTTTTGTTGTGTGCCCTGACCAGGAATCAAACCCAGGACACATCTATATGCCAGGCTGATGCTCTATCCACTGAGCAACTGGCCAGGGCTGAATTTCTGAAATCAGTTATTTTTCTTTTTTTTGTTTTTGACAGATAGAATCAGAGAGAGGGACAGATAGGGACAGACAGACAGGAAGGGAGATAAGAAGCATCAATTCTTCGTTGTGGCATCTTAGTTGTTCATCGATTGCTGTCTCATATGTGCCTTGACTAGGGGGCTAAAGCAGAGCGAGTGACCCCTTGCTCAAGCCAGCAACCTTGGCTTCAAGCCAGCAATCTTTGGGCTCAGCCAGTGACCATGGAATTGTGTCTATAATCCCACGCTCAAGCCAGCCACCCTGCACTCAAGCTGGTGAGCCTGTGCTCAAGCCAGCGACCTTGGGCTTTCAAACCTGAGACCTCTGCGTCCCAGTCAGATGCTTTATCCACTGCACCGCCGCCTAGTCAGGCTGAAATCAGTTATTTTTCTAAAGTTACAAGCCATAAAGTTGAGCCAGTACAGATAAAGATTTTCAATCCTGGACAGAGGTAGCATAGCTAAGTTTCAGGCACAGAATATAAACATGATGAATATAAAAATGCTCCAAGTTCTCCTCTTTGCCTCTTCATAGTGAAGATTCCACTGCTATTATTGACTTTTTTGTTCCTAACACAAACCAGGCAACAATGCTGCAATCCTGGGTGTGTACTTGGAGCAGGGATTACCAGGAGTGCACTGGAGAAACAGGGCCATAGCTGTGAACCTAACTTTACCAGGTCCCAGTGGATTTCCATGTCTCTATTTCATGTTAAGGGTCAAAGAATACTCTGTATGTACACACAGTCTACCTATCTACCTCCCTATCTCCATACTGCAGTCTAACAGGGTCAGAAGCGGGGAAGGTATTTCCCCTCAGGTTCCATGGGAACTCTCTCCCAGCCTCCCCCTGGTCCGCCTGCACTCCAAGACTGGCTGGGAAAAAGGAGAACATTGATGTTGCCTTTGCCTGTCCCCTGAGTGGGACAGTTGCTTCTGGACTTCAATGCAGAGCCCTCCAGGAGTGTGGGTTGCGGCTTTGGGCTTCCTCAACTCAGCCTTCCCCACCGCCCCGGAGGCCTTTCTATCTGTGATTGCAAGAAGCTGGACCTCCTATAAGAACCAGAACTCTCCCTTCCCACCTTGGGACTGAGAACATCTTGTCTGGCTTCCACTGCACTCAATACCCTGAGGTCAGGGTCAGGGCACAGCACTGGGACATGGAGTAAAATCAGTCTCAATCACTGGGGACCCATTACGAATGACAGGACAGGTTAGATTACTCACACAGCAGATTGGCTATATTCCTTGGCCTGCCTCTTCATGGTCATTTAACTACTCACTACTGTCTGTCCTAAACATGGAAGAGGAAGAGAGGCAACCTATCAACTTGACACGTCACCTCCCCCACACCACGTCTGGCCCAACGCCACTGCAGGGACAGTGCCAGCTCCTCTGGGCTCTGCCTCTCTTCTCTACAAGGGCAGCGCCTGCTGATCACATACAGCGCCTAAGAACACTTTCCATAGCGCAGCGGGCACTTGGAATGATGTCCCTTACAAATGCTGTACATCGATGTGCCAGCTTTTCCTATGCAATCAAAGTTTTTAAATCAACCAATATGTGTTAGAACTTTCCTAAATTAATCCAGACATCAGTACCTGTTAAACTTAAACAGTAAGTTATCCAGCCACACTGTCGCCAAAGTCTGGGTCAAGTAGATTTGACCAGCTAGGCCAGGGTTCTAAAGATTAGAAATAAAATGTCTGCAACTAGTATTAAAAATGACCTAGTTTATTGGGAAAAACAAAACAAAACCATTAAAAATATTTAAAAACCAAGGTTTAGTCTGATAATTTCATGTGTTTTGAAAAAGAATCCTTTTTATAAGTGGCTATAAAAATTATTAGTGCAACATCAAAAATTATGTATATAAACTCTATTTTTGACTGAATTGCATTCATTCATTATATGGGGAGCTCCCTAAATAAGGCAACTGAGATTTTGGAAAAAGATTTACAATAAAGGCAATAATTTTGTCACGTTAGCTAGTTAGTACTCCTTTAGTAGGGCTAATAGGAGAGTAAAGAAGAAAATTAGAAAAATTTACCTTTTTAACGGAAAAGGTATTGAGCATAACTTTCATTAACACTTATTTAAATACGAGTGATGCAATTAATGAGGGAATATAAAACCAAAAGGTTTAAAGGCTAACAGATGAGCACTGCATTGTTTTCTAGACAAATAAATCGTGAGATGGATCAGCTCTGTGACTTGGTTGAACTACTTAGAGGTAGCTAGCTGGTCTCTCGAGTGTGTGGTCTCTGCAGACGGGACTGAGTGCTGTGACTCGATGATGAACTGTGAAACATGTTTACAATGTAAGGGGAAGTGTGACACTGAGGACAGGCAGGGGACGCTGCCCATCACACCCCCATACTCAACAGGGGACCTTGTTCTGGTACATGCTACAGGTGGTAATAAGTCAGCACGGCAATACTCACAAATTACGTCTTGCCTTGTACCAGAATCAAGAAAAACCACTAACATCCCCTTTCCAGTATGTGTGTGGGTCAGTTTTATTGACAGTGAATGCACAGAGATGATGCAGCAGAAAGTGTTTTCCAGGATCAAGCCCTGGGGTATCCTTCTTAATTTATTAGAAACAAGGACTCCACAATCGTAGTTACTTATTTTTGCTGAGGGTTCTCTGCTTTTCTGCATGCTCCACGATCTTCTCTTCCACATAGAGGCCCTTCCGCTTTCGTACCGCATTCATGTACTTCCGGGCCTGGTTCTCAGAATCCGCCTTTTCCCCAAAGTGTAAATACTCCTCTTCGGTGGTTGGCACCCAGAAGGGGTCACTGGGAATGATCTTGTAAAAGAAGGCGACAGAATGTGCTGGATTAGGAAAACATACTTTCATTTTAAAGGCCAATTCATATAGTCTCTGCTAAAGAATATGAGCAGGTAAGCTTGGAGGAATAGTAATAAACATGAAGAAAACAGGAGGTATGAGTTCACAAGTAGACCCAACAAAACTTGTAATGTGTATGATTCTTGCCATTTTTAACCATAAATAAATGGTTTTCCATTTATAACCATTACACACTGCTAAGGAAGAAAGAAAACAATTTTGAGTAACATAAAGGTTCTCCCTTTCAGTAGAATATAGCTGGCCTTTTGTGTCTTTCCATTAAATTTGCCTTTGTGCCCAGCAAAGACCAACACATTAAACCTATCCTTGCCTACTCTGAGCTTTACCTCAATACTAGGTGGGGCCCGGCGGAGCATCGGCTTTGCCTGGACCAGAGGCAGACCAGCAGCCTCCACTCCCCTCTTCCCGGGCCCGTTTCCTCCTCGGCTGGGGAGGAAGACATGCACAGGGGAAGGCGTGCTGAGGCCATCTCTCTAAGACTGCTCTTGAGGGGACGGGAGAAGGGCAGGATGTGGGGAAGGAAAAGCAGTTGAGAAAGGCTTAGTCTGGAAGCCAGACTGGGAAGGGGGCCTTAGCCCCCGAGACGACAAGCAGCCAAGTCATGAGGTCCCAGGTGTGAGCCTGGACACTTCCCTGAGGTCCACAACCAGAGGATGCCTTCCAGGACATGAACGAAGACTGACCACTTGAGGGTTTTGTTCAGGGAGAGAGAGTTCCAGGAGTCCAACACTCCTGGCCTCTGCCTCATCCCGTGTGGGAGGAGAAAACAGATGTGGGCAGCCTGGCCGCTTCTCCTGCTGGAAGCAAGCTGCCCTCAGGAAGCACACAGCCTGCCCATCCTCTGCCGTCCTACGGAGGGGGAGCCTGACTGCGGCCTGCCTGACCAAGGGTCATCCCGAGAGCTTCCACACAGCGCCTCAGGTCATCGGCAGGCTACGCCTGAGGCCCAGGAGGTCAACTTGCCCAACAAGTCCCAGCTGGTAGGTGGTATAGATTCCCGTGCAGAGTGAGGCCTCCCTCTGGACTCTGCCAGGCTCCCATGCCCTCTTCTCCCTTCACTGGGGGCCTTTGCTGTGACTATTTTTCTTTGGGGGCAGACAGCCCTTAGTGCAGGGGTCTCAAACTCAACTCAGCATGTGGGCCGCAGAGCAAGATCACAGCCGTTCGGCTGGCCGCACTAGGTCTACAAAAGGCAACTGTTACACAACACTTTTCTCACTGCAGTTGAAAACAAAAAAAAAATCAGTACAACAAGCACAATCGTACATGCAGTTTACTCAGTGTCACAAAACGACCAGAAACTGTAGTTTGCATCACAACTGCTGTTAACTAAGCTAATATCTAGCTAGGATGCTAGAGAAATGAAAAATACAAGTAGGCCCCTAGGCTTACTTAATTTTATCCAAAATATTTTGAACTTCGTGGATTAGTCTGCGGGCTGCACAAAATTGTTCGGCGGGCCGCGAGTTTGAGACCCCTGCCTTAGTGTATGCCTGATAAATGTAGGTTGAATGAAATGCTGCATATCTGCCTTTATTATAGAAAGTTCAGCTTATTAAAAATGGTACTTTCTCCTTCTTCCTGAGTACCTGACACCCGCATAAGCAGAGAGACTAGATCTGCCTCTCAGAAAGATCTGACAAGGTACCAGTAGCGTACAGCACTGCCGATCCAGGTGGCCCCACACCCCGCTGGCTGAGTGGATGTGCGGGTGCTGGGCGCAGGACAAAGGCAGCTCTGGGTGGGGGTTTGGTGGCTGGAGACAGTGGCTGTGATGAGAGACTCCTGGACTAGGCAGGTGCTGCCCTGGTGGCTAGACAGGACTGGACCAGACAAGTCACTCCCTGGTAAGGCCGGTGAGGCTCGGAGGGCACGGCGTGGAGCTGAGCCCTCTTCTCTCCCCACCAGGCAACCACAGAAGCCTCTCCTCCCCGGGGCGGGGGTGGGGCAAGGGAGGAAAGGAAATGGAGTGTTTACCTGGGCAGTCATCCACAGAGACCATCCACAGTCGAAGAGACTACTTTTTAAGCAGGTTACTGGCATCCTCCCCTAACCAGCTGGATGATAAACCCACCACAGACTATAAAGAAGCTACATTTTCTTAGCAGGTCTGAGTGGCAGTGGTGAATAAATTTCTAGTCCTGTTAAAAAAGTGACAAATTTTTAAAAGGGAAATAAATGAGGTGCTGGTTGAGAGACACCAGACTCAGACTGGCCAATTTAAGACCAGAGACCCCATTTCAAAACTATTCAATACAAGATTCAGGAGTTTCAAAAAGGACCCAACTTTGCGCCTCCAGCATAGACTTCTGACGTTTGCTTGGTTTGTTTCCCAAGACCTCAGCACACTTTCCTCACTAGCGCCAGCTGTCCGGGGCTCTTCTGAGATGAGCTGGAGACCACTCTCCCTGGTCCTCTGTCCTGTCAGGTGCTCTCACTACTCCTGCATCTGTGTGGGCATCTTGAAGACCCTTGCCTCAACATGCCAATTAAATTCTCAGGTCAGAGGAGATGGGAGTAACCTCTGACCCCACCAAGCTCATCTGGAACGTTCTTAGGGATACACTGACAAGGCGACCCTGAAGGCCGTCCAGGTTGCACTATATACAGAAAGGCCCCTAGAAGTGGAAAGCAGTTAGGAAAATGTGCTTTTTCCTAACTGGTCCACCTGGAATTCATCTGCCTAGAATGAGAATGCCTTTTTGCAACCACACAGTGTAAATCTTTTTTCCTCAAGTGAGAAGCGGCAATGCAGACAGACTGACTCCTGCATGTGCCCTGACCGGGATCCACCTGGCAAGCCCCCTACTGGGCAATGCTCTGCCCATCTGGGCCATTGCTCCATTGCTCAGCAACAGAGCTATTTCAGCACCTGAGGTGAGGCCATAGAGCCATTCTCAGCACCTGGGGCCAACTTGCTCTAACTGAGCCATGGCTGCGGAAAGGGAAGAGAGAGAAAGATAGAGAGAAAGAAGGAAGAGGGGGAGGGGTGGAGAAGCAGATAGTTGCTTCTCCTGTGTGCCCTGACCGGGAACCAAACCCAGGACATCCACACTCCAGGCTTGTGCTCTATCACTGAGCAAACCGGCCATAGCTCCCATAGCCTGAATCTGATACCAGTTTCTAATTCACAGAAAGGAAGGCACCCAAGTGGTAGCTGTTGCCCTGGTTATTTAAAAAAAAAAAAAAAAGCCTAGAAGGAATTTTTACCATGATTATGACCAAAAGGTTGGAAACACCATGGTGACAATAAACCTCTTCAATGCTATTGTAATCACTTCTTCCTTATTCTGTATGAACTCCAGCCCACCCCACAGGGTGATCTCAGTATTAACAGTTAGTTTTAAGGCTATGCTGACAAACATGCAGAACAGCATTGGCTGGTACTATTTTTCTTCCTGTGCCTGTTATGAGCTCCTTTTCCTCCTTTTCCACAGAAGGGGAAAACATAGAGAAATTATAAGATTGCTGACTTCAAAGGTTTCCTCATGGAAAATGCCTGTAATTTTATTTTCTCTATTTTTTTGAGGCACTTTCTCTCAAAAGCTCTTGATTGTAAATTACATGGTGTGGTGGGATGCGAATGAAAGAAGTGCCGTGGAGAGCAAAGCCAGATCTCAACAACCGGGTTATTTCTAAACCTAACTAAGGGGGGGAAACCGAGAGAGCCAAAAAATATCAGATCAATGACATTTAATTACAATGTTGTTTTCAAGACTTTCTGAGATGTGAGGCTTTGGGGACTGGGACCATGACAGGTGGCCAGGGGATGACAGGAGGATGGTACAAAACGGGAGCAAACTCTTTTTGACTACATTTTCTCCAAAGTTATTTATTAAATATTAAGAGACTCATTTTTAATAATAAGCTATAACTAAGCCAGCAACTTTTTTTTTAAACTATTAAAGATGTAAGATTAAATTTCATTTTTATTTTAATTTTGAGAGAGAGAGGAGACTGAAATATAAAATAGTACCACAGTTTTCATATTAACAAAAACTGCCTATTTGGTAAGAATGTGCTGTTTTCAAACCAGGTGTTGCGAATACCCCTCTTCCCTTCTTCTCTGGCAGCAGGTATTCCAGGTGTCACGTCCGCTCGCCTAAATGTGAGGGGGGCTGGGGGGGGGGCACACTTCTTTCTATAAAGAGCCAGAGAGTAAATTTTTTAGATCGCAACTACTCAACTCTACATGAAAGCAGCCATAGAAAATATGAAAATGAGTGGATATGGTTATATTCCAGTAAATTTCATTGACCAAAACAGGTAATGGGCAGTCTGCTGACTTTTGATCTAGTTAAAGGCCACATTTCCAGCCTCCTTGTTAGACGCGGCTGTAGGGTTGGTTCTGGGCCGTGGACAAGGTGCAGTGACTGCTGAGGGAAGGTGTGCCCTCCTCTTCCCTTCCCCCTCTAACCGGCTGGCGTGCAGATGTGATGGGGGAGGCAGAACAGCCACTTGGGACCATCAGTTTAAGCCAAGTGCTGAGAAAGGCAGCACAACGAAAAGAGTCAGGACTCTACGTCCTGGGCTAAGAGAGAACCTCTGCTCATCGAAGCCAGTCTATTTTACATGATCACTCTCAAGGACAAGACTGACTGTATGTAAAATAATGAGGTATTTTAAACAAAAATATAAA
Organism: Saccopteryx leptura; assembly: GCF_036850995.1. Taxonomy (NCBI): domain Eukaryota; kingdom Metazoa; phylum Chordata; class Mammalia; order Chiroptera; family Emballonuridae; genus Saccopteryx; species Saccopteryx leptura. The sequence goes on along the minus strand of NC_089515.1, from coordinate 41,138,643 downwards.
ATACGTGAATTCAAATACATAATTCTCCCAATGATGATGCCATTACCATTCCTGCTATTTCTTCCTGGTTTGTGTTCTTAGAAGTTGAGTGCCAAAAACCAAATCCAAAAAAGCTAGAAGTCTGAATAAATGGGAAAGTACTATCTATAAGCTTGGGGATTAATAAATAATTTAAGTATTCTGGAGCTACTGTTTTCCAAATAATAGAATACAGCAACAATAGCTATTCAGATATAAGCTGATAAACCATCAAAAACACCATTTAGTTTCTAGACAACAAAATCTAAGAAAATTCCAAAGTAAATCACTGTTAAAATGTAATTTGTACTGACAAAAAATAACATAAACTAAATCAAAACAATATTAACATTGGTTCTATTAAGCATTAAGAATATGACTTGGGGCCCTGGCCGGTTGGCTCAGCGGTAGGCAGCATCGGCCTGGCGTGTGGGGGACCCGGGTTCGATTCCCGGCCAGGGCACATAGGAGAAGCGCCCATTTGCTTCTCCACCCCCCCCCTCCTTCCTCTCTGTCTCTCTCTTCCCCTCCCGCAGTGGAGACTCCATTGGAGCAAAGATGGCCTGGGCGCTAGGGATGGCTCCTTGGCCTCTGCCCCAGGCGCTAGAGTGGCTCTGGTTGCGGCAGAGCGACGCCCCGGAGGGGCAGAGCATCGCCCCCCTGGTGGGCAGAGCGTCGCCCCTGGTGGGTGTGCCGGGTGGATCCTGGTCAGGCGCATGCAGGAGTCTGTCTGACTGTCTCTCCCCGTTTCCAGCTTCAGAAAAATACAAAAATACAAAAAAAAAAAATATGACTTGGCCCTGGCAGGGTGGTTCAGTGGATAGAGTGTTGTGCCGGAGTGCTGAGGTTGCAGGTTCAATCCTCAGTCAGGACATATATGAAAATCAACTAATGAGTGCACGACTAAATGAAACAACTAAGTGGAACAACACATTGATACTGCTCACTCTTTCCCTTTTCCCCTTTCTCTCTCTCAAATCAATGGAATTTTTTTTTTTTTTAAAACGTGATGTTTTTAAGGAGAGGCAGACACAACAAGAAACTACACTCATAGATGGTATGAACTTGACCAATTAAAGTTTAACTTGCCAGGTCCAAAGTCAATTTTTCTGAAGTGTCACCTTTCTTTACTTTGCCAATTCACTTGACTACAGAAATTTTAAAAAGAAAGTTCTTTCTTAATTATTCCCACTCCCCTTTAATATCTAAAGTTAAACAGTTCATGTAAAGTATTCTGGAGAAAGGGAACGATCTGGCTAAAGAGTGTGAGAGAAGTAAGAACAGTTCAGCATTGAACCTTAACTATGAGTTTTGTTTAAATGAAGTTTAAGAAAAAACCCCTGGATTACGTGTGTGAAAGCCAGTGCAAGGCCACACCGCTGAGAGCAAGCCAAATGCCTGTGGCCCAGACTGCGGGGCAACAAGACACCTACACACCAGTAAGGGCCTTAGTTCAGAAACCAGAAAGCTGTATCTCAGAGGACACAAAGTTAGGGAGTTCCACAACTTGTCAAAATAAGTGGCAGAGCCCTGGCCGGTTGGCTCAGCGGTAGAGCGTCGGCCTGGCATGCAGGAGTCCCAGGTTCGATTCCCGGCCAGGGCACACAGGAGAAGCGCCCATCTGCTTCTCTACCCCTCCCCCTCTCCTTCCTCTCTGTCTCTCTCTTCCCCTCCCGCAGCCAAGGCTCCATTGGAGCAAAGATGGCCTGGGTGCTGGGGATGGCTCTGTGGCCTCTGCCTCAGGCGCTACAATGGCTCTGGATGCAACAGAGCAGAGCGATGCCCCAGAGGGGCAGAACATCGCCCCCTGGTGGGCATGCCAGGTGGATCCCGGTCAGCAGCATGCGGGAGTCTGTCTGACTGCCTCCCCGTTTCCAGCTTCGGAAAAATGAAAAAAAAAAAAAAAAAAAGTGGCAGAACTAGTATTTGAATCCAGAACTCTCCGACACCGAAGTTGTTACTCTTTCCACTAATCCACAAATGTCCACAGTAAATGAGAAATGTCAAGTTACCTAGATTACCTGTAAACAGTGACAATAAAACTGATTTCTCCAAATTACATCTAATAATTTAAAAATTCTATCCCTGACCTCAGGCTTTGTTTCAAAACATAACCAGTTGTTTCTGCACGTGCCCTGTTTTCCTTTGCCAGCCTGTTCTCACGAGGCACTCGAACTCATCGTCTCCTCCTCCTGGGGAGGAAGGCTGGACTGACTGCCCAGTCCCTTGTTAGTTTTTCTCCCCCTCAGTTAAAACACAATGTGCTCACCATCTTTTCTTCTCTCCGTAGCAATGTGGATCTCTGAAGTTTTCGGTTTTGATTATAGAGAAGATTCCTTTCTAATGCTAAAAGTACTTTTCCTCAAAAAAATCCTTAGAGTTTTACTTTCAAAAATGTGACTCTCTTTTAAAAACCTAAAACATATCTCTGGAGGGGAAAAAGGATATGTTCTGTGTCTTAAATTTTACATCAAATCCCTGGCCGGTTGGCTCAGTGGTAGAGTGTCGGCCTGGCGTGCGGGAGTCCAGGGTTCGGTTCCTGGTCAGGGCACACAGGAGAAGCGCCCATCTGCTTCTCCACCCCTCCCTTTCTCCTTCCTCTCTGTCTCTCTCTTCCCCTCCCACAGCCAAGGCTACATTGGAGCAAAGTTGGCCCGGGCACTGAGGACGGCTCCATGGCCTCTGCCTCAGGCGCTTAAATGTCTCTGGTTGCAACAGAGCTATGCCCCAGATGGGCAGAGCATCACTCCCTGGTGGGCATGCTGGGTGGATCCTGGTCGGGCGCATGCGGGAGTCTGTCTGACTGCCTCCGTTTCCAGCTTCAGAAAAATACAAAAAAAAAAAAAATAAATTTTACATCAAATAAAAAGAATAGGTGTGTGTGTACTATAAGGCACATGTAATCGAAGGTGCACTCAATCTGGATGAATAAAGACCATCTGCTCTCTCCCAGCCCTCCGACGGAGCAGAGCCATTGGAAGGCCAAATGGTACGGGGAGTTGTTTGCTACTCGGTGTCATCTGCAGGAAGCACATCTGTAGACGAGGAGGAGGGAGTGAGGGGATCTGGGCTTTTACCTCCCAATGGCTGAACACCAGCTGCGGGCTGGCCAGGCCACTCGTCCTCTTCCTGATCTCATCAGCAAAGCCGAAGCTCTCGGCCACAGGCAGCACAGCCTTGATGATGAACATGTCTGTGCCTTCCTTCATTTCTTCCTGTAGCACCCGGCCTTCTCTCTTGGACAAGACGGCATAGACCCGACCTGCAACGTCATGAAGCTTTTAAATTCATGGAGCCACTTGTGATCATTCATATAACCTCCAACACCCTACTAGTGAGTAGCTAGTTCTCTTCCCAATAATTTTGGTTTACAAAAGCATGGAAATTTTTTAAGTATTTAAAAAGTAAAGCATGATAATTATTGAAAAATCAGAAACAAAAAATAATAAAAAGCAAAGCCACCTCAAAATGAATTATCCAAAGATAATCTCCCTCAACACAGCAAGAGAAACGGGACTTTCAAAGGCCCTTTCAATGCAATTTCACCTCAGAGCTGTCTTCGGGTATAAAATCCAACGAGATGAATGTGACTAGGCTTTGTAAATATTAAGATATTTTAATTATGAAACATTACTGAAGCAATTAGCACAATGACATTTTTACACTAAAAATTAAAGCCACACATATAGAATTGTGGATCATATTTTTTTTTAAATTGATAATTAAGTGGCACAAGTATAAGAGTTTTATTCCCTGAAAATTGATGGTCATTGGAAATAATGTCTGGCAACAATTTCAACGACCACATCACAAGAATTCTAGCAAATTCTCGTGGTTAACATTTTTTTTCATCTTTAGACACAATTTGCTTTACACTCAGGAGGGAGGTGTCTTCCCTCTGGATTGGCTAATTTGTGAGTGATTGCCTCTGGGTGCTCAGCGGATCCTTTCAACTAGTGAGCAGAACCGAGATAAACAGACAATCACAGACAACTGTGAGGAACCCCAGTAGCTAGCATATCTACTGCTCACAAGAATTAGGGGATATTTTATTGTACTTTCCAAAGCCTCCTTCTTCACATAACGCTTAGAAAAAACAATTTTAATTATGTAAGTGATCTATGAATGTAGTATCCTTAAAAAGGTACCACAAAACAGTTGAGTAGAAAGAAGCTGTCTTCTGATTACCAGACTGAGTCGTAGACTGACTGCTCCCTCCTAAGTAGCAGGGTGACTTGATGGTCTGGTGTCTGCCACCCACCTTCATTAATTTATTTTTAATTTGGGAACTGAAGACACAGAGCAAAGGTATCTGATTTCCCAACTTTTGTCCCTGACTCAGATTTCCCCTTGGTGGTGGTGACTAGGAAGACAAAGAAACAGAGGACAGGAAACCCCTAGTGTCACAAGGCCTTCAGAAAAAACAAAAACAAAAAAACCCTTCTGTGACGGGCCTTCCGCACGTCTAGGTCCAGCTGAAGCACAAACACAAATCCCACGCGTGATGAGAGGCACGTCCCTCCCCTCTGCTCTCCTGGCCCTCACGTCTCCTTCTCTCAGCCCCACGTCCCGAGTGGCTTCCCATTTCCTCAACCTGTGCTCTTTCTTCAACACTCCACAGGTTGCTCTGGGCTCTACTAAAACTGCTTCTTTGAAATTTCTTTCTTTTTCTGTTTTAAAGAGAGGAAGGGGGAGAGAGGAAGAGGGAGAGAAGCGGAGAGGGGGAGAGGAGAGACAGAGAATGGGGAGAGAGACAGAGAGAAGCATCAACCTGCTGTCTCTCTTAGTTGTTCCACTCGGTTGTGCGCTCAATGATTGCCTCTCGTACGTGCCCTGACCTGGCCAGGGCCTGAAATTTCACAATCGTTTTCATATGTCTAGCCTACATGCCTTTTTCTTAGCCCTCACATTCTCCATGATTTTGCTGTGGTTTCTGAAGCAAGTGATCACCAATTCCCCAACCTTAGTAACGATCCTTAGGCCCCTGGACCCGTGACCAGCATTCTACCGTTTACTTCAGAAATTCTAAAAGGCACAACTTCTTCCTAAGAGTATTCCTTGAGGTCCTGTGCTCTTCTCTGAACAAACTCTCCACTCAGAGAGCTAATTCTTGATCATTTGTGTAGTTTAAATTAGTAATTTTATGCCTAGGACTCCCAAGACTGTCTCTAAGCCAGGCCTCTCTCTTGCCCTTCAATCGCACATTGACAGTGTCCGCAGGGCCTCTCCACCACGGAGCCCAACTTCCTCTTAAAGCAACAGGTCTAAGATAGAATGCATTCCCTATCGCAAAAGGTGACTCCACTCTCCCAATTCCAGTCATTTCTCCCTGTCATTCATACCAGAACTCTCAGTTACAGCATCACAGAACAGTGGGGGCGAAAGGAACTTAAGGGTCAACAAGTTCTACCACAGCCGTCACTTGAAATCTGCTTGCACACTTCTAAAACTGACTTCCTCCCAGCCAGCCTGTTCCATTTATAGGCAGTCCTGACTGGGAGACAATTCTCGAGTCCCCTTGAAGTTTCTAACCACTAGTCCCACTTTTTATCACACAGGACAAGTGTAGCTGCTCTTCCACATATCACCCTTTAACCTACTTGGAGACAGCTAACTAGCCTTCTCTTTTCTGACGTCTGAACAGTCTCCTGTGACACGATCTTGCTTTCCTGTTCCATCCTTACTACTTTCCTATTTAAATGACTATGATTTATTTACCTCCCTCTTGGAATGTGGTACCCAGCGGTGAAATCGATACTTTAGCTAGTCTGAAAAACTCTGAGAAAAGCAGAACAATTATCTTTACCAGTCATCCCTTTGGGCTACATATTATTTGACTAAAATTTGTATGAGGAAAAAAAGCTTACTATTAATAGCTAATACGTGTGAATGAGTAATTTTTACTTACCCTGCTACCTCATTCTAAGAAGTCTGAAGGTGGTTTATGGGAGTCAATCCAAAACACAGTGTGTGTTTGTGTGTGTGTGTGAAGGGTGTAGAAAGAATGATTAAATTTGGGAAAATGGACCATAAAGCGATGGGCCAGAGGCCAGCAGCAGAGGCTGGTAGCTCCTTCCCTTCCTTCATGGGTCATTCCCGCAGGCTTGGATCAATAATTGTAATTGAAACTAAATGTAACTAATCATGTAATTTTGAGACATTCAGTTTTAATTCCACTAAAACTAAATCCTGAAACGGGGGCTTGGTGACTGATCACTGAACAAAGGAAAGCAGCTACAATAAAACCTTCCAAATACACTGGTTCTCATGACAGGTGTGTCCAAGGCTCGGATGCATTCAGAGACCTTCTAACCTGCTACTGTTATCACTGAGAAATTAATGTGGCCCTGAGGGTTTTTGATCACGTGACACCTTGCTGAAAATATTTTTAATTTTTTTTTTTTTAATTTAAGTGAGAGGAGGGTTAGACTCCCGCATGTACCTGGACGGGGATCCACCTGGCAACACACATTTGGGGTTGATGCTGTGCTCCTCTGGGGCCACACTCGCAACCAACCTATTTTTAGCACCTGAGGCAGAGGCTCCATGGAGCCATTCTCAGTGCCCAGGACCAATGTGCTCAAACCAATGCAGCCATTGCTGTGGGAGTGGAAAAGAGAGAGGGAAAGGGAGAGGAGGGCAGGGGGAGGGAAGAAGCAGATGGTTGCCTCTCCTGTGTGCCTTGACCAGAAACTGAACCCGGGACATTTACATGCCAGATTGACACTCTACCACTGAGCCAACTGGCCAGGGCCTCACTGCAAATATTTTGATGCCCCTTCAACTGGGCATCTGTGCAAGCATACCTCGGTCATTTGTGCACTTACTCAAAAGTGCCCTGCTGTAAGCAAGGTACCAGGGAGAAGGCATCCATCAGGAAAAAAATGGCAACACAAAAATGAATCGATTTGAAGTTTTTGATCAGGGCTCCACTTTTAAGGAATTCATTATAAATGTCTCAGCCTGTGTTCAAGGCCTGTTAGGACATGGCAGTAGGCTGCTTGCTACCTCAGCTCCTGTGACTGCCAGATCCAGGAGTACCCAGAGTAGAAAGTCTGTGCTGTAAGCCAAGGTAAGCCACTCACTGCCCACTGGACACATGAGGCCTTTCCACTCGCAGCTCAGTTTCCTCAACCTAGAATATACTCAGTCCAACTCTATAGTCAAATCCTTTTCATCATTTCAAGCCCATTCAAAAATAACCTGCTCCACAGTCTCCTGTGATATCCCCCTCCCCCAAAATCACATCATTTGGGCTGCATTGGCCCTAAACATTTTTTTTTTGTATTTTTCTGAACCTGGAAACGGGGAGGCAGTCAGACAGACTCTGGCATGCCCACCAGGGGGTGATGCTCTGCCCATCTGGGGCGTTGCTCTGTTGCGACCAGAGCCATTCTAGCGCCTGAGGCAGAGGCCATGGAGCCATCCTCAGTGTCCGGGCCAACTTTGCTCCAATGGAGCCTTGGCTGTGGGAGGGGAAGAAAGAGACAGAGAGGAAGGAGAGGGGGAGGGGTGGAGAAGCAGATGGGTGCTTCTCCTGTGTGCCCTGGCCGGGAATCGAACCCGGGACTCCTCCTGCATGCCAGGCCGATGCTCTACCACTGAGCCAACCAGCCAGGGCCGGCCCTAAACATTTTTTTAATTGTATTATAGATTCTTGTACATGTATCTTCTTCTTCTATTATAGGCAGTAAAATTGGTCTTCAGCTTCTACAGTTTTTAGAGCTCGAAGTTTGGCAATTAAAGTTATGTTTTGCTTTGTTTTTCCCAGAATTTAGGAAAGGAAACAGCTGTTCACAGCAATGTTTTCTCTAATAGTAAACAAAGAGGAAACAGTGTGAATTCCCAATTTGGGGATGACAAGAAGTCAATCATAGCACATCAAACTGATAGGAGATTATGTAGAGATTAAAATGAAAATCATGAATTCTAACTAGCGAAAGAGAAGCATGCTTATAAAATAAATAATAAATGTAAAAAGCACAACATTAAACTGCTTCTACCATAAGATTATAGCTATGTAAAATGTACTCTTCTGGACAAAAATTGCAAAAGAAAATGGGAAGTGATAGGCAAATTTCCAAGGAGTAGTTTTCTTTCACCTTGTGGTTTCTGTTACTGTTGGAAACACAGCAAAGAAATCAGTGGGCACTTCTTACAAATCAGGTCACACTAACCTCTCTTCCTTCTGCCACAGAACAACCAGGCTGCTAAATCAAGCAAACGTGGCAGACAGGATGCAGATGGGCTTCGACCAAAGATGAGATAAAGCTGAAGACGTAATGGGGAATGTGGGCTGGCTGTGGTTGTGTAGACCAATTTGGCTAAGTTCATACAGCATGTCAACACCTTGCCCCGACCCTGGAATGTCCTTAGCAAAGAGTCAGTGCTTTGCTCACAGCTTAGTGTCCTTACTATGATAATCAGGAACTTCAAGATTCAGAGGCATGAGAGCAAAGTCGAAGTTGACACAACACTGGCCGGGGAATAAATACTTTGACAGAATCAGGATAACTAGGTAAGAATTCAAATTTAACAAAACACAAATTAGTACAGGTTAAGTACAAGGTTTTACAGTTGGGTTCAACCAACCAAGTGTCCAGGATTAGAGAGGGAATGCTGGGAAGCAATTCCTATGAAACCAACTAGGAATGAGTTTACTTTAAGCTCAATACAGTTTTCCGTGTTATGGTATAAAGAAAGCCCACTGAATACTTTACTTAAATGCTCAACTCAAATTTATTCTCTCCATCAAAGCCCATTTCAAGGGACAATCACTTTCAAAAGATCTATCCTCTTTTGAATTTGGCCAATTCCAATTTATCTTAAAATTTCACTGAAGGCCCTGGCTGGTTGGCTCAGTGGTAGAGCATTGGCCTGGTGCATGGAAGTCCTGGGTTCGATACCCGGCCAGGGCACACAGGAGAAGTGCCCATCTGCTTCTTCCCCCTCCCCCCTCTCCTTTCTATCTCTCTCTTCCCCTCCCGCAGCCAAGGCTCCATTGGAGCAAAGTTGGCCCGGGCGCTGAGGATGGTTTCATGATCTCCGCCTCATGTGCTAGAATGGCTCCATTTACAATGGAGCAATGCCCCAGATGGGCAGAGCATCGCCCCCTAGTGGACATGCCAGGTGGATCCTGGTCAGGGGCATGCAGGAGTCTGTCTCTCTGCCTCTCTTTTCTCACTTCAGAGAGAGAAAAAAAATCACTGAAAAACTATTTATTCACTAAATTTAAGTATATTTTACTTTCTGATTGTTTTACATAATTAACTTTTGTCACCTTAACTCGTGTCTCCAAGCAGGAATCACACTTAACAGTGCTGGCACACATAACTCAATAAAGTTTTTATTGAATTAAATTATAAAATTCTGGTGAAATATAAGAATCCCAACTATAGAATAAGAAAAGGTTTTTAAAAGTAAACAGTGATACTGAGAATATTTCTAATACATTAAGATATATATGTATGTACTAACAGAATAAGTATTTATCCCTATAAACAGACAGAAGAACTATTATAATCATAGCTGAGATTAAAACTCTAACACTGTTTAACAGAAAAAGTTATTTTTTATAAGTGAAGTTATTGCCAAAGATAAAGACAATGAAAAACAAGAATGAAAGAACAGGATAGAAGAAATATGAAGAGAGATGCTTTACCAGTCACATGACAAAACACAAACCAATTCTGATGTCCATTCAAGCCCATTAAAGACAATTTTCATGTGTAAGAAATGAAACATGGCCTGACCAGGCGGTGGCGCAGTGGATAGAGCGTTGGACTGGAATGCGGAGGACCCAGGTTCGAGACCCCAAGGTCGCCAGCTTGAGCGCGGACTCATCTGGTTTGAACAAAAAGCTCACCAGCTTGGACCCAAGGTCGCTGGCTCAAGCAAGGGGTTACTTGGTCTGCTGAAGGCCCGTGGTCAAGGCACATATGAGAAAGCAATCAATGAACAATTAAGGTGTCATAACAAAAAACTGATGATTGATGCTTCTCTTCTCATCTCCGTTCGTCTGTCCCTGTCTATCCCTCTCTCTGACTCTCTCTCTATCCCTGTATAAAAAAAAAAAAGAAAGAAAAAAGAAATGAAACATGGAACCTAATCTTTAGGAAAGTATATCTTACAAGTAAAGAAGATCATTTTCTTGCGATTACTTCCCCAGATAAAATGATTTTGAGATGATATTTTTCTACAAAATTTCCCATTTTAACCATAAGAAATTCTATCCATTTACAGAAGAATTTCTTGTTTTAACAATCCATGTAGAATACGCTAAGTTTTGAAAAAAGACTAAGGAAACTCATTTTGCTAATTAAAAAGAAAACCTAAACTCGTCTTTTTGTCTTGTGTATTGTTGGAGAACTAAAGCAACAGCCAGCAAAGTCTGAGGTCTTCTCAAACCTCTGAATATCCAGGCAGGAAGCAAAAGGCCTTACACACAGAGAGGTCTCCTCAGTCCTTTCTCCAGCTGAAGGAGGTGATTTAGAAAGAAAGAGGAAAACACAAGAAGTGAAGAGCTGACCATTCCGACAGCTCTTGGATACTCGAGGTTGGCTATCACTACCAGAGAATTCTCAGAAGCAATGAGAAAATGGCATCGGGGGATTCTCCAGTTTCAGAAGAAGGCTTCAAACCAATTCAGGAAAAAAAATGCAAATCCGAACACAGCTTCTTTGTTAGGTAACAAGTGTCTCATAGCCAGCTGCTCTCTCAGAGATGTATTAAGAAGGCTGACCAAGCCCTATCTGGGTCAGCCAGGTGGTAACAGCATCATCTCACTATGCCAAGGTTGTGGGTTCAAACCCCAGTCTGGGCACACTCAAGAATTAACCAATGAATGCATAAATAAGTGGGACAACAAATCAATGTTGCTTTCTCTCTCCCCCTTCCTCTCTAAAATAAATCAATGATTTTTTTTCAATTAAAAAAAAAAAGAGAGAGAACTGATAGAGACAGTGATACGGAGGCTGTTTACTAACCAATCCACATACACAGCTGCCACTTCGCAGGTGTCAATGGGGCCCTGCACAGCGGGATGTATACCTGGATAAGGCAAGGCAGAGACAGACTTTGTTCCTAAGAGAGAAGAGGGCAGATAACTCTGAGGGTTAAGATATGCATCTCTTCCTGGAAAATGCCAGAACTGAGTCTGACGGCCGGGTGAAGAGTCTCAGGATGAAGATAAAAACACAGGATGACAAGTGGTATTTCGAGGGACCAACCTAGGGCTGCCTGGTCACACACAGGGTCCTGGTGATGATTTCTTAATAAAAATGGGAAAATAGACAGAGGGTTGACTAAACAGAGGTGATTCAACTGTCTGCTGGGAACTTCAGTCTCATAAATGCCAACAGCTGATCCTAGCTTCATCTGTTGTGCTGAAAACTGTCTTTTCAAAAAGCAAAGGACCTGTCACTCCAAAATGGATAATATAGAAGAGATAACAATTTGAGAAGGAACTATCAGTTCCCATTATTTTGGGAGTTCAAGGGAGTGAAAGGCCTCTCATGGACCTATATAAACTGCAGACTTTAGGAAGGGTAATTTCAAATGGATAAAGGAAAAGAAACAAAACAGTTTTAGGATAACAAACTCTAAAATAAAATTCCTTTGGGGGTAACGAGAATTTCAAATATCAATCTTGAATGACGCTAATGAGAAAAGGAGGAGAGATGCTCTCCCACCCAAAATATGACAGTCGCCCCAAAATATCTGTTGGGTCATGGAAGGTACCCCGTGGCCTCTACCTTCTGTTTTAAGAGGAAATGCACTGTGAAGGCAGAAGGGGATACTGACTCAGGGTGGGTTAACAGCCTGTCCAGTATGTTAAAACCCAGAACAAGCTGAGCCACCAAAGCAGCCACAGAGCTAGACAACAAAGAGGTTCTTTTTTATTCCTGTCAAAATAAAGAAGAGACCTGCCTACAACCTGGAGAAGCCAGTGTGATGTTAATAGAGAAGAGCAAGAAAGCACAGTTGGTTGTCAATTCCTGTCACCTCTACTCTCTTCAAGAAGTAGAACGTGAACCCACTAAAGCAAGGAGAGCAAACACACCAGAGAGAAGAGATACTGCTCAAGATACTGGGAGGCTGATGAGCAAGCACCTGCCTTCTTCCATGAGTTCAAGTTCAAGTCTGCAGGACCAGAATTACATCTCAGTCCTAAAGAAATCTGACCCTTTGAGAAATTGCAAGGAACAGGGTAGCTGCCAAACTGCAGGTAAAAGGTAAATAGAGTTTTTAAGGATAAAAATGCTGGATTCCATCAACTGCAGAGTAGAAAGCCATATGCTCATTTGCTACAGAATTTTAAGAAAACAGAAAAATTTGTGTGTGTGTGTGCGTGTGTGTGTATATATATATATATTTTTTGTGTGTGTGTATTTTTCTGAAGCTGAAAATGGGGAGAGACAGTCAGACAGACTCCCGCATGCGCCCGACCGGGATCCACCCGGCACGCCCACCAGGGGCGATGCTCTGCCCCTCTGGGGCGTCGCTCTGCCGAGACCAGAGCCACTCCAGCCCAGAGCCACTCCAGCGCCTGGGGCAGAGGCCAAGGAGCCATCCCTAGCGCCCGGGCCATCTTTGCTCCAATGGAGCCTTGGCTGCGGGAGGGGAAGAGAGAGACAGAGAGGAAGGGGGGGGGGGTGGAGAAGCAAATGGGCGCTTCTCCTATGTGCCCTGGCCGGGAATCGAACCTGGGTCCCCCGCACGGCAGGCTGACACTCTACCGCTAAGCCAACCGGCCAGGGCCAATTTGTATATATTTAAACAGTATAATAAGGTAAACCTTTGGAGATGATCTGAGCTTTCCAACACAAAATTTATAAACCTAAGCTTCTTTGGTTGGTAAGTTGATAATCAAGGAAAGCTAAAGATATAAAAAGGGCCTTAACTTCATCGAAACATTTGATTCACTACTTACCAAGTTCCATTTCTCACAAGGACATATAAAAAAATTAAAAAAGCAATTAGTGTATTAATATTATGGTGTTGGGACTTTTTTCTTGGTATTAAAAAAAAAACTTTCTTCACTATTATTGTAATGTTTACTAAATATATACGCTAAGATTTTATTAATTGTAGAGATCTACTTAACTCATGTAAATACAGGAATACTGGTGGGCTACATCATTTTAATCACTGAAATTTGGATTCAGTTTTAGGAACAAAATGGGAACATATAACTTATTAAGAAGAAGAAAGTAAGCAATGAGGCTGATTCTGACTTTTTATGAGTTAACGACAAGATGCAGTTGCTAAACTGCATTAAAAGAACGTTGTACCACTTGTAGGAGGTAACAGTGTGCCTGTGTTCTGTACAGGTCAGATGATATCTGAGGCTGTGTTCAAATATGGCTGCTTTATTTAGGAGGGTGGCCAACCAAATAAAGTATGTCCAAAGGACAGTGACTGGAATGGTGAAAGGTAACAAAAATCATATTGTCAAAAACAGCTGCAGGATCTAGAGAGCTTTCCTCTGGATAAAAAACTAGAAAATAGCCCTGGCCGGTTGGCTCAGCGGTAGAGCGTCGGCCTAGCGTGCGGAGGACCCGGGTTCGATTCCCGGCCAGGGCACATAGGAGAAGCGCCCATTTGCTTCTCCACCCCTCCGCCGCGCTTTCCTCTCTGTCTCTCTCTTCCCCTCCCGCAGCCAAGGCTCCATTGGAGCAAAGATGGCCCGGGCGCTGGGCATGGCTCTGTGGCCTCTGCCTCAGGCGCTAGAGTGGCTCTGGTCGCAATATGGCGACGCCCAGGATGGGCAGAGCATCGCCCCCTGGGGGGCAGAGCACCGCCCCTGGTGGGCGTGCCGGGTGGATCCCGGTCGGGCGCATGCGGGAGTCTGTCTGACTGTCTATCCCCGTTTCCAGCTTCAGAAAAATGAAAAAAAAAAAAAAAAAAAAAAAAACTAGAAAATAAATGAAAGTGTGACTGTAAGAGGGATGAATGGTGGTACACATGATTGAAAACTATCAGGAGACGAGACCTTTTGCACAATATAGAAAAGACCCTATCTAATCATGGAACTGGCTGTGAGCTATCCATCAGCAGAAGTATTCAAATACAAGTGGTATATGCATCTCTCAGCATAGGGAACTAGAGAAGAAATCTGAGGTCTGCAAGGCCTTAAAGGGATCAAGATATCCTGACTCTGCCCTGGCCGGCTGGCTCAGTGGTAGAGCGTCCATCCAGCGTGTGGATGTCCAAGTTTGATTCCCGTCAGGGCACAAAGGAGAAGCGACCATCTGCTTCTCCATTCCTCCCCCTCCCTAACCTCTCCTCCTCCCACAGCCATGGCTGGATTGGTTTGAGTACATTGCTCTAGGTACTGAGGATGGCTCCAAGAAGCCTCTGTCTCAGGTGCTAAAAATAGCTCAGTTGTGAGCATGGTCTAGGATGGGCAGAACATCAGCCCCAGATGGGGGTTTGTCAGGCAGATCCTGGTCATGAGCTTGTGGGAGTTTGTCTCTCTATCTCCCCTCCTCTCACTTGGAAAAGGAAAAAAAAAAAGAAATGAAAAGATATCCTGATTCGAATGCTACTTCTGCCCTAATACATTCTCAATGAAAATGAAGAATAGCACCTGGGAATGGTCTAGACTGGCATTCTTTTAAAGAATATGCCCTGGCCAGATAGTTCAGTTGGCTAGAGTATCATCCTGAAGTGCAGAGGTTGCTGATTCAATCCCTGGTGAGAGCACATACAGAAACAGATTGATGTTTCTGTCTCTTTCTCTCTTCCTTCTCTGTTGCTAAAAATCAATAATAAAAAAAAAAGAATCTGTGGATTCCACTGATGTCACTATAGTTATGCTGTGTTAAAATAAGGTTGAGAGGAACTGTATACTATGTGTCATATTTGCAGATTTGACTCCTAGTGTTCACTGGCTTTAACCACATCTACATAACCTTGTCTAAACCAGCTGTCCTTGACATGCTGCTACAAATGCCTAATTCATCCCATAGGAGCCTTACTGTGAAGCAAGCCTAAATTTCTTTTGGAAAAAAATAGTACCACTTTAGATTTCTGCTTCTAGGAATTAATCAGCAAAAGAACTTTCCTAAAGGCTCTGGCCGGGTAGCCAGTTGATTAGAGCATCATTCCAATAGGCCAAGGTTGCAGGTCCAGTTCCTGGTCAGGGCACATATAAGAATCAACCAATGAATGCATGAATAAGTGAAATAACAAATTGATGGGTTTCTCTCTCTCTCAAATCAGTAAGTAAAATTTTAAAAATTCTGAAAAGAACCTTACTACAAGAATAAGCACATACTGACTCAAAGGACCTGGGCGCTGGAGGAAACCTCCTACTGTGACCCATCCTCTCATCCAGAGCTCACTTCCCCCTTCAACCCTCCTCACCACCCAACACTTCCATGAGCTCCAGACAGTAAGACAGCTACTGTGTGCCAGGTATTGCTGTAGGCCCTATATTCGTGTTCTCATATTTATCTTTACAACCTCCAATTATCTTTATAGGTGAAGATGATTAGTTTCAGTGAAATACTACCTATCAAAAGTCAAAATAACTACTACGTGCCAGGGCTCCATGTCGCCTGAGGTCCTGAAGGATCTTCCTCCAAAGGGAGAAAAATTGGTAGAATCTGATATAATGGTTAGCACTGAATAAAACCCCACATAATTTTCTTCTTCAAAAAGGACCCAGAATTCACAGAGCCCCTTTGTGTTGGAACTACAAGAATGCTGCCTCCAGCTTTGATCATTTTTAGAATGACTCTGGTTACCCAGACTGATATGGTTATTTACTTGAGAAAAAAATGCTGCACAGGTTTGGATGGTAACATATCAGCGGCTTACACCTTATTTACCAGACCTTTCATTATAGGAAAGAGTCTATTTATTGCAAAAGATCGTAGTAATTCAGTTTTCCCCCTCTCAAGATTTTAATATTTAAGGCCTCTGGCTTTTCAAGATCTTAATACCTTAGTAACTTAAATGATAATGGAGCTTCTGTAAAAGATAATATCAAGCGAGATTAAGTTTTCTGATCTAGGAGGCCTCCCTGCTGTTCAGGCGTGCCTCACTGCTATAATCTTTCTTCCTTACCGAGAACGTCGCTGGTGGCCATGATGTCACACGTGTACATAGCTGCCATCAGGCGCTGAGGTTTCACTTGCAGTGCATAGCGACAAGCTTCCTTCATGGTGGCAATCAGCTGTCCTGACAAGGGCCCGTAGCAGTCCGGGAGTGAAGACTCTCCTTTCGGGGCAGTCCTCTTCTCAGTGGGCTCGGAGGGGCCACCCTGCAGCTCTTGGTCTGCATCACCGCCAGAACAGCTTCCACTTCCCCCCGGTCCCTCTTTCACCAGCTCTTGATTCTGTTTATCACTTATTCCTTGTTCCTCAAATTTACTTAGGTCCCACTTTTCCAGAATAAAACAGACCCCCATGAGAGGCTCCTCACACATGGGGCCAGAGAGAGTTGCCAGCTGGAAGCCACTCACGATGCTGTTGCCCACATCTCGGTACCTACCGGATTCTTTGGAGGTTTTGCCAGCTGGGCCTGCCCACACTGAGTTCTGAAAATCTTCACTTTTATTTACTAATATATTGGGCCCACATTTTCTTGGGCCAAATGACCAGATTTGGTCAACTGTGTTCCTCCATTTTCTACCTGTTAGGTGTAGCTCTAGTTTTCCTTTCAATTCCCAAATTTTCTCTTGGGTCTTCTGGTGAATCATCTGAGTGTTCGTGCCCTCATTCAAAGATGATGTCAGTTGCTCCATAGAGCGAATCAAATCACTGTTTTCTTCCAGAATCCGAGTGACTTCTTCTGGAAGGGGCATAGCCCGAACACTGAGTATGGCTAATTTATTGGGAGTTGTCATAGTAATTAGCCCATCGGAGTCAACCTGTATTCCCTCGGGGATTTTGCTTTGATCTTCTTTTGTTTGGTGAATGACGGCAACTTTCTGTTGTTTGCCTATTTCTTCATTAACCATGTCCACTTTGGGGGGTTTTGTAATCGTTTCTCTGAATGGAATAATGGGTTCAGACACACTGATTTGAATCTTCGCAAACCTACAAATTCAAGACATAACACGAGGTTATAACAAAAAGAGCATCAACACTCCCTTGTAGAAATATCACACAATGGAGATTCTACAAAAAAACACAGAAACATAAAAATTATTATACTATGAAAGATAAATGGCTTTCATTTCATATTGGAAAGACTAATGAGACTATACCTTCAGAGGGTTCTTTGTATATAGTAGCATTTCACTGCTTTGTTCATTCTCAAAATAAATAAACCATCTGTTTAGATAAGAATGTTTTGAATGGAAAATAAATATTTTAATAAGATTTGACATATAAATTCTTTAAAATAATATTTGCCGATTTAACTGTCTGGAGAAGAAAAGCTCAATGATTTTAACTATAAATAGATGGGAGAATCACAGATGTTTAGGACATCTAGTCAAATCCTGGCCCCACAGCTGGCTTTGATAAAGAGGGAGGATCACAGCAAGAGGTGCATGATCCAGGAGTTTGTCCAGAGCATTTTCTGCAGGTTCTATCAGTATCTGCACTGTGGTTACTGAGCACTTGAAATGTGGCTAGCACAACTGGGAAATACATTTTAATTTTAATTAAATTTTAAAAGCCGCACATATCTACGGAACATTTGGAATGTGGCTACTGTGATTGAGGAAGTGAACTTTTACTTTATTTAACTTCAACTAGTTTAGTATGAAATAGCCATAGGTGGCTAGTGGCTACTGCTGGGCAGCACAGGTCTTGCACCTCAGTCTGGCCCCAGATGAGAAAGCCTCCTTTCCACAGGGGGCTTCTAGTTTCCTGCTGTGAACGTGAATGAATGATAAATTCACGGAGGATGGATTCTGGAGGCTGGCATGGAGTGATTCTGATAACAGGGAGACCATGCAGCTTTTTTCTCGTTTTCTGTCGACCTCCTTCCCAGGTAGCACTACAGCGCTGGTCTGGTCTGTGTGTGCTGTTGGCAATGTGGATGGATAGGAGTATAAACATACGCTCATGTATCTGTGTGTGTGCATTTATACATTATATGAAATCCTGGGATCTCGAAACAATCCTTTTCCCTGGGAAAGGTTATTCAATAAGGAAAATAATATACTAAAGGTCAAAGTGTGTGAAATGCTTTCATCTGACTCTAGATTTCTGCTTTCTGGTGCAGGGTAGGTATGTGGCTTATCTGATTTTATACTTTTTGATAAATTTGAAAACTCAATAAATAATTTTCTAAAATTAATGTTACCACAATTTATTTTAGAATATAGAACCTGAAAAGACTATAACATGTAGAAGAAACTAAAAATGTTGTGAAAAAAATTACCCAAGAAAGGTTTTGATTTTGCTAGTATGTTTGCTCTCAAGATTTAGTTTATTTCAAATGCTATATTTAAAATTAATCAAAATGGATGTCCATCTGATGCACTAATGTAAAACTACTTTGATGCCCGAACCTGACAAAGACAGCATACGTAGACAAAACTGTAGTTCAAACTTTCCATGCATGCAGATATAAAATCTAAGATAAAGTAACAATGAAAAAATTGGATATATGTATTTTAGTTACATGAGACACTATGCTAAGTATTTTAAATATATTATTTTTTCAGGAATTGTATTATTATCCTCATTTTGTAGAGGAGAAAACCAGGTAAAAGAAGTATGTGACTTCTCCAAAGTCAAAAAGCTTATAGTAAGTAGGATTCAAATCCCAGACCTCAGATTCCATGCTCTTACCCACTATACTGAAAAATCAAACTGAACAGCATATTGGGGGATGAGGGAATGGGATCAGAGAAGGTGAGGGGATTAGTGAAATGATATATACATAACAGAGATACAGAAAACAGGACAGCATATCCCAGAGGGAATGGGGGATGGAGCTAGGGGGTGGGGAACAAAAGGGGTATAATGTGGTTGGAGAGGTGAGGGTGTTCTACTGGGTGGGACACTTGAATCCATGTTCACATAATAAATTAAAATGAATAAAAAAATAAAAGAAAAAAAATTCTTTAGTTTTTATCACAAGTTATAAAAACTAACTTGTATTAAGTCTGTTAAAATAACATCACATTATTCAAGTAATCTATGTAAACAACTTAAAAAATGCTAAATTGTCATTTAATAAAATTTAGTACCTATCCTAACTTTAAAAAAGAAAAGCACCTAGAATTCTTAGGAATAAAAAAATATATTTTAAATTACTACAATATTTAGAAAAAAATGTATTCACATAGTTAGAACTAAGAAAATCAACTACACAGCTATTAAAACTGTAGGAGTGAATTCACACATGAAGTCTTCTTTTTCTTATAAAGTCAAAGGGGCTGTGAGTCAACAGTCCTTCAAATTTCTGAGTTTCCCAAGGAGTCTCCTATAGTAATCACTTATGAAATTAATTAAAACCACTCTATGCCATGGATGGATGGAATTGGTTCTATGTGCATGGTTGTCATACCCATAAAGTGCCTCAGGACCAAAGATTCGGTCAGTGGTGGGATTCAAATACTTGAACTCTTCCCTAATGACCATTTTAAGTATAAAAAAATGATATACTAAAAGGTAGTTTATTATTTCATACATTTAATACTTATATAAGAATAAAAGAGGTATACAAAATTAGATTGTTATAAGAAAGAGTTTTAAAATATTAAAGAAAAAAATTAAATAATACCTGACAAAAACCAATAAAACTGTTATATATTTCCAATGACAGCGTGCCACCCCGCCCCCCACCCCATTGTCTGGCACTTTTTCTCTTTATGTTAAATGTTTGTTTACTGAAGTAAGAAACGGGAGGGAGGCCCTGGCTGGTTGGCTCAGAGGTAGAGCATTGGCCTGGCATGTGGAAGTCCCCGGTTCGATTCCTGGTCAGGGCACACAGGAGAAGTGCCCATCTGCTTCTCCACCCTTCCCCCTCTCCTTCCTTTCTCTCTCTCTCTTCCCCTCCCACAGCCAGGGCTCCAGTGGAGCAAAGCTGGCCTGGGCACTGAGGATGCCACAGGTGCTAGCTAGAGTGGCTCTGGCTGCAATGGAGCAATGGAGCAACACCTCAGGTGCACAGAGCATCACCCCCTGGTGGGCATGCTGGGTGGATCCTGGTCCGGTGCATGCAGGAGTCCATCTGTCTGCCTCCCCACTTCTAACTTCAGAAAAAATACCCCCCAAAATAAATAAATAAATAAATAAAAACAAAAAAACCAGGAGGGAATTAAAATGTATTTTATCAAAGGTATAATAAGTTTTATGAAATGAATATTACTACAGGTGCTTAGAATACGCTGTTGTGCAGACAAATGTTAAAAAAGTAAGGAATGTAAATTTGTGATTTCCACACTGGGCAGCTGCCCAGGTGCCCACCTTAGAGAGAACCCTGATTACAAGTGCCATTTATTTATTTATTTATTTTTAATTTTATTTATTCATTTTTAGAGAGGAGAGAGAGAGGAGAGAGAGTCGGAGAGAGAAGGGGGGAGGAGCTGGAAGCATCAACTCCCATATGTGCCTTGACCAGGCAAGCCCAGGGTTTCGAACCAGCGACCTCAGTATTCCAGGTTGACACTTTATCCACTGTGCCACCACAGGTCAGGCCAGCAAGTGCCATTTTAACAACTGGTTCACTGAACTCAACAAAAAATGAAGTATTTATTGGTTTGCTGAACCTGTGCGAACCGGCTGAATCCCACCACTGGTTCCTATAAATCCTGGTGACACAGAGCCTGTCATTCTTTCAAAAGAAATGCAGCAGCTCAGTCTTTAGGCCTCTCGCACGGCCCTCTCCCATACTCGGTCAAGCTGACCTCCCCGCTAACTGCCCAGGGAAGTGGACTAGGGAGACTCCTCTCCACCTGGGCTCTAGGTTGCTGTCTGAGCTCCTATGAGAACACTAAGGCTGAACTTGAGTTTATTTCTCCTTGAGGCCCGCCCCAGTGCACAGAAAACTTTTCAGGGGGTAGGTGTCAGTCATTTCCAGATACTGGAATTTTTTTTTTCTTTTCTGAAGTTGGAAACGGGGAGGCAGTCAGACAGACTCCCACATGTGCCCGACCGGGATCCACCCGGCATGCCCACCAGGGGGCGATGCTCTGCCCATCTGGGGCATCGCTCTATTGCAACCAGAGCCATTCTAGTGCCTGAGGCAGAGGCCATAGAGCCATCCTTAACATCTGGGCCAACTTTGCTCCAATGGAGCCTTGGCTGCGGGAGGGGAAGAAAGAGACAGAGAGGAAGGAGAGGGGGAGGGGTGGAGAAGGAGATGGGCACCTCTCCTGTGTGCCCTGGCCGGGAATCGAACCTGGGACTCCTGCACGCCAGGCTGACGCTCTACCACTGAGCCAACCGGCCAAAGCCAGATACTGGAATTTTAAGGAAAAGCAGTTAACAAACACTTCTGAATTTGTCAAGTATCTTATTAAAGCAGTATATATTTTTTGAAAAGCAGAGGTATTATTGTTTTTATTAGTCTCATTTGGTCTAAATTATTTTTAGGTGTTTAGATATGGATAGTTTCTAAAAAAAGTTTACATAGAGTGGTTTCCACAATGAATTACTCATTAAAATATTATGATGCTATGTTAAGGGCATATTTCTAGAAAACTAATTTCTCTTACTATAAAGTACAGTGTTTTCTATACTGAAATTGAAAACTGTGATATAAAAATAAAATCTAAACAGAGAAATAAACTGAAATCCATTTTAGGTTTACAGAGTGAGTATGACTTGAAATACAATGCTAGGTACCAAAAAAATACATATTTTTAAAGAAAAAATAATAGCGCCTGATCAGGCCATGATGCAGTTGGATAGAGTATTGGACTGGGACACTGATGACCCAGGTATGAAACCCCAAGGTCGCCAGCTTGAGTGTGGGCTCATCTGGCTTGAGCCCAAAGGTTGCTGGCTTAAAGCCCAAGGTCACTGGCTTAAGCCCAATGTTGCTGGCTTAAACAAGGGGGTCACTCGCTCTGTTGTAGTCCCCCCCTCCCGTCAAGGCACATATGAGAACGCAATCAGTGAACAGCTAAGGAGCCACAACAAAGAATTGATGCTTCTCATCTTTCTCCCTTCCTATATCTGTCCCTATCTGTCCCTCTCTTTGTCTCTGTCTCTCTCTCTCTCACACACACACACACACGAGATAATGGCCTCAAAAAGTAGGATTATTTAACATGGATTTTAATTTAGTAACAAGAGTGTTAGGAGAAAATAATGTACTTCCAGGACTCCCTCCCCCAATAATAAAATGTTTTAATGTTAAAAAACAAACAAACCCTGTGACAATTAAGTTATTGTTTTAAAATACATTATGCATTATGATTTATTCAGTTAGCAGTATTTCCTAACCAACATTAAAACCTTCAGGAATGCCAAGGAAATGATAATGAATGTGAAAGAGGTGGACGCTCTACCTTGCGAGTTTGTAACTATGGCTCTAAAAGCATGTAAAGGAGGAACAGCCACAGCACCATAACTGAGGGCCAGAAACGAGGAGATGTCCATTGTGGCGGGATTTTCTAGTGAGCACGAGCAGTGGGAGGTGCTGTCCTCCTCCTCCTCTTCTGTACTGTCCTAGTGCTATAATATATATCCCGTCTTTAGAATAAAGAGGGGAAATGTTATCTACAAAAAGTGGTCTGGGATGCCTACTTTATGAGTTATAAATTCTCTTGACAGAGAAAGATCAAGACTTCCTGAGGTTTCCACTGTAGAGGCCACATCAAGAAGGAAAGGAGTCGGTCCGAGTCACAGCCTAAATTTATAACAGGTGGTTTTGTTCCGTTGTCCTGATAGGCTGTGTGTATGTATATATTTAAAAGTAAAATACTTATAGATGAAAATATTTTGACTCAAGCTAAAAACGCAAAATGATTCAAGTACAGAAGTGAATGCTATTTGTCAGTTATTAAACATTAAATCTATGACCCAACAACAGGCACAGTTCATGTTTCAGGGCCTTTCATTTTTTTGCCCCAAACCAATCAAAATCTAAGTTTAAATGGTTTGGGAAACACGAAAGCACCCACTGATTTCAGAGCTACCCTGTCTCCATGTACACCATGCGCTAACCTTTCCTTTAAGTCATCCAAACATCGCTGAAGGTGGACTTCCCCTGCGGTGACTAAAACGTGCTCTCCCGTTTCCTGGATTAAAATCTGGACACAGGGATCAGCCTGGTTTAACAGCTTCATTCCTTTGACGAGCTGAGGCATTTCACCTAGGTTAACAAAATGAAATTCTGATCAAATATAATATAAGGACTAATACAATCTAAAGACAATGTTCTTTCCACTCAAGAGAGAAGAAGAAAGAACTAAACTCTTAAAATAATGGTTTATTTTCTTTCCAATTAATGCAGTAATAAGAAGAAAACTACCTCTGGTAATGTATTTGTATAGATAGCAAACATGAGACACTTACATGCTCATCGAGACTCCCAAAGCTGATCTATACACATCTTCAAATACTCAGTACATATTAACTACCTACCATCATTATATCTGGGAATCCACCTAAAACTTATTACAACTGTACATAGTATATGCCTACAAAAGTAACAGAACTCTTCCCCGAACAGTACCTATAAAATCAACAAATAAGCAAAAGAAGCATTTGGTATGATATTCATTTCAATTCAAAAAACTACACCAGAGCCTATTTGAAACAATTATTGCTGAGACTGATATTAGTGTGGGATTCAGAACGAAGCTGCCCCCGGGCTGCCCGGTCGCTTCACCTGGAGACCTCCAGCCCCTCTTGCATTCTCTTCCGCTTGTGCTCTTGGGACACAACTGCTTTTCCCGACAGCTCCTGGCACTCGAGGTGTGGGCGGGGATTGTGATCTGCACTGTGGGTGTAGTGCTTCTTCACCCCTTCTCATACTCAGTGCTCCTGACTGTTCACTCAGGGCAGGCCAGAGGAAGTCCCTTGCTACGTTAGCAGAGACCATGGCTTTGGAGGTATTTTCATGCAGCCTGTTTCCCTTCTACATTCTCAAAAACTCAGCAATTCCTCACTGCTTGTTTTTAACATGCCGAATAAAACACAGGAGCTTTCTGCAATCAGTGGTTTTTAATATATGCTATAAGGGCTGAATATCCATATGCATTCCATGTCTATTTTTTTAAATAAAGCTTTTCTAACGATAATTAACACTTCATAATAGCTAACAACGTGTCAGACATATTACATATATGAACTCTATGAGGAGAAAGTGATTACTGTTCTCATTTTACAGATGAGGAGACAGGCATAAAGAAAATAAGGAACTTATGTTAAGGTCACAGGCTTTGATGCTAGCCAGGGTCCCACACTCTGATGGGTGTCAGCACCCTCACAGGTCCGGCAGTCCTAAGCCACATGGGAAATGCATACGTGGGATCCTGAGGGAAGACAGGGCAGGACTGCACCTGGGGGCAGGGGGAGGTGACAGAGGCGCCCTCATTTGTTCCTTGGTGGCACACTGTAGTTTTGTTTACTTAACTAGATTTATGGCTCCTATTATCTAGTGTGAACTAACTTAACCTTTACAAAATTTGAAATGTGGTTTAAAAGGATTTCTGCAGCGTCGGCCTAGCGTGCGGAGGACCCGGGTTCGATTCCCGGCCAGGGCACACAGGAGAGGCGCCCATTTGCTTCTCCACCCCTCCGCCGCACTTTCCTCTCTGTCTCTCTCTTCCCCTCCCGCAGCCGAGGCTCCATTGGAGCAAAGATGGCCCGGGCGCTGGGGATGGCTCTGTGGCCTCTGCCCCAGGCGCTAGAGTGGCTCTGGTCGCAATATGGCGACGCCCAGGATGGGCAGAGCATCGCCCCCTGGTGGGCAGAGCATCACCCCTGGTGGGCGTGCCGGGTGGATCCTGGTCGGGCGCATGCGGGAGTCTGTCTGACTGTCTCTCCCCGTTTCCAGCTTCAGAAAAATGAAAAAAAAAAAAAAAAAAAAAGGATTTCTGCAAAAACACCACTGATAATATGAATAACATGCACAAGGGAAAAATTAGTAAAAACAATGGCTGTTCGCCCTGGCCGGTTGGCTCGATGGTGGAGCATTGGCCCAGTGTATGGATGTCCTGAGTTCGATTCCCAGTCAGGGCACACAGGAGAAGCAACTGTCTGCTTCTCCACCCCTCCCTGTCCCTTCTCTCCCTTGCTCCCTTTCCCTCCTACAGCCATGGCTCGATTGGTTTGAGTGCATCAGCCCCACGTGCTGAAGATGGCTCCATGGAGCCTCCACCTCAGGCACTAAAAATAGCGCAGTGTGAGCATGGTCCCAGATGGGCAGAGCATCAGACCCAGACAGAGGTTGCCAGGCAGATCCTGGTTGGGGCGCATGTGGGAGTCTGTCTCTCTATCTCCCCTCCTCTCACTTGGAAAAGAAGAAAAAACAACAATGGCTGTCACCAGTATGAGAATCTAACACATTCTATAAAAAAAAAAAAAATACTTAAGTCTGTCTCTTCATGGTAATGGTGACAGCTAAACAATATTCAAAGAAGAAACTTTTCAAAAAAGATATGGAATATGGAGACGACTTTTAAAAATATCTACACTGGTGTTTTGCTGCCAGAAACAATGCTCTGACTTCCCAAGCTGGGGTGCAGAGATAACTATCTCTGCTATCAAGCAGCAAACAGTCTCCTTGGGGAGTAAATAGGCCATGTTCAAAGACAGAGGTTAGAAACTCTTTAAAGAGTAGGTGGTGTGTATGGCCTCCATATTTGAGAAGATTATTTCCATTATATACCTACCTGAAAATTCACAGAACATTGCTGAAACAAATTGTGAAGAACCAAGTCTTAAACACATACATTAAAAAAGTGTCATGAATATCACAAGCTTTTAAAAACAAGGTTATCTTACTTGGGTGTTTTGGCTCAACTGCAACCCTCACAATAGGTGTGGCTTCGAAGCTGAGTGGTATGAATGGTGGGCAGGAGGGCGAACTACACAATGTTGCAGATTTCAGCACGAAGTCTTGAAGGCCCCCTATTCCTGCAGGAAGAAAAGATTCATGGGTTAATAAAAGATGATCAATTCTAAATTTACATAAGAAAAATAAGAGCATCAACCCAGTGTACATGTGACCAGAAGCCACACTAAGAAAATGTGGCAGAATGAGGCAGGCCCACACTGAGGTTTCGGACCCCTGGATGCTATTTAATTGCTGTTAAAAATCTAGGCATTCTGCTAGTTTTTGTTTTTTTTCCCAAGTGTGCAAATCCTTTTACAACATAATGAGCCAACACATCTACTCCGACCACAGAAATTGCCATGTCTAGATCCATTATGATTGAAAATACTAATTATTTCTAGTTACAACTTTTTAAAAATATTAATTTGATGAAGATGAGTTTCTAATGAAATAATCTCTTTTGCAAATCTACTTACATACGGCTTAATGTAATTAAGAGACTGGAAATCTGCTATTGCTAGGGAGCACCTGCCCAATGCTACCCTGCACACTACCCGTTGTAGAAGAGTATCAGCCAGCCAGCCCTCTCCCCACTTCAGGCACCTGGCTGATGGCTGCGTAATACTCCAAAAGGTGTATTTGTCTGTGAGGAGACGAGAGCAGAGAGAATACCCCAAAAAGAAAGACAAAGGGGTGCAGTGAACCTCAAATCCGGAGTAAAAGCAGACGACATTTTAGAATGAATTAAGAAACACATACGAGGCCTGACCTGTGGTGAGGCAGTGGATAAAGCATCGACTTGGAACACGGAGGCCGCTGGTTCGAAACACTAGGTTTGCCTGGTCAAGGCTCATATGGGAGTTGATGCTTCCTGCTCCTCCCCCCTTCTCTCTCTCTCCCCTCTCCCTAAAATGAATAAAATCTAAAAAACTAAAACAACACATGTGAGGACTACCTTTGTGCTTCTGGGTTCAGCTAGATTGATGAAGGCATAGAAGGGAAGGCCGCCTGCTTCAGGGAGAGGTGACACCGGAGAAGGGGGTATGGATATTTAATCAGCATTCTACTTACGTATCTTGGATTCAGAAACAATTAAGGAAAGAAAGCAACTCTGCCACCTCCAGCTGACAAACGGATGCAAAGGAACAGGGGCAATGGGATGCCACCCAACTGAACCTTCGCTGGGCGCAAAAGCAGAGGCAGAGGCTCTGAAATGCAAGCTTGGAGGGTGGCTTAGAGGTCTCCTTCAGTCTGAACACACAGTACTACGGCACCCCGTCTGACACCCTCACCCCATGCACCCAGAATTCACTGCTTCACTATGTGAAGAGGTAAGAAAATCTTACACTATGCTAAAACCTGTCTTCCCCATCTATATATATTCTTAGCTCAGTTCTCCAAAGGTCCGCAGAAAACATGCTGCTTCTATGAACTACCTTTTGGATTCTGAAGGCATTTTTCAGATCCTTTTAACCTCTCTCTGCTTCACACTCAACATCATTAAGTCCTTTAACTGTTCAGATCATGACAAAATTTCCAGATCTTTTGATTACTAGACTGAAAAATTGAAGTTTTCAAGGTACTAAATTCAGTCCCTATGCCTCCAAGTGTACAAATCTGGTCACGGTCTAAGTTTATTACCATACCTTTTGGTCCAGCACACAGAGTTCTACACCTGGTCATAGTTTCTTTTTTTTCCTTTTTTTGTGCGCATGAGAGAAATATATATAGAGAGACAGACAGGGACAGATAGGGAGAGAGATGAAAATCATCAGTTCTTCATTGTAGCACCTTAGTTGTTCATTGATTGCTTTCTCATATGTGCCTTGACAGGGGGCTCCAGCAGAGCCAGTGACCCCTTGTTCAAGCCAGTGACCTTGAACTCAAGCCAGCGACCTTTGGGCTCAAGCCAGAGACCATGGGGTCATGTCTATGATCCCATGCTCAAGCTGGCAACCTTGGGGTCTCAAACCTGGGTCCTCTGCATCCCAGGCCGATGCTCTATCCACTGCACCACCACCTGGTCAGGCTGGCCATAGCTTCTTGTCAACGCCTCCCCCCCCCCCCCCCCCCCCGGGTACCACATGCCACAGATCAAGTCTACTCGAGTTTCCACCAAGTCTAGAAATAACATCTCCCGTGAGGCTGGGGGTTTAGGAAAACCCCACAGTAAATATTCTCTTTCAAACCTCATCCATCCTGCTTCTGACCTCTGACCAGCATGCATTTCCTTCCTGAACACACAGCACATGGTTTTAATGACAAGATAAAGCTGGTCTCCTCTCTGTATCACCAGGGACATGGGCTGCAGGTGGTCAGTATATTCTGAACACTGTCTCTTAGAACTTCTCATTTACAGTTTGCTGTTCAAGTTACCAGATCTACTCTTGCTACTTCCATATGCCCAAATTTGTGAACATGACTATAATTCTCCTAAAAATAATCAAGGATAAAAGGCAATACACCTCAGTATTTCTAGTCAAGATTAAGAATTTGTGGAAGAAGTGATGCTCTTGGATAGTTAAAAACTATACATATCACCATTTTTACTTCTCTTAAAATATACTTTTAAAATCTAGGAAAGAAACCATTATGATTGGGGGGGGGGGTAAATTACCATACAATGATTTAAAAACACTTTAAAAATTTCTTGATAAATTAGATAATTATTAAGTGTACAACTTGATATTTACACAAAATATAGTATAAAATAGGTTTTTTGTTTAAAAAACAATGCTATCAAGTATCTGAAAAAAGAGTAGTATGCCCATAATCACACCATTCTAATATTGTGACTATATTAATTTTTATATATTTCCATCCTCTATTGGCACACATAATTTAAAAATTACACATAATGCCCATATAACTTTTTCCTTTGACTTCTGTTGCTTTAGTAACAATTATAACAATTAAGGAGGAATTCCTCCTTCATATAAAGTACATTTGCTAAAGCATTTTCCAACCAGGACTGGGACCAGGGCAGGGTGGGGATGAAGCACATGCTCCCTCAAGGGAATCGTTTCAGAATTTCTGGGACGGAAGTGATATTTCAGGAAAAAAATCCAAAATAAGTGTGGCATTGATTTGTTTCAAGGATTAAAAAGGGTGCAATTATTTTTAGTGTTTATCAAAAAAAGGCATATAGCTTAAATAAGAGAAAACAGAAATATGGAGTGAAGCAACTTACTAAACAGCAAGAATTCTAGCTTGTTTTTTATATAAATACTAGTAACTTATGTCTGATTGAAGAGAAGTGACACAAGTCCTCTCTGGTCCCGATTCTTCTCTACACAAGTACAATTAGATACACAAGCGAGCGAACTCCAGCTCACACACTGCAGAACAGATGGCAACACCTGAGTCCACGCTGAGCTCTTCCACTGGGCACACACAGGCCTCGCCGGGCTGTGTGCCACACCCTTCAAATGCTTCCTAACCTCAAACGGGCGGTTTGTAAACCAGTTCGCAAACACTGTCCAGCCAAAACGTTCTCCAGGCTCCCTCTAATGTTTCCCTCTAAGGGGCACTTTTTGCATTTCATCTTTTATGATATAAGACTAAAAATATTGTGCTGGGCTGAGATGGATGGTCTCCCATTGAGAACTTTTTTCTATTCTTAATAACTCCCTGTTGCACAGGCTGAATCAATCTAGGATGAGGTCACACTGGCAGGCAGAAGAAGATGGTGAAATCACTACTGTGGTTTAATACTGCTTTCTGGGGACAAGCCTGTTCACTGCCTAAACAGACAGTATTACTATCTTGAGGGAAGTCTGGATTCGTAAAATGCGCTTTCATTGAGGGTATAAAAACATTACTATGATTAAAAGAAAAAAAAAAAAAAGAAAAACTCTGTGGGAAAAATATGTGAATGCTCTAGCTAGACAATGGTCTCCTAATCACCAAACTTGAACGTTACTACACTCAGAAACCATCAACCTGTTCATTTTAATCTGTTTAGTAAGCCTGAGTTAATGAACTCCTTTAAACCCTCAAACGAAGTTTTATGTAACGGTCATCTACAGAGCCTCGGGCTTGTGAGAGCATGGACACTACTTTGGAAGGGACATGAAGATTCAGACAAGTATAATGACTTTTTAAGTACAGGTTCCCACGGTGGTGGGATAAACCCCCTGGTTTTGGAAGACCACCTTCTGCTCTTGGACCTTCTGTTTTTCCATCCTGAGAAAGCCCATGTTCTCTGCCCCTAACTTTATGCCTGTATTCTATATTTCTAACCAAAACCTGGATTCTGCTCTCTGACTCCACTAAAAAGGGCATCTATCAGAGGATCCATGCATGCTGTAACCCCTGTCATGGGGTTCCGTAGGCAGTTAGGTACATGAATATAAAATGTGCCTTTCCAAGCCTGCTTGGCTAGCATCTCCAAAGTAGACCAGAAAATCCTGATGGGTTTCGGAGGATGGGTCAAGTCTGTCCAGGATGCTAAACAAGTTCATTAAAGCTACTGCCCTTTAGCTTCTTGGTGTTATAGAAGGCCCTAGGAAAAAGTCTTGCAACAATGACATCATTATGTCAGATTTTTTCCTTCTCCTAGGGACAGATGGAGCTCATAGCAGCTAATAATTCTTAAGCAAGTTAAAACAAGACCTTTTCTTGGAAGAGAGACCAAAGTAAATGAGAAAAAGTAGTACCTGAGGAATAAAACCTTTTTTTTTATTTTTTTTACAGATGTGTAGGACTGCTATCTTTGTTTATACTCAAGAATTGGTAGAAACTTGCCCCTCTGTGTCCGCAACCAGGTAAGTGTTATAACTGGGTGTCACCTCCTTTCCTGCAGGAACAGACAGACCCACCAGAGCCTGGCTCTCACCAAGGGAATTACACAGTCAGGAGGTCTAGGATTAAAACAGAAGAAAATCTACCATAAGCCTATAAGCAGAGCACCTGAAAACTGCCTAATATGTTTCTCAAAGCAAATAAAAGGGCAGTGAGTTTAAAAAGCCTTGTGGATGACTTGGTTCGTCATACCAGGACAAAGGGGATCTATAGAAGGCTGGTCCAGCGGAACCACAAGATGCCTACTATAGTCTGAAACAATGCTGAAAATTTGTTTTTAGATTAAAAAAAAAAAAAAAAAAAAAAAAAAAATATATATATATATATATATATATATATACACACACACACACACACACACACACACACACACACACACACACATATACACACACAATAGAAATGTGAATCTGCACCAAATAAAAGGAAAACTCTCCCAGTTTCATACCTATTCAGTGCTGTTTGATGTGGGCTCACGCACAGATTTTTTAGGGCTCCTTAGGTAGCTATCCCGTATAGCCTCTACAGACTCATCACTGACTGATGGCCTACCAGAACGGGGTTTCTCCACCAAACTGCCGGTTTTCTTCAACTGCTTATCCCACCGAGTAATGTTATTCCTATGTGGTGGCGCTTCGTTATAAACGCGCCGATATTCTCGTTGCACTTTGGTCACGGATTTGAATTTAGAGAGCCACAGAATACACTGAACTTTCCTCTGTACCATCCACATCTCGACTGGCATGGCCGTGGGCTGCTCTGCTGTATACACGGTGTTACATCATCATCTGCGCATGCACACATGCTGCCACATCATCCTACAGAAACTGGGAAGGTTTTCCTTTTATTTGGTGCAGATTTCACATTTCTATCGCCTTTTGTTGCTTTCCTGTGACCGGTCAAAAGTGCACCATGACTTTACGGACACACTGTAGGTACGACTTTACACAACCATGAAATTATAACCGATTTCTACTACCTTTAAAGTTGAAATATTTCCAAATAAAAACAGGAAGTAGGGTAATTTCTGGATGAAATGAAACTTCATCACAGTACACAAAAGACCCTGATTGAAATGATCAAGGAAAAACCTGAATGAATAGTTAAGGTGGAAAAGGGCACTTCAAACTGTGAGCTATTTCTGTTAGCTGTGGATCAGATTAAAGAAAACTAGCAGGTCAGCTCATAGCTCTTTCTTGAGGAAGTAACACAACTTAGAAAAACAAATGCACAGACAGTACAGTAATGGAGGTCTCCCTGGAAACAGACCAATGGCAATGAATGAGGACCCCAGAAAAATAAATGTGGGAACATGAAAATGACAAGAGGTGACCTGGTAAAAAGAGGAACTATTCAGTAAATAGCCTGAAACAATTAGCTAATAAAATGGAAAAAATACATAATTTCATTTCTACCATATACCATCTAGAAAATAAATTTCATATGGATCAAAGATGCAAATGTAAAACATAAAAGTTAAAAGCACACACCATGAGATGATACCATAAAACTAAAATCTTGCTACATTATAAAAACGCTGTTGGCCCTTGCAGCTTGGCTCAGTGGATAGAGCTTAGCGCTGGCATATGAATGTCCCAGGTTCAACCCCTGGTCAGGGTACACAAGAGAAGCAACAACCTGCTTCTTACCTCCTTCCTCTCCCTCTTCTCCTCCAGACAGTGGCTCAACTGGTTCTAGCACCAGCCCCAGGCACTGAGAATAGCTCCATTGGTCCGAGAATCAGCCCTAGATGCTAAAATTAGCTTGGTTGATTAAGTATCAGCCCAAGATAGAGGTTGTTGGGTGGATTCCAGTCAGTGTAGCTGTCTTACTGTCTCCCCTCCTCTCACTTAAAGAAAAAAAACTATGTGACAAAAATACCATTTAAACAAAGCTAAAAGTTCCAAAATAGAGATTTGTAATGTTTACAAGAGACAAAGGATTAGCAAGTATAATATATAAAGAACTAGTACACTGAAGAAGACAACCAGGAGGCAACCCAGGAGGAATTTAGGCAAAGAATATACCGTACTTTTCGCTCCATAAGACGCACTCCCCCCTCTACCCCAAAATGGAGGGGAAAATGCCCGTGCATCTTATGGAGCGAAAAATATGGTATTTTATTAAATATTTTAACACACTATTTGGTTCAGAATATTTTTTTTTCTTATTTTCCTCCTTAAAACTCTAGGTGTGTGTTATGGTCAGGTGCGTCTTATGGAGCGAAAAATATGGTAAGTAGGTCCAAGAAATGAAAAGAAAGGAAGCACTAAGAAATCAAAAAATCATATAAAAACAATCTTAATCTATTGATAACAAGGTAATGAGATATTTTTTACACTAATAATACTGGTAGAACTGTGAAGAAACCATGTGTTGGCAAGTATGTGCAGAAAATGTAGGCTTATGGAGTAGTGATGGGAACAGAAATTAGAAGAGTGATTCTGCAATGTTTAGCAAAGAATGCCCAGACTGCGCAGCTCACCAGTAAAGAGTTCTGGTTGTAGATCTCAAAACAGTATTGTGGACAGGCACAACAAGTGGACCAACAGTATACCATAGAGTGGTACAACCCTCTTGCTACAAACCTAGGTGATTTGGGAACTGGTGGCGGCATTTCTGGTGGGGCCCATTTCTGGCACTTAGTGGGTAAGGCCAGGGACCAAGCCCTGAAATGTGTGGACATGTCCCACACAGAAAATCGTTCCAAGATGCAGGCCTTTTGAACATTCAGCTGGACAAACCTATTTATAATGATCTGACCTTAAATCCAACCCTATTTTAGTAAAAGAGTCTTTCTTTTTTTTTGCACAGTTTAATATGCAATTAATTTTCAGGAATGTTGTTCTGAAATGAGCTGTTCACCATTAAGAAACAGCCACTGGCTACAATCTCAGTCATCGGTGTCATACGTCTGATCAAACTGCATCTGCAGCTGACATATTCCTGGTGGCCGCAAGTATTTGACTTGATCAGGCCTCCGGTAGAGCCAAACTGGAACATTTACATACAGCAATGGACTTGATCTTATTGTAAATCATTTTCTTTTTATTTATCCTTGATGTTATAGTTAAAGAATTGCACTGATGTTTCTGAAATTAGGCTGGCAGGTCGATCGATTTTCTTTCAATTTCATTTCTAGGTGGATGTTCACTATTCTATATATTCTCTTTTATGATAACAAAACATTTTTTGTAAATCAGAAAGTAAAAAAACAGCCTTTTTGTGGCTTCTGTGCCTTGAATGCTTGCATTATTTGAATTATCACTCAGCAACAAACCCTAGGATTATGCTGTAAACACACTACATCTGCATTAATCAATTTAGGGCCTAAAAATTGAAACTGCTCTCACCTCTGAACTGCCAGGCTTGTATTTCCCTGGTGCCTGGTGTCCGCAGAGGGAGTCTTGGGTTCCTATCTGATAGGGAGCTGGAATGTTTCTTGAGGTTAATCAAGGTCCTGAGAGTGAGCCGTTGGATAGCCTTAGATTGAAGGCCCTGTTCAATCTTATTTCCACAAAAAGACCCTAATCTCCAGATCCACTCACAGGCCACCCTGGCATTAGACTGCCCTGCATCACTTGACACCATCCATGTGTCCTTTATCGTTTGTAATGAACACTTCTCCAATGGTTATTTTCCACAAAGTCACTTTAGGAATTATGGGATTTAGAGGATGATATAGAACCTTACAGTCTAATGTATCAAAATTTGAGAAGAATTCCTGCACTTTTTAGGTCTGACACCAAATATCCACTGATGGGTTAGGTTTGCAGATGTGAGCTGAGCACCATAGAGGAGACAGAGATGAAGACCCCCAAGACCCCACATTCCTTCCATTTTCTGTCATTTCCTTACTATAAGTGCTGTCCAAGTATTTTTAAAACTCAATCACATTACTATTGACAATCTATTCTAATATCTGAGCCTCGGAGCCTGAGATTTTTGAGACCACAGCCATGTGTCTGCATCCTGATGTGGCCATGACTATGGCACAGGTACAGCTTACTTGATATTAAAAGCTACTGAAGCCCTGGCCGGTTGGCTCAGCGGTAGAGCGTAGGCCTAGCGTGCGGAGGACCCGGGTTCGATTCCCGGCCAGGGCACACAGGAGAAGCGCCCATTTGCTTCTCCACCCCTCCGCCGCGCTTTCCTCTCTGTCTCTCTCTTCCCCTTCCGCAGCCAAGGCTCCATTGGAGCAAAGATGGCCCGGGCGCTGGGGATGGCTCTGTGGCCTCTGCCTCAGGCGCTAGAGTGGCTCTGGTCGCAACATGGCGACGCCCAGGATGGGCAGAGCATCGCCCCCTGGTGGGCAGAGCGTCGCCCCATGGTGGGCGTGCCGGGTGGATCCCGGTCGG
Organism: Saccopteryx leptura; assembly: GCF_036850995.1. NCBI lineage: Eukaryota > Metazoa > Chordata > Mammalia > Chiroptera > Emballonuridae > Saccopteryx > Saccopteryx leptura. Next base: position 41,103,538 of record NC_089515.1, on the reverse strand, counting down.
GCGCATGCGGGAGTCTGTCTGACTGTCTCTCCCTGTTTCCAGCTTCAGAAAAATGAAAAAAAAAAAAAAAAAAAAGCTACTGAAGAAATATAATTCCTAAGGGGAAAAGTAACATTATTAGAATGTTGACTAAATTTTATACAAACATAGGTCATTTTAATTCAAGCCAATACTTTTTCCAGTGCATGCCTTACTTCCCTGTGAGAAGCAGCAGTTTTCTTTCTTTTTTTAAAATTAAGTAAGAGCAGGGGAGGCAGAGAGACAGACTCCTGCATGCACCGGGATGGGGATCCACCTGGCAAGCTCCCTATGCGATGATGCTCTGCCCATCTGGGGCATTGCTCTGTTGCTATTTTTAGTGCCTGAGGTACAGGCCATGGAGCTATCCTCAGTGCCTGGGTCCAACCTGCTCAAGCCAATCAATCCATGGCTGTGGAAGGAGAATAGAGGAGAAAGGGAGGGGAGGGAAAGGGTAAGGGGTGGAGAAACAGATGGTCACTTCTCCTGTGTTCCCTGACAGGGAATCGAACCCAGGATATCCACATACAGGGCCGATGCTCTACCACTGAGCCAACTGGCCAGGGCCTAAGCAGCAGCTTTCAAAGCAGCTCTTGATATCATGGACTAACCACTATACAGATTAATTAAATCAGAATATGTGAATATCATTTCAAATATTAGTGAGGTTTTATACAGTGAATCCGTAAAGTCATGATGCACTTTTGACTGGTCACAGGAAAGAAACAAAAGACGATAGAAATGTGAAATCTGCACCAAATAAAAGGAAAACTCTCCTAGTTTCATACCTATTCAGTGCAGTTCAATGTGGGCTCACACACAGAATTTTTAGGGCTCTTTAGTTAGCTATCCCATATAGCCTCTACAGACTCGTCACTGACCGATGACCTACCAGAACGGGGTTTCTCCACCAAACTGCTGGTTTCCTTCAACTGCTTATCCCACCGAGTAATGTTATTCCTATGTGGTGGCTCTTCGTTATAAACGCGACGATATTCACGTTGCACTTTGGTCACGGATTCAAATTTAGCAAGCCACAGAATACACTGAACTTTCCTCTGTACTGTCCACATCTCGACTGGCATGGCCGTGGGCTGCTCCACTGTATACACGGTGTTACGTCATCATCTGCGCATGCGCACATGCTGCCACATCATCCTACAGAAACTGGGAGGATTTTCTTTAAATTATTTATTTATTTAATAAATAAATAAATAAATATATTTATTCTTAAATATATTTTATTCAATATATTTGGTGCAGATTTCACATTTCTATCATCTTTTGTTGCTTTCCTGTGACCGATCAAAAGTGCACCATGACTTTACGAACACACTGTATTATTGTGATGAGTCTTAATTTTATATTATAAAAACACAGTTGGGCCCTGGCCGGTTAGCTCAGTGGTAGAGCGTTGGCCTGGCATGTGGGAGTCCCAGGCTCGATTCCCAGCCAGGGCACACAGGAGAAGCGCCCATCTGCTTCTCCACCCCTCCCCCTCTCCTTCCTCTCTGTCTCTCTCTTCTCCTCCCGCAGCTAAGGCTCCATTGGAGCCAAGTTTGCCCGGGTGCTGAGGATGGCTCTGTGGCCTCTGCTTCAGGCGCTAGAATGGCTCTGATTACGGCAGAGCGCTTCCCCAGATGGGCAGAGCATCGCCCCCTGGTGGGCATGCCGGGTGGATCCCGGTCGGGCACATGCGGGAGTCTGTCTGACTGCCTCCCAGTTTCAAACTTCAGAAAAATTCAAAAAAAACAAAACAAAAACATAAAAACACAGTTGGTTAGTATTAGTATTATAAAGCAATCAAACCTCTTTATAAAAGACAAAGGAATCTGTACTAGAGGATTGGATTCATAGAGACACTACCAAACATGGGGCCCCAAAGTGGTTAATCCATTCTCACTGGAAAATGACAGATCAATAAATTTCTATAATGTAGCAGTTAATTTATTATGAACATTCTAAATGACTAGCAATAGAGGACTGGTTAACTATTGAATAAATTAAATACCATACAGTAATTAATAAGTTGAATTTTAAAAACTACTTAGTCACATATAAAGCAGAATATAAAGGCACAGATAAAGCAGAATATAAACTTTTATATAGATAGGACTATATAAATAAAAAGAACTATAACTAAAAATAAAAATTATAGTAGTGTTAGTGTTGAGATTATGGATGATCATTTAAAAATAATGAAAAGTTATTAGACACAAGCTACAAGGACTTTGAATTAGCAGAATCAAACAAATATAAGCTACATAAACCAATATACAGAAGTGAAACAGCAGCGAGAATGATTCTAAAGTCAACAGCACATCCACACTGAAGAAACAATCTGACTTCTACCCCACATCATTTATAAAAACCAAACGCAGAAAGATTAAAGGTCTAAATCTCATGTGTAAAACAGAAAAACTTATAGAAGAATAACACAGAACTTCTCCATGACTTTGGAGTAAGGAGATTTCTTCAACAGGACACAAAAAAGCACTAATCATAAAAAAAAATTGAAAAGATATTAAAATTAAGAATTGCTGTTCATCAAAGGACACCATTAGAGAGCAGGAAGGCTAACTCAGAGAGTAGGAGAAACTATCCATAAAAAATATATCCAACCTGGGAATTCTATGAAGAATATATCAAGAATGCCTACAAATAAATGCAAAAAAGACAGAATTTTTTAAAAAAAAAAAGGTGAACAGGCCCTGGCCGGTTGGCTCAGTGGTAGAGCGTCGGCCTGGCGTGCAGAAGTCCCAGGTTCGATTCCCGGCCAGGGCACACAAGAGAAGCGCCCATCTGCTTCTCCACCCCTCCCCCTCTCCTTCCTCTCTGTCTCTCTCTTCCCCTCCCGCAGCAAGACTCCACTGGAGCAAAGATGGCCCGGGCGCTGGGGATGGCTCCTTGGCCTCTGCCCCAGGCACTGGAGTGGCTCTGGTCACAACAGAGTGACGCCCCCTGGTGGGCAGAGCGTCGCCCCCTGGTGGGCGTGCCGGGTGGATCCCGGTCGGGCGCATGCGGGAGTCTGACTGTCTCTCCCCGTTTCCAGCTTCAGAAAAATACAAAAAGGTGAACAAAGATTTAACATTCATTTCATAAATAAGTAAAATTTAATGGTCAACAAATAAATGAAAAGGCACTTAACCTCACTAGTCATCAGGGAAACTATGTAAGATATTAACCCATACATACGAGAACGGCTCAAATGAGAACAAAAACAAGTACCAGCATAAAGATACTGAGAACTGGAACTCCTGGTGAAAACATAAATGGAAATATTCACTAAGCTTGAACATATACCTACTCCAGCAATAGCTCTTCCAACGGAAATGTGTACAGATATTCAACAAAAGACAAGAATAGTCAAAGCAACAATATTTACAATAGCCAGATACTGGACATAAACTAAATGCCCTCCAATAGAAGAGTGGAGATAAATTGTGGCAGTCACACAATACAATAAGAATGAACTCATCACAATCTTGTGCGGTGACCTATGGATCGCACAACCAGAACATTAAAGGAAAAAAACCTGACACAGAGTATAGTCTGTATGATTCAGGTTATACAAAACTTAGAAACAGGTAAAATTAATCTATGATGTTAGAAGTCAGGAGAGTTGCTACCTTTAGGAATTGGGGTTTGTGGGTGGCAGTACCTGGAAACACACTTGGCTTCCAGCATGCTGGTAATGTTCTGTTGCTGCTAGTAACACTGGCATATGTTCAGTTTATGAAAAGCTATCAAGCTAAGGCTTAAGATTTCCATACTTTGCTATATGCCTATTATGCACCAATAACAATTTACTTAAAAATGTTATTGGGCACAAATTATGTGAACATTTAAAGTGCTTCTGAGTCTTTTAGAGATGCTATTAACTGCAACTAATAAACCAATTTAGAGCCTAAAACCTGGTAGCAAAAGAAAGAATACATGGTTTGTCTCCTTTTGTCTCTTCTTCTACATCATCCAATGACTAATGAAATACGTCTTTCACGTAACATCCTTACACAGATTCTTCTGAACATGTCTGTCCTTGAACAAATCATTTCCTTATTCAAATACGGCTGCTTGCATCTGTCTCCCTCGGGTTCCTCTGACACTCCATGGTTCATTCAGAAGTTGGTTCTTCTAAGCTCCCCTTGAAAGATGCTCAAAAGAGTTTCTTTGGTTTTTGGTCTGTTTCAATCTTCAGGAAGACAAAACAATTTGTACCAAGTATCGCATAATTCTCTACTGCAGCCTTTATTTATATAAAAAAAAGTCCAATACAATACCCAAAATATTTCCACGTGTCTCTTTTCACTCTTACCAGCTACTACTGCTGAAATCCAACTACCACTAGAGTAAAATCATCTCAACTTACATCATGGGAAATGTTTCTTTAGCGTTATAAGAAAAACAGAAAAGTGCTACAAAAACTAGGACAGCAAAATAATATGAAAGTTTTGTCAAGTTGTCTGTTTCATGACATGGTCCATGGCGGTCTTGTGTATGTGAGTCTCTGGGCAAAGACCCCAGAAGCGCTGTGAGATTAGATCATCACTTCTATGTGGTCCCCACGTAGGAGGCTCACAAGGGGATGTCAGGAGTACCTCTTTCCCTTTACCAGGGCACGGAGGTGTGTTTTCTCAAACAACAACAGTGTCTTTGTGGTTTATTAACAAGCTTTGTCCCCAGTGAAACCTGTTGCAAACTAAAGAATTTCACTGTCACACAAACCAGAAATGCTGATGGAGCATCTGTGAAGAAGCTTCATAAGGCAGACTAATGCAAGCATTGCTCAAGGTGCCTGCCTTGGCTACTAGTGGAGTTTGATTAGTGATAACCAAACCCTGCTGGCTCTCTGTTCCCACCAGTTCACAGAGGATCTTATTTGGAATCTGCCCATCACCTTCTCTGGGCTGCTCCTCACAGGCCCACCAGGCACTAAAACTCTGCAGAGGTCTCTGAGTAGGGAAACGCTTCTTCTGTGTGTCATGCTGTTCGAGGAAATAAGACATTTGATTGTGACCTCTTCCAGGTTTTACTCGCCTTCCAAAGGTCTCGGTTGGGGAGCAACAGGACTGGGCCAAAAGGCAAGTTAAGTGACAGGAATCCACCATTCCTCCCTCTGCAAACTCAAGCTTAGCTATTGGATTTCTCTGTCATGCCTGGTTGCTTGTTCCTCAGAAGTTCCCTTGCAGGAGGCACCTCCACAACCTTCAAGGGCCCATTCTACCAACTATCTGGCTATGCCCCACTTCTGAACCCCAGAGATGATGCAGTCCATGACGACACTGATCCTTGGTACTGTTTGAGTTCTACATCAAGAAAATGGTTCACGGTGTCCAGCAGAAGAGGGGGGTGTAGCAACACTTCTGAGTACACTCAGGAAGTGGGAAAAGCCTTCGGGGTTTATGGGGGCAGATTTCCAGGTCCAATACCATATTAGGCTGGCAAGTGCCTTATCTGGAAAACAAAGTCTTCTCTAAAACAGTCTCCTTTTTAGTTAACATCACAGGATTTTGGGGCTTTGGTAAGGAAGCTCAGTTGGTTAGAGCGTCAGCCCCAATAAGCCAAGGTTGTGTGTTCAATACCTGGTCTGGGCACATATAAGAATCAATCAATGAATGCATTAAGGAGTGGAAAAACAAATCAGAGTTTCTCTTCTCTCCTCTCTCTAAAAATTGATCAATAAAGAAATTAAAAAGGATTTCTTTAAAGTTTTGTAAACTTTTATAGCTTGCTTGTAAACTATGTCAAGTCCAGCAAGTGCTCAGAACTCGCCCATGTGACAGAGGAGGAACCAGAGGGGTGCAGTGGGGAAAGACTGAGCCCAGATCTCAGTCACTAGCCTTACAGAGGAGGAACCAGAGGGGTGCAGCGGGGAGAGACTGAGCCCAGATCTCAGTCACTAGCCTTACAGAGGAGGAATCAGAGGGGTGCAGCGGGGAGAGACTGAGCCCAGATCTCAGTCACTAGCCTTACAGAGGAGGAACCAGAGGGGTGCAGCGGGGAGAGACTGAGCCCAGATCTCAGTCACTAGCCTTACAGAGGAGGAACCAGAGGGGCGCAGTGGGGAACGCTGAGCCCAGATCTCAGTCACTAGCCGTGCTGGAGGAGCCCCTTCTCCTGACTCCCAGGCCAGGGCCTTTTCCTCCATGCCACTCTTCCTTAGTGTATTCCAGAGAAGATGAGCTATATTTTTCCAAGGCAAATCAATAATCATATTTTTGCTCCTTTCCAGAAATCTCACTCACATGTCTTTCTTCCACTGAAGGAAAAGTCAAAACGTCAACTCTGACAGAGGAGAGGAAGAAGTACTGAGGGTAGAGAGGCAGTGTTAGATACAGGAACAGAAAGCACCTGGTGGAGAGGATGAAGCAGTAAGTCCTAAGATCCAGTGTCTATTCCCAAGATCAGAGCAGGGAAAAGGCCTGGACCCGTAAGTGCTGGGGCCTTGCCTATAAATATCTTCATACAGGCGAAATGGTTTAAAATTAAGGTCAACTGAACCTTCAAGGGACAAAAGGGGGAAAACACATTGGCAACATAAATACAATACAATACAATAATTGGCAACAGAAATACAATCTGGTAAGGAGACTGGAGGAGCACCAGCTGTTCTATCCCAGCCTTGGCCCCACTACTGGCAACATTTAGAATCGCAGGTGCCAGTCGTTTTTTCTTTTCCTTGATTTCTTTTAGGTACTTAAAAGTTGAATTTTCTTTTGTTCTTTTTATTTTTTTCTCTTTTCATGTAAGAAGATATGCATTACAATGAGTGAAGCAAGAGTGGCACATACTGTCTCGTCCTTTCTCCTGATAAACACTCTCACTAGTGTTTAGTGTGTGCATTGCTTCCACAAACAAAACGCACACATATGTCACCTTTTAATCCATTCGGATTATTATCTTGGCTTACCATGTGAGGCAGAGATGTGATTTTAACTAATATTTTATTTTTGAAAATAGCTGGCCCTGGCTGGTTGGCTCAGTGGTAGAGCATCAGCCCGGTGTGTGGATGTCCCAGGTTTGATTCCTGGTCAGCGCACACAGGAAAGAACCATCTGGTTTTCTACCTCTCCCTTTCTTTCTCTCTCTTCCCCTCCTGCAGCCATGGCTCAATTGATTTGAGAAAATTGGCCTCAGGCACCGAGGATGACTTCATGGCCTCTGTCTCAAGCACTAAAAAATGGCTCCGTTGCTGAGCAGGGCCCCAGATGGGGGAGAGCATCGCCTCCTAGTGGGCTTGCCAGGTGGATCCCAGTCGGAGCACATGTGGGAGGTCTCTCTGCCTCCTCTCACTAAAAAAAAAAAGAAAAAAAGGAAAAGAGATGACCTAATGTCCTAACTCTATGAATGGGGACGGGGACATACCCAGAAAAACACACACACACAATTCCTAAGAACTGCATGTCTTCTGCGCGGGGGTAACTTGTGTGGACTTCGTCTGTGTGGTCATTAAACTCAAACTGGTTTTGTCTCTGAGAAGTCACTGTGGCAGGGGATTGATTTAGAGACAGATTTCTTTGCCGCCACTGAAGTATTTCCTTCGTGTTAATATAGTCTGGGGAAATGAAGATCTCATAATTTTTTAGGAGAATGATGGAATTATTATCCATTCCACTCTTAAAAGTTGTTATTGGACCAAAGTCCTCAGATGAGAAAACTTGACAATTCTTTGTTTTGATGATTGTACATATTTTGACTACAGCTTGTTTCACCCCATTTTACCAAATAATCCCTTCTCTGCCAAACGGAGTAATTTGGAATTTTCACACCCTTCCTTACAACCTACCCAGCTTCCACTTACTTCCAATTGAGGAGGGAAATTCCCCAAATAACACAAAGGACCTGAAATGCTAGAGACCACCGTTTGGGAGGCAGGAGAGAGCACTATAGAACGTCTGTCTATGCTAACTTGGGCCGAGTTTCCTGTTGAGCCCATTTTAGAATGCGGGCTTAGTTTATCTGTGTGGTTGGCCCTACTGGGAGGGTAGAGCTTGTTTTGATTTAGAGTCAAGTGTGACTCAGGAGCAGTAGGAGGACAGTGCGCTGTGGTCATTAACCTCCATGTCCAGCAGGAAACTGAGCTCAGTGTTTCCCAGGTCAACCTGATTGCAGGCTTTTGTCTTTTCCATGTTAGCATAACTTTTTAAAAGGTAATTAACGATCCTAAATCACTCTCTGATTGTTGCTGCAAATATGTGTTAATAGCTATGGTCTGAACTTCTTATGCCTCTGCTGAGTCCTGCCTGAACCGGGAGAATTATTTACTATATTTACTATTCAGAATCCTGCATGTCTCAACTGCAGATCTTCTGCATAGTAACACAGCAGTCAGACCTTTCCAGACAAAAATGTATAATGAAGAGCTTCCTATTATCAAAGGCAGAATAATTGGATTAAGAAGCATCATTAACCACTGACTGTAATGATGCCTACAAGCTGGAGTCACTGTTCTTAGCCACTGTTCTAGCTGCTTCACGTCTCTCCTCACCTCTGAGGTCCTGGAGGGCCACAGCTTCATAGAAAGGAAACCAAAACCATGGGGATAAAAGTGTGACCGGCTCGAACCACCCTTGAAAGGTGAGCCCTTCATTAATAATATGTACTGCTCGCGTATTCTGCTCTTGGACTCGTAAGATAACCTGACATTGTTCTTCTGGGAAGACTTCCAGTTTTCAGGGAATCCTGTGCTTGGTTTTGTTTTATTGTTGGCTTCAGTAACTCCCTAGGAAATTTAACCAGCTGCCAACTGACCCTATTCACAAACAGAGAACACAAGGGCCTATTGTAAACCCAGTGACAATATTCAAATTGGCTAAAAATTCAGCACCTCAGAGCTACAGAATAAATTTTGCTGGACCATCCTAAGAATCTTTTGGTTATTACTAAATTTTTCCCAACTCCTTCCATCAGATTTGGGGAGAATGGGCGCACTTATCACCAAATCTGTTCTCCTTGGTTGGTTTCTTACAAGCCTGTTTCAAACAGTCCTATTGCTTTTGTTGGTTAAATTGGTGTTTTGCTTTTGAAATGCCATCTTTCTGTATATTCATGATTCTTCTATGTCCACTCCAAGAGAGGGAAGTATCTGTGTTGGTTCTGCGTGTGGCGAGGAGCTGTGGCACAGAGCAAAAAGATTTGCTGTTCAAATCTTAAGTCTTTGCAAAAAAAGGAAGATTTTAGATTAACTGTGAATTTCCAGGGGTCTGACTTCTGTCTCCAATAATATTGTTTTTATGCCTTGAGTAATATAAGCACTAACACTGACTTAATAGTTGGGAGGGTATATGTGCAAATTATCTTTAATGTTTATAGAACGTTTTTAAGTATATACTGCACAGCTTTACTTTCTGATTCTGCTTAATCCTTCTCATCCTGTGTTATATCCCTACTGTGTTAAAAAAAAAAAAAAAAGGCATTTTTCTGTGATGAGAATTAGTTAAAATTCACTTCCACCACCTTTAATGAAAACTGACAGTATTCTTCATACCATCTTCTCTGCTTGGCTACATCCACACCTTTCCCTACACATATTAATTAACCACATCTCTGTAAATTACATATATTTATTATAAAAACAAAGAACAACAATGAACAAGTTGAGACTTTTAGAGCTGTTAATTTCTAAAAAGACTACTTAAAACAGTGAAGTGGTCTTTGATAGAAAAGAAAGCTGAAAGTTTCATCATTCACCAAAAACACCTGGAAATAATTTGAAAGTTTTCAAAGTTACTATTCTAATAGGTATTACTTCCAACCTAACTATTACTGGCCTTTGAAATATAGAAGCTAAAAGCAGACTGGACAGATCAAATGCTGTAGATAAAAGCATTTTAAAAAGCATACAGTGCTATAAAAACATAAGGTGGTGGTATTAAAAATGGATTTGGACATGAAATCACAAACTCATTCATTTCAGTGATTCCCTTAAATCTTGGACAAGGGCAGAAAACAGTGAGACTTTAATCCAGATCCAGTTCCCCATCTTATGGGATCCTTTTGGGCCAGTCGACTTTAATCAAATTACACTCCCTCCCTAAAGGATTAGAAACAAACTGAGAGGTTCTGGTCGAGCGCCACAGCTTTTCACTCAAAGCTATCGTTCTCACTTTCATAAAGGACGTTTGAAAACTGTGTGATCAAATTTGAAAGTAACTTTTTAAGAGTTGCAGGTAGACTTTCTGACAAAGAAGAGTTTCATATTTGTGGCAAAGTTAAAATATGTGGCTGCAGCAAAATAGTTGGTGATTAAAAATAGTCACAAGGACAATGACAAGTCCTCATATGAATTGATAAAGAGATTAACAATAGTAATACATTTAAAAATATGGCAGAAAAGAAGTGATAAACTGCCCAAAGGCAGAGATTATACATACTCAAGGTGCAGTGTCTCTTGACACTGTGTGAGCAAGAGCTCAAGGAATAGCTGCTGAACCGTACCAAACTCAATATATATTCAATCCTAATTTTTTTTCTTCGTTTCCAAGTGAGAGGAGGAGAGACAGACAGATTCCTGCATACGGCCCGACTAGGATCCACCTGGCGACCCCTGTCTGGGGCTAATGCTCTATCTGGGGCCTCTAGCAACCAAGCTATTTTTAGCACTTGAAGCGGAGGCTCCACAGAACCATCCTCAGCGCCCAGGACAGATATGCTCAAACCAATTGAGCCATAGCTATGGGATAGGGAGAGAGTGAGAGTGAGAAAAAGATAGAAAGAAAGAAAAGGAGGAGGAGGAAGGGCTGAGAAGCAGATGGTCACTTCTCCTATGTGCCCTGATCAGAAATCGAACCCAGGACATCCACAAGCCAAGTTGACGCTCTGCCACTGAAACAACTGACCAGGGCTTCGATCCTAATTTGACACAACAAACAGAGGCAAAAACTGTGTTCACGTGTGAGTTGTATAAAGAAGACATATGGAAGGGCATATTTATCAGTGGTTATATCAAAGAAGTGGTTACAGATATGAAATTATTAATTTCTGACATTTTTGTATTGTTTGGATTTTTACTATAAGCACTTTTGATATCCAAGTGAGTGAAATCAAGATAAAAACTTATCAGCTAAATCCGTCAATAAAGAATGGATATTATTTAGACGAAACAATTCAAATTGTGTGTGTGTGTGTGTGTGTGTGTGTGTTTCTAAACAAAAGAAAACACCCTAGGGTTATACTCTAGTTCAGTGGTTCTCAAAGTGTGTGCCCTAGAAGATTTCCAAGTGCGCCCTATGGTATTCCAGAGAAATATCTGCCTGTTGGAAACCAAAAAACCAACAAGGTTTTTGGAGTTGAGATCTTTGGGGGACAGAGGTGAGGGGAATTGGCTATGAGCTGACAGTCTGCCCAAACACCCACCTCACTTGCCTGATTAGGTTGCAAAAGGCAATGTTAAGCTGTGGTGCTGGATTGTTTATACTACCCCCCAAGTTCCCCGGAAAGACTGGAGGTAAGTTCTTCTATCTTTTGTTTGGTGTAAAGTTAAGATGATATGTATGGTGGTCGTTTTCTGCACTCAACACAATTAAGAGTAAAAAGAGAGGAATTCTTCAATGTATTGATGAGAAAAGGAGAGTTTGCCTTTCAAATATATGCCCAAACATTGAAGAAATCATAACACAAGAATGAAAAAACTTAACACATTTGCGCCGGGACCTGCTGAATTTACTAAATCTTACTAAGAATGTATCTATATATATAAAAAGATAACTTTCTTGTTGTTTTTTTATTTTTATTTTTTCTTTTGAAGCTGGAAACGGGGAGAGACAGTCAGACAGACTCCCGCATGTGCCCAACCGGGATCCACCCAGCACGCCCACCAGGGGCAATGCTCTGCCCACCAGGGGGCGATGCTCTGCCCCTCCGGGGGGTCGCTCTGCCGCGACCAGAGCCACTCTAGCTCCTGGGGCAGAGGCCAAGGAGCCATCCCCAGCGCCTGGGCCATCTTTGCTCCAATGGAGCCTTGGCTGCGGGAGGGGAAGAGAGAGACAGAGAGGAAGGAGGGGGGGCGGTGGAGAAGCAAATGGGTGCTTCTCCTATGTGCCCTGGCCGGGAATCGAACCCGGGTCCCTCACACGCCAGGCCGATGCTCTACCGCTGAGCCAACCGGCCAGGGCCGTTCTTTAATTTTTTAACCCTTCTTTTTTACAAATTCTAAAAAGCATAACTCAAAAAATGAAACATAAAAACGTTTTTTACTGTCAGAATAAATTTAATTTTGTATTTATTTCATTTAATTACCATAAAAGCACACTTGAACTTTATTTTTTTCCTCTAATATTTGACTTATTATAACATATTTCTCAGAAGTTTGTATATAGTGCACCTACAATTATTGGTAGGAGTTTAAATGCACCCCAACTTCACAAAGTTTGAGAACCACTGCTCTTGTTTGTAACTACTAGCTCCTGAAAATGGAATAGTGAACTTAATGATCAAATATACTTGCTAGAGAAAAAAAAAGATTCAACTAGCATTCACTGAGCATTAGTGAAATGTTAAGCAGATTATCTAATAACTAAGGACTTAGAGAATATGTGTAGTCAATTTATCCACAGCCTGTCTTATTAACATCCAATTATATCCCCTTTCAGCCTTGTAGGTAAGCAACCCTTTCACTCTAAACACAAAATCAAAGGTTATATACTTTCTCATTATCAATGGTTTTTTTATTTATGCATCAACATTATTATATGTAAGAACAATTAAGTTGCCCACATTCTGCCTAAGTTTGGAGGCATTTAGCTCGAGTAAAATTTGGCAAAGCCTTTTAAAAAAGACTAATTTTTTCTGGTGTTGTGAACTGCCTATCAAAGTACAAGGGCATATTCTGCGACTTAAATTCTAAAAATGGGCCTTCTTCTCTCCTCTGGCTCATAACTAAGTAACTGTTACTGAATACACCTTGCTTTCGACTTAAGAAGCCAAACCTTACTAACATGACTCAGTCAACTCAATATGCACAACAAATATTTGCGCTTTTCCCTGACCTCCTTCCACGGCTCCCCACCTACTGTCCCACTTGGTCTCCCAGCTCCCTCGGTGACCGGATTCCTCTAGCTCTAGGCTGTTGTTGCCAACTCTGCTGGCGGCCACAGTGGCTGCATCAACCTACTCTATTTTTTTCTCCCAGACACTGGAAAAGGCCTTTGCCTTTATATTCAGTAGCAGTGTAATCTTGGTGAAAGAACTTTATTGAAAAAGAGTTTAATGAAATCTTATTTGAGTACCTAGGTAACAAAACAAGATAACTGGACTTTCTTCCCAAATTGGGTTTGGTCAGCGGTGACGTTGGGGCAGACTGGATGCTCGGCCCCAGCTCCATTCCAGCCTCCTTCACCTGTAGCACCTTGTGTGAGCCTCAGACCAGACAGAATTTCAACTTCATTCTATAGGGCCAAACTGCTTCCTATGATTTGTTCTATAAACATTGATGAAACACGCACTTAGTTCAAAGTATACTACAGACACTATCAGAGATACAAATATACAGCTCGCTTTACAAAGAGAGGGAGATGGAGTTAATAGATTCAAATGCTCATCTTCCTCTCCATTTAATCCACAGTCCTGTTTTTAGAATCTAAAACTTGATGAGGCATACTGAAGAATAGAGAAAACAAAATATATTCTATGATGTACACAAAGCAAGTCTACAGACTTGTTACATTAAAATTTTCTTTTAAATTTATTGATCTGAGAGCGAAAGACATCAATTTGTTGTTCCGCTTATTTATGCTTTTACTGGTTGATTTTTTTGTATGTGTCCTGACTGGAGATCGAACCTGCAACCCTGGTGTGTCGGGATGATGCTCTATCATACTGAGTGGCCCCGCTAGGGCCAGACTTGTTACATTTTACAATAAATTTAAATTTGGCCACGATGTAAGTTTTGGAAATATTTTTATATTATTTGGAGTTAGAATCAATAAATCCAATTTATCTGTAACTATACCAGTAAACTAACATCCTTTTATTTTCATATTTTAGCATAGATTTAACACACCATTGGTTTCAGTTACAAACTTTTCTAACCTCACAAAGGGAACTGTTTTTCAAATTTGGTATCTAAAACACTATGAGTATATTGTACGTATCAAAAAAAATTAAACTTTTATGGGCCAAACAAATCTAGAAAAGACTGAAAGTTGCTCAAAAAATGTTACTTTGAAAGACCTGAGTAAGTAAGACCAGTGTTATCTTACTTGCAAACTTACAGATCTATGCTCTCCAGCTGTGGACAGCCCTATGGTATGTCACATCTGGGCAGATTAATATATCTGCACATGAAAGATGTAGCCACATATGCTCACGTAAACACAGCCTCCCTGTCTCCTGTCTCCTCTAAGTCTGCACTTGAACGTGGGCCCTTGGGAGAAATTAATTCCTGGTGAGCACAGTAAACATCAGAAGCAACAAAGAAGCACGTGACTGGTAGTCAGATTCTGGAAACTCCTGTTCCTAGTATAAGCTAGACCTCCAGGCTTCCTTTCTGATCTGCGGCCCCTCCATTTCCCCACATATAATCTAGAAGCCAAATTCCATCAAGTGAATAACTGTAATAATATTACCTAGATCTTCCATACATTCTTCCCCCGCTCCACATTCCACTCCTCTCTGTGCTCAAAGGAGCCCCTGGGAGGGCAGCAGTCAGACTTCTATTCACTCCCACTGGCACCGAGCATGTGTCCCATAACATGCCCCCCTGTGGAACAGGCCCCCTCTGTGGAACAGGCCCCCCCTGTGGAACAGGCCCCCCCTGTGGAGCAGGCCCCAGCTCAGCAGCACAGAAATGCCCAAAGAAAGATGATCTTTGCCCCAGGTGCTTAAAGACACCAGCTGAAAATACAACAATGCTCCCACGTTCTAAGAGAAATGGATTAAAAGAGTGTTGGAACTCAAAGGAAGAAGTCAGAAGCGTCTGCCTAGAGTAGCGGGGAAGCCGTCAGAGAGGTGCATTGAGCTGGTACTTTTTTCTTTTCTCTTTTTAGAGAGAGGGAGAGAGAGACAGGAACATGGAGTTGTTCTTATATGTGCCCTGACCAGGGATGGAGCTGGGGTTTGAGCCTGAGTTGACCAGGACGTGCAGGGAAAAAGAACACTTCAGGAGAAGAGACAACATGTTCTGAAGCACAGAGGTACGAAAATCCCGACGTATCACTGCTGGTGGGAAGGTAAACTGGTTCAGCCACTATAGAAAACAGAACGGAGGTTCCTCAAAAAATAAAAAGAGAACTACCACGTGGCCCAGCAATTCCAGTTCTGCCCACATATCCAAAATAAACATAGGACTTTAAAGAGATCTATGCACTCCCAAGTTCACTGCATTATTCACAACAGCCAAGACGTGGAAACAAAGTGTCCGTCAATGGATAAAAATATATAAGGAGGCTGTAATATGTACACACACCTACACAATGGAGTATTAGTCGACCATAAGAAAGAAGGCAAATCCTGCCATTTGCAATAACATGGATGGACCTTGAGGGTATCATGCTAAGTCAGACAAAGACAAAAATTGCTTATTACTTATACATGGAATCTAAAAAAGCCAAATTCATGGAAAGGGAGTAAAAGGGTGGTTACCTGAGGCTGGGGGAACCAGGGATATATTGCTTTAGGGTACTAACTTGCAAACTACTAGTAAGGCCTAGAGACTGAATGACTGCATAGTGATTATAGACAATAATACTGCATTATAAACAGGAAAGTTGCTAAGAGACTAAATCTTCATTGTTCCCAACACACACACACACACACACACACACAGTGTGATGTTATAAAGGTGTCTGCTAACACTTCAGTGGCAATGTTATTCCAAACATAAATGTATCAACACAGTGCACACCTTAAACTTGCAAGATGTATATCAATTACAACTCAATAAAAATAATTTGTAAAAGAATCCTGACTTATTCAAGAGTGGTGAAAAGGAACGCACAAGGGTTGAGAGAGGGAAAAGCAGACAGAGAAGGTCTGGGAGAGGCTACACACAAAACCCATCTAAGCTCCTAGGACGCAGCATCAGCAGTGAAGAAGAATAAGGGCCAATGGAAAATATTTCTCCTTGGGGACTGGGGTGGAGGTGTCTCGCCCCCTCACTTCCACACAGTGTCTCTTTCCAAGCTGATAAAACTGACAAATTCTCATTGTTCAGCTTCTCTCTTCTACCCCACTGGAGAGGAGCCAACCCACTTCTCCTGTCCTTCCCAACAGTTTTCTTCCAGGAAAGACTAGGGCTCTGGTTTCAACTCTCACTACCCGAACTGAGAGAATACCCAGTCGCTCCCTGAGTCTCAGATTCCCTTTTTATAGGAGGAAAGGACCGGACGACATGAACTACAAAATTCAGGGACTCCATAAGCTGAATGTAAAAAATATCACATTTTCATTTTAACAATCACAAAAAGGGAAGAGAATCAGTAACAGAAGTATTTAAAATAACCTCACACAACTATACAGAAAACCAAATCTAGCTAATAAGGGATGGCTGGGAGAGTGTAATTAGTTGCACAAGTAAAAACTTCTTGGTCTCAGTTTTCTCATCTTCCAAATAAAGTAACAAACTGACCACTCCAATTTGGTGTGAGCCTTCAATGAGAAAACATATAAGGTCTACAGCCATACCACCCCGAACGCGCCCGATCTAGCCTGATCTCAGAAGCTAAGCAGGGTCGGGCCTGGTTAGTACTTGGATGGGAGAAAACATATACAAAAATGGCTCTCTGAACACCTAGTATGCAACAGGTCAAAGCAAATGTTGATTCAATCTAATCTGATGTCTCTTTCCCATCCAAGTACTGACCAGGCCCGATCCTGCTTAGCTTCCGAGATCAGGCTAGATCGGGCGCGTTCGGGGTGGTATGGCCGTAGACTTGATATATCTTGATTGAATTTGTAAGTGCAGCATCCTTTGTATCAGTTAACAAAAGATATGCAAATATACTGACACTGCATAAACTTTCAAAAATGAAAATTTATAATTGTCATTTTGGAAAAACTGAAGGCTTGTGGTTCTGAAGAAAAACAACTATTATACAATAAATCTACTAATTGCTGCTTCTGTAGAGATCTAAAAGAAAATGTTCCTCTCTGCTACCCCCAGGGGAAAGGGGTTTTGCCTTTGATTTTCAAAGCATATCTGATTTCTTCTAGCCATTACAGAGTCAAATAATAAAGATGGGTTTAGATACAACAGTGAAGTAAAGGAGTAACAACTCTTCCTACTTCAGTTCTGCACTTAAACCAATAGACCCAAATCCTTTGAAATTTGATCATCAATGCAATTATGCATTGAACTGCTGTAAATTAACAGACCGTCATCTGGGAAACATAAAACAAACCTTGTGACAATGTGCTTCTAATTGCATGGGAGATCAGGATGTTAGTGATATTTTATATTCTGCTTCATCGCCCACTAAGCAGCATATATTTTCATAATAATGCTTTTTCCAAGTAGAAACAACTCAAGGAATCATAACTCAATTTCCAAGATGAAGAAGAAACCAAAGGGAAAAAATATACAACTGAAACAATGCTTCTAGTATTTGGATGAGAGGTGGGAGGGGCAGGAGAGAGAAAGAAAAGGGCCAAGATAAATCTAAATGACTGCTCTGAAATTGTTCTTCAGGTTCAAACAGCAAGCTACACTCATCTAAACTTCTCTGGTTTAACGATTCAGGCACCTCTAAACATGATAATAAAAAACGCCTGCCTGCCCTGTGCAGAAATCTGGGCTGGGCAAAGGGGTAGGTTATAGACCTCTGCAGAGAAATCCTGCTTGTGTTAACTATGTTTGGCTCACAAAGCACAAAACCCAAAGAGCACTCGTATGCCCGTCCACCAACAGCTTAGTATCTTTATAAAGATGGAGTTAAAGGTTACGGTTACAAATGTCACACATGGGCTCTGGTACAGAGAATAGGCTCCTGTTCACACTCACACAGACACCCGTCTTTGTTCTCTGTTCAGCCGGAATGGAAATCTGTGGAAAGGCTGCCCCCTTGTGTTCCTCTGGGTGCAGCTGTAGCCCTGGCTAGAGATGCAACAAGCGGCTGCATAAGCCTTTTAGCAATCTGACTGGCATGATGGCTTCAGAGAACAGACTTAGCCACTCAATCTCTGCCCAGAAATCAAGGCCAGTGTGAGTGATGATCACCGCTTGTGCTCTCAGAGAACATGGCACTGCCTCAGTACTGGTTTAAGGATGAGAAAGCTGTCTGAACCTCTTTCGAGGCACAGCCATGTGCAGCTTGTCCTTGAGCTTTTTGAAAGCTCCTGGCTGTGAGAAGACATTGCTTAAAGGGGTGGAGTGCCTCTATGTCCAATGGCTTTCTGAATGTCACCTAGAGCAATCCACAGATAGAAGGGCAGACAGACAAGACACTGACAACAGCAAAGCAATTAAAGGTGATAGAAAAACCCAAGTCTCAGGAGGTGAACAGGTTCCTAGAAAACCAACCAAGAAAAAGGGCAAGGCCACAGAGATCACCGGATCAAACCTTACTTTATAATGATAAACATTCAGGTCTGGAAGTTGCCATGAAAGTGGCCAACGTGTCAGAGGCCTCCACTGGGAAACGCAGTGCTGCTTCTCAACAAGAGGCTGCCTCATTAGCTGGTTTGGAATCAAAACTGTGAAGGGCCTAAAATTAACTTGAAAGATTAAATTAAAGTAGCCAGTGTGGGAATCTAACCATGTGGGTAGTAGAGAACCAAACATACTAAGTGCTAAAGACATGTGAGAGAATGATTAGGCTACAAAATTAAGCAAAGGCTTATCTTTTCAGAGTAAACAATAGTTTACTACATGTAAAAAATAATGCATCCTGAGAAAGGAAGGCTTATCAAACACAGTGATATCCCCTCCTCCCTGCCCCATCTCTGTCCACCCCCAAATCTCAAGTAAAAATGTCCAAAGAAAGGTAAAAATTAGGGTAAGGCTATATTAACACAGGAAAAGGTCTCATCCAAATGCCAAAAACTTTGAAATATGGAACTAGATAAAAAGTCACCCAGGCATACTAGAATTAATTTATGCCACCAAAACAGTGGTTGGTCTCCCCGGAAGTCAAAAGAAGAGATTGTGGACCTCACAAATACCCCAGAGTAAGAAGGCCAAGGGCAAAAGATCCTGCAGCAGAGCTAACTTTGGCTGCTGCTCTGACTTAATCTGAGACAGCCAGGCCTGAGGTCCACAGCAAAGGACCCTGTATGAAAATGGGAAGGGCTTCTCCCTAGAAGAGATTAGCACTGGACTAATTTTAATTGTTTGCAATGACTTGGTCCTGACAAAGTTAGGGAACCAGGACAACACAGTGCTGGGTTTAATTAAGCCCAGTCCTTTCCTAACTCCTTTCACTAAAAATGGCTCAGTACAGTAAAAAATGTAGATTCCTCCCAAATGAACTTACAAATTCAAACAAATAAAACTGTATCCTACTATGGGAACACTTGTATTTGTATAAATGCATGCGTGGATATAAGGCGTAGGAATATCCACTATACTGGGAACACCTAGAGTAATTACCCCTAGTTTTCCCTATATTGTTGAGCTTTATAGTAAAAGTGATTATGACTTACTTCTGCAAATAAAATTAAATCTGTTAATATAGATATTTAATGTACTAGAATGAGATAAAATGACATCAAGTTAATATGGAGGAATAAATGTCCAAGAACAGTAAAAAATTGAGATGAATGGCAATAAAAACTAGATTAAAAAATGAGTTACTTGAATTATCAAAACCAATCAATATAGATTGGTAAAAACATCAGAATAGCAAATAGAGCCCAGAAAGAGACTACAGTATTTACAGAAATTCCACCACCACAAAGTGGCCGGAAAACGTGAGGGTGGGGAAAAGGAACCCGAGCATTCAGCTTCCAGTTACCCTCGCCCATGCTGTAGAAGAGCTTTGCTGAATGAGCACAGGAGATTCATGTAACATAAAACATTTCAAAGAACACTGCAAAACAGAGCACAGGTGCCACAGTGCGGGATAGAGAATAAGAGAATTAGAGAGAAGAGACCAGTGAAGCTTACGTTTCAACAAAGCGCACCTTGGAGAACACTGTACAAAATCACAATGGGGGCATCTGGGCCCTGTCTTCCCTTGGGAGTACCCTTATCCCAAAAGATAAGAAAGGGGTTTCAAGTGACTCCTGGGGACAATTTTGGCCTTAGGAAGTCTAGGACAAAGCTCTCTTCTTTTTTTTAGCAAGAGAGCGCGAGAGAGACACGGACAGACAGGAAGGGAGAGAGATGAGAAGCACCAATTCTCCGTTGCATCACCTTAGTTGTTCAGCTGAGCCAGTGACCCCTTGCTCAAGCCAGTGGCCATGGGGTTATATTTGTGATCCCATGCTCAAGCTAGTGACCCCGTGCTCATGGTGGAGCCCACACTCAAGCCAGGGACTTTGGGGTTTCAAACCTGGGTTCTAAGCATCCCAGGCCGATCCTTTATCCACTGCACCACTGCCTGGTAGGCAAAACTCTCCTCTTGAGCGGAGCAAAGATAAGGAGAATGAGCTGAGACTCAGAATACCTCTGCTTCTCTTGACATCCAAAGCCTTGCCTTTTCCAGCCCAGGATGTACCCAGGTGATTGCAAGAACGCCTGGGACACACCGAGGGGAGGAAGAAGCAATTAGTTTCAACATATGGCGTGAGCTAAACAAACAATTTCCAGTGGTAACATCACCTTGGCTCTGGGGTCCTGGACAATGTTATCACACTAAAATGTCACTGTCCTGATAGCCTTTAATGAGAAATGTTCAGACTCAAAGGATTTTTGCTCTCATGAAACTCCAGAATATTTATAATTAAAACCAAATGTGTTCACCTCTAAAAAAAAGTTTCCATCTTTCCAACTTCCTTTTGTACCTGAAGATATTTTAAACTTTGAAACAATAAATGATAAACAATGACAGCTCTATTTATGTGCTCTCCCAACCCAAGCTCAGTGATCTTATTAACTGATTTATTCATTGCACCGACATTCACTGAACACCCAAGAGATTGTCACCATAATTGATGAAAAGCAAGACTCACAAGGTAAAATGTATTTATCTCATTTGCAAGAAATAAGATAGTCACTCTTAAGTATATATTATAGTTCTTTTTTAACCTTTGATTTCATTATTATAATCAATATTAGTATTAGTCTCCATGCAAACAAGTTGGATAATCAATCTGAAATGAATGATTATCTATGAGAACATGAGGTAACAAAATCAACATCAGGAACAGTAAAAAGAACCTGAAGGGATAACTGGTAACACTAACAATTGACAACCAGGAGTAGTTGGTTTCATGGCTGTTAAAAATAAAAAAAATTTGTGTGTGTGTGTGTGACAGAGATAGAGGAGTATCAGAGAGAGGGACAGATAGGGACAGACAGACAAGAAGGGAGAGAGATGAGAAGCATCAATTCTTCGTTGTGGCTCCTTAGTTGTTCATTGATTGCTTTCTCATATGTGCCTTGACTGGGGGTAGGGAGTGGGCCTAAAGCAGAGCAAGTGACCCCTTGCTCAAGCCAGCGACCTAGGGCTCAAGCCAGTGACCTAGGGCTTCAAGCCAGTGACCTTTGGGCTCAAGCCAGTGACCATGGGGTCATGTCCATGATCCCATGCTCAAGCTGGCGACTCTACACTCAAGCTGGCGACCTCGCGTTTTGAAACTGGGTCCTCTGCATCCCAGTCCAACACTGTAGCCACTGCATCACTGCCTGGTCAGGCTAAAGTTAAATTTTTTAAGGACCAAAATATTCTCGTGCCATTTAAACTGTTCCACAAAATAAAAAACCATAAAAACGGTTCCCTGATCTGTTGCTTCATGAAACTAGTATAATGCTGACACCTAAACTCCACAAATATAAAATAAATATATATCCAAAAAAATACAGATCCAGTAAACTTACAAAGATTTTATGTAAAAAACTATCAACAAATTGAACCATTGCTCTATTAACATATTGAAATACACTCACCTAATAGTTTATTTCAGGAAGACAAAACTGGTTTGATATTAGAAAATGTGTTAAAATGATTCACACAGTAAGTGGGTCAAAAGAGAAAAACGTGTTACCTAAAAGATGTGGAAAAGACCACTGAATGAAGCTCAACAGCTATACACATTTTAAAAATTAATCTATAAAACAGAAACAGGAGAATACTTTATTTTTATTATAAAGATTGCACAGATCAAATCTCAGGGTAACACACTGTAATGCACATAGGAATTCCTACAACGTGAGGAAGGAGACACCATTATTGTGGCATCATAGCCCAAGAGTTTTAGCAAAAGCACTTAAGCAAAAGATATGAATACTGAAAGGAGAGATCATGCCTAAGAAAAGAATATGCAGGTTACAACAGTGATTTTCTTTTCTTTTTCTTTTTTTTAAAGACCTCAGAGGAGCTGAAATTCTTATTTTTTTTAAATTTATTTTTATTCAATTTTAGAGAGGAGAGAGAGAGACAGAGAGGGAGAAGAGGGGAGGAGCAGGAAGCATCAACTCCCATATGTGCCTTGACCAGGCAAGCCCAGGGTTTCGAACCGGCGACCTCAGCATTTCCAGGTTGACGCTTTATCCACTGCACCACCACAGGTCAGGCCACAACAGTGATTTTCAATTGCCAGTCCACAAAAGTTAATCACCCTATTATTGACCATATTTTTATAAGCAATATAAAATTAAAAAAAAAATAAAACATGTAACTCTTAGATATCAGAGGAATAAAATCAGTATCATGTGTAAAATAAAAAGTCTTAAAGTCAGTTGAGCCTGACCAGGTGGTGGCGCAGTGATAAGAGCATTGGACTGGGAAACAGAGGACTCCGGTTCAAAACCCTGAGGTCACCAGCTTGGCTGTTGGGTAGCTGGCTTGAGCATGGGATCATAGATGTGACCCCATGGTTGCTGCTTTGAGTCCAAAGGTCACTGGCTTGAGCAAGGAGTCACTGGCTCGGCTGCAGTCAAGGCACATATGAGAAAGCAATCAATGAACTAAGGTGCCACAACAAAGAACGGATGCTTCTCATCACTCTCCCTTCCTGCCTGTCTGTCCTTATCTGTCCTTCTCTCTGTCTCTGTCACACACAAAAAAAGTCAATTGAAATTAAGTCAATGTTAAGAAGAGACTAGTATGGCTAATAGTTATTTACTGATTAAAATAAATTCTTACTGGAAATGTTGGTAATAATAAAAAATTCACTAGCAAGTGAATTTGAAGTATTACAAAAGTACCATAAGGCTTAAGAATCACAAACTGTTGAGATTTCCCTTTAAATAAATCAAATCTGCTGGTCAAGCCTCTCAAGGCTCCTGACTCCTCAGTTACCCCCTTGACTAAGAAAACACACACACATTCATTCAAACCACACTGACTTCCTAGCAACCCAGCAACCCAGCAACTCACCATGGGCAGAAATAAAACCAGTTCAGAAAAAGGCTTGGTAGTATTTATTATTTTCCTCATGCTATAAAAAGAGGAATATCATATTTCCCCTTAAAATATGCCCCTGAAATTTTAAAGATTTAACCATATGGAAGAAATCTGAAAGGGTCTAAGAAAAGGCTAAAGATTTGGAATCCTAATTCAATTTCCCCTCACAATTTAACAGGAATCTGTAGCAAACATTTACTTTTAGAGATATTCTTGGGAAGGAAGTGAACAAAAGGCTATTGTTTGTTAAACATGTGAGGTCTCTCCTGTCCCATATATACCAACTTTTCAAACATCAGGTTGGAATTAAATAATTTTAAACTTTAAATTAACTGTTTCCAGACCATAAAATCTATTCCACACCTACCCAGTCAGTATAATTCTCCAAGTGAGTTATAGCTGAGTTCAAAAGTGAAATCTGCATTTTTTAAGTGCCAATATTAAAGAACTTTCCTTCAGACCCTGACATCCACACTGACTTGTTCAAGAACACCATAAAATGTTTTCATTTCCTCCTCCAACAGAATTTTTCATCTGCATTTGATAAATCTGACGCTGTACCGTTTCTGATGGAAAGCATATGGGTATCAGTCACATCGTTCCCTACTATATACTTTCCTATTAAATAGGAATTACAACTTTTTCCTTATGCTAATAAGACTAAAAAGAATAAAATTTGCAGGCCTGCCATGATCACTATAAACATCACTATGTCTTAATTTGTAATCTGTGTCCTACCACAGGCCTATTAACATATAAAAGAAAACAAAAAATTATCTACAATTAGTGGTATGGTTGTTTTAACACGTCTATAAATTCTTTGACATGTCTCCCATCAAAAGGTGGAGTTAGTTCCTTCCCTTTGGATATAGGCCAGTCTTCATGACTTACTTCTGTCTAATAAAGAAAACATGACAGAAGTGAGGCTGAAGGCTTTGGCCACTGGGTCATAAAAGCTGATAAAGTTTCCTCCTTTCTCCTCCTACTGGGATGCTCACCTGCAGAACGCAGTCACCAGGCTGTGAGGAAGCCAAGCAGCCATATTGAAAGGCCACAAGTTCCAGCCTCAGTTCTACTCTCAACCAATGTCCCAACAGACAACAAGTATGAACCACCAGACATGTAAGTAAAAAGAGGCACTGTGGCCCTGGCCAGGTTGCTCCATGAAAGCACATCATCCCAGGGTGCCAAGATCGTGGGTTTGACCCCCCAGTCAGGGCATATACGAGAAGCAATGAATGAGTACACAGCTAAATGAAACTAAGTGGAGCAACAAGTTGATGCTTTATCTCTCTCTCTCTGTCAATGCCCGCCCCCACCCCCCACCCCCCACGCTTTCCTCCCTCTCTCAAATCAATGGCTTTCTCTCGGGCTGTTTGCTTTTCACATATTAATGAACCAGAATCCCTGGCCTTTTCCTCTGTCCTGCCTTAAAGTAACTCCTAGCTTTAAAGAGTTGCTTTTATTAAACATCTGGTTTATGAAACTGCTGCTACTGCTATATACGCTCCAGTTCTTAATCAATGAACAAGTGAAATGTGCCTAAAAAGGTAATTCTGACTCTAAGGCTGGTAACTAGTTCCAGATGTTTTGATGGAGCCATTTAAATGGGTTACCAACCCAACCAAGTAACCAATTAAAAGTTTACTGTTCCTTCTAATGAACACTAGGAAGGGAAACACCTTAATTACTGAAATAAGATTGTCCTCCAAGAAACATAAGCCTTAATAGTTCCCAATTATTTAGAATCAAAAGAGTCTTAGTCATCTAGACTGACTTATATGAGCAGGAATTCTTTTGCTAACAAACAAAAGGGACCCCAGCTTAGAGCATTCACAGACTATTTAAGCAGTACTATTTTTTTTAAAGAACTGCCATAATTCACAGAAAGTTTTGACCTACATGCTGATCACTCAAATGCACTAAATGAAAGTCTAAGCAAACCATAAAAAAGAAGCCAACTAAAAAAGAGAACAGTCATTTCCTTCAAGTTCACTAAGCTTGTGACATGTCAGGTAGCTCCTCGGAGGAGATACACACAACACGCAGCACCGCCCTACCGAGCACATTTCCTGGAGGCACTTCCTCTAGATCTTGCAGTTCTCGTCCCATTAGAAGATACAGGTGCTCCAGAGTGCAGCACGCCATGTGGGGGACCGGGGGCACATCATCAAGAGGAGCTGAGAAGCCTAATGGCACCTGGGAAAAGAAAAATGATTGCAGGTAAGTTAGAAAGAATTACATGAAAACACTAGTTAATATCTATAAAGCTATTTTCATTCATAAGATGTAGTGCAATCACAGTTCATATAAATCTGAAACATGCAAATCTGATATGTTATATAAAAATAAGTCTCACTTTATGAATAAAATCTGATAGAGTGAAACCCCTCATATCTTTAAAAATAGTCAAGAATCTCAAATAACCATAAGTTTTATGGCTCAGGTAATATAAATTCTGTTGTAACACCATATAAGCTAATAAACAAAAATCCCCATATATAACCCCTCGCTGCCATTTATGTGAACGCTGTCACACACCATTCTGGTGATGACTGTACTATTATTTCAACTCTCATTATTACTATTATCATTTCAAAATCTTTTAATCTTATACTGTCCTTCAAGAATTCAACAACAGCAGTGCTAGAGCTCAGGAACACATGAAAATGATTAACTGTAACATGTAAATATGCTACGAGGATAACAGCTTTAGCAGTTCCCCTTACATCACATTTATTCTTGTGGAAATATGTCTTGAATTATTCAAGTTTTGTCAAGCATTATTTAAAAAAAAAGAATTAGTCAATATCTTGAAGAATAGTCAAGATACTGTCTTGAATTATTCAATGACTTCCATATACAGCTGGTACCCTGAAAGCATTTTAGTCACCAGCTGATCTTTGGCACCTACAGGCCCAATGCACTGGGAGAGCGCTGTGGAGAGAACGTTAGAATGTAACATACACAGAGATAACCAACTTCACAAACACAGTGAGTGACAAAAAAAGCAATACAGCAAATAACCTCATTGCAGCTCAGAGGAGAGAGACGCTATTGTATTAGGTTAAACTTGGAAACTTGGTAAAAATGATGGCCTTTCAGGCATGTGCTACATTTAAATGTACATGTTCTGATCAGTGACAACTTTGCAGGGTAGCTCTATAGATAGGATGGAAAGAAGTGTTATAAGATTAAATAGGAAGAAACAGAATAACTCACAGACAATATGAACATTCACTTAAACTACAGATGAATTATAATTAGTAAGAAAGTTTAGCAAGGTCACTACACACAAGATCAATATACAAAAGTTAACTATGTCTACAGATCAACAATAGAATATACATATTTTAAAATACTAACTTTTAGACTAGCAACAAAATATTGGCTAGGAATAATAAGTCTAATAAACATGATTAAAAATCTTTATGAAAAAAATAATAAAACTTCAATGAAAAACATTTAAAATAACCTAAATAAGACAGATACACCAAACACACTGCAAAATGTTGATTCATGACCAACAGGGACTGATTTAAAGCTATACCAATCAGGTCTCAGCAAGGCTTTTCATGGAACCTGACAAATACAGGCTGTCTTACTGCTTTTTGCTAATCCTGCCTGGCTCCCTGGACCGCTAGCATCCTCGTCCTCCTATGACCTACATTATTTAATTGCTATGTGTACAGGTTACTAATGTTCAGAAGTGTTCCGCGATAGCTCAAGCTTGCGGTTTCCTTGTTGGCCTCTGGCTCAGGCATATTTGGCGGATCAGGACAACACTCTAACCAACTAAGTTACCTGGCCAGAGTGGCTCAGGTGTATATGAATGCTAGCTGTTCACCTCCTTAGAGACCCCTGTGATCAGTTCCTGGGCTATGCCTGCCATGCCATGCAACTGGTCACTAGTGGCCCATGCCACCAAGATTTTGGATCTCCCTATTTCTTGAAGATCTGTCATTGTCCTGGCTCTAACATGACATCTGTTCTTACCAGTTCTTTCTTCTAGCCTTGAAAAGAAAAGCCTTATAATTACTAAGGCCTGAAAATTTGGTATACCTACTAGTTTAGTTTCTTAAATGTTACTGAGACAGGTTTCCCATGTATTACTAAGGAAACACAAGAGGAGAAATCATCCAAATATGCCTTTTTAGAGACAAAATAAATCTACCAGTAAGGTAATCAACAATCTCATCAGTCTGAAAAGTATCAAAACCTTAAAAACAATACACTAATATTTTATTACCAATTCTTACCCGCTGTAAAAACTCAAGAGGACTGTATTTGGGCCCCAAGACAAAAATTTTTTTCCCTCTTCGGGCCACACCACTGAACACCCGCGCAAACGCAATG
Source organism: Saccopteryx leptura (assembly GCF_036850995.1). Classification (NCBI taxonomy): domain Eukaryota; kingdom Metazoa; phylum Chordata; class Mammalia; order Chiroptera; family Emballonuridae; genus Saccopteryx; species Saccopteryx leptura. The sequence goes on along the minus strand of NC_089515.1, from coordinate 41,075,723 downwards.
AAAGTCTCTTGGCTGCTTTCCTCCTGTGGCACAGGTTTCGGGGTCATGCTCTCCACCTGCTGCTCATCACCTGCCAGATACAAATGGAGAGTGAATGCCAAGGACACTGTCTCCTCTCTGGGAACTGCCTGGAAACTGGGTGTGACATATATTTAGCCAAGTTTCAGGGAAGAAACACTAAGAATAAAAACATATTGATAAATGCTACAATTAAAACTAGAAGTTCAAGAGCTAAGGAATGAGTGTCCCAAATTAAGCAAAAGAAATATACTGCACCAAAGCCTGTTGAGCTGTACCTCTCCGCTCTTCGCCATCTGGACTTGTTGCAAGGGCGCTCCCGTCTGAGGGGGGCTCGGTGGGGGCCTGGCCCTGTGCTGCCGCGAGCTTCTCTGCGTGCCTTTGTCTTGCACGCTCACGCCTCTGTGCAATTTCTTCTTGAGTGAGAGGTCTACAGGATATCACAAATATGTCAACACCTGGCAACATAAGCATCTCTCAGTGGCTCAAACAGGAAAGCAGCATATATTTATGTGACTGGTAAAGACAACTGGCCCCAGGTCCCTTCCAGGCAGAAGGTTCCTCCAAGTTCTCTCCCCAGCTGTAGCAACAGGAAAGAAGGCCTGTCGGGCTTTCTCTGAGAATGCTGTGTCCCCAGCTATTCTCAGCTCAGGACCTGCCAGGGATGAGCCCGCACCCCACACACAGCCTGGCACACAGCATGGACATCTCGGATGCCCGTCCTCCCACCAGACGTCCACCACTGCCCGCCCCGACTTCCCCTCTCCTTACCGTGGCTTATTCTGAGGCAAAGCCTTAGCATCAACTGCAAACATTTTGGAAACGAAGATAATAACTGGAGCAGTATCTTCACTTCCACATTTCATAAAGGCTAAACAAATAGAAAGTAAACATGTATTTTTCCCCTCATTTAAAAATCCAGATTTTTCTGGGAAACAATTAAGATGCTTTGACTATGGTATCATCTAAATGTGGAAGCAGCGTATTTCTTTTTACAACTACAATAAAAATTCCACTTAGAAAACTATAAAATCACTGGAAAAGTAGAGTGAGAACAAGTAGAACTGGCAAGAAGAAAGGAAATTAAAATTCACAGTGGGAGGAGGGCTGGGGAACTCCTACCCAGAACTGGACTGAAACGAGAAAATGGGTTAACCACCCACCACAAGCCCTAATAAGTGTTTCCCTCCACCCAGTTTAGAATTGAGGAATGTTACCAAAGGTCAACAGTCAACAAGGAAGCTTGTTGATAGACTACATAAAAATCAATAATTTTTCCAATCCCCAAATTAACAAGTTAGAAAATAGACAAAAATGCATTATCATGACAGTAATGAAAAATCCTAGAAATAAATTAAGGTTATTATAAACATGCCAATTCCTCTAAGTATACAATTGTACACAATTGTATGAAGTTTTATTTCACAACTCAAATATTATACAATTTCACAGCACATACTGACATTTTTCTTAGCCTATCTAGAGATATTAAATTGGTTAGTAATTTCTTAAAAATTTACTTACTGATTTTAGAGCAAGAGAGACAGAAACATCAATCTATGTCTGTGTGTGCCCTGACCAGGGATCGAACTAGCGACCTCTGAGTATTGGGATGACACTCTAACCAACTAAGCTACCTAGGCAGGGCAAAATTGGTTAGCAATGTTTTTAAAAAATCACTCCATGTCAAACATTGTACTGTATACTTAAGTTAAAGATGACCAGTAAAATTCAAACAAACAAACAAAAATTCCAGAAGTCAGAATTAAACATGCACCAGAAGTCATGCCTGGGGTGCTCTGAAAGGCTCTGAGGAACAGAGTGACACGTGTGACCTTACAGTGTAACAGGCTCACTGCCACAGGGCGACAGAGTGCTGACCGGAAGCAGGAGCAGGAGCAGGAGCAGGAGTGGGGACGCCAGCTGGAAAGCTACTGCAATAACAGGTCAGAGAGCACGGGTGCCTGGCCCGGGGAGGCAGAAGAGGAAACTCTGGGAAGTAGCTGAACTCTGGGTGTACTTGAAAGGAAGAATCATCAGGATTTGCAGGTGAACTGAATGCAGGGGTGTGAGATAAACATAGGAGCCATGGATGACCCCAAGGCTTTCAGACTGAGCCAATGAAAGGATGGAAGTCTCTATAACTGAGACAGGAATAACCAGGAGAAACACACATTGGGATAAGATAAGAAGCCCAGTTTGGAATGTAAGTTTGCAATGCGGCTTAGCTAAGTAAGTAGAGAGAGGACATGTGTAGCTGGACATACGAGTGTGGAGTTCAGGAAATAGATTAGCACTGGAGACACAGATGTGGGAATTACGAGCATATTGTTGTCACACAAAGCCTTGAAACTGAATGAGATTGCAGGAATCTCATTCAGTGAATGCATCTAGAAAACAGATGCAGACCAAAGACTGAGCCTTGCTTGAAGGCATCCCATATTTAACCAGTCAGAAAGATGGAGAGTAACAAGAAAAAGAGATTAAAAATAAGAAGACAGAGACAGGAGAAAAGCAGAAGCATGTGGAAGCCTAGAAGTCAAGGGAAGAAAGTGTTTTGAGGAAGGAGTGACAACTATGTCAAATGTCAATGACAGATCTAATCAGATGGTTTAACGAAGGGGAGTCGTTAGTGACCACGGGAAAAGCAGAGAAGTGGTTTGGGGAATGGAGGTTGCAAATTCAACCGAATGGGAGAAAAAGAAGTGGACACAGTGAATGCACACAGATTAAGTTCACGGGGCCTTACAGAGCCTGGAAAGGGAGGCGCCCTTCCCATGGGGTGCAATATATAGGATGACTGTGGAACAGCACAGCCCTGGGAACCATGCTTCCACAGTCCGGAGGGTAATGTGGCAGCTCAGGACACCGTCCTGGCTGTTTAGGAAAATGGAATAAAGCATCGTCATGAGATTATGAAATGATAATGCAGGAGGAAGGAGTCTCTGAGCCTCTGGTCCTCCATCCCACCGGCAGAGAAAAATGGCTAGAGCAAAAACTGAAACCTTGGGGGGAAATGCAATTGTTTACTTGTGGAAGTGGCCATTTGGCAAATTGGCATTTGGCAAACTGTTCTACAGTAGCCTTGACCTAGGACAATCAAAATGAGCGAGCATACCGTGTTCATCTTTACCTCACCTGCTTTCAGTGCCTGGGTTTCCCGTGGAAGAGAGTCAAACGTTTGTGATCCTGCGCACATCAGTTTCTCCACTCTCTCGGATGTTATATCGAGGGGACTAGGAAGTTTCTGACACACCATAGCTGAAATCTGTTGTTAAGGACTCATAAACTTGAATGAGAGTACTCCACCAAGGGACAGATTCACAACAGCCACTAAATTTATGTCTCTACAGCAAATGCCTGGGCTGCAAGGCAACATGACTATATATGCGTCACATCTCAAAATATGGATGCAGTTCCAGAGAGCTCATGGACTCTCCCTAAAGCCCAGAAAGGGTTCTTATGATAGATATTCTAACATACTGATGACCCAAAGAACAAGTTAGGACAAGAGAGCCTAGTTAGTAGCTCAGGTACCTGTGCCTTGAAATCCTAAAATTTTTTTGTATGCTTTCAGATTATATAAATTTCTATAAAATCACCATCATCCACCAGCAATGATACAAGAAATCCCCCTAGCAGAGCCAGTGTCACCACAGGAGCAGGTATCCATCAGCGCTCTGGGTTGAAACAACACAGCTGGTTCACTCCCAGTGCACCCCTGCCCTGCACATGGGTACTGTCTGGCACATGCAGGTCAATGAAAAGAGTTTAAATTCATCTATAAAATTACTTCAGTTAATGTAATCCATTTAAAATTAAGTCTTTTTGGAATCATTAACACGATGGAAAATATCAAAACACTAAAGAAAAATAGTACTGAATACAGCAGTGATCTAACATAAACCTCTCAGTTCTCTACTTATATGTAAATCTTAGTCAAGTAAAAAAGTTCCTATTGTTACAGATTACTACAAAAAATCTTAGAAGAGCCCTGGCCGGTTGGCTCAGCGGTAGAGCATTAGCCTGGCGTGCGGGGGACCCGGGTTCGATTCCCGGCCAGGGCACATAGGAGAAGCGCCCATTTGCTTCTCCACCCTCCACCCCCTCCTTCCTCTCCGTCTCTCTCTTCCCCTCCCGCAGCAAAGGCTCCATTGGGGCAAAGATGGCCCGGGCGCTGGGGATGGCTCCTTGGCCTCTGCCCCAGGCACTAGAGTGGCTCTGGTCCCAGCAGAGCGACGCCCCGGAGGGGCAGAGCATCACCCCCTGGTGGGCAAAGCTTTGCCCCTGGTGGGCGTGCCGGGTGGATCCCAGTCGGGCGCATGTGGGAGTCTGTCTGACTGTCTCTCCCCGTTTCCAGCTTCAGAAAAATACAAAAAAAAAAAAAAAAATCTTAGAAGAGCATTCATTTAAACTAGTATCAGTATAAATATGTATACTAATTAGTATTAGTATGATAATTTTTAAAGTATTAAATACAGGTTCATAGTAGAACACTTAAAAAAACAACAGAAGACTTACTTTGGATTGGAATGCATTATTCCCAGAGGATTTCTTGGTTGACAATAACTTGTTTTCTTTTCCTGTTTTGTCAAAACTATGACTTCATTAAAAACCATTAAAATAAAGGATACCAAGAACAGCATGAGAGATGGGCAGCCACTGACTGCAAATGGCACTGATCTGGACTTTAGGGTCTGAATGTCGTGCCTCCCGGGCTCCGATCTTTAATCCTAAAGAAGTCACTATTTTATCAATTTTTTCTTTGTCCCTAAAATAAACATACATGGGGAGGGTGGGTGGAGGAAGAGAAGGTCACACACAAATATGAAGGAGCTGTGAGGAAAAGAAACTCAACATTTGACACATTTATTCCTAATGTACTTTTTCTATAAAAAACTAAAAATGATTGGAAGAGGTTCCTGCCACACTATAGGACTGTTCAATCTCCACTCTTATAACTTTATTTATTTGTACTTTTAAAATTAATTTATGTTTATTTGGATGATATGGTTTGCCAAGCCATACAGGTTTTAAGTTTATAACTCAATATAACACCATCTGCACCGCACATCGTGCACTCCCTGACCCAAGCGAAGTCTCCCTCCATCCCCATCCCTCCTTGTCCTCCACCCGGTCCCCTCACCTTCCCCCCTTTGACAGCAGTCCAAGAGTTTTCCACTCTCATACTTCTACATAAACCTCTAACACTTCTCCTGAGGCACCACTCCACAATCTCCTTAAACAAGCTATGTCAGCTGGTGAAGTAGTTTTATAAACACATGCTAAAAATGCATTAATCCAACTCTGGAATAAGCTAGGAACTAAACTTACTAAAGCAAACTTTCTTTCCAACTCGTATCAAGGGAGCTGTTGCCCAGGTTCCCCATTAATGATCCTAGACACCAAGCACTTTGCCTACTGCTATTATTATTTTATGTATTTTCAACTGGGTTTGAAAAAATGAAGGTCCAATGTATTCTCTCCATCCTTTTATCTCTTCACCTCAGCACACTATGAAATACTTCTGTACTGTCCCTTCTGTGACCCGACCTGGGTCACACATACTCCTTTAAGTTGTCCCCACGCCTGGAATCGCCACAGCTGGACGGGCCCTCTTCGCTCTCTCCATTATCTCAGCTTTCCCAAGTGTGACTCAACAAACTGGAAAGTGAGACAGATCCTACTGCCCAAAGATAAACAATTTATAACAGTCTCACCTTTTCAAGACAGCATCATACAAACTCCATATATTTTCCAGGATTAACTGCACAAATAACGGTTTCTTTCCCTTTGCCTGCAAAAAAGAATACATAAGCTTAGGTTTCTGAGTCTTTAACAGGCATCTTAAATATTGATTCTTGACATGTTGTATTATCAGCAAGTCTCATTTTTACTAGAAAATACTTATTCTAGTAAAATTCTAGGAAAGTAGTTATAAAAATACACTGTTCTCTTCCTCTGGGAACTATGGACGTCACAAACAATGAGACCCTTTGGGGGACATATCACTGTGGCTGCCCACTACTGTCCTAAAAAAACACGTAACACCCAAGCCGAGAGTGAAGACTTGACTCTGCCTATGCAGGCCCTCCCATGAACTTCGTGCTAAAAAAAATTGATTTTTTAGAGGCAAGGAGAGAGAGACAGGAACGTCAAGATGCTCCTGTCTGTGCCCTGACCAGGGAATCAAACCACCAACTTCCATGCTCCAGGATGACCCTTCAAGCTACCAAGCTATTCGACCAGGGCTTAATTTATTGATTGATTGATTGATTTTCCAAAAGACAGAGAGAGGAAGGGAGAGAGAGGGGAGGGGGAAGGGAAGCATTCATTTGTTGTCCCATTCAGTCATACATTCATTGGTTGCTTCCCATGTGTGCCCTGACCGGGGATCAAACCCAAACCTTGTCATTTCAGGGTGACACTCTTAACCAGGGGTCCCCAAACTTTTTACACAGGGGGCCAGTTCACTGTCCCTCAGACCGTTGGAGGGCCCCACATACAGTGCTCCTCTCACCACCAATGAAAGAGGTGCCCCTTCCAGAAGTGCGGTGGGGCCGGATAAATGGCCTCAGGGGGCCGCATGCGGCCCTCGGGCCATAGTTTGGGGATGCCTGCTCTTAACCAACTGAGCTAACAGGCCAGGGCCTAAAGAATCTTCTTAAACATAAAAAATCATCATCAAGGAAAAGGAAATTGAAAACTAAAGAATCTACCACTTTTCTTATCACAGCATGCAAAATAATTGCATGCTCTCACACACACATCTGATGGACTATAAACTGAGGCCTCCTTTCTGAAAAGGTAGAAGCAGGGTATAAGGAAATTAATTCATTACCTCTGAACGCTTGTTTAAAAAGAAAAGTCATCATGAAGACAGAAATTCATGCAAAGATGCCCACCATACCTTTACTTATATCAAAACATTTGAAAACTAGAAATAGAAACGATGTCCAATCTTAAATAAATGATGGTGCACTCACAACACAGAATAACAACAGGGTACTGATGTGACAGGAAATGTTTTCAAGGCTTTTCCTAGATGATGTCATGTAATCATCATGCCCACCCTACCTCCTTTTCCAGATGAAAAAACTGAGGTGCAGGCCACAGAGCTGCTAAGTGCTGGAGCCGAGATTCAAACACAAAGTCAGACTCTCAAACCATTCTCTTTCCCACATCACTGCACTGGCCCTTTTTAAAATATACTGTTTATTAAAAGATTTTAAAAGCAAGGGGAAATGTTTACAATGCTTTCTTTCTTTTTTTTTAGACATAATGTCAAGCAAAAAGGCACCTACAGCATTATATAAACAGTGTAATCTCAACTGGGGGATGTATATATCTATCCAAAAGAAATGAAAATAATTGAAACCACAGTGCTGTTTTCTGATTTTTGTTTTTTCCTGTGCCTTTATGAGTACTTTATAAAAAGAATATATATGCTCTTCAACAAAAACAAATTTATAAAACCCTGAATTTTACACTGATAAAGAAGCTTCAAGAAAAGGAAACTTTGGCCCTGGCTGATTAGCTCAGTTGGTTAGTCATCCCAAAACACCAAGGTTCAATCACTTTTGTCAGGGACAGGAAGCAATGAATGAGTGCACAGCTAAGTAGAATAGCAAATGAATGCTTCTCGATCTTCCCTCTCCTCTGTCTCTCTCTAAAAAAAAGAAAACTTTGAGGCATGTGACCCAGCAGTCCTGCACCACCTCTGTCTACAAAGGCAGGGTTCCAGGGAGCACCCCCATCGGTACTCATGGTGACTGGATTTGATGAGAGAAGGCCTCCGCTGAGACTAGAAATAATACAGTGTCGGCCACACAGAGGTGTGTGAGAGAGATGTCTCTCCATAGTAAAGGGGGTCACACAAATGCATGATGCATAATATATACATACCTTCAAGTGACCAGGATCGGAGAATTTTCTCCTTTAGTAAAAGAAAAAGCAGCAATTCTTTCTTCCGTATATATAAAGAACTATAAACAATACTTGAAGATTCACAAGCTTTAACCAAATATATAAAATGAAAAATCCTTCATGAACTGACCCCACATAAATCAAAGCCAAATTACATCTATGAAAGGTGTTACAGTACAGGTTCTCTTAGGGCAGAAAGTAACCAACATTCAAAAGGGACATAAGCCACATTACCTGATCAACCTTCATAATCTTCTTAGCCTTCATATTTATATAATAATCACCCCACAATGTTTTCAAAAGAACTTCCTCTTTTATGCCAATTTTTTGACTGTAGATCTTGGCGAAGTGCTCAATTCTGAAAGAAAAGTGTTTATGTTATTAGTAATAAGTATGAGTACAGGGGGTCCTCGAGTTTTGGGTTAGGACAATCTCGACATATGATATTTTGGGTTTATGATGCTCACTCCCATAAAAACTAAAAAAACAAAACAAAAAACTGTGATGTGAGTGTTTCACCTCATGCCATTAGTGTCGTACTTACTGACTACGTGGACGAACTAGTTTGGTTGCACACAGTAAAAAAATACACAGTAACAAGGCATATGAGTGAGAGTCAGCACTCCCCAGTATACTTATGTACACTATTTTGGACTGTTAAAAGTGCAAGTGTTCCGTCTGAATTAGGCTAGAGTGTGTTTCGAATTATACCAAAATTTGGGTTACGTCACTGTCATAGGAACGAAACTGTGTCGTAACCCGAGGATGCCTGTATAGCTAACATTCAAGTTTTCCCGTGCCAGGTTCTATTCAAAGTGCTTCAAATGTATTGCCAAATGTAAACATTTGAACTCTCCTAGGAGGCAGGTACTAATTACCTCCCCCTTCTTACAGAAAAGGATAAAGAAGCAGAGATATTACATACATAGTGAGGTTGGGATTCAAGCCCAAGCAGTCTGGCGCTAAAGTCCATATTCTTGCCCAATTTTGAATACACTCACATGAATCAGAATTCACGCTATAGCTCTTTTTAAATTCTGCATGTGTAAAATGGGGTTGGAGGACAACAGCCAAGAAAATACAGGCTCTAGCTGCCTGTCCCAACTATGCCGACAAAAACTGTATCAGCCCTTCCCTGCTATCGGTGACTATTGCTTACAAAGAAAACGAACTTCACAGCCAGAACTGGCCAAAAAGGGGTTTCTAGCACCCTGGAGTAAACAGAAAACACACACACACTTAACTCTCCTCGGCCCTTTGAGAAACCCATCAGCACTAGCTTTGCTCTCAGCCATGCGAGAGGAATCACCTGACAAGTAAGGATGCTGTATACAGTGTGTGCAATATCTGGTTAAAGAACCTAGAACAAAAATCTCTTTTCTACAGGGAACTGTATGTTCAATCTAAAGTTTGAGTCCAACTCTCACAGTACCTGCATCTTAAAAGATGCTGCTGTTTTACCCTCTGCAGGAGGAACTCAAAGTGAACACACTCAGACACTTCTTCCCAGGCCGGTCAGTAGTGGTACCGCTGGAATCCAGCATGACCACAACCTGGTCCAAGGAGCTGGTCCTCACTCAGGACACTGGTAGCCTGGTGGGAGCGATAAGCTGGGGAGTGGAAGTTAATGATTATGGTAGAACCAGGAATGTGAAGAGCATCAGGCAGGAGTGTAAAAACAAAAGCAGACACTTTAAGAAACAGCTAAAGATAAATATCTATGTCCCCTCTCACTGAGGGCAGAGAGACAAAACAGCCAATCAAGAATCAAAATTTAAATTATATGGTTACAGACTGCCGACATTCTAGAGCTGGCCTCAAGTGTCCATTACTTACAAAGTAATTCACTCTAGAAAAGCTTTATTTCCCAGTTATTAATTGGAAAATTTTTTGTCTTTCTGAAGGAGGGAACCTGTCTCCACAAATTCTTACTTCACTCCGTAGACCTACAGCTTTCCCAACATGGAGGGCTGAAAGGAGCAGTCCCGGTCGCCCCCACGTTACTCACTACACCGCAAGTGAGGAGACAACGTCAATGGCAGACATTCACTGCGCAGACTGTTCATCCCTCAAGAAGAAAACCGATTCCGTCTTGCTGCCCACTCCAGGGATCAGTAAAAAGAGAACTCTGTATTCTTTCTTATAACTGTAGTCCATTTACAATGACTTCAAGATAAAAAATTCAGTGTAAAAAATCAGTTATGTGTAAAATCCAGAGGTTTAATTAGATGCAAATGAACTTACCCAAAGCCCCACCCATCGATTGCACTTGTAAACACCACATTCCCCTGTTCTGGAGAGAAGTAAAGGTGCGAGTCATCTGTGTCCTCCAAGCCAGTGCTCCAGTCATACACTTGCTCTCCTGGGTCAGAATTTGGGTTTCCCTGGGATTCACTCTCTCTCTCTGCTCTTTCTTCTAGAACTTTAGAAGTAAAGAGAGTTCCTGTGAGCGCATTAATCTAGGAGAGACGGTGAAATGGCAAAGTATCATTCAGATGCTTAGCTTGCCCCTGATAGGAGACCCCATGACCAACACAGCTTAACCCTAGAATCACCCATCAGTCTGTATGGGCTCATATTAAGTTGAAATTTATAATGATAGATAACTGCCATGTTATCAACCCATTCTTTCTAAACTCAGCAAAACTAAATTGTAAGGCTTTTGAAAGGTTATTTTTGTGATTATTTTAATGCAAACACTAATGTGTCATATCTTTAATTTATTTTTAGGACTGAGGCCTAGTGAGATTAGAAGCTCATGGTTTCTAACCCCCAACGATCCTAGTTTGCAACCCTGGCCATTTCTCACATCAGCTATTTGAACTTCTCAGCATTCTCTTCAGGCCTTCTTCCCAACCTCTAACTCCCAACTATTTTTATTCTCAAGTAAGCAATCTTATTTCCTACCTTTTCTTACGCCCCACCACAGGCAGAAGTAGTTCCCCTGGACCCGTCCCTGTCCATCTCATCAGGGAGCCAAATCCACTGATCCATTCCGGTTTACCGCTCCACCCTCTACATTCCCTCCCTTCACAAATGTTAAGCTGGTCTCCCCAATGGTGCTCCACTGTCTTGAAAAAGAAAGTTCAAACCTCTTGTATGCACAACATACAAGGTTCACATAATCTAAGCCCTATATTCCTTTCTGCGTAACATGATCTGATTTTTCAGGAATAACAAAATCTGTGCTTCTTTGAATAAAACTCTGTACTATGCTTTTTCTAGCCTTTGTGACTATACATCCTATTCCTTCTCTCTCAAATGCCCCTGCTACAATTCTCTACTTGGCAAATACTATCTTCCTTTGATCTCAAAGCTTCTGTTGTGAAACTTTTCCTAACACTCTCTCCCTCTGAGCCCAATCTGGGTGAAGCAGCCCTCACTTATACTCTTAAATCACACCAGGGCTTATTTCATCGTTTTCCAAATATCTCTTTTTAATGGTCTGTTTCCACCTCCACACTGTGAGATCTTTGAAAATACAAACTCTGACCTGTCATTACATTCACAACCTGTAGCACACGATGGACATTCAAGAATTCTTTTATTAAACATGTAACTATGTAAATGTTTGCTGAATAAGTGCAGGTTTGCCGGCTTGAGTGCAGGCTTATCAAGATGAGTGTGAGATTGCCCCTTGAGCGTGGGATCACTGACATAATCCCATGGTCAATGGCTTGAGCCCAAAGGTCGTTGGCTTGAAGCCTAAGATTTCTGGTTTGGCTAGAGCCTCCTGGTCAAAGCATGTATGAATGAGAAGCAATCAATGAACAACTAAAGTGACATAACTATGATTTGATGCTTCTCATCTCTCTCCTCTACTGTCTCTGTCTCTCTTGCTACAAACAAACAAATAAAAACAGTCATAAAAAAAACAAAGAGGCCCTGGCCGGTTGGCTCAGCGGTAGAGCGTCTGCCTGGCGTGCGGGGACCCCGGTTCGATTCCCGGCCACGGCACATAGGAGAAGCGCCCATTTGCTTCTCCAACCCCCCCTTCCTCTCTGTCTCTCTCTTCCCCTCCCGCAGCGAGGCTCCATTGGAGCAAAGATGGCCCGGGCACTGGGGATGGCTCCTTGGCCTCTGCCCCAGGCGCTAGAGTGGCTCTGGTCGGGGCAGAGCGACGCCCCGGAGGGGCAGAGCATCACCCCCTGGTGGGCAGAGCGTGGCCCCCTGGTGGGCGTGCCGGGTGGATCCCAGTCAGGCGCATGTGGGAGTCTGTCTGACTGTCTCTCCCCATTTCCAGCTTCAGAAAAATACAAAAAAACAAAAACAAAAACAAAAAAAACAAAGAACCTCCTAATATTGATTCCCTTTGAAAGATTTTAACAATATTTTAAACGAGAGAGCATTAAAACCAATTGTCCAAGCTTTATGCTCAAGGATACTTGAAGAACGAGGGGACTCCTGACAGGAAGCTTGTTTTGTTGCCTCTGTGTAGTATGATAATCCCAACATAAGTGAAACTTAAGTGGAAAAGTTCTAAATAAGTAAATTCTCTGTAGCAAAACTTCATATTCAACGTAGCAACTGCCTTACAACTCTTCTCTGAGCCCTTATTTTTTTAAAAAAACACTGCAGTACAGAATAAAATACCTGTTCTAAAATATTCTTGAGATGAGAATAGGCCTCCTGTGGGGTGAATTTCAGTTCCACTATCAAGCGATCTATCTTATTGATCACTAAAACCGGACGGATGTTTTCGAGCCAGGCCTGTCGAAGAACTGCCTGTGTCTGAATAAAACAGAAAGGAAAATATAAAACTCATGATTTGAAATAATTAAAACACATTAAAAATCTTGATTAATAACCAGCTCATTTCTATACTCCTTTACCACAACTCAGACCAGGCCAGTCAGACACAGGTGCTCACGAGACATTCACACAGTACAGGACACATCAGCAAAGGACTACAGACCAGAGACTGTCCTTGCCTTCACAGAACTGACAATTTACTTACGATGGATAAATTACAATGTGTAAACAACAGCAAGGAGTTTGGTGGAATTTTACAAACATGAGGAGTTTACTGAATAAATATAAAACAGTTATGTTACCAACACACAGGTCAAAAAGCAACATTCTCCCAGGAGTCCCTCTGTACACCTTACTGACCATAATTGCAGCTCTTAGCATTAACCACTATTCTGCTATTCTAAAGTCAGGTATGTTACTTTACTTATCTTGTCAGGATACCTAAGACACTACACACAGATGAAAACTGTGCTTCTCAAGCTGAGGTACCTGTGCCCATAGGGGAAATCAGAAGGGAAGTTATAGGACAATTACAGTACATCTTAGAAGTATCAACTTTCCTCCATTTGAGTAATTTAAACCTTTTATTATTCTTTCTATAAAATAGTATAAACATTAAAACAAACAAGGGTATATTAAGAAGTAGGATATAAGGTGACAACATTTTAAGATAAAACATAAGGTTTCAAGAAAAAATATATATTAAAAGAACTGAGATTAGATAACCACTTCGAACTCCACGCCCACCAGAGCTAAATGTTCATTCACACTGGCCTTGGGGTGAACTTCTCCAACTCTGATGGAGGAGAAACACTAGATTAAGGATATGACAGCATGGGAGAGGGAAGAAAGAAGGGAGAAGGAAGCAGGAAGGGAGAGGGAAGCAGGAAGGGAGAGGGAAGCAGGAAGGGAGAGGGAAGCAGGAAGGGAGAGGGAAGAAAGGCAGAGGGAAACAGAAAGGGAGAGGGAAACAGGAAGGGAGAGGAAAACAGGAAGGGAGAGGGAAGCAGGAAGGGAGAGGGAAGCAGGAAGGGAGAGGGAAGCAGGAAGGGAGAGGGGAGAGGGAAGCAGGAAGGGAGAGGGAAGCAGGAAGGGAGAGGGAAGCAGGAAGGGAGAGGGAAGCAGGAAGGGAGAGGGAAGCAGGAAGGGAGAGGGAAGCAGGAAGGGAAAGGAAAGCAGGAAGGGACAAGGACAGTGTGTGTGTAGGTGGGTGGAGGTACAATGGTAGACTGAGAAGGCAAGACAGGATTTCTCTGATCTAGGGGAGAACCAGCTCAGGAGTTTGCTTTCAATAACCTCTCACAGCTCAGAAACCATTTCCATTAGAAACCACCATACTGTCTCAAAATCCAACATTTCTCCCACTTTTGCTGAGTCCCTCTATAACAGGATATTACAGACACTTCAAATTTCTAAAGTTAAAGTCGTACTTTTTAAAATCCCTTAAAAACTTGGATGATTTAACTTCACCACAGACTGGAACATTACTAAATATAAAGTGTAAAACCAACTTTCTGACAGTGAAATGTCTAAGTGCACATAATAATCAACCACCAGTTCCTCCCTTTTCCCACCGTCCTTAACCAATTAAGTCTTTTCACATCACAGCCCACTACCTGCGGACAGACTCCTTCCACAGCATCGACCACAATGATGCACCCATCACATATGCGAACAGCCGTGGACACTTCTGAGGAGAAATCCACGTGTCCTGGAGAGTCTATCAGATTAATCAGGTACTCCTCATTACCTGAAATGAAATTTAAGGACAAACATTGTCAGTTGTGCAGGTATACAATACACTTCTTTGGGTATTCTAGAATAAGAAAGCTTCTAAGAAATGACTGTAAAGCTAAAGAAGGCCAAAGCTCAATCAATTGTCATCCCAATCTAGAATTCCCATTGATGAAACTACTGTTTCCAAATAGTTTCCATATAAATTGTTAAAGACTTTATTCTTCTAATAGCTACCACTTACTATGAGGCTCCTGTGAGATAGGTACTGTGCTAAGGAAACACTTTTAATGTGCTAATCACACATTATTGAATTCTGACAATAACCGTATTAGATAAATATTACTATATTCATTTTACAGATTAGGAAGTTGAGACTAAAAGAAACCAATGCCTGGCCTGGTGGTAATGTAGTAGATAGAGCACCGACCTGGATGCTGAGGTCACTGGCTGGATACCCTGGGCTTGCCCGGTCAAGGCATATACAACAACCAACCAATGAACAGTTAGAATGAAGCAATTACTTCTTATCACTGCCCCCTACCATGATCTGTAAAATCAGTGTTTAGAAAAAAGGGGGGGGGGGGAGGGGGACCAATAGCTGAAAGGGAAAGCTGGTCCAAGGGGCTAAAACAGGAAAGCCAACTTAAAAAGGCACAAAGTAGTTGGCCAACTACTTTCCTACAAATTCTCAAAGAGCACATGTGAACCTGCTCAATCAAGACACAGAGTCAATTCTACAAAAATGTAAGGAGTACTATGTGTGCCGAGCAGTGTGCAAAATGTCCTCATCACATATACAACCTTATTTATTTATTTATTCATTTATTTATACCACGTGAGAGGCGGGAGGCAGTAAGACAGACTCCCACACACACCTGATGAGGATTCACCCAACAAGCCCCTACCAGAGGATGTTCTGCCCATCTGGAGCTGCTGTTCCGTTACTCAGCAACCGAGCTATTTAGCACCTGAGGCAAGGCCATAGAGCCATCCTCAGTGCCCAGGGCCCACTCACTCAAACCATTCAAGCCATGGCTGTGAAAGAGGAAGAGAGAAAAAGAGAGAGAGAGAGAAAGAGAGAGAGAGAGAGAGAGAGAGAGAGAGAGAAGGGCGAAGGGGAGGGGTGGAGAAGCAGATAGTTGCTTTTTCTGTGTGCCCTGACTGGGAATCAAACCCAGGACTTCCATACACTGGGCCAATGCTCTATCGCTGAGCCAACTGGCCAAGGCCTACAATTTCCTTTAATTCTCACAACAAACAAAAGTATTTAGCTTATAGCAGGCCTTGCCTCAGGTGCTAAAGTTATAAGGGTGACCACACATTCTGATTTGTCCTTTTTCCCACCGGAAGTCCCACGTCCCACTAACCCTATGTCAGTCCCAGGCAAACAAGAACACCTGGCTTACTCCAGGTTATAGAGACTTCACATTAAACATAAGTAAACCATGCAGAAAAACAATAATTCATTAGAATTCTATACTTATTCCTCCTTATTGCTAATTTGACATGATTCTCTTTTAAAGGCAAAATAATTATTTGAATGTTCAGACACCTGCATATATACTTTACTTTGGCTCCTTCTCTTAACTCTGCTTCCCAAATTCTGTGGTCTCCAGACTATCACCGGGCTCAATATTACAACTTGTGGGCCATTTGAAGAATTTTCTCCAATGCAATTTTATCAATTTGATGACTTGACTTGTGCCCTAAGCGATGCTAATAATGATAAAACAACAACAACCAAGACCAGGAAGCACATCTATGGATTGCCCATTTGTGTCTGCCACTGTTCTAAGCATTTTACAGACTTATTTAATGTCTTCTTACAACAACCCTTTGTGGTAATTACTACCATTAGCCCCTTGTTACAGAGCAGAATACAAGGGCACAGAAAGTTAAATATCTTTCTCCAGGACATCGAGCTAGAACCCAATTCTGAGGTAAATTGCCTAAGATCAATCAATGCAAAATGGTAGAATGAAAGTTCAAACCCATCTAACTCCAGAAACATACCTTTAACCACTATACTCAAGATGGCATGCATTACATCTCACAAGCCAGGATGCCACTGGTAGTGGATGGCTGAACACTAATACACAGGGGCCTTGAGAATAACTTCCTGTCATGGGATTGTGACCTTTACTCATCCCACATTAAAACCTTAATTTTTGGTAAGGCTTCCATTTCCACAGCTCTGGCCAAACCAAACTTCTCTAAAACTTACCAATAACCTCTGGCCAAATAGCCTTTTTCAATTCCTACAAGAGTTACTATCAAAACGGCATCCTTATTTGGGGACAACAAGCTATAAAGATCATGGCAACCCACAGCATGTGAATAAGACTCTAAACCCAATACACAGGCCATAGGACAGAACAAGGAACCAGCCAGTAAATGGGACACTACGGCTGAGCCAGCAAGGTCCTAGGACTCCTGATCTTCCTTCTGGAGATATTCACACAATCACCTGGGTGGATGCAGGCAGGCGTGAACAGCCAGTGTTTCTGCCTGCAAGCCAGCCAGAGGTCCCTGATTGCCTCTGACAACAGATCACTCGGAGAGGCCAGAATGCAATTTGTGTAAGAAAAAGCAAAGAAACTGAGGCATGCAATTAACAGAGGAAAAGATGAAAAATATTCAAAACTATTTTTCTTTAAAGATAGATTGATTTACCTTTTGCATAATGCAGTGAAATGGCGCTGGATTTCATAGTGATGCCTCGCACCTGTTCATCTTCTCTGCTGTCCATATACCTTAACTGTAACAATGCAACATATGCATCCTTACTTCCCAATGAATTAAAATGCAACATTAAAATGGAATGCTCTGGACTTTTATTTTAAATGCCTACTATATTTATTTATTTACTTATAGTGAGAGAGAGAGAGACAGGAAGACAGAGATGAGAAGCATCAACTTGCAGTTGCACCTTAGTTGTTCACTGGTTGCTTTCTCACATGTGCCTTGACTGGGGTGGGGTGGGGTGGGGATGGGGCTGCAGCCAAGCCAGCGATCTTGGGCTCAAGCCAACGATCTTTGGGCTCAAGCCAGCAACCTTGGGGTCGTGTCTATGATCACGCTCAAGCCAGCAACCCCATCCTCAAGCTGGTGAGCCCATGATCGAGGTTTCAAACCTGGGTCTTCAGCGTCCCAGGTTGATGCTCTATCCACTGTACCACTGCCTGGTCAGACATAAATGCTTACCTTTTTCCCCCCGTTCTTTTCCAAGTGAGAGGAGGCGAGATAGAGAGGTAAACTCCTGCATGCACCCTGACTGGGATCCACTGAACAACTCCAGTCTGGGGGCCAATGCTCTGACCATCTGGGGCCATGCTGGCAACCAAGCTATTTCTAGCACCTGAGGTGGAGGCTCCACAGAGCCATCCTCGGTGTTTGGGGCCAATGTGCTCAAACCAATTGAGCCATGGCTGTGGGAGGAGAGAGAGAGAGAGAGGGAGGGAGGGAGAAAAGAGGGAGGGAAAGAGGTACAGAAGCAGATGGTCACTTCTTCTGTGTGCCCTGACCAGGAATCAAACCTGGGACATCCACACGCTGGGTCAATGCTCTACACTGAGCCAACCAGCCAGAGCCAACGCTTACCTTTTAAACTAAATGCCGTTCATATTTTTTTAAGGGGGTAAAGGTTGGAGAATGAAAGTTATTATGGGGAAGAGAACATAGACAAACTAAAAGACATTACCACTTTCCAAAGGTAGTAAAATACCACAAACTCCCCCCAGAGAGTGGCTCATTCAAATTTCAGCCATGAACGACTGGGTAGTCAATGAACAATTCACAGAAAGCAGTATTTGGATAAATTTCTTCCATTCATCAAGAGCACAGCCATTCTTTTTCTACTCATAGACTCTCTGACAAAGTCTGGACAGAGGTTCAAACAGAAGGTCTCCAGAAGCAAGAGAAGCCTTCACTCCTTTCCCAAGCTAGATTTTAAACATATGTTTTTAAAAAAGAATGACAGGGTAGAAGATGTTTCTAACATTGCCATTTAGCTGATGGCTTTCATAAAGCATTAATGCCTATAGATAAGGGCCTGCATCGCATCTTGTCTCTACAGCGCATCAGTACTGATGATGTGTCTCCACAGCGCATCAGTACTGATGATGTGTCTCCACAGCGCATCAGTACTGATGATGGCTTCACTTAACTAGAGAGCCCACCCTCTCCAGCTCCTCAGCCCTCAGCATGTCATAATCTTTCTCCTCTCCCTGCAGAAGGGTCTGTTCCCTGCCCTGCCCTACTTCTCTCCACTGTCAACTTTAGAAAACCTTTATATTTACTTATTTCTTCCATTCAAAAGCCTTGAGAGTAACTTACTGTCACGAGAGTACCACATTTACTCAACCCACATTAATTTTTTAATTTTCAGAAAAGCTTCCATTCCCACATCTCTGGCAAACCAAACACGTAAAAGTTACCAATGACCTCTGGCCAAACACAATAATCCTTTTTAACCCTCATTCTTTTTGATCAGAGCGGCATTAGACACACCTAGTTAATTACCCTGTGTGTCCGTGTGTGCTCGTGCACATATGTGAAATTCTCCTAGGAGTCTCCTATCTCCTCCTCTCCTTCCTCTCGTTCCTTAGGTCCCACTCTGGCTGCTCTTCACCTCTCCAATCACTCAGAAAGGCCTTCCTCCAAAAAGTCTGTCTCTTGTTATTCGATATGTGTATGTTTTTTCTTTCAGTCTCCTCTGTGTACTTTTTTGATTCAATTTTGCTTCTCCATATCCTCTTCTCTCTGTTCCCAGTCACCTGACAAGTCCTGCTGATTCCACTCCAAATTCATTACAGGGATGAACCTCTATTTTTGTACAAGTGAATTATTCCAAGTCCTTTCAAAATACAGCTGAAAATGGTTTTATTTCATTTCATTTCCTAAAACATGATTGTCATTATGACCCAAAGGCTTCAGAAGCCTTCCTTTGGTACTTAGTTTAGCCTTCAAGGTCTTTGATTATCTGATATATCCTCTCTACCAAAGTGCAATTGCTCTCAGCAGTTCGTAAGCAAATCTTCACTGAAATCAAACACAACTCACAAATTAGCCTTTTCCTACTTTATTCCTGTTATTTCCCTCCACCTGATGGTTTCTCTGCCTTGTCCTTAAACCACCCAACTCATTCACATGGGAAGACTCTCTTCCTCTGTGAAAACTCCCACAACTGTGCCAGGATATCATCTGACTTAACGCACTCACAGGACCTCTAAGAACACAGCAAATGGTTCATGACATTGTAGATAGCTAATACCCTCTGAAATGCAACAGCTATTTAGCAAATATAAATATAACAACATACCTTGCCTGCCAGGCGGCTGGAGATGATTCCATTGCTAGATATGAGACAGTCAGCCAGAGTAGTTTTTCCTGTTAAAATAACAGTATTAATTCAAAGCTATTTCTTTTTTTAAAAGTAGGGGGGACGTAGCTGTATCTCTACTGATTTAACATCTAACCATAAGAATTGGTTCAACAAAGATTTTCTATGAATCTATACCAAGCAAAGCAAGACATACGGGCACTTGAAAGAGTTTAATTAGTTTTGACCAGAATATCACCTGGAAGAAAACTTTATAGTACAGTACTAGAATCTGTCTCCAACCCTGTAGATCTCACCAATCTACCTGAAAAGTTGTCAAGCAACTTTCTTTTAAGTGTGCAACTTCTTTTTGCATTGAGGCATAATTCACACATAGTAAAATGCACAGACTCTTAAGACTCTTAAATAATGAGACAAACCACCATGTAAATCAAAACACCTCTGACAAACAACTTTTACACAATTACTAAGGTCTGTCCTGCATGACTTTAATCAAGTTTACCCTAATTACTACATCAATCATCCGATATCAGTAACAGTGACAGTAGCTCATTCTTTTTATTTTTTTCTTCATTTTTCCGAAGCTGGAAATAGGGAGGCAGTCAGACAGACTCCCGCATGCGCCCGACAGGGATCCACCTGACACACCCACAAGGGGGCGACGCTCTGCCCATCTGGGGTGTCGCTCTGTCGCGACCAGAGCCACTCTAGCGCCTGAGGCAGAGGCCAAGGAGCCATCCCCAGCGCCCAGGCCATCTTTGCTCCAATGGAGCCTTGGCTGTGGGAGGGGAAGAGAGAGACAGAGAGGAAGGAGAGGGGGAGGGGTGGAGAAGCAGATGGGCGCTTCTCCTGTGTGCCCTGGCCGGGAATCGAACCCGGGTCTTCCGCACGCCAGGCCGACGCTCTACCGCTGAGCCAACCGTGAGGGCCAACAGTAGCTCATTCTTACTAGCTCAGAATGACAAAACATAGCACAGCAATCATTTTTTTTTCTCTGAATGGTATACTGAGTAAAACAAGACTACAGACTTACTACATTACAAAGCCATTCCAAAAATTCTTCACATTTTAATGCTCAAGTTCTCGTTTAAAAAACAATGCAATATACCAAAATGCTAATCACTAATTAGCTGCCTTTATTTCAATGTTAACAGGGAGCATCTCTGACATCATACTTTGGAAGGAAACAACGCCTGCCCCTCAGCCAGCATCCCTCTCACCTGCCACTGCGTCACTCCACTGAGGACGCACTCGGAGACACAGCCCCTTAATTACAGACAACAAGACATTTGAAAGGGTTCTCACCATGGTCCACATGAGCCAAAACACAGATATTCCTGATGTTCGCAGTGTTTTTCTGGAGTTGAACCATCTTCTCCAAACTATTGAGCACCATGATCGTTTATGTCCTGTGACGGAAAATTAAAAATGGGTCACAAATGGCACCTGGGCTAAAGGGCGAGGCAGTAACATATATATATAGTATATATATTTTTAAATGCTGGGAGCTGACAAGACTGCTCAGGTGCCTCAAACTGGGAAGGCAATCAACGTGTCCTGAGGGCACCCACCCAGGTCCAAGTCCAACTGGGGCGCGGAAGCAAACACCTGCCAGGACGGCGTCTGGAGCCGGCTCGTCCCCCGCGTGGGGCGGCCGCGATGAATCACGCGGCGCGGGGCGCTGATGCACTGGGGCGACGCCAGGCCTGGACTCACGGCGGCGCCCGGTGCAGGTCCATGAGGGCGGAAGCTGACGTCTCCCCCGCCCCGCACGCATCCCTCTCAGGTGGACAGTCCTCGGCTCAGGACCGCCCACGGAGCCTGAGGAAAGTTTGGGGTCACGTGCTTACTAACCACGCGCGGCACTGAGACCTTATCCCCTTCCAGAGAAAAAGCAAAAGATTTCAACTCCACACCCCACTTCACCTCAGCCCGCGGTTCCAGGTCCACACTGGGCAGCGGCTCCGCCCCGCCCGCCCGCCCCCCCCCGCCTCGGCGCCCCGGGACCCGCTCCACTGGGAGCCGACCGACCAGGACACCGCAGCCCAGCGCTGCCCTTACCCGCTCGGCCGCCCGCCGCCCCGTACGGAACCCGGGTCCGGTGGCACGCGCGCGTCGGTGCCCTAAGAGATCCAAGAGGGCAGAACAACAGCGGCGGGGCGGGCCTGGAGACGCACGACCTCTGACCCGCGCGTGCTGACGCCACCGGAAGCTGGCGCCGCGTCCGTCTCCCGGGAGCCCGCGTTGCCTTGACGACGGCAGGCGCGCTGGAACTAGGGAAGCTCTGCGCTCGGAGGCGCGGCGGCATCGAACTTTCGGGCAGAGAGCATGAGGAGCCGGTGCCTATGTCAGATCTGCACCTGCGGGTGAGACGCGGCGGAGGCGGCGGAGCTTCAGGTGGTCGTGTGGAGGGCAGGTGACGCGAGCGCAGCTCGGTCCGCTCCGCGAGCTACTGGGGTTTACAGGTTCCTGCTGTGTAGGCGCTCTGTCCAGGGTCCACACGGACCTGCCATCCCGCCAGGCGGGCAATAATGTGAAGGTGTGTCCGGATTAAGGCAGGTCAAGTGGTACGATCGGATCTGACTGGGAGACTCAGATGCCCCACAAAAATTTTTTTAAGAATGAAAAGAAAGGTCGAGGAAAAGGGAAAGGAACTGAACGGTGTTCAATCCCAGAGTTTTCAACTAGTGTTAGGCTTCTTTCCATCTCTAGTTAGCCGTCCAAGCCGTATCCTATTCTTGTTCCTCCTACCCAGGCAGTGCTCCTTTGGATATAAATGACTGGAAAGGTAGTAGTCGCCACCCTGAGGCCCAGGATTGGTCTGTGAGTCCTGTCTAACAACCTTCCACCCCATCAACAATCTTCTTCCTCAGCTTCACTGTTGACCCAGGAGTTAGAGTAATACTGGCTAAATATATATATGAATAGGTCATTCCCTTCGTATTCTAATCCCCTCCAAAGGAAAAACCACTTGTATGCTGATGGAAAGCAGTCCTCCCCCCTAGTTTCATGCTAAACGTTGTTTATAATTAATAAGTAGATGTACATTCAGTGATTTTCAACCTTTTTTTTTCATGGCACAAACACACACTAATTACTAAGGTCAGTGCCCCTGACTAAATACAACCATTTTCATCTCATGGCACAAATAAATTAGTTACTAAGGGAGAAGAGGTCAGGGCCCCTTTTTCTTTAGTAATTAGTTTATGAGTGCGTGAGAAACAAAGGTTGAAAATCACTGCAAGATAAATTCACATTTGTGGTATGAATCCAAAAACTGACATGCAAAAATTGGTTAGTTTGGCCCTGGCCGGTTGGCTCAGTGATAGAGCGTCGGCCTGGCGTACAGAAGTCCTGGGTTCGATTCCCGGCCAGGGCACATAGGAGAAGCGCCCATCTGCTTCTCCACCCCCCCCCTCCTTCCTCTCTGTCTCTCTCTTCCCTCCCGCAGCGAGGCTCCATTGGAGCAAAGATGGCCCGGGCGCTGGGGATGGCTCCTTGGCCTCTGCCCCAGGCGCTAGAGTGGCTCTGGTCGCAGCAGAGCGACGCCCCGGAGGGGCAGAGCATCGCCCCCTGGTGGGCAGAGCGTCGCCCCCTGGTGGGCGTGCCGGGTGGATCCCGGTCGGGCACATCCGGGAGTCTGTCTGTCTCCCCGTTTCCAACTTCAGAAAAATACAAAAAAAAAAAAAAGAAAGAAAAAAAAAATTGGTTAGTTTTTTTTCTAATCATTATGTACAACCCAACATCCTTTCCCGTGCAGTGGTCAGGACCAGGGGGTTCCCCTTTCTTCCAGCAGTGTGGGGATCCAGGGAGCTGAGGTAGGGCTGGTGTAAGCATCCCGTCAGGACTTTGAACATTGGTAATGCTCCTTGCTGAAGTTCAAATGGTCCTTCAAGAGTGGTGCCACCCTCGCTTTCAGGTTTATGTTTGAGGCACAAGTATCTTTGGCAAAGCTGAGAGCCACGACTGGAGGGCTCCTTTGAGCCAACTGTTTTAAGATCTGGCCACCTTCCGGGCACTGATACAGAGAGCGGCAAAGATTCCCCACTTTCTTTGAACCCGTTCCCCTCATATATTACCTCCTTCCTTTCTTTGGGGGAATAGACCATTTCTTTCCCCGTTGGGAAAACAAAGTCCTAAGAAACAACTACCTTTCATCTCTAGAGGGACACCTGATTTCATCTCTACCTTGGATTGTTTTTATTTTTTTTAAAGTGAGTTCTGGGAAGCAGAGACAGACTCTCTCATGTGCCCTGACCAGAATCCACCCAGCAAGCCCACTTTACCTACCCTAACAAGGGGGCAATGCTCTGCCCATCTGGGCCCTTGTTCCATTACAACCAGAGCCATTTTTTAGCACCTGAGGCAGAGGCCATGGAGCCATCCTCATTACCTGGGGCCAACTCACTCTAATCAAGCCATGGCTGCAGGAGGAGAGGAAAAGAGAGAGAAACAGACAGACAGAGAGAGAGAGAAGCAAGGACTAGAGAAGTAGATGGGTGCTTCTCCTGTGTGCCCTGACTGGGAATCAAACCCAGGACATCCACACGCTAGCCGACGCTCTGCCACTGAGCCAACAGGCGGGGCCCCACGGATTGTTTTTTAAAAAGACTGGAAAATGTGTTGACTTTAGACAGCTTCTTTGCTCTTCCTGGCAACAAGGAAATGTAAAGGTCCCAACTACCTGCTTGAAATAAAGGCGGGGGAAAAAAACAAGGAGAACAAACATTAATATGTCAATACATTGCTCTTTCTAGAAGGATCCAAGATCAGGAGAGAGACCTCTGCAGGGAAATTTTGACCTGCTGCTGCTACATTTTCCTCTTGTTGTTTGAATCTTCTTTCTTTTTTTTTTATACTATGTTCATAATATGTTCAAAGGTCTATTTCTTTCACTGTATCAGTCAAAGCAAACCATCCATCTCCTAACACTTTTTTCTGCAGTATGTATAGATGATTGCTCACATGAGTACAACTGTGATGGAGCTATTTAATGTTAGAAAACAAAGTTGGGGGAATGCTGGAAAAAATTGGGAATTGGTAACAATAACCAACTTTCTTTGAAAACCTGGTATGAATGGGATTTTGAAGAGACAGGAGAAAATGGATAATGTGGACAAGGATAGGAAATTGTTTGACTGGTCTATGCCTCAAATTCATGATGGAAGATAAAAGAGCATATGTCTTCATTCAATACATCCTGAAATAAAATTATAAAACCAGGGTAGAAATCAACCCATATTACTGAAGAGAATGGAAAGAGGTCTCACTAACACATGAAATTTCAATGAATTTTTGATATAGAGAAGGATAAAAGGAATGCCGACAGATAAAACAAAAACAGATAAATTGAAGTAAATTTTCTGAAGTAGACATGGGAGCCTGTCTGTCAACAGGGCCTGAGACAGACTGGGGTCTAAGTTCACAGGGTCAATAGAGGACAGGAGGGTAGGATTTGTGCTTAGCCTTCCTATGTCAGGCAGCAGACACCCACCACCAAGGGCAAGGAGGAAAATACTTCCTTAATGAATTTAAATTGAATGTTCAGGGACAGTTAAGACTCCAGTTGTGGCCACCTACCATGAAAAACAGGACTCAATTATATATATGTATATACACACATGTATGTATATATGTGTGTGTGTGTGTGTGTGTGTATATATATACACACACACACACATATGTGTATATGTGTATATATGAGAGAGAGAGAGACAGAGACAGGAAGAGAGAGAGAGATGAGAAGCATCAACTCGTAGTTATGGCATTGCTTTTCATATGTGTGCCTTGACCAGGGGGCTCCAGCCAAACCAGTGACCCCTTGTTCAAATCGGCAAACTCGGGGTTTCAAACCTAGGACTTCAGTGTCCCAGGTCGATGTTCTATCCACTGCACCATCACTGGTCAGGCAAGACTCAACACAATAGAAGTTACAATAGAAAGACTGAAAATCATCAGTGCATGTGAAATGCAAAGAACATAAGAGGAATTATAGGTACTAGAAACTTCAGGAAAATTAAACACTATACAATAAAATTATGGTTCAAACCTAATTGAAAAAGCTAGGAACCTTTTACCTTGAGTGCTCTTAGGGTCATGGTATTGGAAACCACAGATTAGAAAAGATTCTCCCTGCACTCATTAAGTGGCTTACCTTTAAACAATATGTCAAAGTCAAGGTAATGCAAACATTATATACTAGGTTCACAACTTTTCAAATAAAAGTGGGTTTTTTTTCTGATTATGAAATAAATAACATGAGGCATAGTTTAAGAATTCAAGTAAAAAAAACAACTATGATATAGTGAAAATTCCTTATAATCTTCTTCCTCACAGATAACAGATGTTATTTAAGACTTGTTTTACAGTCACATTCTTTAAAGAGAGAGCATACTATACATACTATTCTACAACCTACTTTTTCATTGTTTAGTATCTCTTCATCTTCCAATAACTATGCGTGAAGATCAACCTCATTCTCTTTAACAAGTGCATGTTGTGAGCATATATTGGTCAGGGCTCTTAGTTATGGACAATATAATCTACTCTGGCTAGTTTAGGTATAAAGGGATTTATTAAGGAGTGTATGCAGGGCCTGGCCGGTTGGCTCAGTGGATTGAACATCAGCCCAGCATGTGTATGTCCTAGGTTGATCCCCAGTCAGGGCACACATGAGACACGACCATCTGCTTCTCTCTCTCTACTTTCTCTCTCTCTTCCCCTTCTGCAGCCAGTGGCTCCATTGGTTTGCGTGTCAGCCCTGGGCACTGGGAATAGCTCGGTTGTCCAATAACTGGCCTCAGGTGTTGAGAATAGCTCAGTTGATTTGAGCATCAGTCACCGGGTTGGTCCTGGTCAGGATGCATGGAGGGGTCTGTATCTCTATCCCCTCTCCTCTCACTTAAAAAATAATAATAAAGTTTATATAACTCACAGAACTGTTAGAAGCACCAAAGGAATAATCTCTTAACTAAGCTTTCAGGAAAAATTTCCAAAGATCTCACCGCAAAACTGGGCTGCCAAGGGAGCCATTGCTTCTGCCACAATCAGAAAACTGCAGCAGGGCTGTAGGCTTCAGAACCGCTCCTCAGTGCCAAGGTCAGGAAGCTGCCAAGTCAGGAAGCCACCTTGCAAACCAGAACACTGTCTACCAGCTGCTGGCTGCAAACTGTGTATCCATGCAAGGAAAATGGATGTCCCAGGTAGATTTCTCTGAATCAGTCTCATGTGGTAGGTGAAACCCAAATTGTTTGTGGAACTTGCCAGCAAAGGGGCTTTCAGCTTCTGTAGTAGAAGACACACTAAATTGTTGTCAGAGCAAAGCCAGAATTTTCACCACATAAGGATATACCATAACTTACAGTTTTCGTAAACACCATTGCAGAGAAAATGGAAGGTTTTTGCTTTGTTTCTTAGTAAAGCTGTTCTTAGATGTAGAGATGCTAGTTTATTGAAGGTCTCTGATTATAATGTCATTATCACACAATGTTTTTGGAGGTGTAAATAATCTTTCAGTTTATTTATATTTGCACAGGCGACATCACTGTCCACATGGAACCACAAGGATTTATGAAAATTCCGGCGTGTATTGCCCAACAACTGAATATTTGGAAAAATATCCTACATATGGCAGTGTTCTTCCTGCTCAGAGTCTTAAACCTAAGCAAGAATTTCGCGCGTACCATGGTAAAATGGAAGGAATAACAACATTTAAGTAAATATTGAACAACTTTTTGCGTATCTTTCTCCCAACTCTTCTGGTCTTAATAAAGTTGTTTAACTCTTTAAATTGACCTCTTCCGTGGATTTAAGTTGAACCAATCCAAGAAGCAAGAAACTAGTTGAGTCACAACTTGAGAAAACTAGCAAGATGAGAATGAAGTCTGACTGACAGAGAAAAGGGAAATAAGTTCTATTGCTTTTTTTTACCTGCTGTGTCTCCACATTTATCTGTTTTCTCCTGTCACCATGCCCTCGAGGAATGCAGTAGTTTCCTAACTGCTGTTACATGTATATGTAACTCCTCTGGTTTCTGTTTCTGATTTATTATGTATACTTTAGCCTGCCAAGATGATCTCTTTAAAATGCAAGCCTAATCCTTTTGCCTCCCTGCTTAAAATACTCTTATATTAAGTATTGTTTAATACTTAATGGCTTTTTGTTTTAATTTCCATTGATTTAAAAAAGGGGGTAGGGGGAGAAGTATATAATCGTTGTTCCACTTAGTTGTTCCTTTTGGTTGTGCACTCATTGATTGCTTCTACTACGTGTCCTGACCCAGCATTGAACCCGTGACCTCAATAACCCGGGATGATGCTCTGTCCACTGAGCAACCCAGCCAGGGCCTCCTGCTGTATTTAATATACTCCAAAATCCTTACCCAAATCCTTTCATGGCTTGGCTCCTACTTGGCTCTCTATTTTCATGGCAATGCCCTCTATACGCTTTGCTTATATCCCACAGAACATTTTCCATTTCTTGAAAGTACCAGGTTTAACTTGCCACAGAGCTTTCCAACATACTATTGATATTTTACCGTCTGAAAACTTCCCTCCCTCTTACACTACTTAATCCCCTTTCATTTGTAGATCTCAATACAGTTATTGCTCTGGAAAGCCTCTGACCCCTCACACGGGTTTCAGGCGAGGTACAAGCCCCCATGTCAGTTCTAAAGCATCTTCCTATTATATGTCATTAGATTAGTCTCAGAAGCCCAGCCATTAAAGCAGGAACTGTCTACTCTTATCTCAGTATTCTGTTACATCCTGGCACAATGCCTACTAGCACATAGTAGGCACTCAATATTTATTCTAGAACAGCGGTTCTCAACCTGTGTAGCTTTAGGCGACCCCTGTGTTTTGGTCATTCGACCCCCGCCAGGGTCGCGACCCACAGGTTGAGAACCGCTGCTCTAGAACCTTAGTGCAGTGCCTACTAGCACACAGTTAGGCGCTCAATATTTGTTCAATGGGTGAACAAATATCTCCTCCTAGGCCTAAACTTTTCCTTTGGACTTAGCCTTTGTGACCCCTTTGTATATTTGTCAACCCAATGGGTTATTTTCTTTATTCGGTTAACGTGCACACCATATTCAAGGTCTTGGGCATTAAGTACAAAAGCAATGACATGAGGTTCCTGCTTCCAGTGAGCTCATGCATCAGACTGCTATTTGAGGGTTAAAAACACTACAACAACTTTCGTTTGTACTGTTTCCATTTTCATCTCATTTCTGATAGAGCTCGTTCTGCTTACACGGTGAGATGACAGCCCACAGGCTGGAAGCCTGTCCTAAAGCATGGCTCTGCCCATGTCAGATGTTTTGGGGTGTGTCAGATGAATAAAAGTGCACTTACCTCTACTACTTCTCCCTACAAGGTTGCTTTGGGTTTGGAGGTATACTTTCTAACATTTAAGTAATCTGACCAGAGAAACTCGGACTGCTAAGCTTCTCTGTCCTCTCCCTGTTTCCTCTGCTCCCCCGTTCGCTGTAGCCTGTTCCCCTCTAGCTGGTATTTGGGAAGAGCAAAGACCAACTCCCGAGTCTGAAGAGGCGGAGGTATGTGATTTCTACTACGATTCATCCCCTATACTTATTATACGTTTATGACCAAGTGTCAGGCAGTACACGTGGCATCTGGGATACAGGGACAAGCAAGAACAAGATGGTCATGAACTCCCTGTGCTCACAGATGTGGCAGTAGTGAAGGTAGCAATCAAAAATCTCCCTCAAAATAAGGATAAAATTGCAGCTGTAATAAAGTCTATGACGTTAGCACAAGGTAAATGGAGAACCAGAATAAGAGAGGTTTGACTTTATCAGGGAAATGCAAAGGACGTGAAGCACCGAACTAGATGTAGTGGCAAAGGCAGTGCACCCAGGCAGAGAGCAGGAGGCAGGAAGGAGCGGGGGAGGAGGAAGCACTTCCAGAAGGAAGTCCCCCTTGAGCCTAGGAAGCAGGAGGAGGCCCAGGGTGGGCAAGACTGGAGGCCCAGGGAGGCAGCCAGGAGCGCCTTTCTTTCTCGATTTGTTTTGTGTTCGTTTGTGTGGTAAATAAGGGGGATAAGGAAGAGACGAGGGAGATGAGAGCAAGAAGAACCTGCTCAAATTGACAGGGGAAAGGATTACAGTACTCTGGGTGCAGCGTGAGAAAAGATCGCCAGATGGCTACAGTGGATACAGGTAAATGAGTGTAGGAAATGGTTGAATGATTTGAATGAGTTGTTAGGAAAGCTTGGAATATCATGGTGGTGAGGAGACGGGGAAAGCGGTTAGATTTGAGAGAGATTAGGAGGCAAAAATTGACAGGAGTTGATGATGAACTATAATGATGCCTCGGTTTTCGTCAATAATCAGGCCGAAAACAATCGGTGAAATTTGAGACTGATGAAAACCGAGGCAATTATTTCCATATGAATCAATGTAAATCCAATTAATTTATTCTAGACACTCCAAAATACATACCAAAAACACATTACACCAAATACTGTGTACGCAGTAATCACTTAAATGTAATTGTAGTATTAGCACTTGGAATCAATTAAAAAAAGCACAAAAACACTGGAAAGCAATGAAATTGTTTGGCTAGATGCACGGGGTGATGCTCACATAACGAGAAACAATGCCACACTGAGCAGGAGAACGCGTGGGTCACCCTTTGTTTTTGCAAAATTAGCAGTGAGGTCACATGGGCATGCCCATGAAATCTGAGGCAATTGATGAAAACTTGAGACAATTTTTCCCCAGAAATAATCAATGAAAACTGAAACGGATGATAACGGACATCGGTGAAAACCGAGGCATCACTGTAGATCCAGGCAGAAAGTGAGGAATGAAAGGCGAGCCCTGGGTTTTGGCTGTGCAGCCGGAGAGATGGCAACGCCATTCACTCACATGGGGAACAAGGACCAGATGTGTTGTGGGGGGTGGAGAAATAGTGAGTTTGATGAGGGGCATATTAAGTTTTGAGGCACCATTGACTATCCAAGAGGTCGTTGTAAATGCTGGTTTGGAGCTCAGAAAAGAGGTCTGAGCGGAGAGAAATGTGCGACTCTGTACAGGTGGCAGAGAAAGCTGGGGGAGCGGAGTTGTCCTTGGGAGTGCACACTGAGTGAGGAGAGGGGAGGTGGGTGCAGAGAGAATTTACTGGAACTACAGGGAGTGGGCACTCATGTCAATCACTGCTTGAGAGGTCAAGCAAGGTGAGGACTAAAACTGCTTGGTGTATTTAATCATTTAGAAGCCTTGTGACCCTCGAACTGCATCAGAGAAGTGACTGCCGGAAACGAGTGGCAGTGGGTGGTAGGGGTGGGAAAATGGGACAAGTCTAGGGAGTTGTATTGTGAACAGGAGGAAGGGCTCAGTGAGTTTGGTTTTATTTTTGGATCTTATGGACATACACAGAAAATACTGGTTAATTCAAAATGGTTTAAAACAAATCATAAAATGAGTGATGTAGTCAATCGAGTCCAGAAGAAAATAAAGCAATTTTGAAGACTCATGGTAATAAAAGTAGTAGTTAACATACTGCCCTTACTATGCATCAAGCACTGTGTGTGTGTGTGTGTGTGTGTGTGTGTGTGTGTGAATCCTCTACCTGCTGAGGTAGACGATATTATTATCCTCTTTCACATGTAAGGAAACTGGAGCACAGGCATATTAACTAAGATGTCCAAGGTCATGCATGCAGTGAACGACAGAGCCAGGATTTGGACCCCAGCAGTTTGAGCCCTCAGACTGTGGCGTCCTCCACCCCAGACTCAGTGACTGGTCCTCACTCGGCCACACAATGTTGTACAAGGCCTGGTGCAGCTGGATTACCATGTGGCTCCCATTCATGGAGAGGGCTTCCACGGGGATCTGAGGATGAATAGCTCACATCCTTATATCCATATAATGAATATGACTTATGTCAAAGGCCAGAGTTTATTATTTAAAGGTGAGCAGGAAGACAGCATGACTTTAATGAGAAAAAGGCATGTCCCAGTAACTTACTAGATAGTCTTTAAGTAGGATGAATGTGGATTTTGACAAAGTGAACCCAGGAGATACTTTAAAAATTCTTTTCAGAGTCATTAAATTTTTCACCTGAGGTCCTTCCATGTTAGGAAAAAATTCAATTATGGAAAGGTTTTATTCATGTAAGATCCAGTTAACTAAGAATCCATGACAACGATGTCTTGAAAACTAGGGTTTTTGATATATCTACTTCTTGAGGTATTTAGTCACTGGCTGGGACATAAAGCAATTCAATTATTTCAAGTAGTTTATCAACCATCAACATTTTAATATCTTCTTAAACTTCTCAAGTAAAAAAAAAACTTGAAAATTCCAATACTGCATTAACATAATCAGAAATAGAAGAATCTGTGAGGCTATATTTCAAATTTATGTATTTCAGATCAGATTATCGTCCTTATGAGATAGTCCAACAGCCTCGCCATGTACCGGAAGAATATAAACCAAAACAGGGGGAGATTGACCTGGACACGACCTACAAACAGGCCTTTAATTCTTATAAAGTGCAGCCTGTGGCAATAGTCCGGCCTTTGGAGAGAAAACAAGTTAAGAGAGAAAAGTTGGACACTGTCCCAACCTATAAAGGTAACTCGCCATTTCAAAAGTGATAGAGCCAAAGAAGCTAGAATTCACCTCCAGCTTTGACATCAACTCATTATTTTGGCGTGTTGCCAAACTTAGTCCTTATGACTTAGGAAAAAAACTTTTCTCTCTTTGGTCAAAATAATACTGTGGCCCTACTCTGTTGGCTCAGTAGTAGAGCGTCAGCTTGGTATGTGAATGTCCTGGGTTTGATTCCCAGTCAGGGCACACAGGAGAAGCGACTATCTGCTTCTCCACCCTTCCTCCTCGCTCTTCTCTCTCTCTCTCTTCCCCTTCCACATCATGGTGCAACTGATGGTGGTTTGAGTGCATTGGCCTAGGTGCAGATTGGCCCCATGGAGCCTCTGCCTCAGGCACTAAAAATAGCTTGGTTGCGAGCAACCAAGATGGGTAGAGCATTGGCCCTAGATGGGCGTCACCAGGTGAATCCCAGTTGGGGTGCATGTAGGAGTCTGTCTCTCAGTCTCCCTTCCTCTCACTTAGAAAAAGAAAAAAGCAGTAATAATACTGTAAAGTGAAAAAAGACCACCTGCATAATTAAGAGTTAGGAGACCTGGCTTCCTGTCCAAATTCAGCCACTTGCTTAGTTTTCTCTGTCTCAAAACATGTAAAAACAACAGATATCTTCAAACAAGCATTATGTCATATTTGTCACGTTATGCCACATTTAGTTGGTACCTTTCCTTTTCCTCCATCCTAGAATAGCTTAAACTCTACCAAGCATACTAGCAACCTTCTTCAAGACCAAGAGTATAGATTTTAATTCAACCGCATTGATAATTACATTAAAAGTAAATGACCTGGCCCTGGCCAGTTGGCTCAGTGGTAGAGCATTGGCCTGGCGTGCAGGAGTCCCGGGTTTGATTCCTGGCCAGGGCACACAGGAGAAGCACCCATCTGCTTCTCCACCCCTCCCCTTCTCCTTCCTCTCTGTCTCTCTCTTCCCCTCCCGCAGCCAAGGCTCCATTGGAGCAAAAGTTGGCCTGGGCGCTGAGGATGGCTCTGTAGCCTCAGCCTCAGGTGCTAGAATGGCTCTGGTTGCAACAGAGCAATGCCCCAGATGGGCAGAGCATCGCCCCCTGGTGGGTGTGCTGGGTGGATCCCGGTCTGGCGCATACGGGAATCTGTCTGACTGCCTCCCTGTTTCCAACTTCAGAAAAATAAAAAATAAAAAAAAGTAAATGACCTAACTACGGTAATTAAAACAAAAAGATTGTCATAGTATATGAAGGAAAAAAAGAACCAACTATATGCTATCCACACAAAACCTTTATTAAATACAAAGATATAGGTAAGTTAAAAGTAAGAATGGAAGAATGTGTATCATGCCAATTCTAATTAAAAGAACTGTAGGCCGTGGGTGGTTGGCTTGGGTAGAGTGTTGGCCCAGTGTGTGGAATTCCTGGGGTTCAATTCCCAGTCAGGGCACACAGGAGAAGCGACCATTTGCTTCTCCACCCCTCTCCCACCTCCCCCCTCTCTTTTCCCTTCCTGCAGCTATGGCTCAATTGGTTCGAGTGCATCAGCTCCAGGCATTGAGGATGGCTCTGTGGAGTCTCCACCTCAGGTGCTAAAAATAGCTCAGTTGCAGGCATGACTCCAGATGGGCAGAGCATCAGCCCCAGATGGGGTTTGCTGGGTGGATCTTGGTCAAGGTGCATGCGGGAGTCTGTCTCTCTATCTCCCCTCCTCTCATTTGAAAAACAAAGAAAACAAAACAAAAAAGAGAGAGAGAGAACTATAAAGACTGTTAATATCAGAAAATCTAGCTTTCAAGACAGGAATATTACCAGGGATTAAGAAGGAATTAGCTACAGTCAAAAACCTATTCTCTCTCTCTCTCTCAGTCTCTCTCATGACCTCTTTCTCTTGTTATCTCTCTTATTATCTTGTTATCCTTCTGTCTTGTTCTCTCTTTCTCTTCAAATTTAGGTTCACAAGAGCAAGAATATGCTGGACCCAATTCGTCTTTCCTTGCCATGCTGTTCCATAAGACTCTGCCAGACGAAATTGCCTGCCCTTGGCTCATATATCTACTCTCACCCAAACATCGGTAGCTTGAGGTGGAAGTAATTGTTTCATTCCAAACTTGGCCATCTTGGCAGACATGTCTACAGATGAGGAATTTTTCTCTTCAGAGGTGTAATAATAAGCATTTGAGTTTGGGCCTTTCAAACAAACATGGCAATGGACTTTAGTCTAGACTCTTTTTTTTTTTTAATTTTTATTTATTCATTTTAGAGAGGAGAGAGAAAGGGAGAGAGAGAGACAGACAGGGAGAGAGAGAGGAGAGAGAGACAAAGAGAGAAGGTGGGGAGGAGCAGAAGTATCAACTCCCATATGTGCCTTGACCAGGCAAGCCCAGGGTTTTGAACCGGCGACCTCAGCATTCCAGGTCGACGCTTTATCCACTGCGCCACCACAGGTCAGGCTAGTCTAGACTCTTACACTTTACCTTGTATAACTTCTCTCCTTGAAATCAATTTTTGGTATTTAGAATTGCATATTTTTGGGTGAAGTCAATTCTATACTATTTCTCAGCTTTCTTCCCTTCTCATCTGGAAACAGAAAACCCATATAAGCCTCAGTTGAAGTGTAAGCACTTCAGTTTTCCAGCCATGGTCTAGGTAAGCAGCAAGAAGGAGAATTAAGATATTTAACACTAAATCTCACACTGAGCTCTTATGTGTCACTTCTAAATTGTACAGTTTTTTTCTTTTTTTAGGTGAGAGGAGGAAGATAGTAAAGCAGACTCTCACATGTGCCCCTACAGGGATCCACCAACCCCATCTGGGACCAATGCTCAAGTACTGAACTATTTTTAATGTCTGAGGCCGAGGCTCCAATGGAGCCATCCTCAGCACCCAGCGCCATGCTCAAACCAATTGAGGCATTGGCTGTCGGAGGAGAAGAGGGAGAGAAGGGGTGGGGGGAGATGCAGATGGTCGCTTCTGTGTGCCCTGACTGGGAATCGAACCTGGGATGTCCATACATGGGGCCAACTCTCTATCCGCTGAGCCAGTGGCCAAGGCCTGTACAGACAGTTTCTAACACTTCTGAAAGCCCTCTCAGCTCAGGCCCTGGCCTCCACATAGCCCTCTGTCTTTTGGGAATGCCTTGAAGTCCATTTCCTGAGGGGGAAAACTGAAGCTGGTCGTCTTTTGGGGACCATGTGAGTTACCCAGTACTGTGTCCAGGGAATCCTGTACGATTCCTGTCAAAGGCACCGGAACTCTCCCTCCTCTGAGGGGCTTCTCCAGAGCAAGAGGAGAAACTCCCACAGCCCTTTCACTCACACAGCAGGGCCCTTGCTCAGCTTAATCCTAGATTTTATGGTTTATGTTAGCATTTTATGTGTTATAGCGAAAATCTCAACCAGTTCCTGGGAACACAACCATATCTCCTAAACTGTCTTCCCCCAAAACAACTTCTTTGGCTTTCAAAAGCTCTCACCTGTCAGGCTCCATTGTTCCCCTCTCTATGGTGTAATGGAATGAACTAGAAGTGGAAAGTTACACAAATTAAAGGGGGAGATAGGAAAAGCATTGTGGAAATGGAGAAAAAACATATCTGATGGGAATCAGAGGAACTTCGTATTTGTTTAGCATTCTGATTTCTAAAGGAAATGGCCAGACGTTTGGCAATGAGAGAATTAGTTCATGACTTTGACAAGATCACGGTTTTCTCCTTAGTATTCAAAAATGCTGTCCTTTTTTTTACCCCCAAGATGATTATAGAGCTTGGGACATTCAGAAAAGTGAACTTTATAAACCAGAACAAAGTTACTATCCCCCTACTGTGAAATTTGGAAATTCAACTACATTTCAAGACGACTACGTTCCTCGGGAGCTGCAGCTGTTGCACTCGCCGGGTAAAACAAACACTGGAGACGTTTGGAGAGTTTCAGACAAAGTTTTATGGCCAAGAGAAAAAGAAAACAAAGCAAAACAAAACAAACCTGCGCAGGGATGTACTTAAGTGATAGTCACAAGAGCCACACCCCGAGCGCCTACAGTCTAGGGGTTTTTATAGTATAGCAAGCAAGCAGTTCATACAGAAGCAAATTTGGCATTTAGCAATTGGTTTCCTCAAATTAAATTCTAGTCACGTGCCTTAGTAACCAGTCATACAGTTGAAAGCCCCAGCTGGAAATATCCCTATCTATCCCCTAGGATGTGGTTACATTTTCTGTCTTAGCAGTTCTTGTGACTTCCTTATTTCAAGGACTCCTCAGCTCCTAGCCATTCTGGGAGTCTGACGATTTCTTTATTTCAAGGACTCTTCAGCTCCTAGCCATCCTGGGAGTCTGGGGTCATCTGTTTACTGGACTAGTTCCTTTGAAGTTATTTCTAAAGCCTATTAATGTATTTTATAACTTTTATTCGAATGTCACATTTCCTCCTCTTCTTTGTTCTAGTTAAATTCTTAACTATAACGGAGATTTTTCGGCTGCACTAAGGCGTTGGTATGGCTGAGATAAAATTATTATTTTAACTGTTTTTATTTTTTTTTTAATAAAAGCAAATAACTTGTTAAGGATTACGGGTCCAATAGTGAGGGCCAATAATAATACTAATAATGGTCCTGCTAGTGTAGTTATCAATGTAGTTAGCCAAGGTGACAGTTTGAATATAGAGGTGAACCAATCTAAATTGTCATTATTTTGTTGAATGTGCTTTGCTATCTGTTTTATTTTATTTATTTTATTTTGGATTTTATTGTTGTTATTAGTTAAATTAAAACAATATATTTTTTTTATTTTCTTACAATTCTGGTGGTGAAATAATAATAGATAATCAATAGCCGCCCGATTATCTAAAATAGCTTGACGTAATTGCTGCTGTTTATGATTTAAAAGAGTCAATGCTTGAGACGTTTCGTTGATGCTTTTAGCTAAGTTACAAGCTAAATGCTGGATTTGTCTATGATTGTAAGCACCCCATACTAGATTCCCTACAACACTTAAAATTATGGCATATCCTTCAGCTTCTGACAATAATTGTACTTCATCATGACATTCAGGTCCTACAGGGATGGAGGCAGCACGCCTGCTGCGAAGAGTGGTATTATGCTTAAGAAGTAACAAATCATTCTTGTTAGGTAAGAAAGTAGCAATCCTAGATAAACAACAAGTGGTGTCAGTAAGATTAGGGGGAATATAATTATATGTCATAGAGTTACAGGTAAAGAACCATCCAGTAGGCAGGGTAACATAGCCATAAATGGAAGGGTATTTGATAGTATTTTTACAGGGTAAAAAACCAGGGATTGTTTTACAATTTTTACTACAATTAATAAAAAGAACACAAGTATCATTGGGTACAATAATGCTATGGGGAGTATGAATCTGTAATGCATGGCTTGGCAACTGATAAGAAACTTTTCCCCAGTTTGCTAAATCTAGATAAGTTACAGTCTTATTAGGGATACTGGAGAAGAAAGTTAAATTCCTTATGTCAGCTGCCGGTTTACATACTGGGCGTAGACATTTTCCTAACATGAAATGAGAATGACTATTCTGTTCAAGGCAAAACGATGAGACATTTAGGGTGCGTGCTAAAGCTACCCATAAATTCTCTGGATGATTCAGGTTTTCCTGGAAAGCAGGTACTGGTTTAATATTGGATAACATACAAAAGAAAACCATTGCTACGATTCGGGTAAGAACCGCACTTTTAAGGGATTGTGGGGATTCGCTTTGACTCTCCATTTGGCTTCCTTTAAGCTCGGTTTTTGAGCTAACTTTACATGTGATAGATGAATCTAGTAAGGTTTTTTAGCTATTCTCACAGCCGTGGGTGTGCTGAACAGTACCTGGAACGGTCCTTGCCACCGAGCGTCAAGGTTTCCGCGACGGTGGTTAAGAATCCATACCCATTGTCCTGGCTCCGGTGGAGTTGGCAGTGGAAGTCCTTTGAGTTGGTCCTTCTGCTGGTCTCTAAGCGCCCGTACTTCTGCACGTATTAGTTGTAATGCCTGTAAGGACTTTAGAAAACTTTGATTAGAACCCTCAATTTCTTTCCTCGTTATTTGTGGAACCAAAGGAGTTGGTTGCCCATACATTAACTTATAAGGAGTCCATTTTCCTGTATAAGGTGTATTTCGAACCCTATATAATGCAAAAGGGAGTAGCTTTACCCAATTTTCGCCAGTTTTTTTTCTTAACTTAATTATAGTCTTTTTAAGGGTCCTATTCATCCTCTCGACTTGCCCTGAACTTTGAGGCCGATAAATGCAATGTAATTTCCAATTGATTTCTAATCTTTTTGCTAATTCCTGTGATATCTTGGACACAAAAGCAGGTCCATTATCTGACCCTATAGCAATGGGAATGCTATATCGTGGAATGATTTCTCTTAAAAGTATTTTACAAACTGTTGAAGCAGTTTCTCCTTTTGTAGGAAAAGCCTCAGTCTATCCAGTAAAGGTGTCTATTAGAACAAGCAAATATTTATAGCCTAATTTCCCTGGAGTCATTTCGGTAAAGTCTACTTCCCATAGTTTTCCAGGAGCTTTTCCTCGGTGCCTGATGAGAGGAGGTAATTTCTTATTGACAGCATTTACTTTGGCGCAGGCCTGACACCTAGACACAACAGAGTGTATGATATTTCTGATTTCCGCTTCCTTATAATATTTTCTTACTAGATGTTCTAGTTTTTGTTGTCCTAAGTGGGAGCTGCTATGTATTTCTTGAATTATTTGTCTTAACACTCCTTGTGGTAGGTATATTCTGCTGTCTGGTAATTTTATCCATTCCTGTTTACTTTTCTTATCCCCTAGTTGCTTATTTTTCTCTTCTTCTTTTGGCTCATACCTCGGTTCTATTTGTAGAGTAGGGGGTGGGATGAGTAGCAGTTGGTTAGTGTGTTCCTCCTCTTCTGCTGCATTCCGTGCCGCTTGATCAGCAAAGTGGTTTCCTTTTACTATAGGGGAATCCCCCTTTTGATGTCCTTTGCAATGTATTATTGCCACCTTTTTAGGCAACCAAATGGCTTTTAATAGAGTTAAAATTTCATTTTTATTTTTAATTTCTTTTCCTGCAGTAGTCAATAACCCACGCTTCCGGTAGATGGTGCCATGTACATGGGCCGTGGCAAAGGCATATCTACTGTCTGTATAGATGTTGGCACTTTTCCCTTCAGCAATTCTAAGGGCCTGTGTGAGTCCGATAAGCTCAGCCCGTTGTGCAG
This sequence comes from Saccopteryx leptura, assembly GCF_036850995.1. NCBI lineage: Eukaryota > Metazoa > Chordata > Mammalia > Chiroptera > Emballonuridae > Saccopteryx > Saccopteryx leptura. Next base: position 41,036,140 of record NC_089515.1, on the reverse strand, counting down.
ATGTGTCTTTAGGCAATGCCTTTTTCCATAACATAGTATCTTGAGTGGTCACCGCAGTTCCAGCATACCTTTGCCCATCCCGAACATAGCTACTTCCATCTGTAAACAGAGTTAAATTTGCCTTCTCATAGGCCTGATCCCGTAGATCTGGTCTGGCTCCTGTAATGGTATCTAATATTTGTCTACAGTCATGGATCACCGATGGGTCTGGCAACGGGAGCAATGTAGCAGGATTTAAGGCCGTTGTTTTCAAAAATTGTATTGCGGGGTGTTCAGCAACTGTGCCTGATACTGTGTTAGTCGGGCATTCGAGATCCACCTATCCGGTGGAGCCCGCAGCACTTGTTCTAAATAGTGCTCTCCAATGACCTGAATGTCTTGACCTAGAGTCAGTTTACTGGCCTCCTTAACAAGGATGGAGGTAGCAGCAAGTGCTCTCAAACAATTTGGCCAACCTGATGACACAGGATCTAGTCTTCTGGACAGATAGGCTATTGGTCTTTTCCAAGGTCCCAGTTCTTGACAGAGGACCCCTAGAGCAATGCCCTTCTTCTCAGTCACAAATAGTTGAAAAGACTTAGACAAGTCTGGCAGGGTTAATGCCGGGGCTGCAACTAGGGCCTCCTTAAGTTTTTGAAAAGACTCTCGTGCCTCCTCTGTCCATACAAATTGTTCCTCTTTTCCCCGTGTTAATTCATGCAAAGGTTTGGCCAGCTTTGCAAATCCCAGTATCCAAAGTCTGCAATATCCCACAGCACCTAAAAATTCTCGTACTTGCCTCTTACTTACAGGCTTAGGAATCTGTAATATAGTCTGAATTCTTTGGCTAGACAAACTACGTTGTCCTTCCCTCAAGTCATACCCCAAGTAACTCACGGTTTGGGTGACAATTTGGGCCTTCTTAGCAGATACTCGATAGCCCATCCGTTGCAGTTCTTGGAGTAGTTCCAATGTAGCTTCTTGGCAACTCTCCTGGTTTGGGGCTGCGATAAGGAGATCGTCCACATACTGCAGCAGCACAATTGAAGAGTGGCCGGCTCGAAACTCCTGTAAGTCTTTGCACAAAGCCTCATTAAATATGGTTGGTGAATTCTTAAAACCCTGAGGGAGCCTGGTCCAAGTGTATTGGCCTGAAAGTCCATTCTCAGGATCATTCCACTCAAAGGCAAACATTTCCTGACTTTGCTTTGCTAATGGAATGCAAAAGAAGGCATTTTTTAAATCTAATACTGAATAGAAAACATGCGTTGGTGGCAATGAACTTAATAGGGTATAGGGGTTTGGCACAGTAGGATGTATGGTCTCTACCCGAGCATTCACTTCACGCAGGTCCTGCACTGGGCGATAGTCCTGAGTTCCAGGTTTTTGTACTGGCAGTAGAGGAGTGTTCCAGGCAGATTGGCATTCCCGGAGAATCCCGGCTTCTAATAAGCGCCTCAAGTGCTGTGCTATACCCTGCTTAGCCCGAGCAGGTACAGGATACTGTCTGATGCGTACTGGGCTGGCATCACTCCGCAACAGCACTACTACAGGCGGCTGATGTACTGCCAATCCCGGAGGATTATTTTCTGCCCAAACTTCAGGAACCTGCTGCTTTACTTCCTTGGGGATGCCCGTAAACCCACTCTTACCTTCCGGGAGGGAGGCAATCAGGTATTCTTCTGATATTGGCACAGTCACTAATACCTTGCCCTCTGCATTCTTCTCCTGGTTGAAGGTTATTGTTGCTTGAAATTTTTGCAACAAATTTCGTCCCAACAGCGGGTAAGGGCAGTCTGGAATAATCAGGAATGAATGAGTAATAGTCCCTCGCGCCAGGTCTGTAATCCGAGCAGTGGCTCGAGGATATGAGACAGCTTTGCCAGTGACCCCTATTATCTTTGTGGATTCCTTTTGTAATGTCCCAAGTGGTCTCTTTAGGACGGAATAAGTGGCCCCCGTGTCAACTAGGAAGGTAGTTGGTTTCCCCTCAATTGACAGTGTGACCATAGGCTCCTGGGGGCCAACAGAAATGGAGCCTTGGCCCCGTCAATCTAATTGGAGCAAAACCTGTGAGCTTTGTTCCTGATTTACGGCCTGTAGTTTAGGGCAATTCTTTTTCCAATGACCTTTCTCTTTGCAATAAGCACACTGGTCTTTATTTAGTTGCTTCTGCGGGAAAGTTCCCTTCTTTCCCTTAAAGGGCTGCTGTTTCCCTTTTGGTCCTTTTGATTGCTGTGCCAAGAGTAGTTTTACAGCTGCTCTCCCTAACTCAGGGTCATTACGATTGACATAGACTCTCTGTGCTATTTTTAATAATTTATTTTTATTTTTTTTCTTAAATTCTTCTATTTTCTGGAGCTTCTTTCTAATGTCTGGGGCTGCCTGAGTGGCAAAGGTTATGTTTATTAGCCTGCGATTTTCCTCTGCCTCAGGATCAATAGGGGTATAAACCCGGTAGGCCTCCATTAGCCGCTCTAAATATGCAGCAGGGGACTCATCCTTCCCCTGAGTTACCTCACCTACCTTACTAAAGTTGGTTGGTTTCTTAGCAGCTGCCCTTATTCCCCTTAATAGAGCCTGGCGATATTGGGTAAGCGATTTCCTATCTCTGACATTGTTTGGATCCCAAGAGGGGGGGCTTCTGGGGAGCGTCCTCTCTAGTTCCCTTTCAGTGCCCCCCTTTTCCCTAAATACTTTTTCAGCTTCTTGGCTGATGCGGATTCTTTCTTCCGTTGTGAACAGGGTGTGCAAAAGCTGCTGACAATTATCCCAAGTTGGTTGATGGGTCCTGAAAACAGTCTCAAGCAAAGAAATTAACCCCTGAGGTTTCTCTGAAAACGACGGGGTCTGATGTTTCCAATTATAAAGGTCACTAGTAGAAAAAGGAATATAAATCATTCGGGACGGTGCATGTGGTCCTTCATCTAGTGGGGGCAGCACCTCCCTAAGAGGCAACATTGGGGCACCTCCATCAAAGGAAGGTTGAGCATAAGGGGTCCCCCCCCGGGTGTGGGGAGGACTCTGGACATTCTCGGGCACAGTTGAATCTGGCTTCCTGGGCTTCTGAAGAAGAGGAGGATAATTTATAGGGTCTACTATATCCTCAGTAACATCAGAAAGGACCGGATACGATTTGGGAGGCTCTCTTTTAGGTGCAGGTGGAGCGGAGGGAGGGTGAGGCTTAATGTCCGCTGCGCTCACACAAATAGCTCTCTTAACCTTTTGATTAGCTTTTATGCACCTCTTAATGTACCTAGGTTTGTCTGTAGCTATATTTATTCAAACATCTATATACACATATTGGTCTGGGTGAGGCACCTGATATATAATGGCTCTTACTGCAAAAACTATAGGCAGATCAAAGGTTTCTTCAGATGGCCATCCAACCTTAAGAGATGGCCACTCCACTTGGCTTAAGGTCCGGAGAGTTTCTCGATCGGGTGGAGGTCCCTCATAACCCTGAGCTCTCTTCTGAAAATCAGAGAAGTTACTTAAAATGCAATTAAGAGGGGATTTAAGAGTAGATTCTTGCTGTCCCATCTCGCGGTACTTGTTCTTCTCAGCCAGGTATGCTTCTAGTCCTACAAAGACAACACACAGGATTCCCTACCCTATAAGCAGGGTGATCTAGATGGATGAGCGTTGATCACACTGTACTGGCAAACAAATTAACACCAAACACAACAGTGCAGCAAATCCCAGGAGGGCAATACACAAAATTTCCTACACAGTCATTCAGGCTAAACAAACAACCAGACAGCAGCGCGGCGCAGCGCAAGTGAGCTCACTACTTCAAAACGATTGATCGATTTCAGACAGAAACAGAAACCTCGGCCGGCAGCGTCCTGCCCTTTGGCCCGAGTGTCTGGGCGGGTCTCTGACAGCGTCCTGTCTGCCACCACAGACTGCAAATGCTCCGGAGCCAGACAGATTACAGACACAAGGGAATTCCACAACAAAATACTCACCAGCTCGAGCTGTTCCGCCTGTCCCCAGCCAAAATTCCCGTAATGGGAATCCCGGAGCGAGCCCCCATAAAATGTTGCACTCGCCGGGTAAAACAAACACTGGAGACGTTTGGAGAGTTTCAGACAAAGTTTTATGGCCAAGAGAAAAAGAAAACAAAGCAAAACAAAACAAACCTGCGCAGGGATGTACTTAAGTGATAGTCACAAGAGCCACACCCCGAGCGCCTACAGTCTAGGGGTTTTTATAGTATAGCAAGCAAGCAGTTCATACAGAAGCAAATTTGGCATTTAGCAATTGGTTCCCCCAAATTAAATTCTAGTCACGTGCCTTAGTAACCAGTCATACAGTTGAAAGCCCCAGCTGGAAATATCCCTATCTATCCCCTAGGATGTGGTTACATTTTCTGTCTTAGCAGTTCTTGTGACTTCCTTATTTCAAGGACTCCTCAGCTCCTAGCCATCCTGGGAGTCTGACGACTTCTTTATCTCAAGGACTCTTCAGCTCCTAGCCATCCTGGGAGTCTGGGGTCATCTGTTTACTGGACTAGTTCCTTTGAAGTTATTTCTAAAGCCTATTAATGTATTTTATAACTTTTATTCGAATGTCACACAGCCTAGGCAAAGCTTCAAGCCCAGCCCTGTGGTCAAACGTCCCACAGTCCCTTTTAATAGTGATACGAGCCATCGCCTAGATTATGTACCTTACCAGCTAGAATCCAAGGCTGCTCAGCCAAAAGAAGTCTACAGACCGACCGACCACCCCTTTGAGGCTCTCACAACCCAGCGGTGTGCCTTTCAGGGTCTTGCAGGTGAAACCACAAAAATCTGCCGACCGGCACACACCAGAGTGACCCAAAATGTTCCGTTTGAAGGAAGCACTGAAACCCATGAAAGTTTTCAACCTTGGGAAATCCCACCCCCGGAAGTCAAGAAAGCACAAGAGTATGTCCGCCCCGCAGGGACCATGCCGTTACACAGCACAAGCCATCTGGATTACATTCCCTATCAGGCCACGCGCGTCCTCCCCATCAGGCCTGTGTCTCACAGAAGAAACAACAGGTTTCCTTTCCAAGGAACAAGCACCACGAGGGAAGATTTTCCAGCGTGGGAAAGTTGTCGTCGAGGACTCATTAAAAATCAGCAGCAGATTCCCAACCCATCTGGGAAGTTCGACGGTCTGAGCACTTTCAGATCTCACTATGTGCCACACGAACTGGTTGCAACGGAGAGTTGTAAGCCTTTAAATGTTCCCCTTCAGAGTTCCAGCCCATTCGATGACGTAACCATGTACTCTACCGAGTATGCGCTGAAAAAACAGGAGCTCTGCCCGGCCAGCTACCCCTCTCCCCCAGGTTACGTCTTTGAACACACAAATTCCCGAGGTCATAAATTCTTCCGCAAGGCCCCGCCCCCCTGAAGACCTAGCCAGCGAGTCATGTTTAGAAGGAGGCTAACTCAGAGGATGTTGGCTTTCCAAGGGGGCGGAACCAATTGTTTATAGGGCAAAAAATTTTTTATGAGAGCTAAAACAAATTATCTTTCAATTTTTAATCAAGAAAACTGGAAACTTTATCACAGGAAATCAGGATCTTAAAATCCTTTTTGTATTGATATTTTAACAGATTTGTGCTTTCATTCGCATTTCTGAAAGTTGAACGGTAGTACATTCCCATCAGAACTGCTTTAATCTCCAACACACTGTTTCATAGCTCATTTCCAGTCCATCATTTATACTTGTGTTTATAATTACAGCAACTGGAGTGATCTGTGTGCCAATTACCGTTTATCTAACACATTAGGGCTGTCTATACCACCACTGAAAATGACGCATGATTCTTCTTCCCAGACAACAGCGTTCCTTTTCCTCAGACTTCAGGGCGTCTACAGTATACAGAGTGAAGTTTGGGTGGCTGCTCCTCACTGTGTTCGAGTTGTGATTAGAGCCACTGTGGTGTGACAAGCACAGGCCCTGCTGGTTGGAAATCAAAGGGTCTGAGTTCAAGTTCTAATGGCGTCACAGTCTTTTTGTGCCACCCTGGGCAGGTGACTCATGTCTGAGCCTCAGTGCTTCATTAGCAAAAAGGTATCTGCCCTGCCTGCCTCACCCAAATTCGTTTGTGCATCAAATCGTGTGATGCACTGTAATCCAGAAGGTGCAAGTGCGGAACAAATGTCAGGCGTTGTTAAAAAGTCACTTCATCTCTTCTGGTGCCTGTTTTCTCCTCTTACAAATTGGGATAATTGCCTATTCAGTAATCACTTTCTGGCCTTAGCGAGGATTGGAAAATACCCTAATTTGTATCGAGCTTATGAGCAGTGTGATGTCTGAGAAGTCTTCCGCGTACAGCTGGCTTCCCAAGCGCCTGAGAAGCTGTTACAGAGAACAGAGAGCCTGGATTGGGGGGAGTAACATGGTTTGAATGATGGCATTTCCAGACGGGGAAAAGCACTTGTTAAAGTAGTTTCAGAAATGACTGACAGCTCTGAAGAAATCTTCAGGGTCACCTCAGGTAATTATGCACCTGGTTGCCTGGCCCAGAGTCATAGTTCAGAAGAACCAGTTCACTATGGGGCACAACTATGTTCTCCTCATCCTCGTGAAGAAGAAAGAACATATTGTGTCTATAAGTGCTGAAAATCTTGTAATGAATTAAACTCTTATTGAGTGTTTTCTTGATAAATGATTGCATTATGGAACAATATGATTTATCATAAAGTTTAGGTTTTTGTAGCTTTTGATTTGTTCCAAACTATATACTTAATCTAGAATAAGTCCATTTGGTTAAAATATGTATAGTTTTAATTTTTTGAAAGTAGTTTGTTTTAATTTTTTACTTATCAGTTAAAATGATGTATGATTTTAGATTTCTTTGCAACATTAATGAAGCATCAATAAAAGGAATGAATTTTCATAAAATCATTTCTGTACCCGATTTTCTCTGGAAAATAGAGCTTTTTATAAAGGTTTATCTAGGTTAACTTTTACATAATTTTGATACTTACCTTTTTAACAGAAAATGTTATATTCAAAGTGAAGAACAGGGAAATACTTCAGCACCCTCACGCTGGCCTACTTTCTGGTGCTGGATATCCAGCCCCTCTGTAACCCGACGTGGGTGGTCTCCTCCCTGGACACACCAGCTGGGGTTCCCTGAGGCAGTCTGCCTGGAGCTGAGGTCACAAAGATGAGTGGTGTCTCCCCCAAATCTCACTAAGTATAACAGGTGAGAATAGAGAGACTGGAGCCCTGTGAGTGTGGGACACTGAGCCTGGGAGCTCAGGACAGGCTTCCTTAAGGAGAGGACAGCTGCTAAGTAGTAGAAGGTAAGTAGGAACCGGACCAAGCACGGTGGGGAGGCCGGGACAGCATGGCCACAGGTAGAGAAGTACCAATCTCAGACCTCAGTGTGTGTGGTAAAGAGACTCCGAGACTGGGTGGGATATAACGAGACAGGACAGGCTTTGGCGAGATAGGGCGGGATATTGCCCCGGCAGCCAGCAACCCAATTCATCGCCTCCTACGTCTCCTTGACATACCGTGCAGGAACGCACACACCGTCACACGTTTTCATAGCACTGGACACTAGTGATATTATTTACCAGGCTGCCATACTCTAGAAGGGATTTCCAGCAAAGCAAGCTTTATGAATCTGATGAAGAAAGAATAATTCAAGGAGAAACAGGAAACTTCCACCCCAACCCTTCCTTCCCCATCTAGGACATCCTTGTTGTGGGAAATCAGACTACAGACTCAAATTAGAAAGAAAGGCTTTGTGGTTTCACGAAACGACATGGGCAGCAAGCACTAAGGGTGAACCCTGATATCTGCTGAGGGCTTCGGGTGATTATAACTCCCTGTGTGTGTGTGTGTGTGTGTGTGTGTGTATTCATCAATTGTGACAAAGGTCCCCTTTGGTGTAGGATGTGCATGTGGCGGGGAGTGGGGGGGGGGGGGTTCAGAGCAGCCTGTACATTCCACTCAATTTTGCTGTAAAACCTAAGACTGCTCTAAAAAAGAAAGACTATTAAGAACAAACACTGCATGGCAGGCAGGAAGAGAATACTCACCCGGCTTCTTAACACATGAAGTTTACAGACTTTCCTTTGTGTGAAACCACCATCTAAAGCCGTCTCTGAGGAGCGCTGTGTGAGTGCAGGAAGAAGAGACCTCTGAACATGAAGGCGAGCCTTGCAGTCCTGAGTTAGCAAACTTCAACAAAGCTGTATCTAAACAAAAATTAAAAAAAAATGCTGCCAGCCCCGGCTGGATAGCTGGGTTGATTAGAGCATCACCCCAAAGCGCATAGGCTGCTGGTTCGATCCCATCAGGGCACATACAGGAACATGCCCATGTTTCTGTCTCTCTGTTTTTCTCTCTCCTTTCTCCCTCTTTCTTGCTAAAGTCAATAAATAAAAAAATTTTTTTAAACAGTTGCTGATATACACTTTTTAAAAGGGTCACAGTGTCCAATAAAACATCAAGAATCTTTTATTTGGGGAGGAAAGGGGAGGAGGGTACAAGGAGGATAAATGCTGATGGACGAAGACTTGGATTGGGGGATGAACGCACAACACAGTGTGCAGAAATGTGTTGCAGAATTGGGCACTGAAACCTGTGTCATTCTGTTAAACAGCGCCACCCCAATAAATTCAATTAGTAATTCATTTCTGTTTTATTATTATTATTTTAGCGAGCAAGAGAGAGAGAGACAGACAGGGACAGACAAGTTGGAAGAGAGAGAGATGAGAAGCATCAGTTCTTTGTTGCAGCACCCTAGTTGTTCATTGGTTGCTTTCTCACATGTGCCTTGACTAGGGACTCCAGCAGAGTGAGTAACCCATTGCTCAAGCCAGCGACCTTGGACTCAAGCCAGTGATCTTTGGGCTTCAAGCCAGTGACCCTGGGGTCAGGTTGATGATCCCACGGTCAAGCCAGCGACCATGCATTCAAGCTGGTGAGCCTGTGCACAAGCCGGCAACTTCAGGGTTTCGAACCTGGTCCTCAGTGTCCCAGGTCAATGCTCTATCCATTGCACCACTGCCTGGTCAGGCTAATTAAGAAATTTAAAAAAAAGAATCATTTTGTTAAGGCTCCAGCTCTTCCCTTTTCCACTTGATGTTTTACATGGATGTGCAAATTTTTACCCCATGTCACCGATGCAGGACTTTTGCCAATGTCCTTCGCCCCTCCCAACCTGCCTGAGCACACAGCAGTTTGAGATCTGCTCTCTAGGGTGGCCGGGGCTACTTCACCATCACCTCCTGTGTCCCCACTGCTACTCCCCAGTGCAGCCACTGTGGAATGTAATGAGGCCATATGGCCAGGAGATGTTTGCAGACAGTGAGCATTTATGGACAGACGCCAAGTCTGCAAAATGGGAACTGTATCTTCTTTCATAGACTATTAGGTTAACTTGTACAAAGTCCTTTCCCTCTCTGAGCCATTTCTTTACCTATAAAATATGTATATGTCAAAGTGCCTGATCAGGTGGTGGCGTAGTGGATAGTGTGTCAACCTGGGACACTGAGGACCCAGGTTTGAAACCTCAAGGTCGCTAAGGGCTTGAACGCAGGCTCATTCAGCTTGAGCGTGGGATCATAGACATGACCCCATGGTCGCTGGGTTGAGCCCAAGGTTGCTGGCTTGAGCAAGGAGTCACTGGTTCAACTGGAGCCCCCGGTCAAGGCACATATGAGAAAGTAATCAATGAACAACTAAGGTGCTGCAACTATGAGTTGATGATTCTCAGCTCCCTCCTTTTCTGTTTCTTTTTTTTTTTTATAAGTTGCATTCTTTTTATTTTAATTTTTATTTATTTATTCATTTTAGAGGAGAGAGAGAGAGAGAGAGAAAGGGGGGAAGAGCAGAAAGCATCAACTCCCATATGTGCCTTGACCAGGCAAGCCCAGGGTTTTGAACCGGCGACCTCAGCATTCCAGGTCGACACTTTATCCTCTGTTTCTCACTAAAAAAAAAATCACAAAAAACCCCACACACATACACATCAAAGGACATGTATCCAGAATATATCAAGAACTTTGAAACTCAATAATAGAAAAAATGGCTAAAATATGGAAACAGATACTTCATCAAAGAATATACAGATGTAGGTTTTATTACTAAGTTGGCTGTAACAAAATGAATGAACTAAGTGGCTTTAAAAACAGAAATGTCCTTTTTTACAGTTCTGGAGACAAGAAGTCTGGGGTCCAGGAGTCAGCAGAGCTGGCCCCCGGGGGCTGCAAGGGAGAATCAGCCCTGTCCCTCCCCCAGCCCGGAGCTTTGCTGGATGTCTTGGGGGGGGGGCTGGCTTACAGATTTCTGCCCTTAACTTCACACGGCATTCTCCCTGCATACACACACCTGTGTCTAAATTTATAAAAATAAGTCATATTGGTATTCACAGGCATAGGACTTCTCACCAACATCACAACTTTATCATCTGCAAAGACCCTATTTCTAACTAAGGTCTCATTGTGGGAGTTGGAAGGTTCATGGGGGAGAGACACAATTCAACCCAACAAAGATGTCAAATAAAAATAGGAAAAAATAGTCTGCACATCGTTAGTCATTAGGGAAATGTCCCTGAATTGGAAATGAAGTTGCTAACTTCCTCTGTCTCCTGATAACACTCTCCACTCCTTAGAGCGTATGTGGGCGTTAGTGATGGAAAAAGACAGTGATGATGATGATGAAAGTGCATGTTTGAGACATGAGGTACCACCTTCCATGTCTCCTGTGTGGCTCAGCTGCATGAGGGTAACGTAGTCTCAAAGTTACTGTAAATGATTGATTTTTAATTTTTTTTTTACTATTACTATCTTTTTTATTTCCAAGTGAGAGGAGGGGAGTTAGAGAGACAGACTCTTGCATGCACCCCGATTGGGATCCACCCAGCAACCCCTGTCTGGAGCTGATGCTCTGCTTATCTGGGGCTGTGTTCACAACTGAGCTATTTTTAGTGCCTGAGGCAGAGGCGCAACAGAGCCATCCTCAGAGCCCAGGGCTGATGCGCTGGAACCAACCGAGCCATGGCTGTGGGAGGAGAAGAAATAAGGAGAGAAAGAAGAGGAGGAGGTGGGGTAGAAAAGCACATGGTCGCCTCTTCTGTGTGCCCTGACCAGTAATTGAACCTGGGACATCCACACGCCAGGCAAACGCTCTACCACCGAGCCAACTGGCCAGGGCTGATTTTTGTTTTTAATTAAGTGACCTTGGAAACTCCAAAACCTTTGGCGAATGAAGAGAAATCTCACTTCCAAGACCATGACTCAAAGCTACAAAAGACATAACACAAATAAGCCCCTGGCATTTATAAGGACGCCACTGAATAGTCAGAGTAAATTTATTTCTGAATTACTTAAGGATCATGAAAGAGAAACATTACTCTTCTGTTTGAAGAAACGGCAGTGGAATACAGTACACAGGAATGGCCTTTGAAGGATAAGACAAAAAAATAGCAAATGGAAAACAGCAACTTTAAACACCAAGTGAATCAATTTAATAAGAAATTTTGTTAATAAGAAAAATATATGTCCCATGTCTTTATTACACACTGTACAAAATAAAATATTGCACCTTTAAGTCATATAAGTATATACAAAGCATATTTTACAAATGATCTCTTTTAATTTAAAAAAACCTTCAACAATCAAAGTGTTGATTGAGGATCAGTAACTCGTGGGCTGATGTGTGTCCTCGTCGCGTCCCCCGTCCATTCGCAGCCGCCACCCCCTCTACTTACAGTAGGTGCTCATCACAGTGTCAGCGAGGCTGAGGCGTGACAGGGGCCCCAGTGCCCGGAGCGTGGCATGTCCGCGGACATGGCCGAACGCACCGTCCACTTACGAGTGACCGGGGACGAGGTCCCACACAACCTGCTTCACATAACTTTGCTGCCAGGAGGCGGTAGGCAACCTGGGAACAGGCAGCTGGGGGACCGTGGGTGAGGGGGCAGGACTGCTTGCTTCGGGCTGTGTGACATCTAAGCCAGAGCCGGTGGAATGGAAGGGAAAGAGCCCAGAACGGAATCAGCTCGAGAACCGACGGTTGAAGCCCCGGCCAGAGAGCTCGGCTGGTGGCAGCGTCGTCCCAGAGCGCAGAGGTTGCCGGTTTAATTCTCTGGTCTGGGCACATACAGGAGCAGCTTGATGTTCCTGTCTGTCTCTCCCTGCCTCTCTCTCTCTCAAAAAAAAAAAAAAAAAATGAAAAGAGCTAACAGTTGTCAGCTAGCTTCGACTCCTTCAGCACCAACACTGACTCCCAAACTGGTCCCCCTGACACTGTCACTAATACTGACATGGCCCAGTCTAAACGCAGCCCACCTCTGACCTAACCTGGCCCTGACCCTAAGTCCAAAGCTTTACCCCTAACTTGACATCCATGCTCACCTAACCCAATCCTAAAACGAAACTAACCGGAAACGTATTTACCAAACCCTAACCCTAATTTCCTAACTGTAACTTCCGGCCTGACCCTCATTCACTTTGGATTTACTGAAAAAAAAAAAAAAAAAATCAGTTCAATTTAAAACAATTATTTACTATAAACAATTTGTTTTCAATTACCATGCTTCATATTTAGATTGTTTTCTTAAAAATTTTTCCAAAATAAAAATCCTTAGGAATACAACTTTATGCATAAATTAGGTCTCCTTATAAGGCTCCGGACTTTGGGTACAAGAAAATAGTGCTTAGAAAAAGTTTCATTCACAGCTCTTAAAGCACTGAATAGACTTCAAAGCCAGCAGGAAAGGTTAACTTTTCCTCTCATTTAATTTCCAAGATGCCCTGTTTGGTCAAAGATATTTTTCTGGAATTGTGAAAATGACAGCGACATCTTTTTGTGCCCAGGGTTCTTTAAGAGCAAGGACGAGATGTTATCCCCCCCCCCTTCCATCCTTGGACCAGTGAGTGTTACAAGCCAGACTGTCTCTATTTCACAGACTAAATTTAAGGATCCATAAAAATGCCCATTAGTGCCAACCTATTAACGGCTCCTAGCCAGAGCTTCTAAGATCTAAATGTCTTAGAAACCCGCTGAGAGCCTAAGAGTCGAGAGAAGAGGAAGCCATCCATTGCTGTGTTTCTCAGGGAGTCCTACGCTAGGCTAGTCTACAAATCACAGGAAGCAGCAGCAGCACGTGACATCGCATGAGTGACCTTGGTAGGCGCCTGATTTAGAAGGACACAATGAGGTCCCAAGTGCCTTGGCCTGCCGGCGAGGGGGTTTAGGTTAGTCCCGGAACCTATCATTTAACAGAGCTGGAATTAGAAACTGGCCACGGGGAAATAAATGGCAGTCAGAGTTTTAACAGCGGTGACAGCCCATCAACCTGTGTCTGACTGCGGAATTCGGAGTGTTTGGAAGACACACGTGTTTTTGAATCAGCTACACGGGGGAGAGAGAGCTCTGACGTTTGTGTGTCAGCTTCACAGCAGCGCCCTGGCCCCTCCGACAGTTCACCCTGCGCGGCAGGACCGGCAGCACCTCTGCCCGTAGAGGTCCAGCGAACACAAGTTCAGATGCTTCACAAACGTACAGTAGTAAGTTGTGTCTGTGCAGTTTCCTGTAAACAAAGCAACAAAAACCCATACGCATTAACGCACATCCGGTTAGAGAATCAGTGAAAGATCATTTGATTATTTTTCTGAAAAGCATAACTCGAGATCACAGAGTGACGAGAAGGAACTAGGCGGGGCCGGGCACCGGGCAGCGCCCGCGGGGGGCAGGAGGCGCACAGGGCTCACTTCTCAGGGAGGCCCGGCAGCTTGTCACTGTTCTCCGGGGACCTCACAGCCCTTCTGGTCCGTGCTGCTCTGGCCGAGCCATGGTGCTTGGCTTTTGGAGGGTCATGGACCCCTTGTAAAACTTAATGCAAGCTATGGACCTTCCCCCAAGAAAAATTCATATGCGATTAAGTTATTCGTATAAGTTCAGAACGTTTGCTACATGCTCAACCCCACCGTGAGTCCCTGGCTGAGGAATGAGACTCAGGCACAGAGGAGTCAGTGCAGAGGCTGCCCGTGCCTGTCAGAGGGCAGCGACCAGCGTCCCCGACAGCCTTCTGATCCAAATACTGTATCTCTAAAGAACACCGAGTTGTACCCACACACAAACGAGGCGTCTCCTAATGACCCCGACTCCACACCCTGTCCTGCCTGAGCCCTCAGACATGACACCGACAAGGTAGGCACCGTGACGGTCTGGTTTGAACAGGGTTTGAGGGCAGTGTGATACCTGGGAGGGGTACATACTGTCACAGGAGGGCCCGGCACAGTGCTGCCAGGAGGCTGGTTTCTTTGTCTGCAGACAGTGCCTCTCGGCCACCGGTCTGCAGCTCCTCGTGTGGACACAGTCCACCCTCCGGGACTGGAAGCCCCTCCCGCAGGCTGCCGTGCACGGCTTCCACGGGCCTGCCCGCCAGCACACGTCACAGGCCCCTGCCGAGCAGTTCCTCCCAAAGGCGGCTCTGGAGTGGAGAGAACGGAAACCGGGAAGAGGGAAAAGTGGGTGTCACTTCGTGGTAGGATCAAGCCTCTTACCGTACTCCATTTTCAACGTATTACAGGTTTGCCCTGGCCGGATAGTTCGGTTGGTTGGAGCATTGCCCTGTTGCACAAAGGTGGGGTTTCAGTCCCTGATCAGGGCACATACAGGGACAGACCAATGTTTCTGTCTGTCTCTCTCTTTCCTTCCTTTCTCTCTAAAATCAATCAATATATTTTAAAAAATTTTTATTTATTCATTTTTAGAGAGAGAGGAGAGAGGTAGAGAGGTAGAGAGGGAGAGAGAGAGAGAGAGAGAGAGAGAAGAGGGGAGGGGCAGGAAGCATGGACTCCAATATATGCCTTGACCGGGCAAGCCTGGGGTTTCAAAACCTGCGACCTCAGTGTTCCAGGTTGATACTTTATCCACTGCGCCACCACAGGTCAGGCACAAATCAATATATTTTGATAAAAAAAAAGAAAAATATATTACAGGTTTGACAATTAGGAGCCGATTTATCAGGAAACGGATTTGCGTTGTTCATGGCTGGTGATTATGCAAAGCAGTGGGATCATCACGACCACAGGGGAGGCAGCAGACACCGTGTTTCCCCTGACTCCCAGCACCAAGTCAAGTAGCACACCGCTGAAGACATGCTGTCCCCATTAACTCGAGCAGATCCATTCAGGCGAGGAAGAGAAGGAGGACTCACAAAACACTTCAACTTTGTTAGCACGCTTGAAGTTTTGTTTACCAAAGCACCTGAAGTATATTCTGGTGTGAGTCTGAATTTGTACATGAGCAATCTTGTTTGCTAAGAGAAATGCTCTTACATTTACATTGAGGCCATAGCGTAACTTGGAGTCAGACCTGACAAAGACCATTTGGGAAGAGGCATCTACCTTTAAAACAGAACAGGAAGTTAATGAATGCCCTCTGATTTTTTTTTTTCCTTTTTCTTCTTTTTCAAAGTGAGAGGAGGGGAGATAGAGAGATGGACTGCCCTGCCCAGGATTCAACCAGCAACCCCTGTCTGGGGCCAATGTTCTGCCCATCAGGGGCTGATGCTAGCAAATAAGCTATTTTTAGCACCTGAAGTAGAGGCTCCACAGAGCCATTCTCAGTGCCCAGGACAATGTGCTCGAACCAATCAAGCCATGGCTGTGGGCAAGGGAGAGAGAGAGCCAGTGAGCGAGAGAGAAGGTAGAAGGGGAGGGGAGAAACAGATGGTTGCTTCTCCTGCGTGCCCTGACTGGGAATCAAACCTGGGACATCCACACACCAGGCCAACACTCTACCGCTGAGCCAACCAGCCAGGACCTACCCTCTGATTTTTTAAAAAGGTATTTACCCTAGAGGCACCTTAGTGAGGCCACTTGGGGGGTATGTGCCCTCGTTCCCCAGGCCAGGGCTCCTGGGTAATATATTTGCACTACATGAGAATGTCTCCCCATCTAAAGACGACGGGAAAAGGACCCTCACTTGAGCTGCTTCAGTAACTCTTTCTCCCAAGAATCTGAAAGTTGCGAGAGTCTGGGGTAGTGGTGACTATATTCTGCCACACAAGCGAGAGAGGTAGGGAAAAAATAATAACTATTCAGGAAGAACAAAGGATGGAGCAGAAACACACAGAGCTGTAAAAGTAAGGAGAGAAAAAAGTCCCACTGCCTGCTCCTGTCTTGGTTACTCTTCTTCCTGAGGTCTGACGGCATTCTCCCTCTGGATTCTTGGGACCTATCTGTATTGCCATAAAAGATTCCTTGTCAGGGCACATATTCTATAAAGAGTGTTGAAACCACACTGGTAATAAGAGAGAAAATTATGATGATCTTAATTAAGTACGTATTACACAGTTGGAAGCAATATCTTGATTGGCCAGTAGGGGGAGACACCATCAAAGAATTTACATAATATTGTCACAACAAATTGTTTATAGAATTTGTAAGGGGAGATGGGGGGGGGGGCTATTAGATGACTTCTGTTTTCCCCAGTGAGTATAAATCTAAAGCACCAAAACTTGAATTGCTTTGGATAAGGCAGAGACCGAATGCTCCTCAGCGGTCCCCCGACACAGAGTCCAGCTTTTCTACTAAAAATGTTCAAAGGTACCAAATTGTGCACAAGTGTTGGGTGGTCCAGTCTGCATATGAAATCTTCCACCCACTCTACATAAATCATTCTGAGCTGACGTTTATTGTCTCTAGCACCAGATACCTCAACTAACACAGCCACTTTTGCTTCAATGGAAGACAGGGCAGGTGGGAAGTCAGAAGGAACCGTGGAGCTTCCTAAACGTAAACGGAGAGAGGGGCACAGGGAGCTACAGACCAACTGGAAGCTGAAGAGGCTGGTCACTGAGGACTCAGCAAAAGAATACAAGGTCTGTCCAGCAGATGGCGCCATGTTTTCCTGCCCTGGAAATGGGGATGTCTGAGCTATGAGCAGAACACAGACTGGGTGCCAGCACTATGCCCACAACTAGGGCTCACGTGTTTTTCTACATAAAGCATGAACGTAGAAACAGCAACAGAAATCATACAGGAACCTTCTTCTACTAGTCTTTTCCTATTCCCCATTCCCATTCAGTACAGCTCCACCCCACCGCCAGCGACCCCTCTCCCCGTCCGCGCCACCAGGCACAACCAGCCCGCAGGCAGAAGATCCCAAGCCTGGCTGGTTATCACAAGTATGTGGGCAGCTTTAAAAAGATGTAGATTGCGCCTGACCTGTGGTGGCGCAGCAGATAAAGCGTCAACCTGGAAACGCTGAGGTTGCTGGTTCAAAACCCTGGGCTTGCCTGGTCAAGGCACATATGGGAGTTGATGCTTCCAGCTCCTCCCCCCTTCTCTCTCTCTCTCTCTCTGTCTCTCTCTTCCCTCTCTATAATAAATAAATAAATAAAAAATCTTAAAAAAAAAAAAAGATGTAGATTGCCAGGCTCCACTCCCAATGATATTGATTCATTAAATCTGAGTTTCCTTATTTTAAAGAAATTTCCGCCCTGGCCGGTTGGCTCAGCGGTAGAGCGTCGGCCTAGCGTGCGGAGGACCCGGGTTCGATTCCCGGCCAGGGCACATAGGAGAAGTGCCCATTTGCTTCTCCACCCCTCCGCCGCCCTTTCCTCTCTGTCTCTCTCTTCCCCTCCCGCAGCCAAGGCTCCATTGGAGCAAAGATGGCCCGGGCGCTGGGCATGGCTCTGTGGCCTCTGCCTCAGGCGCTAGAGTGGCTCTGGTCGCAATATGGCGACGCCCAGGATGGGCAGAGCATCGCCCCCTGGGGGGCAGAACACCGCCCCTGGTGGGCGTGCCGGGTGGATCCCGGTCGGGCGCATGCAGGAGTCTGTCTGTCTCTCCCTGTTTCCAGCTTCAGAAAAAATGAAAAGAAAAAAAAAAAAAAAAAAAAAAAAAAAAAAAAAAAAAAGAAATTTCCCAGGTAATTCTGACTCTTGGCTAAGGTAGGAAACCACCACTTTGGGGAACAAGCTCTGTGTGTCCTCAAGTATTTCCTCAGGTCCCCATGTTGTCTTCTTGTCATCAGTGTTGGCTAGCTCTACCCCGACAATCCTCACTCCCCCTGAGATAGCTCTACCCCGACAATCCTCACTCCCCCTGAGATAGCTCTACCCCGACAATCCTCACTCCCCCTGAGATAGCTCTACCCCCACAATCCTCACTCCCCCTGAGATAGCTCTACCCCGACAATCCTCACTCCCCCTGAGATAGCTCTACCCCCACAATCCTCACTCCCCCTGAGATAGCTCTACCCCCACAATCCTCACTCCCCCTGAGCCAGCTCTACCCCCACAATCCTCACTCCCCCTGAGATAGCTCTACCCCCACAATCCTCACTCCCCCTGAGATAGCTCTACCTGACAATCCTCACTCCCCCTGAGATAGCTCTACCCCCACAATCCTCACTCCCCCTGAGATAGCTCTACCCCCACAATCCTCACTCCCCCTGAGATAGCTCTACCCCAACAATCCTCACTCCCCCTGAGATAGCTCTACCCCCACAATCCTCACTCCCCCTGAGATAGCTCTACCCCGACAATCCTTACTCCCCCTGGGCCAGCTCTGCCTCGACAATCCTCACTCCCCCTGGGATAGCTCTACCCCCACAATCCTCACTCCCCCTGAGCCAGCTCTACTCCCACAATCCTCACTCCCCCTGAGATAGCTCTACCCCGACAATCCTCACTCCTCTCTTTTCAGTGGAGGCCACAGCTCCCAACCCCTCCCAGGACTATAGAGGAAGTGAGCAGACAGCCTGCTACCCCTGGCCACTCCTTATAAAACACCCTCTCACATTTACTGAGGCCCTGCTGTGGCCACTGGGAGTGTCCAGCTGCCCGTGGAGCTCTGATACCCCACCTATCTTCAGCAAGCCAGCCAGCAGAAGAGGTCTGTGGGCAAAACAGGGTTAGAAAATTACAAACCCACAGTAGCTCTCTCAACTGCCTTAGTCCTTCCTGCACAAACCACCAGATATTTGAAGGAAACTAGCAGCATGAAAGAAAACACCAAGCTATCAGACAGAACAGCCAGCCTTGGAGGAAGCAGAGATAACAGAAGAAATGAAAGGCAAGTTGACTCCCCCACTCACATCTCTTAAGAATTATTCTTCTATTATTTCTTTTAAAAATGTGCATCTTGGCCCTGGCCGGTTGGCTCAGTGGTAGAGCGTCGGCCTGGTGTGCAGGAGTCCCAGGTTTGATTCCCGGCCAGGGCACACAGGAGAAGCGCCCATCTGCTTCTCCACCCCTCCCCCTCTCCTTCCTCTCTCTCTCTTTCCCTCCCGCAGCCGAGGCTCCATTGGAGCAAAGATGGCCCAGGTGCTGAGGATGGCTCTGTGGCTTCTGCCTCAGGCACTAGAATGGCTCTGGTTGCAACAGAGCGACACCCTGGATGGGCAGAGCATCGCCCCCTGGTGGGCATGCTGGGTGGATCCCAGTCGGGCGCATGCGGGAGTCTGTCTGACTGTCTCCCCGTTTCCAGCTTTGGAAAAATGAAAAAAAAATAAAAATAAAAATGTGCATCCTTTCAGTTCCTTTCCATATCTTCTTTTTCTAAAACCCCATTTAACCAGATATTTAACCACTTGATAGATCCTTCCACGTGTTTTATCTTCTCTTTTCTCTCCTTTCTTTTTCAGGTGAGATGAGGGGATTTAAAGAGACAGACTCCTTCTTGCGCCCTAACCAGTATCCACCCAGCAATCCCCATCTTGGGCCGATGCTCAAGTACCCAGCTATTTTTAGCACCTGAAGCTGACACGCTAATACCAACTGAGCTATCCTCAGCGCCCAGGGCCATGCTCATACCAATCAAGCCACTGGCTGTGGGAGGAAAAAAGGGAGAAAAGGGAGAGTGGGAAGAAAAGGGAAGCAGATGGTGGCTTCTTCTTTGTGCCCTGACCAGGAATCGAACCTATGATGTCCATATGTCGAGCCAATGCTCTATCCATTGAGCCACTGGCCAGAGCCATTTTGTCTTCTCTACTATAGTTTCTGCTCATTTTTGCTGCCATTGTGTAAAAAGTGCAGAGCACCTCCAAGGACCTGGAGGGCAATGTGGCTGAAACAGCGGCAGTGAGAGAGCGTGGTCCTGGGCGAGGCTGCGCCGGCAGGCGGGACTTGCCATGCAGTACTGGTACAGGCCACATGTGGCACTTGGGCAGTCTTCTTCCTCAGAGAAGGTGAAGCCTCTACAGTGATCTTAATCTAGCAGGAAGGTGGAGCGTGGTGGGGGTACAATCAGATCCACCTTTTGGAACAGATCCCTCAAGATGTCCCCACGATGAGTCAATGGAGACCAGTGGATGTCTTGGCCAAAGGTGATGGTCAGAGAGATGGGAAAAAGTGAATGGGTTCCAGAAAAAAAAGTGCAAACAGCCAAAAGGCATTTAAAAAGTAAGTGGGAAAGTACAAATTACAGTAAGACATCATTTTTCATCCATCCGATTGGCAAAAATCTTTAAAAGACTGAAAAAAATCTGTGTTATGTTGATGACAGAGGCAGAAGCTCTTACATATTGTTGGTATAGACATTTTGATGGTAATTTAGTATTAAAATGAGCATGACTGTCAATTCATTTCTCTAAAATCTATCCCATAAGAATATTAGCCTTTGGCCTGACCAGGTGGTGGCGCAGTGGATAGAGCATCAGACTGGGATGCAGAGGACCCAGGTTCGAGACCCCAAGGTCACCAGCTTAAGCGCAGGCTCATCTGGTTTGAGCAAAGCTCACCAGCTTGGACCCAAGGTCGCTGGCTCGAGCAAGGGGTTACTTGGTCTGCTGAAGGCCCGCGGTCAAGGCACATATGAGAAAGCAATCAATGAACAACTAAGGTGTCGCAACGAAAAACTGATGATTGATGCTTCTCATCTCTCTCTGTTCTTGTCTGTCTGTCCCTATCTATCCCTCTCTCTCTTTCTGTCTCTGTAAAAAAAAAAAAAAATTAGCCTTTGGTCCTGGCCGGGTAGTTCAGTTGGTTATAGCATCATCCCACTAAGTCAAGGTTGCAGGTTCGATCCCCAGTCAGGGCACATACAAGAATCAAGCAATGAATGCATAAATAAGTGGAACAACAAATCAATTTCCCACTCTCTCCTCCTTGCTTTCTCTCTAAAATCAATTTTAAAAAATATTAGCTTTTGTGTATAAAGATATATGTTACAGATGTTTACTGAAGTATTTGTTCGTAATAGCAAAAAATTTCAAACAATCAAATATCCATAGCAATGGAATGAGATGATACTGACTACTATTAAAAGAACAAACTGAAACCTGACTGGTGGTGCTGCAGTGGACAGAGTGTCCACCTGGGATGCTGAGGTCCCAGGTTCAAACCCCGAGGTTGTCAGCTTGAGTGTGGGCTCATCTGGTTTGAGCGCAGGGTCAACATGATCTCATGGTCACTGGCTTGAGCCCAAGGTCACTGGCTTGAGTCCAAGGTCGCTGGTTTGAGCAAGGGATCACTGCCTTGGCTGCAGCCCCCGGGGTCAAGGCACGTATGAGAAGCAATCAGTGAACAACTAAGGTGCTGCAACTATGAGTTGGTGCTTCTCATCTCTCTCCCTTCCTGTCTCTCTCTCTCTCTCTCTCTCTCCCTCTTTCTCTCTCTCATTTAAAAACAAAAAAATAAACTGAATCTTATCTATTAAGATGGAGAAAATGTTTATAATGTATTGATAAGTAAAAGAGGCAACTTCCCCAAAAATGTCTGCTACGTTAAAAAGAAAGCTCAAACCATGGAGGGGTTTGTGTTGTAAATACATCTTTGAGAACGCAACAGAAAACATCTGGATGGCACATATCAATCTGTGTGTGGTCTCTATCTTCTCAGCAAAATAGGAAACGAGATTGTGGAGAATGAGGGCAGCTGTTCCAAACATTTTCCATTGGAGGAGAAAGGCTCTGGTTTGAACTGTGTTGTGGGGAATGGGAAACGCAGTGGACTCCACGTTGCCAAACCTCACTGAAGGCTCAAACGGTAACTGAGCCAATTATCAAGGTCATCTTGTTTTCTCCAAAAAGACTTGGAATGTGAAGGAGGAGCAAAGAGCAATATACGGAGCATCTTCTATGACACAGGCTGCTCAGGCTAACTAATCAAAACCTCCCAACCATAACTTCACAAAATTCCCCGTTTTGCAGAATAGGAAGTCGGTAGTCCAAGGTCACAGGTTAAGAGAAAGCTGAAAGACCCAGGACTGTTAGCTCAGTGCACAGAGTATCAGCCTGGGGCGTGAATGTCCTGGGTTCCACCCTTGGTCAGGGCACATAGGAGAAGCGACCATCTGCTTCTCTTCCCCTCCCTCTTCCCCTTCTCCTCTCCCCGCCTCCCACAGCCAGTGGCTTGATTGGTTCAAGCTCTGGCCTTGGGCACTGAGGATAGCGCGGTTGATTTGAGCATCGGCCCAAGATGGGGGTTGCTGGTGGATCCCAGTCAGAGCACATGCAGGAGTCTGTCTATCACCGCTCCTCTCACTTAAGAAAAAACAAAATTAGGCCCTGGCCGGTTGGCTCAGTGGTAGAGCGTCGGCCTGGCGTGTGGGGGACCCGGGTTCGATTCCCGGCCAGGGCACACAGAAGAAGCGCCCATTTGCTTCTCCACCCCCCCTCCTTCCTCCTCTCTGTCTCTCTCTTCCCCTCCCGCAACCGAGGCTCCATTGGAGCAAAGATGGCCCGGGCGCTGGGGATGGCTCCTTGGCCTCTGCCCCAGGCGCTAGAGTGGCTCTGGTCGCGGCAGAGCAACGTCCTGGAGGGGCAGAGCATCGCCTCCTGGTGGGCAGAGCGTCGCCCCTGGTGGGTGTGCCGGGTGGATCTCGGTGGGGCGCATGCGGGAGTCTGTCTGACTGTCTCTCCCCATTTCCAGCTTCAGAAAAATACAAAAGAAAAAAAGAAAAAACAAAATCAGAACTCTAAATTGCCTCCTCAGTGTGCCCGCTGGGCTCTTTCCTCACGTTCCCTGGCTGGGGCACACTCCTCTGAAACACTGGTGCCTCCAGCTAGAAGGAGCCTGGGCGTCAGGGAGATTTCATGAAGCACAGCTCTTTACCCCCAAACCATCAATCAGCTCAGACTTTCATACAAGAGAACTCCTTACTTATTTAAGACCTTTAAACTCCTACCTTATTTAAGACCCTTAACAGAATAAATTTATTTTATTCTCTACTATACCACTGTGCTAATATCCTATCAAATCAGTTTCTAAACAGAGGAATAAAGTGGTCCATTGAACACATTAGAAGATTGACTCTGTAAACCTAACTGAAATATTATGAGGCTTGAGCAACTTTGCATATTGAGCAAAAAAAAAAAAAAATCTGTCTATTCCCAGTGCTCCTTTTATTTTCCCTTTGGGGTGCCTCTATGTGTTCAACATCCAAATAATGTGTAATTAGCAAGAGCATACATTCATTCCGATATTGGTATAATGTGTACTATTGAGGATGGCACTACAAGAAATTATAGTTTGCTAGGAACTGTCAATTAGGAGAGGTGGTTGACAGGGTGTCACAGTCACTGAGGAGGTGGCAGGAGGGTCATGCGCTGCCCCGGGGGCCCCGGGGGAAGGGCTCGTACCTCCTGCTGTCCTCGCAGCCTGAGTCAGAGCTGTTGTGCTGACAGGTGACGGGATGCTGCTGTGTCCTCGTGGCACGACCCAGGCAATGTCCGGGACACTGGAGCAGAAGAAGCACACCACAGCGTCATGACCTTGGGAGCTCATGCGTGCTGTCCAGGCCAGAAAGAGAGGTCTCACTCAAACCACCCAACACCACCTTGTCCTTGAACTTCCGGCCTCCAGAACTAGATGAAAATAAATTTCTGCTAAACTGTTTAAGGCACTCAATCTGTGCTATTTTTCTACAGCAATCCTAGCAGACTAATACAGATTCCTACGCATTGCTTTAATTTCTTTTTTCAAATATTGTTATAGTATTATTTACGGTGGGGTGTGGGTTCTGCACCTGTGCCCACGTCACGAGTGGTCCTGGCTGCTTTACGTGAAGCCTGCTCTCACCGGCTTGTCCAGATCAGGACCTGGGAGCTCCTGGAGCCAAAGGTCCCGACCTCAGTTTACCTTTGTATTAAAAGCCAGAGACACTGTGACTTCCAAATGTAAACCTTGACTTTAGATATATACGTTCATTTTAGAGACCAATCAGATTTTCTCCCCAAATTAAAAAAAAAAATGTAATAGATAATTTCACCTACATGTAGAATCTAAAGAAGAAAACAAACAAAATGGAAACAGACTCATAGGTACCGAGAGCAGACTGATGGTTGCCGGGGGCGGGAGGGGGTGCCGGGTAGAAAAGGTGAAGGGTGAAGTCCAAATCGGCAGTTACAGAACAGGCACGGGGATGTGAAGCACAGCCTAGGGAATGTCGTCAGTAATACTGTGATAACTATGTGTGGTGTCAGGTGGGCACTGAAAATACTGGGCCATCACTTTCTAAGTACGGAGATCCTCGGGTTACAACAGTGTTGACATACGACGTTTCAAGTTTAAGACACTCACTCCCATAAAAACTTAAAAAAGTTGAGACATGAGTGTTTCGGCTTATGCTGTGAGCATCGTACTTAAGGACTAGTTTGGCTGCACGTGGTGGGAGAATACACGTTCTTTTTCTGCAGCTTAGTTGTGTTTTTATGTTCTAGATCAGCGGTTCTCAACCTGTGGGTCGCGACCCCGGTGGGGTCGCCTAAAGCCATCGGAAAATACATAATGCATATCAGGTATTTACATTCCGAATCATAACTGTAGCAAAATTACAGTTATGAAGTAGCCACCAAAATTATTTTTTGGTTTGAGGTCACCGCAACATGAGGAACTGTATTGTGGGGTCACGGCATTAAAAAGGTTGAGAACCACTGTTCTAGATGATGATTTGACAACTGTGGTAGGATAGGTAAGTGACTCAGGCGAGGGTGTGTTTCTACTGACACCAAAATTCGGGTATGTCACTGTTGGAGAAACGGAACTGTGTTATAACCAGGGGACCCCACTGTATATGATTGTCTAATCACTATACTGCTACTCTCCCGAAACTAAATACAAAACAATAGTGAATGTAAACTGTAATTGAAAAATAAAAATGTAAAACATTGATCAGAAAGTAAGGGATGACTATAGTCCTGTCAAAACACAACCTTCGTGACATTACCTGGCCCCCTGGTTCGACCACACACGGGTGGCCGGAACACGACCCTCTCCCTGGAGGCCTGCCTTTGGGGTCGCACGTGGTCGCCGGCATCACCCGCACGCTGCCGCTGGCTTGCATGCGTTTGCAGGTCACTCGCCGGATGCGGAATCCTTTACCACAGGACGCAGAGCACTCCGACCAGGAGCTTGTGAACCACCTGGGGACAAAAACTACAGGAGCTTAGAAGGACGGGTATGCCAGGCCAGTGTCTCATTTCGGGGGGTGACTGTCCATGCCACTTCCCCGGGAAGGACCAACAACGTGGGTGATGCCCCGCCTCACTCTCACACTTCCCTTTACTCAGGGAAGCAACAGAGTCACCACGTAGAGACCTACCGGGTGGGGTAGAGCCGTCTGCAAGTATGTAAGACCTCAGAGGGCAGAGTGAGGGCAGAATTAGGTGAAGATGTCCAAAGGGTAGATTTCAATTCATTGAAACCAAAGGCGAAAAACATTTTGACAACATGTATTGCTGTTTGCTCTGAGATAGTTCCATGTTATCTTATGTGATTCTCATGTTCTTCTCGATCTTTGTTGTTGTTGTTGTTGAGAGCGGCAGGGAGAGAGAGATACAAGAACATCAAGCTGCTCCTGTATGTGCCCTGACTGGGGAATCGAACCAGCAGCCTCCACACTCTGGGATGACGCTCCAACTAACTGAGTTATCTGGCCAGGGCTAAATTTTTATTGATTTTTAGAGAGACAGAGAGAGTATGGAGAGAGAGGGGAGGGAGAAGGGTAGCATTTGTTGTTCCACTCAGTCGTGTACTCATTGACTGCTTCTCGTGTGTGCCCAGACCGGGAATCGAACCCACAGGCTTGTTGTTTTGGGACAATGCTCTTAACTGACTGAGCTAATTGGCCAGGGTCCTCTTTCCATGCTTGTAGGGAAGAAAGAGGCATCCATAGGCTGAAAATCTTGGCTATAGTCACACAACTGACCAGCCAACAGGGCTGAGACTGGGTGCTAGATTTGTCTGACCCTGAAGTTCACACTTTCATGGTTACAGCTGACCGAATTTGGAATTAGAAACCTCTGAGACATTGAGCGCTCTGTCACTGAAAGTGTCGAGCTGTCCCAGGGACACTTGGAGTGAAGGTTCCCAGCCTGAAGTTCTTCAAGGGGACCATGGACATGGATGGGAAAGAATGACACCTTTTTTGTCGTGCAGATCTAAGAAATGGAGTATATAAAAAAAAAAAGAAATAGAGTATATTTCCTCCAATTATAAAAATGTAAGCCACAAAACACAGCAGTATTTGTTATTCCAATACCAACAGATATTTTCACAGGATGTTAAAAGTGGGGGAGGTATCTCCAGATATCATCCGTAGTCATCGTCACTTCAAAATTAATGTGCAATGAGATCTTAGTAATAGTAATAAGGGTGTTAATAGAAGAGCAAATCAATTATGATATCACGCATTTTTTTTTTTTTTACTATTTCAGTAACTGTATTCAATACAATCGGTTTCCTTTGTAATAAAATATATTTTATCTTGCAAACTTAAAAGCCCTTGTTCTGGGAAGGGGTCCACAGGCTTGCGAAGATCCCCTCCCATGCAGAGGAACCAGGGTTAGATGTTCTGGGAAGGGGTCCACAGGCTTGCGAAGATCCCCTCCCATGCAGAGGAACCAGGGTTAGATGTTCTGGGAAGGGGTCCACAGGCTTGCAAAGACCCCCTCCCATGCAGAGGAACCAGGGTTAGATGTTCTGGGAAGGGGTCCACAGGCTTGTGAAGATCCCCTCCCATGCAGAGGAACCAGGGTTAGATGTTCTGGGAAGAGGTCCACAGGCTTGTGAAGATCCCCTCCCATGCAGAGGAACCAGGGTTAGATGTTCTGGGAAGGGGTCCACAGGCTTGTGAAGATCCCCTCCCATGCAGAGGATCCAGGGTTAGATGTTCTGGGAAGGGGTCCACAGGCTTGCGAAGACCCCCTCCCATGCAGAGGAACCAGGGTTAGATGTTCTGGGAAGGGGTCCACAGGCTTGCGAAGACCCCCTCCCATGCAGAGGAACCAGGGTTAGATGTTCTGGGAAGGGGTCCACAGGCTTGCGAAGACCCCCTCCCATGCAGAGGAACCAGGGTTAGATGTTCTGGGAAGGGGTCCACAGGCTTGCGAAGACCCCCTCCCATGCAGAGGAACCAGGGTTAGATGTTCTGGGAAGGGGTCCACAGGCTTGCGAAGATCCCCTCCCATGCAGAGGAACCAGGGTTAGATGTTCTGGGAAGGGGTCCACAGGCTTGCGAAGATCCCCTCCCATGCAGAGGAACCAGGGTTAGATGTTCTGGGAAGGGGTCCACAGGCTTGCGAAGATCCCCTCCCATGCAGAGGAACCAGGGTTAGATGTTCTGGGAAGGGGTCCACAGGCTTGCGAAGACCCCCTCCCATGCAGAGGAACCAGGGTTAGATGGCCTCTGTCGTCTCTCCTGGGTGAGACAGCGCATGTCTGTTTATTCCAGAGCACGCTAAGCCTTGAGAATACGTAATACACAAGGCTGCTGAGGAACTTCCCCAGGGTGAATTCTTCCCACCTGGCGTCAGTCAAGAACGGACACAAAGCCGCTGTCTGGGATCGAGTCTCCCTCGTTATCACAGCACCAGTTTGCTGCGTCCTGAGGAACAGCAGACCCTCAGCACCAGATCTTCCTCGGACAGAGCCGGTGGGTGCTGGTGCGCATGTCAGTTGGGGCACCTGCCGCACCAACGGCCCTTCTGAGAACACGCTCGTGGCATCCATTGTTTCACAGTGGGACTCTGCCTCCCACGTCCTCTGAGGCACAGGTCACTGGCACTCGAGGGGCACTGGCACAGGGCAGTGAGCAGCATAGCATTAAGCATGCCTCCGTTTTCTCCTCAGTAAAACAGGGGTGATCATATCTGACTGGGAGGTTCATGCTCAATAAATGCTACTAATATTGTTGTTATTTTTACTGTAGAGTTTGGTGCCAAGTGTTTGGTCAGTTATCTGCTAAGGACTATATCATTCATTCATTCATTCATTCATTCATTTCACTCCCATTTTTATAGAGTGCGTAATGGGGCAGGCGTTGTGATAAGTATTAGGAACAGAGTGTGGTGTGAGACAGTTGTGGAATTACTGTAACAGAAGCGACAGTCTGGTGGGAGAGCCAGGCAGACAGGCTGTGGTAAGAGCTACGAAGAAGAATGATAAGACAATGTAATAAAACACAGAGCACAGGGTCCTGGTGTGGGTTGGAGGCAAAGATCAGAGGTTTCCCAAAAATAGATGAACAGAAATAACTATGTGAAAATAGAGGGAACAGTGTTCTAGGTACAGGGAACAGAATGTGCAAAGGCTCTGAGTTAGGCAGGAGAATGGCAGATCCGAGGGACAGAGAAAGACCAGAGTAACCAGGCTAGAAGAGACACAGCGATGGGACACAGTGACAGGCTGAGGCCCAAGCATGGAGGGACCTCAAGTCTCTCATTTATTCTGACAGGCAGTAAATAGTTACTGAGCACCTATTGTGTTTTAGGCACTATTTTGAACATGGTGGTAAAATCATAATAAAATTGTGCTTTAAAAGATGAGTCTGTTTATAAAGTGGAAAGAGCTCTCTAGGGAGGAAGATGAGGATCAGGAGGTGCCCGGCATGGCCCAAGGGAGTAAGGATGGTGACCTGGGCTCTGGGGTGACAGGAGAGGATGAGAACGGGTAGGCGTGAGAGAAGGGGGAAGTCTAGGAGGCACTCGAGATGGGTCTGGCATGGTGCTGAGCATGAGTCTGAGTTCGGACATTTTTTAAAATTATTGATTTGTATCATCTATTACACAGAAAGGTTGTTTGTGGTCTTACCTCCAGGACTGGAGCCTGGGGAACTGGGCTTTTAATTCACACCTATGGTGTTTCTGGGCCAGCACATGCTCTCCCAGTCCCCTGTGAACTCAGCTTCACGGTGACTGGGAGGAACAGACAGCGCCCTGAGTGCAGGAAGCAAATCTGGGGGAGTGATTAAGAGCAGAGGTTCTGGAATCAGACTGTCTTGACTTGAATTCAGGCCCTCGTCGCTGTGTGGCCAATGGGTGCTTCCCATTCGTCGGACAGGAAACCAATAACACGGACCTCGCAGGTGCTTATGGAGCGATGCACAGAGAGCACCAGCAAAATGCCTGGTCCAGAGTCCATTCTAAATACATCTCAGTGATGGCGCTATTAAAGCCCAAACTACAGTGTCTTTCAAAGCAAGCAAAAACCTAGTACGGATGAGATCACAGGAGCGGCCACATTACCTCGAGGGGCAGTCCCGGATGTGACAGGGCTGAAACCCAGCCAGTGGCTTCTGGAGGTGAGCGCAGAGGACCTCACTCACTTCCTGTCCACCGGCCATCATGCACTGTGGTCTCTGAACTTGAGCTCCCAAGCGGCCGCAGGTGGCAGAACACGGTGTCCAGTTACTAAGCTTCCAAAAAGGCTCTGCGGAAGGAAATGAGAGGTCATGACAGCCCCGGATGAGCAATGATGCTGAGCTAGACAGGCCCCGGCCAAGGACCACCATGAGCTGTTTTCCGCTGAGCTGCCTTGTCTGTTTCTCTGAGTAGCACACAGAGAGTAAGCCATCACGAAGTTCAAGGGGGTCCTCTGAATCTCATCTTCCCTCAACGCACTTATTGCAGTAACTGGTGGAAGCGGCAGCCAGAATGGGGCCCCTGGACCACAGCCTAGGAGAGGGGCTATTGCAGGCCAGCTAGTTCTGCCAGAAAAATCCCAGCGAGAGCGAGGAGGTCTGTGGGAGCCTCCTGAGCACTGGCAAGCAGAGACACAAGGACAGGAGAGAGTGGCCTCCCCAGGGTGCCAAAACGGGTTCAACTTCTCAAAAGGGATCCGTTGCAGAAATGAAATATGACTTAGCAAGGACCAGGGCTTAATGAAGAAGGTTGAAGAGGCATTTCCTTCCCATTCTTATTTTTGCACTAACATTTATTCTAAACTTCAGATCCGTCCTGCAATGGCACAAATAATTCTCCACAAAGACATCTGGGAAGGAAAGAACAGGGCTTCCTTTAGGAAAGCTGAAGCTGGCCCCTACCAGCAGTTACAGCGTTTCTAGCGTCAGGCCCGCTGCAAACGGCCTTTCCCGTCCCTTTGACACCCGCTAAAGGGATGAGCTTGCATGTGATGAGGGCAGACCTGTATGCTCACAGGAGGTGCCAGATTTTGTAATAATCTTATAAAAGTAATTGATAGCTACCAGCTGTGTCCACAGGCTCCCTCACACGGGGGAACCGTTGAACTTGTTTTCCAGTTTTTCCCTCTGATTTTTGAATTTCTGTCTTAAGTCCCAGATGGATTATTTGCAAAGCAGAACGAGATATATTTTTAACAGAGCTCTGGGTTAGAGTTTATTTTAAACGGTTTTTATAAATATCCAAGTTTACCGCGAACCTTCCATGGGACAGGTCCTGAATTAGGCAATTGAACTCCAATTTTTCATTTAACCCTTAAGTGTCTCTTGTGAATCAGATGATTTTCATTCACAGAGGGGGAAACTTAAGAAAGGTAAGTGACTTGTCCAAGGTCCTTTGTCTGTCAGCTGGATTGGGAGCCACGATGTCTAACTTTAAATCGAACTCTTTCTACTATGTCATATTTCACAAAGTCACCTTGACAGTTCAAGACAGGACACACATGCAATTTCTTAAAAATGATGTTTTTTTGGACCTGGATGGTTGGCTCAGTGATAGAGCATTGGCCTGGAGTGTGGACATCCTGGGTTCAATTCCTGGTCAGGACACACAGGAGAAGTGACCGTCTATTCTCTATCCCTCCCCCTCCTCTCTCTTCCTCTCTTCCCTTCCCGCAGCCATGGCTCGATTGATTTGGTGTATCAGCCCTGGGCGCTGAGGATGGCTCCATGGAACCTCTGCCTCAGGCACTAAAAATGGCTCAGTTGCAAGCATGGCTCTAGATGGGCAGATCATGAGCTCCAGATGGGGGTTGCTGGGTGTATCCCCATCAGGGCACATGTGGGAGCCTGTCTCTAACTGGGAAAAGAAAATAAAACATGGTTTTAATTGAGGTATAACTATACATCTACAGTAAAATGCTCAGACATCGGATGTGTAGTTTTGAGTTTTCACCATTGCATGTATTTATGTAACCATGATCTGATGCAAGGTATATAGGAGTTCATCACCCCCAAAGCTTCCTCTGCCTCTTGATAATCAATTCCCCTCCCCTCCCAGGCAACTACTTCCCTGTTTCTTTCAGTACTCATTAGTTTTACTTGTTCTTGAGCTTCATATATTATGTACAGTTGGCCCTTGCACAGTGTAGGGGTTAAGGGTGCCAACCCTTGTGCAGTTGAAAATCCATGCATAACTTTTTACCCCTCAAAACTTAACAACTAAGAGCCTACTGTTGACTAGGAGCCTTACCAATAAATGTCAATGAATACATACTTTGTATTTTCTGTGTGTTATCTACTGTATTCTTACTTTAAAGTCAAGAAAAAAATGTCATTAAGAAAATCATAAGGTTCATCTGAGGTTTTTGGGTTTTTTTTTGTTTCATTTTGAAGTGAGAGAAAAGGAGATAGTGAGATAGATTCCTGCATGTGCCCCAACCAGTATCCATCTGGCAACCCCTATATGGGGCTGATGCTCAAATCAACTGAACTATTTTTAGCACCTGAGGCTGATACACTTGGACCAACTGAGCTATCCTCGGCATCTGGGGCTGACACTTGAACCAATTGAGCCACTGATTATGGGAGGGGAAAAGGAAGAGGAAGGAGGGAAAGGGAAGAAGAGAAAAGCAGATGGTCACTTCTTTGTGTGCTCTCACCTGGAATTGAACATGATCCAACCAGCCAGGGCCTGAGGTTTTTTAAAAATTGTTGCAAATCTCCAAAAAATTTTCAATATATTTATTGAAAAAAATCTGTGTATAACTGTAGCTGCACCTTTCAAACCTGTGTTGTTCAAGAGTCACCTGTACTTTTTTGTGTTTGACTTCTTTTACTTAACATGATGCTTCAAAGATTCATCCATATTGTTGTACACATCAGTAGTATTCCCCCTTTTATTGCTGAAAAATACACTGTTGTATGACAAAACCATAGCTTATTGCTTCTCCTGCCCATGGCCATTATGAAGTGAAGGCTGCTATGAATATTCTTGTACAAGTTTTTCTGCAAATATGTTCTCATTTTTCTTGGGTAAATTCCTGTGAGTGGAATTGCTGGGTTAAGGGTAGTTGTGTTTTTAACTTTACTCTCTAACAAATACTACTTGACCAGTATTTGTTAGATTAACACACAAATCTCTTTGAACTGCTAAGGTAGGGATCCGTGGAAAGGTTGACATAGTCCACAAAGTATACATGTTCCTGTGTGTGTGTGTGTGTGTGTGTGTGTGTCTGTGTGTTGTGGTGGTAGAACAATGTATGTTGTTCCAATAAAACAATTTTTTAAACATTCTAATGGCTTCACCTTTACTAACAGTTTCAGTCTCATGAATATTCAATTTTTAAATTAATTGATTGGGGGAGTCCTTTTGGTCTTCATATGCTGTGCGAAGGGGCTCTTTTCTCTGCACATCCTGGTTTCTCTGTCTGGAAGAACTTCCTCCCCTTCCCAGAACAAACAGCAGGACCTCTGTGATGCTGGGTTGATTTCCCCAGAGAGAGTCAGGGCCCCTTCCTTGGTGCTACCATCATGCTTTGGTCTCCCTTCTATGACAGCACATGACAGAATGCTGCTTCAAAACGTCCATTCACATCACTACCTCCCTCTTTAGACTGTGAGCTTCTCTAGGGCAAGGTCATCCCTGGGCCCCCACCCTGGCAAGAGTAAGTACTAGGCAAGTATCTGTTGAGTGTTGCTACAGATGGAATGTTCTGTTTCCCCTAAATTCATGTGTCAAATCCTAACATCCAATGGGATGGTCTTAGGAGGCTGGGCAGTTGGGAGGTGACTAGGTCGTGAGGGTGGAGCCCTCGTGAATGGCATTAGTGCTCTGATGAAAGAGGCCTCAGGGAACTAACTACCTTACCCCTTCCGTTGTCTGAGGACACAGTGAAGAGATGTGGACCATGAACCAGGCAGCCAGCTCTCACCAGACGCTGGATCTGTTGGTACCTGGATCTGGGACTTCCTGCCTCCAGAACCATGAGAAATTAAATATGTGTTGTTCATAAGCTACCTGGTCTGTGGTGTTCTGTTACAGCAGCCTGAAGACTGAGACAAATGTTGAATGAATGGATAAGAGTGCATGCAATAATGGTAGTATTACATCTAAAAGAGAAGAAGAGGCATGCTCTGTAAGTACGCCTATATAATAATGTCATAAATAACAGGAGCTGGGTTCTTGATTGAAAGCTCCACTCTTCTCTCCCAGTGTCTCCGGAGCTAGAAGCCAGGAACTATATTTCTGAATCTCAGTCTGTACAGTTATATTCTGAGGGATATATTCTGCAACGAAGAGGCACTTGCTCCAGATTTAACAGATTGAAGTGATGTAGCCACTGCTGTTCCTATCTAGTTGATATAATCCAGCATGGCGTCTAAAAGTAGTGTCTTTTGTGTCCTGTGATTCACCTGCTTTTGAGTCATTAGGAGCTGAAATTCCCAGTACCAATTTCCTGCGATTCTAGAATTGCTGATTTTTTTTTTTTAATAGAAGCTGGAAATGGGGAGAGTCAGTCAGACTCCCGCATGCGCCCGACTGGGATCCACCCGGCACACCCACCAGGGTCGAAGCTCTGCCCACCAGGGGGCGATGCTCTGCCCCTCCAGGGCGTCGCTCTGCCGTGACCAGAGCCACTCTAGCGCCTGGGGCAGAGGCCACGGAGCCATCCCCAGCGCCCGGGCCATCTTTGCTCCAATGGAGCCTTGGCTGCGGGAGGGGAAGAGAGAGACAGAGAGGAAGGAGAGGGGGGTGGAGAAGCAAATGGGCGCTTCTCCTATGTGCCCTGGCCGGGAATCGAACCCGGGTCCCCCGCACCCCAGGCCGACGCTCTACTGCTGAGCCAACCGGCCAGGGCCTAGAATTGCTGATTTTTTAAAATACTGCCCATCTCCCTTGGCATTCTGTAGAGTTTTGCAAGCTTGAAGTCCTTAGATTGGGTCCTCCTTACCAAACACTGATTCCTAAGGAGTGAATATTTTCCAAGAATGTTTCAATATGGAAAGAACAAGTTGAAACACAGAAGACTGAGGGGCAAGGGACTCCTGAGTACAGACGGGAGAAGAGAGGACTCAGGCTGGGGCTTCCCAGCCAGCAGGGAAAGGCATGGCTGATTAGACTGGAGGAGAGCGTGCCCTGACCGGGATCCAGCCGACAACCCCCATCTGGGGCTGATGCTCTGCCCATCTGGGGCCATGCTCACAACTGAACTATTTTTAGAACCTGAGGTGAGGCCATGGAGCCATCCTCAGCACCCAGGGTCAATATTTTCAAGCCAATTAAGCCATGCCTGCAGGAAGGGCAGGGGGGGTGTGGAGAGGGGAGAGAAACAGTGAGAGATAGAAAGGGGAGGGGTGGAGAAGCAGTTAGTCACTTCTCCTGTGTTCCCTGAACAGGAATCCAACCCCAGACATCCATACGCTGGGCTGACACTCTACCACCGAGCCAACTGGCCAGGGCCAAAGAAGAGCTCTTAATTAATTAAAACCATTGCACATCTATCTTGTCAACTACTTGACTCCAGAACAAACAAACTGGGTCCTGGTCAGACAGGAGCTCTTGAAGAACCCCCCGAACGGGACACTCACCCAGGAGGTGCAGTGTAGATGCTGCTGTCGCCTTCCCAAGGGCATTGGTGGCTCTGCAGACGTAGGTTCCCTTGTTTTCAAGGGAAATGTTCTGCAGCAACAGGGTTCCATTGGAAAGCACGGAGACACTGTCCCTCAGAGGTCCTCCTCTCTTCACCCATCTTACCGTGGGCCGGGGGACACCTTTAGAATGAAAACAAATATGACAAAGGCAGAGTCTTTTAAGAATGGGGCCACAGAACCTTATGACAAATACTATTGAGCACACTGATCCCAAGTCAGAAAATGGGTTCAATCACATATAATAGGAAAAATGGCTACATCTGTTTCTGTAGCTTTTCTATGGTATGGGGGGGGGGGGGGGATTATATTACAGCAAAGGGCTTTGTCTCTCGAGCACCTGATTGGTTTATGTATCACGTCAAGGAGCCGGAGCCAAACGGCCAGGTCGCAGCTTGGCCAGGATGCTGAACATCAGATTCTCCCACCTTGAAGCTCCAAGGAGAGTCAGGAGTCTGCCTCCTTCACCAGCAACTAATAAACCATGCTCGGAGGGCCTCTGACTGAGCCCAGGGCTGCAGGCAAAGATCAGCCACAGCCTCTTCAGAGCTGAGACACACAGTCACCCTGGTGGCCCAGAGCAGTGTCCTGCACACAGCATAGCAGGCTTGTTGGGGTAAATGGAACAGAATGAACTATAGGTCAGAGTCATCGTTTTTCTCTATAAAACTCCAGCTGTCTTTTTCTTCTTCTTCTTTTTTTTTTTTTTAAGTGAGGGAAGGGGAGACAGAGAGACAGATTTCTGTATGCGCCTAGACCAGGAGCCACCCAACCCCTGTCTGGGGACAATGCTCTGACCATCTTGGGCCATTTCTTGGCAACTGAACTGTTTTTAGTACATGAGGCAGAGGCTCCCTGGAGCATTCTCAGCACCCAGGGTCAACTTGCTTGAACCAATCGAGCCATGGCTATGGGAGAGGAAGAGAGAGGGAGAGGGAGAAGGGGGAGGGGGAGGGGTGGAGAAGCAGATGGTTGCTTCTCCTGTGTGCCCTGACCAGGAATTGAACCTGGGACATCCACACACTGGGTCAACCAGCTTCTAAAGGGAGTAGATACACACTGGGTCAACCAGCTTCTAAAGGGAGTGTCTTCTAAAGGGAGTGGATACTCTTCCTTTAGAACATCGTGGAAGGTTCAGACACATACATTATTAGTTAAGAGATACACAGCAAGGAGAGAATGATTTGGGGTTCCTACAGTAGTGCAAGGAGTAAGAGGTGAGGAGAGCAGGGAGCAGGTGATGCCATAAAAGAGGTGGGTACCTTTGCCATGACCCCCAAATCTACAGCCTCACTGTAAAAATTTGCCAAATGCTTGGTAGTAACGAATATCTGGCTAAGAGTAGAAACTAGTCATCCCTGGCCAGTTGACTCAGCGGATAAAGCATCAGCTCTGTGTGTGGACATTCCAGATTTGATTTCTATGCCTACCTGTTTCTCTTCCCTTCTCGCTCCCCCTTCTCTCTCTTTCCCTCTTGCAGCCATGGCTCAATTGGTTCAAGTGTGTTGGCCTCAGGCACTGAGGATAGCTCAGTTGACTCAAGCATCAGCCTCAGAAGAGGGTTGCCAGGTGGATCCTGGTCAGGGTGCATGTGGGGGTCTTTCTCACTATCTCCCCTGCTCTAAGAAATAAAAATGAAAGAAAAAAAGAAAGAAAGAAAGAAAGAAAGAGAGAGAGAGAGAGAGAGAGAGAGAGAGAGAGAGAAAGAAGGAAAGAAAGAAGAAAGAAAGAAAGAAAGAAAGAAAGAAAGAAAGAAAGAAAGAAAGAAAGAAAGAAAGAAAGAAAGAAAGACAGTCAAGAAACTGAGTTTCACATCTTGGTTGATGAAGGGCCAAAGAGAGACAGTTAGACGCAGAGCGCCCAGGCACAGTGGGTTCCCAAAGGCTCTGCAATTTCCAAACTCCAGAATTGACAAAGGTCGGAGATAGTCACACTTAAACCGAAACCTGAGAATGACAAGGCTATGCCACTAAGTTTACACAGATAGTGACATTCCCCTTGTGCAAGGAATGTAGAAAACAAAAGCTGGCAGGCTTTTAGATGTAAACGGAGAGACAAGGGTCTCCAGGGGGCTGAGGGGAACGCTGTCGCCGGAACTCAGCCCAGAGGGACATTGCTGCCCCTGTGAATGTTTCTGCAGCGCCGGAGGGGCAGGCGGACATTCAACGGGACCCTTCAGACCTCCGCCCTTCAGACCTCTGCTCTCATGGGCTTTCAAAACTACAGAGGTTCACTCTGTTGGCACAGCTATCGGGCTATGTCCCCCAAGACGTTCAGCTCTGAAATATTCAACGTTCTGTTTCCATAATGCCGAGATTGTTTTCGGAAGGCAAGTGCTGTGGGGAAAAGTTCAGGTCTGCAGGGGCTGCGACTGCACCTCTCGGGTGTCTTTAAAGTAGTCACTGTTTTAAAACAAACTTCCTTCCCTCACAAGGCCCGTGAAACATTCCGCGCTGTGGAATCCTCGGCCTGTTCAGACTGCTCTACAACGCGAGATTTTTGTATCAAAGAGTCACACAGATCACACCTGTATGCTTTTGCTGGTTTCTTTCCTCCAGCCACAC
The DNA here is from genome assembly GCF_036850995.1 of Saccopteryx leptura. Classification (NCBI taxonomy): domain Eukaryota; kingdom Metazoa; phylum Chordata; class Mammalia; order Chiroptera; family Emballonuridae; genus Saccopteryx; species Saccopteryx leptura. Next base: position 40,998,624 of record NC_089515.1, on the reverse strand, counting down.
ATCGCTTGTGATATTCTGTAATTTTTCACAGGTGAGGGACAACTGGAAGTGTGAGCTACCATTAGTTACCTGTAGGGCATATGAAGAAATGCTGCTGCCATTTGTTAAGATAAGAGGCCAATTGAATACAGAACCCGCAAACCACACAAAGAGTCCTACCTAACAGAAATGAGTAACATGAGTTCAGTTGGGAAATTAGCTCAAAGCTACCAGCACAAAGCAGGGACCATCTGGGTAGGGAGGAAACTCTGTAAGGAATTCTATTCTTTGGCATTAACTGCATACCCTTTTTTTCTTTCTGGATATCAAGGACTATCCATAAACGGTGCTGTATCCAGAACTTCCTCAAAATACAAGGCTGTGCGAGCCTTTTGACATTCATAACATTCTCTTGAATAGCTGCTGAACTTTCTTTCTTTTCTCTAGCAAAATGATGTGACCAGAGTGGCCTAAGCAGTTCTCCTAGCAATTTGATCTGAAGATTTAGAAACATTCTGGGTCATAGCCTCTCTCCCCAATTCCATAATCAAGAGTCTGTCCTTAAAGGATTGTTTTTTTAAGTGACGAGGGGAGGGGAGATGGAGAGACAGACTCCCTCATGCACCCTGACCAGGATCCAACCAGCAACCCCACCTAGGGCCGATGCTTGGACCAACTGAGCTATCTTTAGCACCTGAGGCTGATGCTCAGACCAATTGAGCCACTGGCTGTGGGAGAAGAGAGGGAGAAAGGGGAGAGGGAGGAGAAGAGAGAGAGAAGAAGGAGAAGGAATGGAAGAGAGAGAGAAGTGAGAGTGGGGAGAGAAACAAATGGTCGCTTCTCTTGTGTGCCCTGACTGGGGATTGAACCTGAGACTTCTGCATACTGGGCCTATGCTCTATCTACTGAGACAATCAGCCAGGGCCCTTAAAGGCTTTTAAAATAGGTTTCCTCTTGCAGACACCAGGCTTCGTCCTGGCATGGTCACCCCAACTTCTTGGGAACCCTGGACTTCTGCTTTGCCCGGAGGAGGAGCAGTTCTCTCTAGCTCCACCAGTCATACCTCATGAGCCCTCCCAGTTTGCTTAGGGTCTCATTTATAGGCCAGAAAGGGGCCATGCTATTTATTGCATATTTTATCTCCAAACCAAATGCCCCCGCAGTGGTTCTCTGAAGAACGAGACTCAAAGTCAAAGCTAGTGCAGGTGGAGCAGAGAGACCTGTGGTATGAAGACCAGACCCCAGACATTCAGAGGTCCTTCCTGATAGACAGCAGCCCTGGGCGTCTGTCAGTGTAACATCGGGACCTGGATGGACATACAGCTATGTTATGTTCATGAAAAGCATCTTTCGCTTGGAAGTCACACACCGTGGTCTGCAAGCTGGTCCTGCTTGCTGTCACCTACCTGTGAGCTCTTGGGGTGACATCTCAAGGCTGGGCTGGCCCCCCAAGGCTCCCTTTCTTCCGCCCCAAGGCATTGACTTTTCTTTTGTTTTTCTGAGCTGCCCCCTCTTACTCTATTAAGTGATTCCTTTCTCCTCAGGCAGGGTGGGGAAGAAGATCAGGTTCCCAGGGCCTCGCTCACACTCCTCTCGGGCACCGCAGCTAACAGGAGCTCATCCTCCAGCCCCAAGAATCTGACTTGCGTTAACACTGAGATCAACGTTCTGTTCCCTCCACTGGGATTATTTCGTATTCTCCTTTTCTGCTTGGACAGTTTCCGCCCATCCTTAAATGTCCACCTTAAGGCCTTGCTCCCATGACCCTCTGTGACATCCTCCCTTTGTGGACGTTAGCACATCGAGGTATCAGTTCCCAACACGCCTCATTGCACCTTCAGAGAAAGCCCCGAGCCAGACAGCCCCAGTGTCTAGTTCACTCCACATTATGCATTGTTTCCACAGGAAGTCTTTCCTTTTGAGATGAGACCCGGGAGATGCTTTAGCCCCATTTACTAGAGAAAGTGGTGGTTCCAGGCTGCACATTAAGATCATCCTGGGAGCTTTAAAAGCCCCCCCCTGACTCTCAGGCTACACTGCAGACAAAGCAGCCCCTCTTGGGGTGAGGTGGGGTGGGAGGTAATCTCAGACCTCAGCTGACACAATCCATGGTAATAAAATGGCTTTAGTATATTATGTAGCAGTCATGAAAATAAATACAGGAGCTGTTGAATTATCAAATGCATAACTAGGGGAAAGAATGAATGAAAAGAAAAAAGAGTTCTCCATTGTGCCGGGGACTGAATGAGCAGCCGGGCAGACCTGAAACTGGCTGGCACCCGGCCGGCTGGATCCCACATCTCACATCACAGGGCCAGCCGGCCTCCAGGCGAGGTCGGGCTCTGGCTGTTGCCTAAACTTGAGCCTCCAACACCTTGTCCCCAAGCTCAGGCACTTCCTGGGTTCTGCCTCCGCCCTTTGACACTGTTCTCTCTGGTCAGACCTCCTGGATCCCCTTCTGCTGTCTCAGCCTGAGTCTCCTCTGTCTAGTTCCTTTGGGGTCACATCGATTTGGGGTTAAATCTTAGCTCACACACTTGTGGAGATGTGGGCAAGTGACTGCTTGCATCTGTAACCCATTTACTCAGTGTCGGGAGCCAATCAACAACTGCTGGCTGACAAGGTCACAGCAGAAGAAGACCCACAACTGCTGGCTGACAAGGTCACAGCAGAAGAAGATCAAAAACTGCTGATGGACAAAGTCATAGCAGAGAAGACCAATGGCTGCAGGTTGACGAAGTCACCCAAAGGAGAGACACAACGATACTTCCCCCTTTGACTTTTTGAATCAATCTGGCCTTATATCCCCCCCTTTTCTGGGTGTGTGCTATTATTTGTGGCACAGGGATAATAGTACCGTGCTTTCCCTGTAGATTCGTAGTGATTTCTTTGAAAATGAGACAGAGGATGTGAGTTCCACAGAAAAGCCTGTAAGCCCCTTGAACTGGGCTCATAAACATAAGAGGCTGGCTATGATATCCCTCGTAAAGGGTTAAGTTTGTAGGAGAATTCCTTCTTAATCATGTTAGAAAGAATAGATTGTGACTTGTGAATGGGTAGGAGGCAGTGGCTGTGCACAGAGCACCTTTCAGCCTTCACTTAATTCAACATTTTTCCTCCCTAGCCTTTTCATGTGGTAGAGTAAAGAAACATTCCTTTCTTCTTGCTTATTTGATCTGCAGATAGTGGTACACTCTGAGAAGAATAGAGTTAGAACTTAACTAGTGTTTAAATATAATAAATAAGTAATATTTGACTAGACAATAGTATCTTAGGTAAGGTATAGTAGAATGGCCCATTGTGTGGCCTAGGATGAGAGCGCAGTCGGCAAGAAAAGAATGTTTTACTAAGAGAATTGTCTTTTGACTAAAGGCAATTGCTAGGCTTTCTCAATGAGATGTTCTCATGAGATTTATATACTTTCCAAAATTCTTTGATAATGAGAAAAATGTAGGGGAATCCATAGAAGTAATAACAGTTAATGTCTTATGTTGCTACTAGGCTATCTTGCAAGTGCACTCTGTATATCTTTGGGTGAAAGCTATTCTTCATATTATGTCAATTTCTTTATAGGCAAACCTTTTAGAATCTTGTGAGAAAAAGAAGGACACTGCTTAAACTCAAAGCCATTTACCTGAGCAAACGGTGGTCCATTGTTAGTCCTTAATGATTTCATCTGCTAATCTCTCTCTGCCCCTTAACTCACAACAGCAGTAAAGTTAGTTAACTATTAGTACTAATACTTTAAAAGCTTTTACCGATGTTGTTATCGCTATTCAAGTTATTTTGTACTTTGAATGATTTGCTACCTGGTTTGTGATTTATAGATATAAATTAACTGTTATCCGGAAACATGTAAACATAGTGAAACAGAAGCAATAATTAACACCATGTAATTGTAACTCAGTGTGTGTGTATAAAAAGGGACCTATACTAGCATTTGGCAGAGATGCCTGGCAGTAAATGCTAACCAGAGAATAAAGAGAAAGAAAAGAATCCGGCTCTCTCACTCGATTTCGCCGACGCCGTCTCCTCCTGTGGGACCCCTGGTTTCCCCCCCGGGGTTGGACCCCGGCAACTCAGCAAAACAAAGGTGATAAAATCCTCATAGGCTGTTCAAACTGATACATACCAGGTACTCAAGTTATTGTTATTTCTGATGGATTCCGATGGTTTATCAGTAGCAGGTTCCTTAGTGAGATGCTGCCTGTTAGCACACACGCCGTGGCTTTGTAGCCCGGTTCCTTTCCACATTTAATCCAACCTCCATGTGTCAACACCCAGCCCCAGCCCGGGGACAGCTCTGTCCCAGATCTTCAATTAATGACACATTCGTAGCGAAATGCCAGAAATGCCTGCTCTCTCTTGGCTAAGTCAGAGGCACAGAATCTGAATTTAATATCCCAAGTGACTGGCCTAACAACACAATCAACGATCCCTGATGCAACTTCACTGAGTTCAACTCACAACTTTCCGCAGTTCCTTTTCTTGGTAATGTTCTGTTCTCTAATGCGCCTTTCTACAGCACCGCTCCGGCCACACCATTGCTCTGCTTCAAGCCTGGCTTGTGTCTGCACTGCCAGTCCAATGCAGCCCAGGGGTTCAGCTGACATGAACAGCCCTCCACCATCTGTACTTCCAAACCCTCCTCTGTCCACGCCCCCTCACGCCCTCTGCTCTAAGTCCCACGGATCTGCTTGCGGTTTTGCAAACAGGCCAGGGGCTCTCGTTCCCAATGGCTGCCGTGTTTTGTTTTGTTTTGTTTTGCTGCAAATGGCCTTTCTTTTTGTTCCAAGGGGCCTGACTGTAATGTCATCTACTCTGTAATCCTCCTTAATCCTTTAGTAGCCTTCGCTAGCTCGTCTCTCCTCTACATGGCTGACGCACTTTGTAAACACTTACAGTTTTGCATTTGTTATATTAGAGTTTCCTTGTTTATACAGTCACAGATTTTAGTCAACTGTACACTAGAGAATAAACCTTAGAGACTGTGTTTACAGAATGTGTGCTGAATGGATGAATGGAATTTTCAACCATCTATGATTGATCGTTTGACTAAATGTAGGGCTGGGGAGGGGGGCTGCTGGGAAGGTCTCTGTACTACAGGCCGAAGTAAGAAAAGAAACCAAGGGTCGGTGTAACCTTTCTGAGTGGGAGAAGAGGTTTTCCATGTAGTTAAAAAAGAATTTTAGCTACTTCAAGGATTCTATACAGTTTAAAAAAGAGATAAACAGCCCCAGATGGGTAGAGCATCGGCCCCAGACGGGGTTGCTGGGTGGATCCTGGTTGGGGCACATGCGGGGAGTCTGTCTCTCTATCTCCCCTCCTCTCACTTGGAAAAGAAGGAGGAAAAAAAAGGAAAGAGAAATAAACACAGTAGAGGGGAAACATTTCAAAAAACCACACATCAAGAAAATAAATGAGCTTTCATTTGCAATATGGCTAAAAGCACCAACATGTTTAGCTCATAAAACGGTAGTAAGCAGACTAGTCTCAGGTTTTCTCTTTAAGGATTCTGAGAATAATATGCAACATTTTGTGGGTAAATGTATTGTTCTGGAGAGACGGTTCTTTTGGCGGGGGGTGGTCAAAGGGATCTGTGATAAAGACGTTAAATCACTACCACTGGATTCCACACTATATAATATGAACCAATATTCATTCGACGGGGGTAAGGGGGGGTCATTGTCAGAGAGATGAAACTCCATTTAGGAATTTAACCACATAATCTTGCTGCACCACAAAAATGTTCTCTAAATAGTCTCCTGTAAGGGAAATTATTAAACCTGGTAAAGAAAGTTAATAATTCAGTTTGACATAAGGACACTTTTTCTTTTCTTTTCTTTTTTTTTAACAAGAACACGTTAGAGCAAAGACGAAGATCAGTTGCACCTCCAATGAGCTTAAGAACAAGAAAAACAAGTGACATAGGATGCACACACAACAGAAAATTACAGGGTAAATAATGTTCTTATTAAGCATTGACTCAAGGGGAACTAAAAGCAATTAATAGTTACTGGGCATTTTCCTCAGATGGAACTTCTCTTTCCCACCAGCAGGTGGCAGAGAGAGTGCAGGGAAATTTTTTTTCCTCTCATATTTAGAAGAAACTTTTTTCTTAAGAGCAAGACAAATAACTTGCAACTTAGAACGTTTAACCTTTAGAAATACAGATCTGCAGGTCCTGTTACTGAATAGAGTTATTAGAAATAAGTAATCTCAGAGTAACTAGAGACAATCACTATGACTCTCTATACCACATGGGTTAAAGAAAACATATTTGACTACAGCCAAGAACAATGAATCTTTTAAAAGGTATAACTAGAGCCCTGGCTGGATAGCTTGGTTGGTTAGAGCATTGTCCCAATGTGCAAAGGTTGCGGGTTCGATCCCCGGTAAGGGCACATACAGGGACAGATTGATGTTTTTGTCTCTCTCTTCTTCTCTCTCTGAAATCAATAAATACAAATATTTTTAAAATAAATAAAAGGTATAACTAGATGAGCTTGTTCTAATTAGAAAAAAATATCTGAAGGGCAAAAAGAAATTTTTATCCATGCCACTGATCTGACTCATCGCAACTTGCAATATGAAAATATAATTTCATAAACCAGTATTCAAATTGGTGAACGTGTAACAATTCCCTTATCTATAAAATGAAAAGTCCTGGTCTTCCACTAACAGTGGATTTCCTGATTCAGAGATGAGGGCACATGGCTCACCTGTAGTTGCATACAAGTTAGTGACAGAATTATCTGGAAAACAAAAGTTGTCTCTCCCTTCATCTGTCTTTAAAACGACGAATCTCCATAAAAAAAAACCACAATGTTAGCTATGGCTGTTTCCCATAAGAAAACACTGCAAGTTCACTCCAGGTTTATTTAAAATGGCACAGACCTCAAAACAAAGCAGGTTTATTTTGAAAAGGAAAGGATTCCCGATATGTTCCCGGAGTCTGGTCCATAGGGGATGCCTGCCAGGTAAGAAGGGACCAAAGGGAACATTTCTAAGAAGAGCTGACCAGGGAGGGGCGGCGGGAGCTCCGCACACAAGCAGCGCAGGGCCTGCGGGAGTCAGAGAGCAGCGGATGGAGCCTGCGCACACGCCGGCTGACCGCTGCGGCTCCGCTCGCAAAAACAGGTTCCACACCTCCCTGTCCCTGACTTACCATAGCAAATAATCCACACAGCCCTTCCGACGGCTCACCCCCCTCCCCCGAAAGCCTGACTTTAGAGTGGAAGTAGGAAATTTAGAAATAATGGTGAAAGTTGAGGTTTCTCTTAATAGAAATCAGATCGATTCTGCAGAATCCTCTGCAGGTGTAGGGCTGTAGGAGCTCCAGACATTTGTGGCTTGGCAGCCGCAAGGTTCCGTTCTGCCTCCCTCCTCGCTGTGGCCGGAGAACGCCGGCCGCTCCGTAATGGGGCGCGCTTTGCCAGAAAGCTCACATACTTGTGGGTGGAGTTAGTTGGGAGGCTGGAGGGATTTTTTTTTTTTTTTTAAAGTCGGTGTAGGCCAAACCCTGCGGGGACTTCCAAGCGGTGAAAAATAATACCGCGGGGGTTAGCAAATTTCCACTATTTGTGGAGCCAAAGGTACAGTTCTGGAAACATGGCAAAGCAACGGGCCATTGGGGGCGGGGCGAGGCTGAAAACTGTGTGTTCTGTCCCAGGAGTCTTTCATTATGTGAACCTTCACTGTGTAAGTGGGGGAGGTGGCAGAGGCTCCCCCAGGGCGGGGCTCTCTGGGTCACAGCCCTGGCAAGACTCATCCTCCATGGCGTCAACTGCAGCTACTCCATTAGAACTTGGGGACCAAGGAAATGCAATTGTGCGGATAGTTAAATCAATGCGTAGTAACTCAAGGGCATATGCAAGGTCGCCTTTAAAGAGTGGGTCTTCACTTTGAGGAGGTCATGGTGTCTCTGAGAAAACAGGTCAAAGCTATTCACACAGCCCACGGGCCCCCACACCAGAGACACGTGTGCAGCTGTAACACTGGCCTCAGTTGGGGGAGTGCATGGGTCCAGGTTAAGACTCTGTGGCTTAAAGAGGGAGGCAGACTGGCCTGAGATTAAGGCGAAGTCAGACTGAAAGTGTGACTTCTATCAAGGAAAGAAAGAGTGCATTAGCAGGAAGGTTTATCTGCTGTTGTAAACAAAACAGTAAGAGGCACCGAGGCACAGGAGATGTTCACCCGAGGGCAGTCCAGACGGAGCACCTAGGCCTAGGGAACTTGGTGCCCAGTGCAGGCTTAGTCCAGCGGAGAACAGTGAACCACCTCCAATGAATCAGCTCACTGCTCCGAGTCCACACTGCCCAGCAGCTGCCTGACTAGAAGATTCACTTGGAAGCGGCTGCAGCTACCGCCACCCCATTAGAACCAGGGGCCAGGGAAACAGGGCAACACCGTTCTCCGGAGAGTGTTCTGGTCTTGCCAGTATGAACATGCCAGGGTGCAAGGAAGTTCACTGCTCCCTGGCAAAGAATTTCCACACTGGGCTCATGAGCTGCCGGAGCTCAACACTCAGAGACAGACAGACCCACTGTCATCTCACTGCAAAGTCAGATTTTTAAGACGGTCAGGCTGAGGTCTAGGTGTCTCCTGGTGACCGGCCACATGCCCTCCCACTGGAGTGACCACACTGACCTCTTACAGGACACTGGATGGTCACGTTTGCTCCCAGGGCTGCCTTCACGGTGCTTCCAACCACGACGGACTGGGGGCCGGGCTCTGGTCGCGTGATGTTTCTTTCAATGAATAAGATGACGGGCGCCTCTTGATTCAAAGGGAACAGAAAACTACGTCAGGCTCCAGCTTGGGCTCTTCACTGAACCGCGCCGCATCTGGCAAACTTGGATGAGCTCTGTGAGAGCAGGAGAGAGTCCTGCTTCTCTCTGCACCCTGAGGGGAGGGATGTGCACAGCTGGGGGGCACTCGGTGGACAGACAGATGGATGGATACAATCAAAGAGATATCTACAAAGATGCATTGCAAGAACCATATATGGACTATGGGAATATGTTGCTTTTATAACCAGATCTTTGATAAATATGATAAACTGAGAAAGAAGGAATTCCGAGGCAAGGAAGGCGTGGCAGGGATAAGGTCTCCGCAGCGCAGCCTCGGGTGAGATCAAGTGGGACTCAAACACTCCAGCGCTGGCGATCTGACTCTTTTTTTAGAAAGAAAACTTGGAAAGAAAAACCTGCATAAAATCTGCATGGGGAAACTATACAAACAAGGTCACGAAGAATCGGGGACCCGTTCAAGGACTTTTATGTGGCTGGATTTTTGAGAACTAGGTACTTTTAACAGATTGATTCATTAACTCACTCAGGAAATACATATATGTGGTACCTGAGCGTGCAATGTGCAATGAGGGCAAGAGCTGGAAAACACCCATTCTGGCCCTCACACAACTCACAGACTGCTGGGGGACACCATCACCGTACAGGGTGGCGGGTGTGAGAGAGAAAGGTCTGGTTAGCCTGCGTCGCTCAGTAGCATGTGGGGGTCAGCAGGATGCTGACAGAGCACCCCCACCCACCACTAGCATGTGAGCCACTGGAGGGAGAGGCCACACTTCCTTAACCTGTCTTATCACCTATGTGTAAAGTACAGATGAATGACGATAGTTAGCCAGCCATTCGGTTACCCCGTGTTCTGGGGAAGAGAATTTAGGAACAGTTGTGGTTGGGTGACCAAATATCCGATTCTCTCCTGGAGGGCCTGGGCCAATGGAAAGCTACCCTGAGAGTTGAAAAGCTAGGAGCTCCTGGGCCAGGAGATGGCTGTAGCTGTGACAGCATGTCCTCAGGGCCCTGTGGACCCTGTACCAGCTCTTCTGAGAATCTGGACTGTTCTAGGATGGACTTAAGGGAAGACTTGTAATTTGCAAGGGGAAGTTATAGTCCTCCCAGGAATTTCTGAGCCTTGGAACTGATATATTCTGGAAAGGAGGTGATGCTCAGAGGAAAGAGCAATACAGCAGGAGCAAGGCTTGAGGGCCCCACCTCCAGAATGCAGCAGAAGAGGGACCAAGAGTCAGGCTATATTGATGGGCCCAACCTCTTCAACAGAGACGCACGACGTACGTGCTGCAAAGCTCACCACGCACTCGTCTAAGTGCTGGACTCTAGTTCCTGACCTTGCCCCTCTGCTCACCCTCATCCACTGGAGCCACAGACATCAGAAAACACAGAGCAGGGAGGGGGAGGATGGCTCTCGTTTTAGTTTTAATCCCAGAATATAAGCTTGCCACAAGGAAGCACTGTTTACAACTTTACCACCTAAAACATGTTCTTTCATCCTAAAGGCACAGTTAATAGTAAAATGGAATTGCTAGGGCCCTAGTCAGTTGGCTCACTGGTAGAGGATTAACCCCCCCATATGGATGTTCCAGGTTCAAAACTCGGTCAGGGCACACAGGAGAAGCAACCTTCTGCTCCCCTTTCTATCTCTTCCCCTCCCACAGCCGTGGCTCAATTGGTTTGAGTGCATTGGTCCTGCACGCTGAGGTTATCTTCCTGGAGCCTCTGCCTCAGGCACTAAAAATAGCTCAGTTGCAAGCATGGCCTCAGATGGAGGTTGCTGGTTGCATCCTGATCAGGATGCATGCAGGAGTCTGCCTATCTCTCCTCCTTTCACTTAAATAAAAAATAAAAAAATTTAAAAATATTACAATGGCACTGCTGGGAAGGTACACACTAATTTACAGTTGCAACTCCTTTAGAGTTTTTCTAAGGCAGGGGTCCCCAAACTACAGCCCACGGGCCACATGCGGCCCCCTGAGGCCATTTATCTGGCCCCCACTGTACTTCTGGAAGGGGCACCTCTTTCATTGGTGGTCAGTGAGAGGAGCATAGTTCCCATTGAAATACTAGTCAGTTTGTTGATTTAAATTTACTTGTTCTTTATTTTAAATATTGTATTTGTTCCCGTTTTGTTTTTGTACTTTAAAATAAGATATGTGCAATGTGCATAGGGATTTGTTCATAGTTGTTGTTTTTTATAGTCCGGCCCTCCAACGGTCTGAGGGACAGTGAACTGGCTGCCTGTGTAAAAAGTTTGGGGACCCCTGTTCTAAGGATTGGTAGCTTGCCACTGGGAGGTACACAGAAAACTTAGAAGGATAATTAGTCTCTTTCCTTGGCTGGCAGTACTTTAAAAATAAAAACACTGCCAACTGAACCCTGTCTCATTAATTCCCAATTCTTAGAAGGCGAGCTCTAGAAAAGCTGTGTGCAGCATCAGTGTAACCTGGGAACGTATTAAAAATGCAAATCCTCGGACTCCGCCCCAAACTTCCTGGGTCAGAACCTCTGGGAACTGGGTCTAGAAGAAGTCTGTTTTTAACCCCTCCCGACAGGTGGCTCTACAGCTCACTGAAGTTTGGGAACTACAGCTCTGGAGTTTGTTAAAGCCAAAACCCGGGCATTCCAGGTTTCAAACACGGGCATTACCTGCGAACAGCACAGAAGAACTTTCCATGTCGAAACCGAAATGATTCGCCACTGAGCATCCGTACAATCCTTGCTCCCTCTTCGTGGGGTTCCGAATCTGCAGTTTCCCCGTGCCAGAAAAAATTATTCTGTAGGACAGTTAGAAAGGGTATGTAGTCACGAAACAGGTTGAACTCCAGGACCACGGCAAGTCACAGAGAAAAAAGATGGCCAAATTATAGGCTGTGGACTGGCAAGGCTCCCAAGAGATGACCTTGTCAAGCATCCAGCCAACAGGCAGAAAATTCCATGGACTAAAAGGGTGAAAAAGTCCTTTCTCTCAGATGAAACTCATGGACAGGGTAGACAGAACTAGATAGGGCTTCCAGGTCAAGTCTCTTTACCTCACTTTGCATGAGCGGTGACTTTTCTGGACGGACTCAATGCTTTACCTACCACATTTTGGGGGGCTGGGTTAATAAAATTTTCTTAAAATTAAAAAAAAAAAAAAAAAAAGGTCCTGTCTAGTTAGCTCAGCGGTAGAGCGTTGGCCCAGCATGTGGATGTCCTGGGTTTGATTCCTAGTGAGGGCATACAGGAGAAGTGACCATCTCTCTTCCTCCCCGCCCCCTCCCCGTTTTCCCTCCCACATCCATGGCTCGATTGGTTCAAGCACATGGGCCCCAGGCACTAAAATTAGCTCGGCTGCAAGCATGGCCAGATGTGCAAAGCTTTGGCCCCAGGTGAGGGTTGCCAGGTGGATCCCGGTCGGGGCGCATGCGGGAGTCTGTCTATCTCTCCTTCTTTTACTTGGGAAAGAAGAAAAGATAGATAGATAGATAGATAGATAGATAGATAGATAGATAGATAGATACATACATACATACATACATACATACATAAATAAAAAGACCAACCAAATCACTCTTTGTTTGCTTGATGTTCAACCTCATTTTCTGCCCAAACTCTTGCTAACTAAAGGCAGGAGTGAGTTATTCATTTTGCAGATTCACTGGATGTGAGTGGGCTTTTAATCGCCTAGCGATGGTTCTTGTCTCACTGTCCCTGCAGGACGAAGTCTGTGCAGGCAGCCATGCAAAGGGGGCATCGTACTGGCTTCCGACCACCCTGTGCCAGACGAGGGCTACTCTGCAGCTCCTCCTGGTTTCCCGACTGATATTTGTAAACAGGCACATATCACTTTGGAAATCAGAGTTGATCAGCAGCATCCCAACAAATGAAAAAATTATTTGGGGAGTGGAAAAGGGGGCCTGTTCTGCTTTAATTTTAGTTTTTTCTTAACAATTTGAAGCTGCTTCTAGGTCATCTGAGTCAGTGGTTCATACCTTCCTGTCTCCTCTGGCCCATGCGCTTTATAGATCTTAGCAATACAGGGCTGTTCTGACCGTTAGAGACTGTACATCTCTTTGTGAACTGGGCCACGTCTTCATTTCCTGTCGCTTCCTGTTGCTTGCCCTGTGCTCCTGCCAGAATGAACTTCTAACAGTTTCCAGAACATTCCACGACCTTTCAGCACCCTGAGCTTTTAAATATGGTGTTCATTTTATTGGGAATGTCCTTCCCCCTCTCTGGAAAACTCTGACCTACCCACTGAGTCCTGGATTAAATGTAATTTCCCCTAAAGCTTTTCCCAATACTCCCAGAGTTTTATTCTTGGCTCCCTCTGGGCTCCTTCTGCTCTGGTTCATATATTTATCTGATGAAATATCTATTTCTTCCCACTAGATTGTGATCTTTTCAAGATCAAGGACCAAATTTTATTCACAGCTGTGCATTCTCTATGACTTTTATGTAGTAAGTTTTTAAAAGCCTTGGATGACAGAATGTATGAACGATCAGATCAGAAGAGAACAGCATAGTGGCACAGAGTCAGTGTACTAGGGAGACGCACCCCCCTACACACACAAACACACAGGAGAGCTGCAAAAGTGGGCATAAATCAGAACTGCTGGATTTCCCAGAACAAAAACAGGAGTGCGGCAGACCCAGCTGTTAGTAGGGTTAGGTGTACACTTCCAAGTCCCTATTAAAGAACTGTTGATTAAATACACAATTATGGCCCTGGCTGGTTGGCTTAGTGGTAGAGCATCAGCCCAGTGTGTGGATGTTCTGGGTTTGATTCCCGATCAGGACACACGGGAAGAGTGACCATCTGCTTCCCCACCCTTCCCCTTCCCCTTCTCTTTCTCTCTCTCTCTCTCCCCCCTCCTACAGCCATGGCTTAACTGGTTTGAGCACATTGGCCTAGCACTGAGGATGGCTTCTTGGAGCCTCTGCCTCAGGCACTAAAAATAGCTTGGTTGTAAGCATGGCCCCAGATGGGCAGAGCATCGGCCCAAGACAGGGGTTGCCAGGTGGATCCCAGGTGAAGTGCATGCAGGAGTCTCTCTCTCTATCTTCTCCACTCTCACTTGGAAAAGAAGAAGAAGAAGAAGAAGAAGAAGGAGGAGGAGGAGGAGGAGGAGGAGGAGGAGGAGGAGGAGGAGAAGGAGAAGAAGAAGAAGAGAAGAAGAAGAAGAAGAAGAAGAAGAAGAAGAAGAAGAAGAAGAAGAAGAAGAAGAAAAGAAGAAGAAGAAAGAAGAAGGAAGAAGAAGAAGAAGAAGAAGAAGAAGAAGAAGAAAAGAAGAAGAAGAAAGAAGAAGGAAGAAGAAGAAGAAGAAGAAGAAGAAGAAGAAGAAGAAGAAGAAGAAGAAGAAAAGAACAAAATTACAACTAGTAATTGTACTTGCAGAATAAGTACACTACAAAGTTTTCAGTTATTTCATCTCTATGTTTGTGTGATTTAGCAATTCTCAAATAATTCCTTCACTTTGTAGGTCTCAATTTGACAACACAGTGGGAAATGACTGAGGTAGACAGCTGCCCACACCGAGTCACCATGCATCCAGCCAGGGTCAGCCCTGGGCTGGAGAACCAGCAGATAGGCTTCCTTCAGGGACTTGAACTTGGCCTCTGCTGCTCAACTTTAGTTTCAACTTGAAGTAATAACAAGGCTGATCTCTCCACAGGCACCATTCCCAGTATACCCACTCATAGCCTTCCCTTCCCAGCTGAGGTTTCCTGCTCAGCTGGCATCCCAACCTGCTCCACGTCCACACACTGCCCTCTTCATTGGAGAGAGGCTCTCTCAAAAACATGACTCTGTTCCTGCATTGCTGCGACTGAAATGATTTATGAGACTCAGAAAAACATATCTAAAGGTGAGACTCTTCGTTCTGTATAGGCATTAGACATATGTTGGACAAATGAATGAGGGTGAGTTTGGAAAACATGGAAACTGTTTCAGTATCAAATAATTGATCCTTAACCCTTTGAGGAGTGAGTTTTTTTCATGCTTGCTGACCCCTGGGAGTGAGATTTTTTTTCAAAAAAAATATTAGTTCCAGTTAGTTTTATTAACTTAAAATCATGTTTGTTTGATAACCAATTTATGGAAGCAAGAAGAACCTACATTTGCCTTTTTTTAATGTTGCCTTATACATGTACGATCATCCTCTGGGTGGTCAGGAGGCACGAGGACGTGCATGAATGTTTGTACGACTCAAATTAAAGTATGCAGACACGTGTGTGAGCAGGAAGTACTATGTTAAAACTTGTGACGACCTCCAGGAGTCTCAGCCCCTGAAACTAACGTTAATTCCATTCTACCAAATCAAACTATTTAAAATAAACTCAAGAAATGTTTACTTAAACTAACCTTGCTCTACAACCCTGTAGGACTTCTAAGGCCATTGGTCAACGATCACTTCACCTTTCTCAGTCTCTGTTTCCTTATAATTTCTTTTCTTTCTTTCTATCTTTTTTTTTTAAGTAAGAGGAGGGGAGGTAGTGAGACAGACTCCCGCATGTGCCCCAATCGGGATCCACCCAGTAACCCCAATCTGGGGCCAATGCTTGAATCAGCTGAGCTATCCTCAGTGCCTGAGGCCCATGCTTGGACCATCTGGGTCATCACTGAGGTGGGCTGTGGGAGGGGAAGAGAGAGAAAAGAGGAAGAGGGAGCAGAAGATAAGCAGATGACTGTTTCTCCTATGTGCCCTGACTGGGGATCAAACCCAGGATGTCTGCATGCTGGGCCAATGCTCTATCCAATGAGCCAACCAGCCAGGGCCTATAATTTCTAAAATAGGATTGTTGGGCTAGACCGGCAGTCCCCACAAGGTGGTCCATGGGCCCCTGGGGTCTGTGAGGTCAAAACTGTTTCACAACAATAACAAGTGCCGTTTGCCCTTTGCGCTGCGCCGACAGTAAAAGCAGTGGTGGCCGAAATGCAGGCACCTTAGTAGGAACCGAGGCAGCGGCACCAACGTGTAGCAGCGGTCACGGTATTCTTGACTTCCATACACTTGCAGAAAAATAAAAATGCCAGTTTCCCATAAGGATGTCCTTAATGAAGCAGTAAAACTTTCTAATTTTATGATCCTTGAGTACATATGTTTTTAATATTCTGTATGTCAAAATGGGAAGTCCTGACACGCACTTCCTGCCGAAGCATGTTGGTATGAGGGTTTGAACTGCTGGTTGAACCAGCTGCCTTTGTCACAGATGGACAGACTATGATTATTCGGGCTGGGCTACTTGGAAAATATTTCTTTAAATGAACAAAAATGAACTGGCCAATTCAAGGAACACAACTGATGGCATTTGTTGCCAATGATAAAATGTGAACTTCCAGCCTGACCAGGTGGTGGCACAGTGAGCAGAGCTGGGATGCTGAAGACCCAGGTTCCAACCCCGCGGTTGCTGGCTTGAGGGCCGGCTCATCTGCCTTGAGTGTGGGGTCACTGGTTTGAGCCCAAGGTTGCTGCCTTGAGTAAGGGGTCACTGGCTCTGCTGGAGCCCTCCAGGCAAGGCACATATGAGAAAGCAATCAATAAACAACTAAAACGCCACAACTATGGGTTGATGCTTTTTATCTCTCTCCTTTCCTGTCTGTCTCTCACTTGCTAAATAAAATTAAAAAAATTTTTTTTTGAACTTTCAAAAGTGAAAATTAGAATTTCAGAAAATTCCTATTCACCCCTTGTGATTTGGACAAGGGGGAGCTCAAAGACTTTTCTGATGAGGTGGGCAGTGATATTAAAGACTATGTGTGCTTTTAAAATTGTTTCATGAGACATATCAATGTTTGGAAGATCTGTATAACTCAGTGAGCCAATATTTTCCCAATGACCAATTTGTGAGGTTATAAAATCTGTGTAGGTAAAAGACCCATTGAATGTGCAAGATAAACCAATAGATTTCATTGGAACAGAACCAACATTTCATTACTATGGTTTCAGATTCCACATTCTAACTAACCTTTTTTTTTTTGTATTTTTTCTGAAGCTGGAAACAGGGAGAGACAGTCAGACAGACTCCCGCATGAGCCTGACCGGGATCCACCCGGCACGCCCACCAGGGGGCGACGCTCTGCCCACCAGGGGGCGATGCTCTGCCTCTCTGGGGTGTTGCTCTGTCGTGACCAGAGGCACTCTAGTGCCTGGGGCACAGGCCAAGGAGCCATCCCCAGCGCCCGGGCCATCTTTGCTCCAATGGAGCCTCGGCTGCGGGAGGGGAAGAGAGAGACAGAGAGGAAGGAGAGGGGGAGGGGTGGAGAAGCAGGTGGGCGCTTCTCCTGTGTGCCCTGGCCGGGAATCGAACCCGGGACTTCCGCACGCCAGGCCGACGCTCTACCACTGAGCCAACCAGCCAGGGCCCTAACTAACCTTTAAGGGTAAAATACTTGTCTTGTTTTCACGTAGTATCAAAGAAGAAAAGCCACAATCATCTGAAAGGGCCATTAAATTAGTCCTTTTTTAACATCTCTGAGGCCATATTTTCTCTAGAAGAGTCCATTCAAACAACATACCCCAATAGACTGATACAGAGACACATATGAGAATCCAGATGTAGTTTATTAATCTAGACATTAACTTGCAAAGATAGAAAACGATGCCATTGTTACCAGGAAATTTTTTGAAAACATAGCTTTTCCAAAATTACGTTACTGATATGAACTTGGAATGGGCTGACTATTCTAATTTCTTTTTTTTTCTTTTGTTTTTAAGTGAAAGGAGAGAGAGACACACTCTCACATGTGCCGCAAACAGGATCTACCTGACAACCTCCGTCAGGGGTTGATGCTTGAATCAACGGAGCTATTCTCAGCACCTGGGGCCAATGCTCAAACCAATCAAGCCACTGGATGTGGGAGAGGAAGAGAGAGAAGGGGGAGGGGGAGGGGAAAGAAACAGATATTCGCTTCTCATGTGCCCTGACTAGGGATCGAACCTGGGATGTCCACATGCTGGGCCAACATGCTATCCACCAAGCCAACTGGCTAGGGCCTTATTGTTATTTCTTAGTGGAATAATAAATAAATGTTTTAAATAGTTCTTGGTTTTAATTTCTAATATAGTAAACAGCAATAGATATAACACATTAACAAAAGCTCTCTGGACTCCTTAATCATATACAGGGGACCTAAGATAAAGATTTGAGAACTGCTAAACTAGTTGACCTGGGAGGTAGATTCCACTTCTAAAATTTCATTTCGCGCCAGGGCAAAAAAATTTAAAAATTAAATTTGTTCTATCTTTTCATTCTAAGATATGGTTATTAGAAAAAATTGAATTTGACCTACTTTTCTTCTGATGGATCACATATTAGGCTCCATGCACAGAAGACATGATAAAAATAAAACCTGAGGTTTTTAAGTGCCTCATGGTCTGTAAAACAATTTAACATCTGCTGTTGTGTTTGTGTCTCTCAACAGTCCCCAGAGGCAGAGAAGGTGCAGCTTGAACTCTTAAAATGCAAATTTTAAAAAGCAAAGCACACACACACTTATGTGTACAAATAGCCAGATTTGGGGACAGCAAAGAATTCAGTAAAGAATGCTATTCCCTGTTATTTTACGTAAAGGGAATGAACTGTGATATTGTTGCACTGACAGATCACAAGAAAAGAAAACATAGTCTCACATTTTTTTTTTTTGTATTTTTTTTTTTTTTTTCTGAAGCTGGAAACGGGGAGAGACAGTCAGACAGACTCCCGCATGCGCCCGACCGGGATCCACCCAGCACGCCCACCAGGGGTGATGCTCTGCCCACCAGGGGGCGATGCTCTGCCCCTCCGGGGCATCGCTCTGCTGCGACCAGAGCCACTCTAGCGCCTGGGGCAGAGGCCAAGGAGCCATCCCCAGCGCCCGGGCCATCTTTGCTCCAATGGAGCCTTGGCTGCGGGAGGGGAAGAGAGAGACAGAGAGGAAGGAGGGGGGGGGGGTGGAGAAGCAAATGGGCGCTTCTCCTATGTGCCCTGGCCAGGAATCGAACCCGGGTCCCCCGCACGCCAGGCCGACGCTCTACCGCTGAGCCAACCGGCCAGGGCTCACATTTTGTTTGAATAGTTCAAAGAACTTTGAACCATGTTATTTTATGGTTTTGGATCTAATGACATAAAAACTGCATGATCTAGAAAAGTACTTCAGATAGCCAATCTTTCTGCCAACACTATTATTTGTGTGGCATTCAAACAGCCGTCCCTGGTTCCAACTGGCCATGAATCAGTCACGGGATTCGTTTCTCAGTGACGTCACAGACAACTATTACCCCCTGCCCTGCCAGCCTCATGGGTCTGATGTTCAGTTCAAATGATATCCCCCCTGTCCTAGACGTGGAAGAGTGCTGTCAGTTCTGATTCGCAGTTCCTATGCAATGTAAGAAGACTGCAAGGGTGCCCACTTTTAATTTAATTTTGGTTTTTTAGCAAGAGAGAGAAGGTGGGGGGACAGACAGGAAGGGAGAGAGATGAGAAGCATCAACTCATAGTTGTGTCACTTCAGCTGTTCATTGATTATTTTCTCATATGTGCCTTGATAATGCGGGGGGGGGGGGCAGCTGAGCCAGTGACCCCTTGCTCAAGCCACTAACTTTAGGCTTTAAGTCAGAGACCTTGGGTTCAAGCCAGTGACCATGAGGTCATGTCTATGAGCCCATGCTCAAGCTGGTGACCCTTCACTCAAGCTGGTGAACCCACACTCAAGTCAGTGATGTCAAGATTTTGAACCTGAGTCCTCAGCGTCCCAGGCCAACACTCTATCCGCTGCGCCAGGTAAGGGTGCTACTTTTAAAATGGCCTTAGACTGGAGAGAGGCTATACATGCTTATCCAGGGCTATATTATACCTACCTGTTGAGGATGGGAATAACGCCGATTAATTTTTTAAATTTTAGTGCATATGTAAAATACACACCTCACCATATTTTGAGTTTCTTTCCTAAAGAATCCTGCTGGAGCCCTGGCCGGTTGGCTCAGCGGTAGAGCGTCGGCCTAGCGTGCGGAGGACCCGGGTTCGATTCCCGGCCAGGGCACCCAGGAGAAGCGCCTATTTGCTTCTCCACCCCTCCGCCGCGCTTTCCTCTCTGTCTCTCTCTTCCCCTCCCGCAGCCAAGGCTCCATTGGAGCAAAGATGGCCCGGGCGCTGGGGATGGCTCTGTGGCCTCTGCCTCAGGCGCTAGAGTGGCTCTGGTCGCAACATGGCGACCCCCAGGATGGGCAGAGCGTCGCCCCTGGTGGGCGTGCCGGGTGGATCCCGGTCGGGCGCATGCGGGAGTCTGTCTGACTGTCTCTCCCCATTTCCAGCTTCAGAAAAAAAAATAAATAATAAATAAATAAATAAATAAAGAATCCTGCTGGAGACACATTCTCTGGAGAATGAATTTGAAAATATTTTCACAAACACTGGAATAACCATTAACAAGGTCTTGCAGAAGGGAACACTGAATTCTTACTCTACTTACTTTTCTGAGGGTGGTAAGGATGCTCCATCTTTGGTCCATGTGTATGTGACCTCACTGGGGGTAACCAGCTCACACAGTATATTGATGACTGCTGTCTTCTTCGTGATGTACACTGTACTTCCAATCCTCAAGTTTACCGTTTTATTAAATGAAATCGAGGAGGGTTGGCTCTGCCTCACGAGAACCGGGCCCTTTGGCTTGAATGTCAGCTTGCCCGAGATCTTCGCACTAGAGCTTTGGGGTGCACGTGCTGTGTCCCCTCTTAGCTGAGCTGCGGGAGGCACCTCTTCCTGGGTGGCCCTCCCCTGCAGGGGCATAGGCTGCACCTTTGCGAGCTCGGCCACCAGCTGATAGATCACCTGGGATGCGAGGTCATCGCTGACCTCCCCGGTCTCCATGAGCTGACTCATATTTCTGATCAGTTCATCAAACTGGGCTGTATCCATGCTATAGGCACCCTGTTTAATTGCGGCTTCAAACTGCTTGTTCTTGACCTCCCAGGAGTTGGGGTTTCCTGCCGAATTGTGGCAGTGGCCCAACAGAGCTCTGAGGAAAGGCTGGTTGTTCATTTGGCCGCCAGCCCGATAGAGCTCATTTTTGTTATTCCACATCTGCCTCATTTTATGCCACGTGGCCCCCAAACTGTCGGCTTTGCCGGGGTCCATCCCCGGGAAGTCCCTGGAGCGCTCTCCGAAGGCCGGGGGTGCAATGAGCCGGTTGTCGGTTCCAATGAGCTTGAGGACCACGGTCTCCTGGGCGGAGCCCGCGATACAGCGGTACACGCCGCTGTCGGGGGCCGCGAGGCTGTGGATTTTTAGGGAGCCCGACTTGGTGATGCCCAGCCGTTTGGAGCTCTGCAGACAATGGCCATCCTTCTCCCACTGGATCAGGGATTTCTGGAATCGTCGCACTGGGCATCTAATGATCACGGATGTGTTCGGCAGCAGATAGGCCCTGCTGCCGATGGTCAGGTTAATACGCTTCTCTTCCCTCGTCTGAATGTAGACTCTCTGCACACCCAGGATCTGAGGACCCTGCTCGGCAGGTTTTATCTTCACCTCTGATTTCACTTCTGTAGGAGAAAATAAATAAAAGAAGAAAACGCCAACAAATATTTCAATAATGAAAGTTTTTTTGACAAGTAATCTTCCAAAGCTGATACAAGCCAGCACATGTATCTCTTTTTCCCCTGAGAATTAAAATGTAGATTGGGACGACCCTGGCTGGTTGGCTCAGTGGACAGAGCGTCAGCCCAGGTATGGACGTCCTGGGTTCAACCCCCAGTCAGGGCACACAGGAGAAGTGACCATCTGCTTCTCTCCCCCTCCTTCTTCTCCTCTCGCAGCCAGTGGCTCAGTTGGTCCAAGCGTCAGCCTCAGG
Source organism: Saccopteryx leptura (assembly GCF_036850995.1). NCBI lineage: Eukaryota > Metazoa > Chordata > Mammalia > Chiroptera > Emballonuridae > Saccopteryx > Saccopteryx leptura. The sequence goes on along the minus strand of NC_089515.1, from coordinate 40,977,018 downwards.
CTTAAAAATAGCTACACTGATTCAACACTGGCCCAGACAGTGGATGCTGGGTCGATCCCAGTTGGGGTGCATGCAGGAGTCTGTCTCATTATCTCCCCTCTTCTCACTTAAAAGAAACAAACAAAAAAAACAACAAAATCCATAAAAACGTAGACTGGGGCACATTGCACAACTAGATAGAACTTGAGCAGCAAAGAATGCAACTTTGAATGAAATGCATGAGAACATGTCAATTATTTTACAAAGCCCTCTTTTGAGGACGCATGAGGTTCAACAGGAAGCGTTTCCTTCAAGAAGGGATGTCTAGTAGGTGGGGCCTCCCCCATCTAGAAGGATGGGAGCTTTTGGGGAGCAGGTCTGGCTGGGAGCCCTGGGCACACCATCTGAGGGAGGAAGTGAGAGTGGGGACAAGCATGGTGAACTCATCAGAGGGGCCTGGAAAAGGAAGACAGGGTGGCCAAGCAGAGGGGCTTAAAGAAGCCTGAGTTTGACTCTCAGCTCTGCCACTGGACAAACCATTTCATCACTCTGAGCTTCAGTGTTCCCATCTTTGAAATGTGGATCATGTCAGAACCTCTGTGAGGGGAATGTGACTGTGAGGCTGGGTTGTTTATACCAAGCGCACAGCTCAGCTGCGGCAAGTAACAAGTTCTCACGTGGGGCTGCTGTCAGTGGACACAGCCAGCAAGCCCGGGACAGCCTGGGAGGTGGGCTGGCTCTCACTTGTTTCTGGGCGTCAGCTCTGATTCCAGGTGATAGCCAAAGAGGATACACCTCAGAGCCTGTCTCCCACGAGGAGGAATGCTCTCCCTCTGTCCATCTGCAGGAAGACCTCGGAGTGCTCAGAGGTGATTCTGCAGGGATAGGGGTGTGGTGTGGCCAGCTGGTGGTTGGAGGGTGGCAGGCAGAGTCATAGGGGAGGATCTGCTCAAGGGGCCGATGAGCCACGTCAGAAGCCCATTTGTCCCTCGGGCTGTGTGTCTGCTTGTTGGAAGGTGGGCTCTGTGGCCCCGGCTGTTTCCACAGTCACCCTGCTCCAGCAGCTGTTCACGCTGGATACGGAGCAGTTCAGTGCACATGTGTGCCTGTGGTGCTCTGGGATTCGGGCTCTGCCAGGCGGCCAGGTTCCAAAGACTGGACCAGTTTCTCTCTTGGGTCTTCTGTGAACTCCTTCAGAGCCAAGCCTAGAACGCAGATCCAGTTCACGGGTAAGAAACTAGTCTGCTTTTGGGTGACTGCCTCCTTCTGCATCTGGCTGTGTCCCCAAACTGTAACACTGGCCAAACCTGATTAAGAAAGGGCATTTTTCCCTCTGCAGAGTGTGGCCAGATACGAGGGCATCCTCCTGCCGGGGTTGCAAGCGGGGGAACCAAGCTGGCCCTCCACCCCTCCCACAGTGCTGGATGTCAGAAATGCCGTATCTTCAGGCTTTTCTAGAAAATGAAAAGCTCTTTCTTCCAGTGTCCCCTCCTGGGTCTCTGTGCCCTTTGTCCCACTCAATAAAGGCTAGCTCCAGGGGCCTGAGGCTGTTACAGTACCCACCTCTGTCCCTTGTTTGGTCCCCTCCTGCCCTAAATCTGGTCACATCCCTACCATGAATCAGAGTCGGGGTGCCACCCAGGCTTCTGCCCCGAGCCACCTCTGAATGCAGGATACTGGATACCTACACTGGGTCTTGGTAGCATTTGCCTACTGCCACTGCCCAATGGGTTTCGGCTATGACGCAGCCTCTCAGCCTTCTGGTGACCCTGCTGGGACTCCGGTCCCCTCAGAACCCAGTCTTGAATGCGGCTGCTCGGCTGGTGCTGGCTCTCTCTCTCTCCGTCCACTAGCACTGAAGACCCGAGAAGCTCATCTGGAGTTTGGTTCAGAACCTGGACTTCAGGCTTCTCTGAGGACAGGGACAGAGGTCACTGACAGGTGGCTGCAAGGGATGCTATGTGTGGGGTGATTCATGAATGAGCTGGCAAGGCCCTGAGGCCCCATGGAGACGGTGACAGTGAACTCCAAGCCACCCTGAAGGAGTGGTTTTCACTCTTGCTTCTCATATACTTTTCAACCAAATACAGTCTGGATTCCACTCACAGCCCCCGGTAAAGGTTCCCTGGGAGAAGCTACCAATGGTCCCCTAGTGACGACTACAATGTCTCCCTTCAGTATTCTCACTGGGTCGTTCTAGGGCAGGTGACGCCCTCAATCATTCACTTCAGGAGGAGGTCACACATGATTTAAGCCCTTCTTCTGGTCGTTTCTGACCGCGGTGCCCTCCCGGCTGCTGGTCCTTCTCTGGCGTCGGTGCTTGGCCACATTCTCTCTTTTCTTCTTGCTCTAAACATTTCTTTGGATGACATTGTAGTTTCAACTAACATCTTCAGGTCGATGCCTCCCATCTGTCCAGCCTAGACCCTGCCCTGGAGCCCTAGATCTAAGTGTCCACTGTTTACTAGGAATCTCTTCCTGGTTCCTCAAGTTCAAAACATTAAATTCTAAACACCTGCCTCCCCATCTCACCCCAAATATCCGTCTTGTCCTGTATTCCTAAGTGAATGGGATCACCTCCCACCCATTTCCTCCAGCCAGAACCCAGGGGGTCATCTTGATCCCTCCCTGTCCAGCGGCAGGCTGATCCTACCTGTCACTGACCCACAGGTTAGTAAGGCTGTTAGCATCTGTTCCCAATGCTGCATTCAAAGATGTGACATTGGGAACAGGAAACCAGCCACACTGAACAATGGTTATCCCTCTGCCCTCACCCCCTCACCCCGCCCTGTCCCTGCATGTGCGCTGACCGGGATCCACCAGAAAAGCCCCCTATAGGGTAGCAATGCTCTGCCATCTTGGGATATCGCTTGACAACTGAGCTATTTTTAGCACCTGAGGCAGAGGCTCAGGGAGGCATCCTCAGCACCCAGGGCTGACGTGTTCAAACCAATCAAGCCACGCCTGCAGGAGGGGAAGAAAGAGAGAGAGAGAGAAGGGGGAGTGGGAGGGGTGGAGAAGTAGATGGTCACTACTCCTGTGTGCCCTGACTGGTAATTGAACCCAGGACATCCACACATCGAGCTAATGCTCTACCACTGAGCCAACTGGCCAGGACCCCCAGGATGTTAACACTGCAGGTACCCCACTGTCTCTGTCCTGCAGCTCCCAGCTCTGGCCAGGTATCAAGTATTGCATCATACACGGGAAGCATAATCAGAAGTCATCCTTGTGCTCTTGTGCCTAGATATCGCCACATCCTCTTAGCTGAATTCCCTGCCTATTGTTGGAGTAAAAAACCAAAACAATGTCTGACCATGTCCTTTCCTGCTTGGATAAAATCTAAACTCCTTAGCACAGAGTGTAAAGATCCTCTACAACTCACTTCTCAAGTGTTCTCTGTTATCACAACCCATTCTGAGCCTCTGCTCTAACAATATGGAGCTGCTTGCAGTTCCCCTGGACATTCTACTCCATTCGACACCCCACCTCTGCTCAGTGTCACCTGATGAGACATGAGAAGTGATATTTGAACTCAAGTAGTCACTTAACTACAATGTCATGGTACCTTTCAGAGATTAAGTGCAACTGAGAAAGATGATTGGGGAAGATATGGTTTATGTTACCCCTTCAAAACTGGGAAGGACATCAGCTGATAGATACAAGGGAGGGCAGAATTTGAGCAAGGGATGAATGCCAGAGGTGGAAGAATGCAGGGATGTTTGGTGGGACCCGGGCAAGTGCTGCACTTGACTGAATGGTGCACCACTGGCCTCTAGGGGGTGCTCAAGGCACCCATCCCACATGCTCCTCCCCTAACTCACATCAAAATGGTCAAAATGAAGATCTAGAAAATTCACTCCTCCAAAAAGGATGGTTTTTACTTAAACAAAAGGACTGATTAGGGCAGGTTTCTAGTAATGGAACAAAGGGCACAGCACAGGTAGGCTTGGCTTTTCTTGTCTTTGGATCCCCTTCCATTAACAGGGGTGGGTGAGTGGGGGAGTAGCCCTGCAAAGAAGACCATGCATTTCCAGTCGGACAGGGAAACGGGAGCCCGGGGCCAGTGCGGTAGTTAAGAACTGCTGCAGTGAATTTCTAGGGGAGTCTTAGGAAACAGGAAAGAAAAAGCCATTATTGCCCAGCTAGATTCAGACAGCCCAAATGAGAAGTGCGTCTACCAGCATTTTCTGCCTCTAGCAAATCCCGGCAGCTCAGGTAGGGAGCAAAACACCAAACCACCAAAAATTACTAGAAACAGTTGAAGGCAGGCAGGGGGATCCAGGACGAGCAGAAAGATCTGGAATCGGTGAGGTAGGGAATGCCGGCTAAGAGGACGGGTTCCAGCGAGAGCAGGGCGTGTGGAGACAGCAGGGAGGCAAGGAAGGGCCGGCGGTCACGGTGAGGCGTTAACTACGTAAGCAGGAGTGACATGGGGGTTGGTGGAAGAGCAGCAAGCTACTTCTGAGTGCTAAGAAATGAGGAAGTCTGGGTGTCACATGCCACGGTGATGGGGGTGGGTGTCAGAGAATTTGAGAATGTTGGGAGATCGGGACATCAGGGTGTCCCTAAAAGTCATCAGCATGGATGCTGGCAAAGGCTGGAGAGGAAGAAGGGACCTGTGGCGGTGCACTCCTGGGGAAAGACAGAGAGTGTCACGCAGGTGTGCACGTGATGCATGCGAAGGTGTGATGAGGGAGGTGTCTGCCCCAAGTACAGGATGACAGGGATGGTGGCGCAGACACAGCGGGGCTGGGAGGGTGGGTGAACGGAAGCTCCTCGCTTGGCTTCCTCGCCGTGACATGGTGGTGAGGAGACGGGGATGCCACAGGAGAGTGGAGGAGGGAAGCCACACTGCAGAAAGCAAGGGCCCTGAGCATGGGTGCTGGCAGGCGGCCAGGCTGCAGCTGGGGCGGAGGCTCGGCTCAGGCAAGCAGGCGGCTCTGGGGGCGTGCGTTCCTGCCTCCTGTCTGCTCCCATGACCTACGCGCTGGCGAGCTAGGAAAAGGGGTGGGCTAAAGAAGAAATATTACTGTCTTTTTCTCATTTTTTTCTCCCTCTCCGGAAGACTTATCATTTCCTTCAGCTCTCCACTGCATGCCATAATAATTTATAATTTCATCTTGTACCACACTGCATGCCCTCATAACCACGATGTATTCCCACATGTTATTCTGTTATTTTAGAGGAAGCTGCCAGGATGACTTTCATTTCGCTCTCCTCTCCGGCAGTTTATGGTCTAGCCACACCGCTATAAAACCATCCACAATTAATAAAAATTAGATTGATAAGCAGCTCAGAGCATGACACAGTGTGCCATATGCCACAGACAGTCCTGAATTCCAGGACAATGTGAAAATTGAAATCTCAAACTCTTGGAAGCTCAAGATTTTGAAAATTTGTTCTCAAAGACTTCCCAGGGGGAAAAAAAAATTAATGTCTTCCATGAATCAGCACGGAGAGGTCCTAAGAGCGTGGGCTCAGGAATCAGACAGACTTGTGGTCGACAGGCCCAGGGGGGCCAACTGGTAGCTCTGGATCCCTGGTCAGGTCTCATACCTTCTCTAAAGCTTGGATTCCTCATCTCTAAACGGGGATTATATGTCTCAAAATGTTGTGGGGACTAAACGAGTTAATGCATGAAAGAAACTCTACATGATAAGTGCCCAATGAATGCTATTACTTTTTTAAAGGTTATTATTGTGTTTCTTACTTTGTTTTGTGAGTTTCTCTAGGAAAGTTGCTAATAAACTTATATATATATCTGTTTATTTCTTATAACTTATAAGTTATATATATATTTATTTCCTAGGTAGCATTAAAATAGTAGTGAATTTCTGACTTTTTTTCTTACTATAAGCTCAGGAGGGTACCCGAGGCAATTAATGTTATTTTACAGACAAATGATTATAGACGATAAGATAGAAAGCTAGAAACAGACCCAGGAGCTGTGCGTTTCCAGTGTGCCTGGTGCCTACCTTCCTACCCCACCTCCTACCACTCTGCCGCCTTATTTTCAATTGCTGTAGGGACATCCCATAACTTCTTCCTTGTCACCCTCCTGCATAAAACATACATATGCACATGTAAACATATGTTCTGTCATGTACACTGAAAATACAGACAAATGCTACATACATATCAGCTTTGGGATATTATGAAGACATAATGTGAACTCTTTATACCAAGCTTATGTAAGTCATAATGCAGTAATTATAATTATAAATTTATTAATTGAAGAAGTATCCAAACTGCCATTTTTTTCTTTTTTTCTAAAGTGAGAAGAGAGGAGATAGAGAGACAGACTCCCACATGCGCCTTAACTGGGATCCACCCAACAACCCCTGTCTGGGGCCGATGCTCTGCCCATCTGGGGCCATGCTTGCAACTGAGCTATTTTTAGTGCCTGAAGCAGAGGCTCCATGGAGCCATCTTCAGCGTCTAGGGCTGAGGTGCTCAAACCAATAGACCTATGGCTATGGGAAGGGAAGAGAAAGGGAGGGAGGGAGAAGGGGAGGGGGAGAGATGGAGAAGCAGATGGTCGCTTCTCCTGTGTGCCCTGACCAGGGATCAAACCCAGGATGTCCACATGCCAGGCCAATGCTCTATCACTGAGCCAACTGGCCAGGGCCCAAACTGCCATTTTTCAAAACCAAAGCTATTTCATGTTTTCACCCTTGCTGGTTTTAAATTATACACAAGAGGAGATACTTGGGATACTGAAAAATGCTTCTCTCTTCTACTTTTACAGAATGAGTCCAAATATATCATTAACAACAACAAAACCCCAGAAAGTACTGCAGCTAAACTTCTACAAGGAACACTCATGAATTCTAAGTGGAAGAAACCACGGTCAAATCGATGGGAAAAGGAAGTAGCAATTCAGGTGAGTACCCCTAAAACACATCTGTTCTGTGGGTGGATAGTTCTTAAAACTGGTTTTTCTTAGAACTCTGCTGCTTGGTTTGCCTGACCTACAGGTTAGAAATATTCAGTTGTTATTTGGAAGATGAAGCCATCAGAACAAGATGAGCAGAATCTTCAGATACTTACCACTGCATGCAGGCATCTGGCACGATCTCACGAGAGGCGGTCCTGGAAGGTCCCTGCACAAGGCCTCGCTGACGAGGGTGCGCCGGCCCTTGGCCGTGAGCCGTTGACACACCTGCTTTCTTCGCTGGGTCCCCATACCACAGGTGACAGAGCACTGTAATGAGAACAGCACAGCAGAGTGACATGGAGCGCGAGCAGACAAATGCAGCTAATGAGAGGGAGCTCTGTGTGGGTGTGCTGATACATGGGCCACTTCCGAGGCTCCAGAGTCTTTTTTTTTTTTTTTTTTGGCTCCAGTGTCTTTTAAAATATAGAACATTTTTCTTTTTCTTCCCCTTTCCTCCCCTCCCTTCTTTTCTTTCTTTCTGAAATAGTAATTAATTTCCAGTCATTTATTGTCATGGGTTTTATTGTTGTTGTTGTTTTTTTAATTCATTTTTTTTAGAGAGGAGAGGGAGAGACAGAGAAAGGGAGAGAGAGAGAGAGACAGAGAGACAGAGAGAGAGAAGGGGGGAGGAGCTGGAAGCATCTACTCCCATATGTGCCTTGACCAGGCAAGCCCAGGGTTTCGAACCGGCGACCTCAGCATTTCCAGGTTGACGCTTTATCCACTGCGCCACCACAGGTCAGGCTGTTGTTTTTTGCCTTGTAATTGCTACCTTATTTATTGTTTAGTGATTTAAGGTGAATTTGCTTTTTACACTTGGTTTTAAGGAGAAGTGATATTGACTTTTCTTTTTTCTTTTTTTTTTTTTTACTTTTTATTTATTGATTTTAGTCAGAGAGGAAGGGGGGGGGGAGAGAGAGATAGGAACATTTATCCATTCCTCTGTGTGTCCTGACCGGGAATCGAACTGGCAACCTCTGTGCTTTGGGCTGATGCTCTAACTAACCAAGCTATGCGGCCAGGGCAACTTTATTTATTTATTTACTTTCTGAGAGAAAGGATGGGGGCACTGACAGGGACAGACAAACAGGAACGTATAATGGGAAAGTTTTCAAAAACCACCCTAAGTGCTATACATAAAATAAGATTAATATTTAATGCTCATGATGTACATAACATTGATATTTGATAATCATTGTGTGTACATGTGGTTTAAAATTTTAATTAGGTATATTAGAAGCTTTACATTAGGCATATTGGCAATTTTATTAGCTATATTAGAAAAAAACTAAAGTAAAATAAAAAGGATGGCTGAATGTCTTATTATTTTTTTTACCATAAGTAATTCATTCTCAAAGAACCCTTTAAAGTTAAGAAGATGAAAGAAAAAGAGACTCAGTAGTTATTTTTAATGACATTTTAACTTTTTTTTTTGTATTTTTCTGAAGCTGGAAACAGGGAGAGACAGTCAGACAGACTCCCGCATGCGCCTGACCGGGATCCACCCGGCACACCCACCAGGGGCTACACTCTGCCCACCAGGGGGCGATGCTCTGCCCCTCCAGGGTGTCGCTCTGCGCGACCAGAGCCACTCTAGCGCCTGGGGCAGAGGCCAAGGAGCCATCCCCAGCGCCCGGGCCCTCTTTGCTCCAATGGAGCCTTGGCTGCGGGAGGGGAAGAGAGAGACAGAGAGGAGGGGGGGGTGGAGAAGCAAATGGGCGCTTCTCCTATGTGCCCTGGCCAGGAATCAAACCCGGGTCCCCCGCACGCCAGGCCGACGCTCTACCGCTGAGCCAACCGGCCAGGGCCACACTTCACTTTTTAGCTATGTCCATGAGTCTCAGTTCTATATCCCACCTATGTGTAAAATCATATAGCTCTTAGCTTTTTCTGATTTATTTATTTATTTCACTCAGTATAATGTTCTCAGGGTCCTTCCATGTTGTCACAAATGGCAGTATGTCATTTCTTACGGCTGAGTAGTATTCCACTGTATATATGTACCACATCTTCTTTATCCAGTCCTCTGTCGAGGGACACTTTGGTTATTTCCATGTCTTGGCCACCGTGAATAATGCTGCGATGAACATGGGGGAGCATATGTCTTTGTGTATAAAAGTTTTAGAGTGTTTTGGGGGGTAGATACCCAGTAGAGGACTTATAATTTCTTTTTGAACTCAAACCTCACTTTTAAGCCACGTTTCCCCCAGAGATCATGGCTATAATTTCCTCAGGAATACAGAGCCCATTTGTTGGAACTTCCCTTGGGTGACCTCTCTGATCTCATGTTGTTCCTGTGACTCCCTTTCTATTCCTGTCCTCCTTCCCTTTAACCCCCCGCACCCCATTTGATGCATAGATTTCATGCTGGACCTTCAAAGGTGGCCGGTTGTATGTGAATAACACGGATGAAAGATGAGCTCATGCACTTTACACATTCGTTGTCTTCGGGGCTATGAAGAAATGCGCGTTTCTCTTCAGATTTTGCCCTCGAATGGTCCATGTGACTCAAAGAGGCCCTTAAACCGGGCCCACTGAGTCACAATCCAGCAGTGGCTGTCACCCTTCCCGTACACCCCCTCACCTGGGGCAGCAGTCCCCGGGCGAGCAGGAGCCCCGTGGGGTTTCTCCTCCTGCTCTAGCTCCCGGTTCTGCAAGCACGTTCCAGGGGCAGCTCCTGGAGCTCCATCTCGTCTCTGTGGTCAAGGGCCTGTTGACCTGGCCTTTCTGGCCTGTCACACTGACTCCTGGGAACTGTGTCCTGCTCACATCAGAAGACATAGCGGTCAGCTCTCAGCCTTCCCTCTCATTTTGGTCCAGATTTTACGGTCTCTGCAGGTGTGTTTATAACTTACAGTTGGGGATTATGGCCATTTCATTATTTACTAAAGACAGTACTCTCTTTCATTCTCTTTGTGGGATTTTTTGTTGTTGGGTTTCAAAGGAGGGAAATGACTTTTTTTTTTTTTTAAATGCCTTTGTCATCTTTAACAGAAAGCCCTAATTATCATATTGTTCAGTACAGAGAAAAGCCTTTCATAAGCTTTTTTTTTTTTTTTTTTTTCATTTTTCTGAAGCTGGAAACAGGGAGAGACAGTCAGACAGACTCCCGCATGCGCCCGACCGGGATCCACCCGGCACGCCCACCAGGGGCGACGCTCTGCCCACCAGGGGGCGATGCTCTGCCCATCCTGGGCGTCGCCATGTTGCGACCAGAGCCACTCTAGCGCCTGAGGCAGAGGCCACAGAGCCATCCCCAGCACCCGGGCCATCTTTGCTCCAATGGAGCCTTGGCTGCGGGAGGGGAAGAGAGAGACAGAGAGGAAAGCGCGGCGGAGGGGTGGAGAAGCAAATGGGCGCTTCTCCTGTGTGCCCTGGCCGGGAATCGAACCCGGGTCCTCCGCATGCTAGGCCGACGCTCTACCGCTGAGCCAACCGGCCAGGGCTCTTTCATAAGCTTTTTAACAAATAATTTAAAATCACCATTTATCAAATTATGATATTTTAAGTCAAATCAAATCATCACCTCGGGGTTTCCCACAAAATAAAAATTAATGTCTACCCTTCAATTTGGTGTCTCGAGTCTTTTAATTATAGTTTTGTTCTGTTTTTTTGTTTTAGTTTTCTCTTCCTGGGACTCTAATTATACACATTCCTTGGATTATCTTTCCCTGTCTTTTAGATCTATTATTCTTGCTTGAATCCTTTAAATTTCTCTTTGATTCTTTTCATTTCCCTCATATCTTTTTTTTCTCTTAGTACACTTTGTGTCGAGTCATTGTTGTTCTCCTAGTTTAGTCTGCATTTCTGAATTTTCCGATTCCTAATTCTTTCCTGACCTCTGTCCAAGACCTTCTCACACACTCCTGACCCATCTGTGTTCATGCACTCTTGTCATTCATCTCATGTCTAAGATTTTCCATATCCAACTTGTTTCTAGAGTTTTCTTTTCTTTTTCTTTTTATTAAGAGGTGGGGAGGCAGAGAGACAGACTCCCACATAAGCCCTGACTGGGATCCATCCGGCAAACACCCTATGGGACGATGTTTTGCCCATCTGGGGCCGTTGTTCCATTGCTCAGCAACTGAGCTATTGTAGCGCCTGAGGCAAGGCCATGATGCCATCCTCAGTGCCCAGGGCCAACTTGCTCAAATGAGCCATGGCTATGGGAAGAAGAGGAGGAGGAGGATAAGGAGGAAAAGAGAGAGAGAGAGAGAGAGAGAGAGAGAGAGAGAAGAGGGAGGAAAGGAGAAACAGATGAGCACTTCTTCTGTGTGCCCTAACTGGGAATCCAACCTGACATCCACACACTGGGCTGATGCTCTACCATTGAGCCAAATGACCAGGGCCTGACTTGTTTCTATAGTTTTAAAAATTTCTCTTAGTTCATTTTGTAACAGTAAGTTATATCTTCATTTGCCTCAAGGCCACATTTTCATTGTGTTGGTGTTTGCTGGTTTTTTTTACAGAGACAGAGCGAGAGTCAGAGAGAGGGATAGATAGGGACAGACAGACAGGAACGCAGAGAGATGAGAAGCATCAATCATCAGTTTTTCGTTGCGGCACTTTATTTGTTCATTGATTGCTTTCTCATATGTGCCTTGACCATGGGGCTACAGCAGACCGAGTAACCCCTTGCCCAAGCCAGTGACCTTGGGTCTAAGCTGGTGAGCTTTGCTCAAATCAGATGAGCCTGCGCTCAGGCTGGCGACCTCGGGGTCTCTAACCTGGGTCCTCCACGTCCCAGTCCTCCGCTTCATCCACTGCGCCACCGCCTGGTCAGGCTGTATTGGTGTATTAATGCTACTTTCATCTGATAGTATTTTGGTGCAGGGTTTGTTGATGCTCTTATGTTAATGACATCATGTGCTTTTAGGAGAGTATAAAGGGCCAGAGTGTTTCAGGGTGGTTATCTTCACTGTCAAGGGCTCCTTCTTCTGGTGTGAAAAAGACACATTCAACAATCTGGCCACAGTTCTGAGATTCCTATCTTCTGGACTCTCCCATCCCCAAGGACGTGCACATGCTCTCTGTTACCCCTGTGCCCCTTCTCCAGTATCTCTGAAGTCCTTAACAATGTAAGCTGCTCCAGGGCCTGACCTTTCTCACTCTCAACCACCCTTTCCCTGGGGTGGTATTTATGGTGGGTGCCTGTTCCATGGCCCTTGGGCCTGTCTCTTCTTTTTTAAATCTCTGCCTCCCTGCTAAAATGGCAGTTTCTGTATTGTATACAGTCTGGCCTCTCCCATGTATGTCACTTTTGTTCAAGTTATCTGTGTTTTTTTCCTTTCTTTTGGCAATCTTAATTGGTGGGTTTTTTGGTTTGTTTGTTTGTATAAGATCTCACTTATAGAGCTTTTTTCCTTTTCTCGTTGCCTGTAGATATGTTTCAAAAACTGGAAGTTAGCAGGCGTAGGAGATGATGAGCGGGAGAGGTCAGCGGTGATCACAGCGCCGGAAGGCTGCTGGTGTGCCGACAGACAGGACGTGAGACAGGCCCGTGTGCATGAGATGCAGAGATGGACCCTGTGCTTCCCCATGATGAGGGCACATCCTGTTAGGAGAGCTGGGGGCTTGGCATTAAACAGACTCCTCCTGGAGACAGAGAATCACCTGTAGGGGTTAGAGGTCAGGACACAGACTAACGACAGAGGGAAAGATGCACTGATGGAAATAAAGAGGTTAAATATAGAGAGGTGTTTTTTTTGTTTTTTGTTTTTTGTTTTTGAGATTTGGAAGAAGACAAACCAACATAAAAAATGAAGTCAGGTAAGTAGAAAACAAAAACACCAAGGAACAGCATGATGTTCGCATAATGAAGGCAGAAACATGGTCACATGTTCCATCAAAGCCTAGACAGGGAAGAATGAGGAAATGATCATTGAATTCTGGTCAAGGATGAGGTCACAAAACAGGCATGAGGGCAAGGGGATTACTGAAACCCTTATGCGGGAATATTGCCAGTATCTCAGCCAAGGCCCCCAAGTGAGCCATCCTTTGATACAGGGACTTGTCAGCCGAAAGCTCCAGGGAGGGTGGCCACTGGATGTTAGAGTCTCTGCCAAAACAAAGCAACTTGGAAACGAGAGGAAATTTCAACCAACAGGAAAAAAAAAAAACTGAACCCAGTAGGAAACCCAAACTTCTGGGCAACATGTGTGCCTGCCTGACCGAGTCTGAGGTTGGCCTTCCGTCTCAAAGGCCGAGACAGGCTCCGCGTCCCACGAATGTGCACACCTGCTCTTCTCCCTGGACGGGCATTTCCCAGAGACGTGGCTGGGCTGGGACGGGGAGAGGTCTCAATGTGCATCGGCTGACCTCTCAGAGTGTAACCATTTGCTCTTGCCTTGAAGAACGGTTGCCTAGGAAACGGACCAGACTCAGGTCCAACCCAGCTCAGGTGGGTAACCTTTGTCTCCTCTTGTTTCTCCCAGCAAAGCCCCTTCCCCTGAACGAACTTCTAGTCTTGTGTTAGCAGGTATGAGCTTTTTTAAAGATCACCGCTTCACCTCCATTTTGCATCTCCCTGACTGTGCAAAGACTCTTGAGAATAAGAGAATTTACCTACTGTTAGCTCTGAAGGACCAAAGTCAGCGATCCACAGCCACTGGCCCCAAGGACACTATAAACCAGATGGGAACAGCATACGGTCTCCCAGGAGGTGACTCCACATTGTAATGCAATAACAATTTGGGTCATTGTGAGTTAAATCAGTGCCGTGCTGTATGATTTTAGGGAGTGGAGACCTGACTGCTCGCTGCATCCAGTTCGCATCTTGGGGAAGAAAGATATAGCAGCAAAGGGGGCGGGGGAGCAGGGACTGCAAGGTTGGGAACGGCCCTTACCTTGGACCAGTCTCCCGCGGTTACATGTGGAGGGCAGTCGGTTCTGGCGCAGGACTTATGAGACGACGCCTTGGGTCCCTGGCACAATTCATCGGAGAGACTCAGAAAGCTGCCATCTGTCAACAGCTGCCGACAGGTGACCCTCCGGTTCTGAGAGCCACCACCGCATGTCTGGGAACACTGAGAGAACAGAAGGAAGGGACTCAGCGTAGACCTCTCACATTCATAAGCCTGGCGGGTAGGAGGGGTCCCCAGGGGGCCATACCTGCTGCCATTCTTCAATGTGCCAGCTCGGAGGGCAGTCGAATTGATTGCAGGCTTGCAAAGCGTGGGGCTTTTCATCTCTGCATTCCTTGGCAGGGACGGGGGCTTCTCCAGGGTGCAGGCAGTGCACCTCTCTGGTCTGGATCCCGACACCGCAGGTCGCTGAGCAGGGCCCCCAGAAGCCCGTGTGCCACCTGCACCAAAAAGAGAAAAACAAGCGGGGAGGTAGGACTGTCCGATGAGACCACATCCGACAGTCACAACACGGACAGTTCAGCTCTGAGGACCTCCCGGCCGCACGCTCCGCGCGCAGAGCTGATAGCCGGACAGTTCAGCTCTGAGGACCTCCCGGCCGCACGCTCCGCACAGAGCTGACAGCCGGACAGTTCAGTTCCGAGGACCTCCCTGCCGCACGCTCCGCGCGCAGAGCTGACAGCCGGACAGTTCAGCTCTGAGGACCTCCCGGCCGCACGCTCCGCGCGCAGAGCTGACAGCCGGACAGTTCGGTTCTGAGGACCTCCAGGCCGCACGCTCCGCGCGCAGAGCTGACAGCCGGACAGTTCAGCTCTGAGGACCTCCCGGCCGCACGCTCCGCGCGCAGAGCTGACAGCCGGACAGTTCAGCTCTGAGGACCTCCAGGCCGCACGCTCCGCGCGCAGAGCTGACAGCCGGACAGTTCAGTTCTGAGGACCTCCCGGCCGCACGCTCCGCGCGCAGAGCTGACAGCCGGACAGTTCAGTTCCGAGGACCTCCCGGCCGCACGCTCTGCGGGCAGAGCTGACAGCCGGACAGTTCAGCTCTGAGGACCTCCCGGCCGCACGCTCCGCGCGCAGAGCTGACAGCCGGACAGTTCAGCTCTGAGGACCTCCCGGCCGCACGCTCCGTGCGCAGAGCTGACAGCCACAGCACCTCTGGCGGGGCGTGCAGTTCAAATACAGAAAGATCATGTTTAAAGGCAAGAAATGTTAAAGATTTTACCCAGTGGAGAAAGTCCAGAGTGAAAAGAAACTGCTTTCGCCCCAACCTAACTTAACCACCACATATTAACAACAGATTCTCGGTTTTGTTTTGAGTAGAGCTGAAGGCAAAGATGATTTATATAGGGGTCAGGAGAAAGTTTAAATGCTGAAAAGTGCACTTCGGGAAATTTTCAGGGCACCTGGATTCATTCTTTGGACTATCCCTAAGAAAAATTCTTTTATGTTAGGATTGGATTTACTACACATGTATATACTACGATTCCCGTCCAGTAAGATCTGGGAAAAAGCAGGTTTTCTCATGAGACATCTGTAAAAATGAAAACCAGAACAGCTGCGTTAGGCACATATTTTCAAACCGCCCTCAGGGAAGAGTCTCAGTTAGCGCTCCCGCCAGAAGCATGAATGCTGCGTTTCCTACACCCACAGCGACTAGGTCATGTCATTCACAAGAGTCTCTGCCTACAGATGGGTGATACACATTTTTTTGAGAGAGAGAAAAAGAGGAAGGGAGAGAGATGAGAAGCATCAACTCATAGTTGCGGCACCTTAGTTTTTCACTGATTGCTTCTCATACGTGCCTTGACTGGGGGGGCTTAAGCTGAGCCAGTGACCCTTACTCAAGCCAGTGACCTTGGGCTTTAAGCCAACGACCTTTGGGCTCAAGCCAGTGACCTTAGGATCACGTGGATGATTCTGCATTCAAGATGGTGATTCTGCACTCAAGCCAGATGAGCCTGCATTCAAGGCGGCAACTTTGAACTTTCGAACCCGGCCTCAGTGTCTCACGTTAATGCTCTGTCCACTGCACTACTACCTGGTCAGGCCAGTGTGGTTAATTTGTGGATATTTTATTATTAGCAAACATGAATTTTTACCTAGTTACTGTTTTGATGTACTATAAGAATACAACTATAAAATGCTTAATAGGTACATAAAAGGATGTTTGTTCCAGGGTCATTTGTAATAGCAAGCAATAAATAAATAAGAAAAATTATACTAAATTTTACAGAATGGAGGAAAGGAGACACTCTTAATAAGACTATTGATATAGCACAATGCTAGCAACCATTAAAATAATAAACTAGATGTATAGTTATTGACATGAAAAACATTCATAATATACTTTTTTTTATAGTCAGTGAGAGGAGGGTAGACAGAGACAAACTCCCACGCGTGCCCCAATCAGGATCCACCCAGCAAGCCCACTAGGGGGTGGTGCTCTGCCCATCTGGGGTGTTGCTCCATTGCTCAGCAATTGAGCTCTTCTTAGTGCCTGAGGTGGAGGCCATGGAGCCATCCTCAGCACCCAAGGCTAACTCGCTCCAATCAAGCTATGGCTGCAGGAGGGGATGAGAGAGAGAAGCGAGAGGGGCAGGGGAGAAGCAGATGGGCGCTTCTCCTGTGTGCCCTGACTGGGAATCAAACCTGGGACACCCACACACCAGGCTGACACTCTACCACTGAGCCAACCAGCAAGGGCCCATAATATACTATAATTAGGAAAAAAACAGGTTGTAAAATACCTTATATTGTTTTATGCATTTATAAATGCATGCAGAAAAATGTCTAGATAATTATACACCTATATCTTAATAGTTATGAACTCTTAGTTACAGGATTTTTTATTTTTTTTATTGTTGCCAGTGGTTTTTCTTATAATAAGCACTCATTATCAGAAAAAAATAAATTAGTTCTTTGAAAAAATATTAGCCTTGGCCCTGGCCAATAGTTCAGTTGGTTAGGGCATCTTCCTGACATGCTGAGGTTGCTGGTTCAATCCCCGGTCAGGGCACATACAAGAGTCAAACAATGATGACATGAATAAGTAGAACTACAAATCAATGTTTTTTTCTTTCTGTCTCTGTCTCTCTTCCTTCCTCTTTCTCTAAAAATCAATAAATTAAGAATTGATTAAAAAAAGAAAAAATATTAGTGTTAAAGGTACTTTCCAGTTTTTCTCATTTCTAATTTTCTATAATAAATGTTTTCTTGTGTAGATAAAATGAAAATAGTATTCAAGACAAATACATAAGACAAAAAGTAAAATTTTAATATATAAAAGCATTTTTACAATAAAGATATAATAATTACACAAGCATGGAGACTGAATAGAAAGCATAAATATGTATGAAGTAGGAGCTAAAGCTATAAGAAAAATCAAAGTATATATAACAAAAAAAATTTTTAAGCTGTAAAATACTTCTTCTATAAGGCCCTAGAATGTCAAGAATGTAAACTTCAATAAGAATATAGAGAATTTAATAATATATTTGAAAATCTTGACAGAATAGATAACATTTTAGGAAACTATGGAAAATCCTATTTAACAAAAGGCACTAATTTAGTGCCGAATTCCTATAAATTTTCAATGGGTAAATTCCCATGTTATTTAAAATGTTCCAAAGTAAAAAAAAAAAAAAAAAAAGGACTAAATATTTTAATGCATATTAAGAAGCTAGAAAAACACATGAACACAAAATATTAGAAATATGTAGAAAGAAAAATATTATAGGCCCTGGCTGGTTTGCTCAGTGGATAGAGCGTTGGCCTGGCATGCAGACATCCTGGGTTTGATCTCTGGTCAGGGCACACAGGAGAAGAGACCATCTGCTTCTCTTCCTCTCCCTTTCATCCTTCTCTCTCTCCTCTCCTCTCATAGCCAGTGGTTCGACTGGTCCAAGCATTAGCCTCAGGTGCTGAGGATAGCTCGGTTAATTCGAGCATCAGCCTCAGATAGGGGTTGCCGGGTGGATCCCGGTTGGGGCACATGAGGGAGTCTGTCTCATTTCCCACTTAAAAAAATTTTTTACACATAATTATATATTCTAAATCTAAATTTAAAAAAAGTGTAAACTCGTAAAACAGGCCCTGGCCGGCTGGCTCAGTGGTAGAGCGTCGGTCTGGCTTGCAGGAGTCCCGGGTTTGATTCCTGGCCAGGGCACACAGGAGAAGCACCCATCTGCTTCTCCACCCCTCCCCCTCTCCTTCCTCTCTGTCTCTCTCTTCCCCTCCCACAGCCAAGGCTCCATTGGAGCAAAGTTTCCCCGGGGCGCTGAGGATGGCTCCATGGCCTCTGCCTCAGGCGCTAGAATGGCTCTGGTTGCGACAGAGCAACGCCCCAGATGGGCAGAGTATCGCCCCCTGGTGGGCATGCTGGGTGGATCCCAGTTGGGCACATGCAGGAGTCTGTCTGACTGCCTCACCGTTTCCAGCTTCAGAAAAATACAAAAAAAAACAAACCCAAAACACAAAAAACAAAGTAAAACAGAAGCAAGTTAGTCAAAGATTAAAACATAGTACATGCTGTGGAATGAATGTTTATGTCCCTCCTTAAACTTATACATGGAAGCCCTAACCCAATATGATGGTATTTGGAGATTAGGCCTTTAGGAGGCATTGAGGGTTAGATGTGGTCATGAGGATGAGGCCCCAATGCTGAGCTCAGTGCCTTTCTAAGAAGAAAAAGAGAGCTAGCTCTCTCTCTCTCTCTCTCTCTCTCTCTCTCTCTCTACAAGGGAAGAACGCAGCAAGAAGGAAGCGGTCTACAAGCTGAGAAGAGACCTCTCACTGAAACTGAACCCTGAGGACACCCTGACCTTGGACTTTCCAGCCTCTAGAACAGTGAGAAAATAAACTTGTGTTGAAGCCGCCCAGTCTATGATACTGGTTATAACAGCCTGAGCTAAGACTATGTTTTCTAACCACAGTGGAACTATATTAGGCAATCCCTAAATAGTTAGAAATCATGCAATAATCTTCTAAATTACTCATGGGTCAAAGAAGAAATCGCAATGAAAATTAGATGGTACTTTTTAATGCATCTTAATAAAAATACAACATGTCAAAATCTGTGGGAGTGACGCTAACATTGTGATTAGAAGAAAACCAGTCAACTTCAACTGCATATACTGGAAAGAAAGGCTGAAAATAGGCATCTAACAAGGCTTTTTGCAAGATATTAAAAAAGAACAGTAAATTAAACCTCCCTTTCTCCGTCTCTTAACCCTCCCTGTGTACAGTTCTGTCTGTCTCCATCTAGCCCTCCAGGGTACCCAGCCTCCAGTCATACATGAACACCATGCACAGAAGCCCTGTCAGGACCCAGGAGATTCAATCACTGAGCCAACAGGTGCTTTGGAGCTTTATCTGCTCACAGGTCTTTCTGTGTGTGTCCCCCACTTCCCCAAGCAGCCTCATAGAAACAATGGCTTCTGGTTATAATCAGAGCAGCTTTTCACTTGATTCTATTCACAGAGAAGCAGTGAACCAGGGTCCTGTCTAGGATATGGAAGGAAGATGTTCATCCTCTACTCTCCATAGAAACTGAACTCTCGTTTCCCCAGGCTGCTCTGGGGCTTCATGCAGGTCCCAGTCCCACTTACCACCTCCCTCTCCCACCCCTTTCTTCGCCCACACGGTTTCCGTGACCTCACCCCCAGCATGGCATTGGAGTTCCCCATTTTTATACAGCATCTGTCATTGGACTGCACTTAGAGCAGAATGTCATATTAAAACACCACCTAGGCCCTGGCCAGTTGGCTCAGTGGTAGAGCGTCACCCTGGTGTGTGGATGTCCTAGGTTCAATTTCCAGTCAGGGCACACAGCAGAAGTGCCCATCTGCTTCTCCACCCCTCCCCCTTTCTCTTCTCTCTTGCTCTCTCCCTTCCTCTCCTGCAGCCATGGCTCCATTGGAGTGAGTTGGCCCTGGACACTGAAGATGGCTCCATGGTCTTGCCTCAGGTGCTAAAATAGCTCAGTTGTTGAGCAACAGAGCAACGGCCCCATATGGGCAGAGCATCACTCCCTAGTGCGCTTACTGGGTGGATCCTGGTTGGGGTGCATGTGGGAATCTGTCTCACTGCCTCCCTTCCTCTCACTGAATAAAAAAAAAAAAAAGAAAGCAAAAACATGTCATCTTACCTGGAAGCCTACTGATTAGTTAGACTACACTGTAATCGAGTATATTAAATTTTGAGTGGCTTTAGAGGTGAGGTTATGAAATAACCAAGGGTAGAGACACAGTCCATATTCTGATGGCAACTGAACTACACAGATATGTGATTAGGCTTTTGTTTCACTATTAAAAAATTCAGCATCAGTACGTTACTTGGAATGACTTTGGGATGATCATCTCTCAAGAAAGTATAGAGCTGGAAGAATCGGTTAGAGGTACAAGAAGCTGGAAAAAAACCATTTTTATGCAAGAAAAGGATAACAATTTCTTAGTAACAGATGATGGACTAAATACAGAACTTCTTTTTTAATTCAAGAACTGGGTGCCTAACCAGGTGGTGGTGCAGTGAATAGAGTGCCAACCTGGGACTCTGACGACCCAGGTTCGAAACCCTGAGGTCACCAGCTTGAGTGCAGGCACAGGGGCTTGAGGGTGGGGCTACTGGCTTGAGCACGGGATCATAGACATGACCCCATGGCATCTGGCTGGAGCCCAAAGGTTGCTGGCTTGAAGTCCAAGGTCGCTGGCTTGAGCCCAAGGTCGGTGGCTTGAGCAAGGGGTCACTGGCTCAGTTGGAGCCCCTTTGTTTAAGTCACATATGAGAATCAATGAACAAGTGAAGTGCCACAACTCTAAGTTGATGCTTTTCACTTATCTCACTCCCTTCTTGTCTTTCTATTCCTGTCTGTCTGTCTCTCTCACTAATAAATAAAATTCAAGAACTGGGTGACAAGTTGGGACAGAAAACACATCACTTGTGCCTTGTGCTTTCCCACTTCCTCCCTGGCAGCGCTGTGTCCTGCGAGAGGGGAAGTTTCCCTAGAGCGCTGGGACCCTGTATACCCCCAGTGTTTCTGCAAGCTGCTGGTTCTCTCCTGGAAAAAAGCAAACTCCATGAATAGCAGAAACTCAGCACTTACAGGACAGACAGGGGAGTAACCCCATGGAGCAAATGAGCACGCAACACCCGACCTTGGAGAGGCCAGGCTCATACATCAAATACATTTGCCTTTGGGCGAAATAAAGATGCACTGAGTGTCCAACCAACCTCGGTGGTAAGCTACACCCAGGGGTGATATTTTACTGCTATTGCCCTTGGAATCGGTAAATATTTGTATGGAAAATACTATGCAACCACCTGTTCCTGTTATTCCTGCACCACTGGTTTCTAGAACCTAAAATATTTTTGTGAACTTACCTTTATTTTGGCATCAACCCATTGTCTCTGCTGGGTTGTTGTTTTTTCCCCAATATACCTCTCCCTCTTCAAAAAAATGTATTCAATCTGCAACTCTGAAATGGGGAATTGTATTTCCCTCTGTATAAAAACAGACGTAATTTTGCAAAGTGGCCAAGACATATTGCGTGCTCCATTATTTTGAGCTTGGAAGCTCTGTGGGCAAGTCTGCTATGGGAGGGGTGTGTGCGGGGGCGCGCGAGCGCGGGCACTGCCCACAGCTGGTGTCTGAGTCGTCCGCAGCCTGAAGAGGCAGTTTCTAGACTTGTGAAATCTTGCGCCAATCTGTTGAGCAAAGGAAGGGCGGTTGTCAAACCCAGCCCTGCCTTGACCTCCTGGGCAGGTCAACCAAAGGCTGTTTGTTGTTCCTAGAACTCAAACAAGGCCTGAGCATTTAAGACTACTCGTGTGTTGATGTGGGCGGAGGGTTCTGGCGATGCGAATGGAAACTACAACTGGAAGGCACTCCTCAGCCAGGAAAGCCTGGAGCTGGGAGAGACCTGGGGGGTCAGGAAACCAGGCCCAGAGAGCTGAGGACTGGTCTGAAATTCTCAGAGAGGGAGACCTGACCAGGGCCATTTCCACTTCTCTGGGGACTTTACGAGTTCCCCTTGGTCAAGTGTCTCAGGTGAGGCGCCCATTTTCCATTCTGCTGGACTTCGGTACACAGCAAGAGGTGGCAAAATAATTACTTTTATGGGAGGGAATTAGCTTATTTCATGTCAGAGAAGGGCTCCAGGCGGAGGGCACCGTCTGTGCAAAGGCCCAGAGGCACGAATGAGTGTGAGCGTGGGTCACTGTGAAAATTCACTGTGACTACTGAGCAAGGTCTTTAGGGTGTGTGTGCGTGTACATATGTGTGCACATGAACATGTCTGCATGCATGCACGTGTGTGCATGCATGTGCACATGCACACTTGTGTGTGTGATGAAGGAGGTAGTTGTCAGTAGATGTGATTCAAGAACCTAAAACCAGGGTCACAAAGGGCTTTATATGCTGTTTTGGGGTTGAATTGTTTCCCCCTTAAAAGATGTTGGGATCCTAACCCCCTGGAGGGTATGTGTAGATGTGACCATATTTGTAAATAGGGTCTTTGCAGATAATCAAGTTAGGATGAGTCATTAGGGTGGGCTGAGTGGCAAGTGGCAACCTTACTGAAAGGGGACATCTGGGCACTGAGACAGACAGAAGGGAGACAGTATGAAAACACAGGGCACATCAGCATCAAGCTGCGGCTCTCCCGAGGCTCAGACGCGCCGGGAGAGAGGATGCAGCAGGATCTCCCTCACAGCCCTCAGCAGGAACCAACCCTGCCGACACTTTGATTGTCACCTTCTGGCCTCCGGAACTGTGAGTCAGTGCATTTCTGCTCTTTAAACCACTCAGTTAGTGACACTTTGTCACGGCAGCCCTGGGACGCTCATAGCTATGCCAAAGCAAAGAATGCAGATTTTAATTCACAAAGGGTTTTCTGTGGGAGGTTCACATGGTCACTGTGCAACTTAGAAACATCCTTCATAGCCTTATGTGTCCATATGGATCAGAACAGGAAACAGTTGAGTTCACACACATCTGAATTAAGGCAGTGGCCATTAGGAATGCATAGGACAAATTGACAAAACATTGTGAAGTAAACTAGCAGGAATGCCCTGTCCATGTTATCAGAGAACTGAAACCAGAAAAAGCCACTTAATGTGAAGCCTCTCTTACTGCAGGGGAGTGACTGAGATGGTAAAGGTAAAGGAAGGAAAGACTGGGGCTCGATTCTGCAAGGTTTTGAGCTATATGATCCTTTATCACCAGCCACACCCAGGGACAGAAAAATGGGGGAAACTTGCCCTTCCTTCTAATAAAATACCACAGATCTTACAAGGACTCAGGCAGGGAAGCTGACTTTTTAAAAATTATTTTTTAAGTGAGAGGAGGGGAATAGAGAGACAGACTACTGCATGTGCCCTGACCAGGATCTATCCAGCAACCTCTTTCTGGGGCTGATGCTCAAATCAACTGAGCTATTTTTAGTGCCTGAGGCTGATACCTGAATCAACTGAGCCACTGGCTGCAGGAAGGAAAG
This sequence comes from Saccopteryx leptura, assembly GCF_036850995.1. Lineage (NCBI taxonomy): Eukaryota > Metazoa > Chordata > Mammalia > Chiroptera > Emballonuridae > Saccopteryx > Saccopteryx leptura. Next base: position 40,953,743 of record NC_089515.1, on the reverse strand, counting down.
AGAAAGAAGGGAAAGAGAAGCAGATGGTCGCTTCTCATGTCTGCCCTGACCAGAATTGAACCTGGAACACCCATATGCTGGGCCAATGTTCTATCCACTGAGCCAACTGGTCAGGGCCATGATTAACGTTTAAGGTCAACCCTTCCAACCAAGGAGACCAAGAGAAGTCACCCTCTCCTATTCTTTGAGGCCAATATCATTACATCCCACAATCTGAGATACAAGAAGACCCAGCGGGAAGGGTAACAACCCACCAGCGGGACTCCTCGGGAACAAACAGGAGATCACGCAGTCATTCATCACATATGGACTGAGGACTTACTGAGTGCCAGTGCTAACTCTACTCAATCCTGTGCTCTGTCACGTGGCCTCAGGTGAAGATGTGCCCTTGAGAAGACGGGAGGAGAAAGAGGACAAACCTGCTGACCTCATGGTTCCACCAGCAGCAGGCCGCCTTATGTTCAATCATGTTTAATGCAGACAAATGTCAGGCTAACAGGGATGCCTGGTGTCAGCACAGCAGTATCAGTCACTGATGCAAGTTATGGCTGCAGCAGAACAGGTCTGGGTGAACCCGCAGGAGAGGGCGTGACCTTCCAGACAGGGTGTGCCCCAGCAGCACAGGATGGCACCTACCTGGGTGGGCACGGCTCTGTGTTACATGCCTGGCTCATGGCTGGAGGACGGTGGAGCATGTCACACAAGGTGTCATTGACTGTCTGCTGGGTCTGCATGTGTAAGCATACCGCGATGGCTTCTTGGTGGCCTGGAAGTTGGAAAGAGGAAAAAATGCAAATGACTTTGATGGAAAAAAGAAAATTGAGTCTTGGGATGTCTGGTTCTTAAACCACCACCCTTCCGACTACATGGTGTAGCTGCAGGCTGCATTTCAAGGTGCGTACAGGGGGCGAATAATTTTGCATTTTTGGAAGTTCCCTCATCTTTGACATTCTCAGTCACATGTTAAACTCAGCCCCTCTCCTTCCTTTCCCCCAAATACACTCACCTGGAAACATTAAGAAGTATCCCTGACTCCTCATCCACATTCAACCTTGTCTACATTCCAAATATGCTCAAAGCCAGGAGGTTCCTCTAATGCAGGGGTTCCCAAACTACGGCCCGCAGGCCGCATGCGGCCCCCTGAGGCCATTTATCCGGCCCTCACCGCACTTCCAGAAGGGGCACCTCTTTCATTGGTGGTCAGTGAGAGGAGCATAGTTCCCATTGAAATACTGGTCAGTTTGTTGATTTAAATTTACTTGTTCTTTATTTTAAATATTGTATTTGTTCCTTTTTTTTTTTACTTTAAAATAAGATATGTGCAGTGTGCATAGGGATTTGTTCATAGTTTTTTTTATAGTCTGGCCCTCCAACGGTCTGAAGGACAGTGAACTGGCCCCCTGTGTAAAAAGTTTGGGGACCCCTGCTCTAATGAATCAGCAACTTGTGCCTTCCAAACATATACAATCATTTCCCTAACAGGAACTTTCATAACAGCTGCTAAAGAATAACATTTTCTCCACAGCATTGCATACATGCTAATTGGATGCATAACCTTTATTAAAATCTTCATTATGGTTTGAGTTCCTGTTCATTATTACTACAATTAGTGATGTGTCTATTTCTACACCTCCCATTGGGTTAGTGCTTTGGTATGTGCAAAGGGCTTCTTCTCCCCCCCCTCCCCCCAGAGAGAGATAGGAAGGGAGAGGAGAAGGAGAAGAGGAAGGAGAAGCAACTGTAAGTCGTTCATTGATTGCTTCTCATATGTGCCTTGACTGGGGGGGCTCACGCTGAGCCGGCAAGGGTGCTCAAGCCAGCGACTTTGGGATCATGTCGATGACCCTGCACACAAGCTGGCAATCCGCCACTCAAGCCAGCAACCTGGGGGTTTCGAGCTGGGACCTCCACATCCCAGGTTGATGCTCTCACCACTGCGCTACCATCCATCAGGCTAAAGTGCTTTCAAATATATTGTTTGAGCCCAGCACAACCTGGTGAGGTCAGAGTAGTGTCATCTCCATGTTGTTCATTTCAGAGCAAGGAAACTGAGATTTAGAGAGAATTCAAGACAGGCAAAAAAAAGTGGTAGGTTTTCTACCACTTTTTTATTTCTAGTTTTGAAACTAGAAATCATACGTCCTGCCTCCTTATTCAGCGGTCTTCCTTTTTTACTATACGGTTCCAAAGCGCAACCCTGCCCGCCAGCCTCCCGGAGCAGTGACCATCCCTTCACATGCAAACTCTCACAGGCGTGCACTTCCTTTGGGACCAGACAGGTCTGTCTGCCCCGCAAGCTCGCATCTCCACCACTATTCTCTGTCCACTGCGACTCAAAGAATTATTGGGAAATCAGGACTGAACAAGATATAAATCAGGGGTCCCCAAACTACGGCCCACGGGCCACATGTGGCCCCCTGACGCCATTTATCTGGCCCCCGCCGCACTTCTGGAAGGGGCACCTCTTTCATTGATGGTCAGTGAGAGGAGCATAGTTCCCATTGAAATACTGGTCAGTTGGTTGATTTAAATTTACTTGTTCTTTATTTTAAATATTGTATTTGTTCCCATTTTGTTTTTTACTTTAAAATAAGATATGTGCAGTGTGCATAGGGATTTGTTCATAGTTTTTTTTTTATAGTCCGGCCCTCCAATGGTCTGAGGGACAGTGAACTGGCCCCTGTGTAAAAAGTTTGGGGACCCCTGGTATAAATCAAACTTTCTATGAAAAAGAATCAGATAAAAATCGTAACAGCAACTGTCTGATGGGAGCGGAAATATGCGAATGTACTCAGTTTCATGCAAGAATGTGTGTTCCATTATAAGACTGTGGTTCTTTTTCCAAATGCCATGTTTCAATTCAACCATTTTATATTTTATAGAATGCAGTATGGGCCAAAGTATATATAAAGTATACACTTGTGTTCCTTAGTTTTTTCGACTAAGTTTTCTTCTGCTTTCTTAGGTGGTAATCTTATGTTCCTGACCACAGCAGGATATAGCCTTAAACCTCCAGGCATCCTCCATAAACTTGTTTCATAAACGCTGGCTAACCTGAGTCCAGAGAAACACTGCTACAACCGAGGCGCTGTGCTACTCATTTGCAGACGTCCAACTTCCTTCAGTGACTTTACAGGGACAAAGATGTTTGCTTTCTAGCAGGTTTCATTTTTTTTTAACCTGAGAAGAATCAAGCAATCTTCCACACACATTTTACTTTGTAATCATCAAAGTAAAAACAACAACAACAGGCCCTGGCCGGTTGGCTCAGCGGTAGAGCATCGGCCTGGCGTGCGGGTGACCCGGGTTCAATTCCCAGCCAGGAGAAGCGCCCATTTGCTTCTCCACCCCCCCCCTTCCTCTCTGTCTCTCTCTTCCCCTCCCGCAGCCAAGGCTCCATTGGAGCAAAGATGGCCCGGGTGCTGGGGATGGCTCCTTGGCCTCTGCCCTAGGCGCTAGAGTGGCTCTGGTTGTGGCAGAGCGACGCCCCGGAGGGGCAGAGCGTCGCCCCTGGTGGGCGTGCCGGGTGGATCCCGGTCGGGCGCATGCGGGAGTCTGTCTGACTGTCTCTCCCCATTTCCAGCTTCAGGAAAATACAAAAAAAAAAAAAAAAAAAAAAAAGGAAACAACAACAACAACAACAAAAACTAAACAAAAAAAACAACCTAAAGAATCATCAAAGAGCCTGACCTGTGGTGGCACAGTGGATAAAAGCATCGACCTGGAATGCTGAGGTCACTGGTTCAAACCCTGGGCTTGCCCGGTCAAGGCACATTCGAGGAACAAATTCTACGGATTAATGCTTCCCACTCCCCCTGCCTCCCACTTTCTCTTTCTCTTTCTCTCTCTCTGAAAAAAGTCAGTAAATAAAAAAAATTTAAAAAGAGTCATCCAAGATTCCTTAGAAAATACACTTAAGAGACTATTTCGGAGTACTTTCTGGAGATGAAGTGAGTGAGTCTCAAAATCCCCAAAGTTATCACATTTTAACCTTTTTGGATGGCATTTTATAATACGTGACAAATTTTCATGTCTTCAAGCAAGTTACTCAAAAGAATGTAAAAGTATAACAGATGATTTAGGATCCTTATTGACATAGGATGAATGTTCCAAAGATGGCCACAAATTTTTGGCCATCCCAAATACTGGACCTACAACATGATTTTAACACGTTTTACTTCAAGAAGTTTGCTCAAATGTTTGCCTTCAAAAGTAAAAGTAAAAATTATAAAAACAGGTTTATTTCATTTTATACTTAAAACGTGGGTAATAATACAAGTAAGCATTAGAAGATATAAAATAAATCAAGTGTTGAAATTCTAGTGTAATTTCTCTAGCAAATTCCTTTGGTAGCATGAGGCAACGGCCCTCACTTCATATTTGACTTCTGCAACGTCATAATAAAAAGGTTATTATTATTTTTTCTGGCAAAAATATATTCAAAGACTTCATCAAGAAATTAATGATTAAAGGGTAAAAACACAGACTTTAAGAGGATTAGCAGAGCCAATAAATGAGCTAAAACATTCCCTTGTGTTGGTTTAAGATTAGTTTGGGCCCTAGCTGGTTGGCTCAGCGGTAGAGCGTCGGCCTAGCGTGCGGAGGACCCGGGTTTGATTCCCGGCCAGGGCACACAGGAGAAGCGCCCATTTGCTTCTCCACCCCTCCGCCGTGCTTTCCTCTCTGTCTCTCTCTTCCCCTCCTGCAGCCAAGGCTCTACTGGAGCAAAGATGGCCCGGGCGCTGGGGATGGCTCTGTAGCCTCTGCCTCAGGCGCTAGAGTGGCTCTGGTCGCAACATGGCGACGCCCAGGATGGGCAGAGCATCGCCCCCTGGTGGGCGTGCCGGGTGGATCCCGGTCGGGCGCATGCGGGAGTCTGTCTGACTGTCTCTCCCCGTTTCCAGCTTCAGAAAAGTGAAAAGAAAAAAAAAAAAAAAAGATTAGTTTGAGCTGGGATAATTGCAAGCAAGTCTTGACTAATTTGACATGCCAAACAACATCACACACACACACACACACACACACACACACACACACACACACACACAAAGAAATATCCAGAGCAATGAAAAAAATCTACTGTCAGAGCCTTTAAGATGCTACGCAGTATTTAATATATCAACCGTGAAATAAATATGGAAAAATGACTTGAATAAAAAAATTATGTTCATTTAATAACCAAATAGCCTTGGGCCCTAAAAATAGATGTAATATGCCTTTTTCACATCCAGAATGAAACAGTAACAAAAATTGATCCTATGTTAGTCTATAAAAAATCTGCAAGAATTTCCCAAAGCCAGAAATGATAACATTCTCTGACCATAATAGTGTCTGACTATGAATGAAGAACAAACCATTGCCCCCCCCCCCAATCCTACCATTAGAATTTCTAGAAAGTCATTCTCTATAAAACTTCTAGGTGGAAATGAGTAAACAGAATACATACTAGTTGTGGCAAATAAATAAATAAATAAACAAAAAACCCCACAAAAAACAACTAAGAGACAAGAAGGAGGATTGAAACAACTTGATACTAGATGAACAACTCTTGATTCTATGTGTCATATCTTTATAAAATGAATGACTTTCTTCCCCTTCAAGAAAATCTAAATTATGGAATTTACTTAAAGATTAAGAACTTGAATATAACAGTAAGCGGCCCTGGCCGGTTGGCTCAGTGGTAGAGTGTTGGCCTGATGTGTAGATGTCCGGGTTTGATTCCCAGTCAGGGCACACAGGAGAAGTGATCATCTGCTTCTCTACCCCTCCACCTCCCCCTTCTCCCTCTCTTCCTGTTTTCCTCCCACAGCCATGGCTCAATTGGTTTGAGCATATTGGCCCCAGGCTGAGGATGGCTCTGTAAAACCTCCGCCCTTAGGCACTAAAAATAGCTTGGTTATGAGCATGGCCCAAGATGGGCAGAATATCAGCCCCAGATAGGGATTGCCAGGTGAATCCTGGTCGGGGCTCATGTAGGAATCTGTCTATCTTCCCCTCCTTTCATTTGAGAAAAAAAGGAGGGAAATAGAAATATAACAATAAGCAGGGGGAAACTTGTAAATGATGGTCAACATAGCACCATGAGCCTGCCCCTCAATGCTGACTGCTGACCCCAAGAGGGGTAAAGAAGAACTGAATGTAGACAGTTGGAGGGACCTGCTCTTTCAAACTTTTTAAACAGATCATTTCTGTGCTATACACAATTTAAGATCATTGAACAGCGTGGAAGGACTCCAAATCATCTGACAAAATACTAGAAATCAGTTAAAGAAAAAAAAATAGATCTACTTCATGTAATGTTGCCTTGTACAATGCTATGTTACACTTTAGGATGCTCTACTTCAGAAATATATAAGAAACACACACACATATATATATATGTACAGATTACACAGCTACATGCCGAGGGCCAAACTGCAAAGAAGAGTTAGTGTGCATTTTCCTCTCTGCTGATTAGTCAGTATGCTTGGGTGGGTACAACTCTGAACTCTCAGGTATCAAAAAGGAGGAGAGCACAATATGTATGCTGTGGACCCAGCAAAGTGCCAAAGAACAGTATCGCACTTGGCGTCCAAATGCACGTTTTACAGCAGTCCAGATAGGTGAGTTCTCTTTGGGAACCGTGGAGGAGACAGCTGGTAAAGATTAGGACTGTTGAAAGCCATTTGGCCTCATGAAGGGCGCCATAAACATCGCTGGAGCCTGAGAGGAAGTGACCAATTATATCAGGAGAAGCTGGAAGGAACTCCAGCTAGAGGCCTGTCATGGTTGGAAGGGATGCGAAGAGGACAGAGCAGTGATTGCTAATGTACCATGTCGGGAACGTGTCCTCACAGGGAGTGGGCTAAGGCGAGCCCGGAGTGGGCCAATTTGGTTTTCAGTCCCATTTTCCCACTTGTGGGAAGCCCATCTTGTACGCCACCATGTTAATGGAGACTACCTGCATTCGTCATTGTCATTCAGGGACACATATATACGTCTATGCAAACCCTAAATTAGGCACTAGTGCATTATAGTCAGAGGTATAGCAAAAAATACTGTATCATGACTTCAAACATCTGCCCATTCACCTAGGAAATCATTCACACACAAATAGCCACACACGTGTGACTAAAATAACCAGATAGGAACTTCCTGCTCTCAAGCACGTAATCCCACCGACACGCCAGTCATCTGTGCCTTCCCCTACTGCAGCCAGGAGCTCCCCTCCCATGATGTGAGGCTGATCTCGCAACTGTGCTTTCTACTTCGCCCCTTCCATCCTCTCAGGATAATTTGATGACTTTGCCTTTTCCTTCCATTTGGAACTTTCTGTTGTCTTTTAAATATACATAAGATTCTCCCTCAACCCACAATGCCTTCTGGCCATCTCCTTCTCTCTGTCTTCTTTATCATGGACAAATATGACCCCAAAGAATCTATTCTGGTCACCTCTGTTTTGTCATTTATCACTATTTCCTCAGTCTTCCTTTCCTTTTATTTTAAAGTGAGAGGAGGAGAGATATAGAGACAGACTCCCACATGCACCCTGACCAGGATCCACCTGGCAAATTCCCTATGGGGTGATGCTCTGCCCATCTAGGGATGCTGTTCGGCAACTGAGTATTTTTAGCACCTGAGGCTAAGGCTTCACAGAGCCATCCTCAGCACCTGGGGCCAACTAACTTGAACCAATCGAGCCATGGCTGCAGAAGTGAAAGAGAGAGAGAGAAAGAGAGAGAGAGAGATAGAGAGAGAGAGAGGCATCAACTTGTTTCACTTAGTTGTTCCATGTAGTTGTGCACTCACTGGTTGCTTCTTGTATGTGCCCTGGCTAGGATTGGTGCCCTGGGACAATGATCTATCCATTTAGCCACCTGGCCAGGGCCTGGACTAACTTTTCTGAAATAAATATCGATCATGTAACTCCTACTTTAATTACCTGGATGACTTCCCACTGTTCTTGCGATAAAGACCCAAAATCAACATGGCCTGTGAGGCCTTCACTGTCTGGCTCCCACCTTCCTCCCAGCACCATCTCACACTGAGTCCGCTCTCTTGGTACCTGGCTGTGCCCAATTCCTTAATTCTGGGATGTCCACGCATCTTCCTTCCACAAGGGCCATGCACAGCTTCTTTCTCTTGCTGGGAAGCCTCTTTGTGCCACCTTCTCCAACCATCTTTTGCTTAATTCCTCACCTTTCAGATTCAAGTTCAAGAGTAATTGTTTTTAGAGGGGAGTTTTCCTTTCTGTCACAAAGTCAAGTTCCTCCTAGTATATGCTTTCAAAGCACTATCGACTTCTCTTGTAGTGGCCAGAACCCACTGTAACTTTCATGTATGAATATGGTGATGTAACCAGTGCATTTCTCCCAGCAGATTTGAGTTCCTAAGGTGGAAACTGAGTCACTATCACCTTCCTAGTGCCTGTAATCAATACATGCAGAATGCTGCTTTTGAATAAAATAATAAAGAGATTTCTGCTATTGTCAGGAACAAAGCAAGGTGGGTATCACCCACATTATTTACTACCACTTTTGAAATTCTGGAAATGCAATAAGATTTTTAAAAAATAAATAGGATAAATAGCTATGGGAAAGGTGAAGCTAAAATCATTAATTGTATTAGATCTTTACTGAGATAAACTATTAGATACATTAAGGAGTTTAGTAATTTTGTTAAATTAAAAAGAGGGCCCTGGCCGGTTGGCTCCGTGGTAGAGTGTCAGCCCGGTGTGTGGAAGTCCTGGGTTGATTCCTGGTCAGGGTACACAAAAGAAGCAACCATATGCTTCTCTACTCCTCCCCACCCCTTCCTTTTCTCTCTCTCTTTCTCTCTTTTTTTTCCCCTCCTACAGCCATGGCTTGATTGATTAGAGCACATCAGCCCCAGGCACTGAGGATGGCTCTGTGGAGCCTTTACCTCAGGCACTAAAAATAGCTTGGTTGTGAGTATGGCCCCAAATAGAGCATCGGCCCCAGACAGGGGCTGCTGGGTGAAACCTGGCCGGGGCACATGTGGGAGTCTGTCTATATCCCCTCCTCTTACTTGATAAAAAAAAGAAAAAAACATTTTCTAAAGAGAAAAATCAGCATTCCACTATAAGAGGAATACCCTGTTGTTATTGTATTATAGTTGACCCACTAACATTTACCATGGGCCAGGCACTTTGAGACGCTTCTCAAAATCAACCAGTTTAATAATCACATTTAGTCCTTCCATTAATCTGAACAAAGTAGATGTAGCTCTTCTCATTTTACAAAAACAAATCTCTACCAACTTAAATAACCAGCCCAAAGAGCACAAAGAAGGTTCCAAACGGAGCCAGCCCTAAAGTCCAGACACATACTAACTCCTGGCCGGTGCCGTTAGGAGACAGAAAGGTAAAAACGAAGAGGTCATACACGCAACAAATTAATATAAAAGACAAAGAAAAGTTCAGGTAAGGAATGTTTAGGATGTACCACATTATAAAACCTTATTAGCGGGTATTTAAAAGGTCAGCATACCTTCCAGGATGTGTGTGTACACATGCGCATGTGTGCATATCTAATCCACATAGACACCCATGCGATGCTACATGCACGCATGCATACACACACCTTGGAAGCTGCAAAATGAACGTGTCTACATTTTTCATGCTTTTAAGAATTAAAGAATTCTCGGCTGCCACTTAGGAAAGGTTCTTACGCATCAGTCACTACAGCAGATGAGTTCATTTTATTTCCTGCATGATGTGAAGATAGAATGTACAAGTATACAATATCCTGATATGGCCAAAAATCTATCATTTTGGAAATCTGTGATTTGCATATATATACATACATACATATATATATTTATTTTAATTTTTTTTTTAAACCCAAAACTGGAATGTTGAAGAACTAACTATATGCCCATGGAAATTCGATTTTTCTGTGGTTTTCAGTCTTTTCACACCTACCCTCTCCACTGTCCAGGGTAAAGATGAAAAACCCACGTCCATAACCCCACACAGGTAGACTCGCAGAGGCTGGCTTCCAAAACCACATTAAAATCTACCACAGAGAGGCCTGTGGGTGGTGCATTCAGATGGTAAAACCAACGTGACAAAAGCCATGGTCTCTCAAGAGAAGGACTGTGTCTTGTTCATTTTCTGTCCTAAGCCTGAGCCCAGAGCCCAGAGCCGAGCCCTGGCATCCAGCACAGACCAGGTGCCAGTTCCCTGTGTTTATACAGAGTTTTGGTTTCTTCCCTAAGCTATTCAGTTTTACAGAACTTAGTTACTTTCTTAAAAGAAAACTTTAGGCCCTGGGCAGTTGGCTCAGTGGTAAAGCGTCAGCCCAGCATGTGGATGTCCCAGGTTTGATTCCCAGTCAGGGTACTAACTGGGACAGAAGGAGGCAAAGGAGAAGCAACCAGAAACCATCTGCTTCTCCACCCCTTCCCCTCCACTTTCTCTCTCTTTCTCTCTTCCCCCCTGCAGCCATGGCTTGACTGGTTTGAGCACATTGCCCTGGGCACTGAGGATGGCTCTGTGGAGTCTCAGCCTCAGGCGCTAAAAATAGTTCAGTGTGAGCATGGCCCCAGACGGGCAGAGCATAGACCCCAGACAGAGGTTGCCGGGTGAATCCTGGTCAGGGCGCATGAGGGAGTCTGTCTCTCTATTGCCCCTCCTCTCACTTGGAAAAGAAGAAAAAAAATTTAAAAAGAAAACTTTAAGCTTGAACCTGAGAAATTAAAAACATGACTTTTTGCAAAGAGGCTTATTATACACATTGATAGCTCAATCCACCCTCTCACTCTCTAAGGGAGGACAATTAAGCTGTTCCTTTTCTATTTTGGAATTGTGATGGCCTCTGAGCCTTCATTTCCCCAACTGTAAAATTTTGGTTAGTCGGTATCCAACGTTTGTTTTGATGATATTATTCCAGGACTACAATAAACTTCCGCATGACTAAACTGCTGTTTAACCGAGTGTCGAAGGATTTCTGAGTTGAGCTCTGTGAAAACTTGTAAAATGTCTTCCAGATACACAAGCCGACACCAGGAAGCAAACAGACGGGCACCTTCGCATCACCCACTGAATAATGAACTGCACTTGGACCTTTGTCCTCTCACAGAGGATGAAAGCTCCACGGTGTCAATAAGGACAATCTTAATTAGCCAGGTTTCACAGTACTGGAATGTATTAAAAGAACTCAAAGGTCATTCTACTGCTCCTAGGTCTGTGCCCAAGAGAATGAAAACACACGTCCACACATAAATGTGTATAGGAATGCTCAGAGCGATGTCATTCACGACATGTGAACATTCAAATCTCTAACTGATGAATGGATAAATAAAATGCAGTATATCCATGCCATAGACTAGTATTGAGTCATCAAAACACATGAAGTACTGATTCATGCTACAACATGGGTGAGCCCTGAAAATATATTACGTGAAAGAAAGCAGTCACACCTGACGAGGTGGTGGCTCAGTGGATAGAGTATCAGCCTGGGAGGCTGAGGACCCAGGTTCGAGATCCCGAGGCCTCAGTCTTGAGCCCGGGCTCATCAGCTTGAGTGCACGGTCAATGGCTTGAGCGTGGGATCATAGCTATGACCCTGTGGTCGCTGGTTTGAAGCCCAAGGTCACTGGCTTGAGAAAGGGGTCAGTGGCTTGGCTGGAGCTCCCAGGTCAAGGCATATATGAGAAGCAATCAATGAACAACTACGGGTGCTGCAACTATGCGTTAATGCTTCTCATCTCTCTCCCTTCCTGTCTGTCCCTGTCTGTCCATCTCTCTCTCTCTCTCTCTCTCTCTCTCACTAAAAAAAAAAGAAAAAAAAGAAAGCAGTCACAAAGGACCTCATAATGTGTGATCCTGTTTATACAAAATGCCCAGAAGAAACAGGAAGTAGGTCAGTGGCTGCCGGAGGCTGAGAGTGTCAGGGAAACGGGGCGCCAGGGAAAATGTGCAGTGACGGCTTTAAGGGAACAGCTTCCTTTGGGTCGAGTGCTCTAAAATGCACTGTGATGGCGGTTGCACAACTGTGTGAATATACTAAAAACCCACTAAACTATACAGTTTAAACACATAAACTATATGGTATGCAAAATATATCTTACTAAAGCTGTAACAAAAAGAAGTGTCATCCCAGAGGGGTCAGCCACCCTAGAGGTGAAGCCCGTGGCCATTGTCATGGGCACTGAGAACCAGGGTGGACCTGACATTCCAGCACCTGGCTCCAAAGCCGAGTTCTCCCTGACATGCCCAATGGAGTCAGAATTCCTGGTCACCCTCCTTGGGCTACTTACTCCAAGTGGTCTGCTGAGATCCAGAGACCCACCACACCATCCTTTCCCAATTGGGGTGGGGTTGGGGGGCCGGTCAGGACGAGAACTGAAACCAGGATGATAGGACTAGATGAACTAGTGGTTCTATCCGGCATTTCCAAGCAGGTATAAACCAAAACATTTTCGGAGGATGACTTCAGACTGAGAGCTGCCTTTCATGTGGCAGGTGCTTATGCCAAAGAACATAACTTTTTTTGTTGGGGGGGGGGGTGGACAGGACACAGTCCCACTATCCTTTAACTTTCTAGAATAATCACAATAAAAGAATAAAAGAAAGGAAAGGTATAGTTTTTGGTTATTGAAACGACATAACCGCCTTTGGACTTTTGCTAATTAGCCAAATTTGTAATTTCTCAAACCAACAGAAACCCAAACACAACCATCCCTTAGCAAAGGATCCAATACCTCCCAAACACGTCGCTGTGCAAGGGGTGAACCCCACGTACTCCCAGTGGTAAGTCGTCTCACTGGCTTTCTTGTGGCGGGAGGCGTCCAGCCCGAGGGAGGCGGGGCTGCCATCACACACTTGGAGGAGGCAAGTCCGCTCCGTGGGCGGCTTGGGGCCATCACACTCCTCCTCAGGCAGCTCGGTCTCCGTCTGCGTGAACGTGAGGAGCACACGGCACTTGACCTCTCGGACCTGAACGCCCAGCCCGCACGTGGTGCTGCAGGCCGACCAGGGCTCCGGGATGAACCTACAGAAAACCAGGGAGGCAATCGTGACATGCAGGCCACTAAAGGAGGAGTGACAAGCATTCTATGTAAGAAAAAACAGCATTGAGAGGAAATCTAATCCATTTAAAATGTATATATATTTGTTCACAATTTTGTTTTTTAATTATGTACTTAACACATTTTTAAATCTTATTAGCAACACAGGGAATTTTTCACCACAAATAAATTTTCCATTTTGCATCCGTTCTATAATTCAAATCCTGTGCATAACATTAAGATATATCTATCAAGAAACTGTTCTGTAGAGATCACTTCTAATTGGATTTCTTTTATAACATGGGGATTTTCACCAATATTTATTCAACAAATCTTTACCAGGCTTATCCTTTGCTAACATGCAGAGTTTTACGCTGCTGTCTCAGTATTTAGGAACTAAAGTGGAGGCTGATAAAGCTCTCCACAGAGTAGACAGAGCTTTCATATCCTTTTCCGTATCATAAATATATACACCAAACATCTGAGCCTCTTAGAACATATTAAAGGTCCTGAAAAATCTGGCTGAAGAAACTTTATTTCTTATCATGAATTATTATCCACTAAACAGAGGTTGTCAACCTATGGCCAGGAGGCAAATCCGGCCCACCTGGGTCTACACGTCCTGCCAGCAAAGAATGAATTTTACAGTTTTAAATGGTTAGGGGTGGAGGAAGGATAATATTTTGTGTCATGTGAAAAGGACATAAAATCAATTTCCAGGTCCACAGTTAGAGATGGGCCGGCACAGAGCCATGGTGCAGATCCACCTGCTGGGTCTGGCGCCTCCGTGCCGCACGGCAGAGCCAGGCCTTCGCGACAGACGCTGGGACTTTACAGGAAATTTTTTACTGTTTTCTGTACTGAGTTTAAAAAATAGATTGAGTAGGGACATATATATTTAGGAAATTTCGAAGCAATACTTGCATCATGAGATTATGAACACGTGACAGGCGAGAGTTCGACAACAGAGTGAGTTTGGGAAACAGGAGCTCAATGACATTCAAAAGGTTTATTGACTGCAAAACTTTCCCCAAGACCGTGATATATGGATGCATGCTATAAATGCATAGGGTGGAAATATGAGGCATGCTACATCATAAATTTCAATGACCGCAGCCCTCTCTTCAAGGGGTAATGCTGTACTACATGATTTCAGAAATGCTGCTGGGATGTTTGTGTAGGACGCAATGAAAAGGTTTGATGTTTAAAATCTCGAAAGACGAGGCGGTAAGGGTCTCTGGGAGTCCCCTGACCTCCCTCCCCCAGACAAGGCTTTGCTGCAGTTGTCCATGACAGCACTTCCCAGTCGGCAAAAACAAAGCACCAACGCTATTTATGAGCCTGATAGAGAGACACCAGTCACCCTGCTCCACTCCCGGGTTCAATAACAAAGATCAGGAGCTTCCAGGAAATAAGTTGGGAAGAAAGAAAGCGACATCAGTGTACTCGTTTTAAAAATGGAGACAATAGAAGTGGTGCCGCTGATTATGTCTAGGATTAAAGACATGTAAATCCGGTGTGTAATTTGAGATTTGCCTCCAAGATCTGCTCACTTTTCCAGCTGCCTCCTTGTCGCCATGGTCACCCACACTCTTTCCCTCAGCACCCAGTTGTGGCCACAAGGGCCAGTCACCCTGTGCAGCCCCAAACACCTGTCATGGTTCTTTTGATACTATGTGCACCTCAGAGCCTCAGATCATGGGCCCTCTCTCCCAAGAAGCTGTCCCTCAACCCTACACCTCACAGTATCATAAGGTAATCACAACCTTCTCTGTCTCCCCCATTAGACCAACCTCAGGATGGGTGACACCAGAATTAGGTCACCTCACATAAAACTGGAAGCTCTTCCCAGAACCACCTGCAGGAGAAGTACCATCCACACTGACGAGCTCTGAAATGTCAGACAAGCTGTTAATCTTTCTGCTCCGGGTTTCCTCCTCCCTAAAATGAAAATAATAACCCCTCCTCATGGGTCCCCTGTCAGAATTCAGTGAGCGAATCCACATAGAACACTTGGAACGTGGACTGGCACAGAAGAAGTCCTCTCTGTGAGTGGTTATTCCTGCATTTGTCAGCGTGACAGGTTCCTGAAATGTAATCTAATTTGATTTCAGCAAGTACGATTTCCACAAATGGAAACGCTAAAATAGCAGAGGCAGAAACGTGGGAAACGTTCGCAATCTGTCCTATTTCCTTGATTTTCAAACGGGAGAGACGGGGGAGGGGCGCCGTGGCTGAACCCCACAGAAACGACGAAGACCCCAGGAAAGAGCTAAAACAACAAGGAACCGTTTCAACCATCAACACATTCCAGAGCTGAAAGCTAAGAAGGTCAACACTGCAGTTTCCTTGGCTTAGCTTTATAAGCTATCATTTTTATTTTCCTAATTTACAGAAAAAATTTTTAAAAAGCCTTTTGAACATCCGCTCCCAATGTAAATTCAGAGCTTGGGCCATGTTAAAAAACCACAGCAGCAGAAATATTTATCTTCTCCAGCAGGTTTGGCAGGCCTTCCTCTGGGGATTGGAAATGCAGCTACGTTTGTCTTTTTCTTCCTTGTCAACAAGCAAGCATCCCCAAACCACAAAAGACAGTGGCAATAAAAGGATGGACTGGAAGCTGAGCTCCGTTGCGGTTTGCTCGGAAATCGAGGGAATGAACAGGCAGAAGGGGAGGGAGGAAACTATAAACTTCACACTAGACGTTCAAGAACAGGCCAGAAACAGCCAGGGTGTGAACCATATGGAACTGTGGGAGATCACAGAGGGAGATAGGGGAGGGGGGAGGGGGCGGAGCGAGGCCAGGGAATAGGTGCTGTGGGCTCCGCCCACCTTGTGGGGGCGGGAGAGGGGAGGAGTGCAGCCTGCAGGAGGGAAGGGGTATTAGTGGAAGTGCGCAGAGGAAAGGACCCCCGAGAGACCAGGTGGGGTTGACAGAAAATGTAGGTGGGAATGACAGGGGTCCTTAACCCACTGTAGCCGCATGGTATCACTCTTTTCTGACTCAATAAAATGAACAGTATTTTCAGATCTTGAAAGGGACCCGAGGGATTATCTGATCCGATGGTCCCCAAACTTGGATGAACCCCCCCCCACACAAGGTCACCTGGACTGCTTACTAAAAACCCAGAGATAGAAGGCAGACTATAGAGATCACCAGGGGCTGGGGGAATGGGAAGTTAGTGTTTAATGGGGCCCAAGTTTTGTTCTGGGAACAAAAGACCCCGGCAGGACGCACCATTCTAGACTGGGAATTCCACGGTGCTCCTTGGGCGGCATCCCCTCCTCTCTGCAGATTCCTTCCTTGCAGGACGTCAGAGAGTGGAGCTGGAGAAGGATCTAGGAACGTTCAGCCCAATCCCCTCCTTGTATAGTTGGAAGGTCTAGAGATGTTAACTGACTGGTCTGAAATTCTTATTATCTTTTAAATATGTTTAAGACTGTCCTAGCCCTGGCCAGTTGTTGGTTCAGTGGTAGAGAGGGTGCCTGACATGTGGATGTCCCAGGTTCAATTCCTGGTCAGGGCACACAGGAGAAGCGACCATCTGCCTCTCCACTCCTGCCCCTCCCCCTTTCTTCTCTCCCTCTTTCTTCCCCTCCCACAGCCATGGACTGGTTGGTTCTAGTGCATTGGCCCTAGGCGCTGAGGATAGCCCCGTGGAGCCTCACCTCAGGGGCTAAAAATAGCTTGGTTGCCAGCATGGCCCTAGATGGGAAGAACATCGGCCCCAGACAAGGGTTGCCACATGGACTCCGGTCAGGGCACATGCAGGAGCCTGTCTTTCTATCTCCCCTCTTACTTGGAAAGGAAAAAAAAAAGATTATCCTAACCTCAAATGAAAACCAACCACAACAGCCAAACACATACACACAACCATTCTTTTCTATCAACTTGACTAACAGTCCTCACTCCTTATAGTCTAGTATCCATTGCCCCATCTCCGTCTAGTTGGGAACTTTTGTCTTGTCTCATCAACATTGACTTCTCTGCCCTTTGAATGATACCACTTTATAATTAATGGGAAAAGACTCTCTTGACAAACAAAACAGGCCTTTCTCAGTCCTCAGAGTCATGCCTCGACTTTTGGTGAGGTGCGAATACTCTGGGCTGCACCTCTGCCTGGTCTTCATAAGGACGTGCTTTTCTGGGGTCTACTTCTCCCTGCCTTCACGACTTCCACTCCTTTGCCACCCACTCCTTCTGATTCCCCTCCTTTCCCGGGATTGTCAAGCTTCTGTTGTGAGCCCAACGCTCTTCTCTCTTCAGTGAGTTCCTCTGGGGTCACTCACCTCACAGCCTCCACAATTTCTTCTGGGTTCACTGCCAGGCCTGACAGTAGTCCGTGCGGAAAAGTCCGTGTCAGGACTGTGACATGCCAAAGCTCTTGGCCCGCCGCACTAGGGGCGCGGTGCCATCTCTAGGAGAAGTGACCCATGTTCCCCTGAGGCTCACTGCTGGGCTGGACCCCAGCGAACAGGGACTCTGACAAATGAGAGTGCGCTCTGAAAAGAGCAATGAGGTCGGGAAGGGATCTAAAAATAACAGCACGAAAACCACTGGAACGGCTAAGTACGATGAGCCTGGGAAAGATCACACCCTTGGGAACCAGCTCTCTCCAAACCTGTGAACGTTTGTCACGTGGGATGGAGGCATAGATCTGGCTGTTGTTTTTTCCTGTTTCAGAAGACAGAAATTTGAAGGAGGTGCATTTTGGCTCAATGGAAGAAAAATCTTGCCGATAACATGAAATGAGCTGTCTCTCAGTGAACTCCGCCCATTGTAGAAGGTGTTAAAGAAGCAAATGCTGCCCCGAGAAGGAGTGCGACCACGTTCCCCTGTTCCCTCGGAGAGCCCCTCTCTGCCAACACTCTGTGAACTGCTCTCTTGCTAAAGAGGCCGTCAGCACACAGACCCTGCGTGCCTGACATGGAGTCGCCATCCCATTCCTTGAGTCTCTACCTAGTCTGGCTGCTTCTCGACTTTGGGACAAAGAATCTCAGGGTGCCTTGGATTCCTGCTCTCTTTTGGTCCCTATACCTCTGTCTCTAGAATATTTTTTTGATTTGCTCTTCATTCTTAATCTTCACTGATACCTTTTTCATGCCAGACTTTCCAAATCACATGTAGATGAGAGTAATTATATTTTGGTTAAAATGGACCCTGGAGAGATTAAAGTCAGCCTGAAGAATGAGACACAGAACAATTAAAAGACTGTCTGAGGTCACATGGTCAAGAGTGGTGTTTCTAGGCTCCCAACTCAGTAGCACCATGTTCTTCCCACTGCTCCACCCCCAGCAGCACTGGAGAACTGTCTTATAATCACTCGGGCCACCCTGAGACATTTCAATGTAATTCTTTTCATAGAGACCGGCCATAACCTAACCATGGAATGACTGGCTTATGTGTTTAATACTTTCATGGTCCTTGATCAAATCAAATGTGTTCATCTAAAGCTGGAAATTATCCCCAGCTTCTTAATTGTAACAGACCACTAGGTTTGCTCTGAGTTAAACAATACTGTGGTTGTGTGAGCTTCTCACAAAGACTTCCAAAGCAGGATTGCTGAATTGTGAAATAAAAAAGAACTCCAGCCAGCTCAGGCTCTCTAGAATCTGTCAAACCAGGGCGCTTGGATTTGAACTGTATCACTCACTGTACTCCAGTGAGGACAAAAATGACATCGATCATGTTAACTGGCTATGCTCTGGCTGCCTCACAAAAGGTCCTGGACTCACGTTGGTTCTTCTGTTGCTATTCTGGTCTCTTCTAGTTCACGTGCCTGTTTCAACCAAGGTGATTTAGCTTCCACTGGGCTTTTTTCTGAGAAAAAAAAAGGAACACAAACAACAAGCTTAATTATCATTAATCATCAGGTATCTGGATATATGATGGTGACTTGTTGAAGATTTCATCGATAAAAAAGGTCATGCTGCCCTGGCCAGGTAGCTCAGTTGGTTAGAGTGTCATCCCAATGTGCCAAGGTTGTGGGTTTGCTCACTGGTCAGGGAACATACAAGAATCAACCAATGAATGCATAAATAAGTGGAACAACAAACTGATGTTTCTCTCTCTCTCTCTCTCTCTCTCTCCCCCCTTCCTCTCTCTCTAAAATCAGTTAAAAAAATTTAAAAAGATGTCATGCTTCTCCAATGCAGGTTGAGTCCTTTGGCACAGTACATGAAGTGGCTTCTGGATTGAACCAAAGATTGTTGTCCTAGACTTTTTTGAATTAACACATAGTCAAAAGACAACCAAATGATCCACAGCATGGTTGAATATATTCTCTAAGTTAACATAAAAATGCCTTTTATAAATTAATACCAATGTTTTGTTGGCACATTAAAGCTCTTACTTCCACCAGATTAACTTGCCTTCTTACACCACAATTTTTTTTTCTTAATTGAGAAGTGAAGACGCACATGCCCCTCGACTGGTATCCACCCTATAATCCCCCTATTGGGCGATGCTCTGTCCATCTGGGGCCGTTGCTCTGTTGCTCGGCAACTGAGCTATTTTAGCACCTGAGGTGAGGCCATAGGGTCATCCTTAGTGCTCTGTTGCTCCAACTGAGCCATGGCTGTGGGAGGAGAAAAGAGAGATAGAGAAGGAGAGAGGGAGGGGAGGAGAAGCAGACGGTCGCTTCTCTTGTGTACCCTGACCAGGACTTGAACCTGGAACTTCCATACGCCAGACCAACGCTCTACCACTGAGCCAACTGGCCAGGGCTTACACTACAATTTTTTTTTTTTTGCTAGTTGAATGAAGACTTTAATAGAGAAAGAAACACAAATGACATAAAGATTTAGAGTACGAGGAGGCGGAGAGCTTGTGTTATGGTTGACTCAAACTTTTATTATTAATGTACAGTCATCCCTCGCCATATTGAGGTTCACTTTTCATGGTCTCACTGTATTGCAGATTTTTAAATTGTATATATCTAATTTTGGATTGCAGATTTTTTGCTATATCGTGGGATTTTGCAGTATATAGGTATTTTTATATATTTATTATTTTAATTATTTTTGTGGTAAAATAAGCATTTTCTAGTCTAAAAAATTGAAAACAATATAAAAATATATAAAAATAATTAAAACATATTAGTATTCACTGGTGAGTACTCATAGAGAATTTTATATGTTGTTAAAATTACATAGGTTTAAGAGTATAGAAAGTGTTTAAGAGCATAGGAAGTGTTTATAAGAGTGTGGGAAAGGTTTATAAGAGTGTAGAGAGAATTTATAAAGCCTTAAAACATATATAAATAATAAGATAAATATAAGGTCGCTACTTCACGGATTTTCGCCTATCACGGGGAGTTCTGGAACCTAACACCCTCAAGGGACCACTGTAGTTGTTGGGGGAGATGGTTGAGGGCAAGCTGGTGGCCCTTTCTGTCCTTTGAAGCCTTCTGAGACATAACCAACAATCTAGTAATGAATTTGGGACTGCTTCAGGGAACTCACAGACACTAACAAGCACCAGTTTGAATGAGGAAGGGAGGAGAAAAGACTACACAGAGGAAAGTATATAATCAGTTTGCCCCTTGCAGGCCCACAGTGACTTTTCTGGAAGACAGACATTGTCAAATCTGTCTTCTGGTTGACTTGTTCATTATGAGGTGATGTGTATGGATAATGAATGCAGAGATAATGGAGAGGACTTTCACCATTCTCTCTAAATGTACTAAGAAAGACTTCTTGGCACTAACAGGTGGGAATAACTCCTTTTTCCATTTCCAGAAAGGAAGAATGTGTCATAAGTGTTAGTATCTTACTAATGTCAAAGGAAACACATAGTTTTTTGTTTTTGTTTTTTTTTTTTGTATTTTTCTGAAGCTGGAAACGGGGAGAGACAGTCAGACTCCCGCATGCGCCCGACCGGGATCCACCCGGCACGCCCACCAGGGGCAATGCTCTGCACACCAGGGGGCGATGCTCTGCCCTTCCGGGGCATCCCTCTGCTGTGACCAGAGCCACTCTAGCACCTGGGGCAGAGGCCAAGGAGCCATCCCCAGCGCCCGGGCCATCTTTGCTCCAATGGAGCCTTGGCTGCGGGAGGGGAAGAGAGAGACAGAGAGGAAGGAGAGGGGGAGGGGTGGAGAAGCAAATGGGTGCTTCTCCTATGTGCCCTGGCCGGGAATCGAACCGGGGTCCCCCGCACGCCAGGCCGACGCTCTACTGCTGAGCCAATCAGCCAGGGCCGGAAACACAGTCTTGTATAGAGGAGAACATATCTCAGAAGCGAAGCCAAGACATCCTACCTGTGGATGCTACCCATTTTGGCCAATTCATGTGGGACAAATTGCAACTACTAAAGGAATTCTAAATGTATCTATAGATCCATATTGGGCACTGAAAATCTTTATTCATCCCATGGGACAGACGTTGGCAATGGGACAGATGATGATGATGACAGCATTCCTCCCTCAAGAAATGGACACTCCCGTGGAAGGCGTGTATAAAATACCAGGGAATGAAGAAGAATGAGAACTCTGGGGGAGTTTTCCTGCTCTTCTTCCCATTTATCCTCTTTCCCCTTTCTTCTTTAAGGCAGAGACTGCCTCAAATTATTTTATGTCCACTGAGAAATGTTAGTGTCAGCCTACACAGATAGAAACTATTCTGTATGGGCTGAACTAACAAGGGCTCTACTTTCCCTCCTGATCCATTCAACCCAGAGGTCTAACTTCTCTGTCTAGGTCTATTGTAATCCATCAGTAAAATAACTTTATAAGGAAGTTAGTGACTCTGGTCAGTTGGCTCAGTTGTATAGAGTGTCAGCCTGGTATGTGGATGTCCTTGGTTTGATTCCCCATCAGGGCACACAGGAGAAGTGACCATCTACTTCTCTACCCCTCCCCTTCGCCATTCTCTCTCTCTCTCTCTTCCCCTCTCACAGCCATGTCTCACTTGGTTCAATCACATCAGCCCAGGTGCTGAAGATGGCTCCATGGAGCCTCTGGCTCAGGTACTAAAAATAGCTCAGTTGCAATCATGGTCCCAGATGGGCAGAGCATCGGCCCCAGACACGGGTTGCTGGGTGGATCTCGGTGGGGGCACATGCGGAAGTCTGTCTATCTCCCCTCCTCTCACTTTGAAAAAAAGAAAGTAAGTTGAAATACAAACACTGCAACACTAGAACGAGAGCTGAGAAACACTGTTCTATTTGACTTTGAGATGCACCGCAAACCCACCTTTTGGTTTATAACATGGGACGGGGACGATACACTCTTCTTTGATGTGTAGCTTCAATTGTGGGTTGCAGCCGCCAACGTGCTGTCCACGATGGTTGATACACAGCACGACCCGGTAACGCAACCCTCGGCCACAAGTCACTGTGCACTGCGGAGAGGAAAAGAGAAGCCAGTGAAATTCCCGTTCACGAGGAGAGCCACAAAGGTCCTTGTCTCATGCAAAAGGGGAGCCACTGGTCTTTCTGGATATTAAACACAGAAGACATCACAGTGCAAGAAAAACTGAAATACCCTGAAATCTTTTTGCTCAAATATGAAACAAATTTTGGTTCTCTCAACTTGGATTAAAAATTAGCATGAAATTGCTTATCCAGAACAATTCAGGAAGATAAAAGAAACGTTTCCAAACTAACAATTTAAAAAATCAAACTTTGATCAATGTGCTGGAGGATTCTCTTTTTCTTTCATCCATAGAAATCAGTCTTTCAAAGTCATTGTCATAGGGAGAGGTCATTAAAGAGTATTTACCCAAAAAATTTAGAAAAAAACACCACAGGAATATCAGGCAGCTAAAATTATGCTATTTTTTTTTTCTGAATATATATGAAGTTTGTGTTGTCAGTTTTTTTCTTGAATTATTTATTTTTTATTTAGAAGGTACTCTTGATTATCAATGGAGTGTTCTCATGTTGTGAAAAATCTAACATGTCTTCAATTTCTCTACGAGTTAGTGAGTGTATACGTGTGTATGTATGTTTTTAAAAAATTAAGAGACTTGGCCCTGGCCGGTTGGCACAGCAGTAGAGCGTCGGCCTGGCATGCGGGGGACCCGGGTTCGATTCCCGGCCAGGGCACATAGGAGAAGCGCCCATTTGCTTCTCCACCACCACCACCCTTCCTCTCTGTCTCTCTCGTCCCCTCCCGCAGCCAAGGCTCCATTGGAGCAAAGATGGCCCGGGCGCTGGGGATGGCTCCTTGGCCTCTGCCCCAGGCACTAGAGTGGCTCTGGTCGAGGCAGAGCGACGCCCCGGAGGGACAGAGCATCACCCCTGGTGGGCAGGGCTTCGCCCCTGGTGGGCGTGCTGGGTGGATCCCGGTCGGGCGCATGCGGGAGTCTGTCTGACTGTCTCTCCCCGTTTCCAGCTTCAGAAAAGAAAAAAAAAAAATTAAGAGACTTAATTTTTTAGGACCATTTTAGGCTTACAGACAAGTTGAGCAGATAGCACAAAGTCCCCTCTGCTCCCTCACCCCCACATACAGTTCCCCTTTTAGTAACATCTTGCTTTGGTGTGATATGGTCACCATCCTGAAGAACCAGAATCACTAATACGTTATTATTAACTGAAGTCCAGAGTTCACATTAGAGTTGTTGCCAGTTTTTAAAAATTTGTCATTTCTTTTCTTATTCTAAATCAGGGGTCTCTAAACTTTTTACACAGGGGGCCAGTTCACTGTCCTTCAGACCGTTGGAGGGCCGGACTATAAAAAAACAACAATGAACAAATCCCTGTGCACACTGCACATATCTTATTTTAAAGTAAAAAAACAAAACGAGAACAAATACAATATTTAAAATAAAAAACAAGTAAATTTAAATCAACAAACTGACCAGTATTTCAATGGGAACTATGCTCCTCTCACTGACCACCAATGAAAGAGGTGCCCCTTCTGGAAGTGCGGCGGGGGGCCGGATAAATGTCCTCAGGGGGCCGCATATGGCCCGCAGGCCATAGTTTGGGGACCCTTGTTCTAAATAAACATCTACTTAGACATCCAATATTTGTGTTTGCTATTCTTTTTTTTTTTTTAAGTGAGAGGAAGGGAGATAGTGAGGCAGACTCCCGCATGCGCCCTGACTGGACTGGGGTCCACCGGGAAACTCCCATCTGGTGCCGATGATGCTTGGATCAACCAAGGTTTCCTCAGTGCCTAGCGCCAACGCCTGAACCAACTGAGTCACTGACTGCTGGAGAGGGAGGGAGAGAAAAGGGGAGAGAGGGGGGAGAGTAGCAAATGGTTGCTTCTCCTGTGCTCTCTGACCAGAAATCAAACCTGGGATGTCCATACACCAGGCCAGCGCTCTATCTACTGAGACAACTAGCCAGGGCCAAATGTTGATTTTTGTTGATAGATCAGGGCATGTTTTTTGGCATAACCTTGCTCTAAAAAAATCCATCCATCTTGGTCTATTCATTTAAGTGAACACGTTTTCCTAGCATGTCCATGCAAAGCAAAACACAATGAGAAATAGACAGTAAAATAAAGAATAAAATTTCTGCTATCCCATGTCTTACACAGGCAATGGACTAGTTTTAATGCCTACTCACCTTGTGAAAAGACTGAGTTCAGATGAAAATTTACTTTGTATGTGTAATAACTATCTACCAAAATTTAAAACATATTCATGTTTTTGATTATGTATTAAAATTAAATATTATATTAATAACTTAATTCAGGAGCAGATGTTTAATACTTAAGAGTCTTAGAGCCACAGGAAATTAAAGTACATTAATTTTAACTGCTATACATTTTCTTAGGGAAAAGTAGAAAAGTGTATCAATAAAAGACTTTAAAGCATAAAAGTACATTAAATTTCTGTGAAGACAGTGAATTAAAAATGTGAGTTCAAGGGGGAGAAATGCATGATATCCAAATTCTCCAAGAAGATCTTGTTCCTGTATTTTTCACACAAAATCTGGCAAGAACAGAGATCACCATGGCCTTTACATTATAGTGGACACATTTTTAAAAATGCTTCAACACATTATTTAAAAATGTCAGCATTCACAGCATGTTGAAAATGACCTTTTTGATGTTTTTTAATCTAAACTTGTGATAAAGTGAATTTAAATGTCAATCTAAACATATGTGAAGGGGCATGTCATTTTCCAAACCTCCTTTTTTTTCCCCCTCCTTTGTATTTTTTCTGAAGCTGGAAACGGGGAGAGACAGTCAGACAGACTCCCGCATGCGCCCGACCGGGATCCACCCGGCACGCCCACCAGGGGCGACGCTTGCCCACCAGAGGGCGATGCTCTGCCACTCCGGGGCGTCGCTCCGCCGCGACCAGAGCCACCCCAGAGCCCGGGGCAGAGGCCAAGGAAGCCATCCCCAGCGCCCAGGCCATCTTTGCTCCAATGGAGCCCTGGCTGCGGGAGGGGAAGAGAGAGACAGAGAGGAAGGAGGGAGGGGGGTGGAGAAGCAAATGGGCGCCTCTCCTATGTGCCCTGGCCGGGAATCGAAACCGGGTCCCCCGCACGCCAGGCAGACGCTCTACCACTGAGCCAACCGGCCAGGGCCCCAAACCTCCTTTTGAGGGGAGGGGGTAAACAAAAAAGAACCAGTAACTCATGGCAAATATTCATGAAAACCTGAATGTCACGACCGGAGGCCCGGGGTCCTGTCTCACCTGCGACCAGTCCATGGCGATCCACTTGGGGCAGTCAAAGAGGTTGCACGTCTGCATGACCTTGGGCTTGGGGGCGTACATGCACTTCCACTCCTCCACCTGCAGGATCTCCCCGTGCATGGACTCCTCCACACACACGAAGCTCCGCCTCTGAGTGCCGCCCCCGCAGGACACTGAGCACGCAGTCCAGGGGTTATGTTCCCAGCTCAAAAGCAAACAAATGAAAACACATTATTTATTTGTTGCTGGAACGTTTGTTTCAAGTTTGCTAATATGGTTGCAACAAGGATACCAACCATGATTCAGCTCAGAAAGCCTAGGGACATGGAGAATTACAACTTGAATCTTGCCTGACCTGTGGTGGCGCAGTGGATAAAGCATTGACTTGGAAATGCTGAGGTTGCCGGTTTGAAACCCTGGGCTTGCCTGGTCAAAGCACATATGGGAGTTGATGCTTCCAGCTCCTCCCCCCCTTCTCTCTCCCTGTCTATCTCTCCTCTCTCTCCCTCTCTGTCTCTCTCTCTCCTTCTCTCTCTCCTCTCTAAAAATGAATAAATAAAAAATAATAAAAACAAACAAAAAAAAACAACTTTAATCTTAACTGTTACATATAATCTACAGTCACAGGTAGTTAACTCCTCTACCCTGAGGTCACTGTCAAGGGGGAAACAATCCACTGGCCCTGGTTGCTCATCACAGGACCAATGTGAGAGTCAAATTAATTAAAGTGTAGTTTATGAAAGCATCTTTCAACTGCTTTTAAACTACAAAATGCTAACGGATAATATTAGACCCTGGCAGGTTGGCTCAGTGGATAGAGCGTCGGCCCAGCATGCAAATGTCCCGGGTTTGATCCTCGGTCAGGGTACATGTGAGAAGCAACCATCTGCTTCTCTCCCTCTTCCTCTTCCTCTTCTCTCTCTCTTCCACTCTCACAGCCAGTGGTTCTATTGGTCCTGTGGTTCCATAGTGTCAGCCCCAGGTGCTGAGGATAGCTCAGTTGACTCAGTTGGCATCAGCCCCAGATGGGGGTTGCCAGGTGGAAACTAGGAGGGGGAACACATGGGAGTCTGTCTCTCTACCTCCCTTCCTCTCACTTAAAAAATAAATAAATAAAAATAAAGGACAATATTACTGGAGCGTATTGAAACTCCAGGTCAGAAAGGACCATAGTAGTTAGCGGTCCAGGTGGGAAAGGGGGTTCACATTTCTGGCCACTCCCTCTCTAACATCCAGGCACACGGGACACACCTGACATCGCGGTGACGAGATGTCATGGCTAAAGGCAGCCTTCTCCATCTCGTTCTTAGAGAGGTCTGTCCTGTTACTGCAGTGAAGTCTGTTTTCCCGCAGCTCTCCGCCCAGGGTCTGCTGTTCACCCCTCCTACATTTGACACCCTTGCTACTGGTACAACCAGTCCTTGCAAATGACCTGGAGGAAATTACAGAAAGTAATGACGTCACTCACCGAGGGAGAGGTTGGAAGTGGTCGTAGGGCATGATCTCTTTAAATCCGTCACTACAAATAAAACCGTTGTGATAATGTCATTTCTAAATCAATAAATATGCTTATTAATGCGACTAATACAGATGTGACATCACTCAAAAGGGTTCTCTTTCAAATCGAGAACTAAGTATGCAACGTGCTATGAACTATTCCCCCCAATTCAGCCACCGTCTCCTTCATTTCCAGAAACATCTCGGATGTACACCAACCCCAGGTCCATAAGAAAATACAGGAAAGGGAACTAATGACATGTATCAATCAAAGAAGAAAGTGTCTCCTTATTTGGATCTATTTATGCCTTTTTATCACCTAGAAAGGTCGTTCTGATAAAATATATTGATGATACTAATCACTGTCATATAAGTAGATCTTCAGAAAACCAGTTTATTTCACAGAATGTGCCCCTCATAAAGGCCTCCATGAATAATCATGGGATTACAGGAAACGGGCAGGGTAGAGATAGGAAATGAAATCCACCAAGAACGCTTCCTTTTCCACTTGCAAACCTCTGCCTTGGCCAGCTGGCCGAGGCCCGGGAGATTCTGGGATGTGATACCATGCTGTTATTTTAAGATCCTGCAAGGAAGCCAGGAAACTTCCCCAGGCAATCCAAGTCAGCAGGTACTAAATTATGCAACAGCAGAGTTTAGGCATAGCTTTTCTGCTCTGACATGAATGCATCTGATTTCCTTGCATGGCATGTCATTTATCCCAAATTTAAAGTGAACACTGCAAAGTCCAAACTTGGGCATGGGTGACCCTGTTTAAAAACTACAATGGTGGGGCCCTGGCCGGTTGGCTCAGTCATAGAATGTTGACTCAGTGTGTGGAAGTCCTGGGTTTGATTCCTAGTCAGGGCACACAGGACGAGACCATCTACTTCTCCTCCCTTCTCCCTCCTCCTTCTCTCTCTCTCTGTTTCTCTCTCTCTCTCTCTCTTCCTTTCCACAGTCATGGCTAGATTGGTTAGAGCACATCAGCTCCAAGTGCTGAAGATGGCTCCATGGAGCCTCCATCTCAGGTGCTAAAAATAGCTTGGTTGCGAGCATGGCCCCAGATGGGCAGAGCATCGGCCCCAAACAGGGGTTGCCGGTTAGATCCCAGTTGGGGAGAATGCAGGAGTCTGTCTATCTCCTCTCCTCTCACGTAAACAATCAATCAATAAATAAATCAATCAATAAATAAAGCTAAAACAGTGGGTTCAAGATACTTATGACTAGCAGATGGACCACACATTGCAGTTGGGTGAATGGATCTTAAATTTTTTAGACGCAGGAGATTCTCAGAGAGGCTCATTAGAAAGGGTTAAATATCACAGCACAGGGACACCACCCACAGCAAGAGGGAGCTCAGACTGCGGAAGCCTGTGAGCCTAATTCTCCCTGATCACGGTGACCCTTGCAAACGCAGGCAGCTGCCCCCAGCGCATGCTCAAAGTGGGACGATGTGACGGGGCTGCTCTGTTCCAAGGAGGAGCAGTCTCAGCTGCGCAGGATTTGTTCTTTTTTCAAAGTAAAAAGAATTAACAAGGATGCCAACCTGGATGGACAAGGGTCCATGCTGCATTCTTTCAGTTTGGGCTTGGGTTTCACGTTCTCGGGGTAGTAATGGCAATAATGGTCAGGAACCACTCTCTTCAAGCGGGTATCCACACACTCAGCCGAGTTAAGCTGATAACCTAGCGTGGAAGAAAAAGACGGGTTGAGCAGTGCGTCTGTTTTGTTTTTCCTCGGCAACGCTATCACTCCCCGCACACTTTTTCTCCTGTTTAAAAGACTGAACCTGGTGATGCTCAACCCTAGCTGTGTAACAGAACCATAGGAGATTTCTGACTGTACACAGGTCCCCAGGTCCCTTCCCTGTCCAGCTAAGTCAGAAACACGATGGCTGCATCCAGAAATCAGTATTTTTTTGAAAAGGATTCTCAGGTTCTTCTAAGATGACTAAAAGATTGAGAATGACTACCTGAACTGCTTCTGATAGTCTTCACTGTTATAAATAAAAGGTTACATTAGATGCCTTTTAAAAAATGCTAGGACTCGGGTGCAAAAGGTTACTTTTTCATTGTCCTGCATTCCCTGCCACATCTCACTGTCGTCACAGAACTGCACAAAGCCCTTCCAATTTCCTTATAGTCCCTCTTTTCCCCCATCCCCACTTCCATCAGACTCCCCCCGCCCCCCAATAGACCCTACTGTTTAGATGCCCTTCAAATGCATTGGTCTTAGGTGATGTTGTCTTGTGTGTATCTCTTCTAACTAAGTAAGTAATGTTGTTTTAAATCTTGTTCTTCTTTCTACTTTCCTCACTCAAGGTTACATTTTGAGGGCCCCCTGGCTGGGCCATTGCTTCTGTCTGCCACATAATGTCCCATTACACAGAGATACCAGTCTCCTTTGCTATCTGGGCACCTCCAATACCAGTTACCTTCGCTGACTGAGGATTAAGCATTGTCTACACAGGGAAGAACAAAATCCCTCCCCTCATGTCTCCCTTTGCCTCACAGGCCTTCAGAGGGCAAGGGCTAAAGACTGACTCCTGGTTCCATTCAATACAGTTTGTACCATCTCTGCAGAAAGTGAGTGTCCCAAATGGATGAGTGCTGTAGATTTAAAAAAACAATTTGCAAAGCGACACTTCTATCTCCTGAAAGATCTGATTCCAGGTTTCCTGTCACCACATAAGTGTCATGTTAAGTTTCTTTCTTTTTTTTTTTTTTTAAGGTAAAACCAGGATGAGTTCACATGACCAGTGGCGGTACAATGGATAAAGCATCAACCGCGGATGCTGAGAGCCCAGGTGTGAAATCCAAGATTGCCAGATTCAGTGCGGGCTCATCCAGCTTGAGTGTGGGGTCACTGGCTTGAGCCCAAAGGTCTCTGGCTTGAAGCCCAAGGTCATTGGCTTGAGCCAGGGGTCACTAGTTCAGCTGGAGCCCCCTGGTCTAGGCATATATGAGAAACAATTAATGAGCAATTAAGGTGATGCAACTACATGTTGATGCTTCTTACCTATCTCTCCTACCTCTCTTTCTCTCCCATCCTATCAGTCTCTCTGACTCTCTCTCTCAAAAAAAAAAGAAAAAGAAAAAACCCAGAATGAGTTCTTGGGCGGGGGGGGGGGGGGGGGGGGGGCAGGGGAGACCAAAATTAACTTCTCAGCCTCAGCCAATGGGCCTAAAAAGTTCTAAAAATATACGGACAGGCCTGATTGCTGACAGGAATCTGATTTTATAACCCACTGGACAACATTCTACAAGCCATGGCTTGGATGTAAGCTGAGCACAGGACAGACTGGTATGCATTATAAAAAGCAAGGTCAAAACCACAAGAACGAAAATCCAAATGGAGTCAATAAAATGTCACTGGGGTGCCAATATCTGCCAGCAAGTCTACGCTATCAGACGCCTGGCCATCTGGTGCTCTCTCCAGCCCAGTCTCAAGTGTGCCGCACAGACGGCTACGGATAAGACCGGGTGAGTCCATCCCACTGCTTTGGAGACCGGAGAGCTGATTTTCCTAATTAGCCCCCAAACCTCCAAAATGCCATTTACTCAAATCATTGCAGATTTGATTACTAATATAATCACATTTTCATAATGCTTTCCTTGTGGGCTGTATGTGTATGTTTTCTTTTCTCCCCAAAACAAAAACAGAATGAGATTTTACTCCTTGACTCAAAGAAAAACATTTTTTTGTACTAAATGGAAACATGCTTCTAGAAGGAGACAAGGAGCATTCAGGTGTTAATAATTTGAGGAGAGACGATTAATTTTCCTCCGTAATTTTATGTCAGTGCGGAGATAACAAAATGGAAAGGAAATAAGGCATATGGCCTTTCTACAGGATGAGGAAACTTCCTGAAACCCTGCCGGTGTGCAGAGGTGGGCGGGTGTGGCAGGGGTCCCACAGCCTGATGCTCCTCTTCTGTCTCTACAACCACCGCGGACCTTCGCCACCACCTCACTGTCAGGCACTTCCGTTTCCGGGTCCCACAGCTGGTATCTCCTGGCACTATACTCATTTTATTTTCTATCTATCTATCTATCTATCTATCTATCTATCTATCTATCTATCTATCTATCGCAAGAGGACAGAGACATAGAGAGAGGCAGAGAGATGGACAGATAGGGACAGACAGACAAGAAGGGAGAGAGCTGAGAAGTATCAACTCATAGCTGTGGCACCTTAATTGTTCATTGATTGCTTTCTCATCTGTGCCTTGACTAGGGGGCTCCAGTGAGCCAGTGACCCCTTGCTCAAGCCAGCGACCTTGAGCTCAAGCCAGTGACCACGGCGTCATGTCTATGACCCCATGGTTCAAGCTGGTGACCCTGCGCTCCAGCTGGTGAGCCTGCGCTAAGCCGAATGAGCCTGCAATCAAGCCAGCGACCTCAGGGTTTCGAACCTGGGTCCTTTGTGTCCCAGACCAACACTTTATCCACTGTGCTACCTCCTGGTCAGGCACTACACCCATTTTAAAGCCGATTTCACAAATGTGTGATTTCTAACTCAGAGCTCTAAATATTCATGAGCAAAGTCTGAAGTGTGAGCCTCACCTCCTCCAC
Source organism: Saccopteryx leptura (assembly GCF_036850995.1). Taxonomy (NCBI): domain Eukaryota; kingdom Metazoa; phylum Chordata; class Mammalia; order Chiroptera; family Emballonuridae; genus Saccopteryx; species Saccopteryx leptura. Next base: position 40,922,055 of record NC_089515.1, on the reverse strand, counting down.
AGGTTACCGTGCAGGGGAAAAAGTCCGTCTGTCTCCACTGGTGGCTGATGGGCTGGTAAAAGAAGAACTGGACCACGCTGTCCTTGGCCGTTGTGTACCTGGTCTGGACAGAGAGAGCTGTGATAACACCTCTGCCTGCAGCGAGCTCGCGCTTCCCCCACCTTCCAAACTGAGGTGAATACGCTTCACCAAGCGGACAACCACTTCCATCGCCCCCAACTACGGTCCATGAAGAGTCCGGAATTTTAAGTGATAGCATTTCCCTTAGCTTGATCCTACATGGGGGCTCAGAGTATCTTCAGCGTCCTGGGAGTCCTTTCTCCTGATAACTCCATGTCTGTGAATGAGTTCACAGAAATGCACATGGAGATTTTTGTGTGTTTGTTTCACTTTTTTCTTTCTTCCTGGTACATTGAATTTTAATGCCTGGGAGAACAGGGACTAAGGCTTAATCAGGGTTTGCCCACAACGTGGCACATAGTGGGTGGGATTCTTATATTTTTTATAATAATATCTTTAAGCAGATGCTTCTGAAAAGTCCTCTGTGAAGTACAACTACAGACAGTGAGGTGCCTGTAAACACATGGTGTTACACATGAGCATTCGGGACCCAGATACCGGGAGTGGGAATGAGCCAGAAGGGCAGCTGTGGGCAAGTTTGCTTCCAGGTAACTAACCCCGCCCCCCGCAAAGGTTCTCGCCTTTGTGTTTTCTTCCATAGAGCTTGAATAAATTAGTAAACTCAAGGAAAGCGCCCAATGCCACATAAAAGGAAAAAGAGCTAGAAAACAAAAGTCAAGCTGATGGAAGAGAGATCCAGAAAATGCCAGGATCAGCTGGAGTTCAAGATGGAGATGAGGAAATGAGAGAGAGAACAATGAGAGGCAAGATTTGATCACACAATTGCCGAGCATTTCCTAGACCAGGCAAGGCTAACAGTTTTTGCCCCTGGGCCAGATGGCTCAGTGGTAGAGCGTCAGCCTGGCGTGCAGGAGTCCCGGGTTCGATTCCTGGCCAGGGCACATAGGAGAAGCGCCCATCTGCTTCTCCACCCCTCCCCCTCTCCTTCCTCTCTGTCTCTCTCTTCCCCTCCCGCAGCCAGGGCTCCATTGGAGCAAAGTTGGCCCGGGCGCTGAGGATGGCTCTATGGCCTCTGCCTTAGGTGCTAGAATGCCTCTAGTTGCAACAGAGCAATGCCCCAGATGGGCAGAGCATCGCCCCCTGGTGGGCATGCCGGGTGGATCCTGGTTGAGCACATGCAGGAGTCTGTCTGATTGCCTCCCCATTTCCAACTTCAGAAAAATACAAAAAAGAAAAAAGAAAAAAAGAAAGAAAACTTTTTCACAAGCCAGATGAACTATTAAAATAAAAAAATGTTAAATACAAAAATGATTCATTTAAGTAAACAAAATTTTATTGTAATTTGTTTATGAATAAATGTGAGTGAAAAAAATTTTAATAAAAATATATTTTAGTAAAATATAATTATATACCTTATAAATATCCAAACTGTATCGTAATCAATAGAAACAATATTTAAGTAACAGAATGAGTTTGAAGGGGCTATATCGCAAATAAAACAATATTTCATTTTATAAACAGCCTGGACACATTTTCAGTTATCAACTGGAGCTATTGTCTATGCTACAATGCCACTTGTTTCAGCACACTTGACCACAAAAATAACGAATTGTTTGACCTTGGGTGCACACTGGCAAACTCCACCTAAAAGAATGTGGGTTTCGCCTGACTAGGCGGTGGTGCAGTGGATAGAGTGTCGGACTGGGATGTGGAAGAGCCCAGGTTTGAGACCCCAAGGTTGCCAGCTTGAAGCGCAGGCTCATCTGGTTTGAGCAAAAGCTCACCAGCTTGGACCCAAGGTCGCTGGCTCGAGCAAGGGGTTACTCGGTCTGCTGAAGGCCCGCGGTCAAGGCACATATGAGAAAGCAATCAAGGCACATATGAAAAAGCAATCAATGAACAACTACGGTGTCGTAACGCGCAATGAAAAACTAATGATTGATGCTTCTCATCTCTCTGTTCCTGCCTGTCTGTCCCTGTCTATCCCTCTCTCTGACTCTCTCTCTGTCTCTGTAAAAAAAAAAAAGAAAGAAGAATGTGGGTTTCACATCGCCACTAAATGTCAAACAGTTCATATCGAGTACAGATGAGTACAAAAGTTGTAAATCTTTATAAAGTTGTAATCTTTTTTTAAAATAAAGAATTATCATGAATCCATTCGACCAATTATTGGAAGTTAACCCTAGATTAGTCACATGTGGAATTCTTTCCCACATATCACTATCTTCTTAAATATCTCAATTTCCAATAAAGATGCTTCCGCTTCTGAGTAGCTGAGATTTTAAAGTAGCGGAGAATATTAAAAATTTAATCGTGGGCTGCATAAACTCATTACACAGGCCAGATCTGGCCTGCGGGCTGTATGTTGGCCATGCCTGTCCTAGACCCTAAAAAGACAGGAGTCCTCAGTTTAAAAATATCCATCAGGTTCTGAGCTGACATTTTTTTTTTAATCAAATGAAAGGCAGGGAGGCAGAGAGACAGACTCCCTGCATGTGCCCTGACTGGGATCCACCCGCAACCCCCATCTAGGGCTGATGCTCTGCCCATCTGGGGCCACTGCTCTGCTGCTTGGGAACTGAGCTATTTTAGCACCTGAGGTGAGGCCATGCAGTCATCTTCAGTGCCCGGGGCCAACTTGCTCATTTAAGTCAATGACTGCAGGGGATGAGAGAGAGAGAGGCGGGGGGGGGGGGGAGGGGGGGGGGGAGAAGGGTGGAGAAGCAGATGGTCACCTCTCCTGTGTTCCCTGACTGGGAATCGAACCTGGGACTTCCATACACTGAGCTGACCCTCTACTGCCGAGCCATCAGGCCAGGGTTTCTGAGAAGATATTTTTAAAAACTACACTAAGAATTAAAAAACAAAAATCCTAAAAGTTACCAGAAAGGAAAAAAAATTATTGCCTAAGTCAGATTGGCATCATATTTCTCATACATAACAACATATATAAAAAAATTCCAAAATCATACCTTCAATAATTTTCCATCTAGAATTCTATAGCCAAATTATTAGCCACTAACCAATGATCAATTCATAAGTCTATAAACAATCTATGATAAAATGATCAATCAGTCAACAGTGAAATAAAGACGTTTCAGACACAACGTGACTGAAACTTTACCACTCAGATGCTCTCTCGGGGGCAGGGATAAGAAACAACAACTAAAGAATATATGGAAAAAGAACTGATAAAAATACAGAAGAAAGTAATGAGATGCAAAAAGCATTAATGATTAAACAAATCAGTAAAGCTTATTAGTAAATATTAAATAAGGGTTGGCTGAAAAATCATAGTTTGATATAGTTAATTATGAAATGGTATAAGGATTCCAGCCAGTAGATGTGCATTGGGGGACAGGGATCTGCAGATGGGGCGGGGACAGCACAGGGGTCACAGTGGCTGACAACACTTTCAAGGAGTTTTGCTCCTGACTTTGGCAGAATGGCTGTTTTTGAGGGATCCTCCCAGGAAGAAGTAAAAATACTGCATAAAATACTTTCAAAAGTGCATCTGAAGGCATCAGGAACTACCTTATAAGTGAGGATCTCTGAGCCCAAGATCCCAGACACAAAGCAAACCCACAAAGGTGAGCAGAGCACCTGACACCATCTTCCTGTTCACAGCATTTTCCATTTTGCAAGAAGGTGACCAAGCAGCTGAGAGGCTGAGCATACCTGTGGTCAGACTCACAGGCAAGGGGAGCAAAACCTTGAGCTCTAAACCCACCACGGTGAGGAGTGTCCATCTACACCTCTGGCTCCAAGCTGAGGCCCCAGAAAGCTCCATCCTACAAATAAGAGTGAACTGGAAATAGACCAGTTTTCAATGGGAATGAAGCTCAGGGTCAAGTTATTTTAACTGCTTCTTGAATGGAAGAGATTGCCCACCAACCTGTTTTCCAGAACCAAAATTTATCCAGTCTCAAATTATATCTATGATCTTACATCCACTACATACAGCAAAACTTATAAATAACTAGGTATACAAAATAAATTTTTTAAGTAAAAGGAGGGAAAGTAGAGAAACAGACTCCTGCATGTGCCTCAACTGGGATCCACCTGGTGACCCCTATCTGGGGCCGATGCTCTGCTTATCTAGTGCCATGCTTGCAACCAAGCTAATTTTAGCACCTGAGGCAGCAAATGGGTGGCTGTTTTCCAACAGAACTCCATATTTAACAGAAACTGGTAGTCAGCTGGCTGGCCATAATCTGTTGACTCCTGGATTATATACACTGAACAGAGAATTAGTAAGTTAATTTAAAAAAATGTAGAAATTAGACATGTGGGATGAAGTTATAATTGTCATCCCAGAAAATAGAGAATGAAATGGCAGCTCTATCTAAATGAGGATCTTCCAAAATGGATGAGGGATATCAGACCACAGAGTCATGGAGCACTATGATGGACCTCAAGCAGAAGAAAGCCACTACTTACATCACAGTCAAACTGAAACACTTAAAAGTAGACAAAACAAAAAGACTCATAAACTTCTAAGAAACAAAAATAAGACTGACAGCTGACTTCTCAACACAATAAATGGAAGTCAGAAGACAAAGGAGTCAAAGTGCTAAAAATTTCAGAATGATAAAATGATCAAGTCACTGAAAGAGGCAATGTTCTCTTTTAAAATTTTATTTATTAATTTTAGAGAGAGGAAGGGAGAGGGAGAGAGAGAGAATGAGAAGAAGGGAGAGAGGAAGAGAGAGAGAGAGAAGAAGGGAGAGAGGACCATCAATCTGTTCTTGTATGTGCCCTGACCAGGGATTGAGCCAACAACCTCTGCTATTCAGGACGATGCTCTAATCACCTGAGCTATCCAGCCAGGATGAGGCAATGGTTCTAAAGGTGAGTCATTTGACAATCTAGCCTCAAAATATATCATTCAAAAATTGACAAGAATAAAAAAAAATTAGGCAAACACACAATCACAGCAGTAGGTTGAGCACATCTCTCATGGTAACTGACAGTCTCAGGCGGGGGACTGCTCCGTTTTCAGCTGTCCTCTCCTGCAGACTGACCTCCTCTATGGTGGTTTTTGGCTTAGGACCTCACAGAGGTAGGGAAAATGAAGAGCTTGGATTCATGGGTGAAGATCCTTGTCTTGTCCTTAGACCCAGAGCAGTGTCCCTTGTCCCTCAAGTCACTGGAAGGCTTCAGTGCCTGTGAACTCTGCCGTGTTCTTTCCTGGTTGGGGCTGGTGGACTCCTCTGGTGACCTGCCCTTTCCACACTCCTTGTTCTGCAAATTCTGTGAGGCATGGCCAGGGCTCCTATCCAATTCCCAGCCTAGCTTGGAGCCCCTTACCTACAGAGGCTCATGTTTTTTTTGTTTGTTTGTTTTTGTTTTTTTTGTATTTTTCTGAAGTTGGAAACGGGGAGGCAGTCAGACAGACTCTCGCATGCGCCCAACCGGGATCCACCGGGCGTGCCCACTAGGGGGCGATGCTCTGCCCATCTGGGGCGTTGCTCTGTTGCAACCAGAGCCATTCTTGCATCTGAGGCAGAGGCCATGGAGCCATCCTCAGTGCCTGGGCCAACTTTGCTCCAGTGGAGCCTTGGCTGTGGGAGGGGAAGAGAGAGACAGAGAGGAAGGAGAAGGGGAGGGGTGGAGAAGCAGATGGGCGCTTCTCCTGTGTGCCCTGACCAAGAATCGAACCTGGGACTCCTGCACGCCAGGCCGACGCTCTACCACTGAGCCAACCAGCCAGGGCCATACAGAGGCTAATGTTTTATCATCCAAGCAGTATGCTTTTGAGTGACAGAGGAACTACTACCAACTAAGCCAGAGCCACAGGCATAAACTAGGTCTTTTCTGAACAAACTAAGGTGTATGGTTACTCCACCTTTATCCCTCAGCTACAGGGTCACTTGTCCCCACCATGTCAACCCATCCGAGGATGGCCAGCCAAGAGCACATGGAGTTTCCTGGACATCTTCCCTGCCAAGTGGGAGTTGAGGGAGATTCCAAGGACTCGAACCCAGATTCAAGCTGTGAGTACACATCTCAAGATACTAATGCCCAGTGCATGCTGAGGCAGCGTCCCCTGGTGGTTGTGGATGGAGGTGGGAACCCTATGACAGTGCTTTTAACCTTTTCACACTTGGGGATCAGTGAAAATAGGAGAATTGTTTCAGGGGCCACTAAGGCAGAAATCACCCTGAGTACAAGCAAATTCAACTAAGATCACTGGGTCTATAATTTTCATACAACATCAGGGAGATTAATTAACTCTTTTGCAGGCTGGCACAGAATGTCTAGTGGACCAGCACCAGGCTGCAGACTGGAGGTTGAAAACCACTGCCGTGATGCATTTTCTTCTCAGGGTTTGAAATGAAAAGAAGAGAAAAAGCCCCTTTTCTGCCTTTGGCTTTGAAATCTACTTAATACGTCAGCTTCCCTGACCTGAGGAGTGAGTGCCTTCACACACATGTTTCGCTGCCTCATTTTTTTCATCCTGTCCCCTTCTGATCTCTTACCCACAACCCCCCAGGGCAGAGGACGCGGGCTTTGCACATCTTGGCTGGATTGTTGCTGCAGAAGAGCACCTCCTGTGTGGAGGATGCCGAAGGCACTAAGCCCGTGGCATTCTCTCTCTATTGTAAAAGAAATGCTTGGATTTAGTCCACTGAGCCTCACCCTTGAAATGTTATGAGACCTAAATCAGTTTATAAAAGCCTTACCTCCAGTGGTGGGATTCGGCCGTTCACACCAGCTTGGCAGAACTGATACCTAAGTTTTTGTTGAGTTCAGCGAACCAGCTGTCAAAATGGCATTTGTAATCAGGGTTCTGTCTGAGGTGGGCGCCTGGGCAGCTGCCCAATGTAGAAATCACAAATTCACATTCCTTGCTCTTTTTTTGTTTTGTTTTGTTTTGTTTCTGAAGCTGGAAATGGGGAGAGACAGTCAGACAGACTCCCGCATGCGCCCGACCAGGATCCACCCGGCATGCCCACGAGGGGTGACGCTCTGCCCACCAGGGGGCGATGCTCTGCCCCTCCTGGGCGTCGCCATGTTGCGACCAGAGCCACTCTAGCGCCTGGGGCAGAGGCCACAGAGCCATCCCCAGCGCCCGGGCCATCTTTGCTCCAATGGAGCCTTGGCTGCGGGAGGGGAAGAGACAGAGAGGAAGGAGGGGGGGAGGGGTGGAAAAGCAAATGGGCGCTTCTCCTGTGTGCCCTGGCCGGGAATCGAACCCGGGTCCTCCGCACGCTAGGTCTTTACTGTTTTTTAAACATTCATCTGCACCTCAGCGTATTGTAAGTACCCACAGTAATGTTCACTCTGTCCATAGGTGAAAAAATTGCAAGTGAGGACGCCAATCAAGAAGCAATATGGGAATATCTTAAATAACAGTTCTATTGTTTTTTGTCAGGCATTATTTAACATTTTTTCATTAATATTTTAAAAGTTTCTTATAATCTAGTTTTCTTATAATCTACCTCTTTTATTGTTATTTAAGTATTAAGTGCTTGAAATAATAAACTACCTTTCGGTATATCAACTTTTTTATACTTAAAACAGTCATTAGGGCAGAGAACCGGTTGTTAAGTTATTTGAATTCCACCACTGCTTACCTCTCTCCTGAGTTTCAAGTCTAAACAACAAGAACAAAAAATCCTACCTTCATAATCAAAAGTTGAACATTAATGCCCACTCTTTGCATCCTGGCTAACAACTGCCCAGTCACCAGCCACTACTCTCAGACCCCAGGGAGGACAGCTTCATCGGCATGGGAGATGGTCAGGTACTCACAATGGCAAGAGAGAGGTTCAACAACATTGAGTGGGCAAAGCTACAGTATTCCCAGCAAAAAATATTTAAAAAGTAACCCATGATAGGAAATACAGTGTGTCTGTAAAGTCATGGTGCACTTTTGACCAGTCACAGGAAAGCAACAAAAGACGATAGAAATGTGAAATCTGCACCAAATAAAAGGAAAGCTCTCCCAGTTTCATACCTATTCAGTGCAGTTTGATGTGGGCTCACACAGATTTTTTAGGGCTACTTAGGTAGCTATCCCGTATAGCCTCTACAGACTCGTCACTGACTGATGGCCTACCAGAACGGGGTTTCTCCACCAAACTGCCGGTTTCCTTCAACTGCTTATCCCACCGAGTAATGTTATTCCTATGTGGTGGCGCTTCGTTATAAACGTGTCGATATTCAAGTTGCACTTTGGTCACGGATTCGAATTTAGCGAGCCACAGACACACTGAACTTTCCTCTGTACCGCCCACATCTCGACTGGCATGGCCGTGGGCTGCTCTGCTGTATACACGGTGTTACATCATCATCTGTGCATGCGCATATGCTGCCACATCATCCTACAGAAACTGGGAGAGTTTTCCTTTTATTTGGTGCAGATATCACATTTCTATCATCTTTTGTTGTTTTCCTGTGACCGGTCAAAAGTGCACCGTGACTTTACGGATACACTGTAGTTCCAGCACTGGCTGGTTGGCTCAGTGGGTAGAGCATCAGCCAGGCATGTGGGTGTCCCAGGTCCGACCCTGGTCAGGGCACATATGAGAAGCGACCATTGATTAGCACAATAATTTCATAATGGTAAGAAAATTAATTCAAATTCAACTACCTAACTTAGTCACTTCAAAATAATTCTCCAAATTCACAGAAGAGATATTTATAGAAAACTCTACTTTTTTATGTGTGGACATACTTAAACATATAATTTAGCTGTGAATTCTGGTGTGTTAATCAAGAAATTTCCCTCAGCAGACCACATTACAGTAAACTATCGAGTGACAATTCAAAAGTTTCTACCTTTGTGATCAATGGGAAAAACTCGGAAAGAGACGGATTTCTGACTGAGAGGCACTATGGAACAGGTAGAGTTTCTTTTCTGTTGAGTACTATTATGGGTTGAATTACATTCCCTGGAAAAATATATGTTGAATTCCTAACTACCAGAACCTCCGAATGTGATCTGACTTGGAAATAGGGTCTTTGCAGATCTAGCCAAGTCCAGATGAGGTCGGTCAGGTGGTCCCTAATTCACTATGACTGGTATCCTTACAAAAAGGAGGAATTTGCGCACAGAGGCAGACAGGCGCAGAAGGGAATGATGTGGAGACACAGGGAGGACACTCGAAGCTACAAGAAGCCAGAAGAAGGCAGGAGACAGATTCCCTCTCACAGATGCCAGATGGGCCCCGCCTGACAAACCCTGATCTTAGACTTGCAGCCTCCAGAACCAGGAGCTGTCAGTGTGCTGTCTAAGCGTTCACTCTATGGTGCTACGTTACAGTAGCCTTGGGCAACTCAAAAGGGCACTGACTCTACAAACTGTGACCTGCTGAGTTTTGAAACACCTGTGAATATATAAATGTAGCTAGTGTCTGTACCACAAAGCAAGGCTGTAACTAGTCTTTGAGAGAAAAAAAAACCCAGGTGGTTTCAACTCCTCCCGTTCCTAGATCAGTCAGATGTGCCATCACAACTCTGCAGGAAAAGAATATAGACTCTGTAGGTAGAGAACATAAGTTTATCTAGAGCTCAGGTTGTAGGAAACTGAAGACAGAGGCTCTCATAGCCCAAAACAGGAGGAAGCAACAGCAGAAGACATTTTCCTACAGAAACGCAAATTCTCTGAATGGGAGAAAGATAACAGACAATTGGCATCAAAAGGAAGATTTCAGACCAAGAGGAAGAGAATCTTCCCCCCTGCTAATGGACATAGGTTTTGAAAGACAAGAAAAGCCATCAACGATAGTTAAAAATAGTTAACCATGGAAAGAGATGTCTTTATCAAAGCCACTTAATTTTGTTTTATTAGATTATTCTCATGGGCATAGAGTTAAAACACTTGCACACACATGTCAATGTTCAGTAAATGCTCACTGAATGAACAATGTCTATCTTACCATCCAATCTGAAAGGTACACAGCATTAATTCCTTGATCAAGACTCTCTGCTACTACCTGGTGGTGACATGTACACACTGTAGAGTAAAATAAGACCTTAGGGCTCGAATGCAAAAACCAACTCAGCAGTACTGTAGCAAAGTTCCTCCACGTGAACAAATTCTTCAGGAAAGCAAGATTGCATCATGAGGAATCCACGGGGCAGAAGGAAAAATGCAATTTTCAAGAATGGACCAATCATGAAAACAGAGCTTCTTAAAGGGTAGAAAAAATGGAATCATTGTCTCACTTGTGCAGTGAGTTACTAAACTTCAGAATCTGAGTGGCAGCCCTGGCTGATTGGCTCAGGGGACAGAGAATTGGCCCAGTGTGTGGATGTCCTGGTTTCAATCCCTAGTCAGGGCACACAAGAGAAACAACCATCTGCTTCTCTTCCCCTCTCTCTTCCCTTTCTCTCTATCTTCCCCTCCTGCAGCCAGTGGCTCTATTGGTTGGAGTGTCGCCCCAGGCCCTGACAATAGCTCAGTTGGACATCAACCTCAGGCACTAAAAATAGCTTGGCAAGTTGAGCATCGGTCCCAGATGGCAGTTGCCAGGTGCATCCTGGTTGGGGCACTTGTAGGAGTCTGTCTTACTATCTCCCCTCCTCTCACTTAAAAAAATAAAAAGAATCTGAGCATCAATAACCACAGAACAGTCTAACATTCTATTGATGTCTTCCTGTTTATCTAAGTAAGAATATAGTACTTGTCAACAATGCAATAAAAGTCTATGAAATGAGATCTCTCCTATGAACCATGTAAGGAAGTGCTCCACGCATCTCACTGTGCCCACGACTGAGCCAAATCAGCACTGCGTGGCAGGGCTGGTCTTCACACTCTCATACTCTCCCCGGTCTTCCACTGTTGGACCTGCCACTCTCAGTAGACAGGACAGAAAGAGACACAGTGAAGCACATGGCTGCCCATCATCAGTGACCTCACCTGCACCATCAACCTCCCATTCACAGCACCACCATCATGTGACGGCGCAATGGGCTGGGAAGACATCGGAAGGAAAGGCTTCCTTATCATAGCAACAACACAGAGTGGGCAAAACTACATGTTCCAAGCCAAAAAAAAAAGTCACCCATGAAAGAGGATAGTTCCTAGAAACACACCCACATTCTTTGGACAAGCTTGTGAGTCTGGGAAAAACAACATCGAAGTCATCCCTGATTCAACACAGCGTTTCTGATTTTGCCAAATTCTCACCCACCAAGCACACCACAGGCAGGACAGACATGGCTGTTGACATGACTATGAGGCTGTTTATGCATGAATTGGACGGCTGCATGTGACACCCTCTTTGCTAAATATATATTTATAAAAACCTCTTCAGTCAAGAGAGATCAAAAGCTTTCTAGAAGTTACAGTTAAAGCCCAGAATTGTTCATTAAATCTGAGAAAAACAGAACTCAGACCCAGGAAAACAGAAGACTGAGTACAGCCCATCTGGGGCCATTGCTCTCAACCAAGCTATTTTTAGCACCTGAGTGCTAAAAATAGACCATGGTGACATGCTGCTACAAGGTGTTCTATTAAGAGGTGAAGAAGGTATAGAATACTTTTTATTTATGCAAGTGGCATACATTTGTTTTCTTTTGAAGAATTATTTTAAATATTAAAATATTTTTAGTAAAATGAAGGTCACTTCCGCAAAGCACCCCTCCCCTCTGCAATAACCATTGGTCATGGTTTTGTTCATTGTTTTTAGTTTGGAGTGGATCCTTCCAAATCTTTAAATGAAATGTATGCACACATACACATATTTATGCCTGTGTGAATACACACACGTTTGAAGAAATAGTTTATGGGTATGTGTGTTTTTATGCATAGTATCAATAAACAGTATATACTACAAACAAACAATATCTTGAAATGTTAACTTTGGACTGTTTCTCCCACGCAATCGTACTAATGTCTCCTACTCAGTCATAGATCTCCAAACTGACTTGAGAAAATACAGATTCTCTGAGTAAGAATGAACAGGAAAGTTAAAAAAACAACAACACTGTGTGTGTGTGTGTGTGTGTGTGTGTGTGTGTGTGTGTTTACTACTTAAGAATCTAAACTGAAAATCCTAAGGCAAATGAGACACATATAGAATGTACTCATGGCAACAGAACAGAGAGAAAGAATAGAAAGACAGATGACAACCTTGGCTTTCTAAACACCGTTCACAATGCTACTGTCAAAGAACACTGGGTTGATGCTTCAAGGGTCTGAAAGAAGACAGGTAAATGTCTATAAATGGTAAGTGATGTCTATGAATGGCTACTTAAATGGCTACTATGCCTTTAATATTAGGGACACACAAGAAAGCGGTGTGGACTGAGGCAAAGCAGAAAGCATACCCTCATGAGAGAGCAGCTGTCACTCAGAGGCAGCCAACCATTGCTGTGGCAAAGTGCAGGTGAGCTGTCAGGTCTTCCCACGCTTAAAAAAAAAGGCAGAAGGCCCTGGCTGGTTAGCTCACTGGTAGAGCATTGGCCCAGGGTGCGGATGGCCTATGTTTGATTCCTAGACAGGACACACAGGAGAAGTGACCATGTGCTTCTCCACCCCTCTACCGCCCCTTCTCTCTTCCCCTCCCACAGCCATGGCTCAACTGGTTCGAGTGTATCACCCCAGGTGCTGAGGATGGCTCTGTAGAGCCTCAGCCTCAGGTGCTAAAAATAGCTTGGTTGCAAGCAATGGCCCCAGATGGGCAGAGCATTGGCCCCAGACAGGGGTTTCCGGGTGGATCCTGGTCAGGGCGCATGCAGTAGTCTGCCTCTCTATCTCCCTTCCTCTCCCTTGGAAAAAAAGAAGAAAAAAAGAAGTAGAAATAACTGGTATTCCTAGGTAAAAATCTCTCTCTCTCTCTCTCTCTCTCTCTCTCTCTTTTGTGACTAAGACAGAGAGAAAGACAGACAGACAGGAAGGGAGAGAGATGAGAAACATCAATTCTTCATTGTGGCTCCTTAGTTGTTCATTGTCTGCTTTTTCATATGTGCCTTTTTTGTTTTGTTTTGTTTTGTTTTTTGTTTTGTATTTTTCTGAAGCTGGAAACAGGGAGAGACAGTCAGACAGACTCCCGCATGCGCCCGACCAGGATCCACCCGGCACGCCCACCAGAGGCGACGCTCTGCCCACCAGGGGGCGATGCTCTGCCCCTCTGGGGTGTCGCTCTGCCACGACCAGAGCCACTCCAGCGCCTGGGGCAGAGGCCAAGGAGCCATCCCCAGCGCCCGGGCCATCTTTGCTCCAATGGAGCCTCGGCTGCGGGAGGGGAAGAGAGAGACAGAGAGGAAGGGGGGGGGTGGAGAAGCAGATGGGCGCTTCTCCTGTGTGCCCTGGCCGGGAATCGAACCCGGGTCCCCTGCACGCCAGGCCGACGCTCTACCGCTGAGCCAACCGGCCAGGGCCCATATGTGCCTTGATGGGGAGGGGGGCTACAGCAGAGCGAGTGACCCCTTGCTCAAGCCAGCAACCTTGGGTTTCAAGCCAGCGACCATGGGGTCATGTCTATGATCCCACACTCAAGCCAACGACCTCACACTCAAGCTGGTGAGCCTGCACTCAAGCCAGATGAGCCCGCACTCAAGCTTGCAACCTCGGGTTTCGAACCTGGGTCCTCTGCATCCCAGGCTGATGCTCTATCCATTGCACCACCACCTGGTCAGGCTAGGTAAAAATCTCTTGATTTTTAAGTGTTGACTATTTAAAATCCAAAGCTTACAAACAGCAAACCACAGAGCAGGTCAACACGTCACTGGTCACTGTACGGGCTGCATCAGGAGCCCAGGATGTCAGACTGAAGCTCTCACTTAACTCCACATGCATTCCTCCACTGGTACACAATGTCCCGAAGAAATATTGACAAGTTAACATGTGGAACACAGACAGTTCTGAAGGTGTTGGGTCTTTTCATAGGTAAAAATATCCCTCACCATTTGGTTCATTTTCTTGATCCCGCTTCTGTTTTGGAATGAGTTTCTGCAAAGGGAGAGGACAACCCCCGCCCCCACCCCCAAATGCCTTTTTCTTTTCATTTCTTCGGTATGTGCAGTTTTGGCAGAAGAATTTTCTATTACATCACCTTGGAACTATACTGGCTGCTCCAGTTTATATCCTGAGTGAGGATCTGTGCACGATCCAGATTTTCACTGAGAGGAGACGCAGGCACATGGTTACAGGGAAGGAGAGTTCTTCTGGGGGCACCTTGTCACAGGGGCCCAGACAAGTGCCGATAAGGAGACACTACCTGAGCCACCTAAAAAGGAGGGTAAGGAATGAGCCTTTCAGGGGTCTTCAAACTTTTTACACAGGGGCCAGTTCACTGTCCCTCAGACCATTGGAGGGCTGCCAAATACAGTGGTCCTCTCACTGACCACCAGTGAAAGAGGTGCCCCTTCCAGAAGTGCAGTGGGGGCTGGATAAATGGCCTCAGGGGGCCACACTGCGGCCCGCAGGCCGTAGTTTGGGGACACCTGCTCTTCACTCTCCTTTGCAAGAGCACAGAGCTGGTTAGGACGAGGAGTATTCAGCCATTGATCACGTCAACAGCTCCACCTAGAACGTCAAAACCGCACACAGTGTCCACAGGTCACAGACACAGCAACAACCTCTGTCCCGCAGAAGTGACATCTGTTTCTTAACTAGTAAGGTTCAGGAGCAGAAACTTGAGAGGGCTGAACAACTTTTTGGAACTGACACCAAGGTGGAAAGGTTAAGGATATGCTCTGAGTAAAACAATCATTGGTGACTTCCTGCTGAACACATTTACTGTTTTCAAAATTTGCGATGTGCTGAGCTTCTGATGCCTGAAGTTTACGAAGAGGACCATCCTACCTTGAAGATGAAATCAGCCATCAGCGGTCCAGGAATCTTGAAGGTCTGCCTCTCTGAGCCTCTCTGGAACTCCACTGTGGTGTTTTCTATGACGAAAACTCCAGGGCTGTTAAAGCTGTGTTCCCCTTTGTTTCCTTGGAGTGTTTTTGATTCAATAACTAAAAATTTAAAAATAAAATTTAAATTGAGAGCACTATCTTTTCTGAGATATAATTGATATATAACATCATGTTAGTTTCAGGTGCACAACATAATGATTTAATATTTGTTATCTATTGTGAAATGTTTACCACTTTAGTATAGTTAACAACCTTCACTTCACATAGTTATGATTTTTTTTTTTCTTGTGGTGAGAACTTCTAGGAGTTTCTCTCTCAGCTGCTTTCAAACATAGACTACAGTATCTTTAACTGTTGTCACCATGCTGTGCATTACACCCCAGAACTTTTTTTTTTGGTATCTTTCTGAAGCTGGAAACGGGGAGGCAGTCAGACAGACTCCCGCATGCGCCTGACCGGGATCCACCCGGCACGCCCACCAGGGGGCGATGCTCTGCCCATCCGGGGTGTTGCTCTGTTGCGACCAGAGCCACTATAACGCCTGAGGCAAAGACCATGGAGCCATCCCCAGCGCCAGGGCCATCTTTGCTCCAATGGAGCCTTGGCTGTGGGAGGGGAAGAGAGAGACAGAGAGGAAGGAGAGGGGGAGAGGTGGAGAAGCAGATGGGTGCTTCTCCTGTGTGCCCTGGCCGGGAATCGAACCCGGGACTTCCTCACGCCAGGCCGACGCTCTACCACTGAGCCAACCGGCCAGGGTCTATACCCCAGAACTTTTTAATATTAAAACTGAAAGTTTGTATCTTTCAACCCCCTTCATGTTTTTTCTTGGAAAGTGTGAGATTAAATTCTCCATCCACCCACCCTTGTCTCTAGCAATAACAATCTGTTCTAAATGAAAGGACTACTTTACAAGCATTATATTTCAGAAAGGTGTGTTACTATATATAATAGGGTATGATATCGACACAATGTAAATACATCCATTCAGTTTTCAAACATGGATTCACATTCGTGGAATAAACATGGAAGATTTCTAGTTGCCCATATCAAGGAGCTGCCCTAGGTCCAATTAGGTCTATTCAACACTTTGAAGCCATTTCTACCATAAGGGGAATATGTCTCATGAGACACACATATCACATGCACACATATATATGAGACACATATATATATATGAGGCACATATATATGAGACATATGTATGTGTGTATATACATATATACATATATATGCATATATATAATGATATAGCCATTTCTCAAAGTAAAGCTATGTTCCTCATTTTATCACCCATTCAATTTTTTTTTTTAAGCATGAGAGAGAGAAAGACACAGAAAGACAGACAGGAAGGGAGAGAGATGAGAACCATCAACTCATATCAACTCATAGTTGTGGCACCTTAGTTGTTCATTGATTGCTTTCTCATATGTGCCTTGACCAGGGGGCTCCAGCTGGGCCAGTGACCCCTTGCTCAAGCCAGTGACCTTGAGCTTCAGGCCAGTGACCTTTGGGCTCAAGCCAGTGACCATGGGTTCATGTCAATGATCCCACACTTAAGCTGGTGACCCGCACTCAAGCTGATGAGCCTGCGCTGAAGCCAGTGACCTTGGGGTTTCAAACCTGGGACCTCAGCATCCCAGGCTGATGCTCTCTCTATACATTGTACTACTGCCTGGTCAGGCTCACCCATTCAGATCTTAAACCCAGTTTTATTTAGAGAAAACCACAATGACACCTAAATTTACTTTTAAAAATAATCTTTATTTTGTAATAATTAGTCACAAGAAGTTGCAAACATAGTAGAGAGGCCCTGTGTACCTTTCATGCAGTTTCACGCGATGGAACACAACGATAACTCCACGTTATGTCACCACAGTACGATACCACAGCCAGGACTCTGACATCAATACAATCTGTGTCATTTCATCACACGTCACCACACCAAATAAAAACCTTTCCCATCACCACAAAGACCTCTCTTGTTTGTGTCTGCTGCCCCTTCACTCACATTTGCTTTTACATGAACAGAAGTGCTTTTCAGATGTCTGACAGAAACATGATCTTCAATGGTGTCACTACAACAGCATGTCTGCTTTATTTAAATGAGTTCTTTCTTTCCCCCTTTCTTTTTTCCCTTCATTTTGTACATGCCCCTATACTCAGTGAACTTGGTCGGAGGCTGAGAGATGCGATTAAAAAAAATACACGCTGGGTTTCAGGTCCCAGCTCTTTCCCCAGGTCGCTGCCTTGGGTTTTTGTCGCTTCAAAAAACGAAGAGTCGGCCCTGGCCGGTTGGCTCAGTGGTAGAGCGTCGGCCTGGCGTGCAGGGGTCCCGGGTTCGATTCCCGGCCAGGGCACACAGGAGAAGCGCCCATCTGCTTCTCCACCCCTCCCCCTCTCCTTCCTCTCTGTCTCTCTCTTCCCCTCCTGCAGCCAAAGGCTCCATTGGAGCAAAGATGGCCCGGGCGCTGGGGATGGCTCCTTGGCCTCTGCCCCAGGCGCTAGAGTGGCTCTGGTCGAGACAAGAGCGACGCCCCGGAGGGGCAGAGCATCGCCCCCTGGTGGGCAGAGCCTCGCCCTTGGTGGGCGTGCCGGGTGGATCCCGGTCAGGCGCATGCGGGAGTCTGTCTGACTGTCCCTCCCTGTTTCCAGCTTCGGAAAAATACAAAAAAAAAAAAAAAAAGGAAAAAAAATTAAAAACAACAACAACAAAAAAACGAAGAGTCAAAGCAGACAGTCTCCCAGGTCCTCTTCTGCTCTGAAAACCTACGCTTGATTCACTGGTGTTCAAAGATTCTTTAACCGTTTCAAAACAAACAACAGAACAGAACCGTTTCACACAAACAACACAACTCCATCCAGTTTGCAACCTAAAAACGAGAAGCAGCTAACACGCAGGCTAACAGCCCCGCATCAGGGGCTGCAATCCACACGCTCTGGTGGTTTTTCCGTTGCAGGGTTTCTCTCCACCACGGGAGCAGCTGAAGGAATCCAAGCGCCCTGGACAGACACTGTAACCGGCACCAGGAGACATCTCTGATTATGCCTGACAGGCAGGCCGGGAACTTTCCTGGGACGATCCAAAGGCTGGACATGAGCTACTTGATCTGCAGGAGTCATTAGCGGTCAGAGAGTAATGCTGGCTACTCTCAGGCACACAAAACCCCAACCACGCTGGCCCTGGTCTCCGTGACCGCAGTCGATTTTTTGGAACGTGTGAGATTAAATTCATTTCCTAGTTCCAATGAAGATATAAAGCTGAATGTTATAAAGGGAGTTGTCAGTAAAAGTGAGATGAGAAACGGGAAGTAGTCAGAGGGCCCAAGACTGGATGAAATCAGCCCTCTAACGAAAAGGAGGAGAAACAGCGAGCGTTCGGGCAACACCAAAACACAGAAGGAAGTTGGACAGAATCCACCCTCATGGAAGACAGGCAAAAAAACACCACGTTTCTACACTGGGGTTTAGCCTGAAATGACTTGATTGAATTCAAACAGTGTGCAATGGACTTCGCAGCCGAGTAATCACTTTACTGCGGCGCTACCCTTTGGGATCATGGCTTTTCAAGCTACATGGAATGTGAAGCTAAAGTGGGGGGGGGGGTCGTCAGAATCCGGCAAGGCGACCTGGGAGGAAGGGATGATGGCATAACACCCCTCCACTAAAGCAAAGGTTAGTGCTTCTGTTCGTTTTGTTCGCCATTTTGGGTTTAATTTTTTCTTAATTTTTAAATTTATTTATCTATTTATTTTTAAGCGAGAGGAGGGAAGATAGTGAGACAGACTGACAGACTCCTTCATGCGCCCCAACCAGGATCCACCTGGCAGCCCCCATCTAGGGCTGAATCAACTGAGCTATTTTTAGCACCTGAGGCTGTCATGCTTAGGTCAATGAAGCTATCCTCAGCTCCTGTGGCCAATGCTTGAACCAATCAAGCCACTGGCTGCAGGAGAGGAAGAGGGAGAAAAGGGGGAGAGGGAGGGGGAAGAGAAGCAGATGGTCACTTCTCTTTTGTGCCCTGACTGGGAATTGAACCTGGGATGTCCATACTCCGGGCCGATGCTCTATCCACTGAGCCAACTGTTTTTGGTTTTTAAAGTCGAGTCTATTCCATTACTTTCCCAATGTGTCCAAGACCTTGAGTGACAAGGACATGAGAACACAAGGAGCAAAGCCAGTTTTCTACTGCATGTGAGTTACCCAAACCTTCCTCTCCTCCCCAAGACATAGGCTTATTGTCAGAGAGCTTTTCTCCAATTATTTCACAAACTTCCGGGGCTTTCTGGGTCACAGACACTGGGGCAGATACAGGAGGCAGAAGCAGGTGTTCTGACATCAACAGTGCAAAGGGGTCAAAGGTGGGAGAATAAAGACAGGTGAAGAGCTTTGATGAATGTCTACAGACAATTCTGATAATGGGCTTTAACAAAGTCACTGGGAGGAATCTGCAGCGAGGGGCAGGTGTCATTTTTATTGGTGACAAACTTGCTCCTCCTTAGTACCTGTGCTTCTTAAATGGCAGAAGTTTGGCCCTGGCTGGTTGGCTCAATGGTAGAGCGTTGGTCTGGCATGTAGGAGTCCCGGGTTCGCTTCCCGGCCAGGGCACGCAGGAGAAGTGCCCATCTGCTTCTCCACCCCTCCCCCTCTCCTTCCTCTCTGTCTCTCTCTTCCCCTCACGCAGCCAAGGCTCCATCGGAACAAAGTTGGCCCAGGCACTGAGGATGGCTCTGTGGCCTCTGCCTCAGGCGCTAGAAGGGCTCTGGTCGCTACAGAGCGACGCCCCGGATGGGCAGAGCATTGCCCCCTGGTGGGCATGCCAGGTGGATCCCGGTCGGGCGCATGCGGGAGTCTATCTGACTGCCTCCCCGTTTCTGGCTTCGGAAAAATACAAAAAAATACAAAAAAAAAATGGCAGAAGTTTGTCAACATCAATTATGTAGACAATGTGTTGACTTACGGATATGTTGAAGTTTTTATTAATTTCTAGCATGACTGTGTATTTATGGCCACCCCGAGTTGTGAGAGCTGCACACACAAGCCTTTCAGTTCTCTGAGCTTCCGCTGGTCCCCTGGGGTCTGTGCTGGGCAGAAGCCAGTCACTTCCCTACCCTCGATGAAGGGCAGAGAGTGTGAGCCTCCCCTCCTGCTACCCACTCTGACTTCTTTATCCTCCTTATGTTTAATATGGTGGCAATGACTGTGAAGAGCAGGGCTGAGAATGACACAGTGTGTAACCTCAAACGGGTAAAAACAGAATCAGAAATCAAGACCTACTTAAATCCCCAGTTCTCCCCAACTCAAGTCTATATTGATGCCTTTAAATTAGGGGTCTCAAACTCGCGGCCCGCCCACCAATTTTGTGCGGCCCGCAGACTAATCAAACTTCGTGGATTAGTCTGCGGGCCAGTCTGCAGGCCGCGAGTTTGAGACCCCTGCTTTAAATACTGGCATCCACACTAATAAAAGAAATAATGACTAGAAATAGGGTGAGTGCTTCTTTTTTTCTTTTCCAAGTGAGAAAAGGGAAAATAGAGAGACAGACTCCCACTTGTGCCCCGACCAGGATCCACCCGGTAACCCCTGTCTGAGGCTGATGCTCTTTCCATCTGGGTAATGCTTGCAACCAAGATATTTTTAGTGCCTGATTCAGATGCTTCACAGAGCCATACTCAGTGCCCAGGGCCGATGCATTCAAACCAATCAAGCCATAAGTGTGGGAGGAGAAGAGAGAGAGAAAGCGAGAGAGAGAAGGGGAAGGGAGAGGGATGGAGAAGCAGATGGTCACTTCTCCTGTGTGCCCTGACCAGAAATCAAACCCAGGATATCTACACGCTGGACTGACACTCTGCCACTGAGCCAACCAGCCAAGGCTCGATGAATGCTTCTAATTGCTTCTCGTTGAAGGGTTTGCCCTGACAATTCTCAGTCCCAGCTGCTGTCAAAAGGCAAGGTCCTGCTATTCATCCCCAAGGGGTCTCCTTGAATTCTTTTCTTTCTTTTTTTTTTTTTTTTTTTTTTTTACAGGGACAGAGAGAGGGATAGATAGGAACAGACAGACAGGAATAGAGAGAGATGAAAAGCATCAATCATCAGTTTTTCGTTGCGACACCTTAGTTGTTCATTGATTGCTTTCTCATATGTGCCTTGACCGTGGAGCTACAGCAGACTGAGTGACCCCTTGCTCTAGCCAGCAACCTTGGGTCCAACCAAGCTGGTGAGCTTTTTGCTCAAACCAGATGAGCCCAGCTCAAGTTGGCGACCTTGGGGTCTCGAACCTGGGTCCTTCCGCATCCCAGTCCGACACTCTATCCACTGCGCCACCACCTGGTCAGGCCTCCTTGAATTCTGAGAAGGCTACAAAGTGTTGTTAGGTAAATACGTAATGAGAGGTTAGCACAGTTAACTCAGTTACAAATGCATCAAAGTCACAGTTAAAGTTATATTTTGGGGTCTATGCACGCCTATCGGGTACCCGTCTCCTTTACAGTGCCCACGTTTGTATTCCTACATCTCCATATATGGTCATCAGACAAGTCTTAGAGGACAAAAAAAAATCTTCCAACTGACAATGGAAGTTTTCAATTTATAGCATTTTGGCTCCTCAAGTTCATTGCCAGTCAAATATAGTTAATGTTGGAGTTTAGCTACAATGAAATCTCTTTTGCAGGAATCTGTTATTACTTCTATTACAAAGAGGGGCACTATGGAGCTGTGTGCTTGCTGGGGCCAGATCTGGGACTGGACTGGACATTCAGGAATGACACGTGCAGGCAGCACTGAGAGGGACATTCTGTGATTAAATTCCATTCTGCAGCAAAGAGACTGACATGAACGTGCCTGGGTGTTCTCAGCTCTTACTTAATAATGCTGCCTTTTGGAGGGTTGTAGTTAATGCAGATCTTAAAAAAAAAGAAAAATTTATTATGGCAAACTAAGCTGCATTTCAGAAATGCATTTCTGTTAAAAATAAAAATTAAGAAAACAGTTGTATAAATCAGAAAATAAAGCCACATCTATATTTAGACATCCAGAAATGTTAACTAAATCCTTCATAAATGTAGCCAGTGCTATTCATCAGCAGAGGATAACTTTCAGGAACATTTCTAGTGTCAACAGAGACTGCTCAGAAAGGAGAGTGCCCCAAACTGCAGATCTGTCACTTCTGAAGAAATGGAAACATTTTTAAGCCCTGTTCTTGGAACAGTGCCGATTCTGAGTGTAAACTTGTCCTTCAAATGCCTGAACATATACCCATGTAAATGAACGTTTTGCCTCAAAGTAGTCACTGCTAATTATTATTTTTTTACTTCTACTTATTCCGTTGACTATCTGTTTACTCTGTTTTTTTTTTAGAATTTATAAAACTATTTTTGGAGCTGAGTTTTTGGGAACTGCCTTTCATATCGTGTGGAAAATCAGGCCTCGCCACTGCCCGTTTTATTTTTTGTTTTGTTAAAACATCATTTTGGTGTGGTATAAAATTCACATGCTGTCAAACCCACACATTTTAAATGTAGTTTATAATTTCAGTGTATTCATAAAGTTGTGAAACCATCATCACCCTCTAAGTTTAGAACATTTATATCACCCCAAAAAGAAACCCCATACCCACGAGCAGTCATTTCTCTCATCCCCCCCCTCCCCAAGACCATCCCCCCCAGCCCAGAGCAGCCCCCAATCTGCTTTCCATTTCCACAGGTTTGCCCACTTTGGACATTTTCCATTCATGGAATCACATAATCCTTTTGCAACTGCCCTCCTTCCGGCAGTACAATGTTTTCAAACACACAGCGCTATTCTTTGTTACAGCCAAATAATACTCCATGCCTGCCTCATTGTACTTACCCACTCATCAGCTTATGGATGCTTGGGTGGTTTTACTTCATGGCTGTTAGGAAGGAGGCCGCTGGGAACGTTCAGCCCTGCATATTTTTTTTAATCCAAAATGGTATTTTACAACATGAACATGCAAATGATTTCCAACGTGGGAATCTGAACCATTCTAGCCTGTTCTCAAAAATCAAATTGGCTTTGATAAGGATGAAGATTTGCTCTCAATCCAGAGCTATGGGCTTTAAGCCAATGACAAGAAGGAAGTTTAAAAAGTGTATAGGATGGCCCTGGCCAGTTGGCTCAGTGGTAGAGTGTCAGCCTGGCATGTTGATATCTCGGGTTCGATTCCCAGTCAGGGCACAAAGGAGAAGCAACCATCTGCTTCTCCCCTCCTCCCCCTCCTCTCTCTCTACCTCTTCTCCTCTTGGCAGCCACGGCTCAATTGATTCGAATGTGTTGGCCCTGGGTACTGAGGCTGGCTCTGTGGAGCCTTCACCTCAGAAGCTAAAAATAGCTCGGTTGTGAGCACTGGCCAGACAGGAGTTGCCGGGTGCATCCTCACTGGGGCACATGTAGGAATCTATTTCCCCTCTTCTCACTTAAATTAAAAAAAAAAAAATGTATGGTGATTTGTTGGGGACCGAAAAATCAACAGGGTTTTTAGAGTTTGGATTTCTAGGGGACAGAGGTGTGGGAACTGGCTTAAGCTGACAGTCTGCCCAACCCCCCACCTCGCTTACACAAAGCTGAGTCTTTCCCCCACACCTCCCTGTGTTGGCTCATCCTACCTCCCATGTTCCCCGGGGGGCACTGAAGGCAAGTTTCTTCTTTGTGTCAAGTTAGGATGTTAATGTACGGTGGGGGGTGGGGGTTTTCTGCACTTGGTAGAGTCCTTGGGTTGCCTTGGAAACGGTATCAGAAAAGATATTATTGATTTGCTAATGTCCCACTTTACCCTAAAAATAAAGGACGATTGGGTTTTTGTCGGCGGCCATGTTTTCTGCTAGGGCGGTCTGTTTACTCAGCAGTAATTGCAGAGCCCTCCAGACCCCATCTTTTATTTTTTAATTTTTAAGTGTATTTTTCTCAATTCCGCACCGTTCTCACTTGGGACCTGAAAATAGGAGCCGCACAGGTTCGCGGCAGTGATTACCAGGGGGAAGGGGGGTGGGGCAGGTAGAAGAGGGTAAAGGAGGGATAAAGAGCGATGGAAGGAGACTTGGCTACGGGTGATTAACACGTAATACAATACACAGATGACGTGTTATAGAATTGTGCACTTGAAACCAATGTCCCTCCAATACATTCAGTAAAACTATGTACTGTGTGAATGTTGTCCCCGTAAGGTCAGTGGATGATGGGAAAGGTCAGACCCGTGAACTTTGGCTGGGACCGCCCACAACCAAGCGCGCCAAAAGAGGCTTCACAGGAACCGTTTGGAAAAAAGCGACGGTCTACCAGCCAGTGAGATTTCACCACGTCATATTAGCTCGACTTCCCTAGAGGGACCCCTTTAAATATCTCCCACGCAGTTTAATCCTTGCAACTTCCCTGGCCTCCATCTTACCTCGGGGCCAGGGAACCTTGCCGGGTGGGATGCGCTGTGCTTAATAAAGCCTTTAGTTCTTCCACACTTCGTGGCTCCGAGCCTCGAGCCTCGTTCCTTCCTTCTTGGCGGGGAAAAATACCTTACAGTCCCCACAACCACTTTACATGTAAGAACCTCAAGTGGCAATGTAACACTTGTACCTTTTCCAATCAAGGTTTATTAAAAAAAAACAAAACCAAACAGACAAACAAAAACCAGTTTCGATGCTTTTCATTAAAGAGAAAGCCCTGGGGGAAGTGACTGTGATAAGGCTGTAAACATTTTCACATTTTACTTTAAAAAAATCAGCACACTCTCTCGGTCATCATTCATATAACAAACTTAACAGTAAATAAAGGCTTTCTAACAGCTGCTCACCTCACTGTCACTTTCTTACTTTAAACCAGAATGTACTATCTAATTTCTTTTACCAGACTTTAATCTCTATTATTAGTGACCTTAAACATTTTTGTTTAAACATTTTGATGTAAACTTTTCTCAAAGGACATTTCTGGTTGGAATATTAGTTCTGGAACCAAAATACACACACACACACACAGAGTTAAACGCTACCAAAAATTCAAGATGCTTCTGGCCCTGAGAACTTTGGGGGAAGGGGAGGAGGCAAAATACGTAGCACTTTGTTCAAGTGGACCTTGATTTGTGTGACTTTAAAACAGTTACAGTGTTTTGTAGTTTTTATAAGAAGAGACAGCTGAACACAGTGAGCTTCCTCAGGGCCAGGAGACAAGTCATGGCTGAGGCCTATTTTTCCTTTGAAAAGGCTAAGAAAGTCCAGCCTGTGGCCACAGGAAGACCTCAGGAGAGGAGACAAACTGGCATTTTCCGTTCCTTTAGGTCCCAAGACACCAGAGGAACTACGGAGGAGATGCCACCTGACTTTGGCCAAAGAAATGCTACAAGTCAATGCAACCCCATCCTGATCCAAGCTCTCGGCATCCTGGGAAACCAGCGTTTACGTTCAACGCTCCTCCCCACCCCGGAAATCCTGACATCCCAGCGAGAAAGTTAACCCTCATCTGCGATATTCACTGACATGATTTACGTTTTATTTTTTGCTCCAAGCTGCTGAAACTCTCAGAAGACTCTTGAGTTCTAGTTCACTCTCTACATAAAAAATAGCGTTCGGGGCCCTGGCCAGGTGGCTCAGTGGATAAAGCATCACACCAGTGTTTCAGAGGTAACAAGTTCAAACCCTAGGGAAGGCACAGAGAAGCAGCAACCAATGAGTGCACAACTAAATGGAAGAAGTAAGTGAAATGAGCTGATGCTTCTCTCTGTCTCTCAAATCAATGGAAAAAACTAAAACTAAAAAAAAAAAAAAAAAGCTTATTTTACATACAACAATTTCCTCTTCCCTGAAGGATTAATCCCAAACTGGTATACTCCCCCTACTGGGGTATAAGAACAAAAAAATTTTGGGTTTTTAAAATTTATTTATTTATTTATTTATTTATTTTATATATATATATATATATATATATATATATATATACACACACACACACATATATATATATATATATATTTTTTTTTTTACAGAGACAGAGAGTGAGTCAGAGAGAGGGATAGACAGGAATGGAGAGAGATGAGAAGCATCAATCATTAGTTTTTCATTGCGTGTTGCAACACCTTAGTTGTTCATCGACTGCCCTCTCATATGTGCTTGACCGCAGGCCTTCAGCAGACCGAGTAACCCCTTGCTGGAGCCAGCAACCTGGGGTTCAAGCTGGTGGGATTCGAACCTGGGTCCTCTGCATCCCAGTCTGACACTCTATCCACTGCGCCACCGCTGGTCAGGTAAATTTTTGGTTTTTTAGATCATTTCCTGAACGAAATAGACTATTTCAAAGTCAAAATCCTTGAAATGTTGGTCCACACACCCATTAGCACAAAGAAAGATATATATATATTTTTTGCTAAATAAATTTTCAGGAAGTAAAATAAAGTTAAGACCAAATCCTACTTACAGAGATGTGCAGGTCCCTTCACGGTAATCCTTACACTTCGGCTTCCCAGAGGAACGGCGATCACGCTCTCTTCCCCTAGGAAAGAGCACAGGACAAATGTCGCCAAACTTGTGCACCAACAGCCCACGAAATACACATGTTGATCAAAACTGGGGGGCCTGTGTGAAGCACTCTTAACTCTCTGTCACTTCCATCATCCACAATCCAAAAGTCTTTGGAAAGTACCTACTATGCATAAGGCACACTAATGTTACTCACATCATTTCAATTAAATACATACTTTAAAATAACATTATAGAAAAGTTTGGAAATGTTCTGCCAGGTAGAGGGTACAGAATCTTCAGTTGCTCACAATATCATCTTTAGAAAGAAATGCATATAGTGCCCTGGCCAGTTAGCTCCATTGGTTGGAGCATCGTCCCAAAGTGCAGAGGTTGCCGGTTCGATTCCCAGTCAAGGCACTGATGCAGGAACAGATTGATGTTTCTGTCTTCCTTTTCCTCTCTCCCTTCCTTTCTAAAATCAATATAAGAAACATTTAAAAATAAAAGAAATAAAGAAATGCACATAGTGGAGACAGTTGGGCAAGGCTAGGAACGGGAACCACCTCTTCCTTAGGTTATGGGACAAGCAAGCTATACCGCACAGTTTTAAATGTCTTTTCCTCCTAACCCACCCTTCCCTTTTGTTTCCATCACTATCCAGAAAATGTTGAACATCTGTGGAAGTCTCTGTGATACCTGAACAGGACAGCACCTCCCAGAATCACCTGAAGAAACACCGTTAAAACACGGGTTCCTGCCCTGGCTGGATAGCTCAGTTGGTTAGAGCATTGTCCCAAAGCAGAGGTTGCCGGTTCAACCTTCGGTCACTACACATACAGGCACAGATGTTCCTGTCTCCCTGCCTCTCTCCTGCTCTCTCCCTTTCTCTCTCTAAAATCAATAAAATAAACATTCAACAAAACCCCACAGATTCCTGCACCACCCTCATAAATCCCGACCAGGGTGGAGCCCAGGAAGCTGCCATCTCCAGACTCCTGCGTGATGCAGGTGCAGCGCATTAGTGACCACGTTTTGAGCGTTCCTGACACAGGGCATTGTGGGGGAACACTCCAGCTCATCAGGACTGGAAGGGAGGACTGTGCCACAATGATGCACCTGTCAGTGTCTCTTCGCATTCTGCAGGAACCGGCATAGTCCTAGCTCTGACAGGGAGTGCGTGAGAGCCCTGGTGTTTAAGGACGGAGGGGCCGGGGCACTAAATCAGGGGTCCCCAAACTACGGCCCGCGGGCCACATGCAGCCCCCTGAGGCCATTTATTCGGCCCCCGCCACACTTCCGGAAGGGGCACCTCTTTTATTGGTGGTCAGTGAGAGGAGCATAGTTCCCATTGAAATACTGGTCAGTTTGTTGATTTAAATTTACTTGTTCTTTATTTTAAATATTGTATTTGTTCCCGTTTTGTTTTTTTACTTTAAAATAAGATATGTGCAGTGTGAAAAGGGATTTGTTCATAGTTTTTTTTATAGTCCGGCCCTCCAATGGTCTGAGGGACAGTGAACTGGCCCCCTGTGTAAAAAGTTTGGGGACCCCTGCACTAAATGCTCCACAGATGAGGGCTTACGAGTGTTTTTTCAGGGAAGCAGTAACAAGACTGTTGATGGGCTTTGTAAAGGCCCCGTCAGTCAAGCGGTAGGCATAGGAGGAGGCGGTGGTCTGAGAAACAGATGACGATGACCGAGTAGAGACAGGAAATGTCAAGTTTTCCTTACTTGTCCGTAGGGGTGGGTGAGAGAGCAGGAGGCAGCTAGGGGTGTGGCTAGACATAGTTCAAAAGACATATATGCACACGAGCACACATCTACACACACACACACATACAGGCGCACACACATAACATAAACGCGCGCGCACGCACACGTTTTTAAAATTATACTCTTAGTTAATATGGAAGAGATGTGGTCATGTTTCTCCCTGATTGAAGGAGAGGGGGAAAAGGAGGAGGTGAGAGAGAGGGGATGATGAGTGGGGTGAGACCTCTGAGGAAGCGGAGGGGGCGGAACCCACAACACAGATGGAGGGATTAACCAGCCATGGACAGAAAGGAGACACTTGCGCTCTGGATCAGGAGGAAGCACAGGCCAGGTGCGTGCAGCTGTTCGGTGAGGCCTCTTCTGGTGGTTTCTGTTTTCCTGAGGTTTTTTGGTTTTGTTTTGTTTTTTGCAATCTTCTTTGGAGTCTAGTATAGAATCAGTTTTTGTATATGGTTCATGAATGCTTGAAAAGACAGTCTATACCCTCAAAATGCAACGTTCAACATATACCTGTTAATGTAGTGTTAATATGTTGTAATTTGTACTGATTTTTGAGTGTGTTATAATCTCATAGTAATTTTACTTCTTTCAATTTCTTCTTATGTAACTATAGGACCTTTTTTCTTTATATATTCTGATGTAAATTTTTAGGACTTTATTAATGCATATAAAGAACTCATCTTTGTTATGTTTTTTTCTGAAATGTAGTTAATTAGTTCTTCTGTAAATATTGCTGCCATGCTTTGTCTTGTTGGTTAGAACGGGCGGCTTTTCAATTGAGACAAATGGCCTCCCTGGTAAAGTCCCCTTCAGTTTGGAGCCAGGCCCAGAGCTGGAGACCAGGACAGAGGGAGATATCAATGGTGAACACAGTTGGAGCGTCTATGCTTCACAACTGCTTATGTCACAAGTTTGCAGGTGGAGCAGCCACGCTGGCCCGAGTCTGAGGCTGCTTGTAAATACTATGGCTTTTGATGGTATAAAAAAAACCAATGGGGAGAAGGTTTCTTTTCTACCCCATCCTATAATGTTAATTACAGTAGGTCCATGTCTGGGAACACCCAGATTTAGTGGTGGTGGTGGTGCTGTTGATGGTGATGGTGGTCATTATGGTGGTTACGGTAGTGACAGTGGTCATCGTGGTGGTAACAATGGTAGTGCTGGTAGTAATTGGTTCTTGATGAACACTCATTATTTGGAACTCTTCCAAAATGTTTTAATTGAAATTTGGGGTAAGAGATCCTTGGATACCATTAACCACTGTGCAAACTTCCAGGGTTCCATCTCCATACTCTTTAAAGTCATTTGCATAATTTCACAGGGTACTCATGATGGGTGATATGGAATGGTGGTTAAGATCACAGACTCTGCAGCCAGACAACCTGGGCTGGGATATCAGCTCTGCCACTTAAAATTGCTGTGTGACCACGGGCACATTTCTTAGCTTCTCTGTGCCTCTTATATCTATAGTCAAATAAGGATAACAAGAATATTTGTTCCAAGGGTTGTTGAGAGAGTCTAATGAGGTCTTGATAAATTTAAGTTATTAAAACCATGCTGAGTACTTAATATGCCCCCAGGGAAGGTTCTAAGTAATTCAAGATAAATACCTCATTCAGTCTAATAAAAACCTATTTCTTCAATGACAAGAACTGAAGTTCTGCACGTTTAAGTGACTTGCTGAAGATCAGAGAGTTCCAAATCAGTAGCGCTGGGGTCGGAACCAAACATGACACTCAACCCTTTGACTGGGAGGCCAACTTTTAATTGTATTAACCCAGACTTGTATGTTTGTTACAGACGTTCACGGCATGGGTTTCATGTGTCCAATTCTGCAATCACAAGGCTGACCGAAGGTCCCATTAAGTTTGCTTCCATTCACGTCCCTCTCACGCAGAAATGCTCAAGTCCACCTGGGCCGTCATACTTTTTCTATGTCTCATTTCCTACCGCAGATCACAGCTTTGCTAAGTAGCAAGATGTACAGGAAATAAATTGTCCACACGATATTAACTAATCAATAAACATTAGTTTCAGCCCAGAAGGACTGGAATTTATATCAGATCATTTATTTTCCCTATAAAGTCCAACCAGAACTCTCCAGACCTAAAGAGATCTGTGCCCTGGTGATAAAGAAAAGAGATGTTCTTCTAGTTACTCGCGCTTTGACAGTTTCATTCTCACCATTTTTAAAGTAAATTTACTGGGGTAACATTAGTTTTATTTCTGATTTTTGGGTTTTTTTAAATTTTTTAAAAATGTGGTTGGTGGGTTTCTTTTGCTGAATATAACCTCCTCTTAAGCAGTCTTACATGTTATTTTTCTTGACACTGCATTTATTTTCTCCTGCTATTTGGGTTCACACACACACACACACACACACTCCGCATTTCCAAGGAGTAGAGGAGTTTTTAGAAAAGAAAGCAAGGTATCTGAATAAGTGCTATGGCTAATAATAATAATAATAATAATAATAACCCTATGGAAACATTGTAAATAATACTTATTTTCCTTTAAAATGAGAGAATGGGTGTGAAAGCACTTTGTAAACTGGGAAACAATGGTATCTGTTCATGCCCTCACACCCCCACAGCCACTGGTCCTACTTGAGTTAAAGCAGGTTAGCTTGTGTGGCATTGTGCAGAACAGGGACGGGGAAGAAAGGTTGGGGAGTCAAGTTTGTCTCAAGTTCATCTGTTGCTCCATTCGGACAGAAGGCAACTGTGGAAGGGAAGAGAGGGGAAGTAAATATGGGACCACACTAACTGTACACCCAGAGGGT
Source organism: Saccopteryx leptura (assembly GCF_036850995.1). Classification (NCBI taxonomy): domain Eukaryota; kingdom Metazoa; phylum Chordata; class Mammalia; order Chiroptera; family Emballonuridae; genus Saccopteryx; species Saccopteryx leptura. The sequence continues at coordinate 40,891,144 of NC_089515.1, read as the reverse complement.
TGTCTATATGCCACCTTTTGCAAATTGAGGTGGGACACATGAAGTATGCCAATGAGCAAAGATAGGAGAGTAAAAACCAAAAATTAATCTTTTTTAAAAAATAGAGCAGGCCCTGCCAAGTTGGCTCAGCAGCAGAACATCAACCTGGCATGTGGAAGTCCCAGGTTCAATTTCGCGGTCTGGGCACACAGAAGAGGCAACCATCTGCTACTCCTTCCCCTTTCCCCCTTCCTTTCTCTCTCTCTCTCTCCTCCTCCTCCTCCTCCTCCTGCAGCCATGGCTTGATTGATTCGAGCAAGTTGGCCCCCAGTGCAGAGGATGTCTCCATGGAGCCTCCACCTCAGGTGCTAAAAATACCTCAGTTGCAAGCATGGCCCCAGATGGGCAGAGCATCGGCCTGAGATGGGGGTTGCTGAATGGATCCTGGGCAGGGCGCATGCGGGAATCTGTCTCTGTATCTTCCCCATTCTCACTTAAGAAAAAAAAAGTAGAGCAGAAACATGGCAGGATTTGAGTTGGCTGCAAGCTAAAGACATTCTCCTACCAGCTCCTACCCTGCGATGACATCCCCCCATCCTTCCCAGAGCAGCATCAGCACATCTACTGTTGTCAAATCTGCACATGAGTGTCCTCAGCCCTTCTGTCTGCAGAAACATCTGCTCCTACCCTGGAGGTATATGCGTGTGCAGCCTGAAGATGCCTTTACCACAGAAGAGCATAGTCAAGGCAGGGTGCCCAGGAACACATGCTTCCGTGCCCAATGCCAGGATGAGTTTCTGGACAGCACGCAGTAGAGGGGACTGTGTTACACACAGCCTTCTACTCACCACATTCTGCCCAGTTATTCCCCAGCACTGTGATGCAGTTCCTCGTACTGGCCCTTCATATCAGGAATCGAGAGGCCAGTGAGGATTAAATGATCACTTGCCTTCTGACTCTGTCGTAGATTGTGTGGGTTCAGAATGTCACACCAAAATAGGCCACTTTGGCATACTGAATATTTTGACTTAAAGGAACTTCAGAAACAGTCACGGAAAGAAGTACCCTCAGATCCTTCTTGTCCCTCTGAAAGGAGGCACATCTCCCATGGGACAGAAACCCTTCCCATGGGAGGGAGGGTACTGGAAGGTGTCACTATCATCAGACACAGAATTTAGGGCCAAGAAGGCTGTATAAACAAACTGAGTTACTTCTTCAGCATCTTACTACTCCAAGCCTAGTCTCCTTTGTCTTGTCAATTCTTTTTTTTTTTTTTTTTTTTGTATTTTTCTGAAGCTGGAAACGGGGAGAGACAGTCAGACAGACTCCCGCATGCACCCGACCGGGATCCACCCAGCACGCCCACCAGGGGGCGACGCTCTGCCCATCAGGGGGCAATGCTCTGCCCCTCCAGGGCGTCGCTCTGTCGAGACCAGAGCCACTCTAGCACCTGGGGCAGAGGCCAAGGAGCCATCCCCAGCGCCCGGGCCATCTTTTGCTCCAGTGGAGCCTCGGCTGCGGGAGGGGAAGAGAGAGACAGAGAGGAAGGAGAGGGGGAGGGGTGGAGAAGCAGATGGGCACTTCTCCTGTGTGCCCTGGCTGGGAATCGAACCCGGACTCCTGCACACCAGGCCGATGCTCTACCACTGAGCCAACCGGCCAGGGCCTGTCTTGTCAATTCTTTACCAATTCAGCTTTTGTTGGTTTTTCTCTAAAAGTGTCCTCCTTTGACTACTTTCTTTTTTTTTTTTTTTAATTTTTTTTATTATTTATTCTTTTTTTTTTTTTAGAGAGGGCAAGAGAGAGAGACAGAGAGACAGAGAGAGGAGAGAGAGAAGGGGGGAGGAGCTGGAAGCATCAACTCCCATATGTGCCTTGACCAGGCAAGCCCAGGGTTTCGAACCGGCGACCTCAGCATTTCCAGGTCGACGCTTTATCCACTGCGCCACCACAGGTCAGGCCTTTGTCTACTTTCTTAAGTCTCCTACCTTTGGGGGGCTCTGGTCCATACATACCTAACATGAATAAATTAATTTTTTTCTTGTTCATCTGTCTTTTTACTCCAGGAGGGTTTCAGCCAAGAATGTGGAAGGGTGGGTGGCAGCTATTTTTCTCCCGAGCAGGGACAGCAGAGGCTGAAAAGCAGAGATGTTGGCCAAAGGTACATCTCAGAGTCATCTGGGAAACTGGCAACATGGAATTGCTAAATAGACATGGTGTCCCCTCTTGTAATGCCTGACTGATGGGAGAGAGCAATTAGGCCACTAAATAAAGGATATAATTATTTCTTGCAAAAAAAAAAAAGGAGGGGGGAGAGAGCAGGAAATAAACAGAAAAGAGAAGGGCAGACTGTTCAGGCCATTGGTCTAAGAAAGCCTCATCGAGGTGACACTTGAGCTCAAGAACCATGTGAACAGCTGAGAAAGGCAGCTTCATCCGGAGACTCGCTGTTGCAAAGGCCCATGGGGTGGGGAGGGTGGGCCGCACCAGGCGTTCTAGACTCTTCCAGAAAGCACTAGACTGAAGGCTAGTTTACATGGGGCAGAATGGCAGCACAGAAGCTAACACAGGAGCCAGATGACGCAAAATTTTGAAGGTCATGGGAAGGGATGTAGATTTTAGCCCAAGTGCAAGGCAAACTCCTTGTGAGGTTTTAAGCCGGGAGTTCATGGTCAGTCTGGCCACTCTGAGAAAAACAGAATCTCCAACATTCCTTCTCAGCAGGGTCTGCCTGTTATTTTTATCTTATTTCTCTTCATGCAGAGGACACGGAGACATACACAATCATGAGAAAAATTAGGGAAAGAGGACCAGGGCTCTCGTCCAGTTCCAGGATCTGTATTCCGTGTCATGATCTCTCTTGTTGAATTAAACTGAGAAGAATACCCCATTCAGATGAGCAGGGTCTTTGGTTTGAATATTCCTTTACCACCATGGTTCTGGTGTCTTACCACTCAGGATCTTGCCCTAGAAAAATGAGTGGGGAGGCAGGAAGAGATGACATGAGAAGACAGAGGGTCTACCTGACACAGTCCTCCTTGTCATGGGATAAGTTACATTTATTTTTGGGAGTGGCAGTCAAAGAAATGAACAGGCAGGGTATGACGAGGAAATGTCCTAACAATCACCATGTGAGACAGCCCCACGTTCACCTAGCCGGGGACTCTATTGTTGCTGGGAGTACCAAGAGATGCGTTGTTTTTTGTTTTGTTTTGTTTTAAGGTGAGAGGAGGGGAGACAGAGAGACAGACTCCCACACGTGCTCAACCGGGATCCACCTGGCAACTCCATCTGGGGTCGATGCTTGAGTACCGAGCTAATTTTAGCATCTGAGGTTGATGCGTTCCAACGGAGCTATCACCAGTAACGAGGGCCACAAGCCACTGGCTGCATGAGGGGAAGAGGGAAAGAAGAGGGAAAAGGAAGGGGGAGAAGCAGGTCGTTTCTCCTATGCACCTTGACCAGGAATTAAACCCAGGATGTCCATACACTGGGCTGCCGCTCTATCCATTGAGCCACTGGCCAAGGCTGGGATGCTTTGTAAGAAGGTGTGGTTATTGTCATAATGTCAAATGTTGAGTGAAATGCAGGTGTTCCATGCTGGACTTCGACATTCCTGTAGCAATAGGTACCACTGGCATTTAGTTGCCACCAGCTAAAAATGTGCAAGAGCACAGACCAGACAAGCCGAGCCAATTTATTTGCCTCAAGCATGTGTACCCTGATGGGATAAGATCTAAATAAGAAACAAACCCAGAAATGCAACTAAGTCCCTCAGCGCCAAGCCAAGACTCTCCAAATCAACGTGTCTGCTTCCTCGTTGCTGTTTTTAGTTTTCTCTCTTTAAACACTGAGTGGCCTCTAGTCCCCTTGCGGGTTCCAACATCCAGAGCTGTTTATGCCAGTTGTTAGCTCAGTCCCTCTCCTCCTGCCTCTGCACAGGAAATTGATGTGTTGTATCTGGATGGGCTTCTGATTTTTCTCATAGCGGAGGCTTTGGCTTCAGGCTGTTCCACCTTGAACCAGCCTCACTGCACCAAAGGCAGTGACAGCCGGTGAGCAGCCTTGCGCAGTGTCTCTGGAGCGGGAGGCGCCAGGGTCCCCTCTCTGCCATGTCCTCACTCAGCGCACGTCCCAGGGATGTGATTTAGGAATGGTGGCTCGGCAAGGTGGCAACTAGGAGCTTCGTGGGCGCTGCGGGGCCGGTGATGCACAGTCAGGGAGAGACATGGCCTCACTTCCCACATTTCTTTCACACAAAGCATGATTACAGGAAAGTGATTCCATATGGCCCGTGGAAAATCCCAGCCAATGTCAGCTTCTGGGCCAGCTCCAGAGCAGCAACAGACAAGAAGGGGCTGTTGGGGAAAGTGAGCCCTGGAGGCACCATGCCTTCTCGCGGGCAGGAACCCATGCTGACTCCAGCCCTGGCCCCGGCACCCGTGTACAGAATCTGGTGATGCCTGCGGGAAGCTCACAGCTTTGACCAGGTCGCTTCAGCCGCTGCATTCAAACCCATGTACAGAATCTGGTGATGCCTGCGGGAAGCTCACAGCTTTGACCAGGTCACTCCAGCCGCTGCATTCAAACCCATGTACAGAATCTGGTGATGCCTGCGGGAAGCTCACAGTTTTGACCAGGTCACTCCAGCCGCTGCATTCAAACCCATGTACAGAATCTGGTGATGCCTGCGGGAAGCTCACAGCTTTGACCAGGTCACTCCAGCCGCTGCATTCAAACTCATGTACAGAATCTGGTGATGCCTGCGGGAAGCCCACAGCTTTGACCAGGTCACTTCAGCCGCTGCATTCAAACCCATGTACAGAATCTGGTGATGCCTGCGGGAAGCTCACGGCTTTGACCAGGTCACTCCAGCCGCTGCATTCAAACCCATGTACAGAATCTGGTGATGCCTGCGGGAAGCTCACAGCTTTGACCAGGTCATTTCAGCCGCTGCATTCAAACCCATGTACAGAATCTGGTGATGCCTGCGGGAAGCCCACAGCTTTGACCAGGTCATTTCAGCCGCTGCATTCAAGGGTCTGTCTGCTCAGTCCGGTCGCACTGTCTTTGCAGAAATCAATCAATCAAAGGCATTAGGGTTTTAGGGGCTTGTAACCTGGAATGTTCTGAACTGGCATCAGGGGTCTGAAATCCCCCCCCCCAAATCAGATTGGCAAATTTGGAGCTTGTGGGAAGATGTGCATTTTCGTGGAGAGAAAATGGCTAACTTTTGATTGATTTTTCAAAAAGGATCTATAATTTATAAATTGAGAGTCAATGTGTGTGTGTGTGTGTGAGAGAGAGAGAGAGAGAGAGAGAGAGAGAGGGAGAGAGAGAACTATCTTGCCAAGAGGTACAAACAGGTAGAGACCCATTAGCCAACTCCACACTCCACCCTATCCCCTTCCATTCCAGGGCCTCCTCTGTACACTTATCAAAAAAAAAAAAAACACCCCAAAACAATTTCTTGACCCAGTTTCATTCAGCTTCTACCTAAGTTCATTTAGAATTACCTCAATTTCTAATCTCTTTTGGACTGTGGTAGGGCGACATCTTTTTCTAATGAAATTCCCACACTTCTTTTATTTATTTGTTTATTTTTTTAATAGAGAGAGGAACATTGATCTGCTCCTATATGTGCACTGACTGGGAATTGAACCCTCAACCTCTGTGCTTTGGGACAAAGCTCTAACCAACTGAGCTATCTGGCCAGGGCTCCCAGGTCAATGTTAACTCCGGCTCCTGACCTGTGGTGGGCGTGCAGCCTACTTTCGTTCAGGGAGAACCCTTTTCTCTATTCTCACCTTCTGTTCATTCATCAGACCATTGTAATCAGGCTTTGGTTTCAGCCCAAAATTCATTGAAACCGCTCTTGCTAAGGTCACAAGTGATCTTCCAACTGCTGAAGAGAAATTTGGGGCCCCTTATCCCACTTGATCTACAACACTTAGCGTGGCTGCCTGCTCCCTCCTTTTCGGAGCTTCTTTGGAATTGGCTTCCATGATACTGTTCTTGCCATGATCAACATCTGTTGACTCCTCTAAGGCAGAGGTCAGCAAACTACAACCGGAGGGTCAAGTGCAGCCTGCAGCCTATTTTGTAAATAAAGTTTTATTGAAACTCAGCCGTGCCTGCCTGTTCACAGCTTGGCTGTGGGAGCTTTTGGTCCACAATGTTAGTGCTGAGTAGGAGAGAGAGACCGTGTGTCCACAAAGCCCTAACACGTGAAAGGATTACAAAAAGCAGATATTACTGAAATGAAAGCATGGACATTTCTGAACATATAAAATTTGGAAACTCTTGTTCCTAAAGACAGAAATCATGTTTAAAGTCAAATGACAAATGGAAAGCAATATTTACAATACATGTAACGACTAAAAGGTTCACATGCGTGAAACAGCAAAAGTTCACACAGGGAGGAAAACATCCAATCAGGAAAACGAGTGGATGACCACAGTCGCTACTAAAAAATTAAACAGCAAACATGAGCAACAATGACAATATTTCCTACCTTGTTAGCAATCGAAGGGAGGCAAGTAAAAGAAATGAGTACTTCATGGTTTACGGAAAAAAAAATTGGGAAATACTTTTAAGTAGTCAATACACTGTGCTGCAAAGGTTCAGAGAAACAGGGACTTTTGGAAGAAGTAACAGGAACAAAAATTTTATAGACAGTTTTCAAAAGATATTTGACTTGCAGGAAACCGGTCGGAAGTACTTTCCAACTCGAAAGCGTAGCATGAGGAAAACGTTATTCTAGTAACAGACAAGCAAGCACATTTTGTTTTATGATACCACGGCACGGGGTTGAAACCTACTTTTTTCAGGAGACACTTGTGACTTGGATTGTCCCCGCACAAGCCTGCAGGTGGAGGCGTCGCCTGCGCAGACCCCGCAGTTGTCCTCCTTGGCCCGACTTCCCAGGTGCCGGTCACAGCCCACGGCCTGCGACACAGAGCAGGGCGTCAGGACCCGGGGAGAACCCAGGGGGCAGAACGTGACTCCTTTCGCATTTATGGGGTGATCCTTCTTACATGTTTGAGTTGGTTCTCTTTTGTGAGAACACAGCTTTTAAAACTATGAATAACGTAAAACTTTAGACTTTAACATGGTTCTATTCAAAGACCCAAATAATTAAAAGTGAAGAATTGAAGCTGTCCACTCATGCTCCCCATTCTTATTCTATTTATATTTTTTAGATATTGTTGTGTGTGTAAAATGAGTGGAACTTTACAGATATTTCCTCTCTCCCTCTCCCCACCTCTTCCCTTTCTTCCTCCCATTACCCTGCTCCTTTTCTCCCATTTCCTCCCAAAACAACCACTATCCTGAAGTCAATGCATAACTTTTGGTCCATAGTTTTAAATACCTTTATTTCTTTGTTTTTATCTCAATCTCCACATACCTGCATCTCATCATCTATATAGCCATATCTCCCTATATTCTCTATCTATATCTTTTTTTTTTTTTAAGTGAGAGGAGATACAGAGACAGACTCCTGCATGTGCCCCAAGCAGGATCCACCCACCAACCCTCATCTAGGGCTGATGCTCAAATCAACCAAGCTATTCTCAGCACCTGGGGCTGATGCTCAGACCAGTTGAGCTTTCCTCAGCACATAGGGCCAATGCTTGAAGCAATCGAGTTACTGGCTGCAAGAAGGGAAGAGAGAGAGAAGAGGAAGAGGGAAGGAAGAGACGCAGATGGTCACTTCTCCTGTGTGCCCTAACCAGGGAGCAAATCCGGGATGTCCGCATACTGGCTGATGCTCTATCCAGTGAGCCAGCTGGCCAGGGCCTCGATGTATGATATATCATAATACCTCCTTCTCTTTATCATTATGAATACCTATACTTACATATCTCCACATCTATGTCATTGTATCTATACATTTGTTTTATATACAAGTTTTAAAATATAAAAAATAAGTGAATGAGAGAGGTTTCATATAGAATACGTATGCTTCTTCTACTCCGGTCTTTCAGGCTCCTGTGACTTATGATTTTTTTGAGTTATTTGTGCATACATATGTATCATATTTGTTGGATTGTGAGCTTCTTACATGAGAAAAAGGGCTATGTCTTATATTTCTTATTTCACAAATGTGTCATTTATATAGTATTCCCAATGACATTAACTAATGTGATAGTTTATCTCTACCTCCCCACACTCACTACTCATTTTACTTGTATTTATTTATCTGGTGTTTAAAAGTATATAATGGACTTAGGAGGCAGACAGTCCACAGAGAAAACCTGACCAGTCAGCTACCCCTTTCTAGTTGTAGGATGTTGAACAATTCAAACTTTAAGAAACATTTTCCTCGAAGAGGAAAATAGGGATAATAATATGTATTTCACATAAGGTCTAGTGAGTATTAAATGAGAAAATATAAGTGAAACTCTCAGGACAGTGATTAGAACATTAGAAAGGGCTCAGTGAAAGGGGGTCAGTTTCATGATCTGTTTTTCATTGTGTTCTGACTCCGGGGCAGAGACCCCAGTGCCTCCACACGGGGAGAGGCCGAATCAGATACCACATCCACCGCACTGAAGAGAATAGAAAACTGGAGGAAGTTGAAACCACCTGTAGACTATTCTTTCCAAAACTCTGGTGTTGAAGGGAAGGGGAATGATCAAGTGAGAGCTTCAAGGAGAGTTAGAAAAAAGTTCCAAAGAAGTTCAAGCAAAAGCCTATGACTCAAGATATTTTCAAATTCGCACAAGGCTGTCAGGGAGGAAGGGTTTCCATGGGCTCTGTGTCTTTCCAAATGGTGAAAGCTACAGGTTGAAGGCTAATTTAACTCACTATGAGAAAGTTTGAAAAGTCAGAGGTGTTCGACTATACTATAAGTACTCTGCCACGCGCCGGGAGATGTCTTGGTGGGGAAACTGGGAATCAAATGATTTGATGAGTAGCTGAACCCAGTGACTTTAAAGATCCTTTCATCCCAATGATATGATTTTTAGAAAGAGAGCAATAAAATGTTAATAGCGATAGTTGATTTTTATTGAATGCTTGCCATGTGCCTGACGTTGTGCCAAGCACATTACAGACATTACTTCATTCAATCTTCATAGCAAGCTTATAATATACTTGATACCTCTTATCTCTGCTTTACAAATAAGGCATCTGAATGTGACTGCGGTTAAATGACTTTCCGACATCACACAGTTAGCGTATCATGTCAGTAATGGTTTTAAGCCCAGGTCATCCAACACCCAAATCTTAACAGCCCGCTACACCTTCTTCACTTTTAGTATCAGCAGATGGATGACAAAGAACCCAGTGATATTACTATTACTATTTACAAGTACATGTGGAACAACTTAAGAGTGATTGATTTTGGAAACACGCTTGCAAGGTCGGGATTCAATCAATGAATAAGTTGTGTCCATGCAACTTTCTCCAAAGGGAGCAATATTCCACTATTAAATTACAGACACACAGTTCCTGGGCCAAGGCCTGTCCTCACACATTGGGGTCCCTGAGCACTTTGCATTTCATGACGATGAGAACCACCCTCTCTCTGCCGGCTTTCCAGGAAGGGCGTGGGCTTAGAAGCCAGGATGGGCTTGTTTTGAAGAGTGTTTACGGCCTTGTGAGATCTTGGGCAGTCGAACACCTTCTTGAGCTCTTCTGTTTGTTTCATAATTTTTTTAAAAAGTTACAGTTCATCTGAATCTTATGGCCAAAAAAAGCACGTAAAAACATCAGAGAAAAATAATAACTGAAAAGGTTTCGTTGCCCTGTGATTCATAGGGTATTAGCTGGAACTGCCCTTGAAATTGAGAAAATACCAAATTTTGGCTCTCGGATCCCATAGTAATCAACAATCAGCAACTTCTAAAAACTGCCTGATGTGTTTTCAACTTCTGTGGCATCTTCTGAAGTAAAAAATCTCTAATTATAATGATTTAAAAGCCACGAATGGATAAATATACCAGTAAAATAGAGTAACAGCTATTAAATATGAATTTCTATAGAGCCAGGCACTGCAGAGTATAAATTAATAAGACACAATTTGAATCCCACCGTATATTTAATAAGATAAGTTACACAAATTGGAGATAACCTAAACAAATATTTAAAATATACGAGCGGTGCTTTTTGGAATAAATGTTCGTATATAAATCACTTCAGCTGAGGATTATTTCACAGTTCCGGCTTATGACATCCTCATCAGTGAAAAGAAGATGAAGTGTCTAAAGAATTGACATTACTCCAGATTAAGCAATGTACATGAATTTCCCAAATAAGTTCAGTTTAACCCTTCAAGAAGCAAACAAATTTTCTTTCAGTCAAGTTCTACTTGAGATCTCTGAAAATTGGGATTGTATGTTAGAAAGCATTCTAACATTCTTGTCTTAAAAATCAGGGCATATGGAGCTATGGCGTAGGGATATTCACTGGCCGGTCCTTCCTGCCTGCGGGAGAATGGCACTTCCCACCCCGAGAAGTTACGTGCGGTCACTGACAGACGTTGGCCAATGAAATATGTCTACGTGCCTGAACCACTTCTGTAAGAAGTGGTAACCGTCAGTGTGCATGGGTCACAGGATTTCCACTATATAAGTAATTAAGTTAAATATGTCTGAACAAAGCCTCCCTCAGTCTGGCTCTCTCAGACGCTCAAAGAGCAGCGACCCCTGCTGACCCACGCTGGACTAGCAGTATTAGGCAGAATTAATCTTGAATTGTTCCCAGCCACTGAGTTTTGCAGGTTGCTGGTTACTGCAGGAAAATCCAGCCTGCATTGTACAGGAGTACAATTTAATTATTAATGGATAAAGCAGGGTCACGAACAGCAAGGCGTTGTTTTAAAATGAACATTTTGCATTAATATACAGATTTACGGCTTCTGTTGACAAGTAAAAACTCTAACGTGCTTATGTATAGTTTGGGCGATAATGATGTGCCAATGCAGGTTCATTAGCTGTAACAAATGTACCCTCTGGTGCGGGATTCTGACAGTGGGGGAGTCTGTGCATACGTAGGGGTGAGGGGAGATGGGGGTCCCTGTACCTTCCACTCACTTTTGCTGTGAATTTTAAAAAATAAGTCTATTTTAAGAAAAAGTGAGGTTGCCTGACTGGTGGTGGTGCAGTGGATAGAGTGTCGACCTGGGACACGAGGTCCTACTTTTGAAACCCTGAGGTTGCCGGCTTGAGCTTGGGCTCATCTGGCTTGAGCATGGGATCATCGACATAATCCCTTGGTCACTGGCTTGAAGCCCAAGGTTGCTGGCTTGAGCAAGGGGTCACTGGCTCAGCGTAAGCCCCTGGTCAAGGTACATACGAGAAAGCAGTCAATGAACAACTAAGGTGCTGCAACTATGAGTTGATGCTTCTCATCTCTCTCCCTTCCTGTCTCGCTCACAAAACCAATACATATATACATACACGGTGAGGAAGAGGAGAGAAGAGTTTAGGAAGAGTCTGGAAAGACAAGCAAGGTTCTTGGTTTCACTATCACTGCGATGCCCAGCTATTGAGGGATTCTGGTGGGAGGAGTGACAAACAATTGTTATGTTTTAAGACAATCATTTTGGAGCACCGTAGATGACACAGTTAATTATAACATCATAACTATGTGTAGTGACAGGTTGTTACTAGAATTATTGTGGTGATGACTTTGTGAGGCATATAGATGTCAAATCACTATGTTGTATACCTGAAACTAATACAATATTGTATGTCAACTATAGTTTAAAATAAATGAATAAAGATAAAGAGTGTATTTCCCAGCCAAAAGAGAACGAGAGAGGGAGAGAATTGCTTTGGCTGCTGTTTGGAGAATGGGTCTGAGAGGGACAGTATGGAAGCTGAGACATCTGGTCAGAAGGGTATTAGTGAAGTTAAGGTCAGGGCAGGTGGTGGAGGCTTAGATTAAGAAGTCAGTGGTAGCGGAAAGTAATGGTGAGTTCTAAATAGACTTTGAAGGTAGGTTTGACTGGACTTGGCAGTGTATTAGACGTACACATCAAAAGAGAAGAATCCTGCCTGGCCCTGGCCGGTGGCTCAGTGGATAGAGCATCAGCCTGGCATGTGGACATCCTGGGTTCGATCCCCAGTCAGGGAACATAGGAGAAGCAACCATATGCTTCTCCTTTCCTTCCTCTCTCCTTCTTTTCTCTCTTCTCTTCCTGCAGCCAGTGGCTAGATTGGTTCGAGTGTCGCCCCAGGTGCTGAGGATAGCTTGGGTAATCCAAGCATTGGCCTCAGGTGCTAAAAAAGCTCAATACTCCAGCATCAGCCCCAGATGGGGCTGCTGGGTGGATCCCAGTCGGGGCTCATGTGGAAATCTGCCTCACTATCTCCCGTCCTCTCACCTAAAAAAAAAAAAGAGAAGAATCCAGAATGATTCCAGAGATCTGCAGTAAGCAGCTGGAGTTCATTTTCTGGATGAAGGAAGAAGTTAGTCTGAGGAGAAAGATCGTGCTTCATGTCTGAGCCTGACATCCACGAGGCCCAGTTGTGTCTGACAGAGGTGGTTAGATTGTTCACCTGCTCTTGTTACTACTGTGTTGATCTGAACATAGCAGGGTAGATGGAATACTAGCCATTTGTTATTTTAAATCCCCCCCCCCCCAGAAATAAAAGGAATGGAGGTAGAATCCTGTCTTTCTCCATCTCCACACGATCTCAACAACCCCTCGCAGGATCCTGAACCCTCACCCCCGTTACAGCCATACAGGGTCTGTCTCAGTCACGCTCATCACCGCTCTGCAAAAACCACTCTGAGAATTTTCTTAGAATGCATTCATGCTCAATTTTCAGCCAATCAGTCGCTGCTCCTACAGACTCAAGACAGTGACTTAACTTTAGTAAAACAATGAATTAAAAGGCTCAGAGAACCTAGCAATATTATTAACCTTCCAAAGCAGTGGTTCTCCAAGTGGGGTCCCTAGACCCAGTGTCAGCACCTCCCAGGAACTGGCTAAAAATGCAAATTCTCAGGCCTAGCCCAGCAACGCCAGGTCAGCAACCGTGGGCAGGGCCCCCGCTGCTGGGCCTCTACAGTCCATCAGGTGATTCTGATGAGCTTCCCAGTTGGAGAACCACTGGCCTAGACGAACCGTGAGATTTCACATGGCAATCTTGGATTCTACGTGGGCAAAAATTTAACTAATTTAAATAAGCTAAACAATTCAAAAGGCGAGAAATACTCTTGAAAAAAATTTTATATTACAATGATCAAAAACAAGACTTTGGCCCTGGCCGGTTGGCTCAGCAGTAGAGCATCGGCCTGGCGTGCGGGGGACCCGGGTTCGATTCCCGGCCAGGGCACATAGGAGAAGTGCCCATTTGCTTCTCCACCCCTACCCCCTCCTTCCTCTCTGTCTCTCTCTTCCCCTCCCGCAGCCAAGGCTCCATTGGAGCAAAGATGGCCCGGGCGCTGGGGATGGCTCCTTGGCTTCTGCCCCAGGCCCTAGAGTGGCTCTGGTTGCGGCAGAGTGACGTCCCGGAGGGGCAGAGCGTCGCCCCTGGTGGGCGTGCCGGGTGGATCCCAGTCGGGCGTATGCGGGAGTCTGTCTGACTGTCTCTCCCCGTTTCCAGCTTCAGAAAAATACAAAAAATAAATAAATAAATAAAAATAAAATAAAATAAAATAAAAAAACAAAAACAAGACTTCATGTGCACAAACAAAAGGGAAGAAGAAACAGATTCCCTTTACTGAGAGGGCGTGGTACTTCCGGGAGCCCGGGGAAGGGGGAGCAGGCGTGGCTTACCTGACAGATGCCACTGATGCACATGTCCAGGGAGTCCGTGTGGCAGCGTGTTCCATCCAGGACCTTGGGTGCAAGCTCTACGACCAAGTTTTGTCCCCGTGCATGACACTTGAGCGTGCAGGGTGCGGTGGGGTCATTGTACCATGGAAGCCACTCGTAGTAACGACCCTGATACTGCACGTCATTGTAGGCAGAGCACTGCTGGGCTCTGAAGTCCTCCGCGTCGGGAGGGCAGTCCTGGAGGCGGAGAAAAAGGGCCACATGCACGTCACCCAATGAGACGGGCCTACGGGAGGCTGAACCCGTCCACCGGAGTCCGGTGAGACCACACCCCACCTAGGCCTCTCTCATCGGAGTCACCTCATTCCTTCTACAAATTCAAAAGTGAACCTGCAGCTGTGGAATTCCGCAGAACCTCCACAATAATAAGGCATCCAGGGGATCACGCTGTTTTTTCTGATCCCTCTCCAACCCAGGTGCGTTTCCTAAATAATTAAAACTTACACTGTGTAGATGCCAAATTTTGCTCTGTCCTTGAGTCATCTTGGATGTACATCTTGGATGTACGTTTTCATATACCTTACTAAGTCCCCTTATTATTTTTTGTTTGTTTGTTTTAAGTGAGAGGAGGGGAGACAGAGAGACAGACTCCCACATGTGCTCTGACTGGGATCCACCCGGCAACCTGTCTGGGGTGGACGCTCAAATCAACTGAGCTCTCCTCAGTGGCCAGGGCTGACGCTAGGACCAATCAAGCTATCTTCAGCTCCCGGGGCCAACAATCGGACCAATCTGCTTTTCATCTTTCCAGGTGACTAAAGGTCTTTGTTGGGAATATGAATTATCACCCAGACCTTAGGAGCCATTTCCACGTGAAGGATGAGCTGGCTCTACTTTGCATGGTCCCAAAGTGCCGTGCTTTGTGAGACCTTGTGTTCATTTCTTTGTTTTTGTGTTTGTCATTGTTTAATCCATCTGTCTTTCCTCCCTGGTTCCCAGATCCCCGGCCATCTCTTCACTGGAACCAAGTGCTGGATCCAACTGGCTAGGATGGGAGGAGATGGTGTAGCTTTTTCTAATCCCGTCCACAACAAAAGCACATATGTTCTAAGTAACTGCCCTAGGAGGCTCTCATAATAATAGTAAAAAGTGTTTGTACAAGTCCTGATGACTCAAGGATATTTTACTGATCCCTCCCATCAGATATTTCTAAAGCAAGACACTGGATGACAAAAATGTTACTTTACTCTTCAATACTGAGTGCAAGCTTCCCATTTAATGGGAATTAATTACAGGCCGTCCCCAGGTTATGAACGAGATAAGGTTCTGTAGGTTTGAAAATGTTTAAGTATCTCTATGCACAGAAAGGTAAAAATAAATACTATGTTAAGACAAACATCTGCCTAACTTGCATTTAATAGGTAAATGTAGTTGTTTCAACTCACACCCAAATTCAACTTAAGAATAAACCTATAGAGGCCCTGGCCGGTTGGCTCAGTGGTAGAGCGTCGGCCTGGCGTGCAGAAGTCCCGGGTTCGATTCCCGGCCAGGGCACACAGGAGAAGCGCCCATCTGCTTCTCCACCCCTCCCCCTCTCCTTCCTCTCTGTCTCTCTCTTCCTCTCCCATAGCCAAGGCTCCATTGGAGCAAAATTTGCCCGAGGTGCTGAGGATGGCTCTGTGGCCTCTGCCTCAGGCGCAAGAATGGCTCTGATTATGGCAGAGTGATGCCCCGGGTGGGCAGAGCATCGCCCCCTGGTGGGCATGCTGGGTGGATCCCGATCGGGTGCATGCAGGAGTCTGTCTGACTACCTCCCCGTTTCCAACTTCAGAAAAATACAAAAAAAAAAAAAAAAAAAGAGAATAAACCTATAGAACCTATCTCGTTCATAACCCAGGAACTACCTATAATTGAATAGAAACTTCTCAATTAAAGAAAACATGTAGAGAAAGGCAAAATATTACTTTATAGTTTTTCTTATTACAAAAGTAATAAAAGTTCACTGTAAAAATTTTGAAAAATAGTTTCAATAAAAAGAAAAGAATAAATAGCAAAGATTCCTATGCCTAAATCTTCACACAAATCCTTGATTATTTCCCAAGGACAAATTTCTGGAAATAAAATTTCTGAGGAAATGAGTGTGTTTTATAGGCTTTTAAAAAAATATTGTGAAACCATCCTCCAGGAAGACCTTATTAATATCGTCAGGTTACATAAGTTCTCTTTTCTCAATACTGCTTCTAAGTTTGATGTTATAATTTTCTAAACACTTTTCCAATCATAAGTATTATGTAAAATTGAATTGTTTTAACTTCCATTTCCTTTTAATTATTTAGGTTTGATATATTTTCATGTCTATGTGCTCATATTAATTTTTCAAAAATGTCTTGTTTTCTGTCCTTAATATATCTGTTGGAATATCTTTTTATTATTTTTTAACAGATAAAACTATTACCCTTCACAGTGAAATTATCAACTTTCTCTTACTTGGATTAGAAATATTTTCCCAGCCCTGAATCGTTGGCTCAGTGGATACAGTGTCAGCCTGGCGTGTGGACATCCTGGGTTCGATCCCCGGTCAGGCACAAATGAGAAGCAACCATCTACTTCTCTTCCCCTCCCTCTCCCCCTTCTTTCTCTCTTCCCCTCTCATAGCCAGTGGCTCTACTGGTCTGAGTGTTGGCCCCAGGTGTTGAAGATAGCACGGTTGATTCAAGCATCAACCCCAGATGGGGGCTGCCAGGTGGATCCCCACAGGTGCATGCAGGAGTCTATCTCCTCTCCTCTCACATTAACCCTTTGAGTAGGACGAACATTCATGTACGTCCTCACTTAAAGGGTTAACAAAAAACTCACTACTCAAAGGGTTAAAAAAAAAGGAAAGGAAGAAAGAAATATTTTCCCCATTTAATTTTGTTTTTAGTGCTTTGTGAAGTCAAGAAGATTTAAATTTTTATGTAGTCAGCTCTAGTAAGATTGCCTTTTAACATGTCTTTTCCTTATGAATGAACTTGGAAACGCTTTCCTCCTCACCCTAAGAACAGAGGTATTTTTCTCATTCATTTATATTCAACAAGTATATATTTTTTAATTCATTTTTCAAGTACAGTTGAGATTCAATATTATATTAGTTTCAGGTGTCCACCCTAGTGACTAGACCAGGGGTCTCAAACTCGCGGCCCGCCGAACAATTTTGTGCGGCCCGCAGACTAATCCACGAAGTTCAAAATATTTTGGATAAAATTAAGTAAGCCTAGGGGCCTACTTGTATTTTTCATTTCTCTAGCATCCTAGCTAGATATTAGCTTAGTTAACAGCAGTTGTGATGCGAACTACAGTTTCTGGTTGTTTTGAGACACTGAGTAAACTGCATGTACAATTGTGCTTGTTGTACTGATTTTTTTTTGTTTTCAACTACAGTGAGAAAAGTGTTGCATAACAGTTGCCTTTTGTAGACCTAGTGCGGCCCGCCAAACGGCTGTGATCTTGCTCTGCGGCCCACATGCTGAGTTGAGTTTGAGACCCCTGGTCTAGATATTTATATGCCTTCCGAAGTGATCACCCTAAGTCTAGTACTCATCTGGGACCCAACACAGTCACTACAATATTAATGACCATATTCCCTAACCCCAATTATATTTAACCCTTTGTCACATCTGACATTTATTTTGATGCATAATGCAAGGGAGACATTTAACTGCATTTTTTTCATAAATAATAAATAATCAGCCAGAATTTTAAAATTTAATTTCTTCCATTTCTCCCTTTTTTACTACTTGACTTTTATATCTTACTGTGTTTATGCCTCTATAAACTCAAATTCTTTTTGGAAGTTGGTAGGAAATAAATAAAACACAATAAATAAACTTTCTTCTGGGATTAATTGTATTCGTTTGCTGAGAATCATCCCAAAAGCCTATACTGGGCCCACATTCTTCTCGTTTTAGCAAGACCACATCTCAAACCCTGGTCACACCTATGGAAGAAAGAGTCAAATTGAAGAAGGCGGAAACTGGACAACCTTTCTCTCAGAATGAGGACTGTGACTGCCATCTGGCCACAGGGAAGGGTCATCAGTTGATAAAATTACATAGACTCCTCTTCCCTCAATGGTGTTCAGCTTCCCTTATATCAGACTCTTTGAAACCCAAGCCAAAGGGTATAAGAGAGAAGGGTAAAAACAACTGCTTGTCAGTGGTAGAGCATCGGCCTGGCATGCGGGGACCCGGGTTCGATTCCCGGCCAGGGCACATAGGAGAAGCGCCCATTTGCTTCTCCACCCCCCCTTCCTCTCTGTCACTCTCTTCCCCTCCCGCAGCCAAGGCTCCATTGGAGCAAAGATGGCCCGGGCGCTGGGGATGGCTCCTTGGCCTCTGCCCCAGGCGCTAGAGTGGCTCTGGTCGCGGCAGAGCGACGCCCCGGAGGGGCAGAGCATCGCCCCCTGGTGGGCAGAGCATCGCCCCTGGTGGGCGTGCCGGGTGGATCCCGGTCAGGCGCATGCGGGAGTCTGTCTGACTGTCTCCCCGTTTCCAGCTTCAGAAAAATACAAAAAACAAAAAAACAACTGCTTGCACTTTTAAGTTCACAGGTACGGCAAGCACACTGTAGTTTCACAAACTTAACAAGGGTTGACCGATGGAAGACAGCCTAAGGGGCCTGCCTAACCTTAGTTCTTGCTGAAATGGTGGCCAGATTTGTGAATGTGACCCAGCCTCCCTGGCCCCCGCTGACTGTCCCAAGCAAGCATCTGGCCCACGCCACGTCCGTCTTCCCCATGAATTTGGATTTGCAAAAAACAGAGCCAGAGCCGAACACGCACATCACTCTGAGGCTGGGCTGCCATGTGTTTTAGGAGATGCAGGTGGAAGCAAAGTGAGCCGGTCCCCCAGCAAAGAATGAATTAGAGGGGAAGGTGATGGCCACGGGTTCCAACGGAAGGAATTCCGTTAGGTGGCTTCCTCACATCCTGATTCCTGGGTTCCGTCCCTGAAGGGGTGCACAGGCCAAAATGATATTAAACATCCACACATCGTCCAGTGAATTCCATGTGTCTTGAGCTAATCTGAGTGGGCGTGACTAACGATGGCCCCTGGCCGAGACAGCCTTGTGTCTGGATGGTGCCTTGTGGTCGGCCAAGGAGTCTCACTGACGTCCATTCTCTACCCCTTTGAGCTAGACAGGTCAGGATGACCATTTCTCTTATCTCTATGAATGGAGAAAACTGGGACGTAGAAAGTTTGTAGTCACCAGCCCAGACTCACAACTGGAACATGACAGAGCCAAGGCCGCGTCCAGAGTAACAAGTATCTTGTTATGTGATACTGCTTTCTAGTAATCTGGTAGCATACTGACTACTTATAGTAAATGGTTTCCTTTACTTATGTCAACACTAAGCCTGTGGGTCTAGTTCAGCTGGGTCCCATGCCCTGGGTCAGTCTAAGGATTCTTGTATGTTAAATATACTGCTCACAAAAATTAGGGGATATTTCAGAATGAAAATATAACGATTAAAAAAAAGTATTTTATTTTATTAAACAAGAACCGAAAAAAAGCAAATGACAAGTCAAAGAAAGTTGTTCAATTATGCAAATGAGATGCAAAACCAGCTTTTATTTCATTAGTGAAAATGCACTATACAAAAGGCTGAAAGTACTGGAGCATCTGCACCTTCCCTGCTCCCCTCATTTTCGTGAGCAGTGTACTTTAGAAGAGGTTTAGGAAGCTTGAATGCCAGACATTCTCCTGCTTCCCTTTCCTCAAGAAACATTTCTTTTTTTTTTTTAATTTTTTAATTTTTATTTTTATTTATTTATTTTTTTTGTATTTTTCTGAAGCTGGAAACGGGGAGAGACAGTCAGACAGACTCCCGCATGCGCCCAACCGGGATCCACCTGGCACGCCCACCAGGGGCGACGCTCTGCCCACCAGGGGGTGATGCTCTGCCCCTCCCAGGCGTCGCTCTGTCGCAACCAGAGCCACTCTAGCGCCTGGGGCAGAGGCCAAGGAGCCATCCCCAGCGCCCGGGCCAGCCTTGCTCCAATGGAGCCTTGGCTGCGGGAGGGGAAGAGAGAGACAGAGAGGAAGGAGGGGGGGTGGAGAAGCAAATGGGCGCTTCTCCTGTGTGCCCTGGCCGGGAATTAAACCCGGGTCCCCCGCATGCCAGGCCAACGCTCTACTGCTGAGCCAACCAGCCAGGGCCAAGAAACATTTCTTGATATCAGTTAAATTCAAGACAACACTTATTTCTCAAATACACTTTATTGGCTTGGCCTGAGTTAAATGCTGTGAAGAGCACAAAAGAAGAATATAGTCCACACTGGTTACATAGCCAGCCTGGTGGGGTAGGAGAGAGAGGGGAACAGAGAGGGGTGGGAGAAGGGACGGGTGCAATGGGTAAAGGGGGTCAACCATTTGGTGACGGTGGACACTAGACTCCTGGTGGTGAGCATGCTGTAGTGTATATAGATATCAAATTATATATAATGCCGTATACTGTACCTGAAATGTATCTAATGTTATAGACCAAAGTTCCCCCAATTAAAAAAAAAGAATAAGGTGTATAAACCCTTCCTCATGTGTGATTTTCCCCTTCACGCATTTTGCAGTGGGCCGACAGGTGGCTAGAAGCAGGTCGGCCCAGTTCAAGTCTGTGTGCTTCCTCTGTGGCCCTTAGGAAAATAATTGCTCTTCCCTCAGCCCCAGTCCCCTCATTTGCAAAAGAAAAATAACCACACCTCACGTGCCTCCGAGGGTCGGGTGAGGACTGTATAGAAAAGCACTTCGAACTCTGAAGGTGTTTACAGGAGGCATTATACATTCTTCCTATGAATTCAGAAATTGTTAAATACTTACCAAATTAGATCATAAATGTGAAATGGCCGAAAAAGGTAGTATAAATGGAAGGTATGAGATACACAAAAAACCTGTTGTCAATTAGACAAATATTCAAAATTTCCACAAAGGGTACCAAGAGACCATTAGCTTTATAGTACATATTACAATATTGTAACTGAAAACATGAACATATTTTATTAGATTATATATTTTTATTACAGAACTTACATGATTGCTGCACGTCTTGTATCGAATATTCTGCCCTTCACAATTCCTAGAGGGAAAAAGAGGGGGAAAAAAAAGAAAACAATGATTTCATGGAAGTGGCAAGCAATGAGGAAAGAATCCAAAACTGGTAAAACTTTTATTGGTGTACATTACCTCTCAAAAATTCAAAGTTTAAATTCTAAGAAATAACTTCCATGGGCCAGGAGACGACAAAGCCTCATGGCAGAGTCACTTTACACAGAGAGTGAATTCTTTAGTTGCCTTAGTGTAATAATATTGCTTACATGCAGTCCCTACCCAGGGGATCCACATAACCACTGAAATGAATGTATTTGTGTGTGTGTGTGTGTGTGTGATGTGTGCACATAGATTTTTTTTTTCTGTGAAAAAGAAGAAAAAGCATTTGTGTGGCACATTCCAACAGGAGAATTTCTCTTCCTCCCTCACCAAAGTAACTAACCCAAGTTGGCTGGTGACTTTGTGACCTTCTCCCATCAATACAGCTATCAGTCCTTCTATTGATATAATAGGACTTTTTCATGCATAAGTTTTCCACTCTCAGTTGGCTACATATTATTCAATGGTTTTTTTTTCCAGCAGGGCACATGGATGGCATATTATTAATGCTTTGTATTTCATAAAGCAAAGGCAACACAGCCCATGATGCATAGCTTTTTTCATGATCCCTTTTCCTCAAAACTGTAGACACACTTCAGTGGCCTTTGACATGTAGACTTGCAGAGGAGAAGTCTGATTTTTATACTTTTGTACATGTGTTTCATCTTTCTGCCTGAAAGCTTATAGGCTGTGTGTGTGTGTGTGTTAGTATCTGAAGTGAAAATCATAGGCCCTAGCCAATTGGCTCAGTGGTAGAGCGTCGACCCAGCATGTGAAAGTCCTGGGTTCAATATCCAGTCGGGGCACACAGAAGCAACCATCTGCTTCTCCACACCTCCTCTCTCCTTCTCCCCTTCTCTCTGTCTCTCTCTCTTCCCCTCCCGCAGCCATGGCTCGACTGATTCAGCGCCTCACCCCAGGCACTGAGGATGTCTCCATAGAGCTTCTACCTCAGGCACTATAAAGAGCTCAGTTGCCAGCATGGCCCTAGATGGGCAAAGCATCAGCCCCAGACAGTGTTGCTGGGTGGATTTGGTCGGGACACATGTGAGAGTCTGTCTCTCTATCTCCCCTCCTCTCATTTGGAAAAGAAGAAAAATTTTTTTAAAAAACAAAACTGTAATCAGGTGTGTGTATCTGATTGTGTGTTTCTTTTCATCGAGTTTGAAAATGGTGAGCCCTTCGACTGGAACACTCAAAGCTGTTATAAGCAGCACCATAAATTATTCTCAGAATAAAATTCTGGTTACAGCTCTTATTCCAAAAATGCCTGCAATTCTTGCATTAGAGTTCACTCCCTCTGCTTCTTAATCTCTGGTTTTCTCTCAGACACATCTCATTGCTACAACTCCGTTAGTGCTCGTAAGAAATCTCTACAGATACCATCCTCCACATGACTAATTTGCTTTCTTATAGTGCAGGGGTCGGGAACCTATGGCTCACGAGCCAGATGTGCCTCTTTTGATGGCTGCACCTGGCTCACAAACAAATCTTTAATAAAAAAATAATAACGTTAAAAATATAAAACATTCTCATGTATTACAATCCAATCATTTCCTACCGCTCATGTTCATGGTTGCGGGTGGCTGGAGCCAATCACAGCTGTCCTCCGGGACAACACCCATTTTTATTGGATAATGCTTAACGTACATGGGTCGTTGTGAGGTCAGGAAGTAAACTTCCCTCCTTTTAATCAAGTAGTCAGCTAGCTAATTGTAGAAACCCTTCTGACGAAGAAGATGGCTAAAAGAAAAAAGATGAGGAGTATCATACTTTTCAGCAAGAATGGACAGAGGAATTCGCCTTTATGGAGAAAGCAGGTTCTGCAGTGTGTCTAATATGCAATGATAAAATTGCATCGATGAAATGGTCAAATATAAAGCGGCACTTCAACACCCGCCATAATACATTTGCATCAAAATATCCAGCAGGGGACAGCAGGAAGAAAGCATGTCAAGAGCTACTGTGCAGAGTGCAAGCTAGTCAGCAGCAACTCCATGTTTGGACCCAACAAGGTGACTGGAATTCGGCTAGCTTTGCTGGTGCTTTAGCAATTGTGAGAAACAGAAAGCCATTCACAGATGAGGAGTATGCCAAAACATTCATGCTTGATATTGCCAATGAACTTTTTGACGACTTTTCGGAAAAAGACAAGATAATCAAATAAATAAAAGACATGCCTCTGTCAGCAAGAACTGTTCTCGATTGTACCATCATGATGGCAAATCAAACTGAGGCAACACAAATGAAGGACATAAATGCAGCACCATTCTTTTCTCTCGCTTTGGATGAGTCAACAGACATAAGCCATTTATCCCAGTTCAGCATGATTGCAAGGTATGCTGTTGGTGACACACTACGTGAGGAAAGTCTTGCTGTTTTGCCTATGAAAGAGACAACAAGAGGGGAGGATTTATTCAAGTCTTTCACTGAGTTTGCTAAAGAAAAAAAAAATCTACCGATGGATAAACTTATTTCGGTGTGTACTGATGGTGCTCCATGCATGGTGGGGAAAAACAGAGGATTTGTAGCACTTCGTGAACATGAAAAGAGACCCATCCTAAGTTTTCACTGCATCCTACATCAGGAGGCGCTTTGTGCTCAGATATGTGGCGAGCACCTTGGTGAGGTGATGTCACTGGTCATTCAGGTGGTCAACTTTATTGTTGCCTGAGCTTTAAATGATCACCAGTTTAAAATACTGCTGGATGAAGTTGGGAATAATTATCCTGGTCTGCTTCTGCACAGCAATGTGTGTTGGTTGTCAAGAGGGAAGGTGCTCAGCTGTTTTGCGGCTTGTCTGAGCAAAATCCGGACTTTTCTTGAAATGAAAAACGTCGAGCATCCTGAGATAGCTAACACTGAGTGGCTCCTGAAGTTCTACTATCTCATGGACATGACTGAACATCTGAACCAGATCAATGTGAAAATGCAAGGTGTTGGAAATACAGTCTTATCCCTTCAACAAGCAGTGTTTGCATTTGAAAACAAGCTGGAACTCTTCATCGCCGACATTGAAACAGGTTGTTTACTACAGTGGTCCCCAACCTTTTTTGGGCCACGGACCAGTTTTATGTCAGAAAATATTTTCACGGACCGGCCTTTAGGGTGGGACGGCTAAATGTATCACATGACCGAGACAAGCGTCAAGAGTGAGTCTTAGACGGATGTAACAGAGGAAATCTGGTCATTTTAAAAAAATAAACCATCGTTCAGACTTAAATATAAATAAAATGTAAATAATGTAAGTTATTTATTCTTTCTCTGTGGATCAGTACCAAATGGCCCATGGACTGGTACCAGTCCGTGGCCCAGGGGTTGGGAACCACTGGTTTACTACACTTTGAAAAACTGGGAGAGTATAAAGATGCATGCACAGCAAGTGACCCTGCTCAACATCTTGATCTCCAGCAGCTAGCGGGCTTCACATCTAATCTCCTGCAGTCATTCAAAGCACACTTTGGAGAATTTCATTAAGTGCACTCGTCTTTTTAAGTTCATCACCCGTCCACACAAGTGTGCAGTGTACAGCGCCGACCTGAGTTACATCCTCAGTGTCTCCATCAGAGATTTTGAGCTACAAGCTGCTGACCTGAAGGCCTCAGACATGTGGGTGAATAAGTTCAAGTCACTGAATGAAGATTTGAAAAGACTTGCATGACAGCAAGCAGAGTTGGCGAGCAAACCCAAGTGGGGAGAAATGAAAAAATTTCAACCCACGGACCAGCTGATTGTCAAAACCTGGAATGCACTTCCTGTCACATACTACACACTGCAGTATGTGAGTATTGCTGTACTGACAATGTTTGGCTCTACGTATACATGTGAGCAGTCTTTCTCACATATAAAGAACGTTAAGACCAGCCTACGATCATGTTTAACGGATGGAAGTCTCAATGCCTGCAAGAAGCTTAACCTCACCACGTATCAACCAGGACTACAAAGCCATCAGCAAATCCATGCAGCACCAGAAGTCGCATTAATGGTAAGAAGTACTTTATTCATCATTGGTTAGCAACAGCATAACAACGTTATTAAAAGGAATTCAGAGACTTATTGTACTTTAAAGGTGTTGGTCTTACATAAAATGCACACATTTACTTGTATTTAGTGTTAAACATATTGTATGGCTCTCATGAAATTACATTTTAAAATATATGGCGTTCATGGCTCAGCCAAAAAGGTTCCCGACCCGTTATAATGGTTACTTTGTATTTTATTGTCCAACACACATTTTCAATCCTTCTCACTCTTGCCTTCTTTCTTAACAACTCAGGCCATCCTCACCCCACTTGCTGTTCCACCTACAATGTGTAGCCTAGTCTCCTTCCATCTTCTGTCTTAGATGACATATGGGGGAAGAAGTCCTGGAGCACAAAGAACAGCATTCAGCTGCCCCCAAAAGCACCACCTAAGTGACAGTGTAAGTTCCGAAGCAGAACTCAGACAAGGTACCCAATCACTTACTCCTATTTATTGAGTTCCTTTGGCTTGTAGTTTGGAACATCTTCCTAGATGATTGTAATAGTTTGGCCCAGTCTTAGCATTCTGTAACTGTGCATTTCCAGCTCTATGACTTGTCATAGGTATAGGACTTTGAAACTTATTAAACACTCGATGAGGCGACATCCAATTTTAACTGTTCAAAAAGCACCAAGCCAGGAGGCTGGCAAGCTAACTGTATTTAGGGTGGAGAAATCTTTCTCTCTGTCGAAGGGAAGTGACTCCACTCTCTTGGGAAACAACACAAGGCCGTTTACTTACATGACTTCCTTCATTGTGCTTTCTACGTGTGGACAGGAGAAGAAAATAAATTACAGGGAAAATGAGAGGCCAATTTAAAGTGCTCGTTCGTTTTGGAAAAGCCCCAGCTGAGGAAGCAGCTAATAGATTCGGGGAGTGATAACCAGGAGCTTTTCGTACTGTGCTGACTTAGAACCCTAAAAAGCTTTTGATTCTCATTTCAAGGGGGGTAGGCAAATTGCAGAGGCACCGCGCAAGAGAATATTTGAATTGATGTCAATACTAGAAACACAAAAACTGTTGAAACTGACAAAGAGTGAGGCATTTCCTTTAAAATAAAAGTGTATGAGAACTTCAGAAATGATTTTTCAGACAGATTCGTTGTCACTGCTTAATTTTAGCTCTTTGAGTGAAAAGCAAAACTACTTGTGTAAAATGAAATTTTAAACGTAAAGAAAACAAGATGCCCATTGAAGTTGGCTTATGCTTGTGTCTCAGCCCTGCTGTGTAGACCAGGGTCGCAGTCTACACCACACTGTCCTAACTGGGAGGCAGTCACTTGCATCTCGAGTGTTGAGCCTGAAAAATCTAAACCTAAGACGTAAGTATATCTCCACTATAAACGCTACTACAGCTGCGGCAAAGTGACATATATGGAAAGAGATCCTTTTATTTCATGAATTCTCAAAATATAGTGTCACTTTGGACTCATTTCTTCTACAACGACTTCTTATGGTGACCCTAGTATGGATCAGGATGTGGTTATAAAGATGCGGGGAGACTCTCTCTTGATTCGCTTAACAAGTTAGTAGGAAGGTTTCTTTTTTGTTGTTTTTTTTGTTTCTTGTTTGTTTGTTTGGGAGTTTATTTTGAGAGAGAGGCAGGAAAAGAAGGACAGGAAGACAGGAACATGGAGCTGCTCCTGTATGTGCCCTGACCGGGGAATCAAACTGGCAACCTCTGTGCACCAGGACGATGCTCCAGCTAACTGAGCTGTCTGCTGGCCAGGGCTATAGACAGAGAGAGGAAGGGGAAGGGAAGCATTCATTTGTTAGTCTACTCAGTCGTGCGTTCATTGGTTGTTTCCTGTGTGTACCCTGACCAGGGATCGAACTTGCCACCTTCTCATTTTGGGACCACACTCTTAACTGACAGAGCTAACTAGCCAGGGCCAGTAGGAAGGTTTTGGGTTTTTTTTATTTGTTTGTTTGTTTTGTATTTTTCCAAAGTTAGAAGAGGGGAGGCAGTCAGACAGACTCCTGCATGCACCTGGCTGGGATCCACCCAGCAAGCGCACCAGGGGGCAATGCTCTGCCCATCTGGGGCATTGCTCTGTGGTGGCTGGAGCCATTCTAGAGCCTGAGGTAGAGGCCACAGAGCCGTCCTCAGCACCTGGGCCAACTTTGCTCCAATAGAGCCTTGGCTGCGGGAGGGGAGAGAGAGATAGAGAGGAAGGAGAGGGGGAAGGGTGGAGAAGCAGATGGGCACTTCTTCTGTGTGCCCTGACCAGAAATTGAACCCAGGACTTCCATATGCCGGGCCAATGCTCTACTGCTGAGCCAACCAGCCAAGACCAGGAAGGTTTTTTTTAACCCAACCACATGCCTGGCATTTTGAGCATTTCACTTCACTCTATCAAACCTAACACATACTCAGCCCACTGACTGGACTTTATCAATATCACATGCGTGGGTTACAGTTTTGTGTGAAAATGAATGACCACTTTATGAAACAAGCATAAAATTAAATGCAAGTTATTTTAAAGTTAAGGGCACTGGAGGCCTAATTCCCTGAGCAGGAACATGCCAGCTTATTCAGAGGCTAATTCCTCTGGCTGAAATCAACAAAGCTACAGCAAGAATACTTCCAGGTTTTTGAGTTCATTCTAATTATTATACACAAGAGCTAATAATTATCAAGAGTGTATGAAAAGTCAAGAACATCATTTCCCAATTATGTATTTTCTATCCTTAAAACATTCAACATACCCACCCTGAAACTGAAGATTTTTGAAGCCATAAATTTACGAATATATAAAAAACATATGTTGATTCCACATGAGGACACTTTAAAAACATTAATAAAATATTTTTGGAGTTTATAGCACTATAATTTATTACATTCACTTGATGATATATTGACTCAAAAGCTAATGTCTTAAAAACTGAGAAGAATGCGTTTTAAAGAATAAAAATATATTAATTAAAAAAAAGTAGTTAACTTAAATCATGTTTCCCATAGTTGGCACTTGACTAGACTATCAACTTACAAATTCCTACAAGAGAAAGAGACATTCTGGTTGGTATATGGTTTGCAGTGCAAAAGAACTGACAGTATTTAAATGTGATCGAACTCTAAAATAACTTTATCCACAGAGAAATAAATAAGCAAAATAGCTACATTCATCCCCTTCCCTGAATCACAAATTTCAAGGCGCACACTGGTATAAAGAGAAGGCACCGAGACCCTTCTGATGCCCTGGGACAACTTTCTGTTTGCCGTGTATGTAACCACCTCCATTTTCCCCTTCCGAGAAAAATCAACCAGAAGAACTCAATTATCTGTGAAGATTTAATAAGTCCTTTAGGCTGCTTAAGCATAAAGAGATCTGATAAGCCTTCCGAAGGAAGTAGGTTTCCTTCTTCATAATCTGGAATACTTCCAAAATCATGTTGAAAGTTCTTACCGTGGGAATGGGTGTATTAGGTTTGGGGCTGCCCTAAGAGGTAGAAAGCAGGAATGAGTGAATTAATCACAAACCTGCTGCCCTTAATTCAAACTCATCTCATTTAATATTTATGCAGAGAAATAACGTTACTGTTTCTGTTTCTTCCCAAAGACACAGAATGAATGGGTGTGCCACAGGCCTGGCCCCATGCCAAGAAGCAAGCCAGGATCAAGATACAGTGGGATTGAGATTACGAGACTAATATATGAATTTTTTAAGATAGAAGCTGCGACTTGGTGCATATTTTTGTTTGAGATCCAAGCGAAATGCCGAGATACGAGTCGTGATTGGGAAGCTGCCACTAGTTGGTGCACGGGTACGGTATCGGCAGTTTAAAATACGAGTTGACTGACTGACGAGCTCGCTTACAGAACGAATTAAATTCGTATCTCAAGGTACCACTGTATATACATATAAAGACATGTATCACCACACACTTATCATACTGTAAATACCACAGAACATACTCTTCTCTCATTTAATCTTTAAAAAAATATATTCGGGGCCCTGGCTGGTTTGTCTCAGTGGTGGAGCATTGGCCCAGTGTGTGGATATCCTGGATTCGATTCCCAGTAAGGGCACACAGGAGAAGCGACTATACGCTTCTTCTCCCCCTTACCTTTTCTCTCACATTCTCTCTTCCTCTCCTGCAGCCATGGCTCAGTTGGTTTGAGCACGAAGGCCCCAGGAGCTGAGGCACTAAAAACAGCTCTGCCTCAGGCACTAAAAATTAGTTGAGAGCATGGCCCCAGATGGGAAAATCATCAGCCTCAGGCAGGAGTTGCCAGGTGGATCCTGGTCTGGGCTTCTCATGTGAGAGAGTCTGTCTCTCTATTTCCCTCCTCTCACTTGGAAAAGAAAATAAATAAATAAGTAAAATAAATAAATCCATAAATATATTTGGTTTAGGGTGTTGTCTAGTCTCAGATGTTTGTTCAAATTAGATGACCTCTAGAAATGGGCAATTAGGGGATTCTAAGACTTGAAGGCAAATTTCGGAATATAGGTTGAGTTGCATATAAATAGGCTAAAGAACACTACATAGGTGCTAAAAAAAAATGAAACAGTTCAGTGAGTGCTACTTCAGGAATGAGACTCAAAATACCATTGGGTTTTGTTTGTCTGTTTTTCTTCTTGTCCTCCCTTGAGCAGATAGAGCATTGACAATGTATGTCATTTCCAAATATGCCTTTTTGGACATTTTACTAGTATTTTAAATGTAAGACTCTGAGAATCAGATTGTTTAACTTGCCTCCTCCTTCAACATGGCCCCACTCTGGTTTCTCCTTGTCTCTTTCTCCAGGCATGAAAACTGCTTTTTTTTATGTTTTATTTTTATTGATTTTAGACAAAGAGGAAGGGGGTGAGAGAGAGAGCAAGAGAGAGAGGAACATCGACCTGTTCCTGTATGTGCCCTGCCCTGGGACTGAACTGGCAACCTCTGCACTTCGGGAGGATACTCTAACCAAATGAGCTATCCGGCCAGGGCAAGAAAAACTTCTTTTCATTGCTTGTTCCAGCACCTTGACAATTGCATGTTTCTGTCCCACTACTATTCCTTTCACATGACCAACGGCCTCTCCGTACTCAGGTCCCTTGGCACAGATGACTTCCCTGGACAAGAGTTCTCTATTTCCTGAACACAATTTTTAATTATTTATAATTCCATTACATACTTGTTTATTGTTTGTCCCCAGACTATAAGAACTATTAGAGCAGGCTCCAGGTTAGTTTTATTCCCTGTTCTTAAAACTTCTTACCCACATAAGGTATAAAGAGGGTCTGGGGTTGGAGACATACAGTGGAAGGACTTGTGGAGATTTCTTTGGGATATCTGTGCTGTGAACCCACCTCTGACTCCTCCACACCAAGAAAGAGAAGGGACGAGGGCTTCAATCTGCTAACCCCAAACCAAGAGGAAGAAGCTTAAGGAGATCATTATGTGTCTCCCGCAGTGGCTGGCCCCTCGCTCACCCTGAGGAAGGTGAGGGCTGACAGATGAGCCACAGCAGGGCTTGTGTAAACAGAGGAGCTGTGGGATCCAGGTCTTTTAGGTTGTTACACA
Organism: Saccopteryx leptura; assembly: GCF_036850995.1. Classification (NCBI taxonomy): domain Eukaryota; kingdom Metazoa; phylum Chordata; class Mammalia; order Chiroptera; family Emballonuridae; genus Saccopteryx; species Saccopteryx leptura. The sequence goes on along the minus strand of NC_089515.1, from coordinate 40,860,715 downwards.
ATCCAGGGGTCTCTGGAGAGCCACATGGACATGGGTCATGTGTGAGAGAGCCCTCAGGTCTCGGGAACTTACCAAGACAGCCACAAGGGGTGAGCAGATCCAGAAGGGAGAAGCTAGGAGCCCACCTAGCCGTCAAGTAACTGAGCAAAGAGCAGTATGGACAAGGGAGAGGTTGTGAAGGGCGCATCTCAGGGGAGTGCAGGCAGAAGACTGTGCAGGACAGGGGGTGAGAGGACAGGGGTGTCTCGGAAAAGTCTATCAAAGTGCTCACATTGGAAGGAGCCAGCTTTAAAAACCTGCTGAACCAGAGAGCACTGGCACCTGCTCACTACAATCAAGGCAGAGCACCCCCCCTATGCCTCCTCTCCTTTTGCCCAAACGTCCCTCCAAAAATGGGCAGAGAAGGTGGAAAGGCTGAGCAACGCCCTTCTGCACTTGCAGCAGCTGACCCCAGCCAGGGAGAGAAGACACAGAGTCACACATACACTCAGATCAGTCACACAGCAAAACTATAGTAATTTTATGACATAAGTCACATACACACACTGAGATTGGTCACTCTGCAAAACTATAATTTTATGACATAAAGTCTCTCTCTCTCTCTCTCTCTCTCTCTCTCTCTCTCACACACACACACACACACACACACACACACTGAGATTGGTCACACAGCAGAACTATAGAATTTTACTAGAGTGAGAGAGATCACCCAGGCAAAATCCAAATAATTATAAAAATTAATAAAGAAATGATCACAGGATGAAAAGCAGTCATTCTTGGTCCTTAATACTTTCCTCTAATTCAGCGGTTCTCAACCTGTGGGTCGGGGGTCGCCTAAAGCCATCAGAAAATACATAATGTATATCAGGTATTTACATTCTGAATCATAACTGTAGCAAAATTACAGTTATGAAGTAGCCACCAAAATTATTTTTTGGTTTGGGGTCACCGCAACATGAGGAACTGTATTGCGGGGTCACGGCATTAGAAAGGTTGAGAACCACTGCTCTAATTCCTTTAAACAAATACAAGTATATACTATTTTTAAAAAGCCAAACAAATAAATAACACTCCTTTCCCACCCACCGAGCCTTACCATTAACTGCAAATTATCCAAACCCCCAGATTTGGAGGCCCCAGAGAGATGCTGACATCTGACCTTCCCCACTCCAGTCTCCATGCTGGACCCAAGTCTTGACAACATTGGACCAGTGACTGAACATGCCAGCCCTTCCCTCCTGCAAGGCCCAACTGTCTAGTTGTCCCGCAAGGCCCCTGTCTCCTATGAGTTGGGAGTCTCTTGTGGACAAGTACGGCCATACATACGCAAATGGTACCATTGCAATTTGGCTAATATTTAGACAGCAGATGGTACACCTCCATCACAGGATCTCTCAAAACCAGTAAGTCGGTTGTCTCTGCTCACCCTCCAGCGCATCCAAAGGCACTGACAGCCCACAGAGAGGAGCAGGTGCAGCCAGCCCTTACCTCCCCGTCAGACATCTCCGCAGAGAGTATGACGCCCCTCCCCCGCACGTCCGCGAGCAGTCGCTCCAGTCTCCCCAGGCGTCCCAGTTGCCGTCTTCTTTGTCTTCATCCGCACGAGTGTTTCTGGAGGTCTAGAATATGAATAAAAAAACCACAATAAATTGCAAACAAATGTGTAGGAATATCCCAAACCTTCCCTGGCTTTTCCGGAGTCTTATTCTAAGCTGTTTGCAGAGACAGCTACATTAACATTTTGCTACATGAACAAAGTTGCTACATTAACAAAGACCATGCAAGATCACTTTATATGAAAGATCAAGAGAGCATATGCAAGGACCTTACCGCCTCACAAAGGTTTTGTCCTGATGGCTTCTAAGCTCAATTTTAAATCTGAAATTTTATCAGGCCGAAATTGAAACAAACTTGCTCCACATCAGTAATATTATTATCGTTATGTTTTATAACTTACACAGCAGGGTCCCAGCTGTCACCCTTACGATTCTGACCTGCCCATCTGCCAGACTGGTGCTAACTCTGAGGAAACTTTTCTGCGTGGAGATTTGTGGAACCTCCTGAGACAGGCTTCATTTCAAGAAAACCAAGTCAATGAAGTGTTAAGGGTCCAAGAAGATAGAAGAGGGTCATTTATGTATAGAGTTCAGTTTCATTTGTTTCCTGGACTTGCCACCATTTGACGGATGTCAGGATACTCCAGAGGAAAGATGAAGGGAGAGTTCCAAGGTAAAAATACATAGACGTAAATATAGACACTGACATACAGAAAAATGTTCCTTACTTAAGGTTACAATCACTTGACTAAGGGACCTGAAATAGAATTGAATAATTGGAGAAACATGCCACAATCCTAAGTGGGTAGACCCAATACTGTGAAACCAGAGGCAGATTAAGGTCAGTTGACCCGGGCACAGAAGAAAATATTGGGTCCCTTAAAAAAAAGAGAGAGAGAAAGGGAAAATAAAAATACATATTAACCATACTTTTGAGCAAATAAAAAATATTATGTACTATTAATGTTAAAATCGCACATACGAAACCAAACTTGGTTGTCATTAGAAAAAAGTGTCAAGTTGGGGTTCTGTGGGGCCCTTCAGAAGTCGGGGCCCAGGGCACACGCCCAATGTACCTGCGTTAAATCTGACTGTGTGAAACATTAATTCTCTCCAAATTAATCTACACTGCTCACAAAAATTAGAGTATATTTTAAAATGAATATGAAGCAATAAAAGGTAAATATGAAGCAATTTTTTTTAATTAAACAAGAACAGAAAAAAAGCAAACGACAAGTCAAAGAAAGTTGTTCAATTATGCAAATGAGATGCAAAACCAACTTTTATTTCATTGGTGAAAATGCACTATACAAAAAGCTGAAAGTACTGGAGTACCTGCACGTTCCCTGATCCCCTAATTCCGTGATGGTGAACCTATTTATAAATACCGTTCACTTTTGCAGTGCTGGTCAACCTGGTCCCTCCCGCTCACTAGTGGGCATTCCAGCTTTCATGGTGGGCCAATTGTGGTGCCGTTTGGTTGCTCTGATACCGCCCACCATGAAAGCTGGAACTCCTACTAGTGGGCGGAAGGGACCGGGTTGACCAGCACTGCAAAAGTGGGCGGTTTTTATAAAAAGGTGTGCCATCATGGCCTTTTGTGAGCAGTATATATACATTTAGTAACTCCGATCAAAATCCCACAGGGAATGTTTTTGGAACCTAACAGAATGATTCTAAAGTCCATCTGGTGGAGTAAATGCCTACAAGAGCCAAGAAAAAAAAACTGTAAAAGAACGGAAATGAGAGGGAAATTGCCTCAATTAAAAGAGTATAGAATTGGCATATAGAAAGGAGTCAAATGTATTAAATTAAAAAAAAACACAACAAGAGTCCAGAAGCAGACTCAAGTGTAAGGAAGTAGTGTGGGGCCAGAAGTCAATGTGACGAATGGTAAAAAAAAAAAAAAAAAAAAAAAATCACAGGTAATGTCTTCACAAAATACACCAAAATTAATTCCAGATAGATCAGAACTTTTTATTAAAAATGCCAAGACCAGCCCTAGCTGGACAGCTTTGCTGGTTAGAGCATCGTCCTAAAGTGCAGAGGTTGTCAGTTCGACCCCCGGTCAAGGCACATACAGGAACAGATCGACGTTCCTGTCTCTGTTCCTGTCTCTCTCTCCCCCACCTTCCTCTCTCTCTAAGAATCAATAAATAAAAATATTTAAAAAGTAAATTAAATTAAAGTGCTGAAACCATAAAATGCTAAAAAATTATAGATTAGTAGCCATATAAACCTGATATAGGATAAACTGTCCTGCATATGAAAAGGTAGGAACTATAACAGAAAAGACTGATGGAATTAAGTTAAAATAAAAACACACTTAGGATCTTCTATCTCTTCACCTACAGATGAAGGCATTGGTACATGAATATACAGTATGTGCAAAAATGCAGCGTCAAAGCGCAAATATATATATATAGGCTGGAAGAAAAGACACCCAATCATTTCTAACTAAGAAATAGAGGATGCAGGACTAGGAGTGACTGTTGTTGGAGAAAAGACACAAAAGGAACACCACCTGAGTGGTTTATTTCCCTCAAATATGACAAAAACGTTGAATTTGATGAAGCTGGGTGATGCTATAATGGATGTTCATTTTATCTGAACTTTTATGGTTTTTGAAATTTCTTCCTGTAAAAATGTATTTTGGGGCAGGGCGGGGGGGGGGGGTAAAAGGCAATCATGAGAGAACCACATCAGCCTGTGTTGTCTTTAATACAGGTAAACGCGCATGCGTGTCGAGAAAGCAGCGAGGGTGAATGGTTCATTAAAATGATCGCAGCAGCCGACCTCTATGTCGGAGGGCTCAGGGTGATTTTCACTTCTGTTGTTTTTTTGTTGTTGTTTCTCTGTATCTTGTCAAGTTTTCTTTTTTCTTTTAAGCAAATACTTGAATACTGCAATGTAAAACAAGCAAGCAAGCAAGCAAACAGGAACCACGTCCTGTTGACACACAGAAAAGTCCAAGTCAGACGGGAGCGAAGAGGTAAGTTCTCGGTCAGAGAACAGAGTGCGTAAGGAATCCTGACAGACGGCCTGTGACCGAATGAGATCCTACTCAAGTTTCCTTAAGCCCGTTAGGCTATCTTACCTCATCCAACACACCCCCCCCTCAAAAAAAATTAAGAGAGGGATCTGTAAAAGGACCTTCCAATGTGAAATGAAATAATGACTAGAAGCGAGAAGGGGCTTTTCCAATAATTTTCACCCAAGTCTCAGCAGACAGTGGGCTGTGTGGCTTCTTGCCAAGCTACCTATTTATAGTGCAGTGAGCAGCCCCGACTGAAGGTAATATTTCAGTAACAGTCCAGTCAGAGGAAAGGATAAGGACCTGGCAACTTATCAAATCTGTCATCAGGAACCAGGGCTAATTAAGCCCATACTATTTACTGTTCCAATTAGCCCTCTGTTTAGTTCAATTTTCTACGTTAAACGTCACCAGATAGAACTGTGTCCTGCCTCTAACATGATCTACAATAAAGTTTTAATTCATAAAAAAAACCCCACAATAAGTAGTTTAATACCTTCATCTGGACTTTGGGGTGGGTAAGTCCAAATCATTAGGGTAACCGTTTAAAATATACACAGCTGCAATTGATTTTTCATTTTGTCACTCGATACACTGATAGGCTGAATGTGAAAAGTTGGAAAACATCATCATATATATTTTAAAGTGAACATTGAGAGTCCTTTGCAATATTGCTCTAATTTATTTTTACTCTCCTATCTGTTTGGTTTATGGTTTGAGTCAGGTTTCTTTCCATAACTTCTCCACCTTTACTTAACAACAACAACAACAACAAATCTTGATTCTAAAATAACTAACATAGGCATGCTTTCAATGTAGACATTTGGTATTGCTGGTTGGATCAATATGATACTTCCCCCCCCTAAGAAAACAGAGAGAAAAATGACATCTCAGGAGGGGTCCTCACGTTTCCCTCCTCTCCTTGACCGTGAAGATGGTCAGATTTTGCTTTGAAACCTTATTGCCAGACCTCCTGCCCTTCCCACATATTCTTCTTCTTTTTGTTATTTTAGTGAGAGGAGGGAGGCAGAGACAGACTCCCCCATGCACCCTGACTGGGATCCACCTGGCACACCCACTAGGGGGCAATGCTCTGCCCATTGGAAAAAAAAATCAAGTTATTTTGAAGACACAGACATGTAGCCAGCTAGCTCTGCTTGCAGTGCGGATGGAGGGGAAAAAAAAGACGTGAAAGGCTCCATTGAGACACTGGAGGAACGTGTGGTCAGGCTATCACGGCAGCTAGGGTGTTCGAGATAACACGCGGATGCCGATGGGGAGTGATAAAAGCTCACTCAGCTGCTGCGTGTGACTGGAGTCCTGTCCCTGAGGCACATCCGGGAGGGGATGTGGGCTTTGTCTGGGGTCCTGCAGAAAGAAATTCTGCCCGGGCTCCCCCACAACTTGGACACGTGGTTCTTGAAGCCACAGTTGTTCACACTATGAAATGGGGATGGTATTATCCCTTTAGGGGTTTGTGGAGAAGGTTAGAGTGAACGTGGAGGAGGGTGCTAGCAGGCAGGGCCCACCTGATAGATAAACAGTAGCCACTTTTCTCAGGACTAGCTCTTTGGTCTTCCCTGTCTGGCAGAGTTGCAGAGTGATAGGATGTTGGTTGACTCAGGGCGAGGGGAGCAGGTATGGATCGGCTTCCCGTAACTGCTCACTTAATCCAGCAGTAAAATAACTGGAATTTAAGTAGTTCCTTAAGATAGCTTATGGAGCTGTTAGAAAGCGGAGAACTGGGAACAGCGGTTCATGACTGACGTGCAAGTTGCCTTTTCAGGGTTACCATCAGGCCAGGCATGGAGCTGATACCTGTCACTCTGTTTTACTGTCACTTGATTTTAGAGCTGAGGCTGGCTCACATGGGGGGTGAACACTTCTGATAGGAAACTCACCACAAGCGCAATGCCTAAGAATATAGACCCCCCTGTCCCGTCCCACACCCTCTTCTGCCTTCCTGACATTGGAGATCAGTATTATTCCATATTTTTATTGTAACATTAGACTATGTCCAGCAGTTCCAAGTCGGATTAGTTGGCTGCTTCCTTGGCACGATGGTCTGCTTACTGTTTTGAAGAAGCAGAAGTGCATATTAGTGGGACTCTGTAAGGTTAGGGAGCCGTGTCCAGCCTGTTTCTCAGGAACCTGGGTGGGGCATAGAAGCTGCAAAGCCGGGCAGAGCAGCTCACACTTGGGGCGACAGGATCCAGGTTCAAACAGATCTCAGCAGGCTGGTGTCCTGGGCCAAAACCAACAAGAGGAAATTCAGTAGTGATTAATGTTAAGTCTTGCATAAGTGAAAGCAGGGTTGAGGGGTAGGGGGAAAGCTGACTCTATGGTTGTTTTGGAAAAGACATGTGTTGTGAACAATAAGAGCTTATACTTATTGGGACATTTACTCATTCCATTTATTGAGATGCCATGTGACTTGATTGAGATTTCTGTTTGTTTTTTTCCTCCATCCGTACTGCAAGCAGAGCTAGCTACATGTCTGTTTCTTCAAAATAATTTGATTTTTTTTTTCCAATGAGAGACAGAGAGACAGGAAGGGAGAGAGATGAGAAGCATCATCTCATAGTTGCATCACTTTAGTTGTTCATTGATTGCTTCTCATATTTGCCTTGACCAGGGGGCTCCCACTGAGCCAGTGACCCATTGCTCAAGCCAGAGACCATGGGGTCATGTCTATGATCCCACACTCAAGCCAGTGACCCCACGTTCAAGCCAGATGATCCCACACTCAAGACAGCGACCTTGAGCTTTCAAACCTGGGTCCTCAGTGTCCCAGGCTGTCGCTCTATCCACTGTGCTACCACCTGGTCAGGTCAAAAGGATTCGATTTTATCTAGATTATTTCATGATGAATTGGCATTCTTGACCGACATTCACAGCCCCGGGTGCATTTGTTAGCTCTCTCACCAGAACATATACCAAGAGCTGGTGAAGTTCAAGGCTTGGTGACCTGGGGGATGAGAACGGATCCCTCAAGATCAGGGGTCCCCAAACTTTTTACACAGGGGGCCAGTTCACTGTCCCTCAGACCACTGGAGGGCCGGACTATAAAAAAAAACTATGAACAAATCCCTGTGCACAATGCACTTATCTTATTTTAAAGTAAAAAAACAAAATGGGAACAAATACAATATTTAAAATAAAGAACAAGTAAATTTAAATCAACAAACTGACCCATATTTCAATGGGAACTATGCTCCTCTCACTGACCACCAATGAAAGAGGTGCCCCTTCCGGAAGTGTGGCGGGGGCTGGATAAATGGCCTCAGGGGGGCCGCAGGCCATAGTTTGGGGACCCCTGCTCAAGATGATAAGCCGCAGGCGACAGAGGCCGAGGGGACGCTATGAGGCCAAGTTTGCCCACAGTCACTGACAGCAACAGACACCAGGGACCCAGAGGAAGGAGGCGCTGTAGGGCTTTCCAGGGTGCAGGCCTGCTCTGCTGGAGCGTGGGAGAGCCCCCACCGCTGTGCCCCTCCCAGCTTCTCTGGGGAATGGCATTGAAGTTAGTCTGATTTGGGGCTCATCTCTATAACTGCGATAGAGTTACAACATTTCCTATTTTTTTCATTTTGCCCATCTGCATTTCCCAGTTTCACACAATGAACATGCACTTTATGCAATAAAACACCCAATAAAAGTGTTTTTTTTTTTTTTGTTAAACAGAAAAAGAAGAACACTAAATGAAACCTAAGAAAACATCCAGAGAAGCAGAATGCGCTGTGTGTTGTGTGGTTAAAACTATGAGACGGAACTATCTCAGGAAATCTTATTTTCCTAAGTGACGTTCTAGCTAAAGAATATTTCGGGGAAAAAGAATTTCAGAAAAAGAGATTGTTTACTCATTGTATAAGAGGACTGGTAAATGCCAAGAATATCATAGGAATAAGTGTGTTCACAATCCCATAAAGACTTCAAGGACTTCTGGACTTTCTTGGATGCCCACGCATAAATTAAATCACAAAATATTTTCCTGACAAGTTCCTAAATCTGTGACTTTATAATGAATAGTACAGTTCTCCCAGTCTTGCAAAAAACATCAGTAATTAATCACAGATTTCATGTAGAGGGTCACTTATTGGAAATGCTATATGAACAGCTCCATATTAAAAACAACCCAAAATAAAATCAAGTTCCACCCAAATAGCACTTCCCAGATCAAATAAATGTTCTCTGCAACAGTACCACAAAGGTACCGAGGAGATCCGAAACGACCCAGATTTGGTTAACAGTAAATACATTCTTTCAGGCGAATGCTACCTTTAACAAAAAAAAACTTTAATGAATTAGGTAAGTGACAAAAATGTCACTCAAGCTGTCACACAGACTCGAGAGCTCTGTTCAAACAGGACACACTAAACACCAGGAGTGCCAGGCACTAGTGAGAAAGGCCCTGCACTGCCCCACCCCCCTTTCCAGTCCTTTCTACCCTCTCTGAAAGCTGTGAATGTCACCACTCATTACACAGATGGTGAGTGAGTGACCACTCAGATTCGGCCAATGACCACCCTTTCCCGGCCAATGTGCTCCCGGTTACTTACCACCTTCTTAAGGCCCTTTCAGGGACCCAGAGGAAGGAGGCGCTGTAGGGCTTTCCAGGGCGCAGGCCTGCTCTGCTGGAGCGTGGGAGAGCCCCCACCGCTGTGCCCCTCCCAGCTTCTCAGCCCTATACCTCCAGGTTCCCCATGACCTGCTCTGCCTCCATCTCCAGCTCCATTTTTTGTGGGGCTCACACCACATCCCATCCATCTCATCCAAGCACACCATATTTCACAATACTCCCCAACACCAGCATGCCTGCCAAGTCCTGCTTCCCATGGCAAATGCCAAAGCCACACTAAGACCCTTGTCTTCTGCCAGCTCTATCTGGAGGTGACGATGAGTGGAAACTCAGCCCCAACCTGGCTCCCCAGAGCCTGAGGTCAGTATGGTCTAGGAGAGCTTCTGAGAAAGCATCTTGCTCCCGGGTTTTCCTGCCCGGCCTGCTGCCTCGGGGGCTGGTCCTGTCCTGTGATGCCTCCTCCACACCCCCCACTCACCCTCACTCCCACACTCCTGGGTCAGGAGGTGGTTGGACCTCTTGTTCCATGTTTTTTATAAAAATCTTCCACAAATGCTATGAAGATTTCAAATTATAGCAGCCAAGCCTTCTCCATATCAAGATGAATGAACAACCAATAAACGTTTCCAGACTTCTGAGCGAGGAGCAGTTGTGGATTCGGTGATCTTATCCATTGAATGTGTCGAGAGAACTCTGTTGGTCCCAGTGGAGGCAGATTCAGAAGGGGGTGTGGACAGGAGACAGGGAAACCACAGGGGAGTCCCAGGTAGGCTCTGCGGACCGGAGGATTCACATTATCTGCACAGGCTTTGCAAGCAAGATGGGGCTAGGGCAGGCAGAGGCCCAGGCAACCCCACACGGTGAGAGCTCTGAAGTGCGCAGTTCTCTCCTACCTCTCTCTGATCCCCTGCAGAGCTCACTACCCTCCACACCCCACCACGGGCTGAGCGCAGGGCAGCCCACTTATGCCGTCTGCTGTCCCCACCCCCCATGGGCCAGCCTCCCAGCGGGGTGCAGGCAGGGTGGAGGGCCCAGAAGGGTGGGTCCTGGAGGGCCACCTAAGCCTTCCGGCACCGTCGCTGACTGACTCACCGGGATTTTATTCACTGAATTTATTGGGGTATTTTAAAGTGGAGGAGTGATCTCGGCAAATTGTATTTTGGAAATTATTCTGACAGGAGTGTGGGGAGGACTGAGGGGACTGCCGCATTAGAGCCGGGCAGGGAGGCCAGTGCCTGGCACAGGAGATGGGGCGGCGTTTGGAGGGGAGGGCACAGGGGGGAGGTTGCTCTGTTGTTGTTGTTCCATGTGTTTGTTAAAACTGAGAAATGATTTTACATTACACTTAATGTGACATGTCACATGATATTCGTTTCAGGCGTCCAGCCCAGTGATTCACTGTCATGAAATGATCACAAGTTTAGTGAACGTCTATCACCTCATACATAGTCACAGAGGCTTTTCTTCTTGTGATGAGAACTTTGTTGTTGTTTTTCGCATTGCAAGTTTATGGAAACTTTAGCAGGCCCTGGCCAGTTGGCTCAGTGGTAGAGCATTGGTCCAGGGTATGGATGTCCCGGGTTCAATTCCTGGTCAGGGCCACAGGGGAAGAGCCCATCTGCTTCTCCACCCCTCTGCCCCTCTCTTCTCTCTCTCTCTCTCTTCCCCTCCTGCAGCCATGACTCAATTGGAGCAAGTTGGCCCCGGGCACTGAGGATGGCTTCATGGCCTCTGCCTCAAATGCTAAAAAGAGCTTGGTTGCTGAGCAGCAGAGCAATGCCCCAGATGGGCAGAGCATTGCCCCCTAGTGGGCTTGCCGGGTGGATCCTGGTCAGGGTGCATGTCGGAGTCTGTCTTTCTGCCTCTCCTCTTCTCACTGAATAAAAAAAAAACCCAAAAACTTTTGCAGTACAAATTATTTGTAGATTATCAAAAAAGATCCTCACTCAAATAAAGTACATGTTTTTCCTTTGTTTTGTTTGTTTTTCTTCTTTTCCAAATGAGAGGAGAAGAGAAAGAGAGACAGACTCCTGAATTCTCCCTGACACAGATCCACCTGGCAACCCCCATCTGGGGCTGATGCTCTGCCCATCTGGGGCCAAGCTTGCAACCAAGCTAGTTTTAGCACCTTAGGCAGATGTTCCACGGAGCCATCCTCACTGCCTGGGACCAACTCACTCTAACCAATGTAGCTGTGCTGCAGGAGGGGAAGTGAGAGAGAGAAAGGGGAGGAGGAGAGGAAGAGAAGCAGATAGTCACTTCTCCTGTGTACCCTGACTGGGAATTGAACCCAGGACATCCACACACTGGGCCAATGCTCTACCACTGAACCAACTGGCCAGGGGCTGATTTTTCCTATTTTAAAGGACAAATATAAAATAAATTAAAAACAATGAAAAGAGGAAACAACATAAAGGAGACTTCTCAGCAAGTCTCTGAAACAAAATTTGAGACAGGACGGAAGTTAATTTGTACAACTCACTCATCGACTTTTGTCTGCCTCAGCTCCAGGGCTTGATTCATGATCAAAAAATTTTTTTTTAATTTTTATCATGTTCACGGTCAGGTTTTTTTAACCCTGTGAATTTGGTTTTCTTCTTCCACTGAAGACATGGTCTTCTCAGCTTTTTTATTTTTTATTGTGAAAGACTTTAATTCACTGCCTTGACTACTTTGTTTTATTTTTTTTTAAGTGTGAGGAGGGGAGACAGAGAGAGAGACAGACTCCCACATGTACCCCAACCAGGGTCTACTCGGCAACCGTCATCTGGGACCGATTCTCTAATTAATTAATTAATAGAGCTACTTTTAGCACCTGAGACCAACTCTTGAACCAATCAAGCCACTGACTGCAAGAGGGGAAGAGAGAGAAAAAGGGGACAGGATGGGGAAGAGAGAGAAAAGGGGGAAAAGAAGGGGAAGAGAAGCAGATGGTCACGTCTCATGCGTGCCCTGACCAGAGATCAAACCCAGCATGTCTGCAAGCCAGGCTGATGCTCTATCCACTGAGCAACAGGCCAGGGCCTGTTTTATTCTTCAGAATGGCCTGCAGAAGCTGTGAGGTGAGGCAGGGCCAGCTGACAGGTCTCTGCAGTTGTGGGAGCTGTGATGAGAATGTTTAGGAGCTACGCTCTTAGATGTGGCATTTTAAGGACCTACAGTCACTCAGAGCTGGCAACTGACCAGATGCAGGGAGAGAAGGGAGGTGCTGAGATGACTCATGAGCTCCGTGTTAAGTGACCGGTGGCATATACTTACCACACCCAGAGTTCACAAATGTCCTCAACCCTACTCCCAAGGGGGACACTCTCAGTGGCCTGTGCACATAGTGGACACAATCACTACACAACAGCTAAAATACTGGAACACACTGGTGGTTCCCAGGAGAAATCTTGCCTGTGGGTCTGATTATTTAACTATAATTGTACATTTTCTTCCCCCAAAAGAAATCATTTGCTAATGTTTAAAAATATGGGGCCCTGGCAGGTTGGCTCAGTGGATATAGCATCAGCCGTGTGTGTGGACGTCCCAGGTTCGATCCCTGGTCAGGACACACACGAGAAGCGACCATCTGCTTCTCTTCCCCTCCCTTTACCTCTTCTCCTCTCGTAGTCAGTGGCTTGATTGGTCCGAGCATGGCCGTGGGTGCTGAGGATAGCTTGGTTGATCCCTCCTCTCACTTAAAAAAAAAAAAAGAGAGAGAGAGAGAGAAAGAAAAACGAAAAATATGGTGATTTCACCTAAAAAATAATCAGATTTCTGACTTCTCGGAGAAAGGAGACAATCAATATAGAACTACATCCCAGCAATAATTCTAAAACTAAGTGTGGCCACATACTGTTTAAAGGGCACATGCCCTGAAATTTTCTGTGTCCGTCCAAACACTACGAGAATTGATAGTGTGAGCCTGGCCCCTGGGAGCTGCACTGGGAGCTCACTAGTGATGAGTGACTAACTGTACAATTGGAAGGTAATCAATAACCAGGTGTATGGCCCTGTCCAGTGGCTCAGTAGATAGAATGTTGGCCCAGAGTATGGGCATCACAAGTTCAATTCCTGGTCAGGGCACACAAAAGAAGCAACTATTTGCTTCTTTTCCCCTCCATCTTCCTCTTCCTCTCCTGCAGCCACTGGCTCAATTGGTTCGAGCATGGCCTTTGGCACTGAGGATAGCTCCATTGGAGTGCCTCAGCCTCAGGTGCTAAAAATAGCACTGTACTTGAGCATCCACCCTAGACAGGATTTCCCAGTGGATACTGGTCAGGGCACATGAGGGAGTCTGCCTCACTATCTCCCCTCCTCTCACCTAAAAAAATAAAAATAAATAACCATGTATATTTATTACTGTTGTTGGAGTCTTCACAGTCTTGCTACAGAATGACATCAGGCTACAGCACATAAAAATATGCAAATAACTTTAAGGTAAAACAAAGCAAAGGGCACGTTGTCATCTCTGCGTTTTTTTTTTTTCTTTAAATTTTTCTTCTAATTAAAACAAAAAAAGGAATCACTTCTTGGTGGATGTGCATTGGGGGCATTTCTGTGCTTAGGAAGTCACCTGCCAGGGGAACAGTCCGCCTCCCCCAACCGAACATTCCGTGACAGACACAGAAGAGCAAGGTCCTACATTACATACGTTCTCACCCGACATCAAGAACCACAAAAGAGTCTTAAGAAGCTCTTAATTTCAACATACCTCAAACCACATTCAAAGCAGTCATACTTGATGATCCACAGCAGACTTCCCCAGGAAATAATAAGCACGGACTCACAGTCTAATGATATCGAGTTTTAAACAAACTCTCCTTTGACTTTACGTAATGATTTATTTCCACCGATGGTTAGCCATGTCACATAGAAAAACATGGGTTTTGTGCCAACAACTCATCAAGAATATTACCAAGACCACATTTTAGGGGCATAGCCTTTAAGCAAACTCTCACAAGAAATATTATTTGATGGCTATAAAAGGAAGTAATGGGAGAAGCCAGCACTTTTTTTTTTTTAATCTCATGCCTGTCCTTTGGGGACTGGCTGATGGTGGCATGCCCTGGGCCACCCGTGGGTAAGTGTGCCACCCCGGGTGAAAGAGAGAAATCTGGGACATTCTGCACACCCGAGCCTGATGGCACTAAGTCTGGAAGAGCTGACAGCAAAATCTTAATTTCTTGACTAAACATGGGAGGGCAGTCTCCCTAGTGACACAGCCGTGGCCGCGTGGAGATTGTCTGAGTTTTCCAGAGTTCGTCAGGGTTTTTGCAACTTTAGCAAAGTCACATTTACTTAATCTGTCAACAACATTCACTGAGCCCAATTTAATCGCTGCTCTCAAGAAGATTAATCCACTTGGAAGATAAAGAAAAACTGGATTGCAAGCAGGCACAGCGTGCTCAAAGGACAAGGAAGGACAAGGACCTCAGCCTCGAGGTCACGGTGGTGTCCTGGGACAGAGTCACTGGAGCTGAATCCTGATGGATAAGCAAGAGCTTAGGAATATTCAGCAGTGAGCAGCTGAGCAAGAAGTCTCTAAAATATGAGGGGAAAGGGAAAATACTCAGAAAAAAATCAAGTGGGCTGTATATAGAGTTATCCAAGGATACCTTCCACAGAGTGTACCATCTAAGTTAGATTTTTATCTCCCACTGTAAGGTGAGCTTAAATGTATACTAGCCATATTAAAGCACCTGCTATGTACACACGTGGCCAGTGGCTACTGCATTAGTGCAAATTCAGAAAATTTTCACAATTACTGATACCACTGCTGTCTAATGGAATAGCAATGGTATAAATCAGGGGTTTTCAACCTTTTTTTTTTCATGGCACAAACACACACTAATTACTAAGGTCAGTGCCCGTGACTAAATACAACCATTTTCATCTCATGGCAGAAATAAATTAGTTACTAAGGAAGAAGAGGTCAGGGCCCCTTTTTCTTTAGTAATTAGTTTATGAGTGCATGAGAAACAAAGGTTGAAAATCATTGGTATAATAACTGTTAAAAATATAGTCACAGTGGCTTGAATGGTCCGAGCAATTTGGCCCCAGCGCTGAGGATGGCTCCATGGCCTCGCCTCAGGTGCTGAAATGACTCCCTTCCGAGCAACAGAGCCGGGGCCCAGATGGGCGGAGCATTGCTCCCGAGTGGGCTTGCCGGGTGGATCCCAGTCAGGGCGTATGCGGGAGTCTGTCTCCCTGCCTCTCACTTAATAAAAATTTAAATATAAAAAAAAAAAAATCTAAATATGGTCACAAAGTTGAGCCAAACCAAAATTTTTCTTGGAAAAAAAATGTGTACTGGTATGTGTGTATGTGCACACACACACACACATATAGATGAGTAATTCAACCTTATATTAATCAATAATTTATTTGATTTAATCATGTTTAACTTTGAAGCCCCTTTGTCATGTCATTTTATTGTTTATACACTCAGTGTTGTCTTCAATTTCATCAACAGCCACAGCAAAAGTTATTTAATATGTGTTTGTTTCCCGCAATAAATTATCTTCTAAATAGTCTTTACCTCTTCAGGATAAACTTTGGTGTTATGATGTGGAATCTTCTCACATTTCTCATGTTATTATTGTTGAATTTTACTCCTTATACAAGGAGTGATCTATTCTAGGCTGGTGCTTGACCCAAAATGTTGTAGGCAGTTTCTTTTCAAGTGGATGGATTCTCACTTCTCAACTAGACACTACAGGTAAATGCCTTATATCCAGGGTTAGATGAGAAAGGGGTAGGCAGAGAATCAGACTGAAAATAATCCCAAAGAAAGAATATCACCTCTGCTGTCTTTCTTTTTCTTTCTTTCTTTCTTTCTTTCTTTCTTTCTTTCTTTCTTTCTTTCTTTCCTTCCTTCCTTCCTTCTTCTTTCTTTTAGCAAGTGAGTGAAAAAGAGAGAAAGAAAAAGAGAGAGGAAAATAGGAAGGGAGAGAGATGAGAAGCATCAACTTGTAGTTGCATCACTTTAGTTGGTCATTGATGTCTTTCTCATATGTGCCTTGACTTGGCGCTCAAGTCGAGCCTGTGACCCCCTTGATCAAGCCAGTGACCTTAGGTTCCAAAACCAGTGGCCTTTGGCCTCAAGCCAGCAACCATGGGATCATGTCAATAATCCTACGCTCAAGCCAGTTGACCTCTCACTCAAGCTGGTGAGCCTCTGCTCAAGCTAGCAACCTCAGGGTTTCGAACCTGGGTCCTCAACATCCCAAGTCGTGGCTCTATCCACTGTGCCACCACTGATCAGGCACCTTTGCTGTCTTGCCTCTGTCTTTATTCATGCTGCTGTATCAGAAAGTGAGTTTCCTGGTCATTACAGTCTCCAAAGCATATCCAGTGAATTTCCTGGGACAGCTGGTCAATTTCTTGGAAGGGACCCACACATGTTGGGGGAAAAAAAATCTATATCCAAGAAAATCACAAATACCGGTAGGTGTTTGTTTGGTGTGGTCCCTCCTGTGTTTGATTTACCTGTTCCAGGAGCTTCCAAAGACTGCGGACCCACAGCAGCCAACAAGGCTCCAGGCAGAATCCTGCCCACCCCCCTGGCTTTGAGACGTTGGAGTAAGGCCAGCAGACATCTGGCTCAGCCTCTAACCGACTGCATGACCTCCCACACTTGGTTAAGCCAGCATATTACTTTTTTTCTTTTGCCTGCAATAATATAAAACGCGAAAATGTTAATGACCTTGAATCTGTATTCCTCAGTGACTCAAGGCCACAATCCAGTCCCCTAGTATCTTCGCCCACTGAGTTTGCACCCTCCAGGCATCACCTCCTCTCAGGAACCTGACCTGACTTCAGTGGATGATTGAAGAGCAAACCAGGTGATCATTAGGTGAATGTCTCTCTCAGCAACTAGACTGTAAACTCCGTAACATCTGGGATATGATGTAGGTTTATCTGCCAACCTCTCTCTAGCACTTAGCACGGGACCCCAACGTACATGAGGCGTTTTGTGAAAACAGCGAAGGAACGAATGCATGAATAATTTCGTTAGTAAGCAAACAAAGGCCCAGAGTTCATACTTTTAATAAGGAATGGATTTGGAGAAACAGTCATATCCTGAGTCAATGAGTCAAGCAATTAAAATTTCTCCAATACGGGAGAACTCGACAAAGCAGTCTGGAAGAGAGGGGTCAGCGTCCAGATCTGGGAGTTTTTCCTCTTCTGTTTATTGCCTTTATTTCTGTCCTTCCCCGAGTCAGCTGCTGGATTCTGGTCAGGATGCCAAACGATGCCGCAGAACCCACCAGGGAGAAACGCGCCCCACCCAAGTCCTTGACCAGCGTGGGGTTCCAGGGGCCCATTTCTTTATTGCTGGAGTTCAGCCTCTTTTCATTAGTATTTCAGCAGCCACTTAGGGGAATGCGCTCCGCCCCTGCACAGTAGGGAAGCTGTCTTGTGTGGAGCTGGTCTGAGTTAGCGGGTATGTTGTCATTGATTAAGAAACAAACCCCTCAAGTTCATAATAGCTGGTACATGTGTGATTCTGGGTCAGCTTGAAACCATATCCACTGGCTTCAAAATCCGTGTGGAAATTTGGGGATTTGGAAAGCCGGGAGAGTGGAGGAACTAATTAACACACAAATAAGCCAAACCCAAGCCTCCAGAAGTCTGGTTTTACACTAAACTGGCCCTTCACATCTTTCCCAAGGAACAACAAAGGAAGCCAAATAAATAGATAACTTCAACATTAGGTACACAAGCTGTTAGAGCTGGGGAGGGACTGTCTGGCTTATCATTTCTATAGCCCACAAAACAAAGGCCCAGGAGGAACAGCTACACAGTCAACTTGGTGACAGAGGGCTCAGATGAGAGCTCAGGTATCTTTTCTTCTTCTTCTTTTCTAAGTGAGAAGAGGGGAGACAGAGAGACAGACTCCTGCCTGCATGCGCCCTGACCGGGATCCCTCTGACGACCCCCATCTGGGGTTTATGCTTTGCCCATCTGGGGCCATGCTTGCAACCAAGTTATTTTTAATGTCTGAGGTGGTGGCTCTACAAAGCCATCCTCAGCACTTGAGGCTGACTGCTTGAACCAATTGAGCCTTGGCTGCAGGAGGGAGGGAGGAAGAGAGAGAGAGAGAGAGAGAGATAAAGAAGGCTGAGGAGAGGGCTGGAGAAGCAGACGGGCACTTCTCCTGTGTGCCCTGACCAGGAATCAAATCCAGGACATCCACACGCTGAGTCAATGCTCTATCACTGAGCTAACCAGGCAGGGCAAAGAACTCAGGTATTCTTTGCACTAACTACAATGTTCATTTGCCTGAATGACTTCTCCACAGCCATGTTCCTGCCTTGCACCTTTTGCCACTACTTATGCTACATGTCTAAGCCAGATGTGTCCCTTTAAAATGTAATTTCACATTTGTCAGACTCACCCACTATTCAGACTAGTCTGTGTATTCCAAATCTCCCTAGGACAAAGTTCAAAGTCTTTAGCTTGGCAGTCAGGACCCTCCAACTTCTGCCTCCTACCAACACCTCCCACATGTCCTCCTGCTGTGCTTCCACAGGTAACTGCTGCTCAGGTTCAGTTGTTCTGGTCACAATGCTGGCTATGTGACCCTGGCTGATTGGCTCAGTGATAGAGCATTGGCCCAGTGTATGGATATCTTGGATTCAATTCCCAGTCAGGGCACACAGGAGAAACGATCATCTGTTTCTCCATCCCTGGCCCTTCTCTCTCTCTCTCTCTCTTCTCCTTTCACAGGCATGGCTCCATTGATTCGAGTGCATCGGCCCCAGGCACTGAGGATAGTTCCATGGAGCCTCTGCCTCAGGCAATAAAAATAACTCAGTTGTGAGCATGGCCCCAGATGGGCAGAGCACTGGCCCCAGACAGGGGTTGGGTTGCTGAGTAGATTACAGTATGGGTGCATGCAGGAGTCTATCTCCCCTCCTCTCACTTGAAAAAGAAGAAAAAGAAAAATATGCTGGCTAGGCAAACATTGGCTTGTGCCAGTCTCCCTGTGGTGACAGATGACTTCCCAGAATTTCCGTCCATGAAGCCCCATGGCCTCCAGGGCAGGAGTACTCTCACATGGCCATCAGCCGTGTCTACGAGAGCCCACATCCAGGACTAACTGAAGCTAAGGTCTAAAGGCTCGGCCACCTCGGTCTAACCCAGGCAACTCTAAAGGCTGACTCGTTCCCGAGCTCCCTGTGGCTGTGCCGAGGCTGCACCCGGGTCTGCATTTACAGCTGGACTTCGTCCTCTGCCCATCCTATGTCCTTCCCTCCCTTGCAGGGGTGTCGATCCGAAAGGAACTCCGACACAAACATACTGCACGCTATACTCCTCTCAGAGTCTGCCCCCAGGAAACCCCAACACAGAACACCCCCCGCCCCAAAATCCTTCCCCATCCGCTTTCAGGGTCCACTCTCCAGGCCCTTCCTTCCCAGAAGTTCCGCAGTACACGCCGATCATTTCACTCCTGTCACCATGCATTCCTAGAACCACCCAGGATACCGGTTATTTCCTGGTTACATAAAGACAGAAGTATCCAGCTCGTGGTTACACCTGTCTGCATCCCCATGCCATGTGCACGGCGAGCGAGCAACGTGTGGTGACAATACAGATAATGAATCCATTCCAATCCACACGTCGTTCCTCTTTTCCACCTGGACCACGGTTCCTCGAGAGCAGCGCACAGCTCTCCCCACGTCCTTCGTAAAATGACCAGTCACCTTCACGCACGACCCTCTTTAGAATGAAGGTGAACAGATTTGCTTGTGTAGTCTCTCAGGAGAGGAGGTGAGCGTGGACGGGAAGCAGAAGAAATGTTTTGTTTCAGGGGAATGTCAGAGGGGAATGCAGTACAGGGTCTTTCTTCCACGCCTGGAGACTTCAGAGGACGCTGAGCAGATCCTTGCTGAGAGCTGCCACTCGGGTGCCAGGGAGTCTGGTCTGCCAGACCTGACGGCCACCCCCGCAAGCTGTCCGGGTCCATCCAGAAGGACCGGCGCTCCAGAGTCGGAGCCGCTTCCCCACCCTTACAGAGCGCAGCATAACCATTCCCGTTGTTGCCTCCTCTCAAAGAACAATGGATGCGTGGGAGACATGGGTTTGCCTTAATGAAAAACGAACCGGATCAGAAGAGTAGACAAAAAACAAACAAAGCCCCACCACGCGCTCTCCTGGCCAAGTCTTGAATTTGAGACACATAAGCATGTTCTCAAAAGCAATAAGGAACCTACTCACCACCCCACCCCCTGGAAATGTAAACGCTAACCTGGGATAACGTCCTCCAGCGAGGATCCCTTCTGGGCGCGGAGTGGGGAGAGGCGGCGGCGGCAGCCCCGCGCTGACACGTGTGGACAGATCTGGCCGCGGCCCCAACAGGAAACCCAGAGTGGGAAAGGGATCTCCTGCCAGGGCAGGAAGTCCACACACTACTGCTGCCTGGAGGTGCCAGAGAACGAAATGTTGTTTCAACACTCTTTCCAAGTGAGGAGAGAGGAAGTGAAAGATGAACAGGAGAGAAAAGCCAAACAGGAATGGGGGGGGGGGGGAGGGGGAGATCGGGGAAGCAGGAAACCTCAGGAATGGTCACAACGACAGGCTCTCTCAGCTGACCAAACTTCAGAGGCCACGTGGCCAGAGGGCAGCGCCATACTTCCTGAGGTGACGATGTCCACCTGACATCTTGACCACATGCCCGTTGGCGTCCTCTGAAGCCCCATCCTGCCCATCACTTCTGTTCGCTCGGGGCATTTTGTTAGGGTCCAGACAGAGATAAATGTAGAGAATGTTCCAAGTCCTTCCATTTCCCCACAGAAAATCGAGGCCCAAGCTTCGCTTTCCATCATCAGGAAGTATTTCATTCCATCGGGACTGGTAAGTAAGGAAACGTCCTATTTTACTTTACTTGGTAAAAAATGAGGAACTACCTGAAGCATCCTGTTTTGACTTTATCACGTGACTGTCACTGTACAGATCGTTCCTGGGACCCAATGTCCTTTATAACATGTCCTGCACAACAGTCAGGAGCACAGACTTGCAAGTCAAACAGGCCTCAGCTGATACACTGTCACCCAGGGGTGGCGAGTCTGTCCAATTATTTAGCCTGTCTCAGTCAAACTTTCCCATGGGTGTGACAAACACAGGATTTGGGTCAGACACGAATAGGAGACCCCCAACCTCCACCCCCCTCTTTTTGGTTGCTATCAGAATTCCAGGTGGTGACTTCCAATTCAATGTGACAATCTTATTCCCACTTTGCCAGTCTTCCCTGCATTCTTAGGTGGCCATGTGACCCAGTTGTGGCCAACGACACATAAGAGGACACGTGCCCTAGGTGTTCTAGGCAAACGCTGCTTTTCTGGTTCATGGGACATGCGTGGTTCCATCCCTCTTCTCTCCCTCTTTCCTTCTTGGACCTCAGTGTGGTGCTGAAGCTGCCAGAGCCATCTCACAGTGACAAGACATGGCCAGCATACTGGGATCAAAGAACAGAGACAGAGTCTGGGTCTGACACCATGTCACTGAGCTACAGTATCAGCCTGTTTGTGTAAGCAGCTGTTGGTCTGGGGTTATGTTCTCACAGCTGGAACACAACTGACATAGGGTTGTTGCAAAGATTGAAGAAGTTATCATATGAGCCTGACCAGGCAGTAATGCAGTGGATAGAGGGTCAGCCTGGGACACTGAGGACCCAGGTTTGAAACCCTGAGGTCACCATCTTGAGTGTGGGATCACAGACATGACCCCACGGTCACTGACTTGAAGCCCAAGGTCGCTGAATTGAACCCAAGGTCACTGGCTTGGCTGGATTCCACTGGACAAGACACACATGAGAAAGCAATCAATGAATAACTAAGGTGCTGCAACTATAAGATGATGCTTCTTATCCCTCTACCTTCCTGTCTCTGTCTCTCTCACTAAAAAAAAAAAAAAAGAAAGAAAAGAAGATATCATATGAAAGATGAAAGTCGCTGGGTAAAGTCGCTGGCCCATCCTAGGTGTGTCTGCCCTAAAGCCTGCTTTCCTGCTACGGCAGCAGGCGCTGTGTAAACCCCGTTCATGCATAATCCAGTGTCACTCTGCACACTGCTATTTCACCTACCAGTGCAAGCAGCTCCATGTATCCAACGCACGCTCTAGCATTACAAGAATGGCCTCTTTGGAAGGCACATGCCGGAGATCTCAAGCACGGAGTCCTGTTCACATACTGCTGACTGGAAGCAAGGCACAGGGACAGTGCCCTCAGCGTCCCTGAGAGAAGCATGGGGAGTTCTTGCTCATTATACCTAACTAAAATGGACAGGACTCTACTTTACCCAGAGTTGAGAGGATAAAGAAAATTCTGAAATTGCAAGTATGTCATTTAGAACAGTGGTCCCCAACCCCCCGGCCATGGACCAGTACCAATCCATGGGCCATTTGGCACCAGTCGGCAGAGAAAGAATAAATAACTTACATTATTTCCATTTTATTTATATTTAAGTCTGAACGATGTTTTATTTTTAAAAAATGACCAGATTCCCTCTGTTACATCCGTCTAAAAGATTCACTCTTGACGCTTGTCTCGGTCACGTGATACATTTATCCGTCCCACCCTAAAGGCCGGTCCATGAAAATATTTTCTGACATTAAACCGGTCCGTGGCCCAAAAAAGGTTGGGACCACTGATTTAGAACACAAAGACTGCGGGGTGTCCTTGGCAAAAATGAAGTCACAGCTGTGGTTCGTCACCTGCCCTGCGGGGACGTTCCTCTTTTCTAGGATGATGATGGTTCTCTATGCCGCAAACATGAGCATTCTATAGAAAGTAGGTTTTCCCCTGAGGTATTATTATTTTACTTTATCATTATTACATATAATAATATTATCAATGTTATTACAAATAGTATAATAATATATAATAAAACAATCATTTATATTTCCATTATTACATTATTATGTATAACATAGTATTCTATGTTAGAAATGTTAAAATATATAATAAAACAATTATTACCACCTATTATTTTCATTATTTATTATTATTATTAAAGTGTGTCCCATTAGGTATTTTTATTATTTGTATTAAAGAAATATTTGCTTGTTAAACCCATCCATGTTATAAACACCAGTTATTACGCTTTTCGTATTCTCAGCCAACCTCCTCATACCACTATAACATCTCTGTTATATTTGAAGGCATGAAAATTGCAACTCACACCTGCCTTTCAGTTTGTTCTCCTCAGCTCCCCCCAACGGCCAGCAGAGAAATCAAACAGTTATAATAAATGTCAAACTCATTACAAATGCAGGTGCTTTTGTGCAGGAAAATAAAAGTACACTACTCAAAAGGCAAGGGAAAGCACACTTTTTAAAATGTTGTTATAATCAGCCCTGGCCGGATAGCTTGGCTGGTTAGAGCATCATCCTCAAGTGCAGAGGTGGCCAATTTGATCCCCATTCAGGGCATATACAGGAACAGATCAATATTCCTGTGTGTCTCTCTCTCCTTTCCTCCTTCTAAAATCAATGAAAAAAACATTTTTAAAAATGTTATTAAGATCACAGTGTGGTGACTGCCAGGAGGGGTGGGGAGGTAGAGAAAAGTGGGGAAGGGGATAAATGGTGATGGACAAATACTTGAGTTGGGGGGTGAACACACAGTACGGTGTATGGAGATACATTGTAGAACTGGGCACCTGAGAGCTGTGTCATTATATTAACTAGTGTCACCCTAATAAATTCAATAAAAAGAAAAAAGAGTTGTTAAAGTCAAAAGCAAACGAACGTTAGGTAGATTTCAGTTTTTTGCTCATTTAAATTCAAGGCAAATGGACACAATGGCAGAAGAAATACAAAGGGAATGATGAGGTAACAAACTCTTGCTACAGTGTAGGTAAAGTTAGGATGCACAGTTACAGTGCCTTGGGCGAATAAACAACCAAGTCTAAGCAGTAGCAAAGAGAAAAGCAAACATATAAACCCGGTCCCATAAGAAACCCGTGGCAAACATTAAAGCTTCTTCCAGAATGCTGATGAACAGGATGTGGACATTAAGCAACCAGAGCCAGAAAATAGTACGTGTGGTGATCAAAGAACAACATCCTAACAAACAAACAAAAAAAAAACAAACAAAAAAACCCGTTTTTTTGTTGTTGTTTTTTCTCCTTTTTATTTTATTTATTTTTATTATTAATTTTAATGGGGTGACATTGATAAATCAGGGTACATATGTTCAGAGAAAACATCTCTAAAGATACCGTTTTTAATTGTACTAGAAACTTTGCTTAGCTGGCGTCAGATTTCTACACACAGAATGAAAAGGTTCATTTCAGGCAAAATCACTAAAAAGAAACCCTCATGAGAAACCTCACAGGCAAGAGTTCTAAAATACAAAGATTTAGAATTTAATCCTACAAGCTGCCAGATAGGAAAAACATAGCTGAGTACAAACTAAGAAAATTGTTCAGGCCAAAGATGATTTTATTGTTTTCATCTGTTATTCTACTTTGCTACTCCTAATTTTGTATTTTAACATCAAGGCTTTTTAAGTATTGTGTTTTAATTATTTTCCAGATAACTTACAATCACAGATTTTATTTCTTCCTTGACTCAACAATTGGCTTAGGAGAGAGGCTTATTGCAATTTACAAATAGCTGTATATACTTAATTTCTACTTTTGCTACATGTCTTGTTTTAATTGCATTGATATAAAAACGAGGTATATATCTCTGATATGGGACATTTATAGCTTTTCCTTGTGAACTAATATATTGTAATTTTTTAGACCTTTCCCATGGAGTTATTGAAAAGAAGACATGTTTTCTGCTTGGAAAGCATATAATTCAATATACATCTATTAGATCAACTGTGTTGAATATCTTTCAAATGATAACCATCTTGTTGAATTCACTTTTTTAATTCCAATAGTTTTTGAGTTGATTTTCTTACATTTTAGATTGATCACAATTTCTTCACATAATTATAGTTTCGTCTCTTCCTTTGTGCTCTTTATCCCACCTATTGCTTTTTCTTTTCTTATTGCATTGGCTAGGTGTGCCAGTTTAACACTCAGATTTATCATATGATACTACTATCCCCTTCCACATTTCTTATTTTTTCTTTTTTCTTTTATTTTTATGACAGAGACAGAAAGAGAGACAGAGAGAGGGACAGATAGGGACAGAGAAGCAGGAAGGGAGAGAGATGAGAAGCATCAATTCTTCTTTGCAGCACCTTAGTAGTTGTTCAGTGACTGCTTTCTCATATGTGCCTTAACCACAGGCTAAAGCAGAATGAGTGACCCCTTGCTCAGGCAAGAAAAATCTCTTAACGAATATTATCAACCAGCATCTTAGTGTTACTATAATCTTATTGAAATGTAGAAGGGGAGCCTGACCAGGTGGTGATGCAGTGGATAGAGCATTGGACTGGGATGCAGAGAACCCAGGTTCAAAACCCAAAGGTTGCCGGCTTTAGCGCAGGGCTGCTGGTTTGAGCATGGAATCATAGACATGAACCCGAGGTTGCTGGCTTGAGCAAGGGGTCACTCACTCTGCAGAACACCCCCCTCCCCGTCAAGGCACATATGAGAAAGCAATCAATGAACAACTAAGGTGCCACAACAAAGAATTGATGCTTCTCATCTCTCTCCTTTCCTGTCTGTCCCTATCTGTCCCTCTGTCTCTCTGTCTCTGTCACAAAAAAAGAGAGATTTTCTTTGTAGTCTTATTGTGCTAAAAAGTTATCGATTGGTATTTTATGAAGAATTTTACTACATGCCTTCCTGACAACTATTGAGACAATTCTATAATCTGTTAATGATTGAATTTCTTTTTAAGTGAGAAGAGGGAGATAGAAAGATAGACTTCTTCCTGCATGTTCCCTGATCGGAATTCACCCAGCAAGCCCCATCTGAGGCCAATGCTCAAATCAACTGAGCTATCATCAGAGCCTGAGGCTAACACTTGAACCAATCGACCCACTGGTGGTGAGAGGGGAAGAGAGAGAGAAAGGGGAGAAGGAGGGAGAGAGGGAGGGGAAAAGAAGCAGATGGTTGCTTCTCCAGTGTTCCCTGACTGGGGATCAAACCCGGGACTTCTGCATGTCAGGCTGAGGCTCTATCCACTGAGCTAACTACTACTAATACAGCTATCTACTGTAATCATGACAAGTTTAAATTACTTTTTCACCTAGGACAAACCACACTTGGTCACCTAAAAAGAAAAAAATTGCTAGGTTCCATTTATTAATATTTTATTTAGAATTTTAGCATTTGGTTCATGACATTAGAGTATAGTTCCCCTTTCTGGGTTATCTTTGATATTTTATTATCTGTATTACATAGGCTTTTAGAAGGCTTCCTATCTCTTTCTCTGCCCTAGAAAGTTTATATTATTAATTTTTTTTTTTTTTTTTTTTTTGCAAAACATATGCCAAGAACTTTTTTCACCTGTAAAGAACCCACATAATGCATTGTCAATTGTTGCCATAAAAATTACTATCAGGCTTAATGTTATTATCAGTTTACAATCTATATTTTATAAACTGTGTCAAGCTGTAGAAAAGCATTATCATAAAACAAACCAAAAAAAAGTAACAATTCTTGCTTCAGAGACTCCCTGTTCCCTCTATACTGAGAGGGTCACCACACTTTCCCCAGTCTCAACACCAACTTTTAATTTCATGTCTGCCTGCAAGATATACTCCTCATATGCCATTCCAGACATGTCACCAGCAGGAAGGGGTCCCTGGACCATGTTGTGGTTGTCCAGGTCACTTTCCCGCCTTTTCCTGGGCACTAAGCCAAACAAATGATCTAAAGCATTCAAAAGAGATGTCAAAATGAATACGTTTTCACTCATGTGAAATTCAGGATCACGCACTCTGTTTTATGAAGTATGAGTACTATCGACAAACTAAAGGATATTTTAAAATAAAGTCATCCCCTGTAAATTTAGAGAAACACCATTTTGTCCAAACCGTGAGATAGCTTCCATCAGACAAAGCTCGGCGAGTATGGCACAACTGTTTGAAAGATTTGCAGTAAGCCTGACCTGTGGTGGCGCAGTGGGCTGAAGTATCGACCTGGAATGCCGAGGTCACCAGTCCGAAATCCCGGGCACATGTGGGAGTTGATGCTTCCTGCTCCTCTCCCCTTCTCCATCTCTCTCTCTCTCTCTCTCTCTCTCTCTCTCTCTCTCTCTCTCTCTCTCTCCCCCCTCTAAAGTGAGTAAAGTCTTTAAAAATTAAAAAAAAGAAAAGAAAATGAAAGATTTGCAGTAAAATGTGGCACACAGCAGAGTGAGTTGTTTCCCAAATCTCTAGACCCGCACACTGTCTCTGGTGAATCAAGATGATATTAAATTCCACCCACAGAATGTGTGCAGCCCACAAAAACGTCCAAGTGCCGTGAACTTAGCACCAGGCCCCAATTTCCAATCACACCTAGAAGCGACTCCGTCACTCCCCACCAAGGTCAGCACCCATGTGGAAGACACCCATGCCTAAGTCCCTCATCCCACGGAGACAGCTGTCCTCTCCACTTATTTCTGCTCTGTCAACACCTCCACCATGGCGTCCCCTTAAGATTAGTTCGGTTCATTTGCCTCCCCTGCTGAGTCGGGGGCTCGCAGCAAACAGAAGCTGTCCTGTTACTCATTTCACCCCCACAAGCTATCTGGCTGAAGGGCAGATTCAGTGCATTTTTGTCCAGAAGAGTTGAAGGAGACATTTTACATCACACCTCCCATTTTCCTCTTGCAAGTACACCCAGCCAGTAAATTTAACGAAACACACAAAAAATGGTTAAGATGTGGCAGGTTGTAATAAATGCCAGCGCAGGAATTCCAGAAACGTGTGTTTCCCCAAAACAATGAAGCATTGTGCTCTCTCCAAAGGCCATCACTTACCCAGTCCGTTCTGACAGATTCCAATGAACCAAATGTCATGTATGACAATATCCATTACCTGTGCTCACAGTATCCATTACCTGTCCGAGTGACACCATCTCCTAAACTGGCAGTTTCTAAAGGAACTTACTCCTTTAACACACACAAAAAAAGACCAGCAGGCACATGTGATGTTCTGTTGGAAATCTCGTCCTACACAAGAAGCAGAAAGATAATCTAGCACAAAGAGAAGTCCATAAATTCCACGAAACGTCAATGGAATAAAACGAATGGGTTTATGGAATATAATCAACTGGTTAAAACAGAGCTGCTATTGTTTTTACAGATTCTAATATGTTTCTAATCCAAACTCATTAATAAATGTAAAAGCAATAGCTCAGGTATATACATCATTGCCCATTATTCTTCAAACAGAATAGAATTTTCTGGGAAAAATCTATTTTTAAGAAATAACACTGATTCTAACCTGTTCATTTAAATCCCATGTATGCTTTGGTCTGACCAAGAAGTGTAGTAGATGGGTGAAATATACAATATACAGTGATGACTCATTGATCGGACACCAGTCAGGAAATGAGTTCTTCTCCCGGAAATGAACGGTTCTCCCTTCAGCATACCACTTTCAGTTTAACTCTTTTTAAATGGAAAGAATCCATCACAGCCTTTAAGGAAGAGACCTGGAAAATAAATCTAACACCTTCTCTGTGCTCGGCTACATTTCTGGAAATTCCCATCCCTATAAACGCCATGAGTCAGTC
Source organism: Saccopteryx leptura (assembly GCF_036850995.1). Classification (NCBI taxonomy): domain Eukaryota; kingdom Metazoa; phylum Chordata; class Mammalia; order Chiroptera; family Emballonuridae; genus Saccopteryx; species Saccopteryx leptura. The sequence goes on along the minus strand of NC_089515.1, from coordinate 40,831,927 downwards.
TGCTGTGACGCTCCATGCTGTAGCCTCTGGGCTTTGGGGTCCACGGGGCTGGCTTCTGCTCTGCTGTGAAGCTGTACTGTGGCTCTTCTTTCTGTAATATATTCTGATCAGAGCTCTACTCTTTTTAAATATTTTATTTATTGATTTTAGTGAGAGAGGAAGGAAGAGAGAGAGAGAAAGGAGCATCGATCTGTTCCTGTACGTGCTGTGACCAAGGATTGAACTGGCAACCTCTGCGCTTCAGGACAACGCTCTAACCCACTGAGCCACCCAGCCAGCGCATGCTGTGGTTTCTTTTACACTCATCTCCAACCAGCTCCTGCCCTCCTCCCCCACCCCTTGCCCAGGCCCAGGCCCAGGAGGAGCCTCCAGCCTCAGCCCTCCTCAGGTTACCTCCTAGGTTTTGGGTGTCACTTCTGATTCCACCCTGTAGGTGGTATTCCTGGAGTTTTGCCTGTAAAATGGATTGGTTGGGTGCATCCTAGGTGACTAGTGCTCTTGGTCTTAGCAACTAACACCGTCTCTGGGCAGTCTGTATTCATAAGTGACTCAGTATCTTCTATAATGTTTCATGCCTTTCTGTAAATAAGATTTTTTATTTCAGTTTTTAGACGTTATCCATCCCTTAAAGAAAAACAGTTAGGACCTGCAGGTTACCTCCACTAGGTTACCTGCTCTGTGACAACTCTGTCCTTGAGAGATTAAAGGAAAAACCATAGTCCTAGGTGATCTTTTTCAAATTGAGCTCCACAGAAGCGCAGTATTTACTCCCAGTGAATTTTTAATGCAGACTATCCATTTCAGAAATACTCTGAAAAATTAAGCATATTATGGCATATCTGAGGGTAGGGACACCCTACATCCAAATGAGATCCCTACTCCCTTTTGTATTTGTGTTGACGATTGTTTTCAAGTTGATCACCCAGAGTGACTGGGTTTGACGTTCAAGGCAATCCTTCTCTCATGCTAGGCTGCGAGTTCTCAGGTTTGAGTGTTATTGTAGGGGAACATTGCTAGGGGTTTCCCTGCCCAAATCAAACATCTCCAACCTCAATTCTTCGTACCTTCTTAATCACAAAAATTATTCTATTAAAGAATTTAACATGAGCCATTTTTTTTTTTTTTTTTTTTTTTTACAGAGACAGAGAATGAGTCAGAGAGAGGGATAGACAGGGACAGACAGACAGGAATGGAGAGAGATGAGAAGCATCAATCATTAGTTTTTCATTGCACGTTGCAACACCTTAGTTGTTCATTGATTGCTTTCTCATATGTGCCTTGACCGTGGGCCTTCAGCAGACCAAGTAACCCCTTGCTCGAGCCAGTGACCTTGGGTCCAAGCTGGTGAGCTTTGCTCAAACCAGATGAGTCTGCACTCAAGCTGGCGACCTCAGGGTCTCAAACCTGGGTCCTTCCGCATCCCAGTCCGACGCTCTATCCACTGTGCCACCTCCTGGTCAGGCTAACATGAGCCATTTTAATGAGTTAAATTATGGTTTCTTTTTTCTTTTCTTTCTTTTTCTTTTTTAAGTGAAAGGAGGGGAGATAGGGAGGCAGACTCCTGTATGTGCCCCAACTAGGATCCATCCAACAGCCCCCATCTAGGGCCAATGCTCAGACCAACCAAGCTATCCTCAGCACTTGGGGCTGATGCTCCAATGAACTGAGCCACTGACTGTGGGAGGGGAAGAGAGAGAAGGGGGAGAGTAGGGAGGAAGAGAAGCAGATGGTCGTTTCCCATGTTTGCCCTGACCAGAAATCAATCCCAGGACATCCATACACCATGCTGATGCTCTATCCATTGAGCATCCAATGAGTCAGGAACTTGATAAACATTTCAAACCTTCTAAGTAGTCAAACTCTTCATTTTCTATTCATTGTAAGCTTCTCCATCAGAAATATTTCTCATAGTCTTTTTATGATTTTTATAGTCTTTTTATGATTTTTATGGTTTATTTTTTATTTAACTCTTCAATCCATCTAGAATTTTTTTTTTGGCATATGGTACAGATTTAAATTAATTTTCTCTAAATAATTAACCAGTAGTCCTAATACTACTTATTGGATATATTAAATGTTTATCTTAACTGAAGCACTTGAGGTTATAGGTTTACCTCTCAACATAAATTTGTTACATTATAATTTTTTGACATAGTCTCATTTTTATTTCCTACAAAGTAATTATTTCTCATTTCCTCCCTGATCAATATTGCTTTAGAAAAACAGAATATTTAAAATTTCTAAGTGTTTATAGATATTTGCTTTAAATGTATTCTCTTACTGTTTGTTTGGATTACTTAGACTCAGAGAATAGAATCTGTATTAACCTCCACATCTTAATTTTTTTATTTCTGCATTTCCTAAATTCTCTTTTTTTTAATTAGAATGTACTACACCTTAGAGTCAACATGTTCATTCAGTGATATTTTTGGAATTTTTTTCACAAAAGCATTTAGTAAATCACTGTTGTCTTACAGAATTTTTGTCATGTCTTCTTCTCTACCAGCTGATGTCTTTGCTCTTTTTTTTTTTTTTTTTACAGAGACAGAGAGTGAGTCAGAGAGAGGGATAGACAGGAACGGAGAGAGATGAGAAGCATCAATCATTAGTTTTTCATTGCGCGTTGCAATACCTTAGTTGTTCATTGATTGCTTTCTCATATGTGCCTTGACCGCGGGCCTTCAGCAGACCAAGTAGCTCCTTGCTGGAGCCAGCGACCTTGGGTTCAAGCTAGTGGGCTTTTTGCTCAAACCAGATGAGCCTGCGCTCAAGCTGGTGACCTCGGGGTCTCGAACCTGGTCCTCTGCATCCCAGTCCGACGCTCTATCCACTGCGCCACCGCCTGGTCAGGCTCTTTGCTCATTTTTGAGGACACGGTGGGCTCTCTGAGGTCTGTGTAATAGCCACCATCTCCTCCTCATGACTTTGCTTCCCTGCCCTTTTTCTCTGTTTCTGAACTTCTGATATTTGTTTTCCCAGGGTCAGTTTTCTGCTGAATCCAGAATGCTTGGTACCCCTGCACCTTGACTTCATTTACACGACGCCTCCCCTTCTCCAGGCTCGGCTCAGCTCTGCCTGCTGTGCCACCTGATGGTCCAGGCCAGTCTCACAGAGACGTCCTCTCAGAAACAAGTCAGGTCCTTGTAAATCTATTCTGCAGGGAGGGAACATCTAACTAAGAGTGTTTAGAGAACTGGAGGTCCCCTCCTCTCACACTGCAGAACATTTTATAGGTTCCATGATGTCCCTTGTTTAGACTTCTTTTTATTATTATTATTTAAGTTGATTTTAGAGAGTGAAGAAAGGAGAAAGAGAGAGAGAAAAACATCAGTTTGTTGTTGCACCTATTATGAATTCATTGGTTGACTCCTGTGTTTACTCTGACCAGGGAGCAAACCTGCAACCTTGGTGTATCAGGACAATGCTCAAACCAGCCAGGGCTAGACTTCTTTAAAGAGATTAATCTATCTAGAATTTAGAATTGGATTATAATGGAACAGGAGTTGAATGGAGTGGAGGATGCTGGGGGGGGGGGGTCTCTTGGGGAAAGTCACCTTATTCACCCCTATTCTTGACTAAGAGCTCTCTGCGTCTGAAACACCAGTGTGTGCCCATGGGACAACATGACCATGAAGTCCACCACCAATAAATGCCCACGACCGTGAAGACCACCAGGTGTTCTATGGCACTGCTGGCCCCATGACTCTGGTTGTTTCTATTTTTTTTTTTTTTTTTTTTGTATTTTTCTGAAGCTGGAAATGGGGAGAGACAGTCAGACAGACTCCCGCATGCACCCGACTGGGATCCACCCAGCACGCACACCAGGGGCGACGCTCTGCCCACCAAGGGGCGATGCTCTGCCCCTCCGGGGCGTCGCTCTGTTGCGACCAGAGCCACTCCAGCGCCTGGGGCAGAGGCCAAGGAGCCATCCCCAGCGCCCGGGCTATCTTTGCTCCAATGGAGCCTCAGCTGCGGGAGGGGAAGAGAGAGGCAAAGAGGAAGGAGAGGGGGAGGGGTGGAGAAGCAGATGGGCGCTTCTCCTGTGTGCCCTGGCAGGGAATCGAACCCGGGACTTCTGCACGCCAGGCTGACGCTCTACCACTGAGCCAACCGGCCAGGGCTTTGGTTGTTTCTAATATTTCCAGCACTGATGTAGACAGCACAGCCACACCAGGTCACAAATGGCAGACAAAACAGAACATCAGGGCAACAACCTCTGTCAGCCAAGTGTCCCAATCCCAGGGAGTGGTGACTTCACCAACTTAAAAAGTATCTATGTTGCTTCTCAGTGAATTCTAACATTAAAAAATTAAAATATAAAAACTGCTAACTACACTGCACAGGAAAATAAAATGATTTGCTATGCTCATCATCTTAACCTAGGAAAGAACAGAATGTATTTTGCATTTATTTTTTTAGGCCGCTTCCTCTGATATTCTACAACAAAACTTGGCAGGTTTTAATGAAGTTTGTTTTTTTTTTAACTTAAAAACTATGAGTGGGCTATTTTAAGGCTGACAACTAAGAAGAAAATATGCTTTTAAAACCTTTTGGTGAAAGGTTTACACCAAGTTCATGACATTATAAACCCAGGTCTTCAATGAGTTGAACTTGGGACACATCTAATGTGCTAAGAACACTGGCTTATAATGGGGCAGGAAATTCAGCCTCTTCAAGTTAGACACAGAATAGACTCTTGTGAAACATGCTCATGTCAGCACAGTTCTACTGCCAACAGCAAGGCACACACTGTCTTTAGTTTAGTGCTCAGCATAGCTGGTCAGACTGTGATGCCCACCGACACAGACTAACCCTTGTGAACGCTGGCATCCAAAATGCCTTTGTCGCTCATCTCTAAATAACTTTCTTTATTTTTATTTAGATTCATTTATTGATTTTTTTTTTTTAGAGAGGAGGGGGAGGAGAGAGAGAGAGAGAGAGAGAGAGAGAGAGAAAGAGAGGGAGAGAGAGGGAGAGAGAGAGAGAGAGAGAGAGAGAGAGAGAGAAAGGAAGAGGGGAGGAGCGGGAAGCATCAACTCACAGCAGCTGATTCTCGCATGTGCCTTGACCGGGCAAGCCGAGGGCTGCGAACCGGCGATGTCACCCACCAAGTCAATACTTCTCAAACATGTTCCAGCGCCAGAATGTATACAACACCACAGATGCTTTTACAAAGCATAAAATACTGTAACACTGAGTCCCATGGAATGTTCTATGCCCGTGCGATACTAATAAATTACACAGTATCTCACTGAACCTCTGATTTTGGACTAAATCAAAACCTATTTTAAATTGCATTTTATTGCAGCAAAGAGGACAGGGGACAAACATTTCAGAACTATCTCTAGAAGAAAGATCTTATTGCAAAATGTTTTACTGCCAATTAATTTTTTTCCTGTGAATTTAATATTTTTAAAAAGTTTTTTTTATTTATTTTTATTATTTTTTTTTAGAAAGGCAGGGAGAGAAAAACAGGAACATCAAGCTGCTCCTGTATGTGCCCTGACCAGGGATTGAACCAGTACCTCTGTGCTCCGGGATGATAGTCCAACCAACTGCAACCAACTGAGCTAACCAGACAGGGCTTTTTTTTTTTTTTTTTTTTTTTTTTAGAGAGACAGAGAGAGGGGGGGAGTGAGAAGGGAGGGTGGAGGTGAGGGGAAGCATTCATCTGTTGTTCCATTCAGTCGTGCATTCATTGGTCGCCTCCCGTGTGTGCCCTGACCAGAAATGGGATCCACAACCTTGTCATTTCAGCACGATGCTCTTAACAGACTGAGCTAACCGGCCTTGCCAATATTTTTAAAATTTGATATCATTTTTGTTTAAGATAAAATACCTCCAGATTTTTTACAGATAACTCAGAGGGTTTTTACTTAATTTCTTGTCTCTACATCTGTGTCTCCTCTCTCCCACACCAAGAGCCTGGGTTCTCAGAACACCAGAAACAAAAACTTAGATTATCACCTGTGGCCCTGGCCACACAGGCTGGTTCAGTCGTAGAGCTCAGCCTGGTGTGTGGATGTTCTGGGTCTGATTCCTAGTCAGGGAACACAGGAGAAGCACTCATCTGCTTCTCTACCCTCCCCCCTCTCACTTCTCTCTCCCTCTCTCTCTCCCACTCCTGCAACCATGGCTCAATTGAAGCAAGTTGATCCTGGATGCTGAGGATGGCTCCATGGCCTCTGCCTCAGGTGTTAAGAAGAGCTTGGTTGCCGAGCAATGGTACAACACCCCAGATGGGCAAGAGCATCGTCCCCCAGTGGGCTTGCTGGGTGGATCCCTATTTGGGGCGTATGCAGGAGTATGTCTGTCTGTCTCCCTTCCTCTCACTGAATTTAAAAAAATAAAATAAAAAGATTATCACCTGTGTATTGGTCATCTACCTAACTCCACACCACAAAGCACTATCAGAAGAGCACTGCCCATTCTACCATCAATAATACAATTACTCTAAAATGTGCTATAATTTTATTTTTAGTTCTTTTTGTCTTTGGATGTCTCCACCTACAGTTAAATTAATTTGTGTTATAGTCACTTGGTGTTATTATTCTGTGTAGTTAATGCCATCAACTAAAAACACAATTTTTTTGGGGGGGGAGTGTTACTTTTATTTCTGACCTTTAGTGATTAGACATTTTTAATCTATTTTGTTTACAATTCTGTAAAATATTTGCATGGTTCCAAAGTCAAGGTAGAAGCAGGTGTATACAAAACAGCTTGGCTTCCGTCCCTCTCATCTACACCTTAGTATCCCCCCCCCTCTTTTTTTTTCAATTCTTCACATATTTCATCCCACCTTGTACAGGGCCTGCTCATCTTCTCTTGTCAATTTCAGTGTCTGCCCTGCTGAAGCAAGCAGGGAGAAGTGTTTTTGAGGAGTAGTCATAATTATAACACACGTGCGATATCTGACCCAGTTCCTGTACATGGAAGTTGCTTAATAAAGGGCAGCTATAATCTTAAGTCTTCCCTGAAAAAGCAAAACCTCTCTTCTCCAGTTTTCAAGACTGGAATTTCAGGCCTTACTTTGGATATAATCCTATTTCGTATCCCACACCCTCACACACCCCACACAGTGCAACCCCTGGTACGGCACACAGACCCAGTCAGTAGCTACTGAGACCAGTCATTCACTGGCTGGGTCTGAATGAATGAATGGTGCTCCTGAAGCCCACAGCTGCTGCGAACACAGACTGCAAATGCAAATGACCTCAGCCCAGGTCATTATAATCTTTCATGAAAACAGCATGTTTGGGATTAGGTTTTTCCATAGAGCATAGCTATATACTTAATGCACACATATATTTAATGTGTCATACACATTTTAATGTAGCAGAAACCTAATACAAAAGCAAAGCTCTGAGTCAAAATACTTGACTTTTCCTAATTAGAAAGAAAAATTCGCTCAACCATTTTGAACTTTGCAGAATTAAAGAGCTGTCAGCCTTAAATTCCCAAGGAAGGGATTAAGAGAAGGACTTGTCCACACATGTTGCAGGTAGAGAGTAAAAAATAGAAATGAATACGCATATATACAGACAGTCTCCTGGTTATGAACGAGATAGGTTCTGCAGGTTTGTTCTTTTTTTTTTTTTTTTTTTTTGTATTTTTCTGAAGTTGGAAACGGGGAGGCAGTCAGACTCCCACATGCGCCCGACCAGGATCCACCCGGCATGCCCACCAGGGGGCGATGCTCTGCCCATCTGGGGCATCGCTCTGCCACAACCAGAGCCATTCTAGCGCCTGGGGCAGAGGCCAAGGAGCCATCCCCAGCGCCCGGGCCATCTTTTTGCTCCAATGGAGCCTCAGCTGCGGGAGGGGAAGAGAGAGACAGAGAGGAAGGAGAGGGGGAGGGGTGGAGAAGCAGATGGGTGCTTCTCCTGTGTGCCCTGGCCGGGAATTGAACTCGGGACTTCCGCACGCCAGGCCGACGCTCTACCACTGAGCCAACCAGCCAGGGCTGCAGGTTTGTTTCTTAAGTTGAATCTGTATGGAAGTTGGAACAGGTACATTCACCTATTATGCAACTTAGACAGATGTTTGTCTTAATATATATTTATTTTTACCTCTCTATGCACATAAATAATTGAACATTTTCTTTTTATTTTTTTAAGATTTTATTTATTGATTTTAGAGAGAGGAGAGAGAAAGGTAGGGTAGGAACAGGAAGCAGCAACTTGTAGTAGTTGCTTCTCATAAGTACCTTGACCGGGCAAGCCCAGGGTTTCGAACCAGTGACCTCAGCACCCCAGGTTAATGCTTTATCCACTGTGCCATCACAGGTCAGGACTTGAACATTCTCAAATACAACCTTAAACATTCTTGGATGATGCAGAAGATGATGGACTTGTTGGAGAGGATGTGACTGGTGTTTGAGAGTCAGGGTCTGATTCTGCCACTGGGCTCAGTTGCCTGAAGCAAAGCATCAGGGGAGGTTTGTACAGACCTTTTCTTCTTCTCAACATAAATGGCCCTGTAGCATCTCAGGTCTTCGGTGACTGCACGGTAAACTTTGGTGAATCTCTCTGTGTCAGGATCTTGCCCCTCTAACTTTGCCATTCCTGCTTCAATGAGACAAAACACATCAGCTAACTCTTTTGCAGAAAACTTTTTTGGCTCTGGAGTTTCTGGGTCCTTGTTTTCTTCTCTAAATGCTGTCTTCTGCTGCTCTAGTTCCATAAGGTCTTCATTGGTTAGTTCTTTGCCATGGGAGTCGAGGGACTCTATGGTATCATTTTCACTGAGGTCCAACTGCAGTTGATTACCAACAGCCCATATGGTGCTCCATTCGTAAGTACGAGTTGTACGTAAATTGGATGTTTGTAACTTGGGGACTTAGTGTATAGCGAAGTCTCACAGGCTCACTCTAGAATTGCTCTTACCCCAGACAAAGAGAGAAGGCGCCCAATTGCGTGCGCAGTTATAAAACGTAGATGAATCCTTGGGGCCATAAGCCGGGGTGCTCTCTAAAGAGCAGGAGGAAACCACTCTGGGCTGAGACCTTCCCCAAACTGGGAAGTGCAGGGAGCACAGACATTCAGTGAAGAGCTTGGCATGTCCAGGGCCTGACACAGTTTGGCGAGATCAAGAAGGGCCTGAGCTCAGCTTGGCGAGAGCACAAGGCACTCAGAGCAATGTGGATGAGGAAACACAGGGAACCGGACCAGCTACATGGGGTCTTGAGACACTTCAAGTGAAGAAACAAAGGGGACCCATTGAAAGTTTCTGACAAAAGACACACCTTCAGCAAACAAATGTTCATTGTGCATTTACTAGGCACCAGGTCAGGGAGTACAGCTGACACTCTAGTGATAAAAAGACCCAGCAGTCCCTGCTCCTAAGGAGCTCAGAACCCAGTGGATGAGTCAGGGGAGAAAATGAGTCCTGTGCCAGGAGCAGAGGACAGGGAATTAATGTGAGGACCTTGAGGGAGGGAGGGAGGGAGGGAGGGAGGGAGGGAGGGAGGGAGGGAGAGAGGGAAGACTTGAAGAAGTATGCCACTAAATCCAGATCTGGGAAGGGAGGTGCACGTTATGTTACGTACATTCACTTTTCCATAACTCGCATGTACTTCTATAAGCAGCCACAGGGTCTCAACTTTTAGAAGTGGAAACCTGCCTGAGACAATTGTGTATCTGTGCATGTGCGGGAATGCGGACGTAACGGGAACGGTTTCTGGAAAGAGGCAATAATCAAAGCCATCGGTCACTGTCATGAGCTGTCACTGATGACCCTGGGACATGAGGCTCAGCAGAAAATGCTCCAGACCTCAGATCCTGGGTCACGTTTTCTCGAAATGGGTCAGGAGGCAGCATCCCATAGGGTCTGCTGTTTGTATAAATAAGTCACCGAGACGAGTGATCACAAGGAATTCAAACTGATCCAGTGCGCTCTCTCAACACCTTCACCTGACCCACTCACCTCACTCCCATCCCCATCCCCCACGAGGGTTACAGGCAGAAAATGCTGTGAGAAAACTATCTCCAGGGCACCACAGGAAGGAAGGAAGCCCGTGTCATCTTGCCTGGGTAGGACATGAAGGTGAGGACGGTGTCAGGGGACGTCCCCGTAGAAGTACTAACTGAGCTGCAGGGTGAACAAGGATCCCACAGAGATGGCGGAGAGTGGACAAGATAAAAAAGGGATGTCCGCCTGACTAGGCGGTGGCGCAGTGGAAAGAGCGTTGGACTAGGATGCAGAGGACCCAGGTTCCAGACCCTGAGGTCGCCAGCTTGAGCACGGGCTCATCTGGTTTGAGCAACAGCCCACCAGCTTGGACCCAAGGTCGCTGGCTCCAACGAGGGGCTCCTCGGTCTGCTGAAGGCCCACGGTCAAGGCACATATGAGAAAGCAATCAATGAACAACTAAGGTGCTGCAACACGCAATGAAAAACTAATGATTGATGCTTCTCATCTCTCTCTGTTCCTGTCTGTCTGTCCCTGTCTATCCCTCTCTCTGTCTCTGGAAAAAAAAAAAAAAAAGGGATGTCCTAGGACCGGGGCAGTCTGTACACAGCCGCAGCCGGACAGGAGCCCAATGAAAGCACACATAAATGCTTGTTATCATACCAGGCGTGGAATCCACTGGACGTCAATGCTGACATGGTCCAAGTGGGTCACCCTGGACAGGTACACATCTGTCCCCTACCTGACCTCAGAATGTCTTGCCTGGCACAGTAGCCACAACACCCAGACCACAGGGTCAGTGACTTTTAGTAACCCCCGCCCAAGAGTGGACAGTCAAGGCTAGGCCAGAAAGTTGGGTGACCAAGCACCTCGGTTTGCCTGGACTAGGTCAGTCCCAAGGAAACTGGGACAGTTGGACACCTTACAAATGTTTACGTGCGCCTTGTGTTAAGAATATTATAAAAAGGAACGACAGAAAGGAGCACAAGAGACACTGTCAGGGTTCTCCACGTGGCCCCCGCACACCCACGGCAGAGCCATTTCCCCCTGTCTGGAAGAACTTTCAAGAATTCTTCAGCTCCCAAAGTCCAGACCCAAGAAAACATGTTCCGGAGCAACTAAAGCCTGAGCACGAGCAGACGAGTGTCCACAGCGGCCGCAAGGCCTCGTGGAGCCCGAGCCCGTCAGGGGCCTCTCTGCAAACCGTGCCTACCTTTCTGCGATACAGGCCAGAATCGGTCCAGCAAAATGAAACCCTTCCAAACTGCCAACGAGCCAATGAAAACACAATGCTTAAAATTCCTCATGAGCCTGACCTGTGGTAGCGCAGTGGATAAAGCGTCAACCTGGAAACACTGAGGTCGCCGGTTCAAAACCCTGGGCTTGCCTGGTCAAGGCACATATGGGAGTTGATGCTTCCTGCTCCTCCCCCTTCTCTCTCTCTCTCTCTCTCTCTCTCTCTCTCTCTCTCTCTCCCCCTCCTCTCTAAAATGAATAAAAAAAAATTTCCTCATGATAGGGAACCAGTCCTTGATGGCCTCTGCGTCTAGTCCTCGCCACACCAACGTGGGGAGGAGCAGCCAAGCCTGTTCCTGCCAGCACGCTCCCTCTCGCCCGGCCAGCAAGCCAACTCACCTTTGGTTTTGTTGCTCTGTTAATCGGTTTTTCTTTCTTGTTTACAGAGGAATAAGAGGCTTTATCCAGGGCTCACCTGGCGTTACTCCCCATCCTCACAGCAAGCCTGCATGACCAATCTGTCCCAAGCCCTGTGTTTTCCTGAGGCAACAGACGCTAATCCAACCCTGCACGATGCCTGCACAGGACAGACCAAAACAGAACTCGAGCCTGGCATTCATCTAAGGGAAACACGCTCAGCGGCGTGGAGGACAGGAGAGCCCACTCACTTCCTCTTATCCAGGGATGGAAGGTGACAGCGGCACTACTCAAAGGGACCTGGACTCGGCCTCAAGCAGGGGCGGAGCAGGGACTGGCGAGGTCACAGAGAAGGGGTGTCTGATGCAGCCACCGGGGCTCTGCCAGGATGGGACCCGACTCTTGGCGTCCTGACCACAGTGAGAGATGGTCTTGAACTTCCCCCACCGCTGCATCCCCCATTCAACTTATCTGGTAAAAGTAATTATTTTAAAGATCACATAGCTGGCCCTGGCCAGTTTGCTCAGTGGTAGAGCATCAGCCTGGCACACGGATGTCTGGGGTTTGATTCCCCATCAGAGCACACAGGAGAAGCAATCATCTGCTTCTCCCCCCTCCCCCCTCCCCCTTCACTCTCTCTCCCCCCCCCCCCCCCTTCCCCTTCTGCAGCAATGGTTCAATCAGTTCAAGTGCATTGGTCCCAGGTGCTGAGGATAGCTCTGTGGAGCCTCTCTGCCCCAGGCACTAAAAATAGCTCAGTTGTATCTGCCCCGAATGGGCAGAACATCAGTCCTAGGTGGTGGTTGCTGGATGGATTCTGGTCGGGTGCAGGCAGGAATCTGCCTCTGTATTCTCCTCCTCTCACTTGGAGAATAAAATAAAATTTTAAAAAATCACATAGCACCCCAAAAATGAGCCAGGGAAGACAGCCTTAGAGGAAGAAGCTGTCTGCACAGTTCAAAAGCCAGATATTGCATCTCCATCCACAGACCCAATTCTTTCATACTTGAGAAAGAACTGATTTTGCGAAAAGCTCAGTGACAACACAATGCAGAGTTCACACGTGCCAAGGTCAATTGAGATAGCGTGTACCGTTCCACCAGCAATGTCCATGCATTTGCTATATGTGTACCTGAATAAGGAACAGACTACAGATTATTCCAACTAATGTGCTCTTGTCTCCTAACAGACCATGAGCTCGCTTTCTCATTAGATCGCGAAATCTTTGAAATATTTAAGAAACATAACTGCATTTGACCAAGATTACTCACCAACAAAGGAATGAACTATTCAAACTCAAATGGCTTGCTGCTTAAAAACATCACCCACACGGGCCAGAAACAACACGGGAAGAGCGTCCTGTGCGGCGGCCACATGAGTGGCTCGATTCGGTCGGTAAAAAAAGACGACAGTACTTTACAGATTTGAGGGCTGTGTCCATCTTCCTTCTCTAGCAATTTCCGAAGTTGGTATATACTTCTCAACTTCAAAACTATTACATAAATAACTTGGAAACGTGGAGTGATACATCAGAGGCCTGCCAAAAAGTTTAACCACAATGAAACTCCCAGCCAAGGCATTCATAAAAAATTCGGAGAAGTTACTTTGAGAGAGATGTCCTCGCAGCAAACAGATTTCTTCTCCTTAGAAAGAACGCGTAAATCACCAGTTAAAGAAGAGACCAGAAAAAATTAGGTCTGTCATAATAGCATAAGGAAAAAGACATTTAAAAGAGGTTTAGAAACGAGCCTACCCAGAGACTTCCTCAGTATCTTCTTGTGACTACGAGTATTAAAAATTCATTCAAACATTTCTCTCATACTTTTCCTTCCCGCAGATTACAAGTAAAAATGTCTTAACTGAGGGTAAAGGACGGGCTCTTGGCTTGGCAGCTGCCCGGCTGTGTGAGCCCAGGTAAGACACTGTTCCTCTCTGGGGCTCAGGCTTCTCACCTGAAAAAACAGAGTTCCTGAACTTTCGTCCAACTCTGCCGTACTGCAATTCCAGACGTCTGTCAGGGCCACACACCCAGCCCTTTGCTTCCCTGGCAGAGGAAACAGTAAAGAAAATACGAACAGGAGAGAGAAGTTTTTAAATGAGAAGTCACACAGGCAGGCAGTCAACCGTGTCCAAGGAAGAGAAGAGTCAATTATGGCTCCACCGATGATGTCATGAGGCTGAGGATTTTTACAAACACAGAATTTTACAAATAGAATGATTTACACAAAATTCTGCATTCGGGAAAGTAACTGAAATTGTTAACAAGAGTGTCCATCTAAGGGGAAAGGGACGCAGTGGGAGCAGATAACTAGAAGTCAGCTTGCAAGAGCTAAAACGAGTAGAAAGAAAGCATTAAAAACAATGATGGATCAGAGTATTAATAACAGCAATTTTAGTTTGGAAAAAAAGATAGAATCTACTTAAAAGATATAAAACAAATGCTGTATTATTCAGGGACTCCTCACCTGGAGTCTGCAGACAGGGGAGAAGGAATGATGGGTATGGACAGGTATGAAAAGGACTTCTGCAACATGAAATCAAGGTGGTTCTCTTCTGAACGGCTTATGTGAGAATTTACCGCAGGTTAATTTTAGAAAAGACGGGACCCACCGCTAACTGAACACCCAGTCTTGTCCCACAAACATGGAATCCAAGTTATTAATGTTTCTTCTGCCTTTTGGTGCCTCTGTAGCCTAAAGGTGGCAAGGAACATATTACACCAATGTGTACACACATAAAGACAATCATGGGCCATTAAAAATTTTACTCAATCATTAATTTCAAGGTGCCCTTTATCCTACTGTGCCCGCCAATGAGGAGGGAGCATGTTACAGTCAATCCACAAAGTCTGGGAAGACACACCTGCTGTATTTCCCTGCATCCCACAAATGCTAAAAAAATTAAACAATAAAAAACAAAAATTAAAAAATATTTGTGAAAAACAATGAGTTTTTCTAACTTTCTTTCTTCTGATTTCAAACTGTGAAACACTAAGCCTGGAACAGGTATTAAGTCAGTCTACATAATAATTTATGAGATCCCACATTTCGAACTTGAGTAAGTTGAAGGTAAGGATGGAAAGACACCCACCCCGCCTTCCCTAAAAAGAGACCAAGGCTGAATGGCTGGGCAGCTCTCAGCAGGGACTCCCAGCGATGGGAGGAAGAACACACTGCAGAGCTCAAGACCGCTGCCTAGAACCAGTGACACTCCGCTGTTTGCCTACACACGGGTCCTTTGTGGGACAGAGCTCCAAAACCACCATGAGGAATAACAAAAGAATGTACCCCAGCGCCTGGCTGACCAACAAGTCTTTTGACCACAGGCGCCTTAGTGAGTCGTCGCAAACTAACCCACGCTTACTACCTCGTGAGGCCGATACAACCCGTGTGAGGGCGCCTTTCTTCCAGGGATACGCCCACCAAATGGGAAGTCGGGGCCATTTTAATTTCAGCTACTGTGTTTTTGCCCAGACATGGAAAAAAATGTCATTTCTATCGTGATAATAATTATGCTGACGAATGCTATCAGCATCATTAATTCTAAATTCCCAGAGGAGTTAAGAATGAGCTGATGAAATAGTCCATTAATGTTAAATCACTCCCTGTGGTTGACTAAGATCTCCAAAGCTCTACCTATGACAACAGTGGACTCAAGAGTTTTCAGGATACGTGACCATTGGCTAGGCGAGTCTTCTGAGTAAGGCGGCGGGACAGGTCTCAGAACAAGGGCCTGAGGTTTGGAGGGGAATGGTCTTAGTTTTACACATCGCCCTCTGGGTGTCCTTGAATAAGTCAGAGCCTCCGTTTTCCTGACTTGAGAAACGAGGCCTGTGAGCCAGAGCCTCGCCCAGCTGTAAAAGTCTATGATTCTCCAAGTAATAGTTTGCTGTGTTGCTGGCAAGATCGCTGCGACAATCAGAATGATCCAATTAACACTAGACCAAGTGGAAGGTCCTATGTGTGGTCCTGAAAAGGAGGCCACTTTAGAGCAGAAGGAATTCAGATCTCAAAATCCAGCCACTCTGTTTTGTCAAAACAGATGAAGAACTGAAGGTCAAAGATGCTGAAGAAGGCAGAGGAGGGCTGTGTGCCCCGACCCACCCGCTACCCAGCTGGCTGCAGACGGCTTTCCTCTCTGGAAGCTGCTTCGGCCCCTGTACAACCCACACTGTGCCTTCTATGCGACTCATTAAACACAGCCCCCACCACCGCTGGGCTTCAACCAGCCTCTGGACTACCAGTTTCCAGACACCTAATCCAGGAGCCTTTTGAAGTGTGACCTAGAAGTCTTCATGAAGTCACCAGGATAAAGCACTTGAAGAGGTCCAACGAGGCTCATTAAAGAGGGCAAATGTCTACACAACATCCATTTTATCAGATGAGCATTTCACAGATAGGAAAACCCTAAGGTACCCAGTCCTGACCCAACAACTTCAGGGACCAGACTGCATGCTCAAGAGCCTAAGCACTTCGTCACGTTGGCGTCAGGTCCCTGCAGGGACAGCACAGGCACTGACCACACAGACCTGCACCTATTTCTGGCGATGGAACGCCTGCTGCTGGGGACTAATAAAGGCTGCGCGGGCAGACAGCCCACAGCCCTCTCAGGCTGGGCTCTTCAGAGGGACCGTCCTGAAAACCCTGCACAACCTGGGAGGTCCCATGCAGGGGCCATGCTTCATGCCACTTAATAGGCTGCAGTTTGTTCCAATATGAGTCAATATGTTCCAAAGAATACAACTGACAGACATTAAGCCCTAAATTACGCTGGATCCTACAATTTGGTTGAATCTCAGACATAATGATGTGTGAAAGCAGCCAGACACCAATGAGTATGTGCTGTATGGTTCCACTTCTTTTTTTTTTTTTTTTTTTTAGATTTTATTATTCATTTTAGAGAGAGGAGGCAGAGAGAGAGAGAAAGAGAGAGAGAGAGAAGAGGGGAGAAGCAGAAAGCATCAACTCCCATATGTGCCTTGACCAGGCAACCCGGGGTTTCAAACCAGCGACCTCAGTGTTCCAGGTCGATGCTTTTATCCACTGTGCCACCACAGGTCAGGCATCTTCTTTTTTTTTTTTAATTTAAGTGAGAGGAGGGGAGATTGACTCCAGCATACGCCCCAATCAGGATCCACTTGGCAACTCTTGTCTGCAGCTGATGCTCTGCCCATCTGGGGCCCAAACTCGCAACTGAGCTATTTTTAGCACCTGAGGCAGAGGCTCCATGGAGCCATCCTTAGCATCTGGAGCTGACACAATCAAATCAATTGAGCCATGGCTGCGGGAAAAGAGAGAGAGAGAAAGAGAGAGAGCGAGAAGGGGAGTGGGAGGGGAGGAGAAGCAGATAATCGCTTCTCCTATGTGCCCTGACCGCGAATAAAACCCGGAACTTCCACATGCGGTCAATGCACTACCACCGAGCCAACCAGCGAAGGCAGGTTCCACTTCTATAAAATAAAACTAGAAGACCAATCTATAGCAGTGATGGAAGTCAGAATGGTGGTTGCATCGTAGGTGGGGGGGGGGGGTGGCCTGGAAGGGGGCACCAGGAGCTTCCTGGGGGGCTAGAAATGTTTAATTTCTTGATCTGGGTGGGGTTATGCAGGTGTAAAAAGATTTAATTATTCAACAAGTTCTACCTACACCATATGCACATTTTTCCTCAATAAAAAAATCATTAAAAATATTGTGTGAGGTCCTGTAACGTACCTGGAAAATGTTTCTTCATTTGTTTAGCATAAGGATATCTGAGAGTCTCTTAATTGAGTCTTTACAAAGATTAGTTGTAACAGGAGCTAGATTAAGTGCTTATATGCACCAGGCCCCCACGTGGGGAGATGTATAAATTATATGTATCATCTCCTTTAATCCTTAAAACATTTCCAGGGGGTAAATACCACCTATAGCTCCATTTCACAGATGAGGCCACTGAGGTACAGAGAAGTGAAGCGACTTGTTCTACATTACATAGCAAGTGAAGTGTCAGAATTGGGTGAGCCCAAAGGAGTGACTCCAGAGGCTACGTTCTTAATTAGTCTTAGTATTTTATCACACAATGTAGGATGAGGAGATTTTTTTTTTTCCTATTTGGTCCATCCTGTCTTTTTCCCAGCACCTGAGACATTCTTAATAGTACAATGCACTCTGCACACTTGGCACTGAGGGGAAAAAGAGTCAAGACTTGGGAGACGGGCTAACAGCCTCCAGCTGATTATTCTTGAGGTTTGTTCCGGAGAGGTCCCTAGTTTGGTACGAGAGCCTATTTCCGTCACCCTGAGTAGCACAGAGTAGGCGCCGAGAGCCTATTTCCGTCACCCTGAGTAGCACAGAGTAGGCGCCGAGAGCCTATTTCTGTCACCCTGAGTAGCACAGAGTAGACGTCGAGAGCCTATTTCCTTCACCCTGAGTAGCACAGAGTAGGCGCCGAGAGCCTATTTCCGTCACCCTGAGTAGCACAGAGTAGGCGCCGAGAGCCTATTTCCTTCACCCTGAGTAGCACAGAGTAGGCGCCGAGAGCCCATTTCCTTCACCCTGAGTAGCACAGAGTAGGCGCCGTTATTGATGTGTCAGTGCTGGACCTCATTCCTTTCCCTTCACAGAAACAGCACAGTGGGGGCAAGACAGACCATGGCCCGTGCTGTTCCCCCGGCGTCTGCCACACTGTGTCCAAGGACAGTGTCCCAGCATGGCACACACTTCCAAGACCTGCTTTAGGTCTTTTGAAAAGACCAGAGGGGCTTATTCTTTCCCCTCTTTTTCTGGCTTTTATACCTTTCTTACATTAAACTCAATGTCTCTGCAGGACCTGGAGAAGGCATTAACCACGCTTTAATTACAAACACATAGCTTTTGATTTTCTAAACACCCTCTTTCCTCAATTGGTTTCCCTGAAGTTTGCATATAAAAACCCATTAGGTCATTGATTTCTCGATTAAAAGGAGCCATAAATTATAGGTTCTCTCAAAATCTTTTGTGGAGAAGGGAAGAAAGCAACTTAAGTATAGGCCCTACTAGCCACTGGCCCAAGTGCCCGTCCAAGTTCCGTGTGTGAAGATAGTTACCCCCCCACCCCTGCTCCCACAATAACTATCTATGCACTTGCTTTTCAAGTAATTTAAAAAAATGATGGAATGCTGAAATTTTTTCCCTTTTCCAAGTAAGAGGAGGGGAGACAGAGAGACAGACTCCCACATAAGCCCCGACTAGAATTCACTCTGTGACCTCAGTCTGGGGCTGATGCTCTGCCCATGTGGGGCCATGCTCTACTGAGCTATTTTTAGCACCTGAGGCAGAGGCTCCACAGAGCCATCCATCCTCAGCACCCAGGGCCAATATACTCAAACTAATTAAGCCATGGCTGTGGGAGGTGAAGAAAGAGAAAGAGAGAAGGGGATGGGGAGGGGTAAAGAAACAGATGATTGTTTCTCCTGTGTGCTCTGACCAGGAATTGAACCCATGACATCCAGACCCCAAGACAACACTCTACAACCGAGCCAATGGGCCAGGGCCTAAAATTTTTAATTAAAAAAAAAAAAAAAAAAAGGTCTCATACCACCCCTTCCCCTGACTACCTGGGTAGAACCCTAACCCTGCCCATAGCTGGGTCCTCAGGTCCACAGCCTGCCCCTCACACCAACCCGTTCCAGGGCTCAATGTATCAAGTTCAGGTCACTCAGCCCAGCCTGGAGGACCAAAATTAATGGGGTTTCCCTCCTGAACTGGGACACAGAGTGCAGGCAGCAGATGCTTCCAACTGGCCACTGTGTCCTGTTCTCCAACCTCCATCAGCCCATTCTCCTACCTAAGATTTTAACCCATTTATGCCAGAGGTTGAAATATTTGAAGTTCAGTTCTTCGAAACTTTTCTGCAAATTCACATTGCTTTTTGACAAGCTTCCAGCACGCCAGTATCTGCAGCAATAACTGATTCTGTGTACCACGTGACAACATGTACCCTCAGGAGGCAGACAGGCATGAAAAATCAGACCTCGGCTCTGACCTTGAGCAGTAGGATAGAAATAACTCCCATGTCACTATCGTTCCAATAACGGAATATGAGGCATACAGGGGTTAAGAGTCCTCCCCACCCAGCTCCAGACAGTCCCACAGCCGGGTCTCCCTCTCTGTTGTCACATCCTTACACCCACCTGTGCTGGCCGACTGACTCGTCCACAGCAGATCCAGCTGAGGAATACCTTGCACTGCTAGCCGGCCCTGCCTAACTCAAGCCAGAACTTGCTGTGCCTGACCATGCAGGTGAGGCCATAGTCCCTGGCTTATCTCCCTCCACCCATCACGGGCCGGAGAAGATATTCGATCCCTGGAGCTGTCAAGGTCCACCAGACCCATCAAAGTCCCTTGTCACCTTAAAATCCAACCCCAATGGCTCTTCTGCCCCATGAATTCAGGCCCTACCTGCTTGAAACCTCCGCATTTAGCAAAGTTGACATTCTTTGTCTCAAACAAGTTCTGAGTGACTTCAAAGATAGGTACAGTCAACACGTGTACAGCGTTGCTCAGGAATCAGCGGACATTGTGAGAAGAAAGGTATTAGGGTCCCAAGTGCCCAGTGTCTGCGCCTCGCTGCACACAGCCTTGTTCTCCAGCTGGCTGGCCTTTGTGGAGTGACGTAACACACGCATGCACACACTCACACAAAGGCACGATTACTTTGTTCCTTTCTGGAAAACAGGTATAACAAGAAAAAAACAAGTTTGGTGCTGGTCAAAGCTAAGAGAGCAAAGCTAAAATGAATGAATTGTCATATATATATTTTTTAATTTTTTTACTTATTAGTGTTTTAGAGAGAGAAAGTTTTAAAAACATCAATTTGTTGTTTCATTTATTTATGCATTCATTGGTTGATTCTGTGTCCTGCCTAGGGATCAAACCTGCAACCCTGGTATATCAGGATGATGGTCTAACCCACTGAGCTACCCAGCCAGGGTTATCATATATTTTTGGTGAGAACAAGAAACAGTGACTCTCAAGTCAATGTCCTAACCAGCACAAGAACCACACACTGTGTAGGGAATTATATCCAAGCATCCTGGGATCCAACCAGGCTTTCAGGGGTCTCTGGTACCAGTTATGCCAACAGGAAAATAGAATTCTTTTGAAGTTATTTCTGAGAAACTGCTTCCTGCCCATTAGCGAATGGCAAAGCCTAAGGGAGGCTCTTTCACAAGGTTCTTACCTGGTCGTCATAGCGATAGGTGAGGAACTGCTCCCCTGTTGTATCTTCCAGGAAACTCCCCTGGGGGGAGAGTGCAAACTCGGGAAGGAAGTAGGCCCCCGGAGACGTCTCTGCGGCGGTCTGAAAGGCAAGACGGCCTGGTTACAAATAAGACCCCAGCCAGGACCCCTGACCCGCGACCCCTAAATGGCTGATTCCACAGGAACCCACCCACTGAAGGAGGTACCAAGAAAAACAACATGTCCTCTCTTGGCAAAGGCCGATGTGAGCCATACCAGGTATTGATGCTGAGGCACAGAGAGATCGGGACGTCACCCTGGCCCACCTCATATCGGCACACATAGTGTTTATTCCCTGACACCCACCTGCCCCTCCCACACCTGCTGGCGTGTCAGCCTCCACGTAGCCAACATGCTTAAATTCGATGGGAGGTGTCCTCTGTCGCGCTGCCTCCCTGTGCGGGAGCCTGTCTGCCTCGGAATCCTGCCCTGACGCCCTGCAGCCTCTACCTGAATACCTTTTGTGACGGGCGCTCGCTCTCTCCCAAGGCAACAGGGAATCTAGCAAGCTCACAGATACCACACTAGTCTGAAGTGGTGGTGCCTTGCTCCCCAGCTGAGCAGGAGGTGCCCTGGCCAACGACACCCTCTCATCATCCTCTCCTCAACACCCCCTCACCAGAACACACATTCTAAGTGGGACTCGGGAGCCTGAGCAGTGTGAGCTCTGAGTCACAGGACCAGAGAACAAGAAGGCAGGTGACTGAGACAGTCGAGTCCCGCTCCGGTCCCCGCAGTCCCTTCCGTAGTCAGGCAACAGAGTCAATGGACACCTTTGGCAGAACAAGCTGGGAAAGGAGAAAACCCAAGTTCATTGAGCCTCCACTGTGAGCGAGGAGTTGTGAAAACTGTCTCGTCTTGTCCTCACAACTCCCTCATGAGGCGGGGGCCAGTCACGTGTGAAGAAGCCTAGGCATAGGCGATCAGGTCACTTTTACTAGGGACACACAGACGCCCTGCCGCTGAGTTCAAGGTCACTGCCATTCCATTTACTTCTTCGGGAAAACCAAGCTCCCCCTGGGGAGTGACGGCGTAGTTCACTCTGGCTTCGGAAAGCAAGCATCATGCCGGTGACTGGCAGCAAAGAATGCGCACTGACGTTCTCACCGGATTGGAGATAACTTCCTAAATGTCAGGTGGCATGCGACTCTTCACAGGACAAGGTGACCAGAAAGGGCAGGGCCCTTGAGAAGCAGAAGCTGAAGGGAAGGGAGGGGGCAGGAGGCCAGACCAAGAAGTGTGCGGTCTTCCTCAGGCACGGGTCCAGGGCCCCAGCGAGAAGCTGCCGGCACGCATCATCCTCCCAGCCACTGTCCACAGCTGCTGAGGCACCAGGGACAGGGGCAGGAGGAGGAGTCCAGATGGCCCCTCCAGGGACCATGAATCCGAGAGTGGGGATGCAGCTGTCTCCCCCCCCCCCCCCCCGCACCGCCAACCCCTCCCCTCCAACAAAAGGCTTTGACTTTGGCAGGAGGAAGTAAATACGGGATGGCAATTCAAGGACAAGAGTTCAGTGTCCCTGGGCTTAAGAATGCCTATTGGCCCTGGCCGGTTGGCTCAGTGGTAGAGCGTCGGCCTGGCGTGAGGGGGACCCGGGTTCGATTCCCGGCCAGGGCACACAGGAGAGGCACCCATTTGCTTCTCTACCCCTCCCTCCTTCCTCTCTGTCTCTCTCTTCCCCTCCCGCAGCCAAGGCTCCATTGGAGCAGAGATGGCCCAGGCGCTGGGGATGGCTCCTTGGCCTCTGCCCCAGGCGCTAGAGTGGCTCTGGTCGCGGCAGAGCGACGCCCCGGAGGGGCAGAGCATCGCCCCCTGGTGGGCAGAGCGTCGCCCCTGGTGGGTGTGCCGGGTGGATCCCGGTCGGGTGCATGTGGGAGTCTATCTGACTGTCTCTCCCTGTTTCCAGCTTCAGAAAAATACAAAAAAAAAAAAAAAAGAATGCCTATTGAGGCTGTGCACGAGGTTTGGCTGATATAATGGGAGGAGAGAGAATTGAGGAGAAGCAAACAGTAGGGAATAGGACCCAATATCCATCAAAAGTAAAGCAGTCACCTGTTAAAAAAAAAAAACCAATACAGGTCCTGGCCAGTTGGTTCAGTGGACAGAGTGTTGGTCTGGTCTATGGACGTCCCAGGTTCAATTCCCAGACAGGCACACAGGAGAAGCAACGATCTACTTCTCTTCCCGTCCCTCTCTCCCTTCTCTCTTTCTTCCCCTCCTATTGCCAGTGGCTCGATTGGTTCCAGTGTCAGCCTGAGCACTAAGGATAGCTCAATTGGTCTGAGCATGTCAGTCTCAGGTGCTAAAAGTAGGTTGGTTAATTTGAGCATCAGCCCCAGACAGGGTTGCCAGGTGGATCCCTGTTAGGGTGAAAGCAGAAGTCTGTCTCACTGTCTCCTCCTCTCACTTAAAAAAAAATACAATGTGATTCCCACTGAAATTTAATAAGCTAGTTTAAACACTTCTCCCAGCTTGGTCTGAGCTCAACACATGGGACATTCATCTCTCTCCAGAGTGAGAACACAGCCAAACACCACACCACTAACCTCCGCAGGCTTGCGGTCAACAAAGGCCACTAAGTCTCTTTCCTACATGCCACTGCTGAGCTATGTCTCTGCAGTCTAGACAGAGAGCGAGCTGCCCTGTTCCCTGTCACCCACACTCTGAGGATCTGGCCCATCGTTCCAGCCTGTCAAGACTCGTTTTGGGTCCTGACTCCATCGACCAACGCACACATCACTCTACTTACTTCATGTCACTCCAAAATCGAGCAGCACGCATCCTTGTCCCAGCCACAAACACTGAATGGAAATAGGGCTGGGACCTGGGCCCTTTCCCAGGCCAAGAAAAGCCTGTCTCTAGGCCCATGGTGGCTTCCCCCAATTAGAGCCCTCATTTCAGATGTCCCATGTTGACCAATAGGGATCCAAGAACCATGCAGTCAGAGGCTTATGCAGTGACTCAGACAATGCATGGGCATGAGGTGATACACAGCTGATCTGAGATGCCCACAGATCTTGACAGGGCGGGACAGAAGCTAAACACTAAGGAGGCCAAACCTTGGGCCCCCACGGCAGCCGTCTTCCCCATGATACCAGCGCTGCGCAGAGGATTTGCAAGGCCCTGTCAGGAACGGTCGTGCAGTCTCTATTAACTGCCAAGGCCTGCAGGGGAGAGTTCAGAATCTGACAGGATGTAGGGACCACTCCTGCAGGGGGAAGCTCCCACGTGACAATGTTCGATGACTCCGGAAGTGTGTTTCTCAAGTAAGTCAGGCCGAAACTCCTGCTCTGGGGACAGGCTGCAAGGACGACATTCTCTGGAGAGTCTCAAGGGGTTGTACCTCCTGGCCTGGATGGCACAGAGGACTTTACAGTTTGCACCTTCCAAAGTTCAGGAGGGACAATCAAATTAACAAGGACTATTTAAACTCAGCACACCAAGCACGTTTTTGTTCCTAAAAATAGAACAGGCACTTTGCCCAGCTGGTAGTGGTGTAGTGGATAGAGCCCTGGGCGACTGAGACTGCCAGTCTGAAACCCCAAGTCGCTGGCTTGAGTGAGAGATCATTGACACGATCCCAAAGTCGCTGGCTTGAGCCCAAGGGTCACTGGCTTGAGCAAGGGGTCAGGGGCTTGGCTGGAGGCTCCCAGTCAAAGCACGTATGAGAAGCAATCAATGAACAACTAAAGTGACAGCATTACAAGCTGATGTTTCTCATCTCTCTCCCTTCTTAACAATCCCACCACCTCCCCCCCCCAAAAAAAAAATCAAAAAGTATAATGTGAGTTTTGTTTACTGACCCTGAAATGAAGGTTTGAAAAAACAATTCCAAATCACTTTGGTTTTTCAAATAGGATGTCATCATTCCAAGACTTTTCAGAGTCTTAAGTGTCCCCAAACTCCCTGATTAAATATAAAATAAGTTTTCTTTGGCGGAGTTTGAAGGGTGGGTTGAAAGAAAATTGGTTTTCACTTCTTTTTTCCTGAGTTTTTAAAAAACAAAGGCTAAGGATTTAAGATCTGTCCTCTTTCTCTCCCATCAGCTAATTAATACATTCTGAAACCATTGGGCCAAAAGTCCTAACATTTGAATAAATGTGTGAGTACACCTCAGCCAAAACACCATGTAGTTTCAAACTTCAATGTTACTCCGGGTCCCATTTTCGAAAGAAATGCGAGCAGTGATCCCTCCGAGTCCCTCCCGGAGGAAGAGGCGCCTCGGGCTACACGTGTTCAGGATGGGCTGCTATGCCTTGAACTTACCACATTCAGACTCTTAGCCAACTGGAATCTGGTTCTGATAAACGTCACTCACAACACTATTCCTCCTTCTGCCACTAAACACATACCCTCTCTCAAATTTTCTCTTTCTCTCCCCCTCCTTCCTCTTCTTGTGCATGCGCACGCACGCACGCTGAGGGCAATCAGTGATAAGATCCCACTGGCACCGATTTCTCCCTTCCGACTCCTGAAAGGAAAAAGCCCGAAAAAGGAGTCCCTCACACTTGTCCACATGGTGCCCTCAGCAACGCCCAGATCTGGCTTGCACAGAAGACGTTCCATGAAGACTTTTCTTTCCTGCAACGACCAGCAGAGGCGCCCCTGGACCCCCCGCCCGAGCCCCGCGCACCGATGTCTGAACAGTCTCCTCAGCACGTTAAGACCAAGGCGCTCTGGCTGAAAACCAAGCTGGCATTCACACGGGTTATTTTAAAACTTGACTATGACTTTGAACTAGGAGAGGAAAGCCAGCCTTTCCCTGCTGATAGACCAGCACAGACGCTCTTTCTCTGAAGCCCACCCCCACCCCAAAGTATTTTATTGGAGTCTGTTTTTCAAGGCCTTGAAGCCAGCCAACCCATTAGAAGCAGACGCGGTGAGCAAATGAGCAAAATGTCACATGGAAATAACTCTACCTTAAACTACCTCCGTGAAGAAGTGGAAATCATATTCCATGAACAGGGGGCTCTTTGGGTCAGCTCAAATCTTACCAGGTTGTAGTTCCTTACCCCTCTCTTTGCTTCCTCGTCCCCTCCACCGCTCCTGGCCTGGTCACGCGGGTCAGGGCTCCTGCCGTCCCCGCTGTTCAGCGCAGACAGCCAAGATGGCTTATTTGAGGGACAAGAGCGCTCTTGCCGGTGAGAGGAAGTGTGTGTGAGAACCGCCAGGGAAGAGGGGGGGAGTGAGGTGTTGTCTGGGAGAAACTCTGGGATTCCCTCCCTGGCCGCTGTCAGGAGCTCTGGGTTTAGCGAGGACACTGCCTCAGGCTCCAGTGTGGGCCCTGGAACCCGCACTTTGATCCTAACAT